>NC_141687.1:1027326465-1029726465 GCF_964263255.1 Lissotriton vulgaris
AATCTAGCTCCTCAAGTGGTAACTACAGATGCCTCGCTGGAAGGCTGGGTTGCAGTGCTTCAAGACTTACATGTAAGCGGGCATTGGTTGCCTCAGCACCGCCTCCTTCACATCAACCTACTGGAACTCAGAGCGAATCGTCTGGCACTGCTAGCATTTCTTCCACGATTGCAGGGTACAACGGTTCTCCTCCGCACGGACAACACCACGGCTATGCACTACACAAACAAGGAAGTGGGTACCAGATCTATTCGTTGTCGCAGGAGGCCCAGAAGATTTGGGAGTGGGAGTCCTACATGGAATATCACTACATGCAGAACATCTTCCAGGAGTTCTAAACGAAAAGGCGGGTAGGCTCAGCAGGCTTTCTTTAGTCAGCCACGAATGGGAACTAAACTAAACTGCCTTGGAGGAGATTTTCCACCGATGGGGCAAATAGATGTCTTTGCCACCCTGGTGAACAGAAAATGCCAGTTTTACGCAAGCAAACTACACCATCGCGGATCGCTGAGGAATGTACTTTCGATAGCTTGGTCAGGAGCATATGTATACGCTTTTCCCCCTATTCCGTTAATACCGAGGGTACTCAGGAAGATCAAAACGGAGCATTGCACGATGATCCTAATAGCTCCAGCTTGGCCGAGGCAGTTTTGGTTCACGGAGCTTCACCTCCTTTCTCTGGCCTCTCCACGTCTTCTACGGGCGATCCTGGATCTTTTCACGATGTCCCAGGGCCAGATCTGGCATCCGGATCCTCGTTCCTTACATCTGTCAGCATGGCTCCTGAGCAGCGAGAGTTCCTAGATCTTCATCTCTCGGAGGAAATATGAGATGTTCTCTCTCATGCTAGAGCTCCTTCTACTAACAAGACTTACCGTTTGAAATGGAAACAATTTTGTATAGGGAAATGGATTGACCCTTTGTCGTCTCAACCTCATCAGGTTCTTCCTTATTTTCTGTCCTTGGCTAAGGCAGGGCTGCAGTTTCTCGATACAGAAGCACTGCATCTGGCCCTTCTCTCTGGCCATCCAGAATTGTCAAACAATTTCTCAAAGGCCTATTTAGAGTCTTTCCTCCAGTGAGGCCTTCGCCTCCCACATGGCATTTGAACTTGGTCATCACCCAGCTGATGAAGCATAGCTTTGTACCGGTTCATCGAGCAGATCTGAAATTCCTCTCGTGGAAATTGGCGCTCATTCTTGCTCTCACTTCCGCAAGACGTATTGGAGAATTACAAGCTCTCACAATTCAGGAACCTTTCCTCCAATTCAAAAGAAATACAGTGATTCTAAGGATTAATCCAAAGTTCATACCAAAGTTGCCTTCGGACTTTAATTTAAATGAGCCGTGATTCTCACGGCTTTATTTCTCCAGCCTTCTACGCCAGCGGAAAGGACACTTCATTCGCAACTTGGAGCAGCATGCACACCTTCACAAGACATTACTGCCCGGAGACTTCGGCGTAAGAGGACACGGCTGTAGGCCAGGCAGTCCTGAGGAACCTCTTCCATTGAGTGGTGAGCTTTCCTTTCTTCCCTCCTTCCTTTCTTATTGTTATTTGCACTTTTTGCTCTGTGTTCTTTATGTGATTGCACTGTTAATTAATGTTTTACTTAAAAAAAAAAAAAGGAATAGAGGAAGAGAGATCAATGAGGGAGCAAAATGTGCTTCTCACTGCTAGCTACTCTAATGCAAGCTATCAGAATCTATGAAAGTTCCAATATTGGAGTAAGAAAACAAGTTACTTACCTGTAACTTTGGTTCTCCAGTATTGGTAACTTTCATAGATTCTGATGCGCCCACTCTCCTCCCCCGGGAAAGCTCAGCCCTCAGTAGGTTTTTGGTTATACTGTTACACAACAGCTAAGAAAATCTGAGGCTCTGATGTTCTCTCAGGAGGGTTCTATGGGGGGAGGCTAATCTGATTGGTTGTTGCTTTACTTTGGCTCTTTTACAAAAAGAGATGGATATGCTACAAAAGGGAATGAGGCCTAGGCCTTTTTCTTTCTCTTTTGTACCTACTGCTATGTTATTTTGTTTACCGAGACTCCCATTCCGACGACGGGGAATGATATAAGCTATGAGAATCTATGAAAGTTACCAATACTGGAGAACCAAAGTTACAGGTAAGTAACTTGTTTTCTTAGCTCAGCTTACAATTATTTGGAGGTTTAGAAGCTTTAGTACGCTGTACTGGGACTTGCACTAGTTCAGAGGCCTTACGTTTGCCCATTATAATGAAATATAAAATGTCAAAATATAACAATTGACTAAAGTCAATAATAATCGCAAAGAAACTAATTGGCTCAGTAGTAGTCCAGTCAAGTCAAATATAACTTTATTCGGCCACTAATGACCATAAATGCACAATTTCACACCCCACGAATAAAATAATTAAAACATATACAATACTTGATAAAAAGGGCAAATTTGATAATATAAGGGCGAAATAGATAAATGTTCAGCAGTAATAAGTAATATGTCTAAAAAAAAAAAGGTAAAACATAAATGTGAGAGAAGAAAAATATAAAATAATTGCTACCAATGCCCCCAGTAACAGAATGCAGAAGCACAATCACAAGACCAGACCAGTTTTTAATAGCAAAGCTGTAAACTAACAGGCACCCACTGGAAGGTCAAAATTTGTAATCCTGTGGTGGCTACATCTGGGGGGAAAGGCCGGTGACAGAGCAGTTTCGGGTGATAGTAGGGACCGAGAAGATTATATAACAGAACCTTCAAGGAATCCAAAAAAGCCAAGAGGGGCAGGCCAGCCTCCTTTGGTCGCCTCTAGGTAGTGCTGTGGTCACGAAGTTGACAGGCAGAGGTTCATGGAAAACATAGTCCCCTACGGCAAGTCGATGCAGCTACCACCAAAGTTGGCAGCAAGTCCATTTCACTCAAGAAAAGTGTCTGGCAAGTGAATACCTACAGTACTGCCACGTGAAGTTGGCAGATGGCTCATGAATGCTCAGAGACTGCAAACATCCTTCCATTAGTTCGTCATGCACGTTCAAGTGGAAGAGATTCTGCTCTATGTGTCCACAGAAATGGGTGCTCTGAAGAACTGTCCAAGAAGAGACAATCCTTCAGAGAAGGCCACCTTCATTCACAGAGGATGTCCAAAGAAGTGGGGAAAGGTGTGGGGCAAATGGAATACCTACAGGGGAAACCTCTGTATACCTCCAATATTGGATCATGGTGCGGACAATGAGATATAACACTATTGTAGTCATTATGGAGGTAATGTCTTTGTAGAAACGGTGTACCGATAGACTGTGTGCAACCGTCATTATGATTGTAAGAACTGTATATGCAGATTGTATTTTTTTTTCTCAATAAAATCGTTAAAAAAAAAAAAAGAAGAGACAATCCTTCCTTCTCAAGTTGCTGTGCAATCAGTCCAAACCTATGCCAGTTGTTGGTCCCAAACTTGCCATGTTGAATATGCTCCTGCTGGTGCTTCCCCTTACATCTGCAGCCCATTGATTCAAATGAAACTTCAGAGTACAGGTGCAGGGCCAGCTGTGAGGAGCTCTAGAAGAATGGGTATTGAGACAAAACATGTATAAATTTGTTGGGGCTGAAGACAATGTTCTTAATGCTGAAAACCTTCCTCACAGTCACGCAATTCACAGTGGTGGCTGTGCACCAGGACAACACCATGGCCATCTTCTTATTACGAATTTAAGAGAGGACCCTCCTCACATTGCTGCTGATTGGAAGCAGAGCTTTGGGAGTGGACAGTCAAACTAAGCATATTTTCGCTTGTCTCTCAACTTCTGGGAGTTGATAACATCATAACATCAAACTGAACATCTTAAGCATACCTCTACCTCCTATCTATTTGTGAATAATGCACCAGGAAGCCTTTAGCTCAATTTAAGTATGGGGTCACTCAATCATATATGGTTTCATCACTCACCTGAATCACAGATGCAGTCAATTTGCTTGATGGCTGTGCGGGAGGTGAGCTCTAGCACACAGCTGATTTTACGACTGGACAGGAGAATTCCAACATGCCCGCCTTTTGATCTGAACAGTCCAGCAGACACTCGGGGACAAACCAGGATGTTAAATTATTCTGGTGGCTGAAAGTTGGCCCCACTATATTTGCTTCTCAATACATCTACGACAGAAGGAAAACAGCCACATTGCCGTCTTGAGAACTCATGCTCCCTGAAAAGTGAAGGTGCTGCATCAGTCTCGCCACCACTGATTGTAATTGCACGATTCCTTAGCAATTCGCCTTTAACTGCTGCAAACAAATGTAATCCAGCTATCTTAGTGCTAAAAGCACCCAACCTGCACACTTGCTTTGTGGATGATATTCTGTCTCTTATTTCTGACATATCATTCAGTCGTCAATTGTGCAAGGAGACACCTGCAAGTCCCATCTAATGGCCATTGGAGCCACACAGAGCAGGTTAAAGGAGCTCTTCTCCAATGCCAATGAGGTCATCAAATGGCCACTAAGTGGCAGGGTAGCACCCAAATTGAAAAGAGGGCATTAAGTGTTAAAAAGCCTACAGAGTAGGTGCATCTTAGTCACAATAAAGGTAGCTTTACCTGCTTGTTTAAAAGGTTGAATTTTAGATACCTTCTACTTTTGAAATTACCATGGAAAACATTTAGCAAAATAGTATTTTTTGACATTAAATTGTATTATAGGGGAGTTCTGTTTCCAGAAAGTGTATGTCAATTCTGATTAGTCATTCTGTATGATCTTGGATATCCAGGTTGCATATGATGTCTTCTGAGATCAGGGAGGAGACGGCTCCATTTTATAATAGAGTTAATGCTCACACCGTTTCTTTAAAAGGACCTGGGGTGGATCCTGATTTTGAGAGTAAGGGAAATAATTAAATTATCTTACTTCCTCTCTATTCAGAACAGGAAACTATTTAAAATGAAATGTCTTTATTTATGTGCTTGAAATGATTAGATCTCCCTCTAAAAGTAGAGGTGTTTACCCGGCATTGGTGTAATGTGAGTCGATAGGGTGAATGTCCGGGTTGGAAGCAAATTATATCCTTTTGTATGGAGATGTACATTGCAACTCTCTTCTTTACATGTATTTATTTACTTATGCATGTTATTACTCAGTTATTTACAAAACTTCTATAAAGTAATTAAATGTTTGCTTTACAATCAAGGGATGGTTCTCAGTAGCACTTCTAAAATTCACCTTCCCATTGCCAGAATTTGACTTGTTGCAAAAACAGTCACCTCATTGTTTTTTTCTTGATTGAGAACAGTGTGAGTTTTGACTTTTAAATAAAGTACAATCTTCCAATAGTGTTTTAGAAGGTATCATATGAGTTGTAGTGAATCAAATATAGGAAGATGGTATTATTAACTGTCTAATATCGCAAATACCTAAAAAAAATAATACTACAACTAACAAAATCCAGGACCCCTTAATGTATAGAACTACAGAGGAGTTTGTTATCAGCAAGTAACTGATGTAAGAATGTAAAGTTGTTACGTAAAACAGAATCATATTCTGAATTGAGGGGGGGGGTGGTGGTCGGTTGGTTTTGGGAAGGGGGAATGGTTTCTTGGGGGGGGAGAGATCATCATAGTTTTGCCTTGTGGTGCTCGGTATGTTTTTAGGTCTCTCCTATGCAGCACGCATGCGCTGCATAGGCGGACCTTTACCCGTCGTTCAGCTGTTTTTTGAAGCACATACTCGTGCTTGTGGTGGCATACACCTTGGGGGAGTGCGCAGCAGCGTGCCTCAAGCACGAGTATGTGCTTCGAAAAGGAGCAGACTGTTCTCCCAAGCGTGCCCGCGCCACTCTCCTCGCCCGCACGTCCCGGTCACTCACTTGCTCCGCCCTCTCCGTCTCGAGTCTCAGCATCTGCTCAACTTTCTGTGATTCTGGGCAAATCACGCTTGTTTTGTGTTTATTTTTCACTCTTTTGTTTACCGCGCAGTGACCACTTGAGGGAAGCAGAGCGACGTGCTGACTTCTAGTTGTGGTATTTGAAGCAGTGTGTGATCTTGTGCAAAACGTGCTCTAACACCCCTCAATAATATGTTCTGGCTGCTATTAAGTTGGTGCTTTGAGATCTGTAACTCACACTTGTTCGAAGGGTTTGCCAGTGTGAGGGGAGGGAGACTGCAGGGGAGGGGATAAGGGGGTGGTAAGACTATGACTTATGCGGGTATTCACAAGGGACACATCACTTCTTGCTTCCTACAGATCACATCTGTTAAACGCTTCGGAACTGTGATTCATATTGCCAACACCAGGGCCATGTCAAACACTGCTCTCACGCCTCATATCACACCTTGCGCAGGCAGCGGAGCTGTGGTTCGTGCTTGAGGGAATGGCCGTGGTTTCTCACCTCTCCACGCAGCTTGTGTGTGTTACTACAGAGCGGTGACTCGTGCCCTGGAGCGCGCAATCTCCCTCTCTGACGTTCCTTCATTGCTTTTTTTTTTTTTAAGAGGTTTTATATAGCGCTGGCCAGACCCGAAGGTATCGGAGTGCTTTACAGCAGGAGGGAGAGGAATCAAATAGAGGATATAGAATTAAACATAAGTGTCCATAAGTGTCCAAAAGTTGCAATTGTGCTGAGCGTCTTAGGTGCGCCATTGATGTAGAGAGGTCCAGATGTAGTCTCGATGCATGGACAAAGTTTTAGGCTGAAACTTCCTCTGAGCGGCGGTGACCAAGGCGGGGGTTGAGGGGAGGGGTTGAGGTAGGTAGTGGAGGTGCATTGCCAGGTGACTGCCGAGGGGAGGCTTTTGAGTTACGGATTTCAGTTTGGGAAGGCACGGTTGAGGTAGAGGTCTTTTAGGAGTTTTTTGAATTTTGGAAAGGAGGGGATAGTTCTGATATCAACAGGGATGGAGTTCCAGATTTTGGGTGCGTTTCCTGTGAAGGAACGTGCTGCGGTTATTTGTTTGCGTGTTTTCAGGGGGATGAGTAAGAGGGAGTTGGAGCTCCTGAGGCTTCTAGACTGGCCGGTTTCCCTGTGCGCAGGGCTTTGTGCGAGAGGCAGGCAGTTATGAAGCTGGCACACATTTCGACGGGGAGCCATTTTAGTTCTCTGAGTGCTGGCGATATGTGGTCATATTTTTTAACTACGGTGACCATTCTGGCAGCTGCATTGAGAGTTGTTTTGAGTTGGGCTAAGTGGGAGAGAGCTGCACTGGAGAGGACTGCGGTCCCGTAGTCCAGTCTAGACCACACCAGTGATTATGTGGCTTGTTTGAGGTCCATGGGTGGAATATGGGGTTTGAATTTATTGAGAAGCTTCAGATTGAGGAAGGCACTCTGCGGAGTTCTTGATGTGGTTGGGCACTGGGCATTCATCCCAGAACAGACTAACCCCCACACCTCCAATCATCCTGCCACTTTAAGCGTTTCGGCCCGCATTCCTTTCCACGTTTCTGACCACCCTTGCTCTCTTGTGGCTTACTCATCCGTTCTCTAGTTCCGATTACTGTATGCCCACTGAGCATGCCGCCCCTCACGATATCGCGCTTAACTTTCTCTGCGTTCCGCCTTGCCGTCAGATATTTTCCTTCAATAATGCATCGCAATCTACTGCCTTCCGAATCCCCACCATCTGATCTTCCCTTGGTGACGGCTACATTGTGATTCTGCTTATTTTCGTGCTGCACGTCACAACCTGCACCCGTTTCCGACCATGCACTTAATTAGCCCACTGTTTACTTCAACACACTATTACACCCCTTGCATTTTATACCCATCTGATAGCATTTTCTGTATCCAGCTTAATTTGGCATTTCGTTCCCTTGTTTACAAACATCCCTTTCCTTTCTCCCCACTGCCATTATTTGGTAAAAGCTGGTCTGCAAATGGTGCCTTTGTTCGTGTGTGTATAACACCCTACTGCCATTTTGCCTCCGTTCTGTCCGACGTATAGCCTAGGTCACTCGCTCAGTGGGTTTCTATTTTGCAGCGGGCTCCAAAGTCGTTCACTGTCGCCTATTGTCCAGAATTACCCCAAGAAGACAAAGTGCCCTAAAATTCGATGCCTCGCATTCTGACAAGAGACACCCAAGTGTGGAGAAAATGATCCGGGAAGCAAACATTTGTGAGATTTCAAAACGTAAGAAGGCTTTCCAGAATACAGATGGGCCATGGTTGGGAAGCTAACATAATATAACATAGCATTAAATATAAAACTGTCCGGAGAGCTTACACTCGCGGTTAAAAGTGTCTAATCAGTTTACAGCAGCAAACTCCAAAATCACATTCCCCTTCTTATGCAGCAACGAAATGTCTCTTCCCAAAGTGTTCGGAATTAGTGTCAGCCAGCACAAAGCAAAACGCAAAAGACATTTTCCAGAAATATCAAAATAAGTATTTATAATAGGAGTGTGCCAAGTCTTTTACATCCCTCTTTTTTATTGCCTCTTTTCAATTTTGCAAGTAGAAATGTAGCCACCACACAACCGGCCTTCCTATCAAATCGCTCTGCCATATTTGAGTCTATATTTTCCTTGCTACACCTTTGCCTACCTCCAGCACCATGCCGATTCCCTATAACCTTGCTCAAAGTCCACCAAATCTAGTTCCATGGACAAAGTCACTAGCACTGTACTTGTAGTCTCGGACACTTCTAATCACCGTGTCTGTGCCGTGCCATTCCATACACATGGGGCCCCATTTACTGAGTCATATGTAGACTAGTACTTCTCCTGTACCTGGCCTAACATTGTGATGTTTGGCCCACCTTGAACAAACAAACTTTTTGCGGTACATCAATAAGATTAATTGCTTTATTTTATGTCTTACCTAAAGGCCTATTTTGCACAACACCAAAAGTTCTAGTCTGCTTTGGGTCAGGTCGTTGCTCATGATTTGTCAGCTTTCTTATCTACGTCATCTGCTTGTTACTAATTCAATGGTTGTCCTTGCTCTTGTGTTTGTTCCTCCCCTGAAACACATCTTTTGATTGCTTGAAATGTATTCTTCAACTTCTTACTATCAGGGACCTACTTTTGTCTTGCAGTAGTGTTCGTGTTTTCTTGCTCTCTCCACCAAGTGCTGCTTGCCTCTCAAATCCCTGTACTCTCATTGATGCCTCCTCAAGCTCACCAGGGCCTGCCCACCACACTTGTCGTTATTTTTGGTTTGCAGCTTGATTAAGATAGCTGGACTGTCTAGCCCGGCTCTGTGTCGAAGCACATCCTTGAGTCTGCTGAGGCAAGATGTGGTAGGAAATTATTGTTGGGTCCTCCTTGTAGTCTTCATCTGTCCCGTTATGTTGGAGAGACTATTCCCATCTCCCACCTCAATGTAGGCTGAAAGGCATGCATGCAGAAAAACCTTGAGGTAGTAGCAATTCCCTGCTCCCAAGCCTGAGGCCACTCCCAGGATTGTCAGACAGGGGTGATTAGCTACACAATGAAAGCTTAATATTTGAAGCCAGGCAGAGTAACCTTTACAATGTGGTTGAAGCAGCATCACATGCTGTGTAAACTGGTTTCCACTCTTTTTGCTTTCGTATGGAAGTTGCCCTTTGTACTTCTTTACTCAACAAATTTAAATTTAAACAAGCATTGGCATAGCCAATAGGTCAAGCCTTTGGGACCTTATAAGTGTTTAGTTATACAGCACAATACCCTTGGAGCAACAACATCAAGTGTTGCATGGCTAAATACTTAAAAGGTCCCAAAGGCGAGACCTTTTGGCTATGCCAGTGGTTGTTTGTCTTATCATCCTCCATGCTGAATCCAATGTAGAAACATGGCAATCACACGACTGGGAGATATTAGTGGCTGTGCCATTACTTGAGATTGTAACCTTTCCTTTTGTATGCATTCTTTGAACGAAATCTCAGGAAAAAACAGATGTAAACCATACTATTGCTCAGAGAATGTTGACTGGGGAGTGTTTACTAAAGTGCCTAACTATTTATGTTACAAGAAATGCACTAGTTAAGTGGTTCTTAACCTGTGGTCTGTGGACCCCTGGGGATCCGTGAAGCCTAGTTAGGGGGTTTGTAACTGTTTAGAAAATTGAAATAATATTAGCAGATTAACAAATTATATATATACATATTTAAAAAAATGTAATATTGACAATTGAAAATTTTAAATGCCATGTAAAGTGAAGGAATATGAAACTAGAGCTAATAATTAAGTTGCTATGCTTAGTTTGATTGGTGGATGGATGATTTGTAGTCCAATCGAATCACTGGTATGCACCGACAAAACAAAAGGATTGAATTAGGAGCAAAAAAGACAAAGCAATATTTAAAAGCCTAGCATATTGTTTTCGCTTTTAAAAATGAAGTCACATTTTGAAAAGATCTCATCTTCCCATTAAAATGAAATTAAAATGTCGAATTTTGCATATTTATAATTTATGCATTTGTTGTATGCATGTTTCTCTAGTCTTGGGTATTGTATGAAGTTCGAATCTTAGAAATTACTTAGCCTGGTTTCCCTACCTTCTAATAGTGATTAAGTTGGCGTCCATACAAGTTAAAAGGTTAAGAACAGCTGCCCTAACTGATAATGAAACACAAACGTGGAATGTTCTATTTTGTATGATTTTCATTTCACAAAGTGTTCTTTTACTTTTGGGTATACAGAATGGTGGCGGGCAGCAGATGCTCACACTCGTGCTGGTGCAACCTTCTTTCCACCATTGCTGGGCATCCAACCGCTTTTTGCTTCGTCAACTCCAAATCATGATAGCACCTCGTTTCATTCAAAAACAACAGGAAAAGATGGCAGAGGAGTGGCAGTGGAAGGTATGTCTTTACATGTTAAAAAAACACTGCTTGCATTGTGCTATTAAAGTTGTATTCTGGCATTCTGATGGATACTTCTAACTGCCGATTCCTTTGCTTTTGAAATCCCCTTGGCGCCAAACTGAATAGCTCCTGCATGTGGAAACGTGTTGCAGTTGCACCTAGTGCAAAAATAACAGGTGATGGACAGAATGCAGAACAATGTCATACATTCACCCCAGTACCAAGATCTGGGCCTAAATCCATCTTTTTTTGCTCACCATGCCTTCCCAGTTTGAACCCAGCCATATGCAAATCAGTCTTGACCCTGTGCCCCATGGGAACAGTCCAGCCCGAACTGCCAAGCCAGGTCCTCCCTGGACTGGAAGCAAGCATCCAAGGACCGGTTTCGGGCTTTCAGCCCTCATCAGCCTGGATAGCTTGATTCCAGTGGCATGGAGAGCACGGGACTCACGTCTGAGCATACCCGTCCCACTCGGGGTGACAAATGCAAAAATAACAGGTGATGGACAGAATGCAGAACAATGTCATACATTCACCCCAGTACAGAGATCTGGGCCTAAATCCATCTTTTTTTTGCTCACCATGCCTTCCCAGTTTGAACCCAGCCATATGCAAATCAGTCTTGACCCTGTGCCCCATGGGAACAGTCCAGCCCGAACTGCCAAGCCAGGTCCTCCCTGGACTGGAAACAAGCATCCAAGGACCGGTTTCGGGCTTTCAGCCCTCATCAGCCTGGATAGCTTGATTCCAGTGGCATGGAGAGCACGGGACTCACGTCTGAGCATACCCGTCCCACTCGGGGTGACAAATGCAAAAATACCAGGTGATGGACAGAATGCAGAACAATGTCATACGTTCACCCCAGTACAGAGATCTGGGCCTAAATCCATCGTTTTTTGCTCACCATGCCTTTCTAGTTTGAACCCAGCCATATGCAAATCAGTCTTGACCCTGTGCCCCATTGGAACAGTCCAGCCCGAACTGCCAAGCCAGGTCCTCCCTGGACTGGAAACAAGCATCCAAGGACCGGTTTCGGGCTTTCAGCCCTCATCAGCCTGGATAGCTTGATTCCAGTGGCATGGAGAGCACGAGACTCACGTCTGAGCATACCCGTCCCACTCGGGGTGACAAATGCAAAAATAACAGGGGTGATGGACAAAATGCAGAACAATGTCATACATTCACCCCAGTACAGAGATCTGGGCCTAAATCCATCGTTTTTTGCTCACCATGTCTTTCCAGTTTGAACCCAGCCATATGCAAATAAGCCTTGACCCTGTGCCCCATGGGAACAGTCCAGCCCGAACTGCCAAGCCAGGTCCTTCCTGGACTGGAAACAAGCATCCAAGGACCGTTTGGGCTTTCAGCCCTCATCAGCCTAGATAGCTTGATTCCAGTGGCATGGAGAGCATGGGACTCACGTCTGAGCATACCCGTCCCACTTGGGGTTGTAGTGTAGTTCCTATTTTCCCAATAGGCCCTGCGCATTGGAATAACAAACAGTAGTATCGACGTAGAAGTGCGGATCTTCCAGGCCTCCACTGACTATGTTAAACTTAATTGGGGTTGTTACCAACTAGCTCAGAGGTCACTGGAAACTTTCTTGACTGAAATAGGAAGTGATCAGCTTCCCTGGCACAGCTAAGAAGGGATTCAGTTTTCCAACAACCGTGCAACATGACAACTTTGCTCCTCAGATCAAGAGTCAATCTCTAGGGTCGTGTGAAACAATAGACAGTTATTTTACTCAGTCAGTGGTTGTGCAGTTTACTTTCACAATATGTAGAGAATAGAGAGACGGGCGTTTTCAATGAAGGGTAACATTTATTGAACAGTCTTTCTTCTCGTACAAGAGAAATGAATTGCCACAATTGCAAGACTTGTTATTATAAAAAGTATGTACAGTAAGATGAGTATTACGAAATAATACTGTAAAAGCATTGATATGGTTTCTTAGCCATACAATGGTTTAAAATGAATAAAACATATATACATTCATATATACATTAGGCTAAAATACTCAACTGGTGCTTCTAACTACGCCTACCCCAGTGTACCTGACCTAAGCCTAATACTTGGGAGGGGAGTAAGTTAAGTTGGTTTTGCCAAGGTTTGCTTCAAGAATTCTCTCTAAGGGTTTAGTCAACACCATACCTCTGGAATAGAATGATGGAGGTCTGGTATCTCCTTCAGGGGGTCGATATCCCAGTCACCCGCAAGGGTAGACTAGAAACGCCGGAGCTGGATTTCTCTGCAGGAGAAAGACAGCGTCTCTTCTCAGCGCGTCGAGGAGGAGATGGAGGAGGGGCAGCGTCCACGGGCAGCTTGCATCTGCTGGGCTCTTGCAGGGGGACGGCTGTTCAGCTCCTAAGTTCACCACACCATTGTTCGCTAGTTAGCAGCGATAGCAGTAGCGATAGCAGCTATGGTATCATCAGCATGACAGCTTCTTCAGCAGCAGCGAGATAGCTGGCAGCATCAGCTTCAGCGAAACAGCAACGAGACAGCAGCGTTTGCTTAAGGCAACGTTGGTAATATTTATACCTGAAAGGTGCCTTGTTTGACGTAAGTTTTTGGACATAAGACGTCAATAAAGATGTCACTAGGAAGTGATCGTCTATCAGTGCTCATTAGAGTTCTATTACTAATCAAAACACAGCAAGCGGGGATTTCCAGGTTGCTGAGTTTTTATCTTGTTGAAGCACTCGGAGTGTTAATCTAGGAATCTCAGATAGTAACTTCTGCTATGTCATTGCACTAATTGGTTGCAAAGGAAGTGGCAGAGAAAGCTATTCTGAAATGTGGCTCTGTTCGTGTGAGGCCAGAGACGAGTTTCTGAATATTGCACTTGAACGGTTATGCCAATATAGGGAATAAATGGATTTATAGCCGAATAGGGGCAGAAGGTCACAGTATCGATCAGGGTCCTAGATAAGAACGCTACAGGGTGACAAATGCAAAAATAGCAGGTGATGGACAGAATGCAGAACAATGTCATACATTCACCCCAGTACAGCGATCTGGGCCTAAATCCATCGTTATTTGCTCACCATGCCTTTCCAGTTTGAACCCAGCCATATGCAAATCAGTCTTGACCCTGTGCCCCATGGGAACAGTCCAGTCCGAACTGCCAAGCCAGGTCCTCCCTGGACCGGAATCAAGCATCCAAGGACCGGTTTCGGACTTTCAGCCCTCATCTGCCTGGATAGCTTGATTCCAGTGGCATGGAGAGCACGGAGTCCCATGCTCTCCACACCACCTTAGTCAAGCTATCCTGGCTGAAGACAGCTGATAGCCAGAAACCGGTCCTAGGATGCTTGATTCCGGTCCAGGAAAGACATGGCTTGGCAGTTCGGGCTGGACTGTTCCCATGAGGCACAGGGTCAAGGCTGATTTGCATATGGCCATGTCTGAACTGGGGTGGTGTGGAGTGCAAAAAAACGATGGATTCAGGCCCAGATCTCTGTACTGGGGTGAATGTATGACATTGTTCTGCATTCTGTCCATCAATTGTTGTTTTTGCATTTGTCACCCCGAGTGGGATGGGTATGCTCAGATGTGAGTCCCATGCTCTCCACACCACTGGAGTCAAGCTATCCTGGCTGAAGACGGCCGATAGCCAGAAACCGGTCCTAGGATGCTTGATTCCGGTCCAGGAAAGACATGGCTTGGCAGTTCGGGCTGGACTGTTCCCATGAGGCACAGGGTCAAGGCTGATTTGCATATGGCCATGTCTGAACTGGGGTGGTGTGGAGTGCAAAAAACGATGGATTTAGGCCCAGATCTCTGTACTGGAGTGAATGTATGACATTGTTCTGCATTCTGTCCATCAATTGTTGTTTTTGCATTTGTCTCCCCGAGTCGGATGGGTATGCTCAGACGTGAGTCCCATGCTCTCCACACCACTGGAGTCAAGCTATCCTGGCTGAAGACAGCCGATAGCCAGAAACCGGTCCTAGGATGCTTGATTCCGGTCCAGGAAAGACATGGCTTGGCAGTTCGGGCTGGACTGTTCCCATGAGGCACAGGGTCAAGGCTGATTTGCATATGGCCATGTCTGAACTGGGGTGGTGTGGAGTGCAAAATAAACGATGGATTTAGGGTATGAGCATCTTTCCCACAACAAAGATGATAATAAGGAGATGGGCAATTTACTTACTGCTTATTATACTGATGACAGTTTATTCCTTGACCTTTAGCATTACTGTGGTTATGCACAGGGTCAATGAGGTCTTGGATATACAGTTGCGCATAGTTGAAACTAAGGCACACTCACTGAGATTTTACAGTCTGGGCAATCGACATCTGAGCCCTTGCTGACATTCAGTGGAGCCTTGACTGAGTCTCTTGTGGCTGCCTGGTCAAAACTTTGTTCTGCACTACCTAGAAATAGCCTGATTGCTCAGACCTGGCGTGGGGACACATTCTTCCTGACCCAACAACTGGCTCTGGAGAGTCTTGCCATCTAAGCCTCAACAAGCGAGATGGGCCCTAATGGTTTCTCCATGGCCACTCCAAATGGAGAATTGATGAAGTATTGACTCTATAGGTGAAGTTTTCTCTTTGGCCCTGCAATCATTGAGTGCTGTATGGCTCTTTGGTTGCTACACTTGGACCCATCAAAACCTGAACATTACCGACCCATCTCTCTCCTCCCATGGGTATAAAAACTTGCGGAGGCCCACGCCAACAAAATCTTGTCTTGCCATCTTCAAAAATCAGGCATCCTAGATCTATCTCAGAATGGTTTCCGCGCAGGCCACAGCACGGAGACTGCCCTGTTGGCGATGGTGGAGCACTTGCAGAGGATGTTGGACTCAGGACAGACGGCGGCACTGATCCTTTTGGATCTTAGTGCCGCTTTCGACACTGTCTCCCACTCCATCCTTCTTCAACGTCTGAGAGAGGCCGGTGTGGAGAATACAGCATTCGAATGGTTTCGCTCATTTCTATCAGGGCGTACCTTCAAAGTATCCACCTCTCCATTTGAATCTGCCTCCCACAACATTTCCCAAGGGGTCCCGCAAGGTTCGGCACTCAGCCTGACCCTTTTTAACCTGTATGTGCAGCCGCTAGCTGCCGTCGCCAAGAGATGGGGTGTAACTATGGGGTCGTAGGCTGACGACACCCAGCTGGCGGTTGCACTAAATGGGGACTCTGCGGTCGATGCCCCTAAATTCCAGACTGCCCTAAAGGAGGTGGCAAGTTGGATGACTGACAACTGTCTCCAACTTAATGCAGCGAAGACAGAGGTCTTAGTTCTGGGCAAACAGGTTCATCTCTGGGGAGACCGTTGGTGGCCACCGGAGCTAGGCCAAGCCCCAATTCCTGAGACAGAGGCAAAGAACCTTGGGGTCTGGCTTGATTCCAACTTATCTTTTATTCCTCATACTAAAAGAGTTGCTGGTACCTGCTTTAGGGTTCTTCAGAGCCTTAGACCCATTTTCAAATTTTTTGATGCCCCTACCAGGCAACTCATCGTCCAAGCTACGGTGCTCTCTAGATTAGATTACGCCAGCTCGCTTCTTTTGGGCGTTAACCAAGCTGAACTTACACGCCTCCAGCGTGTGCAAAACGCGGCTGCCAGAATGCTGGTAGGCCTGCCTAAATTTTGTTCTGCGAGGCGTACCATCTATGACCTACATTGGCTGCCCGTCGGGCAGAGGATCAAGTTCAAAGCCTTGTGCCCGGTATTTAAGATCTTAAAGGCTTCATCTCCCCCCATTCTTGCACAGGCGATTTCCTACTACATTCCTTCTAGAGTTTTACTTTTGACGGGTCAATTTCTGGCCTGTGTTCCTCGCTTCAGGAAAGCCAGAGTTGGTGGCCGCTCCTTTGGTGTCCTGACAGCGAGTCTTTGGAACACTTTACCCGTTGATATTCGTGCCATACCGGATCTGCTGTCTTTCAGAAGAGCTGTCAAAACTTTTTTGTTCCCACTAGTCTAATCTGTCTCTTTAGCTCTGTCTGATATCTCCATTTGGTTGTTATTCTGTCCAACATAGCGCCGGGACGCCACTTTGCTGTGGCAGCTGCGCGCTCTACAAATTAATATAACATAACATAACATAACTTGGGTGCTCTGGTACATGGCCTGTGAGGTCTTCCTTTGCCCAAACCACATGCAACACTCCGAATGTTGCCAAGTACACCCAAAAGACCAATCTGGACACTTACAACTGTATTACACGTGCCATGGACACCACTTGAATGCTTGCTATGGGTTCTCCATTGATTTCCAGGCATTTTGACTGAATGCGATATTTTAGTGAGAAGGTTGATTCAGCTCAAAAGCACTTAAATGATAGCCACTCTACAGCATGCTTCATTGGACTACATTCCCCTCCACAGTTCTACCAGCAATAACCGAAGTTCTGCTATTACTCATGTTGACTTGTCTAGTTATCCACACCATGCTGCTCTTGTAGCCAGAGAATTTCGGGTACTGCTTGCCAAGGGTGGGATCAAATTTGTACCTCAAGCAAAGAGGGAAGAGGATGTTACCCTCACTACTGTCTGGTCCCCAGAAAGGATAAAGTTCTGCTATCGATTTTACATTTGAGGTTTCTGGACATCTTCCTTAGAAAGGACAAGTTCAAGATACGGTTACCGGCACTGAACTGGTCATCCTTGGATCCTGAAGAATGGAGTCCTTGAACATAGACAATCATTTACAAATTACACACCCATAGGTGTATCTTGTGATTTGTTCTGAGGTCAGAACACTTACATTTCACCATTCAGCTTTTTGGCCCTCCGTATATCCCATAGGATTTTTTTACTAAAAGATTTCCACAAAGCTCCCAGCCCCCAAGGGTAGCACGTGCCCGGGTGTGGACCCCGGGTAACATCAACAGCAAAGGTTTTCTCAGTATCCAAGGAAAGAAAGCACTTGCACACTCCGCAGGTACGTTGCAGAAGTTGTTTTAATGAGCAACAATCTCTACGCGCTTCGACACCAGATGTGTCTTGCTCACGAGTAAGTAGAGGAAATAACAAAGTATCAACATCAGTGCATAGACATAAATAAAGGACATAACATTGGCTGCAGTGTCCATCTTGAAATGTTTCAATTGTTTAGTGATAACTGAGTATGTTTACATATAACTGAAATAGGACATGTTTCAAGGAAAAAGAGAAAACCTAAACAAATGAATATAGTATGATAACCTAAAATTCAAAAGATAGTAATGCCAATTTGACCGAACAAAAACACAATGGGACCATAGTAAATTGTTGTTGAATGTGTGTCACCGCCCAGGTGGGCAAATTCTAAAGTCAGTCTCTGCCCAAGTGGGTAGAAATACTGATGGTGTACATAGGAAGCTTACTATTAAGCCTAAATCACAGGCCTAAAAATCCTACAAAAGAATCACAATCTTGCAAGATCAACAACCGAAAACAAAAAATTCTGCGCAAGTGGACGTATTGGACCGCATAGTCACAAAACTAATAACAATACTTATGAACTCTAATCAATTAATGAAAATGTAATATTTCTTCACAGAAAAGTCAAAGTATCGACTAAATCAAAGTTGCCATCTTAATGCATTCAAACAAATAAATTTTAGACATAAGTGACTCCTATGTATTCCAATAATAGTTGCTTTTCAAATCGGCATGCACCAAACAAACTCATGCATTGTAAAATTATGTTCGAGACATGTGAGCTGTAGAACACGTTTTGCATACTCCTGCCATCTAGTTTTGGGTCCAGATGTTTGCAAGTTTTTTTTCTTCGAAGAAGTCTGTCCAGTCGCGAGGTAGGCGGCGACTCCTTTCCGTGATAGTAGGCATGGGCATCGACTCCATTGTTAAATTTTTTTTTTTCCACCATCGGGGTCGGACGTGTATTGCTTCGCTCCGATCTAGACCGTTTCATCGGATTTCCCTCAGTGCGCAATCCACTCTACCCGCGTCTGTATTATTTAGAACGTGTATCCTACTTCTCCGTGTATCGTACCAGCCGAGGAAAAACCTCTATTAGGATCAAATATCTACGGGGAGGCAGTGCGGCCTAACCGCGTCGGTCCACCTCGCAGTCAATGAAACCCACTCCATTCAAATTCTGTCCTCTGTGCTACATGAAGTATCCCTGCACCGACTCACACAAAGTGTGCAACTTGTGCTTGTCTCCGTAGTACAATGAAGAAGACTGTGGCATGCCGATCTTTCGATTGAAGAAAACAATCAGTGATCGTCAGGCTCGACATCGCGAGATGCAGAGTCAAAACGTCGAATACATGCCAGCCATCTTCGGTGAAGAATCCGAGCAAGAATTTGACGCTCAAGGGGCCATGGAAGAACAAGAGGACCTTGTTTCCATCCCAGAATCGGACTCCGAGTCGGAAGAAGAGTTTCCACAAGGTCGACGTACCGTGATTACCGAACGCCACTTGAACCAAAATCCAATTCAGCCGAAGCAAAAGGTTTCGGTCCCACCCCTGCCTTCGGGCTACAGTCGGAACTAACAAGATGTTTCCGACGCCCCACCCTCTGGATCTGCACCGAAACACGTATCTAAGCCTTCCGGCTCAGGAACGAGTTGGCCAAAGACCAAACTGGCTTGAAGCCGAAAACCGCATCAAAGCCGAAATCCTTGATGCCAAAGTCAAAGCCACTTTCGGCATTGAAATCTTCGGCACCGAAAATTGATTTCACCCCAGCACCGAAATCCTCGGCGCCGAAATCTAAATCTGTGCCTCCAAAGCGGCAGGATCTGAATATCGATGCCCCAACACCCATATCGGACCCAAAAGAGAAGGAACACTACATAAATCCTAATACAGTACATGTTCTTATTAAGTCACCTCAAAAGCGCAAACCTGAGTTAGAAGAAGAACCTTTCTTCATTCCTTTCAAGAAAAAGAATGTGGATACTAACCTTCCTCCACCTCCTCTTCTACCACGTTCCCCTATATCAACCTCTCCGCCTTTGAATCATTTACTAATTACACCAACTAACTCTCCACCACCTAATGATGATGATGGGAACGGGGGAGGGACCATATTATACCGATAGATCCCTGGAAGGATTATCACACAGATTCTATTACAGATAACGACCCAGATCTTTACCCAACAAAGCTTCCCCTCCTGATGACCATGTAGGGCATATAGAATTATTTGCAAGAGCTGCAGAATATCACTGGCTGCAGTTACACAAGGAATCTTTGGGGGAAGATTTCCTATTTGAAACCCTCAGTACTACACATAGGGCTATCTTTTGAAATCCAGTGCAGGTTTGCATTCTCACACCCCGGATTGATAAAAAATATAAGGCTGCTCCCTTCGATGCAGTCTTTATTAAAGATCAACTATCTTTAGATTCTTTGGTAGTTCTCTAATGCCCATAAACCGCCTAATTCACAGAATACAGGTGATGCTTTCTCTCCGGACATAGAGTCAGAACTTTTAGACGCCTCCGGTAACCAAGTAGCCGCCCAAGCAGTAAATCATTGGCACATTGCCAACACTCTGGCCCATTATGTAAATATGGAGCAGTTTCTACAACACCTCCCAGACGAACAAAAAACAAAAGCCCAATATTTAGTTCAGGAAGTAAAGCTTATTTCCAATTCCTCAATAAGATGCGCTTTAGATGCTGCAGACACTGCAGCTAGAGAAATCAAGACTAGTGTGTTTTAAGGAGACATTCATGGTTGAGGATTTCTGGTTTCATAACCGAAGTGCAACAGTCTATTTTAAATATTCCTTTTAATAAGGAACATCATTTCGGGCCCGAAGTAGATAAATCATTGGAAAAAATGAAAAAAAGACACAGAGGTAGCCAAGTCTATGGGAGCTCTGCAGTCTCCCTCTAATTGCGGCTCCTTTCGCTGCTCCTTCTACCGTATTGGTTGACAGACGATAAATCCAACGTTGTTCTTTTTCAAAGAGACTGTTTTGTAAGTTGGTGAGAATTTTGTCCAACTGCTCGATGACCAGCCAGTGAAGGTCGTTGGTCCCGTGAGCAGTTTCCAGATAGTGGTGTGTCATTTTAGTGGTGTTCCGCTTGCATCTGATATTACTTCTGTGTTCACAGATGCAAACTTTGATTTTCCAGCTTGTCATGCCCAAGTAGCGGAGGCCACATGGACAGGTGATCAAATAGATCATGTTGCAAGAATTGCAATTAGTACACTACACTTTTCATATGGGTAGTATCCGGTGACATTTGGCAAGCCCCATGATTTTAGAACTGTGCTCGTTGGGGCTTCTTGTGCTCTTGGACATGTTGCCACAAGACTGTCTTTGAGACTCCGTGCTCTTTTATAGGAAAACAGTGGTATTCCCAATTCAGTTTACCAGTTCCCACGATTCTCCAATGTTTTGGGATAATTCTGGATACTTGATTGCAGACCGTTTTTATAGGTAGTCACACTTGTGAGGGGTGTGACTGTAGTTGTTCTTTGTGTTTCTTCCAGTAAGCCTTCTCTGTTTTGGTTTCGGGCCCTTGTCTGGGCAGTTCGAATAACTTTCTCAGGGTATCCACCCTCCTTCAAGATATACTGAGAGTGACGATGCTTCTTTTTTTAAATCATTTATGTTGCTGCAGTTTCTTCGTAATAGGAGTTATTGGCCGAAAGGTAGGTTTTCTCTTAAGGGCCTCGGATGGAAGCTGTCAAAACGAAGGAGTGAGTTTCTGGCTGTGGGTTTGAAGTGTGTTTTAATCCTCAGTTTACCCATGTCCACTGTGATATCTAGGTCTAGGAATGTGATTTTGTTTTTGTCCACACTGTGTGTGAATTTCAGGTTTGGATCTTGGTCATTAATCCAAGTCAGAAAGGAGTGCAAGGTCTCTTCCAGACCGCCCCAGCTTTACCGTTGGACTCACGCCATGATATATCTGACAAGAGACGCGCTATCCCCTTGCGCTACGGGACTTCTCCCATCAGGGAACTTCACAAGAATTTGGGTCCATTACCTACTATCTCGAACAAGACTTTCGTTTCTAACCCAGGATTCTTTGCGGGATACATGTTTTTCCCGATTGTGAGGCTTCTCTAGCTGGAGACATTGTTAGGAGTATGAGCCTGAACCTATACATCACAGGTCGAACCATCGCTGTGACTATACTCTGACTTAAATTTATCTTACTTCGAGTCGAAGACAGCCCTTCAGTGAAGCACCCCGTTTTTCTCACGTATCACCAATGTAAATCCCTGTCTGAAGATAGGGATATTGTCTAATGACCGAACACTGTGATGTGAAGCTGCAGCCCTGATTTCATTTCTCAACGTAAAATCTATACAATTAATTGTATCTATTGAATTACATCTTGAACTTATTGGTATACTTCTGATGTTCTGAGAAGTTACAGAAGAAATTACATGTATTCATTGCGCCCTGACTAAGGATTGGTGGATATCGCTCCTGTTCCGAAACGCGTGTCGGCGCATTTTGCTTTGTTTTGCTTTTGTATGTTTGTTTGTTTTCAATGGTGTATATTTTTGTAAATTGTTTGTGTTCTCTGTATATATTTTTGATTGGTATGACTGATGATGGTTTGGATGGGTGTGATTGGAGATTACTATGAAGCTGTGAGAGGGCATGCTTCACATATGCTTTGAAATGTAAATAGATTATGTATATATATTGATGTCCCTATTGCTTTTGGATTTACAAATGAAAATTTCAGAAAATAATAATAAATAGATATGTTTTTCAAATAAATACTCTCCATGTGGGACTATGATGATGTTTTGAATCAAAGATTAGTGTGTTTGCCTTTTCATATATTTAGTTCTAGGGAGGTCTTCTCGTTCTTGATTACACTCTTCCAGACCTCCCCACAACAGGAAGATGTTGTCTATGTATCTTTTTGTAGAACTTGATGTTTTCTTTGGAGGGCATGTCTAGGTTGATATTGTGCCTTTTTTCGAATTCGAAGACATAGAGACCCGCCACACTCAGGGCAAAGGTACTGTCCATCGAGATGTCATAGGTCTGTAAAAAGGGGTCTCCCTCAAACTCGAAAAAATTGGCTTTTAGTGCTAGTTCGGCACACTATAGTAAGAAGGACACAGGGGTAATACAGTCCCATGTAGTGGTCTCAAGTGAAGCATAAGACAAGAAAGGCGATGGAGGCAAAGTGGTAGATGACACACTACGCGCGTTTCGGCTTGGCAGCCTTCATCAGGTGACCAGTCTTTTTGCACTATAATTTAAAAACATAGGTGAAAGTCAAACATACAAATAAATGGAAAAGCTTGTAGTGGGCATCTCTATTCGTATTTGTTTCTCATCTTATATATCTTAAAGTAAAACACTTTAATTGCTAACGGTTGTAGACATATAGTATCTCATGTCCATGTCTCATAGTATACTGATTACATAGCCACATACAGTTAATTATATACAACACAGATTCATTTCGTCAAGATATATAAGAGTAGAAACAAATATGAATAGAGATGCCCACTACAAGCTTTTCCATTTATTTGTATATTTGACTTTCACCTATGTTTTTAAATTATAGTGCAAAAAGACGGGTCACCTGATGAAGGCTGCCAAGCCGAAACGCGCGTAGTGTGTCATCTACTGCCTTGCCTCTATCGCCTTTATTGTCTTATGCTCATTTGTGTGTGTTATGTTTTTTATGAATTATTCTGAATATATTATCACAAAAATACTAAAACATTTTGTATTCAAAAAAGTATATTTATACTCCCCAAAAACTGCTATATATATACAAAATATATGTATTTAAGTAATAAAATTGCAAAACCTATTCACAGAGTTGGTGAAAAGTCTGTATGTAGTGGGATATAAATTATAGATGTATGTTTTAAGTTAGGTTTATTCAACTACTTACTAGCTATAGACCTTTCCAAACCACTATCACACCCCCTTTGTCAGCCGGTATTATGATGATGTTATTATTGTTATGCAGGGTCTCTAATGCATTGAATTCATCACTGCTCGTCTTTTTGAAATGATTTACTTCTTTAGTTTTTTTAACTTCATTGAAAACCGCCTGTTCTAATGCGATCAGTTTGAGTGGTATCATACTGGCCGGGGGAGTAAATGTGTCTTTCAGTCTCAGGTTGGTGTCCCCTTTCTTTTCTGGTTCTGCTGACGGTGTGTGGTTCTGGAAGAATGCTTTAAGTTTGAGTTTTTGAAAAAATTCTGCAAGTTCGCAGTGTAGCATAAATTTATCTAACCTGGCAGTGGACACAAAACCTAAGCCCTTGTTCAGCATTTTTTCTTCTGCTTGGGTAAGCGTGTGAGAGGATAGATTAGTCACTATACTCTGTGGCTACTGGGTCCCGCTTGCTGGCTATGGTCCCGCTTACAAGGCTATGGGAGGGAGGATGTGGCCTGATGGCTAGAGCGGTCTACCTTGAAGCTGGGGGAACTGGGTTCGAGTTTCGGCAAGGACGCTCAACATCCTGTGATTCTGAGCAAATTGCTTAATCTCATTGTGCCTAACAAAAATGTATGTGTCCTGTAACGAAACTGGTGCTCATGTAAAGCGCTCTGATACCCGATGTCTCAGGTCTAGTTGGCGCTATATAAAACAAAAAAAACTAAAAAGGCTAATGTGTCCAACTTTCGAACCAATGCACCGGTGTCAATTACAATTCTTCTCATGGAAGGTTGCTTTTCTTATTGCACCACTTCCCTAAGGAGAGTTGGCGAACTCCAGGCACTAACAATCCAAAAGCCTTTCTTTCAACTTCACAAAGACAATGTGGTTCTTCGAACCAACCCCAAATTTCTGCCTAAAATGGTTTCTGCTTTTCACATCAATCAATCTGTTGAGCTACCTGTGTTCTTTTCTCAGCCTGATTCTGTAGCAAAACAAGCTCTACACACCCTAGATGTTAGAAGAGCTCTATTATATTATGTAGAAAGAAAATAAGATTTTCGTAAAACAAAACCGCTTTTTGGCCACCACACAAAGGCAATCCAATCTCTAAAACAGACATTGCAAGATGGATCCTGAAATGTATCCAAACATGTCCTGTGAATGCAAAAGGAACCTTAACAATACACCGTAGAGCGCATTCCACATGCAAAATAGGGGCTACTAGGGTCTTCTTAGAGAATATTCCCTTAGCTGTGGCAGCAACATGATCTATACTGACACACATTCACCAATCACTATTGTGTAGGTGTGTGTAGCGTGGGCGTAGAGACAGACCGGAAACTTTTTCTGGTGAGAAAAGGTTTTATTTTTAGCAGTGATTTTCTACTGCAAGAAGTCAGTCTTTCTCGGGGAAATTCCGCGAGGTCCGTGATTGCGGCTTTGGTCTGGGACGTCTTTAGGTATGCTACTCGTCTGCCTTCCTCTATGCTTCTGCGGGGTCTCTCCGATGTCCGGCGTCGTTGAGCCAAAAGAAAACCAACAGAGGGAAGACCGTCAGCCTTACAATCTGAGTATGAATTACCCTGGGGGAGCCCGGGGTGTAGGGATCATCGCTGAAGTGCTATATACAAACAAATGACGGTGCAGTGGGTTTGGAGTGGTGAAAAAGGTGCAAGGAAGGGAGGGGTGTATGAAGGATACGGTAAAACAGGGAAGGTCTTTACAACTATTTACAACGGGGGAACATCTCTCTTTCTCCCGACCCAGCCTGACAAACGCTGCCGTACCTGTCTTAGCCACACTCCTCCCTCGGGAGTGTGGCACGGCACTCCGCGGGGTCATTGGCCTCCTGGCTGTTCTTCTCCCATTCCTCTCTCGTATCTGAGCTCTCTCCGCTCTTCCCGACCTCGACTCTCGCTCCCTTCTCCGCTTGCTCGTCCTCTTCTCTCCTCTCGCCTTCCTCTTCCTCCGGGGTGTCGACACACGCTGTGTATCTGGCTTCCTGCATTTTCTCCAATCCCGATCCTCTGACGTCAAATGGGGGCGGGGCCTTGTCCGCCTCAAACGCCCAGTTAAAGGCACACTCCTTATCCTCTGTGTCGGCAACTAGCGGGCAGGAAGTATGAGTATGGGGAAGGATCCCTTGCTTTCCGTCCCTCCCCGTTACACTCCCCATACCCCCCCCCCCCCCTCCCCTGGATTCTCCCGATCGGGAGAAGGGGTGTCCTGTATAAATAGTCCGCATTGTATTGTCTGTCCCTTTCCTATGTCTCACTATAAAGGAAAAGGGTTGCAGGAACAGAAACCACCTCAGGATTCTGGGGTTTTGGGTATTGTTCCTTTGCATCCATTGGAGAGGTGCATGGTCTGTGTATAAAAGGAAGGATCTACCATCTAGATAGTATTTCAGTTTTTCGATGGCCCACCTGATGGCCAAACACTCCCTTTCTACAGTGGGGTACTTGCGTTCTCTGGGGTGTAGCTTTCTACTTATGAAAAGAAGGGGGTGTTCCATCCCATCCTCCCCTTCCTGTGATAAAACGGCGCCTATGCCTGTGTTGGAGGCATCTGTAGCCAATATCAAGGGTTTATTGAAATCGGGGGGTATCAACACTGGGCTGGTAGTTATGGCGTCCTTTAAGAGTCGGAATGCCTGTTTTGCGCTATCCGGTGGGTGTGTGATCTGTGTATTTTTTATGTTTTTCTTAAGGAGATCTGTTAGAGGGGCGGCAACTTCAGCGAAATTTTCTATAAACCTCCTATAGTATCCGATGAGACCCGAAAATGCTCTTAACTCCCTTTTAATAGAGGGGAAGGGGGTATGCAGTAAGGCTTTGATCTTCTCTTCTTGTGGGGCTTTGACCCCTCGCCCAATGTAAACCCCAGGTATTTTACTTTGGGAAAAGCTGCCCAGGACTTTTTCGAGTGGACATGCAACCCAGCGGATTGCAGGGTTGCCAGGACCCTACCTATGTGGTTTAAGTGGTCTCTCCATGTGGCACTGAAGATAACGATGTCGTCCAGGTATACTGAACTATATTATGTATGGGGGGCTAATACTTCGTTCATCATTCTCTGGAATGTCACTGGGGCCCCATGTAGGCCAAAGGGCAGAACATTGAACTCGAATAGGCCATCGTCTGTGGCGAAGGCCGTTTTTCGCTTATCCTCCTCCTTTAAAGCTACCTGCCAATACCCCTTGGTCAGGTCTAACGTGGTTATGTATTGGGCTTCTCCTATCCACTCTATTAGCTTATCTACTCGCGTGAAAGGGAAAGCATCGAACGAGGATATGGCATTCAGGGCCCTGAAGTCCATACAAAACCTGGTTGACCCGTCAGGTTTTGGCACCATCACAATAGGCGAGGACCAGTTGCTTTTGGATGGCCTAATAACCCCGAGCCTGAGAATCTCCTGGACCTCTTTTTTTATATCTTGTCTTCTAGCTGCTGGTATTCTGTATGCTTTTTGATTTACTACCTTCCCTTCGTCTGTCTCTATATGGTGTTCTACCATGTGTGTTCGTCCTGGTGTATCAGAGAAAAGACAGGAAAAGGGGCATAAGGTGTCTAGGAGCTCCCTTCGTTCTGTTTCGGTGAGGTCTGGGTTGATGGGCAACTGCTCTATTGTCGACCCTTCTTCTCCTGAGGGTAACCCAAAGTGAGTGAGTTTGGGAAGAGGCCCGATCCACTTCTTCAACAGCTTAATATGGAAACACTGTTGACGCAAGGGAGATATTTGCAACCTATAGGTCATTTTACCCAAGGTCTCAACAATAGGATAAGGCCCCATCCACTCACTCCTAAATTTTTGCGTCGAGGAGGGGAGAAGCACTAGGGCCCAATCTCCCTTCTCCAGTGTTCTCTATTTTTTCCCTTGTCGTAATAATCTTTTTGTGTCTGTTGGGTTTTCTCCAAGTTGGAGTAAGCTTAATCCCTCAATTTACCCAGTTTCGATCTTAATTGCTGGGTTTATTCCAACAAAGATGTTTGTTCTGTCGTCCCCTCCTGCTCCCAAGCCTATTTTGTTATTTCTAGCAATGACCGGGGTTGACGACCGTATAATAGCTCAAAGGCGGAGTATCCCAGGCTGCTTTGCACCTGTGCTCTGAGCACGTATAGGGCCTAGGGTAGTAACTTATCCCAGTCCTTATTTTCAGTGGATAGCATCTTTTTCAAGGTGGCCTTGAGCGATCGATTGTAACGCTCGACAAGCCCATCTGTTTTGGGGGTGGTATGCTGAGGTGTGTATGTGACGGAGGTCTAACATTTGGCACACCTCTTTCATCATTCGCGATACAAAGGGTGTACCCTGATCGGTCAATATTTCCCTAAGGAACCCCACTCTTGAAAATAGTTCTATTAATTTCTCAGCCACATTATTTGTAGTCGGGGAGCGAAGAGCAAAAGCTTCCGGGAATCTGGTATTGTAATCCAAAACCACCAGAGCATAGGTATGTCCCTGTGCTGTCCGGGGGAGAGGACCGATCAGGTTCATACCAACCCTTTCAAAAGGATTCCCTATAATAGGTAAAGTTTGTAGGAGAACTGCAGGTGGTTTATACATATTTCTTTTCTGTCAGACTTCACATTGTTTGCAATAGACTTCGGCTTCCTTATAAATGCCTGGCCAAAAAAAATGTCTAGGTATATTCTGTGTGTTTTTTTTCAGCCCCTGAATGTCCTGCGGTTAAGTGTGTGTGCGCATAGAAGAGTATCTATTCTCTAAATAGGGTCGGCACTACAAATTGTGGGGGTTCATTGGGTTTCCCTTCCCTATATAACAAATCGTTCCTGATCATGAAACAAGGGTAGGAGTGGGGGGGGGGGAGTTTGGGACACGTGGGCTGATTCCCATGCTTTGAGGAGAGAAGGATCGTTGGCTTGTGCAAACTTGAAGCTTCTATCCAGCGCCCAGGGATCGGTTGTTAGGTAGGAAGCCCGGGGTTGGTTTTCTTTTCGCTCCCTAATTTCTGACTGGAACAGGGATATGAAGTCTGGGTTGTCCACCGCGATTATCAAATCTTCCGGAAGGGATTCTGCCACTCCCATTTTTACTGAACAGGAGGCTCTGCCTACTGGATGGAGAGAGATCTGGGCCACTGGGTACGGCTTCATGTCCCCGTGCACACACGGTATGTGCACTAGGGTTTTGGGGCTCGTCTGGGAGGGTAACACTAGCCTCTTTTGTATGCCCGACTGTCTGCAGCCTGAATCCAATAGGGCCCTTATACTCTTGTTATTGACATACACACGTACATAGAAGGATGGTCCCATCTCCGCTGTGTACATCACCGCCTTGGGGATGTACCCGACTTACATTGGTTCCTCTGTATTCTTCCTTCGGGGGCATAGCCGAGCAATGTGCCCCCACTCCCTGCACTCGAAGCACTGGGGCCCTCTCACAGAGGCCACGTCCATTCGGAAGGGTAGGGGTTTAGGGGGCTCTGGCCCACTCTTTATCTTCCTCTCCTGCTTTATTAATGTGTTGAGTTTGGTATTTTTATCAGTGTCCCATGGATAAGACCGTGGTTGGGCCCTCGAGTAATTAGAAGCCATTTCGATAGCTTGCGCGGAAGTGAGGCCAGAGTGCTGTCTCAACCAGCGTTGAGTCCCATAAGGCAGTGCCTCAATGAATTGTTCCAAATAGATGCTTGTCATAATGTCATCTTTGCTGCGACTTTCTGGCTTTAACCACTTGTCTGCTGCCATTTTGAAACGCAGAAACAGTGTCTTAGGGTTCTCCCCGTGATCCCTCTTTCTTTTCTGAAGCGGAGTCTGTATGCTTCCGCGTGTAGCCCCAGTTGGTCCAGAATTACGTCCTTTATCTCCGTATACGGAGTACTTCCTGGATGATTTGCCACCTGGTAGGCCGCTTGGGCCTCTCCTGTTAATAACGGTGCCGAAAAAAGGGCCATTTATCTTCTGGCCAACCACAGGCACGGGCTGCTCTCTCAAAATTAGTGAGGAACGCGTCCGGTACTTCTCCCGGCACGTATTTCTGCAGGGATACTCCTGCTGGATGTGGCACTGGGTTTCTACGTTCTAGGGGTAACGAGACGCTGGGGTTATGGACAGCCTTTTGTAATCCCTCTATCTGTACGCTGATGGCGTTCTTGAACAACTCCCGGTCCGCCTCTGCTGTATTTATCTGTTGTCCGACAGCCCATTCAAGCTTTTCTTGTCCCTCAATCAAGAGCTGTATGACCTGATTCATGTGGGTTTGCTGGATGGAAGGGGCGGATCCCACTTTTGACACCAGTTGTAGCACGGGCGTAGAGACAGACCGGAAACTTTTTCTGGTGAGAAAAGGTTTTATTTTTAGCAGTGATTTTCTACTGCAAGAAGTCAGTCTTTCTCGGGCAAATTCCGCGGGGTCCGTGATTGCGGCTTTGGTCTGGGACGTCTTTAGGTATACCACTCGTCTGCCTTCCTCTGGGCCCGGGGTGTAGGGATCAGCGCTGAAGTGCTATATACAAACAAATGACGGTGCAGTGGGTTTGGAGTGGGGAAAAAAGTGCAAGGAAGGGAGGGGTGTATGAAGGATATGGGAAAACAGGGAAGGTCTATACAACTATTTACAACTGGGGAACGTCTCTTTCTCCCGACCCAGTCTGACAGACGCTGCTGTACCTGTCTTAGCTATGTAGGAAGGTGGATATCCGACTATGGTTGCCCCCAACTTTTTGCCTGGTGTTTTGCTGGTTTTTCGACTTAGTTGACCTGGGGCCCTGCTATTCAGGACCCCAGACCCACTGCTCTCTCTGTAAAATGGATTCCATGTGCTCTAGGTACATATTTAATTGGATACTGAGTCACCTTTTCAGCCCCTGTACAGTGTACCTTAGGTACTCAGGGCATAGGTGCACGCAGGGCCTACCAGGGGCTGCAGCATGTATTATGCCACCCCTGGCTGGCCATCCAAATCTGACACAACTGGCTGATCAATCAGCTGGGGCAAGGTGGTGTAATCACCCTTTGCTTTAGATATAGTATCCCTATATCTAACCCTAAAATGGACACATATATTCCTATCAGTCACTCCTATGGCAGGCCTTATCAATCCTGAAGGCAGAGTGCATGGAATTATGTGAGATGGTGCTCTGGCATGAGCTGAGCCCGTTTGCAGCTTGCGGAACCAAGTCATAATAGCTGTTCCATGATAACGCTATACCATATACTCTTAAGTGCATTATGAACCTCGCGGTCAAATGCTAACTTTGGTATAGCATTATCAAAACATGTCGAGTAAGGTGTCATACAAATTGGAATACTACCCCCTCGCCAATTCTGGCGACGGGGGTAGCATTCCACCCTTCTAGAGGGACACGACATGTATGTAACTGTGAACCCCGGTTAAAGTTCACTCGAGCCTCAGTATCACAAAATGGATGCTGCCACCACAGACACAAGTCTGACCTCCTACTGCTGGGAGTCCTTCCAGCGAGGGAGGCTCGGACAAAGGGTTTCCTGCCTTGGGAGGTGCTAGCACCACCCCAGACAGGATTTTGTGTATTAGGTAGGACAGGGCTGAAAGGAATGAGACATGCCTGGGGCACACAAGGTGTCCCTGTGCATACACCACTCTGAACCAGTTCCTGGGGCACTCCAGCCCCAGAGCTGGCACCAGACCGGACAAAGGAAAGGGGGTGTAACCACCCCCTTCCTGGTCCCACCCAGAGGAGGGACCTAGTCGTAGTGCAGCCCCCTTTAGCTGAATAAAGGTAGGAGCTGGTCCCATTCCCCTTTAGATTAATCTTGACAACTTCCACGAAGAACTCTTGACCTTCGACCTCCTGAACATCAGAAGACTGAAGAATCTCCCCTATGGTCAGGGAGTGACCATCCTGCTTTGCGGGCACCATCAAGCTCCTGTGCGGTTTGCTGCAAGTCCTTCCATCCTGGAACCAGACAACCCAGCTCAACGAGACCCGGACCTCCAGACTCCTCTGACCTCTACCCACATCCACAGCACAGCTGAGACCCGTGGGTGCGACGAGCAACTTGGAGACGGCCATCTTGAGAAACCTGCACAGCGCTTCCAGCACGACCGCCGAGGGATCCTCGAGTGAGTGCATTGGGGTCTGAGAAGCCCCACACCGTCGCAGCTCCTGCACCAAAGACCAGCCCCCCAGCATCCACGAGATCTGCGTGGGGCCCTTTTGCCTGGTTGCTGCTTTTCCTGTTGTCTGGTCACTTGCCGGCTGGCTCGTGACCTCTGAGACGACGACCCGAAGAATCCAACACTGCTGGTCTGGTCCCCCAGACTGGCCCTTGCTTCCTTGTAAACGAGAAGCACCCCGGACCCTCCTGGTCCGCACCAGACGCCATCTTTGTTCCACCGCGTGGCTTGCACTTGCCAAGGCCTGTTGACCAGATCGACGATCCAACACCGCCAACAGCAGCAGACTACGTGGGACAGCTCGGGCCTCCAGCCTGGTCGTGAAGAACAGCTCCTGGTCCGCGCAGCTACAGAGAGAAGCGACCCTTCTTCCACCTGAACGCGGCGACAGCATCTGGTTCCCTCCTGGTTCCAGCACCGTCACTGGCTAGTGACCGAGACTCTGTCCCCTTCCCTTTCAGGACTCCTTCTAAGATCCATCCTTGGAACCACCGGACTCCTCCATCTGGCTGCCTGCCAGCAACTTCTTGTTTCAGGCATCACCGGGATCAACGCAGCAAACCCAATAACACTTCAGCCCTATGAACCCGCAGCCTGTGGGTTAGGTAACTAAAGCTTCTAGGTGCTGAAGTCTGTGTTCACTATCCTAGTGTTCAGGTCCACTGTTGTTTTCCCTCCATCCAGCCGGGTTCGTCCGGAATCCGTAACTTTGCAAACAGTAGCATCCATAGACGTTGGTACGCATCCCGCGTGAGAGTTTCCACTCTGCACGTGAGTCCCGTGGGCCTCCTGCTCCTTACTTACCTAGTTTGTAGCGTAGTCCCAGCGATCCTCCAGCCTCTGGATCCTCTTACAGTACTTTCTTTCCTCGCATTCCATTGTTTCTAGTATATGGTTTGTCGTGCCCCTAAGGCACACGTGTAAATATTGTGCGAACTCGTAATTCTTTTGTAGTATTGTCATGTGCTTAGCCCTCTGACCTCATAAAGAGTTCAGAGGTGTTTGTTAGTTAATAAATATCTGTTTATTTTCATAACAACCTGTGTGGTCTCCTTTCACTTGGTATTCAAGGGGTTATATGTGGTAAAACAGCTGGCTTCACATGCCAAAAGAGTTTAGCCTAAAGACTGCTCTTGTCCACGCTACTAGGATAGCTGGTCTATAAGGTTGACTTTACAACCAATCACCATAAGGGTTGTTTGGACTGATACAAGGTGATCACTAGAACTAGTGAGCATCATATATCAGGCCAACTTCTCACATTAGCCAAACTCCTCCCTCGGGAGTGTGGCACGGTGCTCCGCAGGCTCGTTGGCCTCCTGGCTGTTCTTCTCCCGTTCCTCTCTCGTATCTGGGCTCTCTCCGCTCTTCCCGACCTCGACTCTCGCTCTCTCCTCCGCTCGCTCGCTCGTCCTCTTCTCTCCTCTCGCCTTCCTCTTCCTCCGGAGTGTCGACACACACTGTGTATCTGGCTTCCTGCATTTTCTCCAATCCCGATCCTCTGACGTCAAACAGGGGCGGGGCCTTGTCCTCCTCGAAAGCTCAGTTAAAGGCACACTCCTCCTTATCCTCTGTGTCGGCAAGTAGCGGGCAGGAAGACCAATCCTTCTGGAGGGAAAGAGTGGAGGCACGATCCGCGACCCACCACTTAGAGTATGGGGAAGGATCCCTTGCTTTCCGTCCCTCCCCGTTACAGTGTGTTAGTGAGGCAACAAGCTAATGTAGGCCAGGCAGTACTTAAAACACTCTTTGAAACAACTGCAACACCTACAGGTTAACCACCGCTTTGGGAGAATACTGCTGTATACTCTATGCAAAGCATGTGATCTACAGCTCACAAGCCTCGAACAGAAAATGTTACTTACCCTGTATGTATCTGTCCTTGGCATGTAGAGCTGTAGATTCACATGCGCCCACCCGCCTCCCGGGTACCTCTACCTGTTACCTTTCTTTCTTATCTTATATACATACACATGGACAGCTCTATTGTACCTTTACTAATTCCATTCTCGCCCTCTGCGGGAAAACAATCTAACAATGGAGTCCATGCCCATGCGCACTATCACCGAAAGGAGGAGTCACCTACCTCGAGTCTAAAAAGACAGACTTTAAAAAAAAAAAAAAAAAGCTTGCTAAGATCCGGACCGAACACTAAATGGCAGAAGTATGCAGTGCATTTGAATCTACAGCTCTACATACCAAGAACAGATGCTTACTGGGTAAGTAACATTTTCCTTTCGTCCTTAGCTCAAAATTGATCTGCTGCTAATCCGCAGTCGCCACCTATTGCCACGTGTGAGTGGTGTAGAAGTATAGTAATAAAAACACCATTAAAATTCTGATAAAATTAAATGAGCTTTACAGACGCCTACAGAATATTGCAAATGGAACTTAACCTAAGTGAACAGATAACTCTTCATCCATATTTAAGCCAATATGATGCATGGTATTAAATCTGATAATGTATCGTGATTCTAACCTGGGAAGAGACCGAATTCAGTAGCTTCCACGTATGCTGGGAGGGATCCGATCAAAATTAAAAAAAACTAGAAGACTTCTGTTGCTAGCATGATGCACTTCAAATGTCTGGCAACAGGATATTGTCTGGTCTCTCATGGTTAATGATAGCTCTCATATGCTCAAATACACCTTTTTTGACCATATATATGGTACTACCAATGTAAAATAAATTACATGGGCATTTGAGAGCATAAATACAAAAAATGAGAGTTGCATGAGAAGCCTTCTCGAATTGTAAAACGCTCGAGAAATTCATAAATATGAAGGATTGCACTTTCTTACCGACTCTACATGCTTTGCAATTAAAACAACGTACAGCGCCTGGAGTCCAGATGCAACCTTGCTGGCTTTGGATTTTAGCAATCATGTTTTTTGCAAAGCATGTCCTTGAAACACAGGTTGCACATGTAAGCGTCGCTAGGCTGGGAAGATGCATATTTGGCAATGCTCTCTTCTGTGTGAAGTGTGCGCCAGTGTTTGGTCAATAGTTTGCTGATTGCACCAGCTTGCTTGCTGAAGGTGGTTATCACCCTAATCTGTTAATTCTCATTTTCAGGAACTTTGCGTTTTACCGCCAATGTCTCAGGTCTATTGATTCCCTCAACTTTCCTCTCTGTCATGGCCAACGTCTGCTCATCATACCCCCTCGAGCAAAATCTTTCCAACATCACAATTTTTTCTTTTGCAAAAGCATCATCATTACTGCAGTTTCTCTGAGCCCTGAGAAGTTTACCAAAGGGGATACTGTGTATCAAACTCTTGGCCGCATGAAGTTTGCTGTTGCTGGCAGTGCTTTTGCGAAAGAGCTTAGTATTAATACATGAGTTGTAAACTTCCAATTTGAGATCAAGGAATTCTAGGGACCTATTGCTGATTTTGCTAGTGAATTTTAGAATCAATTCATTCTTGTTGAAATTTGCCACAAAGGAGTGAGCCAAAGGTTCTGATCCCTGTCATATGGCAAATACGTCATCGATATATCGAGCCCAGAGCCCCACGTTGAGGTCATAAAGTTGGAGTGATGACACGACCTGTTCCTCCTCCCAGCCCATTTACAAACATGCATAACTGGGGGCGAAACAGGTCCCCATTGCGGTGCCCTGGGTTTGATGGTAAAATTGCCTGTCAAATTTCAAAAAAGTTATTTCTCAGACAAAAATTGATTATGTCAAGTATCATTTGGTTTTGCAGGAAGAATGAGAGTGATCTACCTCAAAGAAAGTGACGGCAGGCCTGTAGGCAAGATCATGTGGAATGCAAGTGTAGAAATTACACATCTGAGACCCATAAGTAGATAATCATCTTCCCACATAATCCCTTAGGATGCTCACAAAGTGATGTTTAATGGCCATGGCTCATGTTTGTAAGTCTTCATTGACTAGCAGCTAGAGGTGGGCTCGGCTCAGTCCGTTGTGGACCACCGGAACACATCAGCTTTGTTGTCGTCCATCTTTGCGTTCTCCATCAACAAAATCCCATCTTTGGCCCGTACATAGAAGTCTTCAGTATTGAATCTTTCATAGATTCATATGCTCGTATCTTCCCCGTTGTCATGGTGGGAGTCTTGCGGTAGTTAGAAAAGTAGCACTATAAGAGTACATTATAAACCACCAAAGGGAAAGGAAAAACTTTAACATACGTCAGCATTTTTATGTAGGTCCAAACTTTGACCAATCAGAGACAAGCCCTAGACCTCTGCTCCCCAGCAGAGCCATCCGACCTCCGATTTCTAACCACACGTCGTATGTAATGGAGTCTCCCTGAGCTCTGCTCAGTTTGTCAGTGAGTAAACGGTTGACCCTGCTAGAATTCACTTCAATGTACTGTTTTTCTATATTCTTTGCTGCTAAGATGTTAGAGGGAGCTAAGAAAAGGCCTTTTAAGACCTTGCAGATCTTGTGGAAAGGCAAGACTTTTCTTTGAAGACCCCCAAAAGGATTGTCTTTATTACCTTTATCCCAAACATACAGCCAAGGACTGTTAATACTGCGGACCTTTTTCAGCTAAAGCTCTAAAGGATCGAGAAGCAAGATTGTTGTTATGGCTCCAGAAGACAAAATCTAGATCAGATTCTGGTTTGGATGTTGAAGAGTTTCCTGGATGATCCTCAGCTGAGAGGAAATGCAAAAATGAGGGCTCTACCTCATTAAAGACTTATCCTAAGAGAGTGAGGCAGGAAAATCATCCTCTGCCGAAAAAGCAACCCTTAAGCAAAAAGACTCTGGCCTGAAGAAGTCTTTTGCTGCTTCTCTTCCTGTCACACCTCTAAAACAGTCTCAATCTACCTCTATGGCGGCAACGGCCTCATCTACGAATATGGTGGCAATGTTTTCCACGTTGGCGGCGGTGGCAACGGCACAGATGACCACCACCTCTTCGTCAACGATTAAGTCTACGGCCCCCTCAACGGGAGCACCGTCGACGACAACATCTACCGCTGACGACATCCCCCTCTAAACTGCCGATATCAACGACGATCACTTTCAGACGTCTTCCGTTGTCGAAGGAATTGTCCACAGATCAAAAACTGGACATTAAAAGCCTCCAGTTAATTCAAAAGTCTCCAGTTTTGACATATCTATCCAAGATATCACCTTTGCCTCCTTCTTAACTTCTTGATACGGAGCAATCAGGAGATGGAAGTTTGTTTGGTCCAGCCTACAGCCCTTCACAGCTCAGGGTTAAATGCCAGGACACTGACGAAGAAGAGGAGACACATATGCAAGATACGTCAGAGTATATGGAAGGGGGGTACTCTTTCATGGGTCGTCCAATGGCCCAACGATGTGACTCTTTCCAAGAACACTATCCATATGAAGCTTAGGAGGTATGAAGGGATTCCATGTTGGTGCCACTCTCCTTGGTCACCGACCTTTGGCACATGCTCAATGATTATTATAGATGATTTCCGTACTCTCAGGCTCCAGTTTGGCTGGGGTCCAGGGCATTCAAGTTACTCCACCACCGCCAGTGGTTACTCCTCCACCTGACAGACTCCTCGGTGCATTACTATTCAAGTCGACTACATCGAGATTGAAGCTGATGATCAGACTGAGGAGGGTGAGATCAGTCAGGATCCAGACTTAGATGGCCAGGAATGGGATGACTTTATTGCTCCTTCTTCACCATCTCCTTCTCCTCCCCCAGTGAGTTCTCCCCCGAGGGATATCGGGGGCTTCCACGAATTACTTGAAAGGGCCTCTAGAAGAATAAATTTTCCTTTGCCGGTGGTGCAAACGGAATGTTTCCTTTATGATTTTAAGGACCCGGCTAAGAAATCTGTTTGATCCATACCTATTGCGGATTATATATGGAACAAAGGTTTGAAGATTGAGGAATCTGGCATCCGTTCCAGCTGTATTGCCGTGGATGAAAAAGATGTACAAAGCACCTGATTCTTCTCCGGCGTGTTTGAGTGGTCATCCTTGGCTGGATTCGGTTATAATGCAAGCTGCACATAGGTGCTCAGGGAATCCACAATCCCCTTGTTCGGTGCCTCCGGACAGAGAAGGCAAGCGGCTTGACAGCATTGGCAGGCACTTTGCTACTATGGTTGTCACTTCCATCAAGGCCTCTAATGCCTTAGCGATTTCAGGACGATACATGTAGGAGAGTAGGGTCTGCAATTCTATGGTCAGCCCAGATTTTTGCTTTTTGCTTCACTGGTTAACGACTTTCCCTGGCTGTAAGCCTGCTAATCAGACCCACAGCCTAGCTGTTATCTCTCTAAATTGACAACCATGTACTTTAGGTGCATTTACCAATTGGTATTGGGTCACTCTTGTAAGTCCTTGTACAGTGTACCATAGGTACCCAGGGCATAAGTGAACCCAAGGCCTACCAGGGGCTGCAGCATGTATTATGCCACCCCTGGCTGGCCATCCAAATCTGACACAACTGGTTGATCAATCAGCTGGGGCAAGGTGGTGTAATCACCCTTTGCTCTAGATATAGTATACCTATATCTAAACCTAGAATGGACACATATATTCCTATAAGTCACTCCTATGGCAGGCCTTAACAATCCTGGAGGCAGAGTGCTTGGAATTATGTGAGATAGTGCTTTGGCATGAGCTGAGCCTGTCCACAGCTTTCGGAACCAAGTCCTTTAGCTGTTTCCATGATAACGCTATATCATATACTCTTAAGTGCATTATAACCTTGCGGTTACTGCTAACTTTGGCATAGCATTATCAAAACATGTCGAGTAAGGTGTCATACAAATTGGAATACTACCCCCTCTCCAGTTCTGTCGACGGGGGTAGCATTCCACCCTTTTAGAGGGACACGACATGTATGTAACTGTGAACCCTGGTTAAAGTTAACTCGAGCCTCAGCATCACAAAATGGATGCTGCCACCACAGACACAAGTCTGACCTCCTACTGCTGGGAGTCCTTCCAGCGAGGGAGGCTTGGACAAAGGGTTTCCTGCCTTGGGAGGTGCTAGCACCACCCCAGACAGGATTTTGTGTATTGGGTAGGACAGGCCTGAAAGGAATGAGACATGCCTGGGGCACACAAGGTGCCCTGTGCATACACCAGTTCAAACCAGTTGCTGGGGCACTCCAGCCCCAGCTCTGGCGCAAGACCGGACAAAGGATAGGGGGTGTAACCACCCCCTTCCTGGTCCCACCTATAGGAGGGACCTAGTGATAGTACAGCCCCCTTTAGCAGGATAAAGGTAGGAGCTGGTCCCATTCCAAATCAGATTATTCCTGAACTGAAATTCTGCAAGAAGAAACTCTGGACTTCGACATTCTGCTAAGAAGACTGAAGAAATCTCCCTTGTGGGCAAGGAGTGTCCACCCTACACAAGCAGGCACCATCAGCGTCCAGCGGCTTCACTTTGTCGTCTTCCCTTGAGGATCCAGACTTCAGAGCCTGACGAGACCTGGATTCCCAGACCTCTCCGACCTCTACCTACATCTGCAGCTCAGCTGAGATCCGTGGGTGCGACGAGACACGTGGGATCGGCCATCTTGGAGAAACTGCACTTCGCTTCCAGCACGACTTCTGCGGTATCCTCGACCAAGTGCTTTGGGGACTGAGAAGCCCCAGCCCCGAGCAGCTCCTGCACCGAAGACCAGCCCTCCAGCATCCACGAGATCTGCGTGGGGCCCTTCTGCCTGCCTGCTGCTCGACGCGTTGTCTGGTCACTTGCCGGCTGGCCAGTGACCTCCTAGACGACGATCCACAACATCAACACCGCTGGTCTGGTTGCTCCAGACTGGCCCTTGCTTCCTTCCAAAAGAGAGGCATCCCGGACCCTCCTGGTCCGCACCAGACGTCTTTTCCACTCACCGCGTGGGTTGCCTTTGCCAAGGCCTGTTGACTCCAAATCCGGATCCGACACCGCCGACAGCGAGAGCCTGCGTGGGACAACTCGTGCCTCCATCCTGGTCATCGAAGACACCACCTGGTCCACGTGGCTACAGAGTCATGCGTCCACTCTTCACCTGATCGCAACGGCAGCCTCTGGTTCCTTCCTGGTTCCACTCCAGTCACTGGCTAGTGACTTTGAACACTGTCCCCTCTGCTTTCAGGTCCTCTTCTTCCTCGATCCATCCTTGGGTCGCACCGGACATCTTCCTCCTGGTCGCCTGCAGTATCTTTCTTCAAGGCTCCATAGACTTCAACGCAGGAACCCGACACGACTTCCCACCTATGCACCCGCAGCCCGTGGGTGAGGTAACAAGAGCATTTCGGTGCTCAAGGGTAGATTGACTCTCCTAGTGTCCAGTTCCACAGTCGTTTATGTCCTAACTAGTCAGGATTGTCCGTACTCACCTTTTTCTTGAACTGTACTGCCATAGACGTTGTTACGCATCTCGCGTTTGAGTTCACACTTTGCACACGCGTTCCGTGGGCCTCCTATTACTTACCTAAAGTCAGGATAGTGTAGTCCCAGCGATCTTACAGCCTCTGGACAGCTCCATTCCTTCTATCGACTTCCTTATACCACTTGTTTAGTATATGGTTTGTTGCGCCCCTAGGGCAACATTGTAACTCGTGCAACTTAACGTATTTTTCTTAAGAGTCTTGTCATGTGCTTAGCCCTCTGATCTCATAAAGAGTTCAGAGGTGTTTGTTAGTTTATAAATATCTTGTTTATTTTCATAACTACCTGTGTGGTGTCCTTTCATTTGGTATTCAAGGGGTTATATGTGGTAAAACAGCTGGCTTCACATGCCAAAAGAGTTTAGCCTAAGACTGCTTTGTCCATGCTACCATTAGGATAGCTGGTCTATAAGGTTGACTTACAACCAATCACCATAAGGGTTGTTTGGACTGATACAAAGTGATCACTAGAACTAGTGAGCATCATATATCAGGCCAACTTCTCACAATACATCCGTCTGTTATGGTCGGATCTCGCATCTCTTCTTGAACATGTTCTCGGAGAGAAAAAGAAGGAAACAAAAGACCTCCTACAAGAAGGCGCTAGAGCTTCTTCGGAAGTAATTGATGTAGCAATAAATTTGTCTTAGATTGCTTTCAGACAAATGGCTAGTGCCGCTGTCCTCCGTAGACAGGGCTGGCTTAGGGCGACGTCCTTCCGCCCTGAAGTCCAATCAAAGGTTTTAGACATGACCTTCGATGGAGAGAACCTGTATGGGAAACACGTGGACGAGGAGCTACAAGGTATCAAAAAAGATACTGAGACAGCGAGCTCATTAGGCACGCTGCAACAGAGGCGTTTCAGTCCTTTCGTGGAGGTAGAGGACAGTTTCAACAGAGATCGTCCTATCAGTCATACAGGTTTCAGCCATATTCCCAGCAAAGTTATAGACCGCAATATGGAGGACAACAACAACAGCACTTTAATGCTTCCAATGTGTCGTACAGTCAGCAATCAGCTAGACGTAAGCCTTCAACGCAAGGAAAATCGCAAGATTCCTCTAGACGACAGTGATGTTTTTCATCCGCCAGCCACCTCACCTTGACTTCAGCCCTTGCAGTCGCATCATCTTTCTCCTTTCTCCTTTTCTGGGCCAATGGCAGGCCATTAAAATAGGACAGATGGGTTCTGGACATCATTTGTCGAGCCACACCCTAGAATTTGTCCACAAAACTCCTTGAAATCCACCCTCAAGATGAATACATCATCATCAAAAAAGCGGGCAATAGAAATAGCTCCTTTCAGTCAACGAGGAAAGGGCTTCTATTCCAATTTCTTTCTCGTAAAGAAAAAATGTGGGAAATGGAGACCGATCATGGACCTCAGGCAGCTGAACAAATACATCAAGAAACAATCATTCAGAATTTTATCCCTGCAAGAGATTTTTTATAGGTGAACAAAGGAGATTTCTTAGCGTCCCTCGATCTCTTGGACGCACGCTTCCACATTTCCATTCATGCAAAGCATCGCCAATTCCTGAGGTTTAAGGTTGCTCTGAATCACTACCAGTTCAAGGTTCTGCCCTTCGGCCTTCGCTCAGCCCTCAAAGTTTTCACGAAATGCATGGCTCCAGTAGTAATGTTTCTGAGAAGGCAGGGCCACCAGGTTAATCTCTACCTGGATGATTGGTTGGTGAAAGGGGCTTCCTTCCACTCTGCAAGAAAATCTGCCCAGGCTTGTCAACGGCTGTTCAAGTCTCTAGGCTTGCAGCTCAACGTAGAGAAGTCATGCCTGTTCCAAGTCTGAAACATATTATTCTCAGTGCAGTTCTGGACACCAGGCTGATGAAGGCGTTACCCACTTCAGAATGAAAAGACAAAATTATACACTTAGCAACCCTTTTGCGCGCCAGAGAGTCCACTTCTGTAAGAGTGTTCAATTATTTGCTGAGGATGCTGTCAACATTCATCCCTTTGATTCCAAATTGTCGGCTGCACATGAGGCCTTTCCAGGATCAGTGAGATTCAGGCACAGGGCTCTTTTGAAGACACCATCTTTATCTCTCAGGCAATGAAATAGGCTCTATCATGGTGTGAGAAAGAATGCAATATATCTCCAGGCCTCTCGTTTTATGCAATGCAGCCCAGTTACTTTATAACCATGGATGCCTCAATGGACGGTTGAAGGGGGGGAGGGGAGGGGCTTAGGGGGGCGCATCTTCAGGAGTTGCAAATCCATGGAAAATGGTCCGAGCAAGAATTGCTACTGCACATCAGTTTCTTGGAATTGAGGGCAGTTTTCCTGGGACTGCAAGCGTTTCTTTCAAGGATTAAAGGCTTCTCTGTTCTGGTAAGAACAGACAACACCAGAACGATGTTCTATCTTGCCAAACAAAGAGGCACCAGGTCTCTCACGTTATCGGACCAGGCCCAGGAAATTTGGAGATTACTAATCCAGCACAAGATAATGTTGTAGATCGAGCATGTTCCAGGAGTGGACAATGACTGGGCGGATGCTTTAAGCTGAACCAATTCCCAGTGTCACGAATGGGAGTTAGATTGGAAGCACCTGTGTTCAAACTGTGGGGTACTCCAAAGCTGGATCTCTTCGCAACCGCAAGCAACAGGAAGTGCGAAAGGTTCACCAGCAGGTTTCCTCAGGCCAACTCTTGGGATAACGCTCTGCAGATGCAGTGGACGGGGATGTTTGCCTACGATTTCCCGCCGTTTCCCCTCATCCCAAGGGTGGTGAGCAAAATGAAAAAAGAACCATGCCATCTCATTCTCATAGCTCCGGCATGGGCGAGGCAGTTTTGGTTATCCTGATGCCTGATTGGCTGGCTTCCAAGTTTGGTTCTTTTTGCAAAAGGACTAAAATAGGCTAGTGTAGTGACTTTGCTATCTACTATAGCCTATGGTGTAATGTTATTATTACTATAATGTATATATTTTATTGTACCGCGAGACTCCCACCTCGTCGGCGGGGATGATTCTAAGCATGTGAATTTATGAAAGATACCAATACTGGATAACTGAAGTTACAGGTAAGTAACTAGTTTTCTTCCCATAGCTTCTCCTATGCTTGATATCTCCGCACATTCCCGTTTAACCATTGCCAAACTTACTGTCCATGGACAACGGACAGATTGTTCATCCTCAGATAAAATCTCGGAGTTTATCAGCTTGGAACATCACAGATCTAAAGATCGCTCCAGATTGCAAGTCCATCCTTCAGCAGGCTAGAGCTTCGTCCACTAATAGGGTATACGCTGCAAAATGAAAGATTTTGTCAGTAGTGTGTAGAAAAGGACATACATCCTTTACTTTCGACCCCAGAACAAGTATTGCCTTACCAACTTCATTTAGCAAAGTCAAAGTTGGCTCATTCAAAGTACACCAGGCTCCAATTTCCAGGTTTCACAGAAAACCGGGGAAACTCTTGCTGTGGTCAACGAGAATTGTTAGAGTTTATGAAGGGCCTCTTCAGAGTTTTTCCACCCTTAAAGCGCCCAGCAGTTCCTTGGGAGTTGAACACACTCCTATCCCAATTGATGAAATCGCTCTTTGAGCCGATCCACAAAGCTGACTTAAAATACGTGTTGTGGAAGATGGCTTTACTATTGGCCCTCACATCAGCTAGAAGTGAGATTCAGGCTTTCATTGTGGCTGAACACTTTCTCCAGTTCAAGCAGGATAAAGTAATGTTGAGAACAAACACTCTCTTTATACTAAAGGTTCCAACTTCTTTTCACTTGAATGAGCCGGTAGTGCTCACAACGTACTTTGGAAATCCTTCAACCCCTGCTGATCGAGCGTTGCATTCTTTAGACATAAAGAGATGCATCTCAGATGAACAAGTTACATTTGGTACTGCCTTATCTAGTGGAGCGTGAGGTCCTTGGTGTCTGCATAGTGGTACATAATAGCAACCTTCATGGCTCCACACTTCTGGTGTTAAAAGGTCACAAAAAGATACTGATGTCAGCGTGCTGGGGCCTTTGTAGGCACCGTGCCCAGCACTTCCGGCGTGGCTAGTGCCAATGCGGAGCTGAACACTAACACCTACCGGTGCGCTGAGATCCTGGTCAGCAAAGATTCCGGATCAAGTTTGATGCCTGGGGAATATTCTACAGTAAGGAATCCCGAGTTCAATAGAGTCTCAACCACATAATGGAAGGTAAGTAACTTGTTCGCTGCAGCACTTACACAACAGGCTTTGGTGCTTATTGGGGTTAGAGAGGCATTGTTGAATTCCTCGTACCTTTCGGCAGCATGGAGCGCGAGTACTTAATTATGCACACTACCCATCCTGGGGTATAGGCCATCAACCAGGACTCTCCAGCCATTTCCGTCTTGGGCTTTTCTTTCAATCTGACTGTGGGTGTAACCCATCTCCTTACAGTTAGTCTTGAAGCCTCAATGTCAGGTCTTTCTTGGCCTTCATCTTTTCTTTTTCCCTAGAGGGTTCAAGTTGAGAATGTGTTTAATGTGAGCTTGCAGAGGGTGTGGCCAATCCAGCCCCAGCATCTTTTCATGATTTCTTCATGAGCAGGGAATTGGAATTTCTGCTGCCATTGTTCGTTGTTGATGATGGTATTCGTCCAGCGGATTTGGAGGATTTTCCTCAGACAGGTGTTGATGAAGGTCTGGACTTTGTTGGTGGTGGTCACTGTTGTCCATACAGAAGGACCGATTTTGCATTGGTATTAAAAAGCCTGATCTTGGTTTGCAGCGTTTGGTCCTAGGAGCTTCAGATCTTCTTTGGGTGAATGATGGCAGCCCTTGCTTTGCTGATTTTTGCCTTGACATCTGCCTCTGTGCCGCCCTGCTTGTCTGTGACATTGTCCAGGTAGGTGAATGCCTTAACCTCTTCCAGTAGATCACCTGCAAGAATGACTGCAGTTGTGCTGCTTCAGCCTTCAGGATCTTGGTTTTTCCCCTGTGGGTGTTGAGGCCAAGTTGTGCTTATGTGACTGCCACTGTTGGTCTAGTCTTGCATCTGCAGATGGGTTTAGGAGAGTAGGGCCAGGTCGTCAGCAAAGTCCAGGTCTTCAAACTGCGTCCACTGTATCCACTGGAGCCCATTTCTTTTCCTTGATTTGGATGAGGTGAGTGCTGAGGTTCTTGGAAGCTGGTGCACAAAGATGCAGGGGGCCACTTGAAGCACTACACAGAGGGACCTGCAGGTAATTCTGGTGGGTCTCCTTACAGGGAGGAGGTCACGAGGGCTTGGGGACCACAGGAGCAGGGCTGATTGGTCAGTGCTGGGGCAGGTTGCAGAACGAACCAGTCAGCCAGGCGTCGTACGTCTTGAGGTCCTCGTGGTCAATAGCAGGCAACTTGGATAGCCAATCTCGGGACAGCTAGGCCACTCAGGAAGTGGGTCTCTGGTGTTTCAGCGTCCCTCGATGGGTGCTTGCTTCTGGGGCTTTAGTAGTCCTAAGTGGATCCTTCTCAGTGTTTGCCGTTGGGGAACTCATACCCTGGCTATTGGTACGCCGTGGCTCAGGTAGGTCCTGTTGCCTCCAAACTTGGTGGAGAGGAAGATCTACTCTCTGGAGCTGTTGTATCTTTTCTTGCTTGGATGCTATGTTGAAGTCTTCAGGGAGCAGCAAGTCGACAAACCGTACTACACAGGATTGCTGCCTGTGATGTACAGGGGAGTGATACCTTCACTCCAAGGGAGCTTCACTGCGATGTTTTGTGGTCTTGAGGTGCTCCGGGGTTGTTGGAGTCCTTTCAGGTTTCAGGACAACACAGCAGCAGCTATTATCGAGTCCTGGGAGTAGCATGCAGGGTTTTGTGCCTTTTTCTCCTGCAGCAGGGCTTCAGTTCTCGAGCAGTGGGTCTTCTTTGTTCTGGTCTTCTCTTGTCCATCGATTTTGATGTTCAGGTCCCGGGGTGCCACCTAAGTACTGAATTTAGGTGTGTTACAGGGAAGACAGTTAGTAGCCAATGGGCTACTTACCTTCAAGGTGTTTACACCCTCTATTGACCACTTCCTGTGGTAAGAGGCACTACACTAGCCCTGATAAGTTTTTTCACCATCCCAAGATAGTGAAATTTAAGGCGAGGGGTTCACCTTGCCTGCCCCACCCTAGGCGTGGTGTTGGCTTAGTGGGGACCCTCCCCCGAATCTAACACATGTTTCCCGTCTTTTCTCCCTCCAAAATTGGAGCAGGAAAGTGGCCCTAGCCTCCCCCCACTATCTTGAGGTTCCTGGGTTGGATTTCAAAGGCACCATTGCCTTTGAAGCTTCCCGCTCAGGAAGGCTATCCGGTCCTGGAGGAGGTGTGAAGCACCTCTGCCCAGAGCCGGCTTTGTCTCTTTCCACTGAAGTCAGACTCATGTCTGGTAGTGGCAGGCTGGCGGACACAAGTCAGGAACCACACCAGTGCTTGGTAGGTTTTCAGGTGACCCTCTAAATGGGTCTTTTGTGTGAAATTATTACTAAATCCAACAATGTCAGTGAAGATTTATTAAGACAAGATGTTTGTTACCACCTTAGAAATCAGTGAGGGCATCATGGAGCTAGGAAACTCGTATTGAAAAGTGTCCTGCCCGTGTACTCCTTATGGCTTCCCTATGCTCTTACAACACCACAGAATTGACTGGACATTGTTGGGGCATATCTGCTCATGCTGAAATGCCCACACACAGACTATAGTGCACCCTGCCTTCAGGCTAAAGACCTCCAGTAGGGGTGATTTACGTATATCCCATGCAGTGTATGGGAGACATGGCACACGCATCTTGACTCTGATTTCTCTGCAGCAAGCAGCCTGAAATGGCAATAGTGCATAGCCTTGGTGAAGGGTCCCTGGGGTTGGCACATCCTGTCCTGCAGCCTTAGAGGACCCTCTTCGGTACCCATGCCCTAGCTACCTGAGGTACCACTTACAAGGGACTTACAGTGGTAACTGAAGTTGTGCCAATCGTGGTACACTTTTTGGGAAGGGGATCTGGTACTGGGGATCTGATTAGCAGGGACCCAGTGTACTTACAGTTTGAAATTACATCTGGTAAAAAGTGGGGGCTAACCATGTTGAGAAAGGCACATTCCTACAGTGTGCCGCTGATGTTGTCACAGAGGAGCATTGTGCCTTAAACATTAACTGTTTTATGTTGCAAGATTAAGATTTTAGGTGTCTTGGAGTCTTATCATTTCTTTCTCCACCCTCAATTCTTCCCCATTTGCGCTACAGGGACTATAACATATAAAGAAGTGTGTAAGAGACTTCTATGTTTAGATGCATTTGTTCAGGCAGTAAGTTTTAGATGCATTTCATATTGATTATATGAAGAATTATTATTAATAAACTGATTTATACAAAACAATACATGCAAAGACCCATTACCTTTTTTTAAAAAAATGATAGAAAATACATCAAGAAGAGACCATTGTATTGTATTGGTTCTATTTGTATGTCACCTTTCTACCCCTCATCAAAGCTGCAAATATGCTTAAAGTCTTGACGTTAAAAAATAATTAAAAGCATATTTGGGTAGTTTAATAATTAAAATATTTGTTTTCCAAGCTGTTACTAGAGCAATAAATGGGAACAGTGCAACAGCAGCTTCTACTAATTGTACAGCTATCTTATCGACTACTACTGCAAATTCATCAGGACAACTGAAAACTCAAACATCAGGAGGAGGCAGCCGGGAATGTAGCCAAGAGCTGAACAAAGCACAGCTTCTGCATAACAGAACCGACAAATTGAAACTGAAGGTAAATACAAGAGCTAAGAAGTAAATGTATGTTTAATGTTTAGTGTGGTTTTTGAAGAACTAAAAGGCACGTGGCACTGCCCGAAATTAGTTTACAACCCTCTGTCTTTGCTCTGGAAAATCTTCTTATAGCTTAGATTGGCTTCACATCTGAGGTTTTGGTCTGCATCTTAGAATCATCATTGATAGTCATGAACTGTAAACTTGTGAGGAGACTCTACATTTTCAGTATCTACAATTTCAGAACCATTTTGGTGCTTTTATATTTAAATAATAACTAAAGACTATTAAAGGCAACGTTTTTGCCTACCATAAGCTCAGTGGAGGTGAAGCTTTCAGCTTTCAATAGTGGGCTAGGTCAATCTACCATCTAAGAGAAATTGCTTAATGAGCTGCCCCAAAGGCGAATGCATGTTCCATACCCTATCCTTTCCCTAATTGTCTAGCAGGATCACAACTGGATCGAGTGTAAGAGAAATTGTAATAATATCTTTAATAGGATGAGCATGTTGAAGAGCACCAAATAGGCCCCTTACCTGACAATCCTTCCGGTATTTATCAGTGTGCCTGAGCATGCCTTTAGTGTAAACTTATTTAGGTACCATCTGGTGCGTACCTTGAAGGCATTTTCTGGAATTTAATGCAGATGTAAGCTGTTGTAAGTCTTTTCCAAATAGCCACCAACTCTTCTTATCTATTTTCTTTTATAAGTTCCATCTCCCATTTTATCACATAAGTGTCATAGTCTGTGTTAGGCCTGTATCTAAAACTTGATGTAAACTGGAAATGCCCTTTAGGTTGGGGGCCTCATCGAATATAGACTCTGTTCACGTATACCTTGAGTTTGTTGGTCTACTGTACCTTCCAGTGTATTTACAAACCCTTAAAAATTCACAGAAAAAAAACAAAGGTTACAGGGACGTTATAGTTAGGAATTGGCATTAAAAAAACGGTAGAAATTCTCTGAAAAAAACAAAGGTTTCAGGGACATTAGCGTTAGGCTCAGGTTTCACTCGTACAAAACCAGTGAAACTCAGAAGTTCTAGTTAGCTGAGCTAACTCTAACTTGTGCCCCGCAATGCACTGCTCATGACCTCAGACATTATATCACTCATGACATGGTCAGTGACATCACTGATGACATCTCAAATGGCATCACTGATGACATCATCTACAAAATCACTAACGCACCCACTCCCACACAACCATTCACAGACCCATATCAGTACTTACACACCCACTCACTGATTCATAGGGCTACACACTTCCACTCACTAACCCATGCAGCCTCTCATACACCCATTCACTCACTAATACAAGGACTGACATATCCACTGATATGCTCATAGAGCCACACACACACTGAGGCAGTCACTCATAGAGCTACTCATACACCTATTCACTCACCCATACAGTTACACACACAGCACTTACTTACTCATACTCATTACTAACACTTATTCACTCACCTTTACAGTCGCTAACTCACACACACACTCACCCATACAGCCAATCTCAGTCATTCATATACCCCATCCCTCACCTATACTGCCTTTCACATACCCATTTACTCACCTATACACCACTGACGCTTCCACTCACCTACACAGCCACACAAACACAGCACACGCTCACTCCCATACAGCCACTGACTGACTCACCCACTCACTCATCCATACAGGCAGTCACACCCTGCCCTCCCTCCCCATACCACAAACACACACACACAGACACTCAGACACCTATTTAGGTACTCAGACAACCGACCAATCACCCATATAGCCACTCACATACCACACTGACACACCTATACAGCCACTTAGACACCAACTTAGATACAAACATTCCCACATCCAGTCACTCGCCCATATATTAACTGAGCCACCTAATCACTCGGTTTCTGGACCAGGGTCAGCGGACTCGATAATTCTCTCGCCTCGGTGCCCACTCTGATCAGCGATCACACTCGGCAACTCTGGGCATTAGCTTGCCTCATCTTCACTAACGGCCCCACCAGACCGCCGGGGATGCCTGGTCTCACTCTGGAGATACCCATTAAGGGACCATCTCTCAGGGAAGCCAGGAAGGGTTTCGCAGCGGTCGAAGCGCCTTGGGACCCTCCGGGTAAGTAGTGCGCTATATAAATGCCTATACAGACATACACATACATACTTGTAGTCAGTCACTCACCCCCCACTGTCATCCGTCCTCCCCAACACCTTTTACATTCTAAATAGTTAGACTACAGTTGCCAAATGCAACAAGCAGAGAGGCCTATATTGTGAGGGGTAAGTGGAGGAGACCGTGAACAGGTGAAAAATGAAACTTCTCTCAATGTTATCTCATAAATGTGCCTTATGTTTCCCAAATACATAGTGTATGATTACTCACCACACTATCATCATCTGCCCTGGCACTGAGCCAGTTTCTCTCACAGGAGGTAAACAGGAACTTGCAATTCAACAAATCTCGGAGAAGTTAGTCTGAGTCCACCAGTCGACCACCCCTGCCAAAAAGTGTTGGGCTGCGTCCTCTCCAAGAAACATGTAAACATCTTTGTTGTACTTTAATCTGAGCCTCATAAGATATAACACTTCAGCTTCCAGGCCTGTCTGTGCAAACACCCTCCTGAAATGCTGAGTGTCCGGCCTCCTTGCCTGCATTTCCATACACTGGTCTTGAGAAATTAGATTCCTATTCGATTTAGATTAACAACTTCCATAAGGTCAGATCCTTTTAGTTGACAGAACAAGTCAACATAATAATTGTTCCCTTATATGTGAACAGTCCACCCAGGTCCTAAATTGGAAGCTGAAGTGGTCTGTGCACTGTTGTGGGGTTAAACCTGCATATCAGCATGTAGAGTCTAACACTAGATAGGGTAGGTTCACACCATCTTAATTGGTGGGAAACACCAAAGTCTGCATATTGGCTGAGCAAGCCTCTCCCGGGCACAGATAACTCTGCCCTGCCAAGAATTACTTTATCAGTTATGTTATTTTGTCACACATAGGTTTGTCTGTTAAAGTTCTAACTTGCTAGGTCCATGTCGGCTTCTAAATATTTCCAGCCACAGATTCGCAGTACCCATGGTGTAGTAGCTCCTTGCTCGAGCTGTATATAAGTTGTTCATCCTTGAATATCTTCCCAAGTGTTTAGATCCTACATAGAGAAGTGTGTATGCCAATATGACTTATCGGGGCAAAAAATAAGAATACCCATCTTGTGTTGCCATGGTGAGCTATCTTCACATCTATTGAATCAATCTGTTCAATGATCACATTAAGTGCCATTGAAGCGTTAATATGTGGAATTCAAGTAGCGCTAGACCTGCCCAAAGCAGTATGCATGATCTTTTAAAGTCACTCAACAAGATGGCTGTGCTCTGGTTATTTGTGTAGTATTTCCTCCATTGGGTTTGAACAATTGTTAAATATCGCTATTGGGTACATTAAAAGGTAGAAGTAAAATGAGTTTGCCATAGTGGGGCCACACAAATACTCATATATGCCACCTATATTTCCTATCAAGTAATGTACCTTACCCACAGTGCCACTCCTGAACTTGAGATTTTAATGAAAAAATAAAGGAATTTCTTATGTTCGCTGTTATACTGAAACGTGTAGCCACTTTCCTGCATTGGTATTGCCACACCCTTTGCCTTTTTAATACTCCATTGGTGTTTAAAATTACACTGCCCTGTAGAGCATTCTTCAGCCTTTTGTCAAGGTTTGCATTAAAAATATACCATATTCATGATAGGCATCATACAATAACAATTGCCCACTGGTCAATACAGTCGAACATTCTAGGCACAGGTTGAGGACTCTTGTTAGTAGGGTAATCTAGTACATTAAGGGGCTCCTATATAGTGGAATAAGTGAACTGCGTTGAAGAGCAAACACTCTTCTCTGTTCTGCAAGAGGAACGGCCACTAGCAAGGTATGATAATTATTTTTGGTTGAATGTGTGTTAGTCACAGTCCTTTTGACAGAGCCAAGATGTAAATGACTCCCATTTGTCTTTTAGACAGGAGTGGGCTGGCATCAGTTCCCAAAAGGTAGAGCATTTTTCTTGTCAAAATGTGATATCATGCAGCCATGCCTTGATAGTGGGTCGCCTGCTCCAGTGTACGGCCACTCTGCTCTTGGCCAGTAGGAGCAACATGGCAACAGGATGGCCAAATCTATTAGGGATATCTTTAACATAACCCAATGGGCCCACCAGGGAAGATTGCCCCTGACCAGTTATCATTCTTTTTTTTTTTTTTTTTAAACCTTTATTCAAAAAGTAAGGAGATACATGCGCAGGCCCACAACCATCATGGCCGGCCGCAAAAACAGTCAAAAAAACACAAGAAATTTAGGCCAATCAGCAATCAGGATATGTTAAGGTACAACAGACGTGGTTGTGAGGCTCGCAATACAGGATATGAAGTTTTCATTTTTAAATATTAAAGGAAGAGTAGGGGCTGCAACAACAAGGACATAACACCTTACAGGAGAGATACACAAAGGAGACGAGGGGGACGTACCCCAATTACAGCCGGAGATAGGTTATGACTACAGCAACTATATAATCTAGACAGCCGCGGTGGTAATAGTGGACAATAGGCAATATTACATTAAACAACATTCCTAAATGTCACCCCAGAGAGCCCACCCCCAAGAACGGAGAAACAGAGGCATGTTGAGATGTCGGAAAATGAAAAAAGGTACAAGACCAAGAGACAGCCAACCCTACTAAAGAAGAAAGAACCCTCCCAAAGCCGGAAAAGAACGATAGGGACCATAGAACAAAACAAACTAAAATAACAACCCCCCCCCCCCCCCCCCCCCCCCGCACCCGCCACCCTGCACCCCTGTAATGGCTACAGCCTAACCCACTAACAGCGTGCCTGTCGCCCCGGAACTGCCCCACAGAAGGGAAAAAGATACAAGAAGTGGAGGAGGAGAGAAACAGACACACTCCTGGACACCCGGTACCCCCCGCCGGCAGTGCCCTCCCCAAGACACCTTCATCATCAATAAAGCAAACAGTCGACATGATCACGGGGAGGACAATCACCAATAACACCCCCCCCCCCCCCCCTCCTCCCCCCCACCTCACCCCTGGCCCGGTGAGATCCTCGGTGCTGTCCCGGCAAAAGTGAACTAAGCAATCACAGAAAGGTAAAAGGCAACCCTGCAAGCTTCACGAGGAGAGCTATCGTCAAAGTCAGAACAAATGCAATCAAAGGGAGCGTCTCAGGTGGTCTGAAGCAGTGGCGAGGAGCAAGATCAACTAAAAGTCAAAATCAGCCCTGACCAGTGCGAATCCATACCGGAGTACATTTCGACCAAGCCACATCCATCCAGAGGCAGACAAAGCGTCCATGGCAATCCGAGGCATTGAAGGTGGAACAAAGTTCGGACACAAAATGGCGGCCTCCATTAAACAGACGGGCCGGAACAAAGAAAAATGGCAGTCCCCATCGACAGGACCCCGAGACTCGGCATTGACGGACAGGACCTCCAGCGACGATACACCATCGGATGGGAAACTTGAAGGGAAGACCAGGCACAATAGTAGATGAAGGAGAAGTGAGGCCGACTCCCCATGGAGCGAGGTCGGGCTGCCGCCCGGGCACCGTAAGATGGCGGGTTAAATCGCTCGACTGGACCACAAACTGCCGTTCAGGTGTTGCGGCGTCAATGGCCGGTCGCGAGCAGACATCATCCAGCTTTGCCGCCAGGGAGACACATGCGACGGTGAATTGCGAGCGGAGCGCCCCAATCGCTGCCATTACGGTACTCAATGAATGTGTGCTATCCATCCCCTCCATCCCGGGGCCCATGGGACGGAGGGGGACACAATCTCCAGCCCACAACGCCGGGCTCCGAGCACACAATTAGCGATCCCAACAACAGGGGCGCCCCGAATTGGCACACTCGACACAGTCACCGGCCGTGGGTGCAGCCCGGCAGCCCCCGGACCGGGAAACGAGGGTCGGGCACCCAGCCACGGTGCAGGAGGATCGCAGCACGTCACAATTTGTCTTCTCCGGCACCATCCATCAACGAGGCCAAACGCTGAAAGCGGATAGAATTATTCAAACCTGGAAGACCGGCCACAGTCGCCGTCTCACAGCCGATGTTGATCAGTTCCAGCTCGGGTAGTTCAAAAATCGAGGTCCCGGCGTCAGCCCGGGAGTAGGCCGAAAATGGGACACGACATAACTTCGTCGCTGAATAAGGCAGGAAGTCCGGGACAGCACCATTGGCACCAGGCAACCTTCATACATCCAGGCACAGGGCGTACGTGGGTAGAGGATAAACAACAGGATAGAAGAGCCGCCGGCGGAGGTCGACGGAGCCGGGAGCTTATGCGGCCATCTTGGTTCGCGGCGTAGCTCCTCCCCACCCCTATTTCTTTTAATCTTAAATTGTCTAACTCCATTCCGTTGCGCTTTTCGCTGGTTGCTGTGGATTGGTCTGAAGCAGTTTATAATACACCTCTAGCACGGAATGGTGGTCTGTTATTAGTTTAGGAAGCAGAGCACTGCTGTGACCACCTCATACCAATCTCATGATCAAAGCTGGTACCGGACTTGTTTACATAAGAGGAGGGTCATCAGTTTTGTCTTAATTTTCTAGAGATAATTTCTTTGTTTTGAGGCACGAAGGTGCACAGCGGAGACTCCTAGAATCACTGAATTTCCCTTGTTCTTCCTTCCAGAATCTGTCAGTTTATGTCCAGGTTTGGCTGTCTCTGACGGCACTTAAGTTTTCCTGAATACTGGAACTCAATATTTCGGACTTTGTTTTTGCAGATTTACATTATCTTCATTATTTTGAAGCATTTTGTACAATCAAAGATAGTTTTCTGAGCAGAGACCTGTGCAGACATGTCCAGGCTCTCTCCTCCTCCTTGGGCTGGGGGGGCAGATCTGGGGTCTGAGGGAGGTGTCTGTGAGGGTCTGAAAATGGAGGTAACTGCCCACCAGACACAGGGCTCCTTCCTCCTCTGCAGCAGGCTGGACACAGCAGGAGAGGCCGGAAGTGATGTCCAGTTATCATTCTTATGTGTCCATACACCGCCCCTCAAAATGTAGCAACCTCTGCGCACTGCCCTGCAAGGATAAGAATGGAGACCTGTGAGGCCCTGCAACGCAAACCAGGGTTGGGAGCTAATCCCATTCGAACCAGTTGTATAGGGGTGCGATAAATGCAGTGCAAGAATTTTAGCTGGATTAATCTTATTCTGTAGTTTGGTGAGAGGAATTTTAGCTGTCCACAGCAAAAATACCATTGTGCGTCTGTGATGGCTGGGTCGGTGTCAGCCCTCCACAGCTCCAGAGCTTTAGGAGTGACAATGGGTGCGGAGCTCTGCATATTATTGTAGAGGAGTGTGTTATAAGCTTACAAAAAGTGAGAATGTGTTCCAGTAGATTTAGAAAAAGAAAAAAAAAAGAATGTGTTCCAGTGCCGGAAGAGCCGAAGGAAGGGCAAGAAAGGAGTCATGAAGTACGCAGCACATGGCTTGTAGCTGGTAGTATGGTAGGGTATCAAGAAGTGTGGGGAATGTGGAACCTGCGGTCTGTAATGATGGGAGAAATTAACCATCTGATTGTAGATCATCTGAAAATATTGTAATCTGTAAGGAGTTAGGGTTTTCCAGTATTAGAGGTATCTTTCATAGATTCACATGCCTGAATCATTCCCCGTCGTCTGGGTGGGAGTCCCCCGGTACATAAATAAAGTAATGTCACATAGACATATATATATAGTAATGGGCCAAAGGCCTCGCATTAGTAACATATCCATGTCTTTTTGTGAAAAGGACCAAACTTTGGCCAAGAGCCAATCACCACCCTCTAGAACCTTCCTGGAAGGAGCCCTAGTCCCTCAGATTTTCTACCGCACGTCGTGCTAAGGGAGTCTCCACTGAGCTCTGACCAGTTTTCCTTATTTCTCTGGTTTTTTCAGTGCTTTTCTCACAGAACTTCTTTATTTGTGTAAGGTTGTCAGTTTACCATGGCTGATACTCCTAAAAAAGGACTTTTTAGACCTTGTGCCTCTTGCAGCAAGAAGAGGCTTCATTTAGATGACAAGCATAAGGATTGCCTTTATTGTCTCTACCCTGACCACTCTGCTAAGGATTGTGAAGTCTGCCAGACTTTTTCAGCAAAGACCCTCAAGGACAGAGAGGGGCGCTGGTTGATATGGCCTCAGAGGCTGAAAGATAAGGACCAGGCAGTCTCTTTTGGTGAGAGTGAGTGTTCCTTTAGGAGTACACATTCCTCTCCTAAAAGGCCTAGAGTGACATCCCCAGGACAATCTTCGGAGCCACCTCAAAAGAAGACGCTGAAGTCTTCAGAGGTTCATTCTAAGGCCTTGACAGTGAAGGTTTCTCCTCAGGACTCTGCTTCTACCTTCAAGAAACCCGTCACGACATCATCAGCTCTGCCTGTGACAGCGTCGACAGTGACCATCTCCACTTCTGTGGCGTCATCTTCATTATCCACGTCGGCGTCTACAGCATCCTCGTTGTCGACTGGTAGGTCCGTTTCATCTATTATATCTATAAAGAAATCGCCGTCGACGAAAGCGCCAATGACGACGTCATCAAGACCGTCGACGCCAATGTCGACGAGGCCGTTGACGAAAAAATCACAGTCGACGCCGCAACCGTCGATGACATAGTCAACAACATCGTCGACTATACCATCTGGATCAGTTGTCAACGTCCCTCCATCGACGACCACGACACAGAGACCTACCTTAAAAAGTGCGTATTTCACTTAAAAATTACTAAGCGCATTCTGACACCGGATTTAACCTCTCCGAGCAAAGTCCAGGCTTTACAACCTGCACATCTTCTGGACGAAGAAGACTCGGATAAGGGCTCTATGTTCCAGACAGCTACTAGCCCATCTGAACTAAACGTAAAATATCACGAGAGTTCAGATTAGGAAGAGCAAGAACAGGACCAACAAGAGGATTACCAGGAGGAATTCCAGCCTCCTCTTCCTCCTCAACCTATGGTGTGTCTACCCGCATCAATAGTCACGGATCTGCAGTTCTTGATTACAGACTATAATCAAAGGTTTCCCTCTACACCTCCACCACCTCCAGTGGGTTCTTCTCCGCCTAGACCTCGGCCTCCACCTCTAGTGCTTCAGCCGGATCCTGCTCCTTCACATCCTCCACCATCCTCAGATGACGAAGAGGATGAGCAACAGCAGGAGGAAGGGGAACTCCAGGACTCACCTGATGAGTGGGATGATTACGTCATTCCATGTCCAGCATCTCCTGTGCCAACGCAAGCCGATTCGCCCCCGGAGGACATTGGGGGATTCCATAATATCCTGGAAAGGGCGGCTTTGCGTTTCAAGATTTATTTATTTATTTATTTATTTTTACAATTTGTTAAGCGCGAACGAAAACCCGTAGGCGTCTCGGCGCTGAATAATTCCCTAGTTTTCCCTGAAGGCTCATAATGAAAATTGTCTTAAATTACTGATCAAAAAGCCAGGTCTTTAATCCTTTGCGAAACTGCAGAAGTGAAGGGGACATCTTGATGTACTGTGGCAAAGTGTTCCATAATTTAGATGCCGCGACTAAGAAGCGACGATCTCCCCACTAAACTGTTTTAGATCGAGGGACCACTAATTGGTTCAGAGTGGCCGATCGAAGCTGTCTAGCCGGTTTGTAAGGTATCAGCTGAACCTTAAAAAAGTATGGGCCTTGGTCATGCAGTGCTTTGTATACTATGCAAAGTGATTTAAATTTGATCCAACTACGGATCGTTAGCCAATGGTATTTCTTGATGGTATCTGATATAGGCGAAAACTTGGGTGTTCCAGAAAGCAGCCGTGCTGCTGCATTCTGTACTGTGTGAAGCTTATTCGTTACCCTGACCTGGGCATTTAAAAACAGACCATTGCAATTTTCCAATAAGATTCCAATAACCACTCAACAACAAGACTGTTTCCTTTATGATTTTAAGGAACCATTCAAAAAGGCTGTTAGGTCCATTCCAATCATGGACTACATTTGGAACCAAGTGGTTAAAATCATGCAAAACCCTTCTTCCTTGCCTCCAGTTCTGCCCAGGCTGGACAAGAACTATAGGGCTCCAGACACGGCTCTAGCTTGCCTTACGGGCCATCCCAAGCCACACTCGGTCATTACTCAAGCAGCGCAGCGCAAAATCCTTCTGCTGCTCTAACTGCGCCACCGGATAAGGAGGGAAGAAAACTGCACAATATTGGAAAGTGGTTTTCTTCGATGTCCGCGTTGACTGTGCACGCTTCAAACTCCATGGCACTGTTAGGACATTACAACTGCCAAATGTGGGCTGATATCGCCCCATATTTGGGATCATTGTCGGAGGAAGCAAAAGAAGAGGCTAAAAAGATTCTCTTAGAAGGCGAACGCTCAGCCTCAGAGATGATTGATTGTGCGATGGATATTGCTTCGACAGGATTCTGCTAACTTGCTGTAGCTGCGGTACTAAGACAACAAGGCTGGCTCAAAGCAACTACTTTCCGACCGGAAGTGCAAACTGAGGTGTTCTGTTTGGATCACACATTGATGAGGCGCTTCAAGGTATTAAAAAAGATACTGATATAGCGAAGGCACTGGGTGCCCTCCAGTTTAAAAATCCTCCCTTTCGGGGCTCAAAAGAGAGGCCAATCTTCAAGCGGTGATTTTCAAAGTTACCGGTCCTTGTACAGCTCAAATCAGCAGTACGATCCCCAATATCAGCAAAGACAGCAACAACAGTCGTCTTACACAAAGTCTTCCTTTCGTGGTAGAGGAGGAAAGAAGGACACAGCCAGAAGACAATGACTTCTCTCTGCCACAGGTCTCCACTTCTTCTCCACCATGCAAAGGTGAAGGAAGAATTTCATCTTTCCTACAAAATTGGTGAAAGATTACTACGGAACGATGGGTCCTCCAACTAGTTCGCTTCGGGCACACTCTGGAATTCATAGAAACTGCGCCTCAAACCTCTCCTCGCCCAATGCTCCACAAGAATTTACATCTGCTGCAATTGGAACTCTCACTAATGCTCCAGAAAGGCGCTATAGAAAGAGTCCCTCGCGGTCAGAGAGGCAAGGGGTTCTACTCCCGATTCTTCTTAATTCGTGAGAAAAAGTGGAGACCTATATTGGACTTGAGAGACCTAAACAAGTATCTGAAAAAACAGTCATTCTGTATGGTGTCAATTCAGGAGGTGCTACAACTCCTCAATGCGAATGACTTCATGGTCTCTCTAGACCTTCAAGACACTTATTTTCACGTGCCTATCCACAGGAATCACAAGCAATACCTCAGGTTCGCTGTGGCTGGCAAACACTATCTCATTCTCATTCACAAACGTTATTCGACAATTAAGTCATAAAAGTATACATACATATATTACACAAACAGAGATAAAGACATTAAAATCCATACAATAAATTATTTTAAAAAGGTATTAAACTAGAATAGACTATGTCGAATTACAGTTTAAAAGAAATATATAAAAACTATTTCATAAGCATACATTAGTACAGGGGAATATTGTGCAAAGTTCGCAAGTGGCGGCCCGTAAGTGCAAGGACAAATACAATTTGGTCTTTACATTTTTACCGCTATAAATTTTGTGCGGATTACCCAGGCCCATTTCAAAAATTTAGCCACGGCAACAGCAATTGTCAGCATCGGGTCTGTAGTTCAAATTCTCAGAGCCTCAGGGTGTCTTTGAAGCCCTAGTAATTTACATAAAGGCTTGATCCACAATGATGCGAAGGGCTTTATACAGGGGACAAAAGAATAAAAAATGGCTGATTGTCTCTTGTTCCTCCTCACAATTGGAGCATCTATCAATTCCACTTTTATCTGCCCATTTAACTGTAAAGGATCTTACTGGGAGTGATCCCACTCTAACCTGGAAATAGAGCTTACGATCCTGTTGTTTAGCAATAATGTCCCAGTATTGTTCTAGTTTCGGTAGGGCTTTAATGTCCATAAAGTGACTAGGTAAGTGCGTGGAAAGACCCTCTGACCTTGCTTCAGAGATCACCATTTCCCAGTTTCGGGTGTTGCCTTTCGGCCTGAAGTCGGCACCACACATTTTTACAAAATGCCCGTCTCCAGTAGCAGCGTACCCCCGGTAACAACATCACCAAGTCTTCCCATACTTGGACAACTGGCTCGTCAAGGCACCTTCTTTTGCAGGCGTGACCAAGTCCTCCAACGCCTGTTTTCAACTTTTCAATGACTTGGGCCTTACTCTCAATCGAGAGAAACCTGTCCTTCAGCCTTCCCAGCGTCTCACTTTCCTAGGCGCTGTCCTAGATACGGCTCAAAAGAAATCATTCCCTTCGCAGGAGCGTCAATCCAAGCTGGCATCCTTGGCGGCCCGTGTACAAACCAAAAGAACCCTCATGGTGCACCTTTACAAGTCCCTGCTAGGGATGATGTCCTATTGCATCCTGTTAGTTCAACACTGCCGTCTTCAAAGGCGCCCTCTTCAAGAAGCCCTATTCACTCAATGGATCCAGTGTACAGGATCATTCGACGATGTAATCCGAGTGACTCCTCCCATGGTGAAAGCTCTACAGTGGTGGATTCACCCACAGAACCTTATGCTGGGTATGCCTTTCCTACTTCCAGTTTCGCCGCATGTTATAACAGATGCGTCCCAGGAAGGTTGGCGTGCGTTCCTCCAAGAACTCAGAATCAACGGACAGTGGTCCCCTGGCGACCGACAACTGCACATAAACCTTCTCAAATTAAGAGCAGTTTACCTGGCGCTTCGAGCGTTCCTGCCTCGGATCAAAAATTCCCCAGTGCTTGTGAGAACAGACAACACCACCACAATGCACTATATAAACAAACAAGGGGGAACTCGTTCTCTGACGTTGTCTCACGAATCTCAGAAAATCTGGAACTGGCTACCCCTTCACAACATTTTCCTTCGGGCAGAATACGTCCCTGGAACGGACAATGTCCTTGCAGACTCAGTGAGCAGACAGCGCTCTGTGTGCCACGAGTGGGACCTGGACAACCAACTTCTCAGTCACATCTTCTCCCGATGGGGCAGGCCTCACCTGGATCTGTTCGTAACCAAACAGAACGCCAAATGCCAGCATTACGCAAGCTGGTGTCCCCAGAAGGCGTCTCTAGGGAATGAATTTTCGATCGCATGGTACTTCTTTGCGTACGCATTTCCTCCATTTCCCCTGATTCCCAGGGTCCTCCGGAAGCTGAAGGCGGAACATTGTACCCTGATCTTGATAGCTCCAGCTTGGCTGTGCCAGCACTGGTTTACGGAGCTTCATCTCCTAACGCTGGTACCGCCGATCCCATTGAAACCGTGCCCCAATCTCCTCACAATGAACCACGGACAAGTCCAACATCCGGATCTAGCATCTCTCAAATTATCGGCTTGGCTTCTGAGTTCAGAGAATTCCAGAACTTAGACATCCCGCAAGATTGCAGAGCTGTTCTAGCCCGGGCTTGGGCTGACAGTACCAACAAAACGTATTCCCTGAAATGGAAAAGGTTCTGCATGTGGTGCAAATCAAAGAAAATACATCCTTTTTCTTCGTCACCTGCACAGATTTTGCCTTTCCTTCTTCATTTGGCAAACTCAGGTCTTGCTCATGCTTCAATAAAAGTTCACCTGGCTGCCATATCTCGTTTCAGACGTTCCTCAACTGGTGCTTCCCTCTGGTCCAGTAGACTCATAAAACAATTTCTTAAAGGTTTGTTCAGGACATTCCCTCCGGTGAGGTCTTTACCGCCTACCTGGCAGCTAAACATTGTGCTTGCTCAATTAATGAAACATCCCTTTGAGCCAATACAAAAAGCTGATATCAAATATCTTTCCTGGAAAACGGCTCGTCTACTGGTGCTTACCTCAGTGAGACGAGTAAGCGAACTCCAAGCCTTCTCAATTCAAGACCCTTTCCTCCAATTCAGGCAGGACAGAGTGATTCTAAGGACTAATCCTAAATTCATTCCAAAGGTCCCATCTGACTTTCACCTTAATGAGCCTATAGTCCTGCGGTCTTTCTTCCCGAATACACTTTCCGCAGCAGAGAGGTCTCTCCACTCTCTTGATCTCAAACGCTGTCTTAAGTTCTACATCCACAGAACAGTGACATTTCGGAAGTCTAACCAACTCTTCGTTGCCTTTAGCAGACCTAGGAAAGGTCTTCCATTGACTAAGCAGAGCATTTCACGTTGGATCTCTGCAGCTATTGCTTTCTGTCATCAGCAAGCAGGACATCCTCTGCATTCTAAGGTTCGTGCTCATTCCACTAGAGCAGTTTCAACCTCCATGGCGCTCTTTGCGGGAGTGCCCATCATTGACATCTGCAGAGCGGCAACATTGAAGACGCCGTATACGTTTACCAGGCACTACTGCTTGGATTCTGAACTTATGAAAGATGCAGCAGTAGGACACGCTGTGCTCCGACATCTTATTTCACTAGAGGTGAGCCTTCTCTTTCATCTCACCTTCCTACTGTCTACTTGCACATTTCTCTATTCTATTGCATTTTGGTACCTTTTTTATTTCACAATTGATATGTTATTGCATAGCTGCCAAGGTTTCAGATTACTTATGTGTGGCATTTTCAGAACTTCAGTGTAATTATGAGTGACATTCAACGACAATGAGTGACACTTTCTCGCGAGCAAAAATCAAGTAACGGAGACAAGGGAAATCTATAAATTTCAGACATTACACCTATTTAAGCCATGAGAAACTCTAAGATTATCTTAACATGCTGCAAAGGACCAGAAATGGAAGGGTAGTCCTCCTCAACAGGTGGCAAAAGCAATACCTCATCCTTCTTTGGATTTCTCCCATGTACATACTCCTTCAAAACACCAACTCTCTCCTACAAAACTCTCATACATTAGCATAATCTCCTCTCATCCTACACAGAACCTGGCTGTATGCAAATTAGTCTGTTCCTGTCCCAGTGCATGATGGGAACAGGGCAAACCAAACTACAAAAGCCAATTCTTACACTGGGAAGGAAACAAGCTCCCGGGGACCGGCTTCTGGCATTACAGCCGTCTTCGGCCCGGTTTGCTTGAATCCTGATGGTGCAATGAGCAAGGGTCTCACATCTGAGAATACCCTTCCACGCTTAGGGTGGACAAAAATATTTACAACAAGGGGTGGTGAGGGACAGAGTCTCTGAATTAAGCAGAAAGCTCTCGCCCAGTCAAGAGATCAGGGCTAGATCCAACACCGTTTTTTAGCTCACTGCACCATCCCAGTTTCAGAACCTGGCTGTATGCAAATTAGTCTGTTCCTGTCCCAGTGCATGATGGGAACAGGGCAAACCAAACTACAAAAGCCAATTCTTACACTGGGAAGGAAACAAGCTCCCGGGGACCGGTTTCTGGCATTACAGCCGTCTTCGGCCCGGTTTGCTTGAATCCTGATGGTGCAATGAGCAAGGGTCTCACATCTGAGAATACCATCAGGATTCAAGCAAGCCGGGCCGAAGAAGGCTGAAATGCCAGAAACCGGTCCCCGGTAGCTTGTCTCCTTTCTGGTGAAGAATTGGCTTGGTAGTTTAGTCTGCCCTGTTCCCATGATGCACTGGGCCAGGGACAGACTGATTTGCATATAGCCAGGTTCTGAGCTGGGATGGGGCAGTGAGATAAATAACGGTGATGGATCAAGCCCTGATCTTTGGACTGGGTAAGAGTGGTCTGTTTAACTCAGACACTCTGTTCATCACCACCCCCTTTTGTAAATCGTTATCAAGATAGTACAGCACAGCGCTCGCCTGAATGGACACAAGTGCCCCGCCATTCCCGGAACACACTGGAGCCAGGGCAGTTGAAGAATACTTTGTATCACACGCCCGCCCAGACCACCGGAATCTCTGCCTGGGGGCCAGGGCTGGCGAAGCAGCAGGGGGAACAGCAGGACGTCAAACACTGCTGTCAGTGTGAGCGCAATCTCCTCACACTGGTCTGAAAAAAAGATAAACCCTAGTGGGCCGTATTGCCCATGATAACAGAGCAGCCCTGCGGCCTACAGGGCACATTACTGTGACATTTTAAATCGGATAATGATCTTGTATTTCACCAGTCGCTCAGAACAGAAGGATGAAGAGAGACAAAGCAGCCCTGCCTGTAGATTTAAGTGTGTGTCTGAATTTAATTATCAGATCATCTGCATGATGACTGCATGCATGCGCTCTGCGTGACAAGTTAATACACCACTTTCGGTTGCAGCACGCGTCAGCGCATGGACAAAGTAAATTTAATTAATTTAAAGTAGTACTTACTTGAGTTCAGAGTCTGTCTCTGACTGTTTGCGTCGGTCCCACACCGGCGCCGGCCGCAGAGTGGCACGGGGACCCGAGGGGCGGCTGCACAGCACACTGCATACATGCCATGGCCATTCAGAGCCAGTCTCCCAGCCCGGACGCAGCGCCTGATGCCTCGCATCAATCTAGTTTGGTCAATCATGCTGCAGCTGGCCTCCCGCCGGGGTAACGAGGGTTACAAATGTATGCGCAGACAGCACAGCACCAGGAGAGGACTCGACGCGACTTAACAGTCTCATTCAAGTTCCCCGCCGCTTTTAACCACCTGACTTCCTCCAGGACGCGACGGGAGGCAGAGGTCACATCCGGATAATTCATCCCCCCCTGCCTCAGCCACTAGCAAGCAACCATTGCTGAAGGCAGACCCCGCCCCGGGTCTCGGTAATTCGGCCGTGTCACAGTGAAGTCAGTGATTAACAGCCGCCCCGCGATCGGGAAATATGCAGCCAGGCAGCAGGTGCAAATTTGTAACATTATCTCATAGCGCTCTCCGCCAGAGGCTGCTGAGCTGCAGTCAAGACTTTAACGATCTGATGCCAAGTCTGCGAGAAGCAGCAGAACCGGCACACTGTGTCACAGATACCTGCGGCGCGGGATAGCATAGGGGCCTAGCCAGTATCAGCATGGCATTCAGAATGTGGTGTTGCGGAACACCACACTGAAATGCGTTAGTCACACATGAGGCCTGATACTTGGCTGGCCTGTTATTATCTAGTGAGATTTCATGTTGTACCATTCGAAATGTGCTTGTTATTGCTCGCTACTATGATTCAGGCATGTGAATCTATGAAAGATACCTCTAATACTGGATAAGAAATGCGTTACTTACCTGTAACTGCAGCTATCCATTATTGGTATCTTTCATAGATTCACATGCAACCCACCCACCTCCCCTGGAAGGGCTCACCTTAGTTTCTCTCAGTAGTATACTACTTAGCACTGTGCTTACAAAACTCAGAGGGACTAGGGCTACTTCCAGGAAGGTTCTAGAGGGTGGTGATAGCTGATTGGCTCTTGGCCAAAGTTTCGACCTTTTCACAAAAGGACATGGATATGTTACTAATGAGAGGCCTCTGGCCCATTACTATATATATATATATATATATATTACCTACTGGCAGTCGCCAGTAGGTAGTTATAGTTAGGCTCTACTTTCCATAGGAAATCCGCGACATTCTATTGGGAATAACTTTGGCGCCGGTGGACGAATCTTCGCGAATTTCTCAAAGTTCGTGGCCCGCTCCTTCCCTGAAAATGTGGGGGGGATTCGTCAAGCGGGGGCCGAGATAAAAGGGGGTCCCAAAACGTGTTTTCTCCATGTTAATTTCCATAGGGCGGTCAAACTCACTTTTAGCCCGAATGGCTGAATGGATTTCCACCAAACCTGGCAAAATTGTAGGGACTGGTACCCCGATGTGCCTTTGCTATGTCTCAAGATATATGCTCCAGTGGTTTTTACGAAAATTAACTTTGAAAAAATATATATTGGGCTACATTGGGCTATATATATGTTAGAGCCCAAATGTAGCCCAATGTAGCCCAATGTAGCCCAAAGATGGCCACCAGAGACAAAAAAAACAAATGTAGCCCAAATATCAGCCAGATGTAGCCCAACTATAGCCCAATGACAGAATGTCCCAGAGTGTTCTAAAGAACAACTAGAGCGCTAACAGTCTTACTAATGACAAAAGTATGGCACACCTGAAGTCATCTTGATTGTAATAAAGTGTTAACACTTAAAACATTTAATTTGCAAAGGAACAAAATGAGGGGGTTCATTTTGCCATAGAAATTATGATTAGTGCTGAAGAAAGAAAAATTAGGGCACATTTTGAGTGACTTCTCAAATCCTCTTATATTTCATTAAAAAAATTCTGATATGCAGTCTCCCAAGATGGCCACCAGAGACAAAAGAGCCCAAATATCAGCCAGATGTAGCCCAACTATAGCCCAATGACAGAATGTCCCAGAGTGTTCTAAAGAACAACCAGAACGCTAACAGTCTTACTTATGACAAAAATTTGGCACACCTGAAGTCATCTTGATTGGAATAAAGTGATAACACTTAATACATTTAATTTGAAAAGGAACAAAATGAGGGGTTTCATTTTGCCATAGAAATGTTATATATAGCTGCACGTTTCTGTAGTCCCATAAAGGTGTCAGAAAAAGATAGGCTGGCACACTGGTATCCGATTCACAGATTTTATTACACCAAAAGACCCCCTTCACCCCTTACAGACGCGTTTCGCCTTTGCAGGCTTCGTCAATGTAACGTTAGTGCAAAATTGAAATCGCCATTTAAAGCCATTGGCCCGCTATGCATGTCACAAACATAAAAGAAGGACATTATCTGTTTAACATTTTGGCGGCCATCTTGTAATGTACATATTACATTGAAATATTAGGCTAAAAAGAGGCGACTAATGTGAAAGTGCATTGTGCTCATTAAAAACCATTAACGTTATATTATAAAAATATATTTTTTTCATCAATACATTGACACAGCAAAATTCATGTAATCAGCAATTGAAATGTCTCCCACAATTGTTTTTTTCAATATGTCATGAGTGATGTCATGAGTGATATCACTGACCATGTCATGAGTGATGTAATGTGACGTCATCAGCAGTGCATTGCACTCGCAAGTTATAGTGAGTCCAACTAACTAGAACGTGGGAATTTCAATGGTTTTATGCAAGTAAAATTTCCACCTAACTATAACTGGTGTGAAACCTATGGTTTTTTCAGTGAATAAATATATATATATATATCATTACTTTATTTATGTACCGGGGACTCCCACCCCGACGACTGATTCAGGCATGTGAATCTATGAAAGATACCAATACTGGATAACTACAGTTACAGCTAAGTATTACATTTCTTCACTGGATGGCCTTCAAGACCCCTGCTTGTTTTTTAATGCAAACACCCGCACTACCGCCTTAAATGCTTCTCATAGTGTGGAAGGGGATTCCACCAAGCCCACATTGCGTTTAAAGTATTGTTATTTCTTTACGAATCTCCTCCCTGAATATGCATCTTGTAATGCTCCTGCCAGGAGAAAGCCTGAGGTGGAGCCTGTGGAATCTGGATCTTCAACCTGACTGGTGCATGATCCAAGAGGGTACATGGTAAGTGAGATACCGAGGATACTCATGTCTAGAAATCTCGGGACACCAGTCAAAAGTCCAGAGTAAACCAGGCATTGCGATAAACTGAAATACAAGAGCCCTCCCGGGCTTGGAGGTGTCTGTCTCCAAGCATCTACTAGGTAACTTTCTTAAGTGATCTTATTTAATGTTGTTGTGGCGTATGGATGCAGACGTTCAGAGGCTCCAATAACGGTCCATGTGATCATCCATTATAGCATTAAAATCACCACCCCATATGATGGTGCAGGTGCCGAGATTAGAGATTTTCGCCCGAGTTCCTAGTAAAGAAATTGGGGGTCATCACTATTGGGTCTGTACACAGCAGTCAAGATCACTGGCCTACCATGCAGGTAGCCTGTTAATATAAACATACCTGCCTTAAGGGTCAACAAGTGGTTGGGACATCTGCCATGTGAGACCTCTGCGCAACAGCACAGTGACACCCCAAGCATAATTTGAGTAAGTTAATGAGTTGTCTCCCCTCCACCAGTGAGCACGAGGCCCAAATGCTCTTGAGCCACACAGATGTGTTGCCTGCAGAAATCATACATCTATCTTGGGCCTGTTGAGATAGGCATGAACAAGACGTGTGTTTCTATAAGTATTGAGCCTGTGGACATTCCATGTTATGCAGGATATATTATGGACATACTATATGCAAGAAATTGACATAAAGTTATCCTGCGAGTGTCCATTGACATAGAGCAAATAATGGGCAGTTGCAAATGGCAGTATTGTGACAGTGTGGTATGAACAAAGGGCAGAACAAGGTCACAGGAAAAAAGCAACAGTCCAACCATTTATCTCTGGAACCACCCAGTTTACATCGATGCCCCCCCCCCCCCTACCCCCCCAATCCGGTCAAGAGCAGTCCTGTGATCTGGCCCTATACCACCCTCCACCCAAACCAACCACCCAAATAGGTTGAGACATGCAGGCGCAAAGAAAAAAATTAACTCTTTGAAAAAGTGGATTGGGAATCATCCCTCTGGGACAAAGAAACACCAGGCTAAACAACCCTGCCGTCATCGGTTGGGTGACCAAGATATTAAGTCTGGAGGCTGCCCTGTTTAGTGGGGTTGAATCTGTGTTATTGCAGCATTTCAGTAACATTAAGCAAATGAAATAGAATAACAAGCATTGAATATTCAAAACGCTTTGGAGGTTCTCGGCGAAGTCCCTAGGCACTCCTAGAGAGTCATACTTACAGGTATGACCGATGCATGAAATGATCAGTCATTGTCGCTAAGCTGGGACCATGACTCGTAATTAGGGGAGGCCGTCAGGGAACACAACGCCTAGGTAATATGTTTAGCAAATTTCATTGCAGACTTGGCATAAGTTTATCCTTGGAGGAGATTCTCAGCTTAGCTAGATATAGAAGAGCATATGGTATCAGCTTGATGTAGACTTTTCTTGGCAGGTAGACCGTCTCAGCGGTCCACTGGGACTGATAGGGTAAAGTTTGTGTAGAAGGACATGGTAACCTGGTATTGTATTGTCCTGCATTCGTGAGCCAGTCTCAGGATGGTATCACAGTCCTGATAATTCAACAGACTGGCGATTATTGGGTGAGCCAAATGTAGGAGGGTGGATACCTGACTATGGTTACCCCAGATTTTTTGCCTTGTGTTTAGCTGGTTTTCGACTTAGTTGGCCTGGGATCCTGCTAATCAGGGCCCCAGGCTATCTGCTCTCTCTGTAAAATGGACTCCATGCACCCTAGGCGCATAACCAATTTGGTACTGGACACCTTACCAGCCCCTATACAGTGCACTATAGGTGCCCAGGGCATAGGTGCATCCAAGGCCTACCAGGGGCTGCAACATATCTTTTTCCACCCCTGGCTGGTACTTAAATCGACACAACTGGCTGATCACTCAGCTGGGGCAAGGTGGTGTAATCACCCCTCGCTTAGATATAGTATACCTATATCTAAACCTATATCTGGACACATATTTACCTATAAGTCACTCCTATGGCAGCCTTTAACAATCCTGGAGGCAGAGTGCTTGGTTTTATGTGAGATGGTGCTCTAGCATGAGCTGAGCCTGTCTGCAGCTGTCGGGACCAACTCCCTTAGCTGTTCCGGGATATTGCCATACCATATACTCTTAAGTGCATTATAATCCTCGCGGTTATGTGCTAACTTTGGTTTGGCTTTATCAAAACATGTCGTGTTTGGTGTCATACGTTTTGGAATACTACCCCCTCGCCAGTCCTGGCGACGGGGGTAGCATTCCATCCTTCTAGAGGGAGAAGACATGTTACTTTACTAAAACGCGGTTAATCCTAACCAGAGCCTCAGCATCACAAAATGGATGCTGCTGCCACAGACACAAGTCTGACCTCCTACTGCTGACCAAAACTTGGCAGGGGAGGCCTGGACAAAGGGTTTCCTGTCGCAGGGAGATGCTACACCTCCCCAGACAGGAGATAGTGGATTGTAGCAGGGAGGTTTGAAAGAAACTAGACACTTCCTGGGGAGAACAAGGCTTCCCTTGCATAATCCAGTCAAACCGGTTCTGGGGCACTCCAGCCCCTGTCCTGGCGTGAAACTGGACAAAGGGAAAGGGGTGTAACCACCCCCTTCCTGGGTCCCACCCATAGGAGGGACCTAGCAGGTAATCCAGCCCACATATTTGGAATAAAGGTGGGAGCAGTGCCAGCGCACATCAGATTATCCTGACTGAAACTTTGATACAGAACTCTGGACCCTTTGACATCCCACTCGACGTGGAAGACTGAAGAATCTCCCTTGTGGTCAAGGAGAGACCACCCTGTGCAAACAGGCACCATCCAGCGCCTCACCGTTTGCTTTGTTGCAGTTCCCGCCGGAACTCGAGCGACAGAGATCGACAAGACCCAGCTTTCCTGCCTTCCAACAGCCCGATCCACAGTCCCAGCGAATCTGAGACCCGTGAAGGCGACCTGAAGCGTGGGGCCGGCCATCTTGGAAAAACCACGAAGTGCTGACCGTGCAGCTCCCGAGGCTCCCTCGATGCTGTGCATTGGGGTTTGAGAAGCCCCAGCCCGAGCAGCTTTTGCACCAAAGCTCACCCCTCCACACTCACCGAGGGCTGCGTGGGGCCCTTCTGCATTTTCCTGCTCGACGCGTTGCTCCGGTAGCTTGCCCGTTGGCTAGTAGCCCCAGTACCGACGAACCTTTGAATTTGCTCTGCTAGTCTGGTTGCTCCAGACTGGCCCTCGCTCCCCTGAAAAGGAGCACCCGCTCTGACCTTGCTGGTCCGAGTAAGAAGCGATCTTCGAATCCTGCGTGGGTTGCCTTTGCCAATGCTTGTTAGCTCCAATCCGGAAGCCGACACCGCCGACAGCGAGAGCCTTCGTGGGACAGCTCGTGATCCACTCCTGGACATCCTCGGTGCCCCAGAGTCCACGTGGCAGCGGAGACAAGCTTCACGACAACCACCTGATTGCACCCGACATTGCCTGGTTCCTTCCTGGTTCCACCCTGGTCACTGCTGAGTGACCCAGACTCTGTCCCCTCTGCTTTCAGGTACTTTACATCTTTGATCCACCCTTGGATCCAACCGGACACTTCTCTTTTGGACTCCTGGAGCATCTTCATCTCCAGGCACCATCAGACTGCGTGACGAAACCCGACATACTTTGGCACCTATGCACCCGCTTCCTGTGGGTGAGGTAACTCATGAACGCCGGTGCTCCTGCATTGGTATACACCTCTAGTGTCGAAGTCTAAAGTTTGTTATTCTAGTCCAGTCGGAAGACTCCTAAAACTGTAACTCGGTAACTTTTACGCATCATTGACTTTGCATTGGTGCATGCGTGTGCTTTTAGCGCTGCACCCGAGTCCCGCAGGCTTTTCCCGACTTCACCACTGCTAGTCCCGAATAGCCCCAGCTCATTCTTTTTGAGATGTCGAGATGTCGCCTAACATGGCTAAGCGGCTAGTACGGAGGTCAAGTATGGCATCAATAGTTTGTATGCTTGTTTTCACCTCTATGAGTAACACATGGAGATCATCGTCTTGTGTGTCACTTATTTCCTGCTGTCATGGTGAGGTTCGCATCCTGGCCCTGGTCAGTCTGGTGAGTGAGGCGACTGCCCTCGAAGGAGAGCTTGGACTGCTTAACATTGTGCTTGCTCATGATATAACGTAATTAACATGAGTCTAGCCAACTAACATGCATCCATGGGAGGCGGCAGGCAGAGGGTTGGAGAGCCCCAGAGTCCTACCACACACAGGTTTCCACCGGCAAGGGGGGCACGAGCAGACTCTGTAGGGCTAGTGTAATGTGTACTCAGCCAGTGGATGCTGCAGGGGCCTGCAAAATACAGTGGGCAGTTGTGGTAGGCAAAACCTGCCTGGGGCCATAGACATTGCTGAGGATGTGGGTGTATCGCAAAACCGCTATTCTGCACCTCTGCACAGTGGTGGAAGCTATATCGAAGCCCAATTTTGTTGCATTAATACTGACAACCACATATAGTGATGATTGCCAAGCAGTAGACGGCCAGTGAGTGCGCGTTAGTGGCGCAGCGAATGGAGACCGGTCACAATGTTGCGAAGGCAGTCTCAGGAGCAGAGTTCCATGTGTGATGAGTGGAGAATAAAAGTCCATCCAGGACATTTGCTACTGACTCATAAATAAGTGTTGTGTCAATTACTCTAGTCGAGCATGTAGGCGTTGCCCTATCCCCCCAGCACACAAATCTGAAACTTCATGTCGGGGAGTAGCACAGAAGATGACTCGTAAGATAATCTGCTAAATGCTGTGTCGCAGTGTCCATAAGCCGGGGAGGCCTCAACGCTCACCAGGTGAATTCGCTGGAGCCCGGGTGCCCCAGTGCCGCTACTCCACACAGCTGCGATCGGTCCCTGGACAACAGCAGATCAGCTTCCCGGCCAACATGGCTCTCAGCGCCAGTATGGGATAATAGGCAAGTCAGGCTGCCCTCACAGGTCACAGAAATAGGTGCAAATATTGCCCATAAGCTCCCGGAAGCCCCAATCTGGTCAACCAGCTCGGCAGCGCAGGGCGTCTCTAGCCAAGCAGTCTTGGCGTGCTCCTCTACGCCATACACCTTGCGCCAGGTCACAGGTAGGCCAAGTTTTACAACTTTCATTGCTGGCACTGGATAGGATCACCGAGCCCCCAGGTTCTGATGACCGAATCTGGGTCGTATGAGAGGGCTGTGCCAGATTTTTCCTGTACCAACTACCCCAAAAAAATAACCGGACAATGTGTGTGTTTTTAATAATTTTTTTTTATTATAGACAGCATGGCAATTATACATGTTACAGTCATTAGGTATTGAAATAATCAGGTTAGGTACAAATAGGTTCTGGATGGTACACTTGTCTCTCACTGGTATATTTGTTAGTTTTCGACGTGACTAGCAATTATAGATTCATCAAGAGGGGGGAGAGTACAAATATTCCCACGATCGACATTCCATTTAGCCCATATTTGGGACCACTTCTTCGGGCACCCTCTAGAGACATACACTGTTTTTCCCCGAAACATCCACCAGTCCATGTCTTGCTTCCATAATTTTAGGCCGAGGGCTTCGCTTACCTCCCCATAGTCTAGCAATGTTGTATTTGCCTACCATGTGGCCCAGGGTTGATGAGTTTTTCTCCTTGCAACTCAGATCTGTTGGTCCCCACACATTAAGCAGACACACCCCGGCCTCTATTTTCAGGTCTTGACCAAGCACCATCTCCATACATTTGAGCACCCTTGCCCAGTATTTACGGATGCTGGGGCATTCCCACAGAATATGTATGAAAGTGCCTTCCTTCCCACAAGTACGCCTACATCTGGAGTCCTCTCCATACCCCAGCCATACTAAGGCTGGTCTAGAGTAGTATATTCCATGGAGGATTTCTAGTTGCACCAGTTTAAGCCTTGATGAAATTGCCACTTCCCTGGGGGAGGCAAGAGCCTCCATCCAGTCTTCGTCGTCCATTCCTGACCGGTCGTCCGTCCATTTTTCCCGAAGTCGCAGAAGGGGGTCGGATACTTGATTGATTAGTGTACAGTAAGTGAGGGATATTTATTTTTGGGACATGTAGCCATCGAGAAATCTGCCTTCCAGTGGCGATGCTTCAGGAAGTGTTTCCCCCAGCAGAATTTTTGCATGCAAGGCATGCTTCATTTGATAATGCCTAAATAGTTCTGAGTCTGCTAGGTCATATTCACGTTGCAAGACGGATAAGTCCACCACTTTGCCTTTTTTCCCACACATCAGCCACCCTAGACAGTCCAATCAGATCCCACTTATCAAAGCCCTTGGTATTACGAAGTGCTCCCAACAAATAGGAGTCCCACAGGGTGGGTGGCCTTTGTGCTTTTCTTGTCCCAACCCAGACTTTCATGTGTTGTGTGCCAAATCTGAACTGAATGCAACGTAGGCCCAGTCGCAAGTTAGCAGGTCTGGAAAAAAATGCCCTGGCGTAGGAACCCCCCGGCAGAAGCCATCTATCCATTCGGTTGCCCAGGTCGTCTGGTGGTCTGTATGTACCCTGATTAATAGCTGCCAACTGTGTGGCCCAGTAGTACCTCTTCGTGTCCAGGAGCCCAATCCCTCCATCGTACCATCCCCAAACCAATTTAGGAAATGAGATTCTTAGATTCCCTTTTTCCCACAGGAGGGCTCTTTGTTCGCTCTCTCGTCACCGGGATGGGCGAGTTATGTACGATGTACAGAAAGCGAGGTAGGGACAACATTTTGAATAGCGCCTCCCTGCCCAGCAGGGACAGTGGAAGAGATTTCCAGTGTTATATGTCACTCCTGAGTTGCAGCAGCGATGGCAGGAGATTACAGTCGTAGTACTTCTTGGGGTCTCTAGTAATATATATGCCCAGGTATTTAAAGCCTTCCACTGCTTCTGCCACAGTACAACCCCTGGGCAAGAGTGGAATCCTCCCACCCCCCCCCCCCCCACCCACCCCCCCCCCAGTACGTAGAGCAGCGGCTTGGTCCAATAATACCGTATCTGGAGTATCTGCCGAAGGTGTGGAATATATTAAGGACTCTGTTTATTGAGGCTCCCGGTGCCTCTAGGAACAACAGGATGTTTTCGACATACAGGGAGATGCTGTCTTCCTATTCCTCCAACGATCTCAACCCTCTGACGATCGGGTCCCTTTGGACCTAGCTTGCCAGGGGCGCCAGAGCAAAGAGCAGCGTGGACTGGGGGCATCCATGCCTTGTCCCTGTTCCAAGGTTGAAGATCCCAGACTTATTATTCACTACCAGTTGCGCTAGTTGCTCTGTGTAGAAGAGCTTCACCCACCCAATAAATCTGTGGCCAAACCCCATCTTTTCGAGCACTGTGAAGAGATGAGGTCATTCAATGGTGTTGAATGCCATGGTTACATCTAAGGACACCACCACCTCATTCTCTCTCAGCGTATCTACTCTCCCTTGCACCCCGTGGAGTCGACAGAGATTTCGGGAGGTGTTTCTAGCAGGCATGAAGCCCGACTGGTCAGGATGGACCAGCCCAGAAATTACTCTGACCAGGCGTGTCGCAGCAATTTTGCTAATATGTTCACTTCAGCATTTAGCAGTGAAATAGGCCTGTATGAAGAGTACTGGTCCCTGGGTTTGCCATCTTTATGTATCACTACTATTGTGGCGAGTCTTTGATCTTGAGGGAGTTGGTCGATCTCTCGGCTTTCCTCATACATCGCTTTAAGGTGGGGGGGTAGTTTATCGGGTTTCAATTTGTGTAGTTCTATCGGGAGGCCGTTGGGGCCCATTGCCTTCCCCCCCTGCAGGTCTCTGGCGGCTCGCACCACTTCCTCGACTGTGAGATCACGGTCTAGTAAATCATTGTCGGCCTCTGTTGGTGTAGGTCGCTGTATGTCAGTTAACAGGGCCTTTGAATCTTCCGCTGGGTAAGTAAAATGGGATTTATATATTCAAGTGTAATATTTGGCTAATTAGTCTGCAATCAACTACGTATCCAAATTGTCTCCCCGTCTCAGCCGTGAGTTCCGTGACCAGAGGATCCGCATGATCGCGTCGGTCCAGCCACACCGGTACTTTTCCTGCTCTGTTACCATGCTCGTATATTCTACTGAGTTTGTCCCTTTGTGTGGCTACGCTTTTGTATTCTTCCTTCTTGAGGTTAAGATTGTGTGTTGTATCAGGCTCACCGGACACCAACCGGTCCCTTTCAAGTTGTAAGATCTCCCCTCCTAGTCTAATTTGTTCAGCATTCTTCTCTTTTTTTTGCCCCAGCTATCTGAGAGATTGCTTGCCCCCGAATCACCATCTTAAATGCCTCCCTGAGCATTTGCACCGATCACTCATTGCGCCGGAAGTAGTGTTCAATGGTCAGTATAATGTTATGCCTAATAGTGGGGTTGCACAGGTGCCATGGGTTTATGGGCGTTATTCTACCTACCTGACTTTCCCCCCTCCCCACCTACACCCATGGGAGAGTGGTCAGATATGTTCGCGCTTTGTGTCTGACTTCCTTAATGTATCCAACCTGGTCCGCTGGTCTGAGGATGTAGTCAATACGAGAGAAGCTATGGTGTACCCCGGATTTAAATGTGAACTAGATATCGGTGGGATGGCTGACCTTCTATGCGTCCGTCAATCCAATAGCGTCTAGGAAAGTGGGCAGAACCTGTTGTGCGGGTCCGAAGTCTCTGGGAGGACAGTGATCACGCCTACCACATACCACGGAGTTGAAGCCTATAAAACCCCCTCCCCACCCCCCCAAAGATCAACCTCCCCTCTGGAAGCTGTATCATTGTGTTATTCAAGTCCCTGAACGCAATAGCCTGTAGTCCCGGGGTGATGTAAACGGTTACCAGAGTCAGCTGTCCAGCCTCCCACCTCCCGGACACTGCTGCATACCTGCCCAGTTCGTCAGTCCAGGTATGCTCAGCTGACATGGGAAAGGATTTACGCATCATGGTGCCAACACCCGCGATCCTGGAATGAACCCAGAGTGCATAACCACCTATCCAGTGCCCTACATGTGTCTCATACCAAGTATGTCTCCTGGAGCAACACCACGTCTGGGGTATGTTGTTTAATAAAATGTAAAACTATTCCCCTCTTAAGTTTATCTCCTAAACCAATAAAATTCAAGGATAAAAGCCTGAGTTTCTTATCACTCGCTGAGCCTATTTTTGCCACCGCTACACCTCTCCCCGTCTAATCCTGAGTCTCCTCCCACTGGTTCATGCCACTTTGTTCTTCGCTGAGTGCTAGTCTGCTAGGGCCATCAGATATTGATGTCTGTGCACCATTCTACCCATACCCGACTGCAAGCTGTACTTGGCTGTCAGGCAATTGAAATGCTTAAACTCATAAACCTCAACACCCCCCTCCCTGCTTACCCGTACTCTGAGCCTAAAACTGCCCAATTCCTCAATAGTGCAGAGTGCCTGTCGCTCTAATCTTCTAAATTAACTATAAATTTGGAAATACCTTCCATGCGGCCGTCTGCCCGCATGATGTATCCCCATTCCATTTACAAGAACAAACTCTATTTTTAACAGTCACTTAGCGTAAGTAATGTCCTCTTGATTCTTCGGATACATATTTCCAGGGAGAAGTCCGATAAAATGGCGCAGCAGACCGGGTCCTCTGCAGTCGTCAAGCTTTGTGGGTCAATAGCCTGAGAATGACTGACTTGTGAGAAAAGGGACCCTTCTTCATCGTGCATTGTGATCTTTCGTCTGCCTCGAACCTTCCAGCCTTTCCTGCACTGGTTCTGGAGTCTCAAAAAACCAGGCCTTGCCGTCTGCTTTGACCCGGAGTTTTGCAGGGAACAACATTGCGTAGCAGATATTTCTGTCCCTTAATTGTCTTTTCACATTGAGGAAGGTTCTCCTTTGCCGTTGGACTGTTACGGTGAAACCTGTAAAGGACAGTTCGCTGTTCTCATATTTGAGTGCAGGATTCAATCGAGCGGTTTGCAGTATGATATTGCGGTCTCTGAAATTCAGGAGTTTAGCAAGTATTGGACGAGGGGGAACTCCCAGCTTAGGTCTTCCCCCTGGTATCCAGTGCGCTCTTTCAACCTGCCAATAAATTCCAGGGCCACACGGTTTGAACGTGGCTGCACTCGCCCCAGGGTATTCCGCAGGGCAGCGCTCGCACAGTCCGCCACGGACGCAGGCGGGGGTGGCAGTCTCTCCTCACGCCTCTCGTTTCCGCTGTAGGTGGGGCGACCGACTCTTGACTGTATTGGAAGTCGGGGATATGCTCATTAACTCGCTGAGTCGGTATTGAATGTGCCCCAGGGGTCCAGTCACAACAACGCCAGTGTCCCTTGTCAGTCCCCGGCGATTTGCACAAACTCAAGCATGGGGCTTTTGGGCCCAGTCGGCGCACCACTCTCGATCTGTGAAGCTGCGGTCCCCGGCGTCTACTGCGGTTGCGGATTAAAAGTGATGGTTGAGTAGTCTCCTAGCTGCGGTTTTGGGGCATTTCTCGGATGTGTGGTTTAGGCTGCAGAAGGAAGGAGCTTCACCAACATGTGGCCATCACGCTCCATGCCCAAGCCACGCCCTCAATGGTTGGATTTTTAGCTCGGCCAGCAGAGCCCTCCAAGGAGTGGCCATCTTGCTGCTCAGCAAGACCATCTACAGTCTCAGGAAATCTTTACAGATTAAATGGTTCTAGTGGGAGCATGCTGACAAGTGTATACATTCAAGGTTTCTCCATTGTCAGCACTTTCACAATGTCATCGATTTGTCTTCTCACATGTCTAGTTCTTGGGCCATATCTGGTGTTTGGTGTTGTCTACTTAGTTTGAATCCGTTCACTGCATAATCAAACCTTTCCACTAAATGCAACGGCCGTTTAACTCGTCTGCATTCTTCAGTATTTCCATGATGGCAGCAGCCCTATTGTTGTGGCTCCCCTACTGCATTTGGGTTTTTTCAACTACAAGTCCAAGGTATTCTGGGGACGCCTCAGTCCTTGTTGAGCCCACCCCTCTTACTTTGAAGGCTTTTCTTTGGAAAGGTCCAGACCCATTATCTGTGCAACCCTACTCCCTCAGGCAGAGCAGCAGAATCTAGCACCTTTTCCGAAGGGCCTTACAACAGGCTTTTCTCCATCATTTACCTGTTTGGGGTTATGGAGGGAGGAGCGGAAGTGGGTCTGTTTGTTTCTGTGATTCAGGCCAAGACTCCCGATTACCTTTCTGTGTTTCTGGACGGCTCCATAATCTCAGCCTCACATGTTCACCCACTGCTGTTGCAGCTTCTGCCCACAAGGATCCCTTGGCAGTACTTCACCAGTCAGGTAAGTGACTGCAATGTGAGTGAGGCACCGTTTCCTTCAGATCCCTGATGTTACTACCCTGAAGGTAGAGTGGAAAGCTGTGGAAAGTACAGTTGCTTAGGCGGTTGTCTTGGCTTCTCTCCCCACTAGGGTTTTCTGTTAATATCTGGACTGCTCTTCTCCCTTATCTGTAAATGTGTGCATAGTGGAGTTGGCTATCCTATCCCACTTTCTTTGCTTAGGGAGCTTGTGTAATGTGGTTTGTTTTAACTTTTTTTGTGACAACTTGTTGAAGATTTCTATGTTAGTTCATTTTAACTTGTACATGCCTCCTGAGCATAAACGTATAAAACATTGGTATACACATCTGCTCTTGAGAAAGGCAGAGTTGGAGTTTTGTCCATTTCATTATATTTATTCGCAATTTGTTCTAGCCTGATGTTATACCCATGTCAGAAAATCACATTTGTATTTATTTCATGGTAATAGAGGACTGTTAATTTTTTTTAAAAAGGCATGACAGTAAATATATATTTTCCATATTTTTTTTGTTTATAGTTATACATTTTCTATGCCTGTCACATCATCTTCACACAGACCACACTGCTTGTGTGATGCTGAGCAGTTTTATTTTTAATCCAACTTCTAAACGATATGCACGTTAAGTGATCCTTTCGTAAATGTTTCTATTAAATATTTTCTACATTTTTTTCATGGTTAAATTAATTTTTTATACTTTCAGTGTGATTAAAAGGTGTTTGTAATATCACCTAAGGGAGCAGAGGAGTAAATTAAGACCACTAAGCACATTCTCCTAGAGATATTACTAACACAAAAGATGCTAGTGGTCTAAAGTGAGGCAGTAATGTACGGAAATGGATTGGCGTTCATTGTTGTGTATCTATGTCCATACTATCCAATTTGTAGGACTAACGCCCTCACTAGAGGGGCCTTTTCTTTATGGAAGATACTCTCACAGTTCTGTCCACCTCTCAACCATAGACATCGAGTTGACGCCCAAAGTTAAGTGACTCCAGTTGCCAGTAGCTGAATGTCTTAACTAGCACCACTTGTTGTATTTATTCATATTCTTTGAATCTCATTGATTACTGCTGTCAGAGCGATGTATTTTGTTTGTTTTGGCCCGATCTACATCCTTCCCACCTACATTAAAGGTTCAATACAGACAGAAACATCTCGACCTCCCACCCACCTTTCATATTGGGTTGAATTATACCTCATGTTTTTCAGTTCTACCCTCTGGAGACAGGAATAAATAATCTTAGAAACCCAACAATAGGTGGCGTTAACCGTTCTGTGTTTGCCATCTGCTACCTACTCCCACACCTATGACATTGTAGGATCGCCTCCCTTTTTAACCATCTGTCCAGGTGACAGCAGGTTGTAGCCCACACCACTGCCATCGGTCTTTGGTGTGAGGAGATTCCCTGTGATGAAGCACACCATCTCCTGGTGGGTGAGTGTTTTAGTTCTAAAAACTGCATAGCCTAGTCATAGGCTTACAGGAATTAAACTCTAATCTATTTTTAGATATCCTTACGTCACTTTAGACCACAAACGTCTTTTGTGTTAATGAATAGTGCTTGTGTCAGAAGTAAACCTTGGTTCAGAAAATAATGTATGATTTTTCACTGTTCTGGTTAATGAACACAGACTAATGTTTAAGTGAATGTTTATGCATTGCTGTATAGGGAACTTTAGGTTTGGGACTGAAAATTAACCCCATCTTAGTTATGCAGTTGTTGAGTAACCTTATTAAGTAGGTACCATTGCTGTTAATGTACAGGTCAAGTCAATCTTTGCTTTGTTTATTTTGTCTTTTGGTCATGATTTGAGAAGTGCTGTTTGAATTTAAAACATTTATAAGCAGTTATATCATCGAACGTAGGTAACAGAAAATAAAAAAATATAGTAAGAATACTAATGTTGCTCATTTTGTTCTCAACAGAAAAGTAGAAAAGAGGATGATGAAAGTTCTAGTGATAGTGATTCAAACACCTCGTCAGAGTCATCAAGTGAAGGTATTACTAGTAGTGACTCAGATGATATGGAGGAAGATCAAAGTATCGAAGAAAGTGATGATTCTGATTCTGAGTCTGAAGCACAACATAAAAAGACTACGGTGAGTGTTAACAATCCAAGAATGGCTAACTCAACTTTCTTTGCTTTGTATTATATTGAACTGGAGCGTATTTCTGTCAAGCCCTGCTTTTAAAATTCAGGACTCAATATATCTTTTGAGATTAATTTGGTAATTAACTCCAATTATGCATTTTCTAATGATTTTTTTGTTCTTGGAATATATATTTTAAACTAAGTTGCAGTATAATAATGAGGTACTCTGTGTCTGAATATACATTATTCCTATCGCATCTCACTTGTTAAGTGCACCACACTTGAACTAAGCATTTTCCAGTTTACTTTCCTAGCATTCTTTATAACCACCTGGCATAGGTCATACCCTTCTCAGGTATGCCCAGTTACCATTTTCTGCTTACCTTGGCTACTCTCTTCTTATCAAACGATTTGTGGTATTTGAAGCCAAAACCATAGCCGTGGTCATTTACATCCAGTTGTGTTATGTAATTGGTTGTGGGGGATTATAGTTGAGAGATGTGCCTGCCATGTCTGGTTGTAAACTAGTTGTGAAACTTGGTTTCAGAGAAAGCAATTTGAGACTCGTGCAACAGGTGGTGGGTTAATGAGCTGAATATCTGTCGTTCTGTAATCCCACAATGGAATGCAGCAAATCTAGAAAAACGGTTTTAACTCTGGCCTTTCTCCCATTAGGGCAAGATTCAATTGGAGAACTCCTTAGGTACATTTATTTGGGGAGGTTCAACATTGTACCTTTCTAAAGTAAGCATAATTTCTCCATTATGGGCCAGCACCTAAATGCACTTGAAAACTTGTCTCCTTCAGTGCATATGTGACTATCAGTAAAATAAAGGTTAATATTTTTGTCTAGAAGCTAATCTTTATTGGTAATCAGTTCATGCTGCAAGCACGCTAATAGTCCTATGTGGGAATTCTACCCCATCTAAAATAATGTGTAGCTTAGTTATACACGTTTCTTATATCTTGGTCTCCTTCCAGATCGTTGCTCTAACTAATTTCAAATTAGATAGTTACACAAAGGGCTTCTCTATAAATTACATAGACACGGAAGACATTTCTTCTGAAATTAGATTGCAAATAAGCATTTGTTGCTGGATTACCAACATTAAGTGAAAAACTACAGGCAGGCATATTTTAATCGATTGTCACCAAAGGTCCTTTCTTTCTAGCCAAGATGGCTCACACTCAAAATTCTGTACCTCATCTACAAGCATTTTTAAAGACTTAGACACCTGATGTATGAAGCCATTTTGCATTTGTAAAGCCTACAATTCGCAAAATCACAGGGTGTGTGATCACCAAATAGCTTTTAAAATCCACTACTCCCATTTTGTGACTCGCTAACATGTGAGTCAACACAAGAGGAAGAGGGGGGGACCGGGAGCTTGTTAAGGTCCAGTGTCCGTGCTCCTATGTAAGTCGCTATGTCAAAACAGGACAAGGTTCTGTGATAAATGGGCGCATGTATGTCGCCCACAAAAAAGAAAAGGAAGAGAGAGAGTAGGGGTAGAAGAGAAGGAAGGAGAGAGAAAAGAGGTAGATGGTTATCCCTGGTTTCAAGGATACACTCCCGAAGGGGAAGACCAAGTCGTGCCTCTCTTTCGCCCTCACACACCCAGAAGGATGTCATGCTTCATCATCTGGCTTTTTTGTGCTCCTCGTCAGACCGGCGCTGCAATGTCTGACGGGCCCCCGAAGGGTCTCTTTAGCGGAGATCTTTTAAAGAGAAAACGCCGCGGGGTGTGTGCAGGTGTGGGGGTGGGGCTGATAACAGGAAGGATTTTATAAAAGAGGTGGAGTGGTGCGTGCAAGTGAGGTTAAAAATACCTAAGGGCATCCAGTCATGGATAGTTTTATTCACGTGGTGTCCTTGGTAGATTAAAAAACCAACAGGTTAGTGTGTCACGTGAGGCTTCTATGTGCCGGTGTGCCTAGTCATGAGGTCGACATGTTTCACGCCTATGGTGTTTAAAAGATAGGTAGCGTTTCTTCAGGACCTAGGATAAAGTGCACCTCAAATTAAAAAATAGGAGGGCAAATGCAAGGTTACATAATGATAATCTTGTCAAACACGTGGGATACCCTAGTGCAATTCCTAGAGTAATCAATCGATCTCCGTAGATAGATACTGACACGTGTGCCCTCTTTCAGAGTTACGATTCCTGAGGCTATGCGGCGCTGATTGTGCAAGCATCCAGGAATAGGTTTCAGCGGGATGCTCGTGCTTCCGCACCTACCCCGTCCAAGGCCCGCATGCGCCCATTTGTCACGGAATTTTGTCCTGTTTTGATATAGCAACTCGGTAACATGTTACAAAATTGCAAAATGGGTTAATAAATGGCATAACAAATTGATATTTGTAAGGGGCACTTTTAAGGCGTCTCTTCTAAATATTGATTCTGCATGGTATGTAACAATGTTTCTGATAGATACATCTGCCAGTGGATTCCTCACGTTGTGAATATCCCTCTGCGTCAGCAACGTTTGGAAAATTCTTTTGTAGCACGCCGGCGTGGACGACGTCATAGGAGCACGGCATCGCGCGTGACTCCGACTGACGTCACCAACCCCTTATTAGGCCTACGTCGGCGTGATGACATCAGTTCCCTTTTTTCCGCATTGTCGACGCTAACAGTTTCTTGGGATCTTCTATTGTGTGGATAGTAAATTTGTTACTATTGTGAACTTTTATATCTGTATCTGTTGGAGTGCTGTCTTCCGTCGAAGATGTCATCGAAGAAGACGGGATTTAAGCCATGCGACTCGTGTGCCAGGATGATGTCCATTACCGATCCACATGGTGACTGTTTGTAGTGTCTGGGCTCGGATCACCATGTCAAGGGTTGTCGTTCCTGTTCGAAGATGAATCCAAAGGCTCTTCGAGAATGGGAGGCGAAACTCCTTCTCGCCAAAATTAAGGGTAAGGATGCCCAGAGGACTTCGAGGTCAAAATCAAGACGATCTAAGTCAAAGACGAGGTCGCAGTCGAGGTCTCGGTCAGAGTCGGCTTCGAAGTCGGCTTCGGGGCATGCTTCGGGTTCCTCGAAGAAGAAACCTAGGAGGAAGAAGCACAGTTCGAGACACCATTCCGGCAGGGAGTCTTACTCAAAAAAGAAATAATCTCGAAGACATCATAAGGGCATGATATCTCCTTCTCCAGCTCTTAAGCGTGAAGGTGAGGCCTCGCCTTTACAGTCTCAGGAGCCGACACCGAATCCGGAATCGAATCCGTCTCTGTATCCGTAACAGTCTTCGGTGCATGAAGAAGAGGAAGTTGAAGCTCCTCTGGTTTCGGCGACTCCGGTTCACCAACCCGAGGAACAAGATGAGTCGAATCCGGTACAGCCTCCTCAGGAGCAACCGGTGGGTTCGTACCCTCAGTTTCCTGGTCCAGGTCAGGACCCTTCGCATTTTTTAAACGCCATGTATGGTGTATATGCGAGGGCAATGTACCCCTCTGGTGCAGCGGCTGGTCCCATGGGTCCATTGTCTTTTAATCTGGGCGTGCCTCAAGCTTATGCTCCGGCGCCTTTCTTGCTGTTTATGCCGGTGCTGATTCCACCGTGGCATAGCTCAGCTCCACCGAGGTCATCGACTCCGTACACGGCGTCGCCGGCACCGGAGCGAACTCGGGATCAAGATCGAGGTTCAACGCCGGTACCAGCTTCTCATTCTAAGGCGGCTCCAGCTCCTCGTTTGACGCTGGCCCCGACTCCGCCGGAGTCGTTACCGGATCCGACGGCGTCGGTTCGAATAGAGTGGTCGAGGCGTAGAGCGCAGCGCCTTATGGAGGAGAGAAATTATGAGGAACCTGAGTTCGCAGAAGGCGAACTTCAGGATCAGGAGGATTACTTCGAAGAGCTGCAGGATGCAAGTGGTTTGGACCTTTCTCCCGAATAGGAGTTGCCTGCTGTGTCTGATACACCTTCAAAGGATGTGGCTCCTTACCATGTGGTAATTAAGAAAGCTGCAGAACTCTTAAATTTGACTTTACCATCTGTGGAGTTGAATCGAAATTTGCCTAGCTTACGTAACGGTAAGTTTCAATTCTATTAAGGACACGGAGGCGAGGATTATGCTATATCTTCCTTCGCTTTATTAACATAAAGAAACCACAGCAGCTTAGGAAAAGATATGATAAGAACAAAAAATGCTTTAAACATAAAGCATTAACGTAATGTTCAACAAAAATCAACAACAACTCCCAAGAGTCTCTTTGTTATAATCATAGTCCACAGTCCTTTGTCACTGTTCATCATCCCTATATAACCGGACTTCCCATCATCTTCCTCCTCTTTCTTCGCGCAGATCACGCTTAAGCCTCATTGGTCCTGTTTAGCACCGTCGTTGCCTGTCAAAAAAGGAACAGCGTCAGCGAGGTGGCCCAGTAAAAGGCGACAACAAGGCGAGGAGCATTCAGTGAACAACACAGTACTGACAACGTAAAGGAAAACGCTTTACTTACTGCCATACGGGTGGGTAGAGACACCACCGTAGTCCGGGTGGGATAATCCTCGCCTCCGTGTCCTTAATAGAATTGAAACTTACCGTTACGTAAGCTAGGCAAATTTCGATTCTATGTCAGGACCGGAGGCTTCAGATTATGCTAGTTTAAAGCTTACTTACCACCAACTGAGCTAAATCCACCACTGGCTTAAAATAAAACCTCTTGAAGGTGGAATCCGAGGACCAGTCCGCCGCTCGCATAAGGTCCTCCAGACGAGCACCCACCGAGAATGCCTTAGAGGCCATGGCCCCCCTGGCGGAGTGTGCTCCAAAGAGAGAAGTATTGATGCCCGCTTCTTGCATGACCCAACGCACCCACCTAGCGATAGTGGGGGAGGAGACAGCTTTGTGTGGCTTCCGCAGGGCAATCAACAGTTGACGCTCGCCCGGAGGGCGAAGATCCAATGTCAGGTCCTCATATGCTTTGAGGCATTGCACGACACACAACTTAGGAGTGTCAGTAAAGGCTGGATAAGAAATGGAACGCGACGACGTCTTAGTGCGTCGACCCACCGTGAAAGTAACCCCCTCCGGGGAAAAAATGCGTGCAGAAACATCCAGCGCGCGCACGTCCGAGACGCGCCTACAAGAGACCAGACATAACAACATGGCTAATTTCGCCGAAAGCTCCTTCAGAGACAGATAAGGATTCGCTGGCCACGATAGGAACAGGTTCAGAACCAAATTGACGTCCCAAAGGACGGAGTACCTGGGCTCCGGCGGCAGAGCGAGGCGAACCGCACGCAGAAGTCGGCACACAAAAGGGTGTTCCCCTACCGGGTGGCCATCGATGTTATCATGGCCCGCAGAAATCGCCGACCGGATAGCATTGATCGTTCTATACGCCAAGCCCTTGTCGGCCAAATGAGCCAGGAAATTCAGCACGGGAACAAGGCCGGCGAACATGGGATCCAAATCCCTTCGTAAACACCAACGCATCCACTTAAGCCAAGCGGATCTGTAACGCTTCGTCGTACTATCGGCCCATGCTTTGGAGAGCAAGTGCTCAGCTGACCCCGAAAGGCCCGGGAGCGTCCAGCGTCTCCTGAGAGCCTCCACGCCACGAGGCGGAGAGTGTTCTGCATGACGAGAGGGTGAGGTTCCCGATCCGGGCTCGTCAGGAGCAGAGGAAACAGGGGGAGTAGGATTGGAAAATCCCAGGAAAGTTCCAGAAGAACCGGAAACCAAACTTGAGACCTCCACAGCGGTGTAACCAACACCAGGTCCGCACCCTGGCGGCGTATTTGAGCCGCCGTCCGCATGATCATGGAGAACGGGGGAAACGCAAACGGCTGTTCCCGACTCCAATCCTGTAAGAACGCGTCCGTGGCCTCCACCAGAGGGTCCGGCCTCCAGCTGTAAAACCGCGGCAGCTGGTGGTCGAGACGGGACGCGAATAGGTCCACCGAGAAGGGGCCCCAAAGGGAGTGTAGCCACCGGAAGACTCCCGGATCCAGTTTCCACTGGCTGGCATCCCTGAGATGTCGAGAGTGCCAATCCGCCACCTGATTGGACTGGCCTGGTAGATACTCCGCCGTCACCGCAATGTGACGAGACAGGCAATAATCCCAGAAGTCCTTCGCTAAATCCGCCAATGCGCGGGACCGAGGACCTCCCAGGTGGTTCACATATCGGACCGCCGAGACATTGTCCATCCGTAGCAGGACACAAGCCTTGACCGAATCTTTGGTCCAGCAGCGAACCGCGAAGGAGCCCGCAAGGAGCTCCAAACAATTGATATGCAATTGTTGTTCTTCTGACGACCAGGCGCCGCCGGTGGAAAAATCCCCGCACCGGGCGCCCCAGCCCGACCTGCTGGCGTCGGACTCTATTATTAAGTCCGGGGCCGACCCGAAGATCGCTCGCCCATTCCATGCCTCCATGTGAGACAGCCACCATGACATCTCCTCCTTCACTTCGTCCGTGAGGGGAACCCACTGATCGTAACACATCCCACGGCGCAAATGCTGCGCTTTCAGGCGCTGAAGAGCCCTGTAGTGCAGTGGGCCTGGGAAAATCGCCTGGATGGAGGACGACAGAAGACCCACCACCTTGGCGACATGGCGCAGTGACGTACGATCCCTCGCGATCGTCTGCCGAAGCAGGTGTCGTATCTTTGCGACCTTCCGGCTCGGCAGGCTCAAAACCGCCTGCACCGAGTCCACCACGAAACCTAAAAAGGTGATCTGCTGAGTGGGAACCAAGACTGACTTGGAGCCGTTGACGACGAACCCCAGTCGCTGAAGCAGGCCGACCGCTTGACGCAGCTGTCCTGCCAGCACCTCCGGGCACTGCCCCATGAGGAGGATGTCGTCCAAGTATACTATCATACGGACCCCTTGGCTTCTGAGAAACTCCACTACCGGGTGAAGGACCTTCGTGAAGCACCACGGGGCCGAAGAAAGGCCGAACGGCAGGGCGGTGAATTCGAACACCTGGCCGTCCCACAGGAATTGTAGGAAACGACGATGAGGGGGGTGGATGGGAACGACCAAGTAGGCATCCTTGAGATCCAGTCGTACCATCCAATCCCGAGGGAGGAGCACGTCCCGAAGGAGGTGGATCCCCTCCATCTTGAAGTGACGGTAGACCAACCACCCATTGAATTCCTTGAGATTGATCACAGGCCTCTTGCCCCCATCCGTCTTGTCTACCAAGAAGACGTTGCTGAGGAACCCATGTGGGTGGCGTGTTGATAGGCGGATGGCTCCCTTGCGCAGCAAGTCCGAGACCTCCCCGTCTATCAATCGCGCGTCGGAATCTGAGAAAACCATCGGGCGCGGGGGCCTCACCTGAGTTGGCTGGTCGTGAAACTCTATATGGAAACCTCTCACAGTTTGCAAAACCCAAGCATCGGCAGTGAGCAATTCCCACTCCCCGTAAAAGCTTGCCAGCCGCCCCCCAATCGGAACTTGATCCAAGCAAAGTACACTTACCGGGGGCATTACCTTGTCCGGACTTCTTTTGGAATTCTCTTCCACCATAGCGTTGTCCCCTGGTGGGGTAGAAATTGGTGTAGTTGGCCGAGGTCTGGTACTGACCTCTTCCGGAGCCTTGTCCACGGTTGTTGGTCTGCTGACCACGGCCGATCGCGCGGCCCCTGCCGCGACCGGCCCCTCCAGAAAAACGCTGGTGGAACACCCTCTTGATGCTGGACTGTGCCTTGTCCAGCGACGTGAACGTGTTCACGAACTTCCCAAGCTCGCGGATGAAAGGTTCACCGAAGAGGCCACCCTGGGCCACGGCACCTGCCTCCGACGAGGCCAGGTCCCCCAGCTTCGGGTCCAGTTTAATAAGGAGCGACCGCCGCCGCTCCGTGGACAGGGCACAGTTGGCGTTGCCCAAGAAGACGATCACCCTCTGGGCCCAGTTGGAGAGCACCTCCGGTGAAATGGCGGTGCCATTCGCTCGAGCCTCCTCCGCCATATCGAGGATCTTCGTGGCGGGCCCGACCGCATCCAACAGCTTGTCCTGGCAGGCCCGCCAGGACCGATCGATCCCCTTCCTGGGGTCCTTCATGAATTTCGCCAGGAAGGTGGCCATCTTGGGGTCCAATTCTGGTGTCATGGCCACCTTCCCCTCCAAAGTAGGCCGAGGGCATTCCCCGCGCAGGCAACCCCTCGCCTCCTTCTCCAGGGGCTTGCGCAGCCGGCCCGCGACAAACTTCGCCACCGTCTCCCCCGGGGCCCAGGCCGCGGAACGGGGGTGGACGATCTCGTCCGGGTCCAGCATGCCCGACTCGTCTCGGGGCATCTCCTTTCCCGAAGGCGCCGGGAGCCAAGACCGGGTCGACTCCCCGTCGTCATCCGTGTCCGGAGAGTCGTAGATCGGGGAGGCGGGCGCCGTCGACAGGCCGCCCGAAGTGCCAGGATCCACCAAGGGTGTCGGAGGCACCGCCGTCGCCTTGGCCAGGAAGGCGTCACGAAGACGCTCGAAGGCGCCCTTATCCACGCCTTGGGCCTCCGATGAGGGCCCCTCACCCCGGGGTCTCTTCGGAGCGGGCGGCAACTCGCCGGACGTCCCCGGGAGCACGGGGGACGGCGGCACCTGCGCCGCTGCCAGCTTGGCACACTCCTCCACGATGCGGGCCGAAAGGCGGTCCTCCATGGGCCCTACCACCTCCGTCACACAACGATAGATGGAGTTGTCCACCGCCTGGTAAAACTCATCATCCTGCAGATAGGGGCAGGCCTCCTCCTCATACTCCCCTTCCATCTCGGAACCAAGGGCAAATGCGGGGCACCCAGGAGGGCGGCAACCGAGAAAGTTCTCGAATGTGGGCAGGCCCAGCGGCTGCGATCACGTTTTGGGCCAGCTGACGTGGCAGGTGGGCTGCACCAACCCCCAAGCGCGCAGACCCTCCTCGCCGGGACCGGGTCTACGTACCCCTCAAGCGCGCTAGGCCACACACGAATAAAGAGGTGCACAGATCTCGCCCGAAGGCGATTCACGCGGTCAAAACCGCCATACAGACCCCAAAGGGCGTCAAGTTTGTGAAAGTACAGACCCGGATCACCAGGTGTCAGAGGGGTACGCGAGGGTCGGCCCCTGCGCAAGCAGACCCCACGGCGTGGCTCCTTGTACCGCGGAGGCGCGCCGGAGGGTCGGCGAGGCGACAGGCCGCCCCCTTGCGGTCTATGTACACACCGCACACAAGTGGGAAAAAAGTCGCGTAGGAACGGAAGCACGTTCCCGCAACTAGGGGACTCTGAAAGGAAATAAACCATGCAAGGAGTCCCCAAAGACCGCAAGACAATCAATCACAATAAAAGAAGACAAATAGAAAAGCACTTATCTGGCTGCGGGAGCAGCGAAGAAAGAGGAGGAAGATGATGGGAAGTCCGGTTATATAGGGATGATGAACAGTGACAAAGGACTGTGGACTATGATTATAACAAAGAGATTCTTGGGAGTTGTTGTTGATTTTTGTTGAACATTACGTTAATGCTTTATGTTTAAAGCATTTTTTGTTCTTATCATATCTTTTCCTAAGCTGCTGTGGTTTCTTTATGTTAATAAAGCGAAGGAAGATATAGCATAATCTGAAGCCTCCGGTCCTGACATAGAATTCTAACGTCCTTACGGGGGTTCTTCATTTTCCGTCCTCTGTGGTTGAGCCAACTCTACCATTTACTGAGGCACTTACTGAACCTATATTGGAAGTCTGGAAGAGGCCCCTTACTGCTCCTGCTGTGTCAAAATCAGTTGCTAGGCGCTATAGGGTGGCACCTGGAGATCCTGAATTCTTGTCTATTCATCCTCTGCCTGAGAGTTTGGTGGTCCAAGCTGCTTGTTCAAAGAAATCGGCTGGTGCTTTTCCCCATTTTCCTGGAGATAAAGACTCTAAAAAGCAAGATCAAAATGGTGTTATCGTCAAGTAGTATGGCCCTTAAATCCACGAATGCTACTTGTTTGCTAGGCAGATATGTTCATGCTTTGATGGACACAGTGAAGCAGCTTACATCTAAGCTTCCTGAGGAGGATAGGAAGGACTTCAGTGAAGTGATATCTGACACGCAGGCTGCAGCTCGTCACGTCATACAAAGTGGTATGGACACTGCGGATTCAGTGGCTAGGATCATGGGGTCTTCAATTGCCACTAGAAGAGCTGCTTGGTTAAAGACTTCCGAGTTTTCAGCTGATGTCCAGGCTGCTCTGATGGATTTGCCTTTTGATGGCACAGGCCTTTTCGGAAAGAAAGCTGATGCTGCCTTGGAAAGGTTTAAAGATGGCAGAGCGACAGCAAGATCTCTGAGTCTGCAGACTAGAGGCTCTTTCACCAAGAAATACAAGGGTTTTGGAAGGTCTACATATCGTCAGTGGTGGCTGGTGACATTTGAAAGTGGTGAGGCGTAAAAGTTCTGCGTGTTTGGACTGGTCTGCATCGACATCCAAACATGTAAAAATGACATTCAAAATGCTGCATAAACTGCCTTAACTCGCAAAACTGCATAATGAGCCCTTTTCATGCCACAGAATTTAGTCCACCATGCCACAGAATTTCCTCCTGTAAAACCACATATTGGTTACAAAGATGGCGAGCAGTTCTTGGGTCAGCGAAAGCTGACTTCGACATAACATACTACAGCTATAGAAAATTCAAGCTAAGAATATGTCAGTAGTAGATCCTCTAAGATTAACATGTGGAGGAAGTGATCAGTGAGTTAGTGTCTGGTTTATCCTTGACACTGATTATATATAATCTTGCCTATAGCACGTAATTTACCAGTCCTGTAGCACCAGTACAGCCACCGCCTGCCCTAATGTTACCACCATTCCCGCTTCTACTCTACCACCATTTCCTCACCTCCACATGCCCTGGCCTGGCAGTATTATAGTAACTATGCTCCAAAACTAGTATCTGCCAGTACTGCACTATGCTACCACCACAATCCACTACCACTGACAAAGTGTGCACTATACATGTTCACAATGCAGTATTTCATCAGAGGGCCTTTTTCATGAACACACGATCGCCATCTTCAACGTTAGCGCGCACCCAATTCAGGGTGTAAAGTACGAGACAGAGTCGGAGTTCTTTAATTAGCAGCCTTGCATGATAGCAGACACCTTGTACACAGCTTCCCGGCACCTTATCAATATAATATGTAAACATCCAACTAATGGAATAGTGAATTAGAACGTAAGAAGTGGAGGATAAAAATCGTGGAGAAGTGTGGCTCACCGGTTAGAGGAGGCAGACCCGGACGCAGAGGTCAGACCCGGGACCAGGGTTCAATTCCCGACGCGGCAGGGTCTTGAGCTCAAAATGTCCACGGTCTCGACAATTCTCGCCTCGGTGACTACTCGAATCATGGGTTCACACTCTGCAACTCTGGGCAATAGCTTGCTTAATCTCCACTACGGCCCCACCGCGATGGGATGCCTGGCTTTCACCTTGGGGATGCCCAGTAGGGGTTATCTCGCAGGGAAAAGCCAAGACGGGTTCCCAAAGCAAGCGCTTTGAGACCTTACGGTGAAAGGCGCTATATAGGAACGTATGATTTACGATTTTATTTATTTATTTATTTACAGTGTAAAAAAGGTTAAAAACATGCAGACTGATACTATACACTTCCCTCCCCTTATCCGAACACAAACATAAGAAAGTAAAACCACACATAGATTAAACTCAATGTATAGAGACATGCACACAATTAAACATAGACCTAACAAGGAATGTATGAAACAAAACCACAATAGCAAATTGTTAAATAAATTGCACGCAAAATCTTTAAAGTTCTTGGGAGTAAGAGTGGAAGGTTCTAATCATCCCTAATTAGACCTTTGCTCTTGTAGTGTCTACCATGCTTTCTCCCTGCCCACCTACAGCAGATTCTTCAGTAAAGATGCACCCTGTGTGCCCTTTCATACTACAGCCAACTTCCTTAACCCTATCTGAACCAAGTGAGCCAACAATAGGTTCTTCTTTCCCATTATCCTCAGTTATTTTTCACTTTTCATTAACCATCTGTGTAGGAAGGTGGATATCTGACTATGGTTACCCCCAAAACTTTTTGCCTGGTTTTTAGCTTGTATTTGACTTAGCTGGCCTGGGATACTCAATTAGTAGTGTCTCTATCTCACCCTAACCAAAAACCCTCGGACCTTTATAATTGTCTTACGGAAATCCAAGGATGGATGAACAGTTCGGCATTAAAGCTCAATGGTTCAAAGACGGATATTCTCCTCCTTGGCCAGAAAAGGCTTTCCCTCTCGCAGAACCTTTGGCCACCCTGCTTGGGTGATCCTCCGGCCCCCAAGCACGAGATCAAGAGCCTAGGAATCTGGCTTGAAAAAGACCTTTCTTTCAAGACGCAAGCCAAAAAAGTCACCGGAACTTGCTTCGGGCTTCTTAAATCCACCAGGAAGATTCTGCCACTACTTCCTCCTGTCTCCCAGAAACTGCTAATCCAGGGCCTTATTATGTCAAGGCTGGATTACAGTAACACCATCTATCTGGGTGCCCCCGAAGCAACCCTTAATAAACTTCAAAGAATTCAGAACGCTGCGGCCCGGATTCTCACCAACACTCCGTCGAGATCCTCGGCCAAACCAGCACTGAAATACTTACATTGGCTCCCAGTGAGAGAACGAGTGAAGTTTAAAGCTCTCTGTCTAGCACACAAACTTCTACAGGACAAAGGCCCCTCCATCCTAAAAAAATTCATAAGGCATTATAAAGCCTCAAGATCGCTCCGATCTGACCATGAACACCTCATCACTATTCCTAGAGTGAAGAAGGTCCGCACGGGTGGACGGCGCTTTTCTGTCAACACAGACTTTGGAATTCCCTTCCTCTTGTTCTCAGGACAGAACCAGACTATCTCCGATTCAGGAAACGGTTAAAAACTCACCTGTTCTCTTGAGCCCTTCTCCCCTCTTCTTTCCTGTCACTTCCCCTGTTACCCTCTTGCTTGTGAGGATCTTAGCGCTGGGATACTTACAAGTGACTACGCGCTCTACAAAACCCAATAATAATAATAATAATAATAATCCTGCTATTCAGGGCCCCAGGCTAATTGCTCTCTCCTTAAAATGGACTCCATGTACCTTAGGTGCATTACGAATTGGATCCGGTTCACCTTATAGGCCCCTGTAACAGTGTACAATAGGTACCCAGGGCATAGGTGTAGCCAAGGCCTACCAGGGGCTGCAGCATGTATTGCGCCACCCAAGGCCTGGCCTCCATATTTGACACAACTGGCTGATCACTCAGCTGGGGTAAGTTAGTGTAATCACCTCTTACTTAGATATAGGATATCTATATCTAACCTAACTGGACACATAGTAACCTATAAGTCACTCCTATGGCAGGCCTTAACAATCCTGGAGGCAGAGTGCTTGGTTTTATGTGAGATGGTGCTCTGGCACGAGCTGAGCCCGTCTGCAGCTGTCTGGAACAACTCCCTTAGCTGTTCCAGGATATTGCCATACCATATACTCTTAAGTGCATTATAATCCTCGCGGTTAAATGCTAACTTTGGTTTGGCTTTATCAAAACATGTCGAGTAAGGTGTCATACGATTTGGAATACTATTCCCTCGACAGTCCTGTCGACGGGGATAGCATTCCACCCTTCTAGAGGGACACAACATGTACATAACCTGAACCCCGGTTAAAGTTAACCCGAGCCTCCGCATCACAAAATGGATGCTGCCACCACAGACACAAGTCTGACCTCCTGCTGCTGGGAGTCCTTCCAGCGAGGGAGGCTTGGACAAAGGGTTTCCTGCCTTGGGAGGTGCGAGCACGACCCCAGACAGGATTTTGTGTATTGGGTAGGATAGGGCTGAATAGAATCAGACATGCCTGGGGCACACAAGGTGTCCTCGTGCATAAGCCAGTCCAAACCGGTGCTGGGGCTTTCCAGCCCCAGTCCTGGCACGGAGCTGGACAAAGGAAAGGGGGTGTAACCACCCCCCTTCCTGGTCCCACCCAGAGGAGGGGCCTAGCATGTGATCCACCCCTCAGATTGGGAATAAGAGTGGGAGCAGTGCCATAGCACTTCAGATCATCCTGAAATCGACTTGAAACTAAGAAGACGCCTGGACTTCGACATTCTGTTGCACAGAAGACTAAAGAGCATCTCCCTTGTGGCCAAGGAGTGGCCACCTTGTGAACACAGGCACCATCCAGCAACTCGACGTCTGCTTTGCCGCCGCCTCCTGCCGGAGCCTGAGCCCAGAGCCCGACGAGACCCAGACTCCCAGACATCTCAGAGCCCGATCCACAGTGCCTGCAAAGAAGAGACCTGTGGAGGCACCGAGAGACGTGGGACCGGCAATCTCGAAAGACCCCCGAGAAGCTGACTGCGCAGGACCCGAGGCACCCTCGACGCTGTGCTTCGGGGTTTGATAAGCCCCACCACTGAGCATCATTTGCACCGAAGATCAGCCCCCCAGCATCTCCACGATCTGCGTGGGGCCCTTTTGCACTTTGCCACTCGACGCGCCATCCCGGCCCCTTGCCACGTGGCTAGCGGCCATCTTGGCGACGAAACCTACAATCAACATTGCGGGTCTGGTTGCTCCAGACTTGCCCTCGCTCCTGTAAAAAGGAGCACCCGTTCTGACCTTGCTGGTCCGAGTGATAAGCTTTCTTCACTTCCTGCGTGGCTTGCATTAGCCAAGGCCTGTTTGCTCCGATCAAGTTGCCGACACCGCCATCAGCTAGAGCCTTCATGGGACAGCTCGTGTCCACGTGGCTGCGGAGACAAGCTACACCTCATCGCCTGTTTGTACCCGACATCGCCTGGTTCCGTCCTGGTTCCACGGTAGTCACTGGCTAGTGACTTTGAACCTTGTCCCCTCTGCTTTCAGGTCTTCACCACTTCAGATCCACTCTTGGATTCTCCTCGACGACCCGCCTGCAGCATCTTCATCTTCAGGCACCATCGACCTGCGTGACGAAACCCGACACTACTTCGCACCTGTGCACCCGCTTCTTGTGGGTGAGGTAACCCAGCAACGCCGGTGTTCCTACACTGGTATACACCTCTAGTGTCTAGGTCTAAAGTTTTGTCCTTCTAGGTCAGCCGGAAGGTTCCTTAAACACTAACTTTGTAACTTTTACGCACCAATGACACTGCATTGGTGTATGCGTGCACTTTAAGCGCTGCACCCGAGTCCCGCTGGCCTTTCCCGACTTAGTCACTGCTAGTCCCGATCAGCTCCAGCGATTCCCAAGGCCCTAGGCCTACTTCCTTTTCGATTGGTGGTTCTTCTACTACTATTTTAGTATATGGTTTAGGTGGCCCCTAGGGCTCATCCATATTGTCCAACTTTTGTATATTTAAACTGTGTTTTGTTTTAACGCATTTGCTTCTGTGCTCATAAAGAGTATAGGGGATATTTGTAGTAAATAAATATATATATATTTTCAATATATATCTGTGTGGTGTCCTTTCATTTGGTATTCAAGGGGATTGTGTATGGTAAAACAGCTTGCTTCACATGCCTATACAGAGTTTAGCCTAAGACTGCTTTGTCCACGCTACTAGGATAGCTGGTCTATAAGGTTGTCTTAACAAACAACAAACAGGGAGGAGTAGGGTCACAGTGTCTCTGCAGAGAGGCTCTGCGTCTCTGGTCCTGAGTTCAGGACCATCAGATTTGTCTGATGGCAAATCGTCTGGCCGGAGTTCTGAACGTACATGCAGACCGTCTCAGCCGGCAGTTCTCAGCCGACCACGAGTGGAGGCACCATCCAGAGGTAGTTTGTCACGTCTTTCGGACGTGGGAAACTCCTCGGGTGAACCTGTTCTCCACTCGCGAGAATGCTCACTGCCTGTCATTCTGCAGTCTCCAGTATCCGATGGAGGAACTTTGGGGGACGTGTTTCAGTTGAGTAGGGACTCTCAACTCCTCTACGCGTTTCCTCCCATACCCTTGATTCCTCGGGTTCTGAGGAAGATTCGCCAAGACCGGGCCCAAGTTATTTTGATTGCCCCGGATTGGCCAAGAAGGGTGTAGTACACAGAACTTCTCCACCTCTCCTCGTGCTCTCCGCTCCGTCTCCCTCACAGGGCAGATCTTCACTCCCAGATGGAGGGGCAGGTTCTACACCCCCACCTCCAGACCTTACACCTTCATGCCTGGAGATTGAACGGTGCAACCTGAATTCCTTTTCTCTCCCACCTAATGTGGTGGATGTCATTTTGTCGGCTAGGCGTGACTCCACCAAGTCCATCTATTCATATAGGTGGTCTAAATTTGTATCCTGGTGTGGAGAGAATTCTGTTGATCCTTTGAGAGCTCGGTTATCAGAAATACTTCAATTTGCTCTTTTATTGGCGCAGCAGGGTTTTGCTGTAGCTACGGTAAAAGGTTATTTATCAGCTTTATCAGCTTTTATCTGTTTACCGGATCAACCATCTTTGTTTAAATCTCCTGTTGTATTGAGATTTTTAAAGGGTATAACAAATAAGTTTCCTCCTACTCCCTTTATTGTTCCCCAATGGGACTTCAACCTGGTTCTTACATATTTAATGGGTTCTCCATTTAAACCTTTACACAGGTGTCCTTTGAGACTTTTGTCTTTTAAGACGGGTTTTCTTGTTGCAATTACCTCGGCAAGGAGTAAGTGACCTTCAAGCTCTTAGCTCAAAGCCCCCATTCTTGACCATTCATGCTGAACGAATGGTTCTTAAGACAAAGGCTGCTTTTCTGCCTAAGGTGGTTACTCCATTCCATTTAGGACAGTCCATTACCCTCCCTACCTTCTATCCTCCCCCTCACCCTTCCAAGGAGGAGGAGCGTCTTCACCGTCTGGACCCTAAGAGGGCGGTGAGCTTTTACCTTGATAGAACAAAAGACTATCAAGTGGATGACCAGCTCTTTGTGGGATTTGCTGGCTGCAAGAAAGGAAAAGCTGTGCACAAGCGTACACTTTCAAGATGGATCATACTATGCATCAAGATCTGCTACTCCCTGGCGGGTAAGGAACCCCCAGAGGGTATAAGGGCTCATTCTACTAAAGCAAAGTCATCAACATCTGCTTTGGTGTTCCTGTGGAGGACATTTGTAGAGCAGCGACATGAGCCTCCCTACACACTTTTGCAAAGCATTACTGCTTGGATAGCGAGGTGAGGAGGGATGGCCATTTTGCACGCTCTGTCCTGCAACATTTTATGGTATAGGAGAGTGGACACCCTCCTCCGGGAGTGAGGACTGCTGTGGGACTCTATTCACAAGGAAGAGGAATCCACTGGCCGATGTATATATCAGAAGAACAAGTTACTTACCTTCGGTAATGCTTTTTCTGGTTGATACAGTATCTGCCTTGGGATTCCTCACATGCCCACCCGCCTCCCCGTTGTCCACTCCTCTATACTTGTATTTATGTATTTTATGTATATTTATTTTTATATATATAATATATTCACTGAAAAAACCATAAAATATGTTTTATATATGTATTTGTAAAGGACGATGGAAGAATAAATGGTTAAATAAGTGTGTAAATGGATGTTTTTTTTTTTAAAGAATTGATTGGTTAACTGCCTTATTAAGTGTATCTTAGTGAATACATATATTAGCGAGTAACTTTTAAATATTGTAATATATGTATCAGTGTTTCACTTTGTGTATAAGTGGCTACATGGGTTGGTGACTGACTCACTGTTTGTATGTGTTTTGAAGACGGCATATGTGCAGGACTGTATGGGTGGATGAGTGTGTATATATGTGTGTGTTAGTGAGTGAATGACTGTCTCACTAGTGTCGTTATCAGTAACAAGATATGTTTTAATATAGTATATGTGAGTATTGATGTATATGAAAGAGTGAGAGATTGTAAGAGTTCCTGTTTAAACAAGTATGTGTTTCTATAAGTGATTGTTTAAGTAAGTACGTGTACGTTTCCTTAGAAGTAAGGTGGTAGTGTGTGTATAGCTGTATATGCAAATAAATGGATGTTCAATAGTTTATTTGCATGTGTGAGTATGTGTGTGAGTAACTTTTGGATGACTGTCGGTGTGTAACAGGATGTATAGGTGTATCACTACATATGATGAGTGAGTATATGTATGATTGACTATATAGAACTGTTGGTGAATGAGTGGATGTGTATATAGATGGTGGAATTACTGAATTGGTTGTTGTAACTGGTATGGGTATCTCTATTTTTTTGAAAATGTTAGTTTCTATTTTTGAATGTGTTTCAAGGGTTACATTACACTGAAAGGAGGTCTGTCACTCTGTCACAAGGATGGTGTCATCAGTGATGTCATGAGTGATGTCACTGACCATGTCATGAGTGATGTAATATGTGACGTCATCAGCAGTGCATTGCAGGCACGCAAGTTATAGTGAGTCCAACTAACTATAACGTGGGAATTTCAATGGTTTTATGTCAGTAAAATTTCAAGCTAACTATAACTGGTGTGAAACCTATGTTTTTTTCAGTGAATTTAATAGGTTTTTTAAATGCTAATTCCTAACTATAACTGGTGTGAAACCTATGGTTTTTTCAGGGAATTTCAAAGGTTTTTTAAATGCTAATTCCTAACTATAACTGGTGTGAAACCTATGGTTTTTTCAGTGAATTTCATAGGTTTTTTAAATGCTAATTGCTAACTATAACTGGTGTGAAACCTATGGTTTTTTCAGTGAATTTCATAGGTTTTTTAAATGCTAATTCCTAACTATAAGTCTCAGTTTATAAGTAAGACTGTTAGCGCTCTAGTTGTTCTTTAGAACACTCTGGGACATTCTGTCATTGAGCTATAGTTGGGCTACATTTGTTTTTTCTTGTCTCTGGTGGCCATCTTTGGGCTACATTGGGCTACATTGGGCTACAACATATATATATATATAGCCCAATATATAATTTTTCAAAGTTAATTTTCGTAAAAACCACTTGAGCATATATCTTGAGACATAGCAAAGGCACATCGGGCTACCAGTCCCTACAATTTTGCCATTTTTTTTTGCCTTGGAGCGCTCCCGGTGCGCGCCCCGGTGAGCGCCCCGGAAAGCGTAGTATTATGTAGCGCCCCGGGGCGCGTAATGGGGAGCGTCCCGTAAGCGCCAATATTGCGACCGAAAACATGATCGTGACGTATCGCCTAGCCGCGTCCGCGTGATACGCACGGCGTAAGCGCGCCTGGAAGCACTCGAGCGAATACGATCGTGCAACAGAAACATCCGACACGCTTACACAACGCGACCCGGGGCACGTAGCGTAAGCGCGTCGGGTCATGTGACCTGAAAATAACACTTTTCATTGGTTTTTAACAGTTTTGGTTTCATAATGATGAAGCCCCTGGTCTTGTGACCTGAAAATAACACTTCTCATTGGTTCAGGACAGTTTTTTTCTCTCCAAATGATGAAAGACCCCACCTTTTTTCCTTATTCTGACTTTGTCCCTTGACTTAGGAAGACCTGTTTGTACCTCTCTGTACCTTTTTTTGATCTATATAATGGCTTCAGTAGTAGCAGCAGCAGCTGGTGCATCTGCACCACCACCACAACCACCAAGAGGACCACCACAAGATTACATTGGTGGTCAGGAGGAGGAGGAGGAGGAGGAGGAGGAGGAGGAGGAGGAGGAGGAGGAGGAGGAGGAGGAGGACCACCAGCCAAGACCACACATTTTTTTTCAATCCCAGAGGGATCTACTACAAGCACCTCCTCCAAAAGAAAGGCACGCACTCCGTCGGGACAAGAGGCATGAGAGACGATGCCTTGCATTCAGCCACGGTTTGCAGATTTCCGAATTATCTGTAAATATTGTGGGAAGACCATCTCCTACGGAGAACAGAGCGTAAAGCTCATCTTCCTTGCTGGGGACAACCACAAATGCCCCAATAAACCCTAATTATTTATTTTCTTTTTTTTTTTGCTCCAGTTGAGCCATTTTTAATTCCCTGTTTTTTCGTTTCTCCCCATGAAAAATACAAAAAAATATAAAACTGTTCAGAAAACCCCCAAAAAGTTTAAAATGTTCAAAAAAACAATTAAAAAAATATAAAACAACAAAAAGAAGAAAAAAACAGTTCTTTTTAGAACTACCTCCAATTTATAAAAAAAGGCTACATTTTTTTAAAACTCTGTCATTCTTTTTTCCCCGTGGTCCGCTCCCCGGTGCGCGTACCGGGCGCTCCCCCCGCGCAAATCAAATAAAAAATTTTTTTTTTGCCCCGCTGGCCTCTTTTATGGCCCCCACATCAAACCTAGGGGGTCAGGTCTATCCCTGCCCCCTTATGGTCATTTCCCCCTTTTTTTTCCACCACGTGTGTCTCTATCCTACCAAGACACAAGATAGCGGCCGGTCCGGACTGTTTCGAATGTTTACAGACACCCGAGAGCCAATCAGCTTTCCGTGCGCACCTCGCGTGACGCGCCGGAGCGCTCCCCTTTGCGCGTACCGGGGCGCTGCCATAGATATATATATATTTTTGAACCTAAATTACTTAAAATCCACTGGAGCACATATCTTGAGACATAGCAGAGGCACATCGGGCTACCAGTCCCTACAAATTTGCCAAGTTTGGTGCAAATCCATTCAGCCGTTCGGGCTAAAAGTGAGTTCGACCGCCCTATGGAAATTAACATGGGGAAAACACGTTTTGGGACCCCCTTTTACCTCGGCCCCCGCTTGACTAATCCCCCCCAAACTTTCAGGGAAGGACCGGAGCTCGACGAGGCAAATGTGAGGAAATTTTCAGGCAGATTCATCAACCGGCGCAAAAGTTATTCAAAATAGAATTTTGAGATTTTGCATTGAAAAAAATCCTAACTATAACTACCTACTGGCGACCGCCAGTAGGTAATATATTGGGTTTTTCATACCTTGGCTACGCATTGTATATGTGTATATCTACTGTCATTGGTGCGTCCGGGTGCCTTGAAGGCACGGATAAAAGAGCGGAACTGATGTCATCACGCCAACGTAGGCCTAATAAGGGGTCGGTGACGTCAGTCGGAGTCGCGCGCGATGCCGTGCTCCTATGACGTCGTCCACGCCGGCGTGCTACAAAAGAATTTTCCGAACGTTGCTGATGCAGGGGGATATTCACAAGGTGAGGAATCCACAGGCAGATACTGTATCTACCAGAAAAAGCGTTACCGAAGGTAAGTAACTTGTTCTTTGCGACCATTATTCGGTTGCAAAACATTGACAAGTTTCCACTTCCAAGTTGGGCTGGTAACACTTTTGTTAAAGGCAATGCGTCCTACAGGACTCCTTTACCTTTCTAAATGTAAAAAAAAAATTGTTGTTGGGGAGTGGTAGTGGTCCAGGGGACCACTGACAATTCTAAAACGGAAAAAAACATGTTTTTTTTAAAATGCTGCTACATATTCTACTAGACAAACAGCTGCTAAGAAAGAACATCGCTTTGTTAAAATGCGATCACAGACATGGTGACGTTCCGACCCAGAAGGCCACCATCCCTGTGATGTCCACCGGTCATAGTGAGCCACAATTTATGACCTACCTCATGAATATTGATCAATCACTCAATCATGATTTATAAAGCACTGCAATCACCTGTGAGAGTCTCAATGCGCTGGAGATGCTAGCTGATTTGTGGTGCCTCTTCAATCAAACAGCCAGGTCTTGAGTCCTTCCCTAAATTTGTCCTTTCCTGAATTCCTGGAGCGATGAGGTTGTCCTTCCAGGCTTTGGCTACCAGTTGAGAGAAGGCCTGTCCTCCAACTAGGGGGTGTTGGCTAGGAAGAGGGGGGCAAATCTCATGTTTCTGGTTGGTTGGTGGAAGGTCATTGGTTTGTTGATATTTGCTGGTCCTTGTCGATGTACACTGGTCCTTAGTTGTTAAGGTCTTTGTATGCATGGGTCAAGCTCTTCAACTGGCATTTCTTCTGAATCAGAAGCTTGTCATGCTTCTTGAGGTTCTGAGTGATGCAAGTCTGTCTGGGGAGGTCGAGGCTGTCTAGTAGTCTCTTCTGGAGGCGCGCAGTGATTTCCACGTAGAGAGTGTTCCAGTAGTCCAGTCTGCTGGCGACTAGCGCCTGAGTGATAATCCTTCTGATGTTGCTTGGGAGCCACCTGAAAATCTTATGGCACATGCTTAGGGTATGGAAGCAGGCAGACAAGAATATTCTGCATAGATAATTTGCTGTCCAAGATGATGCCAAGATTATGGGCGTGGTCTGTCGGGCAGTATGTCGGATTGTGACCCACTACGATTCGGAAATTTGAGACCTGACTATTTCGGCAGAAAGGTTAGTTCACACAATTCTTTTCTATTTGCAAAACGTTTGATGTGCAATTAGTGACTTCTTTTTGCAAATTGAATTTCGTACATCCTATTTAATTTGATGACCTGTGTTGTTACTGTACCACCATACGAATCTTATACTATGCTGGTAGAACCCCTAGGATTCTTTCAAAGTCCTATGCATGAGTGCTATTGACAGTGGGTTTTTTTGTTTTCTTTTTAAGTATATTCCGGATTCTTTGCTTTTTGTGTAGTGGTGGCCTACGTAGCACTAAGTGTAAGCCAATAACCTACATAGATTCATGCATGCACATATTTGTTGGTGCAATAATTTGCACAGACAGTGTTCCTGTGATCTGGAAGATTTTAAAAGTCTGTAAGGACTTGATCATGGAACCTTATACATAAAAAATGAACATACATATGTGTAACAGATCTCCTTCAATGCTGCAAAAAAGTTACTTTTAGGCTGATGGAGAAAGTTTGATTTTTGTCAATAAAATATCAACAGTCTTAACAATAATTTAATATTGTGCAGCTTACAAGCTGTATATGTAAACTGAGTGCACTTACTGTATCTGACTGATATTTTATCTTTTTCTGCATAGGTGCTAATGCATTGTATAACTGACCTAAAAACAGATGGACGAGCATCAACTGAAAAAACACAGGAAAAAAGAACACACCAGCAAATACCTCTTGTTTCTGATCCCCAAACGCATGCATCATTCCAGCCCCAGCAGAAGCAGACTCAGGTTATGTCACAGCAGCTTCCCTTTCTATTCCAAAGCTCTCAGGTCAAGGAGGAATCTGTGAACAAACATACAAGTGTAATACAGTCAGTTGGATTGGTGACCAATGTGAATCCTTTGGGAACTCATGCCAAAAAAGAACCTCATATAAAACCTCTTAGCACTGCTCCAGATCCATCAAAAACAGGGAATTCAGTTATCTCTGTGGATACAAACATTGCCGCAAATGACACAAGAACAAAACAGGTATGTGGAAATAAAAGTGAAATGTGGGACTTTACAGTGGAATCCCAAAATGTGTACTTTATTTCTTTCCCATACTTTCTGTAGACTTAGCATCTGATGAATTAAATATGGCTTCTCACAAACTGAAAAAGTCATGGAAAGTTATTTTAGAAAGTCTGCTTTTTTTGTCTTCTTTTGACCTCTCGCATACCATAAGTAAATGTTAACTGACCAGTTTCCTTCCTCGTATTATTCAGCAAACTATTTGTGTTCAAGCTCATGTTAATTTAAAAAGTTGTTGTATAGTAGATCTGGGATGCTTGTCTTGAAACATGGTTTGATTGCTTGTGGGACTGCAATTTTTGTTTTATTTGTATTTCTTTAGTTGACCAATAATAGGACACTTGCTTTGTTTTTTCCTCTGGCTGTATGAAACTTTCACACCAGTTTCATGAAAGGCTTGGTGTCATTAATGTGTAAACGCTAGTACCCTTGTGGAAATGATTGATATTCGAAAGAGCCTCGTTAGATTGTGGTTTACAGTTGGTGGTTTGAGCCGTGCCCTCTGTCGAGACAGTCAGCATGTGATCACCACTCTTGTAGAGAAGGTGCTCAGTACCAACAAAAGCTACACCTGCTCATTTACTGTTCCTCTGCATCACTCATCTGGGAAGGCTGCACAAGAAATGGATTGAATGACAAGGAGGTTAGGTCGTTGCCCAATCTTTAAAATTAATGGACCAATATGGCATTTTCTTTAAAGATGGGGATCCTGCATCTCAGTTTCTGTGGTTCTACTGAGCCTCTGTTCCCAATTCTACGACATACATCATAGAAACTCATAGAAACATGTAAGGTGTGACCAATTGGCACTGCCCTTTTATGTCAGAGAGCATCATCTAATTTGATTCAGGAATTCCAGAATCAAGTGCTTTTTCAGATTTTCCATGCTTCACCGTTGAGCAATATACAAAGTCTGAAATATGTTACTATACATACTGCAGCAGGTTTTCGAACCATACTAAGAAGTCGCCTACAAGTACACCTTTCTAGTATGTTTTCTTCAGTTCTTAAATGGTGACCTATCTCCGACTTCATTGAAAACAATTGATGCAACTATAAAACATCGATAATTTGCTGCAAACCAAAACATATCTGAATCTCGTCAACTTCTAGTGAATCAAAAACTCTCTTCTTGCTAGTAAAACAGACATTCCCATGTAACTGAATTCACAGTGTTTGATAAATGTGCTTTCAAAGTTGCTGCAAATGTCTTATGTTTTTCCATGTTTCTACTCTGGCCTCACAGATGACAAGTTGCTTTCAGGTACTATGAGCCTGATTTACTTGAGAGAATGTGTCTCTTGTATCAACCTAGAAACTCCCTATCATCATAGGAAGACCATATGGCAAAGACGACCTTCTTTAAGCAGTGGTTAAAGGTCTTGTTTTAAAAACGATGTCCTGTATACCCTCACATACCAAGTATCTCCTAAGCACAAGTTTGTTTTTCAGACCAATTGAAGTTGGGGTACGTTACTCCTTTTTTAAAGACTTCAATACTGGATTATTCTAGACCAGGCTTCTCCAACAACTGGCAAGTGAGCTACTGGTAGCTGTCCATGTACTTGCAAATAGCTATCCTATGTGCAGTCCAGCTTAATTTCACTGGAATCTCTCGCTTGGCTTAATTTTGATAGCTATTCCAAACTTGAGACCATTGTATTTGGGACGAAAATGTGTACATTTTCCGAACCCATTACCTGATGTTTGGTGAAAAACTATAGAATTTTCAAAATGAATTTGAAGCTGATATTTGAGTGAAAAATCATGTTGCATTGGAGAGATTTATTACTAACAGTATTGCCTTGGTCCCAATGGAATTAAAAGCTGTGGCTGTTATGTGTTACACATGTAAAGGCAAAACCTTTTTTATATTACTGCTGACAAACTCTCCCTGACCCACTGACAGGATTACTGCTGGTAAACCAGCATAGAGTAGCCACAAATGTAATCTTGTCTAATGTGGGCGCCTTTAGAACATTAATATTAGTAGCCCAGGGTTATTTTCGTTGAACACAAGTAGCTCATATTGCCGAAAAAGTCGAAGATCCCTGTCCTAGACTCTTCACTTGTACTGAGCATGTTTTGACGATTATTCACTTGCCAATTTCAGACTAGATAATGAATGCTTATGTTGTGCTACCCTGCTGTTGAAAGTCTTTACTAATCCATACAAGTCTAGCGTTGACATTGGCTACCGCATGGCTACTCCTTCTCTCAGGTAGTGGTTGACAGCTTTGTGTGCAGGATGTGTGGTAAGGGGAGGACTGCATGCTTATCCTCCTAGAATATTGTGTCTTTGGATTCTGTTGATAGAGTTTTCTTAATCTGAAGACATCTGTGGACTTGCATGATACATTTATTGCATTATTTTGTTCTTCCTGATCATTTATTATTATCAGGTTAAGACATGCAGATACATTTCGGACCTTGTCCTAGTGGCCTTTCTTCCAAGATAGTTTTTTTAATTTGTCCTCCACGTTGTCAACTCGTGATTTGAAGCCATTGGTTGACTGGTATGGATTTTATTTTATAATAAGGATCACATTTTTTGTTAATTGTCTATAAAGGCATAAGGTAATCATGACATCACACACCTCTAAGTCACTAAAGTGAAGTCCTCCCGGGTTCCAATCACGTCCTCTCCAGTGATTACAGGGGGTAGTGAATGCGTGTGCCAGGTTGATCAGTACTTGCACCAGTGCCTTTCTGATGGCCATACTGAAGTTTAATATTTCATGCCTGGCCTTTTAGAACAGTAAGACTTTATGCTCCAGCATGTATGATGGATATTTCTATCTGCAGCTTTCTTGCCCAGAAATATCCTCCAGATATTAAGTTAGATCTGATATTTTTCCCCCAGTCAATAGTGTGTATTGTCATCTGATGACGCCATGTGACTTCAGTCCCGATTCTGTCCACACAAAATGTGAGGATATATAAGGCATTAACTGAAACGCTAATTCTGATTCCTGTTTTTCCATGCCTCATCGACACAAGTTTTGAGCTATTCTTGTTGCTTCAACAAGCAAATTCTTACTTTTGACAGTGACCAGACCAAACGTCTTGACCAAAGCTTTCAGAGTTAGATTGTGTCTCAGATGGCGGAAGATGATCTTGTTATACTTTCATGGCACCTGCATATGGTATCTATGATCTGAACTTGAACAATTGGCCTGTGACTCCTGTTTCATTGTGCACCTGAAGGACAATAGAGCGGATTGTTATTTTTTAGCCTAAGCTCACTGGGATACACCAATGTATTCTCTAACCTCTTGAGGTAAGTGTCCAAATAGGGAGCCATTTTTTAAAGGTCTTCTTGAAAAATATATATATATACTCTATAAAGAAGTGCACATCTTCCTTGTGGAAACAGTCCCAGGTCCATTCAGAATCTCAAAGTTATTTTCAAAATATGGTCTTTTCTCAGTGGGCTCCAAAGACAATGAAAATATTGAGGTGGAATTTGTGATTCAATTGGCCAATCCTGTGCAGGACAACACCTTCTGACAGGCCAGCCTTGATTTCTTCAGGGCGACCCGGTTACTCTATTGTAATAGGCCTGACAGCTTGGGATGCCTTACAGTTTGAGATGGACTGTTCCAATAAAAAACAGAGTCCGTACTGATTTGCATAAGCTGGTCTGCTGTCTAGAGTGGCAAAGTGTGTGAAAAGCAAGAGTTGGATTGCTTTCTAGAACAATTACAAGCATTCCACCCATCACCTCTTATGTGTCTGATGTAATGGCCGGAGTGGCCAAAGGAATGCCCAGGTATAGGTCCATTGCTCCCTCTGCCACAGGAGCCAAGCTGTACCTTAATGATGAGGCCTAACTTGGTTGAAACTGGTCTGGGTTTGTTTTGATCCCTTCTTGAGGGAGACTTGCTTTTCATTATAAGATGAACTGTTACAATGAGGAGCAGGATCAGTACAGTTCTCCAGTATTAGGGTGTCTTTCATAGATTCACATGCTTGAATATTCCCCGTCGTCAGAGTGGGAGTCCCACGGTAAATAAAATTAGCAATTAAATAATATATATATATATATATATATATATATATATATATATATATATATATATATATATATATATATATATATATATATATATATATATATATATATATACAACATAAAACCTGAAATATGTACTAGAAAAAAGGCATGAACAGCCTACCCACATTTCTACATAGGAATGCATGGGAAAAGGAAAAACTATATGCAGTTGCTCCAAACTGCAGCCAATCGGGCGTCAGCAACACTCTAGAACCTTCTCCTCAGAGCACAGCACCTCAGATTTTCTACTGCACGTCGTGTGTAAGGGAGTCTAGTCTCCCTGAGCTCTGCTCAGTTTTCTCTACTCTTCTGCTTTTTGCCTGGTTTCAACACGTCTTCAAGTAAGAAATCCCTCTTCAGAGCTTGTTCTTCATGTGGAAAGCTAAGACTTTATTCAGAGGATCCACACAGTAAGTGTATTTACTGTCTTTACCCGGACCATGAAGTGGGAAGTTGTAGGTTCTGTAGAACTTTCTCCACAAAGACTTTAAAAGATAGGGAAGGCCGTTTACTCTTCTGGCTTCAGAGACTAAAAGACAAGGAGCATGTACTGTCTGATGCTGAAAGCCTCATTTCAGGTCATTCCCAAGCAGCCTAAAAAAGAAGTAGTGTGCAGGAGTTGCCTTCTCCATTTATAAAAAAGAAGAAAATGACTCTATCTTTGGCCCCTGCGGTGTCTTCACCTCTTCCTACTACTTCTGGGCCCACGAGACCTGGCTCTCAGTCTACTGCTGCGACTTCCACAGATTTTTCTGTGAGGAAAACTGTTGCTCCGTCGACGACAGTGTCGACTGCAGTTCCGTCGACGAGATTGGCTGTCTCTGGTACATTGACGACGACGGTCACGATGCCGCTTGCTTCTGGGTCGTCTACAGCTTTTCCGTCGACAATGAAGGTGATCCTCAGTTCAAAGACTGTGTCATCAGTCATTCCAATTTCGTCGTCGTCGACGAAGAAACTTCCGTTGACTGTCAGATCATCGTCGATGAAGGGTGTAAAAGTGCTAGCTTCGTCGACGCCTTCGACGACTAGTATTCCGTCGACGAGTGTTCCATTGACCACGGCCCCGTCGACTAAGAAGAAGCCATTGCCGTCGACGAAGGTTCCGTCGACGGCTACCTTGAGGAAGGTTCCGTCGACGAAGCCTTTGCCGTCGACAACATCACCGTCGACGGCTGCCTCGTCGCCGATGTCACCGTCGACTACGTTTTCGACGACAAAGACCAAGAAACCTTTGTCGTCGTCGATGCTGACGACGGCACCATCGGAAGGATCATTGCCGTCGGCGATGGAGTCTCCAACTGTGGAAAAGACATTTCCAACTACGATGCCATCTACATTTGCCTCTCTGCCCTTGCTGCCACTATCTTACACCGGTTCCGCAAAGGATGACACTCCTCACAAGGGTCATAAGGTTGCAAGTGGCCACCTTGCACTTCCTGGTGATACACTGCCTCCCTCACCTTTGTTTGCTACCGACTCAGACCAGGACTCTCAAGTGGATGTGCATGAGTCCTTCACTGACGCTCAAAGTCCATCTGATTTAGTTAAAAAATGTCAAGAGTTTAGCAATGATGAAGAGGAGCAATATGGCCAAGATGAAGAAATGCCTGTTCAAATTCCAACTGCGACGTTACCTTTGTCGCTCATCTCTAACTTACAGAATATGTTAGATGACTATAACAGACGTTTCCCTCCATCGCCACAGGTGTCTACTGTTCCTTCCGTCTTAGCACCTACGGCGGAGCCGTCAGCTGCTCCTTTCGTGCCTCAACCACATGTAGTTACTCAGAGACATACATCCATTCAAGTACACGCAACTGTGTATCCGGATGATGAGGAGGAGAACCCACCTGATCAAGAGGATGGGCAGGTTACGGATGTGGATGCTGATGATAATATGGCGGAGTGGGATGACTATCGAGCTCAAACACTGTCCCCATCTCAAGTGCCGCAAGGGGATTCTCCTCCAGTAGATATTGCAAGTTTCCATCAGCTGATGGACAGAGCGGCTCAACGTTTTAAGCTGCCACGAGTCCAAAGAGAGGAGGATTGTTTCCTCTACGATTTTTTAAGTCAGCCTTTCAAACGGATTCATACTGTTTCAATTATTGATTTCATCTGGACTGACGGGGAAAAATTGTTGAAAACACCAAATTCCTTGCCTGCCCAATTGCCAAGATTGGAAAAGTATAAGGCACCTGTAGGAACCCCAGCATGCCTCATTGGCCAGCCGATGCCGGATTCGGTTGTTGCACAGGCAGCCCAGCGGGGATCCCGGAATCCTGCATCCACTATCACAGTGCCAACAGACCGTGAGGGCCGTCGCCTTGACGCTATAGGCCGCAAGTTCTCCACAATGTCTTCCACCACAGTAAGGGCGGCTAATGCGATGGCCATTTTGGGTCGATACGACCGCCAGATATGGGCAGACATGACCGCTTATGTGGCTATGCTTCCGGATGCTTCCAAAGATGAGGCGTTACAACTTCTCTGGGAAGGCGAAAGAACGTCAGAAGGACTGATTGATTGTGCAGTAGATGTAGCCTGCACTGAATTTCCGACAGCTTGCGGGAGCAGCTTTCTTACGAAGACAAGGCTGGTTGCGCTCCACCTCCTTCCGTCAGGAAGTTCAGTTCAAGCAAAGATTCTGGATATGCCGTATGATGGCGAATCACTCTTTGGGGCACACACTGATGAGGCACTACAGTCCATTAAAAAGGACATGAACACTGCACGTGCCTTGGGAACCCTGCAATTTAAAAAGCAGCCCTTTCGGGGTGCTCGAGGACGAGGCACCAACTCTAATTTTCGAGGAGGAAGCAATCAATATCGCTCCTATAATCAAACCAACCAGCGTTACTCCAATAACCGACAACAGTTGTCTCGCCAACAGCCGGCCAAATCCTATAGAGGGAAATCCTCTTACAGGGGATCCTCTAATAAACGACAATGGCTTGCCTTTAACCCAGCAGATTGGAGGTCGAATCTCCCTGTTTGGTTCTCAATGGTCCTCCATCACCTAAACCGTTGGGTTCTAGACATCGTAGACAAAGGCCATGCGTTGGAATTAGTCACCATCCCTCCTCCAACTCCACCTTCCGGACCGCCACCCCCTCACATCAAAGAACTTTTCCATCAAGTTCATCCTCTGATTCAGAAGGGTGCAGTAGAGGTGGTGCCAAGGTCTCAAAGACGGAAGGGGTTTTATTCCCATTTTTTCCTTATCGTAAAGAAGAACGGGGATTGGCGCCCAATATTGGACTTGAGAGCGCTCAACAAGTATCTCTAGAGTCAATAATTTTGCATGCTAACGCTTACAGAGATCTTGCGTTTGCTCTTAGTCGGAGATTTCATGGCAACTATCGACCTCAGAGATGCTTACCTCCAGCGTCACGGAAGTTTCTACGTTTTCGGGTGGGGCAGAAACATTTCCAGTTCAAGACGTTGGCTCCTGTAATGGCCTATTTACGTCTTCAAGGTGTCCAGATATTTCCGTATCTCGACGATTGCCTCCTGAAATCGCAGTCTCGCACACAGCTGATTCAGCATACATCCCTTTGCCAGAGGGTGTTTCATTCCTTGGGCCTGTCTCTCAATCTGGAGAAATCCCAATTGTGTCCAGCTCCTTCCAAGGATTTTCTAAGAGCCACATTGGATACAACTTTGGCAAAAGCATTTGTGTCCCTGGAACGTCAACAACGGATTCTGCGTCTAGTATCACTTCTGCTGTTAAAGCAGTACGTTTCAGTCCGACTACTGAAGTCATTTCTGGGAATGGCGTCATCGTGCATCGCACTCATCCCACATTGCAGGTTACGGACACGTCCCATTCAAGAAGAGTTAGACGGGCAGTGGCGTCAAATCACCGTTCCCTTCAACGACCTGGTTTGTGTCACAACTCGCATGAAAAGGGCGCTCCGATGGTGGGCACAGCCAGTGCACTTTGCAGTCGGGACATCATTCCTATCAGTCACTCCAGATCTCACACTCACGACGGATGCCTCTCTGGAGGGATGGGGAGCGCACCTCCAAGACCTCTCCATAAAAGGAAGATGGACTTTACCACAGAAAGCCTGGCACATCAACAGGTTGGAGCTCATGGCTATATTTCTAGCGCTCAAGTCGTTTCAGCCCATGCTTCGAGGAGAGTCAGTCCTGATACAAACGGACAACACAACCTGCATGCATTACATAAACAAGCAGGGCGGAACAAAATCTCCAGTGCTGTCTCGACTAGCACAGTCAATTTGGGACTGGGCGCTCACGCACTAAATCACAATCACCGCAGTTCATCTCCCAGGAATATCCAACCTCCTGGCGGATTCCCTCACCAGGTCCCGGTCATCGACCCACGAGTGGGAGCTGCACCAACCAACACTCAATGATTTTTCGTCGATGGGGGCGCCCAGCGCTGGATCTCTTCGCAACACCAGAGAACCGAAAATGCCCATCTTACGCAAGTTGGCATCCCCACAGAGGGTCTCAAGGCAATGCCCTTTTGATGAACTGGTCCAATCTGTTTGCTTACGCCTTTCCTCCGATACCTCTAGTGCTCTGGAAGATGCGGAGAGAACCCTGCCACATCCTTCTGATAGCTCCCAGGTGGCCTCGTCAAGTATGGTTCTCGGAGTTGCTTCTGCTGTCCCAATGCGAGCCCATCCTTCTTCATACTCGGATGGATCTGCTCACCATGGACAGGGGTCTCATTTACCATCCGGACCCCTCTTCTCTGAGTTTATCAGCCTGGAACCTGAACACTGTGAATTTGCCCCTCTAGCCATTCCACAAGATTGCCGAGAAGTCCTTGCTCAGGCCAGAGCTCCTTCAACTGTAAAGACCTACAAGATGAAATGGAAAAGGTTCTGCCATTGGTGTGCTGCTGCTGGTGTTCATCCCATTCGTGCAACGCCTGCACAGCTCCTCCCTTTCTTCTTGCAATTGGCTCAGTCCGGACTGTCTCATGCTACTTTAAGGGTTTTTCTGGCGGCAATTTCATGCTCCCGCAAAGATGGCTCCACCTCCCTCTGCTCTTCTAGAATCATGCGTCAGTTTTTCAAGGGACTATTCCGTAAATTTCCACCTATTCGGCGCCCTCCTCCTGCTTGGCGCCTTAATATTGTTTTGGCACAACTAATGAAGTCACCATTCGAACCCATCTATAGAGCTGACTTAAAGTATCTCACCTGGAATGTGGCTCTACTCCTTGCATTGACGTCTTCACGTCGCGTGAGTGACAATCATGCATTCACGATCAATCCCCCGTTTCTGCAGTTTCAACCGGATTTTGTGGTGCTTCGCACCAACCCTACCTTTTTACCTAAGGTTCCTTCAGATTTCCACATCAATGAACCTGTTCTTCTGAAGACTTTCTTTGCAAACCCACAGTCTCCTGCGGAACAGCGCTTGCATTCCTTAGACATTAAGCGGTTTTAGAAGTTCTATATCAACAGAACTGCTCCGTTTCGCAAATCTGATCAGCTCTTCGTGGCTTATGGACGTTTCCAAAAGGGGGGGTCCAGTTACCAAACCTACTATAGCACGTTGGGTGTCTTCGGCCGTTGCTTTCTGCCATCAGAGGGCTGGTAAGCCTCTGCAGCCTTCGGTGAGAGCCCACTCTACCAGATCGATGGCGTCCTCAACGGCCTTATTTGCTGGTGTCCCGTTGCATCAAATTTGCAGAGCAGTCACGTGGTCCAGCAGGCACACGTTTACGAAACACTATTGCCTGGGTGCCATAATGAAGCGGATACCGCAGTAGGACAAGCTGTTCTTTGTAATCTTTTTCAATAAGGTGAGCCTCTGTTCTACCCTCCTCCTATTGGTTTCCACGTATTTATTGACTGTTGATATATATATGTATCCCATACAGATGCTTTTCAGTCTTCTCATATGCTTTGTAACTATGGAAACTTTTGCTTGGTGCTGACTGCTATCTATTCTATATTCAAGCATGTGAATCTATGAAAGACACCCTAATACTGGAGAAGAACAATTGTTACTTACCTGTAAACAGGTGGTTCTCCAGTATTGGTTTTTTTCATAAATTCACATGCGACCCTCCCTCTTCCCCTCAGAGGCTCTCTTCTCCTCATAGACTCTTTGGTCACTCTTGTGCTACGAAAATCTGAGGTGCTGAGCTCTGAGGAGAAGGTTCTAGAGGGTTGCTGACGCCTGATTAGCTGCAGTTTGGACCAACATAATGACAAGGATAGACTGCAAATAGTTTTTTCCTTTCCCATGCATTCCTATGTAGAAATGTGGGTAGGCTGTTTATGCCTTTTTTCTAGTACATATTTCAGGTTTTATGTTGTATATGTGTGTGTATATATATATATATATATATATATATATATATATATATATATATATATATATATATATATATTATATAATTGCTATTTTATTTACTGGGGGACTCCCACTCCGACGAACCACCTGTTTACAGGTAAGTAACAATTGTTCTTGTGCATCAGGCGAGACTCTCTCTACACTGGCTCAGTGGGTGAAAAACACTGGGTGCAAATGCTGCCAAGAGTGATTGTCAGTGGTTTAAGCTATTTGCAAGCATTCCACCCATTACCTTTTGTTTCTTTTGTGTAAGGCCATAAATGGCCATGGGTATGCCCAGGCACAGACTAGTTATTTGCAGTGCCACAGGATCTAAGCTATACCCAACTGATAGCCCTAACTAGGGTGAAACCAGTCTAGGAATGCCAGTGGTCCGTTCTGGAGGGATCTTTGCATGGCAGTTCAAACACAGATTGTTTGGATGAGGAGCAGGGCATAAGATGGGCTTCTGTCTAGGGTGGCACAGTGGTTAACAACTGAGGTGTTGGATGCTACCCAGTTCAGTTGCCAGCTGAGCAAAAAAACGATGGATTTAGGCCCAGATCTCTGTACAGGGGTTAATGTATGACATTGTTCTGCATCCTGTCCATCAACTGTTGTTTTTGCATTAGACTAGTTGCAGGCCTTTCATCCACCCCTTTGTGTGTTTTCTATTACACTTTGGGCCAGTCTAGCCAAGGAAGGGTTTCTCCTACACATGAACAGATTCTGGTGGCTACTACTCTGATATCACTCAACTCTGTCTCCATTGGCTCTGACTTTGGCAATAATTCCAGTTAGGCAAGTACTCCTCAAGGTGCCGAACCTCATGCTCTCACCACCTCCCATAATGCAGTCACCTGCACCAACCTTTAAGCTGATTTCAGCAATACTTTTTCCTTTGAAGTCTGTGGATATTATCCCAGTGGCGAAAGAAAAGGTCCTTCCTTGCTTTGATGACAAACCTTTGGCAGAGCACCTTCCAAAGGCCCAAGTATTCACTGATATGCAGGCCCTTTTTGCATCTGTTTCAGATGCACTTGCTAGGGCACAAACACCATGGCCACACAACAGGTGATGGCGCTAAGGTGATAACCTCTTTGTTTCTTAAACAAAGATGCTGGCTCACTTAACATAAGGCCATCGGCTCAGAGTCATCTCTCCTAAAAGGTTCACAAGTGGCTGCTTCACTCTCATGGTGATGGAATAGATCTTTCCCGTATCCCAGAATAGGTAAGGCCACTTTCTATGCCTTATAACCCTCTCTGAATTGTTCCCTGAGGGTGTTTGTCACAGTGCTTGCTATATGCATGTCCACAATAGGCTTCTGTCAAAGGCCCTACAAAAGATGTGCGTAAATGTAGCATAACTAATCTTAATCATCCCACACAGCACAAGGAGGATTTGGTAAGCTTATTTGTTGGAGCTCAGTACTTGGTCTCTGTAGTAAACTACTTCTCTGTGGTGCTCTACTGATTAGAATGTTCATGACATCATAGAATGCCTGGGGTGACTCTCTGGCTCATAACGTCAGTTGGCTGCTTAGTGCTGGCTCCTGGTGGGGTTATATCTTTACTTCTTATCTTCTACTATCAACTGTTCTAGAAGGAATCTACATTAAAGGATTTAACTACTTACAGTGTTGGACTCATCATCTTCCTTTACCACAGTCTCCTCTTCCTCCCATATACACAGTGATCTTGCTTTTGCAGGATGATGATTGGGTGCTCCACCCTCTGAATCTGTGGTTGCACCTGTGGCAGTTGAGCGGTGCTAACTTGAAAACTCCTGTTTGCCTCCAGAGGTTGGGGAGGAAGGGATGTCATTGAGGCAGCCATTAAACCCATCATTAAATCCATTCATGCCATGAGATCCTTAAAGTACCACCTTTCTGCTATTTTTATGCCGCACTTGATCTAGTAGTGACGAATGTGAAAGGTTATTTGGTTGCCCCTTCTGTATTTGTGCACCTTCCTGACCAGCCTCTCCTGTTAGATCACCAATGGTTAACATCTAATCTCAATCAATCAATCAATCAGGAGTTTGTTAAAGCGCGACTACTCACCCGTAAGGGTCTCAAGGCACTAGGGGTGGGGGTGGTGGGGGGGTGCAGGTTCCATTCCATCAAGGAGGGGGTCTGTCGAAGAGCCAGGTTTTGATGTTTCTTGCGAAGATGGGGAGCAATGTTGTCTGTCTGAGGTGGAGCGGAAGGGCGTTCCATGCTTTGGCCGCGAGGAAGGAGAAGGAGCGGCCTCCCGATCTGGTCTTTCTGGTGCGGGGGACCACGGCGTAGGAAAGCTGGGCTGATCGTAGGGTCCTTTGGGGTGCGTGGAATTTGAGTCGGCTGTTCAGGTATGCTGGTCCGGTGTCGTGGAGGGCCTTGTGTGCGTGGGTGAGCATCTTAAAGGTGATTCTCACCTCGACGGGGAGCCAGTGGAGTGTGCGCAGGTGCTGGGAGATGTGGCAGTGTTTTGGCAGGTTGAGGACCAGTCTTGCGGCGGCGTTCTGGATGTTCTGTAGCTTGCGGATGAGGTTTTTGTTTATTCCGGCGTAGAGTGCGTTGCCGTAGTCAAGTCTGCTGGTGACCAGGGCGAGAGTGACTGTCTTTCGGTGTTCGAGGGAGATCCATTTGAAGGTCTACGAAGGAGGCGGAGGGTGTGGAAGCAGGAAGATGAGACAGAGTTGATCTGGCGGTCCATTTTGAGCTCGGAGTCCAGGATGATTCCCAGGTTGCGTGCGTGGTCTGTGGGGGTTGGCGGGTTTCCGAGGGCGGTGTGCCACCAGGTGTCGCTCCAGGCGTCGGGGTTTGGGCCCATGATGAGTACTTCTGTTTTGTTGGTGTTTAGTTGTAGGCCGCTGTCTCAGAGATTTCCTTTACTTATTTCCTCACTCTATGGTTCTTAGTGAGATTTGTATTTTATGAAGACTTTCCGGATGGCGTCCCGTTTGAGCCAGTGCATGGTTGCCAGGTTTGGCTTTTTACTCTGAAGACTGTACTGTTACTTCCAATAACTTAAGCTCATGGCGTCTGAGAACTCTGTCCACCTGTCACCGTTTTCTACCCGGGTAGTTTGTTTCTTTGTACTTTCTCATTCTTTCTACCTGAGGTGGTATCTCCTTTTACACGAGTCAGTCAGTCAGTCCTCCATCTCTTCTTTTTCCCTCTTCCACCGAAGAGTAGGAGTGACTGCATAGATTAAATGCCAGATGTGTGTTTGGCCTATTACGTTTAAAGCACTTGAAGATATAGAGTGGATGAACAGCTCTTTGTAGGCCTTCTTGTTTATTATGTTGTACTATTTCTTCTGTGAGTTATGCTAGTATTTCATGTATTATTTTGTTGTTTTTTATTAATTTGTTGTTTTATGGAACCAATCTTTTATTTGTTTTATAAAACAATCCTGCAGCAGTACACAGCTGTGTGCCTACAACCCCATTTGCCGGCAACGTGAGCAGTACATAAGAGTCTTATGTGCACGGATTCAATGCCTAAAACCCGGAGGCCGGCAGCGATATCTGGATTGTACAAGTACATCTATCTACCAAAAGAACAAACAGTGGCAACACATAAAGGAAAAGGACAGACACCCCCCTCCCTCCTTCCGGACCCGAAAAAACCCCAAAAGGCTAAAGAGCGGGACTCCTGCACCGGTGGCGGACATATATACATCACAATATCGCTCACTCCCCTCGATTAGACCACTCTTCGGTTCTGTCTTATTATCTACGGGACACCATCATCTCCTGCTCCCCGAATCAGATGTAAAATTTGGAGATATTTGGGGTATGTAACTTCCCTAAACTCTTTTGATAACATGTGTATGAAAGGGGCCCATAGGTCTGCACAAGTTTCGCACTTGTGATCTTGAACAAGTGAGAGGCGCTCTATGGCCTGAGTCATCCACAATCTATGTAGCCAGGCTGTGTGGTCTGGCACCTTCTTGGAGCCCCAGTGCACAAGAAGCACCTGTCACGCTGCCAGTAACACCAGTGCAATTTCCCTGCCCCTCAGTGAGCACAGGGGAAATGTCAGCTCATTTGAGAGCCCCAGAAGTGTGCATGCCGGAAAGCGTGGGATCTCCGTCTCATAAGCTGTATCTGTGTTGTTCGACACCCCCTCCCAGAAGCGCCCCAGTCTCGGGCAGTGCCAGAGTAAATGCACCAGAGAGCCAGCAAGCCCACATCCCCTCCAGCATTTCTCAGTGTGAATTTTGTCCCAGCTATGGATGCAAGTCGGTGTGAGGTACCAGTAGGAGGAAACCTTGTAAGCTGATTGTGTTCCAGCTGTGTTATGGGCTGTATGGTGTGCCCTGTAGTGGATGTTCGCTCATTCTTTGTCCGTTAGAACCCTTCCCAGCTCCTCCTCCCTGAGCAGTTGGCCATTTGTGCGTTCCCCCTTCTGCCCAGCCGCAAGCATGGTGCATAGTTCTGGGATCAGGTGTTTATCATCTTTTTTTACTCATTAGCCACTTCTCAAAGGGGGTGAGTGGTCTAGAGGCCTGCGGCAGGTGGGGTGGCGAAGTAACCCAGTGTCTTAGTTGCCGATAGTGGATTCATGGGATTTGGGCAGATTATAATCCTAGCTCAATTGTGCAAAGGAAAGCATGCCCGCCTCATCAAACAACAAGCCCACACGTTTGCAGCCTGCCTCCCTCCACCTCTGAAAAACTTCAGATTTACAGCCAGGTGGAAAGTCCGGGTTATCTATTATCGGGGTCAATGGTGAGGGAAATGTTGTCAGACCCCTCTTTAGTGCTACTGCATCCCAGACTTTTAGCATTGCCGCGGAACCTGGTGAAGAGTAGAGGCCCCAGGCCCTCATTTTACGCTGAAGTCAGATCACCCTCCAGATATTTGATCCAGCCTCAGCTTGGTCCATGAAGGTCCAGTGCTTTTCCGAGAGCGGACGGTTTAACTCCACAGTATACCGAAGGTGGGAGGACTGGAGATAGCTATGTACCAGCCAAAGGCAGTCTCCTCCAACCTGTTTGGGCGTCATTTGGGACTTAAGTAGGCGCGCCTTCCTCCTTCCCCATGTAGATTTATTGATAGCCAGTTGGAGAGCACGCATTGCTTTTGGAGGAGGGACCAAAGGCAGGGTCTGGACAGCACTGTCCTCTTCACTGCTGCTATGCGTCCGAACCAGGCTAGCTTTAGCCTTAACCATCCGTCCAGGGCGTTTGCGGTTTGTTTCACCAGCGCCAAATAGTTCAGTCCCAACCTCTGTGGTAGTGTAGGAGCCAAAAGGATACCCAAGTAGGTTACCAGTTGTGTGGCCCATTGCAATGGGAACCTCTTTTGTAGAATCTCCATGCGTGCTTGGGGTAGTGAAAGAATAAGACCCTGGGATTTGCTCAAGTTTACTTTAAATCCCGAGATCTCCCCGAAGGTCTCTAACTCTATTAAAAGAGCAGGCATAGACGTGAGAGATAGAATCACATAATCCTCATAGAGGCTAATCTTATGGATATCGCCTCCAAATCAAAGTCCCTGTATCTGCGGATGGTCCCGGATCCACTGAGCAAAGGGCTCCATATAAAGGGCGAAGAGGAGGGGGAAAGCGGACACCCCTGCCTCGTGCCACTCGCGATTGGGAAGGGTATTGAAGAGACCCCATTCATCAGCCCGAGGGGATCGATAGATACACTGAACCCATTTTATAAAGCGCTCTCTGAATCCGAAACTTCGGAGAGTGCCAAACCGGTAACTCCATCGCACTCTATTGAACGTGTTCTCCCTGTCTACTGACAGAAACAGGGCCTCTTTTCGGGATCTATGCGGCGCACTATCCATAAGATGCAGTAGTCGTTTTGTGTTACCGTCCCCCTGACGCGATGTCCGCATCTGGTTGAATGGTGATAGTGATCATTATATGGTCTGACATGGATCGTAGCTCCATAGTGGTTTCTTGCACCCTAGGCAACAGCACTGTGGAAACTAACAAATAGTCGAGGCACGCGTAAATTTGCGAGCAGCAGAGTATTGGGTGCAATCCCGTAGTTCGGGTTGGCGTTGCCGCTAAACATCATGTAGCCCATTGTCTGCAAGCCATTGCCTACCCTCGGGGGAAATAGCTCCTACTTGCACACGCCTCTGGCAAGAGCGGTCCCTAGCATTGTCCATAATCAGGTTGAGGTCGCCTCCCACCAGAATCGTAGCATCTGGCGATGCCAATCCCTCTGAGAGGTGTTGTTTGAGAAAGTATTCTTAGTGCATGTTTGGCGAGTAGATATTGATCAGAGTGAAAAGGGTGGGACCCCACTGAAGCCTTAGTACCAGAATCCACCCCTTAACCTCGTAAAGAGTAGAGAGGACCTTCCCTTCGAATTTCGCCCCCAGCAGAATGGCTACCCCATTTTTCTTTACAGAGCTGGAGGACCAGTATTGGTGGGGAAAACAACGGGAGCGCATGCAGGCCGTGTCCCGGGACAGCACGTGTGTCTTCTGCAACATACAAATATCACCTTCAGAGTGCTCCAGCAAGGAGAGCATGGCAGTGGATTTTGCTGGGTGATTGAGGCAAGTACGTTCAGGCTAACGACTTTGAGAACCCTACTCATGGGGTGCATTCAATGAGAAGGGAAATATGGAAGTGGTCTCAAGGCAGAGTGTTCGGGAGGGGGCAAGGCTGAGGGAGTGAGAGAGTGACTACAGAGTGAAGATATCCCTATGACTGGGTGCAGGGTACCCCAAAAGAAATAAACGTCAAATACAAGAACAATGAAAACTCAGTCATCTAACAGGAAAGACCTCACTGGGGGTCCTGGAGTACTCCAGGGCTCATATCTTATCCCTCCAGCCAGAGATGAGGGCATAGAGCAAGCGATGACAAGGTAATTAAAGTAGCGGAGCCGGAGAGACCGTGAGGCATTTCCTAACTGGCCACCATCTTGGCCACTCCCCCTCATTCGCTGTTTTAAAAAACATTTTAAAATGTTCCCTAAAGGGTTGAATGAGCTTAAACAACAGTTTTGTTATTCCATATCCCAAATGGGGAATGTGGAAATGGAATATCCCAACATAACAAACAATAAGGGAACAAACAAATAAGGTTGGACATATCTAAGGTGGTGCATCTAGAGGAATGAAACTCACTGCGTCTGGGAAAGTGCTAATATTTAAAATTAGAGGAGCCTAATGATCAGTAGGATTCACCCTCAGTACATATGAGAGGATATGAAACTGAATGAATTTGTTTCAAAGCAGTGGATTGAAGATGCAGTGAGTACTTAAGAGACTACAAGGATGGCAGAGCTTTCCTGGTAATACATACATGTTACATACAAACCAAGGTTGATTGTATGGTAGTATGAGAACACTAATCATCCATTGGTGGAGAGGAAAGAGGGCATGCCAAGCATTTACGTGAGATAGACGAGAACTGATTAACTGAATTACCGCTGTCTGACTGTGGGGGCCTTTCTGAGGTGTGCAAGGATAAATAGATACATGACTTGGCATACAAATAGTTAGGGAGTTCTAAAAAACATTCAGCAAATACAGTAACTGAGTCTTTTGACCTATGTATAGATATTAGGTAGTGACTAGGTCAATCTAAAGGCAAGAGTAGCAATGTGTGATGTAAAAGGGTTGAGGTATTTCTGATATTCACCTTGTTTTATATTTTGAGTGATGAGATTACTGTGGTAATGATCATTCGCATGCATAAGACGATTCTATTAATATTGCATAATAAATAAACTTTTATTGGAAAATACCTACAACTGTGTGTTTAATCTTTCTAGTGGTCTGGTAGGGGATCCATATACAACACTCCTCCGGCACACGAGTTACTCTTACCGGGTTGTTAAACTCCTAACACTCTTTATGTAGAAGATATGCTACCTATTATTTCTCTTGGGACTTAAATGATCTATCTGTGTGTCCCCCCAGAAGTAAAGTTCACAGCAATACTTTCTTTAAACATTACTGGTTCACAGCCTAAGTAAAGTTCACAACAATACTTTCTTTAAACATTACTGGTTCACAGCCTAAGCATTCAATTACTAGTATTTACAGTTATGTTGCTTGGCTTCCTTGTTTAATTGCCAGTTCCCAAACCCACCTCACAGGAAGGTATTGCTTTAGGTCTCATTCATAGGAGGAGGAATCTCAAGGAAGATGTATTCATCAGAAAGAAAAGTTGCTTTCTTTTTATAACAGTATTTCTGGTGTATATAGGTGCTGCTTCTGGGACTTGAATGGGGGATTTTTGTGGCAAATAAAAAGAGGACCTCTGGGTAAGCTTCCATTCTTGTTGAACTCAGTTTTTGCTCACTGATATTCAAGTATTATAGTCAAGTGTCCAAGCCTTGCATTTAGGAACTAATACACTGCTGCCTGCAACTCTGTGAACCGCTCTCATGGGTGCCCTTCCTCTGATCCGCTGCTGCTAGAAGCGAATGTCATGCTTCAAACATTCCTTCTATCAACACCTTCCTCCCCCTGAAACCAAACTGTGGAAGGAGTGAAATTGGTTGAGACTCAATTGGAACATTTCATGTAGTAGAAAGTATTCAGGTTATATGCTACACAGAAGGTCCAGATCCTCTAGTTGTTCAAACCTTCCTGGTGTGTAGTTTTCATTTCTCATTATTGTTAGTTTACATTTTCCTCGGTGTTCTGAGTCCAAGGTTTGATGTGGAAACACCTCGGTTCCTTTTCTCAAGAGATTTTATTAATTCTGCAGGCTCCATGGGTAGCTTGCCCCATCGGTTTGAGAGCATTCTGAAAGGATCTGTCTCAGTGCCCCATTAGCTGGGTGGCAAGAGGTCTCTTTTGTGATTTGCTGATAAAAAAACAGTTTTATGGAATACATCTATGTGTTTATTGGTAGGCTGAGCCTCATTTTGTAGTGGGGCTGAGCGGTCACTTTGAGTAATATTAAAGGTTCTAAGTCACTACATATTTTGAGCATTCGATGAAACACAGCAAGGAATAGGCTTTGTTTTGCTGGAGTTGTGACCCACCACAACAAAATAGAATGTAGGCAATGGAAGTAGCATGATGTTTGTTGTACTTCTCCCCTTTCACCACCCTACTCTGGCCCAAAATGTATTGGGCTGGCATAGCAAATGGGTATTGTGTAAACTGTAAAGCAAGAAAACTCTAATGCTACTCATAATGCAGCCACTCTTCAAAAGCTGTGGTACCTAGACCTAAAACACTTATGTTAGTCTAGTGTCAGTGAGCTTTGAACCACCAGTCTGTATGTATGTCCATATGGGTCTGCCTTTCACATACCCCTAAGCTAGGTGCCCTTTAATTCAACAATAATTTTAAGCAAAGTGAAAACTACTCTGTTGATCGTTCCTAAATCCATTTGCTATTTGTTCATTGGCATCTCGGAATTTGGAATGTACTTTTCATATATACTAAACATCAAGACCTCATCGGTGGTGAGATTGTACTCTGTGCCAAAGATCTGATCGGAATCATGTTGGGGCTGAGAACCTTATCTTGGTATAAGTATGTCTGCACGTAATGCCTTCAACACTTAGTGGCCACATTGCTGAAGAGGGCATGGCCCTTAGCAAATCAGAATCAATGATGGGTGTGTGATATGGATGATGATCTGAGTGAATTTCGAAAGAGCAAAGAGCAGAATGCTGCATGTCCTGCTGTAGGTCACATGCCCTGCACACTCCTGCCAGCTGGTGTTGCTTGCATATGTCCAATCAATAAATCAGGATTTACAAACCTCAACTAATCACCCGATAGGGTATCCAGGTGCTTGCAGGTCCCGGTTGCACTTTCTTTGCAGTAAAGGGTTCTTTTTCTAGGTGACTTGTAAATCCTCCCCGAAACCACAATCTCAGGACTTACAATCCACTTCAGGTTGTTTGTTCCATCATCAGGTTCAGATGTAGACTGTAGAGCTCGGGAATTGTTGTGCATCAATTAATAAATCATTGGGATTTGTAAAGCTTCGGCTGCTTAAAATAAGCGTCCCGGCGCTCAAAGCAGATACTGAGTACAGGACCGTGCAATCAAATCTAGTTTTGATCGAAGAGCTATGTTTTGAAATCTTTCCTGAAGAGGCGCTTAGACTCGGCCATGCAGGGAGATCCAGAGTTTTGCAGTAACAGCTGCGAAGGATCTACCTCCCTGTCAGACTCTGGAGAACCTAGGGACATGCATTAGTCGAATATGGTTAGATCTCAGCGACCTCTCCTGCTGGTATAGAACGGCAGAAAGGGACTAGTCGAAACAGCCTAGCCGCCGCATTCTGTATGATCTGAAGCCTTTGCATCAGATAGTCAATGTCGTTTAAACAGTCCTTGAATTTAAGAAACGCCGCTACTGAATGCTCTCAGAATGAGAACAGTAGTTGTGTACAACTACAAGAGTGGCCAAGGGAGATAGGTAGACATTCAAGAGCAGCTGGTTAAGTGCCGAGGCTTGGTGTCCCCCCAGACAAGGGATTTGGAAGAGGAGGAAAAAGGGTGAAGAAGATCCCTTGGGGAATACTCTTCCAAAAAAGATCCGAACCATGATAGAACTGTGCCTTGAATGCCAAGTAGACTTAACCTATTAAACCAGGTGGGGTGTGCCACCATGTTGAATGCTGCAGAGAGGTCTAACATAACCACCATAGCTGAGGAGCCACAGTCTACAGTTTCTCTGCCAAACTCCAACACTTTCAGTAAGGCAGTCTCCTTCTTGTATCCAGCACGGAAGCCCGACTGAGCATTTTCTTTGATATAGGAGGATAGTTGGCGATTCGCCATCTTCCGTATTTTAGCCGGGGCAGGCAATAAAGAGAGGTGCCTAAAGCTGCTGAGCACACTCTGGTCCGCATTGATTTTTTTTTCCTTTGAGGAGGAGTAGTAGGAATGCCTGTTTCCATACGGGGCTTAAATACGAATGTCAACAGAGCTGAAAACTTACTTCCCAGACATTGTGTGACCAGCAACTGTACCAAGATAGACATCAACCTGAAAACCTTGGAGTAGGTTTATTTGAATGAGTCATTGGGGGTCGGGGGGAACCATTTGGATAACAATTCCTTTTTATTTTGTCCAGAATGCAACAATAAGATTCCCTAGTCTGACCAACGTTGGGTCTGTTACCTTTGTCTACCAAGAGATCATGAAGAATTGAATAGTTCAGCCCGTCTGGCCTTCTAGTATTAAGACTGTGCAGCACCAGAGATAGACAGTAGGTTTATATCACAATGCAGCACCAAGGATCTTTTGAACCATCAACCTCACCTGGTGTTGAAGATGGTAAGGAAACTCCTATTTGATCAGGGTTCCACAGTTACTCCCTGGACCCATAAGAAGCCGAGTCCAAACTATGTATTTTCAGATGACTGACATCACAATTCAAGGATCTTTCCTCTGGGGGTTTGACCTTGAGAGAAGCACTGGCTCCAAGGTTAGGTCTTAGGAGAGCCATACATTTAGTCCCGAATGACCTATGAAAAGGCCTCAGCTGGAGATGCTCCACACTGCGCCTGAGCTCTTTATTCTCCAAACACATGGTCAGTGCCAGGAAAGCCTCAAGAAGTCATACGTCTAGCATTGATGTCGTGACACTTTGGTTCAACAACCAATTAAGTTAAGATAAGGTTTATTAGAAGGAAATGGAACAACTTTTTTGGCCCTAAAGGGGATTGTATGCTTGTAAAAATAAACAAGCATTTACAATGCAACGGTTTCGCCTTCGGAAAAGTTAGAGCTATTGCCATTGTAAATGACAAACTTTTTATTTATGTGTTGGTTTTGAAAACAGATAAATAAATGGCATTGTCATTTACAAAGCCAATAGCTTACTCTGTCGCAAATGCAAGACATATTGCATTTGCACACACACCCACACAAGAGCCCCACACACACACACAAGAGCCCCCCACACACACCACACAAGAGCCCCCCACACACACCACACAAGAGCCCCCCACAAACACACGCAAGAGCCCCCCCACACACACGCAAGAGCCCCCCACACACGCAAGAGCCCCCCACACACGCAAGAACCCCCCACACATGCAGGAGCCCCCCACACACGCAAGAGCCCCCTACACACACGCAAGAGCCCCCCACACACACGCAAGAGCCCCCCACACACAAGAGCCCCCCACACACATGCAAAGAGCCCCCCACACACACTCAAAGAGCCCCCCACACACACGCAAATACCCCCCCCCCCACACACACACACGCAAAGAGCCACACACACACACGCAAAGAGCTCCACACAAACACACGCAAAGAGCCCCACACAGAGGTCAGGGGTGGCATAGAAGCAGAGTTTCACCAGCTGAGGCTCGCATGAAGCCTCTAGCATGAAATAGAGGGAGGGTAAGGGAGAAGTGATGAAAGAGAGGAGGAAAACGAGCGTGAAGGGAGAGCTGCGTACGTGGGGCGGTCGAACTTGGCCAGAGGTGGAGGAGGTGTACCCCAGTGCACAGCTTTCACTTAGGCGAAACCTAAAAACTGGTGCCTAGTCCACTCTTAAGGCACTTAAATGCCCAGGATTGAAAACTCAGCACATAACCCCTCTCTGAGAGGTGGCAAAATCACCACACATCTATTTAACCCAGCCTGTCCATGAACAGGGCCAATCCCATTGGTGACGTGGAAGGCCTTAACTCTACAAAAGTGCAATCCAACCGTTCATGTCCACACAGATGAACCAGGACCCCGTCAGAAACTTCTAAAGGACAGAACAGATGAGGTACTAAAATGCCTCAGAAAAAGGAGGTGCATAGACCACGAGTACTGAAAATGGTTTCCTACCACGCAGGCCAGATATGGCCACATACCGACCCAGTTTACCATGCCAAGTCTGTATATATAATGGAACGGAACGTGACCCTTAACAGTATAGCAACCCCTCTACACCATCTATGGAACCCCGAGTGAAACACCTTTGTGACCTCATACAAGTCAAGAAGGGTCAGTTGTTGCCCTCAAGCGGAGTGTCCTGGAGAAGCAGGCTGCAAGGACCTAGGCCCGATCAATTTCATCCGCCATGGAAACCGCAGAGCATAAGGAAGGGACACAGGCAGGGAGCAACCAAATCATGGGCGTAATCGTGAGTGCTGCCAGTGGTGTATAAAGAAGAAAACAAACTAGAATAACTCCTAACACTAACCCATCCATATTTCTAAAGCCAGAAGTACCTATTGATATGCCAACACCGGGGTGACGCCAACTGGGCGTACAGGAGACCCAATGTTACAAAGTAGTCTGCAGGCTGAAGTAGTGGGAAGTTGTATTTATTATAACAGCCCCACACGGTGGTGGTGCGTGGGTAAACGGAACATCAGTAATGACAGTTGGTGTCAACGTTATCAGCTGGGGAAGGAATGGAATGTGGGGGAACCAATGGGAAGGGGAGAATCTGGAGAGGTTCACGCGCAGGGGAAAGGAAGGTACCATGCGCAGGGGTGCAGGGGGGGGTGGCATGGGTAAGATACAACACATCTTCCTCTCTATAGAGTTTTGGCAACAGCGCCACGGGATGCGGTGGCAAAGAAACAGGAGGGTGCATAAACAGTTGGGTAGTTAGTCACACTCATAATCATCCAAACGTTTAGGTCTGCGGATGGTCCTACCAAACCTTCCAGAGGCCGCTGGTAAGTGTGGTGCACATTCGGTGTCCGAATGAGAGTCAAAGTCAGATCTGCCGAACCTACCACTGAATCTGTGACCATCAAACACCACTTCAGAATCCGAATGAGGGTCATCCTGACAACTCCGATTACAAGTCGAAGTGCTGGGATGGACACCTGCAGACCGATCCGTCGATTGACCATCATCAGAGTCAGAGTCAGGTTGGAGGTCACGTGTGCTGTTGTTTCTAGACCTATTATTCTCATCAGCACTAGATCTATCGACATCTACCCACAAATCATTGCTAACGGTAACATGCTGCTGATGACCCTGGGCCTTGTCACTGGGATGATAGTTCGCCAGTCTGCTCATGTGCCAGACCTTCCCATCACTGAGTCTTGCCGCATTGTTAAACAGTTCGTCAATGTGAAGTGGGGCGGTAAATCTGCTTTCTCCTTTCTTTACTTTTTTTTCCAAACGAACTTTCACAAGATCGCCAACCTTGAATGAATGATCTTTTGCGCTGTGTCTAGAATCATACCATTCTTTGTAGTACTTCTGTGCCTTGATGATGTTTTTTCTTATGTTTTCAGGTGACCATTCAATTTGTTTTGATTCAGACATCCATCCCAGATCAACGCTCATGGGCTGTCTGCTTCTCATGAGAATGAATGGTGCTGTGCGTGTGCTTGCACAAGGAGCAATCCTGAATGCCCAGATGAGTTTGTATATTTCCTCTTCCCAGTTTAAGTTTGCATTTCTGGATAGTTGAATGTGTCCTTTCAAGACACGGTTGAAGCGTTCAGTGAGGCCGTTTCCTTCTGGGTGATAAATTGAAGTGGTGTGGTGGGTGATGCAGTTTCTAGCAAGGAATGACTTGAATGCTTCAGAACAGAATTGCCGGCCATTATCGGTGAGGACGGATTTTGGTAAACCTTCACTGAGAAAGAGCTTGTCCAAGAAGTCTATACATTTGGAGCTGTCAATTTCCTCTACGATCTTAATTTCTGGCCACTTGGAGAAGTGATCTATTGCCACCAAGATGTACTTGTTTGCTCCATCATGTCCTTCTATGGGCCCCACTATGTCCAAACCTAATTTCTCCCATGCCATTTGCGGGGGTTGAATCGGAGAGAGACTGACTTTTGACGTTTTGAGAGTTTTGTCTGAGTCACAGCATTCCATACAGTTCCTGACCTGGACCTCGATTTGCTTGTCAATACCCGGCCACCAATAACTTGCCCTGACACGCTGCTTGGTTTTGGTGATGCCAAGGTGGCCGACGTGACACAAACTTAGGATTTTGTCTCTGAGCGTGGCAGGGGCTATGGCTTTACCCATTCTGTACAACACGCCGTTTTCCAAACTGAGTTCATTTCTAGTTTCCCAATACACCTTGACATTGTCCTGTAGGTTGCGCTTATCTGGCCATGCAGAGTTGATGAATTGGCATACCATTTGCAGAGTGGAGTCGCGCGACATGTGTTGACTCCATTCTTCCGCTGATATTCCATCCAGGTCCGTGTTGAAGAGCAGAGCAACCTTCTCCTCGTCTTCTTGAGCGATCATGCTTTCCATGTGAGGCAGAGGTAGTCTGCTGAGGAAATCCGCAATCTTGTTTTTCACTCCTGGCCAATATTCTGCCGAGTAGTTGTAGTCCAGCAACTTGATCGACATTTTGCTGAGTCTTGGTGAAGCGTTTTGTAGACCTGAGGCTGTCAGTATTTTAATTAACGGTTTGTGGCCTGTGCGGAGATGGATTTTGTAACCCCACACATAAGCTCTGAAGTAATTGAGCGCCCACGAACAAGCCAGCATTTCACGCTCTATGACAGAGTACTTTTCCTCCGCAGAGGTGAGCGACCTGGAGGCAAAGGCTACAACCCATTCTTGGTTAGATGAGTCCTTCTGTGCTAGCACAGCTCCAATACCTTTGTTGCTTGCATCTGTGGTGAGGTAGATATCTGCTTTGGGGTCAAAACCTTTGAGGAAAGGCGCCTCGCTGATTTCCTTTTTGATGGTAACAAAGGTGTTCTGACAGTCCGATGTCCAGACAAATTTGGTTTTGTTTTTCAATAATTGTCTTATGCTGTAGGTTTTTTCAGAGAAATTCCTTATGAATTTGGAGTAATACTCCGTCAAGCCGAGAAAGGCCCTTACATCCTCTTTGCTTGAGGGACATGGGGCATTGAGGATGGCATCCACCAAACCTTGTTTGGGTTTGATCCCATCACGGCTGATAGTGTGCCCAAGGTAAACCACTTTGTCCTGCGAAATTTTACATTTGTCTAATTCTACTGTTAAACCATGCATTTTCAGTTTGCAAAACACTTGTCTAAGGCGTGTGTCATGTTCCGATTGGTTGCTGCCCATGACCAGGATATCATCCTGGAAAAACCTGATACCATCAACACCTTCCAGAATGGATGTCATGACCCTTTGGAAAAGTGCTGCGGCAGAGGCTAAGCCAAATGGTACCCTGGTAAACCGATAGCAACCAAAGGGTGAGATAAAGGTAGTGAATTTTTTACTGTCTGCATGCAGAGGGATTTGGTGATATGCGGATTTTAAGTCAATTATGGAAAATACACACATATCATTGGTGGCACTAAACATTTCACAAATACGTGGTAGGGGATATTGGTCAACAATAATGTTCTTATTGAGGTCCCTGAGATCGATGCAGAGTCTGATTTTCCCGTTGGGACGTTTGACAACAACCAAGGGGGAAACCCACTCTGCCGATTCCACTGCTTCTATAATGCCATCCTTGACAAGTCTGTTTAGTTCTGTTTGGACATCACTTCTCACAGATACTGGTAGATGTCTTACCTTGTGAATGCAAGGAACAGCTGAGTCCTTGAGTTCAATTTTGTGTTCGAAACTGTTAAGCAGACCAACTTTACCTGAGAACACTTCGGGGAAGTCTTTTTGTATAGACAGTTTACAGGAATCATTTATGGACAAGACGGGATCATCACTATTGGGATCGAGCATGATGCCTAGATCAGCTTGGTCACTCCAGCCAAGGACAGAGGGGCCTTTTTTTGCAACATACAGTCGGCAAAATGCTCTTCGATTTTTAAATTCAAATTCCAGATCACGTGTTCCTAGGAATTCAATGTTGTTTCCCGTGTAGCTTCTAGCAATGACTTTGGGTTTTTCTAGATTTGAGCCAATTTTATCCGTGAATTGCTTCCAAATGTTTTCGTTGATAATCGTGAAGGGAGACCCAGAGTCTGCCATCAGATTGACTGTAACCCCTCCCAAACTGACATCACACATGGGTTTTTTCTTCTTTGTGGGCGTGACTTCTAACACGTCATATTCAATTGAGAAAACATAACTGACATTGTCGGAGTCGGAATACTCCGAGTCCTCTTCGGTGGAATCACTCTCTTCTTGAATTTGTCGTACCTGTCTGCTTTGTTTGTACATTTTTTTGTTGCAAACCTTAGCGATGTGGCCAGTCATTCCGCAAGACAAGCATTTTTGATGTAGAGCTGGGCACTTTTTAGAATCGGCAAGATGGGTTGGGGACCCACAGCGATAGCATTTGAGTTCAGGAAAATCATTGTCTCTTGTATTAATGCGTCTATCACTGCAATGTTTCGATCTGATAGATTCACTTCTCTTGTAATGATCATGACTCATTTCTTTTTTGTTTCCTTTCTGTTTGTATTTACTTGCATTGGAGGATCTAATAGCTTTTATTTCCGCTTGTTCATCAATTACTGCTTTGGCACATCTGCCAGTAAGTTCAGCCTTCTTGACAAGGGCAACAACCTCCTTCAAGGAAGCCTCGCCATTGACCCAGAGTTTATCTTGGATGTTGGGGTTGCTCGCATGCATTATTATTTGATCACGCACAAACTCTTCCTGCAGTGCTCCGAATCTGCAGGTTAAGGCCAAGTTATTCAGAGCAGCCACATAATCCTCCACGCTTTCATCTTTTCCTTGCTTCCTTCTTGAGAACTTGTATCGATCAACAGCAACACACACAATAGGCGAGAAGTGATCGTCCAGATCATCTAGGGCATGTTGGTAAACATCATCACCTGTTCTTACCTTCTTCTCAATGTTATTGTAGGTTTTAAGACCACCAGGACCCAAACAGTACAAAAGTACTTTTTTCTTCTTTACAGCAGTGAAGTCATCATCCTCAACTGTCTCAATGTAATTGACAAAATACTCTTTCCACTCTTTCCAAGGCATGCAAGGTGCACCTTTAAGAGGTAGAAATGCCTGAGGTTGCGAAAGATTCAAGGAACTGAGAGCACACATGACGGTTGATTAATTATAGGCTCAAGATTCACACTGCGAGGATTCCAATGTCACTTTGTACACTATCCTTGTGAAGAGTGAACTTTCAATCAAAGAGATCAGGCTAAACGACGTGCTTGCTCAGTTGTATGTGACACTTATTTTTTTTTCCATACACACGTGCTTGCTCTGTTGTTTGTGACACTTTTTTTTTAGCACATCCCACAAAGTCAAACGAGTTCGGAGCTTAGGCCAGGCTCGAACACTGACTTGAAGAAAACGAGAGTTTTTTTTCTCCAAAATGGCACCCAGCGCTGCGTTCCAGTGACGTCACGCGTCACCAGGCATGCGCAGATGCGAGGAATCACAGGCGCGAAAGCAGCTGACAGGAATTTCCGTTTCGAATGCGCCGGGAAAGAACAGTGCGCCACTGACAGGAATCGAAGTACGTCAAGGGCACCTCAGCCAGGGAAGAGCGTCGAGCACGTACAGAAGGCACACACGAAGGGGAATCCCCCAAGTACAGTAGCGGTCCTACCTCCATGTGGCGCAGCAGCCGGTCGTTGTGAGATGCTCAAATCTCGGAAGAAGATACACGGCCACTTCACCCTCGACAGCTGTGCGGTTCACGTCTTCGTTCGCCACGAAGAGAGAGCACAGGAATTCCCAGGTGAGAAGACTTGCTCCAATGGATCGAAGGATTACCGATTACAGCAAAGTGAAAGTCCATCAGCTGTACCACGGTGTGAGGCTGTAGTTCCGCTGCTAACCTCGTCGCCACTGTTACAAAGTAGTCTGCAGGCTGAAGTAGTGGGAAGTTGTATTTATTATAACAGCCCCACACGGTGGTGGTGCGTGGGTAAACGGAACATCAGTAATGACAGTTGGTGTCAACGTTATCAGCTGGGGAAGGAATGGAATGTGGGGGAACCAATGGGAAGGGGAGAATCTGGAGAGGTTCACGCGCAGGGGAAAGGAAGGTACCATGCGCAGGGGTGCAGGGGGGGGTGGCATGGGTAAGATACAACACCCAGCCTCCACCCGAAGGTTGGATATTATATACCCTAAAATAACCCTCCCCATACAGTGAGGAGCAAGGCCCTAAAACCACCCAGCCAAGCTGATAAAGCGGTCCTCACAATAAGCAAACATATTTGACTTGAACCAGAGATTAGCCAACAAATTGTCAAATAAATTACCAAAGGGGGTAAAGCCTGGGGAGTGCAAGACCAAGAACCAGTATGAACTTCTTCCAAGAGGGCCAATCAGAACCAGGGCCCCCCCCCCACACAGCAGGCTTGTTAGTCAATGGGGCTTCACCATCAGAGGTAGTATGGCGATTGTGAACCTCAAACCCCACCGAGCCACCAGAGCCTCCTCCACACTGGGCCCCTCTACCCCACAGCTGCAGTCTCTTCCCCTTTGTGGGAACTTCCTGGTCTAAAGTAGGACGCATTGTTTGCTTTGTCCAGAACTTCTGATTTTTGTAAACCTTTTTTCCTCAGCCACTTGTCTGTTTACAAATTGCATTGTTTATAGAACTTCGTTTGTGTATTGTGTTGAGCGCCTTTTGTCTTGCATGTTTTAAGATTGAATTATGTATCATTGTTAATAAAACTTTTTTTATGAAGTGTATATGTTTAAACATGGGTTCTCATTTTTCTCCTTTTTCTCTCCTTCCTTTTCTGTATTAATTGGTATAATTTTCAATATTTGTCATATTATAATGTTTTTCTTTATGTTTCTTGTTTAAAATGTGATTCGCATATTGTGTTAACTTGAACCCTTGTTAGGATTCTAGTGCAAACTATGAAGGAGGCAGAGACCAATTCTGGAGAAAACCACAAATGGAGCCAGGCTGTAATGAAAGCTGTATGGTTCGGCCTTTCCAGAATTCCCACCACTCCAATGTTGTTGCACCTGGAGCGCCTTGCGCATCTTCCGCTTGCGCCACCAAGAGAGCCAGTGTGAAGAGCAGTTTTCACCTCTAATTGACATGTCTGTAAGGAGTCTTCTGCTTCAGATATCAAACCCTCCATAGCCTTGACCCTCTCCACCATATTGCAGAGTTCTTCCACAAACCAGAGATCGGTCCGAAGATCAACAATTTTTCCCTCAAAAGAGGATCGGAGGTCCTGAATGGCCTGTAGAATAGGGGACACCTCAGCATACGGTACTTCAGTCTCATACTAGTCCACTGATAGTCTCACAACGGGTGTAGAAAAAAATTATGTTCCTACAGTGTCATTTCCTTTCAAGAAAGGCCGTGCCCTAGGAGATTTTGACTGTATTGTATTCTGGATAGAGTAATCCGCCTGCCTTAATCCACCCCATACAAAAAACAAAAACACAATTTCTGCTGGCTTAATTGTCTATCTTTTTGCAGCGGTTGAAGATCCGACCGTAAGAGCTGTTCGCATCATTCTCAAATAAACTGAACAAAGCTCTCAAAAGGGACACAAAATGGCTCAATTATTCCCAAACAAGTTGCCGAGCATCTCAGGTGGAACTAAATAGAAATGAATTTAGAGCACTAGCTGAATCCAAACACTAGTTATTCAAAATATCAGGTGGGACTAAAGTATGTGGAAATTGTTTTTTGAAACTAAACAACAAACTATTGAAATGTACCAGTGATGGGGCAGAGTTCTGAGGCCTCTGGTCAAAGGAGATCTGACAATGTGCATGCAGTATTGAAATGAGGGGGATGCCTGAATGATGGTATTATATTTTGCCCCTTTAAGAAAAGGTTTGAAATCCCTTCTACCCAATGGTATTATATTAAATGGGGTGAAGACAAAAAGGATCATCCTGGATGAGACAACAATTTTGCACTCTACTTTATACAGTACTTTGTATTTAATGTTTTATTTTCGATAGCTGTGAAAACGTGTGTACAACCAAATGTATATGGTTTAGATAAGCCGTCTCACGGTTTGTTTTATAAACCCGCAACACTGCAACTACATAATCGATTGTATTCTATACAGTTGGTTGACGTAGTTAACGTAAAGGTCATCTGTTGCTATCCTTGGAGTCGGAAAGTTTGAACGAGTTTGCAAAAAAGTGACAGGTGCCATGGTTCCCTCTTCAGTCCACGTACGTTTAATTCGTGCAGTAAAACTGCACTCAGAGCTATGAACAAGACTACGCAGCATACTTTACATTAATTGAATGAACCAAAGATGACAATCTCACACTGAGGTTAAAAACAGAAATAACGCAGAGATTGTACGGGTTTAATATAAAGCACTTAGCAGTGCTTATTTTGTAAAATATGAAGTGCAGGTGCTCCCATTTTATAGGAGGCCACACCCACTTCCCTGGCTCCACCCACTTTCTCCAATGGATCCACCCACTTTCTCCAATGGCTCCACCCACTTCCTTTATTGGCTCTATCCACATCCACAAGCCTCATCACATCAGAGCCACCTCCTCAATTCTAGAGTTCAGCAAGAAGCTGAAGACCTGGCTCTTCACACAAACACCTCGAGTACCTCACACCTAAACACATGCCCATTGCCGAAGCACCTGGATACCCTCTTGGGTGATTAGTGCGCTATGCAAATCAATGTAATATAATATAAAATATGGAAAGTCTATAACAACAACTTATAAGTCAACTTGAATTACAGAATGTGAGTAAAGGTCAAAATGCAGCTTTAGGAAAGGTAATAGAAGGACGTGAGACAGCTTCCCAACTTAAAGAGAATGTGCTTGTACTGTGCTGCTTGAAAGAAAGAAAGGGATGAAGGATAAAAATACTTTAAGGAAGGCAACAATAAATGCAGGCAGGAAGGAGAGTACTGGTCTGGAGTGAGGAAATAAATGAATAATATATGAAAGGAGGAAAAAAAGAATGTGGAAGAAATGAAGGATAGAGGGAAAAAGGAAGCAAACGATGTGTGATGGATAACTATAAAGAAAAAAGGAAAATGGAAGAAAAGCAGAAGGAAGTGTTAAGGACAAGAAAGAAAGTAATTAAAGAAAGTATGAAAGGAGCAGGAAAAAAATTAAGGAACAAAGAGAGGGAGAAGGAAGAAATGCACCAAGTGTAGTGATTGCATAAAAGATCTCAGGTCCGCTAGAGGCAAGTTGTACTATCAACCTTTATATTATGCTTTGTACACCCCCACGCCCTGGCCAGTGAGCCTGTGTTGCTTAAACAGGTGCCTCTCACAGGGACATGCTAAAAGCGTGAATACTCATACGTGCTGCTAGCCTGCTGATCCTGTACAGGAAATAGCTATGTTGTAATATTACATTAATAATATGCCTTTAAATAACATTCCCATGACTGGAATGTCTCTCCATTCCTCTGGAGTCCCCATGAACTTCCATCCACAACACCAGCCTGTTCCCCCCCCATTTCAAGAGGAATTAAGAAGCTTGTTCTTCTACACTGCATTAAATTCCAGTCTAGAATACCAGTAATATAGCTCAGTAAGTTAGTGCCTAGTAGCAAAGATGTGAATACAACATGAGATTCTTTAATTCTTTGACTTAATTTTGAAGTCAATAAAATGAGCACCACGAGTTAGTTTTTAAAGTACTATGAAGTCCCACGACTAATGCACTAAGTACTATTTAAAAAAAAAAAAGTTATTCCTTACATGTTGCAGAAAGAGTTACTGCCCCTGTACACATCTTACCTTCATGGCTTCTGCCTGACTGCAGCAGGGACCGGGCTGCCCCATATATTAGCAAAAAAAGGAAAAGAAAGAAAGGGAGCGATTCGGGAAGTCTGCAGACCATTATCAATTACACTGAGCTTAGTAATACTTAATTCACAGTGCCCTGCTCCTTGGATAACCCCCTTTCTTTCCACTTAAAGCTCTGTGCATACCGGATACCGTGTTTCCCTCGTTCTGCATTTCACATGCTTTTTTGTTTAACACGAAGTAAGTTGACAAGAATTTATAGCGGTCATTTTGTGTTTTCATAATTAAGGAGGCAGGAGCTGCGGTGGAATGCATGTAACATTTGGTAAATCTAATAAAAATGTGCTCCTTTAATAATTCTCTTAGTAAATAGTAATATAAAATGGGCATGTGTTTTTTACTAACAACTTTAAAATCAGTCACCCATCTTCTAAGGATCCTTAAAGGCCCATAGAGAATATTACCCAGTCTTCGAAACATATAATAAAGAAGTTACTGCTAAATGCTAACCCGCCAAAATCCCCCAAAGTAATTAACTCTCTGGTTCTCCTGCAGAGCTCGTGTTCGTGAAACCGCAACAAACCTTTCCCGAGCCTGTGACCTGAAAATAGAGAAGGGACGAGCAAGAGCGGGTCACTCTAGACATGCAGGAAAACGAAAGCAACATGATATGTAACATCTATGATAGGGCACACAAGCACGGAGTGTCACCATCACATAAACACACACAAGCAGACACATTGTGAGTTTTGGTAATCCAAAAATATCAAGAAATAACAAGTACTCGTTGTTAACTAAAGTTAAAATTAGCAAACCTAACTGAGAAAGACTGACTGCAGGAGGCAATGGATGGGACTGGGAGCCCGACTTGCTTTTGATTGGATTTGAAGGGAAAATAATACACAGGCAGTCTTCCTCTGCAGGACAGACCAGCTCTCTCGATGTCCGGATCGTGTCTTCTGTCTTCTGACTGTCTGAGAGACAGCAAGGGAAAGTGAAAGAGGGTGCTGATTTAAACAGACTCGCACGCACACCGAAGCATGTACAGAGTATGTGACCTGACCGACCCTACCTCACAGAGTCACCAAGCTGATGACGCCTGGTCACATGCTTACTGGCACGCCCCCTACATTGGTAACATTTGAGGAGAACTTTTCAATTGATTGCAAGTATCAGGTTGAAGGCTAAAGCGCCCGTGGATGCAATCTAAATTGACTGCTGACCTGCGTCTTCTGGGGAGGTGCAGAAGTCTCTGAACAATGGCAGGCCAGGGCTAACCTAGATCAAGGTAAACCCTGGCTTAGCCAACAAAGTTTCATTTGAGGACGTATGCGCTGTGCGTATGTGTCAGTGAAAAAACAGCCTGGCTGCCTGACTGACGCTCGCTAAAGCGCGAGTAAAAGTGACGGCCAGAAAACATTAACTAACTCCCTAATTACTATTACGATGTAAGCGGAGGCAGGTGTGTCTCATTATAGGGCCGGCGTCCGCGGGACCCAATTGGAAATATTTTAAGCACCATAACGAGCGATATCAGCTCTCGCTGCCACCGGGGAGACCGGAGTGAACTCAGTGAGCAGGCAGCAGCTAATATTGTGTATAGACCCGGCCCTGACAAATAAGTGCCGGTGCTAAGCACCGGCACAAATTAAGCACTGGCACTTAGTATACACGGTAATGGAACGAAAATATCTACGCCACCTACCTAGAGACAGTTTGTTGGATGCAGTCGAAACTTCCCTGAGGGTTATCTTTGCCAACATTTGATACGTAGAAATTGAAGTTGTGGACTTCCGTAGTGCAATCGGTTTTGGGGATTTTCATGCGCTAAAATAAAATAAAAATTAGGTTTAAAATAAGGCCACATATGCTAAACACAACATCTTTACTCACATTTTCAGCTGAAATGTTCTTAAAGCTGGCGCGCTGCAAATCACTAAAAATGTTAAAACAAAGCTTTGTAGCAGTCGGAGTTGCAGCGCGAGCACTTGAAAGCAGCACTGTACTTTGCCCACGGGTCTAATTACGGCCGTCCGGGTATTCCATCCCCCTCCCCCGCCGCGGACCTGCAGGTCAGCTAGCAACCTTCAGAGGAAAGCAAACACACTTTCAGCATTCAGCACGCTCGGGGAGTGGGGGAGCGGAGGCACGGCAGCAGGGCGGCACACAGTCCGCCCTGCAGCCGGTATAAAGACTCCTTTATGCTAGCTGCCACTAATATCAGCTTCAGTGTGTACAAGGAAGGGGAGGGCGGAGTTTAGACTGGTCTTTCACTGAGCTTGACGAGAGAAAAAAACAAGCACTCACCTGGACTTCCGGCGGCGGGCGGCCGCGGAATGGCCAAAACAAACCTGGACGGAAAAAAAAACCCCCGTCCACGGCCGCATGACGTTGCGGAGGAAAGAAATCGCGGGAACGCCCACGAATCTCTGAAGGACAGATTTCTGTTCCAATAGCTAGCCTCCATTTATGGAGCTAGCCAATGGAACAGAGGGCGGATTACTAAGCCACATAGTTATTCTCATTGGGTTTTCGCCAGCGCGAAAAGCTGCACAGTGCACAGCTTTCACTTAGGCGAAACCTAAAAAGGGACCCTGATATTGCTGAGAAAATGGGAGCCCTATAAACTCAGCCTGTGAGGCAGGTTTTACAGACAACAGGCAAGAAAGGGGGCTAGGTCACCAGCCACCTCACAGTGGCTACCATACTAATGTAAGCAAACCTTTCAAGAAGGTCAGTAACCCAAGAAGTATTTTAGAAGAGGTTTTCAGGGCAAAAGCTGCTGCAAGGCCAGAGTCGCTCAATACAAAATATTGACCTCTGACGTATACCTACGTCCATCCAACACCTCCTGGGACGAGTGAAGTTATACTATCCAGAGTGTGTGAAAATAACCTCAGAGACCACCGCCTAGCGTTATTATCGAATTGAGATTTCTAGCTGTAGATTTCTTACCTTTGAATTTCCCAGGCCTCAGACTGGATCCAGAAGAACTTTGGTGAGCTGTATCCCTACATACCGGTAGGTGGCATCATTCGGCTCTGCATGCGTCGTCTGCATCGTCTGCACTGGAAGTGACGTTCACAGCACATATATAGGTGCCACTTAGATGCACTGAAGTCTTTTCTTTCCGCACCAATTAGTGATCTCTGGAGAAGATCTACCTCTCAGTACCTGTTGGACAGGGTTTTTTTGACATCTTGTCGAGTACTTTTGTGGTTTGCCCTCCTGATGTGTAGGATGTCAACTAAGAAAGCAGGATTCAAGCTCTGCGGAGCCTGTCATCGGGCGATGTCGGTGATTGACCCGCACCGTATCTGATTGTGGTGTCTGGTGTGTGACCACGACCCGAAGTCGTGCTCCGATTTCTGGGCCATGAATCCAAATGCCTTGTGAGAGCGATCCCTCAAGCTCATGGCGGCCCGGCATTCCACTCCGCATCATTCAAGGTCCCGGTTGAGAGGAAGGTCCCACGAGTGCTCGCAGAGTCCGAGGTTCTCGTCCCATTTCAAGTCCACAGGACGTCCGGGTAAGTTGAGGCACAGTAACAAGAAGTCGAAGAGGTCTTTGACTTCTCATCCATAGGCCGATGAGGCAAGAGAATGTTGACATTTGAGACCGGGCTGCGTGGTAGAGCCTGGGTTGCCTCTGCTTCTCTCCGAATTGCCAGTAGCCAGAGCGAGCCCCATCCAGCTAAAAGCATTTAATGAGGCAATGCGCCTCATCTTTGGGCGGTCCGATCCGACGAGGGTGCCTTTAGACCCGGCTTAGTCAGAGGGGGCCCACTGTGATTCTGCACTGACGGCTGTGGCCATGGCTCTGGTCGGTCACATGGATCCATTTCTGGATCCGGACCAGCGCCAGTCGTACCAACTCACCCTTTCCTCTCGCAGGTTCTGATGCCGATACATCTGGCGCCGATGCCCACCGGTGGCGCCATCCCCATTCTTACCCCTGACTCTGTTACGGGCCGGATGGGCTTTGCCCGATGCGACAGCCAAGTGCTGACAGACTCGATTCTGTGCCCTATCTCTTGGGTTAGTACTCTGGAAAGAATGTGAGCAGTTGCTGGTCCCTTAAGAATACATACAAGGTTTATGCTAGCATGGACTAGTGTGAGGAACTGGGTGAAGCCAGTGGTCTGGATGCCACTCCATATACTGGTATGCTTTCTCCCACTACCGGGGCTACGGATAAGGGCACTTTGTACACAATGGCGTTGCAGAGGACAGCTGTGGTTCTTGACCTTTAGTTGCCCTCAGTGGCAGTCAAGACTAACACCAAGAACAGGTTCTGCAACCAAGAGTCTCCACATCTGAACTGCTAATCCCTTTCAATGACTTCCTCACTGACGTCCTTTTGGGGTACTTCGTCTAAACCCAACACAGGAACTCCTGTGAATAGGACGATAACCCACCGCTACTGCCCCTCTCCAGGGGACCAAAACTTCCCTACCCTGGTGGTCCAAACTTCAACATCCCATGGTGCATTCCCTACTGCTTCCCCAGATAGGGAATCAAAGAGGCTGGGCTCCTTGGGGAAGAAGATAGTTCGAGGCATGTGGGCTGCTGAATTCATATCTGTGCATAGATCGCCGCCTAGTGTTGGGTCCGGATGATTGCACATTGTTGTCCTGGAAGAGTCTTCGAAGTATCACGAGATAGGTGGCTCCTCCCCTGGACTACAGTGCGCATGGGCATCGCCTCCATCCCCAGATTGTTTTTTTCCGCCATTGGGTTCGGATGTGTGTCGGTTCCCTCTGTCGGAACCGATAGTTGTTAACTCTCTTAACTCGAGACCAAAAGGTCTTTAGGCTTGGCGCCGGTATCGTTTTCGTTCGGGTCTTACTGTTTCTTCAGCTCCGAACTCTTGCTGCCCTTCCGCGTGCTGTCGGCGCGGACGGGCCTACACGACGCTCCAGACATGGAACGGACTCCGTTTAAACGGTGCCCGGTGTGCAACTCGAAATACTCGCACCTCGACGTGCACCCAGTGTGCAACACTTGTCTGTCGCCGGACCATGACGAGGCCAGGTGTATGGCCTGCTCCAAGTTCCGGTGTAAAAAGACCCTCAAGATTCGTCGCGCTGCGAGACTCCAGGCCCAGATGTCTGCGCCCCCGCCAGACGACATCTTTGAAGTAGACGTTGGAGACGACGATGTCCAACAGGTTGCAGACTCTAGCCCTGCGTCCGAGGGGGATGCCTACGACGCAGGAGACGAGGAGTTTGACGAAGCCGGCGACGAGGTAGGGGACGGCGATGGGGCCATTGCCACCGTGGGGGATAGCTCGGAGGAAGAGCATCCCCGGACTGACTCAGGGGTCGACCCCCTTCCTGCGGCCCAGGTCGAGGGATCGCCTTCGGGCCTTACCCAAGACCTCGTTCTTAGTCCAGCAGCCCCGCCTCCGGGCCCGGCCACGGACATTTTGGAGGTGCCACTCACGTTTCCAAAAACGAAAGTGAAGCCTTCGGGATCTGCAACTCCGGTTTCAAAACCGAAAGTGAAAGCTGTACAGAAGGCTCTGGAGGCGTCAAAGTCTAAGAAATCCAAAATGGCCGACGCAGAGAGTCCCGCCAAGATGGCCGACCCGAGGGCCCTGGGGTCGATGCCGAAGGCGAAGTCGACCGACGCGGCTGCGTCGGCGCCGAAGATGGTCGCGGTCGATGACCCGAAGAAGCCTTCGAAGAAGCGTCAAGGCGATCCCAAGGCTCTGGCTTCGCCGGCTCCGGCCGTCGGGGCCAAGGACGGTGCAGCGTCGGCTCCGAAGACGGGGCCTCTCGCCGACACCACTCCCAAGACGGGGAAATCGCCCGAGCCGGTCAATCCCTCTCCAGCCCTATCGAAGAAGGTCGAGGAGTCCCTGCAACGGATTCGGAAGGTCGCTGTGCTTCCCGAACCGGAAGAGGGGGTGTCGAAGCCCGCACTGAAGCCGTCAAAGGCGCAAACGGTATCCGCTTCACCCTGCCGCCGAAGTCGACGCCGAAGGCTTTCGCTTCGAAGCATGGGGCAGGCGTGCCCTCGAAGGAGGTGTTGACGCCCAAAGCGTCTCCAGTGGTGTCTAAGCCTCAGCTCCAGCCGCTTGCGGAGGAAGAGCGTCGTGAGGTCATCATCGACGCCAATACCGGGAAACTGTCCCTCCTCAAAAGGAAAATCACCACGGAGCCGGTGTTGGAACATTTTTGCATTCCTCTCAAAAACAAGAAGGACTCTGCGGGTACTTCAGCACCTATGGAGCCGGCGTCTCCAAGAGACCTGCCGCGTTCACCAACTCCTTCTACCGCGGGTGATGGTGACGAGGAGGAGGTCGAGTACAACTATCCAGCGTACTCGGATCCGGAGGAGGAACATGAACCTTGGACTGCCGGAGGCGACCCCGAGGACCCGCAGTCTGGTCAAGAACCGCAGCTCTTTGCGGCGAAAACTTCGCCGACGGAGGACTCTGCAGCCTTCAACGCTTTGATCGAGAGAGCTGCAGCTAACCATGATGTCGAGCTGCACTCCGATCCTGTGGATGTGGACTTTTTATTTGACACTTTCTCAGTGGCTGAAAAGTCGATCAAGACTCTGCCAATGCTCAAAGGAGTGCTCAAGCACGCGCAGGAGGTCTTCAAGGAGCCCACTCGGGCACGTGTCATCAATCCACGCATTGATAAGAAATATAAGGCAGCGCCCTCGGATCCAACATATATCAAGGGACACTTGCCACTGGACTCTTTGGTGGTATCCAACGCTCGCAAGAGGGCGAACTCACAGACAACTGGTGACGCTCCTCCCCCAGACAAAGAGTCGAAAATATTTGAAGCCTCAGGGAAACGGATTGCTGCACAAGCAGCTATCATTTGGCGCATCTCAAACACGCAGGCCCTACTTGCACGCTACGATAGGGCTCATTACGACACCCTAGAAGCACTGCTCCAGCACTTGCCTGACCAATACAAGGAGGCAGGGGAAATGTTAATTCAAGAGGGAAAGCTCATTACAAACGCTTCCATCAAATGTGCGCTAGATGTGGCTGATACAGCCTCCAGGGCAATCAACACCAGTGTGTTGCTCAGAAGACATGCATGGCTTAGGATCTCAGGGTTTAAACCTGATATACAAACAACCATCCTGAACCAAACGGTTAATCCTGACCATTTGTTTGGACCCGAGGTTGATGCGACGCTTGAAAAGATGAAAAAAGATACAGACACTGCTAAGTCTATGGGGGCCCTCCAGTCTCAGCAGTTTCGGGGTGGTTCCTTTCGCCGCTCCAATACCAGAGGCACCTCAAGGGGTCAGGCATCGCAATCCACCCAGTACTACAAGAGCAATACCCAATCCTCATACACCAACAAGGGTAGAGGTGGCTACAGAGGCAACAATGTCAAGGGCAGGGGACGTGGAAACAACAGCTCCAGGTCCACCGCCGCCAACAAGCAGTGACGTCTTGTCACTGCCCCCCGACCACACAACACCGGTCGGGGGAAGACTCCAGCAGTTCCTGCTCGTGTGGAGATCCATCACCACGGACAGGTGGGTCAAATCTCTTGTCCAGTACGGTTACTGTCTGGAACTTACTTCCACTCCACCAAACATACCTCCAAGAAGCCGTCCTATGTCCGGCGAGCACTTGCACTTGTTGCAGCAGGAAGTTCAGGTCATGCTGCAAAAAGGAGCAATAGAGCTCGTCCCACTACAAGAAAGGGGAACAGGGGTTTACTCTCTGTACTTTCTTATCCCCAAGAAGGACGGATCCCTATGGCCCATCCTGGACCTCAGGCCCCTCAACTGGTACATTCTCTCGGAGCATTTCCATATGCTCACGTTGCAGCAGGTACTCCCTCTGCTTCAACAGGGGGACTTCCTGGCTACGTTGGATCTAAAAGATGCATACTTTCATATCCCCTTGCATCCTTCCCACAGGAAGTATCTCAGATTCACAATTCAAGACCAGCACTACCAGTTCAGGGTTCTGCCGTTCGGGGTCACCACAGCGCCAAGGGTCTTTACGAAATGCCTGGCGACTGTGGCGGCGCATCTACGACGCCAGAACGTCCACGTCTACCCTTACCTGGACGACTGGCTCATTCAGGCAAAAACAGAGCAGCAGTGCGCCGACCACGTGTCCCGCACCATTCATCTCCTGCACGATCTGGGATTCTCTCTGAACTACCCGAAATCCCATCTCCAGCCCGCCCATGTACGACAGTATCTGGGCGCGACAATAAACACTCTGGCAGCCACTGCGCAGCCAACTTCAGTGAGAATCGCCAGTATCCAAACGCTGATCCAACGATTCAGACCTCAGCACTCGCTTCCAGCGAAGGTGTTCATGCAGTTGATAGGCATGATGGCCTCCTGCATCTCCATCGTCCCGCACGCGAGACTACATATGCGTCCGCTTCAGGAGTGCCTAGCACGTCAGTGGACTCAGGCTCATGGGCAACTGACAGACCTAGTGTTGGTGAGCGGTCGGGCATACAACTCTCTGCATTGGTGGAATCCACAAAACCTTTGCAAGGGCCGACCATTCCAAGAGCCCGTGCCACAGATTATCCTGACGACGGACGCTTCTCTCCAGGGATGGGGAGCGCATGTACCCCACTACACGGTGCAGGGACTATGGACACTACAGCAAAGGAAGATGCACATCAATGTGTTGGAACTGATGGCAATCTTCATGGCCTTGAAGGCGTTCAAAGTACATCTGTGCAACAAAGTCGTGTTGATCCGGACGGACAACTGACAGCCATGTACTACATTCAGAAGCAGGGAGGCACACACTCTCCGCAGCTGTCTCATCTGGCTCAGAGCATGTGGAAGTGGGCCATTCAGAGGAGCATCTTCCTCATGGCAGAGCATCTCCCGGGCAAGGACAACCGGATGGCGGACCTGCTCAGCAGGCACAGCCATCAAATGCACGAGTGGGAGATACATCCATCAGTACTCCAACCGTACTTCCTAAGGTGGGGTCATCCAGAGATAGACCTGTTCGCCACAAAGGAGAGCGCAAAATGCCAAAGCTTCGCCGCCAGGTTCCCACACCCGCAATCACAGGGCAATGCGATGTGGATGAACTGGTCAGGCAGATTTGCGTACGCTTTTCCCCCAGCACCTCTGATACCGCTGGTGGCACGCAAGCTCAGGCAGCACTCGATGACTCTCATCCTGGTTGCTCCAACGTGGGCTCGCCAACCGTGGTACACCACGTTTCTGGAACTCTCCGTGGTACCGCATCAAAGGCTTCATCTCACTCCCAGCCTTCTGACGCAGAGCCATGGCGACATTCAGCACCCAGATCCGCAACAGCTCAACCTGGCGATCTGGCTCCTGAAGTCCTAGAGTTTGGCTACCTCAATCTTCCTCCCGATTGCATGAACATCATTCGGGAGGCAAGAAAGCCCACTACTAGAGCTTGTTATGCGGCTAAATGGAAGAGGTTTGTCATTTACTGTGTTAACCACGATATTGACCCGCTAGATGCTTCCATTCAAAACATCATTTGTTACCTGTTCCACCTGTATCAATGCAATTTGGCGTGCTCTTCCATCCGCATTCACCTGTCTGCTATGGCAGCATACCTCCAGAATAGGCAACACGTGTCACTTTTTAAGGTCCCTGCTATCAAGGCTTTTCTGGAAGGACTCAAGAGAGTCATTCCGCCAAGGACCCCACCAGCTCCAGAATGGAACCTCAATGTGGTTCTTACAAGACTGATGGGTCCTCCCTTCGAGCCACTGCACTCTTGTGAGCTTCAGTTTCTGACTTGGAAGGTTGCTTTCTTAGTAGCAATTACATCGCTACGGAGGGTTAGCGAGTTGCAGGCGCTCACCATCCAAGAACCTTTCTTCCAAGTACATGCTAACAGGGTTGTGCTCCGCACTAACCCTAAATTCTTACCCAAGGTTGTATCTCAATTCCATATGAACCAGACAATTGAGTTGCCGGTGTTTTTCCAAAACCCAGAAACGCTGGCGGAGCGAATGCTCCACACCCTTGACGTTAAAAGAGCCTTGATGTACTACGTGGACAGGACAAAAGATTTTCGCAAAACCAAGCAGCTTTTCGTTGCTTTTGCCACACACCACAAGGGAAACGCTATCTCCAAAGCTGGGATCGCTAGGTGGATCGTGAAATGCATTCAAATCTGTTACGCTAAAGCTAAACACACTCTCACTATCCCACCAAGAGCCCACTCCACCAGGAAGTTGGGGGCCTCTATGGCTTTCCTAGGTAACATTCCCTTAGAAGATATTTGTAGGGCAGCCACATGGTCTACCACACATACTTTCACTAAACATTACTGTGTAGACGTGCACTCCAAACAGCAGGCAGCTGTTGGTCAGGCTGTTCTCAAAACACTTTTTCAGACTGCTGCAGCTGGCACGGGCGGCCGCCGCTAATGGAGGGACTGCTATATATTCTATGCACAGATATGAATTCAGCAGCCCACATGCCTCGAACTGCAAATGCTACTTACCAGTATGCATCTGTTCTTGGCATGTAGGGCTGCTGACATTCATATCGCCCACCCTCCTCCCCGGCGCCTGTAGCAGCTGCAGTATTCATATATTTATATGCTCATAGCATGGTCATCACTCACATACTTCACTCCATCTCTGCCAATGGCTAAAAACAATCTGGGGATGGAGGCGATGCCCATGCGCACTGTAGTCCAGGGGAGGAGCCACCTATCTCGTGATACTTCGAAGACTCTTCCAGGACAACAATGTGCAATCATCCGGACCCAACACTAGGCGGCGATCTATGCACAGATATGAATGTCAGCAGCCCTACATGCCAAGAACAGATGCATACTGGTAAGTAGCATTTGCATTTTCTTCCGCCAGCCTATCATTACGGTATGTGAACACTGCATACCTTTTTCAGCCAGTATTCCCATACTCTGTGGGAAACGGTTTTGCAAGTGCTGCCTCAGGTTCTGAGGAGGCCTGGACCGTACGGTCTCAGGTTGCTGCTGATGGGAGCGACGCAGCAAAGTAAACTTTCCACTGTGGACACAACCGACTCACTGGGCAGATCGTTTTAATCGATGGTGGCTGTTAAGCGCCACTCCTGGTCTTTTCGGGGGGGGGGGGGGAGGTATCCAGGCATCCCTTATGGGCATGCCCTTCAATGTTGCTTGTCTCTTTGGAGAAAAGGCGGATTCGATGCTGGAACGCTTTAACGACAGTCTGGCTATGGCAAACACCATGGGCCATTCTCCGGCCCCATGTCGCCCCTAATCTGCCTTTCGCTCCATTCCAACCGTGCTAATTCCCTCCCAGTTACTGAGCTGCGCATTCTGCCCCTCCTCTGCGTGGTTGAGGGCACTGTACCCACAGACCTTGTGGGTTGGGTAGCCAGTGGTCTGGTCAGTTCACCACCCACCCCGCCAGCTGCAGCCTCCAAACCTTCCCAGTCTGCCACTTTACCACCATGGGCACCCTGTTGGCTGCAGGATTCGTCATCACCTGCCCCACTGGCAGTCCATTACATCGGACAGGTGGGTTATGCAAATCTTCCAAAGAGTTACTCCCTTCCCTTCGTGACAACCCCTCCCTCAATGCCTTTGTTAGACTTGGCATCTTTTGGCGTGTTTCCCCTGAGTTGCTTTCTGAACTCCCGGTTTTGACTCTGTTGTTGCTGGTGTAGTGTGTCTGCGCACTTTTCTCACTGCTGAACAGTGGTAAAGTGCAAGTGCGTTATGGCTTGGTGTTTCCATGATTGGATATTTGATTCACTTGTTAGTCCCTAGTAAAGTGCACGGAGTGTGCCAGGGCCTATGAATCAAAGGCTACTAGTTGGCTTGCAGCACTGATTGTGCCACCCATGTGAGTAGCCCTGAAAAGGTAACTCAGACCCACCATTGGTTAAAGTCAGAACTGATCTTACTCTCAAAAGTGGTAGCTTGGTCGAGCAGTTCCAGAGGGCAGCCCAGAGCATTTGTTGTACACGCTCAGTCAGCAAAGGATTTCACACACTCACAGAGTGAACTCCAGGCCAATGGTTGTTATATCCAATGATATAGTTGTTTTATTTTTTAGAACCAACAGGCATAAAATATACTTTGCTAGATATGAGAACTCTCATGTAATTACTTTGCAAGGAAGCAATGAAGTTGGTGAACACAATAGGTACAGGAGTTGCTGAAGGCAACAAGACAAATCTGAAAGAGACACGTTAGTGATAGATTCCTTACCTTAGAATATCCCCAGGCGTCAGACTGGATCCGGAAAATTTTGCGTAGCAGTACCCTTGCGCGTCGGTAGGCGTCGTCTGCGGCTCCGCGTCCGTCGTCGGCGTCGTGGGCGCCGTGATGACGTCGTCGGAGTATATAGACGCCGCCTCCGCGTGCTGACGTCAGTTCTTCTTTTTTCCGCGCCAGCCAGCGCAGATCTGGAAAAAGCAGTTCCCTGGTCATTTTTTGACTAACTTTTTGGATCTTTTTGATCTCTTTCGAAGTCTTCACGACTCCGACGGTGCCGTTAGGGATGCCCGGCTTCAAGCACTGCGGCGGTTGCGAGCGACTCATGTCGGTTACGGACCCGCACCGACTGTGCCTGACGTGTTTGGGCGTCGACCATGACGACGAGGCCTGCTCCGACTGTCGGGCCCTCTCGAGGAAGGCCAGGCGGGAGCGGTCCCGCAGGCGACTCGAGATCCGCCAGTCGGCCCCGCGCCGAGTGAGGTCCCGGTCCCGGTCCCACGGGAGGTCGAGGGACAGGTCGCGGGGGCGGAGCCGTCACAGCTCCGGGAGTCGGCGCCACTCCTCCGGGTCCAAGTCGTCAGGTAAGAAGCATAAGAAGTCGAAGAGACGTCATCGCTCTTCCGACTCCCCCCGACGCTCGCGCGATGCGGCCGGGGGTTCGGGTGACACCGCCCACGCGGCTCCTCAGGAGTCGCGGGCGCCGCGTTCGGCTCCATACCCCCCGGTCCCTGGGCTGAACGCGACGCCGGGGGAGATAGAGCGCTTCCTCATGGCCATGAGGTCCCTTTCTTCCCCGACGGGTTCCACGGCGCCTTCGGGCCCAGTGAACCCGTCTGGGGGCCCTAGTGGGTCGGGTTCAACCCCGACGCCGTCGGGTGCTTCGGCCTCGACGCCGCCGACGTCTCCGACGCCGGCGCCACAGGGCTCTGCGATCCCGACGCCGCCGCTGCCCTCGGGCTCGGCGCCGCAGGGTTCGGCGGTCCCGGCGTCGTCGGTGCCTTCGGGTCCGATGCCGCAGGGCGCCGTTCGGCCCTCGTCGGGCGATGGAGCGTCCCCGGTGGACCTTACGACCCCCCCGGGGTCGGTCCGTGTGGTGTCCCCGCCGGCGTCGGTCCCGGCCGACGCCGTCCCCAATTCCTCTTCTGTATGGGTTCCGGCGTCGGGACGGAGCCTGTCGGCGCCGATCTCGACGCCGGTCGGGGATTTCCATCCCTGTGACCCATCCTCATTCACTTACGACCCTGAGTCTCAGGAGATGGGGGAAGTGGAGGATTGGGAGGGGTCTGAGGACCCTCTGACAAGGGAATGTCAGTCTAACATGGACTGGACAGGAGACCTTGGGGAGGCCAGTGGCCTGGACACCTCTCCAGACACTGGATTCGTCTCTCCTCCTTCCGTGGCTTCGGAGGAGGGCGCTACATATAGTGTGGTGTTGATGAGGGCTGCTCAGGCCTTGGGCCTCGAGCTCCCCGTCGCGGCCGTGAGGACTAATCTCCTCACTGAGGTCCTTAAGCCGCAGTCATGCTCCATGGAGCCAATGCTGCCGTTTAATGAGGCCTTGTCGGACGTTCTGTTGGGCACTTGGTCCAGGCCCGCTACAGGTTCGCCTGTAGATAGGAACGTGGCCAGACGCCACCGCCCGGCTCCGGGCGACCCATGTTTCCTGTCCACCCACCCCACCCCCGAGAGTCTGGTCATCCAGGCCTCTAACTCCCAGACCGCCTTCCCGTCAGCACCCCCTGATCGGGAATCCAAGAGGTACGAGGCCTTTGGCAAAAAGGTCTTCTCGTCCCTTAGTTGTGGACTGCGGTCTTCCAACACCGCATGCCTCTTGGGCCGTTACACCCATTCTATATGGGACACGGTGGCGGAAGTGCTGCCAGAGTGCCCGTTGGAGGTACGGGCCAAACTCGGCCAAGCCCTTGTGGAGGGTCGGGACGCAGCGAAGTATTCGATCAGGTGCGGACTGGACACCACTGACTCGCTGGGCAGAGCGATGGCTACGACGGTGGCGATTCGACGCCACGCCTGGCTTAGGTCCGCCAACTTCTCGGCTGATGTCCAGAATACTCTCATGGACATGCCGTTCGATGGCCGTCGCCTCTTTGGCGACAAGGCAGACCACGCGCTCGAGCGCTTTAAGGACTCCAGGGCTACGGCCAAGTCCTTGGGCCTCTCGGCCCCGCGCCAGCAAGTGGCTGCTTTTCGCTCCTTTCGTGGCCACGGAAGGGGCGTCCCCACACGTGCCGCCAGCCACTCGCCGCAAACTGTCGTCCAGCGCGGCGGCGGCCGTGGAAACCGCCGTGGAGGCGGTAGGGGAGGCAAGCGGAGCCAGTCCACACCTGCCCCCGCAGCATCCGCCTCTAAACCCTCCTAGTCCGTGCTTTCCGGCCCAGGTGACGCCAGTGGGAGGCAGGGTTCGCCATCACCACTCTCACTGGCGCACAGTCACTTCGGACAGGTGGGTGCTGCAGATCGTCCGAAGGGGCTACTCCCTCCCCTTCGAGACGACCCCTCCAGCCATGCCACCGCAACACCACCGCGTGTCGGGGGATCACTTGCGGCTCCTGCGGGAGGAAGTTTCGGCCCTCTTGGCCAAGGGGGCCATCGAGCGCGTTCCTGGGCCAGAAGTAGGACGTGGTTGCTACTCCCACTACTTTCTGGTACCCAAGAAGGGCAAAGGGGGCCTACGCCCTATCTTGGACCTGAGGAACGTCAACGGCTTCCTCCGGAAGGAGCGGTTCAAAATGCTGACACTGGCTCAGGTCTTGGCTGCCCTAGACCCAGGAGACTGGATGGTAGCGTTGGACTTGCAGGATGCGTATTTCCACATCCCCGTCCTGCCGGCCCACCGGCGTTACCTGCGGTTCACGGTAGGCCTCGAGCACTTTCAGTTTACCGTGCTCCCCTTCGGCCTTACCAGCGCCCCACGGGTGTTCACGAAGGTGATGGCGGTGGTCGCAGCTCACCTGCGCAGGTTAGGGGTTTCAGTCTTCCCCTACCTAGACGACTGGTTGTTGAAGGCGGGCTCGCCCCAGGCAGTCGTCCACCACCTCCAGACTACGGCGGATCTCCTGCACAGGCTGGGATTTTCCATCAATGTGCCGAAGTCGCACCTGTGCCCCTCTCAGAAGCTCCTTTTCATCGGAGCGGTTCTCGACTCGGCGCAGTTTCGGGTTTACCCGCCCGAACAGCGAGTCCGGGATATACAGGCCCTGATCCCGGTCTTCGGGCCGTTATCCCGGGTTTCGGTCAGGTTGACGCTGAGGCTTCTGGGACTGATGGCCTCCTGCATCCTTCTGGTGCATCACGCACGGTGGCGGATGCGGGCTCTGCAGTGGGACCTGAAGTTTCAGTGGGCCCAGCACCGGGGCAACCTTTCCGACCACGTCCTGATCTCGGAGGGCACTGCGAGACAGCTGCAGTGGTGGCTCACGGACCGCGATTGGGTCAACGGCAGATCCCTCTCCCTTCCCCAACCGGAGCACGTAGTTGTGACGGACGCGTCCCTCCAGGGCTGGGGTGGCCACTTGGGAGAGGCGGAGATCAGAGGAATCTGGTCTCCGGCGGAGTCCCGGCTCCATATCAATCTGTTGGAGCTGCGGGCGATTCGTCTGGCACTGAAAGCATTCCTCCCGTCTGTCCGAGGGAGTGCAGTGCAGGTGTTCACGGACAACACCACCGCCATGTGGTACTGCAACAAACAGGGCGGTGTGGGGTCGTGGACCCTCTGCCAGGAGGCTCTGCGCCTCTGGCAATGGCTGGAACATCAGGGCGTGACTCTGGTGGTTCAACACCTGGCAGGTTCTCTGAACGCCAGGGCGGACGAGCTCAGCCGTCGGTGCTCGATGGATCACGAATGGCGTCTGCACTCGGACGTGGCGCAAGGCCTCTTTCTGCGTTGGGGAGAGCCTTGGTTAGATCTATTCGCCACCGAAGAGAACGCGCAATGTCATCAGTTCTGCGCGTTGGAATTTCCAAGGCGGCACTCGCTCGGAGACGCTTTTCGTCGCGAGTGGAGCTGCGGTCTGTTGTACGCCTTTCCGCCTATACCTCTTCTGCCCAGAGTGCTGAAGAAGATCAAGCGCGACCGGGCACAAGTCATCCTTGTGGCTCCGGACTGGGCACGAAGGTACTGGTATCCCGAGCTACTCAGTATGTCAGTCGATCCCCCGGTTCGTCTGCCTCTTCAGGAGGACCTTCTGTCGCAGCAGCAGGGGACGGTCCTCCACCCGAACCTGTCCAGTCTCCACCTCCATGCATGGAGATTGAGCGGCGGCAGTTGAGGCCATTTGACTTGCCTCCTGAAGTTTGCAACATCATTCTGGCAGCCAGGCGTCCCTCCACAAAAACGGTATACGCCTGCAGGTGGAACAGATTTGTGGCATGGTGCACAGCAAAGGCTGTGGATCCTCTCAATGCCCCTCTCTCTGAGATTCTTCTCTTCCTTCTTTCTCTCGCCCAGCAGGGCTCTGCTCTGGGCACTGTCAAGGGCTATCTTTCGGCTCTTTCAGCCTTTCTGAGGCTGCCTGACCAACCCTCTTTGTTCAAGTCCCCTATCGTAAATCGATTCCTGAAGGGCATCACTCATACTTTTCCTCCTGTTCCCTTCGTGATGCCTCAGTGGGACTTGAACCTGGTTCTGACATTTCTGATGTGCGCTCCCTTTGAGCCTCTTCACAACTGTCCACTTCGCCTTCTTTCTTTAAAGACTGCCTTCCTGGTAGCCATCACCTCTGCCAGGAGAGTGAGTGAGCTCCAGGCTCTCTCTTGTAAGCCTCCTTTCCTTTCAGTCCATCCGGACAAGGTTGTTTTGAGGACTAGGCCCTCCTTCTTGCCTAAGGTGGTCACGGCCTTCCACATGGGGCAGTCCATCACATTGCCCACCTTCTTTCCGCCTCCGCACCCCTCGAGAGAGGAGGAGAGGCTCCACCGTCTGGACCCAAAACGTGCGCTCTCATTCTATCTGGATCGCACACGCCAGTTCCGGGTGGATGATCAACTCTTTGTTGGGTACGCGGGCGCTAAGAAAGGGAAAGCGGTGCACAAGAGAACCATTTCTAGATGGATTATCATGTGCATCCAGGCGTGTTACTCCTTGGCAAAGAAGGAACCACCTGTTGGGCTGCGGGCTCATTCCACTCGAGCCACGGCCACTACAACTGCCTTGGGCCGAGGTGTGCCCCTGCAGGACATTTGCCAGGCTGCTACGTGGGCTTCGTTGCACACGTTTGCGAGGCACTACTGCCTGGACAGTCAAGTCCGGAGAGATGGCTACTTCGGCCGTTCCGTTCTCCAGGACTTTCTGGTGTGAATATTGGTTCGCAGACCCACCACCACGGGGATGGTATTGCTGGGGTATCTATTCTAAGGTAAGGAATCTATCACTAACGTGTCTCTTTCAGATGCACAAGTTACTACTTGTGTAACGATATATCTGTAAGAGACATTAGTTAGTGATAGATTCCTTACCGACCCACCCATCCTCCCCGTTCTGCGAACCGATATCTAGGGTTAAGGTCATCCCCTTTCAGGGCCCTAGTTTCTTGGCACCAGTGTCGGTTTTTGTCATGGCTCTGCGCTTCTGGCGCGGAAAAGCTGTGGCTAAGAACTGACGTCAGCACGCGGAGGCGGCGTCTATATACTCCGACGACGTCATCACGGCGCCCACGACGCCGACGACGGACGCGGAGCCGCAGACGACGCCTACCGACGCGCAAGGGTACTGCTACGCAAAATTTTCCGGATCCAGTCTGACGCCTGGGGATATTCTAAGGTAAGGAATCTATCACTAACTAATGTCTCTTACAGATATATCGTTACACAAGTAGTAACTTGTGCGTCTAGACACACTTTAGCATTGAGCTCAATATATTGTTACCATAAAAGTACAGTTGATTACAGTACAGATTACTTTAGTAGTTCCAGGACTAGATCCTAGATTCAGTCCTGGGGTCTAAGCTGAAACCAAGCTAGCAAAAACGTTTTAGTTACTGTGGTGAATTTTGATGAATATAAAGCTGTTTTAAAAGTTCACACTTAGAAACTTTTCAATGACAATCTGGCAATGTTATTCAATAAGAAAAAAATTCAGGTTGCAGGTAAAGTATGATCGCGTTACTTTGATAATCCAGTACTGGGCTTCTAGGGCCAGCACTTGGGTCTGAACTTAAAACAGGTAGGTAATTGCATTTCAGTATTTTGTATGAATTTTAAAGAATATTTCAAGTTTTCAAAAGTAGGCACAATGGGTTACTATGGAGAAAATACAGATTACTAGTAAACCCGGTAAGGATTACTTTTGTGGTTCAGTACTGGGCAGCAAGGTACAGTACTGGCTTCTCGCTAGCTTGCAGGTGAGTACTTCGGACTTCGGAATTCGGACTTCGGATGATTTTATAAGAATATTTGCAGTTTTCAAAACTTCACACTTTGAAAATTTTCGAGTCAAAATAGGGTCAATGTTATCCAATGGCAGGTAAGTGAGTTAGCGGTTTCCAGGTGTAGACTCAAGGGTCCCCCAGGGTCAGGTAAGTATAGTCTGTTTCGCCCCAGCAGCGCAGGGCTGGCCGGGTGCAGAGGTAGGTCGGCCCAATGATATCCAATGAGGGACAGGGGGTCTTCGGTTGGTGGCTGCTGGCTCGTAGGCCACGTGGCTGTGGGAGCTGAGCTCCTGGTTACTTGCTCAGGGCAAGGGGGGTAGTAGGATAGGACAAAGGTGGTACAGCCAGCAGCACTCGGGAAACTGGGTGCAAGGTGCAGGGTGCTTTTGAGCCGTTGGGCGCTCAATGTTATCCAATGGGAAAGGTCAAAAAGGAACAAAGACTGCAGGCTCGGGGACGGGGGCTCTCCAGGGGCGACCAGCACTTTTAGAGGTAAGTTGGGATCTTGGAGCATAAGTAGGCACCCCAAAGGGAGGCACAGGGGGCTGTAGGGCGCCGGGTGCAGGGGTGTCTTTAGGTGTCGGAAAAGCTTACCCTTGGCTGGTCGCGGTTTGGGTGGCCCCTGGTTCTGAGTCTACAGGCGTCGGCTGGTTTGTCGGGGAGGGTCTTTGGGCACTGGACTTTTGGTCCCAGTCGCCGGGGTGGACGTCCTCGTGGTCTTTGTTCGGTTTAGCACAGCCCGGGCTCGGCGGGTGCAGAGTGGGCTGGTCCGGAGCTTCCTGGTTGGCATCAGGTGGGTTGTTGCAGCAGAGCCTCTGCTTATGGGAGTCCCACTCTTTAAAAGAGGGTCAAGTCAGGCAGGTCCTCCGGGTCTCCCAAGGTTGCTGTCCGCAGGAGTCACCGGGATAAGGCAGGAGTAGGTTCCAGGATCAACAGGCCGGTAAGGCTGGGGCCAGGTCAGTGGTTGTGCGTCCTGTTAGCAGCTGCACGGCGGGTCTTCTTGTTCTTGATCTTCTTTCTTCTTTTCGTATCGGGATCTGAGGAAGGAAGGTTCAGGGAACGCCTAAATACTGTATTTAGGGGCGTTACAGGTAGAGCAAGGAGAGGGACCAATGGCTCCCTGGGAGCCCTGGGGTCAGTACACCCCCTAGCCTGCTCCTCTCCTGTGGGAGGGAGGCAGGAGCCTAGCTGGGATTGGGCAGGGGTCCCCATCTACAAGATGGCCGGAGCCCGGGGTTGTGCCTTACCTAGTCTCCCCCACCTGATGGGAGGGGTTGGCACACCCCCCTTCCTGAAATAGTTTTTCCCGCCAGTCTTCTCGCCAGAGTGGGGGTTAGAACTGGTGGGGGCCAGTAGCTGGGTTCAGAAAATGGTCTGGAGAAGCTCACAGAGGCGGCATGCCTTTGAAGATTTTTCCTGCCTATCATGGGGGAGGAGACCTAGCACTTCGCCCAGGATGTGCATTGTTGCAGGCCCAGGAGAGCGGGGGCTCTCCACCCAGGGGTCCAGCAACATGTCTGCTGTGTGGCAGCCTCTGCAGCCACTCAGCCCTGACGTGGATAGGATTTGTCTAGTGCATTTTACATTAAATCCCACACTGGCATCAGTGCGGGTTTAATGTGCTGAGAAGTTTGGTACCAAACTTGTCAGGCTTCAGTGTAGCCAATATGGTGTGTGGAGATCGTAATGACAACCTCCCAGCACCATATACTCTTAATGGCATCACTGCACTTACAGTGCCAAGGAATGGCCCTGGGTACTGTGTAGGGGCACAGGGCTCATGCACCTGGGCCCACACCTCTGGCATGGGCACCCAGCTAGAGGGGTGACTGAAGTATGCTAGGGCAGTGGGTTCTGTGGGCATTGCACACAGGGATGTGTGCCATGTCGACTCTTGGTTTAGTTCTGTACTTAGGCACTCAGCCAGGTGCCAGGGTACAGGGCCCCTGAGGGTGGCACAATAAGTGCTGCAGCCCTCAGGGGTCTTCTCTGGTCACCATGCCCTGGGTACCAAGGGTACCATTTACTAGGGGCTGACAGGTGGCCAGAGATGCCAATTGGGTTTTTAGTTTCAGCACAGTTTTAGGGAAGGAACACAGGCCCTGGGTGCCTGGTTGGCAGGAACCCAGGGCACACTCAGTCAAAGCAAATCAGCAGTTCAGAAAAAAGTCGGGACATACCAAGGCAAGAAAGATGGCACTTTTTTACACTCACCTTCACTTTTCTTACATGTCAGCCACCCATAAGGTAGGCCCAAGGTACCCCTGTGGGCCGGGCGCAGTTTATGTGAAAGGTAGGACATGCCCTGGTGTGTGTGGCATGTCCTGATAGCGAATTATGGTCAATTTAGTTTTCGCCATTGAAAGGTTACCTGTTCCCCATAGGACAGAATAGGGAGTTTGTTTATAATATATTATAAGCATAACTGGCCTGGGGAATTAGGTAGGAAAATAAAGTTTAGTACGCCTGAACTCAGAATCTAAAGATGCATCTTTGCGTGAAGCTGATTTTTACATTCTGTGTTTGAAAATACCACTTTTAGAAAGTAGATATTTTCTTGCTCGGTCATCCTGTGTGCCTCTGTTGGAATGTGGATTGCCTGTCTGGGTTTTGGATGACAGATGGCTGGGGAGCAGGAGTGGCTCCAGATAGTCTAGGTGGGTCAGGAAAGGGCTGAATAGGCCTTGGCTGCATTTCGGGAAAGGGCCTGGTCTGCCTCTGACCATGCCGTCTCCACCTCCTGCCAAGAAGTCACACCAGAGAAGGCAGAACTGGTTCTGGCTGGGCGCAGACGCTCTCTACCTAAGAGATCAAAGGATTTTGGGATATAAATATTGGGGCCCAGACCCCTGAACTCCAGAACTCTTTTGGATCAAGAAGACTGCCAAGAAGAAGAGCTGGAGAAGCTGTGAGTAGGAACTACCACTGTTCTGTGTGCTTTGCTGTGATGGCCTGGAGTGGCTGCTTCTGTCTTGGGCAGTGAAAGGACTGGACTGAACTTTCTGCAATCTACTTTTGTGAGTTTCTCCAGGGGCTTGAGGTAGAGCTTGCCCCCTGTTAAAGACGTCTCAGGAACAGCAAAGATTTCAAGCTCTTCTGCCCTCAGCACTGGGGACTGTGTGCTTTGTGCTGCAACAGCGGAAAAGTAAACCAAGGTGGTCTAAGACGCCGCTGCTGACTCAGTGTCGTCAAGGCACCGCAGAGGGCACAACCGCAACGCTGCACCGCGACCCTGGTCTCACGACGATGCCTGCTGACGCCACCACCGAGCCGCTGCTCGCACTGCGACCTGTGGGCACCGCACCGCTTCGCTTCACGATGACGCCTTGGTATCCCTGATGACGCCGCTCCATGTCGAAATCTACGCCACTGCTTGCACCGTGGTTTGAGGGCACCGCTCGTAAAGTTACATGATGCACCGCTCTCATCCCGCAACGCAGCCTTGGCCTATCGATGCCGGCACACCGTGACCTGCCAGCACCGCGACAAGTACTTCCTTCAGCTCATACCGCAACCATGGTCTCACTGATGATGCCTTCTGACGCTGCCACCAAGCTGCTGCGCGCACCGCGACCTGAGGGCACCGCACCACTGCACTTCACACTGCAGCACCTGACGCCAGCGCTCCTGACTTCAACAGAGGGGAGTTCGACCTGCAACGCGTGTGTGACTTCAAGGGCCCCGACTAATCCTGCACCGACCTCCGGAACGGACGCCGTGCTGTCGGAAGCTCAACAAGACATCACGACACCCTGCATTTCTAAAAGGTACTGTTTGCTGGTCTTTCAAACACCGTAGCTGGCCCGCGATGCCAGAACGGTTTGGATTTGTTTGCTTACGACGCCGTGATAGCCCCGGACGGAGCTATCGACATCCAGTAAGTATTTTTCAAGCATATTTTGAAAATTATAGATTTTTAAGTACTGTATTTTTATCGTTCTTGGTCTTGTCTTAAATATATAAAAATATTGGATTTTTTTCTAAACAGTTGTGGTATCCTTTTGTTGTGCGTATACTGTATTACTGTTGGTTATGTGCAAATGCTTTACACACTGCCTTTAAGATAAGCCTGACTGCTCGTGCCAAGCTACCAAGGGGAGTGAGCAGGGGTTATTTTAGGAGTGCAGCTCCCTTATCCTGATTAGAGTGGTGGTTTCTGCCCAACTTTGCACATGCCCTAGCCAACCAAAAATCCAATTTCTAACAGCCATCATCTCACGACCGAGTGATGGAGGATCACCTGTCCCTTCTCCGTGAGGAACTCATGGCTCTCTTGGCCAAGGGAGTCGTAGAGAGGGTTCTGGTGCCAGAAGTAGGCTGTGGTTACTATCCCTGGTATTTTCTGGTTCCCAAAAAGGACAAAGGCCTTTGTCCTATACTAGATCTGCAGGCCCACAACTTTTTTCCTCAAGGAGGAGAAATTCATAATGCTCACATTGGTTCAAGTCGTGTCGACCCAGGAGACTGGATGGCAGTGTTGGACTTGCAGGATGCCTACATCCACATCCTGCCTGCCCACCATTGCTATCTCGGTTTATGATCGGTCATGAGCATATTTAGTTTACTGTGCTCCCTTTTGGCCTCACCAGCACCCCTAGAGTGTTTCCAAGGTGATGGCAGTGGTTGCAGCTTATCTGCGGAGGTCAGGGGTGCCAGTCTTCCCCTATATCAACGACTGGCTCCTGAAGGCGTGCTCGCCCCAGGCAGTTTGTCTCCCTTCGGAGAAACTCCTCCACTCATTGGGGTTCACTATCAACATGTCAAAGTCACATCTGACTCCCTCTCAGATGCTTCATTTCATCTGTGCTGTTCTGGACACAATGCGGTTTCTGGCTCGTCCTCCTGAGAGACGAATCCAGATTATGAAACCAATGTTTCAAACTCTATCCTGAGTTTCGGTGAGACCGACTGAGGCTTCTGGTCCTCCTGGCCTCAAGCTTGTGGCATATGCCCACTGGCACATGCGATATCTGCAGTGGGACCTGACGTTCAACTGGGCACAGAATCCGGAAATCTCCCCGACATGGTCCATATCTCAGAGGGAACTGCGAAAGATCTGCAATGGTGGCTAAAGATTGGCTGAGTGGCAGACCACTCTCCCTTCCCAACCAGATCTCACTGTAGTGACTCTTACGTAGCACCTGGGGCATCCATTGGGGAGAGATGAAGATCAAAGCGCTCTGGTCTCTGGCGGAATGCGGACTCCACACCAACCTGCTGGAGCTCCCTCCGATTCGACTGGCATTGAAGGCCTTTCTACCCTCCATCAAGGGAAGGCTGGAACAAGTGTTCATGGATAACACCACTGCCATGTGGTACTGCAACACAGAAGGTGGGGTGAGGTCATGGACCCTTTGTCAAGAGACCTTGCGCCTCTTGATAGGGCATAGCACTGGTGGATCAACACCTGGCGGGCTCTATAAATGCCAGAGCAGACCAACTCAGCCGCCAATACCTAACAGATTACAAATGGCTTCTACACTTGGAGGTGGCCCGGAAGTGGGGAGACCTTTGGTTTGATCTGTTCACCTCCGCCGAGAACGCACAATGTCAGCGGTTTCACGCACTGATGTTTCTAAGGCAGGTCTCACTGGGAGACACTTTTCATCTCGAGTGGAGCTCAGATCTGTTGTATGCCTTTCTGCCCATACCACTCCTGCCTAGAGTTCTCAAGAAGATTAGGTGTGACCGGGTCAAAGTCATCCTTGTGACTACGTACTGGCAACAGTGAGTTTGGTATCCCGAGATCGGTGAGTGATCATGTATCCCCCTCGCTCTCAACTACGAACGAGACCTCTACAAGTGGCGCTACGAAGCGGTGGTTACATTCCACAGGGTCATCTTGCCACATAAAAGATACTCCGCACATGGCCGGAATCCTACAATGGGGAATACCCTCGCAAACACTGTCTCAAGGCTGGTCACTCCTACTTCCGGCGGTTCCTCACGTTGTCACATAAGGTGGACGGTGGTCTCCTATCAATCGGACTAACCGGCTGGCGGCCTTCCTGGCCCTTCAAGCTTGCCTACCAAGAATAAGACGAACAATGGGCTCACCAATGCGTTCAGCAGGCAGAAACCATTGTAACAGTGAGCTGGACCAACACATCATTGGCCACATCTTCTCCGGATGAAGCACGCCGCACATGGATCTAATTGCGACGTGAATGTACGCCGAATGCCCACACTTCGGAAATTGGCTGGGGAATGCATCTCCAACCGCATGGCGCACTGTTTTTGCGTGGGCATTCCACCATTCCCGATGCTCCCATTGTCCTCAAGACAAGAATGGTGGAGCCTTGTATTCTGGATTTACTAGCCCCAATTGGGCCGAGGCGACATTGGTTCACAGAACTCCGCCGCCTATTGTATTCTGGATTTACTAGCCCCAATTGGGCCGAGGCGACATTGGTTCACAGAACTCCGCCGCCTATCCCTGGAGCCGCCGATACACCGGCGGCAGTATCTATCTCTGCTTACTATGAACGATAAGGCAGTTCAACATCAGGGTATGAAGTCTCTCAGGTTGGTCGCCTGGCCCCTGAGTTCAGAGTTCCACAATCGGAATGATCCACATGACTGTAGACATTCTTACCAGAGCAAGTGCGGATAGCACATAAACATATTCCCGGAAAGGGAAGCGCTTTGTGTCTGGGGCGTAGCCGCGGAAATATGCTTTTCCCCACATCACTGGTGCAAATATTGCCTTATCGATTACATCTACCACAGTCGGACCTAACCCACTCCTCCATTACAGTACCCTTAACAGCGTCATCTCGTTATATAAGAATTCCAACGAGCCCATCGCTCTGGTCAAGCGGGTTGATTAAGCAAGTTCTAAAACGATTATATAGATCTTTCCCGACAGTAAGGAGGTTGCCACCTCCTGGCATCTCAATGTGGTTCTTAACATGCTCATGAAACATCCGTTTGAACCAGTACACGGAGCTGACCCAAAGTATGTCTCGGGGAAAATCCACGCTAAGGGTCAGAGAGCTACTGACGGTTTTCTATCCAGAAGAGTGAGCGAGCTTCAAGCTCTGTCCATTCAGGAACCATACATGCACTTCAGGAATGATGGCGTGGTGCTGAGTCCGAACCCAAAAATTCGTTCCAAAAAGTGCCTTCAGACTTTCATCTCAATGAGCCAGTAATCCTTCAAACTTTCTTTGCGAACCTTTCCACCGCAGCAGAATGGGCTCTACATTCTTTAAATCTCAAAGATGGCTCAGGTTCTACCTAGATAACTCTAAGACTTCAGATACTCTTCACAACTGTTCGTGGCATACAGCAGGCCAAGAATGGGCCTGTCCCTCACGAAACTAAGCATCTCAAGATGGATCTCATCAGCGATTGCATTCTACCACGACCAGGCCGGACAGCCTTTAACTGATCAGGTCACTGCACATTCCATCAGGGCGTGGTCCACGTCAGCAACACTCTTCGCGTCACTGCACATTCCACCAGGGCAATGTCCACGTCAGCAGCTCTCTTCGCGGAGGTGCCAATATTGGACATTTGCAGAGCGGCGGCCTGAAAGTCACCGCACACTTTCTCCAGACAGTACTGCCTGGATTTCGAACTTCAGAAAGACGCGGCAGCGGGTCCAGCGGGGCTTCGCCATCTCTTTCAGTGAGGTGAGCCTTCCTACATCCCGCCGTCCAGGTATGCACATTCCTTGCTCTTGTGATACTATATGTGATAATATATGCATTGTCTAACATGACTGCAGAGCTGATTTACATCGCAAATGTGCATATCTGATTGCTAACTATTCTGATTCAGGCATGTGAATCCATGAAAGACACCCCTAACACTGGATAAGAAATGCGTTACTTACCTGTAACAGCAGTTATCCAGTATTGGTGTCTTTCATGGATTCACATGCAACCCTCCCGCCTCCCCGGGAAGGACTCACATCCCTCTCTAACAACATTACGCCTACCTAGCTGGGTGCGTACGAAAATCTGAGGGACTGAGGCTCCTCCCAGGAAGGTTCTAGAGGGAGGTCGGAGCTGATTGGCTGACTAGGAGAGTTTGGTCCTTTTTACATAAGGACTAAGAAAGGCTACTAAGGGGAGGCCCTTAGGCCTATTTTCTCTATGTATGTCTATAAGACATTACTTTTTTATTTACCGGAGGCTCCCGTCTCGACGACGGGGAATGATTCAGGCATGTGAATCCATGAAAGACACCAATACTGGATAACTGCTGTTACAGGTAAGTAACGCATTTCTTACTAGCTGCCTCAGGACTTGTTTCCCTACCTCCCAGATGGTGCGAATTGGGAACTGATTGCATTTCCTCTTGCTCAGGATGCTGCCCTCCAGGCTGTTCTGCAGGGCCTGGTGCTATGTTGCTGTACAGAGTTTTCACATGGTGAACCCACGTTTCTTGACCGATTCCCGCTTCTTGCTGTAATGTTGGGCCAGTTGACAGTTTGTTTATTATGCCCCAGAAGTCGCTGCTATTTGGCTTTTTGCTTGCGGACAATAATTGTGTCCAGATAGCCTCCTTGTAAGCTATTTTTGCTCTGCTCAGGTTCCTCCTATAATTGATCCTTAGTTGGCACAGCTTCCAATTTTTTATTTTACTTCCTTTGTTTGCCGCTCGTGATTGTTGTCGTACCTCTCTTGCAAGCCCTCTTTTTTGATCTCGCAGCTCATTATTGAACCAGGGCTCTCTTTTGGTCGCCATCCTTGAAGTCCGACTTAATGTGGCTGGGAACCTTTGGACTAATAGCTGGGCCAGCTGTTCCCACGCTTTGATGCGATCGACTACTGCTTGTGGGCCCTGTTTGCCCAAATATTCCCTGACTGTCTGTTGAAAAGGGGTTCCAAAGACAACCGGTAACCAAAAACCCTTTTTATGTTGCCCGGCGGTATCGCCTCTATGACCCACCAATATTAATCAATGAAGAAGCAGGCGCTGGAGACTGGAAGGCAGGAAACGAGGATTTTATTCTCTCCGGAGGAGAACACATCAATTCAGACAGCAAGTATCGTCACGAGGTGCTCTAACCACATCTCTGAGGCCTGGCCTCTTATACTAGGGTTTATGACCTTTATTGCACATAACACATTCTCGCAACACTTTAGTATTAGAAAGAACATCCTCGGAATCTCCCCTTCAGGCCCGTTCCCACATACATTTACAGTTGGATTCCCCACCCCGGTCACAACAGGTGATGGTTGTCGCACAGCAGGGCATTCCGCCGATTCACGGAATGCATGGGGTTGATCGGATCTCATAGAGTGGGGGCTTTGATCGGCTCGAGGGTCTTTTGATGGGGAGGGGAAGCTTCCTACTGTACGGGGTAATAAACAGTATCCGAAGGGCCAGGTGGCGGCCTGGGAACAAGGAAGACAAACTGGGACACAGGAAAAGGGGGTTTGCATCAGAAGGATCTGAGGCCATGAAAGGAATGAGGGGAGGTGTCGCGCTGGGAACAGGATGGGATTCAGTGGTGAAGCTGCGCTGAAGAGGGGTTTATGACCCAAGGCATGAGAGAGCGGGGGTTGTCAGTGTGCGGGGGGATGCTTGCGAGGTTAAGGGAGAGAGAGAGACGCGCTGGCTATCAGCGAGGGGCAGGGAGGCCATGGCATTCAAAATGGCTGCCGCTTACGCGCACGAATGGGCTTGAAAAGGGGCAAGATGACGCCGATAATGTTCACCAAGTTTGAGTTAATTTTCCACATGTCTCCTGGATGGCTTGTGACACTGCTCCCTGCCATTTTAGTTTTCGGAGGCTAAACCTTTCAGGGTACTGTGCTATGGACTTAATTTTTTGGGCAAGCTTTACTTTGATGGTCATTCTTGCAGTAAGGGGCAGATGATCACTTTCGACTCGTGATGTAATTTTAAAAGTGTCGATTTGTGAAAGCAGATTGTTGCTGATGATGAAAAAATCGATTGTTGAAGACACTTTTCCGCTCAAAAATGTAGCAGCTGCTGGGATATCACCCGAGATTTTCCCGTTCAAAATTGTCAGACCGAGAGGTTCTAATTCGTCCAATAGGGTTCTGGCTCCCAGATTAACTTGCCTTTTACTTTTGTGCAGAGAATTCGCTATGAGGTTGCAATTAAAGTCACCTGAAATAACCAATTGGCAGTGCTGATGACTTTTCTGCAAAGATTTTATTAAATTTGTTAAAGTTGCGTATTTTTCATTCTGCTTTTTTCTTTCGGGATGGATATAAACGTTGATTACCAATAGTTGCCTCTTATTTTCATCAAACGAATGTTTGCCGTTTAATTTGGTCACTTGGACCCAATTAGTCCACGTGTCCAATTCCTCGGTTGACCAGTCCAGATTTTGTTTTACATAGGTTGAAAGGCCCCCTCTTGGGTGCCCGAAGCTCGAAAATTTTTCTGCCAAAATGTGGAATTCTATGAATCCGGAAATTAAGGTTGGATACAGATTCCACGTTTCCTGGAGCAGGATTATATCGTGATGAATGAGAAACGCTGATGTTTCGTGGTCCTGCCCCATGTCTTTAAACCCATGGACATTCCATGAGCAGAACGTTACGTAAGCTGGTCGCACTTCTTCCATATTGGGGGCCCGCCTCCATTTGCCTGCTGCACTTTTCGTTTCTGCGTTAGGTATACTTGTTGTTTAATGTTTTTGAGACCCAGGACCGATCCCTATTTTCCAGAGAACTTCCCTCTGTTTTTCCAGGACTTCCCTTTTTGTTCAACCTGTTCTCATTGAAAGGGATGGGGGGCGAATTGGAGCGTGCGCCGCGCACGCATGTGTTGTGATTTTTCGCTGGTAAGTCCACATCTTTTAGATTTTTAAGGAGGGGGTGCGGATACCTGGGGCGTTCATGAACCTTCAGCGTTATTCCCCATGCTAGAAACCTAGCGCTCTTTGAGTATATTTTATCCACCACTTCCTTTGAGGACCAGGTTGTCAGGGTCTCTTCGATTGCCATCCTTGAGGATTGTTTGAATTCTACGGCTATTAGATCTTGAGAACGGATTCCTTTTAGTTCCGAGATTTCTTTAAATAGCCTCAACAGATTCCCTCTATTTAGGATATCTTGTTTTCCTTTGGTCATATATTCAGGAACGAATGTCAGTTTAGATTCAAATCCCTCAGACTGGTTATGGTCACTATGGCTGGGGGGATAAAGATTCCTTACTTCCAGTTTCCGGGGTTGTTGTTGATGGGGTGGCCTTTTCGGGTCGTGGTTCGTGCTCTTTGGCTGCGGGATATACCTCCCTCGTATTCCATTCCCTCGAGTTCCATTCCCTCGTTCCCGATTTTTTGACTCTAAATCCTGATGTTGGAGTTTACAATAACGAGCAGTGCCGGTTATTGTGATCTCTATTGGGTTGGTAAGGATTTCAGCCTGAGAGGTTGATGTTGCCTGAAGCTTCTTAGCTGGGGAGGCTTTTCGATTTACCGGTTCTGGCCCTTTTTTCCTTTCCTCTTTGGAGTGCTCCTGTGTATCTGTGCTTAGATCTCTATTACACCTGGATTCTCCTTTACCTGACAAGTGAATTGTTTTCCCTCGCCCTTCTCCTTTTTCATTTACTTCATTGCTTTCTAGTTGCAGCGCTTCCTGAGTAGTTTTCTGGCCTGCTTTGCCCTCCGGAGAGGATCCTGTGTCTATGTAGATGATTTGATCTTACTTTTGGAGTATCTGAGGGGGCTTTGAACTTTGTTGTGATTCGTTTGAGGCCTGAGGGGTTTTAGAGCAATCTGTTTCCAAGTGTGCAGCGCCACAGGGAGTGTTGTTATTCTTTTTCCCTTGCAATGGTTTTGTAGTAAAGAGTGGGAATATTTTTTTCAAAGCTTGACTTGGCTGTTTGTTATATTTTAGCCGGGCCTTCCTTGCACGCTTTCTTTCCCGTTTTGTAGGTTTTGCAACCACCTCTTGCTTCGGTGTGAGCTGCGAGGCTTCTGATTGGAGGTCTGTTATCTCCAGTTGGACTTGGGGGTCCACTTTCTTTGTGTGGTTCTTAACGTTGCTTAATTCCTCTATTACTAGGTTTGTAACATTTGTTTTTTCCTCTGGATCAGCTGTTTTTTGCGATTTGTTTTGTTGCTTGCTGTTACACAATTGTTTTACTGCCCCCAGGATATCGTTTAGGATTTTAGGGAGGGTTCCCAATTTCTCTATAATTGGGCCACAGCCGCAATTCGAAGATTGTTTATTGTATTCTATTCACTGATCCATGTCTCCCCTGTGTGTTAGTAGGGATGTTATTAAGTCCATTTTGTTGTTTATGCCAGATATATGGCTGGCAATAAGATTTACAAGGTCTATTTGGACATCCATTTTGTCTGACTGGAAATTCAGAACCCTTATTGCTTGTTCCAAGGTGGTTATCAAAGTTTGGGTCCATTGTGTGTGGGAATAGTCTTAGTTTGGCTTTGCCGAGACCTCTGACCCGAGGTCTATCCTATTGACTGATGAGATGGTTATTGGTGGTGAAAAATTTGGGTGCTTGGCTCTTATTGAGCTATGCATGTCCTCAACTAGTATAGGATACTGTAGGACTGACTTGCATAATAAGCTTAGAGGGGTGGATGCCGATATTTTGGATCTATTCTGTGGCGTTTTTTTTACTTGAATCTAGTTGTGGATCCTTTCCTGGGAGTATTTTTTCCTGACTGTTGGATTCCAATTTTTTCAGGATTTCCAGCAAGTTGGAGTCATTTAACATAGAAAATGATTTGGTGGGAGCTTCTTTCGTTAACGCCGCCTGGGTTATTGGAAATGATGTTTCGTCCTTTGTCCCTTTTTTGCTTGAGAGACCTTCTTCATTTGGGTCTGCTAAGGGTTTTTCCTTCTTAGATCCCGTGGCTGTTATCTGGCCATCCGAAGCTGCATTGAAATCTGTAGTACTGTTGTTGTGTTTTTTACATTCTCTCATTTTCTCCTTGGGGGTGTTGTGCCCCCCCCCTCTGGTATGATGTTGATGCCTTGCTCAGGTGTATGACAGTTGGAAATTTTAGCTGTCACTTCGAGTTTGTTTTTAAGTGTTGAGGCGAGCGTAATGGACGTTGTCTGATGCACCTGAGCTGCTGTAGTTACAAGCTTTCCCGCGTATAAACTTGCCATGTTTTTTTGCTGGAGGTGATCCCCTTCTGGTGCATTGTTCAGGTTTGCTTGTGACTGTAAGGCGGGAGCTCTTGGATTACCAGGGAGAATTGGGCTTGGTAGCTGAGCAATTTCAGCAGTTGGAGCGTATATTGCCGCCTTTGGATCCTTTAAGAAAAAGAATTTGCGGATCCCTGTTTTGTTTTTCGGGCTTGGCGTTGTTGTTGTTGTTGGGGTTGGAGCGGAGACCAGCCTCTCCCTTAAACTTGTTTCCTTTGTTGTTTTATTAAGGTGTGGAATTTCCTCATTAGATTTTTTTGATTTCCTTTTTTTTTTTTTTTTTTTTTTTGCCTATTGCCGCTTGGCGAACTGTTCCCGATCTCATTTGAACAACCCGAGGTTTGATCTAGAACCTGAACTGATGTCTTCGCCCTTTTTTAGAGGACTCCGTTTCTCAGCCTCTTTTATTAATATTATGTTGGGTCGTGGCCGAGCTTCTTGGCAAATTAATACTACCAGCTGGTCAGTTAAACCGAGTTTGTTCTCAATGGACAGGGTAAATGATTTGGGTTTGGACAAAGCTGTGTTGGTTCCTAGCCGTGGTTTTTCCTCGTAAGTCCTTCGACTTTAGACTAGGATGCGTGGATAAGTGACTTTTAGTTAGTTAGTGGTTTGTGAGAATTTGGTTGTTGTGGCTGAGCTTGGGTAATTTTCCACGACGTGGTGCAGCGCTCTTTGTGTTTTTGGCGTTTACCCTCTCCAAACACGCTATGTGGCGTTATGCCTCCCTCCTGGCAAGCAGTGACCACCAGTATGTGAAGGGCAGTGTTGTAGGCTGGCCTATGAACAAAGTGGGGGCCTGGCTGGACCCTCAGAGTTATAGTGTTTATATTTTTGCCAGCTGTAATAGGAGGGATTGAGTGGTGGAGGACGGCAAATGGCAGGCAGGCAACTGTTTGCGAGTGAGGTGAGCAGGGTAGCAAGCGGAGCACACGGGGGGCACTCAGGCTGGGAGGACCTAGTCAACCGGCCTCTCTGTGCCCGCCCCCGGCTCTTACTTTGCGGCAGCCCCTAGCGGCTGCCGCGCTTGCTTTCGTCTCCCCCCTCCGGCCGCCGCCTCTTACCTTGCTGGCCTTGCTGGCACCTGCTCACTTGTCCCCAGGTACGGTTAGCGGCTCCTCTGCTGCAGACTGAGTGCGGGCAACAGGGGTCGTTAAGCGAGAAATCGGGTATTTCAGGTATTCGCCGGTAGTTTGGGCAGTCCCTCTCCCGCTTCCTTCGGGCAATCCCGCAGTTCCGCCGAGATTGCTCCCAGAGCAGCCCCCTGGACAGCTTGCTCCTGCCGCTCCCGCCTCTCCCGCCTCTCTCAGGCCGTTCCCGTCGGCGTCTTACGGCCCCCTGGACAGCTTACTACGTCTCCCGCCGCTCCCGCCTTTCTCAGGCCGTTTCCGCCGTTCCGACGTCTTTCGGGGTGGGCCTACACCTGGAAGCCTGGTAGCTGCTCCCACTCCCGGTAATCTCCCGGTAACCACCGTGGCTATCGGGGGTCAGGGGTCTCAGGCTCAGACTGTGACTCTGGCGGGCTCTTGCGGGCGACAAACTTCGTGGCAAGCGGCTGTGTAGCCTTTACACTGTTGCCCGCTGCACTGTCTTTCATGGAAAGTGGCCTTCTTCGTTGCACTCACCTCCCTTTTAGAGCCCGTGTGCTCGAAGAGCTTAACACTGGAGGAAACTTTTATTTAAGTGCACAAAGATCCGATGTTCTTTGAACAAAACCTCCATTTTTGCCCAAAGTAGTCTTCCCTTTTCATAACAATTAAACCATTTACTTAATTTTTTTTCCACTACCTCACATGGTTGTGAAAATACTTTTACACACTTATGATGTCTGAGTGCTCGTGTATTATATTGACGGTATTGCCGATTTTAGAAGGCCTAAACAACTCTTTGTAGCTTTTGGTAAGCTTCACTAAGGAAACCCTATTTCCTAGTCCGGCATTGCAAGCTGGATCGTTAGATGCATCTGTGTTTGTGATGTTAAAGGAAAATGTACATTGAATGTTGTCCCTGTCGGCACATTACGCTTTTTGCCCTTTGGCTTTCCTGGGCAACATCTCTTGGGTACATGTGCCAGGCAGCATCATTGTTCGCCATTCACACTTTTACTAAGCTTAATTGTGTGGACGTGTGTGCTTACCAAGAAGCACAAGTCTGGCAACCATTTCTTAGAACTTAGTTCCAAGGCTCTTCTTCAGTTGCTTGCAAGCCATCACTTTAAAGTGCACTGCTTATGCCTATGCAGAGCATGTGATCTGCAGCAGCACATGCTGCAAAGCAAACGGTTAACTTTACTTCTATGTCAGGACCGGAGGCTTCAGATTATGCTATATCTTCCTTCGCTTTATTAACATAAAGAAACCACAGCAGCTTAGGAAAAGATATAATAAGAACAAAAAATGCTTTAAACATAAAGCATTGACGTAATGTTCAACAAAAAATCAACAACAACTCCCAAGAGTCTCTTTGTTATAATCATAGTCCACAGTCCTTTGTCACTGTTCATCATCCCTATATAACCGGACTTCCCATCATCTTCCTCCTCTTTCTTCGCTGCTCCCGCAGCCAGATAAGTGCTTTTCTATTTGTCTTCTTTTATTGTGCTTGATGTCTTGCGGTCTTTGGGGACTCCTTGCATGGTTTATTTCCTTTCAGAGTCCCCTAGTTGCGGGAACGTTCTGCCGTTCCTACGCGACTTTTTTTCCCACTTGTGTGCGGTGTGTACATAGACCGCAAGGGGGCGGCCTGTCGCCTCGCCGACCCTCCGGCGCGCCTCCGCGGTGCGAGGAGCCGCGCCGTGGGGTCTGCTTGCGCAGGGGCCGACCCTCGCGTACCCCTCTGACACCTGGTGCTCCGGGTCTGTACTTCACAAATTGACGCCCTTTGGGGTCTGTATGGCGGTTTTGACCGCGTGAATCGCCTTCGGGCGAGATCTGTGCACCTCTTTATTCGTGTGTGGCCTAGCGCGCTTGAGGGGTACGTAGACCCGGTCCCGGCGAGGAGGGTCTGCGCGCTTGGGGGTTGGTGCAGCCCACCTGCCACGTCAGCTGGCCCAAAACGTGATCGCAGCCGCTGGGCCTGCCCACATTCGAGAACTTTCTCGGTTGCCGCCCTCTTGGGTGCCCCGCATTTGCCCTTGGTTCCGACATGGAAGGGGAGTATGATGAGGAGGCCTGCCCCTATCTGCAGGATGATGAGTTTTATCAGGCGGTGGACAGCTCCATCTATCGTTGTGTGACGGAGGTGGTAGGGCCCATGGAGGACCGCCTTTCGGCCCGCATCGTAGAGGAGTGTGCCAAGCTGGCAGCGGCGCAGGTGCCGCCGCCCCCCGAGCTCCCGGGGACGTCCGGCGGGTTGCCGCCCGCTCCGAAGAGACCCCGGGGTGAGGGGCCTTCATCGGAGGCCCAAGGCGTGGATAAGGGCGCCTTCGAGCGTCTTCGTGACGCCTTCCTGGCCAAGGCGACGGCGGTGCCTCCGACGCCCTTGGTGGACCCTGGCACTTCGGGCGGTCTGTCAACGGCGCCCGCCTCCCCGATCTACGACTCTCCGGACACGGATGACGACGGGGAGTCGACCCGGTCTTGGCTCCCGGCGCCTTCGGGAAAGGAGATGCCCCGAGATGAGTCGGGCATGCTGGACCCGGACGAGATCGTCCACCCCCGATCCGCGGCCTGGGCCCCGGGGGAGACGGTGGCGAAGTTTGTCGCGGGCCGGCTGCGCAAGCCCCTGGAGAAGGAGGCGAGGGGTTGCCTGCGCGGGGAATGCCCTCGGCCTACTTTGGAGGGGAAGGTGGCTATGACCCCAGAATTGGACCCCAAGATGGCCACCTTCCTGGCGAAATTCATGAAGGACCCCAGGAAGGGGATCGATCGGTCCTGGCGGGCCTGCCAGGACAAGCTGTTGGATGCGGTCGGGCCCGCCACGAAGATCCTCGATATGGCGGAGGAGGCTCGAGCGAATGGCACCGCCATTTCACCGGAGGTGCTCTCCAACTGGGCCCAGAGGGTGATCGTCTTCTTGGGCAACGCCAACTGTGCCCTGTCCACGGAGCGGCGGCGGTCGCTCCTTATTAAGCTGGACCCGAAGCTGGGGGACCTGGCCTCGTCGGAGGCAGGTGCCGTGGCCCAGGGTGGCCTCTTCGGTGAACCTTTCATCCGCGAGCTTGGAAAGTTCGTGAACACGTTCACGTCGCTGGACAAGGCCCAGTCCAGCATCAAGAGGGTGTTTCACCAGCGTTTTTCTGGAGGGGCCGGTCGCGGCAGGGGCCGCGCGATCGGCCGTGGTCAGCAGACCAACAACCGTGGACAAGGCTCCGGAAGAGGTCAGTACCAGACCTCGGCCAACTACACCAATTTCTACCCCACGAGGGGACAACGCTATGGTGGAAGAGGATTCCAAAAGAAGTCCGGACAGGGAAATGCCCCCGGTAAGTGTACTTTGCTTGGATCAAGTTCCGATTGGGGGGCGGCTGGCAAGCTTTTACGGGGAGTGGGAGTTGCTCACTGCCGATGCTTGGGTTTTGCAAACTGTGAGAGGTTTCCATATAGAGTTTCACGACCTGCCAACTCAGGTGAGGCCCCCGCGCCCAATGGTTTTCTCAGATTCCGACGCGCGATTGATAGACGGGGAGGTCTCGGACTTGCTGCGCAAGGGAGCCATCCGCCTATCAACGCGCCACCCGCATGGGTTCCTCAGCAACGTCTTCTTGGTAGACAAGACGGATGGGGGCAAGAGGCCTGTGATCAATCTCAAGGAATTCAATGGGTGGTTGGTCTACCGTCACTTCAAGATGGAGGGGATCCACCTCCTTCGGGACGTGCTCCTCCCTCGGGATTGGATGGTGCGACTGGATCTCAAGGATGCCTACTTGGTCGTTCCCATCCACCCCCCTCATCGTCGTTTCCTACAATTCCTGTGGGACGGCCAGGTGTTCGAATTCACCGCCCTGCCGTTCGGCCTTTCTTCGGCCCCGTGGTGCTTCACGAAGGTCCTTCACCCGGTAGTGGAGTTTCTCAGAAGCCAGGGGGTCCGTATGATAGTATACTTAGACGACATCCTCCTCATGGGGCAGTGCCCGGAGGTACTGGCAGGACAACTGCGTCAAGCGGTCGGCCTGCTTCTGAGACTGGGGTTCGTCGTCGACGGCTCCAAGTCGGTCTTGGTTCCCACTCAGCAGATCACCTTTTTAGGTTTCGTGGTGGACTCGGTGCAGGCGGTCTTGAGCCTACCGAGCCGGAAGGTCGCAAAGATACGGCACCTGCTTCGGCAGACGATCGCGAGGGATCGTACGTCACTGCGCCATGTCGCCAAGGTGGTGGGTCTTCTGTCGTCCTCCATCCAGGCGATTTTCCCAGGCCCGCTGCACTACAGGGCTCTTCAGCGCCTGAAAGCGCAGCATTTGCGCCGTGGGATGTGTTACGATCAGTGGGTTCCCCTCACGGACGAAGTGAAGGAGGAGATGTCATGGTGGCTGTCTCACATGGAGGCATGGAATGGGCGAGCGATCTTCGGGTCGGCTCCGGACTTAATCATAGAGTCCGACGCCAGCAGGTCGGGCTGGGGCGCCCGGTGCGGGGATTTTTCCACCGGCGGCGCCTGGTCGTCAGAAGAACAACAATTGCATATCAATTGTTTGGAGCTCCTTGCGGGCTCCTTCGCGGTTCGCTGTTGGACCAAAGATTCGGTCAAGGCTTGTGTCCTGCTCCGGATGGACAATGTTTCGGCGGTCCGATATGTGAACCACCTGGGAGGTCCTCGGTCCCGCGCCTTGGCGGACTTAGCGAAGGACTTCTGGGATTATTGCCTGTCTCGTCACATTGCGGTGACGGCGGAGTATCTGCCAGGCCAGTCCAATCAGGTAGCGGATTGGCACTCTCGACATCTCAGGGATGCCAGCCAGTGGACACTGGATCCGGGAGTCTTCCGGTGGCTACACTCCCTTTGGGGCCCCTTCTCGGTGGACCTCTTCGCGTCCCGTCTCGACCACCAGCTGCCGCGGTTTTACAGCTGGAGGCCGGACCCTCTGGCGGAGGCCACGGACGCGTTCTTGCAGGATTGGAGTCGGGAACAGCCGTTTGCGTTTCCCCCGTTCTCCATGATCATGCGAACGGCGGCTCAAATACGCCGCCAGGGTGCGGACCTGGTGTTGGTTACACCGCTGTGGAGGTCTCAAGTATGGTTTCCGGTTCTTCTGGAACTTTCCTGGGATTTTCCAATCCTACTCCCCCTGTTTCCTCTGCTCCTGACGAGCCCGGATCGGGAACCTCACCCTCTCGTCATGCAGAACACTCTCCGCCTCGTGGCGTGGAGGCTCTCAGGAGACGCTGGACGCTCCCGGGCCTTTCGGGGTCAGCTGAGCACTTGCTCTCCAAAGCATGGGCCGATAGTACGACGAAGCGTTACAGATCCGCTTGGCTTAAGTGGATGCGTTGGTGTTTACGAAGGGATTTGGATCCCGTGGTCGCCGGCCTTGTTCCCGTGCTGAATTTCCTGGCTCATTTGGCCGACAAGGGTTTGGCGTATAGAACGATCAATGCTATCCGGTCGGCGATTTCTGCGGGCCATGATAACATCGATGGCCATCCGGTAGGGGAACACCCTTTTGTGTGCCGGCTTCTGCGAGCGGTTCGCCTCGCGCTACCGCCAGAGCCCAGGTACTCCGTCCTTTGGGGCGTCAATTTGGTCCTGAACCTGTTCCTATCGTGGCCAGCGAATTCTTATCTGTCTCTGAAGGAGCTTTCGGCGAAATTAGCCATGTTGTTATGTCTGGTCTCTTGTAGGCGCGTCTCGGACGTGCGCGCGCTGGATGTTTCTGCACGCATTTTTTCCCCGGAGGGGGTTACTTTTACGGTGGGTCGACGCACTAAGACGTTGTCGCGTTCCATTTCTTATCCAGCCTTTACTGACACTCCTAAGTTGTGTGTCGTGCAATGCCTCAAAGCATATGAGGACCTGACCTTGGATCTACGCCCTCCGGGCGAGCGTCAGTTGTTGATTGCCCTGCGGAAGCCACACAAAGCTGTCTCCTCCCCCACCATCGCTAGGTGGGTGCGTTGGGTCATGCAAGAAGCGGGCATCAATACTTCTCTCTTTGGAGCACACTCCGCCAGGGGGGCCATGGCCTCTAAGGCATTCTCGGTGGGTGCTCGTCTGGAGGACCTTATGCGAGCGGCGGACTGGTCCTCGGATTCCACCTTCAAGAGGTTTTATTTTAAGCCGGTGGTGGATTTAGCTCAGTTGGTGGTAAGTAAGCTTTAAACTAGCATAATCTGAAGCCTCCGGTCCTGACATAGAATCGAAATTTGCCTAGCTTACGTAACGGTAAGTTTCAATTCTATTAAGGACACGGAGGCGAGGATTATCCCACCCGGACTACGGTGGTGTCTCTACCCACCCGTATGGCAGTAAGTAAAGCGTTTTCCTTTACGTTGTCTGTACTGTGTTGTTCACTGAATGCTCCTCGCCTTGTTGTAGCCTTTTCCTGGGCCACCTCGCTGATGCTGTTCCTTTTTTGGCAGGCAACGACGGTGCTAAACAGGACCAATGAGGCTTAAGCGTGATCTGCGCGAAGAAAGAGGAGGAAGATGATGGGAAGTCCGGTTATATAGGGATGATGAACAGTGACAAAGGACTGTGGACTATGATTATAACAAAGAGACTCTTGGGAGTTGTTGTTGATTTTTTGTTGAACATTACGTCAATGCTTTATGTTTAAAGCATTTTTTGTTCTTATTATATCTTTTCCTAAGCTGCTGTGGTTTCTTTATGTTAATAAAGCGAAGGAAGATATAGCATAATCCTCGCCTCCGTGTCCTTAATAGAATTGAAACTTACCGTTACGTAAGCTAGGCAAATTTCGATTCTCTGAAACAGTCTGTTGCAGATTGAAAGGGTAGTGTAGATTCACATGATCCCTCCTACTTCACCTGATGGGAGCTCATGGAATGACAATTGGAAGATACAATATTTTTCAAAGAAGTCATTCACTCTACACTAGTAAACATAAATTCACTGATATCGGAAAAAAAGACAATCTGAGGAGGAATCTATGTCTTGGTGCTTTGTAAGTTTCGGGAAGGGATCAATCACTACCCTGATACAGAAACCTTTCAAACAACTTGCAATTTGTGTGCCCAACATTAGATGGCAGGAGTGTGCCGAGCATGTGATCTCCAGCACTATAATCTGCAAACTGATTGTTAAAGGTACCTAACGTTTTCCTTGAGATGCAGAGGGGATCTTACAGTGTGTCCGGCATATTGCATTTGGTTTTTATTCTTGAAGAAGGAGATATGGTAAGTATGAGACCACAGATTGGTAACCTTGTTGAGACACTGGTTTAGGAACACGAGGAATTTCTTGTTTTCCTTAAACGATCCAGCGGGCTGAAGTTTTCTTTCCTTTTTCAAAGCTTTTTAGGTAGATTTGGTGTCACTGTAACTGAAGTGCGCAAAATGTTTTTGTCCTAGGGCCAATAATGGGAGATGATATTTATTTTCTAAAACTGATAAAAATTCCCTGTGCTTATCTAGGTATAAGACTATCTAATAAATGGTGATTAAAAGTAGTCTACTGACTGCTTCAAAATAGGTAGGTCGAAATATTTGTCATATTTTATACAAGTCAAGTCAAATCACTTTATTTGATTAATTAAAATCATAAAAGTACACATATAAATCACATTCAATAAATACAATATTAAAACAGTGAAAGAGTCATAGAGAAGTCCTTATAGTAATTATTTACAAATTTCATATATATACAAGTCCGGAAAAATACAGTAAAATTCATGGTTCGCTTGTACTCAGGCCTCTTAATTTCTTAGATCTTACGGCTGCTACAAGATAACTAGCAATATTAAAAATATTCCATGTGTTGTGCAACAATTGCTAATACATTAAAGCAGGTTTAACCTGATGGAACCCCAGACCTCTTAAAAGTGGGATAATAAACTTTTTCCTGATTGTTGAATAATGTTTGCAAAAGAACATAAAGTGCGTATTATCTTGGGTTGGACAGTTATCACAGTCACAAAATGCTGCCATTTCAGGTACAGTCCATCCCTGATATGTTCCCAATAAAAGGTGTATCTGATTGAACCGAAATCTAGTTAACAACCAACGATGGTATGGTCTTGTTACTACCTTTAAATACGGTTCTATAGATGGGGAGGTAACTAATAGGAAATGAGCTCTCACCGTGGGCTTTAATAGTTCCTCAGTCTCTCGTTCCTGGAGCCTTAGGGACAGGACAGAAAGTGCTTTTTACCCCACATTATGTCTCCTTTAACAATAGATTCGGGGCTTTCATAGATTTCTGGTCGCCCTAGTTTCGAAAACATTACCTTTACGTAAGAGAGCCACTGTATTTCGTCTCCCTTATCTAAGCTAATACAGTCTTTTAAAATACAACAGTTTAATTTTAACTCAGGATTAAGCCAAGTTTTTAACCATCAAATAAGGGGGGCCATGCTAATCAAATCACCAACAAACCCCATTCCTAGCTCCTGGTGTACAGCGAATGTTGGGGTGGATTGAGGGATAGATAAAAGACAACAAAACAATTTATTTTCGGCCTTTTGCACATCTGCCATCGGTGTATATCCCCAGATTGCAACACCGTATAGTGTTAATGCAAGACATATTGCTTTATAAATTGCTAGAATTGCCTCAAATGGTCTTCCCCCTAAACGCTGTGTCAAATTTAGCAGGGCTGATCCCGCTCGCACTAAGGCGTTCTTTTTTGCTAACCTCTGGGGCGTCCATGTACAGCTGTTGTCAAGCAGGACCCCAAGGTATGTAAAGGCCCTCACTTTTTGGATCTCAACCCCTCTACAGTAAAAGGTTTTCACTTTATTCTTTCGGGGGCCCATGGCCATAACATGGGACTTGGTAGTATTAACCACCAGATCCAATGAGGTCATAAATTCCCCAAAAGAGTTCATTAGCCTCTGTAAACCTATCAGGGTACGTGCTAGTAGGATGGCATTGTCCGCGTATAGGAGAACTGGGATGGTACTACTTCCTATACTCGGGACGTCATATTTTATACATTTACAATGTCATCAGATTTTCATATACAGGAGCATAATTAAAATGGTTAATGCAGTCAATACATTTCAAATATGGGACTGTTCTTACAACTGTATACATATATAAATAACACTGTTTATTACTTATTGTTTAAATATTCCTCTAAAATAGTATGTTAGCTCTAATATATATCTCTTTCAACAGGATCACTTTGAACCGACTTTCCCAACTCAGCTTAAAAAAATTCCAGATGTAGTCAAGCATCAGAAGAAGCCTTCTTCAACTTCATCAGATTCAATACCAGCATGTACTTTGCTTACTCTTCAGAAGCACTCTTCTTTAGAAAAAAGCCACTCCAACCCTTTTTTGACAAATGCACTTTTAGGAAACCGACAACCAAATGGTGTCATTCACTGTGTCAGTCAGGATGTTCCTTTAGTACTTGCATCTAAAGCGCAATGCAACACAAATGAAAACATGGTATCTTCTGCCAGTAAACACTTTTATTCACCATTAAATCTAACAACATGCACAAAAAAAAGTTCTACCAATCCAACGCCAGTTGTGCTTTCTACCTCGTCTGTGGTACAGAATCTTGGAAAGGAAACCCCTGTTTGCAATATGTTAAGTGCTGTAAAGACTCAACATCACCTTCATACAGCAAAATCTTTAATTGACCATTTTAGAGGGATAGACTCTGATATTGCCAGCAGTAAGGACTCTGATGAATCCAATGAAGAGGACAATGATGAGGAAGATGATGTTGATGATTCCGACAATAGTCACTCAGGTATTTTAGTATTAATATTGATGTATATTTTTCAAATGTAATATTAAAAATACAAACAGTTCTTATAGCACAGTGTTTTTAGGTTAAGCCTGTAGCACCGCGCATGTGCTGCTCAGCGAGACTTTATGTAAGGGCTTCTGAAACCTCACCACAAGCTTGTGCATGTGTTTATTTTTTGTGTCATAGGCTATTGGGCTTTGCGTTCGTCTTTCTAAGAAAGCACGCACTTGGGCAAAGGCGGGCGCATGTCCTGCCTTTGTTCGTCCCATGGCCTATTGCCTGCGATTACCTGCATGGGTGGCATCTGTTTTGAATTATCGTGCCCAGACGCGGTGCGATAATTGAAAACATCGCTCGCTGTGCTTTTAGAATTCCACAGCTGCTGGGGGGGCTTGTTTTAGAGTTTGTGGTATATTAAACTGAAAACAAAGTACAGGTAGCATGAACTAGTAATGAAGGCTGCAGTGCTTATGGTTACACTGATGTGGACTGTGCATTATTTATTCAGTTTTCATGCCCAGAGGCGGTGGGGCAGGCAAAGTCCAATAGTGTCAACACACTGAACACGGTTTGCGTCCTCTTGAGGAGAAAGCGCGACAAAGGGGTAGGTTGTGAAGAAAGACGTGTGCACCAGATGACCGGACTCGTCAGTGACTTAAGCTGTTTACATGTCATTGCCAGTACTGGTGCATTGCGGAATTATGTGTAACTGTTTCCTGGTTATTTATTATACAACTACAGCAGTGATTTCCATGGAAACAGTTCTCTCGCCCTAATTGGCGACTCTTCCTGTGACGTCACTTTGGGGGCCGGCTAGTTATGAAACTAGTGCTGGCGGGAAAAAGATGAAGAGTCGGATTTGGGGATGCGGTGGCAGAGACTGAAGAGGGTATGCAAAGTCATAGACGCAGACTTCCAACAGACAAAACTTACGCAAGAACAAAAAGTGGAAAACCGCACTCGTAAAAGAAGTAGAGGTGCTGAGAGAAGTTTTAAAAAAGCGAAGAGACCCACAACATGGAGGGGATGGAGACAGACATGCCCGGGCTTGAGAAGTTCTCCCTAGGGGAGCTGCGAAGGTCTCAGGTAGGTTATCGACCCGAGGAAATAACACGATACACGGGGAAAACCTCACTCCCTCCTTGTCGCTTCTCCTACATCTCCCTGAACTCAACTGCTCACCTATTATGCAGGTACCTGGCTCGCCTTGAGCCTGCCGTGAATCGCCCTCCACTAATTAATATACTATAGATTATCGTATGTTAATCAGTTGTGGGCGAGCTACTGAAAGCTCGAGCAGGGTGCTTGGCTTATTTTAACTCTAGGGCCTCGTAGACCATCGATCCCAAAATGAATTGAGTTTCATGTAGTTCCTGCCAGCCAACACGCTTTAGCTTCATGGGCAGGATTTAAAGACATCATTAACCTTTACTGGAGAAAGAAATACCCATCTAGTAACAAAGATGCTCATTGTGAAATCAGAAATACTGGGATCAGTCTGTGCTTTCCGCTTGACAAAATTGTGGTATGCTAGGTATATATTTTATTTGACCAAGTCTCCCTTTTCTTCATTATCACACAGCATCGTCAGATTTGGGAGTTCAGGATATGTGCTATACAAAAGCCTCTTGTGTTTGATTTAATATTCTACTATGTTGTTCCATGGACGATTAGAATCTAGAATGTATATAGAATGCCAGTGACGCGAGACTTGCCTCTTAGTTCACTAATGGCATTGTCGACATTGCAAGGGTCAGAAAATGTTTATGTTTTAAAACTAGCACTTTTTAGTGCTAGCACTTTTTACTACATGCCTGTCAATGTAATGATATAATGAACTTAGGTAAAACGCTTAAGTAGGTTTAAGAAATGCACTTTTTTTACTTTTTGAAGAGACATTATCATATTTTTGTCATGTTTGTTGCGGATTTAGATGCCAAATATTTTGGAAGCTCCGCTCAAGTATGGACTCTTAGAGCAGAACCAGACCCTAGGCATGGCTGTGGCTTGGCTATCTTAGTTAATTTCTTTGCTCACTGCCCTCTAATATGTAAAGAGAGTGGGATCAAAATGGGACTTTTTTAGTCTGCGATGTATAGCTAAATAAACACTGAGCAATATTTACACCACACTTGGCTTGACAGTAGAACATTATTCAGGTAAGTGCCTTTGCTTGGATTAATGGACATCTTTTAAGTAGTTTTTGAGAAATAATCACTTAATTTTTTTCCAGAGGCATTTAGAGTTTAAATTATAGAGCGATCTAGACGGGTAATTAGAAGATGTGCATGAATTTAGGTACACAGACTTCCACCATCCAAAATGAACAAGCATTGGCATAGCCAGTAGGTCTCACTTTTGGGACTTTATAAGTGTTTAGTTATGTAGCACAATATCCTTGGTGCAACAAAATCAACTGTTGCATGGCTAAACACTTATAAGGTCCCAAAGTCGAAACCTATTGGCTATGCCAATGTTTAATATAGTGCTAATGAGTTTCAGGGTTGACAAATACCTTCAAGAAAGTTCCTTGGCTCAGGAAAACTGTTGCAGGTTTCTTCCTACTTTTAACCCGGACTTCTTTCCCTTCCCCACATAGTTTCTTTGGTTTTGTTACACAAAACATAGTGCAGGCTATTCATATTCATAGCATATTATTTCTAACTCCATATTAAACAAATCTTGATATTGGCCATACGAATTGTAAAGCAACATACCAAGCAAACATTTTTCTAATTACATTTTAGTAAACCAAGTGGTTCCAGAATAATCTTCTGTGTGGGGACACTGAATGTTACAGTTTAATTCCTAACTGAGACATATCTTAAATCACTGAGTCGTTGGTCATTTGCAAGGCTGTAAATTTACCACATTTGACATTTCACCCCTTACTATTTTGCCCTCTGTTATACGTTGAGGGAGAAAGATGCCACAGAAAGATCTAGATGGCTCCAGAATGTCTCAGCAGTGGTGGATCAGTAAATTGCTTTAACTTAAAACATTCAGTAGAGTGCCATGTGTCCTCAACAGAAGTCTCTGTTTTAGAGAGAAAGCCAACACAAGTTCCCCACAGGCTGCAAATAAGAATTACTTTATCATCCTATCAACTGAGGGTCCTTTATGATTGGGACCTTGAAATGCTTGTATACAACACAAAGTACATAGCTTCTTAATTATCATTTATGTATAGATGCCACACATGGTATTTGTGGAGGTTAATAAATCAAGTAGTCTTAATATCTGATAGAGACTTTTAGTCACAGATTCCTTACCTTTGATTTTCCCCAGGCATTAGACTGGATCTAGGAGAATTTTTTATGAGCAGTACCCGTGCACACGAGTAGGTGGTGTCATTCGGTTCCACGTGGTGTAGTTGGCATTGTCTCCACTGAAAGTCATGTCCACGTTACCTTTACCCTGATCCGAGAGAAGAGTTACATGATTTTTGCAACATTTTGTTGACCTTTTTTGAGGTTTTTACTTCAGTGTGTCACAGATATCATCGAGAAAGATAGGTTTTAAACCATGCGGGGGCCTGTCGCTGTGCCTTGTCTTACACAAGTGCAATAGCAGGCCTGTAGTCACAGTTTAAGTGGTCTCTCATGGGTTGCAATATTCATACTGCAGCCTATGGGAGACCCTTGGACCCTTTGTACCATATACTAGAGACTCACAATGGTTAACCAGTTACCAACTGTGGAGGTACAAAAGTACTTATCATGGTCAATTTAGGGAGGAAGCACTGTGGGTGGGGTCCTGATTAGTGGAATCCCAGTCAGACTAGTCATAAACAATACTGACACCAGAAAACAGTGGGGGTAACAGGAAAGCAGATCTACTTTCCTACAGACAATGACATCACTGATATCTTGAATGACACAGAATCACTAATTCACCCACTCACACCCCTATATAATGTCTCATACACCCACACAACTACTCACATACCCATTCCCAGACCCATACGCTTTCTCACACAACCACTCACTCATCCATAGAACTACTCACACACCCACTCACATAGCTACTCATACAACCAATCACTCACCAATACAACCACTTCCACAGCCACACCCTCCACTGTACAGCTACTCACACATCCACTTATTCACCAATACAGCCACTCACACACCCATATAGCCCCTCAATGCAGCCACTGACTCATGCATGCAAGCACTCATGCACCCACACTTAGATAGCCATGCACATATTCATATACGTACTCCCATATCCACTCACCCATAAAGCCACTCACACACCCAGTCACTCATACAGCAAGACATCTACCCATCCATAGTCACTCACACACACACCCACCCACCATTCCATACAACCAGTCACACAGCCACTCACTCACCCATACAGCCACTCAGATGCTCACTCACACGGATACACACAGCCATCCACATAATATATGTTAGAAGTAGTATCACACATGTATTACAACTAGTATACTATGTTTAACACTCATGATAGTTACACTCACTGGGTGATGTCATCAGTGATGTCACGACAATGTCATGAGTGATGTAATATGTGAGGTCATAGGCAGTGTATTGTGGGGGGCATAAGCTATAGTTAGCTAAGGTAACTGTAACTGAAGGTTTTCTGTGGTTTTGTATAAACGAAACATGAGCCGAACTATAACATCCCTGTAAACTGTTTTTTTCTCAGTGAATATATATATTTATTTACACACACACACACATACATAAAATGCAGATTTTAGAGCGCAGTGTAGCGGTACTACTTGAAAATCCAGGTCTTCAGCTTCTTGCGCAATTCAAGAAGTAAAGACGAGGTCCTTATGTTTAGCGGTTGGTCGTTTTCACGCTCTGGGAGCGTTGTAAGAGAAGGCTTGACAACTTTACACACAAACACGCACGCGCGCACACATACACAGGTGCACACACAAGCTCTCTCGCTCCCTGACTTGTCCTCATAGTGTGTTCTCAACACACCGAGGATTGATATTCATAACACCCTATTACAAAGATGGTGTTTGGGTCTGTCAGGGTTTATCCACACTATGAGGACCGATTCGGTCCTCAAAGCATGGGATATATATTTGGTTCCGCCTTGCAATTGGCAGTCAGGAGGCCCGCCAAATCTCCAGCCTTATTAGGAAACAATGGCCAGTTGTCCTCACAGATCCAGTGCTAAAAGAAATCTTACCCCCCAAACCAACTGTCACATATAGGCGTGCTTTTAGCATGCGGAATGAGTTGGTTTCAAGCAGTCCTGAGATGCCAAAAAACGATGATTGGCTTTCACCACGTAAGGGCTTTTACAAGTGCATATCTTGCCGCGCTTGTAATTTTGGTATGAACACAAGATCATATGTCACCCCCTTTGACCCAAAACCCATTAACATCAGGGCACATTTCACTTGCAAAACTGAGCTGGCAGTGTATGTTCTCACTTGCACGTGTGATTTAAGGTACGATGGGAGCCCAAAATTACCTGTGCACCAACGCATTCTACAACACCTAAGAGCAATAACAAATAATGACCAAAGTTACCCTGTTGCTTGGCATTTTCACTCACATCACAATAGAAATTTGTCACATCTCAAGTACTATGTGATTGATGCAGTGAGAACTTCTAAGAGAGGGGGAGACTATGAAAAACAACTTAGAAGTTTGGAATCCAAATATATCGTTCGGCTGAACAGTAAGAGCCCAGGGGGGCTCAACATGGGTGAAGAACTTAGCAATTTCCTGTAAATACCCATACCCTTATCAGATAATCACAATCTTTTTTCCTTATGCCTCAACATTAGACCTGACATGAGGCAGTAGTCTAGTACCCATTAGTCGCCTATCATTTAGAGCAAGGCAAGAATTCTTTTTTATTTTAATTTTATATGAAACAAAAGCACTGGCACACGTTTAATCAAATTTAGTTAAGTTTCATTTGGCACCATCTTGGTTTATACTCATGCACACTCCTTCCCCACCGTTATTTTAAGTTTACAATTTTGTTTACTAGATGGACATGAAATTAACCATGACGAGGTGTGCGCTAGTCCCTCAAGCACAATATTGCATCTTTAATCTATAGAACCTACAGAGGTATCAAATATCATAGACTACATGTGATTAGTCATGTACATTAAATATGTTTGTAACAATCCATAGTCGGCCTAGCAAAACATCAAAATGTCAAAAAAGGATTTGTGTGATCATATATGGTTGAAGTTATATCTACCATTAATGTGATAGCATTTCAAATTGCGTATTTGCACAGTTATAAAGTTTACATGGCACTTTGCACTTTTACTTGAAATGTATTTAAACATATAAATCATGTCTTTTCAGGCATTACGTATTTGCACTTGACATTTTAAAAAATTGCCTATTTGCACATTAACTTGCGTATTTGCACATGTGTCTTATGTTTACATTAATATCGGTTGAATATAATGCTATTTGCACTAATGTGATCACCATCAATATTGTTATTGTATTTGTACATATATGAATGGACAATGTATGTTTCACCACTTACCAATGGCCGCTATGGTAGTTACCTATTATCTTAAGCTACTAGTCCTTTGTTCATGTTAACTTCTGTGAGTGCACTGGCGCGCTTTTTGACCATTAGTGTTTGTTATTTAATGGTTACCATGTCCATTTTTCCAGTGAGCAAGGGCGTCCGCGCCCGAAACGCGTCTGTATGATTATTTCTGCACCCTGCACTTTAATGGCAAAATAAACGAAGCAATTTCCCAAGCCTGACTCCAGACGATAATTGCTGTTTGCGTGCTGGGAAAACGGGCAGAGGCGCTGCCGTTTTTCAAGTTGGAGATATATATATATATATATATATATATATATATATATATATATATATATATATATATATTCAAAAGTACTTGCCCCGCTCCTACTCCAACTTCCTGCCGGATTCACACAGAAGACAAGGCAGACCCAATTTGGTGCTTTGATTTTATTTTTCAGACGCCACCAAAACCCTCACGACGCGTTTCGGCAGATCCCTGCCTTGATCACATGACAGCATCCTCCTGAAGCACACCTCTTTTTAAAGTGCAAGTTCTACAATAGTACTACAATATACATAAAAGACATATTTACATAGTCTTTCTTGTTTTTCAATCTATATTAACATTGAAATTGATTGTCATAATTGTAAATTACAATTTTTTAAAAAGAGATGTAATCCCATATTAGTAAAATCAGGGTAAAAATAGTTATACTTGTAAAATACGTTAGTGGCACAAAATACTTGTAAAATACTTTTTTCAAACCACATTACAGTGTTAGTATGCCATAGTGGTAGTAAAATATATGGTTTTCACATTGTTATTGCATAAATGCTTTTAGTATTTTGGCCATCATTATACACCGGCCTATAGCTGCAATCCTTTACCCTTTATTTCACTAAGGAATTTCCCCAGTACTCTTATGTCTTTTAACTTTTTTTTGTGTGATGTGCTTCTACTTATAGAAACCCAATATAACACCCTATTGGTGTATTATGTGAATGTAAAGTGCTAGAAAGTGCAGAAAGAATGATAAACTAGTTTTAAAAAAAATAATTCCCCAATGTGTGTTTCTCTGTATTCATAATTCCTAAAGCATTGTGCAATAAGTATTTCATTCTAACAGTAACTTGGAGTACGATATCCACAGAAAGATCTTGTAAATTCTATTTTTTTGTATTCAGGACATGATTCCCACAATCAGTTAAAACAACATTCTCTGCTTAAAACAATGTGTTAAAAAACCAATTCATGTCATCACTATAAAATGTACTATACATATCTATATGTATAAAAAGGGATTATATACATAGAAACAAATATATAAATAGATAACCAATAGAAATAAGTTCTAAAAGGTATTAAATGATGTATATCTCCTCTAAAATAAAGCATCAATATAAAATATTTTCAAGATGAACAAAATAGATCAATCTTTACAATCCTCCACTTATTTTTAATTCTCTAGATTTTTTAGTGGTGTGGCTACGTATTTCATCTGAGTGTTATACCTTCACCTATCAACATATTTAGATACCATTGAAATGTATGTTTGAAAGTGAATTAGTTAGTTTATTTGAGTGGGTCTACCTTAGTCTAGGTACGTATAAAGGTCTTCCCCCATGTTCAAACCATTCGGTTGTTTACTATCTTATAGTAAAATATAATGGGTCTCCAGGCGACGTAGCATTCCCTCTCTATCCCTGCCCCTCCTTTGAATGGGGACACGATCTACCAGATAGCATTTAAGATCATTTGGCTTCCCCCCATGATGTTCCTTGAAGTGGCGGGCCACCGGGTGTGAGGAGGTGGCCTGATATGCAGTGGTCACTATTCTAGTGCCCACTATGTATCAGTCCAGCAACCCTTATTGATGATTGGTTGTAAGTCAACCTTATAGACCAGCTATCCTAGTAGCATGGATACGAGCAGTCTAAGGCTAAAGACTCGAGAGGGCGTGTTAAGCCAGCTGTTTACCACACATATACCCCTTGAATACCCAGTGAAAGGACACCACACAAGTGTTATGAAAATAAACAGTTATTTATTTAAAGATCACAACAGCCCTGTACTCTTTATGAGGACAGGGTACTAAGCACAAACCAAAACTCTTACAAAAATACTTAAGTTAGCACAGTATATACAAATGCCCGAGGGGCACGGAAAACCATATACTCTGAAAGTGGAATGCGAAATTCCTAGCAGGTAAGTACAGTACTAATAGCTTTTGGAATCGCTAGGACTTGACTAGGGAATCGTTAGATTACTTCTAGGAGGCCTAGGGGACTCGGGTGCAGTGTGTGCACTCTCACGCGAGATGCGGGACAAAAGTCTATGGTAGCTAGGAAATAGAAAGTTAGTGTTCTCGGGCGAACCCGACCTGGTAGGGAGAAAACGAAAGTAGATTCTGACCCTTGGATAGTGAGGCTATGCTGGGGCACCGAAATGCCGAAGTTACCTAGCCCAGGGGCTGCAGCTGCATAGGTCTGAAAAGACGTCGGGAATCCTCGTAGACGGACCAGGAGCCGGAAGAAAAGATGCTGGCCGGTGACCAGTGAAGAAAGTTCAGTCGGATCCAAGCCTGGATCTTGAAGATAGATGACACCTGAAAGCAGAGGGGACCAAGTTCGAGACTACTAGCCAGTAGTCAGTGGGCACCAGGAGGGCACCGGATGGTAGCCACCTCGACAAGGTGAGTGGGTGACGCTGTAGCTCGAAGATCTCGCGGACCAGGAGGCGTTGTCGGCGACCAGGATGGAGGATCGAGCTGTCCCACGAAGATGGAAGCTGTCGGCGTCGCTGGACCCAGGATTGGGCAACAAAGCCTTGGCAAATTCAAGCCCACGCGGTGGACCTAAAATGGCGTCTGGAGTGGACCAGGAGGGTCCGGGGTGCCTCTCTTGAACAAGGAAGCAAGGGCCAGCCTGGAGCAACCAGACCAGCAGTCGTGAAGTCGTTGGGCGTCGTTCAGAAGGCCACAAGCCAGCCGGCTAGTAGCCAAACAACGCGGTGCACAGCAAACAGCAGAAGGGCCCCACGCCGATCGTGGAGATGCAGGGGGGCTGATCTTGGGTGCTGGAGCTGCGCAGGGTCGGGGCTTCTCGGACCCCAAAGCACTCACCAGTGGAGGACACAGTGGGCTTGCAGTAAAGATGTCGTGCAGTCTTGGCGATCGTCGGTCCCTTGAGGTCTCGTCGCACTCACGGTTCTCAGCTTGGCTGTAGAGGTGAGTAGAGGTCAGAGGTGCCAGGGAGCCGGGTCTCGTCGAGCTGGGTGATAAAGCAATACCAAAGATAGCATTTAACCGCGAGGATTATAATGCACTTAAGAGTATATGGTATGCGTTATCATGGAACAGCTATTAGGACTTGATTCCGCAAGCTGCAGACAGGCTCAGCTCATGCCAGAGCACCATCTCACACGATTCCAAGCACTCTGCCTTCAGGATTGTCAAGGCCTGCCATAGGAGTGACTGATAGGAATCTGTGTGTCCATTTTAGGGTTAGGTATAGGTATACTACACCTACAGCAAAGAGTGATTACACGACTTTGCCCCAGCTGTCATGCAGCCAGTTGTGTCAAATTTAAGAGGCCAGCCAGGGGTGGCATAATACATGCTGCAGCCCCTGGCAGCCCTGGGTACACCCATGCCCTGAGTTACAGGGTCTGATAGGGTGGCCCAGTACCAATTGGAAATGTACCTAGGGTACATGGAATCCATTTTGAAGAGAGAGCAGTAGGCCTGGGGTCCTGATTGGCAGGGTCCCAGGTCGACTATGTCCAAAACCAGCTAAAACACAGGGCAAAAAGTTGGGGAGGGTCGTTGTTATTGATTGCCCTAATATGTTGAAGTATTCGCTGATGTTTAACCACACTATGAGGACCGATTCGGTCCTCAAAGCATGGGATATATACTTGGTTCCGCCTTGCAATTGGCAGTCAGGAGTTGTATATATATATATATATATATATGTGTGTGTGTGTGTATATATATATATATATATATATATATATATATATATATATATATATATATTTGCCCCAGTATTGGAACTTTCATAGATTCCCATGCTTTGTATCATTCACTGTCGTCGGAATGGGAGCCTCTGTAAATAAAAAATATCATAATCCTAGGTACAAAAGAGAAAATTAGGCCTAGGCCTCATCTCATTTTGTAGCCTGTCCACCTCTTTTTGTAAAAGAGACCAACCTATCTGCAACAACCAATCAGAAGAGCCTCACCCCATAGAACCCTCCTGAGAGAGCCTCAGAGCCTCAGATTTTCTACCGCACGTTGTGCTAAGGGAGTCTCCACTGGGCTTTGCTCAGTTTTCTTCAAACAACTTTAATTCAACCCTTTTTTCTTGGAAAATGACTGACAAGGAGAAGAAGGCTTTGTTCAAGGCTTGTGCTACTTGCTCTAAAAAGCGTCTGTATGTAGACGACAAGCATACAGATTGCATTTATTGCTTGTACCCTGACCACAAAGCTACAGAATGTAAGATATGCAGGACCTTTTCATCAAAGACCTTGCGAGACAGAGAAGGGAGGCTTTTAACCTGGCTTCAAAAGATGAAATCCAGGAAGGACATCGCTTCTAGCGACAGTAAGGAGTCTTCGTCAGCAGCCTCATCGAGAAGATCTGTTAAAAGGGGTAGTTCTTCCCCTTCTACCTCTGCTGAGCCTCCTTCAAAATCCACCCAATGGATCTCTGACAGGTCTGGTGGTTCGGATCCCCTAAAATCTCCTCACCGAGGTGTAAAGGAGAAAGTGGGTGTGAGTGCTGAGGTGATTTCTTCACAGAAAGGTTCAAAAGTGCCTTCTGTTCCCTCACCATCTTCATAGAAGTAAAAAGGTTTCAAAAAACCTGCCTCTCTTCCTCAGGAGTCCAAGTCTGTGAAGAAATCCCACCCGTCGACAGTGGCATCCACAGGTACGTCGACGACGGCGGTGAAAACTCTTCATTCTTCCAGTTTGGCCTCGTCGGCGATGGCTTCGTCGACGGCTTTGAAACCTTCGATGTCGACGAGTGGACTACCTTCTTTGTTGACGAGTTTGGTATCCTCAGTGTCAACGAGGATGACGCCGACCGTGGTGTCGACGAAGTCTACGTCGACTATGGCTATGACGACGACGGCTCTGATCCTGACGTCGAGCTCGTCGACGGTGCCGTCGACGCTGGCTCCTCTGTCGACGATGAATGATTCTCCGTCGACGACATCCTCGCCGACTATGGTTCCGTCGACAATGATTCCGTCGACGATGGTTCCGCCATCTACAATGCTCTCGTCGCCGATGCTTCTGTCGATGCCTCTCTTGCCGACGACCTAGTCGACGGTCCCTCTTTCAAAAGCGCAAAAGATTAGAATTATTGTGAAAAAACGCCAGAACCCTCCTGAGAGAGCCTCAGAGCCTCAGATTTTCTACCGCACGTTGTGCTAAGGGAGTCTCCACTGGGCTTTGCTCAGTTTTCTTCAAACAACTTTAATTCAACCCTTTTTTCTTGGAAAATGACTGACAAGGAGAAGAAGGCTTTGTTCAAGGCTTGTGCTACTTGCTCTAAAAAGCGTCTGTATGTAGACGACAAGCATACAGATTGCATTTATTGCTTGTACCCTGACCACAAAGCTACAGAATGTAAGATATGCAGGACCTTTTCATCAAAGACCTTGCGAGACAGAGAAGGGAGGCTTTTAACCTGGCTTCAAAAGATGAAATCCAGGAAGGACATCGCTTCTAGCGACAGTAAGGAGTCTTCGTCAGCAGCCTCATCGAGAAGATCTGTTAAAAGGGGTAGGTCTTCCCCTTCTACCTCTGCTGAGCCTCCTTCAAAATCCACCCAATGGATCTCTGACAGGTCTGGTGGTTCGGATCCCCTAAAATCTCCTCACCGAGGTGTAAAGGAGAAAGTGGGTGTGAGTGCTGAGGTGATTTCTTCACAGAAAGGTTCAAAAGTGCCTTCTGTTCCCTCACCATCTTCATAGAAGTAAAAAGGTTTCAAAAAACCTGCCTCTCTTCCTCAGGAGTCCAAGTCTGTGAAGAAATCCCACCCGTCGACAGTGGCATCCGCAGGTACGTCGACGACGGCAGTGAAAACTCTTCATTCTTCCAGTTTGGCCTCGTCGGCGATGGCTTCGTCGACGGCTTTGAAACCTTCGATGTCGACGAGTGGACTACCTTCTTTGTTGACGAGTTTGGTATCCTCAGTGTCAACGAGGATGACGCCGACCGTGGTGTCGACGAAGACTACGTCGACTATGGCTATGACGACGACGGCTCTGATCCTGACGTCGAGCTCGTCGACGGTGCCGTCGACGCTGGCTCCTCTGTCGACGATGAATGATTCTCCGTCGACGACATCCTCGCCGACTATGGTTCCGTCGACAATGATTCCGTCGACGATGGTTCCGCCATCTACAATGCTCTCGTCGCCGATGCTTCCGTCGATGCCTCTCTTGCCGACGACCTAGTCGACGGTCCCTCCTTCAAAAGCGCATAAGATTAGAATTATTGTGAAAAAACGCCAGATCACTCCGGATATGACGTCTCCGCGAAGGGTGACTCCCCTTCCTCTGGCTTTACTGTTGGATGAAGATAATTCAGAGGAGGAGGATGAGCGGGATAATGAAGATCCTTATGGAGTGGCTTACAGTCCGTCGCAACTCCATGTGAAGTGTCAGGACTCTGATTCTGATGGTTATTATGAGGAGGAACTGCGTCAATCTCCACCTAAATAGCAGATTCCACATCCAGTTCCGCAGGGTATGGTTGCCATGCCTTCATCACTCATATCGGACCTGCAAATGATGCTAACGGACTATAGGAAGAGGTTTCCTTCACAGGCTCATGAGTCCATTCAGGGGCCTCCTCCATCTTTACCACCATCCTCTACGGCAGTGGTGCATCCGCAATCTCAAGAGCAAGAGGAAGTTCGACAGCCACCTGTACAGGTTCAGACCATTCAAGATACTGATAATGATGATGATTCTTCGGATGCAGGCAGTGACGATCCAGGAGTCTCTTATCCTGACAAAGAATGGGACGATTTCGTCATCCAAGATCCTTCCTCTCCATCCCCAGATCCAGTGGATTTGCCACCTGTCGATATAGGTGGGTTCCATAAACTTATGGAGAGAGCTTCTAGGCGCTTTGGCCTTCCAGTGCCTACAGTGCATATCGACTGCTTCCTTTATGATTTCAAGGAACCATATCAAAGATCTGTCCACTCTATCCCTATAGTTGACCATGTTTGGACTGAGGGACTGAAAGCGATGCAGTCCCCTGCTACCGTAATTCCTGTCTTGCCTCGACTGGAGAAAAAGTATAAAGCTCTGGATGGAAGTCCAGCATGTTTGGTTGGTCAGCCAAAACCGGACTCAGTGATCTCGCAAGTAGCTCAAAGATAGTCTATAAACCCGGAAGCTCCTCTTGCTTCTCCACCAGACAAGGAGGGGAGACGCTTGGATAATGTAGGGAAGGGATTCTCCTCTATATCCAGTCTTCTAGTTCGTGCCTCAAATGCACTTGCAATTTTAGGCCGTTTTGACTGCCAATTGTGGTGTGATATGACTCCGTTCTTGGATCATCTACCGGAGGCTGTTAAAGTTGAGGCACGGAAGATCTTAGAGGAAAGAGAACGAACCTCTGCAGAAGTGATTGACTGCTCGATGGACATAGCTACAACTGCGTTCAGAGCTCTGGCAGGTTCAGCGGTCCTCAGAAGGCAAGGATTGCTTAGAGCTACTTGGTTCCGCCCGGCAATAAAGAACAAAATATTGGATATGTCCTTTGATGGTGATATGCTTTTCGGGAAGCACATTGACGATGCCTTGCAGGAGATAAAGAAGGACACTGAAACAGCCAAGTCCTTGGGTAACCTTCAATATCGTAAAACGCCTTTCCGAGGAGCGAGGGGGAGAGGTTATAACAACAGCAGAGGAGGATACCAGCAACGTTACTCCTCTTACTCTCAGTCCTCACAATCCTACAGGCCACAATATTCGCAGAGGCAAGGATAATCTGCCTCTTTCTCTCGCCAACAAGGGAAACCCCGACAGGGTCGCCAGGGTAGGGACAACTGAAAGCGTCAATAGCGGCCTCCTGGCTCTTTCTACTGTTCCAACCCCTCCAATACTATCAGTGGGGGGCAGGATTTCTTTTTGTCTGGAAAGCTGGAGAAATATAACATCAGACCAGTGGGTCTTGAATATCATTCGGAGAGGCCACACCTTGGAGTTCCAACATCTTCCTCCAATCAGAGCTCCTGGCGCCAGCAGCGCAAAACATCCTCGACTGCTACGTCTCGAAGCCCACCAACTCTACATCAAGGGGGCAATAGAGCCGGTCCCTCACTTTGAGAGAGGGAGAGGCTTTTACTCCAGATTTTTCCTGGTTCGCAAGACGAAAGACAAATGGCGTCCAATTTTAGATCTAAGAAAGCTCAACACCTATCTCATAAAGCTCTCATTCAGGATGGTCATTCTTCAAGATATTCTACGTCTTCTGAATCCAGGAGACTACATGGCGACACTGGACTTAGAGGATGCATACTTCCACGTCCCGATCCATCCGGCTCACAGGCAATACCTTTGCTTTACAGTGGGCAAGAGCCACTTTCAATTCAAGGTGCTTCCTTTTGGCCTGAAGTCGGCACCACGGATATTTACCAAGGTTCTAGCACCCGTGGCTGCATTCCTCAGGAAGCAATCTCTAGAAGTCTTTCCCTACCTAGACGATTGGCTTATAAAGGCGCCATCTTTTCAAGCAGCTTCCAAGGCGGTTTCCCATTGCATCCAACTTTTCAACAGCTTGGGTCTTCAACTCAACATAGAGAAATCAGTCCTTCAACCAGCCAGGTCTGTAAGGTTTCTAGGCACCAGACGCTGCAAAGCTTTCCCAGCGGAGGAGCGTCAACACAAGCTCATGGAATCAGCTAGTCTATTGCAGAAAAAGAAGACACTGTCAGTACGACCCTACAAGTCCCTGCTAGGATCGATCTCATCCTGCATACCATTAATTCGGCACTGTAGACTTCGCATGCGGCCGCTGCAGGAACAGCTGGACAAGCAATGGTAGCAGGCGGAGGGCTCCTTCGAGGACAGGATAACGGTAACCCCAGCAATGAGAGACGCATGTGGCTTGTAAGAGGGAACATCTCAAAAGGTTTAACCTTCACGCTCCCTCCATCTCCCATGGTTGTGACGACAGACGCCTCACTAGAAGGTTGGGGAGCGGTTCTGCAGAATTTACATGTGAGTGGTCATTGGAACCCAAGACAGCAGAAGTTCCACATCAATCTTTTGGAACTGATGGCTATTCGCTTGGCTCTTCAAGCTTTTCTGCAGAGAGTTCAAGATCATACAGTGCTGGTCTGCACAGACAACACGACGGCCATTCATTATATCAACTAACAAGGAGGAACCAGATCCCAAGCTCTTTCAAAGAAAGCTCGGAGAATTTGGGACTGGGCTATTCTTCACAACATTACGCTGTCAGCAAATCACCTCGCGGGTACGCTCAATATAAAAGCGGACGCTCTCAGCCGCCAGAGGTCACTCACTCACGAATGGGAATTGGACCAATCCATCCTTGACGAAGTCTTCACGTTCTGGGGGATCACGACCATAGACCTGTTTGCGACCCCGGAGAACGCCAAATGCCAACTTTACGCAAGCAGGGATCACCATCAGGGATCCTTGGGGAATGCGCTTTCGATTGCTTGGTACAGCGTATTTCTCCACGCCTTTTCTCCAATTCCCCTAATTCCGAAAGTAAATAGGAAGATCAAAGCGGAACCGTGCACAGTGATCTTGATTGCACCAGCGTGGCCTCGAAAGTTCTGGTACACGGAACTCCTCCTACTGTCTCGGGATCAGCCAATACACCTACAGCCGATTCCGTCTCTGTTGACAATGTCTCAGGGTCAGGTACTTTATCCGGATCCCAAATCGATCCAGTTGACTGCGTGGCTCCTGAGTACAGAGAATTTAAAGATCTAGATCTCTTTGAGGAATGTAAAGATATCCTTTCTCAGTCCAGAGCCCCAAGTACAAACAAAACGTATAGGGCTAAGTGGAGAAGGTTTTGTCTCTGGTGTCATTCACAAAATCTGCATCCTTACACTGCGCACCCACATCAGATTTTGCCTTATGTTCTTTCCCTGGCTAAATCAGGATTGGCTCATTCCTCAGTCAAGGTGCATCTGGCAGCCATCTCGAGGTTCAGGCGCACATCTTCAGGTCCTTCGCTTTGGTCTGCAAGGATTATCAAGTAATTTCTGAAAGGCCTGTTCAGAGTTTTTCCTCCGGTTCGGCCTCCTCCGCCGGTCTGGCAACTAAATTTAGTATTGACTAATCTGATGAAAGCCCCATTTGAACCCATCCATAAGGCAGATCTTAAATTTCTGTCATGGAAGCTTGCTCTTCTGTTGGCTCTAACATCAGCTAGGAGGATAAGTGAGCTCCAGGCTTTTACAATTGAAGAACCTTTTCTGCAGTTCAAGAAAGACGTTTTAATACGGAGAACAAATCCAAAGTTCATCCCAAAAGTTCCCTCTGAATTCCATCTGAATGAGCCGGTGATTCTAAAGTCCTTTTTTCCACGACCTACTACACCAGCGGAAAGGTCTTTGCATTCGTTGGACGTTCAGAGGTGTCTGAAATTCTGTCTGGAACGGACTAAATCTTTCAGGAAATCTTCACAACTGTTTGTATCTTATGGCGCTCCGCGGAAGGGGTATCCATTGTCTAAGCACAGTATTTCCCGTTGGATTTCCAATGCTATCCAATTTTGTCATCAGCAGGCGGGCAAACCGCTTCAAAGACGAGTTCGAACTCATTCCACGAGATATGTGGCATCCTCAGTGGCTCTGTTTTCAGGAGTCCCTATAAAGGACATTTGTCGGGCAGCTACGTGGAGTAGTACCCATACCTTCACGAGGCCTGGATTCGTCCTTGAAGGATGATGCAGCTGTTGGACAGGCAGTCCTGAGAAATCTGTTTCAATAAGAGGTGAGCTTTCCCTACAGTCCCTCCTTCCTGTGATTTGCACATTTTGTATCTCTTGTTCTATCCCCTACTATGGTAACATTTGTCATTTGGTTTACTGTGGGGTTTTATATGTGGACATATAGCAGTATTCATGGAACAAAATGTGCTTTTTTGTGGCTTACTGCTTGCTACTCTGATACAAAGCATGGGAATCTATGAAAGTTCCAATACTGGGGCAAGAAAGCAATTTACTTACCTGTAACTTTGGTTCCCCAGTATTGGTAACTTTCATAGATTCCCATGCGCCCACCCTCCTCCCCTGGGAAAGCTCGGCCTTTTTTACTGAGATAATTGCTGTTATACAACGGCTACGAAAATCTGAGGCTCTCTCAGGAGGGTTCTATGGGGTGAGGCTCTTCTGATTGGTTGTTGCAGGTAGTTTGGTCTCTTTTACAAAAAGAGGTGGACAGGCTACAAACTGAGACGAGGCCTAGGCCTAATTTTCTCTTTTGTACCTATGGTTATGATATTTTTTATTTACCGAGGCTCCCATTCCGACGACGGGGAATGATACAAAGCATGGGAATCTATGAAAGTTACCAATACTGGGGAACCAAAGTTACAGGTAAGTAACTTGTTTTCATACTCTCACACACACTCTCTCTCTCTCTCCCCTTATTCAAATAGTTAGCTCTTGTTTACTATTGCATGATTGCCCTAAAGCAGTGTCTAAGGAATTGTCACACAGGGATATGTACTATGTAGACTCTTACGTTTTGTCAGCACCAAGACAGCGACTGCAGTGGCAGTGTGTATGTGCAACACAAAAGGTACAGTTTAAGGAAGGAGATCTGGCACAAGGGACCTGGTTGGGAGGGACCCCTTGCACTTCCAGTCAAAACTACATAATTTTCCAGGCAAAATTTGGGGTCTAACCATGTCCAAAAGAGGCACTTTCCTACACCATCTCTGAGCCTATATGCCTCCTCCTGGTCAAGACCTCATCCAACATTTGTAGGATTATAGTGGTGGTCCTGGTGGTATTCCTCATGTGTTGGTCCTTAGGACATAATCATTGGACACTGAGATCCCTCCCTTGTGGATGTTTGTCCTTCACGAAATTCGTTCCAGCTCTCCAGTGGCCCCCACATCTCTACCCTTTTAGTGGATAGGCAGTTATGATAAAGCCTGCTGGCTTGTTGAGTCGAAGTTACCCATTCGGTGAACCCCACAGGTATAGAGGATACCCATATTGCATACGTAAATAGAAATGATCTCTGTTTCTTCTGTAATTTCTTCATAGACTCTTCACCCTCCCAAGATATAACAAGCATTAGCATAGCCAATAGGTCTCGCCTTTGGGACCTTATAAGTATTTAGTTATGCAGCACAATATCCTTGGTGCAACCACATCAACTGTTGCACGGCTAAGCACTTATAATGTCCCAAAGGCTAGATCTATTGGCTATGCCAATGCTTGTTGTCTTGATAGCGCCGCTTTGAACCCATTTGCAATGCAATAGGTCTTGCATGTGCGAGAGTGTAAGCTATTGTAAATTACAATGCCTTTTATTTATCTGTTTTAAAACCAACACACAAATATAAGGCATTGTCATTTACAATGCCACTAGCTCAAACTCTCGTAACTGCGAGACCTATTGCATTGCAAATAAATGCTTGTTTTTTCTGCTGCCAATGCAAGTCTAGTCATCCTCAGTCATATGCGCTGAGACACGGGGCTTTCTGACTTCCGTAATTTCCCCCGCTGTACACTTCCCTCGCCTCTTGATGTCTCAAAGACACACTCGCGAGCCTGGGAAACACTTTGACAAGACCAATGCCACGGAAAGAAAAAATGCAAAACGGAAGGACATAGTCCAGGGTTCAAGCACTGCATACAATGGCCCATTGGCCGGCAGACGTTCACGACAGTCTCAGGAAATGTGCCACACCCTACGAGAGTCGGTGCGTGTGACTCCGATGACAGAAGCTATGTGCTGTACTATCAGTGTTGCCAGAACCTCTTCTTTGGGCTTACATCTCAAACATCTGCCTGTGAAGGCCCCACAGTGCTTAAATTTGCATGCAGTTTGTGCGTGAGGGAAACTCCCCCGTCTACACTCCAGGTAACCGATGTGACAGTTGGAAAACGGGGGAGGTAACATGAATAGAAAATAAGTGAGTGGGTGGCATAATTTTCCCGCCTGGTGGTACAATATTGGATGTGTGCGCCCAACACCCAATCCCTTTCCTCCGATGTCACTTATAGTGTCACACCTCCTCCCCGTACTAAAGAAACGTGTTTTGGCGGAGTATTCAAAGCGCTTACCTCGCTCAGCGCGGGCAGCTTTATTTCTCTAGAGCCAATTGTGTAGGTTTAGGGGCAAAGAAAAATGTCACTGGTGTTGGGTCTCGGTCCAAGGGCGCAGGTAAGGGTCAACATACATCTAATTATTTTGAGCTCTTAATGGTGATGTGCACCAGTCGTGTTTCTTAAGTGATACAAGGATTGAGTTAAGGGGGTTTGGGGACTGGTAGTCTTGCAATGTGTGCATTCGCATCGAACACTGAAAATGTGATGGATTCTGACCTCATTCTCTTTACCACAAAGCGCTAGAAACTTTGATTAGTCAGTGTGACATCTCCCCTCTCCGCTTAATATACTGCAAGACACATCCAAGGTGCGAAAAACGTCTTACATGATTATGCTTCCAGGAAGCATGTAGATTAAATTCCACAAAAGAGCCTTCGCATGGAAGAGGATTATGCCTCTTAACGCACGCAGTCCTACACCACTGGGCAGGGCCGGACTGGGAACTGAAAGCAGCCCTGGCAAATTTTGTCAGACCAGCCCCCATCCGGCACGTAGCTATCCAGCCCCCGTCCGGCGCGTAGCGAGCGAGCGCAGCGAGTGAGCCCGACTATTACAAAATTTTTGGAAAACGACAGACCAAAATGGTGAATTTTACAGCACATTTTCATCACATATTCAAATTGGGTGATCAAATTACAAGGGGAATAGTTGACAGGCACTCCAGAAAAGTAGGGAGTTTCCCTTTGCTCTTGAAGCCAGGGAAAGTGCGATCATACTAATAATAGGCTAGTATAAATTGAGACCGAAGTAGCTGTGGGATTGTGCCTTATCAAATGTTTTTGACAAGGGTATTGGGGAAAGTGGTGGCGAAATTCGGAAAGGCCACAGTGAACAGAGCCTGTATTCCAAATATCTACCAATTTGAACATTCAGGAGGAGAATCAGCAGACAACCTGGGCACAGTCACCTCTCCTAATAAACTATAGGTGGCAGGTAAAGCCACCATGAGAGGTGTTGTGTAAGGGTACATCTGGCACCAAGAGAGCGACAGATTATACCACATTACCACCCACAAAATTCAAATATTACAGCTGAAACCTCAGTGTCAAGAGGGCGAAACAGAAAACCTTCACTGCTGGCTAGAACTTGCAAGAATCACCCTGCGCCAAATCGCTAATAACTAGGCCCAGCAGTGTTAGAGATCCTCAACAAATAAGGTATATGAAAACAGGGATAAGACTGGCAAACTATTATACAGACTGGTCACAAGGCATCTGACCTTCAGATTTATCCCTGCGATCTGAGACTTTGCGGGCGACACCACTAGTCACTCCACCGAAATAGTAGCAGTCCTTTTCTACTACTACTGTAACCTTTTTGCATACCACCCAAGGCCATCCTGTACTCTCAATGATCCCACTCCCTGTACTCTCCATAGAATCTAGATTTGACCTAGATGCACCCCTCGCTGTTGAAGACATAGAGCACACAGTCCTCTGGATGAACACAGTAAGACACCTGACCCAGTGGCTTCCTAATGGAGAATTACCATAGATTCCGTGATATCCTCTCCCTTCATTTACTTGCCCTTTATTAAGAAGCGTTCGTGACTGGAGCCTTACTGGTGGACCTGGATTTGGCCACAATTGCCGTCATCCCCAAGTCGCCACCATGTCGCTCCATTTCCGTAATAAACACTGAGCTCAAAATCTTTGCAAAAAGGCTTAAATACATTCTGCCCGATCTTGTCCACCCGGATCAATGCAGCTTTATGCCTGGCCCTAGAATCTGCTACTGTATTCAGCGGTGCATATAGCGCTGGCCGGACTACAGAAATGTCAAGACCCGTGTGCCCTTCTTCTAGTTGACTTTGAGAAGGAGTTTCATTGAATAGACTGCAGCTTTTTGGGTGGGGTTCTCGAACGTATGGGCTTAGGCCCATGTTTTCGTAGGTATGCTAAACTACTCTATTTCCAACCCTTGAACGGGTGCAAATAAATGGTGTGTTGTTGGCCTCTTTTCCTATTCGTTGTGGTACCTGACAAGGATGCCCGCTCTCCCCACTCCTTTTGGTGCAAGCCATCATCCCTGACCAGACTGGTAGGCTGTGATGCTCAAAATCACGACTGCCAATGGAAGGGTGGGGATGAGGACAGAATCGTGCTATACACAGATGGCGTCCAGACCCCACTGCCTTTCCCTCTTATAATTCTACAAGAAGGCCTCTCGCCTCAAAGAGAACAAAAGTAAATCCCTGCTGATCCCCACTCAGGGGAACAGCAAGATCTTGAATGGCATTTCTCGATTCCTATTAGGTGCATTATCTTCCAATACCTGGGCCTCGCTACATCTTGGGGACCAGGCCTTATATGGAGCCTCAACCTTATTCCCCTCCGGGCAAAAACGAAAAGAATTCTCCAGCGAAGGGCACTCCAGCTGCTAAACATACTTGGCTGAGTAGTCCTTATTAAAATGATGATACTCCTGCGATTCCTATATGTACTCCAAAACTTCCCACTGATGATACCCAGCACATGCTTTAAAAAAACCTAAAGTTTGGGATCCACTCCTTTTTCTGTGCAGGCCAACAGCCTCGCATTGGTATGGATAAATGTCGCCTCTCAGTGCACAATGGGGGTGATGGGTATGGCCGACATACAACTCTTTATCAACAATTTATAGAGAACCCCATTTTATAAAAGGCACAAGGGATAGGATTCAGCTAAACCAATACAAAAGTTTTTCTTGTTAAAATCTAGATTTTTGCTATGTGGATGCTTATCAACATAAGAAGAACAGAACTTCAAAGTAAAAAAATAACCAATAATTCTCCCAAAATACACATAAAATACTAGTGACATTTGTTAATATAGTTCATCATGCATTGGACCAAATACATTATCAAAAATATGTGGTCCAAAAATAACTTAGAAAACAACTGTATACAATAAAAACACAAAAAAAGTTATTGTGTAGATGCAGTGTTTCAGTGGAACCTTGAGCTTTATCCCACATTCTTCAGAACAAATAAATGCATTAAAACAAGGAGAAAACATAAAATATATTTCGTCATAGAAACAGTTGTGAAACGGATTATCTATACCCATACGGATGGACATACAATGTTGTTCTTACTAAAATTATTTTATACAAATTAGTGCGGTCCTGTCCAGTCCCCACTAGAAGCCCCATTCCCATCTAAGACAGTCATCCCCATCCCGTGTGTTCAAAATACCAGCTCACACCATTCTAGCCCCATATCAATCGAGTATTATCACAGGGTTGCAACATGGCTGTGATTTTTTACCTGCCTGACCAGTACTTGAATACCCTGGTTGGCACACAAATAAAGGAAACTCACGTAAAGCTCCTCTAAATGCATACTTAAAACTAAAACACTCTGATGAGCGTTAATGGAGTTTTAGAATGGACTGGGATTGTTAAGGCTAATTCCAACGTGTGTTAATGGGGCTAGAATGGACCATATATAGTCAGGCTAGTGCTTCTCATTGCAGAAAGGTTGGTAATGTCTGTATTTAGCACTTTATATGGGCTTTGTTATTTCATTCTACTGGCGAGAAATGGTCACTCAAATTGTCGGTTGTAGAATGCCTCTCATAGGTACACTGAAACCACGGAAATGTCACACATAAGCAACCTGAAAACTTGGCAGCTATGTGTCCATGTCCAGTATTTGTAAAGCGCGAACCATTACTCGAAGGTGTCAAGGCGCTGGGGGCCGTTGGGAAGATTAAGCGACTGCTATTGCCCAGAGTCACATGGTGCGGGGCAGATCCCGACCGGAGCCGGGGATCGAACCGTGATCCCTAGCATCCAGTCGCCGTGGCGGCTGCACCACACCTCCTGTAAATGTTAATGCGCACCTTTAATTTGCAACAGACAATAAATAGTCAAGTACATCATCACACAACTCTAACAAGTACCACACATCAGGAATTAGACAAATTGCATTTTGATGTTGGTGTCGGCATCACTGCATGAAAATGTATTGCCACGCATAGAGAGCACTCTGACATGCTTTGGGGCTAATGTGTCGCTCAGAAAAACAAAACTGGAGCACAGCGCTAAATCAATTCACACCGACTCGTTGTTATGGGGACGTGGATCGGCACAGTAGGATACATTATTTTACATTTCCCACAAAAACAAACTGTGCTCCCTCTGAGGCCCCAGCCAGTGCCCCCTCTGACACGCACGTCTAGCTGCTTCCCATCTAGCACGGTCAGGCGGCTAAGTTGTGAGTTATGGAAGTTGGGGTCTTTTGCTGGCGTGGGCGGCATCTTGGCGAAAGGAACACATGAGCAGATTTCCACCCCAAGAAACCTCTGACATGCATGGGGAGCCAGTAAACACTGGAAGCGGGTTGGCTGGCAGCAGAGGTGCTAAAATATTTAAATAATGTATCTCAACAAGTCACATCACAATTTGAAATTGCGATGTGACTATCTCACGTAGGAATTATTCAAATAATTAGTTTCCCTGCTGCCGGCTGAGGATCTCTGGTCGAGGAGCTGCCTGTGACTCATATCTGTCCAAATTATATTCAGACACTTGGGTCATCCTTAAACTGCCATTTGCTGCTGCAGTCCGTGGCCCCCCTCCCCAGCCTAACCGAAGAGCTTCAGTCCCAACACTTCCCAGCTCACGAAAAAGCAAGCTGGTGGAGTACTCGTTCTTTTCCAGCCCTAAATGCACTTTTGCACTGGCAGCAATCAGGTAATTCATACACTGCTTTTCCACCCTATAGTGATTCTGCCATTATGAAAGTCTTTTAATGTCCAACCGGACATTTACCTTGCTGGTTTTCGGGCCTCTGGTCTTGGAGCGTTAGGTTTTCTACCGTGTTTGCCGTCTTGAAGCCTGCTGTTGGTGGGGTCACGGGACGGGGTGGCACTGGCACTATGGCAGACACAGGGGGGCGGGGGGGGGGGCCAGGTGGGGGGGGGGGCAGGGGGGGTAGGCGGCGGCGCTACCCAGCCACTGCCAGTAGCCACTGTAGGAATACAATTATGCAGGGGCCGGAAATGGAATTCTGCGCGCTGCGCACAGGCACCTCCTCCTCCTCGCTCCGTTTGTTTTTTTTAGGTTGCACATACTTCCTGTACTGCTACAGTGCACACACCGGTCAATCAGGCTTTCTTGGCGGCGGCGCTACAGTACTAATTCGGTGGGCGGCAGTCCTGCATCGTAACTGACTTGGAAGTCTGACTGAGAGTCATGATTGATGTCATGATTTGGCTTCTTCTAAGTGAGTAGTGACGTGACGCTGCTGGGGGCCGATTTCCAGTCCGACCGTCACAGGCTGTGACGGGCGGACTGAAAATCGGCCCCCAGCACAAAAACCGGCCCCCCCCTTTTTGAAAACCGGCCCCCACCCCCTCCAGCCGACCGGGGGATTGCCCGGTGCCCGGCATTGCCAGTCCGGGCCTGCCACTGGGCACCCTGATATCACAAATGGAAAACATCATAACATGAGACATAGGGGGTAATTGTTTGGATGTGTTATTGATTATCATTATGTGCCCCATATCGGAATGTGTATGCTGTGCTGAAAGCTTCTCTGAGACCGAACTTGTTTTGAAAGAAAAGGGAAAATAGGAGAACCCCAAAAGACAGGCAGCCGAAAAAGGGTTAATAACCTAGACCTGTTAAGATATGAAGCTTAGCAAGTGTCAGTTAGCGCTAAGAGCTGCTGGTTCAATATTCAGTGTAACGCACCCCTACCACCCCCCGCTTGCACGCGCACACGTTATACAGGTTTTTTTAAAATAGTATGTTTGAGGCATGTGGGCTGCTGAATTCATATCTGTGCATAGATCGCGGCCTAGTGTTGGGTCCGGATGATTGCACATTGTTGTCCTGGAAGAGTCTTCGAAGTATCACGAGATAGGTGGCTCCTCCCCTGGACTACAGTGCGCATGGGCATCCTCTCCATCTTCAGATTGTTTTTGGTTCGGATGTACTTTCGTAACTCGGAGTTCGGAATCGATTACAACTTTCTAAAGGCCAAAAGGCCTTCGGGGTCATCGGTATTGTTATTCGATTGGTGCCGACAACTTTATTCTTGTTGTTTCTACTCAGGAGGTCGAATCGGGCCGCGTGGCCTTTTCGACACCAAAGGACCGATCGTCGATGGAACGAAGTCCATTCAAACGATGCCCCAACTGTAACTCTAAATACCCACACATAGATAAACACCCGGTGTGTAACAAGTGTTTATCTCCAGAACACAATGAAGCCGACTGCTTAGCTTGTGCTCAATTTCGATCGAAAAAGACACTTCAGGTTCGACGAGCAGCGAGGCAGACGATGCAGAAGTCCGCGCCTGAGCCGGAAAATATCTTTGAAGACGACGAGGTCGTTGAAGCTGAAGACTCAGATCAGCAGTCGGAGCAGGGGTCCGAACATGACTCCAACTACTACATCGATGACGAAGAAGACATCATCGAGGTAGGGGACGACGATCCAGGCATCGGAGCCGCCGAGAACGACTCTGGCGGATCCGCAGCAGCTGAACCTTGCAATCTGGCTCCTGAAGTCCTCGAGTTTGGCTACCTAAACTTACCTCTTGACTGCATGAACATTATCAAGGAGGCAAGGAAATCTACAACAAGAGCATGCTATGCGGCAAAGTGGAAACGTTTTGTCATTTATTGTAACAACAATAACATAAACCCACTAGACGCGTCAATTCAAAATATCATATGCTATCTTTTGCACCTACACCGCTGCAATCTAGCCTATACATCCATGCCGATACACTTAGCTGCCATAGCGGCTTACCTTCAAAACAGGCAGCACCTTTCGCTATTCAGAGTGCCTGCAATTAAAGCATTCATGGAGGGGCTCAAACGAGTGATCCCTCCAAGACACCCACCTTCACCTGTCTGGAACCTAAACGTTGTTTTAACCAGACTAATGGGATCACCTTTTGAGCCTTTACACTCGTGTGAAATACAATTTTTAACATGGAAGGTGGCTTTTCTCATAGCTATTACTTCGCTTAGAAGAGTCAGCGAGCTGCAAGCCCTACCTATTCAAGAGCCATTCATTCAAATTAACGCAAATAGGGTCGTGCTTAGGACAAACCTTAAATTCATGCCCAAAGTGGTATCCCACTTCCACATCAATCAAACAATAGAACTGCCCGTGTTCTTCCCAAATCCACAGTCAGTACCTGAAAGGGCCCTACACACACTGGATGTTAAGAGAGCTCCCCTATATTACATAGACAGGACAAAAGATTTCAGGAAGACAAAACAGTTGTTTGTTGTCTTTTCACCACAGCACAAAGGCAACCCTATTTCAAAAAATGGTTTAGCTAGATGGATAGTTAAGTGCATCCAAATATGTTACATTAAAGCTAAACGCACTTTAACAGTTCCCCCAAGGGCGCATTCCACGCGCAAAATGCAGGCATCCATGGCTTTCCTAGGAAACATTCCTCTAGAGGAGATATGTAGAGCAGCCACATGGTCTACCATACATACATTTACCAAACACTACTGCGTAGATGTACACTCCAAGCAGCTGTAGGACAGGCTGTTCTCTTTATCAGACTGTTGCAGCTGGCACAGGCAACCACCGCTAGGGGAGAGACTGCTATACATTCTATGCACAGATATGAATTCAGCAGCCCATATGCCTCGAACGGAATATGCTACTTACCAGTATGCATCTGTTCTTGGCATGTAGGGCTGCTGACATTCATATCGCCCACCCTCCTCCCCGGTGCCTGTCGCAGCTGTAGCATTCACTATTACTTTTTAGCATGGACATCACTTACTGTATCATACTCCGTCTCTGCCACAATGGCGAAAAACAATCTGAAGATGGAGAGGATGCCCATGCGCACTGTAGTCCAGGGGAGGAGCTACCAATCGCGTGATACTTCGAAGTCTCTTCCAGGACAACAATGTGCAATCATCCGGACCCAACACTAGGCGGCGATCTATGCACAGATATGAATGTCAGCAGCCTTACATGCCAAGAACAGATGCATACTGGTAAGTAGCATATTCCTTCATTTTCAGATAAAATCCTACGTAAAGAAAATGCAAAAACAGTAATGTTGTACAAATGAGATAGGTAATCTTAATGGAACAGCACTTTAGGTGATGTTCCAGAATAGAATGAGTAAGGTGTAAAACTAGATGTGGAATGTTGCAGGGCAACGCATTTTCTTCGCTTTGCTCCTTCTTCCTGTGGACCTGTTTTCGGATGGAATAAAACAAGAATATTTCTTGTCTGTTGTGTTCTCATCTCCACTACATTGTATCTTTAAATGTTGGCGCTTGAGATGCTCCGCCCCTTTCCCTCGGATCGGCGGGTCGCGGTATTAAAGTGTAGCGCTCCTCTACTAGAGTCCTATCCTGTGCTATGGCATCTCTGGCTTCACCTTGAAATGCATCATCTAGCAGCGTCTCTGCTGGGAAGCACCAGGGTGCGCATGATCACGGAATACTGTGCATGCAAAGGGTCAAAAGTACCGGTGAATGATCCGATAGGGTGCACGGTAGGTGATCAACTGCAGCTAGAATAAACTTAGGGCAAAGATACCAATGGTCTATGCACGACCAGGATCCTTGTGGAGCTGAATAAAAAGAATATCCCCTATCATGGGATTGTTGAGCTCACCAAGCATCCACGAGGAGAAAGGTCTGCAAAAGGGAAGTAAGTGCCCACACCAAATGCGGCTTATTGATCTGTCCAGTGCCCGTCGAGTCTAAAGATGGATCAAGCGTCTGGTTTAAATCGCCCCCTCCCCCCAATTAGTGTAGTGTCCGCTAATAGTTGGGAAATATGCTAGGGAAGAACTCTAATGAGGCTACATTTGGGGCATTCACATTGATCAGGAGGAGGCTTTCAGCCCCTAGGGCGCCCGCAACCAAGAGATAACGACCTATCGGGAACAGCATTCACATCCCATACACGGAACGGGACTGCTTTGTGGATCAGGATACATACCCCTCTGGAGAAGGTACCATAACTTGCAAAGAACCAATTGTCCCCCCGCCAAATCAATACAAACCGATTGGTAGAGTTCGGGGCATAATGGGACTCCTGTAAAAATGCCACTTGGACAGCATGTCTGGTGAGATAGGAAAAGACGGTCCTGGTATGTTTAAGAGTGTCTAGGACGGTGAATAAGTCATTGTTTGGTAGCTGACTGGATAGTCTGTTGGGTCGGAAAGAGTGGTTGTAATTCGGTCTGAATCTTCAGCAAGGGCGTTATTCTGGAGGTGATTTGTCTGTGAGGTCAGCTTGGGTTAGATTATGGATTTCCACCCTAATCATCAGCAGTTCTGATTTTAGTGTCGTGTAGTGACAGTGTATTGATTCCAAGGAGGCTCCTGGCTGGGGGAAGTCTTGTAGTTTAGAGGGCGAGACAGATTAGGGTAGTTAGGGGAGCAGGCAACTTTGGGGACTGTCATCATAGTGTTGGTAACAATTGGTCTGCAGTTAAAGTCTTGGACCTAGGTCATCATGAAGATGTGGTCGATGTAATAATATTGTTGATGGAAGTGTGGAGAGTGGGAAGTAATGGTGCTGGATAGTTGTCATCTAGGAGAACCAGGATAGTTGCTTGTGGAGGGGATGTATTGTATTGTGGTAGTGCACAATGTACAATTGGTGTCGACTTGGGGGTAGAGTAGGGGTGTGAGGTGAGGTGGGGGAAATGGGGTAGACCAAAGGTGAGGAGGCAGAGTATCATTGGGAGGAGGCTTGTGAGGGGAATCTGTCTCTAGTTTGTTCTTGAGGTAGGAGAAGATATCGATGAAGAGTTCAAGATTATTAGCTGAAGATTGAATGAGCATGGTGTTATTGCTTTAGATAGAAATAGTAGCAGCTGCATTCTACAGTGAGGAGGATGCTATGGTGAGTTTGTGCCCATGTGGAATTTTCCTGGTGTTTGTTATATTGAAATAGGAGGCTAGGACTTTCCACCATTGAGCACATCTGTTTCTGGTGAAGATGTCATTCTGTAGGGTGTCCTTGTTGTAGCAAGGATAGGGGTCAGTTATTTTTTTGGGAAAAACGGGGCCCCTGCCTTAAAGGATAAACCCTAGCAAGGTATAGTATTTTTTTGAAAGGAATTAACTGAACACACCGGGTTACGTGCACTAGTGCTTCATGAGTAACCTAGAGATGCATGTTTAGATAAACCATTTTCCACCCATTGGTATCTGATATGTGTTATTTATTTTTGTATTTGATATTTGTTATTTTTTCTCAACTTTTATCTCTTTACATTTTTTTATATAAACACATTTTCGTTATTTTTTTGGTACAAAAGATTTTTTTACATGTAATACATTACAGTGATTTCACATTAAATAATCCTTAAAATATCATCACAGATTATAACTTAATCCTTAAACGCAGAAAATAATTCCTTCAACGTGTTTCGGCCGTTCGCCTTCCTCAGGAATTCTGCATTGTTCTTTTCTACATCAACAGTGGCTTTTTTGATGTAACGTAGATGCCTCAGTTAGGTATATGTGTTAATTCTTAACGGAATGATATTGGCCAAAATTCTTACTTCCTGTCAGGTGGCGTGGCTGTCTTAGGGTCCTGCTGTCGGTATAATGAGATACTTTTCATACGATAATTGGCGTGCACGCCAATTATCGTATGAAAAGTATCTCATTATACCGACAGCAGGACCCTAAGGCAGCCACGCCACCTGACAGGAAGTAAGAATTTTGGCCAATATCATTCCGTTAAGAATTAACACATATACCTAACTGAGGCATCTACGTTACATCAAAAAAGCCACTGTTGATGTAGAAAAGAACAATGCAGAATTCCTGAGGAAGGCGAACGGCCGAAACGCGTTGAAGGAATTATTTTCTGCGTTTAAGGATTAAGTTATAATCTGTGATGATATTTTAAGGATTATTTAATGTGAAATCACTGTAATGTATTACATGTAAAAAAATCTTTTGTACCAAAATAACGAAAATGTAGGGGTCAGTTATTAGCATTTCTTTGTTGAGACAAAGGATTTCATATTTGCAATTTCTCCTACTCGTTTTTGGTTAAGTAGGGGGTTGAGGGCCTAGTTTATTATTATTAGGTATGAGACTTTTCCAGCAGGGGCTAGTAGGGGGTTCAGCCTGCTTACATGGAGAGGTTTCATGTTGGATGATAATAGTAGGATCGGGCTATCATTTCTTCATTGCCCCCCTCACTTCATCCTGACTTGTCTCCCGATTTAAGTCTCACCCGAGCCTTGGAAGTGAGTCCTTCCTAAGCCAGTTTATCTGATCATCCGAAACCTCTAGATCTTCTATGTATAAATCCTTAAAGAAGTTTGTGAAAACCTTCTCTATGTCTGTGTCGTCTACACACCATTTACCGGTCTGTAGGAAGCTGGCTCTGTATAACCTATACCAAAGTAAGGTATAGTGTGCACAGTGTCTAGTGGCTCCCCAGAGGCTTACAGTGGCTTAAGTAGATAATACTAAAAGCTCTAATTTTGGTAGTGTGGTCGAGCAGTTAGGCTTGCCAGAGGGCTGTGTCACGCATTTGTTGTACACACTAAGGCAATAAATAGTTACACACACTCAAAGACTGAATCCAAGACCAATTGTTTTGTAAAAAAAAAGTTAGTTTCTTTTATTTAGAACCTAGAGAAACTCAGTTGCAGGTAATTAACACTTTCAAGAATAGCAATAATACTTTTCAAGATGCTGTAGGAATTGTCTTGCAAGGCAATAAAACTGCTCTACAGTACTACAAATACTTTGGTATTATCAATCAGCTATCGTAGAACTTCGCATTTGTAGAATATAGGCATTTGAATGCAATAGGAGAAATGCAATGCAATCCTATGGGAACAAAACAGTTTTATTCATTAACAGGTCAGTACGCAATTTACTCTTCCAGTCTTCGAGGCTTTGAACTAACACTGGGCAAGGGTCAGATTGAGGTAGGTACTTCACCACCAGCGGCACTAGGCCTGCTGGGTGCAGAGGTCACGGAGCCCGATTTTAGTCACTGGAGACTGGGAGCACCGAACAAGGTGCAGATTGCAGGTAGGTACCCCCGGTTTGATCCCACAAGCCCTGGGAGTTAAAGCAAGCACAATGGTGGCCACAAGGCCGCACCAACCTTACATACCAGCGGCACAGTGGCTGCTAGGTGCAGGGTCCAATGTAAGTGGATGTGGCTCTCTGTCGCACAAAGAGTCTGCAGGCTCGGACCAGAAGGCTGGATGATGGTGACCACTGGCTGGATAGTTAAGTTGAGATGTCGGGGAAGGCCTGGGCACCGTTGGCTGGGCTCCCCAAGGTCGAGGGGCTGAGGATGCAGGGGTGCCTTTTGGTACCGGAGCTGGTTGCAATCAGGGGTCCCTTCATGAAGAGGCTGCAGGCGTCTTCGTGGAGACAAGGAGAGGTCAGCCAACGCTGCATGCGAGGTCAGGATCGCTGAGTAGACTTCACTGGACAGGTGAGCTGCTCGAACTTGAGCTGTGGACGTCAGGTGCAGAAGTCACGGTTTCAGCTAGAGTCCTTGTAGTTGGATTCTTCTAGAGAGGGCAGCTGCCTTGGAGATCTGGTCTTTTTTTGAAGCGATTATAGTTTTCCTCGGGTTCTGAAAGTCGCTGGCCACAGGATAGGCGTGGTCTTCTTCGCAGGGTTTTTGAGCAGGAGACAGGCCGGTAGGGCTGGCGCCAATTCAGTAGTAGTCTCCAGGCTCGGCTGCAATGCATCTTCTTAGTCATTTTCTTCTTAGGTCGCTGGAATCGCAAGATGAAGGTGCATGGATGCCCCTAAATACTTAAGTTCGAGGCATGTGGGCTGCTGAATTCATATCTGTGCATAGATCGCCGCCTAGTGTTGGGTCCGGATGATTGCACATTGTTGTCCTGGAAGAGTCTTCGAAGTATCACGAGATAGGTGGCTCCTCCCCTGGACTACAGTGCGCATGGGCATCGCCTCCATCCCCAGATTGTTTTTTTCCGCCATTGGGTTCGGATGTGTTTCGGTTCCCTCTGTCGGAACCGATAGTTGTTCAACTTTCTACTCGAGACCAAAAGGTCTTTAGGCTGAGCGTCGGTATAGTTGCGTTCGGGTTCTTGTCTGACTCTCAGCTCCGAACTCTTGCTACCCTTCCGCGTGCTTTCGGCGCGGACGGGCCTACACTACACTTCTGCTATGGAGCGGACACCGTTTAAGAAATGCCCGGTGTGTAACTCCAAATATTCACACCTCGACGTGCACCCCGTGTGCAATACATGCTTGTCACCGGACCATGACGAAGACAGCTGCATGGCGTGTTCGAAATTCCGGTGCAAGAAAACTCTGAAGATTCGTCGGGCCAGTCGGCTCCAGGCTAAGTTCTCGGCTACCGCGGCGCCCCCACCAGACAACATATTCCAAGAATCTGTCGGAGACGAGGACGACGTACAAGGTTCGGAACCTAGTCCCGCGTCCGAAGGGGATGCCTACGACGCGGGTGATGAGGACTTTGACGAAGTCGCCGACGAGGTAGGGGACGACGATCGGGCTATTGCCACCGTAGGGGATAGCTCGGAGGAGGAGCATCCCCAACCAGACTTAGGGGTCAATCCCCTTTATACGGCCCAGGTCGAGGGATCGCCTTCGGGCCTTACCCAAGATCTACTTATAAGTCCTACGTCCCCGCCTCCGGGCCCGGTCGCGGACATTTCTGAGGCAACACTCCCGTTGAAGAAAACGAAAGTGAAGCCATCTGGCCACGCACCCTCGGATGCGAAAACGAAAGTGAAAGTTGCGCTGGGGCAGAAGGTTCTGGAGGCGTCAACTTCCAAAAAAGTCAAGATGGCCGACTTGAAGAGCCACGGCAAGATGGCTGACCCGAAGCCCTCGGGGTCGGCGCCGAGGACGAAGTCGACCGACGTGGCTGCGTCGGCGCCGAAAGGGGTCGCGGACTCGAAGACGGCTCCGAAGAAGCGTCATGCCGACGACGCGCACAGGGCTCGGCCGGCGCCGGCCCTTGTGAACAAGGCGCATGAGGTGTCGGCCCCGAAAAAGGTGCCGGTCATCGATCCGACTCTCGACGCGGGAGGATCGCTCGAGCCAGTCAAGCCTTCTCCTGCCATCACAAAGAAGGTAGCGGAATCCATGCAGCGGATACGGAAGGACAGTGTGGTTCCCACTCAGGACACTGTAGCGCCTAAGCTCACGCTGAAGCCGGCGAAGGCGCAAACGCCTATCCGTTTTACCCTGCCGCCAAAGTCGGCGCCGAAGTCTTTCGCGCCGAAACCTGGCGGCCCCTCAAAGGAAGTATTGACGCCGAAGGCTGCCTTAGTGGTGTCAAAGCTTCGGCTCCAGCCACTTGCTGAAGAGGAACGTCGAGAGGTTATCATCGACGCAAATACTGGAAAACTGTCTCTCCTCAAGAGGAAAATCACCACTGAGCCGGTGTTAGAACATTTCCGGATCCCTCTCAAAAATAAGAGGGACTCTGCGGACTCTTCGGCCCTGATGGAACCTATGTCTCCACAAGCCCTAGGACACTCGCCGACGCATTCCGCCGCAGGCGATGCGGACGAGGAGGACGCCGAGTACGTCTATCCGGCGTACTCGGATCCGGAGGAGGAACACGTACCGTGGTCGGCCGGAGGCGACCCGGAGGACCCGCAGTCGGGCCAGGACACGCAACTTTTTGCGGCCAAGACATCACCGACAGAGGACTCGGCGGCCTTCAACGCTCTGATCGAAAGAGCTGCGGCTAACCACGATGTCGAGCTGCACTCAGACCCTGTGGATGTGGACTTTTTATTTGACACTTTCTCAGTGGCTGAAAAGTCGGTCAAAACACTACCAATGCTCAAGGGGGTGCTCAAACACGCAACGGAGGTCTTCAAGGAGCCCACCCGGGCGCGTGTCGTCAACCCTCGCATAGACAAAAAATATAAGGCAGCGCCCTCGGATCCAACATACATCAAGGGACACTTGCCACTGGACTCGCTGGTTGTATCCAACGCTCGGAAGAGGGCGAACTCGCAGACCACTGGTGACGCTCCTCCCCCAGACAAGGAGTCCAAGATCTTCGAGGCCTCAGGGAAACGAATCGCTGCACAGGCAGCGAATATTTGGAGAATCTCTAACACACAGGCCCTACTTGCACGCTACGATAGGGCTCATTATAACACCTTAGAATCAATACTGCAACACTTGCCTGACCAGTACAAGGAGGCAGGGGAAATGCTGATTCAGGAAGGAAAGCTCATCACAAATGCATCCATAAAATGTGCGCTGGATGTGGCAGATACAGCCTCCAGGGCGATCAACACCAGTGTGTTGCTTAGAAGGCATGCTTGGCTTAGAATTTCGGGGTTCAAACCCGATATTCAAACAACAATACTGAATCAAATAGTTAATCCTGACCACTTGTTTGGCCCTGAGGTGGATGCGACGCTGGAAAAGATGAAAAAAGATACGGAAACTGCCAAATCTATGGGGGCCCTCCAAAATCAGCAGTTTCGGAGTGGTTCCTTTCGCCGCTCAAATTCCAGAGGCTCCTCAAGGGGTCAGGCATCGCAGTCCACACAGTATTACAAGAGTAACACCCAAACCTCGTACAACAACAAGGGTAGAGGTGGCTACAGGGGCAATAATGTCAAGGGCAGGGGACGTGGAAACAACAGCTCCAGGTCCACCACCGCCAACAAGCAGTGACGTCTTGTCACTGCCCCCCGACCATACAACACCGGTCGGGGGGAGACTCCAGCGGTTCCTGCCAGCGTGGAAATCCATCACCACGGAAAGGTGGGTCAAGTCTCTTATCCAGTACGGTTACTGTCTGGAACTTGCCTCCATTCCACCAAACATACCCCCAAGGAGCCGTCCTATGTCCGGCGAGCACTTGACCTTGTTGCAGCAGGAAGTTCTAGTCATGCTGCAAAAAGGGGCGATAGAGCTCGTTCCATTGCAGGAAAGGGGAACAGGGGTTTACTCCTTGTATTTTCTAATCCCCAAAAAGGACGGATCCCTCAGGCCCATCCTGGACCTCAGGCCCCTCAACTGGTACATTCTCTCGGAGCATTTCCATATGCTCATGTTACAGCAAGTGCTCCCTCTGCTTCAGCAGGGGGACTTCCTGGCTACGCTGGATCTGAAAGATGCATATTTTCATATCCCCCTGCATCCTTCCCACAGGAAGTATCTCAGATTCACGATTCAAGACCAGCATTACCAGTTCAGGGTTCTGCCGTTCGGGGTCACCACGGCGCCAAGGGTATTTACAAAGTGCCTAGCGACTGTGGCGGCGCATCTCCGTCGCCAGAACGTCCACGTCTACCCCTACTTGGACGACTGGCTCATCCAAGCAAAGACAGAACAGCAGTGCGTGGACCACGTGTCACGCACCATTCATCTCCTGCACGATCTGGGATTCTCTCTGAACTACCCAAAGTCCCATCTCCAGCCCGCCCACGTGCGACAGTATCTGGGCGCCACAATCAATACTCTGGCAGCCACTGCGCAGCCCAGTTCAGTGAGAATCGCCAGTATCCAGACGCTGATCCAACGATTCAGACCTCAGCACTCGCTTCCCGCGAAGGTGTTCATGCAGTTGATAGGCATGATGGCCTCCTGCATCTCCATTGTCCCGCACGCGAGACTACATATGCGTCCGCTTCAGGAGTGCCTTGCACGTCAGTGGACTCAGGCTCATGGGCAACTGACAGACCTAGTGTTGGTGAGCGGTCGAGCATACAACTCTCTGCATTGGTGGAATCCACAAAACCTTTGCAAGGGCCGACCATTCCAAGAGCCTGTGCCGCAGATTATCCTGACGACGGACGCTTCTCTCCAGGGATGGGGAGCGCATGTACTCCACTACACAGTGCAGGGACTATGGACACTACAGCAAAGGAAGATGCACATCAATGTGTTGGAACTGATGGCAATCTTCATGGCCTTAAAGGCGTTCAAAGTACATCTGCGCAACAAGGTCGTGTTGATCCGGACGGACAACATGACAGCCATGTACTACATTCAGAAGCAGGGGGGCACACACTCTCCACAGCTGTCTCATCTGGCTCAGAGCATGTGGAAGTGGGCCATTCAGAGGAACATCTTCCTCATGGCAGAGCATCTCCCGGGCAAGGACAACCAGATGGCGGACCTGCTCAGCAGGCACAGCCACCAAATGCACGAGTGGGAGATACATCCATCAGTACTCCAACCGTACTTCCAAAAGTGGGGTCATCCAGAGATAGACCTGTTCGCCACAAAGGAGAACGCAAAATGCCAAAGCTTCGCCGCCAGGTTCCCACACCCGTAATCACAGGGCAATGCGATGTGGATGAACTGGTCAGGCAGATTTGCGTACGCTTTTCCCCCAGCACCTCTGATACCGCTGGTGGCACGCAAGCTCAGGCAGCACTCGATGACTCTCATCCTAGTTGCTCCAACGTGGGCTCGCCAACCGTGGTACACCACGTTTCTGGAACTCTCCGTGGTACCGCATCAAAGGCTTCATCTCACTCCCAGCCTTCTGACGCAGAGCCATGGCGACATTCAGCACCCAGATCCGCAACAGCTCAACCTAGCGGTCTGGCTCCTGAAGTCCTAGAGTTTGGCTACCTCAATCTACCTCCCGATTGCATGAACATCATTCGGGAGGCAAGGAAGCCCACTACTAGAGCTTGTTATGCGGCTAAATGGAAGAGGTTTGTCATCTACTGTGTCAACCACGATATTGACCCGCTAGATGCCTCCATTCAAAACATCATTTGTTACCTGTTCCACCTGTATCAATGCAATTTGGCGTACTCTTCCATCCGCATTCATCTGTCTGCTATGGCAGCATACCTCCAGAATAGGCAACACCTGTCACTCTTTAAAGTACCTGCCATCAAGGCCTTTCTGGAAGGACTCAAAAGAGTCATTCCGCCAAGGACCCCACCAGCTCCGGAATGGAACCTCAATGTGGTTCTTACAAGGCTGATGGGTCCTCCCTTCGAGCCACTGCACTCTTGTGAGCTTCAGTTTCTGACTTGGAAGGTGGCGTTCTTAGTAGCAATTACATCGCTACGGAGGGTTAGCGAGTTGCAGGCGCTCACCATCCAAGAACCCTTCTTCCAAGTACATGCTAACAGGGTTGTGCTCCGCACTAACCCTAAATTCTTACCCAAGGTTGTATCTCAATTCCACATGAACCAGACAATTGAGTTGCCGGTGTTTTTCCAAAACCCAGAGACTTTGGCGGAGCGGATGCTCCACACCCTTGACGTTAAGAGGGCCTTGATGTACTATGTAGACAGGACAAAAGATTTTCGCAAAACCAAGCAGCTTTTTGTTGCTTTTGCCACACACCACAAGGGAAACGCTATCTCCAAAGCTGGGATCGCTAGGTGGATCGTGAAATGCATTCAAATCTGTTACGCTAAAGCTAAGCGCACTCTCACTATCCCACCGAGGGCCCATTCCACCAGGAAGTTGGGGGCCTCTATGGCTTTCCTAGGTAACATTCCCTTAGAAGATATCTGTAGAGCAGCCACATGGTCTACCACACATACTTTCACTAAACACTACTGTGTAGACGTGCATTCCAAACAGCAGGCAGCTGTTGGGCAGGCTGTTCTCAAAACACTTTTTCAGACTGCTGCAGCTGGCACGGGCGGCCGCCGCTAATGGAGGGACTGCTATGTATTCTATGCACAGATATGAATTCAGCAGCCCACATGCCTCGAACTGCAAATGCTACTTACCAGTATGCATCTGTTCTTGGCATGTAGGGCTGCTGACATTCATATCGCCCACCCTCCTCCCCGGCGCCTGTAGCAGCTGCAGTATTCATTCATATATATATTTGCTCATAGCATGGTCATCACTCACGTACTTCACTCCATCTCTGCCAATGGCTAAAAACAATCTGGGGATGGAGGCGATGCCCATGCGCACTGTAGTCCAGGGGAGGAGCCACCTATCTCGTGATACTTCGAAGACTCTTCCAGGACAACAATGTGCAATCATCCGGACCCAACACTAGGCGGCGATCTATGCACAGATATGAATGTCAGCAGCCCTACATGCCAAGAACAGATGCATACTGGTAAGTAGCATTTGCATTTAGGGGCGTTACAGGTACTGGCAGATGGTAGTTAATGGGCTACTTGCCTTTTAGGGGGACTAAACCCTTATAATGTCCCCTCCCTTTGGGGAGGGGGCATCTCCTAACCCGATTAGCTAAAATCCTTCCATTCAAGATGGAGGATTTTCTTTGGTCCCGGGCACCTTAGGCGTGGTCCTGGCAGAGAGGACACACACTAATTTTCTTGCCGACCTTGCTGCCGAAAGTGGGTTTGGTCAGGGGTTGGGGTATCTCCACTGGCTAGAGAGGCCCTGGCTAGCATTTCAAGGGGCAGAAAGCCTTTGAGGCCCACCACCCTAAATGATGTTCTTGCTTGGGGGTAGATGTGAAGTACCTCCATCCCAAGCATCCTTCGTGCCTGACCCACGGGAGCACAAGAGTCAAAAACGTCTGTATGTGGCAAGCTGGTGCAGACCAGTCAGCTGGACACAAGGGAATTGGTTGTTTTTCAGAGGGCATGTTGAAGATGCCCTCTGAGTGCATTTTGCATAAAATCCAATAATGACATCAGTATGCGTTTATTGTGCTCAGAAGTTTGATACTAAACTTATTGGCATTCAGTAAAGCCATCATGGAGCTGTGGAGTTCGTAATGACAAACTGCCAGCTCATGTACTCAATATGGCTTCACTGCACTTAGAATGTCTTAGAATGGACTTAGACACTGTAGTGAAATATTGCTCAGGCATGTATGCCCTCACCTGTGGTATAGTGCACCCTTCCTTAGGGCTGTGTGGCCTGCTAGAGGGATGACGTACGTATGACACAGGCAGTATTAGGGAGGCATGGCACACCAGGATGTGTGACATTGTTGACTTTGAAGTTTTGTCTGCACCAAAACACACAATCTGCAATGGCAGTGTGTACGTTAGGTGAGGGGTCTCTGAGGGCGGCACAGTACATTCTGCAGCGATTAAAGATCCTCTCTGGTCACAAGGCCCTTGGCAGTAGTTCTACCTTTTAGAAGGGATTTATAGGTGGGCCAGAAGTGTTCCTGTTGGGGAAACAAAGGTACACTTTTGGGTAAGAACACAGGCACTGGGAACCTGATTGGCAGGGACCCAGTGCACACTCAGTCAAAGTGCATCAGATATCAGGCAAAAATTGGGGTGGTAACCATGCAAAAAGGTGGACCTTCCTAAACAGTCTCTATCTTCAATTTCCTTAATGGTGTTTCTTACATTGGCCATGTTTATTTTCGAGGCTAATAGTTCCTGCATCCTTCCCCATTCTCGTAATGGGGAAACTTACTAGCCTCCAATTTCCCCTGCAGAATTCTTTCCAAACTATCAGCTAGTTCACCTCTAGCCTCTTTGATCTTATTGTTTACAATAGTCAACTCCTGTGCGTGCACATTTGTAAAGTGTTTTGAATAACCATATACAATAAAGATTTATTATTATCACAATGTGTATCTATGTCTCTGTATTTTAACAATTTTCATCTTTAGATACCAAAGTCTGTGCTTGGACTCCTCTTGCTTATATGCTGATAAACCTATAATCCTCCCTCTAATAAATGCTTTAAAAGCACCCTAAATTATTTGCAGGGGTGCCAATCACTTTTTAATTTCAAAGAAATCTACTGTGTCCTGCCTAAAGCTGGCTGACTACTGCCTGATCCAACAGTAGTGTCCTACTTAACCCCTTCACTGCGGGGTGTTTCCCCCCCGCTGTGCGGGGGTAGGGGGCGCGCGTGGCACCGCTGTGCTTGTGACGAGCTGAGCTCGTCATGAGGCACAGTGGAGTTGCACTCACAGCTCGTCACACCCACACCTGTTTTCGAACGTTCAGCACAGTGGGGAAATTATCCCCGCGTGCGAACGTTCCAACGGCCGTGATGAGCTCAGCTCGTCATGAGTATAGCCCAACCGTGCCTCATGACGAGCTGAGCTCGTCATGAGCACTCAACGGGTTCAAGACTGTGAGAAGTTGGCCTGATATGCAGTGCTCACTATTCTAGTGATCACTATGTATCAGTCCAAACAACCCTTATTGATGATTGGTTGTAAGTCAACATTATAGACCAGCTATCCTAGTATCATGGACAAGAGCAGTCTTTAGGCTAAACTCTAGAGGGCGTGTTAAGCCAGCTGTTATACCATCACATATACCCCTTGAACACCAAGTGAAAGGACACCACACAAGTTGTTATGAAAATAAAAGGATATTTATTTATAACACCACAGCCCTGGACTCTTTATGAGGACAGGGCGCTAAGCACAATACAAAACTCTTAAAGAAATACTACAAGTCGCACAGTTTACGCAAATGCCCGAGGGGCACGAAAAACCATATACTACAAAAGTGGAATACGAAATTACTAGCAGGTAAGTACTACTCTCAGAGACTTTAGAATCGCTAGGCCTACAATGCTGAACCCTTAGATTAGAAGCAGGAGGTCTAGGAACGCCGTGTGCAGAGTGGAAACTCTCAAGCGTAATGCGGGACAAAGTCTATGGATATTAGTAAATGCAAGAGTTAGTGTTCTCGGGCGAACCCGACTAGGTAGGTCAAAAACGAAAGTGGATCTAGACACTTAGAGAGTTGGTCTACGCTGGAGCACCGTGGTACTCGGTTTACCTAGCCCAGGGGCTGCGGCTGCATAGGGTTCAAGTGTCGTCGGGAATCCTCGTTGACGAACCAGGAGCCTGAAGTGGAAGTTGCTGGCAGGCGACCAGTGAAGATGTTCCGGGCTGATCCAAGGACTGGATCAGCTGAAGAAGAGGACCTGTAAGCAGAGGGGACCAAGTTCTGAATCACTAGCCAGTGATTAGGTGGGCACCAGGATGGCACCGGACGAGGTCACTCAGCCAGGCGAAGAGGTGACACTGGATTCTGCTGCTGCACGGACCAGGGGCGCTGATGTCGACCAGGCTGGAGGTCTGCGAGCTGTCCCACGTCGGATGTCTGCTGCTGGCGATGCTGGATCCGGTGAAGGAGGCAACAAGCCTTGGCTACGGCAAGCCCACGTGGCAACACAAAATGGCGTCTGGGGTGGACCAGGAGGGTCCGAGGAAGGTCTCCTTCAGGAGGAGCCTAGGGACAGTCTAGAGGAGCTAGACCAGCGGTGTAGAAAACGTAGGACGTCGTCGAGAGGGTCACTAGCCAACGGGCAAGTGACCAGACAACGTGGCAAGCGACACAGAAGCAAAAGGGCCCCACGCAGATCTGGTGGATGCTGGGGGGCTGGTCTTCGGTGCTCGTGCTGCTTGGGGTTGGGGCTTCTCTTACCCCAATACACCCACTCGAGGGTCCCTCGGCGGTCGTGCTGGGTCAGTGTCGTGCTGGTTCTGATGGTTGCCGGGTCCACTGGTCTCGTCGCACCCACGGTTCTCAGCTGTGCTGTAGAGGCAGGTAGAGGTCAGAGAGGGCAGGGAGTCCGGGTCTCGTCGTGCTGGTCGGTCTGGTTCCGGAGGGAGGATGTCTTAGCAAACCTCAGATACTTAGTTGGTGCCTGCTGCTGCAGGGTGACTACTCCTTAGTCACAAGGGAGAAATCTTAGGAAGAAGTCTTGAGTTCCTTTCGTAGGAAGTAGTTTCAGGATTCAAAGATGATCTAATTTGGAAGGGTCGCAGCTCCTACCTTTATTCTAAAGAAAGGGGCTGGTACGCGACTAGGTCCTGCCCATGGGTGGGACCAGGAAGGGGGGTGGTTACACCCCTCTCCCCTGTCTGGACTTTCCCCAGCTCAGGGGCTGGTGTGCCCCTGGAACTGGTTCAAGCCGGCAGATGCATAGTGAGCACCGGTGTGCCACTTGCAGTCACCTTCCTTTTCAGCCCTGCCTACCTAGGATACACAACACCCTGTCTGGGATGGTGCTAGCACCGCCCCTGACAGGAAACCCTTTGTCCAAGCTCTCCTCGCTGGAAGGACTCCCAGCAGCAGGAGGTCAGACTTGTGTCTGTGGTGGCAGCATCCATTTTGTGATGCTGAGGCTCGAGTTAACTTTAACCGGGGTTCACAGTTACATACATGTCGTGTCCCTCTAGAAGGGTGGAATGCTAACCCCGTCGCCAGAATTGGCGAGGGGTTAGTATTCCAATTCGTATGACACCTTACTCGACATGTTTTGATAAAGCGATACCAAAGATAGCAAATAACCGCGAGGATTATAATGCACTTAAGAGTATATAGTACGCGTTATCATAGAACAGCTATTAGGACTTGGTTCCGCAAGCTGCAGACGGGCTCGGCTCATGCCAGAGCACCATCTCACATAATTCCAAGCACTCTGCCTTCAGGATTGTTAAGGCCTGCCATAGGAGTGACTGATAGGAATACATGTGTCCATTTTAGGGTTAGATATAGGTATACTATATCTCAAGCAAAGGGTGATTACACCACCTTGCCCCAGCTGTCGTGCAGCCAGTTGTGTCAGATTTAGATGGCCAGCCAGGGGTGGCATAATACATGCTGCAGCCCCTGGTAGGCCCTGGGTACACCTATGCCCTGAGTTACAGGGATTGATAAGGTGGCCCAGTACCAATTGGTAAATGCACCTAAGGTACACGGAATCCATTTTACAGAGAGAGCAGTAGGCCTGGGGCCCTGAATAGCAGGATCCCAGGTCAACTAAGTCGGAAAACCAGCAAAACACCAGGCAAAAAGTTGGGGGTAACTATAGTCCGGTATCCACCCTCCTACAAAGACAATCTGAGAAGATCTAGTTCCTTTTACAAGAGCAAATCTAACTTCACTGTGGAGTGATCTGACAGGTGTTCTGGAAGGTGAATTATCCCTTTAATGCTATTGGTCTGTCTGGAGTTTGCATGCTGATACATTATGGATTTCCATAGCTTCATTCTTTAAACCTGTGAGAAAGTGGCTCTATATACACGGGACTAGAAAGAAGTACAGTGTGTGCAGAGTCCACCAACCCCAGAGGTTTAATAGAGGTTAAAGTCACAACTGACCTTACTCTCCAAAGTGGTAGCTTGGTCAAGCAGTAAGGCAGTACCAGAGGACAGTGTAAAGCATGTGTTGTTACCACTTAGTCAGCAAAAGGTTTCACTGACTCAAGGACTGAACTCCAGGCCAATTGTTTTTATATCCACAGATATAGGTGTTTAATTTTTAGAACCAACAGTCATAAAAATATACTTTTCTTGTTATGAGTTCTCTCATGTAAATACTTTGCAAAGGAGCAATAAAGTTTGTGCACACAATTAATACAGTGTTAACAGTAAGCAACACAATCCTACAACACACTATAGCATTGAGCTCAATGGGTTTTCCACATGTAAGGGCAGTTGATTACTATATGGATTACTTTAGTAGTCCCAGGACTAGATCCTAGATTCCGTCCTGGGTTCTAAGCTGAAACAAGATAAGCAAAAACGTTTTAGTTACTGTAGTGAATGTTCATGAATATAAAGCTATTTTAAAAGTTCACACTTAGGAACTTTTCAATGGAAATCTGACAATGTTATTCAATGGGAGAAAATTCAGGTTGCAGGTAAAGTACAATTGCGTTACTTTTGTAACCCTGCACTGGTCTCCTAGGGCCAGCACTGGGGTCTTAATTCAAAACAGGTAGGTAATTGCGTTTCAGTATTTTGTGTGATTTTTCAAGAATATTTCAAGTTTTCAAAAGTAGACCCTCAAAAGAAATTTCATAGAAAAGTAGACAATGGGTTCCTATGGAGAAAATACAGATTACTAGTAAACCCGGTAAGGATTACTTTTGCGGTTCAGTACTGGGCTGAAAGGTACAGTTCTGGCTTCTCCTCTGATCACAGGTGAGTACTAAGGAATTCGGCTGATTTTAGAGGAATATTTTCAGTTTTCAAAACTTCACACTTAGAAAATGTTCGAGTCAAAATTGGTCAATGTTATCCAATGGCAGGTAAGTGAGTTACCGGTTTCCAGGTGAGTACTTGTTTGGTGAAGTTAAGGTTCCAGGCATGGACTCAAGGGTCCCCCAGGGTCGGGTAAGTACAGTTAGTTCAATCCCAGCGGCCCAGGGCCAGCCAGGTGCATAGGTAGGTAGGCCCAATGTTATGCAATGAGGGGAAGGGGGCCTTCGATTGGTGGCTGCTGGCTAGCAGGCCACGCGGCTGTGGGTGCTGGGCTCCTGGTCACTTGCTCAGGGCAAGTGGGGAAGTAGGATAGGACAAAGGTGGCACAGCCAGCGGCACTCGGGCGTCTGGGTGCCTGGTGCTCTTGAGCCGTCAGGCGCTCAATGTTATCCAATGGGAAAGTTCTAAAAGGAACAAGGGCTGCAGGCGCGTGGGCGGAGACTCTCCAGGGGCGACCAGCACTTCGAGAGGTAAGTTGGGATCATGGAGCACTGGTAGGTACCCCAAAGGGAGGCACAGAGGGCTGTAGGGCGCCGGGTGCAGGGGTGCCTTTGGGTGTCGGAAAGGCTCACCCTCGGCTGGTCGCGGTTGGGGTGGCCCCTGGCTCTGAGTCTGCAGGCGTCGGCTGGTTCGTCGAGGAGGGTCTTTGGGCACTGGACTTTGGGTCCCAGTCGCCGGGGAGACGTCCTCGTTGTCTTGTTTCGGTTGGGCCCGGCCCAGGCTCTGTAGGTGCAGAGTGAGCTGGTCCAGAGTTTCCTGGTTGGCACCAGGTGAGTTGTTGCAGCAGAGCCTCTGCTGATGGGAGTCCCAGCCTTCAAGAGGGTCAAGGGAGGCAGGTCCTCCGGGTTTCCCAAGGTGGCTGTCCGCAGGACTCGCCGGGATTGAGCAGGAGCAGGTTCCAGGATCGACAGGCCAGAAGGGCTGGTGCCAAGTCAGTTGTTGTCGTCCTGTTGTTAGCTGCTGCACGGCGGGTCTTCTTCTTCTTCTTCTTCTTCTCGATCTTCTTTCTTCTTTTCGTATCGGGATCTGACGAAGGAAGGTTCAGGGAGCTCCTAAATACTGAATTTAGGGGCGTTACAGGTAGGGCAAGGACAGGGACCAATGGGTCACTGCCCTGGGGTGAGTACACCCCTTAGCCTGCTCCTCTCCTGTGGGAGGGGGGCAGGAGCCTAGCTGTGATAGGGCAGGGCTCCCCATCTGCAAGATGGCCGGAGCCCGGGGTCGTGATTAACCTAGTCTCCCCCACCTGAGGGGTGGGGTTGGCACAGGCTGGCACCCCCCCCCCCCCTTCCTGACCTAGTTTTTCCCGCCAGTCATTCCCCCCAGATTGGGGGGCAGGACTGGTGGGGGCGTTGATTGCTGGGTACAGCAAATGGTCTGGAGAAGCTCACAGAGGCGGCATGCCTTTGAAGCTTCTCCCTGCCCATCTGGGGGAGGAGACCTAGCACCTCACCCAGGATATGCATTGTTGCAGGCCCAGGAGAGCGGGGGATCTCCTACCCAGGGGTCCAGCAACATGTCTGCTGTGTGGCAGCCTCTGCAGCCACTCAGCCAGACGTGGATTGTAGGTTAGGGTTTCAGAGGGCATCTCTAAGATGCCCTTTTTATGCATTTTACATTAAATCCCACACTGGCATCAGTGCGGGTTTAATGTGCCGAGAAGTTTGATACCAAAATTGTCAGTCTTCGGTGCAGCCATTTTGGTGCTGTGGAGTTTGTAATACCAACCTCCCAGCACCATATACTCTTAATGGCATCAATGCACTTACAGTGCCCAGGAATGGCCCTAGGTACTGTAGGGGCACAGGGCTCATGCACCTCTGCCCACACCTCTGGCATAGGTCACCCAGCTAGATGGGTGACTGAAGTATGCCAAGGCAGTGGGTTCTGTGGGCAGGGAACACAGGGATGTGTGCCATGTCGACTCTGGTTTTAGTTATGTACTTGGGCACTCTTCCTGCAAAGGCAGTGAGTGGGTGCCAGGGTACAGGGCCCCTGAGGGTGGCACAATAAGTGCTGCAGCCCTCAAGGGTCTTCTCTGGTCACCATGCCCTGGGTACCTAGGGCAGGGGCAGCCTTAGGCATGTACAAGCTGTGCACCTGCACAGGGCCACCAAACCCCAGGGGCCACCACTCCAATATATATCCTTAATATAATAATCCTCTGAGGATGGATACATATTTGCGTGGCGCCCCCTGGCAGGGATAAAGCTGCCTCCGACTCTGTTCCTTTTCCAAACACCCTGACCCCCCCTCTTCACTGTCCTCCGCGCTCCGCCTCGCCCGGACCCCCTCTTCCGGGGCCCCCTACCTACGCTCCCTGCCCAGGGCCGCCATGAGCCTAGAGCCGCCCCTGCCTAGGGTACCATTTACTAGGGGCTGATAGGTGGCCAGAGTTGCCAATTGTGTCTTTTGTTTCAGCATAGTTTTAGGGAAGGAACTTAGGCCCTGGGTACCTGGTTGGCAGGAACCCAGGGCACACTTCGTCAAAGCACATCAGCAGTTCAGAAAAAAAGTGGGGGCATACCAATGCATGAAAGATGGCACTTTCTCACAAAACCGAAACTCAGTTCTTGAAGTAAACAAACTGTAATATTCAATCCCAACACTAGATGACAGGATGGTGTAAAGCATGTGATCCACAACACAACAAGATTCAAACAGGTGGTTGCAGGTAAGAAACATTTTCTTTATTGGCGCAGTGATTGTTGGTGAAGCTAAGTAAACTGGCACAAGCATGTCACCTGATATGAAAACTCGTTTAAGCAATGTACAATTTCAAGTTTACATTTTATGTAACTAATAAAAGTTAAATATCATACGGTATCTGAAAAAAACAGTTGAAATTCACATGAGGGCTGGCAACAGTGTTGTCTTCTTTGGAAACCTCAATATCTAAAGAAATCATTCAGCTGCCTATTGTAGTAATCGAGTATTAATATCACTTAATTTGAACCCAATTTTCTTAAATATTATAGTATAGTTTTAGGCCATTTGATTTCATATTTCCTAATTCAATTTATTTCCATTGACCCTGATTTGATTATTTAATTTTGTTGCAGGGACCCCGAGCAACTCAGAGTCCGATACAGAGGACTCCGAGGAGGAGGAAGAAGAGGATGATGATGATGATGATGACGATGATGATGATGATAAAGATCCAGAGGAGTCGGATACTGATACAGAGGGAGAGAAAACCCCATTAAAACTGAATAAAACTATGCCCATAGAGAAATGTTCTTCTACAGGCCTCTCACTTAATTCTACTCCACTTAACCTCAAAATTACAAATACTCCAGGATCTGCACCTGCTGCTTTGTGCACTGAATCTCAGTCATTGGACTATATCAGCAATTCACCTCCACTAACTGCCAGTACACCATGTGGTATTTACAGTATTATTTTATGTCCTATTATTTTAAACAAAGTTGTAGTCTTGAGTAAAGGCATCGATAATTGAATCTTTTTATTTTGTGTATTTGTGCTTCGTTTTTCTATTTTCTTTATACAAGTCTACAGCACACTGTGCGATATTATAGCTGATTTACTGATGAAAAATATATTTGTGCAAACAATACATATGACACATTTTCATATTTTATTGAAAACCTTTAGGTTTATTGAACTGTGAAAATATTTCTTTAATTTCATACTGTATTGACTTTGCCCGTATTTGATAGTTGTCAATCATTTTCTTTTTAAGGTTCTTTGAAACGGAGAAGATTATTAGATGAACGAAGTTTGCATGTTCCTCTACAATATGGGTATGGTGTACAGTGTACATTTTTTTGTTTACCCTTTGGACGTTTGAATAAATATTTTATGATGTTTTCTCAGAAAATTCTTAATAATGTGTTTACGTACGTGTTCATCAATATTTTGTCAGTGAATTAAATGTGGCCCATTCAAACATTTTGTTTGCATCAAAAGTTCTAATATATGCACTCCTTTATTGCTACAGTGCAGGGGTCAAACTCAGTGTAATTGTTATACGGCACAGCCTAACTAATTACATTCATCAAGATTGCAGTTCCATTTTACAATCTCTTTGTAGAGAAAAATAAGTAGGCTACCACTCATGCCCATTGAACACAATGTTATATCACTACAGAACTGTATCCCATAGTTCCATGATTCTGGGTTAATAACTTTGTTATAAGTTCTGCACATGACTAAACAGCATGACATAAACAAGGCGGACAGATCTACAGAGAGCAATACATATATTTTTAATAAGATGGTTCTCTGGATAGGGTTGCTGAGTTGGAGGAATGTTCATGGCCCACTTGGTACTTCACACCCCTTTAGTAATAGTCCTTTGTCCACAAATAACAGTGGTATTAAAATGCATAATAAACTTTGTATGCGTGACATCTATTTCTGGCATGCCAGTGAAAATTAGTGATTCCCAATAATATGTTATTTGGAGCAATTGTAATAATAAACATTTATTCCAGCATTTATTACTAGAGTGTAAAGCTCATATTCCATGTTATCAGCGCAGTAAAGCTTAATTGACTTGAGAAAACACTACCTAATTTACTCATACATACCTTTCTAGAAACTGTTTACATTAGAAAACATCTCGGTCCATACTCACAAGACCTAGTTATTTTGATTCTGTTTCACTGCATGGATTTATCTCCATGTGATGTAGTTCTATTTGAATGTCTTTCAGAGAACTATTGTACCTCACAATTACAGCATGCCATAAACCATACATACAAAGTATATATGCTTAGGGTGGAGAAACGCATTGTGAACCACTCAAGGCTTTGCCTCTTGTGAATCACTCCCTCTCCTGAGACTCAACTTTGGTATTACAAAGTATTGGTATTTCATAGATTCACATATTTGAATTATTCCCCATTGTCTGGCTGGGAACCTTGGGCAGTTGTAGTCTACTAATGTGTTCAAATAAAATGTAAAACTGCCATATACTATCTGTAGATTATCCAACTCAGTGACCCATATTTCAATAAAGTGTAGAGACCTGGGGCACCAACTACCTACATAGACACCAGCTGTCAGATTACTTGTAGCATGTCAAGTGGCAACTGGGGATCCCAAGAGCTCTGCTCTCTTCTTACTTATGGATACTTGTACAGCTGGATATGGTGGTCTGTTCTTCCTGGTTTCTAGCCTCACCCCAGCTGCAGAAAGAAAGCCATTTTTACCTTTTTGTTCCTGGGTATCTGATGCCTGTGGTAACATGGCTGACTCCCCTTCCAAAATCAAATCCTCTATCTGAAAGAAACAGGTTAGTATTCGATTCCTTACCTTCGAATATCCCCAGGCGTCAGACTGGATCCGGAAAATTTTGCATAGCAGTACTCCTACGCATCAGTAGGTGTCGTCTGCGGCTCCGCGTCCGTCGTTTGCACCGGGATGACGTTGTCGGAGTACTTGGACGCCGCCCTCGCGCGCTGATGTTAGTTCTTCTTTTTTCTGCACCAGCAAGCACAGGTCCGGAGAAAGTGGTACCGTTTAGTCACTTTTTGACTAAACTTTTTCGATCCTTTTTGGATCTGTTTCGAGTCTACGGCTCCCATCTGTGCCGGTAGGGATGCCCGGGTTCAAGCCCTGTGCCGACTGCAACCGACTAATGTCGGTTACCGACCCCCATCGCCGGTGCCTACATTGCCTGGGGCCCGACCACGATGACAAGTCGTGCCCCGACTGTCGGGCCTTGACGTCGAAGGTTAGGCGGGAGCGGCCCCGTAAGTGCCTCGAGCTCGGGCAGTCGGCCCCGCGCCGCTTGAGGCCCCGGTCTGGAAGGAGGTCGAGGGACCGGTCAGGTAAAAGGCACAAGAAGCGACATCGCTCTTTTGACTCCCCCCGACGCTCGCACGATGTGACCGGGGGTTCGGGTGACATCGCCCACGCGGCTCCGCCGGAGCCGCAGGCGTAGCGGCCTGCTCCATACCCGCCGGTCCCTGGGTATAACTCGACGCCGGAGGAGATCGACGCCTTCCTCATGGCCATGAGGTCGCTCTTAACCTCCGTCGGGTTCCGCGGTGCCTCCGGGCCAAGCGGCCCCGACTGGGAGCCCAAGCGGGCTGGGTGTTTCGACCCCGGCACCGTCAAGTGCTTCGGCCTCGGCGGCGACTTTGGTCCCGACGCCGCAGGGCCCCACCGGATCAGGTTCCGGATCCGGGTCGCCGCTGGTCAACCTTACGACCCCGCCAGCGCCGGCCCCTAGGGTGTCATCCCTGGTGTCGTCCCCGCACGACTCCGTCCCTGGTGCACCCCTCGGTCCGGATCCAGCGTCGGAGCGGCGTCGCTCGTCGCCGCATTCGGCGCCGGCCGAAGAGGATTTCTTCGAGGATCTGGATCCATCCTTTGTCCCTGAATTTCAGGACATGGACTACGAGGGAGACTGGGTGGGGTCTGAGGACCCCGTGGCACGTGAGGGCCAGTCATATCAGGACTGGACACAGGAACTAGGGGAAGCGAGTGACCTGTATACGTCCACAGACGCTGGTTTTGTCTCCCCTCCTACCGTGGCTACGGAGTAGGGGGGCTGCTTATAGTGTGGTGCTGATGAGGGCAGCCAAGGCCTTGGCTCTTGATCTCCCCGTCGCAACAGTGAGGCCGAACATCCTCACAGAGGTCCTAAACCGCAGGTAAGCTCCCCAGAGCCTCTACTGCCGTTTAACCCCTTAGATGCGTCGGACGGCCTGGGGGCGTCCAACGTTACGGTGGGCGTGTGCGGAGGACTGCCGGGGGATGTCCTAACCACGCCCACCTTTTATTTCGCCCACAGGGGGTTAATGAGGCTCTCACAGTCGTCTTGTTGGGCACTTGGTCCTGGCTCACTACAGGTCCTCCTGTAGATAGAAACTTCGCTTGGCGCCACCGCTCAGCCCTAGGCGACCCTAGTCTCTTGTCCACCCACCCCACCCCGAGAGCTTGGTTATCCAGGCCTCTACTTCCCAATCCGCATTCCCGACGGCACCACCAGATCGGGAATCCAAGAGGTATGAACAGTTCGGAAAGAAAATGTTCTCCTTCCTTAGTTTGGGGTTGCGGTCGGTCAACACTGCGTGCCTCTTACGCCGTTACACACACTCTTTGTATGATACAGTTGCGGCCGTGCTGCCTGAATGCCCGGAGGGAGCCCGGGCGAAACTCGCTCAAGCCCTCGCGGAGGGAAGAGACGCAGCGCGGTACTCTATACGATGTGGAGTGGATACCACAGACTCGCTAGGATGAGCGATTTCCACGTCTGTGGCGGTTCGCCGCCACGCCTGGCTGAGGTCCGCCAACTTTTCGGCCGATGTCCAAAACACCCTTATGGACATGCCGTTTGATTGCAGCCACCTCTTTGGTGGCAAGGCAGATCATTTATTTATTTATTTATTTATTTTGAAAGTTTTATATAGCGCGAACAAGATCTTTGCAGATATCAGAGCGCTTTACAGACGATGGGTACAACATGTAAGCAAATAACAATTGGGGTGGGGAGGGTAAATGTAGGAGCGTAGTCAGATAGATACATCAATGGTGATTCAAATAAAAATAGGTGGCAGCGTAAACAATCAGGTAAGTCAATAACACGAGTCATACAAAATGCAAAATGATCAGTAGAACAGAATGGTTCAGCGTTTGTAAAAATCTTCCCTAGTGATAATTCAAGTGTATTTAGCCATGAGGGTAGCCTTTACTTCTTTCTTAAAAGGTATGGTGGAGGAGATGAGCCTGGTTTCAGGGGGAAGTGAGTTAGAGATCCTGGGTGCCATTCCTGAGAAGGAGCGTTTATAGGTTTTTTCCTTGCGGAATTTTTGGGGCTTTAGCAAAAGATTGTTTGAGCCTCTAGTGTTTCTGGAGCCTCCAGAGATCGTCCGCTTCTGAGCGAGGTATCCGGGTGAGCTCAGGTGGACAGCCTTGTGCGTCATGCAGGCGATTTTCAAGTGTATTCTGGCTTCAAAAGGCAGCCAGTTCAGCGATTTCAGGTCAGGGGAAATGCGTGAGTGTTTTTTTGATCCAGTGATGAGTCTCGCTGCTGCGTTTAGAGACGCTCTTATGGGTGCCGTAGTAGTTAGGGGGAGACCGCAGAGGGCGATGCTGCCGTAATCTATTCGAGGGATGACTAGTGCTTGTACCGCAGTTTGGAAATCTTTGGCTGGAAGGAAGGGTTTGAGTTTCCTTAGGGTATTGATCTGAAAGTTCGCACCCTTAGTTGCTTTGTTGATGTGTTCCTGCATGTTGAGGTTGGTGTCAAGTGTTATGCCTAAAGATTTTGCTGAGTCCACGATGGTGGGCTGAACATTGAGTGCCGTTAGGTGTTTAAGCCAAATTTGAGCGATAGTGATCTTCGCGGGAGGTGAGATCAAGAGGAACTCTGTTTTAAGAGCATTGAGTTTGAGATGATTAGCGGCCAGCCAGGATTGGGTGCTTCTGATCGTAGAATTCAAGAGCATAATGCTAGGTTAAACAAAGTTGGGGAAAGGGAGGATCCTTGTGGGACGCCTAGCGATACAGGTATTGGCGAAGACATCATGTTGTTGCTCTTGAATTTCTGCGATCTGTTGTGTAGAAAGGACGTGAACCATTTGAGCACAGTTCCAGATAGACCCATTCTTGTGTTTAATAGTTCGAGTAAATTCTCATGTTTGACGGTGTCGAATGCAGACGAGAGATCAAGAAGGATGAGGAGGCAGGTATCATTTTGATCTAGGATTTGAAGGGCGTCGTCAATTATGTGAGTCATAGCAGTTTCTGTACTGTGATCTGCTCTGAAGCCTGATTGATAAGGGTTGAGTAGATCAAACTGATTAATGTGTTTAGTCAATTGTACTTGTGCGCATTTTTCCAACAGTTTGGCTAGAGTCGGAATATTGGTAATGGGACGGTAATTATTTAGATCAGAGGGGTCGGCTGTCGGTTTCTTTAGTAGAGGTGTGACTTTTCCAACTTTAAGGGCGTCGGGGATGGTCCCTTGTTGAAGTGAACTGTTAATAATTTTAGTCCAGAGTGGGAGGAGCGACGGGGTAAGGTCTTTGACAGCGTTAGCAGGAAGGGGGTCCGTGAGGTGATTGGCTGGTTTCACAGTGCTGAGCAGTCTACCAATTTCTTCTTCTGAATAGGTGGCAAAGGATGACCATGTGGCATTGTTTTCTGGTTCAGTGGGTGCTGTGCAATGGGGTTTGGAGTAAAGACTTACGTCAATGAGGAGATCATTCTTTATGTTATCGTTTTTTTGGATAAAGAAAGAGGCGAAGTCTTCACAGGAGGGTGCTTTGTCCAGAGTGCTGAGGGGTTGGAGTTGTTCCTTGGATTGTGTTCTGATTAGCTCAAACAGCTTTCTCGGACGATTTTTGGCTTGGTCGAACTGCCGGCTAAAAAATTCTGATTTAGACCGTTTTATTTTCCTGAAGTAGGCATTTCTCTTTTTCTTCAGCGTTTTTAGGTGCAGTGCGGAGGGAGCTGATCTCCAGGTGCGCTCTGCCATTCGCATAGCCCGTCTATCGTCATTGGGACTCCCGTCGTACCAGGGATTGAACGTTTTTGTGGAGGCTCTTTTTAGCTGCATAGGTGCAGCTTCATTAACTATTGAGGTCATAGCGTTGAGATAGTGATCAGTCAAAGCTTGGACATCCGTGACGCCGGTAGGAGGAAGTAGGAGGTTGCAGCTGTTGGGGGGTAGAGAGTTTGGATTGAGTTTTTTCAGGTCTCTTTTCCAGACTTTGGGCTTGAAGGATTGAACCGGGTTCAATTTGACTTTTTCCTTGATGTAGAATGTGACAATATGATGATCTGACCAGTCACAGGGTTGGATAGATTCAAGTTGGATAGAGTCCTCTTTGGAGATGATAAGGTCAAGGATAGAGCCTTTCTCGTGGGTCGGGCTGTCGCATATTTGGGTGAGGTCGAGGGCGTTGAGGAAATTTTTAAGACTATTTACCACCGCGTCATTATGATCATTCCAATGGAGGTTGAAGTCACCAAGGTATATTTGTGTGAGTTGTCGACCAGAATTGGTTGAGATCAAATCCATGATTTGTTGCGAGAAGGTACGGTTGTCCCCTGGTGGGTGGTAAATGCCGTGAAGAGTGCATATCGGTTTGCCCTCACTGATAATATCGAGGCAGATGTATTCATAGGAGGTTGGGGAGGCTAGGGAAGGGGAGGTTACTTTCAGGACAGAGAGGTTACTCCTGTGTATGCATGCGACACCCCCACCTTTTTGACCAACCCTGCCTAGTCTAGTGATGTGGTAGTTGGGGGGAACCAGTATGTCCATTATAGGTGTAGACGATTCAGTTAGCCAGGTTTCCGTCATGATGATTAGGTCAAGGTCCAGTTTTAGGATGAGATCAGCGATTGCGGAGGAGTGCCTAGAGGCCGATCTGCAGTTGAGGAGGGTGCATTTGAGACGGGGTGCTTCGAAGGTGGAGGGGGGTTCTAGAGAGAGGGAGACTTTTCTCAGGTTACTAAGGATAGAAATTCTGTTCAGTGTGGGAGGTCTAAGGGGGTTTGGATGAATCGTTGGAATGGCGCGGAGGGTGGTGGGTGTGTTATGGGGAGCTGGGTCGTAGGAGCGGAGGAGGGTGACTGTGTCAAGGTCCGATAGTCGGTTGCAGGAGCGGTGGGGACGGTTTTCACGATCGCGAACGGGGATTGAGGTCCAGTGTGAGGGGCGTTGAGTAGGAGAGTCAGCCGACCGGGTGGAGGTCCTGTTGGGAGGGGTGGTGCTGGTGGAGTAGGCGGGTGGGGGTGTCTGGGATGTGTGTAGAGTAGTTGTTTGATGATGTGAATGTCTTCTTTGAGCTTTAGGAGGGTGGTGGGTGAGGAGTGACTGGAGTGTGTGCAGAGTAGTTGTTTGATGATGTTAATGTCTTCTTTGAGCTGGTGGAGGGAGGCCATAACGTACTCTAGTGTGGGATATGTGTTGGTGGTGGGGATGGGAGGGTTGGGGGTGGATGACATAGGGGGGAGGTTGTTGGTAAGGAAGAGGGTATTGGTGGTAGGCGGAGAGTGCAGGGTGGTGGATGGGCGTATGTTAGTGGTGATGGGGGCGCATGTAGGGTAGTGGGGGGTGAGAATGGGGGGGAGTGGGATTGTATGTGGTTCTTTGTTGAGGAGGCGGAGTTGAAGTGATAGAGGCGGCGTGTTCTGTGTGGTTGGTCAATGGGTGGAAGTGGGGGCTGAGAATGGGGGGGGGTAAAGGGTGGGGTTTGTCTGTGTGCGTGTCGATCTGATGCTGAGCTTGATTAGGCGGGATGTGGGTGGGGGCTGTGATGTCATGGGTGAAGAGAATGGGAATGTGGGCTGGTGTATGGGGGGAGGGGGTACGGCTGGTGTATGTGGGGCCAAGATCTATGTCTGTGATTGAGGGGAGTGGGGTAGCAGCAGTGGATGGGTGCATGGCTAAGGTGCCGGTGGTAAAGGAGAGGTGCGTGTCGTTTTGGGGCTGAGCTAGATTAGCGGCATTGTGGATGTGGGCTGAGGTGTCAGGGGTGAGCGGAATGGGAGTGGTATGAGTGGGGGTCAAGGTGTTGGTGGGGGGGAGGGGGTGCGGCTGGTGTATGTGGGGGAGAGGTCTGAGTCTGTGAATGAGGAATGTGGGGTGGCTACAGTAAGTGGAGGAATGACTGTGGTGCCGGGGGTAGAGGAGAGGTGCGTGTCGTTTAGGGGCTGAGCTAGGAAAGAATGGTTGTGGTTGGGGGCTGTGAAGTCAAGGGTGATAGGACTGAGAGTGCTGTGAGTGGGGGTCCGCGGTTTGGAGAGGTGCTGTATGAAAGTGGGGAACAGGTTGTCTAGTAGTTCCAGGTTCCTGTCTGTGGATTGGATTAGGACAATCCCGTTGTTATAGATAGTGATGGTGGTTCTGCCCGGGAAGAGTTGGGAAGGTGTGATGGTGAGTGTTCGGCCATGGGCGGATTTCCTAGAATTGGAGACGGTGAGTAAAGAGAGGAACGATTTTCTCCATTGAGCTCTTCGTGTGGTGTGGAAGATGATATCAATGTTTACGGCACCATTGACCGGTGAGAAGTAGGTGTCTGCAAAGGGGGTTTCAGGGTGGGACCTCAGTAAGTTGTGTTTAAAGCGCTTTGCAGCGTTTTTGGTGATTGCGGGTGGGTAGTTGATTCTATATGTGTGCTTGCCGATGAGCTCCATGTTGGGATGACGGAATAGGTAGGAGCGTGCGGGTGCCCAGTAATCGCCGGTTGCAGGGAATAAAAGTGCCACTAGTGAGCAGCCAAGGTATATGAGGTAGTAGTCAACGCAAACCGGGATAAAAATTGTAGCAGGAGCGGAATATAGATGAAGACAATAAGTTACATGGCACAGGGGCGACACCGGAGAGCAACAAAAATATGTGCAGTAGTACTCAGTGTGTAAGGGAGGGAACGGTGTAATGGGTGCAGGTTACATCAATGTGACAAGTCTATATGAGAAATTAATTGGTACATTACAGGAATAGAAGTGAATTCGATGTGGGTTACAAACAAATGCAGAATAAAGTAGACGTCTAATGCTAATAATATACTGGAATAAAATACCTATGCAGGCAGTAAAATACCTGAATCGAAAGTGACAGTAGTGAGTAGTGAAAAATATGTGAGGTACATGTGTCAGTAGCAAAATACAATTGCAAACAAAAGTCAAATGCAGAATAACGTAGACGTACAATACTAATAATATACTGGAATAAAATACCTATGCAAACAGTAAAATACCTGAATCGAAGGTGACAATAGTGAATAGTCAAAAATATGTGAGGTACATGAGTCAGTAGCAAAATACAATTGCAAACAAAAGTCACATGAGACAAGTGACACTAAATACAATACCACTGTAGAAGGCAAAAATATGAGGTAGCCATCGGTGCAAGATACAATTAGGAATATAAAAATATAATACCACTGTAAACGGCAAAAATATATGAGGTAGCAATCAGTGCATTACAGGTGCAGATAAAGTGAAATGTGCTGGATACAGTTAGGAGTATAGTAATATAATACCACTATAAAAGGCAGACACTCTATCATAGTCCGACGTGAAAGCGCCAAGGGTGTACATTGTGCAACCGATAAGAGTAGTCTAAAAAGGCCATAGGTCCGATGGTAGAGATGATTCAAAATAAAGCTAGGAGTGCAATGGTGGCAAAACACTCTTTCATATATGAGGCAGCAATCTGTGTATTACAAAAGTTCAAAATAAAGCTAGGAGTGTAATACTGCAATAATAGGCAGACATTCTTTCATATATGAGGTAGCAATCTGCACTATACAAGTGTTCAAAATATAGGTAGAAGTATAATACTACGATCATAGGCCAGCATTCTTTCCCACTAGTCTAAAATACTATAGTCCAATAGAGACTAGTCTAAAATGGCCGCCAAATAGTTCAGATCGAGACAGTAGTCCTCTGTTTGTTGCTGTGCTGGCAGGGGAGATAGAGATATTAGTCCTCTGTCTGCTGCTATTACTTTGAGCACAGGGGAAGAGGTTACACTTTCTGTTTAAGCAAGCAGAGCTCAAGGCTAGCTGGGAGGAATTCTTATCTCTGTGTGGGGGAGTTAAGCTGAGGGGCCACGTGGACCACAGAGGTACGGGGGGATTTATTGCTACAGTTTTATGGCCCCAGCCATTTTGAACAAAGGAGTTTGATTTTTTAAAAGAGAGCAGGCGGGTGGGAGAAGTAAATACCTTAAGTTTCTGTGTGCCTGTAAATATTGCCAGTAGAGTTTTACAGAAGCACTGCTTTAGTCCATGATTGGCTCAGTCCCTTCCGCTTTGTAGATGTATGTGGCTGTATGTACTGTATGTACTTGATCTCAGATCGGGGCTCCCAGCCTGTATTATCCTGCAAAGCGGCTCAGCCGTTGCCAGGTATCCACCGGTGTCGATGGGGGCAGGCTTCGGTCTTCTGTCGCCCCTACAGCTCCTGCTAGACTCCGGGATCACTTCACTCGCTTGCTCCTATTAAAAAGTTATTTTTTGAAGTTGAGCTGTGCTTAGCTCTCGCGGGTCCGCTTCGAGAGATTGTGACACCACTGTGTTTGCCAGCAACCAGCGTCCCTCTCAGCCCTCCAGTCCGCTAGTATTCCTCTGCTACGGAGAGGGGGGGTTGCGTTGCCGTGTCCCGGTGCTGATTTCAGTGCCCTTTGCTGCCGTCGGGAGGTGGTCCCTGCTTCAGGTCGTGAGTGAGTGAGTGGGGAAGGGGTCCGGTGTTCCTCCCGCTTTGGTCCTGGTGCCAGCTGCCCGCTAGGATTCCTCTGCTGCGGCGGGAGGTGGGGGGGGTGGGTGAAGGGGCTCCGTTGTCGTCGTGGCTTGCTCCCGCTGATCCCGGTGATCCTCCTGCTGAACCCGGTGCTGCGACCAGCGTCCTCTGCTGCAGTCGGGAGGGTGTTCCGTTGTTGTTGCCTCGACCCCCTTCGGTCCCGGAGTATCCGCTGAGATGCGACCCCCTAGCTCCCGATCTCAGCATCTGCCTCTGTTCGGGGGTGGGGGAGGGGTCTGGTGTGCGTTCCGCTTTGTCCTCGGTGCTTGCTGTGGAGGATATCGGGTGGCGACTACCCACGTCCCGAGCCTCTCTCGGCCCTCCGATGTCACTTGGGCTCCTCTGCTGTGGTGTGGGCCGTTCCCAACGTTGTTCCGCGTCCCAAGCCCTTCTCAGCTCTCCGTTCCTGCAGGGACTCCTCTGTTGTGGAGCTGGCGGGTCACAGCGGTGTCCAAAACGTTACTCCTGTTACTCTTATTACGGGAGAGATCGCTGGCTGCCGCTAACAGGGATATACCCTGTTAAGGGATTCCAAGCACGGGGAGCTCCTTCGGGAAGCTCCTACCAGGCGGCCATCTTGGACCTCTATGGACCTTGCACTGGAAACGCTTCAAGGACTCGAGGGCTACGGCCAAGTCCTTGGGCCTGTTGGCCCCGCATCCGCAATCTTCTGCCCAGCGCTCATTTCGTGGCCATGGAAGGGGTGCTCCCACACGTCCTGCCAGCCACGAGCCGCAGACTAACATTCAGCGCGGTGGCGAATGTGGTTTCCGTCGCGGCGGTAACAGGGGACAACGGCGCGGCCAGTCCACATCCACCCCCGCAGCATCCGCCTCAAAGCCGTCCTAGTCCGAGCTGTCAGGTCCATTTAACCCCAGTGGGGGGCAGGGTTCGCCATCACCTCCTCCACATGCGCACCATCCCACGACAGGTGGATGCTGCAAATCGTCCGAAGGGGCTACTTCCTCCCCTTCGAGGCGACCCTTCCAGCCATGCCACCGCAGTACCACCGCGTGTCAGGGGATCACTTGCAACTTCTGCAACTCTTGGCCAAGGGGGCCATCGAGCACGTTCCTGGGCCTGAAGTAGGACGTGGTGGTTACTCCCACTACTTTCTGGTTCCAAGAAGGGCAAAGGGGGCCTACGCCCTATCTTGGACCTAAGGAACGTCAACGGCTTCCTCCATAAGGAGAAGTTCAAGATGCTGACTTTGGCTCAGTCTTAGCTGCCCTGGACCCGGGAGACTGGATGGTAGCGTTGGACTTGCAGGACACATATTTTCACATCCTCGTCCTGCCGGCCCACCGGCGCTACCTGCGGTTCCCGGTAGGCCACGAGCAGTATCAGTTTACCGTGCTCCCCTTCGGCCTTACCAGCGCCCCACGGGTGTTCACGAAAGTGATGGAGATGGTCGCAGCTCATCTGCACAGGTTAGGGGTTTCAGTCTTCCCCTACCTAGACAAATGGTTGTTGAAGGCGGACTCGCCCCAGACAGTCGTCACCCACCTCCAGACTACGGCCGACCTCCTGCACATGCGGGGGTTCTCCATCAATGTGCCGAAGTCAAACTTGTGTCCCTCTCAGAAGCTCCTCTTCATCGGAGCTGTTCTGGACTCTGCGCAGTTTCGGGTTTATCCTCTCGAACAGCGGGTTCGGGATATTCAGGCTCTGATTTCGATCTTTCAGACGTTATCCCGAGTCTCGGTTAGGTTGACACTGCGGCTTCTGGAGCTGGTGGCCTCCTGCATCCTTCTGGTGCATCACGCTCGGTGGCGGATGCGGGCTCTGCAGTGGGACTTGAAGTTTCAGTGGGCCCAGCATCAGGGCAACTTGTCCGACCATGTCTTGATCTCGGAGGGCACTGCAAGACAGTTGCAGTGGTGGCTCACGGATCGCGATTGGGTCAGCGGCAGATCCCTCTCCCTACCCCAACCAGAGCACGTAGTTGTGACGGACGCGTCCCTCCTGGGCTTGGGGGGCCACATGGGAGAGGCGGAGATCAGAGGCCTCTGGTCTCCGGCGGAGTCCCAGCTCCACATCAACCTTCTGGAGCTGCGGGCGATCCGGCTTGCACTGAAGGCATTCCTCCCCTCTGTCCGGGGGAGTGTAGTGCAGGTGTTCACGGACAACACCACCGCCATGTGGTACTGCAACAAACGGGGCGGGGTGGGGTCGTGGACCCTATGCCAGGAGGCTCTGCGCCTCTGGCAGTGGATGGCACATCAGGGCATGACCCGTGGTGGTTCAACACCTTGCAGGTTTCCTGAACGCCAGAGCGGACGAACTCAGCCGTCTGTGCATGATGGATAACGAATGGCGTCTGAACTCGGACGTGGCGCAAGGCCTCTTTCAGCAGTGGGGAGAGCCTTGGTTAGATCTATTCTTCGCAGAAGAGAACGCGCAATGTCATCAGTTATGCGCGTTGGAATTTCCAAAGCCGCCTATACCACTTCTGCCCAGAGTGCTGAAGAAGATCAGACGCGACCGGGCCCAAGTCATCCTTGTGGCTTCGGACTGGGCACAAAGATACCGGTATCCCGAGCTACTCAGCAGGTCTGTCGATCCCCCGATTCGTCTGCCTCTTTAGGAGGACCTTCTGTCGCAGCAGCAGGGGACGGTCCTCCACCCAAACCTGTCCAGTCTCCACTTACATGCGTGAAGATTGAGCGGGGGCAGTTGAGGCCATTTGACTTGCCTCCTGAAATCTGTAATGTGATTCTGGCAGCCAGGTGTCCCTCTACAAAATCGATATACGCCTGCCGGTGGAACAAATTTGTGGCATGGTGCTCAGCGAAGGCGGTGTATCCCCTTTCTGCCCCTCTTTCAGAGGTTCTCCTCTTTCTTCTTTCTCTTGCCCAGCAGGGCTCTGCTCTGGGCACTCTAAAGGGCTACCTCTCTGCCATTTCTGCCTTCTTAAGGCTCCCTGATCAGCCCTCTTCGTTCAAGTTCCCAGTAGTAAATAGGTTTTTGAAGGGCATCATTCATATGTTCCCTCCTGTTCCTTTCGTGATGCCTCAGTGGGACTTGAACCTTGATCTGACTTAACTGATGTGCGCTCCCTTCGAACCACTTCATAACTGTCCTCTTCGTCTCCTTACTCATAAGACTGCATTCCTGGTTGCCATCATCTCTGCCAGGAGAGTAAGTGAGCTCCCGGCTCTTTCTTCTCAACCTCCTTTCCTTTCTGTCCATCCGGACAAAGTTGTGTTGCGGACGCGACCCTCTTTCCTGCCCAAGGTAGTCACAGCCTTCCACATCTAGCAGTCCATTACTTTGCCCACCTTCTTTCCGCCTCCACATCCCTCGAAAGAGGAATAGAGGCTCCACCGTCTGGACCCAAAACGTGCGCTCTCGTTTTATCTGGACCGCACACGCCAGTTCCGGGTGGATGACCAACTCTTTGTTGGTTACGTGGGCTCTAAGACTGACCATTTCTCGATGGGTCGTCTTGTGCATCAAGGCTTGTTACTTCTTTGGCTCGAAAGGAGCACCCTGTGGGGCTACGTGCCCATTCCACTCGGGCCACGGCGGCTACTACTGCCCTGGGTCGGGGAGTCCCCTTGCAGGACATCTGTCAGGCAGCTACGTGGGCCTCGCTGCAAACGTTCGCAAGACACTACTGCCTGGACAGCCAAGTCCGGAGAGATGGCTTTTTCGGCCTTTCCGTTCTCCAGAACTTTCTGGTGTGATCATTGGTTCGCAGACCCACCTCCGGGGTAGGTATTTCTGGGGTATCTATTATAAGGTAAGGATTTTAATACTAACCTGTTTCTTTTAGATGCACAACTTACTTACCTTCGTTAACGATATATCTGTAAGAAACAGTAGTTAGTATTAGATTCCTTACCGCCCCACCCATCCTCCCCGTTCTGCGAACCGATTTCTAGGGTTAAGGTCATCCACTTTCAGGGCCCTAGTTTTCATGGCACCAGTGTTGGTTTTTATCATGGCTCTGCGTTTCTGGCTCTGAAAAGCTGTGTATAAGAACTGACGTCAGCGTGTTAGGGCGGCGTCTTAAGTACTCTGACGTCATCCCGGCTCCGACGACTGAAGCAGAGCCGCAGACTACGCCTACCGACGCGCAGGGGTACTGCTACGCAAAATTTTCCGGATCCAGTCTGACGCCTGGGGATATTCTAAGGTAAGGAATCTAATACTAACAACTGTTTCTTACAGATATATTGTTACCGAAAATAAGTAACTTGTGCTTCAGTTCTTGTGCATCCTGTGGGGCACAGATTAAGGCAGGTGGCTAAGAGGTGCAGAATTTGTAAGATTTTGACCTCCAGATGTCTCAAAGTCTGAGATGGCTGACTTCATGGCCTGAAAACCACCTCTCTAGGTAATGTCCCAGTGAAACATGTACCCCCTTCATCCAATGTGGAGAAATGGAAATTGGATCTTGTTTCTTCTAAATATCTGGCTAGAACCTTTTCCTCTTCTAACCCTACAACTCTAAACCATCTGTGTCTGCCCCAAAGGTGCAGCCGTCTAGTTCTGGATTCTTTCCACTTAATTAAGACCAAGAAACCAAAGCTTTTGGGCTCTTTGTCTAAGGCTGTGTCTTTGCTCCTGTGTCCTGCTAGACCAAACACCTTGGTCATCAGTGACCATCACCGAGCCTTCCCTGTCAAGGTACCGCACTGTTGCCCAACATTTTGTCAGCAAAGGAAACATTGATTTGTGTTCCAAGTCCTTTCTCAGCAATAATTCAATTTTTCCTATCCTGATTAGGCAGGAGGCCAGACCACAAATCCTTTGCAATGTTCTTCCAGTCAAAGAGCTGAAGAATTCAGTGAAGATGAAGTAAGTATGGATGATGATGCCAGAAGGAAAATGCCTATCTGTTTGGAAGATCACGCCTCTCAGGGCTGCCCTCAAGTAGAAGGCCTTGTGAATTGGATATCCAGATTGTGCCTAGTGGTTCTGCTAGGCAACAAATATTACTTAAGCTTTTTGATAGATTTTAACCTCACCACCATTATACTCTGTCAGGCCTGCACCAGATAGTGTTTAATGCTCTGCAAAGAGTATCTGATAGAGACTTCTAGCTGCAGATTCCTTACCTGGGAATAACCCAGACCTCCGATTGGATCCGCAATCCTTTGCGTGCTTGCGGGTCGCTTCATTCGGCTCTGCGTGATATAGTTGGTGTTGTTTGTTACGTCGAATTCACCTTCTAGGTGCCACCCAGGCGCGTGTACGTCAGTTCTTTTCTTTCCATGCCAGTTAGTACTGATCTGCAGAAGAGCTTCCCCTCTGTCTAATTTTCCCAGCCTTTTTTCGAAGTTTTACGAAATATTTGTTTCTTGTGTGTCGAGGGAGGACATATAGTCGGGTAGGTTTCAAGCCTTGTGGCACCTGTCACTGTGCCATGTCGGTTACTGACCCCCATCTTGTTCGTGTATGGTGTCTGGAGCTCGATCTATGAAGCTCCTTACAGCCCAGCAATCAACACCTTCGAGCGCGACACCTTGGAGGTCCCGATTGAGAAAGAGAGACTCGAAGGACTGTGCCAGGAGCTCCAAGTCCTCTTTGCCTTACTTGATGTCCTTGGGGCTCTCGGGAAAGAGGCATAAGGATAAGAAGTAGTAGTCCAAACGGACTTCAACTTCATCTCTCTCGTCTGAGGAGACCCCATCAGGATCCATGCGGACTGTTGCGGCCTCTGCACTGGTGGGATCTCATGGATCTGGTTCCAGGTCTGTGGCGGTCATTCCAAGGCGACCACCCCGGCGCCATTTCTAAAGTTGTTTCTCGCCAATGCCGCTAGTGCCAGCCCCATTCTGATAACCAATTACTCTGATTTGGATCAATGTTGGGCGACGTCTACTTCATTGCTGATGGAGCCCAGAGGTTATGCATCGTTGCCTGTTCATTTGGAAGAGGTTTCAGGCATTGGAGAAGAATGGGAGGGATCTCTGTACCCTTTAGAACATCAGTAAGATGCTCCATGTGAGGGACTTGACTGGTAAGAGCAGCTTGCAGAGGCCAGTGGTCTGGAAACCTCTCCAGATGTTGGTATGCTCTCCACCTACAGTGGCTACAAAGAAAGGGGGCATCTTATGCTGTGGTGGTAAAGAGGGCAGCATAGCACGTCAAGACTAATATCTTGACCAAAGTGCTTTAACCTGAGGATCCTTCATCCGAACCCCTTTTGCCCTTCAATGAGGCACTTATGAATTTCCTTCTAGGCACTTAGACCAAGCTCAGCAGGAGGGGCCATGTGAACAGGACAATAGCACACCGCAATTGCCTTGCACTAGGTGATCCAAGTTTCCTCAGCCAACACTCCACCACTGAGATCTTGGTAGTTCAGGCTTCAACTTCCCAAGGTGCTTTTCCTTCTGCTCCCCTAGGCAGGGAATCCAAGAGTCTGGATACACTTGGGAAGAAGTTTTCTGCTACAAGCCTTGCGGTTGGTGAACTCTGCATGCCGATTAGGCTGTTTCTCGCACACATCTTATGGGAAACGGTTGCGCAAGTGCTGCCTCAGGTTCTAGAGGCGTCCTGGACCGTGCTCTCCCGAACAGTGAAAGTTGGGAAAGATGCAGCAAAGTTCCCTATCCGATGTGGTCGGGATACGACTGACTCGCTGGGCAGAGTGGTTTCGTCAACGGTAGCCTTGTGATGCCAAGCCTGGCTGAGAATATCTGGCCTTTCAGGGGATGTCGAGGACAATCTAATGGACATACCCTTCGATGGGACTCGTTTTCTTTGGTAAGAAAGCAGAATCTGCACTGGAGTGCATGAAGGACTCACGGGCTGTGACGAGGTGCTTGGGCCTCTCGATAACATCCAGCTCCCAGTCTGCCTTTTGCCCCATTTGTGGCAATGGAAGGGATTTTCACTTGTATCAGTCAGACCACCGCCCTGCACAGACTCCCCAAGTTGTGCGAGGACATGGACGCTGTACATTCCGACCGTGTGGGAATGATAGCCAGGAGTCATCTGCCACCCACTCCTCAGCAGTTGTAGCCTCCAAGCCTTCCTAGTTTGGTTCTGCAAGACCATGCTAGTCCAGTTGAAGTGAGCATTCATCATCTCCCATGCTGGCTGTCCTTACCATCTGAGAAATGGATCTTGCATGTCATTCTGGATGTCTACACTCTTCCTTTTCTGTTTACCGCCAACTCAAGAATTGCTGACGGAGGATCATCTGTTATTGCACTGAGATGAAGTTACAGCTGTCCCTGCCAAGTGGGCTATAGAGACAATTCTGATTTCAGAAGTAGGCAGTGGTTGTTACTCCCACTATTTTCTGATCCCAATAAAGAACAAAGGTTTTTGTCCTATTCTAGATCTCTGGACTGTCAATCTCTAACTCAATAAGGATAAATTCATGATGCTCATCTTAGCTGTGGTCTTGTCTGCCCTAGACCAAGGAGACTGGCTGGTAGCTTGGGACTGGTAGAGTGCTTAATTTTACATCCGAATTCTGCCACTTTACCCGTGGTTCAAGATAGGCCATGAGCACTTTCAGCACTGTGCTACCCTCTGGCCTTACCAGCGTCCCTCGGGTGTTCACCAAGGTAATGGCGGGGTATGGAACTCATCTGGGCAGGTTAGAGGTTTCAGTCTTTCCCTATCGTGACATCTGACTGTTGTAGGCATCCTCGTCCCAGGCTATCATCTCCCGCCTCCAGACTACGGCAGACCTCCTGCATTCACTGGGGTTCACTGTCAGTGTGCCAACGTCACACCTGACTCCTTCTCTTTCATTTGAGCTGTTCCAGACATAGTGCAGTTTCAGGTTTATGCTCCCTAGCAGCGAGTCCAGGATATTTGTTATAATACCGATGTTTCAGCCTCTATCCTGGATTTCGGTGAGAGTTACTCTGAGGTTGCGGGGACTCATAGCCTCCAGCATTCTGTTGGTAAATCATGCCAGATGGCATTTGCAGCGGGACCTGAAGTTCCAGTGGGCCCAGCATCAGGGGAATCTCTCACAGCTCTCAGAGGGAACTGCATAAGACCTGTAGTGGTGGTTAACGAACCATGATTGGGTCAGAGGCAGACACCTCTCCCTTCCCCACAGATCTCATAGAAGTGACAGATGCGCCTCTCCTGGGAAGGGATAGCCATCTGGAGAGGTGGAGATCAGAGGACACTGGTCTCTGGCGAAGTCGGGCTCCACATCAACTTGTTGGAGCTTCGGGCGATCCGACTAGCATTGAAAGCATTTCTTCCCTCTGTCAAGTTAAAGTTGGTACAAGATTCACTGACAACAATTCTGCCTCGTGATACTACAACACGCAGGATGGTGTGGGGTTGTGGGCCTTTTGTATGCCTCTGGAAATGGCTGGAACAGTAGGGTATAACCCTGGTGGTTCAACACCTGGCATGTTCTCTGAACACTAGCGTGGACAAACTAAGAAATTGATGCCTAGTGGATTCCGAATGGTGTCTCCAGTCGGAGGTGGCGTAAGGTCTCGTTCAATAGTGGGGAGAGCATTGATTAGATCTGTTCTCCTCCGTATAGGATGCGCAATGCCAGCAGTATTGTGCGATGGAGTTTCTAATGAAGCTGTTGCTTTGTGACGCTTTCCGTTCTGAGTGGAGCTCAGGCCTCCTGTATGCCTTTCCACCGCCAACACTTCTGCCCAGAGTTCTCAAAAAGGTCAAGAACGACCGGGCCCAAATCATTCTTGTGGCTCCGGACTCGGCTCAATGATCCTCCGATCAGGTTGCCTCTTCGGGAGGATCTTTTGTTTCAGCAACAGGGGAGGGGCCTCTACCTGAGCCCGTCAACTCTACCTGCTTTCATGGAGATTGCACAGCGACAGTTGACAGCTTTCGACCTTTCTTCTGAAGTATGTAATATTATCATGGTGGCCTTCCAGTGAGACTATATATGCCTGCCGTTGGCAAAAATTTGAAAAATATTGTACAGAAAGGTCTATTGTCCCTCTTTCTGCTTCTCAGTGTACTACCCAGTCCAGTTCAATCTCAAGGAGCTCAACCTCCACCTCTAAAGATTCGATCCCCTCCAATTATAGTGATTAGAGATGTGTTGGACCCGGCCCTTTGGGCAGGTTCACCCCAAGACTTTTTACTTTTTCCTAGCCTGTTTCTGGAACCTGGTGGTGGTGATTTTAGGCCTCTGCGCACTTTTTCACTGTAGTACAGTGTAAAGTGCTTGAGCTCTCTGCGTATGTGTGGTGAGTGACCTGCCCTCCCATAGGAATGAATGGGGAATATGTATGCCCATGGTAGTTCCTGATGTGTGGGGAGTGCAGGGGCGAGTTTGGTATGAGAGAACTCGTGAGACTGAATGCTGCGAAATGGTATATGCGGCATGAATGTGTCTAGTCTAGAAGTTCCACTTTTAGAAGTTGGTATATTTGTGTAATTTGTGTCTGGCGTGTGATTGGCTGGTGAGCCTGGCCCAGAGTGCCTGGGCCTGCTTGTGGATTAACTGTCTGGCTTGAGGGTGACAGGGGCTGGAGAGCCCAGGAGGTTGTCTGAGTCAGCCCATGGATGAAAGGCAGCATCTGCTGCCAGGGAAGTGGGAGGAGATGGCACCTGATAGTGAAGGGCTGTGCCTGCCTGACTACAAAGCTGGCTCCACCTCCCGCTGGGCGACTGTCACCTCTGTCCCTGATACTGAAAGCAGAAGGAAGCCAGGACCTTTGCACAAAGACTTCAAAAGACTTCATAGACTTTTCTGTGTATAAGAAGGGGCTGTGTCCCCTTCCAATTTGTTCTTGTTTTCAACTTGAATCTGCCAGGGGCGTGCTGCTGCTGGGGCTCAGGGGAATCCCTGAGCCCTGCCCAGCCCCTGGACTCCTGATGGACTTTCCTTCTCTGGGAGCTGCTGTGCTCCACATTATGTCCTGGACTACTGAAGTCCTGGACCCCTGAAGGACTTGGCTGGATTTATGGGCCTTTTTTGTGGCCCTAGCGCTGGGGAAGCGCTTTATCCTGCTTGTAGCGCTGGAAGCGCTCTATTTTCACTTATAGCGCTGGGAGCGCTTTCTGTCTGTCCTAGCGCTGGGAGCGCTGGAATTCTGACCTAGCGCCTTGGAGCGCTGTTTGTTCACAGCCGGAGCCCACCCGGCATTGGCACCCAGATCGCTGTTCGAGCGAGTGCCTACCTCACTGCATATTTAAATTGGAGAGGGAGCTCACCCCCCGTGTGCCCTCACCTCACCGCCGCTGCCCGGGGCCAGGAATATCCCTAAAAGTTGCCGAAAGCGGAGGCCGCAGCGCCGAAAATCAGAGCCGCCGCGCTCTCATTGGCTGAGAGAGCCGAGCCCCCTCACCAACGCCGCGACGGGTTTGGCCAGTGCGGCGCAGCGTCATGGCCCTTTTTGTGCCGTGATTGGAGGAAGAGAGGAGGCTCGTCATCGGAGCCGCGACGGGATTGGCTGGTCGAGGCCGGCCCGGGGAAGGAGGAAGAGTGATGGCGGCTGGTCTGCAGGGCTCCCGTGAGCGGAGGGAGCCCTGCAGCGAGAGGAGCGGCCTGCAGAGACGAGCGATGGGGGCGCGAGGCACATTGCCGGTGCCTGCCCCCACCGCGAGGCTCCCCGGCTTGAGGGAGAGCCCCGAGGAGGAGAACCGACGATAAATGTAAATGTAATGTAAATGTATAGGCATTTATATAGCGCACTACTTACCCGTAGGGTCCCAAGGCGCTTCGACCGCTGCGAAACCCTTCCTGGCTTCCCTGAGAGATGGTCCCTTAATGGGTATCTCCAGGGTGAGACCAGGCATCCCCGGCGGTCTGGTGGGGCCGTTAGTGAAGATGAGGCAAGCTAATGCCCAGAGTTGCCGAGTGTGATCGCTGATCAGAGTGGGCACCGAGGCGAGAGAATTATCGAGTCCGCTGACCCTGGTTCAGAAACCTGCCGCGCCGGGAATCGAACCCTGGTCCCGGGCCGTCCTCTGCTCTCGGGTCTGCTGCCTCTAACCAGTGAGCCACACTACTTCACGGCGATAGTCTGACCGACCGGTGAGTGGGGCAGGAGAAAGGGAGGGGCGCCGGGAAACATTGTCGGTGTCCGCCCCCCCCCCCCCCCCCCAGTAGCGCGAGCTCGCGCTCTGTGTCAGAGGGAAGCCATGAGGGCTTCAAGGGCGGCCCCAGTTGGCAGTGGGTTGCCCCAACGTGAGTCAAGCCATGAGGGCTTCAAGGGCGGCCCCGGTTGGCAGTGGGTCGCCCCAACGTGTGTAGAGCCATGAGAGGCTCAGGCCCACATCGTTATTTAGAGCCCAGTGAGGCTCTTGAGGGCAGTGGTATTTACGAGCCCAGTGAGGCTCGAGGGGCCATGTTTTTTTTTGAGCCTGTGTGGCTCCGTGTGGCGCAGTTGATGTTCAAGGGCTACTGAGAGCCCATGCCACAGATTTGACTTCTCAGCTGCCCAGCAATTAGTGGGCAGCTGCACCATTTAGGCGCAATTTCAGGAGAGAGTCCCTGTGTGGGACAGAGAGGGCACAGTGGTGCCAGGCCTTCACAGCTGCGCAGCACTTAGTGCCAGCTGCTACGTTTAGGCTTTCTTTTCTTGAGAATGGCGCTGCATGGCTGTGCACCCTGACATTGAGACTCAGGGCGCCTGAGCCCCAACAAGGCCAGTTGGCCTAGGGACTGCCACAGGTAGTGGCTTATGTGAGTTTGTGCGCAATGTGGTTATCTGCTATGTCTAGGGTGGTAACTGCCTACTGTGTGTTTTTGCTCTATTGTGTTGTTCTGGCACCTCTGAATGTTTTTAGGCATCATGTGTCCTTCTTTCCCTGCGCTGCACCTCTGAATGTTTAGTCATCATGTGTCTTCTTGCGCTGCACCTCTGAATGTATTTTATTGCATCATGTGCTCTGTTCTTAACACCGCTGAATGTGTATGTCTATGCATCATGTGTTTCTCTTTACTACTCCTCTGAATGTATATTTATGCATCATGGGTAATGTGTTCTTTCCTAGACCCCTAAACGCTGTGTTATTCTTAGGTGGTTGTCCTTACACCTCTGAATAATCTAGGCATCATGTGTTTCTCTTTATTACTCCTCTGAATGTGTTTCATGCATCATGGGTAATGTGTTCTTGTGTAGACCCCTAAATGTATTTTATTCTTAGGTGGTTGTTCTTTTTAGTACAGGTGGTCCTAGTAAGGTCCTGGTTCCTGTTACCAGTGGATACTGGTTGTGATCTTTGTGATTACCATTTTATGTTTATTATTTCTTATTCTAGAAGTGCTATATCCGATTCTGACAGGGGCCCATGTGGCCCTGTCTTGTAAATAATCCCTTATGAATGTTGCCCGTGCCAGTTGGCACAATGTACATGTGTGATTTTTATCTGATATGTGTTTTGACAATACAAAAGTTATTTTTATAATAACCTTGTGTGGAGTTCCTTTTGTAGTGTGCCTAGTATGTTGTTGCTGTTGTGTGCTGGCGCAAATGCTTTACACATTGCCTCCGAGTTTAGCCTTACTGCTTGTGCCAAGCTACCAAGGGGGTGAGCAGGGGTTATCTTGGCGTGTGGCTTCCTTGCCCTGACTAGAATGGTGGTTTCTGCCTGGCTTTGGCGTCAGCCTTAGCCTACCAGAAATAGCCAGTTCTAACAAGATGATTTGGCGGACAGTGATGGAGATTAACCTGAAGAAGGAGAACTTCTTCAGGGAAGTCTAGTTGGGATTGAATGGGATCAATATATTACTCCTACTAGGCGGTCTCCATCGCCGTCTCCAGCAAATTCTCCTCCACAGGACATTGGAGGATTCCATGATATTATGGAAAAAGCTTCGAAAAGATTTGAACTCCCGCTTACAGTTCAGGAAACAATGTTTTCTATACGATTTTAAAGAGGAGTCAAGAAAATCTATCCGAGCAATCCCTATTATCGAGTTTATTTGCTAAGAGGGATTAAAACTTATGAAAAATCTGGTCTCCGTCACAGCCTCGGTGCCTAGGATAGAGGAAAAGTATTGGGCACCATAATCCTCTCCAGCATGTTCAATTGGGCATCCACGACCAGAATCGGTGGTAATACAAGCCGCAGAACGCAATTCAAAAAATCCAGTTTCAACATCTGCAGCTGCTCCAGACAAAGAAGGAAGAAGAATGGATGGCGCGGTGAAGCGCTTTGCCGTGATGGCAGCAGCCTCCATTAGAGCCGCAAATGCTTTAGCCCTCATCAGTAGGTACAATCTGCAAATGTGTTCAGATATAGCACAATTGTTGGCTCATCTGCCGGAGGATAAAAAGGAAGAGGCTGCCACCATAATACAGGATGGATCTAGCGCGGCATCTGAATCTATAGATATTGCAATGGATATGTCTTCTATTTCATTCAGACAAATGGCAGCTGCAGTGGCACTACGAAGACTAGGATGGCTTAAAGCCACTTCATTTAGACCAGAAGTCCAAGCGAAAATAATTGACATGCCATTCGACGGAGAAAATCTCTTCGGATAACACATTGATAAGGGCCTTCAAGGCATCAAAGCTGACACAGATACAGCGCAAGCGTTAGGCTACCTACAGCAGGGCAGATTTCAGTCCATTCGAAAGTGAGGGACTAGAGGACAATATAATCAAAGATCCTCGTACCAGTCAGGCAGATACCAGCCTTACAATCATCAGGGGTATCGCCAGCTTTCAAGTAGCCAACAGTTTCGAGCTTCCAACATCCCGTATCATCAGCAGGCAAAAGGGAAGACTACTGCGAGAGGTAAATCACAACAATCTAATAGAAGACAGTGACTCCATCAAAGCGCCCGCCACTTGTTCAGACTTTAAAGAGTATTACCTTTCTCTTTTTTTATCAAGAATGGATGTTGATAACAACAGACAGATGGGTACTGGACATAATTCAGCAGGGCCATACCCTAGAATTTATACAGGGTCCTCCGGATCAACCTCCTGTTCTAAGAAAGCAACAGCACTTGTCCGCCCTCAAGCCGGAAATTTTATCTCTCTTGCAAAAAGAGGCAATAGAAGAAGTTTCACGTCATCAATGAGGGAAAGGCTTTTATTCGCATTTCTTTCTAATAAAGGAAAAACACACTGCAAAATGGAGACAGGTAATAGACCTGAGAAGTTTGAACAAATTCATCAAAAAGATATATTTTCGTATGCTATCTCTGAAAGAAATACTCCTTCTTCTCTGCAAAGGAGACTACATGGCATACCTGGACCTCTTAGATGCTTGTTTTCACATTCGGATCCATATAAATGACAGAAAATGTCTACGTTTCATGGTGGCGGGGTGCCACTACCAATTCAAAGTCTTACCATTTGGTCTGAAGTCTGCCCCAAGGGTTTTTACAAAGTGTATGGCGCCAGTGGCAGCACACTTTGGACTTCAAGGTCACCAAATCTTTCCATATCTAGACGATTGACTCATAAACAGCAATTCGTTTCAGGAAACCCAGCACTCACTACAATGCTGCATGATATCTTCAGTCATCTGGGTCTAAGAGTCAATCTAGAAAAGTCATCTCTCATCCCGTCTCAGTCCCTTCAATTTTTGGGAGCCATGCTCCGCACAAAGGAAGCAAAAGCTTATCCTTCATAGGAGAGTATTCAGAAAATAATAAATCTAGCATCTCATCTACAGTCAAAGTACACTTCTGTGAGAATCTACAAGTCATTATTCGGGATGATGTCTTCTTTTATCCCCTTACTTCCCAATTGCAGATTACACATGAGGCCTCTCCACAAACTCAAGGACAAGCAATGGATTCAATTTCAAGGGTCCTTCGAAGATCGAGTGACTATATATCCTCAGATAAAAAGGTCCTGTCATGGTGGAAAATCGGAAAACATTTCACAAGAGGTCTGCTCTTCAAACCTCAACATCACTGTTATGTTATGATGACAGACTCCTCTCTTCAAGGTTGGGGGGCACATCTTCAAGACTTCGGAATTCAGGGTCATTGGTTAGAATGCGAAACCCATCTTCACATCAACCTGCTGGAGCTAAAGGCAGTGTTCTTATGATTACAGGCATTTCTACCCAGAATCCACGATTCCACAGTACTGGTCAGGACAGACAGTACAACGACCATGTTTTACCTATTGAAACAAGGAGGTACAAGGTCAAAACTTCTCTTAAAACACGCGCAAAAGATTTGGAGGTGGTTACTTCACTACAACATTTCTGTTCACGTTCAGCATGTTCCAGGTGTGGACAACATAAGGGCAGATATCCTGAGCAGATCAACCAGTGTTTCTCACGAGTGGGAATTAGATCAAGGTAAACTTCTCAAAGTCTTTCGTCTATGGGGCACCCCATCATTGGAGCTATTCGCGAACCTCCACAACTCCAAATGCAAACACTTTGCAAGCAGGTTTCATCAAAAAGGATCGTGGGGCAATGCACTTCATATGTGCTGGACAGGAATGTTCGCGTATGCATTCCCTCCATTTCCTCTGATATCGAGAGTGTTAACAAAAAATGAAATCCGAACCGTGCCACTAAATCCTCATAGCTCCAGCGTGGCTGAGACAAGCTTGGTTCTCAGATCTCCTCAAGTTGTCCGTGGCACCCAGGATTCAGTTCCCATTCTCACAGAACCTGATCTCCATGAACAAAGGTCAAATTCTCCATCCCAATTTGGAATCGCTCAATTAATTTGTTAGCATGGAACCTCACAATCTTTGAATATTTCTCAAGAATGGCGAGATATTCTCTCAAAATCCCGGACAATTTCTACAAATAAGACATATACGGCTAAGTGGAAGAGATTTTGTCAATGGTGCGCATCTCAAATTCTACATCCCTTTAATATCTCTTCAGAACAAATTCTGCATTATCTTTTGCATTTGGCTAAAACAAGTCTTTCACATGCATCTATAAAAGTGCATTTGGCCGCTATCTCAAGATATAGAAGGAATCCTAACCATCCATCTCTCTGACATAAAGAGTGATAAAAGAATTTCTCAATGGACTTTTTAGGGTGTTTCCCCTGGTTCACCGTCCGATAGTCTCTTGGCAGCTTAATAGGGTTCTTGCACAGCTCATGAAACCGCCTTTTGAACCCGTACATAAATCAGATTTACAGTTTCTTTCATGGAAAACAGCCTTGCTATTAGCTCTCACATTAGCAAGGAGAGTCAGCGAAATTCAGGCTTCTCAATTGCAGAACCTATTCTCCAATTCCGACCAGATAAGGTTATCTTGAGAACAAATCCAAAGTTCATACCTAAGGTTTCCTCCATTTTTCATCTAAACGAGCCTGTGTTGTTACCTGCATTCTTTAGAGATCCTTCTTCGTCTGCGGAAAGACCTCTACACTCCTTAGACATCAAACGATGTTTAAAATTCTACATTGACAGAACAAAGCCGTTCAGAAAAACAAACCAATTTTTTATGACTTTTTCTGGACCTAGAAAAAGGTTTGGCGCTGTCCAGATCTATTATTTCTAGATGGATTACTTCGGCTATTTCTTTGTGTCATGACAAAGCTGGTAAAGCTGTACAATCCAGGGTACACGCGCATTCCACCAGGAAGATTGCAACCTCTACGGTCCTGTTTGCAGGAGTGGCTCTGCCAGGCATTTGCAGGGAAGCAACGTGGAAAAATGTGCACACTTTTACCAGACATTATTGTCTAGACGCAGCAGTGGGACAAGCAGTTCTACGCCATTTATTTCATTACGGTATTTGTCAAAATATATATGAATTTTCTTGTTTACATATTTTCAAATGTATACATGAATATTTAAATGTTTATATTCTTGCATTATTTGAATACTGTCTTGTCATAGGCATACTTTTTTTTACAAATCTGTTCAATCAGACAAATGTTAAGGTTGATAATATACTAGAAATGGGAGCAGAGCCCACAGAGAATGTGAGGTTCTATCCTTAGCAACACATCTTGGCACAAGTACTGCTCGCTATTCTGACACAAGCATGTGAATCTCTGAAAGATTCAATACTGCAGAAAAAATGAGTTACTTACCTGTACACTATGGTACACCAGTATTATCTTTCATAGATTCACATGCGACCCGCCCACCTCCCTGTTTCTCAGGTAGACCTTTTATCTCTAGATATATCCTTGGCTCTCACTTGGGGTTGAAAATCTGAGGTATGATGGCTCTGCTGGGGAGTGTGATGTCAGGGCTGGCAGCTGATTGGCCGAGTTTTGGACCAAATAATGATGAGGTTTGGTTACCAAATAATATGATTCCCTATGGGATTTTTTCTATATAGTTTTTCTAATACTGCTATGGTCTTCTTGCTACTGTGAGACTCCTACCATGACGACGGGGAAGATACAAGCATGTGAATCTATGAAAGTTAATGCTGGAGAACCATAGTGTACATGTAAATAACTAGTTTCATTAATATTAATACATCATTAATAAACAATATTTTCTTAAATTTGATCGAAGTATACTACTAACTACTATTCATTTTGTAACATTAGATTATAAGCTTTATCCTTAAACATATATATCCATTTATATATTCACTCAAAAAACAAAGGTTACAGACACTTTATAGTTAGGTTCACATTTTACACACACAAAACCTGTAACCTTTGTTTTTTGCGTCATTAAAATTCTAAGTTTTTTAAAATTCCGTTTCCTAATTTAATGTCCCTGTAACCTTTGTGTTTTTTTCAGTGAATTTCTACTCATTTTAAAGTGTATTTGCTAACAATACCATCCCTGTAACCTTTTGTTTTTTTAGTGAATATCAAAATGTATTTTTAATTAGGGATTGTACTACGATTTGACTCATAAATTCAATTTACTAATAGATGTTTTCACAAGTTTCTAAGTACGTTTTATTCACACATTGATTCATATAATATATTTTAAAACTTATAAATTTAAATTTAGTGTTTCTGTAAATGCGAGGCACAAAGTCTTCTTTTTTTTTATTTCATTTTATTGATCTGCGGATCCGTCGCTAATCCTCGGACAAATAATAGGTCTGTTGGTTATGTTGCACTCATTCAATACAAAAACAACACATTTAATATAAACATTTGTGATTGCAATTTCTATAATTGTATCACTTCCTGTGTGTGGGTGTGAGAGTGGCTGTTTGGGTCTGTGAGTGGGTGTGAGTAGTTTGTTTGGCGTGTCTGAGTTGGTGTGTGAGTGGTTTTGTGGGCCTGTGACTGAGTGTGTGGGTGTGTAAGTGGTTGTGTGAGTGGCTGTCTGGGTGTGTGAGTGGTTGTGTGGGTGTGTGTGGGTGTGTGTGGGAGTAGATGTGTTGGTCTGTGATTGTATAAATGTTTTTCAAAATTGGGGTCTGGATCAGCAAATCCATCTAAATCCATGGGAATTTAGGTGGATCCTCGCATGCTAAAAAAACTAACACTTTTGGATAATTTCTTGCCCTCACAGACAACTCCATCAGTTCCCTGGAGTCAGGGGACCTCCACCCCAACCCCTTCTATCGCCTTGACATTTTATTTTCCCCCTGGGAACCTGGCACGATGCACAAAATGGTTGCTGCTACTTTCTCTTCAGGTTGCGGCCAGCCACGCATGGCGTTGCTGTTAGCACATGGATCTGCTCTAATCTGTGAAGGGTCCATGGCATAACCATATCTCTAGATATACATCAATCTTTTTAAAATAACTCCAAAACTACTGAACAAATTTATACTAAATTACAAAAAACACTTTCTGGACCAAGATTGAGCTTTCTACCGCCTGTAGTGTAATTTATTTCAGAGGATTGGGCTGTAGTCCTGTCTGAAATTGCATTGGGAGAATACGTTTTGGGGACCCCCCCTTTCTTCAGTATTGAATCTTTCATAGATTCACATGCTTGTATCTTCCCCGTCGTCATGGTGGGAGTCTCATGGTAACAGAATGACCATAGCAGTACCATAGAGAAAAACTGCATAGAAAATCCTGTAGGGAATGACATCATTTGGTAACCGGACCTCCTTATTGTTTGGTCCAAAACCCAGCCAATTAGCAGAAAGCCCTGACATCACACTCCCCAGGAGAGCTCTCCTACTTCAGATTTCTAACCGCCTTCGTGTGAGAAGGAGTCTCCCTGAGCTTTGCTCAGTCCTGTTCCTGGGTGAACTTTTGACCTTTTCAACTGACAAGTTTCCTTCTGGATTTAAGGTCCTGTGCTTCATCTAGTATCTTAATATGGCTGAAAGCTCTAAAAAGAGGCTTTTCAGACCCTGCAGATTTTGTGGAAAAGCTAGACTTTATTATGAAGATCCACATAAAGACTGCTTATATTGCCTTCATCCCAAGCATGTGGCTAAGGACTGCAAACACTGCAGAACCATTTCAGCCAAAACTTTGAGGGATAGAGAGGCACGTCTTCTGCTGTGTCTCCCACTCGATATGTCGGCCCGTGAGCTTGACGTAACAAGGAGATTAACGACCTAGTGTGACACTCGACAGATGGTTGAAGATGACACTTACATGTTGACTTAGAGCCCCCTGACTGATCTTGTTGCTCAAATTTAATGCGTGACAGTCAAGGAACAGATGCCTAAGTATCACGTTTTTAATTTATATAATTTTCACTGCGTAGCAGTGACTATGTTTTGATCCTGATGAATGCCCGGAACTTCTTGTCAAAATGGCAGAAACATGTTGATCGATAGTGGGTATACATCCATAACCCTACAATCACTCTATTTTTTAATCACTACCATTTAGTATGGAAGAATAAAGTTAGTACCACTAAATAGGTTTTTTTAATACACACACATTTTTGATTTATTTTGATTCACTTTGCACTCTGCCCCTCCTTACCATTTATGAGTTGGCAGAACCAACCAGTGCTTCGCACTCCAGCTCCTTCCCTCTTGGGTAAAGTCGTAGCCCACAAAGGGTACCTTGCGGTCTCTGTGTGTTGGAGAAACCCAATGATGAAGCATGTCACCCTCGGGTGAGTGAGTGTTTTCGCCCACAACGGTGTTGTGCCCCCCTACTGTTCTACCCACTACTTGTTTTCAGCTACATTAACTATTTTAGCTACCCTATAATTTGTGTGAGATTCATAAGAAGGCCACCTCAGATTCAGAGGAAGAATCCACGAGCCAGACTTCTAAAAAGAGGAAGTCTTCCACTTCAGAAGAACTAGTGCATCCTAAAAAACTAAGAGGGAAAGAGACTTCTTCATCTTCTCTCCCTCCGAATCCTCTGAAGAAATCCTAAGTTTCAAGAGGAGTGTCTTCTGCTCCGTCGGCGAAGACTGTGGTGTCTCCAGGGCTAGTTTCTGTGAAAACGTCATCAACACCGTCGACGACAACATCGTTGATGACGATGATCTCGACGACGACTGCCGTGACCAAGACTACACCGTCGTCGACGACTCCGTTGACGGGAAGAGGAGCATCCTCGTCGACGTTACCAGTGACGACTACCTCCTCGACGACTACTCCATCGACTACTCCATTGACGGCAGTTCCGTCGACGACCATTCGATTCTCGACGACGGGAGCTTCGTCGGCAGGGGCTCCGTCAACAACGACTTTTAAATCACTGAAGTCGAAGACTATGATCTCCATCAGATCTTTCCAATCGTCGACTATTAAGAAATCCTCTGAGTTCACGGCGTGGACAAACATTTCTCCGCTTCCTCTGTCAAATTTACTAGAACTGCAGGTTTCGTAGGACAAGGAATCTTCAGGAGTGGCTTACAGTCCCTCTCAACTGCAGATTAAAAGTCAGGAGTCTGATGAAGAGGAAGGCCAGAAGGTTTAAGAAGTTTATTCTCTTAAGGATCGTCCTCAGGCAAAATCATATGACTATGAAGAGGAAGAAGAACCACATACTGAGGAGAGGGAAGAATCCATCTCAATGCCGGTCTCTCTGGTGACTGATTTACGTCACATGATTGACCACTTCTGTCATCGTTTTCCCGAAGCTAATGCTCCCGCTGCAAATGCTCCAGTCACACCTGCCCAGGTGCCAATAGTTCAGCCTACGCCCACAGTACAAAAATTGCGATCTCCTCTAGTTGTCACAATACGGGATGACTTTACGAGGAGTGATGGAGAGGACCAGCCAGAAGAATGTGAACTTATTCATGATGCTCCAGTGGGTGTTGAATGGGATGAATACATTTTACCCACAACTCCTTCACTATCTCCTTCACCAGCGAACTCTCCTCCACAGGACATTGGAGGATTTCATGATATTATGGAGAAAGCAGCGAAAAGGTTTGAGCTCCAGCTGCCAATACAGGAAACAGAATGTTTCCTGTATGGTTTCAAGGAGGATTTGAGGAAGTCGATAAGATCAATCCCAAACATCCAAAGTAGCTGGGATGAAGGTTTGAAGAGCTTGAAAACACCAGCAGCTGTGGCGGCTTTGGTGCCTAGGAAAGACCAGAATTACCGGGCGCCAGAATTTTCGCCTGCGTGTTTGATTGGGCATCCACGTCCAGAATCAGTGGTGATGCAGGCAGCACAGAGACAATCTAAAAATCCTGTCTCGACATCTGTAGCTCCCCTGACAAGGAAGGAAGGCGAATGGATGGAACAGGGAAGCGTTTTGCAATAATAGCAGCATCTTCCATCAAAGCAGCAAATGCTATGGCTCTCATCAGTCGTTATAACAGATGTGGTCCGATATAGCGCCATTGTTGGCTCACCTTCCGGAGGATAAAAAAGAGGAAGCAGCAGCTATTTTACAGGATGGGGCTAGGGTGGCCTCCAAATCCATTGATATTGCTATGAACATCTCTTCAGTGGCGTTTCGTCAAATGGCTCTCAGAAGACAAGGTTGGTTGAAGGCCACTTCTTTTAGACTGGAGGTCCTGGCAAAAATCGTTGACATGTCTTTCGACGGAGAGAATCTCTTCGGTAAACACATCGATGATGCTCTCCAAGGATACGGACACAGCTCCAGCGCTGGGGTCTCTTCAGCAGGGCAGATTCCAGTCCTTTCGGAAGAGAGGATCTAGAGGTTAATTCAGCCAAAGATCTTCGTACCAGTCCAACAGGTACCAGCCACACTATCAGCCAGGTTACGTCAATATTCCAGTAACCAACAATACTGTCCTTCAAATCCCTCTTACCATCAGCAATCCAGAGGAATGATTGCCGCGAGGGGAAAAACAACAAACTAATAGGCTGCAGTGACTTCATCAAGGCGTCCTCCACTTGGTTAGACCCCGGCAACGACCATTATCTCTCTCTTTTTTCGAAACAATGACTGTCGATAACAACAGACAGATGGGTACTGGATATAATTCACCAAGGCCATACCCTGGAATTTGTACAGACCCCCCAAATCAACCTCCTGTCTTCAGACAGCAGCAACATCTGTCAGCTCTCAAGGCAGAAAAGGAAAAAGGAGCTATAGAGGAAGTTCTTTTTCCTCAGCAAGGAAAAGGATTTTTACTCACATTTCTTTCTGATAAAGAAAAAGCAAACATCAAAATGGAGGCAGGTAATGGACCTGAGGGATCTTAATCAATTCATGAAGAAAATTCCGTTCCGCATGCTCTCACTTCAGGAGATTCTCTTACGTCTACGCAAAAAAGATTTCATGGCATCCCTGGATCTCTTGGATGCCTATTTCCACATTCCGATTCATGTAAAGCACAGAAAGTATCTGCGTTTTGTAGTGGAAGGGTGCCACTACCAAGTCAAAGTGCTGCCTTTTGGACTAAAATCGGCACCAAGGGTCTTTACAAAGTCCATGGCACCAGTGGCAGCTCACCAGAGACTACAAGGGAACCAAATCTTCCCATATCTGGACGATTGGCTTATAAAAGGATCATTTTACAAGTAAGTCCAGATCTCTCTCAAATGCTGCATGGATCTATTTTGTTGCCTGGGCCTACGAGTCAACCTAAAAAAGTCGTCCCTAATGCCTTCGCAATCCCTTCAGTTTCTAGAGGCCATGCTTCACACAAAGGAAGCGTAAGCCTATCCGTCAGAGGAGCGGATTCAAAAAATCTTGAACCTGGCATCAACCCTACAGTCAATAAAGTACACTTCAGTGAGAATTTACAAGTCCTCTTTGGGTATGATGTCTTCCTGTATCCCATTGATACCAAATTGCCGTCTGCATATGAGACCTTTGCTGGAACTCCTCAACAAGCAGTGGATACAATCCCAGGGGTCCTTCGAATATCGGATCTCCACATCTTCTCAAATCCGTCAAGCTCTGTCATGGTGGAAGATCAGAAAACATTTAACACAAGGTCTACTATTCGAGCCCCAACGTCCCATTTACGTAATGATGTCAGATGCTTCGCTTCAAGGTTGGGGGGCACATCTCCAGGACCTAGAAATCCAAGGTCATTGGTCCAAACAAGAAGCTCAACTACATATTAACATGTTGGAACTGAAAGCAGTGTTCCTGGGTTTAAAAGCCTTTTCCCCAGGATACACAATTCTACGGTTATGATAAGAACAGACAGTACAACAACAATGTACTACCTCTTGAAACAAGGAGGTACAAGATCGAAGCTGCTTTCGACACAGGCACAAAAAAATTGGAGATGGTTATGGCTTCCCGACATCTCCATTTAGGTACAACACATTCGAGGGATGTGAGAAGTTGACCTGATATATGATGCTCACTAGTTCTAGTGATCACCTTGTATCAGTCCAAACAACCATTATGGTGATTGGTTCAAAGTCAACCTTATAGGCCAGCTATCCTAATGGTAGCATGGACAAAGCAGTCTTAGGCTAAACTCTTTTGGCATGTGAAGCCAGCTGTTTTACCACATATAACCCCTTGAATACCAAGTGAAAGGACACCACACAGGTTGTTATGGAAATAAACAATATATTTATTAATAATAAACACCTCTGAACTCTTTATAAGATCAGAGGGCTAAGCACATGACAATACTCTTAAAAAAAAATACGTTTAGGTTGCACGAATTACAATGGTGCCCTAGGGGCACGTCAAACCATATACTAAGTAAGTGGGTTGAGAAAGTCGATAGAAGGAATTGAACTGTCCAGAGGCTGTAGGATCGCTGGGATTACACTATCCTAACCTTAGGTAAGTAATAGGAGGCCTACGGAACGTGTGTGCAAAGTGTGAACTCACACGCGAGATGCGTAACAAAGTCAATGGACAGTACAATTTACGAAAAAGGTAAGTACGGACAGTTCTGACTAGTTAGGACTAAAACGACTGGAAATCTGGACACTAGGAGAGTTGATCTACCCTTGAGCACCGAAATGCTCTTGTTACCTCACCCACGGGCTGCGGGTGCATAGGTGTCAAAGTGTGTCGGGTTTCCGCGTTGAAGTCTATGGAGCCTTGAAGAAAGATGCCGCAGGCGACCAGGAGGAAGCTGTCCCGAGTGATCCAAGGGTGGATCAAGGAAGATGAAGACCTGAAAGCAGAGGGGGACAATGTTCAAAGTCACTAGCCAGTGACTGGAGGGGACCCAGGAAGGAACCAGATGCTGTTGTCGCGATCAGGTGAAGAGTGGACGCTTGACTCAGCAGCCACGTGGACCAGGAGGTGTCTTCGACGACCAGGATGGAGGCACGAGCTGTCCCACGCAGGCTTTCGCTGTCGGCGGTGTTGGTTCCGGATTTGGCGTCAACAGGCCTTGGCAAAGGCAACCCACGCGGTGACTGGAAAAGGCGTCTGGTGCGGACCAGGAGGGTCCGGGGTGCTTCTTCTTTGCAGGGATGCAAGGACCAGTCTGGAGCAACCAGACCAGCGGTGTAGATTTCAAGGATCGTCGTCTAGGAGGCCACTAGCCAGCCGGCAAGTGACCAGACAACGCGTCAAGCAGCAATCAAGCAAAAGGGCCCCACGCAGATCTCGTGGATGCTGGAGGGCTGATCTTCTGTGTAGGAGCTGCTCGGGGCTGGGGCTTCTGAATCCCCAAAGCACTTAGTCGAGGATGCCTCTGAAGTCGTGCTGGAAGCGAAGTGCAGTTTCTTCAAGATGGCCGGTCCCACGTGTCTTGTCGCACCCACGGATCTCAACTGTGCTGCAGATGTGAGTTAAGGACGGAGAGGTCTGGAAGTCCGGGTCTCGTCGGGCTCTGAAGTCTGGATCCACCAGGGAAGACGACAAAGTGAACCGCTGGAACGCTTGATGGTGCCTGCTTGTGCAGGGTGGTCACTCCTTGGCCACAAGGGAGATTTCTTCAGTCTTCTGTGAAGCAGAACGTCGAAGTCCAGAGTTTCTTCTTGTAAAGTTTCAAGTCAGGAATAATCAAATTTGGAATGGGACCAGCTCCTACCTTTATTCTCCTAAAGGGGGCTGTACTATCACTAGGTCCCTCATATGGGTGGGACCAGGAAAGGGGATGGTTACACCCCCTATCCTTTGTCCGGTTTCGCGCCAGAGCTGGGGCTGGGGTGCCCCAGCAACTGGTTTGAGCCGGTGTATGTACAGGGCACCTGTGTGCCCCAGGCATGTCTCATTCCTTTCAGGCCTGTCCTACCCAATACAAAAAATCCTGTCTGGGGTGGTGCTAGCTCCTCCCAAGGCAGGAAACCCTTTGTCCAGGCCTCCCTCGCTGGAAGGACATCCAGCAGCAGGAGGTTAGACTTGTGTCTGTGGTGGCAGCATCCATTTTGTGATGCTGAGGCTCGAGTTAACTTTAACCGGGTTTCACAGTTACATACATGTTGTGTCCCTCTAAAAGGGTGGAATGTTAACCCCCGTCGCCAGAATAGGCGAGGGGGTAGTATTCCAATTCGTATGACACCTTACTCGACATGTTTTGATAATGCAATGCCAAAGTTAGCAATAACCGCGAGGATTATAATGCACTTAAGAGTATATGGTATAGCGTTATCATGGAAACAGCTAAAGGACTTGGTTCCGAAAGCTGCAGACAGGCTCAGCTCATGCCAGAGCACTATCTCACATAATTCCAAGCACTCTGCCTCCAGGATTGTTAAGGCCTGCCATAGGAGTGACTTATAGGAGTATATGTGTCCATTTTAGGGTTACATATAGGTATACTATATCTAAAGCAAAGGGTGATTACACCACCTTGCCCCAGCTGATTGATCAGCCAGTTGTGTCAGCTTTGGATGGCCAGCCAGGGGTGGCATAATACATGCTGCAGCCCCTGGTAGGCCTTGGGTTCACTTATGCCCTGGGTACCTATGGTACACTGTACAAGGACTTACAAGAGTGACCCAATACCAATTGGTAAATGCACCTAAAGTACATGGATGTCAATTTAGAGAGAGAACAGCTAGGCTGTGGGTCTGATTAGCAGGCCCACGGCCAGAGAAAGTCGTAAACCAGTGAAGCAAAAAGCAAAAATCTGGGGTGACCATAGGATTGCAGACCCTACTCTCCTACAAGGGACAAATAACACAAGGGCAGATATTCTGAGCAGATCAGCCAGTGTGTCTCAGGAATGGGAGCTAGCTCAAAATCAACTCCTAAGGCTGATTCGGAGTTGGGGCATGCCAACGTTAGATTTGTTCGCAGACCCAGAGCAACTCAAAATGCAAACATTTCGCAAGCAGGTTCCCACAGGCGGGATCATGGGGCAATGCGCTACATCTACGTTGGACAGGAATGTTCGCTTATGCATTTCCTCCATTCCCTCTGATATCCAGAGTACTTCGGAAAATGAGATCAGAGCCATGCCATTTAATCCTTATAGCTCCAGCTCGGCCGAGGCAAGCTTGGTTCTCAGAGCTTCTCCATCTTTCAATAGCTCCCAGGATTCAGTTTCCGATATCACAGGATCTGATTTCTATGAACAACAGACAAATTCTCCACCCAAAGTTGATGTCACTGAATTTATCAGCATGGAACCTCACAAACATGAATGCCGATCTCTAAACAGTTCTCAGGAATGCCAGAACATACTTTCTCAATCTCTGGCAATTTCAACAAACAAAACATATACAGCAAAATGGAAGAGATTTTGCCAGTGGTGTCTATCTCAGGCTTTACACCCCTTCACTGCCTCTCCGGAACAAACTCTGCCATATCTTCTCCACTTATCTAAGGCAGGTCTTTCTCATGCGTCCTTAAAAGTACACTTGGCAGCAATTTCAAGATATAGAAGAGTTCCAAACCAACCACCGCTCTGGTCACAAAGATTAGGTAAAGAATTTCTCAAAGGACTTTTTAGAGTGTTTCCTCCGATTCAACATCCTCTGGTCCCTTGGCACCTTAATACGGTTCTATCACAATTCATGAAGCCTCCATTTGAACCTGTGCACAAAGCAGATTTACAGTTCATTTAATGGAAGACAGCTTTGCTGTTGGCCCTCACCTCTGCAAGGAGGGTTAGCGAGTTTCAAGCTTTCTCAATTGCAGAACCATGCCTTCAGTTTCGACAAGATAAAGTAATATTGAGGACAAACCCAAAATTCATCCCTAAAGTTGATTTAATCTTTCATCTAAATGAACCTGTAGTATTACCTACATTTTTCGGAAATCCTTCGAAAAAAGCGGAGAGAGCCCTACACTCTCTAGACATTAAACAATGTTTAGAATTCTACATCGACAGAACAACATTGTTTAGAAAAAGAAAGCAGCTGTTTTGTAGCCTTTTCTGGACCAAGGAAAGGTCTAGCTTTATCCAGATCAAATATCTCGTGATGGATTGTATCAGCCCTTCTCAAGTGTCACGAGAAAGCTGGGAAACCCATGCATTCCAAAGTGCAAGCTCATTCCACCAGGAAGATGGCGACATCAACAGCCTTGTTTGCAGGAGTGTCGCTTCCAGACATTTGTAGAGCAGCGACTTGGAAGAGCGTACACACTTTTACTATACACTATTGTCTAGATACTGCGTGGAAGTACACGTCAGTGGGACAAGCAGTTCTTCGACGTTCATTTCAATAAAGTACTTTTTGTTTCAAACTATATATGCTTCTTTGTCAAAGTATATGTGTATATATATATATATATATATATATAAAGAAAAGGTTGCCGCTAGGTGGTGATGCACCTACAGGTAGGAATTGATGCCAGCGCAAGGGCGCGAGCTGCGAACAGAGTCCCTTTCCTGCCAGACGCGTTTCGGGCCAACGCCCTCTTTAGTGGCTGCACATGTGACATGACGGCAAGCTGCAGGCACCAGTAAATACCCTCAGTAATTATGCACAGGTGTAAAACCTGAAGCAATGCTCTCTGGGACTGGTGGTTCCGTAAATACCCAAGTGGGTCGCCGCCGCCATTCGCATGCAAAAAAAGTGTTAAAGGGATTGCCAATGTCCCTGCAGTAAAGGTCTTGGTTACTGCCAGCGGAAGCACAACATCTGTAGCATAGTCCCTTGTAACACAGAATGTCTCTCAGTTGACTGTGCCCATCCCAGGACTGCACAATGTTGTCACAATTGGAGGTATAACACAAGGCAAGTACATTTAAACTTTCAGAGGTGGGACTCGACCCAATTGTATCTCTTTTTGCCATCATAAAGCAGCAAATGCCAGTCATTCACCAAAGGGAAGCATTTTCTATTTGGTGGTCAGGGATTTTTGCTTATTTTTTTCATTGACTGTGGGTCTTGAGCATGCTCAAACAGAGAGCCTTTCAAGCCTATTGTGATTGCACCAGCATGAACAAGAGGATTCTGGTTCACGGGTCTTTAGGGTCTCTCTGTAGACATACTGAGCACATTCAAGGCAGATGCCTACCTCCTCAAGGAGAACTGGAGACAAAGCATCCTAGTATCAGGCTACACCTACCACCCCTAGAGGCCAAAACATATTTCTGCCCCCTTGGGGGAAGAAGGGCAAGAAGCAGAAGGCACACTATATAACATGGGTAGTATTGCAGAAAGGACTTTGGGAGCGTAATTAGCGTTTACACTGGCTCTTTGCACTCCTAAGGCAGATACTTATTGTAGTAAGGGTTGCAGTAGCTTGTCTGGCCTCATCAATATTATGGAACATAATTGCCAATATCCTATCACAAGGGAGTTTTCATTATTTTCCTGTGGTTTTGTCACATGCAAACTAAGCAATATTTTGCCCTTGCATTATATTATCGATGTGCCATAGAGGCAAAAAAAAAAGATCAGAAGGCCTACTGTCTCTGTGCTGCATAAAAGTTGCACATATTCAGTGCTCCCCCTTGGGTATGAGCACATGGACCCACCAAGCAGTCCTCTACAGACAGATTCAGTAATGCACAAGACTTAGTTGCATACTTTGTGCCCTTTTCGTTCTTCGAAGACTGGTTGGTCTGCCTTCATAAAAATACTGGAAACTGCAACCATCCCCTTGGTAAGTGTGAAGGAATTTTGATTACTTGGGCTGCATACCATGCTATTTCTCACTTTTTCCCTATGTCTTTTTGACTTCTTTTTCCCCCACCCAAAGAGGATGGGCAGATGGGAGGTTAAACAGCCCAGTCTGACCACTAAACTACCAGGGTAAAAAAGTGAGGAATGGAGCACTGGACTATCTTTGAATTGTGACCCCAAGCCAGGCACCAGACAGGTGTTCTGCCCTTAGGGATAGGAAGAATGGTACCCCCCTCTCTGCATTTCCAAATGTTAACACCGTGCCCAAATAAATGTAGATTGCCTATCCCTTGCCATGGGTAACGGCTGAGGGGTTTGGGCTCTAGCTCAGTTGGCACCCAAGGAACCCTACTAACCCTGGACACTTCTGAAGCATAGAGACCCAGCTTTCCTTGATACCTATTTTTCCTTCATGCCTTCATTATAATCTGCAGCGTGGTGGATGGCTATGGGTATCATCTGTTTTTGGATTATGACCAAAACGATATGTTCCTGAGACTGTAAGTCGGTCCGACTTAACAGTACATTTCTTTTGCAGACTGACCATCGGAGCAAAACTGGCAGATGAAATAACTGTCCCCTATTTCTATATTTTGGTACTTACTTTCATGAATTCTTTTTTTTGGGTGATATGTTCCTGGGGGGGTGGGGGGGGGAGAATAAGTTGTCTACACCAGCCTTGCTGAATTCAGTCTTTTGTCTACTTTTCAGTAGTATACTACCTTCCAGATTTATTCTTGAGTTTCACAGTTCTTCTCCAATAACCTTTAGCGTAGGTAGAAACCACAAGTATTGGAATTATTGAAAACTACTTAGAACAAGCATTTACAATGCAATAGGTCTCGCAATGGCATTATTTTGAGCTATTGACATTGTAAATGGCAATGTCTTTTAAAAAATTAAAAGGCATTGTTATTTACAATACCAAAATCCACACCTATTGCATTGCATAGCGCGGTGTTCGTGAAGACGGTGCCACGCGTATTAAATTTTTTTTTTTAAATGACAGTGCCTTTTATTTATGTTTTAAAAACCAAAACATAAAATAAGGCATTGCCATTTACAATGCTAATAGCTCAAACTTGCGTATATGCGAGACCTATTGCATTGCAAATGCTTGTTTCACGCTGTCTTTGACCAAGTCACTAACACTGCAGTGGCACACTAGTCTAAATTTTAAATGTGTTTGTAGAAATCAATAAAGTCTGGTAGACAGCTCTTGTAGTTGTAGTTTATTCTTCAAGTTACATCTTGGTAAATTCCAATGTAAGTCTTAATATAAGCCCCACTAGGAGCAGCCTCCTGGCTGCTCAGCCCATCTTCTCCAACAGCTCCACCTTCAAGAACAAACATCCATAACATTCCAAATGACATCAGGCAGAGATCCAGGGCCAGGGAGATGCATTACATAAGAAGCAGATTACTACACATCTTCCCCTTTATAATATTTAACAAAATGAAATAGTATACACATATATACATAGGAAGAGAAGATAAACATTCCAGAAGTAAACATAAAAGAACACCATAAAAACATGAGCCAAATGCTCCTTATGTAATGTTAATATTAATGCAAAAGTAATGCAATGAGAAAATAGTAATGTAAGTAATAAAATAGCCTTCCCTATGTAATAATAACAACGATGCATTAGTAATAATGAAAGTAATAAAATAGCCTTCCCTATGTAATAATAATAATAACGATGCAATAGTAATAATGTAAGTATTAAACAGTAAGACAGCCTTCTCTATGTAATAATAATGATAATAATGACAAAGTAAATGTAGTAATAGTAATGTAAGTAATAAAGTAGTAATATGGAAGTCGTAAACTTAAAAAAATGGCAGGACCAGGGAATACCATACGCCCTCTACTGCACACACTATAATATACTGTCCACTTACCAAGAACACCCTCTACTGCATACTAGTGCAGGACCAGGGAAATTTACATATCCTCTAATGCACATATTATAATGTTCTGTCTGCATACTATTGCAGGACCACACACGCATTAATACACAGTAGCCTCCCAATAAGAAAACACACACCTCCTCGTAAAGGGGGAATCCACCTCCCTATAAACCACCACACACAGTAACCCAAGGGGGAATCCACCTCCCTATAAACCACCACACACAGTAACCTCCCAAGGGGGAATCCACCTCCCTATTGCCACACACAGTAACCCAAGGGGGAATCCACCTCCCTATAAACCACCACACACAGTAACCCCTCAAGGGGGAATCCACCTCCCTATTGCCACACATTCGCAGTACCTTTACCAAATAATTGTAAAGGGGGAATCCACCTCCCTATAAACCACACATTTACAGTAACCTCCCAAATAATTATAAATGGGGAATCCACCTCCCTATAATAATACTGTAAAATGAAAATCACATTGAGTATCAATGTAGAATGACACGTTGAAAATCAAAAGCAGATGTGCATAACATTGGCATATATCACCAAATTCAATGCAGTGTCATTAAGTGACTTAGTCGTTATCACATGCACCACAACAAACGAGTGAGTGACTTAATACTTAACAATCATCTCACACAGTACAGTTCTGGGTTTCTTATTTCTTTTGACCCATACTCTAACTCCTTATAGCAATATTTAATTACTGTTCCAGTTCTGAATCCTCCTTTCTCTTAATTCCTTTTCTTGATGCAATTGCGCTCCATAACCAGAAGATGGCGTTGTTGTACTGGTTCTAAGTTTTCCAAATCGACATTCTCAGTAATATGTAGTTTTCAATTAGTGTAAATGACAGTACCTGTGACGATCTTCAGGCAGCAATGCTCATTGCAACCCTCACATTAAAATCATCTTTACCATCAGTACTTGACTCACAAAATTAACTCTGATGGCAATCCAGGTCAGCTACAGAGCACAGAGACATAAGAACAAACTTGGGCCTTCTTGCAATTCCATTCCAATACCACGGAGACACCATTCGTGGTTGGCAACCACTGCACAGTTACAATAGACTGTGCAAAGGCATGTAGACTACAATACAAAGTTTTCTCCACATTTGTTCTCTGTCACATTTTTAACAGCGGGCTTGATGATTCTTTAAAAGCATGTGATCAAAATCTGCCCCCGATTATTTTCTACCATGTGCAGCCACTTCTCATCAGGGTACACCGGAGCCTTGTCAGCATTCAACACCGGGGCTGACCTTCGCCCCTACCGGGGTTCGATGTGTGCCCCCGACATCACTACATCACAGTCCATTTCAACAATTTGAGGTTGATTTAGCACATGCCTCTTAATTGGGCTTCACAGTTTTAAAACAGGACTGCAGATACACTTTACAGTTTCATACACAGGAGAATCTGGCACCTAAAATTATTTAGGGCGACCGTTGTCAGGGTACCTGGTGGGGCGCGTGCCAGAAAGCTTAAATAGTTCAATGTCTTTAGTAATATTAGTACTTAAAGTTCCAGTAGCCAAAAAATAGCCTTCTTTTCTCCAAGCGTAAGTTATTTTCCTTTTAATTCGTCGCCAATGTAGAAATCAATAAAGTCTGGTAGACAGCTCTTGTAGTTGTAGTTTATTCTTCAAGTTACATCTTGGTAAATTCCAATGTAAGTCTTAATGGTGTTGTTTTACGTTTACTTCTGGAATGTTTATCTTCTCTTCCTATGTATATATGTGTATACCATTTCATTTTGTTAAATATTATAAAGGGGAAGATGTGTAGTAATCTGCTTCTTATGTAATGCATCTCCCTGGCCCTGGATCTCTGCCTGATGTCATTTGGAATGTTATGGATGTTTGTTCTTGAAGGTGGAGCTGTTGGAGAAGATGGGCTGAGCAGCCAGGAGGCTGCTCCTAGTGGGGCTTATATTAAGACTTACATTGGAATTTACCAAGATGTAACTTGAAGAATAAACTACAACTACAAGAGCTGTCTACCAGACTTTATTGATTTCTACAGTGTTTCTATCTAATATTCAGGAATAGAGATGTGTGTTTTCAATGTTGTAATATAGCAGCAGCTCACTGATATTATGCAAATAATCTGTGACCCACTGCAATTTCTCAAATGTGAGTTCCTGTTTCATTCTAAAAATAATTTTGTTTATGGATGTTACATGGTGTTATAAAACCAAACATTTCTCTGTATACTGTCTGTAAACGGCTCCCACACATTACCTGTATTAAAAAATGAACTAAAAGAAAGTGGTATTTAAAATTATCTGTGTAAGAATAATTAACGGTCATCAGGGCAGGACTTTGTGGAGAACAGAACAGGATCTATCATTTGGCCCCTCTAAAAGGATGAGGCCCAGGGCTAGAGTCCACTTGCCTATGCCTTAAAACGTCTCTGTCTAGTGATTAGGAGGATAACAATCAATCCCTTTAGTTGCCTGTTAGATCACGCGGAATACTAATCAGGGTGCTCACAATCCTTTCATTAACATATTGGTGTCACAGAAAGTTGAAATCATGTCACCAACAGATTAGTGCATTCTAAGTACAAATGGTGTGTGAGAAAGAGCGAGATGGCAGAAGGGTGACGACCACACAAGGAAATCCCCGGTGTGTGTCTCAGTTGTGTAACTGCTCTGTCATCATGGAACAGGTGACAGCGAAACAAGAACGCCAGAGAAATGGAATGAAGAGACAGTAGTGAGGCAGAGGGTGGAAAAGAAAGAGGGGGGTGGGCTAATGCATGACAAAGGACAAGAGAGAGAACGCAAGAGAGCTAGGGGTACAGAAAAGTAACAGAGCCAGAGAGGATGGTACTTGAAAAAAAGAGCGTGAGGAAGAGCAGAAAAAAAGAAACCATGGCAACGCGTGCGTGGGTAAGAGAGCTCAAACCAGACTGAGGATAGTATTGGGTTTAATCATTTATTAAACAGAGCTGCACTTTACCTTGGGGTTCCTATGCACTCTGATGCCATTGAGGAGGACTTCTTGTTAGACACTTTTGAACAGTCACAAATGTCTACCCAAATATTACCAATGATCAAGGGAGTCATTAAACATGCTCCAGAGATTTTTAAAGATCCAGTACGGTGTAGGATGCTAAATCCTAGAATAGAGGAAAAGTATAGGCCAGCACCAGCTGATCCAGTATACATTAGGGACATCTGCCATTAGACTCCTTGGTAGTGTCAAATGCACGCAAAAGGGCCAATTCTTAAACTTCTGGGGACACACCCCCGCCTGACAAAGAGTCCAAGATTATTGATGCGTCAGGGAAACTAATTGCTGCACAAGCAACAAACATATGGCGCATAGCAAATACACAGGCTTTACTCTCACGCTACAACAGGGCTCATTACGATCAACTAGAAAAGTTAATGGAACACCTACCAGATCAACACAAAGATCTGACAGCAGAACTTTTACAGGAAGGCAAATTAATATCTAATGCCTCAATTAAATGCGCACTAGATGTAGCTGACACAGCATCCAGAGCAGTTAACACTAGTGTTATTCTCAGGCGTCACGCATGGTTACGCATTTCGGGTTTTAAACCAGAAGTACAAACTACCATCCTGAACCAGCCCTTTAATCAGAACCAATTGTTCGGGCCGGAAGTAGATAATACATTAGAAAAGATGAAGAAAGACACAGACACTGCTAAGTCTATGGGGGCATTACAATCCACCCAAACTAGAGGTTCTTTTCGCTGCTCCTCTTATAGAGGAGGCTCCAAGCAGACCGGCGCAGACACAACATCATCTTTTAAAACACACACACAAACCTCCTCTAATAAAGGCTATTTTAGAGGAGGATACAGAGGCAATAACAACAACCGCTCCTCTTCCACTCCTAAACAGTAACTTCCCTCTGCCTCCCCTACAGCATTCCACTCCTGTGGGGGGCAGACTTTCACAGTTCCTACCTGTCTGGAACTCCATCACAACAGACAGGTGGGTAAGACAAATTATCCAACATGGCTACTGCCTAGAACTCACAGCAACCCCCCCCCCCCCCCGCCCCCCCCCCCAAACATAACACCCAGGCAGCATCCAATGTCTGCAGAACACATAACTCTGCTTCAACAGGAAGTTCTAGCACTTCTACAAAAAGATGCTATTCAAATAGTTCTGTTAGAAGAACAAGGAACAGGAGTCTACTCCCTGTATTTCCTAATTCCAAAGAAGGACGGGACATTAAGACCAATTCTCGACCTCAGGCCCCTCAACCACTACATACAATCAGATCATTTTCGCATGATCACTTTACAACAGGTACTCCCAATACTACAACAGGGAGATTTACTTTCCACACTAGACCTAAAGGACGCCTACTTTCACATTCCAATACATCCTGCGCACAGGAAGTATTTAAGGTTTGTCATACAAGGACAACACTATCAGTCCAAAGTCCTTCCATTCGGGTTCACAACAGCACCACAAGTGTTTACAAAGTGCTTAGCAGTAGTGGCAGCACATCTCAGAAGACAACAAATACATGTCTTCCCCTACCTCGACGACTGGCTCATAAAAGCAAGATCGTTCAACCAGTGTGCACAACACACAAAACAAACAATTCAAACACTGCACAACTTAGGGTTTACGATAAACTACACCAAGCCGCACCTAGAGCCTTCGCACGTTCATCAATATCTAGGAGCTACTCTAAACACATCTGTAGCTCTAGCGTATCCCAGTCAAGCCAGGATTCAAAGTATTCAGAACTTAGTCTCCCTTTTTCAATTCCAGCACTCTCTACAAGCCAGCGTGTTCATGAAACTAATAGGCATGATGGCGTCTTGCATCTTTATAGTTCCTCACGCAAGACTGAAATGCGCCCACTACAAGAATGTCTAGCACAACAGTGGAATTAGGCTCAAGGTCAGCTCACAGACCTGGTGTTGGTAGAGAGCCGTACATATCGCTCTCTGCAATTGTGAAACACCAAAAACTTGACAAAGGGACGGCCGTTCCTAGATCCAGTTCCACAGATAGTGCTCACGACAGATGCATCCCTCACAGGATGGGGAGCCCATCTCTTACATTATACCACACAAGGTCAGTGGAACAATCAACAGAAACAGTTCCACATCAACCATTTAGAGCTGCTAGCAATTTTCCTAGCACTCAAAACTTTTCAAGTACAAATCCAAAACAAAGCTGTCCTAGTCCGGACGGACAATATGACAGCCATTTATTATATACAAAAACAGGGGGCGGGGGGACACACTCTCTGCAACTGTCCCAACTTGCACAGAACATTTGGAAATGGGCCATCCCTCAAAACATACATCTGACAGTAGAACACCTTCCTGGGATTCACAAATATATTGCAGATCTGTTAAGTCGCCAATCACAACAGATTCACGAATGGGAGTTGGACCGACAAGTTCTTCAACCATTCTTCCAAATGTGGGGGCATCCACAAATAGACCTGTTTGCCACCCACGAGAACTCAAAATGCCTAACCTTCGCCGCCAGGTTTCCACACCCACGGTCGGAGTGGAATGCAATATGGATGAACTGGTCAGGCAGATTTGCGTACGCTTTTCCGCCTCTCCCACTCATTCCACTAGTAGTACGCAAGCTCAGACAACAGTCTCTCAAACTAATACTAGTGGCCCCCACATGGGCACGTCAGCCGTGGTTCACCACGCTACTAGATATCTCACTGGTTCCACAACAGAAATTACGGCTAATGCCATCCCTGTTAACACAGAACCATGGAGAAATAAGGCACCCAGAACCAAGCCAACTGAATTTTGCGATCTGGCTCCTGAAGTCCTAGAGTTTGGTTACTTAATCTTACCACCAGACTGTATGGATATAATTAAAGAAGCTAGAAGACCCTCTACCAGAGCATGCTATGCTGCTAAGTGGAAATGGTTTACAATATACTGTAACAACAATCACATTGATCCTGGATGTTTCCATCGAAAATATCATTTGCTACCTTCTACATTTACAAAGGTCCAATTTGGCTTATTCTTCCATACACCTGCATCTAGCAGCAATTGCAGCGTATTTACAAAATAGACAACATCTATCTCTCTTTAGAGTACCTGCAATAATAGCATTTATGGAAGGATTAAAGAGAACAATCCCACATAGGTTACCACCTGCTCCAGTATGGAACCTAAATGTAGTCCTTACAAGACTCATGGGACTCCCTTTTGAGCCATTACATAAGTGTGAACTGCAATTCCTAAAATGGAAAAATGCTTTCCTTCTTGCCATCACCTCTCTCAGAAGAGTTAGTGAAATACAAGCATTCACAATAGAAGAACTATTTTTTCAAATACATCCTAACAAAGTGGTTCTCAGACCCAATCCTAAATTCCTACCAAAAGTGATTACTCCTTTTCACCTAAACCAATCAGTAGAGTTACCAGTGTTTTTTCAAAAACCGGACTCAGTTGCAGAAAGAGCTTTACACACCTTAGATGTTAGAAGAGCTCTACTATATTACACAGACAGGACTAAATCCTTCAGAAAGACAAAACAACTATTTGTATCTTTCTCTCCCCCACACAAAGGCAATCCCATCTCTAAAGGAGGAATTGTTAGATGGATTGTAAAGTGTATTCAAATATGCTATCATCATTCAATCTTTATTTCGATCAATTTAGATCATAAAAGAATACAGCAATTTAAAACAATACAGTTGATCTGTTTGAAATCAGTTACAATACAATACATGTGGGAATCATCAAAACAATTCATTTATCTGTATCTGACTTGATGCAGCGGTTACGGGTGTGCCACATTGCTGTTAAAAATGTTGCCACTGCAAACACAATTGGGTGGATAATTCTGTCTTTAATATTCTGTAAGCTGGGAGGTAGTGCCTAAAACCAAGGTTTTTGAGGAGTGGGATAAGCCAGTACTTCCTAGATCTTTGATGGGCTTTACAGAAAAATATAATATGTAGGTCATTTTCTCTGGGATGTAGGCATGCTGGCCACTGTGTTGAGGGCTGGGAGTTAGCCCAGCGATCCGTGAATGCTTTAAGAGGAAGCGTGCCATATCGCCACTGCATAAATAATTTCCTGGTGGTGATGGGGCTGATACCGTCGAGGACCAGCTTAGGTGGTAGCTATCACAAAGCTAAACGTACACGAACAGTTCCTCCTAGAGCACACTCCACTCGCAAACCAGGAGCCGCTATTGCTTTCTTAGGAAACATACCATTAGAGGACATATTCAAGGCAGCAACATGGTCTACAATACACACCTTCACTAAACACTATTGTGTTGATGTGCAAGCCAAGCAGCAAGCTGCAGTGGGCCAAGCTGTCTTAAAACACTATTTCAGTATGCTGCAACGGGTACAAGCAACCACCGCTATGGGAGACACTGCTGCACAATCGTTGCTAAATGTAGGATCTGCAGCTCATATGCCTCGAACGGAAAATGCTACTTACCAGTATGCATCTGTTCTTGGCATGTAGAGCTGCAGAGTCCTACATGCCCTCCCGCCTCCCCGGGACTTGTGTCCGATCCAGTACTCATCCTACTTAGATGCACACGCATGGACATCCTTTCTCTTTACTTCTACTAACTCCATCATTTCCCATCATGGCGAAAAACAATCTGAGGATGGAGTCGATGACCATGACAGTATTGTCCAAGGGAGGAGTCACCTATCTTGTGACTACAAATACTTCTTCCAAGAAGACAACAACCTGCAATCATCTGAGCCCACTATCAGGTGGCGATCTATTGCTAAATGTAGGACTCTGCAGCTCTACATGCCAAGAACAGATGCATACTGGTAAGTAGCATTTTCCTTTCTTACAGATATATCGTTACCGAAGGTAAGTAACTTGTTCACCTATTGTGTTTACAAAGTTTATTGCCTTTCTGCAAAGTACTCATCTGAGACCTCTCATATTGAGAACAGTATATTTTTGATGCTTGTTGGTTCTAGAAATAAAACAACTATATCTTTGGATATAAAGACAATTGAACTGGAGTTCAGTCTTTGAGTGTGTGAAACCTTTTGCTGATTGAGTGTGTAGAACAAATGCTTTACACTGTCCTCTCGTACTGCCTTACTGCTCGACCAAGCTACCACTTTAGAGAGTAAGGTCACACCTGGCTTTAACCTCTGTTATACCTCTGGGGTTTGTGGACTCTATACACACTGTAACTTATTCTGGTCCAGTATTTATAGAGCCACTTTCTCACATGCCTTCTGACATCTATTGAAACACTGTTCCCCAATTTGTCAAGTTTTCAGACCACTTACAAACTTTTCTACAGTGTGTTAAGGAACGATTTCCCCAACAAAACAAATCAAGCCATTCCAAAATTAAGAAGCAGGTATCAGTCACAGACCTGAATAAGGTGCTTTTTTTGTGCTTGGGTTTGGAAAACAACCAAAAAATCACTGCCTTTGCATAGAGTTTGCTTTAAGTCACAGGCTACAACCCGGTCCCTCTCGTGCAGTTGTTTGTGCAACAGTTCCACTTACCACTTAGTCTTCCAGTAAGTCCAAGTCCAACTCTGAATTCAAGGGAAGGATGTGAGGGTGTGAAGATTGAAGGCTCACTCTGTCGAGATCACCAGTCACAGAGCCGATTTTTCAGTTGGTCCCAATGTGGCTAAAGTTCCCTGGGCCGTGCAAACCCCGCCGCAAATCGGGGCCTTTAAAGAGGCCATATTGCAGAAAATTGGCATAATTCTGTCTCCTTCAGACGCACCCTTGGGCTCCACAGACCTTCAGGAACCTCCAGTAAGATTGCCGCCAATGAGTCCTTCTCCAATGCGGATTATCTCCTTGATACACGTTATCAACCCCGTACACACTCCGATAAAGACTTCAGCTCATGTGCCACTATCCATTCCTGTTCCTACCATCCCAACGCCAATGTAGGAGTGTAAACCAACATAGGTCCTAGTTCGACCAATGTTGCGCTATAAAATTACAAAATTGCAACCGGTTGTCATGAATCCTGAGACTATCCTTACGTCTCTACCTCATTTCAGCTACCAGAAGAGGCTTCATTAACTTTTTTGTCTTGACTCCGATCCGGTGCCAGAGTAGTTCAACTTCATGTTCATGAATTTATATAGCGCACTACTCACCCAGGGGGTCGCAAGGCGCTTGGGGAAGGGGGGTTCAATTTTTGTCGAATAGCCAGGTTTTAAGTTCTTTTCTGAAGGAGATGTGGTTTTGAGTAAGGCGGAGGTGAGTGGGGAGTGAGTTCCAGGTCTTGGCCGCCAGGAAGGAGAAGGATCTGCCACCCATGGTGGATTTTCGGATGCGCGGGACTGCGGCGAGGGCTTGATTGGACGATCTGAGTTGGCGGGTGGGTGTGTAGATGGACAGTCGAGTGTTGAGGCATTCGGGTCCTAGTTTGTAGAGGGCCTTGTGTGCGTGGGTGAGAAGACGAAATGTAATTCTCTTGTTGACGGGAAGCCAGTGGAGGTCTTTTAGGTGTCCGGTGATGTGATCTTGGCGAGGGATGTCCAATATGAGTCTCGCTGATGCGTTATGGATGCGTTGGAGTTTTTTCTGTAATTTTGCTGAGATTCCGGCGTATAGTGTGTTACCATAATCCAGTTGGCTCGTGACCAGTGCGTGGGTGACAGTCTTTCTTGTTTCGAGGGGGATCCAGCGGAAGATCTTTTTGAGAATACGAAGTATGTTGAAGAAGGAGGATGAGACTGCGTTGACTTGTCTGGACATCGAGAGAGAGGAGTCTAGGATGAAGCCCAGGTTGCGTGCGTGGTCTGTGGGTGTGGGCGCTGTGCCCAGAGCGGAAGGCCACCAGAGTCGTCCCAGGCAGAGGGGGAAGATCCTAGGATGAGCACCTCTGTTTTGTCTGAGTTGAGTTTTAGGCGGCTATGTTTCATCCATTCAGCTACCTCTTTCATGCATTCGTGAAGAATAGTTTTGGCGGTGTTAGGGTCTTTGATGAGGGAAAGGATTAACTGGGTGTCGTCGGCGTAAGAGATGATGTTAAGGTTGTGTTGACGCGCGATGGAGGCGAGTGGACTCATGTAAACGTTGAAGAGGGTGGGACTGAGTGAAGATCCTTGTGGTACTCAGCAGATGAGTTCAGTGGCCTCTGAGTTGAATGGGGGAAGTCGGACTCTTTGAGTTCTCCCAGCGAGGAATGAGATGATCCAGTCCAAGGCTTTTCCTTGTATGCCGATGTTGCTGAGGCGTTGTATAAGGGTGCTGTGGCAGACTGTGTCGAAAGCGGCGGAGAGGTCGAGTAGAATGAGGGCCACTGTTTCTCCGTTGTCCAGTAGTGTTTGGATGTCGTCAGTCGCTGCAATGAGGGCGGTTTCGGTGCTGTGTTTGGCTCGAAATCCAGACTGAGAGGGATCGAGGGAGTTGTTGGATTCAAGGAAGGCGGCGAGCTGGTTGTTGACGGCTTTCTCAATGACTTTGGCGGGGAAGGAGAGGAGGGATATGGGTCGGTAGTTTTTAAGTTCAGAGGGGTCTGCTGTGGGTTTCTTCAAGAGGGCGCTGAGTTCGGCGTGTTTCCAGCTTTCTGGGAAGGTGGCAGAGTTGAACGAGCAGTTGACCATAGGATGTACACCATAGGATGTTGATAATTATGGTAAGCAGGTGGTTGCTTGCTCTTCCCTCATTACTATGAAGATTCCTTATACCTTGAGTTACTGAATGACAGTGGGCTTGATACCTCTCCTGAGATGGAGCTTGATTTGCCACATGGGCCACCATGGGAAGAGAGTACCTCCTTTGCAGTGGTGGTTAAGAGGGCAGCTGAATTGGCCAGCTATCAGATACTGGTACCTGGTGACGCATATTTTTTAACTAAGCACCCCACTCCAGAGAGCCTTATTGTGCGGGTCTCGACCCGTAAGGCGAATCCTAACTCATTTCCAATCTCTCCTTTGGATATAGAAACCAAGAGGATTGATTTCTTTGTCAATTTACATTTTAGTTTGCTAGTTTGACATTGTGTTTTGTAAATGCAGTCAATATGTTGGCCCAAATACACATGCCCTTTTGAAATGACCAGCAATATCTTTATTGCAGTCTCAGAGGATCTGAGGTCCTCTTTTGCCCAGATGATACATGATGTGCAAGATGTTGTCAAATTTGTTATGCTTTTATGTGTGAATACCATAAATTTGCCTTGGCATGGTTGTTGGCACCAGTGTTGTCCTTTGTAGTCATGTCTGGATTAGTGCCACTGTATTCCCCGGTATTGAACAGTCTTTGCTGATGGGTATATGTGTTACACCTCTTCAGCTGGGAGACTGATTCCGCTTTGGAATGTTTTAAGCAGCAGAGTTACAATGCATTCCCTGGGGCTGTTGACCACTGCTACACAATTACTGCATCAGTTTAGGAAATTTATGGGTTACACCAGAGGGTTGTTGATAGGCAGAGATAGTCTTCCCAACTAGTGATGCAGGAGATAGTCAAGTATTCTTTAGGCCCACTTCCACGGATCCAGCAGGAGCACCATTTTTTCAGCTCATCCTCTCCATCTATTAAGTGTAACAAACTGCTTTAGTTTGCCCTGAGCTGCACACAGCCACCCAGTGGGAGGCAGGATCCAGCACCTGCTTCTGAGTTGGCCTTCCATCATGTCTGTCAGAGGTGTCTTGCAATTTATTCAAAAAGGTTATGCCCTATCTTTTCTCTCCTCCCCAACAAGTATCCCTCCTACCCCAGAACAAATTTTTATAATCTCTGTCCATCCTGTTACAGGAGGTATGCCAGTTGCTCTCCAAAGGTCCCATAGAAAAGGTACCGGACTCGGAAAAAGGCAGTCTATTTCTATTTCTTGTGCCCAAAAAAGGATTGGGGCTAAGACCTATCTTTGTCCTCTGCCCCCTTAATTTATTCCTACGGAAGGACCGATTTAGAATGCTCACTTTGATCCAGATTGTATCTGCTTTGGACCAGAGTGACTGGATGGCATCCTTAGACTTTGATGCATATATCATATGTCCTTCATGCAGTCCCATAGATGCTCCCTGTGATTGAAGTTTACTGTGCTGCCTTTAGGGCTCGCCACTATCATTTGATTGTTCATGAAAGTGATAAAGATGTTTGCTGCCCATCGATAGGGCTCAGGATTTTGTATCTTCCCGTACCTCTGTGATTGGCTTGAGAAAGCAGGGTTGCCCCAGTCAGTTGTGGATTATTTCTGGACAATGGCAGGCCTTCTGACGTTGGGTTTCACCATAAATGAACCAAAGCCCTATTTAATACCCTATGAGAGACTTCCATTTATTTCTGGTACGGTAGAGGTCAAGACTTTCCATCCACATCAGTGAGTCCAGGATACTTTGGCTATGATCCTGGTGTTTGAGGCTTGCTTCTGGATTTAGGTGAGGGTGGTTCTCGAACTTCTTAGCCTCATGCATCCTTCTTGTCAACCATGCCAGATGGCACTTGTGAGTCCTACTTAGCTCCACATCAAGTCTGCCTTTCTTACATCGTTCAGATATCTATTCAGGCAGCTCAAGATTTGCAGTGATGGCTCACAAACTGCAGTTAGTCTGGGAACTAGCCATTCTCCCTAACCCACGCAGAGCTAGCATTGGTGTGGTGCAGACACATCACTGCTTGGTTGGGGGGAGTCACTTGCTTGAGGTGGGGAACAGAGGACTCTGGTTTCCAGTGAAGGACTTCCACCACATCAGTCTACTGGAACTGCATACCATTTAGTCTAGCCACCAAAGGGATGCTGGCGCAAGTTCTCACGGACAGCGCAATTGCCATGTAGTACTGTTCTAAGCAGGGGATAGTCCTATGCCAAGAGGTGTTATGTCTCTGGAGGTTGCTGGAGTTTCAGGCAATCTTTTTGGTAGGTAATTAACTTGCTGAGTCCCTGAAGGCCAAACCAGATTAACTGGGTCGCGAGTCGCGACTACATCCCGAGTTGCCACAGGGTGTCTTTCGCCACTGGTGGGAACTCTTCATTACTGATGACAATGCGCGGTGTCAGCAGTTTTGCTTGTTGGCATTTCCACAAGAAAACTCATCAGGTATTTTGGCTGGAATAGAACAAGAAACTAATTTCAGGAGGTATTAGAATCCATTTAAGCAGGAATATGGTTGTCTTTGACATCTAGCAGGCTGTGAAGTGGGCGTCAGTGCATACGTTCACAAAGCCCTGCTCCTTAGGCAACCCTGTTCGGTGGGAAGGACACTTCGGTCGCTGGCTTCTGCAAGACTTTTTGTTCAGAGTCTACTCCGCAGGTCCTGAAAAACGGGGACATACTGCTTTGATATCTATTTTAAATGCAGAAATCTGTGATTATAAGTATCCATCAGAAGAACAAGAATCTTTACTTTGGTAGCTCTCTTTCTATTGGATGCTCTAGCTAAATGTAGATTCCTTGCTGCTTTCCCACCTCCCCATTCGGTTGAGTGGCCTTATTATAACATCTAAAAAAAGTCCCTAGTTAGTACTAAGCACAGTCTACCCAACGGCTGTTTATGCTGCATGTCTGAGGGTGCAGAAAAGGAAAACACTCGAAGCTGAGTTCAGCACTCCCTTCATTATTATTATTTATTATTTAAGACACTTATAAAGCGCACAGTCACCTTGCAGGCATCCTGGCGCTGAGTGGTTCAGAGGAGTGGACGGTAACAGGTGAAGCGTGACCTTTTAAGGAGTTGCCTTGGGAAACAGCCATGTTTTGATCTTTCTCCTAAACGGAAGAAGTTCCGTAATTTGCCTGATCTCATCGCTTATTCAGCCGTATGAAGCCAATGTGGAGCGGCACAAGGCCATTCCTGTTCCAGTCTGGCACTTGGGGAATATTCTGAGGTTAGGAATATGTTGTTGATAAGAGTATTCACCAGAAGAACCTTTACCAAATGTATGTAACATGTTCTTTTAACCTATGGAAGTTGGTGCCTCAAGGAGTTTTTAGTGCAGTACTTATATGTTTTGCTAGTGGAAATTATTCAATGGAAACTGGCAAGTATCCATTGAGCAGTGTGCCTTACAGATGAAAAAGAATAACTCGCGATCATGTAGAAGCAGGGAGGAACATCTATTCTATATGGGGAATGGATGAGCTATAGCCTCTCTGTAAACTTAAATTTGAAAGAAACAGGTTAGTGATAGATTCCTTCCCTTAGAATTACCCCCAGGCGTCAGACTGGATCCAGAAAGTTTTCGGCAGCAGTACCTCTGCACGTCGGCAGGTGGCGTTGTGTGGGCTCCGTGCCCGTCATTGGTGTCGTGGTCACTGAGATGACTTTGCGTCAGCTACTTAGATGCCTCCTTGCGCACTGACGTCAATTCTTTCTTTTTCCACGCCAGCCAACGCAGATCCGGAGAGAGCATACCCCCAGTCACTTTTTGACTGAGTTTTTTTTAGGCTTTTTGTCTCTATTTTTTGAGTCGTTCAACTCCTGGTGCAGTAGGGATGCCCGACTTTAAATCATGCGGGGACTGTCATCGCATGATGTTGGTGACGGACCCGCAACGCGTGGGTCTGTACTGCCTGGAGCTCGACCACGACCCCAAGTCGTGCTCCGACTGCCGGGCCATCGCACCGAAGACATTGCGGGAGGGGTCCCGAAAGTTGGTAGAAGTCTGGCACTCGGCTCCGCACCGCCTAAGGTCCCAGTCCCGTGGGAGGTCGATGTACTGGTCGCGGAGCCGCCACCATTGTTCTTCGGGAAAGAAGTCTTTGCACTCTGGGTCAGGTAAGACTAGGCATTCCAAGAAGTCGAAGAAGCGCCATCACTCTCAGACTTCCCCTCGCGCGACTCGGCTGCAGGTGGTGCCGCCTCTGCGTCTCTGGCAGAGCCTACGCAGTCGCCGCCGGCCTATCTGCCCTTCCCGGGTCCGTTGGTGACTCAGGCCCAGCCGCAGGAATTTCTGTCAGCCATAGCTCGCTCCTTTGGGCCCGACAGGGCATCCTAGCTCTTTACTGCCTCCGGCTCCGGCATCGCTGTCGGCTCCGGCCCTGGACCCCCATGGATCCGGGCTCGGATCCCTGTCAACGCCGGTTGACCTTGTGAGACCGCCGCCCGCACCACTTCCGACGTCGCCCGGCCACCCGGACGATGTTGCCCCGGTTTCAGCCCAGATGTGGACACGTCGCTCAATGCCGATGGGGGATTCTATCCCTATGTCCCTCCTTATTTTCGGCCTTTCATCAGAGGAAGGGGAGAACTGGGAGGGGTCTGAGTTTAACCCGGACTGGGCAGAGGAGTTGGGGGAGGCCAGTGGTCTTAATACCTCTCCTGACCTTGGTATGCTCACTCCCTCTACTTTGTCAAGCTATTGCTGAAGGGAGGAATGTAGCCAAGTTCACTATTCGTTGTGGCCTTGACACCGCCGACTCGCTGGGCAGGGCGATTTCCAGGACAGTGGCGCTCCGTCGCCATGCCTGGCTGAGAACTGTTTTTTTTCTGGGGATGTCCAGAACACTCTGATGGACATGCACTTTGATGGCATTCGCCTTTTCGGCAACAAAGCAGATAGTGCGTTGGATCGCTTTAAGGACTCGCGGGCTATGGCCAAGTCCTTAAACCTTTCCGCCACGCACCCTCCTTCGCCTTCTGCTTTTCGCTCCTTTCATGGCCACGGAAGGGGCGCCCGACATGTTCGCTTCAGAGCCATTGGCCTGCGCTGCAACAGCCTCAGCGCGGACGTGGGACCCGCCGACTCAGGTCAGGGGGCCAGCGGGCAGGTCAGTCCACCTCCACCCCAGCCACCACTGCCTCCAAACCTTCTTAGTACGGTTTTTCAGGCCCATCAAACACCAGAGGGCGGCAGGATCCGCCATCACTTCGGACAGGTGGGTTTTACAAATAGTCCGAAGGGGCTACTCCCTCCCCTTTGAGACTATCCCAAAGCCTTGCCAACCTAGTCCCACTGCAATTTGGGGATCACTTGGCACTTCTTCAACAGGAAGTCGCGGCACCCTTGGCAAAGGGGGCCATCGAGCACGTTCTTGCGCCAGAAGTAGGACGTGGTTGTTAATCCCACTACTTTCTGGTGCCCAAAAAGGACAGGAGACGTTCAAGATGTTAACTCTGGCTCAGGTCTTGTCTGCCCTTGACCCTGGAGACTGGATGGTAGCGTTGGACCTGCAGGACGCATATATCCACATTCCCGTCCTGCCAGCCCACCAGCGTAACCAGCGGGTTACGGTAGCCCACGAGCAGTTTCAGTTTACCGTGCTCCCCTTTGGCCTTACCAGCCCCCCTTCGGGTGTTCACGAAAGTGATGGTGGTGGTCGCAGCTCATCTGCGCAGATCAGGGGTTCCAGTCTTCCCCTATCGCCACGACTGGGTGTTGAAGGCAGGCTTGCCCCGGACAGTCGCCACCCACCTCCAGACTACAGCCGACACCCTGCATTTGCTAGGGTTCTCCATCAATGTGCCTAAGTCACACCTGATTCCCTCTCAGAAGCTCTTCTTCATCGGAGTGGTTCTGGATACAAAGCTCTTTCGGTTCTATCCTCCCGAATGGCGAGTCCAGGATATTCAGGCTCTTATTCTGATCTTTCAGCCTCTATCCTGGGTTTCGGTCAGGATGACCTTGAGGCTGCTGGGCCTCATGGCCTCCTGCATCGTGCTGGTCGATCATGCCAGATGGCAGATGCAGGCTCAGCAGTGGGTCCTGAAGTTTCAGTGGGCGCACCATCGGGGGAACCTGTCCTATTACGTCCAGATCTTGGAGGGCACTGCATGACCGTTGCAGTGGTGGCTCACGAACCAGCAATGGGTCAATGGCAGATCCCTCTCCCTTCTCCAACCGGAGCACACAGTGGTGACGGATTCTTCCCTCCTGGGATGTGGCGGCCACATGGTAGAGGGGGACATACTCAGCCGCAGGTGCATGATGGATCACGAATGGCATCTTCACTCGGACGTTGCGCAAGGTCTCTTTCAACAGTGGGGAGAGCCTTGGTTAGATCTATTCGCCACCAAAGAGAACGCGCAATATCAGCAGTTCTGGGCGTTGGAATTTCCAAGGCGGCACTCGCTAGGCGTTGCTTTTCGTCGCGAGTGGAGTTGCGGTCTGTTGTACGCCATTCTGCCTATACAACTGCTGCCAAGAGTGCTGAAATTCTTGTGGCTCCGGACTGGGCGCTAAGAGTTTAGTATCCCTAGCTACTCAGCATGACCATTGATTCCCCCCCAATCAGACTGCCTCTTCGGGAGGATCTTCTGTCGCAGCAGCAGGGGACAGTCCTCCACCCGAAACTGAACAGTATCCACCTCTTTGCAGGGAGATTGAGCAGCAGCAGTTGATTCCTTTTGACTTGCCTCCTGAAGTTTGTGATGTCATTCGGGCAGCCAGGCGTCCCTCCACTAAGTTGGTACATGCCTGCAGTTGGAACAAGTTTGTGGCATGGTGCACAGCAAAGCCTGTGGATCCCCCTTTCTGCCCCTCTTTCTGAAGTCCTACTGTTCCTTCTTTCTTTGGCCCAGCAGGGTTCTGCACTGGGCACTATCAAGGACTACCTTTCTGCTATTTCGGCCTTTCTCGGGCTCCTTGATCAGCCCTCTCTTTTCAAGTCCCCTGTTGTTAATTGATTCCTCAAAGGCATCAGTCATCTTTTCCCTCCTATTCCCTTCGTAATGCCACAGTGGGGCTTTAACCTGGTTCTCACATATTTAATGTGCACTCCCTTTGAGCCTCTTCACAACTGTCCTCTTTGTCTGTTAACTCTGAAGACTGCTTTCCTGGTTGCCATCACCTTTGCTAGGACAGTGAGTGAGCTCCAGGCTCTTTCTTGCAAGCCTCCTTTTCTGTCTGTCCATTGGGACAAAGTTGTGCTCAGGACACGTCCATCCTATCTGCCAAAGGTTGTCACTGCCTTTCACATCGGGCAGACCATCACTTTGCCCACCTTCTTTCCGCCTCCGCATCCTTCCAGAGAGGAAGAGAAACTCCGTCTGGACCCAAACCGTGCGCTCTCATTTTACCTGAATCGCTCACAACCGTTCTGGGTGGATGACCAGCTCTTTGTTGGCTACGTTGGTGCCAAGAAAGGTTGGGCCGTACACAGGCGGACTATCTCTAGATGGGCCATCTTGTGTATTTAAGCCTGTTATTCTCTGGCAAAAAAGGAGCCTCCGGTGGTGCTGGGCGCCCATTCTGCCAGGGCGATAGCTGTCACTACGGCATTGGAACGTGGTGTCCCCTTGCATGGCTATGCATTCCTGGGGCGGAAATTCGTGTTCAGAACTGACGTCAGCGCACAAGGGCAGCGTCTGAGTAGCTGCCTGTGACGTTATCTCGGCGACCACCTTCCGACGCGCAGGGGTACTGCTGACAAAAACTTTCCGGATCCAGTCTGACGCCTGGGGATAATTCTAAGGTAAGGAATCGATCCCTAACTAATGTTTGTTACAGATATATTGTTACCGAAGGTAAGTAACTTGTTCTACAAGGTGTGCATTGAAAAAATATGTTTACAGAAATGAGTCTTGTCTGTAATGTTTTATTGTTCCACATTCCTCGTATGCAACTTTGACGGCTTATTTCCTGGTTTAGATCTTTTTAGCCTTGTTATTTCAAACCTGCCCTTGTCATAGCTTCAAGTTTTACTTTGACTTTGTGAGATGGTGAGTCTGTGCGCCATACACAGAGATCAGTGTAGGTTGTTATTGCTTTGTAGGAGATGCAATTTTTTTAAACTGATACAATACCCATAAAACCTGTGTTTTGTTTGTGGTCCAACGTTTCTTGTAATCGTAGAAAAGCAAACATCACTTCTCTGTAACTAACATTACGATTGGAAAATGATTTAGGTCATATTTGGCTCTTGAGTATACTTTTTTAAGATCTTAAATGTACTGTGAACTCTTGTATTTCTATTCTTGTTGAGATTTTGTTTATCTGCATTTGAAAAATTATTATTTTGTAACGTACAGTACTCTATTTCATATAGATGGCAAAGAGAAACGAGGATAAGGAACATCAATGAGCGGTTTCAAGGAGAAGTGTCCTACATCACTCCATGTGGAAAGAAACTTAAGCAATACCCTGAAGTTATGAAGGTAATTACTTTTCTAAACCAGTCAGGCTTTTGATAATATGTGCACTGGATTAGGACATCTTTTGCTGAAATGTAGGTCTTTTAAAAAAAAAAATTTAAAATCTTTGTGGTCTCTTTAGTAAATCACTGTCTTTCAGAAGTATGTCTCTGACACATGAAAAACATTTTCACATATGAGTATAGCTGTGCTACAAAGTTAGGTTGTAATTATTAAAGCCTGAAGTGGAAAATATGTGATTTTTTCAGTATCTCTGCAGAAATGGAATTATGGATATCTCCAGGCACAATTTCAGCTTCAGTGCAAAAGTAAGAGTGGGTGACTTCTATGAAGCCAGAGATGGACCACAGGTATCCACATTTAAAACAAAGTCAATCATTTGATCTAAAGAGTATAATATTTATAGAATATCATCCCCCCAACTTTCTACAGGTTCATTTTACTTGTTAGTTATTAAAAGTGGTGAATATCAATGTATGGTGAGCATTTCCTGACTCAAAACACGTTTACCTGAATGCTCGTGAATATTTTAGGAGACTTTTTTATCTTGTATTACATATTGTCAGAGAAAAATGTTATCTGTTTGGAATTTTAAATGCCTTTTGGTTCATTGACCTCATTATTAGAGTACTTCTCTAGTGCCCACATAATGTAGGTGTCATTGCATTCAACCAGATTTCTGACATTTGCTTTATTGTTTTTTAAGGGACGGTGAGTCTGCTTGAAAATATGGTTGTTTGCATTCTCAATCATAGAATCATCAATTTTGATTAAAGTCTTTACTTCTGCCAAAAAGGCCACTAGAGCTTCCAATTATATTCAAAGTATACCCTCAGCATTCATTGCAACAGCTTTTAACATCATCTTTATTTTCGTACCAGTGACTGTTTCCTTTATCCACACAATATACAGGTTCTTATGACTAATTATTGCATTTCTCAGTATAGATGTTAAAATATTGTTTATAAATGGAACTTGCCCCCACAGATTCTTTATATGAAGTTTTTACACACCCTTTAAATATTTTACTGGTGATTTCTTACAACCGTAGATTCCTCATCTTTTGAATTCTCACCAGAAGCCAGATGGAATCTGGAAAGTGTTTAGCAATTGCTCCTGCATGCAGTCAGGTGGCACCATCGAACTTCAAGCTGGCTTTGTTCCACCTCTACATGTGATTGCATGGAGTCGTAATTAGGCCTCACCACTGCACTCTGAAGTCTGTTCCTTTTTATCAACAACTCTTTGGCACAGATTTAGCGCTCAGGCCCTACACTTTTTTGCCAACTTCCAAAACATTCTTTTTGTGACTGTATGCTATGGGAATGTCTCCACCGAAGACTACAGGCTTCAAGTCATGCCATGCCTTCGGGAATCAGGTGTCGGTTATGGAACTCGATAAATAGAAGAAGAGGGAGAAGCAATAACCCGTTCGCCTTCCCAGTCATCCATAAGGAGATATAGAATGATAACATCTACAAGTACGGAGGGACCGGATGTCCAACAGAATTGTTGACATTTTTGCAGTAGCGCTTGATTGGTCCTGACGAAAGCCAAATGGCTGAAACATGTAGACCATTTTGTCATCGCAAGCAACAGTTATGCTTTCAAACTGTCTACGTCTTGTTTTTAAGCTTGACACTGTGACTACGTTGATTTGCCTTTGGAGTTGTCCCAGTAGCCAATTTTATTTACATCCGTTTGATTTTCACTTTTTTGCACTGCAAATCATCAGTAACTTACATAGAGATTGGCGAGTGGCTGTACCGGTCTATGGGGTACAGAACTAGCTAGATCTTGATTCTGGGTAATTTGCATTAACATGGCAACTGACCTTTAATCCCAGATGACGAGGAATAGCCACTCATGTGGGCTGATGGGATTATTCAGCACTTAATGCCTCCTCCCTTCTATGATCCAGACAGTTAACTGTCTTAGAGCTCTTTACAATTGTTAGACCGGGAGTGTTTCATTTGTTGGTTTCCTTTTAGAGTATCACCATCTCTCCTACCAGAACCTGCCCTAGAATCTTCCACCTCGCCGGTAAGGCATGATACTGGCAGTGTGTCTGACTTATCTGCATCTTCTGAAAGTGTTACTGTTCCTGAACCTTTGCGTCTTTATGTGCATTGAAATGGCAGCACCACCAAGTCCCCGGCCACCCATCCCTCAACCTCAGCTGGAGGAAGTAGAGCAGGAGTAGGAACTGGTACCAAAAGAAAGTGTTCCTTTTTTCGTGGGGAAAGCTAAGGGCCGGAGAGCTGAGGGCTCAATCAGATATGGTGACTATGATGGAAACTTTTCAGGGCTGCTTACTAGCTGCAATGGATTTTAAACTAGACCCACTCATGCAACATCTAACATCCAAAGAGTTGGAACTTCTTCAACTTAACCAGTGTATTTCAGTGGGAGAGAACACACCTAATGCTGAATCTGCGGCTCCAATTGGCTGTACCAGCATTGAGGCTTGTAATCTAGGCAATCAATGTATACAGAGAAAGGAGCAGTCACCACCACAAAAACCCATGTTGGAGAGTGCCACTCATCCCCCACAGATTTCAACATATCCATTGTTAAGGCATTATTAAGGTCAGAGGGGGGGTCCTCAATGGAGTATCCTAGCTTGAGAGATCACCATGGGATTGTCGGGCATACCGTGCGGGAGGTATCAAAAGAAGGGGAGGAGAGTTTAAGCCAGGGGAGATTGGGTTCCTACAGGCAGAACTCAGTTACTTTACATCTTCCACCTGAATCCACACTGCATGTAGTGGTTTTGGTGAACATACCTGTGCTTCCACCGGGTGCTTCAGAATACTTCTCCCAGCTGAAGAACAAAGTCTTGCACTGGCTGAAGTACAACACAACAGTGGGATTCAGGGTGGAAAGATATATTAATATGGTGCATAGAGTTAACCTGGTAGGGAGGTCCTTCTGGGATTCTTTTATAGACCTTCGACTACAGCAATTATCACTATGAGGGGGCGCTAGAGGGCGCGCACGCGGAAAGGCTGCCTAACTGAGTAGCTCCCGCTCCTTTGCCCATTATACTGAACTTATCCTTTGCCAAAGGCGAGTAAAATATGAATATTACCCACCATCTGATGCGGTGGGTAGTCCTCTGCACTCGACCCGAAGCTTGGGCCGATGGTGACACCTGGGCCGAAGTAAACGGCGTTTGAAAATCAGTCGGCGGTGCCCTTGGAGACTACGCGCTGAGGAGAACGGCCTCAGGGGACTACGCAAGGCCAGGGTGTGCCACGAGGCGGCAGGCCCGATCCGCGCTCTTGGTTTTGACGCCTGGGACGTGCCTGGCTCTGGTCCCTGCTGCCAGTGTAAGTTGCTGACATCGCCTACAGTGGACTGCCCCTCACGCAAGCTTGCCCCGTGTGCCCGATCCACTATCGGTCAGGCTCAACGCCTGGGAGGCGCTGCCTGCATCCCTGCACGGCTCGGAGGGCGAGGCGACGCTCGGAGGTAGTGCTGCGACTACCGCTGCGGCCCCTGTTGATACCGGGGAGTGTCAGACATCCGCGGCACCTACCGCTGCGCTACAAAGGGTGAGGAGTGACTGGATCAGGTGGCGGCCACTTTCTTCCCGATAACTGGCGGGCGGTTGGGGGCTCAGTGGAGACACGACCCCGCGGGACACTAGCTGCAGTTGACTTTGTCAAAGTTCTTGGCCTGCAAATCTTCTAATCCTCCACATGTACAATGGCCCTCGGACACTTGCGGCTCCGCCGATCACTCTAAACTGGGGCGGCTACTAAGGCCCCATGCTGCGGTCATTTGGAATTGGGGCTGATTTATAAACGGATTGAAATATTTTCGTGCCAGCTAAATTGCAGAGCCTGCCGCTGCCCTATCTCTTGGCCATAGGCTTGTAGATTGCGCTCTCACACAGTATTGCCGATCTCAGAGCCACCTACACATAGCGCATCTACGGACACAACCCTCTGCTACAGACCCCCGGTACCCATCCTTTGCACGTTATTTTTTTTACAGCGCAAGCGGCGGCTGGTAGCTCGTGCCCCCCATGGTGCAGCTCCCGATCAATGTGGGGATTGCTTCCAACATCTAACACCGCTGAGTACATAGGCGAAGGGATATCTGCCTCGGGGGTTGCCCGCCACTTATCGCTATCCTCCCCACATTTGAAACCCAGCAGGGCCGAAGCGGTGGAACGCGAGGTGGCGGAGAAAATGAGATCGGAGACCAGGATGGTGCGACCTGAAAACCGCCAAACGAAAATAAGCTTTGACGGCGCTAAGAGAGGTACGAAATCGGTGCCTGCTGAACCAGGGCCCAGTGATACCAACTCGACGGCCATTGCTTCTCCCACCAAGGACCTCGACTTGCACCACCTGTTCCAAGAGATGAGGCAGGGGTTCGCCACTGTAGTGGAAAAAGTGGACGGAATGACATCTAGGCTTGACGCCCTGGTTCATAAGGTAGACCGTCACGAAGAACGGATAACGTCCACGGAGCAGCGAATCTCAGATAATGGCGATATCACCTCGTCCCACACCACGCAATTTGGCCCGCATGGACAACCTGCTCCGACTCATAGCGACTAAGAACGAGGACTTGGAAGCCCGTAGTCGACGCAACAACATACGCGTCACGGGCGTTCCGGAATCCACAGACAAGGGCAAAATGGAACTCTTATGTTGAGAAGCTCCTCAAAGGATCGATAGGGGAGGATGCATTTTTGCCTCAATTCATCATCGAAAGGGCTCACCGCTCATTAGCGCCCGTCCCCAAGCCCGGATTGCCGCCTAGGCCGATCATTGCTAAATTATTGAACTATCGCAACCATGATGTCGCGCTGAGAGCAGTCCAGACTCAACAAACTCTGCAATACAATGGTGTAACTTTCTCCATATATCCTGACTTCACCCCTCTAGTGCAAGAAGAGAGACTCAAGTTCATTCCTGTGAAAAAGAATCTGCGAGAAGCCCAGCTGGATATGCCCTACTCTACCCGGCGAAGCTACGAGCCACACACCAGGGGAAACATTGCTTCTTCACAAATCCCCAAAAAGTTGAAGATTTTCTGAAGACGATCCGCAAGGCTCGAAGGGGTGATCGTAATGCTGAGGCAGACCTGGAAGATGACGACCCATCCTCGGCAGCGTATGAACATTAATCACATGAACTTGGCGGGACCAGACTCCTTTTTGCTTTGAACTATCATCTTTGGCCCTTGCTTCGGGAACACGGGGGACGTGGACTCCACACTGCAGAACTGAACTGCCTAATCTCTTCAGTGGTAATGTACTCCGAGGACCACTTTCCCTGCCCTGGCCTCCACCGAGGGTGGTACAGTATGGGAGGCCATTGGCGGGAGAAGTGGCTGTGCGCCCTTGATGTTGTTTCCCTTTCGGGTGTTCCCCATGCAAAATGTTGGGATGTTGAAGTTGAGGGGAGGGAGGGCGAGGGGGGGGGGGAGATGAGGGAGGGAAAAGGTGGCTGCTGGCATGATTGGTATGCTGTAGTGAGAGGGGGGTTGGGCTGGTTCGGGGAGGAAAGGTTTACACGCGGAGTGGTTAATCGAGTCACAAAATGCTATGTTAAACTGTATCGTCTGGATGGAGCAGTAACTGCTGCTTTACCACTACTAGGGTGGGATGAATTGATGCTCCGCTATCTATGGCGGTCTTAGGGACTGATGCACAACTAAATTGCATGTCATGGAATGTTAGAGGGCTTAACAATGCCAAAAAGTGTCGTAATGTGATTGCTTATCTCAACAGACACAATGTTCATATTGCCATGCTGCAGGAAACTCATTTGTCACCACTAGTGAGGGCCACCTTTGCAAGCAAATGGGCTGGAATCCGTATATTCTCCTCCTATTCCACTTAAGGGAAGGGAGTTACTATCCTCCTTAGACACACAGTGCCGTCCCAGAAATGCGGAGACTTGACAAATAGTGAGGGACGTTACCTGTGGGGGCGAATGGGTCGTGACAGTTACATTCATTAATTGTTATGCTCCTAACCTAGACATGCCTGCTTTCTTTAATACACTCTGGGGCAAAATCATGGACGTGGGATCCCGCCATGTTATCTGGGGAGGGGACTTTAATTTGGCATTGATACCTCACTTAGATAGATGGGATGGAGCGAGTCAATACAAACCCAGGGCCAGAGAGGCATTGAAGGGCATCATCGCTGAGGGCAACCTGGTGGACATTTGGCGACACCTATACCCGATCAGGAGGGAGGGCACACATTTTACATCGCAAACGGGCACATGGGCACGATTGGATTACTTCCTCATCACCAAAGAGATTACTTCGGAGGTTTCGGGGGTTACATATTTGCCAAGAACATACTCTGACCACAGCCCTGTCCTGATACATACACGTATTGCTGGGTGGGATAACCCTAGGCCACAATGGAGATTACAACCAGCGGCACTATTAGATAGCTTGTTCCGAGTTGAGCTGGGGGAGGAATTCCCTGCTTTCTTTCCCAGGAACAAAGGGTCAGTGGACTCGTCGAACATATCTAGGAGGCCTTCAAAGTCACCATTAGAGGGTACTGCATATCTAAAAGTTTTGGAGTCCTGCGGGACATACAGAACACTATTCATATATTACACAGGGAACTGAGAGCATTGGAGCTTCGAATGGTGGAGGGCGACGGTCCTGATATACATGCCGAGTTCAGGGACAAACTATCAAAATATGAGGAGGAGGCTAACAGGGAAGCAAAATTTCGAGGGAAACATTGGCAGGCCAGAAAGTATTGCGAAGGAGACAGACCGGAGAGGGCACTAGCGGTACTAACGCGTGCCCCACGTGACCACAACATAATTCTGGAACTCACGAACGATCAGGGGCACACAATCAGGGACTCAGATGCACTGCTTAATGCCTTTACTTCTCACTACCATACACTTTACACCACTAAGTCCAAGTCGCAATTCTTCCCCCTTACCGATGCGGTTACTGACTTCCCCCTTGACTATCCACTTGAGTGGTGTCGGACGGATCTCCGATACCTCGGTATACAGATCTCGCGCGACAAAGATGAAACGCTCCGCTCCAATTATGGGGTGGCAATCACGAAACTCACGGCTGCAGTGGATCGCTGGATCACCCTGCCGCTTTCATCCCATACTATCCAGGTGCTTTCTTCTTCAAAACCTTAAAATCAGAACTCTGTCGGTTATTCTGGTGGGGTAAAAGTCCACGGTTGAAATGGTCCACGCTGACCCAGCCTTACGATACTGGAGGCTTCGATGTCCCTGACCTCGAGGCTTATTACCTATGCGCACAGGCGCATTATGCATATCACTGGATGGGTCCCACGCCCTTCATGCCTCAGCTGGATCGTGCATCCCATTCCGCTTAATGGCCTGCTCCATTGCCCGGAATCATTAATACAGACGCCGAACACTTCCGTTTCCTGCACTTTGGATGCATGGCGCCGCATAGCCAAGAGGATGTCCTGCTGTCTACCGTACTCTCCTAAACTGCCGTTGACGTTTCACCCTAACCTTGCTCTATTACAGGAGCGAGGCTTTCGTATACTTTGCGAACGACTGCAGATCACATCCTGGGGCGATCTATTAGTGAACGGGAAATTCAAATCCGCAGAGTTGTTCTTTACCTCCCAGGATCATACCCGCTTGATGTACTTTACTACCTGCGCCTTCGCCAAGGGATGAAGGACATCCTGCCTGAGTTCCCTGATGAACCTGAAATTCTTTTCCCACTTTACTTTTTGTTATGCTCACAAGAAGGGGCACACTTGGTCTCTGGTCTTTATCGCCAACTCAGGTCTGCTGCCATAATGCCTGAGGCGGGAGCTCGAGCGCATTGGAGCGCAGACCTGGCCACTGAGCTCACCGACGACCACTGGCAATACTGCTGCGCCCTTACGGCTCGTATATCAGCCAGTAGTAGACTTAAGATAATACACTACAAATTCTTGCAGCGACTGTATTATACCCCAGTAAAAAAACACAGATTTCGGCTAGCTGACAATGACAGGTGCAAGCGCTGCCATGCCGAGCACGCGGGCTTCCTGCACTTAGCCTGGGAGTGCCCTCCTGTTCATCTATACTGGCAGCAGGTAGCTAACGCTCTTACAGCGATGACTAAGGAAACCATTACTGTGGAGCCGCTCCTCACACTACTCGGACACACACCACACATTCCAAAATCCTGCAGAAAATTCGTAGATACTGCATTGCTCTTGGCGAGGCGTCGAGTGGCGTGTTGCTGGGGCCGAGGCAGAGCACCTAAATTCAAAGATTAATTGGCAGACATGACTTACTGTCAGGAACAACACATCACATTTACTGAATTGTTACCGATCCCTAACCAACCTAAGGATATTTGGGTCCCGTTGGTCGGCGATCTGCTTGTCCAGGCAGATGATAGCGATGTTCCAGGGTGAGGACGTGTTAGCGATCAGCTAAACTGATAACACTAAGCACTAGAGAACACTGCCTGCCGATGCATACACAACTCACTTCTTATTACTCCGGCACGCTACCCCGCATGTTACACTGTTGGTCACTACCTTGCACGGAACTCCCCCACATGTTATTCACAGACACTATATACGCAGACATTGCCGCTGGGCCCTTGCCCACTATGTAGTCCCTGCCGCCCTGCTTATTCCATACACTCTTATCATCGTACTTGGGGATCCCCTGTAGCGCTGCACGTAACCTTTATTCTCCAGACGACTACGTACCACTGTGACTGCTGCTATATCAATGCATAGCAATGAACGACCATCGATATATAAGCTACTCTGTTTTCCCGGAATTCCACTCCCAAGTGTGTCTGTGAGACCTCACAGTTTTGTTTAACGTTGGAAACTGATAAAAACGAAAAACTTGTTCTACTGCAGTGAACTTTCAGGTAAATATTTTTTGCACTAGATACTGGACACCCATTGCATAATGCTATTATACGCCACCGGGCCTCCGGGATGCCGGTTCCAAGGCTGTGATACACCAATTACAACTTCCTTATCGAGATGCACATAACGCCGCCGGCCTCCGGGTTGTAGGCGCACGAAGCAGTGTACTATATATAACAAGCAATAAAGCAGGTTGAACACCCAAAAAAATATATATATATATCACTATGAGACACTCTAAACCGGTCCAGCAGGGATAGCAATATACTCCTTTTTCTTTTTCTTTTTCTTTTTTTTATTTGTTTATTGGTTCATTACAGCCATACAGATATTCTTAGATGACAGTAACAAATCTAGCAATATAACATGAAGGCATATAGTAATACATAATATTCATCATGCAGTATTATCATATTCACCACCATAGGGGACACAGAAATATCTCCATGATACTTATTCCACATTGACCCCTTCCGATCCCACTTTCTTGGGCACCCCCTAGCCACAAAAACTTCGGTTTCTGCCACCATACACCGGTCCAGCTCTCTTACCCATCCGGTAACGGGCGGCGGGTTTGATCCCCTCCATCCTCTTGCTAGTTCTCGTTTGACCAGCGTGTATCCCAGTGTTGCGAATTGTTGTTTGATTTCTGTGAGATCCGTCGCCTCGCATATGTTAAGAAGTCCCAGTTGTGGCGTCAACACTAGATCCTTTCTCAAGGCTGTCTGCATATGCTCTGACGCTCCCTCCCAGAGTACATGTATCTTTGGGCAGCTCCACAGAATATGATAAAAGGTGGCCTGCTGTCCGCAACCCCTCAGACATAAATGTTCGGGTCTGGAACCTATTTTTGCCAAGGTTATCCCTGTCATGTGTGATCGGTGAAGTATCTTAAGCTGTCAGTGTGATGGCCGCTTCACGAGGGGATATAAGGGCAGCCTGCCAGTCCTCATCACTTATCGGGCCGAGGTCTATCGGCCACCTCTCCCTAAGCTTTGGAAATGTGTCTGGTAGATTATTACACAGCTTTTTATATGTGAGAGATTTCTCTTTGGAACTCAAAGGCCCATCTAACAGCTGGTACTCCAATGGGGACGAATCCAGAATATCTTTAAGGGACGGAAAAGCCGCCAGAATCGCATGTCTAATTTGCAAATATCTGTACATTTCTCTCTGAGCCAAGTGATACTGGCTCTGAAGCTCCCCAAATGTAAGTATAGCCCCTTTCTTGACCAGGTCCTTCACTGCCGAAATACCTATGAAGTCCCACTTACGGAACCCAGGCTGATAGCACAACATACCCAATTTCTGTGCATACTACAGCGGTGCTACCTTGGAGAGGACGCCCGTCCATCCCAAGCGTCAATGTACAACACACCAGATTTCTAGTGTGTGTTTGGTAGGTCCGAAGAATTTCTGTTTGTTCTTCCTATCACTGGTATATAAGGCCCCCAGATAACCGGAGCGATCTGGCTGGTAACGGTGAAGAACGTATGCTGGGTCGTCAGGGGGATGATTCATCCAATGGTTAACTGTCACCAATTGTGCCACCCAGTAGTAAAGTTGCAGGTCAGGCAATGCAATACCTCCATCGTACCAGCTTTTCGTAAGTTTCTTCTGTGCCACCCTAGGGGCCTTCCAATCCCACAGCAACGTACGGATTTCCCCCTCCACTGCTCTAAAATATTAGTCGGGGACTCTGTGTGGGCAGTTATGTAGAATGTAGAGGAAACGAGGGAAGGCCAGCATCTTAAAAAGTGCAGCGCGACCCACCAGTGAGAGAGGCAGGGACCTCCAATGCTTCACATCGTGCGCAGTCGAGCCAATGGGGTGCTAAATTGGAACTATAAAAACGAGCTAGATCCGGTGTGATATAAATCCCCAGATATCGCAACCCCTCCTCTGCCACCTCTATGGTGTAACCGCGGGAAGTCTGGGAACCTGACCATGCAGCTTAAACTAGACGGATTTGTGCCAATTAATCGCATACCCGGAATATTTACCAAAATTCGTGAAGATGTCGAGTAGCACGCTGATCGATTTGTACAGGGATGCTAAATACAGCAATATATCATCCGCGTATAAAGATATACGATCCTCTACATCAGCCGCCCAGCGCATCCCTCGCACCATCACATCTCGGTGCACCCAGGCCGCGAGATGCTCCAGTAAAAGGGAGAATAGCAGCGGGGATAGCGGGCATCCCTGTCTAGTGCCCCTATGTTGCCCAAATGTCCGGGACGTGCAGCAATTAACCCTTAGCTGCCCCAGGACGTCCTATATAGAAGCTTTACCCAGGCTATAAATTTAGGGCCCAATCTCACCCTTTCTAGGATTTCAAATAAATAGGGCCATTCTATGGAATCAAAGGCCATTGAGACATCAAGAGACAGCACTGTAGCATCTTCCTGGAAGTAGTATTCCCTTCTAGCCATCACATTGTGTAGACGCAGGATATTAAGGGCTGTGTTTCTCCCTGGCATAACCCCAGACTGATGGATCAGTGATGTAATTACAGTCACTAACCTGTTAGCCAGGACCTTCGCCAAAACCTTCGGCTCTACATTTATCAGCAAGATGGGTCTGTAGGAGCTGCAGCTATCTGCCGGTTTACCCGGCTTTGGGATTACCACCATGGTAGCTAACCGCTGGCCCACCTCCAAGCTTTCTTCATTCCTAACCCTTAGGTGTGGCACAGTTAAAGATGCAGTGGCTTTCAAAAACTCAAACAGTACGCCATTGGGCCCCATCGCGTTTCCTGATTTAATCTGCCCTATGGCCTTGCTTATTTCCTCATTCAAGAGATCGCTGTCTAGGGTCTCCCTCTCCGGGTCTGAGAGCGTTGGTATGTCACTATCTCTGAGAAGCTGAAGTGAATCTTCAGCCGTGTAGTGGGTAGAGGGGGAGTACACCCTTTCCAGATGGTTGGCGAACTCCTCCGCTATTTCCCGCGGATGTGTCACAATATCTCCTCCTGCTGTTGTCAAGTTAGATTCCCATCTCGTTCCCTGCTCTCGCCTCTCCAACCACGCTAGTGTCCTGCCTGCTTTATCTTCCATCTCATATATTCTATGCTGGGTGCTGCTATATTTAGCCAACATGTGTTCCCTAGTTTTTATGCAATATTCGTCCTGCTTCAATAGAAGCTTATGGCTAGTGTCTAGTGAGGGATCCTGTGCATGTTCCTGCTCTGCTTCAAACTGATCTGCCTCCATCTGGACCAGAAGTTCACGCTTCTTAGCAATGTACCCTGACTTTAAAGATAAAGCTTGCCCTTTCAGGACCACCTTATATGCTTCCCAGAGTGTGTGTGCAGATTCAACCGAGCCCACGTTTTCAGTAAAATAATTTTCTGTTTGAGTACGGAGTTCCTCCCTGATGTCTGGGATGTGTAGCAGCCATGGATTGATGACAATGGTGGTACGCAGCTGCCGTTCCCAGTGCGTTTGCTCTTCCCAGACTGGGGAATGATCCGATATGTCCCTTGGCAAGACTTGAGACTGGGCAAAACACCTTATGGAGGACAGGTGCGTAAGAAAGTAGTCAATGCATGACAAACTCTGATGCACATTAGATAAGTACGTGAATACATTCCCGGTGGGTTGAATCGCTCGGCCTATGTCGGTCAGCTCCATTGCCCCCACAAAATCTGCCATTAACCCAGTAGACTTCGTTTTGGACCTCGGCAGATGACGATCAACTGTGTCATCTAAGGTCATATTATAGTCCCCAACCATGATTAATGTACCTTCCCGGAGTCCCATCAGCCTACCACCAAGGTCCTCCAACGCTCATCTGCATAAGGCGGGCGGCAAGTAAGCTGAGAGTATATGTTTATCTCGTCCATCCCACTGGGCCCCAACCACTGCGAACTTGCCTCCTGGATCTGCCCATGTCTTATGAGCTATAAGAGGCGTAGTTTTGCAGCGTGAATTTTTTCTGGATTCACTATGCTGTGCAAATTCCGCGGTCTTGTGGTTGGGTCCGGATTCGTAGTCTTTCCTTTGTTTTTTTTTTTGTTTTTGTTTTTTCGTCGCCCAGGTGGGCGTCAGCGTCACCCCTCCTTGGGTGCATTTCAGGTGACGTCGGCATGCTTCCTGCGGAAGCTCCCACCCTTGGGCGCCATCTTCAGATTCTTTTTTCCGCGGTCGGGTCTGGATCGTTTCTGTTGGGCTCCAGACATTTTTGGAGAAAGTACTAGGAAAAGATTGAAATTGGAGAAGATATCGAAAGAAGAAGACTACGAAAGACTTCGCAGAACACTGACCAGCAAAAGGAAGGAGAAATCATTGAGGACTTCGACGATCGTCGACATCCGCGTGGCCAGGGAGGCCTAAACACTCGATGATGGACATCACGCCGTTCAAGTTCTGCCCTAACTGCCACCACAAGTTTGCGCAGAAAGACCAACACCCGGTGTGCAACCTTTGCTTACCGGTGGACCACAGAAGCGAGGACTGCAACGCCTGCTCCGCCTTCGTCTCGAAGACCCTTCGTGTGAGGAAGAGCCAGAGGGTAGCGCACGCCACCCTCCAAGGAACAGCCCCGACACCATCGCTGTACGAGCTGGGGATGTCCTCGGAGGAAGAGGATAACACTGCCGCCGAAGACGACAGCTACACGGTCGTAGAGACCGATTACACGAAGACTTCTGATAAGGTAGGTGACTAGTCGTTCCCCAAGAGCACGAGAGACTCTGAGTCTCGAAAAAGCGAGGGCAAGACCCCAAAAGCGCCGACGCAGAGACACCTGGCGTCCGCGACTACCCACAGGCCCACCGGATCCTCTGAGAAGGAGTCCCTGGCGCCAAGAGCTGTTGAGCAGCAGAAGTCATCGAAGATTGTCCCCGAAAAGGACCGATCGACGTCGAGGGAGAAAGACCCGAAAGGCTCGACGCCGTACAAGGACCCGAAACCCAGTTGGACGTCCAAGTCCTCGACGCCGAAACTCTCACAGCCGGGCCAGGCGCCGAAGAGGGTGGCCAAACAATCCGGCGCGGACAACGCGGCCGAGATGGAAAAGAAAAAACGGCGACTAGAAGCCGAAATGGAAAACATCTTGCAGCGGAAGAAAGAGTTCGACGCCAAGATGAGAGCCTTCACGATTCCCCACAAGACCAAGTCACCCATGCTAGAACTGGTCGAGGAGGAAGACGAACACGTCGAGGAACATGAGCCTGGCGCCGAAATGGTCGACGACCAGGAAGAGGACGAGAATCCCTACGAAGCTTACAGCTATGAGGAGGAAGAGGACAGCAGGTTGGACGCCGAGTCGGCCACCTCTGACCCGCAGGAGGAGGATTACCTGGATGTCGACACGGAGAGCCCGGAAGAGGCGGTCGACACATACCCCTCGAGACCTCGCTGCCGGACGACATCAGGGCTTACAACTCGGTGATAAGGTCTGCGGCAGCAGTTTTTAAGCTCAAGCTCGACGAGGAGAAGCAGAAAGCGGACTTTCTCCTCGAGACATTACTCCCCATGCAAACAAGGAGCTAGTATCTACCGATGCTCGGCAGCGTCTTGGCGCAGGGGATGGAGGCATTCAGGGAGCCCAGAACATGCAAGGCAGTCACTCCCAGAACGGAAAAGAAGTATAAACATTCTTCAAAGGACCCGGCCTACATTCGAGGCATGGTCTCAGCCGACTCCATCATCACGGCCACAGCAAGGAAGAGGGCTAACGTGGCCACTACTTCTGGGCCACCTCCTGATAAGGAGAGCTAAAGGATGGACTTAGTGGGCAGAAGGATCGAACGGAATGCCGCGACCCAATGGCGCATGGCTAATTCCAATGCCCTCACAAACAGGCACATGTACCAGATCATGGAGGAGCTAGGAAAGCTCGTGAAAGACCTACCCCAGGAGGCCAGACAGAAGGCAGAGAAACTGGTGGAAGACGGGAAGAATGCGGCAAATTGTTGCCTCAAGACGGCCCTGGATGGAGCAGACACCTCCAGCAGGCTCATGATGATGGGTGTCACGGAAAGAAGACACGCATGGCTCAGAATCTCGGGCTTCAAGCCTGAGGTGCAACACAGCATCTTGAACACTCTGTTCAACGGTGAGACGCTGTTCGGGACAACAGTTGACGACAAACTCAGTCAGCTTAAGAAAGACAATGAAACTGCCCGATCCATGGGAGCTTTGCAGTTAAGATGCAACAAGAGGGGCACCCAGTCACGGAGGCCCGGCGGAAGAGTGGGAAACCAGCCAGGTACTTCACACCAGGCTTTCCAACAGACGCACCAGGCGGACTCGCAGGCGCAACAGAGTCAACAGAAGCAGTCCTGGCAGTACCAGTCAAGGGGCCAGTCCTTTCGAGGGAGAAGAAATGGACGAGGACAGCATAAAAGAGGGGGCCAGCAGCCCGCCTCTAAATGACTTCAGAAACATCCGTGCGCCCACCAACAGAAAGGATCCCAGGGGGCAGCACGTACAAAGGGGTCAGGACACAATGGACAACTACCACCACATAACACTAGTGAGTGGAAGATTAAGATTCTACCTCCAGGAATGGAGAGAGATCACATCAGACAAATGGATACTAAACATCATCCAATTCGGGTACTGCTTAGAGTTGGAGGGGAGACCAACAAGCAGGAGACCAAAGCGAAAGCCACTAGCAAACGAACAGCTACAGCGGCTTCAGGAAGAAGCAAGAGAGCTCCTACAGAAGGAGGCCATAGAACGGGTTCCCTTCAAAGAAAGAAACAAGGGAATATACTCAACGTATTTCCTCGTGCCAAAGGTCGACGAGACAATGAGACCCATTCTGGACCTCAGGTTCCTGAACACATTTATAAGAACACAGAAATTCAAAATGACCTCCCTGCAGGAGGTGCTACCGCAATTGCAGATTGGGGACTTCATGGTCACGATAGACCTCAAGGACGCCTATCTCCACATACCAATGAACGTAAAGCACAAACATATGCTCAGGTTCACAGTCGGAGAAAGCCACTACCAGTTCACAACACTAGCCTTCGGTCTAAAGTCCGCACCGAGGGTCTTCACAAAGTGCCTCGCGGCAGTCGCAGCGCACCTACGAAGGCAGGGAATACACGTATATCCTTACCTGGACGACTGGTTAGTGAAAGCAAACTCGTACCAGAAATGCAAGAAAGACGCACATAGTGACGAGCACGCTGATAAACCTGGGGTTCTCTATCCATTGGAAAAAATAGTCAATGGAGCCGGAACAGGTAAAGATCTTCCTGGGGGCACAGATCAACACCTTACAGGGCAGGGTGTTCCCCAGCGACAAGAGAGCAGGGGCCCTGGTGAGGGAAACTCGCCTCTACCGGAAGGGACAAGCTCGGACAGTGAGGACTGCGAGCAAGATCTTGGGGATGATGGCATCATGCATCCATCTGGTACCAAATGTACGACTTCACATGAGACCCATCCAAGAATTGCTCCAGGAACAATGGTCACAAGCTTCAGGAAGTTGGGAGGATCTAGTGGTTGTGACGCACGCAGTGCAGAAGGAAATGGCATGGTGGACCATGGAGAACATAGCGAAGGGGAAGCCTCTTACACCCCCAACACCAACAGTGACCATCACCACAGACGCATCCCTGAAGGGATGGGGCGCTCACATGGAAGAGCTCAAAGTGAGGGGTCTGTGGACACCGACAGATGCGACAAAGCACATCAATTATCTAGATTTGAAAACAATCTTCCTGGCACTGAAAGCCTTCCAAACAAGACTGTACAAGCACAGGGTGCTGCTGCAGACAGACAACACCACAGCGATGTTCTACATCAACAAGCCGGGTGGAACACAGTCAACAATGCTTTCGAAGCTGGCGCAGGAGATATGGAGATGGGCCATCCCCCTCAGGATAGACCTGCTGGCCATACACCTACCGGGGAAGGAGAACATTCAGGTAGACTGGCTCAGCAGACAGACATCGGCATCCCACGAGTTGGAGCTCAATGCTCAGGAGACGAAGTGGTTGTTCAACAAGTGGGGAACGCCATCAGTGGACCTGTTTGCAACACGCCAGAATGCCAAATGCCAAAGCTTCGCATCCAGACAACCCGAAGAGGGGTCCCTTGGGAATGCCCTATGGATAGATTGGTGCGGGACATTTGCTTACGCTTTTCCCCCGATACCACTGATACACAGAGTACTGAGCAAGTGCAGAGCGAGCAACATGACCCTGATACTGGTCGCACCACAGTGGGCCAGACAGACATGGTACTCGCAGATCATGGAGATGGCACAGAGTGCACCCCACAGATTCGGAAGAAGAAAGGACCTGCTCTCCATGCACAACGGAGAAGTACTGCACCCAGAGCCGGAGAGCCTGAGCCTGGTGGCGTGGCTCCTGAAGACATAGAATTCGCACACAGCACACGGAAGTGCTATGGGGCAAAGTGGAAGAGATTCACAATATGGTGCAGGAAGGAAAGACTTCACAATAAAATGAAGAGGGACTCCACAGTGCTAAAATACCTCACGCACTTACTGGAGAAAAAACTCAGCTCGTCCTCCTTAAGAGTCACGTCACAGGTTGTGAAGAGATTCCTAGAAGGAGCGAAGAGGATCGCATCACCCAAGAGGGTGCCGCCACCAGCATGGAACTTGAACATAGTCCTGACGGAACTCATGAAGGAGCCCTTTGAACCACTCCACAAGGCCTCACTAGAAATGCTGACCATGAAGACAGCTTTCTTGGTTGCAATAACGTCCTTACGCCGAGTGAGCGAGCTTCAAGCGCTGACGCTGCAGGAACCATACATACAAATACACAATAACAGGGTTGTGATGAGGACTGACCCACACTTCTTGCCAAAGGTGGTGTCCAAATTCCACATGAACCTGTCCATACAGATACCGAGTTTTTTCCAAAAACCAACAAATACCGCAGAGCGAGCCCTACACACCTTAGACGTCAGAAGGGCGGTCATGCACTATATCGAGAGGACGAAGGGACACAGGAAGACAAAGCAGTTCTTCGTGTCATTCGCCAACAGTTTCATGGGAAAGGCTGTAACCAAGAACACTATTGCACGATGGATCGCGCAAACAATCCAACTCTGCCACAGACGGGCAGGGCAAGAACTAGCAGAGGGGCCACGTTCCTACTCCACTAGGAAAAAAGGTGCTACGATAGCCTTCCAGGCTAATACACCCATACAAGACATATGCCTGGCGGTAACATGGGCTTCGGTGCACACATTCACGAAGCACTACTGCGTGGATGTTCAAATGAACAAAGAAGCACAGGTCGGACAAAGGGTGCTCCAGCACATATTCAAAAACCAAAGCTCATCTTCCACCCAGCCGCCACAAAAATGAGAAACCGCTACAAAATCTATGCACCGCATAGTGAATCCAGAAAGATTCACGCTGCAAAACGAATAGTTTCTTACCTGTCGGTGTAGTTTTGCAGCTTGATGATCTTTCTGGATTCACTAGCGAACCACCCACCTCCGCCAGAAAGATGAGGCTGGAGAGGAAAGAGGTGGTCCAAAAAAAAAAAAAAAGGAGTAGAAAGACCTTTATGTACAAAGCGGTTAATAACTTCACCTACATAGAACATTGCCATCACTTCGGAGACGAGAGAAACACGGAAAAAAGAATCCGAAGATGGCGCCCAAGGGTGGGAGCTTCCGCAGGAAGCATGCCGACGTCACCGGAAATACACCCAAGGAGGGGTGACGCCGACGCCCACCTGGGTGACGAAAAAAAAACCAAAGAAAAGACTACGAATCCGGACCCAACGACAAGACCGCGGAATATGCACAGCATAGTGAATCCAGAAAGATCATCAAGCTGCAAAATTTCACCGACAGGTAAGAAACTATTCGTTTTCTTAACAAGGATTGCCGTCCCCCTTGACCCCGTGGTGTAGTCTGCGTGTACCAGGAGCTTGTACCCCCATCTAGTGAGAGCCTTAGTCTTCTGTTCCACCAAGTGTGTTTCTTGCAGCAAACCCACATCGGGGGCATGTCGCTTCAGATACTGTTTCACTATTTCTTTCTTGATCCTATCGCCCACCCCATGAACATTCCAGGTTAACACAAAAAGTATCCTATCCCTATCCCACCCCATAGCCGTTCGTAACCCCATTCCCTAACATACGGATCAATTCAACCAGAGAAGAAAGTCGCAACATCACACTCTTCTTTGTTCGTCTAAGCTTCAGCATGGCCACTTTGCGCAGTAATTTCACAAAACCACATATGTACCAATAAAATGATAAACAGTTAAACTCCCCCCTCCTCCTAACCCCTTAAAATCGACCCCCCCAACCCCTTCTGCTCCACTGCCCGTGGATTTAGAACTACCCACTCAGAACCATGGCAGAGTGCCTCTCTCCCCCCTAAAATGTTGAAAATGCACGAGGTTAGTCAACTCCCGTCCCCATATGTATACATCACAACCATCTGGAATTATAGCCATCCACTTTTTCATTTATCTAGTCTCGTTCAAATCACATCAGTTAAGCCCAGCAGTCTCGGTCTATGCATTAGATCCCATCTGACATCTCGAGCACTAATGGGCATCACAAATCCTATCTCTCAATTCCCCTCCCCCATACTTGCGCTTTCAGTGATGCCCCATTTCTCTCAGCAACAGTCTCCAAGGGTTGTCACTCCCGCTCCTGTGTCTGAGGTTCTTCCTCCGTTATTGGTGTCCTCTGTCCGGGCACCTCTGTGTTGGCCGGACCTGCCAGAGCCGTCCCTTCTGTGACCCCCCCACAGTGGTCCAAGCTTCAATCCATTCCCAAACTGCCTATAGTGACTCGAAGAACCACGATCTGCATCCGATTCCACTCTCAGCTTTGCGGGGAAAAGCATTGCATTTTTTACTTTGCGGTCTCGCAGTTCCCTCTTTACCGCCTGAAACCTGCAACGTTGGGCCTGGACCTTGGGCGTAACGTCAAGAAAGAAGTCAACCTCGTAATTATCTATCTTCAGTGGGGGGTTGATCTTGCGGTCTTCAGGATAATATCTCTATCTCGATAATTGATCACTGGGGCTATAAGGGGCCTCGGGGATGCTCCCGGCTTCGTTTTCACTCCTGGCTCTCTGTTGGCCCTTTCAATGGAAAAGTAGCTGGACAAAGTCTTGGGCTTAAGATGCTACATAGAGGTCCGCCGCTGGCGCTCGTGACTGTCTTAATCTCTTTGACCTTCTCATCCATCTTTCGTAAATCTGCCCTGATAAGAGAGACCTCCACCGTAACTGAGTCCAGCGAAGCGCGCACCCCATTGATTGCTGCCATAACATCGTGCAAGGTTTGCTCCGTTCGTTGTTTGAAAGCAGCTGCCCCCCCATCCTTCTCCATCTGTGGCTGTTTGCCTTTATCACCTGCCTTAGACCAGGCAAACTTAGCCAGCTGCTTTTGAGCGTTCGCATTAGGCCCCTTCCCACCCTTCGCCATGTATGCGAGTCAGGAGGTATCTCACCAAGGGAGAGTATTGGGCAACACCAGGGTATCCGCAACACGTTGATGAAAGTCTCAGGACTTCTGTGCGACTACCCTTAAGCTGTCTCCTTTCCGTCGCTACCAGTTTGTCTTCTCCAGGCTGGGCCTCTCCACTAGCCGCAACCACCTCCTGTCTCGGCGCAGCTCCGAATACAACCTCCTCCGGGTGTCGCCAATGCCCCCTGCTTCCGCCTCAGAGGTTTAATACCCCCTCCAAGGATAGGTTACACTGTACCTCCGTATTTACGAAGCAGCCTCATCTCATCACCTCATGCAGCCCTCCGTTTCAGCACTGGGTGCAAAGTCAAACCAAGTCTATTCGCTGTGACCAGAGGATTCACAAAGCCCTCTTTCACTCGTAATGGACGAAGCAGGAGGAATCAGCGCCTCGAACTTGCGTGATATAATTGCGACCCACGGGCCCACTCCACTTCAGGTGCATCAGGGTGAGACGGTCCAGGTCGTCCCCCGCGGTCCCCTCTCGCTGTACTGCAGTAAATTGCTCAATTGTGATGTTGTCGCCGGGCCTGCTCACATTCAATACTGCCGGCTAGGTCTAGACGTCAGGCTATCCTTCTTTTTTTTTTTTTTTGATAATCAACTTTGATTTTACATAAACAAACAAAATGTATTGGTTGCAGCTCAATATTTAGCACATATATTAGGTCATTGGTAGTAAAAGATACAGATAGGGTCAGTCCATTCAAGTCCAGCCCCACACCTTGCATAGTGGTTGCAGCATAGCGTAGAACATATGAAAAACAGAAAATCATGGTGGTATCATATTGAACCATAAATCCGCAGAGGCCATGCTACATCTCTGGCAATCCAAAGAGGGTCGCAGTCGGGCATGGAACAACCGTTCCGGAGTGAGGTATGCGCATGGAGGTAGTATATCTGTACCAGGCGCAGCTTGGAGAACACGGTCAGGGTTCTGGGCGCCATAAGGGCATCTCTCCAATCCGCCTCCTCCAAGGGGCCCACCAACCCCTCCCAGCGAGCACGAAGCCGGTCTAGGGAAGGGGGCCATTATTCACCAGGGAGCAGTAAATGCGGGACACTCCTCTGCCCAGATTCCCCATCATCACCTGGGCCTCTAGCGGGTTGAACTCTGGAAGGGAGACAGGTGAGGAGAGATGCGTGTAGAGGGCATAGCGTAGTTGTAGGTAGCGAAAGTGCTGGGCGTGAGAGAGGGCGTGGCGTTGCTGTAGGTCTGTAAATGAGCGGATATGGTCCCCCACCCAGACATCCCCGAGCACCGAGATTCCAATAAGGTCCCAACGTCGGAACCCCTTCGGGGACGAGACCTCCCGCAACCAGTTCCCATGCCTGAGTGGTGTCTGCCGAGTGAGTTTCCGGTCCCACCCCACGTGTCGCAGGGCAGTACGCCAGGCCAGGAATACAGTTCTGGTGACTGGGTCCATTGACTGTGGCACTGAACTGCCGTACAGATTTGCCTGAACCTGTGGGAAGTCCATTGCGTTGAGTTCCACCCGATAGGCTGGGTCGGACCAGCCGCCCGCATACCAGTCGTGGATGACGATAAGTTTAGTGGCACGGTAATAAAGTTGGAGGTGGGTCACCCCCATACCTCCATCAAAGGGGGGAATGCGGCTGTGGCTAGGGATATGCGCGGTCGCCCAACGGGTTAGGGCCCTGTCAAGTTTGCAGAACCAAGTGCGCGGGAGGGGGATGGTGATGATGTGCAGTATATAAAGGAAACTGGGGAGGACCATCATTTTGAAGAGCGCACTCCTACCCAGGGGGTTGAAGGGGAGAGCCTGCCACCTCTTAAGATCTGCCTTCATTCGAACGACCAAGGGCGGTTATGTTCAGGGCCCACTCAACCTCCGGCAAGAGAGCCACCCATACCCCGAGGTACTTGAACGAATGGCGCCGAAGGGGAATAGTCGACTGCCAGTCATAGCATTCTCTGGAAGGGTGCAGCGGGACCAAGGTGCACTTGTCCTCTTTGAGACGAAGTCTGGAGACCTCCTCAAAGGCCGAGATGACATGCCTGGGGCCTGAATCAGCTGGATCCACCAGTTAGAGAAGCACGTCGTCTGCATAGAGAGCTATTTTGTCCATGTGGCTCTCATTCCAGGTCCATCCCCGAATAAGGGGGTCTCGCCGGAAGAGCGCCGCCAGGGGCTCCATCGCCAAAGCCAACAGGAGTGGCGAGAGGGGTCACCTCTGACGAATGCCCCTGCGGATCAGGATGGCCACGGAGAGCTCCCCATTAATAAGTACCCGGGCTTGGGGGTTGGCATAGAGGATATTGATGAGGCGGCGGAACGAGGGGCCGAAGCCCATCAGGTCCAGCACGTCCTGCAGGTAATCCCAGTTCACCGTGTCTTAGGCCTTTTTGAAGTCAAGGAAAAGGAGGGCCGGTACGGGGTCAGTTGAGCACGTTGGGCCAGGGCCAAGTGGAGGCGACGGATGCAGTGGCGGGTACCTCTAGCCGGCATGAACCCGCACTGGTCGGGGTGGATCAGCTCCTGCAGGAGAGGCCGGATCCTCTGGGGCAAGACAGTGGCAAAGAGCTTAATCTCTGTGTTGATCAACGAGATCGGGCGGTAGTCCGCACAGCTCAGAGAAGGCGGCTGAGTCTTCGGGATAACCACTATCGTGGCCAAGTCCTACTCGGGGGGGATGGAGCCTGTCTCCGCTACATGACGGAAAAGGTCAAGCAGTTGGGGAGCCAAGATGTCGCAAAAGGCAGCGTAGTATTCCTGTGGGTACCAGTCGGGACCAGGCGTCAGGAGGGAAATGGCATCCTGAACCTCCTCCAAAGTGAAGGGGTGGTCCAGAGCTTCTGCAGTGTCCTGGGGGAGAGAAGGCAGTCGGGCTTCAGCCCCGTCCAGCAGGGCAGCCAGAGGCACATCCGAGGGTCGAGCAGCATAGAGGCGCGTATAGAAGTGTGCAAAAGTTTGTGCAATGGCCGCGGAAGTCACATGGATGGTGCCGTCGTGCGAGCGGACCTCCGGAATAATACGGTTGATTTTGGGATTAGAGACCAAATTGTGGAGGAGCTTGCTGTCCTTGTCCCCCCACCTATGCACCCGCGCCACCGACTAGCGCCACAGCATTTTGGCCGAGTCCAGCGAGATCTGATGGATCTCCTCGCGAACTACTGCTAGTTGCCGGGAGGAGTCAGAGTGCCCGTCAGAGGAGTGCGCAGCTTCCAACCGCGCCGCCCGGGATTCCAGCTGTGCGAGTTGGGCCAACTGTTCCGATCTTTTCGCGTGGACTAAAATCCTGGCCACTCCACGGATCACGGCCTTGCCTGCCTCCCACAGCATCCCCGGTGAGGGGACCGAGCCCTCGTTGGTAGAGAAGTAGTGGCTGAGTTCCTGACCAAGGGACTCTACCAGGACGGAGTCTTGCAGGAACAAGGCATTCAGACGCCAGACCGCCCGTGGACCCTGCTGGGAGGACCCAAGGCGGAGGGAGACAGGAGAGTGGTCGGGCAGTCCCCTGGGTAGGATGGCGGCGCCAGAAACCAATTGGCAGTCCGTGGCTGGGGCAGCAGAAGGAGGTCAATGCGGGAGTGGGTATGGTGGGAGGCCGACGTATGGGTATATTGACTCATGCTGGGGTTCCAGACCGCCACACATCACAGAGCCCCAGAGCCGAAGCCCAGCTCGACAGAGTATTAGCGGAGGTGATCCGGGCCAAGGACAGAGCCCCTGTCGTGTCACGTTGGGGCTGCATGACAGCGTTAAAGTCTCCCCCGACCACCATGAGACCCTGCAGGAGGGAGTAAAGGACCTGCGTGAGATGTCGAAGTGTCGGAGACAGGAGGGTGGGGGGATGTAAAGACTCAGGAGGTTTAGGGGGCACCCCTCCACAGTACCTGATACCGCCACATACCGGCCCTGTAGGTCTGTTTTGACCGCGGTCAAGGTGAAGGGAAGGATCTTCCTAAGTAAAAATGCCACTCCCTGGGACCCACGTGTAAAGCCGGAGTGCCAGCAGGCTATCCTTATAGAGCCCAAACTAGGCGTGACGGTCTGCCCCAGAACACCCATGTGTGGCCCAGCCTGAGACTCAGGCCCAATATTCAGTCTCTGAGGCCCGGCTGTGAAGTCTCCCCCTGCCTCCAAGGTAGCAATCCCAGCCAAGTGGTAGCCAACAGACACTGGACGGCTCAAATGGCCACTTGCCGGGGCCTCAATTGGATTCTTTGCACAGCCCCAATTTGCTTCGACCTGCCTCAAGGAGCCGCCATTTCCGTTGCCACGGGACAACTGGAAAAGGTCGCCAAGCTCACAGATGCGGCACCAGACACCTGCCGAATTTTCTTCTGGGGGAATAGGAAACAAAACATCAGTCACAGCACGATTTCAGCCGTGGATGGCCTAGGATGGATCAGGATAGTGATCAGGGACACGGGAGCTCACTCAGGCTGCGGCCATTCTCGGTGGCTGCTAGCCACGCCCACCCATATACTCCTATTTAACAGCTTTGCACCACTGGGTTCCTGTAGTGATTAAGTCGGGTACGCATGATGAGTTTCAAGTAGCTTTATTCAAGATGGTACAATAGACTCCACCAGGAGCATCCAGCAGGCTGCTCCGCCCAATGAACTGTGAAGATTTGACTCCTAACATTCTGTAGAATGACATCATAACAAAGTTCCACAGAGAGGGCAAGAATAAAATTTCAGATACAACAGTTCCCTGGATAGTTGTGATTGATTGCTAGGCGCAGTCCCTGCTGAGTTAGTAGGACCCACTAACCAGAGTGATCGTGTCCCGTTAGGCTGTGGTTCCTCGGATGGGAAGGACTGCAAATTTATTTCGGGGAACATAGCTCTATTGGGAAATACGTTTTCAGATCCTGTATGGACTCTGTCTATACAAATGTTTGATATGATCTCTTTACAGGAAACGTGAGCCACTGAGAACAGTTTTTGTATGGAGGGATATAGGCCCTTTTTTTTGTACCTGCCATCCCTTCAAGGTCAGGAAGACCAGAGGGAGGTTTGGTTGTTTGTCTCTTTAGCAGCACAATGCAGGGCTGTCATGTTGCCCACAGCTAATTCTTGCCTGCAAGTTCTGTCAGTTTGTAGCAGGTCGCGCAAATTGGTGCTTTAAAATTTTTATAATGCTACTTCCTCTCTTCCAGGTGATTGCAATATATCTACATTGGGCTCCTTTTTAAGAAACCAAAGTATTTTAAATTATAATAACTTAATGACTGCAGTAGATTTGAATATTCATATGTGTTGGGACCCAAGGGGACGGGGTTTAGAGATTTGGGTTGCCAACGTATGGCGTGAATTCACTTTTGCATAACAACCAGGCAGACTCCCTTAATGCCTTAGTGACAGTTTTTTATCTTACCCCGGTCATCTGTAAATTAAACCCTGGTCCGAAGGTCATCAACCCCTCTTATTCAGGAAGGTTTATGTGACTCGTTTATTTATTTTATCCTTGTTTCAACCCCTCTATTTATTTGATTTCAGATTTCTCTATTCAGTCAAGTATATATATATATAGTGATCATAATCCTCTGTGCACTATAATTGGCTGGCCTCTACTAGCGCCTATAAAGGGGGTATTGTAATCTACATATGGGGTTAGAAGGTTAAAATGGGCACAGATAGCCCTAGATTCCTTTTATGAGTCATTATCTGGTATGTGTCAGAAGGAGCTAGATATTTGTATAGCCCGCAGGTGTAACCAAGTGATGTCCTAGGGGCTTGGTTCGCTGATTCTCTGACTTGGTCCCCAGATGGTTTGACCCTGATTGCTCTCGTGCTTCCAGGAAGCTGAAGGAAGCTGAAGGAAGCACTAGGCCATAGACCGGGGGATCCAGTCTCAGTAAAGACCTGTCGAAGTTTTTACAAAGCCGAACTAGCAAGACGTAAGGCTCTGCTAAAGGTGGAGGCATGAAGCAAGCTTATTGAGGCAAGCATCTTAAAGAGAAGTTCCAAGTTTTGGAGCATTATAAATAGCCCCCACTTGGCAGTAGAAGCTGCTAATGTCCTTGGGGCGCATATCACAGAGTATGAATGGGTGCACCATTTCGAGGAAATGTTAAAGTACCCTCCTGACAAAAGTGTAACCAATGGAGTGGGTGAAAGGAAATCTGCCCTGGTATTTTCATCTGAATTTAGGAAGGGCATTGTTGGGCTGTTCAGAAATAAGTCACCAGGACCGGACGGGATCCCTCCCGATCTTTATACTTCCAATTCCCCGAAACCGGGACCAGAATACTTGTTTCCAGGCAGGAACTGGTCTAGCAGTTTGGGCTGGACTGTTCCCATGAGGAGCAGGGTCAAGAGTGATTTGCATATGGTTGGGTCTAAACTGGTGTGAAGCAGTGCGCAAAAGAACAATGGATTAATCCCAGATCTCTTGATTGGGGGGAGTATTTGAAAAGTTTCAGCACTCCATCCATCATCTTGTGTTTGCAATATAAGTAATGAAAGCAAGAAGAGACCCTGGAAAGCGGAGGAGCTAAAGAAATACTGATACTGATCTAAGTGGAAACCAGGGTTTCCAACTGAAGTAAGAACAGTTGTAACCAACTCTCAAACTACCATCCAGAAGAGACAGAGATCCAGCTTGATGCTGAGAAGAAGTGGATACAAATGTGTATATTGTCAGGCATTCTTCATGAATGAGAAATCAAATAAGCGAATAAGAGCAGCCAAGTGGGTCACATAAACATTAAATAATGTAGGGCTTAAAGAAGAATCATGGGGCACATCATGAGTGACTGGCAGAAAGCATGGTAAAGTGACGTTGACCGGTTAGGGCTATTTGCCTTCGTGTTGTAGCCGCATAAGCATTCCCAGTGTATATCGTCACTATTGGCACAATTTGCTATTTTTGTTCCCTCCCACTTAATTTCTTGTTCCTCCGTACGATGTGAACCTGGTTTTGTCTTTCTTGATAATACCACCCTTTGAGCCAATGCTCAGTTACTCTGTTCAATTTCATACCGTGAAGAGAGTCTGTGCATTGGTGAGAACTTAAAACCCTGTCAATTTATCCACCCTTTACAGTTTTCTAGCCAGATAAGTTGTTTTTTTGCAACTGCCTTTCCATATTACTTATGGTGGTTTCTTTATTTTATATGGCTTAATCTATTACTCTTCTGTTTTTCTTCTCTCTTCCACTTACAACCAAGGAGAAGGCATAACTTCATAAAATGAATAAATCCCAGATTTGTTGTGGCTTATTACATTGACTACACTTGTCAGATCAGAGTAGTTGATCATCTCTTTGTGAGCTTTGCCAGAGCCCATTAGGAAATATGGTGGCCAAAAACAAAATGTTTTGCTGGGTCATCTTCTGTATCAAGGTTTGCTATGGGCTGCCAAAAAAAGACCGATTGGAAAGTGTTCATGCCCACTCCACTAAACTCATGACTGCCTCCGTGGCCCTCTCCAAAGGCATCCTAGTTGCTGAGATGGGTCATCTTTACATACTTTGGCCAAGCACTACTGCCGCTCATCTCGTGTATGCAGAGACGGGTACATTGCCCAAGGTATGTTGCATGACTGTTTCCTTGGTTAACTGGTACTACTCTCTCCCACTTCAGCAGTAGATATTGCTTTGGGACTTCTTTGTAAAGTAACAAATCTGGAAGATTATTGGATCATAAGAAATCTACTTACTTTAGGTTATGTTATTCTCCTAGCTTGTGCTGATGTAGATACACATGGTCTGTACACTATCTAGTGTAGGGTGTGGACATTTGCAAGTTGTTTTTGTTTAAAGAACTTTGTTCACACGATGTCCTGTGGCCTCTCCTTTAACCAATCATGCACCAGGACAAAGCCTTCACTCCAGGTTGTTTTTTGAACTACTGTGTTGGGACATTCAGCTTAAGCTCTGGGATCTTGTGGAGAAACATGTCCTCTCAAAAGTAAAACACACCTTTTAAAAAAAAGTCATTTATACATGGTAAAGGATCTGATGACAGAAGGAATAGTTAGACTTCCAATATCAGAATGGCGTCTGCCAAAATAGGAACCACAGCATACAATCTGGTATCCTTATCTCAAAAACAACTTGTGTTCTTTACATTTATCTAGGAAACGACCCCCGTCTCTTCCCCAGATAAAGAGCACTTTGCCTCAGGTTTTGAGTCCAACCTGCATGCATATTTTATTATATGAGGAGAAAGATCAAAGCTTGCTAAGCTGATGTAATGCTTATTCAGTATGTTCAGTCGAATCGTGGTTCTTGGATCTCAAAATGGTTCTGCTTCAGCAGGACTTTCTTTCAAATAATTATCATGTCCATGGTTTTTAAAGTGTGAGCCTTGGAGATTAGAAATTGTAGAGCTAAACCTCTGAGATGAAGTATTTCTACGTGGAAGGAATTTTGTTGGAAGTGGATAGATGTTCTGGTTGTTGGTCAGGCTGCACTATGGGTATTTAGTCTTACTCAATTCAATCTGTTCTGCAGTCAGCTAAGCTTTAGTTTGAAATATTTAAAATATCAATATCATACTCTGAGTATAATCTAAATATATTTGATTTGCTTATTCACTGTTCAAAAGCTGAATATTTGCACCAAATGGAAGATAATGTAAAGGCTTGACAAATTCAATGTTTAAGCTATATGAAATATTTGGTCTCCCTGTCCCCGCTTTCCCAGTTGTGAAAATTCTTCTATAATTGATCACCACTTCCCCTTTCATCGCCGAATCCTTGCTTAAATCTCTAATCCTACACTCTTTATTTACCAAACCATTCTCTTGACATGAAAGGTAGGCACTAATTAGGCTAAATTGTCCTTCCCATAGTTTTTTCTTTTTCGTACTGATAGTTTTTGAGGATGAGTGCAACACCTTCATTTTTCATGTGCTCTAAATGTAGGTCTTCTTTTTTACATCTGAACATTTCATATTTCTCATATTGTTAGAGTGAGTTTAGTAGGGATCTCGAGCTATCTAATATAAATTGTTTGCACCAATGCATGCATCTCAGTTGTTGTGGAGCTCTCTGAGGAATTTTAAAACATAAACACAAAATGTTATATTTTTTCTTAAAATAAATGATGTTTGTAGCCTAGCAGGTTATTTACCAAGAGTGGGAATCTTTGTCTAACAAAAGTAAACCAAAGCAGTATTGTAGAGCAAGTTTCAGGGATACACATGTATTTTATATTCTGTGATTGATTGTTGAAGGATAATATACTTTTAGTGTGATCTTTATTATCCAGAAAATGCACTCAAATGTATTTATTAAAACAGTGGCATATAAAAAGTATTAACAAACAACAGTAAAGAAGGTAAATAACTGTCGGACGGTATTTCATTTAAAACATGTACACATTTCTTGTCTTCATTCTTTGATCTGTTACAAATTCTCCTTCAAACCTTCCATTATATTTATACTTTTATTTCTGTCTGATTCCCTTCACCTGCTTCATTTACTACAGTCATTGTTTCGTAACCAATTATTTAAGCAACTACTTTTCAGTCTGAACCATGGCATGTTTCTTAATTAAAATGTTAAGTTTTCATGCTTAAGTTTCAAAGATACATTTGGCACGTTTTATACTTTGGCTGTACCTTAAATTGTTGTATTCTTTGCACCCTTTTGCAGCTCGTTCTAGTGTGATAAATTGTACACTTACAGGTCAGAAGATCTTTGTGTCTGAGTGGATAAAACAAAATTACTTGTAAATTAAGTGATTTGAGTATAGTTCAAGCCTTTAAGACATTTTGTGAAAGATAATCAACATTGTAGCCTTTAAAACCTTTTGTGTAAGAGTTTATTAGCAATTAATGCCTTTAAATGGCTATTTTAGTTATGTCCGTCTTTAATATCAATGGCCCATGGTACCGTATTCTGTTTATGCATTTTTATTATTTATGTGTCAAATATGTCTACTAAAGGGTTTGGAATGGTGTCTTCTAAATCAAGAGGAAGTTATTCCCCGGATAAGGGCAATGGAAGGGCGCAGAGGAAGACCACCAAATCCACAAAGGCTGCGTGCACGTGAAGAATCAAGACTGAGGCATCGGAAAGGTCGACCTCCTAATGTTGGCAGCTTTGAATTACTAGGGAATACTGATGCAAAAATGTTGAGAAAAATACAAGCGCAAGGTATATATAGATATATATATTTTATAAGATATTGGTTTAACTACCTGCTTCTGAAAAGAATTGCAAAAAGTAATTTTCTAGAATTTATGCAGTTGAATTTTTCATCAAATCACAATCCCCCCCCCCAGCAATCAGACTCCCTGCCTTCCAATCTCCAATGAACTGCCTAATAGCATTTTTCCCTCGTCGTCGTCATGTCTATAAGTGACTTGCACATCCCATTAGAGGCCCTGGAATGCAGTTCTTTTGAGCGATAATCCATTGCATACAGAAACATATCTCGTATAGCATAGAGCTATTCTCTCTTATATGATCTGTCATTTGATAGTCTTCGATTTCTTTTGCTGCGATCCATGTATCCCAAGATTTTGTTCTCAATTCTAAACTAATTATATGTAAGAGTTGTGTCATTTCAAGTAGCTAGAAAATACTTCACATTCAATAATGATGCAGTAGATTGGGAGCACTACATTGCAGCCCCATCATCAAGAGTACGTTTGTTGCAGCTTTGCTGGGAGGGGTGTGTGTGTGTGTGTGTGTGTGTGTGTATATATAGATATAGATATATAGCTATATATATATGTTTATATGTGTCTATATGTTTATATATTTATATGTGTATATATGTTTGTGTGTGTATGTATGTTTGTGTGTATATGTATATGTGTGTGTGTGTATGTGTGTGTATATATATATATATGTGTGTATATGTTTATTTGTATATATATATATATGTATATGAGTGTGTATACAGTACATATATACATATAAACATACATGTGTAATTTTGAATCAAATGGCTTTAATTTTATTTTAACTAAGCTTAATAATTTTTTAGGTTCTATATTTTACAGCCCATACCTTTTTAATTTTTATAATATTTTAGTGTGTGTATGTATATGTGAGTCACTCAACAGTGTGTCCATGGACTCTGCATTCAAAGAATAATTAAAGACTCCCTACGCGTTTCGAGATCAGTTATCTCTCATCAGGGGCTGGCTTCATTTTTATTGGTGCTTGTGATGTATTGCGTTCAGTGCGCTCGATCTCCACTGCATGTTAGGACTTATAGTCCTTGGGAGTTCATATTACATCTTTAGTAGACTTACACAGGCACCTTGAAGCGGGTCTTTTCCTTAGTAGGAATTGAGCGACGATCAGTTTCTATTGTAGATGCTACAAGCTAAGTTAAGTTATAAGTTATATAAAATATGTTCGAGACGTGAGCTGTAGATCACATGCTGTGCATAGCTCGCCATCTAGTGTTGGGTCCGGATGTTTGCACTTGTTAGGATTAGCGTACAATTAGGACAGTGCCATCCACTCCGAGATAGAAAGGGACAAAGTCTTTTACCATTTCTACAGCAGAGTTTTTAATCATAGGATTAGCACAGTGCTATCCTTGCTGAGCTGTAAAACCTTTTACCACTCCAGGCACAGTATTACAGCTTTGGATTTGTAAATCCCATCCAAGCCAACCTGAAATGAATGAAAGTAACCCCAGACACTGTCCTAATCCTACGCTTGAAGACGTTGATAGAAAAGCTGACATTTGAGGTGAGCAAACTTAGTGTTGCTTGTGTTGAGAATGCTCTATACTGGAGCTGCTTTCCATCCAAACTTGGGAACTACCAAGAGTTCTCTGCTTCTTTTTTTGCATAATTTATGCGTCACTCTATGCCTGAAAGGGAATTTCTTTGACTTCTACTGGGTGCTCCCTTGTGTCTGCACAAAGCTGTACCTCTCTGAAGAGCTCTAATGAGAGAGAAACACGTGTCAGGAGTTCCTTTTATTCATTTCAGGTTGGCTTGGATGGTATTTACCAATCCAAAGCTGAAATACTGTGCCTGGAGTGGTAAAGAGCTGTGGCCATTTTACAGCTTGACAAGGATAGCACTGTGCTAATCCTATAGGTAAAAACTTTGCTGTAGAAATAGTAAAACACGTTGTCCCTTTCTATATCGGCGTGGATGGCACTGTCCTAATTCTATGCTTAAAGACTTTGATAGAAAAGCACACATTTAAGGTGAGCAAACTTAGAGTGTCGCTGGTGTCGAGAATGCTCCATACCGAAGCTGCTTTCCATCCAAACTTGAGAACTACCCAGAGTTCTCTGCTTATTTTTTTGCATGTATATATATATATATATATATATATATTTATCCAAACATTCTCCCATCAGGAAAACACGTACAACGACACTCCAGGAGTTGCTGTGCTTGAAAATTTAATTGGCAGCAAAAAACAAACATATATATATTAATATGTGTGTGTGTGTGTGTACCATACCACTTCTGCTCGATTCCCTGCCACTGGAATCCGAAAAGGAACGGACACCTCTTGAGTTCGTGCAATTTCTTTATTTGAAAATGTGCCCAGCTGCCATGGCGCGTTTCAGCCCCTACAGGCCTTGATCACATGAAGTACCCATACTTCCCCCACAATTTAAAGTGCCAATGCAATAACAACTGAAAACAGACTGCCCGTTTTTTTCCTCAACAGCCTTATCACTGTTACGTTTCAAGGGTACAGGTAATTAGATATAACATACTTTTTTGCATGTGCAAAATGGCGCAGTGAGAAAATCATATAACTTCACATTAAAATTCATGTGCAATTGTTAACCTTAATTTCGGCAAGATGTGCAAAAATCGCAATACTGTCTATACAATTTACACAACTTTTAATAAGGACCGTTGTAATAATTTTATGCAAACTGTGCAAAAGTATTGGTATAAATACCTTTGCCCTATTTTTGTCATCCTGTGCAAACATCGCAATACTATCAGAATAAATACCTAATATTAACAATTTTTACTAATTATGTGTAAAATACTGTAAACAATTAATACGATGTACAAATAACGCTCCTAAATGGTCCGCTGCACCTGTGCAAACCATGCCTAAGAATACCATGTTTTTTCTACACCTGCACTGTATCTTAAAAAATACTACAGTGATAAAATTAGCTGTTCCCACAATCTGTTTAAATATTTTGTTAAAACGTGCTAAGAACTTCAACAAAAGGTTGTACTGCCTCTGTAGTGTTTAACTAACCCTATACATAAAGTGCATGAATGTGAACATATTAGTTTTTTTTAATCAGCTTCCCATAGGAGGCCTGAATCGGAACTCCCTGGTAGCTCTAAATGGGGAAACAAAGTGCGTAGGAAGGGGACTCAGCGAAGGAAATACCTAATATATATCCTATTAGGTCATATATACATCTATAACTTATACCTAAAAGCTAAAAATGTAGGAAATCTTTTTTCAGCTGGCCAAATGGAGTTTTAACTAATCCTAGTTAAATGGGTCTCATAACCAAGTGTGTCGATCCTCAGTTGTATTTAGGCCATTCGAGCTCTTGCTATCCAATCCCAAAATGTATTTGGTCTCAAGACGTCTAAAAATGGCCTCCCTATTACCTCCTCGTTTGAGTGGTGGTACAGTATCTATTACATAGTATTTCAGTTTGTCCAGATCTTTATCATGGACCTCTCTGTAATGACGAGCCACAGAGTAATTCGGATCTTCAATGGTGATGGCCCTTATGTGCTGGAGCACTCTCTTGTGGACTTGCAGCTCTGTATTGTCCAACGTCCAAAGCGCACTTCAGCACATAAACTGCAAATTCCGATTTACAGGTTGGCCACTTATCAATAATGTAGGGCTTATCCTTAAAAGGTGATATAAAAGAGGTTTTACTTATTCCATACTTGCAAGCTCTACAATTGGAACATTTGAAAAAAAACCTCCTGCTGGCAAGCCAGTTACTGGCAATTTTGCTCTCAGGCTGTTTTTAACCACTAAGTCTCTGGTGCTGGGGGCCTTCTGTAAGTGACCGTAGGAGTACGTTTCAGAAAAGGGGGTGGTGATGAACAGAGTGTCTGAATTAAGCAGACCACTCTTACCCAGTCCGAAGATCAGGGCTTGATCCATCACCGTTATTTAGCTCACTGCACCATCCCAGCTCGGCTGGTTTGCCCTGTTCCCATCATGCACTGGGACAGGAACAGACTAATTTGCATGTAGCCAGGTTCTGAGCTGGGATGGTGCAGTGAGCTAAAAAACGGTGATGATCAAGCCCTGATCTTTGGACTGGGTAAGAGTGGTCTGCTTAATTCAGACACTCTGTTCATCACCACCCCCTTTTCTGAATCATTTTGTCCACCATAAGCGTGGAAGGGTATACTCAGATGTGAGTCCCTTGCTCATTGCACCATCAGGATTCAAGCAAGCCGGGCCGACGACGGCTGAAATGCCAGAAACCGGTCCCCGGAAGCTTGTTTCCTTCCCAGTATAAGAAATGGCTTGGTAGTTTGGTTTGCCCTGTTCCCATCATGCACTGGGACAGGAACAGACTAATTTGCATGTAGCCAGGTTCTGAGCTGGGATGGTGCAGTGAGCTAAAAAACGGTGATGGATCAAGCCCTGATCTTTGGACTGGGTAAGAGTGGTCTGCTTAATTCAGACACTCTGTTCATCACCACCCCCTTTTCTGAATCGTAGGAGTACGTGACATCTTTTCACCCAATATGGGGTCACTTAAAATTAGATGCCAATTCTTTCTCAGTTTGCTGGAAAGACTATCCTTTTGTTTGTTATATTGTAAGGATAAGTCTGGGACTATCACTTGATTGTTCTGATCTTTTGTGGGTTTGATTGTTATCTCGTGGTGGTTTATTTATCAAAGTATTACGTGATAATGCTCTTGTGCGTTTGATGGCATCATCTATTACCCGTATTGAGTAGCCTCTTTCTAGGAATCTCTTTTTGCACTCCTCCTGTGCCTCTGACAAGTCTTCCTCCCTACTGCATATTCTGCGGATTCTGAGCATTTCGCCAAAGGGAAATGTAGTATAGTGTTGCCGGCGGTTGGTTTTGATGGAGTTTAGTTTCCAGCATACCTCCAGCAACAAATACCTCAACATCTAGAAAGGTAATGTATTTATCACTGATACTGTAGGTAAAGTGAATATTGAGTTCATTGATATTCAATTAAGAGATAAACTCTTCTGCACTACCTCTATCTCCACGCCACACCACAAAAAGATCATCTATATAACGGGCCCACTTCACAATATTCTGTGTCATAATATCAGCATATTGTGTTGTTAAAATCATTCTCGGCCATCATCCCATATGTTAGCAGGTGTAGCTAGGGGAAAAGCTCGCCCCCATAGCTACACCTCTTACCTGATAATATACCTGCTGGTTAAACAAAAAATAATTGTTATCCAGACAGAAATTTCTAAGATCCAATAACATCTTGGTATGTGCATAATATTCAATTGGTCTAGAACCTAAATAAAATTCCAAGGCTCTTAACCCATCATCATGTTGAATGGATGTGTATAAATTCGATACATCTAATGCAATGAGTAAATATTCATTGTTCCATTCAAATTCTTGTAGCTGTTTTAAAAAATCAGTTGTGTCCCTGATGAATGATGGGAGGGTCTTTACGGAGCAAAGATGGCATGCACTCACTTATGGTGAAGGGCTTAAACAACAAAACCCAATGCGTGGGTAAGGCAGTCACTGAAACACTTACGGTTTTGTTAGTGTTGGAAAGAATCATTTTAATATACGTCTTTTGTGCGCTTATATGTACATATTTTCACTGAAATATAAGGATAATTTATACGGCTGTGTGTGTATATATATACACAGGAAGTACCCAGCTCGATAGAAACATTGAGGAGAGAAGAGATCACGCAAAAAAGAGATCCAAGTAATCTCAAACAGAAATCAAGATTCTTACCGCATGTCACACACGATGCCATTGATGTCTTCAATGATGCTATCTTACAGGATCTGGAAAAAATGACAACCAAAAACATGGAACTAACAAGAAATTCCAACATCTTGCGAATGGAATGGCAAGCCATCAAATCGCTGAAGGAGGACAGCTCGATCGAAATTAAACCCTCAGAACATTGTGATTTTCAGTAAAACCAAATATAAACAAGAGGCTTTAAGACAATTACAAAACAAAGACTGTTACTCGATCATTAACAGAAAGGATTTTGAAAAATGCACGATGGACTATCACGCACTATTAAAAGGGTGGAGGGATGAAGGGATGCTCAATAAAGATGAATTTGAATACTTATATTGTGAGCACCCAATAATTTCCACATTCTACCACCTCCCTAAGGTGCACAAAGGCATCAAAAATCCCCCGGGGAGACCTATTGTCTCCTCAATAGGAAGCCTCATGGAAGCTACATCCAGGTTTATTGATAACTACTTGTCCCCCTTTGTGAGAGATCTGCCCTCCTATGTAAGGGACACCCAAGACTTCTTAAGGTTAATAGACGGCATCAAGTGGGAATCAGACATGCTTCTGATCACCCTAGATGTTGCCAACTTATATACCTGTATTGGACATCAAGAAGGACTCTCAGCAGTGAAATGGTTTCTTGGGAAGAAGAGCATGCAATATTATCAACATAATTGCATGCTTCTCCAAAGGAGTTCTGCTTATATAATAACATCTTTTTATTTGCAGGTGTGATGTACCGCCAGACTAGAGGGACCGCCATGGGCACGTGCCTGTCCCGAGCTACGCGAACTTGTTCGTGGGCTGGTGGGAGAAGCACGTGGCCTGGGGGGGGACCAACGAAAAATGGTTGGATCACATAATGATCGGGACTAGATACATTTATGACCAGTTAGTCATTTGGCGAGGTGACAGATCCTCGGCTGAGGAATATGTTGCAACGTTACATGACAACAGTCTCAACCTAAGATTCACGAGTACCATCAGTGACAGATCTGTACACTATCTCGATCTAGATGTCTTTACAGTGGGAAGCTCTCTACAAACGAAACTCTATCGGAAACCCACAGCGGGCAATACCGTATTACATGCGGCAAATCATCATCCCAAAAGTATGATAAGAAACATTCCTTTTGGTGAATTGCTCCGCCTGAAGAGGAATTGCTCAGACCATAGCGATTTCTCACAGGCACAAGAGGCAGCTGTATCAAGATTCCTAGATAGAGGGTATTCGAAAACATCACTAAAGGATGCCTCGAATAGAGTAGAGCTCACAGACAGAAGGGACCTCTTGAAGAACAGAAAGAAAGCAACTGAATCTGAGACAGTGAAAAGAATGATTACCACCTATAACATGAGGTCTAACAAGTTGGATCAAATCCTGAACAACAATTGGCATATCCTCAAAACGGATATAGTCCTAAAAAATAAGTTAGCCCCCAAATCATCTGTAACTTACAGACGTCAGTCCCTCAGCGACCACCTGACTAGAAGTCATTTTGAGGAACCCTCCAAACCATCGAAAATGAAATTGATCCCAGGCTTTTTCCCTTGCATGCACTGCACGGCTTGCAAGTACCGCAAGAAGCGGACCAAATATGAGGGGAGACCCAATGACCCACGACCCACCGGAACAATTACTAAATTTCTGAATTGTAATTCAGAATTTGTAATTTATTGCCTGGTTTGCCCATGCTCTAAGAGGTACATCGGGAGCACCATCAACCCGGCAAAAAAACGTATCTTAGAGCACATGCGTGCCATAACAAACGGAGATAAAAGCTATCCGGTGGCACGCCACTTTGAAACCCACCATAATAGCAATAGGGACCTATTGACTTTCTTCCTCATAGATCAGCTAGAGAGAAAAGAACCAGGTGGGGACAAAATTAGATCATTGAGGGCGTTAGAATCTAAATACATTATTGATCTCCAGAGCATGCAACCTATGGTGTTGAATAACGATGAGGAACTTTGGGTACACCTTGAATAGACCAACTGTCTGGATACTGGAAATGAAATCTAAATCCAGACTCCAAAGAGAAAGAAAAAGGGAAGAAAAAAATGGGGTCCTCTAAATACAATTTGAATAATGAAATCTGAACGAAACGCAGAAAGGCAGAAAATATGACAACATCTCTCACTCTCGTAATACTGTCAGATTTTAATGTATGACTATATTGATATATTTGCCCATTCAGGGCGAGACAAGAGGAGGTGAAAAAACGAATATAACCACAAATGCCCATTCAGGGCGGCAAAACAACTGCATATTACAATCTAAGAAAACTTTAATAAGGGGAAATCTATTAATATGTTGTTAATTAAATAATTTATATCTCGAAATGGGAGTACTACCAATGAAAATGCCTTATATTACACAAAAGTGAAACAAGAATTCAATCGTCATTATACAATGTATGTGGAATTTGTGAACTCACCATTGCGAACAGGTGTAGTCTTGTTTAAAACTAGAAGCAACTGATTGTTTGTTCCCCCTTAAACGAATGTGGTGTGATATGCAACATAATGAAATGTATAATGAATTTATGTGGTGGGTACCACATTGTTTTTAATTGCACAAGCACTTTATCAACCCCATTCTCCTTGTATAATCAATTTAATGTCTTTTTTTCGATGTCTTTATATCAAAGCATACTGTAAGATGGCCGCCGCAAAGAACTTGGCGCCTTAGTCCTCTCTCTATTACTAGAAAGGGGTGGAGATAAAATGGTGTCTATTCCAATGCACTGGTTGACACTGAGGAAGCCTTAACGGTGAAACGCGTCTGTTCTCTTGGGGGCAGGGGGGTCTGCCAATAAATGATCTTTAAAATCACAGCTCGGAGTTCCGTCTACTTTCGTGATAAGAAACGAGTGTGTTTCACTATATATATATATATACACATATACACACACACACACACACACACACCAACTCCAGTTTCTGGACAGGGACTCCACTTATAATTAAAAGAAATTCTCATTTATTTCGGTTATTTCAGTCCTTAGGTTATATATATATTCCACCAAAACTATAGCTTCAACCCAAGTCTCTTGTCATGGCGGGTAACACAGCAGGGTCTCCACCCCTTATTTATCCACAAAAATCCAGTGAATAATTCTGGCGCCGTGGTCCCTAGACATAAACGTGTTTTATTGCAACTAAGTCCTGACGCGTTTTGGAGTTACGACACTCCTTTCTCACGGGCCCGTGAGAAAGGAGTGTTGGGACTTTGTGTTGCAAAAAACATGTTTATGTATGGAGGCCATGACGCAGTGTCTTTCTTGAGAAGGAACTATTCACTGGATTGGTGTGGAGATTATACATATATAGTGATTGCCTTTGAAAAAAGCACTGTTAAAGTTCAGTAATGGTTTCAAATTAAAACAAATAAAATACCACATTTAGGGGTCGATTAGGATCGCGGACGGACTTGAGTCCGTCCGCGACCCCAGAGTATGAGGGAACGTCCGCATGGGCTGCGGCGTTCCCTCATGTGCGATTAGGATGTGACCGCCACCCTGGCGGTCACATCCTGGATATTTAACATTGCGGCGGGTGCTGCTTCAAGCAGCACCCGCCGCAATGTTAAAAGTGCATGTGTAACATTTACATGCACAAAGCGGCAGGCACCGCGCGGTGCCTGCCGCATTGTGCATGTAAATGCTGGGGGGTACCATAGGTACCCCCCATGTGCACCCCCCACCCACCAACACCCTGGGGGCCCGCAACGGGCCCCCAAAATCAAAAGTACACATGCTTTTCCACGGCGGAAAAACCGCCGCGGAAAAGCATGTTTTCAAATGCTTCCTAATTTGGCCGGCGGTGTCTGATAGACACTGCCAGCCAAATGAGAGCTTTTCCGCCGCGGTTGTAATCCGACCGCGGCGGAAAAGCAGCGGACAGAAACCAAGACCCACCAGCCATCGTAATGTGGCGGTGGGTCTTTGGTGAGCCCGCAATGGATTTTCCGCCTCCTCCGGGCCGGAGGTGGCTTCCGGCGGCCCAGAGGAGGCGGAAAATCCTCCATCCTAATCGGCCCCTATGTGTGCAACCTATAGTCTGCATTTCTGTTGTGGGAGTTATAGATTGTGATCTTAACCATAATCTGTGTATTTCAGTTTTTTCCGGTTCCAATTCATAACCACACCTGTACTTTAACTGTACAGCTTTTTTTAGGGAATTTCCAGGATTTTGTTTTAAAACGTACGTTGATGTGGTATAGCTAAAAGTCACCATAACATAATTTTAATCTCTGGGTTTTTAATCTGAATTGATGGGGTTTATTGAGCTCTATGCCATATGCAACAGTTCCCTCTGCCCAACCTGCCATAATTAGACAGCCTCACTATTTTGTGCTATGCAGATTTGTAGAGCGCACTGTCTCCCGGAAGGGTATTCTGGCCCTAAGCAGGTGTGAGTCTAGCCAAACAAAGGTTCTAATTTGACTACTCAAAGCCAGGTCTTCTTCACCTTCTTGCGGAATTCAGTAAGTGAGGAGGAGGCTCTTACGTGTAGCAGCAGTTCATACCATGCTTTAGGAGCGATGTAGTAGCGCCGGATCTGGTTTTCCGTATGCGTGGGATATGTGCAAGTAGTAGTCCAGACGAGAGGAGACGTCTGGAAAGTTTTTGAAAGCAGGTGCGATTCTTGTGGTATGCTGGCCCAGTGTTATGTATTGCCTTGAAAGGGTGGGTGAGGAGTATGAATTGTGGTACTTTGTGAATGGGGCGCCAGTGGAGCGCCTTCAAGTGTGTTGTGATGTGAGTGCGGTGTGCAAGATTGAGGATGATTCTGGCTACCGAGTTTTGAATAATGATCTGCAGCCTTCTGGTGAACTTTTTTTTATTTTGGCCCTAAGCAGGTGTGAGTCTAGCCAAACATAGGTTCTAATTTGACTACTCAAAGCCAGGTCTTCTTCACCTTCTTGCCGAATTCAGTAAGTGAGGAGGAGGCTCTTACGTGTAGCAGCAGTTCATACCATGCTTTAGGAGCGATGTAGAAGCGCCGGATCTGGTTTTCCGTATGCGTGGGATATGTGCAAGTAGTAGTCCAGACGAGAGGAGACGTCTGGAAAGTTTTTGAAAGCAGGTGCGATTCTTGTGGTATGCTGGCCCAGTGTTATGTATTGCCTTGAAAGGGTGGGTGAGGAGTATGAATTGTGGTACTTTGTGAATGGGGCGCCAGTGGAGCGCCTTCAAGTGTGTTGTGATGTGAGTGCGGTGTGCAAGATTGAGGATGATTCTGGCTACCGAGTTTTGGATAATGATCTGCAGCCTTCTGGTGAACTTTTTTTTATTCCAGGATAGAGTGTGTGCACCTGTAGACCAACATAAGTGTGACCTGGGTGTGATGGTTTTTTGGGTGCCATTTGAAAATCTTCCCTAGCATCTTCAGTGTAGAGAAGCATGCGGCGACGACCGCATTAGCTTAGGCATGTTTAAATTGCTATTGATGATACCAAGGTTCTTCGCTTGGGTTGTGAGGGGTGGGTGTCGGTCATAGCTCAGTTGGCCACCCGGTGGAGTCCCGCAGTGATGTGCTCATCCCAAAGATCACAATTTTGATCTTGTAGGTGCTCAGCTTTAGACAGATAGCCTTCATCCAGTGGGCAGCTTTAGTCATGCAGGCATTGAACTTGATCCGGATACTGGGTGTCTTTTTTGTGAGGGATAGAATGAGTTGGTGTTGTCAGCATAGGAGAGGACATTGATGTCATGAGAGCAGATGATGCTGGCTAGAGGAATCATGTATATGTTGAAGCGGATCCGGCTCAGGAAGGATCCTTGTGGAACTCCGCAGATGAGGTCGCAGGCATCCTAGGTGTACGGTGCCAGCCTGAATGACTGGGTTCTTCCAATCAGGAATGCGCAGATTCATCAGAGTACATGTCCGTGGATTCCGATGTTGTGTAGGTGTTGGATACGTATGGAATGAGAGACTGTGCCAAATGTTGCAGAGAGATCCAGGACGGTAAGAACGGCCTCTGTCCAGAATCATGCAGATGTCATCCATGGCGACAATGAGAGCTAGTTCCATTCTGTGGTTGGGTCTAAAATCAGACCTAGTGCTGTTGAGGAGTTCGTGGTTGTTTGGGTATGCGTTGAGGTGTCTGTTTCTCCTAGCCCTGCGGCTTCGGAAGGGTAGCAGGGAGATTGGTCTGTAGTTGGCAAGCATTGAAGGGTTCACAGAGAGTTTCTTCAGCAATAGGCGGACAGTTTCCAAGCTTCGAGAAAAGATGTAGGCCTTCAGAATGAATTTGAGCATGGTGCTGGTAGCTTGCAGTCCACTCGATTAAGCATGGTGAGGGCTGATGGGGCCCTTGAGTGGATGGTCTTAATGGTGGTTTCTTTTTGGGTGATGAATGGCCATTTGGTTATCATTGGTTCTTTGAATAAGATAAGAAGGTGTTTGGTGAGGTCTCTCTGGTCCGGTGGTGGGCTGCTGCTGCTATAAATGGTGAGGTTTTGTTTCCTGAAGAATTTAGAGAGATTGTTGCAGAGGTCCTGCCAAGGAGTGATTGAATTGGAGGTGGCCGATGGTGAGGTGAAAGATTTTACTATAGCGAAGATTTCTTTACTTTTTTTGGTGCTGAAACCGATGCTGTCCATCACGGGAGCTCTTTTGATTGCCCAGATCATTTGGTGGTATTCTCTTAAGATGGATTTGAATGCATTTCTTTATCCAGTATTAGGGTATCTTTCATAGATTCACATGCCTGAATCATTTCCCTTCGTCTGGATGGGTGTCCCCGGTACATAAGAAAAGTAATGTCTCACTAGACATATAGGGCTAGCTGTAGGTGGCTAAATACCAGTCGGTAAAATCGAAATTCTGTAAATTTCAGCGTTACTGACCGGTATTTAGCCATATGAGATGTAGGTATTAACGAATGCCATTGGTAATAACGAATCGGTAAATTAAAGGGAAATCAGTTACCGATTCGTTATTTACCGATCGTCCGACACCGAAACTACAAAATACAGAATCGGTAAATAAGAAATCAGTAAAAATGTGGTAATGCGATGTACCAAAAATCAGTAATACTGTATTTGTGCAAATCCGGTATTTAATATTAGTTAATTTCCACTGACCCAGAGCAGGTGGTAATCGGGTGCAGTGCACAAAAACAGGCCCAAAATGCAACGGTCTGAACACAATGGCGGCCCTCTACGTTATAGCAAGGCAGCTAAGTTTGTGAGTAGCAGGACTGAGGGTTTGGAGACGGGAAGAGCGTGTGTACAGACTGCGTGTCACACTGTTCCAAATGACTGAGGTAGAAATACATGACCGGTACAGGCTACACCCACAAACCATCCTAAACCTGATACAGGACCTGCAACCATACCTGGAGCATCAGACATCAAGGGCGCATGCCATACCAACACATGTGCAGGTGCTCTGTAGCCTGCACCTACTCGCTTCAGGAATCTACTAGGGTGTGATAGCTGCAGCAGGTGGTGTGTCACAGAATTGCCTGTCCCGTTTCTTCAACTCCTTTTTGGACGCCATGATGCAGAGAATGCATCACTCCATATGCTTCCCCAGCACACAGCCGAAGCTGCAGAAGACCAAGCTGAATTTCTACCAAAAGGCACAGTTCCCACATGTCATAGGCTGCATCGATGGGACCCACATACCAATCTGCCCACCTGCAGCTACAGAATACATATACCGCAACCGCAAATCCACTCACTCCATCAACGTGCAGGTGGTATGTGATGCAGACTACATCATTACTGACATTGTGGCCAAATTCCCAGGGAGTACCCATGACTCCTACATATTCAGGAACAGTGGGAGCTATACACGTCTGGCTGCTGGTGAATTTGGAGAAGGATACCCTCTAGGTAAATCAATGTGACACACCCTGATGTATACTTTGCAAGAATGTATTGGTGACCCAAATTAATGGCACTTTCTTTCCCATTTGGGTGACAGCACATATGCCGTCCGGTCATTCATCCTAACTCCATACCTCACCCCATCCACCCCAAGTGAGAGGAGATACAATGTGGCACATAAAAGCACGCACAACGTTGTGGAGCGCACCTTTGGACTACTAAAAAGCAGGTTTTGTTGCCTCCACAAAAGTGGAGGTGCCCGTCGGTACCACCCCATCATCTGCTGCAAAATAATAGCAACAGGTGCAATGCTGCATAACCTTGCCACAAAGAAAGGAACAGCAGTGGAACTAACTGACTGAGGACGAGGGTGAGGACTATCCACAGCGCAGCCGGTGTGGCAGCAGCACCGGATGGGAGACACAGATGGACTGAGATAACACTCAACTATTTCTGAGTGAGTAAGGAGACATAACCAGTTACTGTATTTGAGTGATGGTGTTTAATGATCAAAGCACACCACCAAGATCAAAAGCAGTGTCCATACAAACATGGGTTACATCACCCATTTCAGTTCAACCATATCATGGCTGCCTCTATTTCTTGCACCCAAGCGCTGCACTGCCACGTTCCTTTGCCCCACTGTCGGCACTGGCAGTTTGTCCAGGGCCAGCCCTGTGGTGTTCTCTGCGCCTCCTGGTCTCTGTGGGAGAGGGTGTGATGATAATACGGCTAGTAGCCTCCTCATTTTCCCCCCCATCAGCTGTAATGGCCACCTTGTCTGTTTGCAGCACTTCCAGTGCAGTGGTCACTGTGACCAGCCCCCTAGACTACATTGTGCCATCTGCTCCTGCATGGCTATTGAGCGTCTGCACATAAGAGAGGTTGCAGTGGACAGGCGGTTCATCGCCTTGGTGTAATTATCCAGTTTCTGCTTCTCCCTGCGCCTAGAGAGACTGTCCTCCTCCAAATTGCTGCAGAGCTGCCTCACAGCCGCCGCCACGTCACTCATGCCCTCAGCCATGGTGGTGTTCATGGCCGTCATGCCCTTTTCAATGTGAGGACTGGCTGCTCTTGCCCTGCGGGTCTGGATGATGTGTGGGCGCGCTCTGTTGGGGACTGTGAACTTGCCCTGTTGCCGTCCTCAGCCACTGTTGACTGTTGGCCCCCTGTGCTGTCCTCCTCAGACACCTCCATCTGCTGGAGGGCGGCCACTGCATGCCTCCTGCCTGATGGTGGTGGTGACGTAGATTGTGGCGGTGGTGATGGTGGCGTTGAAGGTCGCTGTGGTGATGGTTGTGGTGGTGGTGGGGTTGTGTGACCTGCAGGCGACTGGTCCTCCTCCTCTTGTCTCCTCTCTGGCCTGGGTGCCTTCCCTCTGCTCCCCTCTGCTGTACTGCGAGATGTCTCGTCTGTGAAAACAGAATGTAAATATGCTATCTGGCAGGATTTGCATTGTAACATAATGCCTGCCAATCACACTGACTGTCCTCGGCTTGCTAATTGCGGTCACATGCCTTTGGGATTGCTGGACTGGCTGTTCTGAACATGTTACTTCTGATTACATCTCCCATAATGCATCCCAGGTTACTTCTGATTACATCTCCCATAATGCATTCCAGGTTATGAGTAAAACATGTACTGGAGTGGGAGTCCTTATGCCTCTCTGGGCATTGGGGGTGGGGAGGGGGGTGCACAGCATGCTGTGCATACATCTTGTTGGCAGCTCTGGCAGAGCTGTCTGCGTCGCCAACCCCACTCACACTCTCCAGCTGGAGGGTGGACTCAACCACGAGCTCCAGGGCAGTTGGTGCAGGTGGTGTGCTCCTCCCTCCTCCAGTTTTGCTGACCTGCTTCTGCCTCTCTGCCATCCTCACCTTTGCAGTCTTCCTCAGGTCATACCATCTTTTTTTAAGATCTTCAATGGAGCGCTGGGTGACTCCGATGGCATTGATCTTGGTCTGAATAGCAAGCCAGATCTGTCTGTTTTTGTGAATCTGGCACATGCAGGGACTGCTTGCCGAACAACTTGTCATGGTCCTTGGTGACATCTTCGATGAGGACCTCCAGCTCCCTCTAGCTAAATTTCTGCTTTCTTTTTCTTTCTGCTCCCTCCTTCTCCCTTTCCTGGTTTGCCATTTTGCTTGGTTTTGGATGCAAAAATAGGCTGTGTTGCTCTTGGCTCCTCTCTGCTCTGCTCCCTGCCTCACAGGCAGCTCCAGGTTCAGTGCAGCTGCCTGGGTGTGGCCACTTCCTGTTTGGGAGGTCATTGGGATGCACGGGATTGGCTGATTCCACAAAACCAAATTTTTAAATTACCAAATCCGTATTTACCGATTCGGTATTTACGATTCGGTATTGGGGTATCGGTAATTTTTTTTACCGATCCATTCCAAATCACAATTTTTTACCGATTAATACCGATTCGGTAATTTTTACAAAATCTTTACGTACATCGGATATACCGATTCCTTAATACCGAATCGGTAAAATTCGGTATTAAGGAATCTGTATTTCACGATTACCTACATCTAGCCCATAGAGAGCTAGGCCAAAGGCCTCACATTAGTAACATATCCAGGTCTTTTTGTAATGAGGACCAAACTCTAGAGAACAACCAATCAGCGATCACCACCCACTGGAACCTTCCTGGAAGGAGCTCTAGTCCTTCAGATTTTCTACCGCATGTCGTGCTAAGGGAGTCTCCACTGAGCTCTGCTCAGCTTTGCCTTGTTTCTGGAATTCAAGTGGTTTTTTCTTCAAAATTACTTCTTCTGAGTGAAGTTCTCTTTATCTTCATGTCAGATACTCCGAAAAAAGGCCTTTTTAGGCCCCGTGCTTCCTGCAATAAGAAGAGGGTTCATGTCGAGGACCAATATAAAGACTGCCTCTACTGTCTTTATCCGGACCATTCATCGAAAGACTCTGAGGTATGTCGTACCTTTCATCAAAGACTCTAAAAGACCGGGAGGGACGTCTTTTAATTTGGCTCCAGAGGCTTAAAGACCGAGAACACTCCTTGTCCTCTGAGGAGAGTGAGGGCTCATCAAAGTCTTCAAAAACCTCACAGAAAAGGCCCAGAGATGCTTCTCCAGGTCCTTTGTCACAGCCCCCTCAAAAGAAGACGCAGAAAGTCTTCAGAAGCAAAACTTGAGGCTTTACCAACCAAGGTTTCTCCACCAAGGATTTTGCACACCTTTAAAAAGCCTACTTCAGCCCCGTCGACGACCACTTTGTCGACGGTGGTCTCGACGATGACAAAATCTCCTTCTACAGCTGTGGGAGTAACTTCGTTGACGACGACAATCTACATCCTTGGCGTCCTCACCATCGACCTTGACGACGTTGACTTCATCGTCGACTGCTGTTATGCCATTGTCGTCGAAGATCAAGATTAAGAAATCGTCGTCCACGTCCAAGTCCGCGTCGACGCCACGCTCGACGATGAGCACATCGCCGAGAACGTCGACGAGGAGTGTTCTGTCAGCCTACTTCAGCCCCGTCGACGACCACTTTGTCGACGGTGGTCTCGACGATGACAAAATCTCCTTCTACAGCTGTGGGAGTAACTTCGTTGACGACGACAATCTACATCCTTGGCGTCCTCACCATCGACCTTGACGACGTTGACTTCATCGTCGACTGCTGTTATGCCATTGTCGTCGAAGATCAAGATTAAGAAATCGTCGTCCACGTCCAAGTCAGCGTCGACGCCACGCTCGACGATGAGCACATCGCCGAGAACGTCGACGAGGAGTGTTCTGTCAACTTCTCTCTCATCGTGGACGACGGCGACTTTGTCGGCGGGAGCTTTGTCGACGTTACCTTCAGATGTGTCCGTTGGTGTTCCACCGTCGACGTTTTTAATAAAATGCTATCTCTTCCTATCTGTGAGCTGGCTTCATTGTGTGTGACAGCATTCTGCTCTTTTACAAAGTAATTTTGTTCAGTGCCAGAAATTTCTATGGCAATGTGGCCTTTATGAGACCAAATACTATCTGCCATTAAGAACGCGCTGGCAAACAGCACCATGCCTACCTGATAATCCCAAGGTAGAGAAAGGAGCATAGTGTAGGCCAAGTGAGTAACCAGAAAATGTAAAGACCCCCCACGTTGATTCAAAGTTCTTATGACACCACGCAAGCAAAAGAAATTCATTGGAATCCTCTCCAGAATAGCTCTCTTGTCTCTTCCATCTAAACATCTATCCATTCATCCTGTAGTGTAGTTCCTATATTACCAATAGGCTCTGCGCATTGGAATAATATATCCTGTAGTTTAGACATAGGACTGAGGTCGAATAGGTCTCTACCGAATATATTAGACTTAATTGTGAGTGCCAGCTAGCTCAGAGGTCACTAGAAACTTTCACGAATTCACAAGAAGGGATTAGTTTCTGACAACCGCATAAAAATGACAACTTTGTTTCCCAAGAATAAGAAATCAATCTCTAGAGTCGTGGAAACAATAGGATAGCTATTTGACTCAGTCAATCGTGCATGCTTCGTTTCACCAGAGGTGCTTAGAAAATAGAGAGACGGGCGTTTTCAATAAAAAGTATTTATTGAACAGTCTTCTTTCTCAAGCATAAGAAATGTACTGCTACAATCGTAGTACTGGTTATAAAGTACAGGGTGTATAATACGATAAGTATTATAAAGTAGTACTGTAATAGCATGATATGGTTTCTAAGCCATAAAACACCTAAAATACATATAATACATACAGTGATAAAATAATGACTACAAGTACTCAACTGGTGCTTCTAACATACGCCTACCCCGGTGTACCTAACCTAAGTCTAGTACAAGGGAAGAAGTAAGTGAGGAGTAGCCTAAGTTTAGTATTTTTCCGCCAAGAATCTATCCAAGAATTCTCTAAGGGTCTCATCAGCTCCGTACCTTGGTTTAGAATGAAGGAGGTCTTGTATCTCTCTCTCAGGACTCGATTTCCCAGCACCCCGCAAGGGTAGCCTGGAAACACTGGAGCTGGATTTCTCGGCAGGAGATAAAGACAGAGTCTCAGTGTATCTGCTGGAGGGTCGGCTTCCTTCGGCACTTGCTGCTGCAGGGCGTCTTGCAAGTAGATAGTCGATCTGCTCCAAACCACTGTGTGTCTTGTCTGGGCAAATGTAGGCATATTTATACTTTGAAGGTGCCGAGTTTGACGTATGATTGGACTTAATAACGTCATCAAAGACTCAGTTCTTCGAAAACTCCATGATTTCCTAGATAAATTAGTATTCAGGCAAGGGGAAGTCCCTAGCTGCTGAAAGCGGGTTTTTCTAAGAAATCGTTGTTGATTCTCGGAACTTAGTGGAAGTAGCCATGCCGTATTTGGACTGCATAGGCTCGGTCTAAATATGGTAATGATTTCTATGCCTACATAAGGATAGGGTAATTTATACCTATATAAGGGCATGAATCAAGAAAATTACACTAGGGTCCTAGATTCATTTACAACAATCCTTTCACTCCCTGATATGTAGCATTTCACCTTTACATTGGCACCCATTCATTCTTTTATCCATTAGCCTTTCACCAATCTTTCGTTCATCTGTTCATCCGTCAGTCCTTCCACTCATCCATATCCAAACCTACCCATCCATCTCCAAACCTATCCATTTCAACCATTCATCCATCCATCCGCTTATCCATACACCCTCCCTTTCACTCCATCTATACACTCTTCCATTCACTCCATCTATCCACCCTCCCTTTCACTCATTCTTCCACCCAGCCTTCGACCCATCCATCAATATTACTTCCACTCATCCTTTTATCCTTTACACTCATCCATCCTTTCGCTCTCTAATCTGTACACCCTGTAACCCATCCACTTATTCACCCTTTACTTCATTATAACATCCTTTGTCCATCCACTTCACTCAACCATCCCGGTCACTCATTCATTCATCCATCCATCCATCCGTCTAGCCAGCCACACTTCTACTCGCTCATCCTTTCATCCACACATCCATTCATTCGTTGAAATTAATTACAAGTCTTTGTCTGCCGAGCAGCAGACAGAAGAGGCCCATCAAGAGCTCCACCTCTACTGTAGCTGCTAAAGCCTATCCAAACCTATCGATCCAACCGATCCATCCTGCCTTCCTTTCACTCATCCATCCTTTTGCTTATCCATCCATCCTTTCACCCCACACATCCTCCTTTTCACTCCTATTCATCCACCCTTTCACTCATCCATCCTTTCACTCATCCATCCATCCCATCCATCCTCCTTTACCTCACCTATCCACCTACCCTTTCACTTCATCCATTTATGCTTTTGCTCATCCATCCATCTTCGTTTCACTCATATATCTATCCACCCTTTCACTAAGCCCTCCTTCCACCTTTACACTCAACTGTCCACCCACCCATCCGTCCCCCACCCAGTCAGCTATCTATTCATCTACTCTCTCACCCATTAATCCACCCTTTCAATAAGCCGTCCATCCTTTCACTCATCAATCCACTTTCAACCTATCCATCCATCTACCCATCCCTTCATTCACCCTTGCACTTATCCTCCCATTCTTTCACACATCCATCCACTCATTCATCCATGCATCTATCCATTCACCCTTTCACTCATTCATCCATGCATCCATAGATTCACCCTTTCACTCATTAATGTATGCATCTATCATCTACTCTTGCACATATTCATCCATGCATCTGTACATCTACCCTTTCACTTATTCATACATGCATAAAACCATCCACCCTTTCACTCACCCACCCACCCTTTCAATTCCATTATAGGCCTTTTGTCTGCGGACCTGCACACTGAAGAGGCCCATCAAAAACTCCACAGCTGCTGTAGTTTCTACAGCGGTGTGTTCACAATGCCCCTGGTGCAGGCACAAAGTGAGATGAGAGGCCTAGTGCAAGGACAGAATTGGGGGTGGCCTTAGGCCTCCATGAAAGCCCATTGGGAAATTGATGAGCTTTAATGTAAGCCCTCGATGACGTAAGATATGAGAGGCCAAGGGGAGCGGGTCAGGGATGCCAGAGAGGGCGGCGGAGGGTGGTGGGGAGGGGTTAGCAGGTTCAGGCACCGTGTGTAACATAAGGTGTACAGGAAAGGCAAAGTACAAAGGAGGGGGTGCATGAGAAGGGAAAGCAAAGTGAGTTGAAGATGAGGCCCAGGAGTGGAGCAGAGAATACAAGGCAGGGGTCATACAGTTAAAGTCAGAGCAAGGGGCAAGAGGCAGGTAAGGCAGCCTCTTACATGCCATTGCTGCGAGTGTACTGGAGCTGCAGAAGCTCCATGTTTGTCTCATGCTTGAAGAAAATAAAAGGACCAGAGGTGGGCCTGGAAGCCACACAAGCTTATCAATCTGGCTCCAACTTTAAGCTCTGCTTTATCATTTTGTTGTTCTGTTCTGGGGAAATTAAAGTGCATGCCTCAGCTTTTGCATTCACCCTTTCTCTGCCAATAAACGGCTCAGAGCACCGTATTAACTGGCTGTGACCTACAGGGTTGAACAGCTGTGTATCAGACTACCATTAAACGGTCTACTTGTCCTTTGGACAAAATACAAATTAAAACCTCTTGCCCTCCTTAGAAATCTAGATGTCTCGGCCGTCGGGTGATAGGAATTCCCCACCCCTGCATCACCTAACAGGGTCCAGCCATTACCTCCGTCTCACCTTTTGGACGAGGAGGAAGATTCAGAAGATTCAGACGACGACAGCATGTTCAGGGCTGCAACTAGTCCCTCGGAACTTCATGTCAAGTACCAGGAGTATTCAGACTATAACGAACAAGACGCAAAAGATCAGGCATATTATCCGGACGACCGCCATCTTCGCCAACCACCCATGGTTTGTCTGCCTGCGTCTTTGGTTTCTGACCTCCCAATTCCTAATTTCCGACTACAAGCAGAGATTTCCTACTTCTGCTCCGTCTCCTACCTCAGTTCTCTCTTCGCCAACAAGGCTACAGGTTCCACCTCTACCTTCACAGTCTGTGCCTCTCACAATACCACCTCCACCTTCCATGGATGATGAGGAGGATGATCAACAGGAGGAAGGAGAGGTTCATGATTCCCAATCAACTCATGATGAGTGGGACTATTACATTATCCCTTTTTCAGCGTCTGCGGTGCCTCCTCAAGCAGATTTGCCTCCTGAGGACATTGGGGTTTTCATAATGTCTTGGAAAGGGCTGCACAGCGTTTCCAGATTCCTATGCCTTCTCACCAGCAGGACTGCTTCCTTTACGACTGTAAGGAACCTTTTAAGAAATCAGTGAGATCTGTGCCCATCATTGATTACATCTGGGATCAAGGCGTTAAAATCATGCACAATCCATCTACGGTCCCCCCAGTCTTACCTCGTCTGGACAAAAAGTACAGAGCTCCAGACACCGCTCCAGCCTGCCTTACTGGACATCCCAAGCCTGATTCCTTTATCACTCAGGCAGCTCAGCGGAGGTCTAAAAACCCTTCTGCTACTCTTTCCGCCCCTCCGGATAAGGAGGGCAGGCGCCTAGACAATATTGGGAAGCATTTTTCTTTCATGTCTGCATTGACAGTACGTGCATCTAATTCTTTAGCGTTATTGGGGAGCTACAACATGCAGATGTGGGCGGACATTGCACCATACTTGGGGGCCCTGCCGGACGACTCGAAAGAGGAAGAAAAGAAGATCTTGTTAGAGGGCGAAAGTTCGGCTTCCGAAATCATCGTTTATGCGATGGACATCGCCTCTACTGGTTTCCGCCAACTGGCTGGGGCTGTGGACCTCAGACGCCAAGGTTGGCTTAAGGCAAGTACATTCCGGCCGGAAGGCCAGACGAAAATGCTGGACATGCCTTATGATGGACAACTTCTTTTTGGCACTCATATTGACGTAGCTCTTCAAGGCATAAAAAGGATACAGACATGGCTAGGGCTTTGGGTACCCTTCAATTTAAAAACCCTCTTTTTCAAGGCTCAAGGGATAGAGGACAATATTCCACTAGAGGAAACTACCAACAATATCGGTCTTCCTATTCCTCCTCCTACCCACAATATCGGCCACAATTCCAACAGCGCCAACAGCAGCAATCTTCATTCACGAGGTCCTCCTTTTGCAGAAAGGGCGGACGACAGGAGGATTCCTCCCTGCGTCAATGACTTTTCTCTACCGCCGGTCTCCATTTCCTCTCTACCCTCCAAAGTAGGAGGAAAAATTTCAAATTTTGTACACAATTGGAAACAAATAACAGACCGTTGGGTTCTTCAACTGGTACAATTTTGACACTCACTGGAGTTCGTTCAGACTCCTCTGCAGACCCCTCCTCGGCCTATGTTTCACAAAAAACTGTGCCTTTTACTCCTGGAAATCTCCTTAATGATCCAGAAAGGAGCTATAGAGCGGGTTCCTCTTCGTCAGCGGGGTTTTTTACTCCCGTTTTTTCCTGGTCTGCGAAAAGGAGAAGAAATGGAGACCAATCTTAGATTTGAGACGTCTCAACAAGTTCTTAAAGAAACAATAGTTTTGCATGGTCACCATTCAAGAAGTGCTGCAACTTCTCAATGCAAACGACTACTTGGTATCCTTGGATCTTTAAGATGCCTACTTTCATATCCCTATCCACAGGAATCACAAAACATTTCTGAGGTTCGCTGTGGCAGGCAGACATTACCAATTCCGACTCCTGCCCTTGGGACTCAAGTCAGCCCCACACATTTTCACAAAATGCCTTTCTCCAGTGGCTGCATACCTCAGGCAACAACCTCACCAGGTCTTTCCCTATCTCGACTGACTCGTCAAGGCACTTTCTTTACACGGCGCAAACAGATCTTCCAACTCCTGTCTACAGCTTTTCAGTCGCCTGGGGCTCACTCTCAATCAGGACAAGTCCATCCTCCAACCTTCTCAACGGATAACTTTTCTGGGTGCTATTCTCGATACAAACCAGAAGAAAGAGCGACAGTGCAAACTTCTTCACTCTTCATAAGATCCAGGAAGTTCCTCTCAGTACGCCTGTTCAAATCCCTTCTCGGAATGATGTCATCCTGTATTCTGTTGGTTCCCTACTGTCGCCTCCACATGCGTCCTCTCCAGGAATCACCCCCCACTCATTGATTTCAAGCCGAAGGATCCTTCGAAGATTTCGTTCAAGTGACCCCTCAGATGGTCACTGCTCTACAGTGGTGGACTCGTCCATGGAATCTTTCTCAAGGCATGCCCTTTTTATTTCCAGCCTCTCCAAAAATAATCACAACGGATGCGTCTCTGGAGGGTTGGGGAGCTTTCCTCCAAGAACTCCAGATCAGCGGAAAGTGGTCTCCTTCCGAACGGAAGCTTCACATAAACCTCCCCGAGCTACGAGCTGTTTATCTGGCCCTTCTGGCGTTCATGTCCAGGATCAAAGGTTCTCTAGTGCTTGTCCGGATGGACAATACTACGACAATGCACTACCTAAACAAGCAGGGGGTACTTGTTCACTGCCACTCTCTCACGAATCTCAAAAGATCTGGAACTGGTAGCTTCAGCACATTTCCCTCTGAGTGGAATATGTTCCAGGAACAGACAATGTGCTGGCCGATTCACTAAGCAAGCAGCAAACGTGTCACGAATGGGAGTTGAACCAGCGGACTCTCAACAGCATATTCTCTCAGAGGGGCACCCCTCTCTTGGATCTATTTGCCACCCAGCACAATGACAACTGCCAAAACTTCGCAAGCTGGTATCCCCAACGGGGATCTCTAGGGAATGCATTTTCGATAGCATGGTTCAACGTCTTTGCCTATGCTTTTCCACCGATTCCCCCGATTCCCAGGGTCCTCAGGAAGTTTAAGACCGAACCCTGCATGCTAATCCTGATAGCTCCTGCGTGGCCTCGCCAGCATTGGTTCACGGAGCTCCATCTTCTCTCCCTGGAACCGCCGATACCTTTGGAACTGTTTCCCTCTCTCCTCACAATGGAACGGGAGCAAGTCCACATCCGGATCCAGCATCTCTCAAATTATCGGCTTGGCTCCTGAGTTCCAAGAGTTCCATTGCCTAGACATTTCTCCAGACTGCAGGGCAGTTCTGGCTCGGGCTCGAGCCGACAGTACAAACAAGACATATTCCTTGAAATGGAAGAGATTCTGCATCTGGGGCAAGTCTGCAAAGGTACACCCTCTCTTCTCCAGAGCAAATATTGCCTTACCTCCTCCATCTGGTGACTTCCGTCTTGCTCCTGCCTCTATTAAAGTTCACCTGGCAGCAATATCCTGTTTCAGGAGATCTTCTACAGGTCCTTCTCTTTGGTCAAGTAGACAGATTAAATAATTTCTCAAGGGTCTGTTTAGGACTTGCCCTCCCGTAAAGTCCCTACCTTCAACTTGACAACTCAACATAGTTCTGGCTCAGCTTATGAAACTCCTTTTGAGCCGATACACATAGCCGATCTCAAGTTTCTTTCTTGGAAGACAGCACTCCTTCTAGCCCTTACATCTGCAAGACGAGTAAGCGAGCTTTATGCATTCTCGATTCAAGACCCTTTTCTTCAATTCAAACATGATAGGGTTATACTTCGGACTAATCCCAAGTTTGTGCCCAAAGTCCTGTCGGACTTTCACCTGAATGAGCCTATAGTCTTACAAACCTTTTTTCCAAATCCTCAGACGGCAGCAGAAAGAGCTCCACATTCACTGGATCTTAAACGCTGCCTTAAATTCTACCTTGACAGAACAAAGACGTTCCGCTAGTCCAACCAACTCTTTGTAGCTTACAGTCTACCTAGGAAAGGTTTTCCACTTACTAAACAAAGTATTTCTCTGTGGATCTCTGGAGCTATTACTTTCTGTCACCAGCAAGTGGGCCAGCCCTTGCACTCCACGGTTCATGCCCATTCCACTAGGGTGATTTCTACCTCCAAGGCACTCTTTGCAGGTGTGCCTATCACAGATATTTGCAGAGCGGCGACATGGAAGACGCTGCATACATTTGCCAAGCATTACTGCTTGGATACGGAACTCATGAAGGATGCTGCAGTGGGACGTCATCTATTTCAATAGAGGTGAGCCTTCTTTGCATCCTACCATCCTTTCTTTTTCCATGCACATTTCTCCATTGTGTTCTCTACAGTTTTTTTTATTGCAGTTTGGTAATTTCTGTTTTCACATTGATATCTTAATATCTGGTGAACTTGTACATTCTGTGCCATCCGAAATGTGCTTATCATTGCTTACTACTCTGATTCAGGCATGTTAATCAATGAAAGATACGCAAAAACTGGATAAGAAATGCGTTACTTACCTGTAACTGCAGTATTGGTATCTTTCATAGATTCACATGCAACCCACCCACCTCCCTTGGAAGGGCTCACCTAGTTCTCTCAGTGATATATCTACTTAGCACTGTGCTTACGAAAATCTGAAGGACTAGAGCTCCCTCCAGGAAGGTTCCAAAGGGCGGTGATAGCCGATTAGTTGTTCTCTAGAGTTTGGTCCTCATTACAAAATTACCTGGATATGTTACTAATGTGAGGCCTTTGGCCTATCTGTCTATATGTCTAGTGAAACATTCTTTTCTTATGTACCAGGGACTCCGATCCCGACGACGGGGAATGATTCAGGCATGTGAATCTATGAAATCTACCAATACTGGATAACTGCAGTTACATGTTATTAACGCATGTCTTCTGCATTGTCCTGGGTCATTCTCCATTTTCTCTCCAGTTGTGGAGTGACGTTTTATCAAACTGCATTTCTTCATGTACCAACTGGCAGGTGTTTGGATCTTATTGTATTGCTCTTTTTGATAGGAGCCAGGAAGTAAACACTGGTGGTGATCCAATTTGTGAAATTCTTTGTGGAGTCTTCTGTTGTGTTTGGGTGGGGGTTGAGAGCGATGTTCCATTCCTGGTCAGTGATGCTCTTCCAGTTTTGGTCAGCTGGTCTGGTGATGGTGTGTGGTTGGACCAGGACAGGTATCTTGAACTTGACAAATGTGTACTCTGTCCAGGGGACTGGTATGGGCTCGTCAGCTCGGGTATTGTCAAAGGTGGTGGAAATAGGGTCCAGGAATTTTCTAGCAACATTGGTGAGGTACAGGCATACAAGGATTTCTATGAGTGCTCTTGAGTTCGAGTAGGCGTGGTGTTCCAGGTGGAAGTTCAGGTCTCTGAGTAAGATATAATTGCTAGCATTGAGAAAGAGTGGTGCAACAAAGTCAGTGACTGTGTCGGTGAAGTTGGTACGCGGTCCTGTACGCCTGTAGATAAGAGTGCCTTTTTGGGTGAAGTTGTCTGTGATGTGGAGCTTGAACAGCAGGTGTACCATGTTTGAGGATGATGTGACTGTGTGTGGTGCAGCCGATGGTGTTCTTGTGGATGATGGCGATACTGGTTTTGTGAAGTCTTGCCGGGCAATCTGAGGGGGGAGTGTTGTGTGGGTGGTTGCAGGTCTTTTTGACAGTAGGGTGTTAGGCGCTATCGGTGCAGTGAGCGTTGGGTTTTAGTATGTGCGTGAAAATTTGCAGGAAGCTCAGGAGATGCTTCCTCGTTGTGGTGCAGCAAGGCAGCAGCATGTAAGGCTGCAGCCAGGGTTGAGGGAGCAGAGTGGTAGTAGCAGGAGGTAGAGCAGATGAGTTCCTGGGACGGTACAGGCACGGACCATCTCAGTCAGGCTTGCCTTTGGCACGCCAAGCTGTGGCAGCAATTAAGTAGGTCCTGGGAGGGACGAGGAGTGATGTCACTTTCTGTGCAGATGAATGATGGAAATGAGTCAACTAAAATCCAGCAAATGGATTCACAAATCAGCGCCTTGAGACCCTAATGGGTGAGTAGTCGTGCTTTACAAGAAACTTGATTGATTTATTGAACAAAAAAATAATAATATATCTTTAATTACCAGGGTTCTGTTAGGGTCCACTGACTTCTTTCCCACATCGTCCTGGGGGTAAGGCATTTTCACCTCGACCCCCATATGCCCTGTTTATTTTTCATTTTTCCAGGATTGTGCTCTTTGCTTTGTGTTGGATGATTATGATCTGAACCGAAATTTTACTGTGATAACCAGCCAATCAGCGTGGCAGATTAGCAGATCTGCTGTCGATTTATGAATCCACAATGCAGGAAAAAACTCCCTTGTCCTGTGTACCATTAATGTTTTTAATTGGATTTGTAAATCTGTGGAGGATCCAGAAATTAACAATCCAGATATCTCTAAAATGTAACCTCTTTTTGCCAACTCAGTCCCACATAGTTTTGAAGCTCATGTTGCCCAAACGCACAGTCTTACTGAAATGGTAAAAACCATGCCACATTGCTACCATTTTGAATATCTTTGACAACTGTGTGTCTGTCTTGCACCCATACTGTCATACTATTGAGGTCTGCAGCATATATTCGAAGACAATGCTTATGAGGTTGAAGGACTCCAAGGCAACTTGCCTTTCGTCTGAACTGCACCAGCTAGGGAAGAGAAAGGAACTCTGTGGGGCAGAAGCTAAATAGCCAAGGGAGGTGATATCTCCTCCTTGGAACTTGCTTGGACGAGTTCTGATTCTGTAGGGTCAAGGTGCCATGATCTCACTCATTCTTACCATTTTTCATTGACTGATATTCTAATGTGTTCAATTTCTAGACCCTCATTTGCTCTTGAGCTCTTTCAGTATTGAAAGATTTGGCAATAAGACAAGCTTTGTAGGTGGAAGTAAATGAACTTCTTTAAAAAAAAAAAACGGCTATAGAGTCAGTGCACTAATTCCAGTGCAATCAGCATCATGTGATCCCCACAGAGCAAAATATTCTGGGGAATTACACTCCATCTAGACCTGAGGGAGCTCAATACATTAAAAAACTAGAATGGTATATCTTCTCGACATACTAAGAGTGTGTCTCTGTGCCTCAAAGATGCCTGTTTTCATATTCAAACTCCCCAGAAGCATTGAAATGTCCCCGTATAAAAGATTATCATTTTAAGGTTAAGGCTTTTTCTTTTGGTATTCAGAGTTCTCTTCCAGGGGATACTCATCAATAGTCATAAGCACTGAATAGTCCAGCCTTCGTGCGGGACTATTCAGTGCTTATGACTTTGATGAGTATACCCCTGGAAGAGAACTAGGATTACAGGTAAGTAACTAATCCTTTTCACCAAATATCTCGTCCAAAAGAAAGCACACTCGTGGCCGCAGGGAGTAAGGTTGTTTGTCTGCTTATAAAGTTGGCTAATCAACCGTCTTGGTGATTATTATTTTCAAAAAATGGGGGGGACAACTGTGAAAAAACATCCCCTCAAATGTTACAGTAGCAAAGAAATTCTTCAGTGAGGGAATAACAGTTTCATCTTTAGAAGAAAAGGTTTTCAAGTACAGGAAAATGTTCTAAGAGAAATCCGATGTAGAAAGCAGTAAGAAAGACTTGTAAAAACCTGTAAGCTTGATTTAGAGCCTACACATCAGAATATTTTGTTTTAAAGCCGTTTAACTGTAAATAGGAGAAGTGTTAGAACCTGGGGTAGCCTGGCCTAGGGCAAGACATGCATTTCAGAGGCACAAGTGTGAAGGTTGCAAACCACCCAACAGTAAAACCACGCAATAACACACAAAAATAACGCTACACCAAAATGTGGAAAAATAAGTACTGCTTTATAAAGATATAGCTCTTCTCTTTGGTTCAGAAATGCAGTTAGTACTTTACAGTTTGTTTTAGATGATATTACTTTCCAGATTACCAAATTAATACATTACTTGCATCAACAGTTCACTTCAATTCATATTCGGTTTCAGGAAGAATCACAACTTCAATACATATTCAGTTTCAGTAGGAATCACAGTTTCAATACATATTACAGTTCAATAAAGAGGGGGAAGCAGAACAGTTGCACACTGAAGACTTCCTCTTTAACTTCCTCCACGAATACCCCTCTGCTCCATACACTTTATAGTGAAGAGGGTACAACTCCTGAGCAATTGACTAGTGCAGGGATGATCAATAACCTCAGTTACACTAGGGACACCCTGGCAAGATCAAAACGAGATAGGATTCTTCCAAGCAGTCAATCCCAAAGATGGCACCCAGTAGGATGGCTAGGAACACTCCTCTGACACCTTATTACCAAGCTCTTTGGATTCCTGTGGCCTGTAATCCCTGATGACAATCTGTGAGGCTTCTGGAAATCCCCTCCTGTATCTGTGACAGTAGAGGCTCCCTGCCCTCTGGTTTCCCACACCCCCACTCTCCTTACCTCAGTGTGGGTCTTCTAGTCACGCTGGACAGGAATGCTGGAGGTAGAGGGGGAAAAAGAAGCAAAGGAAGAGCTTCTATTGGGCGGTTCGCTTTCCCCGCCGATCCCCTCCGTCCAGCCACGCTCCCTCAGTACAGCGCTGGGCGAGGGGCTCCTGTAGCAGTAAAAGCCGAGGGCGCTTCCCGCCTACTCCGCTAAAGGGGAGCTTCTCCGCCTCCCGCCGGGTTGTTTCAAGGGGTCCGTCGGCCTCCCACTGGGCCTGCGCGTCTCCTAGACGCTTCCCGCTTTGTGTCTCAGGCCGCCTGCTCACCGAGGCGGCTCGCCTCAGGAACACGCACTCCTTTCTCGGCCACGCCTCCCGCAGGCCTCGCCTCCCGCGGGCCTCGCCTCCTTGGATCCGCCTTCACAACCACAGAGCAAGGCAGCGCGGGCGCGAGGGACTAGTGTTCCCGCTTGGCGCCGCGCTGTCACCGCTCCTATGCCGCAGTCTCTCCCCTCACCTGGCTCCACAGGAAGCACTCTCCAGAGCGGAACGCTCACTCCCCCAAATCACAAAGGCTCGGCAGTCACTCGTCTCCCCCTCAGAGCTTCGAGGGAAACACAGGGCACAACACCGGGCTTGAAGCTGCTTCCTCCACAACGCTGGTAGGTGAAGCACTGCCAGAGGGAAATTAGGGAAGTCTCCCAGCAAGAGCGTCCCGACAGGGATCAATGGGGCCAAGGTTTAGAGGGGGCTTCCACCACAAGTAGATTGATCTCTTCAGCAGAAGAAGGTGGTTGGGAGGGATTGGTCAGGGGTAGAAGGGGGAACGTCTCCCTGTAGTGGCTGTCTGTCACAAGGACAAACTAGCTGCTCCCAGTGCGTCCTCCTCCTTTCACCACTGCCTCACTCCTCCACTCTCTGGTCAACACAAAATGGCTTCCCAACCCCTGTCCTTTTATAGACAACCCCCACAGAGTCCAGTAGGGTCCAGAAGGTTCTGGAAGGCCTAAGGTTATCCTATGGGGCAGTCTAAGATGTGACAGTTGGAAACAGTTAGGGCCCTCCATTTTGTGAATTACAGCAGTTTCCTGACAGCACAGGCCTCTGGGCCTGAGGTGAAAACTATGAGGGACAAAAGAACACCTATCCCCTTGGCCAACACCTATAAAAACTAGTGGACACAAAAATTATTAAGGGTATGAGGGGCAAAAAGGGGACAAAATAAATAATAAATTGGAGGGACTACGCCAAAAGCCAGACAGGTCTAACACGCGTTCCCCCCCAGCTGAAAGTGGGGAGAACTACCCAACCCCTTGGGAGTCCTCATCACTAAGGCGGAAATACCTGGAGAGACCGTCTGCATTGGCGTGGTCCACTCCAGGCCGATGTTCCACCCGGAAGTCCATTCCCTGTAGAGAGATGGACCACCTCAACAGCTTGGGATTTTCCCCCTTCATTTGCATCAGCCAATGAAGGGGTCGGTGGTCAGTCTGAACCAGGAAGTGCGAGCCAAAGAGGTATGGCCGCAGCTTCTTCAGAGCCCACACCACCGCAAAAGCTTCCCTCTCAATTGCACTCCACTTCTGTTCCCGGGGAAGCAGCCTCCTGGATAAGAAGACTACAGGCTGATCCAGGCCCTCTTCATTTAGTTGCGATAACACTGCCCCAATGCCATGTTCTGATGCATCCGTTTGGACAATGAACTCCTTGGAGAAGTCTGGGGCCTTCAGGACCGGTGCCGCACACATTGCCTGCTTCAGTTTCTCAAAAGCTTGCTGACAAGCTCCCGTCCAAACTACCCGTCGAGGTTTTTTCTTCGAGGTGAGCTCTGTGAGGGGCGCTACAATAGTGCCATACCCCTTCACAAAGCAACGGTAGTAGCCTGTGAGGCCCAGGAAAGCTCGGACCTCAGTCTGTGTCTTGGGGGGTTCCCAGGCCATGATTGCCTCAATCTTCGCCTGCAGGGGCTGCACAGTCCCCCTTCCCACCAAGTGTCCAAGGTACACAACCGACCCCTGCCCAATCTGGCATTTGCTGGCCTTGATTGTCAATCCAGCTTGTTTCAGGGCCTGGAGAACTGCTTACAAATGCTGCAAATGGTCCTCCCAACTGCTACTGAAGACAGCAATGTCATCCAAGTAAGCAGCCGAGAAACTCTCCATTCCAGAGAGGACCTGGTTCACCAGCCGCTGAAATGTGGCAGGGGCGTTCTTGAGCCCAAAGGGCATCACACAGAACTGGAAGTGTCCCTCAGGCGTGGAGAAGGCTGACCTTTCCCTTGCTCCATCTGTCAAGGAGATCTGCCAGTACCCTGAAGTGAGGTCAAAGGTACTCAGATATTGGGCAGCTCCTAGCCGGTCAATTAATTCATCCGCCCTAGGGATCGGATGAGCATCAGTCTTTGTCACTGAGTTCAGTCCTCGGTAATCCACACAGAACCTCAGTTCAGGTGTGGTGCCTGGTGGTACGGCTTTTGGCACGAGCACCACCGGACTGGACCAAGGGCTGTTGGAAGGTTCAATTACTCCCAGCTCTAGCATCTTGGCAACCTCTCCATGGATGCTAGCCTTCACCTTGTCGGACAGCCGGTAGGTCTTCGACTTCACTGGTGGGCTGTCCCCTGTGTCCACATCATGGGTACACAGGTGAGTCCTTCCCGGGACAAGGGAGAACAACGTAGAGAACTGCTCCAGGATCTGGCGGCAGTCCTCCCGTTGCTCAGGAGTTAGAGTGGGAGAGAGAATCACTCCCTCCACTGACCCATCCTTCTCTTGAGATGAGAATAGATCTGGGAGAGGTTCGCTTTCCGCTTCCTCTTCCCCGTCAGTCACCATCATCAACATGACTTCGGGCCTCTCATGGTGGGGCTTGAGACGGTTGGCATGCAGCACCCGTAGGGGCTGTCGAGGGGTCTTAAGGTCCACCAGGTATGTGGCCTTACCCTTCTTCTCCAACACTTCAAAGGGGCCTGTCCAGCGATCCTGGACGGCACTAAGCTCTCCAGGCTCCATCACCCACACTTTCTGGCCAGGCTCCAATTCCACCTGGTGAGCATTGTGGTCATACCACTCCTTCATGACTGCCTGGCTGGCCTCCAAGTTGTCAGAAGCTTGCTTCCACAAATTCGCCATTTGGCTCCTGAAGGCCAGCATATAGCTCACCACATCCTGGGGGGGTTTCCTGGGAGACTTCTCCCAACCATCCTTCACCAGGCTGAGAGGACCGCGTACAGGGTGCCCATACAGAAGCTCAAAGGGGCTGAAGCCCACTCCCTTCTGTGGCACTTCCCTGTAGGAAAAGAGCAAACAGGGTAGGAGGACGTCCCATTTCCTCCGCAGGCTTTCGGGCAGACTTCTGATCATGCCCTTCAAGGTCTTATTAAACCTCTCAACCAGTCCATTCGACTGGGGGTGATAAGGAGTGGTGAACCGGTAGGTCACTCCACACTCCTTCCACATTGCCCGCATGTAAGCTGACATGAAGTTGGTCCCCCTGTCGGACACAACTTCCTTGGGAAATCCCACTCGGGTAAAGATCCCCATTAGGGCTCTCGCCACTACAGGTGCAGTGACTGTCCTCAGAGGAATTGCCTCTGGGTACCGTGTGGCATGATCCACCAGAACCAGGATAAACCTGTGACCAGCTGTTGTTGGTGGATCTAAAGGCCCTACAATGTCGACGGGAAGTGGTTCCAGGGGAGCCTTTAGCTTCACCCCTGTTTTCCCACTGGCCTGGCAGGTTACACATGTCCGACAGTAAGTGTTGGACGCCACTTTCATCTGAGGCCAGTAAAAGTGGAGGACAAGCCGTGCAAAGGTCTTGTCCTGGCCTAAGTGTCCTGCCAAAGGGTATGGCATGAGCCAATTCCAGAAGAAAGGCTCGGTATTGTTGCGGGACTACCAAGGCCCTTGATGAACCAGGCAAGGGTACCTTGGGTTCACTGTAGAGAAGTCCATCCTCCCAGTAAATATGGTAGTGTCCCGTAACATCACCTGCTGCTTGGGCTTCAGCCTGTCGCCTCAGTCCCTCAAGGGTGGGGCACTCCCTCTGCCCCTTACGGAATTCCTCTCTGGTAGGACCTCCCTCCACATGCCACTCAGCAGGGATGGGTAAATCCTCCAGAGAGTCTACTTCCCCCTCCACGGACTCCTGGTCCACCACCGCAGGTGGCCGATCTGTCACATGGGGTGTGGAAGCCGGAGCAGGCTCTCCCTGTCTCCGGGTCTGTCCCTTTCTAGCAGCGGGTTGGGCCATTGTTCCAGCCTCCAACCCAGGCGAACTCCCTCTCCGGGCAGTCGCAGACCGTGTGCTTGCACAGGCCCAGTCAGGTGTACCCAGCATCGCAGAATGCGTCCGGTATTCCACCTCTCTCCAAGTGTTGTGTTCCATGTCATTCCCCAACAGACAATAGACTGGCACGGCAGGGCTTACGGCAACTCGAAGTGAACCTGCAACCCCCTCCCACTCAAAGGGAACCTCAGCCACTGGATAGTGGCCCATTCTGCCGTCAGCCATCGGGGCGGGGTGGAGTACATTAGGAACAACCTGCTCTGGAGACACCAGTTGACTTCTCACCATAGTCATACTGGCTCCTGTATCTCTCAGAGCCTCCCCTCTCTGGCCATTGATGGTGACCCATTGCCCATACTTTGTAGTATTTGGGGGCACCTGGATCTTTGGAACCATCTCCCGCTCTCCCAAGGACACTAAGGTGACACCCGCCCACTCACTCCCCTTATCTAAGGGCAACTCCTCCCCGAGCGCTACACTAGCTACTCCCGGTGACTTTCCTACGGTGGGAGGGGGTGGTCTCTTTGGGCATCTGACATCTCCCTTATAATGTCCAACACCACCACATTCAAAACAGTGGAGAACCCTTGGCTGCTGGCTTTGGCCAGGATTAGGGTTTCTGGGCGGGTTTGCCCTAGGGGTGAAACCTGCTCCCTTCCCTTGGAAGTTATTTTGGGGACCTTTAGAGAACTCCTTCTTTTTCTCTCCCCCCTCCTTCTTCTGGGGGGCGCCCTGTCCGGCTTTTTGAGAATCCCCTCCAGTCCCCTTTGAGGACACCCGGGTACTTGCCCAGATGTCCGCCTCCTCTGCAAGCTTCCGGGGATTGGTCAGCTTGCTGTCCACCAGGTGTTGGCGCAGCTCGGGAAAACATTTCTCGAGGAGGTGTTCTTTCAAAAATAGATCGTACAGCCCCTCATAATCTTTCACCTCACTGCCCTTGACCCAACCCTCTAAGGCCTTTCTGGCGTAGTCAAGGAAGTCCACCCAGTTCTGGGTGCTTAATTTGTGGCTCCCCCTGAACTTCTGACGGTACCTTTCCGGGGTAAGCCCAAACTTCCTTAACAACGCCAGCTTCATGGTGGGGTAGTTGGTTTGTTCCTCTGGTTCCAGGGCCAGCAAGGTGTCCCCACCAGCAGGAGGCATGTATTTATACAAACCACCCCCCAGTGCTTTTCCTGCACCCCATGGGCTCTTAGGGAGACCTCATAAGCAACCAGCCACTTAGCTATGTCATCCCCCTGACTGAAGCTAGCTGTAAGGTCTTTCGGCAAATAGGGTCTGGACTGCCTGGTTGTCTCTTTTGTCTCGCTGCCACCATTCATTTCAGGAGAGGACCCCCGTTGCAGGCTTCTAAGTTCTAATTCCTTCAGCCTGAACTCATAGGCCATCCTCCTCTCCTCCTTCTCCTGCTCCAACTTAGCCAACTCCCATCTTAACTGTCTTTTCTCCCTCCTATCAGTGAGCTCGGCTTCAGTTAAGCTTCCCCCAGAGGTGCTACTGCCCCTTCTGGAGTAGGACATTGGTCCTGGGAGTAAGTTTTCCCCCTCAGAGTGGAATAACCCATCTATCTCCACCACCGTGTCCTGGTCTACCCCTTCTTCCTCCTCCTTCCTTTCTTGGTGTGCCTCCACCCAAGCCCTGAGACTGGTCTGGAGCTCCCCCTTCCTGGCACCATGCTTGAAAAATACCCCCATTTGCTGGCAGAACACTTTCAGCTGTGCCACAGAATAGATCTCTAGGTTTTCCAAGGCAAACTCCATTTTGAGATAGGCAAACCTAGATTACACACCAGAAATTGTAGAGTTGCAAGGGCAACCTAAAGCTACCTCCACCCACCACCAGGAACAAATTTGCAAAAAATAAAAAGACAAATTAGGAGGGCCGCAAGGAGAAAACTCCTGGTGTAGGTTTAGTGTATTACGTTGGATTACTATTGAGTAGCTGCAACCAAGTCAGTATCCCACCGCTAGGCACCAATCTGTTAGAACCTGGGGTAGCCTGGCCTAGGGCAAGACATGCATTTCAGAGGCACAAGAGTGAAGGTTGCAAACCACCCAACAGTAAAACCACGCTATAACACACAAAAATAACGCTACACCAAAATGTGGAAAAATAAGTACTGCTTTATAAAAATATAGCTCTTCTCTTTGGTTCAGAAATGCAGTTAGTACTTTACAGTTTGTTTTGAAAATAGATGATATTACTTTCCAGATTACAAAATGAATACATTACTTGCATCAACAGTTCACTTCAATTCATATTCAGTTTCAGGAAGAATCACAACTTCAATACATATTCAGTTTCAGTGGGAATCACAGTTTCAATACATATTACAGTTCAATAAAGAGGGGGAAGCAGAACAGTTGCACACTGAAGACTTCCTCTTTAACTTCCTCCACGAATACCCCTCTGCTCCATACACTTTATAGTGAAGAGGGTACAACTCCTGAGCAATTGACTAGTGCAGGGATGATCAATAACCTCAGTTACACTAGGGACACCCTGGCAAGATCAAAACAAGATAGGATTCTTCCAAGCAGTCAATCCCAAAGATGGCACCCAGTAGGATGGCTAGGAACACTCCTCTGACACCTTATTACCAAGCTCTTTGGATTCCTGTGGCCTGTAATCCCTGATGACAATCTGTGAGGCTTCTGGAAATCCCCTCCTGTATCTGTGACAGTAGAGGCTCCCTGCCCTCTGGTTTCCCACACCCCTTACTTCAGTGTGGGTCTTCTAGTCACGCTGGACAGGAATGCTGGAGGTAGAGGGGGAAAAAGAAGCAAAGGAAGAGCTTCTATTGGGCGGTTCGCTTTCCCCGCCGATCCCCTCCGTCCAGCCACGCTCCCTCAGTACAGCGCTGGGCGAGGGGCTCCTGTAGCGGTAAAAGCCGAGGGCGCTTCCCGCCTACTCCGCTAAAGGGGAGCTTCTCCGCCTCCCGCCGGGTAGTTTCAAGGGGTCCGTCGGCCTCCCACTGGGCCTGCGCGTCTCCTAGACGCTTCCCGCTTTGTGTCTCAGGCCGCCTGCTCACCGAGGCGGCTCGCCTCAGGAGCACGCACTCCTTACTCGGCCACGCCTCCCGCAGGCCTCGCCTCCCGCGGGCCTTGCCTCCTTGGATCCGCCTTCACAACCACAGAGCAAGGCAGCGCGGGCGCGAGGGACTAGTGTTCTGATTCACCTTATCAGCCCCTGTACAGAGTACCTTAGGTACCCAGGGCATAGGTGCACCCAGGGCCTACCAGGGGCTGCAGCATGTATTATGCCACTCCTGGCTGGCCATCCAAATCTGACACAACTGGCTGATCAATCAGCTGGGGCAAGGTGGTGTAAACACCCTTTGCTTTAGATATAGTATCTCTATATCTAGCCCTAAACACACACATATACTCCTATAAGTCACTCCTATGACAGGCCTTAACAATCCTGGAGGCAGAGTGCTTGGAATTTTGTGAGATAGTGCTCTGGCATGAGCTTAGCCTGTCTACAGCTTTCGGAACCAAGTCCTTTAGCTGTTTCCATGATAACGCTATACCATATACTCTTAAGTGCACTATAATCCTCGCGGTTATTGCTAACTTTGGCATAGCCTTATCAAAACATGTCGAGTAAGGTGTCATACGAATTGGAATACTACCCCCTCGCCAATTCTGGCGACGGGGGTAGCATTCCACCCTTCTAGAGGGACACAACATGTACCTAACTGTGAACCTCGGTTAAAGTTAACCCGAGCCTCAGCATCACAAAATGGATGCTGCCACCACAGACACAAGTCTGACCTCCTGCTGCTGGGAGTCCTTCCAGCGAGGGAGGCTTGGACAAAGGGTTTCCTGCCTAGGGAGGTGCTAGCACCACCCCAGACAGGATTTTGTGTATTGGGTAGGACAGGGCTGAAAGGAATGAGACATGCCTGGGGCACACAAGGTGTCGCTGTGCATACACCGGTCTAAACCAGTTCCTGGGGCTCTCCAGCCCCAGCTCTGGCGCAAGACCGGACAAAGGATAGGGGGTGTAACCACCCCCCTTCCTGGTCCCACCCATAGGAGGGACCTAGTCGTAGTACAGCCCCCTTTAGCAGGATAAAGGTATGAGCTGGTCCCATTCCGAGTTAGATTAATCTTGAACTGAAACTCTACAAGAAACAAGAAACTCTGGACTTCGACTTTCTGAACAGAAGACTGAAGAAATCTCCCTTGTGGGCAAGGAGTGTCCACCCTGCACAAGCAGGCACCATCAGCGTCCAGCGGCTTCCCTTTGTCGTCTTCCCTCGAGGATCCAGACTTCAGAGCCCGACGAGACCCGGATTTCCAGACCTCTCCAACCTCTACCTACATCTGCAGCACAGCTGAGCTCCGTGGGTGCGACGAGACACGTAGGACCGGCCATCTTGAAAGAAGCAGCACTTCGCTCCAGCACGACTTCGGAGGTAACCTCGTCCAAGTGCTTTGGGGACTGAGAAGCCCCGACCCCGAGCAGCTCCTGCCCTGAAGACCAACCCTCCAGCATCCACGAGATCTGCGTGGGGCCTTTCTGCTTGCCTGCTGCTCGACGCGTTGTCTGGTCACTTGCCGGCTGGCTGGTGGCCTCCTAGACGACAAACCTTGAAATCTTCACTGCTGGTCTGGTTGCTCCAAACTGGCCCTTGCTCCCTTCCAAAAGAGGAGCACCCCGGACCCTCCTGTTCCACTCCAGACGCCGTTTCCACTCACCGCATGGGTTGCCTTTGCCAAGGCGTGTTGACTCCAAATCTGGATCCGACATCGCCGACAGCGAGAGCCTGCGTGGGACAGCTCGTGCCTCCATCCTGGTCGTTGAAGACACCACCTGGTCCACGTGGCTGCAGAGACAAGCGTCCACACTTCACCTTGTCGCGACGACGACATCTGGTTCCACTCCTGGTTCCACTCCAGTCACTGGCTAGTGACTTTGAACATTGTCCCGTCTGCTTTCAGGTTCTCCTCTTCACTGATCCACCCTTGGATCACACCGGACATCTTCCTCCTGATCGCCTGCAGCATCTTTTCTTCCAGGCTCCATAGACTTCAACGCCGGAACCCGACACGACTTCGCACCTATGCACCCGCAGCCTGTGGGTGAGGTAACGCGAGCATTTCGGTGCTCAAGGGTAGATTGACTCTCCTAGTGTCCCCTTCCACAGTCGTTTTAGTCCTACATAGTCCGGATTGTCCGTACTCACCTTTTACTTGAACTGTACTGTCCATAGACACTGTTACGCATCTCGCGTGTGAGTTCACACTCGGCACACGCGTTCCGTGGGCCTCCTATTACTTACCTAGAGTTAGGGTAGTGTGGTCCCAGCGATCCTACAGCCTCTGGACAGCTCCATTCCTTCTATCGACTTTCACATTCCACTTACTTAGTATATGGTTTGTTGTGCCCCTAGGGCAACATTGTAATTGTGCAACTTAAACGTATTTTTCCTAAGAGATTGTCATGTGCTTCGCCCTCTGATCTCATAAAGAGTTCAGAGGTGTATGTTAGTTAATAAATATATTGTTTATTTTCATAACAACCTGTGTGGTGTCCTTTCACTTGGTATTCAAGGGGTTATATGTGGTAAAACAGCTGGCATCACATGCCAAAAGAGTTTAGCCTAAGACTGCTTTGTCCATGCTACCATTAGGATAGCTGGTCTATAAGGTTGACTTTACAACCAATCACCATAAGGGTTGTTTGGACTGATACAAGGTGATCACTAGATCTTTTTTTTATTTTTTTATTTTTAATGAGAGTTCATACCGGTAAATACATATTTCTAACTAGATACATAGATACATAGATAAAAGCATAGCATTATATCGTCATGCGAAATAACAGAAAGAATAATAAACAATACAAATCAATTAACATGTTAAATATCTACACGACCAGTAAATCATTCATTTATAGTTAATTTTGCTGTCCTCCAGGTAGCCACTGGGGCCCAAAGTCGCTTGCCCACATCCCTTAGCTTCGCTCCCTTTAAATCATATAATGCTTCCTCAATATTATGTATGCCCAACATTCTGCACAACCACATTTGAAAAGTTGGGGCTTCTGTATCCTTCCAGGCTGCGCTAATTAAAATCCTAAGAACTGCTACGGAAATGAAAACCAGAGCTTCGGCCTCAATACTCATATTTAATTTCGCATCACAGCCAATTATTATCAAGATTGGGGATAGGTTAATTTTGACATCCAGAAGCCCCTCTAAAAACCGTATTATTTCAACTTTAATAGTTTTTAATTTTTCACAGCCATAGAACATGTGTATAAGATCAGCTATACCCTTTCCACATCTGGGGCAGTTGTTATCTGTCGCTTTCCCCCAAGAGAATAATTTTTCGGGCGTATAGTATAAATTAAATAGAGTTTTGTAATGTTGGGCTCTGAGATTCGAGGAGCGCAGAAACCTCTTATCCATAGCTAACGCCTTGTCAAGGTCTACTTCGGGATCTCCCAATTTTTTGGACCATGCGGTTTCAATTTTTCCAATATCGTCAATTGATGCGTCGTTAAATATTTTAAAATATATTGTTTATTTTCATAACAACCTGTGTGGTGTCCTTTCACTTGGTATTCAAGGGGTTATATGTGGTAAAACAGCTGGCATCACATGCCAAAAGAGTTTAGCCTAAGACTGCTTTGTCCATGCTACCATTAGGATAGCTGGTCTATAAGGTTGACTTTACAACCAATCACCATAAGGGTTGTTTGGACTGATACAAGGTGATCACTAGATCTAGTGAGCATCATATATCAGGCTAACTTCTCACACCAATTTCCCCATCAAGAGGTTCAAGCAACAACATAATTTATGCTCTCAAACATTGTGCATATTGACTACCTCCAGAACTCCAGAAATTTCAGAACTCCGCCCCAAGATTGCTTCTACATGTAAAAACACAGTTACTCACTCACCCCCTCTCTCTCCCACACACACACACACCCTTCACCCCCAGCCTCCCCACCCGAAAGCGCTCTACTGGTCGCAAGAAGATCTTCATTCAATCTGTTATAAACTTTCTCACAATAAGCTATTAAGGTCCTGAATTCTGCTAGATTAAATCAAGATACTCGTCTGTGGATTTATACTCCAGTCTAGTACTACGAATATTCATTCCATATTGCCTAGGTCACCAGTATTTTCTCTGTACAGGCTGCCAAATTATGGGAGTCCAACTAAAATAAGAGCCATCATCAACTATTTAAAAAAGTTAGAATTATGGTAATGAACTGGCTTTTCCCTATCTGACCACCATGAATACTCTTGATATGCCATCCACTAACAACAACACACAACAAGAAGAAAGCATACTTTATATACAAACAAAAGCTATGTATAACTTCTTAATATATAATAGAATATCACAATCAATATTAGCTGCCAACAGCTCTTCTCTAGCCCAGTCCATGTATAATCAAATACAAGGACTATCGAACAAAAATACTTCTTTTTTACCTCTTCCCTTTGAAAGGTGCATGAAATTCTGCATACACCCACTATATTACATTATATTACATTAACCCAGTGCCCAAAAATTACATATTATTATGCCATTTAATACCTTACATTGTCTGTATGCCTTTCTCCCCTTATTTGACTCGTATTCAAACGTTTGTCATTATTTGACTCCTACACAAAACTACATGGCCTCTGACATAAATTCCTTTACATACTTGTGTAATTTGACCTCATCACCACACTAACCTCCTTCCTTCTTATAAACTGGTGATCGCTGGCCTGCAATTAATCAATAACCTAATTCTGGTCTACCGTAAATATTCCCTAATCGTACTTCAATCCTCTACTATTTATTCTTCCCACTGATCATTTGCACAAACTAAGATACCCTCTCCCCAGCTAGCATTCACTTGTAATTTGCATGGTTCCATCAGAAACACCTCTGGGAAGAGTATGGGTGGCTCCTTCTAAGAGTACAAGACTAGACCTATGAACCAGAAAACACAAAATGAACCACTAACCTTGGATTTCGTGGTAGCTTGCTTCTCGCAATAAAGCCTCAGCAGGGTAGTATTTGCTATATAAATGGAATTATAATACAGTTAGAACCACAAATTCTGTTCACTTTAGCCTGCTAGTTACACTTCATGTTAATTACATTTCAAAAGGAATTTAGGCATATTTGAATAAATGCAATTTCTCATTCTAGTCATATTACAGAAAACACTCCTTCAATAACAAATAGTTGCACATACTCAAAACTGCCATTCCTTTGGTCCATATGTGTACACAGAGGAACCCCTTCTTTACGCCCTATGCTGCTACATTATCTCTGAGAACATGTAATAATTTTAATAATTTCCTTTTCCTAGCCTCAAAATTATTTCAGAATTTTAATCTTAATAATATATTCATCCTGGAGAACTATTGTTGGGAGAAATGCATTTTGTCTTTGTGTTATTGCTTTTGGTCATTAAAGTCCATTATTTAAAAATTCCTGGACTTGTGAAATGTATATTGCATTCATAGGCATCATAGTAAAGTCTGGGAACCATGGATTTTCATCCTTCTGTTTTAATATTGCTGTTGGAGAGCAGGTAGTTCGTAGCTTGATGGGAAGTGATGTGTCTAGCCCCGCTGTAGAAATCTGATTTGTGAATGTGTATCGCGCTTTCAAGCGAGTGACGAGGTGTTTGCTTCCTGACCAAGTGTCCAACTCTAATCAACTCCTCGCGGCCCCCGCTTTGCGGGAGCCGCTCGAGGCTCAAGACTTTGGGGACTCCCTGAGCAGGAGAGGAGCCGCCCACCGACGCTGTTTTTCCCTGCGGGACTGCGAGGACCAGCGGGCGCTGCGCTGAAGACTCGCTGCAGCTGGTCCTCTTCCCGCCCACCTCCCGTTATATACAGATAGCGCCAGACGCGCACGGGGCAAAGCGCGGAGCGAAGCCCGGGCAAAGGGCGGGCCGTTTGAGGCCGTTCGAGGACCGGAGAGACCGGGCCCGGGCCATCCCCCCATGCCGGACCTACACCATCGTTCTACTTCCCACGGACCTGGCCCATTAAGCCTTTATGATGAGCACCAGGGAAACAAGAAGTAAATCTGCACTGGCTGGAGTTGGAGTTCCTAAAGGTACAATTGATAGCTATTTTGTTAAAGCCGGCTCATTGTTGATAGACGAAATCTCCGTCCTTGTAAGACGTATCTCCCAAGAAATTGACTGGGTGAGATCATCATCAATGGGGCCAATGGCTCTGGCTAAGACCCCTGAAGGAAGGCCAGAACCTCATAGTACCACTCAGAAGGGCTCAGAGACAAACCAGCCAGTTACTAACCCAGATCTTACTATGGAGGGCTTAAATGACTTTGAGGATATGAGCCTTTTAAACTTACCAAGGATTCAAACAACATCTGTCCCACTTTCTACCCCCAGTAGAGTGCTGGCTACTCCATGCACTAGCGAGAACCCCCCTGATTCACAGAGGGGATTTAGGGATGGAGCTATTCAAAAAAAGTTAAAAACATCTGAGCTTAAGCCTAGGAGCGACACTGCTAGCTCGGGCAGTAACACTTTGGGACAACCACTTATCAATATCACAGATACCCGAACAACTGCCTCTTTAATTGCAGATATCCCCTCCCACCCTATCAACACTTCCATAGACCTCACAAATGAGGACGTTACTCTTGCAGATATAGGCTCACTGATTAGGTCACTCCTAAGCCCCTTGGAAGCCCGGCTGATAAAAATCGAAGCAAGGCTGGTCAATATAGAAAAATCAACAGTCCAGCGGGCAGACAGTCTTAAGTCAGAAAACATGGGAACCAAGGGAGGGTTTGACAGTATGCCTAAAAAGAGCACAGGTCATACAACCTTAATGATTAAAACTGATACATCCACTTCTCAAAATGTTAAACCTAAACCCAACCATAATAAGACTATTCAAACCCCTGATACTGTAAACAAAACCATACCGCCCATACAAACCCTATCATCTACACAAATTCATCCATCCATACCTACACCATCAAATACATCCACTAAACCCACAGATAAACCTGCTCCTCCAGACAAAGCCAAGAGCGTTATGAGGCCCCACGATAACATCCAGACTAATTTTCGGAAAATCAAACCCGTAAACTTACCCCCTGAGGCGTCCCCCTACACGGTAATCTTGGTGGGTGTGCCGGAACTATCTCCCAATTCCATTGAGACGACAGCCTCCCTCAAAAACAAAGTGATCCATTGGCTCTCCACATACAGACCCCTCCCGCAAGGAACAACTGGCGATGTACTCATGGTGAGACGCGTCGCCTGGGTGGGCAACTTGAGAAAGACAACTAGGGGTGATTGCATTGTCGTCAGTTTTAGGGAACCAAGGACAGCTTCGTACATTTGTAATTGGGCCCCCGACGATCAAGGGAACTTAATCCAGACTCTCCCTCTCTCATCCTTCTACCCATCAAGTATCTATCTATCAGAAGATCCTAGATAGGGGCACCATCAGGAGTTAGTGGGAGAGTGGGAGAGCAATAGTGCAGGAAGGAGGGAGCCTTACTACCATATGAACATGCTGCCTGATTATCCATCGTCATATGGAGATGGAGAGTGTTGGGAGTATAGCTCTAGGAGGAGGGGGGGATGGGGCGGTAGATCAAGAGGAGTCCCTGGCCCACACAGAATGCATCATCCAGTCTACCTTCCAACTTCGAACAGGTATAGCAGCCTCGAAATGGTCGACTGACTGGTCGACTGCAATGCCAGGGTGGCAGATCTGCCTGCTATAACAGATCCCAGTGAGGAGATATCCATCTCGTGGGATCACACCCAGTTACAAATAGAATTAAAAACTGTTCCCGACATACTCAACCACTCCCTAGATCCCACTAACCGCGCAATTGTTGTAGGGGATAACATTACTAACCCAGAGGACGAACATGGTGAAAGCTTAAATCCTAATTATGCCCCCACAGAGAACAACCTTTCTAACATAGAGCTACCACCTCCAAGACCTGCTGCGCTCAACATGATTTCATGGAACGTAGCTGGACTGGGAAATAAAATAGAATGCCCAGAGTGGCTGTCATTTATCAGCTCAAAAAGCATTTGCCTCTTTCAGGAAACCTGGGCAAGAGGAGTTCACATGCCCCGGTTTTGAAGTCTTTTCAAAATAAGCAAAATGGGGGGTAAGGGGACGTCCATCAGGAGGGTTGGCAATATTTATAGCCTCCCACCTGGGCTGTAAGGCTAGGTGTTTGGCTGAAGATTCCGAGGACATATTGCCCGTCCAGCTAGAATGGCCAAACTCAGCTAAATTGTTGGTCATAAATGTCTACTCGAGACCTGTGGCTACTTCAGGTGTATCAAAAACGATTGAAGATCTCTCAGCTTTCCTGAGTGATATTACAAGGGACCTCCCATATATGGTAGCAGGAGACCTCAATTCTCACTACAAGCCACTCCCTGGCCTGCTTGATGGACCTTCCCTAGAGGAGGATGCTAGTTGGCTGATACCAGACACGGTGGCCCCTCCACCAAGAGCCTGGACACCCCTTGCATTACAGATAACTGCACTGACCCTTAACCACGGCCTAAGAGCATGTAATGGGCGCACAAAATCAGACAACCCAAGTAAATGCACTTTTAACAAACCAGGGAGTCAATCCAGACTCGACTATGTTTTAGTTCAATTATCATGCTGGTCATGTATAATTGACTTTAGGGTATTGAGTAGAGAGGACAGTGACCACAACGCCATCGAACTTGAGTACGCTATTCCAGGCATCGAGGACATGGGCTTGGAAAATGAAAACGCAACCACTGGGTTACTCTTAGAGAACAATAGGAGGAGAGTGAGGTGGGGGAAGCTGGCCACTAATGGCGTAAAGCTACCCAGGCTTTACGCCAGAATTACTCCAGTGCTTGAAAAGGCATTTGGTCTTGCCGATAAATTAGATGAGCAAGCGAACATTGAACTATTGGGGCAAACCCACAAAGAACTATTGAGTACACTAGAGCTAGACTTATTTTCTAAAGTACCAGCTAAAGCCAATGGGTTAAACAAAAAATCCTGGTATAATGCCACATGCCGATATTCTAAGAGAGAACTCCTATCTGCAATAAAGGCGTGTGAATGCCGGGAGATACTACAAGGGAAAAGACGGGCCTATAAGACATTGCTGGCAAACGCTAAGGCCGAATGGGATCAAAAACACTGGGAAAATCTCTCCGGGGCATTAGCCAATAAAGACTCACGTAAATTCTGGCGATTGGTTAACCATGGGACAGAAGATCTCCCCTCGGCTATTGAACCTAATATTGCCCCTGGCCTATGGCAGGAGTATTATCAATCCCTATACGCAATGGAGGATGCGTCTCAAAGTAACACTAACTGCATCACTTTGAGTAGTCAGGAGGGTGAACTTTTCACGGAAAATGAAGTCCGTGCTGCAATTGCAGGGCTGGCAGAAGGAAAAGCACCAGGGTTGGATGGGGTCCCTGGAGATCTCTTCAAGCAGGAACCAGGGATATGGGCACCATATCTCCTGCTGATATTTAATGCTGTTCTTAGGGGTATGGAGGTTCCCGATACTTGGCTGGGCGCAGAGGTGGTCCCAGGATACCCTCTGCTCCCAGCCAACTACCGCCCCATAAGCCTCATCGATGTCTCACAGAAGCTTTTTGGTAGATTAATATTGGATCGCTTGCAGAACTGGCTGGAGGAAACGGACACTCTCAGCCCGTATCAGGCAGGATTTAGGAGGGGTGTCTCCACAATTGACCAAATATTTAGATTAAACCTTATATATTGGAGGACGGCACCTTGTACACGGTCTTTGTGGACCTACGTTCCGCCTTCGTTCTAGTGCCAAGAGCAAAATTGTGGGAGGTAATGGCAGAACTAGGTGCCCCGAAAGAAATCCTTGCAATCTTGATTGAATTACACCATAACAACTTTGCAAGGGTCAGATGTGGGAGAAGTGGGAAACTAACTGACAGATTCCCCGTTCGCAGGGGGGTGAGGCAGGGTTGTGTGCTTGCACCTACCCTGTTCTGCCTCTTTGTGAACGGGGTAATCGCACACCTGACCGGGATTGCCAATAATGATGCCCCGAAGTTGAATGGCAGCAGGGTGCCCGCTATCATGTTCGCGGACGACACCCTGCTGCTATCCAAAACTCCGATGTGCATACAGAAAGTGCTTGATGGCTTCCTAGATTTCTGCACAAAAAGGGGCCTCGAAATTAACCCCAAAAAAACTAAATTTATGATCCTAAATCCCAAGCTTACAAAGCGTCCAAATCCCCTACTTGGTTCAGTACGTTTGGAAAGGGTTCATACCATTGAGTACTTGGGGATAACCCTAAACCAAAACCTGACGTGGGGGATCACCAGATTAAAGCTAATATGAAGTTGGCCCAGAAGGAGGGGGGCATCATGAGAATAGCGGCCAAGTCAACTTTCCGCCCCCTGACCCCCGCTATCCAAATCTACAAAACGCAGGAGCGGGGTGCTGTAATCTACGGGGGAGAGATTTGGGGCTATACCTCAACACCTAATCTGCAGGTGACGGAAAACAAATTCATAAGGCAGCTGACCGCCCTCCCCCCAAGTACCCCACTCCTCCCTCTGAGACTGGACTTGGCTTTGAGGCCCATTACAGAAGAACTAGGGCTCAAACCCCTAACATTCTGGCGTCGCATTTGGAGCAGCCAAGACCTCGTCTCCTATCGAGCTGAGTTGCAGGAATTTCTAACATTACCCAATGCCACCTAGATTCCTTGGTTAAATTACATTAAGACAATATGCGAGACCCTCGAAATACCAGAACTGTGGGCACACCCAGAAAGCACAAGTACCAGGATTCCAAGGAAAGCGCTCTCTAGAGCATACTATGAAAAAATGCTCACGCGAGTCCTGGCCAGTGCGCGAGAGGGTTCTCTGACATACTGCTTCACTGTAATTAAAGACTCCTATAACTTTGAAAGTGTCTTCGATGGAATGGCTCCTGTACTAACAAGGAAACTATTCCTACAATGGAGGTTCGGAACTCTCCCTCTAAAAACATTTACCAAAGCATGGGCGGGACAGTCATCTACTGAGATATGCCCTGCTTGTGCCCATACTAAGGAGAACGAAGTACATGTCATCTTCTTCTGTCAAGCCTACCATAAAAGCAGACAACATTGGCTGGTCCCATTGCTCAAAAATCTGGGTTTTACAACATTCCTTCCTGCATTCAGAGTTTTAAAGACAGGCTTATTGCCGCCAACAGTGTTCGCTCTGGCTAAATTTCTAACAGCGATGTGGCATGCCAGATCCCGGTACACAAAGTTGGCAAGAGACTCCTGAAAATCCCTCGTTCTGACATACTGTTTTGATTTTACACTTTTTAAAAAAAATGTAACGATGTGCTTATTGTATATCTTTTATGATCAATCGATCGAGATAAAGATTTGAAATTGAAAAAAATTGAATGTGCAAGTAAATGAAAAATGTTGTGTAATATATTGTTGTTTTCCTTTTCATGACCTCTATGACCTTTTTCTGTATGTTTTCTTTAATTTGTTTTTGATTTTTTGCATTTCCACATTGTGAACGTGTATGTCTATGTAATATGTGGTGAAACATGTACAGACACGAAATAGTACCACAAAAATCTTTTGTTGCAGAAATTGCCAGACAAGCAGCACAAATTAAACTACTGAGGAAGCTTCAGAAACAGGAACAGACCAGAGCAGCCAAAGAAGCAAAAAAACAGCAAGGTAAAGAAGGTATTAATTCATACAGTGTATAAGTGTAATTATTTTTCCCACCATCACATTCTTCAGTCAGAATGCGCTGAAATTAATTCCTTGTTTCTGTTTGCAGCAATCATGATTGCTGAAGAAAAACGCAAGCAAAAAGAAGAAATAAAGATCCTGAGACAGCAGGTACATATTATTCTTTCAAACCTAGCACATAGTGCATTTAGCCATTGCCAATCCATTTGGGCTAGGAGTAAACTTGGTTCTGACAATTTCTTAGCGGATTTGCATCTTATTTTGTTATCACCCCAAGGATACTTTTTCTCACATGTCAATCGATCTACCATTTTATGAACTCAGTTATGTGCATACCTACTGCATGTATAGTTTACTTTATACACCAAGTAGTCCCTGCATCTACTACTTGTACCACAAGTGAATGGTCAGAAGACTGTATAATATTTGCCAGACAGGTCATTCATAAGTGAGTGTTCTGTCTCACTTCCAACAAAATTAAATAGGTTTCTACTTTAAAGCTCCCTTAAAAGGAAACAACAGCATTTGATGCCTAAAAATGCCACTGCAGTTTTACCATTTTGTGAAGCAGTGAGTAGCAGGATATACTTTTGACCAGCTCAATATGTAATTATTATGTCAAATACAGGAGGATGAAAGGACAACTCCTATGTCTTTTACAAATATTAATTCAAGATGAACATCCATAAAAGTGGAGCGATTTGTCCTTCAAAGAAGGATTAACTTAGTTCTCTTTTCAGTCAGATACGCCTAAGAAGCCCTGCTTTGTATATTTATTCACTGAAAACCATACTAGCATTAGATTGTTTATGCATTCATATGCTAGGAATATTCCTTGCTGTCTGGTGGGGTATTGTATTGTATTGTAATGGCATTTATATTACGCTTACTACCCCTGACGAGGGGTCAAAGTGCTTTTTCAGCAAGTAGCATGCTACTCCGGAACACATAAAGAATTAGTGGTGAATTAGTATAGTGAAAATTTGAAAGTTATTTGAGTGGTGTATATGTTAGTCCATTGTTTCGATTGAGAACGATAGTGGAGGGATAGAAGAGGGAAAAAGGTTTGCATTTATAAAGCGCTTGCTACCCCTGATGGGGTGTTGTAGTGCTTTTCAGCGATTAGCACTCTACTCTGGAACCCATACAGTGTTAGTGGTGAATTAGTATAATGTAATGTGAAAGTAATTTGAGTGGTGGATATGTTAGTTATTTGGATTGCGAAGGATAGCGAAGGGGTAGAAGAGGTAAAAATGTTTGTATTTATATAGCGCTTGCTACCTGTAACCTGGGGCGAGGGGCTGGGAACACTGGCTAGATGTGGAACAGGCGCCACAACAGGAAGAGGCTGACCAGTGTATCGGATTAGACTGGGCTTTATTTTTGTAGTACTTCTTGTCCTGTAAGTAAGTCTTTCTTTAGCGAACTCCCGGGTATCCGTGGTGAGGCCGTCTTTCTCCAGGGTTCTGGGCACGTGATGTTCTCTCGGGACCTCCTTCCCCGGTGTAGCGACCGTGGAGCCAAGATGGGGAAGAAAACGGACAAGAGGGAGGCCGTTAGTTGCCAATCTGATACAGAGCTTCCCCAGGGGAACCCAGTGATAGTGATGGGACACCGGTGTGAACGTGCAGTCGAACAGGCACACTCGTGACAAGTGTTTCAGGGAACAGGAGCGAGGTGAGGAAGGAAGGAAGGGTAGAGGGAGGGGATGTTGGTAACAGGTATCGGGAATGTACACCAGGGAGAGGCACGAACGGGAACTTATACTACGTACTGGGAGCACTCTTTCTCCCCACCCAGGCCGCCCAACGCCGCCGTACCTGAGCAAGCCACACTCCTCCCTCGGGAGTGTGGCACGGCGGAACACAGGGTCGTTGGCCTCCTGGCTCTCCTCCGCAATCCGGTAAGCCGGTCCTTTCGTCCTCTTCGTTCTCCTTCGTAGGGTTCTCCTCGCCTTCTCCACTCGAGCCGTCGGTGACGTCACACGCCGCGTACAGGGCTTCCCCTGTTTTCAACCATCCCGATGCGTCCACGTCAGTGGTAGGCGTGGCCTCGTCTCCTTCGTTGTACGCCCAGTTAAAGGAACCTGCTGATGTTTCCTCGTATTTCCCTTGGCGTGGTTTCCATTCATCCCTCGGCGACTCCGACTGTAGGGTAGAAGGGGAGGCATCATCAGGTGTCCACCAGTCAACCCGGCCACCCGTCCCGACCCCGTTACACTACCCTAATGAGGTGTTGAAGTGCTTTTTCGGCAAGTAGCACACTACTGCTTAACTCATGAAGGATTAGTGGTGAATTAGTTAAGTGAAATATGAAATTAGTTTGAGTGGTGGACATGTTAGTCTGTTATTTGGATTGAAAAGGATACTGAAGGGATAGAAGAGGGAAGGATTTAGAAATATATAAATACCTATAGACATATGCCCTCCTAAAGTCGCCTCCTCAATCACCAACACCTTGGCCCTGGTACTCACTGACATCTTCCAACTTATGTTTTGACATGGCCTTTCCCCAGATGGGTGGAAGAAAGCTTCTGTCCGTCCCCTCCTTAAGAAACCTTCTCTGGATCCATCTGACTCTAGCCACTATCGTCTAATATCATGTGTTCCTCTCCCAGCCAAGACCGTTGAGAAGGTGATGAATTATGAATTAACAGAATTCATCCAATCCTATAATCTACTGGATCCCACTCTGTTCAGTTTCCGTGCAGATCAGAGTATAGAAAAAGCCAGTGACAATGTTAGAGCTGCCCTGGATGCTGCCAGCAAAGCAGCTTTGATCCTTCTGGATCGGTCGGCAGCTTTTGACACCGTCCACCACAACAAACTGCTGGCCCGCCTCAATGAGATTGATGTCAAAGGTTTGGCCAGGAACCTACTCATATCCTTTCTAAAATCCAGTGAGCAAGTGGTCCGCCTGGGCAACTCAGCCCCACGTTCTTCAATATTTACATCACCCCATTAGTGGATCTCATTAAGTCTTTTGCATCCGCCCTTAAATCCTATGCTGATGACAAGCAAGTTGTTGTCTCTCTGTAGTGATGCACCGGATTTGAGTACCTGTTTCTGTGGTTGCATGCGGGCAGTCTGCACTTGGATGTTTTAGGCTAAACTTAAGTAAGACCAAAGTCCTGCTCTATGGTGCAAAGACCGCTTTCTGGACTCCCGCATTGGTGGCCCCAGGAACTGTGCACTCCTAGCTCACCAGTTAGTAAAACCCGCATTCTGGCTTCTGAATACATTTTTCCTGCGCAGTCTCCTCCACTGTCTTCTATACGCTCAAACTGATAAAAAAGATTCTTCCTTTTATTCCTACTCAACTTCAGAAATCAGTTGTTCTATCTCTAGCAGTATCCATACTGAATTACTGCAACGCCCTTTGCCTGAATGCACATAAGTTGATCCTTAACAAGCTTCAAACATTTCAAAACGCAGCCTGCATCTCCTATTCAGCATCCCAAAATATCTGTGTTTAAACACTTGAAAAGGCTTCACTAGCTCCTATCAGACACCAAGTTATATTTAAAGTTCTCTATATTGTCTTCAATGATCAGGTCCCCGCTTTCCTGAAAAACAGCCTCAGGCTGGTATACCCCTAAACGACAACTAAGATCCGCTAATTACAAACACATGATCATCCCTAAATTTAGACCTGCAATTCGCGGTGGCCCCAGCTTCCTGCTAAACGCTTCCAATGCCTGGAACAGTCTTCCTCACCCTCTCAAACCTCTACCAATCTTCTTACTATCAGGAAATCTCAACACTTCGTTATTTAATAAAGATGAACTCTCCATATCTTTCTTGCACTCTGTATTCGGCTCCAAGATCCCTCCCGGCAACCGTGCTCTTAATAAGTACATTTAACATAACATAACAAGAATTTCCAATCAATGTTGGTTTCGCAGATTGGACAATATTATTTTTTGTATTCAAATTATTTGTATTTGTATTAGAAATAAATTGAACAATCCAACTTAATCAAGAGTAGAAGTTTAATTTAATGGTTGAGCGTTTTAAGTTAATAAGAAGGACTTAAAATGAATTAATAAAAGTACAATACAATTGATCCACAAAGATGACATTGCTGTAGAATTTACTTTCCATGGAAAGATTGCCCACAATTAAAATGTGAGCAAATCTGGTTCACATTTGTTAACTATGATTATATTTATACATGTGCATACATTTTGTAGTGTCAGATTAATATATAGAGATGTAGTAATCTTTTTCAAATTGATTTTGCAATTTTACTAATTTGTTCTTTTATATCACTAATCCGCATCGGGATCCATAAATCACCACTGTGACTATTTTTGTTGTGAACACCTTCCTTAATGATACCTTCATAACTGTGAAATCTGACTAGGGCCTGTGAGAAAGTGCCAATAATTTCTTGCATTGGTATGCACCCACTTTTTTCTGACTGCTGATGTGCTTTGACTGAGTGTGCCCTGGGCTCCTGCCAACCAGGGCATCTTAGAGATGCCCCCCTGAAAACTTAACCTACAATCCACGTCTAGGCTGAGTGGCTGCAGAGGCTGCCCCACAGCAGACATGTTGCTGGACCCCTGGGTTGAGAGCCCCCTCCCCCGCTCTCCTGGGCCTGCAACCATGCACATCCTGGACGAGGTGCTAGTTCTCCTCCCCAGGATGGGCAGGGGGAAGCTTCAAAGGCATACCGCCTCTGTGAGCTTCTCCAGACCATTTGCTGTACCCAGCAGCTGGCCCCCACCAGTCCTGACCCCCACTCTGGCGGGAAAAACTGCGTCAGGAAGGGGTGGTGCCAGCCTGTGCCAACCCCACCCCTCAGGTGGGGGAGACGAGGTGAAGTACAAACCCAGGCTCCGGCCATCTTGAAGATGGGGAGCCCTGCCCAATCACAGCTATGTTCCTGCCCCCCTCCTACAGTAGAGGAGTAGGCTAGTGGGTGTACCCACCCCAGGACAGGGACCTATTGACGACAGCAACCTTGGGACATCTAGAGGACCTGCCTGCCTTGACCCTCTTAAAGCCTGGGACTCCCATCAGCAGAGGCTCTGCTTCAACAACACCCCTGGTGCCAGCCTGGAAGCTCCGGACCATCCCACTCTGCACCCGCCGAGCCCGGCCCGTGCCCGAGTAATCCAGGACCACGAGGACGTCCCCCCGGTGACTGGAGCCCAAAGTCCAGTGTTCAAAGACCTACCTCAACGACCCCGACGACGCCTGCAGCCTCAGGACAGAGGACCCCTCCCGACCTCAAAAGACACCCCTGCACCCCACGGCCCCCTGTGCCCAACTGGGTGCCTACCTATCCTCTAAGATCCCAACTTACCCCTCGAAGTGTTGGTCGCTCCAGAAGATCCATCGGCCCGAGCCTGCAGCCTTTGTTCCCTTTTCAAGTTCCTCATTGAATAACATTGTGCGCCCGACGGCTCAAAAGCACCCTGCACCCAGCCGCCTGAGTGCCCCTGGCAATGCAACCTGTATCCTATCCTACTTCCCCATTTGCCCTGAGCAAGTGACCAGGAGCCCAGCTCTCACAGCCGCGTGGTATGCTAGCCAGCAGCCACCAACCGGAGGCCCCCTTTCCCTCATTGGATAACATTGGGCCTAACTATCTCTGCACCCGGCCGACCCTGTGCCGCTGGGGGTAAACCAACTGTACTTACCTGACCCTGGGGGACCCCTGAGTCTATGCCCAGAACCCTAACTTCACCAGCCAAGTACTCGCCTGGAAACCGATAACTCACTTACCTGCCATTGGATAACATTGACTGGTTTGACTCGAAAAATCTTCTAAGTGTGAAGTTTTGGAAACTAAAAATATTCATATAAAATCACCTTGTAGCCCAGTACTGAACTGCAAAAGTAATCCTTACCGGATTTACTAGTATTCTGTATTTTCTCCATAGGAATCCATTGTCTGCTTTTCTATGAAATTTCTTCCAAGTCTCTACTTTTGAAAAATTTTAATATTCTGTAAAAATCATACGAAATACTGAAACGCAATTACTCACCTGTTTTAAGTTGAGACTCCAGTGCTGGACCCAGGAGCCCAGTCCTGAATTACAAAAGTAACAAAATCATAGTTTGCCTGCAACCTGAATTTTCTCCCATTGGATAACATTGCCAGTTGTTCATTGAAAAGTTTCTTTTTAGTGTGAACTTTTAAAACAGCTTTATATTCCTGAAAAATCACTACCATAACTAAAACGATTTTACTAAATTGGTTTCAGCTTAGAGACCCCAGGACTGAACCTAGGATCCAGTCCTGGAACTACTAAAGTAATCTACAAAGTAATCAACTGTACATATATGATGAAAACCCATTGAGCTCAATGCTATTGTGTGTTTAGAATTGTGTTGCCTACTGCATCCCCTGTACCTATTGTGTTCACAAAGTTTATTGCCTCTTTGCAAAGTAATTACATGAGAGTACTCATATCGAGAAAAGTATATTGTTATACCGTTTGGTTCTAAAATTAAAATAACTTTATCTGTTGATATAAAAACAATTGGCCTGGAGTTCAGTCCTTGAGTGTGTGAAACCTTTTGCTGACTGAGTGTGTACAACAAATGCTTTACACTGTCCTCTGGTACTGCCTTACTGCTCAACCAAGCTACCACATTTGAGAGTAAGGTCAGTCCTGACTTTAACCTCTTGTTATACCTCTAGGGTTTGTGGACCCTATACACACTGTACCTTATTCTGGTCCAGTATATATAGAGCCACTTTCTCACAGGGCCCTCACCAAGTGTTACAGAACTTTATTTATTGGCATACATAGAGTCCCAGGTCTGTTGATTTATCAGAGTATCCCATGGTAAAAATACGTTGCAGCTGTGACTAGTTGCCTGCCTTCCATAAGCCAGTTTGAGTGTCCAGATTATAAAGTGAGAAGAATACTACTTTCCTATGGTGTACTAGTCAATCATCTGATGGGATCTCAATTGTTCACATTTTATGGATCTGGATAGAATTTGTTTTATCGGTTTTTATTGATTATACATGTTTTGCTAGATAAACTGTGACATGATGGGGTTTTAAAATATCCATCGCATATCTAATCATGGTTATTATGTTTCTGTCCTGAGAGTTGAGGCCAGTCGTTCAGTAGCGTTCTTTCAGACCAATTCCTGGTTGTTTTGATATTGGTGATCAGTAGTAGAAATGTATGAAAATACTGGTAAGCCAGTCAAATTGTGCCCAGATGATTGTCCAGTGTTGAGCTTATTATCGTATTTTAGTGCTTGGAGCTGGTGAGGATATAGGTCTTCATACTCTGCTCCACCACCTCCGCATGGGACGACGCCTGGTGCCCCCCCACCCCTCCTCCCCTCTGAAACCCAGCCACCCCGACAAACCATGCACACAACCTTAGGATCATACTGGACTCATCGCTCACTATGAACGGCCAGATCAACAACCTCTCCTCCGCATGCTTCAACACTCTCCATGTACTACGCAAAACATTCAAATGGAGACCCCTCGACTCCAGGAAAATGGTCACTCATGCCCTCATCACCAGCAGACTCGTTTTACACTAACACCCACTATGCTGGAATCAACAAATAACTCCTCCGCAAACCCCAGACCGTCCAGAACGCTGCGGCCACACTAATCCTCGATATGCCATGGAGCAACCACATCACCCCCCACCTCCGCGACCTCCACTGGCTTCCTGTTAAAAGAAGAATAACTTTCAAGCTGCTCACACATGCCTACAAAGCCCTTCACAACATTAGATGACAATACTTCAACAATTGCCTCTCCTTCTATACCCCCAAGAGAAACCTCCGCTCAGTCGACCTCAACCTAGCCACCGTCCCAAGCTTCAACAGGAACACAGCGGGTGAAAGGTCATACTCCTGCCTCGCAGCCAAGACCTGGAACAACCTCCCTCTCCGGCAACTGCACCAATTCAGGAAAGACCTCAAGACCTGGCTCTTTGAATTACCCTAACAGAGCTGCATACATCCCCTCCCCCCAGCGCCTCGAGACCCTAACGGGGGAGTAGTGCGCTTTACCACTGCCACTGTATCTCCGCTGGGAATCTAGCCATCCTGCCTTCCGAAAGCAACTGAAGACACTACTGTTTCCCTAAGTTTCTCTGCTATTGGTCTCTAGCCTTGCCCAGCGCTGGGATGTGCCCGGTTAGCCATGCGCTATACAAGTGTCTTTTTCATTTATTTCATTTCACCAACCTTTATTGATTGATTGATTATGGGATTTTCGTCTGCTTATGTACTTTGCCAATGCAGCGCACTCATGGTTTGGCTCACCCAGTCGAGTAATGGTTGAGCTTTTTGATAGCTGCAAAACTGATGTTTAAGTGTGTCTTTTACTTTTGACAATAGAGATTCAATTTGGTTTATTTTTTTCTAATTTGACTCTCATAGACGATTATAGTAAGTAAATCATTTATTGTTCAGTTAATTAAAACCTTAACAGGTGCGCAACCATCAGTGCAATTCCATATCAAATAATTAAAAACATGATGTTTGCAGAAACATGGCCAGCAATTACAAACATAACGTAGGTTAAAACATTGAATTCCATTGAGGGATGGAGTTGATTAAAATACTGGAGAAAGTGCAAAAAACTGCAGTCCGCTATGCCATAGTTAATTCAAGTGTAGAATAGCAGCAACTTAGGGAAAAAGCACAAGAGTTTTTTTTTAACAATGTATTTTATTGTTTTTACATGGCATATACCGGGCTGTGACCCGAAGGATACATTTTGATGGATATATGTGACACTGTATACATCTAATCGTAACTTCTGGAAAACGTCCATACATAACAATAACATTGTGCATTTCGGTAGTAGGGGATCTCTGTGTATAGTCCTAATCTAGTGAATAGTCCCGCCCATGTGCGTGGACCCCGGAGCAATCCAAATAATCTCTTAAGGTGTCGAAAAATGCAGAACTGCACAGACCCGTAAGAGAAAATTAAAGACAGATAATGCAGCCTATAAAACCAGGCTACACTGTCCAGTACTTCAGCTAGAAATTCCACCAAAAATCCACAAACAGCAAAGTCTGTCCAGATTTCCCTTGCTTCAGCAGCAAAAACCCTCTGGAATGATAGAGAGGAAGACATGGACAGACAAGCCCCATAGGCTGCCATTATGTGGCTAAAAAAAGGATACTGTGCCTTTAAGAGCACTTTCCAGAACTTCACAGTATCCCAGAATGCACTGCAGGACCCTTTTACTTTCAGTTCTTTTTTCCGGCTCCTGCTAGCAGGACTCTGGAGCATTGAGCTCTCCCTTTTCAAGGGTTTATTGGTGATTTTTTCACTTTTGTTTCAAGTGAGTGCTTTCTAAAGTACTTTAGTGCTTTTCTTCTTGGTTTTTGCACCATTTTGATGTCAAATATGCCTGCATTATTTGACAAATGTCCGGAGTGCTCCAGGAAGAAGGCCAAATCAGATCCCCCTTGAGGTGTGTATCCTCTGCCTTCCCTCTTCCCATGTTCCAGAGGAGTGTGTGATTTGTCAGGGCTTCTCTGGCAGGACCCTGAAGGACAGAAAGAAGATCAGACTTCAGGGCCTTGAGGAAAGAAGGCTGAAGGTGGGTCTGGAGGGGCTTCCTCTGCCCGTGCTGAGGCCTCTGGGGGGCTCCCCAGGGGCAGGAAGACCAGCAAGCGTCCTAATTCTCCGTCTGAGTCGATTGCACCGACTACAGCGTCGAGAGGGATGACTACAGTATGTACCCCGTCGTCTAGGGCGAAGCTACGTCGACACTCGACGTCGAAGGAACTGAACAGACCGCCGTCGAAGTCTACTGTGACGATTTAGTCGTCGTCCTCGTCGAGTGATCGACGGCGAAAGGCCCGGCGTCGGCGCTCGCTGTCGAGGCGACTTCGCCGTCGTCAAAAAGGAGAAGATCGTCGTCGAGGGGATCCTCGTCGTCGAGGAGTAGATCGCCGTCGAGGCGAAGGCCGCCGTCGAGGCGCAGAAGGCCGCCGTCTAGGCGCAGGAGGTCGCCGTCGAGGCGCAGGAGGTCGTCGACGAGGCATACGAGGTCGCCGTCGAGGCGAAGGCACTCGCCATCGAGGGAGAGACGGTCGACGCCGAGGAGAAGACGCTCAACGGCGAGGGACCAACGCTCGCCGTCCGGTCGCCGTTCTTCGACGCCGAAGAAGCGTGGAAGGAGGTCTGACGCCATGGGAGGTTCGCCAACGTCCCAGGCTGGAAAAGAAGGTGGATCACCGGGCTCGGTGTACTCCGAGGTGTATACCCCGTCACAGAGGCCGGTTACACCCCCGCCTCCATTGCCGACGGGTTTCCCTCTGAGGGCCCCTACCCCTCCTCCTTTACCACCACTTCCGCAACCTGTACCTCGACCGCAGTTGCCAGAAAAGACACCTCCGGTCCCTCCAATGTCGGTCTCACTGCCAAGACTTCCGGCCCCTCTCAAGGGGACCCCTAAGCCGAAGGCTCCGGCCAAACCAAAGGCGCCCGCTCCGGTCGAACCGGCGGATCGACCGAGGCCAAGGAAGTCGCGATCACGCTCCGGACGGAGAGGGAGATCGAGGAGTCGACGTAGATCTTCCACCAGGTCAAGACGTCGCCATAGGAGGCGGGGATCTAGGTCCCGCACGGAATCCTCCAGGACCAGGACCTATTCACCGACCTTGTCGGAATCCCCCGGGGACAAGGGTGTCTTTGGTGGACGACATCAGTACGTTCCAGGATGTTCTCCTGAGGGGGGGGGGGCTGCAAAATTAGGTATCAAGGTGATGGCTCCAACACCCACGACGTCCGTGATATTTGAAACCTTTCACAAGAAGATTTTGTCCCGCCCTCTACTGCCACTAGTGCCTGGTTTGGTAGAGCCTGCGGAAGAGCTGTTCCTCACGCTGGCGGTGGTGAAGGCCGCCCCCTCCCGACTTCTGAAGAAGTACAGGGCCCCGGATTCGGACCCGGCTTTTCTGCGGATAGATCCGGTGCCTGACTCTGTTATAGTGATGGCGGCCAGGAAGTTGCATTCTACCTCCCCGTCCACAACAGTGCCGCCCGACAAGGAGAGTCGGTGGATCGACTCGGCTGGAAGGAAGGCTTGTGGGACTGCATCCACGGCCATGAAGGCGTCCAGCGATGCGGCGTTGCTAGGGCGGTATGACCGTGCCCTGTGGGACTCCCTGCAACAGTTCACGGAACTTCTGCCACGAGACAAGAGGGAGGACTTCCAAGAGATCCTCACGGAGGGGATGCTGGTGTCAAACCAGGTCATCAGTGCGGCGGCGGATGTCTCTCTTTTGGCTGCCCATGGATACTGTAATGGGATCAACCAGCGGCGCCATGCTTGGCTCAGGCTCTCATCACTCAAGCCAGAGGCCCAGCAGCGGGTGGCCAATCTGCCCTTTTCCGGGGAAACCCTGTTCGGAAAGCATGCCGATGATGAAATGGCCCACATGAAGGCGGAGGCAAAGACCCTGACGGCTGTGGGCTTGGAGAAGCCCAAAAAAAAGAAGCCCTACCGCCCGTTCCAGAGACAGTTCGGTGCACAGGGAAGAGGACGAGGTCAGTCTTCGGGACAGCAGCAGCAACAACAGCAGCAGTTCCGGAGACCCTTCCAGAAGCGCCAGAAGGGTAGAGGGGGACAGCAGTCCTCTACAGCGAACAAGGGCCCGGCTGGGTCACGACCCTGAGCGGTTACTTCCCCTTCATCCGTTACCCGCTCCGGTGGGGGGAAGCGTTCAATTTTTTCTGGCAGAGTGGAGAGAAATTACTCCGGACAAGTGGGTGCTGAATATTGTTTGCAATGGATACAGTCTTCGGTTCACCAGCCCGCCTCCATCGATTCCTCCGGTCAGCTTGCAGTTTCAACTGCTCGAGCTCCAGGCGGAGGCCGATATCCTGTTAAGGAAAAGGGCGATAGAAGATGTACCTCTGTCTCAAAGAGGAAGAGGTCTGTACTCCCGGTTCTTCCTTGTTCGCAAGAAGGACAAGAACGAGTTCAGGCCCATTCTGGACTTGCGACAGGCGAACAAGTGGATTCGCAGAGAAAAGTTTTGCATGCTGTAGTTACATCAGATTTATCCTCAGTTGCAACAGGGAGACTGGCTATGTGCAATAGACCTACAGGATGCTTACTTCCATGTGCCCATTGCACACAAACACAGGAAGTTCCTGCGATTTCAAGTCGGCACCAATCACTATCAATACACAGTACTGCCATTCAGGCTGAAGTCTGCGCCCAGAACATTCTCGAAGGGCATGGCAGTGGTAGCGGCACACCTAAGGAAGAGCAAGGTGTTTGTCTACCCGTACCTGGACGATTGGTTGATCAAGGCCTCCTCCTACTCGGAAGCTCAAGCACACTTCCAGAAGACGTGCGTTCTCTTGAACAAGCTGGGGTTGCACATCAACATGTCCAAGTCTGTCCCGACTCCGGTCCAGTGCATTCAGTACTTGGGAGCCACCATCAATACGCTGTCAGCAAGCGTGTCTCCTTCGGAGGAGCGACGGTTATCACTCCTTCGGAAGGCTCAGGCTCTTATGACCACTCCATCTACAACAGTGAGGACGGTGTCTTCTCTACTGCGATCGATGTTCTCTTGTATCTTCCTAACGCCACACGCACGGCTGCACATGTGACCGTTGCAGGAGTGCTTGGAGGATCAGTGGGATCAGAAGAGAGGGTCTTGGGACGACAAGATACGACTGTCTCTGCATGCTCTTCAGTCTCTGAAGTGGTGGTGTTCAGCGAGGAATCTCCTCCGAGGGGTCCCCTTCCACAAGGACATTCCCACTCAGACTATCGTGACGGATGCTTCTCTCCACGGTTGGGGGGCGCACTCCGGAAACTTACAAATTCAAGGAACGTGGTTCTCCGATGGAGTCCACGTATCACATCAATTTCCTGGAACTCAGAGCTGTTCACTTGGCACTGAAGGCCTTTCATCAGTCCTTTCAGACCAACTCTCTGCCTTTACAGACGGACAATACGACCACGATGTATTACCTCAACAAGCAGGGGGGCTCGAGATCACGCACTCTGTCGCAGGAGGCGCAGGCGATCTGGCACTGGCTTCTGGCCAGAGGACTGACGATAATGGCTACCCATCTGCCCGGTGTGCAGAATGTTCAGGCGGATGCACTGAGCAGACTGATTCAGGAAAACCATGAATGGGTCATAAATGACGAAGTACTAGGAGAAGTCTTCGCAAGGTGGGGAACTCCAGACATAGATCTGTTTGCCACCGCCAAAAACAGAAAATGCAGAGACTTCGCCTCCAGGTACTACCAGCAAGGGACGCTGGGGGATGCGCTTTGGATCAACTGGTCAAACAGCTTTCTGTACGCTTTTCCACCCATTCCCCTGATTCCAGCGGTGCTCATCAAGCTGTCCCGGTCCAGGGCGCGGATGATGCTGATCGCCCCGGAATGGCCCAGGCAGTAGTGGTTCACGGACCTGCTTCACCGGTCTCTCCTTCCTCACATAGGGCTGCCGTGCAGGCCGGACCTTCTCACGAAGTTCGGGGGGCAGATGTTGCACCCCAACCTCTAGTCTTTGAGTTTGGCGGCATGGCTCCTGAGATAGTGCAATATGGCCATTTGAATCTTCCCGGAGATTGCATGGACATACTGAAGGAGTTTAAGCGACCTTCCACTCGGACTTCCTATGCTTACAAGTGGGAGAGGTTATGTATCTGGTGCAAGTCCAAGAACTATGACCTTACGACGTGCAAGGAGGATGTCATCCTTCCTTACCTTCTACATTTGGCGTGGTCTGGCCTTAATGTTCATTCCATTAAGGTTCATCTCGCTGCATTGACTGCCTACAGGAAATGCCCTTCACAGACTTCCTTCTTCCAGATCCCTGTGATCAAAGATTTTTTGGAAGGCTTGAAGAAAGTATTCCCTCCTGTCAGGCTTCCTTCGCCTTCATGGGAATTGAATGTGGTGCTGTCCAGATTGATGAAGGAGCCTTTTGAACCTGTTCATAAGGCCTCGTTGCAGCTCCTGTCCTGGAAGGCGGCGTTCCTCGTGGCCATTACATCGGCCCGCAGGGTGAGTGAAATTCAGGCGTTGTGTTGCCAAGAACCTTATACTGTATTTCATGCTGCTAAGGTTGTTATGCGTACTCACCCTAAATTTCTTCCCAAGGTTATTTCTGATTTTCATGTCAACCAGACTGTAACTTTGCCTACGTTTTTTCAGAATCCTTCATCTCCAGCGGAAAGGTCTTTACATTCCCTGGATGTTAGGAGGGTGTTGAAATTTTATCTGGATAAGACCAAAGATATTCGTAGGTCAGACCAATTGTTCATCAATTATGGATCAGTCAGGACGGGTCTTGCTACCGCTAAGCAGTCTATCGCTAGGTGGATTGTGTCCTGCATACAACTGTGTTACCTAAAGGCTAATAAGACCTTAAGGGGTAAACCTAAAGCTCATTCCACCAGGGGCAAAGCTGCCACGACGGCGTTGCTCCGTAATGTTCCAATTGCAGAAAGCTGCAAGGCCGCCACTTGGAAGTCGGTCCATACCTTTGCCAAGCATTACTGCCTGGACACTGATGCCAGGGCAGACGCTCAGGTTGGGCAGGCTTCGCTGCGAAATCTGTTCGCACAATAGTGGGGTTATTTCTCGTTTCTCCACCGCCGCTTTGGTGTGGGGATGGGCTTGCCATTCTATTCACTAGATTATGACTATACACAGAGATCCCCTACTACAGAAGGAGTAGTTTCTGTCCTGTAACTCCAGTTTTGTAGTAGGGGTATCTCTGTTGTAGTCATAAGCGCCCGCCCTCCTCCCTGGTGGAGAGAGAGATATTCATGTAAGGAATGCTACAGGTCTGGCGTGTTACGCCTTCAAAAAGAACTGAAAGTAAAAGGGAACTGCAGTGCATTCTGGGATACTGTGAAGTTCTGTAAAGTTCTCTTAAAGGCACAGTATCCTGTTTTGAGCCACATAATGGCAGCCTATGGGGCTTGTCTGTCCATGTCTTCCTCTCTATCATTCCAGAGGGCTTTTGCTGCTGAAGCAAGAGAAATCTGGACAGACTTTGCTGTTTGTGGATTTTTGGTGGAATTTCTAGCTGAAGTACTGGACAGTGTAGCCTGGTTTTATAGGCTGCATTATCTGTCTTTAATTCTCTCTTAAGTGTCTGTGCAGTTCTGCATTTTTCGACACCTTAAGAGATTATTTTTGATTGCTCCGGGGTCCACGCACATGGGCGGGACTATTTACTAGATTATGACTAGAACAGAGATACCCCTACTACAGAACTGAAGTTACATGACAGAAACTACTCCTTCCTTTCAAATCCCACCAAGTCATAATTGGACAATTGGATATGTGGTCTGAAGGTTTTAAATGATACTCCTGGTTGTGTAATGGCCAATCTCATCAGGGGAGCACAGCTATCAGGGTTCTGAAGTGATAAGGGGGGGGGGTAGTTCTATGCCACTGTAAACCGGTAGTTCTATGCCCCTGTAACGTTTCGTTTTAAGAATACCTGGTCACTAACTGTGTAGACAATATGGGAGGGGGGTTAATGCAGTACGCTGAATAATGCACACCCCTACTCTACCTGTATATGCAACAAACATAGGCTGTCTTGAAAGTGTTTTAGGGCAGGGGTAATTCATTGTGTTGCATACTACTTACTGATTAAATAATTTCCTGTGTTTGTTTTGTGGCAAACCGACTGCTGTTGTAGTAACTGTACTTGAACATGTGTGCTTCAGGGTGAACATTTCATGGTGTTGTAGTTTTTGCTTTCTCCTGTGATGTATTTATATTGTTTAATTAAGACTCATGTGCACATACTGGGCACTAGGTACACCAAACAAACCCAGCATCATGGTAACCTTTTGCTTTGTGACACATGCCTGTGATCAGTAACTGCACGGAAGGCGAGGTACAAGCACTCCAATCTCGTGCTGCCCTATTTTGACCACCAATGTGCGTTAATTAGTACAGTCCGTGAAATCAACTGGTATTCCTTCTCTTATCCCACTTCAAATGGTTTGTACACAATCATTCCAAGCACCAACATAGCTTGTTATTATAACTTTTTAACATGCTGCACAGCCGCCACAATGCTATACAACATAGCTTAAACACATTGGCAATGCCAATAGTTTAGGTTAAACACTTAGACGGTCTCAAATGTGAGACCTATTGCCTGTGTCAATGCTTGTTGAAAAGTAGACACCTGGGAAATACAGAGTGGGCTAACTTGTTTGGCTTTCACCATGCCCTATTTCCTAAAAGCACTTGTGCAGGAAGGATCCAGAATCTGAGGGTCCAAAACTTTTATGCCACCCAGAGTTCTCAAGTGTCTCCAGATAACAATGGCACCCCACTTGTGCGTGTGGGTCAAAAGACAATCTAAAAAGGCCCTAACTCTGTATGTGCAGACACCAGCTATAAAGGTAGCTGATGTATATAAGGCCTTGCTGGGCCTCCAACCATGAAAACCTACCAGTTATATACATTTATGAAAACTAGACACCCAAAGGATTTCACATTGGTGTTCCTTGCATGAATCCCACAAGGTTTTCTAAACCACAATGCCTTCCACACCTCAGAAGCTACCTAAATCAGGACAAATTCACAAATTTCCTTCCACCCAGCATTCTTTCAGTGGTCACGATAATACACTGCCCCACTTGTGTGGCCAGGCCTAGTGGCTTTGACAGGAACGGAGCAAATCAAGGTCAGTGGGCATGCCACTGTGGGATTTCCATTGACCCTGGCTGATGCTTTTCTGTCGCGGTCACCTGGTCCAGCCACACAAGTGGTGTAACGTTTTTATCGGACAACAAGGGGGACGCTGGGTGGTAGGAATTTTGTGGATTCCTCCTGAGTTTAAAACTTTCCATCACAGGATTGCAAGGAAATTAGGCGATTTTAGCCAAAGTTTGAGATTTGCAGGGCATTGTGTGTTAAAGAACAAACAAGCATTTGCAATGCAATAGGTCTCGCAGCATTAAAGCTTGAGTTACTGGCATTGTAAATGACAATGCTTTGCATACATTTTTTGTCTTTAATTTGCAATTGGTATATAAACATTGTTTGCACAAAGGCATTCACACGATACCCCTCCCCCCCCCCCCCTCCCGATTGACGAAACCAGTTTGAGGGTACCCATATTCAAATGTACTTTTTAGGACTAACACTCTAACGATGGTTTACAATGTGAACAAAAATCGAATGTGGGCAAACCATTCAATCAACTGATACCCCCAATTTGTAAATGTGTAATGTGCTCTGTTTGGTCTTGTTCCATCTACATGTGCCTCATCACCTATGATTTTTAACCTGGTTTTAACTGAACCTCACAATATAGTTCTTATGCATAGCACCTCGATCTGCCTGTGGAGGCATACACTTTACAAGAGTATTATATGGAAACACAGGGGGACACACAGAGAGGCTGCTACCTGTAAAGTACAGAACCACACTGTACAGAAAAAAGATGGGGCGTTGTACTATGTGGGAATGCGCACGCTTACAAAATTACACCTGCAATAATATCACATGGAACACTTCCTGCCTCTCTGCCCCTGTACCTGCGTCTCCTCGTGTAGTGCATGTATCGCCTGTACATAACACGTGTCACTGGGTCTCAAAATGACCTTTCAAGCTTAATCTTAGTCCCACAATGGTCCAGGCACCGTGTGCCGCGTGTGGACCCCTTTCGCTAACGCTGGTACGCTTCGCAGTGCTTCAGTTCGCCTCGTACAGTAAATCTAGAGCGGCCACGCTAAACCTCACGCGTCTCGCGTATGAAGCGTACGGTGCTGAGGAAGGGCAGCAAGGCGTGCTGGAGCTGTGCTGGAGCTGTGCGGTTCGTACCAAGGCCGGGAGACAGGATGGGGACGTCGCCCAGGTACGGCCACACAGTGTACGATCGTTCAGAGGGCTCGAGGGGGTGCGTGCCTCACGGACTTCGGGTCCGGAGCGCAGCACACGTCGCACACAATAACAGTACCTTCTGGTGGGGGATGCGAAGTGCACAGCAGTGGGGGTCAGTCCTCTTCACGTCGCAATGCTTCTTTGGGGCAATGATAGCTACTGCTCGGCAGGGGTAGGGGGCGGGGGGGGTTGGTGCGCTTGTGTCTGTGTGTGCGCGCTTGTGTGTGTGCGACGGCGGGGGGTGTCTCTGTATGTGTGCGTGCATGTATGTGCGCTCGTGTTTGTGTCTCTGTGTGTGCGCGCATGCGTGCAGGGGGAGGTGTGGCTGTGTGTTACGGCTTTCCAGGAGACAGGAGCTGGCCACAGCGAGCGCGTTCTCGTGGCCCGCACAAATCGCCTTCTGGCAGAGGAAATGCGCGCGGCCAGGTGCTGTCTCCTGGAAAGCTGTGTCACTGACTATAGGTCTCTGGCGAGACCGCGCTTACGCGCGGTTAACGTCACGAGACCGTAAAACAAAATACGTTAATAGGATCCACGCCAATGGCACCACCCTGGATTCCCCCAGGTGTCTAGTTTTCAGAAATGTGTGGGTTTGGTAGGTTTGCCTAGATGGTGGTCAAGCCAGGCCCCAATTAACACAGCTACCCCCCTTACCAAATCAGGTTTGTGTTTTTTATGTTTTATCTTATAGACTTCTAGCACCAGATTCCTTACCTTAACATTATCTCCTGGCATCAGATTGGATTCAGAAATTTTTCGCAAGCCGTGCCCCTGCACGCGGTTAGGTGGCGTTAATCAGATCCTCATGGCATTGTTGTGCCCAGGGCCTATATCGCCACTAATGTTATCCCAAAAGTGGTCACGGAATCGATGATCCTCATTGCAGTCGAAGTCACCAAGCCATTTGGGTAAGTCCCACCACAAGAAGAAGTAGTCGAAGAGATCTTCTACTTGTCCTAGTCTGTCGACCGACGAGACGAGGGAATGTCGACATGTGTGGCCTAGCTCATCTGTAGAGCCAGCACCTAGGACGTCTCGTGCGTCCTTTTAAGAGAGTTTTATGAGGCTTTGCACCTCATATTTGGCTGGCCTGTCCCCTCTGACGCGCCAGCAGGCCTCGTGGGTTCGGGAGGGGCCCCTACTTGATCCACACCTGCATCTCCAGCCTCAGTGCCAGTTGGGCCACTTGGATCCACTGATGGAACTAGACCAGCGCTGATGCTCCCTGTGGCCCCCCATTTTGATCCCAGGTCAGAGACCGAGCCGGAGGGGCTTCCTCCACTGCTGACTCCGGTGCGTACTGGAGCCATGCCTTCTAGGCCTGAGCTCTATTCTTCTGGGCTGGAACTTGAGGAGGAGTGGTAGGGATCTATAGGTCCTGAAAAATGCCAGCTTTTTTAACACAAACACGGACTGGTGTGAGGATTAGGCAGTTGCAAGCGTCATAGATACCTCTCCACATGCTGGCATGCTTTCTCCCCCTACTGTGGCTTTGTAGGAGGGAGCATCATTTGCAATGGTGGTAAGGAGGGCAGCAGCCTGGACCTTAGCGTGCCCTCAGTAGCAAAAAAGACAAACGTCTTGACAAAAGTGCTTCAACCATTAGAATCCCCCCTCAGAACCGCTTCTCCTGCTTAATGAAGCTCTTACTGGTGTCCTGCTTGGGACTTGATCCAAGCCCAATATGGGCTCCTGTGAGCAGGACGATTGCCCACTGCCCCTGGAGATGCCAACTTCCTCACACAGCACCCTACCCGAGAGAGCCCCGCTTTCTGTGTAAATCCTGTCGCAGTCCCAACCACACCAATGGATCGGGAATCCTAGAGGCTGAACAACTTAGATAAGATGTTTTCTTCCACCAGCCTGGTGCTGCACGTGTGAGCACTGCATGGCTTTTGGGCCGCAATTCCGGCACTCTGTGGAATACGGTTGCATAGGTGCTGTCAATGGTCCCGGAGGAGCCAGACGGTTGCAGACTGGAGAGACGCTGCTAAGTTCACAATCTGATGTGATCTGGATACCACCAACTCACTAGGCAGAGCGGTTTCACCAACAGTGTCCTTATGGTGCCTCACCTGGTAGAGGACAACTTGCTTTGCAGGGGATATCCAAACATAACTTATGGACATGCCCTTTGATCCCTCCAGTCTCTTTGGAAACCAGGTGGATTCAGCACTGGAGAGCTTTCATGAAAGCAAGGCTACAGCCAAGTCCTTGGTCCTTTCCATGGCCCTTGGTCACCCCGAATCCTCCTTTCACTCCTACGGAAGAAGCTTCAAGCTGCGTCCATACCCTCCTAGCCACCGCGGCTTGCTAGCTTCCCAGACTCTGCATGACATTCCCCCATAGCCTCCCCTCCAAACCTTTGTCTTCCTGCTTACCATCTTGGGCACCCAGCCGGGGGGCAGGATCTGTCATCACCTGCCCTACTGTCGATCAATAACATCGGACCTGTGGGTTTTGCAGATTGTCCGAAGGGGTTACTCTCTCCCCTTCATTACTAACCCTCCCCCATGCCACCTGTTTATGACAGTATTCTCTGCTAGTAAGTGACCGCACTGTCGGGCAAGACAGCCATTGAGAAGGTGAGACTGCCAGAAGTAGGTTGTGGTTCCTATTGCCGCTTCTTTCTGGTTCCCAAGAAGGACAGAGTCCTTCGTTCTATCTTAGACCTGTGCCCTCTCAATTTCTTCCTCAAGAAGGAGGGCAAAATGCTCACACTCACTCAGGTTTTGGCTGTCCTGGATCCGGGAGCCAGATGGTAGCATTGGACTTAGAGGACACATATTTCCACATTTCCGTCCTGCCTGCCCACAGGTGATAACTGCAGCTCACGGTGAGCCACAAGCACTTTCAGTTTGCTGTGCTCACTTCTGGCCTTATCAGTGCCCCTTTGGTGTTCACAAAGGTGATGGCGGTAATTACAGCTCTTTTGCGGAGATCAGGGGTGCCAGTACTCCCCTATCTTGACAACTGGCTGTTGAAGTTGAGCTCGTCCCAGGCTGTCATCTCCCACCTCTAGACTACAGCAGACCTCCAGTATTTGCTGGGGTTCACTTTCAACATCACAAACTCACACCTGACTCCCTCTCGTATGCTCACTGTCATCAGAGCTGTTCTGGACATGGCGTAGTTTCAGCCCTATCCTCCCTAATTGCGGGTCCAGCATATTCATGCTATGATACCGATGTTCCTGATTTTGCTAAGACTGACTGAGGTTGCTGGGCCTCATGGCCTCCTGCATCCTGCTTATGACACATGCCCACTGGCATATGCAGGCTCTGCAGTGGGACCTGAAGTTCCAGTGGGCACAGCATTATGGGAGTCTCTCCGACATGGCCCAGATCTCGGAGGAAACTGCAGAAGATCTCAGTGGTGGTTATTGAAGCTCGAGTGGGTCAGCCGCAGACCCCTTTCCCGTCCCCAGCCTGATCTCACAGTGGTGGCAGATGCGTCACTCCTGGTATGGTGTGGCCATCCCTCCATCCTGGGAAGGCTAGTGCAAGTGTTCATGGACAACACCACTGCCATGTAGTACTGCAACAAGCAGGGCACTGTGGGATTGTGGACCATTTGTCAATAGACTCTGTGTCTCTGGACATGGATGGAACAGCAGGGCATATCCCTGGTGACTCAACATCTGACAGGTTCTCTGAACACAAGAGTGGACAAACTCGACTGAAGGTGCCTAGCGGATCACCAATAGCATCTCCATCCGGAGGTGGTGCAGGGTTTCTTTTAGAGCCTTGGTTAGATCTGCTCCCCACCGCCGAGGACGTGCAATGTCAGCAGTTCTGCGCACTGGAGTTTTCAAGTTCCAACACTCGCTGAGACTCTTTTCTTCTCGAGTGGAGCTCATGCCTCCTGTACAACTTTCCACCCATACCACTCCTACCCAGAGTCCTCAAGAATATCAAGAACGACTGGGCCCAAGTCCTGCTTGTGGCTCCGCAGTGAGCAAAGAGCATGTGGTATCCTGCGCTGTTGAGCATGTCCATTGGTACTCCGATCAGGCTGCCTCTTGGGTAGGATCTTCTGTCAAAACAGCAGTGGAGGGTACTCCACCTAAACCTGTCGACATTCCGCCTTCTTGCTTGGAGATTGAGCGTGACCTTCCGCCTGAAGTCTAACGTTATTTTGGCAGGCAGGTGTCCCTCGGTTTGCACCTGCTGTTGGGCTAAATTTGTGGCATGGTGTTCAGAAAAACACATTGATTCCCATTTTGCTCTCTTTTCTCAGGTTCTCCTGCTCGTTCTTTACCTTACTCAGCAGGCCTCCCCTGCTATCTATCTGAAATTTCTGCTTTTCTTCCATTTCCTGACCAACCTGACCCTTTTCTAATCTCATATTGTGCATATGTTGTTGAAAGGTTTTTAACATATGTTCCCTCCCACTCCTTTCATTATGCACCAGTGGGTTCTCAATCTCGTCCCCACCTTCCTTATGTGCACTCGCTTTGAGCCTCTGCACAATCGTCCACTCAGGCTCCTTATCACCAAGACAGCCTTTCTCGTAGCATTAACATCAGTCCGGATGGTCAGTGAGCTTCAGGCATTTTCATCCAAATCTCCTTATCTGAACATCTACCCAGACAAACAGGTGCTTCGTACGAGAATTTTCTTTCCTCTCAAAGTGGTCACTCTTCCTACTCTCTGCCTCATCCCTCCAAGGAAGACAAGCAACTTCACCATCTGGAACCAAAAAGATCTTTGTTGTTCTACCTTGACCAAGCAAAAGCGTTTTTAGGTGGACGACCAACTCTTTGTGGGGTATGTCCAAGCGATGAAAGTATGGGCCACCCAAAAGCGGACCATCTTCTGATGGAAAGTGCTCTGCATCAACATCTTCTGTGCATTGGCCAAGAAGCAACCCCCTGAGGGTTTGTGTGTTCATTCCACCAGAATTAAAGTTGCAAACACTGCTTTAGCTCACGGACTCGCTGTCCTGGATTTCTGCCAGGCAGCAATGTGGGCCTTATAGCACAAGTTCACCAAATATTACTGTCCCGACATTCAGGTCCGTAGAGATGAACATTTTGCCCGTTTGGTCCTGCAGGACTTTCTCGTGTGAAATTGATCTGCAGACCCAAGTCCGGGGAGGTATTGCCTGAGTATCTAATACAAGGTAAGGAATCTGCGGCTAGAAGTCTCTATCAGATGAACAAGTTACTTACCTTCAGTAACGCCTTATCTGGTAGAGATTGTATCTAACTGCAGATTCCTTACCGGCCCACCTATCCTCACTGCTCTGCGAACGGATTTCTAGGGACAGGGTACTTCCCTTTCAGGTCCCTAGTTTTCCACACTAGTGATCAGTCTACTTCGTGGCTATGCCCTTCTGGTGTGGAAAGTCACGAAAAGTAACTGCCATCAGCGCACCTGGGTGGTGTCTAAAATGGTGTGAGGCCTAAGGGGGTGGGTCTATTGTATGTGATGATATGGCTTCTCAGCTTTCTGATGACCAGTCTAAAATCCAGTCTGCACATTTCCGGCACGCATAATGCCACGCGGAGCCAAGCAATGCCACCTACTAGCGCACAAGGGTACCGCACTTTCCAGATCCAGTCTGCAACTGGGGAATATTCTCAGGTAAGGAATCTGTGACTAGATCGTCTCTACCAGATAAGGCATTACCGTAAGCAAGTAGCTTGTTTTTCTCCTATCCTGACCTCTTCCTGAGGGTAATAGACACTCTTTACCAGCAGGGATGTGTAACATGTCTCCAGTGGCATCACACCTACTCCAGCATCAAAGATTTGTATTAGGGAATATCTGATGAAGACAGAGGAGGCTGTAATAGCACCTGTACCATAATTTGTACTGGATTGCGCTGCCAGCTATGGATGTGGAAGAAGAGTGTATGTCCCTTCCCCATCACTCCCACTGTTTGTGTGAAACGTACATGCCTAAGACCTGCTCCAATTCTCTGTTGTCTCTCCAGTGTTGTGGTATTTCAGTTGCAGCTAGCACCTGGTAGAGTTAAGACATACTTGCCCTAGTGCCTATTAATTAAGAGAAGAGTATCTGAAAAGCGCCTGTCGAATTCAGGGGTGGGTGATCCAGTGTCTTATTTGTGCGTATCATAGACGCACCTTATCTGGTATGAGGGAACTCAGCTTTTCATTGCTCAAAGGTTTTGTGAGAAGCCCAATTAATGTTAAATGTCATTTTGCATCCCCCCATCCTCCACTACTGAAACGACTGGCCCTCCATAGCTGGGGTAGATTCATCATGGAAGTAGATGGGGTGTAGGGTGAGTGGGATATGTAGCAAGTCTAGTCCAAGACCCTGAAGGTGGTACAAACTAGTGTGCTCAAGTAAGCATTAGGAGGCTTGCATTTCTTCTTTACCTATATTAAATCCCAAAGGAGCCTGTATAATATTGCATTGTTTTTATTAATCCAATCTTTGTGAGATTCCACCTACACTATTCCACAGCTATTTACAGTTGGGCTTCTGCGTTCGAATGGGGAACTCTGGGCAGGGCAAGCCTGCTGTTGTCTGTTGCTTGTATGAGAAGCTTTTGGGAAGTCTAGGGTTTAATCTCTCCACAGAAACAGTGAGAGAGACTTTTGGATATTTTTTAGGTCCGGTGTTTCACCCCAGCATTGGTGGGCCTGGAACAGTTATGAGAGGCTCGGCAGGAGGTCCATTTTAATAATATTGATCCTTTCGATCCAAGAAATCATTGGTTGTCCCCGCAAGCTTCCTGGTCTTGTGTAATTACAGGTGTTAAAAACAGGCAGTTAGCTTCAAAACAATCTTTTGGAGATCAAGTTATTCTCACTACTAGGGATTTAATATGTGTCTTGGCCCATTCAAATGGTTTATGCAGAGCCCCAACATCTCATAATTAATCTTGTAGCCTGAGATTAGTCCAAATAATTAAAGATAGGAGCTGAATTTGATGCCCTCTACGGCCTTAGACTGTCTAATTTATTTTTTAAGGGGTTCTATGGAAAGAGCGAACAAGAGCAGTGAGAGGGAACATTCTTGACTGGTGCCACTCTACACCCCAAACACTCCAAACATCAAACCTGCAGCCATTAGTGGCAACTCTTGGTGTGGGGCTGGAGTAGTTGGAGAAGAATAGGTTTAAAAAGCGTGATCCAAACCCCCCCCCCCCCACCCCCCCCCCCCCCCCCCACCCCCACCCCCCCATTAGTATAGGGATTAAACACAGGAAGGATCAAGCCTCCCAGTTAAAAGCCCTCACCATGTCAAGAGATAGGAATATTTTCAAAGGAAGCCTTTTCGACATTATGTATTGCCTTCCCTGTACCAAGTGCTCTGGTCTGGGTGCATCAAAAACAGCAGGACCTTGTTGAGGTGGATAGCGAAGATTTTAGTTTTGAGCTTAGCATCTGTATTGAGAAGAGGGATAGAGGCGTTAGGAGGCACGTGTGGCAGTCTTACTGGGCTTTGGAATTGTGATTGTGGCTTTGCGCCTTTGATATCCTTCCATGTGCACAGTATTTTTAAATAGTCCGTTTATTTTTGTGCAAAGGCTTTATAAAATAAGCCCGTAAAGCCATCTGAGCCTGGGTCTTTATTAGGATTTCAAAGTTTTAATGGAGGCCATAACTTCATCAGCCTGTATGTGTTGATCCTGTATCTCATGCAGGAAATGGGTCAGGTGTGGTAGTTGAATACTTTTTAAGTAGTTTTGTTTTTCCATCATCTGACTGCCTAATTTTGAGTCTTTTTCCAATAGCACCTCTCTCAATTGGGCCATTTACATTCAAAGCAGTGATCGTGATCATCGATCTTTTGTTTATGCATGTGAGTATTCACGTAGGTGATGTGATGTATCATGTAATCTCCTAGATGCACACGGTTTGTTTTCCCCGTCCTACCTCCTCTAGAGAACTCATAAGCTAAAAACATGAAACTGAACAGGAACAATACCATTCCCTCACATCTTCACTGGATAAAATCCAAATTATGACCCATAGTGACTTGGGATCTGGGGACAAGGGCCTCCCCTTTTCCAACCAGTACAGCCGTAGATGAGGGATTGCTCAGGCACCGGACTGGATGTCTAGGTCGAAGAAAGTGTAATTGGATCTCCTCTTCCTCAGCCCGACTGAGATCAATCTGTTACTGGCAGTCCACCATTCCTCCTCTTACCATAGCTACTTTCCCTCACTTTATTCAGAAAAGTAGCCAAAAACCAAAGTAAGGGGAAAGAGGAGAAAGAAAAACACAAAGGTCTCCCTCTATTAGTTTTGATGTGTCCCTCCAACTTAAGTTTCAATGCGGTTCTTGATCTCCTGTGCCATGCCTAGAATCTGCTCAACATTTTTGGTGGCATCACTTATTCAGGACTGTCTTCTGGACTGCTGTGTCCTGATCCCCTATTCCCACTAGGCTCTCGGAGTCGTTCTCAATTTGTCTGTAACATGAAATCATTTGCCCTCTCACACAAAGGTGTAAGGCCTAAGGGGGCGATTCTATTTGTATGTGATGATTTCTGATGGTTACATCTGCCAGTGGATTCCTCACCTTGTGAATATCCCCTGCGCCAGCAGCATTCAGAAATTTTTGTAGCTCTCCACGCCGACGAAGACGACGTCACAGAAGCATGGCTCCGCACGTGGCTCCGCTGACGTCACTGGAGCCATAAGAGAGCCTAGTCGGCGTGATGACGTCAGTTCCCTTTTTTCCGCTTCATTGCCGCTAACGGTTTTTTGGGACTCTCCATAGTTGTCTTGCTCCTTTGTGTTTCTGGATTATATTTCTGGTCTTCTCTTGTTTCTTTCGCAAAGATGTCGTCGAGGAAGTCAGGATTCAAGCCCTGTAGGGAGTGCGGAGGGCATATGTCCATTACAGATCCTCACGAAGATTGTGTCTGGTGCGTGTCGTCTGATCACAACGTCGAGGGATGTGCTTGCTGTAGGAAGATGAACCCAAAGGCTTTAAAAGAAAGAGAAGCCAAGCTTTTCATGGCGAAGATGAGTAAAGAGAAAAGAGGGCGAAGAAGGTCGAGGTCCAGGTCGGGCTCGAAGTCGACGTCTGGTAATGCTTTAAAATCAAAGAAGCATAAGAAGAAGAAGAGGCATGGATCTCGAGGCCGTTCAGATAAGGAGACGGCTCCGAAGCCGACCTCTCCAGTTCATCGTCATCGGAAAGACTATGTCTCTCCTTCTCCCTCGATTCATTGTTCGCCTGTTAGATCGGCTTCACCGGCGCATTCTTCGACGCCGGCTCCATCTCCGACTCTGGTTCACTCTCCGGCTCCGGTGGAAGAGGTTCCAGTACATGAGGAGTCGTCAACTCCATTGGCTCCACTGTCGGCGCCAATTGGCCTGAGTCTGGTTATGCCTACTCCTGAGCCTGCTCCAGGTGTCTACCTGCCTTGCCCTGGCCCGGGGCAAGATCTGTCACATTATTTAAATGCGATGTATTTAGTCGTTGCAAGGGCGATGTACCCCTCTGGAGCACCTTCGGGTCCCATGGGTCCTATGGCCTTCAATCTTGGAGTTCTTCAGGTCTATGCTCAGGCTCCATTTATGCAATTTCTTCCAGTGGCTCCGTCTTCGCATTTCCTGGCACCGTGGACATTGACGCCGTTCCCTTCATCTCCGGCGCCGTCTGCTCGACCTCGATCGACTCAAGCTGTGCCTCCGGATCAGTGTTCGACGCCGGCTCTGGCGCCGTCGGAGTCTGGTCTGGCTCCACTGACGCCGGTTCCAAGGATAAGATCTAGAAGAGAGGCTCAAAGGATTTTGGAAGAGCAGAGGTTTTGTTTAGAAGAAATGGAGGAAGGTGAGATTCAAAGGTCGGATGACTTATTTGAAGATTTGAGGGAGGCAAGTGGCTTTGATATGTCTCCAGAATGGGAGCTTTCTCCTCCATCAGATGCTCCTTCAAAGGATGTGGTTCCTTATCACACAGTAATAAGGAAGGCAGAGGAGCTCTTAGATATTCGGCTCCCAACAGCCGAATTTAAATCCAATATTTTGACGGAGGTTCTTCATTCTCCCTCCACTGTAATAGAGCCTTTCCTGCCATTCAATGATGCCATCGCGGAGCCTGTTATGGAGGTTTGGCGTACGCCCTTTTCGGCTCCAGCTGTTACAAAATCTGTTGCCAGGAGGTACAGGGCGGCTCCAGGGGGGTCTGGACTTCCTAACATCCCATCCTTCTCCTGAGAGCCTAGTAGTTCAAGCTGCCTGTTCGAAGAAATCTTCTGGAGCTTTTCCTCAGGTCCCTAGTGACAGAGAATCGAAGAAGCTTGACCAATCAGCAAAAAAGGTGTTCTCCTCAGCAAGTATGGCCTTGAAGTCCACAAATGCTGCCTTTTGTTTGGGCCGTTACATCCATGCCCTAATGGATTCGGCAAAACAGCTTGCCCCTAAATTGTCTGAGACAAAATTTTAATGAGGTGTTATCGGACACTCAAGCAGCTGTACGTCAGGTGATTCAGAGTGGTCTAGATACTGCGGACTCTTGTCAGGATTATGGGGTCTTCGTTGCTACAAGAAGAAGTGCTTGGCTTAAATCTTAGGAGTTCTCCCCTGATGTGCAGGCTACTCTTCTGGACCTCCCCTTCAATGGTTCTGGTCTGTTTGGGGAAAAAGCAGATGCAGCTTTAGAAAGATTTAATGACTGCAAACCCACGTCTCTGGGATTACAGGTGCAGTCTAGATGTTCCTCGTACAGGAGGTACAGAGGTTTTGGGAGGTGTTCCTTTCGGTCCTACAGACAACCTCAGCAGCAGCAAAATACCTTGTATAAGACCTACAGAGGTCATCCACGAGGTAATCAGCCCTCCTCCTCCTCCTCTACCTCCCCTCCTCTTGCCACAGCAAAGCTGTCCTAGATCCACGATTCTGGATCATGTTGTTCCTGTGGGGGGTTGCTTACTCATTTTCTGCAAGATTGGGAATCGGTCACTACAGACCTTTGGGTTCTCAATCTTGTAGAGAATGGGTATGCTCCCCAAATTACCCTCCCTGCCAAGGGACTTGTTTTGAGGACCACCTTCATCTCCTGCAGGAGGAAGTCCTAACTTTACTGAAGAAAATTGCGATAGAGGTGGTTCCGGAGCGGGAAAGGGGTCAGGGATGCTACTCCCTATATTTCCTGATACCCAAGAGGGATGGCAGGTTATGGCCGATCCTGGATCTCAGGATTTTGAACCTTTTTCTGAAGCAGGAAAAGTTCAAAATGCTCACCCTTGCGCAGGTTCTTCAAGCGCTGCAACAGGAGAACTGGATGGTGTTGATCGACTTGCAGGACGCGTATTTCCATATCCAGATCCTGAAGTCGCACAGAAAGTATCTCCATTTTACGGTAGGGTCGCAGCACTACCAGTTTGCGGTCCTCCCATTTGGACTTACTGCTGAACCACGAGTCTTCACCAAGGTGATGGCAGTGGTGGCAGCCCATCTCGGGAGATCGGGGATTCCTCTTTTCCCTATCTAGACGACTGGCTGATCAAAGCGGAGTCGCCAGAGAAGGTGCTTCATCATATACAGGTTACAACTCCGCTGTTGTACAAATTGGGTTTCTCGATAAACATGCCCAATTTTCACCTGGTGCCCTCTCAGTGCAACCTGTTCATAGGGGTGGTACTGGACGCTACAGTGTGTCGAGCATTCCCTCCTCCACAAAGGATTCTCGACATACAGGAAATTATTCCCTTGTTTTACAATAGAGTGGTCATTCCAGTCATGAAGGTCCTTCGTCTGCTCGGTCTGGTTGCTTCCTGCATTCTGTTGGTCAACCATGCACGCTGGCACATGAGGGCGCTCCAGGGGTGCCTCTGCAGGCAGTGGTATCAGCACAACGGAGATTTCAGGGAGTCTGTGAGTATCTCCAGAGAAGCTGCAGCGGATCTGTCTTGGTGGAGCGTGGAGGGCAATGTGTCTCAAGGAAAGCCCTTCCATCTACCTCCATCGGTGGCCACAGTGATAACGGATGCATCCACTTTATGGTGGGTTGCACATCTGGGCCATCTGTAGATCAAGGTTCTTTGGTCTCCAGAGGAAAGGTTGCTTCATATCAACCTTTTGGAGTGGCGGGCGATACGTTTGGCACTCAAGGCCTTCCTCCCTTCCCTTCGCGGTCAGTTGGTTCGAGTCCTGACAGACAACACTGCCGGGATGTGGTATGTCAACAAGCAGGGAGGAGTGGGATCGCATTGTCTCTTCAGAGAGGCTCTGTGTCTCTGGTCCTGAGTTCAGGACCATCAGATTTGTCTGATGGCAAATCACCTGGCCGGAGTTCTGAATGTGCGTGCAGACAGTCTGTCGGCAGTTCTCTGCCGACCACGAATGGAGGCTTCATCCGGAGGTGGTTTGTCACGTCTTTCAGACGTGGGGAGCTCCTCAGGTGGACCTGTTTGCCACTCACGAGAACGCTCACTGCCCGTCATTCTGCAGTCTCTGGTATCCGATGCAGGGAGCTTTGGGGTAGGCGTTTCAGTTGAGATGGGACTCACATCTCCTTTACACGTTTCCTCCCATACCCTTGATTCCTCGGGTTCTGAGGAAAAATCTCCAAGACCGGGCCCAAGTCATATTGATCGCCCTGGATTGGCCAAGAAGGGTGTGGTATAAAGATCTTCTCCACCTCTCCTCGTGCCCTCCGCTCTGTATCCCTCTCAGGGCAGACCTCCTCTCGCAGTCGCATGTTCTACACCCTCAAATCTAGGGCTTACACCTTCATGCCTGAAGATTGAATGGGGCAACCTGAATTCTTTCTCTCTCCCGTCTGACGTGGTGGACGTTATTCTATCGGCCAGGCGACACTCCACCAAGTCTATCTATTCCTATAGGTGGTCCAAATTTGTCCATTGGTGTGGGGAGAAGTCTATTGACCCTTTGAGGGCTCGTTTATCCAACATCCTTCAGTTTGCGCTCTCTCTAGCTCAGCAAGGCTTTGCTGTGGCTACTGTGAAAGGCTATTTATCGACTTTGTCGGCGTTCCTTTGTTTGCCGTCCTTGTTTAAATCCTCTATTGTGTTACGGTTCATTAAGGGCCTTACCAACAAATTTCTGCCCACTCCATTTATTGTTCCTCAATGGGACTTAAATCTTATCCTAACCTACTTGATGGGTACTCCCTTTGAACCCTTGCACAAGTGTCCCTTGAGATTGTCTTTTAAAACTGTATTTCTCATTGCCATTACCTCGGCAAGGAGGGTAAGTGAGCTTCAAGCTCTGAGTTCGAAACCCCCGTTCTTGTCCATTCATGCTGATAGAATCGTACTCCGGACCAGGGCTGCCTAAGGTAGTAACTCCCTTCCATCTGGGGCAGTCCATTACCCTTCCAACCTTCTTTCCTCCCCTTCCAAGGAGGAGGAGCGGCTTCACCGCTTCGACCCTAAAAGGGTGGTAAGGTTTTACCTCAATAGGACTAAAGACTTTCGAGTGGATGACCAGCTCTTCGTGGGCTTCATTCGCTGCAGGAAATGCAGAGCGGTGCACAAGCGCACACTTTCCAGATGGATTGTCTTGTGTATCAAGATTTGTTACTCTTTGGCCGGTAAGGAACCTCCAGAGGGTTTAAGAGCTCACTCTACCAGAGCTAAGTCTTCTACATCTGCCTTATCTAGAGGTGTTCCTGTGGAGGACATTTGTAGAGTGGCAACTTGGGCCTCCCTCCACACTTTCGCGAAGCATTACTGCTTAGATTCCGAAGTGAGGAGGGATGGACACTTTGCGCGTTCTGTCCTTCAGGATTTTCTGGTATAGAAGGGAGGATACCCTCCTCCGGGAGTGGGGACTGCTGTGGGATTCTATTCACAAGGTGAAGAATCCACTGGCACATGTATCCATCAGAAGAACAAGTTACTTACCTTTGGTAACACTTTTTCTGGTGGATACAGTATCTGCCTGTGGATTCCTCACTGACCCACCCGCCTCCCCGCTGTCCTCCCTTGTATACCTATAATAGTGATAATGTGATAAAATGTATTGGTTACTTTCAAAGGAAGTGTATTATTCTTTTTGCTTTCCTGCATTGACTTCACACTGTGTGTTTTAGTTTGAATATTATGTACTGTGTATACTGTGTATATATATTGTTGTCCGTGTGCCTCGAAGGCACGGAAAAAAAGAGCGGGACTGACGACATCACGCCGACCAATGACGTCAGCAGAGCCGCGTGCGGAGCCATGCTTCTGTGACGTCGGTGTGGAGAGCTACAAAAATTTCAGAATGCTGCTGGCGCACAAGATATTCACAAGGTGAGGAATCCACAGGCAGATACTGTATCCACCAGAAAAATCGTTTCTGAAGGTAAGTAACTTGTTTGTCGCATCTCAGCTTTTTGATGACCATTCTTAAATCTAGTCTACATTGAAGAGTAGCTTGAGAGATGCCCTGATAGATGCTAGAAGTGTGTCTCTAGGAGGAGACTTCACCTTTGTTGTATGCCTTCAGTAGAGCCTCTATGTCTGTGTAATAGTGACATTTGGTTAAAACGTCGGTTTCTGTCAGGCAGTTATCTATTGGGAGCTACCCGGTTTACCCTTTTAAACCAGGGAGAAGAACTTGCCCATCATGAAGGCCACCATGTTAAGAGTTCTCAACATCTTTTCCCTGCCCCTAAATTGTCAAGTTCTCCCGGCATAAGCGGTTCTTAAGGTCCTCAAATGGGGAGCTCTTTCTGCAGCTGCTGATCCATGCCCTTCCCCTTGGGAGTCATTCCATGTTAGTCGCCTCATCCATCAGCCTCTTGCCCACATTAGATCTAAGTTCTTTCATTTTTGTGCCAAAGTCAGTTCGGTTACGCTGTTTTCTATGTTCCCATTCAGTTAATATCTGAGCTCTGACTTGAAGACGCTGAGACTGTCCATAAGGTCTTCCATGTCAAGAACATGTGGTGTGTTGCTCCCCTCTTTAGATGGTGTGCCCTCCTCAACCTTTGTTATTCTTCACTGCCTATTCCAGGTTCCAGAGTTTCTCTCTGGGGTGCACTGTCATGTGGAGCCAGTTTGTGTGGCAGAGTCTGGCCGGGAGCTGTAGCGTAGTTTGTCCAGTTACTCGGTTAGAGAGGCCTTTGAATATTAAACTGTTCACTCTTTGAAGGTGTTATTGTGCTTCCGCTCTCTGTCCATTGGAGGAGTAAAATGGCTTTTTTGTAAGATCCAGTAATTAACTCTTCTAAAATTAGTGTTAAAACAGAATTGGTTTTTATTAGAGCTCTGTTAATTTTATTTATGTATTCCGTACCAGCAGTGTGTTTCCACAAAATATTATGCCCAGTTGAATTTTCAATGTCCTGTCCTATATCGAGTGATCATGTATATCTACAGTTTTTCTCTAGAAATAGATAATCGTAAAGCCCTTTTTCACGGTTTCTAGAGCGTGCCACAGTCCTCTTGCCTAGGGCCATCCTTTGAGTACCTTTGGCAACACCCAAGCAGTTTTTGTTGGTTGGGCTATTGATAGTTGTTCCCATACGCCACAGAAGGGTTAACAAACACTTGGGTAGGGCAGTTCACTGTTACATAAATGCAGTTGTAGAAAGCCAAGCCTTTTCTGCTTTGCTTTTAAAATAACTTCTTGAAGTAAAGCCAAGATTGGGAAACATGAAGCTGTCTTCTGTTTAGACTGAGATCTACACTTGTAAGACTGGCTTCCTAGCCCCAGCCTTTTTAGTGAAAATGTATTATAAGTATCATGTATTCTTTCGGTCTTTTTAACTTGTTTCCGTTGCTTAAGGCCCTCACTGCTAGGGTGAGAAGGATTCAGCTTCCTATTCTATTCAGTGTTCATGAATGAACCTTCTATTCGGAAGAAACAATGTTAATTACCTTTAACACCAGTTTTCCATAACAACCCTTTTCGTTAAATGAATGAACCAGCCTCTCTCCTTCCCAATAGTAAACAGAATGGCGGTAGAGCTGTTAGATATAGATAGTACATGTTTCAGTAGAGGTCTTAACCTGAGGGGCCAGCTCCAAATGTACTGCGATGTAGGGCTTTGCAGCCTCTGGTTGCTTTAAAGTGAAAACTCCTTTCCTCCATAAAAACTGCACATCCATTGTAACAGTGTTAAAATGGTTACAATAAAAGGAGGTGTTATCAGCAATATTACATTTCAAGCGGGTTTTGATATTTACATATCTTATTTAATGAAAAGTAAACATTGTCTTGAGATAAGCTTTTTTTAATAACTGGAGAGAGTTTTGCTGGTCATTAAAAAGGTATACTTTTTTCCTGTATGTTGGAGAAATATTCATCGTTGGCGAATCTAATGAAGATGGCCTTCACAGAAATGTTGTAATACAGGTATTTAAATTGCTTTCCATCACTAAGCCTTGATTTTAGCCCAATGTGTTTATGATCTGTAGAAACTTGTGAATAAAGACAAACGTTAAGTTCGGTACTGTGATTTCTGTTCATCTCAAAAAGTGCATTTTTTCATCAAATCAAATGTTGCCTTTTTAAAATTCTATTCTTGTTTCTTTTGTCAGGAAAAAATAAAAAGAATTCAGCAAATAAGAGTAGAAAAAGAACTTCGAGCACAGCAAATTTTAGAGGTAAAAACAGAAGATTTTGCGGAATTATAAGAAATATTTTCTCAATGTTTTTCATAATTGATAGATGCATTTCGTCATATAAAGATTAAGAGGTGTTTGACTGAGACAAATAGACAATGATTGATTAATATGATCTGACAGATTTAACAAAATTATTTGATTCAAGAAGCTTCTGGGCTCATTAAAATATATTACCCGCTAACTTACAAGAAGTAAAGAAATGATGCAGGTAACCACAAATAATAGGTATTACTAAGATATCTTTGTGGTTGAAATAATATGCCGCATGAATTTAAACTTCCAATCATTCACTGATTTATGCTTGTGATTATGCATGAACTTATTCTTTTAATGGATACTTTCTTTTATCTGAACCTTGCCCACGGCGCCAGACTGGATCTGGACCTTCGCTCATAATGTAGGTGCTTACGACTTCTGTGCATTAAGAAGGGGAGGCAAAATTGGATGTGGCAGCTGCAAAGTATTTGGGGGCCAAAACAAGGTATTAGACACAAATACTGAAAACTGATCGCCTGACCAGAAGTAGGACATGAAAGCATGTGCAATAAACCGTTAAAACAGTAAACTTTGTCCTCTGATCAAGGGCAGATAAAGAGTAGGATTTGCAGGGAATATTCTGATTTCTGATAGACTATACCAATTTAGGAGCAGTTAATCCTGAACACTTAAGTGAGCATTGTGAATGCTGGAGCTTTGGTGCGAAATGTACAACCTGTCCAGTAAACTAAGCGGTCTGTATTTTCTGCTTACAAGCCCCTTGGTGAGCTGTCTGGGCATCCATTAGTCTGCTGTGGTAAAATACCTTTGTCAGCTTCTCCTTACTTTAGGAGTCTAAACACTTGAACTATTTAGGTTGGAAAGTGTTTGAACTGGGTAACCTAGATTTGAAGGTTTGCAGCGCTGCTTGTCTCAGACCGGTTTTTCCATGCTTAATGGGAGATGGTATTGATAGCAATTTCCAGTCTTCCTGAAGAGTATAAACCCTTTGCAGACCTCCTCAATTGTGGTACAGATTATATGGGGCATAGACAATGTCTATCCATTTAAATGTTCCATACTGTCAGGAGTCAACCCAAAGAGGTCTGTTTGAAATGAAATCTTTGATGACATTGATGCTCACCTGCTGCATATGCTTTTAAATGGGTAGAGGTTATTCAGGGAAGAAGCTAACCACCCCTTAGAGAAATTTGAGCTGAGCTACTGCTTGTTCTTTAGCATCATATTGTCCTACATGAACATTATGCTAGCAGTGCAGAAAGTTATTTGGATATAATCACCAATTCAATTGAGTGGTGCAGCAAACACACCATGTGCCACCTAAGTAGTTACTGCTCACACAAGAAAACATCAGACCATATTCTCTAGGTATACTACCTCAACCTCAAAACTGCTTTCAAAAGTTGGTGACTTGTAAGAGTTAGCATTGGTATTCTTTTGAAAACTGGAAGAAATTACTTAAGACTAGAAAGTCGGACAAATGGTAAAGGGGATTGTTACTTCTCTTTTTGAAGACACCACCACCTGCTTTCTTTGCTCTTCTCTCCCCCACACAAACATCTTGTTGTAGGAACTGTTATTTTAACAGAAAGTACAATGGAATGTGATCAAAACCTCTCCATTATGGTTTTTGACACCCATGTAAAGGGGAAGCTTGAGATCTTTAGTGGAGCTCAGAATTCTTAATACATTTGCTGAGATGGGTACATTCAAAACTGAAAGTGAAAACTAGTACAACAGAGAAGTCTTTAACTTTGGAATGCTCATTTTCATGAACCAATTACAAAATACAGCAGGAAATGTCTAGGGTATGTAAGAAAAAGGGGAAGCATTTTCACTTTACAATGCTGCTGTTTGGTATCTTGGCAGCCACCATAGTTTTCATGAAGGTGTAGGTATTCGTAACATTGATAAGTGATTACGTTGTCAGGGTGCATGTTTAACTCTACTTGAAGACAAGCTGGGCAGTGGTTGGTGAATCTGATGGGTCATGCAATCCTGCATCTTCTTGCTTATTCATGCTTATCTGAGAATAGACTGGAAAGGGCTGCTTGCTACTATTGGAGTGAATGTTTTGGAAACCCGACAGAGGTAATCTTTGTTTTGCTATCATTGCGGAATAAATTACATTATTGGTGTTGTCCTCTGGTCATTTTGGAGGGTAATCGCATCCATGTTCGCACTCAACTCTGATGACTGATGCAGTTCTCATAGGTAGGTAGGGTTTATTCATAATGGCAAGGCAAGTTGTGTTAATTGTACTCCAGAGATTTCTTGGAATCTACTGGAACACCTGTCCAAGAGTGCTTTTGAATGGACGATTTGACAGTGTTGGTGAAGTACCACTAGGGACACATTGAAGTGTATCACATGCCTGTCAATGGAGTGCACTCCATATGCCTCAATAGCTTTGTCAAGGAATTTCCAACCATTTCTCAAACAAGAACTTTTGTAATAGACACCAAGTCAAACAGAATTACATTAATGGCCACCCTCTGAAACATCAGCAGTGAGCACCTCTGTGCATCAGACAGGGTTGATTGCAGTATTGTAAAAACTAAGGCTTTGTCCAGTCTAGTTAATACATATTAGCCATAGCTGTAATGTCTCTGACTCCAAAGTAATAATATTAGTAGTAAGTCTTCCCTCCTTCAATTGAGTTATCACTCAATTGTCAGCTTTCCATATATTTTAGAAATTTAATAATTGTTTCCAAACTTTGGTATTTTCATGTCGAATATACACTTTAAATATGGTATTGATATATTAATCAAGCTAATGGGGGGGCGGGGCTTGCTCGAGACCGAGATTGCTGCCTGAGTCTCAAGCTCCTCGGCACCGATAAGCGATCCTGCTATTATCCGCACTACTGCCACCTCAAAAAGATTAACAGATCGTTATCTGCGAAGCGGACCGCAACTGCACCATGAGAACCTGACCTCGTCCTCTCTCAGCCTCCTACTTCTGGAGTTGAGACGACGCACTGCGGGCTGAAGACTGGGCCACTGATCCCCGCTCTGTATATGAGAGTGGGGCGGAGCTGCGTCTTCCGTGTGCGGCGAGGGGCGGCTGACTTGCGCCGGATCTTCGAGCCTCGGGAGCCTGGTTCTTAATGTGACCTGCTCTGGCCTGCCGTGACGCCGTCGGAGCTGAGGGAAGCTCGGGCAGCCGCGCAGGTCAGCAACTACTGCGCTGGTGCGGGCGTTGTACAGCCCTGCGAGGGGGAAAGAGAGGAGCCCCCACCCCTGGCGCGTGAGGAGCGGCCGGAGCCAGGAGACGTGACTCGGCGATGGACACGGGCGCAGACAACGGTAAATAAGAGTGCCAGGTGGAGACTACTACAGCGCTGCTCCAGACTCACGCACAGAGTGCTGCAGCTGAGTTGGGCCGCCATTGTGAGTGCAGATGGGAGAGTCACAAAACCAGATAGCAAAGGGACATAAAACGTGCCCCTTTGCTGGGTCCTAGAGCTGTATTAAGTGAGGCAATGCTGGCTGCAGGTAGCTGATCTAGACCACACTGTAGGGCCAGAAGCGCCGCCCAGCGGTGGGAACCCGGCAATAAAGCAGTGACCACAGAGGAGTGGGCATACAACCGGGGCTGCGTTTCTACTAAGGATTCCATCCAGCCTGGCAGTCTTCAGGTCAACCATCCAAGTTAATTATAGAGAGGAGCGAGCCGCACGTAGTGCAGTGCTGGGAGTCACCTGTGGGAGAGAGTAAGGTGCTCCAGGTGGAGCTTTGTGGCGGCATTTCAGGGCGGAACGTATACCGGCGACGCGGAGCCACAACAGATAGCGGCGCCACAGGCAACGATTGAAGGCGCTCCTTGCAGCTGGAATACTTGATGGGGCTGACGCAGGGTGCCACATACCTGCTACTGGATTAAGACCACACTGACTGCTGCCTAAGTGGGGATCCACGGCCCGGCTGCTATTGTTTCATCTCCAGAGGGAAAGTAGGTGACGATTCCTGAATAACCGGTCCTCCTGAGAGAAGAGAATGGGCAGATCCGACAGGACACAATCCACGCTTTCCTTTGAGCAAAAATGCTCTAAGTCGCATGACTCCACGTCAGAGGAGGCTAATAGGCCTACAACCCCTATGGAGGAGGACACGAACATCTGAAGTATGTTGCTGTCAATGGAAAAGGGATTGCAGAGCGGTATCTCCTCCCTGGGCACGACAATTGACGCCCTCTCATACCGGATGGATAGAATGGGGGAAAGGCTGGATAAACACGTGGAGAGGTTAGATATGTCCGAACAGCGACTCACGGAGGTGGAGGAGGCACAGACCACACTGGACTGAGGAACATAAACAACTGGGGAAGGGTATGCGGGCCCTGCAGGACAAAGCGGAGGACTTGGAAGCCCGCTCGAGACGCTGTAATCTCCGCATCACGGGCCTGCCGGAAATGACACAACCTGGCAACAAGGAACACTTTGTAGAGAAGCTATTGGTGGCACTTCTGGGAGCTGAGGTGTTCTCAAACATGTTTGTAGTGGAGAGAGAGCGCATCGGACCTTAGGGCCCAACGCCGGTCAGGTGCCCTGCCACGTCCAATTATAGCAAAACTGTTAAACTACCGGGACAGAGACGCAGCTTTGCGCATGCGAGGGACTAACAAACGCTGACATATGAAGCGTCGACCATTTCGCTCTATCCGGTTTTCACCGCCAGGGTACAGGAGGCTCATCGACAATTCGCACCTATGAAAAAGCAGCTGCGCAAGATGGGTCTGGACTATGCAATGCTATACCCGGTCAAGCTAAGAGTACATAAACAAAGTCGCTCTCACATCTTCATAGACCTGAAGGCTCTGCAGAAGGCGCTCAAGGACTGGACCAGAGAACAACGAAAGAGCCCGGAACGGTGGCTACTGGACGAGGTGGCGGGAGGATCGCTGGATGAACAGGACTGAGACTCGCTTGGTTGAACGCGACTGATAAGTATTATGGAGGTTGAGAGGGGGCGGAGGGGAGGGGGGAAAATGTTTGGATTGTGCATTTTTGCTCTATGTAAATGTGAATGTGGGTGTACTTGTAAAGCGCACTGCGACTCCATGGAGTATCCTGGCGCTGAAGACCGCTGGGGAACCCGTCCTAGTTTTCCCTGTGAGATGGTCCCTTTCTGGGTATCTCCAAGGTGAAACCAGGCATCCCCGGCGTCTGTGGGGGGCCGTTGTAGAGATGAGGCAAGCTTAATGCCCAGAGTTGCCGAGTGTGTTCCCTGGTTGGAGTAGGCACCGAGGCGAGAATTATCAAGTCCGTTTTTACCCTGGTCCACGACCCTGCCGCGTCGGGAATTGAACCCTGGTCCCGGGCCGTTCTCTGCTTACGGGTCTGCTGCCTCTAACCAGTGAGCCACACCACTCCATGGGGGCGGTCAGTTATAGAGATTCCCGTATATAAATCTGAGCTGTGACTAACCTCTACATGTCCAGTATACTGGTGTCAAAGGGCAGCATGGGGACCCTATTTTAGCCACAGCGTCAGCCATAAGAACCGCCCATTGGGATGCAAGACACTAGCAGGGTAGGAGCGCATGGTCGCAATGTGGCGTTCTGGGCGCATTGCTGTGAAAGGTTATAGAGTGGGGGTGGTGACGCTGAAAGTCGTTGTGGGGGAGTTGGGCGGGAGGCAGCCAGTGTGGGACTTATAGCTGTATACAGAGCGGCCTCCGCCCACAAGTGACAAACACTACCACTGTTAATTGAGGTTGCGGTGGGAGGGGGAGGAGTGGGTGGTCCCTATAGGGAATGCTACGCAACCGTGTTGTGTGTGGTCTGCTGTGGGTGTGGGGAGGGGAGAGGAGGGAAGGGACAATGTTGTTGTTGAGGTTTGAGACGTCAGTAAAATTGTTGTTTGATGCTTGCTATAAATATCAGCTACATGGCCCAGGATGTATTGGGAATCTAGAAAGACGTGATGGCTATGACTAGCAGGACTGCTGCCTCTGGGCCTGTGGATTCCCTCAGGGCACTGACGTGGAATGTGAGAGGCCTAAATGACTATCGTAAACTTCGTAAACTATTTGACTAGGCATAAGATCGACGTTGCCTTATTACAGGAGACGCATCTCCCACTGCACAGCCCAATGATGCGTTCCAGGGGCCTGGTGGGAAATGTCAATGCCGCAGGGTTTACAACCCATGCAGGAGGAGTATTGACATGGGTTAAACCCAGATCTGAATACACGTTGAGACAGTTGAAAGCGGACTCGGGCGGACGGTTTGTGATCTCTAAATGCCAGGGTAGAGGGATGGATTTGCTTATAGTTAACATCTATGGCCCCAATTATGACTGTCCGGATCTCTTTGCCTCGTTAGCTAACGCAGTGAGTGGGTGCGGGTGACACAAATTCTTTGGGGGGGTGACTTCAATCTGGTTAGGAATCCGGAACTGGACAGGTCGGGAGGCCCGTTCAGGAGGCCGGAGACGGCGGTCAGAGCTATAGAGAGAGTCATGATTAGCAAGGACCACTGTGATGTGTGGAGGGAGCTGCACCCAAAGGACGGAGGTTACACACACTATTCTGCTTATTATAACCTACACACACAGATTGATTACTGGCTAGCGTCGACGCCCCTCTTGTCTTAGATTAGTGTTTGTCAGGTTCTGCCGCGCACACTGTCGGATCACTCACCACTCTTGCTGGTCTTGTCCACCCCTAAGAAAACAAATCCCACCATTCACATGGCGCTTCCCACCTTACTCGTTGTTGGACCCGCTCTTCAAAGAGGCGTTGGCAGAAGCTATTGAAATGTTTTTCCCTACTAATATAGGATCAGTGGACAGTTTTCAGACGGTTTGGGAGGCTTTCAAAGTGTACATTAGGGGGGTGGCCATGACTAAACACTCTGGGGTTCTTCGTTCCATACGACAGAGACTGTCGCGCCTGGAGCACAGACAGGGGGAATTGGAGGCGCGTCTCCGGCGAAGGGGGGGGAGATTACAGACACAATGAAGGATCTTTTAGCCGAGTATCAGGATGCAGCGGATAGTGAGGTGAGACATCTGGGTAAATATGCCGAGCTCGGGCATACAGAGAGGGAGATAGGCCGGGATCTGTATTGGCTCATATCGGATAAGGGCGACCTGTTAACGGACGAAGAAGACATCGCGAACAGGTTTAAACAATACTACTCAGACCTGTATGCCTCACGCTCGTCCGATATGGATGGGGAAATACTTGATTATTTGGAACATTAAGTTATCCTTCCTATCAAACACACAGAGAGTTCCTTATGCTCCCCATTGAAAAATACGAGCTATTGGAAGTATTGGATTGGCGGGTATGAGGGCGAACAGCGCCCCGGGGATAGATGGTCTAACGGTGAACTTCTATAAGACCTTCATAGACCTACTCCTCCCTCACATTTCAGTGCTATTTGATGATTTGTGTGAAACCGGACAGATTCCACACTCGATGAGGGAAGCATTTTAGTACCTATCCCCAAACCAGGTAAGCCTCTGGAGGAATGCGAATCTTACAGACCGCTGTCGTTGCTGAACGTAGACACCAAGCTGTTTGCAAAGATATTAGCTAACCGTCTGGCTCTATTGTCCCCGGAACTCGTGGCCCAAGAACAGACAGGATTTGTACCTGATGGAAACCTCACTTATAACCTGCGTACTGTATTTGGTACTGTGCAACATGTCCCGCAGGACGCGAAAGCAAACGCTTTCTTCTTGAATATGGAAAACGCTTTCGACTCGGTGGAGTGGCCCTTTATGCGACACGTGCTGACCAGAATGGGACCTGGCCCCGTATTCCTACAAATGATTGGGGTACTATATAACACTCCCTCCGCACATATTCGGCTGGGGAACCTATTAACGGGCGCCATTTCCATCTCCAGGGGATTCAGGCAGGGCTGCCCCTTGTCACCAACGTTTTGTGTTTTTTTTCCAAAAATCTTTATTATTCACCTCACAAGTGACACAGCCGTGCGCCTACAACTCTGAGGCCGGCAGCATGTAATAAACTAGTTCTCCCTAAAGTAACACAGCCTGTTAGCCGACAACCCGGAGGCAACTCAGGATTCCTTATGACCAGGTAAACAACTTGTGCACGCTCTAAATAGTATAAAGTGATAGTTTTCCATTTTCACCACAACTATAAGAACAATTCCCCCAAGCAAAAGGTGATTCAACAAAACAAAAAGAAAACTAAACTAAACAGCTCACATCATTTATAATGAGTGATTCCGGGCCGCAGTATCTCGCTCCAGCAGCATACCTAAACATTATACAATAATTATTTTACCCCTCTGAACTCTTCACGAGTCATCTTCTGATAGTTCTTGACTGAGCAGATATAGTCGTAATGGTTCCCAGATGTCTCTGGGCCTCGAAATCGCGGTCAATTCTTCTGCATATGCCTCCAAGTTATCTCTACAATATACCAAGTCTTTTATCCATAATTCAGCCTTTGGCCTGCGTCTACCCCCCATGCAAGTGCCACTTTCCGAAACGCCAGCAGCAAAGCCAGACGTACAAATTTGCCAACTATTCCTTTAATATACGGCACACAGCATAACAAACAAATAAGTGGAGTGCACTGAAGATCAACAGTCACCATAGAGTTCTAACAACTCACCACCTTCTCCCAGAACTCCCACACTTTCTGACATTATCAGGCCAGATGCATAAAATCTGCATTCTCTCGGCCACAACGTACACAATTAGCAGATGCTCGCAACCCATATCCATGCAAGCGCGTTGGGGTGTAATAAACCTGATGTATGTACTTAAAATGTATAATCCTCAAATTTCCGTTCATGCTAAGCGTACCTGTCAGACCACAAATGTATTTGCAGTCAGCCTCCGATATTGGCTCAGATAAACATTCAGACCACCGCTCCCAGCTCAAGTCCCGAGCTTCCACACTCTCGAGCCTTATCACTTTATATAATTTCGATATTAAACTTTTATTGCTAGGAGTGGTGAGCGCATATTGTAAAGAGGCCAGCTTAGGGAGGTTCCTGTGGGTAGGTGTTATAATGCACTTTGATTGCGTGCCACAGACGATGTACTGCAAAGCTGAACAGTAACAACTGGTTACTAACATAATCTAGATCCTCCTGCGTAAGAAAGGAACCATTCAGATAAACATCAGACATGTGTCTGAGACCCGCCTCATGCAGCAAGCGGAGTGATGACTTCTCCTGCGTCACGAACAGGGCAGCATGCTGTTCCAGGTACAGATATGGTGCGTAGAGCTTTTGCGCTGGGTGCCCTATCTTCCACCAGGCGGCAATTGTAGCATCCAACCTCATTAATTTCCGCCCTCTGAGTACCACGATTTCGCTTAGTAATCACACTCAGGAGAGGAATCTGGGCCGCATCACCCTCCTCTACCGCTACATGTGGGGTAAATGCGTGCGGTCTGTACCAGTAATATATGTACTGAGCCTGCGCACTCAGGTAATACGCGTAAAAATCAGGGGCCTCAAATCCTCCCCTCTCGTATCCCCTAGTCAGGACCGCCCATTGTACACAAGCATGCCGGCCCCCGCGCTAATCTAATCAGTTGACTTCTGAGAGACTTAAAAAATTGCAACATGAGCACTATTGGGATGTTAAGAAAAAGGTAGAGAAACCGTGGCAGTATCACCATCTTTATCAGGCAATGCGATCCGCCAATGACAACGGCAATGCAATCCAGGTATCCACCTGTCTCTCCAATGTCGAATACGCCCTCCCATAATTTTCACTGACCACTACCTTTAGGTCTCGATGTACCCAGACTCAGTGGTATTTCACCGTATCTGCAGACCATACCAATGGGAATTCCAAGTCACGACAGACAGTTGATGTTGTCAGTGGAATTATGAATGATTTATCCCAATTTATAGAGACCTGACAGATGACCAAAGCGTACGTATTCTCTAAGCAGTGGCGACAGGTATTTGGACGGATCACGGACAAATAGAACCATATCGTCTGCATATAATGATATAGCCACCGGTCGAAGATTAAAAGTAATTGCTGCCTCCATATGCCGCTGTCGGATCACACACGCCAGTGGCTCCAGTACCAGTGCAAAGATCAGCGGCGATAGTGGACATCCCTGACGTGTGCCTCTCCCTATTTGAAATGGTCTGATGTAATACCCCCTATGCGCACTCGGCTCTGTATATAACACCGTTATCCATTGCAAGAACATCGGAGGAAACCCCATACGTCGCAATACATAATGTAAATACTGCCACTCAACCTAGTCGAACGCCTTGGCTGCGTCCAAAAACACTGCCGCCGCCTGCAAAGACTGCTCTAGAACATGAAACATAGAGAAGACCGTTCGAAGATTATAAGACGTTGACCGCTAAGGTATAAAACCCGATTGATCCGGCAGTACCAATTTCTGCATCAGGGGCTGAAGTCTGGTTGCCAGAATCTTTGCTAGAATCTTGGCTTCTATGTTAAGCAAGGACAACGGACAGTATGAGTCACATCTGTCCGGTGGCTTATCTTTTTTGAGCAATGTAATCATTAATGCTAATCTCAGAGAAGGAGGCAGCTTCCCCAACTTGGAGGCCTCTGCATACATCTCGAGGAGATGTGGCGCTTGGATATTCGCATACTACTTGTAAAACTCGACCGTTAGACCATCTGGCCCCGGCGCTTTACCATTAGCCAATGTCGCAATCACATTCTTAACATCTTGCTCATCTATTGGCATAAGCAACTTCCAACTTCATCCAATCCCAAAATTCGGGGAGCACCCACTAGGGGAGATGGTTCAGCAACGAGTATCCGCACCGAGATGCGGTCGCCGAACCTCAACAGTCAGCCCCCTATACGCCCTACAGTAACATAATGTAACGGGTATGTAATATTGTCACCCTTGGAGCATACAATACTCAACGTCTACTAGGCCCCGCCGGTTCCCCCCCACCGCACCAAATCAATCAGGCAAACTTTTAACTCCATCTGGATGTACTCATCTGGCCCTGCAGTTCCCCCAGCCATCAATGCTAATGGCGGGCTAGTCATGCACTCCTAATCTGCTTCGTTGAGACCAGATTCTCCAGGCTTTTCCATCTGTATGTGCTGCTGTGGCCTTCCCTTGCAAATATGTTTGGTAAATTTCAGCGCTGATTTTGCATCTGTAAAGAAATGGGACTGCTCCTAATGCGTGATCTTCAGCTTGGCCGGATACAACTTAGCGTAAGGGACAGAGGCTTCTCTCGGCAGTTTCTTCACCGGCACAAATTCTTTCCTTGCCGCCTGAACTCCTGACGTGTAGTCTGGAAAAAAGGATAGCTTGTCCCCTTTATAAATCACCGGATCTTTGGCCCTCGCCTCCCGCAGCACAGCGTCTCTATCAGGATAGTTCAGAAGAGGCGCTATGATCGGGCGCAGTGGTGTGCCCGGTTTAGGTCGTGGTCCTAGTGAGCGATGTGCCCATTCCACAATCATCACGGTGGAGTGCACAGAGCCAAATAGCTCACGCAGCAAATCTTCCACAAATGCCTCTATTTTGGATATGGGCGTCGACTCTGATAGGCAATGATGCGCAGGTTGTTGCGTTGTGAGCGCGCTTCCAAATCCTCATTTTTCGCTCTTAAAATGTTCAGGATCTTTTCCATTTGCAGTATCTGCGTTCTGGATTCAGCCTGCGCATCGTGTGTGTCTGAGACTCGGTTCTCCAGGACATCCAGTCTGTGCTCATGCTTCTCCACCTTTTTTTTGACCATGTCCAATCCGGTCGCTAGCTCGTCTATCTTGCTGTCAATTGTTTTCATGCCAGCTCGAAGTTCCAGCAAAATTGACGTAGTGTCATCCGCCGCAGTTACATGTGAGCCCGAAGCACCCCGAGTCGCCCTGGACTCCCATTCCGTCCGCAGCACGGGTAGTGCGCTTGTTTTCAAACTGTAGTTTGGCCTTCCTGAGTTCTGATTTCCCCATGACGAGCACCGAAGCCGCAGTAGATACAGTGGCGTCTCCAGCCGTATGATCAGCCACCTTGTCCCAGTATCAACCTCCCACACCACTACGTATTTGTCTAAATATGGACCATGACTTCTGAAACAAAGCAGTAGGAAGCTCACTCGCACGTATCTTCTTTAGACAGCCAACTTGTTTGCACTCCGTAGACGCAGACAATACCCCGTGCACCGTCTCGGCCCTTGGCCGGAAGTCGATTCCAGTCCACGCTTCAGGAGGATCACAAGTACCTCACACGCCTAAGAGCTAGCCTCAGCACCCCGACAGGAGACTAAATGTAGTAGGCTGTATTGCTCTCCAGAGTAGCGCCAGTCCCACCTCCCTTTGGCTAGGCGACCTCCCGTGTCCCTCCGATCCCTCGGGCCTGTATAACCAGCCAGGTGGGTAACCCGGAGCTCACAAGGAAATGTCCCCCAGCCTCAAGAAAATGGCCCTGCCCTCACCTCTAGATCACAGCGCCCACCACCTCCGGCCTGCGCGTCTCCCCACTCGTCAGCCCGACTCCCACTAAGCGCCAACTTATCTATCAATATAGCGCCCAGCGTCGGCCGAGCAGCCCCAGCGGCCCAGGCCCAGTCCGCCCAGCCGTGTACCTTACCCCGTCAGGGCACCTCCAGCGTTGCTCCCCAGCGTAGATTCTGACTCTTCTTGCTCGTACCAGGCGCCTCTGCATTCCCTACACAGCCGGCGATGAACAGGGGTCAGCCCGGTAGATGCCACCAGTCAGGAGGTGACCCAGGCCCTCTCTTCACGCAAGCCTCTGCAGCGCCACGCGCTCCTCTGGTCTCCCATAGCAGTGCAATCGGCTTCAGCTCCCAGCCGCCGCCCTGCAGTTTTTACACCGCCGGCTCGGGTCCCAGGTCCTCAGACATTAACCAGGAGACTAAGCCCATCCAGGATGCGCAGCTTCGTTGTAAAGGCCGCTTTCTCCTTCATGGCACCATTTTCCTTCCAGGACCGCATTTTTCTCCGGGTTGCGATGAGCGGTGGCGACACAGCCCCCCCGACACCAATACAGTCGTTACACACCGCGCCTCTCGCACAATGTCCTGCGGTGATTTTTCGGTGTATAGGGGCGCTTAGGAAGGATGTTAACTGTGGATAATGTTGCCGGCGAGCGGAGCTCCCTCAACAGGCAGCCATCCCGCTTCGCGCCGAAGCCACGCCCCCTTGTCACCAACGTTATACGCAATAATCGCTGAGCCCTTGGCATGTGCGCTGAGGGACTATCACAGCCACAGTGGTGTCAGATTCGCTAACTGCAAAATCGTGGTATCAACGTACGTGGATGATACCTTGCTTTACGTGAGGGACCCTGAAAACAATCTCTCCCCGGTCCTCAGAGAGGTAGTGCACTTCGGTGCACTCTCAGGGTTAAGGGTCAACTGGGCCAAATCTATAGCCTTGCAGCTCACCCCGGCCACTACACACTTTGAGATGGAGTACCCATTACTGTGGTCTGATGACTCGGTCAGGTACCTTAGTATAAGGCTGCATACCGACTCGGAAATTGTTATCCGTGAGAACTAAGGAACAGCTGTAGCAAAACTAGAGGATGATATCGAAACTTGGATTGGACTGCCGCTGTCATTAATTGGCAGGGTCTCCATTATGAAGATGGTGGTGCTGCCCAGGTTCCTGTTCTTGTTCGTAAATATACCATCTGAAAGAAACAGGTTAGTATTAGATTCCTTACTGCGTCGGTAGGCTTTGTCTGCGGCTCCGCGTCCGTCGTCGGCGTTGTTAGCGCCGGAATGACGTCGCCGGAGTACTTAGACGCCGCCCTCGCGCGCTGACGTCCGTTCTTCTTTTTTCCGCGCCAGCTAGCGCAGATCCGGAGAAGCTCTACCCCTTAGTCAATTTTTGACTAAACTTTTTTGATCTTTTGATCTGTTTTTCTCCTACGGTGCCGGTGGGGATTCCCGGGTTCAAACCCTGCTCCAAGTGCAGCCGACTGATGTCCGTTACCGACCCCCATCGCCGGTGTCTTCAGTGTCTAGGCCTCGACCACGACGACAGAACCTGCTCCGACTGCCAGGCCCTGACGTCTAAGGCTAGGCGGGAGCGGTTCCGCAAGCGGCTTGAGCTCCGGCAGTCGGCCCGCGCCGTTCAAGGTCCCGGTCCCACTGGAGGTCGAGGTACCGGTCGCGGAGTCTGAGCCCTCGTAGTTCCGAGAGTCTGCATTGGTCTTCGGGATCAAGATCCTCAGGTAAGAGGCATGAGAGGTCGGAAAGGCGTCATCGCTCTTCCGACCCACCCCGACGCTCGCGCGACGCGGCCGGGGGTTCGGGTGACACCACCCACGCAGCTCCGACGGAGTCGCGGGCGTCGAAACCTGCCCCATACCGTCCGGTCCCTGGGCACGATGCGACGCCAGAGGAGATCGAGCCGTACCTCATGGCCATGAGGTCTCTCCCTCCTCCGCCAGGCTCTGTGGCGCCTTCGGGCCCAGCGATCCCAGCTGGGGGCCTAGCGGGTCAGGTGCTTCGGCCTCGGCGCCGCCTGCAACTTCGCTCCTGGCGCCGCAGGCCCTCACTGGATCCGGATCCGGATCCTGGTCGACGACAGTCATCCTCACCGACGCCGGCCCTTAGGTTGCCGCCCCCGATCCTACCCTCGATTCGGTTCCAGCGCCGCTCTCGACGTCGCTTGAAGATTTTTACTTCAATGAACCGGCCCCATCCTTTGAACCTGAATTTCAGGTGATGGGTGACGAGGGTGATTGGGAGGGGTCTGTGGACCCTCTGGCACAGGAGTGCCAGTCTCAACAGGAATGGACATGTGAGCTTGGGGATGCCAGTGGACTGGACATTTCGCCAGACACTGGTTTTGTCTCCCCTCCAACCGTGGCTACGGAGGAGGGGGCTGCCTACAGTGTAGTGTTGATGGCAAGGGGGGGCCTGCGCCCTATCTTGGACCTACGGAACGTCAACGGCTTCCTCCGGAAGGAGAAGTTCAAAATGCTGACATTGGCTCAGGTCTTAGCTGCTCTGCACCCAGGAGACTGGATGGTAGCATTGGACTTGCAGGACGCTTATTTCCACATCCCCTTCCTGCCGGCCTACCGGCGCTACCTGCGGTTCACGGTAGGCCACGAGCATTTTCGGTTTACCGTGCTCCCCTTCGGCCTTACCAGTGCCCCACGGGTGTTCACGAAAGTGATGGCGGTGGTCGCAGCTCATCTGCGCAGGTTAGGGGTTTCAGTCTTTCCCTACCTCGACGACTGGTTGATGAAGGCGGGCTCGCCCCAGACAGTCGTCAGCCACCTCCAGACAACGGCGGACCTCCTGCACCAGCTGGGGTTTTCCATCAATGTGCCGAAGTCACACCTGTGCCCCTCTCAGAATCTCCTCTTCATTGGAGCGGTCCTCGACTCGGCGCAGTTCCGGGGTTATTCTCCCAAACAGCGGGTCCGGGATATTCAGGCTCTGATTCCAATCTTTCAGCCTTTATCCCGGGTCTCGGTCAGGTTGAAGCTGCGGCTTCTGGGGCTGATGGCCTACTGCATCCTTCTGGTGTATCACGCCCGTGGCGATGCGGGCTCTGCAGTGGGACCTGAAGTTTTAGTGGGCCCAGCATCAGGGCAACCTGTCCGACCATGTCCTGATAGCAGAGGGCACTGCGAGACAGCTGCAGTGGTGGCTCACGGACCGCGATTGGGTCAGCGGCAGATCCCTCTCCCTTCCCCAACCGGAGCACGTAGTTGTGACGGACACGTCCCTCCAGGGCTGGAAAGGCCACATGGAAGAGGCGGAGATCATAGGCCTCTGGTGGAGTCCCGGCTCCATATCAACCTTCTGGAGCTGCAGGTGATTCGTCTACCACTGCAGGCATTCCTCCCCTCTGTCCGGGGGAGTGTAGTGCAGGTGTTCACGGACAACACCACCGCCATGTGGTACTGCAACAAACAGGGCGGGTGGGGTCGTGGACCCTCTGCCAGGAGGCTCTGCGCCTCTGGCAGTGGCTGGAACATCAGGGAGTGACCCTGGTGGTTCAACACCTGGCAGGTTCTCAGAACGCCAGGGCGGACGAGCTCAGCTGAAGGTGCATGTTGGATCACGAATGACGTCTGAACTTGGACGTGGCGCAAGGCCTCTTTCTACAGTGGGGAGAGCCTTGGTTAGATCTATTCGCCACCGAAGAGAACACGCAATGTCATCAGTTCTGCGCGTTGGAATTTCCAAGGCGGCACTCACTCAGGGACGCTTTTAGTCGCGAGTGGAGTTGCGGTCTGTTGTACGCCTTTCCGCCTATATCACTTCTGCCCAGAGTGCTGAAGAAAATCAAGCTCGACCGGGCCCAAGTCATCCTTGTGGCTCCGAACTGGGTGTGAAGGTACTGGTATCCCGAGCTGCTCAGTATATCAGTCGATCCTCCGATTCGTCTGCCTCTTCAGGAGGACCTTCTGTCGGAGCAGCAGGGGACGGTCCTCCACCCGAACCTGTCCAGTCTCCACCTCCATGCTTGGAGATTGAGCCGCGACAGTTGAGACCATTTGACTTGCCTCCTGAAGTCTGTACTGTGATTCTGGCAGCCAGGCGTCCCTCCACAAAATCGGTATACGCCTACAGGTGGAACAGATTTGTGGCATGGTGCTCAGCAAAAGCTGTGGATCCTCTCAATGCCCCTCTTTCTGAGGTTCTCCTCTTCCTTCTTTCTCTTGCCCAGCAGGGCTCTGCTCTGGGCACTCTCAAGATCTACCTTTCTGCCCTTTCTGTCTTCTTAAGGCTACCTGATCAGCCATCTTTGTTCAAGTCCCCCATTGTAAATAGGTTCTTGAAGGGCATCACTCATGTTCCCCCCTGTTCCTTTCGTGATGCCTCAGTGGGACTTGAACCTTGTACTAACTTATCTGATGTGCGCTCCCTTCGAGCCACTTCACAACTGTCCTCTCAGTCTTCTTACCCTTGAGACTGTTTTCCTGGTTGCCATCACCTCTGCCAGGAGAGTGAGTGAGCTCCAGGCTCTTTCTTCCAAACCTCCTTTCCTCTGTGTCCATCCGGATAAGGTTGTGTTGCGGACAAGACCCTCTTTCCTGCCCAAGGTAGTCACAGCCTTCCACATCGGGCAGTCCATCACCTTGCCCCCCTTCTTTCCGCCTCCGCATCCCTCTAAAGAGGAAGAGCGGCTCCACTGTCTGGACCCAAAACGTGCGCTTTCATACTATCTAGATCGCACACACCAGTTCCGGGTGGATGACCAACTCTTTGTTGGTTACATGGGCACTAAGAAGGGACGGGCGGTGCAAAAACGGACCATCTCTCGATGGGTCATTTTGTGCATCAAGGCATGCTACTCCTTGGCTAAAAAGGAACCTCCTGTTGGGCTGAGGGCCCATTCCACTCGGGCCATTGCGGCTACTACTGCCCTGGGCCGGGGAGTCCCCTTGCAGGACATCTGTCAGGCGGCTACGTGGGTCTCGTGCACACGTTTGCAAGACACTACTGCCTGGACAGCCAAGTCCGGAGGGATGGCTTCTTTGGCCGTTCCGTCCTCCAGGACTTTACTGGTGTGATTATTGGTTCGCTGACCCACCACCGGGGTTGGTATTGCTGGGGTATCTATTCTAAGGTAGGGAATCTAATACTAACCTGTTTCTTTCAGATGAACAAGTTACTTACCTTCGGTAACGATATATCTGTAAGAAACAGTAGTTAGTATTAGATTTCTTACCGACCCACCCATCCTCCCCGTTCTGCGAACCGATATCTAGGGTTAGGGTCATCCCCTTTCAGGGCCCTAGTTTCATGTCACCAGTGTTGGTTCTATCATGGCTCTGCGTATCTGGCGCGGAAAAGCTGTGTATAAGAACTGACGTCATTGCGCGAGGGCGGCATCTAAGTACTCCGGCGACGTCATTCCAGCGCTATCGACGCCGACGACGGACGCAGAGCCGTAGACGACGCCTACCGACGCGCAGGGGTATTGCTGCGCAAAAGTTTACGGATCCAGTCTGACGCCTGGGGATATTCTAAGGTAAGGAATCGAATACTAACTACGGTTTCTTACAGATATATCGTTACCGAAGGTAAGTAACTTGTTCAATAGTACCGCCGCGCTCTTTCTTTGTTCGGTTAAATAAGTATTCCTGCAGTGTGGTTCCGGGTCCGTACCCGGAACCACACTGCAGGAATACTCGTCCTACCATCTTCCCCACACACCAGGGCATCTAATTTACTGGGAGCTTCCACACTCCCCGTGACTTGTTAAGTGGACGCCAACATACCTACACCATTGGAAAGAACCTACCGCACGACAATATCACCCTACAACCCTTCATTTTAAAGAATTGTACTGATGGCGATTTGGACCCATTCTCTTTACCTGGTCTCGAGCGGGGCCGGGTCGGAATTATCACCGGCAAAGCGACCTGCGGTCCGCCACCCTTTAATTACAGCCCTGAGGAGTCGCAGATTTACTGTATTCCATTGCGACGAAACACGTGTCGGCTGGCCAATTTAACACAATAAAAGAGGATCCGAATCACACAAACATTGGTGTTTTCTCTGACAGCGGAAACTTGAATTTCAAAGTGTCCATTGAGACACCGAACTTCTGTACCTTTTTAATTTAGTGTGCAACAGGCATTTGTTTGCTCTACCATCTGGTGGTGGGCCCGGATGATTACACTTTGTTGTTGTCTTGGAAGAGTCTTTGTCTGTTGGGGGACTCCTCCCTTAGATCGTAGTGCGCATGGGCATCGACTCCATCCTCCGATTGTTTTTTTCCGCCATCAGGCTCGGATGTGTTCGTCGTTCGGTCCTGTTACCGATCTCTTTTCGAACCCATAAATCAATCTACATCATCGACATAGTCTTCGACACTGATTCCGGTTACCCTGCGTCGAAGAAAGGATACACTTCTCGATTTGGCTCATGGAAAGAACACCCTTCAAGAAGTGCCCTCAGTGTGGACACAAATTTCGCCACACTGACCTTCATAAAGTTTGCAACCTGTGCTTGGGTCCAGAGCAGGAGAGTCGAGACTGTGAGGACTGCGCTTCATTCCGGTCCAAGAAAACCATCAGGGACCGTCGAGCTCGAAGAGCTATGGAGCAGTCATAGTCGTCAACACCAGACCTCATCATCGACGAGGCGCCGATCGAAATAGACGCCAAAGAACAGCAAGAAGACGTCGCTTCCGAAGCAGAGGATTTAGCTTCCAGAGAGGAGATTCGATCCGAAGATGACTATCTTCTTCCAGCTGGTCAAGGTCGTGAGTAAGAACGTCGACCCTGTTCCACCTCCGCCTTCGGGTCCAGGTGCACACCGACCAAAACCTTCGGACTCTCCACCTTCAGGCTAGGCAGCGAAGAGTATTAAAAAGCCTCCAGTCGACTCTGGCTCGAGTCAGTCTGTCGGTCCCGAAAAGCAGAAGGTACTAAAGCCAAAGTCAACACCGCCACCGAAACATCCATCGGTACCGAAAGTAGGCGAGCCGAAACCAAGTTTGCCGCCAAGAGAAGTTTCCAGAGTTTCCGAGTCAAAGACTACTCCGGTTCCTAAAAAAGCGGACCTGAAAACAGTTCAGATATCTAAACATGTTTCGGCTCCAAAGACAGATGAATCGAGACAAACAGGAACAAAGGCTTCGGATCCGAAAAGTACAGATCCAAAGAAAAGAGCAGAAAAGCCTTCGGAACTAAAAATAAGACCCATTCCAAAGACAATAGACTGTTAAGTCCAAGACTAGCGACCCCAAAACAGATCATCGGCGCCGAAAAAGGAGCTTTTTCAGCCTGATTTAAGGCAAAAAACTCTTAAAATTCATCCAAAGACTGGACATATATACACAGTGCCTGAAAAGAGGAAGATGGACTATCCCAAACCACCACCTGTTCCTCTTAACCCCTTCAGTGCTGATGACAAAGCCAGCTCGTCATGGGCGTTACCTGCGCTACGCGCATGACGAGCTGGCTTTGTCACGTAACGCAGGTTTTTAAAATTTTCAGCGCGCAGCGGGAAAACCGCTAGCGCGCATGCGGTTAAAAAGAATGTTCAGACTTCCCCTATAAGAATTCCTTCTCCAGAAGTAGAAATGACAGTAGACATCTCTCCTGTACATTCTCCAGTCAGTACACATAGTTTCATACCACAACATGAAGACTATGGGGATATCTTTTCACAGGAGGTAGAAAGTGAACATCAAATGGATGATATTAACAATCCAGATGATATGGCAGGGACATCAGATGACCCATGGGAAGACTATAATGCACCAGATCTACCACAAGACGAGGCATATCCGTCTAGGCCATCTCCTCCTGATGACACCATTGGGTTCACACAGCTCATTCACAGAGCAGCCACTTTTCATGGGGTGGACTTACATACAGATCCTATAGAAGAAGACTTTCTAATGGACACACTGTTATCCTCATATAAAACCACTACCACTTTACCACTACTTAATGGAGTGGTGAGACACGCACCAGAAATATTTAAAGAACCTGTTAGAGCCAGAGTAATTAACCCTAGGCTAGAGAAAAAGTATAAGGCGGCTCCAACTGACCCAGCATATATTAAAGGTCAGTTGCCACTAGACTCAATGGTAGTATCAAATGCGAGAAAGAGCTAACTCGCAGACAACAGTGGATGTTCCACCCCGATAAAGAGTCAAAGCTTCTGGATGCTTCAGGAAAACGCATAATTTCACAAGCTGCAAATATATGTAGGATTGCTAACACTCAAGCTCTGTTAGCAAGATATGACAGAGCTCATTATGATGAGTTAGTCACTCATGCAACACTTGCTAGAGCAATATAAAACTAGGGCCTCTGACCTAATACAAGAGGGCAAGATTATAAGGAATACCTCCATAAGATGCACACTAGACACTGCAGACACAGCATCTAGATCAATAAATACAGGGGCACTGATGCGCAGACATGCATGGTTACGCATCTCTGGTTTTAAACCAGAAGTACAAACCAGTATACTAAACAAACCATTTGACCAACAGCATCTGTTCGGCCCAGCAGTGGATACTGCACTAGAAAAGATTAAAAAAGATACCGATACGGCAAAATCAATGGGAGCCTTACAAACGCAAACCCATAGACCTTCTTTGCGTCGCTCCTCATATAGGGGCGCCTCTAAAAGTTTCCAAACTGATAACACCTCCTCTTCTTACAAAGCGCCCAACCAAACCTCACCCAATAAAGAATATTATAGAGGAGGATATAGAGGAAACTACAATAAGAGCAGAGGTAGAGGCAACAACAATCGTAACGCCTCTACCCCCAATAAGTGACTTCCCTCCAATCCCCAGACCATTCCACTCCTGTCGGGGGGAGATTACAACAGTTCCTGCCTGTCTGGAACTCCAGCACCACAGACAGGTGGGTGAGACAAATAATTTAGTCAGGTTATTGCCTGGAGCTCCCTTCCACTCCTCCAACAATACCACCCAGACAACGTCCCTTGTCACAGGAACACCTCATACTATTGAGAGGAGGTAGAATCTCTACTGCAAAAGAATGCAATAGAACCAGTCCCAAAACAGCACCAAAACACAGGGGTTTACTCTTTATTTTCTCATTCCCTAAAAGGACGGGTCTCTCAGACCTATTCTAGACCTAAGACCCCTAAACCTGTACATACAATCAGACCACTTTCATATGGTCACAATACAACAAGTTCTACCGTTGCTAAAAAAGGGAGACTCTCTTGCCACTCTAGATCTCAAGGGCGCCTACTGCCACATTCTCATTCACCAATCTTGCGGTTTGTACTAGAAGGCAAGCACTACCAAATCAAAGTTCTCCCCTTCGGAGTAACTATAGTACCTCGAGTGTTCACAAAGTGTCTAGCAGTGGTGGCTGCACACTTAAGAAGGGTCAACATCCATGTCTTCCCATATCTGGACGACTGATTAATAAGATCAAAATGATGCAACCAATGTGTGAGACACACGCATCAGACGATTTGTCTGCTGCACAAATTAGGGTCTACAGTAAATCAAAAGAAGTCACATCTCCAACCGTCCCTCCCTCAACAGTATCTAGGTGCCACAATGGATACTTCCAAAGCAATAGCATATCCCAATTCAACAAGGATTCAAAATATGCACAATCTCATCAAGAAATTCCAGCCACAACACTCGCTACAAGCTCGAGTGTTTACGCAACTAATTGGAATGAAGGCATCTTGCATTTTCATAGTACCATACGCAAGACTACAAATGCGCCCCTTAGAAGAATGCTTAGCAAAACAATGGAATCAGGCTCAGCAACAAATAACAGATCTGGTGGTGGTAGACGACCGAACATGTCGCTCTCTGCAATGGTGGAACACCAAAAACCTTTCCAAAGGCCGGCCGTTTATATAGCCTGTTCCACAAATAATACTAACTACAGACGCATCCCTCACAGGATGGGGAGCGCATTTACAGAAACACACAGTACAAGGTAAATGGACAATGAAACAAAAACTACTCCACATAAATCATCTGGAGTTACTAGCGATTTTTCTAGCTCTAAAATCGTTTCAACATTACCTGTCAAACAAAGCTGTACTAATCCGCACGGACAATATGACAGCTATGTACTACATTCAAAAGCAAAAGCACACCCTACAGCTCTCCCAGCAGGCGCAGAGCATATGGAGGTGGGCTATTCCTCAAAACATTTACCTGCTAGCAGAACATCTACCAGGAGTTCACAATCAAGTGGCAGATCTGTTAAGTCGTCAAAGACAACAGATACACAAATGGGAACTTCATCCTCAAGTTCTTTTGCCATTCTTTCAAATGTGGGGTCAACCAGACATAGACCTGTTTGCCACACATCAAAACTCGAAATGCCCAAGCTTCACCGCAAGATACCCACACCCATTATCCAAAGGCAATGTGGTATGGATGAACTGGTCGAACAAATTTGCGTACGCTTTTCCACCTCTCCATTCCATTAGTGGTACGCAAGCTGCAGCAACATTCTCTCACATTGATTCTCATAGCACCAACGTGGGCAAGGCAACCGTGGTACACCACACTGCTAGATCTCTCAGTAGTACCACATCACAAATTAAAAATCTCACCACATCTGTTAAACAGAACCATGGAGAGATAATTCATCCAGACCCAATTCAGCTCAATCTAGCGATCTGGCTCCTGAGGTGTTAGAATTCAGATATCTAAATTGATTGCATGAGTGTAATTAAAGAAGCAAGACATCCTACCACTAGAGCATGCTATGCAGCAAAGTGGAAGAGGTTTGCGGTGTATTGCACAAATACCAACATCAACCCACTAGATGTTTCCATAAAAAACATCATTTGCTATCTATTACATCTGCTAAGATCTAATCTAGCATACTCTTCAATCAGGTTACATCTTGCTGCTATAGCAGCATATCTCCAAAACAGACAACATTTGTCATTGTTTAGTGTACCTGCAATCAAAGCGTTTATGAAAGGACTCAAGAGAATAATTCCTCCCAGAATTCCACCTTCGCCAGTATGGAATTTCAACATTGTTCTCACCAGACTTATGGGTCCACCTTTTCAACCATTACATAAGTGTTAATTACAGTTCCTTACATGGAAAGTGGCCTTTCTAGTAGCAATTACCTCACTGAGGAGGGTAAGTGAGATTCAGGCATTAACAATTCAGGAACAATTTATACAACTTCATCACAATAAACTGGTTCTTAAGACAAATCCAAAGTTTTCTACCAAAGGTCATTTCACCATTTCACCTCAACCAATCTATTAAGTTGCCAGTGTTTTTTCCCCTACCGCAAACGATTGCAGAAAGAGCTCTACATACATTAGATGTAAAAAGAGCACTTCTATACTACATTGATAGGACAAAACCATTTCGTAAAACTAAACAACTGTTTGTGTCCTTTTCATCTCCACATAAAGGCAATTCTATTTCTAAATCAGGCATTGCAAGATGGATTGTTAAGTGCATACAATTTTTATACCAAAAGGCAAAACGCACTTTATCCATTCCTCCTAGAGCTCATTCTACCCGCAAATTAGGAGCATCTATGGCATTTCTAGGAAACATACCATTAGATGACATCTGTAAAGCAGCTACATGGTCTACTCTGCACATATTTACAAAACACTACTGTGTAGATGTGCAAGCAAAACAACAAGCAAATGTGGGCCAGGCTGTACTCAAAACATTATTTCAAACTACTGCAACAGATACGGGTGGTCGCCGCTAAGGGAGAAACTGCTGTGTAATCTATGCTATAGTGTGTGGTCTGCAGCCCATATGTCTCGAACGGAAAATGCTACTTACCAGTATGCATCTGTTCTTGGCATGAAGGGCTGCAGACCCACACCCACCTCCCCGGCTACCTGTATCTGTTTCCAGTATTATCTTATTTAGATACACAACACATGGACATCTTTACCTGTATTCATACAAACTCCATCATTTGCCCACTGGCGGAAACAATCTGAGGATGGAGTCGATGCCGATGCGCACTACGAACTAAGGAAGGAGTTACCCAACAGACAAAGACTCTTCCAAGACAACAACAAAGTGTAATCCGGGCCCATCACCAGATGGTGATCTAATGCTATAGTGTGTGGTTCTGCAGCCCTACATACCAAGAACAGATGCATACTGGTAAGTAGCATTTTCCTTTCTCCCATAGGACTGCATTAACTGCGTTTCTGTGAAAAGGTTGTATTGTATGGGACCCCAAGAAACTGTGTTTTGACAAAAACTGACATACTTACCTTTTATCCAGGAAATGTCCCAGTGTGATATTTAGGCATATCACACAGTAGAAAAAGTAATCCTGAAAAGTAATCCAAGAGTAATTACAGCATTATTTACACTTTTCTACAATCCTGTAAGAAAAGTAATTCTTCATCTACCTTGCTTTTAAACAATCTGTCTTGACAATCATATTTACCTGCACCAGGTCCTGCTTGGTTCTATAAATAAAATACAACAAAGAAATATTTTCGATACAAACATTTGGTCTGAGTTCAGTGTGTGACATAATTTCTTCGCTGAGTGTGTAAGATAAATGCTGAACTCTACCCTCTGGTACAGCCTTGCTGCTCGCCCACACTACCACAAATAGAGAGTAAGATATTATCTACTTTTACCTCTGTAAGCCTTTGGGGATCCACTGGACTCTCTGCACACTATAACTAGTATAGTATATACAGAGCCATCTTCCTACAAATGTTCCTCTTTATTTCGACTGCCTTGACTGTCTCCAAGGCAACACATCCAGATAAGACACCACTGAGCCTTCTGCTGGCCTTTAACTTTTTCTTCTCCTCTGATCTGCACCAAATTTGGCATGTAGGGCCTTAGCCAGTTTTGCTAGGAGTGTGTTTCATGCAGATTTGACAAATGGACCCAAATTTACTGGCAATCCAAAATAGCAATTTTCCGTTGAAAATGTTACTGAACCATAAGTTCGGAGTCACTGTTGCTAACTCTTAATTATGTGTAGATTGATAGAGAGAGAGGGACACATAATGGACAGCAAGAGTAAATAGTATAATATTGTTGGAAAACAAGGCAGTATCTGTGAGGCTTGCACAAATAACATGACTACATTTGTCCTTCACTGGGAACCACACACACACCATTGTAGCGCATGACTCTCGAATGGTAGCGTTGCAGAGCAGTCTAACTCAAGGGAGGTGGTGTAGGCTAGTAATCGCTATTTACCAGTACACAGACAATAACACTCAATAATTGATTGTCCAGTCTGTACTTTGCTTTATAAAAGGAAGGGTACATTTACTAACCACACACACTACTCAAAACTATGCACCAATTTACAAATATACATAAGCTGTTTACTTTGCGCCAAGTGGCGACGCACCCCATTATCTCAACAAGCATTTAAAATAGGTACCCCTGCCCTGGTGACACATAACCCTGACTGAGCATCTCATACTGACCGTACAGTATGCACCTCTACATCTTAGTGGCTAACAATCTGGGTTGTCCTTCACCTAACTCAGTAGCAAGAATGCATGTTTGGGCATCACTTAGAATGACAGTACTCATCATAGTTGATAACTGTTTTAATGCATTGCAATTAAAGTCTCTAAAAGGTGTCACAGTTAAAATCACAGTATTAAGCATTTACAGCCAGTCACCCTAGCAGGAATCACCAGCAACATAATCCCACTTGGCTTATTACTTCACCTTACACAGGTACTTCATAAAACACATGTGACTTTCAGTCCCTCACAAAGAAATAATATTGGTAAATGCACTTGTCGTGCAATTACACCTCTTCACCTCCAGGGGATGCCCTTCTCCAGACAGCCCCAGCTCAGCCCTCCATACCATGGTGTAGTCCCCGGAACACCTTCAGCCCCAGGATGCTTTGAATGTTGGCTGAGCCCTTGAGAGGGTATTTCCTTGGAGTCCCCAGAGACTTAAAGGGGGGGGGAGGGACTTTCCCCTTTGTGTTGGGAGAGACTGCGTTGCTCCTGCAGCTCCCCCTGACTGGCGGGGACCCCCTCCTCCTGGGGTCACCACACGCTGAAAAACAGGCCTTTTCCTGTAGGCCTGATCAGGCTCTGCAAAGCATTAAGGGGGGGCGCTCTTCCCCCATCTATTGCGTTTTTGATGAGCGTCTGCTCCCTGGAGAGTCGCGAGGCCCTGCACTGCATCAGCCCATCGGTGGGGTTCTGCGTGGGGCCTGCCCAGGTGAGCTTGGTGAGTCTAGGGAGCCCTCCCCTGGCGGCTCTTCTCCTCTTTTCGGGGGCTTGTCCCACCTGGGCACCCTGCCTTTCTTCCTCGTTAGAGAGCTGCTCGGGTAGCCCACCCCTGCTGGCTCCCGCCGGCTCTCCGACTGGCCAGCACCCTCCTGTGCTGCCGCGGGAGCCGGCCTCTCTGGTCTGGTCTGCCCGCTCCTGCGGGCAGACATGGAGACTCCTGCCGGTCCGGCCGGACCTCGGGGAGTGCAACAGCACACCCCCGCCTTCCTCCAGCCACGGGGGAGTGCAGCCGCACTCCCCTACCTGCGCCGGGCACACTGGGGCCCGGAGTTGGGATCCTTGGCCTCTCCCCCTTGAAGGTCTTCACAGGAGCTCAATGGCGCGCTTCGGCGTCTGTCTTCGGTGCTCTGACTTGGGGTCCTGGGCCCCATGGCAGTCTTCACGTGGAGCACAACGGCACTCCCCGGCTTGTCTTCGGAGCGACGGGCCTGGAGTTGAAATCCAGGGCCCCTGGGAATTTGTCGCGGGGAGCGAAACAGCACTCCCCGGCTTCTTTTGTCCTAGAGGGGGCCGCAACGGCGCTCCCCTCCCTCCGCTCTCATCAAGGGCCAGGGTGGGCTCCTGGCACCCCATTCGGGCAGTTTCACAGGGAGCGCAATGGCGCCCCGACTTAACTTATTGTGGGGGCAACACCTGGGGCCTGACCCACACAAGGGGCACATCTTGGACCGGCGGCGGAGCCCCACGCGCTTCTTTATTGGTCCTTGCTGAGGTCAAAGGTCACCTACCTTCCGGAGTGACGTATCCTGGCCTCAGGCAGCCGATCTGCTCCATTTAGCCTCTTCTGGCTCCTGATGGCGCCCCCCAGCCACTGGGAGCACTTTGTTTCGCCCTTCTGTTCTCGGTGAGGGTGAATTTATCAGGGCAGGTCTTCACTGGCTCTCTGCGCCAGCCTTTTGCCTGGCTCTCTTCCTGAGCCTCTCTTCTCCTTGCGCAGAGGCCCAGGCTTCTGCTCACTGTTCCCCCCCTTGTGGTGCAAGTCAGGGTCCTGGGTCAGTCTAGAGGTTCTTCCGTCAAGTTGCTCATGGCGCAAGGCTCCAGCTCCAGTATTCCTCAGCAGACCACACCCCAGAGAGAGCTCCTCTTCCTGTGCAAGCTCTTTTAAAAGAATTTGGAGGGGGCTGGCAGGAAGTCTCTGCTTGCACCATCAAACAGCGACACCTCACTTCTCTGCCCCTGTTTCCTCCTTCCTGCCCAGGCCTCTGGGTTAGTTCAAAATGGTGTCGTCCAGGGGTCTCATGCCTCATGGTCTCTGAAAGCCCCTTCCCCCCTTCTCTCCAGAGCAGATTGGTGCCTGGAACCAGGTAACAGCTGCTGATGGATTAACCTGTAGATCCACCCCCTCTTCTCTCCCTTTTGTAGAGAAGACATGTGCCCTTGGAATGCTTGTCGTGAAGGGCTAGGCCTCTGATGCTGCAGCTTGGGGAGGAAGTTCATTACTCTAGTCTCCTGGCAGGGTCTGCCCCAGCCAGGCTCTGGTTATGAGCTGAGTCAGAGGAATATGACATTTCTGGATGACCCATAAGCAGTACATCTATGGTTTTGAATTCAGCAGAATACTTCTTCTCACCTATGTTACAGTGGACTTTAGTGCATGAGTTTGTAGGCCCTAGGGAAGTGAAACTATCCCATGTGATCCCCATCCTCATAGGAGAATAATGAAGTAGTCCTTCAGTGAAAACAGTAAAGCACACTAACTTTCCCTTACATGTTTCGTCCCATAGTATAAAGCCTATTCCATGACACCATCCATGACACCACCCAGCTCTGCATAATTCCTGCCACATCATTCAATCTGTAATTTCTCCTGGGCTGCGCACGCCAGCAATCTCCCCTACCCGTGTGCACATGCATGTACACACGTGTCTGCATGTAAGCAGCCCGGTGCCCCTTACTCCGGCTGCAGTGCAGCGGCCTACTCTCACCAGGGGCACACAGGTAAAATCCACATGCAGTCCCTTTCATCATGAGTTCACTGTGCGTGAGTCCCAATTTATGAGGCTCTCCCACAGTAAAAGCTCAAAAATTAGGTGTTCAAAAAGCGAACAATCCCGGCGGCTTAGATGGTCAGAACCACCTTCTAACAAATATAATAGGGAAGCAAAAGAAAATATCTGTAATAAATACGTGGATAAGAAAAGCATGAATAGGAGAAGATATGGCCTAACGTCTGCGTGGTCGACCTCGAAGCTGGTGAACCGGGTTCGAATCTCGACAGGGACACTATGCTCAACTTCCTGTGACTCAGGTGCTTAACAAAAATGAATGTGTCCATCTGTAACGCAACTTGTGCTCATATAAAGTCCTCTGATACCTTCGGGTCTAGTTCGTGCTATATAAAACTCTTCTCCCCCCGCCCCCTCCCCCCCTACCCCCTCCCCTGCCCAAAAGACGACAAACACCACGAAACGTTGTTTAAAGGATCCATAAAAACATTAAGTAAATCTAAACAATAAAGAAGGTGTTAAGGGTTATATGTAACATATATATATATATAATTTGAAATTCTAAAAAAAAAAATGTGAATGAGATGTGCGTGTATGTTCAACAGGAAAGATGCCAAAGCACAAGAGTTATTTATGGACAGACGTACTGGTTAATAATCTGACGTGTTTCGGCTTGGTTGGCCCTAAGCATAGACACTCACAGCTGTTGCTTGTGGACTCAAGCTGTTCGTAGTCCTCTATGTCCCATAATGCACGAAAAGGTAAGTACCAGAATACGAGCAAAGTGCATTGAATACTGTTTAAAATAGTGCAATAATTCTCAAAATGCTGCTGTTAGTGTGACTGCAATTTTTTTATTTCCTTTCAAGTCTGCAAGAGGTGGTCGTAATACCCTTCTTGCCTCCTGTGCTCTAGATCCTTCCATCTAGTGACTTCAAGGTTCAATCCTTGGGTGAGAGCGGGTTATGCTCCCCGATTAAATGCACACAAATGCCTCCGACCTTGCAGGACATCTTTGGCTAACCACAGGAATGGAGCATTGATTAATTTCTTTCAAGATATATATCAACAATCCTGTGTACTGATAATAAATCTACCTCACGTAATTCAAAGAACCAGTATTTGAATATTTTCCTTGGGGTGCCTCCTTCTGTTTCTTTGTACCAGATGATTTACACACAATAGTGGTCTTTCAATTACTCTTTACCAGCAAGGATTAACCGTATAGTGGTTGTTACCAACTAAGCTTAGATGCAAATATCCTCGCTTAGTGGCCATTAGGCTCATCCTCTGATCTTCAGTACGGTTTATCAAGACCAGGCATGCTTTATACTGGGAGGCGTATATATCATGTCAAGTGCCAGGTTGCTTCTCTTGCTGAGGGCACAAGAAGAGTGTCTGAGCCAATGGCATCCTTGTTACATAGAAGTCAATTGGCACCATTGACTTTCTGTGATCCTAACCTTGCATTCATACAGTTTGTGCTGTGAATCAAATTTTATAGGGGTTGAATGTACCAGAAAAAAAGCGAACTTGTTTTCAGAGTGAAAACGATACATACTAGTACCTGGCATGACCTCATTTTTTGTCACTGTTACGTGTCTTCCAGAGTAGCTGGCAGAGATTATGATCATTAGATTTACAGACCACTGATTAATGCCCTGTGGCACTCTGTATGGTGTTTTGCAAGACACAGAAGATGTACTGCTGTATACAACCGATCCAGTCTTAACTACCTGATGCCTGCTGAGTGTTTGGCGCGTGGGTACAAGTGAATAATAAAATAACTGACACCCATCTCTGTTAGTGGGAGATACTGGTCTCCGTAAATTCTAACATTACATTCAATTAGCTCCACTGCACATACTTTCCTGCCTGATCACACAGTTACAAAGCCACTTATATTGTTCAACTCTTTAATCTTTCCCAACTATATCCATTTACTGTTATTACCTCCACTCTTAACTTTATTGCGTGGTCTATGTGACATGCATGACAAAGTGTGTTTGACCAGCACTGACAGATTGCAAGGCAGCACATGCGGTGGTCCTTCAGCTACTACTGTAGCTACTTCAGTAACCAGTTAAATGCACTTTCCAATTGCAACCTCCCTGGATTGTATTTCAGAACTATTTCTAAGTGGTACTTAGGTAAATCTTTTTCTCTAACTAGTGTTTAGTTACATAACCCAGGTGAATGTTGTTAACAGTTGTCTGTCTGCCACAAACAGCAGGTGGTTAATGTGTAGGTCTATGTCCACAATTAGGCAGATAGAAAGGTCACTTGCCCATCCAAACCATCCTAGAGAGAAGCATTAAGACACCGGAAGAGATGAGAAAAGAAAGAGGCGTAGTTAGATAAAAACTTTGAAATATTCAGCATTACATCAATTTCTGGTATGTAAAGCTAAAGGTGTCCTACGGATGCATCTAGAGAGGTCAAAAGAAGGGTTAAAAACAAGTCTTCTACACTTACAATTTAACAGTGTGCCGATAATGTTACCTTACCCCTTCCCAGTACTGAAAACGTATCACCTGTGCAAGACATCCAGCCCCACTACACCGCCTTCACTGATGTTTTCCCCCCATTGGAGATTGGAGGTGCTAGCAGTAAGGATGAAAGCCCAAATAAAAGAGATATCTAGATTACAAGACGATCTACAAGTGGCAAGCAAGTTGAAATATCTTTGTACCTTATGAAGTTCAGAAGACAGTTGAGCAAGTGTTGCTCATCATAGACAATCCTTACTCCGACCGGATCACAGAGAAATCCATAACTGACAGTGCTCTGTTGTTGTACATTGACCCACTGCTATAATACAGAAAGTACAGAGGGCTGTAAATAAATTTGTCAAATGAGAACAAAGAAATATTTATAAAATATATACCCAGATGGTATAATCATGTTTTTCCAGGTGTAGGAGTTCCTAGTGATGGGATAGGTATGGGTCTAACACAGTAGGGCAAATGTGTGAATGTGACAACAGGGGTGGGGGAATAAAAAATAAAACTTACCTGTTGGTCGCCAGCCACCGCCTCTCCTGAACCTTGAAGCACACAGGCTACCAGACTCCCCTAGCCAATCACACCACCGTGTTACAGCAGCGTTGTGATTGGTCTGAACGCTGTGGTTCAGCGGTCAAAGAGGGACATGGGCGACTGTGCATGTTATTCACCCAGGCTGTGCGTTACAGCTGGTGGAGAGCATGCAAAGTACGCATGACGGTTTGGGTGGCCCAAGAAGGCTGGCCAAACCGCCAAGCCCTTAAAGTGCAGCAACCACTCCTCCTCCCTCTGGGTCACGGGAGCCCAGCCCTACCCTAACCTGGCTGCAGTGCAACTGCAAGCGCAATGCTAATAAAATAAACATTGTTATTGTCATTTAAGTATTTCTTCTGCACTGCTCTTAAAGAAGTGGTGCGATACTCCTCCGCCTTAGTGGAGGAGCTGCTGCTGGCAAAGTGAGCAGATATCTGGCACAAGTTGTGGGATTGTAGGGTGGTTGCATTCTGCTGGAGAGAAGCCTTTCTTCTTTGGGTTGGCAGCTAAACGAAAGGTTGACAATGTGATTCCATCCTATGGAAAATAACTAGATCCCACTTTTTTTGTTATTCGGGTTACTTTTATCTGTTGCCAGGGCAAAAATTATTTGTGCCTCCTACTCACTGGGTCTAACAGTAATGAGAACGTGGGTGAAAATATCAAAACGGGGCTTGCGAATGCGAACATGAAAATGGTGTTTCAGATCGGTTTTTTTGTAAAGATTGGCAAATGTAGATATTGGTGCCATTGTTGGATGACTGCACCGTCTCTTCTGACTTAGCCCTGAATGGAGTAGTTAGCACAATCCAAATACCTCTCTTGGTTTGCATTTCTGGCACTTAGAGCATTTCACTGCATACTTGCTCTGCATAGAATGGGCCCCACAGTGCAGAAAGGTTTCAGTCCTTCCGCATGCTGATCTGTTGCATACTTGTGTCAATCATCAGCGCAGTATATTACGGAAGTTGTTTTAGGTTTGCTAATAGCATCTAAATAAAAAAGTACAAAAGGATATTTTTAGTACCTTTTAACGGTTGTTTCATCACACCTTTGTTTCACCTTCAAAATCTCTGTGATAGACTTAATTGTTATAGCAAGTAGCAGCAAGGACTGCTGCCACCCCAGCTTAGTCCTTATTTCTAATGGACTTTTGAGCTATAGATAATCCATTGTGAATATATGAGATGCATACATTCCAAGCTTACATCTTGTGTAGCACCTGAAATGTAAACGGCCAAAAGCCTCAAACCTTTAAGTATCTAGTGATGCTATTGTCACTCCTGATGTTTAGTATGCTGCAATGCTGGCTACAAAATAACTTGTTGTCTTTAGCTTTGCCGAAGGACTGTATAATCTGCAACCTAGTGAATTTTACTGACCTTTATTCACTACAGTGATCAGAGATGGTAAAAGTCCATTTGTCTTATGATTCCATATATGCTTTAAGCATTCTGTGTGAGAACCTTTCGTAATAAATTGACCTGCACTGCTTTCTATCCTGACACTGTCAATGTACTATTTATTCTTTGTAAGTTTATAACTATTATTTTATATAGAGATGACGTGCCTGTGAAAACAGTATGTTATTTTTTATTAAAAAAAGAAAAACATTTCAGGTTTTGATATTGTAGCACTTCATCATGCTGGGGCAAGTGAGGCAATTTTGAAAAAATCAGTTATTCCTTTCTGAAGTTCTGAATGTGTAATGTAACAATTTGGATGTGAAGTTTTCTTTCAAGTCTGAGATTGTTTTCAGGTTGTAGTTGTGCTGTTGCATGACATTGAGACCTGTTTTGCATGCACAGGCTAAACAGAAAAAGAAGGAAGAAGCGGCAAATGCCAAATTAATGGAGGCCGAGAAACGAATAAAGGTTAGTTTAGAGAAACTGAGTTTTACATCTTTCCAAATGTCCATTTTGCATGAAAATAAATTATATTTAATGGGTTTATTTGATGTGCAAGTACTACTTGTACATTGAAAAATATGTCTAGGTTATTATTGATAATCTTATGAAGTCTTGATAAATGCTGGCCAAATCACATGCATATACCAACACAATATTCCTATGTCTGTTAAAAAAGGTACTTATTTAGTTTTTTTTTTAAATATTTGATTATTCTTCTAATGTAGTGAAGAAAATGCCAAACCTAACTTTGATCTGCAAGAAAAACAATGTTTGCTAATGCAAATTTAAGTTTAAAATCCCATTTAAAAAGAGAATGATGAAGTTCACTGATTGAAAAAATGTCTGTATGTTTGACTGGAAGTGTGTGTGCAACTATGCATATATATATATATGTATGTGTGTATATATATATATATAATATATATATATATATATATATATATATATATATGATTTGTTGGCCCCGTTTAGTGTTATTGAACAGTTTACAATAAATCTGTAAAGAGGATCACATGGGCCATTTTGTACTCATCACAGAGACTGATTTCTCATCATTGCATATCGAAAAAGCAGTATTCCTTGATGCACATTATACGGTTGAATTAATTGTAGCTCATGCATAGTTTTCTTGTGTTGCTTTACACTGTCTTTCTTTCCTTGTACCATAGGAGAAGGAACTAAGAAGGCAACAGGCAATCATTTTGAAACATCAGGTATGTACATATGCTTGGCGGTCAAATCTTATTTTCTTATCAGTCTTAAAATGTTATGAAAAATAATGTAATGGTAAATACTCCAAGTTTATTTTTTATCATTAAAGTAGACCAAGTTTTTGCTTTAATTATAAATTGTATTGTCATGCTTTGGTAATTGGGTAATATTGGGGAGTGGCGGGAATTTCTTGTTGAAATGGTTTTATGACTGTGATTTCTTTTTCATAATGATGTGCCAACTCTTTCTGCCAGGAGTTGGAGAGACATAGACTAGATATGGTATGGGTATGTTTATTTTTGTTCATCTAACACCGCATCGTGATTTGGTTGTGATATGGTTGTCATAGCAATGCATAAAATGTAGCATTGGCTGCTGTCATATTACATTTTGCTGCATGGCTTCACAGCACAGTGCATTGCACACATCTGCTATCTGTCGTTACAAATGTAGCTTGTCTCAATATTTTCTCTGTAACAGCAATCCACATTTAAGGCTGTGTTGACTAAAACACCAAAACACGCATTGTTGTTTTGAAACATTCTGTTTGTCATGTTTACTAAATATACATATTGCATTGTATATTGGGTTCGATTTTGAGAAATATATTTCATATACTTGTGATCCAATGACTACTGTTTAAATATCGTTTCAGTACCTGATTTCGAATGAGGTATTTTGGGTCCCAAACTTGAATACTTCAAATGAAGTTAAAGAACTTTGTTTTGTTTGCTACCCCATGCGTCACTTAAGTACATTTAACAGTGTTGTTGATGGTGCAACTTTTGTGGCTTTATGCATTGCATCAAGGGACGGTCACAACTGGATTATAAATTCTATATTAGCTATGGTTTAATATGAACCATCATTAATTTTCACTTATCCATTTCTAAAACAACTGGCTTGGTTTTGGATTTGTAATATACTTTGCTTAGTTAGAATATATTCTATTGCCCAAATAAACAAGTAAAAAATGGAAGTACAATATATAATTCTTAAAAATGGTCAGACCAGCTTCTTAATAATCAGCGCCCTATTTAGCAGGCAGCAGGTTATAATGGGCATAAAGCTATTTACCTTTTCTGGCCAACCATTATGCTTTGTGTTCTGCCAGCTTATAAAAGAGCATCATTTTGTTATTGACCATGAGTACATTTTGTATGCTTGTTGTACACTGCCTTCATGTTCATTGCTTTACTGTTATGCTTTTGATTGTTCTTGTACATGCTTTCTAAACTTCAACTAAAACGTGTGCAAACTTGGCCATCATTGTCTTTAATATTTACTTTGCCATTGTCTGTCCATTCTAAACCTGTTGCCGTTTTAACTAAGCCTTTTTTAATTGTTACATTTTTGTTGGTCTGCTCTAATTATATGTGTTCTCAATAGGAACGAGAGAGGAGGAGGCAGCATGTGATGCTTATGAAAGCCATGGAAGCACGTAAAAAAACTGAAGTTAGTAAGCGATTTGTAAAAAAAAAAAAATGTTTTCCTTGTTTTATTCAAATGTCTATCCTGAAACTGTGCGCATCAGGGGTTCTTCCTTATATGCACTTTTTAGAAAAATTCAGAACTTTGAGTACATTCCAGCAATTAGACCATTGTTCAAATGCTTCAGATTAAGTATGCATCTAGAGCATGGGTGTCCAACGTAGGTCCAGGGGAGGAGACCCAAATGAGATTTTCAGGACATCCACACAAAATAAATGTAAACCGAATGTATTAACTTGCATAGGAATGGTTGTTCTGAAATTCTGGCATGGATCCTTTGCTCCTGGACTAAAATGCAGATCTTGGATCTATAGTCTTCGAGCTATGGTTATATTGAATAATAATAAAATAATAATGATTTCCTTAGCCTCCCTCACCAATCCCTTTTTGTCAAAGAAAAAGTGAATGGGTACCAACCAGCAAGAGGGCTTAATGAGTTGAAGATCAAACCTGATAGCAGCCTGATAGCACCAAACTCACGCATTCATCCTACTAGGATTGATAAACTAGACCTGGGGTTTTCAACCAGTGGTCCATGGATCCCTGAGGTTCCGCAATGCCTACTCAGGAGGTCCGCAACTGCTTAGAAAATTAAATATTAACAGATTACTAAGGTATACATAATGAAGTAAAGTTGAAAAATTAAAATTTCAAATATTCTATAAATGTAAAGGAATTTGGAATTGGAGGATCAAAATTACGTTTATATCCTCCGATTGATTTGTGGGAGCAGTGGAAGGTGGGTGACATCAATTGAAATTAGAAGAGTTCCAACCTTCCTGTTGAAATTACATTTTGATTTTTTCAGATTTGTTTTTGAAGTAAAGAACATATTTAGTTATTTGTGTATTTGTTTGAAGCATGGTTGTGCCTTTATTTTTGTGTATTTATTTACGTTTCAAATCCACAAAATTGCTCAGGCTAGTGCCCCCAGTAATGACTCAGTGGGGGTCCCTGGATTTCCATATTGATTCAGCAGGGGCCACCGGACTCCAGTAATTATTGAGTGGGAGTCCACAGAATTCAAAATGTTAAGAACCACTGAACTAGACTATTGAATTGGATTGCTTTAACACCAGATACTGTTGCAAAGCTACTATGCTGCAGCTAATGTAAACAGTTTTTCTTCCAATGATCCCAGTAAGGATTTCCTTGCTCTCCCCCACCCATCCCTTATGACAGAAAAAAGTGAATGGGTGCCAGTAAGAGGGCTAAATGAGCTAAGATATTGCTGCACGCATCTGTTGACCTGAATGTCACAAGATCAATCCCGATAGCAGTCTGATGGCGCCAAACTCAGCCATTCATCCTATCAATTTTTTTTTTTAGACTATTGAATTGGATTGCTTTAATTCCACATATTTAGTGTTGCAAAGTTACTGTACTGCAGTTAAATAATAATACTTGTACCTTTAGATTCCTTACCTTTTGATTATCCCAAGGCACAGAGTAGATCCAGAAATTTTCTTAATTGTTGTTCCATGCAGTAAACGGTACTAGCTACATTTTTCTGCAGTGGAAACCATGTAATTGTACCATTACAGTAGCATTAACCTCCCATACAATGTCCTGACTCCAGGTCACTTTTTTCTGCACGTTTGACACAGATCCGAAACTTGGTCAGACAGAAATAATAGTCATGAAGGTTCGAGGCATGTGGGCTGCTGAATTCATATCTGTGCATAGATCGCCGCCTAGTGTTGGGTCCGGATGATTGCACATTGTTGTCCTGGAAGAGTCTTCGAAGTATCACGAGATAGGTGGCTCCTCCCCTGGACTACAGTGCGCATGGGCATCGCCTCCATCCCCAGATTGTTTTTTTCCGCCATTGGGTTCGGATGTGTTTCGGTTCCCTCTGTCGGAATCGATAGTTGTTTAACTTTCCTTACTTGAGACCAAAAGGTCTTTAGGACTCGCGTCGGTACTGTTTATCGTTCGGGTTGGTTTATTCATCGGCTCCGAACTCTTGCTGCCCTTCCGCGTGCTGTCGGCGCGGACGGGCCTACACGACGCTCCAGACTACTTCAACATGGAACGAACTCCGTTTAAGAGGTGCCCAGTGTGTGCCTCAAAGTATTCGCACCTCGACGTACACCCAGTGTGCAATAGATGCTTGTCGCCGGACCACGACGAGGCCAGGTGTATGGCCTGCTCCAAGTTCCGGTCGAAGAAGACTCTCAAGCTACGTCGGGCCGCAAGACTGCAGGCCCAGTTATCGGCACCCCCACCGGCAAACATCTTTGAAGAAGATGTTAAAGACGACACCATCCTGAATGTTTCGGACTCTAACCCGGCGTCGGAGGAAGAAGACTACGACGCGGGAGACAAAGAGTTCGAGGAAGTCGTCGAGGAGGTAGGGGACGACGACGGGGCCATTGCCACCGTAGAGGATAGCTCGGAAGAGGAGCATCCTCATACTGACTCCGGGGCCGAACCCCAGCATAAGGCCCAGGTCGAGGGATCGCCTTCGGGCCTTACCCAAGACCTCAATACTCGTCCCACGGCCCCGCCTCCGGGCCCGGCCACGGACATTGGTGATGCGCCACTCCCGGTACAGAAACCGAAAGTGAAGCCATCGGGGTCCACACCATCTGTATCGAAACCGAAAGTGCAAGTCGCACTGGTGGGATCAAAGGCTCCAGAGGCCTCGGCGCCGAAGAAATCCAAGATGGCCGCCGAGCTGAAAAGCCATGCAAAAATGGCCGAGCCGAAGACCCCCGTGTCGAAGTCGAAGGCGAAAACGCCCGACGCGGCTGCGTCGGCGCCGAAGCTGGTCGACGCTCTGAAGAGCCGCGTCGACGCCAAGAAGGCCGATGACCCTAAGAAAGCCTCGAAGAAGCGTCAGGACGACCCCAAGTCTCTGGCTGCACCGATCCCGGTCGACAAGGCAAAGGGAGGTGCTGTGTCGGCTCCGAAGACTGCGCCTGCGGTCGCTGACCCGAATCCGGACTCGGAGGACTCGCTCGAACCGGTCCAGCCCTCCCCCTCATTTACCAAGAAGGTCACGGAGTCCCTTCAGCGTATTCGGAAGGAGGCAGTGGCTCTCGAGCCGAAGGATGTGACGCCAAAGCCTCCACAGACACCGGCGAAGGCGCAAACGCCGATTCACTTCACGCTGCCGCCAAAGACGGCGCCGAAGGCTTTCGCTCCGAAGCATGGGGCCGGGGTGCCCTTGAAGCTGGTGTCGACGCCGAAAGCATCCCTGGTAGTGCCGAAGCCACGGCACCAGCCACTAGCGGACGAGGAGCGTCGAGAGGTTGTCATCGACGCCAACACAGGCAAGCTCTCTCTCCTTAAAAGGAAGATCACCCCGGAGCCTGTGTTGGAGCATTTTCATATTCCCCTTAAAAAGAAGTTGGACTCTGCGGGTACATCTGCCCCTATGGAGCCTGCATCTCCACAAGGTCTGGAGCTCTCACCCATTCACTCTAACGCTGGGGAGGGTGACGGGGACGAGGAGGAGGAGTACAATTACCCAGCGTACTCGGATCCAGAGGATGTCAATGAGCCATGGTCTGCTGGAGGCGACCCTGAGGACCCTCAGTCAGGACATGAGCCACAGCTTTTTGCTGCGAAAACTTCCCCCACAGAGGACTCTGCAGCCTTCAACGCTCTAATTGAAAGAGCTGCGGCCAATCATGATGTCGACCTCCATGCGGACCCAGTGGATGTCGATTTTCTTTTTGACACTTTCTCAGTGGCTGAAAAGACTGTCAAGACATTGCCAATGCTCAAAGGAGTGCTAAAGCATGCGCCTGAGGTTTTCAGGGAGCCCACCCGGGCAAGAGTCATTAATCCTCGTATTGACAAAAAATACAAGGCAGCGCCCACTGATCCAACGTACATCAAGGGACAGTTGCCACTGGACTCTCTGGTTGTCTCCAACGCACATAAGCGGGCAAACTCACAGACCACGGGTGATGCTCCTCCCCCAGACAAAGAATCGAAGGTCTTTGAAGCTTCAGGGAAACGTATTGCTGCGCAGGCAGCTAATATATGGCGCATTTCAAACACGCAAGCACTACTTGCACGCTACGATAGGGCACACTATGACACCCTAGAAACCCTTCTACAGCACTTACCTGATCAGTACAAGGAGGGAGCTAAAATATGTTAATTCAGGAGGGGAAGCTTATCACCAACGCTTCAATTAAGTGCGCACTGGACGTGGCTGATACCGCCTCCAGAGCTATAAACACTAGCGTGCTACTGCGTAGGCATGCATGGCTTAGAATATCAGGCTTTAAACCAGACATTCAGACTACCATCTTAAACCAAACAGTTAATCCAGACCACCTGTTTGGGCCAGAAGTGGATGCAACCCTTGAAAAAATGAAAAAGGGCACTGACACTGCTAAATCTATGGGTGCCTTACAGTCCCAGCAGTTTCGGGGTGGTTCCTTTCGCCGCTCCAATAACAGAGGCACCTCAAGGGGTCAAGCGTCACAATCCACGCAATACTATAAAAGCAACACCCAATCCTCATACACCAACAAGGGTAGAGGTGGTTACCGGGGCAACAACGTCAAAGGCAGAGGACGTGGAAATAACAGCTCCAGGTCCTCCACCGCCAGCAAACAGTGACGCCTTGTCACTGCCCCCCGACCACACAACACCAGTCGGGGGGAGACTCCAGCAGTTCCTGCCCGCGTGGAAATCCATCACCACGGACAGGTGGGTCAAATCTCTTATCCAATACGGTTATTGTCTGGAACTCACTTCCACTCCACCGAACATACCTCCAAGACAACGTCCTATGTCCGGCGAGCACTTGCACTTGTTGCAGCAAGAAGTCCAAGTCATGCTGCAAAAAGGGGCAATAGAGCTCGTTCCACTGCAGGAAAGGGGAACAGGGGTTTACTCTCTGTACTTTCTAATCCCCAAAAAGGACGGATCCCTCAGGCCCATCCTGGACCTCAGGCCCCTCAACTGGTACATTCTGTCAGAACATTTCCATATGCTCATGTTGCAGCAGGTTCTCCCGCTGCTTCAGCAAGGGGACTTCTTAGCTACTCTGGATCTCAAGGATGCATACTTTCACATTCCCCTGCATCCTTCACACAGGAAGTACCTAAGGTTCACCATTCAAGACCAGCACTACCAGTTCAGGGTTCTGCCTTTTGGGGTCACCACAGCGCCCAGGGTCTTTACGAAGTGCCTGGCAACCATGGCGGCGCATCTAAGACGTCAAAACATCCACGTCTATCCCTATCTGGACGACTGGCTCATTCAGGCAAAGTCGGAACAACAGTGCGCCAACCACGTGTCCCGCACCATTCATCTCCTGCACGATCTGGGATTCTCACTGAATTACCCAAAATCCCATCTCCAGCCCGCCCACATACGGCAGTATCTGGGCGCGACAATAAACACTCTGGCGGCCAGTGAGAGTCGCCAGTATTCAGACGCTGATCCAGAGATTCAGACCTCAGCACTCGCTTCCAGCGAAAGTGTTCATGCAGTTGATAGGCATGATGGCCTCCTGCATCTCCATTGTCCCGCACGCGAGGTTACATATGCGTCTGCTTCAGGAGTGCCTAGCACGTCAGTGGACTCAGGCTCACGGGCAACTAACAGACCTAGTGTTGGTGAGCGGTCGGGCGTAAAGTTTTGTGGTGGAATCCACAAAACCTTTGCAAGGGCCGACCGTTCCAAGAGCCTGTGCCACAGATTATCCTGACAACGGACGCTTCTCTCCAGGGATGGGGAGCGCATGTACTCCACTACACAGTGCAGGGACTATGGACGCTACAGCAAAGGAAGATGCACATCAATGTATTGGAACTGATGGCAATCTTCATGGCCTTAAAGGCATTCAAAGTACATCTGTACAACAAGGTCGTGTTGATCCGGACGGACAACATGACGGCCATGTACTACATTCAGAAACAGGGGGGCACACACTCTCCACAGCTGTCTCATCTGGCTCAGAGCATGTGGAAGTGGGCCATTCAGAGTAACATTTTCCTGATGGCAGAACATCTCCCAGGCAAAGACAATCAGATGGCGGACCTGCTCAGCAGGCACAGCCACCAAATGCACGAGTGGGAGATACATCCATCAGTACTCCAACCGTACTTCCAAAGGTGGGGTCATCCAGAGATAGACCTGTTCGCCACAAGGGAGAACGCAAAATCCCAAAGCTTCGCCGCCAGGTTCCCACACCCGCAATCACAGGGCAATGCGATATGGATGAACTGGTCAGGCAGATTTGCGTACGCTTTTCCCCCAGCACCTCTGATACCGCTGGTGGCGCGCAAGCTCAGGCAGCACTCGATGACTCTCATCCTGGTTGCTCCAACGTGGGCTCGCCAACCATGGTACACCACGTTTCTGGAACTTTCCGTGGTACCGCATCAAAGGCTTCATCTCACACCCAGCCTTCTGACGCAGAGCCATGGCGACATTCAGCACCCAGATCCGCAACAGCTCACCTGGCGATCTGGCTCCTGAAGTCCTAGAGTTTGGCTACCTCGATCTTCCCCCGGATTGCATGGACATCATTCGGGAGGCAAGAAAGCCCACTACTAGAGCATGTTATGCGGCTAAATGGAAGCGGTTTGTCATTTATTGTGCGAACCACAACATTAACCCGCTGGATGCTTCCATTCAAAACATCATCTGTTACCTGTTCCATCTGTACCAATGCAATTTGGCGTATACTTCCATCCGCATTCACCTGTCTGCGATGGCCGCATACCTCCAGAATAGGCAACACCTTTCACTTTTCAAAGTGCCTGCTATCAAAGCATTTCTGGAAGGACTCAAAAGGGTCATTCCACCACGGACACCACCAGCTCCAGAATGGAACCTCAATGTGGTTCTTACAAGGCTGATGGGTCCTCCTTTTGAGCCACTACACTCTTGCGAGCTTCAGTTCCTGACTTGGAAAGTGGCTTTCTTAGTAGCAATTACATCGCTACGGAGGGTTAGCGAGTTGCAGTCCCTCACCATCCAAGAGCCTTTTTTCCAAGTCCATGCTAACAGGGTAGTGCTTCGCACTAACCCTAAATTTCTACCCAAGGTTGTGTCTCAATTCCACATGAACCAAACAATCGAGTTGCCGGTGTTTTTTCAAAATCCTGAGTCGCTGGCGGAGCGGATGCTCCACACCCTTGACGTTAAAAGGGCCCTAATGTATTACATTGACAGGACCAAGGATTTTAGAAAGACTAAGCAGCTTTTCGTTGCCTTTGCATCACACCACAAGGGTAACGCTATTTCCAAGGCTGGTATTGCTAGGTGGATCGTGAAATGTATTCAGATCTGTTACGCAAAGGCTAAACGCACTCTTACAATTCCACCAAGAGCCCACTCCACCAGAAAGTTGGGGGCCTCTATGGCTTTCCTTGGGAACATTCCTTTAGAGGATATATGTAGAGCAGCCACTTGGTCTACCACACATACATTTACTAAACATTACTGTGTAGACGTGCACTCTAAACAGCAGGCAGCTGTAGGCCAGGCTGTTCTCAAGACACTATTCCAAACTGCTGCAGCTGGCACGGGCGGCCGCCGATAATAGGGGGACTGCTATGTATTCTATGCACAGATATGAATTCAGCAGCCCACCGGCCTCGAACTGCAAATGCTACTTACCAGTATGCATCTGTTCTTGGCATGTAGGGCTGCTGACATTCATATCGCCCGCCCTCCTCCCCGGCGCCTGTAGCAGCTGCAGTATTCATGTATATGCTCATAGCATGGTCATCACTCACATAGTTCACTCCATCTCGGCCACAATGGCTAAAAACAATCTGGGGATGGAGGCGATGCCCATGCGCACTGTAGTCCAGGGGAGGAGCCACCTATCTCGTGATACTTCGAAGACTCTTCCAGGACAACAATGTGCAATCATCCGGACCCAACACTAGGCGGCGATCTATGCACAGATATGAATGTCAGCAGCCCTACATGCCAAGAACAGATGCATACTGGTAAGTAGCATTTGCATTAGAATCAACCCATCTGCTTGTGGGTACCCCAGAACGAACACAAACAAAAGGACCCCTCACTCCAATGTTAAAGATAAATTATAATCAAGAAAAATCAATGTTCGAGGCATATGGGCTGCAGATGGTACATTATGAATAGATCGCCATCTGGTGTTGGGCTTGGATGATTGCACTTTGTTTTTCTCTTGGAGAGTCTTTTGTATCTTGGTGACTCCTCCCTTGGTTGGTAGTGCGCATGGGCATCGGCTCCATCCTTAGATTGTTTTTTTCCGCCATCGGGTTCGGATGAGGATCGAGACGCTCCAGATCAACTTCAGAAGAAAGTGATTTATCGGCGCGTATTCCCTTTCCAATTCGACGGTATTGTTATCGAACGCGTTCATTTCCATTCCGACGCGTTGCAAATTCAAAATCGAAGAGAAAAACTTGGATCTACGTCGAAGAACAGGAGGCCTTTCTCGACGCAGTCAAGCCCGGAGTCCATGGAAAGGACTCCATTCAAAAAATGTCCAACGTGTGGTGCTAAGTTCCCACACAAGGACCTACACGAGGTGTGCAACCTCTGTCTATCGCCTGAACACGACTCCAGGGACTGCGAAGCCTGTGCAGCATTCTCCTCCAAGCTAACGATTAGAAATCGTCGAGCTCGAAGACACGAGGTTTCCAGAATGCAGGCGGAAGCGATCCCGGAGCTGTTCGGAGAAGAGAAAATCGAGGAAGAAGAGGACCAGTCGGGGTCGGAAGGGGACCAGTCGGAGGTTGAAGAACTCATCGAGCAACAAACCGTGAGTGACGACGTCCCCTTACCGAAAAACCGACCCCGTGCGGTAACGACCCCGCCCTCGGGCCCGGTCAAACCGCTGAAAAAAGTTTCCGACGCCCCGCCCTCGGGCCCGGCAACGAAACCGAAACTGAAACCGAAACACTCGGACTCCCACCATGTCGGATCCGAGAAAAGGGCGACATCGACGTCGGCACCGAGGCTACATACAAAGGAGAGCTCGGTATCGAACCATTCCATGTCGAAACATAAGTATGACTTATCGCCCAAGATACACTCGATACCCAGAAAGTCGGAATCGAGCAGACATTCGGTGTCGAAAACAACAAGATCTGACGATCGAAAACAAAAGCACCTCTCGGAACCAGGACCTTCGGTACCGATTCAGGAGCAACAGACAGATCCCAAACAAAAGATCTTGTTTATTGATCCACAAACTGGGAAAGTGGTCACGAAGAAGAGAAAGAGTGAACAGTCAGAAGATAAACCTCTTCCTTCAAAAAAGAGAACAATGGGGACGAATATAACTCCTCCTGCTTCTCCTCGTCCTAGAGTCACACCCTCTTCTCCTATTCCTCACAATAGGCCAAATATTCCTACACCTTCCACACCAAGACCAGCTACACCTCAGTCAGATGTAGACAGTGATCTAGGGGAGGGAGAACCTCAAGGGGATGACGAAACTATCCCAGATGAGGAGGACCCATGGGAAAAATACGATGTAGGGTCAGATGAGGACAACGACCCAGAGCTATATCCCTCAAAGCCTTCACCACCTGATGATAACACAGGTTTTGTGCAGCTCATTAATAGGGCAGCAAAATATCACAAACTAGATATGCATACAGAACCTCAAATAGAGGATTTCTTGTTAGAGACTCTACCTAATGCACAGAGAACATCAGGTACTCTTCCTATGTTGAAGGGTCTTCTTAGTCACACAGAGGAGATATTCGAAAACCCAGTGAGAGCCAGGGTGTTAAACCCAAGAATTGATAAAAAATACAAAGCGGCTCCAAAGGACCCAATATTTATTAGAGGGCATGTACCTCTAGACTCGCTGGTGGTCTCAAACGCTCGTAAAAGAGCAAACTCATTATCTACAGGAGAGGCTCCTCCACCAGATAAAGAGTCGAAGTTAATAGATGCATCAGGCAAAAGAGTAGCATCACAGGCAGCGAATAGCTGGCGTATAGCCAATACACAAGCACTACTCGCACGTTACGACAGGGCACATTATGATGAGTTAGAAAAACTTCTCACACATCTCCCAAAAGAACATCAGAAAAAGGCAGATCAATTAATACAGGAAGGTAAAATAATAACCAATACTTCCATTAAGTGTGCATGAGACGCAGCAGACACTGCAGCAAGATCTATTAACACCAGTGTCATGCTAAGAAGGCATGCATGGCTTAGAATCTCAGGATTCAAACAAGAAGTACAAACAGCCCTACTGAAAAAACCATTTGATCAGAAGACATTGTTTGGTTCAAGCACAGACGAGACATTAGAAAAAATGAAGAAAGATACGGAAACGGCTAAGTCAATGGGAGCATTGCAACAGCCAACACACAGAGGTTCCTTTCGTAGATCCACCTATAGAGGGGGCTCAAAGAACACAGGAACGAATCAGCAATCCACATCTTTCACACCAACATCAACCAGAGGTAATTCAAGAGGCAGTTACAGAGGTAACAACAATAAGGGTAGAGGCCGCGGAAATAATAACAACCGCAACGCCTCAACACCAAAACAGTGACTTCATAGAGCTCCCCCCAGACCACATAACACCGGTCGGGGGACGTTTATCACAGTTCCTACCTGTCTGGGAAAACATCACGTCAGACAAGTGGGTGAGACAAATTATCCAACATGGTTATTGCCTAGAACTCACAGCTACCCCACCAAACATCCCCCCCAAACAGCGTCCAATGAGTCAAGATCATCTGACATTGTTAAGAGAAGAAGTTCTAGCACTTCTACAAAAGCATGCAATAGAGAAGGTCCCAAAAGATCAACAAGGAACAGGAGTATACTCTCTATACTTCCTGATCCCCAAAAAGGACGAGTCCCTAAGACCAATATTAGACCTCAGACCTCTCAATGCTTACATAAATTCGGAGCATTTCCACATGGTCACGCTCCAACAAGTACTCCCTTTACTGAAGAAAGGGGACTTTCTTTCTACACTGGATCTAAAAGACGCTTACTTTCATATCCCAATTCACAAAGCCCACAGGAAATACCTAAGGTTTGTGTTAGAAGGACAACACTATCAGTTCAAAGTCCTTCCGTTCGGTGTCACAACAGCACCAAGAGTTTTCACAAAATGTCTAGCTGTAGTGGCAGCACACCTAAGAAGACAACAAATACATGTCTTCCCATACTTGGACGATTGGCTAATAAAGGCCAAGTCAAAGGAAGAATGTCTTCACAACACACAGAAGACAATTCAATTGCTGCACCACCTAGGGTTCACGGTGAACTACAAAAAATCACACCTGCAACCAAACCAGATTCAGCAATACCTGGGGGCTACAGTAGACACAGAAAAGGCAATAGCATACCCCAACCCAATCAGAGTACAGACAATGGTCGGGTTAATACAAAGATTTCAACCACAACACTCACTACCAGCACGAGTGTTTATGCAACTATTAGGCATGATGTCCTCCTGCATACTGCTAATACCACATGCCAGACTACAAATGCGCCCACTACAAGAGTGTCTAGCGACACAGTGGAATCAGGCTCAAGGTCAGATTACAGATCTGGTGTTGGTAAACGACCGGACGTATCGCTCTCTGAAGTGGTGGAACACAGAAAACATTTCCAAGGGACGGTCGTTCCTAGAGCCAATTCCACAAGTGATAATAACAGCGGACGCATCGCTCTCCGGATGGGGAGCGCATATGGACAGATACACAGTGCAGGGGAAGTGGAGTGCGCAGCAAAAGAAACTGCACATCAACTACCTAGAACTATTAGCAATATTTCTAGCACTAAAAGCTTTCCAAATGCAAATAACAGGCAAAGCAGTCCTGATCAGAACAGACAACATGACTGCAATGTATTATATTCAAAAACAGGGGGGGACACACTCTCTCCAACTGTCCAGACTAGCACAGGACATATGGAGATGGGCCATTCCTCAAAAGATCTACCTGTTAGCGGAACACCTACCAGGAGTTCAAAATCAAATAGCAGACATCCTAAGCAGACAGTCAGAACAAGTACACGAATGGGAGCTGCACGACCAAATACTACAGCCATTCTTCCAAAAATGGGGGCAACCAGAGATAGATCTGTTTGCCAATCATCAGAACGCAAAATGCAAAGAATTCGCATCCAGGTACCCACACCAACGGTCCCAGGGCAATGCACTGTGGATAAATTGGTCCAACAAATTTGCTTACGCGTTCCCTCCTCTATCACTAATTCCGTTACTGGTTCGGAAACTGCAGCAACACTCAATGACAATGATACTAGTGGCACCCACGTGGGCAAGACAGCCGTGGTTCACCACGCTGCTACAACTCTCACAAGTACCACATCAAAAGCTAAGGTTATTACCCATGCATCTTACACAGAACCATGGAGAAATAATGCACCCAGATCCCAAACAACTGAACCTAGCGATCTGGCTCCTGAGGTCATAGAGTTTGGGTATTTAGATTTACCACCAGAATGCATGGAAATCATTAAACAAGCAAGACGTCCTACCACCAGAGCATGCTATGCAGCAAAATGGAAGAGGTTTGCTATACACTGTAACAGTAAGCACATCAACCCTCTGGACGCATCCACTAAACAAATCATTTGCTATTTATTACACTTACAGCAATGTAACCTAGCATATACCTCTATCTATATCACAGCAGACCTCACTCTACAAAACAAATACGCAATCCACCTACAATTATAACAATAGAGGTGGATACCGCGTCAATAACAACAAAGGCAGAGGACGAGGGAATAACACCACCACATCCTCTACCAACACAAAACAGTGACTTATTAGCGCTACCCCCAGACCATACAATACCAGTCGGGGGGCGATTGCAGCAGTTCCTACCAGTCTGGCAAAACATCACTACAGACAAGTGGGTAAGGCAAATCATCCAGGATGGCTATTGCCTAGAGCTAACCTCCACACCACCCAACATACCACCAAGACACCGTCCTATGTCTGCAGAACACCTAAGCTTATTGCAGCAAGAAGTCATCAGCATGCTGCAAAAAGGGGCCATACAATTAGTACCATTAGAACATCAGGGTACAGGGGTATACTCGCTATACTTCTTCATCCCCCAAAAGGACGGGTCTCTCAGACCAATATTGGACCTCAGGCCCCTAAATCAATAAATTTTATCAGAGCATTTTCATATGCTCACTTTACAACCAGTCTTACCACTGCTGCGACAAGGAGACTTCCTCGCAACTTTGGACCTCAAAGACGCATACATCCATATACCAATACATCCTGCTCACAGGAAATATCTCAGGTTCACAATACAAAATCAACATTACCAATTCAAAGTCCTTCCATTTGGTGTAACAACAGCCCTGAGGGTGTTCACAAAATGCCTAGCAACAGTAGCTGCACATTTCAGAAGACAACATATTCACGTCTATCCGTACCTGGACGACTGGCTAATACAAGTAAAGTCGGCCCAGCAATGTGCCAGCCACATGTTCCGCACCATTCTCCTCCTGCGCAGTCTAGGCTTCACGTTGAACTACCAAAAATCTCATCTTCAGCCGTCCCATGTACAACAGTACCTGGGAGCAACAATAGATACTCTAGCAGCAAAAGCATACCCAAACACTGCAAGAATCAACAGTATGCAACTGCTTCTCCAAAAGTTCAATGCAACTCATAGGCATGATGGCTTCGTGCATCTTCATAGTCCCTCACGCAAGACTACACATGCGTCCGCTACAAGAGTGCTTAGCACAGCAGTGGAACCAGGCTCAAGGACAATTAAAAGACCTAGTGTTGGTGACCAGTCGTGCATACAACTCTCTGCATTGGTGGAATCCACAAAACCTTTGCAAGGGACGACTGTTCCAAGAGCCGGTACCACAAATAGTATTGACGACGGACACATCCCTGATAAGATGGGGAGCCCATGTCCTTCAGTACACAGTGCAGGGCCTATGGACAACACAACAAAAGAAAATGCACATCAACTTGCTAGAGCTAATGGCAATTTTTCTGGCAATAAAAGCGTTCAAAGTACATTTATGCAACAAGACTGTGTTAATCCGGACGGACAACATGACTGCAATGTACTACATACAGAAACAGGGAGGAACACACTCTTCACAGCTGTCACATCTAGCCCAAAGCATATAGAAGTGGGTCATTCAGAGAAACATTTTTCTCATGGATGAACACCTCCCAGGCATGGACAACCAAATAGCGGATCTGCTCGGCAGACACAGCCAACAGATGCACGAGTGGGAGATTCATCCCACAGTGCTACAACCATACTTCCAATAGTGGGGGCAACCAGAGATAGACCTGTTCGCCACAAGGGAAAACGCAAAATGCCAGTACTTTGCCGCCAGGTTTCCACATCCGCAGTCACAGGGCAATGCGATATGGATGAACTGGTCAGGCAACTTTGCGTACGCTTTTCCCCCAACACCGTTAATACCGCTAGTGGCACGCAAACTACGCCAGCATTCACTGACACTAATCCTGGTTGCTCCAACATGGGCGAGGCAACCATGGTACACAACTTTTCTAGAACTTTCCGTGGTGCCTCATCAAAGACTGCGGCTAACACCCACTCTTCTCACTCAGAGCCATGGAGACATTCAGCACCCAGATCCGCAACAACTGAACCTTGCAATTTGGCTCCTGAAGTCTTAGAGTTTGGGTACCTAAACATACCTCCTGACTGTATGAACATTATCAAGGAGGCAAGAAAACCTACTACCAGAGCATGCTATGCTGCAAAGTGGAAACGTTTTGTCATTTACTGTAATAACAATGACATATACCCACTAGATGTTTCAACACAAAATATCATTTGCTATCTTTTGCACCTACATCGTTGCAATCTAGATTATTCATCTATAAGAATACACTTAGCTGCCATTGCAGCTTATCTTCAAAACAGGCAGCATCTTTCGCTCTTTAGAGTGCCTGCAATTAAGGCATTCATGGAGGGACTCAAACAAATTATCCCCCTAAAACACCCACCTTCACCTGTCTGGAACCTAAACATCGTTTTAACCAGACTAATGGGATCACCATTTGAACCGTTGCATTCATGTGAATTACAATTTCTAACATGGAAGGTGGCTTTTCTTGTAGCAATTACTTCGCTTACAAGACTTAGCGAGCTGCAAGCCCTAACTATTCAAGAGCCATTCATCCAAATACATGCAAATAGGGTAGTGTTTAGAACAAACCCTAAATTTATGCCAAAAGTGGTATCCCATTTTCATATCAATCAGACAATAGAACTGCCAGTGTTTTTTCCAAATCCACAGTCAGTACCTGAAAGGGCGCTACACACACTAGATGTCAAGAGAGCTCTTCTATACTAGATTGATAGAACTAAGGTGTTGGACCTGGGGTTTCCAAGTCACATAGGGTAGCTTGGCACAAGTAGGAAGGTCAAACTCAAGGGCAAAACAATGTTAAGCTTGCGTCGCACCCTCACAGTAACACAGCATCCATCCACTCTAAAAGGACACTACACCGTGATTTTATAAAAAATAGAAAAGCTTTATATTCTCTCTTGTTGCTAGTTTTTTGTATTGTGCTCAGATGCTAAATCAGTACCACATTTACAGTGAATTCAGTGCATTTACATTTCTTGTTTCTGTAAACTTTCCTACTCCTTTTATTCTAAGTTACTTCTGCATTTCCGGTTTTACATTAATTAATTCTCCAACAAACAATTCATAGTACACTATTACTTAACTCCCTGGGAACACCCTGGCATCATAAATTGGCTCGGTACCTTAGTACACAGAGAGTGACACTTTCTCACGAACAGGTGAGTAACTACAGGGTTTCAGAGGAAAGATTAAATACTACAATCAGCTTAATTAGATCTGACTCAGATGATTGACAAAAGCAAGGCCAGAGTTTTCTTCCCCTTCCACCACTGAAAGAAAAAGGTTAAGCCACAATCTCCATCTTTATCAACCTTAAGAGGGTTCAATTAACTCCTTCTGTTCAGTCGCTCTCCTTTGCTTTACTTGTTCCTTTTATCCCTAATTCTGGCGACTTCCTAGTCTCAGTCTCCCCAATCCTGCCAGAACTGAGCTTCCGGTTATCAAAATGGGGGGAAAGAAAGATCTCCCTTCTGGGACCTTGTTTTATTACTTCTCAGTCACACAACAGCCCCCGGCTTCCACCTTACTTGAGGCCAGCAAAATACTGTGCAGTTGTAGCTAACCGGCACTCGCCACCAGACTTCCTCTCCCGGCAGCGCCTCCCTCATGGGCCGGGCCAAGTGATCTCCAAACCAGCACCGAGGGGAGGCCTCTCTGGGTTAGCGGCGTTGCGGGCTCCTCGAGTCGTCTCCTCCGACCCTCTGACGACAGCGTCGCTGGGCAGGCGCGGGAGAGCAGTGACTCAGTTAGACGCCGCCTCCCCTTCTTTCCTCAGGCAGTCGGGAATTCACCTTTGGGCCTGCGCACTGGTTGACGCTTCCCTTCTTTCCTCAGGCAGTCGGGAATTCACCTTTGGGCCTGCGCACTGGTTGACGCTTCTCCGTCAACACCCCGCCCCCTTCTCTGGAAGATGGAACACCACAACAGACCTGCGCAGTGTCGCGGCACCTCCGCAGACGCTTCTCTCCCCACCAGTGTCTCTCCGGGCTGAGTAGGACACTTAGTCCACACCAGACCCGCGCTTCCAGGTGCCGGTAAGAGAGATCGTAGAGGGCCTGTCACAGACAGCAGGCGGTGTCCTAGAAAGAGGGGGGGGGGGCAGGAAATTCAAGGTCGCTTCCCTCAGGGATCACTTTAGGAGCTTTGGCAAATAATGACACTGGACCAATGTCAGGGCTCGGTCAAAGGCTAGGGGGGGACGTCCTCAGGAAGAGGCTGTCGACTTTAGAGATGACCTAACCACTGCTAGCGCGCCCACCTCCCCAGACCACTGCCTCACTCCTCAAGCTCTCTGGTCATTACAAAATGGCTATCCTGTCCCTGGCCTTATATAGGCTTGCCTTAGATCACTAGAACCAGCTGGAAGGTTCTAGAGTCCCACTATGATACCCTATGGGCCCCTTCCCCTGAAGTGTCAGTTATGGCAGTTACTGGCCACCATTTTGTGGGTCTTGTAAATCCAGTCATAAAGGCACCTAGGCCTCAGGAAAGAGACTATGAGGGCAAAGAGCACCTAACCCCTAGGTCAACACCTGAAAAGTCCAGTAGACATCAAAAATAAAGAGATTGAGGGGCGAAAAGGGGACAAAAATAAATAAATAATTAGGAGGGACCACCCAAAGGGCTAACAGGTCTAACATAAGGATTTTAGAAAAACTAAACAGTTGTTTTGTTTCTTTTTCACCATAACACAAAGGCAACCCCATTTCAAAATCTGGATTAGCCAGATGGATAGTTAAGTGCATTCAAATATGTTATCTAAAGGCAAAACACACTTTAACAGTTCCCCTAAGATCGCATTCTACACGCAAACTAGGGGCATCCATGGCTTTCCTAGGAAACATTCCTCTAGAGGAAATATGTAAAGCAGCCACATGGTCTACCATACATACTTTCACAAAACACTATTGTGTAGATGTACATTCCAAACAGAAAGCTGCTGTAGGACAGGCTGTTCTAAAAACTCTGTTTCAGACTGCTGCAGCTGGCACAGGTAGCCACCGCTAAGGGAGAGACTGCTATGCATTCTATGCACAGATATAAATTCAGCAGCCCACATGCCTCGAACGGAATATGCTACTTACCAGTATGCATCTGTTCTTGGGATGTAGGGCTGCTGACATTCATATCGCCCACCCTCCTCCCCGGTGCCTGTCGCAGCTGTAGCATTCATTCTTTCTTTCTTGCATGGACATCTCTTACTGTACCATACTCCATCTCTGCCACAATGGCGAAAAACAATCTAAGGATGGAGAGGATGCCCATGCGCGCTGTAGTCCAGGGGAGGAGCCACCTATCTCGTGATACTTCGAAGACTCTTCCAGGACAACAATGTGCAATCATCCGGACCCAACTTCTTCTTCTTGATCTTCTTTCTTCTTTTCTTATCGGGATCTAAGGAAGGAAGGTTCAGGGAGCCCCTAAATACTGAATTTAGGGGTGTTACAGGTAGGGCAAGGACAGGGACCAATGGGTCTCTCTCCTGGGGTGAGTACACCTCCGAGTCTGCTCCTCTCCTGTGGGAGGTGGGCAGGAGCCTAGCTGGGATTGGGCAGGGCTCCCCATCTACAAGATGGCCGGAGCCTGGGGTCGTGCTTCACCTCTTCTCCCCCACCTGAGGTGTGGGGTTGGCACACCCCCCTTCCTGACGTAGTTTTTCCCGACAGAGTGGGGATTTGATCTGGTGGGGGCCAGTTGCTGGGTACAGCAAATGGTCTGGAGAAGCTCACAGAGGCAGCATTCCTTTGAAGCTTCCCCCTGCCCATCCTGGGGGAGGAGACCTAGCACCTCGCCCAGGATGTGTTATGTTATGTTATGTTATAAAAGTATTTCTAGAGCGCACTATCACCAATTGGTTGCTTGGCGCTATGATCAGTAATAACATGAACATAGAGGGAAGAGGATTATTGGAATGCTTGTCTGAACAGCCAGGTCTTCAAGGCTTTCCGGAAGGAGAGGAGATCCTGACAATTCCGGGTCTCCGACGGGAGAGAGTTCCACAGGCGGGGGGCAAGGGTGGCAAACCTGCGGCCTCCTGCGCGTTTTAAGTTGAAAGAAGGTGGCTGCAGGAGGTTCTGGTGGAGTGAGCGAAGGTTGCGGGGTGGGGTGTATTTGGAAATCAGGTTGTTGATGAATAATGGGCTTTTGTGGTATAAGGACTTGAAGATTATACAGCCGGTTTTGAAGGCACATCGCTGGGCCACAGGGAGCCAATGTAGTTTCTTAAGGAGGGGAGTGGCTGCCTGGCGCCTAGGTTGATTCAAAATTAACCTTGCTGCATGATTCTGTGCCATCTGGAGTCGCTTCACTAGGTAGTTGGGAAGACCTAGGTAGATGGAGTTAGCGTAATCCAGGTGGGACAATACAGTAGCGATCACCACTTGGGTGAGTGCCTCGGATGTAAGCAGGCGGCGTACCTTCCGAATTTTCTTCAGTTGGAAGAAACACTTGGAGACCACTTGACCAACTTGGGTTTTAAGGGATAGGTCACGGTCCACAGTGACTCCTAGTGTTTTGGCTGACAAAGAGGGTGTTGGGGCTTGGCCCAGTTCGGGAGGCCAGTAATGCGGGCCCCAGAATTTACTACTCTCGCCGGTCAGGACTAATTCCGTTTTGCCCGGATTTAATTTAAGCTGGTTTTGGTCCATTCAGGTTTTAATGAAATTCATTGTGGACTGGAAGTGCCGTATAGAGTCTTCAGAGTTATCGATGGTGAACAGCAGCTGTAAGTCGTCTGCGTAGTTGAAGACTCTCACCTGATTGTCTCTCAAGGTCTGGATCAGAGGGAGTATGTACAGGTTGAATAGGTGAGGAGATAGGGAGGAGCCCTGTGGCACTCCGCAGGTGATATCCTGTTTGGTGCCCATTAAGTCGCCAAGGCGTAGAGTTTGGTTGCGGCCAGTCAAGAAGGATCTCAGCCAGCCGGCTGCAAGATCCCTGACGCCGGCTTGTTCGACACGGTCGACCAAGATGTTGTGGTCGACCGTGTCGAAGGCGGCCGAGAGGTCTAGGAGCACCAGGCCTTGTGGAGAGCGTCTGTCCGCACAGTCGCGTAGGGTGTCCAGGACTGTCGTGACTACTGCTTCGGTTGAGTGGGCCGGCCGAAAGCCTGCCTGATGGGGGTTGAAGCAGGAGGATTCCTCGAGGAAATTGGACAGACATTTGGCCACATGTGCCTCAAGGACTTTTGCCAGGTAGGGCAACAGTGAGATCGGGCGAAAGTTGGCCTTGCAGGCTGGGTCAGCCCCCGTTTTTTTTAGAAGTGGAATGACTATGGCTTCTTTGAAGGCTGTCGGAACTAAGCCAAGAGTCAAGGATTTATTCAAAATTGTAAGAGCAGGAGTTGGGTGGGCCAGGAAGCACTCTTTTAAAATGTGGGGCGGGCAACTATCTGAAGGAGCGCCAGATTTTACTCTGGATAAAAGTTCTTGAAATTGGTCCTGGGTGATGGGAGGGAAACTGCTCAGAGTATGGTGGCTGGGTTTAATTGACATGCCAGAGGTGAGAAGACACACTGGTCGAGGGATGCTGGCTTTAATGTCCTGTATTTTATCGATGAAATAGACGTTGAGTGAATCACATAGCGTCTGGGTCGGGTGATCTTAGGACGGACTGTGTCGAGGTTTGTAAGATCATTGAGGATGGAAAAGATCTCTTTAGATTTATTTGTGGATTCCAGAATTTTCGAGGAAAAGTAGGACGCTTTCGCCGTCTGGATATCTGTCATGTATTCTTTCCGAGCTTTCGTAAAGATCTCTTTTAAGTCAGGGTCGTACTTTTTACGCCATTGGCGTTCAAGTTGTCGTAGGGCCACTTTCTTTACTTTAAGGTCAGTGGAGAACCATCGGTTAGCATCAGCGAGTCTTGCCCGTTTGATTTTTTTGAGAGGGACATGAGAGTCCCTGGCTGTGTTAAGCCAGCTGGTAAGCGAGGAGACCGAGGGGTTGATCTCGTCTTGCGTAGGTGGAATGGTGTTGGCTAAAGACTCCAAAAACGCAGATTTATTAGTTGGATTCCAATTCCTGGCTAACCCGCCTCCAACAGGAGTGGCGGTGGTCATAAGAGGGATGCAGAGGTTAAATTGCAGGAGGGCATGGTCAGACCAAATACATGGTGTTATAGTAGGAGCGGTGGTACAGGTGGTATTGGACCACAGCTGGTCGAGGATGTGGCCCTTACAGTGGGTAGCAGAGGAGACTAACTGAGTGAGATTAAGATTAGTGAGAAGGTCCGACAGTTCGGCTGAGTGGGGGCCCTCCAGGGGGTCTTTGTACCAGTAATTTAGGTCTCCAATCAGAAACATTTTAGGGTGCTCGAGTGCTAGGTTAGCAAGTTGGTCGGCCAAGTTCATAGGAAAAGTCGGCATTGAAATCGGGGGCCTGTACAGTAAAACACATGTAATTGTCGAGTTCGAAGTGGTGATTTTTAGCACAAGATTGTCTGATCCCTCCAGGGAGAGGCCAGCGAGGTGGGTGACGGAGAGGTTGGAGCGGATGATAGCCGCTACTCCACCCCCTTTCCCGCTAGTACGGTCAGCGTGGATGATGTAATAGTTGGGAGGTAGTGCCGCAATAATATCAGGGGCAGAGTCAGGGTTTAGCCATGTCTCCGTGAGTAGGAGGATGTCCGGTTTCTCTATATCTAATAGGAGAAATATATCCAACTGGTGTCTGACCAGGGAGCGAGTGTTAAGGTAGAGGATGGTGAGCGGTGGCGGGGTGCATTTCTCTGCGTATGCTGTAGCGTCGGGGTGGTGAGATGACAGTCCTGGGACAGGATGCCATTGGAGCAGAGGCGGCTGAGGGTGTCTCTTGGTAGCAAGCCCTGTCCTTTGTATCTATAGCTCAGGAGTGCTGACCTAGAATAGGTGCTGGGACGGGCAGCATGGACTGCCCCTGGTCCCGGCCGGTCGCGGACGGGCGCAGACGGGCTTGTCTTAGGCGCGTCTTCGACGCGCCGTCGACGCGCCCGCTGCGCTCGTCCGCTGCGCTTCCTGGGGGGATGGTTCATTAGTAGCCGTAGAGGTGGGAGGGGCCGAGCACAGTGCCGCTCGCCTGCTCCTCACCTGAAGGTAATATCCGCTAGGCTTCCCGGCAGCGCCTGACAGCAGCGGTGGGGCGGGAACAGGGAGTGAGGTGTCGCCCAACAAAGGCGTCAATATCACAGGGAACAAAATAACACAAACATAACACTTTTAAAAATGATTCTTTTAAAAGCGAAGGAATTCGCAGGTTTTAAAACAGTTTTCCGCAGAGCAACAAACTTTCATCCCAGGTCCCGGCTTCCGCCTCAAGACCTCCACATTCAATGCACACTATCAATCGGTGCTTGGCTGTGGCTGGGGTTTTAAAGATTAAAGGTGGGAGGGGCCGAGCACAGTGCCGCTCGCCTGCTCCTCACCTGAAGGTAATATCCGCTAGGCTTCCCGGCAGCGCCTGACAGCAGCGGTGGGGCGGGAACAGGGAGTGAGGTGTCGCCCAACAAAGGCGTCAATATCACAGGGAACAAAATAACACAAACATAACACTTTTAAAAATGATTCTTTTAAAAGCGAAGGAATTCGCAGGTTTTAAAACAGTTTTCCGCAGAGCAACAAACTTTCATCCCAGGTCCCGGCTTCCGCCTCAAGACCTCCACATTCAATGCACACTCAATGCACAGGATGTGCATTGTTGCAGGCCCAGGAGAGCGGGGGGCTCTCCACCCAGGGGTCCAGCATCATGTCTGCTGTGTGGCAGCCTCTGCAGCCACTCAGCCCAGACGTGGATTGTAGGTTAGGATTTCAGAGGTCATCTCTAAGATGCCCTCTGGTGCATTTTACATTAAATACCACACTGGCATCAGTGCGGGTTTAATGTGCTGAGAAGTTTGGTACCAAACTTGTCAGTCTTCAGTGTAGCCATTATGGTGCTGTGGAGTTCGTAATGACAACCTCCCAGCACCATACACCCTTAATGGCATCTCTGCACTTACAGTGCCCAGGAATGGACCTGGGTACTGTAGGGGCAAAGGACTCATGCACCTGTGCCCACACCTCTGGCATAGGGCACCCAGCTAGAGGGGTGACTGAAGTATGCTGGGGCAGTGGGTTCTGTGGGCATGGCACACAGGGATGTGTGCCATGTCGACTCTTGGTTTAGTTATGTACTTAGGCACTCAGCCTGCAAAGGCAGTGAGTGGGTGCCAGGGTGCAGGGCCCCTGAGGGTGGCACAATAAGTGCTGCAGCCCTCAGAGGTCTTCTCTGGTCATTATGCCCTGGGTACCTAGGGTATCATTTACTAGGGGCTGATAGGTTGCCAGAGATGCCAATTGGGTTTTTAGTTTCAGCACAGTTTTAGGGAAGGAACACAGGCCCGGGGTACCTGGTTAACAGGAACCCAGGGCACACTCAGTCAAAGCACATCAGCAGTTCAGAAAAAAGTGGGGGCATACCAAGGCAAGAAAGATGACACTTTCTCACAGTCAGGCTCCCACTGTAAGTTCCCTAGCTCAGGCATCGGGGGTTATTAGCCACCATAGGGTAAAGTCTTGATTTTTGCCTGTTGACCGTAAGGCCAGAGAGCCCACCGAACTAGGCTATTGTGTCCCACGCTCCTTTCAGCTTTGTGGTTGTGTTGCTGAGAAAAAACAGAAGCTTGTCTGCATAAGGCTATACAGTGTTTCACTTCTCTTGTCCGCAGGCCACAGTAGTCCTGGCCTCTTCTTGCCTGGCACGCCAGGGTTTCCATGGCGAGGGCGAACAGCAGCGGGGACAGGGGGCATCCCTGCATCGTGCCCCTTTCCACCCGCTGCCTAGGCGAGATAGTTATCCAGTATTAGGGGTGTCTTTCATAGATTCACATGCCTGAATCATTCCTCGTCGTCGAGACGGGAGCCTCCGGTACATAAAAAAGTAATGTCCTATAGACATACATAGAGAAAAATAGGCCTAAGGGCCTCACCTTAGTAGCCTATACTTGTCCTTATGTAAAAAGGACCAAACTCTTAGAGCCAGCCAATCAGCTATCACCTCCCTCTAGAACCTTCCTGGCAGGAGCCTCAGTCTCTCAGATTTTCTACCGCATGTTGTGCTAGGGAGTCTCCAGCCTGAGTTCTCCTCAGGATCTCTTCAAACCAACTTTTTCACCTTTAAAAGTGAGTTCTGGCTTCAAAGTCTTGAACAGGACTGCGTCAAGCTACTTATCACTGCAGTAAGTGTTTAATTCTTCAAATTCTGGAATGTCTGAAACCCAGAAGAAAGCCCTCTTCAGGGCCTGCTCTTCATGTGGGAAGAAAAGATTCATGCTGATGACAAGCATGACCTGTGCTTGTATTGCCTCTATCCGGACCACATACCTAAAGACTGTAAGATTTGTAGGTCTTTTCCTCACAAAACCTTGAGGGACAGAGAAGGCCGACTGCTCATCTGGCTTGACAGACTTAAAGAGCGAGATAATGTGGAATCCTCGGAGGGGAGCTTTTCAATGGCCTCAGAAGCCTCCCTGAAGAGGCCAAGGGTGACTTCCCCTGGCCCCTCAGACAATCCTCCTATGAAGGCACAAAAGAAGTCTTCAGAGGCAAGATCTACAAAATCTTCAGTGTCTATAAAGGATTCTCAGACCTTTAAGAAGCCTACACAGTCGTCCAGCAAACTTGCGACTTCCTCCCAGGCGCAAAAAGGTGTTGCGGCGCCTGTTTATGTCTCCACAGCGACGACGACTGTGTCAACGACGACAGCGTCGTCATCGGTCTTCTCATCGACGACGACCACTCCTTCATCGTCGACAGCAGGTAAACCTATCCCATCTATAATACTGCTGAAACCGTCGACGACGTCCAAGACCTCGTCGACGACGAAGATTGTCCCGTCGACGTCGACATCGTCGATGAAGAGCCTCCAGTCGACGGGGGCGTCGACGATGAAGCCGTCGACGACGAAGCCATCGACGACGAAGCCATCGACGACGAAGCCGTCGACGTCGAAGCCGTCGACGACGAAGCCGTCGACGAGCGCATTGTCGACGAGGGAATCGTCGTCGATTCCCTCGTCGACGAGGGAATCGTCGACGAGGAAAATTTCGTCTACTGAGGAACCATCGACGAAGGTCATGCCGTCGACGAGGGTACCGCCAACGGGGGAATCATCGTCGACATTGACCATCACTGAGCCGTGGAAGAAGTCCAAGCTCATAGAAATGTCATCTTTGACCCTGCCACCGTCAACAACACCGGAGACAACAGCGGGGGCTCCTGCAAAAGGTTCTGCGCCTGGCAAACTGACCAAGAAGCAGAGAACACCGGAGACAACGTCACCAAGTAAGGTGCAAAGTCATTTGCCTACAGACATTCTCCAGAGTGAGGAGTCTGAAGAAGAACTCATGGATCAGGCTACTTCCCCTTCTGACCTTCACGTAAAATGTCAGAGCACGGACGAAGAACAGGATGAGATTTGCTACCAGGAGCATTCTTTCCAAGCTCATGTTCGCACAGAGGTCACCCCGATGGTATGCCTTCCTGTTTCAATTGTGAATGACCTTAAATACCTTATACAGGACTACAAGCAACGTTTCCCTGAAACACCGGCAAGTGAAATAGGGGGCCCGAGGCCTGCGACAAATACACCAGCGACAGCCCCAAAGCAAACTCGTCCGACTACTCAGGTCCGCTATGAGACAGAGCCACCTCAGGTGATAGACTCATCAGAGGATGAACAAGAAGAATTGGAAGAGGGGGAAGTGCATGACACCCAGACGGATCCCGATGAGGATGATGAGTATGTGGCATCTTCCCCTGCCTCACCCCAACCGCGCCAAGCAGATTCACCGCCAGTGGATATTGGGGGTTTCCATAGAATAGTGGAACGAGCGGCGAAGAGATTTCATATGGTAATGGAATCAACGGAGACAGAATGCTTCTTACATGACTTCAAGGAGCAAACAAGGAAAACAACAAAGTCTATCCCGATGATAGAATTTCTCTGGGACCAGGGAAAGAAACTGATGCAGACGCCGGCCTCTTTACCTGCGGTGGTTCCACGCCTAGATAAAAAATACAAGGCTCCAACCACAGCACCGGCTTGCCTTAATGGACACCCGAAACCGGATTCGGTCGTAACACAGGCGGCCCAAAAGAATTCTCGCAACCCTTCCTCTCCTCTGTCAGCCCCACCGGACAAGGAAGGCAGGAAGTTGGACACAATCTGCAAAAGGTTTTCAACTACATCGGGCATGACCATCAAGATAGCCAACTCCAAAGCCCTGTTGGGGCGTTATAACCACCAGCTTTGGGAAGATATAGTCCCATATATAGCGGAACTGCCGGACACAGTCCAGGAGGAGGTTAAGGAACTGCTTACGGAGGGTCACACCTCGGCAGCTGAGATCATTGATTGTGCCATAGATGTCTCCATGACTGGCTTCCGGCAACTAGCGGGGGCAGCCGTCCTGCGCCACCAGGGTGGCTGAAGGCAACATCATTCAGGCAAGAAGTGCAGACGAAAGTGCTGGACATGCCCTTCGATGGCCAGCATCTGTTCGGGGACAAAATTGACGAAGCGCTCCAAACTATCAAAAAGGACACCGATACTGCTAGAGCACTTGGTACTTTGCAGGCAAGAAACCAGTCCTTTCGAGGCAACAGATCCAGGGGTCAGTCCTCCTACAGGGGATCCTATCAAAACAGGTCTTCGTATTCCTACCAGAATAAAACCCAGTGCCAACAGAAACAGCAACAAGGTCGTCAGACCTCTTATGGAAGATCAAACTTCAGAGGTAAAAACCAGAGATGGGGCACTGGCGGACGCCAGTGACCAATTACTCCAGCCAGTCCAGCAACTATATCCCTCATTAAAAATTGGAGGAAAGTTGACCCATTTCCTACACAATTGGCATCTCACCACCACAGACCGGTGGGTTCTACAATTAATAAGATTCGGCCATTCCTTGGAATTCACCACCATCCCACCTGCAACCACTCCACGCAGGCTTCCGCACAAACACCTACGCCTGCTACTCCAGGAAATATCTGCGATGTTAAAGAAAGGAGCGATCGAACAAGTTCATCCGTCTCAAAGAGGGAAAGGATTCTATTCCCGCTTCATTCTTATACGCAAGAAGGAAAAGAAGTGGAGGCCCATACTAGACCTCAGGGCACTCAACTCTTTCCTGAAGAGCCAGTCGTTCAGGATGGTGACAATCCAAGAAATACTAGGCATACTGGAAAAAGGAGATTTTATGACATCCTTGGATCTCCAAGATGCCTACTACCACATCCCGATACTCAGGGGACACAGAAAATTCCTGAGATTCGAGGTAGCAGGACAACACTATCAATTCACAGTCCTGCCGTTTGGCCTCAAATCCGCACCGCGGATTTTCACCAAGTGCCTTTCACCTGTAGCAGCTTTCCTGCGTCAAATGGGTCACCAAGTCTTCCCCTACCTCGACGACTGGCTGGTAAAGGCACCTTCAGCTGCAGGCGCTACCGAATCCACCAACGCCTGCACCACTCTCTTTCAACAGCTCGGATTGACTCTCAATTACGAGAAATCGGTCATGACCCCAACAAGAAACATCACCTTCCTCGGGGCGACCTTGAACACGGAATACGCAAGAGCATTTCCTTCAAAGGACAGAAAAAACAAGATAATATCTCTGGCCACGGCTGTGGCATCAAGGAAGTCCCTAAGAGTCCGAATCTACAAGTCACTCCTAGGAATGATGTCTTCTTGTATACTCCTCATCCCTCACTGCAGACTCAGGATGCGCCCACTACAAGAGGCCCTCACGAACCAATGGACGCAGAGTACAGGTTCTTTCGAGGACATTGTGAAAATAACACCTCTAATATCCAAGAGCCTGGTATGGTGGAAAAAAATCACAAGAATTTGTCTATAGGACTGCCATTCCTGCTTCCAGCAGCACCTCTGGTAATCTCCACGGATGCATCCCTGGAAGGCTGGGGAGCGGTCCTCCAGGACCTCCAAATAAGCGGCAAATGGTCAAATCAGGAGAGGCTCCTCCATATCAATCTTCTAGAGCTGAGGGCTGTGTATCTGGCACTACAAGCCTTTTTACCACGAATCCAGACCTCCCAGGTGCTCGTCAGAATGGACAACACCACGACGATGCACTATCTCAACAAGCAGGGGGTGTAGGAAGGTACCTCCTGACTATGGTTGCCCCCAACTTTTTGCCCTGTGTTTTAGCTGGTTTTGGACATAGTCGACCTGGGACCCTGCCAATCAGGACCCCAGGCCTACTGCTCTCTCTTTAAAATGGATTCCATGTACCCTAGGTACATTTCCAATTGGTACTGGGCCACCCTATCAGACCCTGTAACTCAGGGCATGGGTGTACCCAGGGCTGCCAGGGGCTGCAGCATGTATTGTGCCACCCCTGGCTGGCCTCCTAAATTTGACACAACTGGCTGCATGACAGCTGGGGCAAAGTCGTGTAATCACCCTTTGCTGTAGGTGTAGTATACCTATACCTAACCCTAAAATGGACACACAGATTCCTATCAGTCACTCCTATGGCAGGCCTTGACAATCCTGAAGGCAGAGTGCTTGGAATCATGTGAGATGGTGCTCTGGCATGAGCTGAGCCTGTCTGCAGCTTGCGGAATCAAGTCCTAATAGCTGTTCCATGATATCGCATACCATATACTCTTAAGTGCATTATAATCCTCGCGGTTAAATGCTATCTTTGGTATTGCTTTATCAAAACATGTCGAGTAAGGTGTCATACGAATTGGAATACTAACCCCTCGCCAATTCTGGCGACGGGGTTAGCATTCCACCCTTCTAGAGGGACACGACATGTATGTAACTGTGAACCCCGGTTAAAGTTAACTGAAGCCTCAGCTCCACAAAATGGATGCTGCCACCACAGACACGAGTCTGACCCCCTACAGCTGGGAGTCCTTCCAGCGAGGGGAGCCTGGACAAAGGGTTTCCTGTCAGGGGCGGTGCTAGCACCGTCCCAGACATGGTTTTGTGTATCCTGGGTAGGCAGGGCTTTACAGGAAGGTGACTGCTGAGTGGCACCCCGGTGCTCACTACGCATAGGCCGGTCTGAACCAGTTCCAGGGGCACACCAGCCCCTGGCCTGGGGAAGTCCGGCATGGCTGAGGGGTGTAACCACCCCCCACCTAGTCCCACCCATAGGCAGGACCTAGTCACCGGGTCAGCCCCTTTTTTAGTATAAAGATGGGAGCGGGCCCCCTGTTAAAATTAGATCATCTTTGGAATCAAGATACCACTTTCTTCGAAAGGACTTCACGATTTCTTCTTCAAGATTCTCCCTTGTGGCTAAGGAGTAGTCACCCTGCATCCGCAGGCACCATCCTAAAGAACACTGCGGTCTGCTGCAAGTCCTTCATCACGAATCCGACGACCCAGCTCGACGAGACCCGGCTTCCCTGGCACCTCTGACCTCTACTCACCTCTACAGCCAAGCTGAGAACCGTGAGTGCGACGAGACCTCAAGGGACCGACGATCGCCAAGACTGCACGACATCTTTACTGCAAGCCCACCGTGTCCTCCACTGGTGAGTGCTTTGGGGTCCGAGAAGCCCCGACCCTGCGCAGCTCCAGCACCCAAGATCAGCCCCCCTGCATCTCCACGATCTGCGTGGGGCCCTTCTGCTGTTAGCTGTGCACCGCGTTGTTTGGCTACTAGCCGGCTGGCTTGTGGCCCTCTGAACGACGCCCAACGACTTCACGACTGCTGGTCTGGTTGCTCCAGGCTGGCCCTTGCTTCCTTCCTCAAGAGAGGCACCCCGGACCCTCCTGGTCCACTCCAGACGCCATTTTAGGTCCACCGCGTGGGCTTGAATTTGCCAAGGCTTTGTTGCCCAATCCTGGGTCCAGCGACGCCGACAGCTTCTATCTTCGTGGGACAGCTCGATCCTCCATCCTGGTCGCCGACAACGCCTCCTGGTCCGTGAGATCTTCGAGTCAAGCGTCACCCACTCACCTTGTCGAGGTGGCTACCATCCGGTGCCCTCCTGGTGCCCACTGACTACTGGCTAGTAGTCTCGAACTTGGTCCCCTCTGCTTTCAGGTGTCATCTTTCTTCGAGATCCAGGCTTGGATCCAACTGAACTTTCTTCACTGGTCACCGGCCAGCATCTTTTCTTCCGGCTCCTGGTCCGTCTACGAGGATTCCCGACGTCTTTTCAGACCTATGCAGCTGCAGCCCCTGGGCTAGGTAACTTCGGCATTTCGGTGCCCCAGCATAGCCTCACTATCCAAGGGTCAGAATCTACTTTCGTTTTCTCCCTACCAGGTCGGGTTCGCCCGAGAACACTAACTTTCTAATTCCTAGCTACCATAGACTTTTGTCCCGCATCTCGCGTGAGAGTGCACACACTGCACCCGAGTCCCCTAGGCCTCCTAGAAATAATCTAACGATTCCCTAGTCAAGTCCTAGCGATTCCAAAAGCTATTAGTACTGTACTTACCTGCTAGGAATTTCGCATTCCACTTTCAGAGTATATGGTTTTCCGTGCCCCTCGGGCATTTGTATATACTGTGCGAACTTAAGTATTTTTGTAAGAGTTTTGGTTTGTGCTTAGTACCCTGTCCTCATAAAGAGTACAGGGCTGTTGTGATCTTTAAATAAATAACTGTTTATTTTCATAACACTTGTGTGGTGTCCTTTCACTTGGTATTCAAGGGGTATATGTGTGGTAAACAGCTGGCTTAACACGCCCTCTCGAGTCTTTAGCCTTAGACTGCTCGTATCCACGCTACTAGGATAGCTGGTCTATAAGGTTGACTTACAACCAATCATCAATAAGGGTTGCTGGACTGATACATAGTGTTCACTAGAATAGTGAGCACTGCATATCAGGCCACCTTCTCACATTGGTGAGCAGCGGTTGGGATTTGAGCTTGCTGTTGTTTTACCACACGTATCCTAAGAATATCTTGTTGAAAGATCACATAAGTACTGTTAGGTACATATAACTAAAGCTTAGGATACTCTGAGTTCTACTGAACCAGCTGTTGTAGCTCCTCAAGGCTTAGCACACCTTGGCTGCAACTCTTAGCAAGGGATCAGTAGGTAAACACATAGTGTAGGTAGGTGCATCACTTACACCACACTAGAAGCAGCATGTCAGACAAAGGAGGAAACTCTGAGTATCCCCTTGTGTCAGTGGACCCTCCACAGGTCCCTTCTAAATATGCTGCTCTTAGCTTCCATGAGATGAGACAAGTGTGTACTCTCAGGAAACTAAAACAGGGGTCTAACCCCACCACTTCCTTTCTGATTGGTCTCCTAGAGGCTTATGATGCCAGTAGGGCTGGTAACCCAGACCCTTCTAATCCAGATGGAAGTTTGCCCTCCTTACAGGGTCCCTTTGATATCCATCCCCTCCTTGAGGCAGATGTTGCTGAGGATGAGGATGAGCTATCAGGGGATGAGGCAGATAAGGGACAGGTAGAAGTCAGCAGACTAAGCAGGTCCAACTTAAGCAGACATGAGCTTGGTACTGGGGGGCCCCTGGGCCCACTCTCAGGTCAGCTTAACATTGGGAATGGACGAGTTAGGTCTCTATCAAGAGGCTCTAGCAGATCCTTTCGAACCAATGGCTCTCTCAACTCTTCTCACAGAGGAATGTCTTCCCCTAAGAGGAGAGTGTATGAAGCTGAAGAAAGGGCAGTCAAACTGAGGATTGAAAGGGAAGAACTTGCCCTGGCCAAAGAGAGACTTGCCTTTGCTAGAGAGCAACAATTGAGTGGGACAGTTCCCACTGGTGGCAGCAATAAACCTAGCAATAGGGAAAGGAGTTTTGATACAAAGCACCTGAATAAGATAGTGCCCCCCTTTAAAGAAGGGGATGACATCCACAAATGGATTACTGCTTTGGAGAGAGCCTGCACTGTGCAGGGTGTTCCCCAAAGTCAGTGGGCAGCTATCTTGTGGCTCTCCTTTGATGGTAAAGGTAGAGATAAGCTCCTCACCACAAGGGTGGAGGATGCTAACAATTACCAAGTCTTGAAGAATGTACTGGTTGATGGGTTTGGTTTAACCACTGAACAATACAGGATGCTGTTCAGAGACACCCAGAAAACTCAGTCTCAAGATTGGACTGACTTTGTTGATTGTGCCACTAAGGCTTTTGAAGGCTGGCTACTGGGTAGTAAGGTTACTGATTTTAAAGGATTGTATAATCTAATTATGAGGGAGCAAATCTTAAATAATTGTCAGAACCAGCTATTACATCAGCACCTGGTAGACTCTGAGTTGACCTCTCCACAGGAATTGGGTAAGAGGGCAGACAAATGGGTCAGAACCAGGGTTAGGCCTAAAAACCAGGGTGGTGACCAGAAAAAGGAATCAACCAAGCCTCAAGAGAAGGGTGGGGATAAATCCACAGAGAAGACTTCCCAAGGGCCCCAAAACTCCAACAAGGGTGGTGGGTCCCAGAACACTCCTTCTGAACAAAAGAAACCTTATTGCCATACCTGTAAACAGGTGGGCCATTACAAAAGTGATGCCAGTTGCCCTAAAAATGGTAATAAGGGAAATACACCCCCAGGTAATACTCCTAAACCTCCTGTTACCACTAGTGGTAATCCCCCAGGTGGTGGGAGTGCCCCCAAGAATGTGGTGGGCATTACTCTGGGCCAACAGGAGGACTATGGCTTAGCCAGGTTCCCTGACCACACTCTTGTCTGTGAGACTGGCATGGGGTTTGCCAACTTCACTACTGGACCCCACGTTTTGGGCAAGTATAGACAAGAAGTTTTAGTGAATGGTCAGAAAGTTGAGGCATTCAGAGACACAGGGGCCAGCCTCACCATGGTGAGTGACCATCTGGTCCCCTCTGCTCAACTGACCCCTGGTTTTACTTATCAGGTGACAGACATTCATGGAATGAAGAGAAGGCATCCCATGGCAGTAGTCAAGCTCAGCTGGGGTAATGTCACAGGGCCCATGAGAGTGGCAGTGACAGATAACCTACCTGTAGATTGCTTACTGGGGAATGACCTGGAACTCTCAGCATGGGCTGGGGTGGAACAAGAAACTCATTCCAGAATGATAGGCCTATCCAGACAGGTTAGTGGGGCAGTAATAGCTACAACCCCAGTCCCAGCACCATTCCTCCCTGAAAAGGTTGGAAGGGCAGTGGTAGCCACTGCCCAGGCTCAGACAGACTTTCCAGAACAGGATAGGAGGGCTGTGACAGTCACAGCCCAAACACAAACTGAGTGCCCTCCTGAAAAGGTTGGCAAGGCTGAAATGGTCTCAGCCTCTACTCAGACAGATAGTGAGGTTGTGAAGCCTGAAACAATGGATCACTCCACTCAAACAGAGAGCATTGAGGAGGAAGAAGAGTCCTCCCCCTCCCAGACACTAGGTGAGAGCCAGCCTCCTCAGGGAACTGACTCTACCCCTGTTGAAGGAACTGCCCCAGAGGTAGTCAGGCCTAGCCTGGCAGAGCCCCTGATGGCAGGGGACCCTTCCCAGGTGGGACCCAGTCTGGAGCAGGTAACCTGCACCTCTCTACCCTGCCTCAGTCAGCCCAGGGCTGAAGAGACCAGGGAGGCCAGTGGTGGACCCCAAAGGGCCCCCTGTCCAAAAGAACCCCTTAATCAACAGATTAGGATCACTGAAGCTAGTAAACCTAGCCAAGTGAAAATAGAACAGACTCCTGAGGGATCCCCCTTAAAAGCAGTTAGGGAACTCCCACAGCTGGACACTGTTGGGCACAGCCAAACATGGGGCCTAAAAACCCCAGACCTGACCTGTCCCTCCAGTGAGCCAAACAGAGGGACTCAGCCTCCAGCTTTAGGTAGCCAGAGGCTGACCCTGAGAGCTCAGTGCATCTCAGCTAAAGAAAGAAAGGCACACATGATGGATGGTGATTGGAGGAAGTTGAGCCCAAAGGTAGAGGAGCCTCACTTCAGTACTCCCTCCCAGCATCAGCCTTCTTCTTTCCCAAGACACACCAGAGACAGAGATTCCCTATGGTGGAGACCCTCAGATACCCTTAGGGTGAGGGGTTGCCTAGTGGACCATGACACAGGGGGAAACCAAGCCAGAGCTGGTCCTTCCTTATATGGCCACTTAGGTAATAGAGGCTTACCTGGACAAGGATAGCCTTATCTCCTTTCGTTTGGGGGGGGGTTGTGTAGGAAGGTACCTCCTGACTATGGTTGCCCCCAACTTTTTGCCCTGTGTTTTAGCTGGTTTTGGACATAGTCGACCTGGGACCCTGCCAATCAGGACCCCAGGCCTACTGCTCTCTCTTTAAAATGGATTCCATGTACCCTAGGTACATTTCCAATTGGTACTGGGCCACCCTATCAGACCCTGTAACTCAGGGCATGGGTGTACCCAGGGCTGCCAGGGGCTGCAGCATGTATTGTGCCACCCCTGGCTGGCCTCCTAAATTTGACACAACTGGCTGCATGACAGCTGGGGCAAAGTCGTGTAATCACCCTTTGCTGTAGGTGTAGTATACCTATACCTAACCCTAAAATGGACACACAGATTCCTATCAGTCACTCCTATGGCAGGCCTTGACAATCCTGAAGGCAGAGTGCTTGGAATCATGTGAGATGGTGCTCTGGCATGAGCTGAGCCTGTCTGCAGCTTGCGGAATCAAGTCCTAATAGCTGTTCCATGATATCGCATACCATATACTCTTAAGTGCATTATAATCCTCGCGGTTAAATGCTATCTTTGGTATTGCTTTATCAAAACATGTCGAGTAAGGTGTCATACGAATTGGAATACTAACCCCTCGCCAATTCTGGCGACGGGGTTAGCATTCCACCCTTCTAGAGGGACACGACATGTATGTAACTGTGAACCCCGGTTAAAGTTAACTGAAGCCTCAGCTCCACAAAATGGATGCTGCCACCACAGACACGAGTCTGACCCCCTACAGCTGGGAGTCCTTCCAGCGAGGGGAGCCTGGACAAAGGGTTTCCTGTCAGGGGCGGTGCTAGCACCGTCCCAGACATGGTTTTGTGTATCCTGGGTAGGCAGGGCTTTACAGGAAGGTGACTGCTGAGTGGCACCCCGGTGCTCACTACGCATAGGCCGGTCTGAACCAGTTCCAGGGGCACACCAGCCCCTGGCCTGGGGAAGTCCGGCATGGCTGAGGGGTGTAACCACCCCCCACCTAGTCCCACCCATAGGCAGGACCTAGTCACCGGGTCAGCCCCTTTTTTAGTATAAAGATGGGAGCGGGCCCCCTGTTAAAATTAGATCATCTTTGGAATCAAGATACCACTTTCTTCGAAAGGACTTCACGATTTCTTCTTCAAGATTCTCCCTTGTGGCTAAGGAGTAGTCACCCTGCATCCGCAGGCACCATCCTAAAGAACACTGCGGTCTGCTGCAAGTCCTTCATCACGAATCCGACGACCCAGCTCGACGAGACCCGGCTTCCCTGGCACCTCTGACCTCTACTCACCTCTACAGCCAAGCTGAGAACCGTGAGTGCGACGAGACCTCAAGGGACCGACGATCGCCAAGACTGCACGACATCTTTACTGCAAGCCCACCGTGTCCTCCACTGGTGAGTGCTTTGGGGTCCGAGAAGCCCCGACCCTGCGCAGCTCCAGCACCCAAGATCAGCCCCCCTGCATCTCCACGATCTGCGTGGGGCCCTTCTGCTGTTAGCTGTGCACCGCGTTGTTTGGCTACTAGCCGGCTGGCTTGTGGCCCTCTGAACGACGCCCAACGACTTCACGACTGCTGGTCTGGTTGCTCCAGGCTGGCCCTTGCTTCCTTCCTCAAGAGAGGCACCCCGGACCCTCCTGGTCCACTCCAGACGCCATTTTAGGTCCACCGCGTGGGCTTGAATTTGCCAAGGCTTTGTTGCCCAATCCTGGGTCCAGCGACGCCGACAGCTTCTATCTTCGTGGGACAGCTCGATCCTCCATCCTGGTCGCCGACAACGCCTCCTGGTCCGTGAGATCTTCGAGTCAAGCGTCACCCACTCACCTTGTCGAGGTGGCTACCATCCGGTGCCCTCCTGGTGCCCACTGACTACTGGCTAGTAGTCTCGAACTTGGTCCCCTCTGCTTTCAGGTGTCATCTTTCTTCGAGATCCAGGCTTGGATCCAACTGAACTTTCTTCACTGGTCACCGGCCAGCATCTTTTCTTCCGGCTCCTGGTCCGTCTACGAGGATTCCCGACGTCTTTTCAGACCTATGCAGCTGCAGCCCCTGGGCTAGGTAACTTCGGCATTTCGGTGCCCCAGCATAGCCTCACTATCCAAGGGTCAGAATCTACTTTCGTTTTCTCCCTACCAGGTCGGGTTCGCCCGAGAACACTAACTTTCTAATTCCTAGCTACCATAGACTTTTGTCCCGCATCTCGCGTGAGAGTGCACACACTGCACCCGAGTCCCCTAGGCCTCCTAGAAATAATCTAACGATTCCCTAGTCAAGTCCTAGCGATTCCAAAAGCTATTAGTACTGTACTTACCTGCTAGGAATTTCGCATTCCACTTTCAGAGTATATGGTTTTCCGTGCCCCTCGGGCATTTGTATATACTGTGCGAACTTAAGTATTTTTGTAAGAGTTTTGGTTTGTGCTTAGTACCCTGTCCTCATAAAGAGTACAGGGCTGTTGTGATCTTTAAATAAATAACTGTTTATTTTCATAACACTTGTGTGGTGTCCTTTCACTTGGTATTCAAGGGGTATATGTGTGGTAAACAGCTGGCTTAACACGCCCTCTCGAGTCTTTAGCCTTAGACTGCTCGTATCCACGCTACTAGGATAGCTGGTCTATAAGGTTGACTTACAACCAATCATCAATAAGGGTTGCTGGACTGATACATAGTGTTCACTAGAATAGTGAGCACTGCATATCAGGCCACCTTCTCACAGGGGGGAACGCGCTCGCTCACTATCACGCAAGTCGCAAAAGATCTGGAACTGGCTTGTACTACATGGAATCACGCTCAGGGCGGACTATGTCCCAGGCAAGGACAACACCATTGCGGACGCCCTAAGCAGGCAGAAATCCCTCTCCCACGAATGGGAACTCGACAGGAGTACGCTGGATCACATATTCTCGGAATGGGGGCTCCCAGGAATAGACCTGTTTGCCACCAAGGAGAACGCCAAATGCCCAAACTACGCAAGCTGGCGTCCCCATCCAAGGTCACTCGGAAATGCTTTTCCCATAGGTTGGTTCAGCGTATTTGCGTACGCTTTTCCACCATTTCCGATGATTCCCAGGGTTCTCAGGAAGATGAAGGCGGAACCTTGTACCCTGATCCTGATTGCCCCGTTCTGGCCAAGGCAGCACTGGTTCTCGGATCTTCATCGCCTCTCCATCAGGACACCGATTCGTCTGAAGCAGCACCCGAACCTGCTGACGATGTCCAAAGGGCAGGTGCAACACCCGAACCTGCAATCGCTCAGGTTATCGGCCTGGCTCCTGAGCACAGAGTTCTGTCATCTAAACATCCCGCAGGACTGCAGGGAAGTGCTGGCAAAAGCAAGGGCGGACAGTACCAACAAAACGTACTCTCTCAAATGGAAACGTTTCTGCATGTGGTGTTTGGAGAAAGGCCTGAGACCACTCCTTATCACACCCGAACAGATATTGCCATATCTTCTGCACTTGGCACAGTCAGGATTGGCACACGCATCCATAAAGGTGCATCTGGCAGCCATTTCACGATTTACCAGGACCTACAAGGGACCATCCCTCTGGTCCAATAGACTTATCAAGCAATTCTTAAAAGGACTATATAGATCCTTCCCAAGACCTAGAAGGGTCCCACCAGCGTGGCACCTCAATTTAGTCCTCAACCAACTCATGAGGCACCCTTTTGAGCCCATTCACCGAGCATCCATCAAGTACATCTCATGGAAGACTGCTTTGCTGCTCGCTCTAACATCTGCCAGGAGAGTCATCGAGCTACAGGCTCTATCCATTCAGGAACCCTTCATGCAGTTCAAGCAGGACAGGGTGGTGCTGAGGACAAATCCAAAATTCATACCGAAAGTGCCTTCAGACTTTCACCTTAATGAGCCAATGGTTCTACGTTCCTTCTTTGCGAACCCTACAACCGCAGCGGAAAGGACGCTACACTCCTTGGACCTCAAAAGGTGTCTGAAGTTTTACATTGATAAAACAAAGAGCTTCAGGAAGTCGTCACAACTATTTGTGGCCTACAGTAGGCCAAGGATGGGTATGCCTCTAACGAAGCAGAGCATCTCTAGGTGGATCTCCTCGGCGATAGCATTCTGCCATGACAGGGCCGGACGGCCTTTGGGTGCTAATGTTCAAGCCCATTCCACCAGAGCAATGTCCACATCAGCAGCGCTGTTCGCTGTAGTGCCGATATTGGACATATGTAGAGCTGCGACGTGGAAGTCCCCGCACACCTTCTCCAGACACTACTGCCTGGATGCTGAACTTATGAAGGATGCAGCAGTGGGCCAGGTAGTGCTTCGCCATCTATTCCAGTGAGGTGAGCCTTCCAACATCCCGCCATCCTGGTATGCACATCTCTTTCTATTATGAAATGTTGATGTATGCTAATGTTTCAAAGTCACAGGGTAAGATGTGTATACTCTGAAATGACTATATAGCATGATTACATCAGAAATGTGCATAGTGTATTGCTAACTACTCAGATTCAGGCATGTGAATCTATGAAAGACACCCCTAATACTGGATAAGAAACACGTTACTTACCTGTAACAGCAGTTATCCAGTATTGGTGTCTTTCATAGATTCACATGCAACCCTCCCGCCTCCCCTGGAAGGACTCACGTTCTCTATACCTGTATTACGCCTACCTAGCTTGGTGCGTACGAAAATCTGAGAGACTGAGGCTCCTGCCAGGAAGGTTCTAGAGGGAGGTGATAGCTGATTGGCTGGCTCTAAGAGTTTGGTCCTTTTTACATAAGGACAAGTATAGGCTACTAAGGTGAGGCCCTTAGGCCTATTTTTCTCTATGTATGTCTATAGGACATTACTTTTTTATGTACCGGAGGCTCCCGTCTCGACGACGGGGAATGATTGAGGCATGTGAATCTATGAAAGACACCAATACTGGATAACTGCTGTTACAGGTAAGTAACGCGTTTCTTATCCCGGTACGCACCCGCTGTAGGGGTTGCATAAAGTAGTCTAATCCATGCAAGAACGACTCCTCCCAGTCTCAGCTGAGACAAGTCCTCACAGAGATTGGGCCACTCAAGGCTATCAAAGGCCTTCTCAATGTCCACTGCGAACACCGCCACCTCCTGCTTGTCATATTTGTTAGAGTACAAAACAGTCAGGAGTCGCATTAAGTTTATGGCCATGTTCCGCCCTGGGATAAACCCTGCTAGGTCTGCATGATGAGGGAACCCATAGTTACAGGTGAGTATTGGTTTCTTCTCGGATGAAGAAATTCAAACCTGGATCTCAATTCAAACCTGGTTCTGTTTATTTGCAAAGTGTGACTTTGAAGTGGCTGAGAAGAAAGAAGAGGAAGAAATACCCCAGCCTTCCTTTCTCCTGTATTGTCAAACACAAAAGAGTGATGTCTGCCGCTTCAAGTGTTAATAAAGTGGTGAATCACTCTTTAGTGAACAAAGAATACACCTGAAAAAATTATTATTCTTACACCTGTAAGCAACAATGCTTTTATTTTATTTACTTAAAGTGTCCTGTTTTTGTGTGTCGATTTGCAGTATTGCAAGCACCATATTAGAGGACTTGGAGTGCGCTTACCCTCCTGGACTATGCCTTTCTTGAACTACGGACCACCACCTCAGTTTTTTATAATAAAACCGGACGCCATATTCAATTGGTAGATGCATTCTGTATTTAAATGTTGAAAACGCAAGTAAAATAACGAAATGAACATTGTGTATTCTTGAATACGTTTCTCACTACACATTGTGTTTTAATAAATGTGTATTTAACCAGCTTGTTTTTCTTTTAGGAAAAGGAACGATTAAAGCAGGAGAAAAAAGATGAAAAGAGAATGAACAAAGAGCGCAGGCTTGAACTACGAAGATTGGAAATAGAAATGGCTAAAGAATTAAAGAAACCTACTGAAGATATGTGCTTAGGAGATCAGAAGGTGACACAAGCTGTCAAATTTTGTATGAAAATAAAATGTATATATATAGAACCGTACATATAAGCTGAAATGATGCCCTTTTTTATTAATTCTTTAATCTACTTTTCAGTATTCGAAATGTAAGGGTCTACCAAAAACTGCAACTTGCAGTATACAAATCAATCACCAGTCCTTCACAAATACCTATCTATCTATCTATCTATCTATCTATCTATCTATCTATCTATCTATCTATCTATCTATCTATCTATCTATCTATCTATCTATCTATCTATCTATCTATCTATCTATCTGTCCTGCTTGATATCCAGCTGCTTCTGAAAAGACAGTACAGGGTATCAAATACCTTGATTATTGCAAGCAAACGTATTTTGGCTGGATGCCTTTCTCAATGCTTGCATTTAAATGAAGTCAACTCATGATTTCATTTGTTTAAAGTCATATAGGTGGCTCCTACTGGAAGACTGGAGCTTGACTCACAAAAGAGGACTGCTGCCATCTTAGTCCAGATATTATATTTATAGCTGCCATGTCCGCTAAAAAGAGAGGAAGCCACGAATTCAAGGCTAGTTCTTTAGACTCATGTTGGTAAATCAAATGTATGCTTATAAATCCAAAAAAAGAATAAAAACATGCCCAAAATACATCCCTAAAGATACATACAGGGCCTGGTAATCATTTTCTCCTGGGAAGATGTGAGACAGTTGTAGGCAATCTGCCAGTATGATTAATATTCATGCGTAATTCCCCTTACAAACAAAATGCTAGAAGATAATTGCCACTGTAATAGTTACTGTTGGTGGACCTTTTGCATGCTAGCTGAAAATGTGAGGTTAGATCTATTCAGTCATCCAAAGAGAGGTGAAAATATGGGCAGTATCTAAATTAGGTGGGTGTGAGGTTAGTAGGACCTTGCCTCAGAGCTCCTGTTTCTGTACAGTGAAATATCAGTATGTTGCATCAATCACTTTGTCAGTCATAAAGGGCTTCTCTTGATCACGGTCATGCATTTAGTCATAAAAAAGGAGTTCTTTGTTCCTGTTAATTCTTCATTTTAGAGTGCATAAATCATTTAGGTCTATAAGTTCCCTTTTAAATAGGAATAATATTTTTTAGGTCTCGCCGGAGACAGCGCATGCGCTGCTTCTTTGAGACATTTAGTAAGTGGTTTTTAAAAGTGCCACCAGAGGCTTTTGCTGGCCTACAGCTTCCGTTCACGAGCTTGTTCACGTGCACAGCTGCCATCTGTGTGTTTATTGCTGTAATCATGCTCCTCTGCTTGCACTACCTCCTCCCTTTCCCCCCTCCCTCCTGGTCAGCTTCAGTTGTGTCTTCTAGCTGTGAATAATGCACCATCTGTTCAACAGGCAACACACCACCAGCCGTCGGTGCACGCTTTCACAGGCACATACACACCACCAGCCGTCAGTGCACACTTCCACCAAGCACGCACACCACCAGCTGTCAGTGCATGCTTCCACCAGGCACACACACCACCAGCCGTCTAAGCACGCTTTCACCAGGCACACACCACCAGCCATCACTGCACGCCTTCACCAGGCACACACCACCAGCCATCACTGCACGCCTTCACCAGGCACACACCACCAGCCATCACTGCACGCTTCCACCAGGCACACACACCACCAGCCGTCAGTGCACGCTTGCACCAGGCACACACACCACCAGCCGTCCGTGCATGCTTCCACCAGGCACACGCTTCCACCAGGCACAACCTCCCCCCATGCCGTGTCACACTACCAACCGTCAGTGCATGCTTTCACCAGCCACACACACACCACCAGCTGTCAGTGCACGCTTCCACCAGGCACACACACCACCAGCCGTCAGTGCACACTTCCACCATGCACACACACCACCAGCCGTCAGTGCACGCTTACGCCAGGCACACACACCACCAGCCGTCAGTGCCCTCTTCCACCAGGCACACACACCACCAGCCATCAGTGCACGCTTCCACCAGGCACACACACCACCAGCCATTAGTGCACGCTCCCACCAGGCACACACACCACCAGCCGTCAGTGCACGCTTTCACCAGGCATACACACCACCAACCGTCAGTACCCGCTTTAACCAGGCACACACCACCACCAACCTCCAGTACCCGCTTTCACCAGACACACACACCACCAGCCGTCAGTGCATGCTTCCACCAGGCACACACACCACCAGCCGTCAGTGCACGCTTCCACCAGGCACACACACCACCAGCCGTCAGTGCACGCTTCCACCAGGCACACACACTATCAGCCGTCTCGGCACGCTTCCACCAGGCACACGCTTCCACCAGGCACACACACCACCAGCCATCAGTGCACGCTTCCACCAGGCACACACACCACCAGCCGTCAGTTCACGCTTCCACCAGGCACACACACCACCAGCCGTCAGTGCACGCTTCCACCAGGCACACACACCACCAGCCATCAGTGCACGCTTTCACCGGGCACACACACCACCAGCCATCAGGGCACGCTTTCACCGGGCACACACACCACCGGCCATCAGGGCACGCTTCCACCAGGCACACGCTTCCACAAGGCACACACACCACCAGCCGTCAGTGCACGCTTCCCCCAGGCACACACACCACCAGCCATCAGTGCACGCTTCCACCAGGCACACACACCACCAGCCCTGAGTGAACGTTTCCACCAGGCACACACACCACCAGCCGTCAGTGTACGCTTTCACCGGGCACACACACACCAACAGCCGTCAGTGCACGCTTTCACCGGACACACACCACCAGCCGTCAGTGCACGCTTTCACCGGGCAGACACACCACCAGCTGTCAATGCACGCTTTCACCAGGCACACACACAACCAGCCGTCGGTGCAGCAGGCAGGCTCTTCTCAGAGTTTCTTGGTACATATGTGTTCGATGCCTGGGAGGGAGTGGGTCGAGTTTCCTTAAACCCTGCTGAGTATGCAGGTGCAATGCATGAACTCTGTGTGAGTGAGTCATGCTGCCTGGGGCTCACTCACTCCACACTTGTAAATTGCGCATGCACCAGGCTTTTTCTAATTTGCAAATTTTGGCGCATGCGCACAACTAGGCAACCCCCACACCCTCGGGAATGACTGTTTCCAAGAACCAGAATGGAAACAACATTCAGAGCAATGAAAACAAGTTAATTTGATGCAAAGTACTGTTAACAAAAACCATGTCCAGCTATTGTAGATCTGGTAACTTAAACAAAACAGCAACAAAAAACAAACACGCAATGGCATAGCCAATAGGTCTCTCCTTTGGGACTTATAAGTATTTAGTTATGCAGCAGAATATCCTTGGTGCAACAACACCAACTGTTGCATGGCTAAACACTTATAAGGTCCCAAATGCGAGATCTATTGGCTATGCCAATGCTTGTTATGAATAAGCCATCATAAAACTTTTACATACTTGCAACTAAACTGCTTAGAAATTAGGGTATCCGTTGTTCAGCAAAAACATTTTTATCAACCAATATGCTATATTTAAATTTCACAAGCTATATTTTTGATTCTTGGGAAACAATTGTAAATGTGTTACAAAGATTTTCCACTTAACTTCTTTATTTTTATTTTCAGCCATTGCCAGAATTGCTTCGTATTCCAGGCCTTATTCTTTCAGGAAGTACATTTTCAGATTGCCTCATGGTAGTACAATTCCTGCGCAACTTTGGTAAAGTTCTGGGTTTCGATTTGAGTACGGATATCCCCAATTTGAGTACTCTTCAAGAGGGATTAATAAATAGGGGATCGAGTCTTGAAGAAGTACAGGACCTGCTTGTGAGGCTCCTGTCAGCTGCTGTGTGCGATCCCGGATTACCACCAGGATATAAGGTACTATCACAGTTGATCCTGTACATGAAATATCAGTAGGCTGCATCAGTCACGTTTTCGACATGTTGTCACAGGTATAGATATTGACCAATACAGAATAATCTGGACCATCTGCAACAGTATGAGATTACAGTAAAATAGTCAGAGCCACAAAAAGGAGTATCAATTACATTGATGAGAGCATCCTTTTCATATATTGTGTGTTAAAGAATAGATCTCGTTGCCCACTGTAGCCTGGTTTCAAGTCATTATGTGCTTCTAATGGCATTTAGCCGGGTGGCAACAGCATCTCGAAAGAGCTGTAATGATAATGAACTGGTATTTCTGAATGTTCTGTAAAAATGGGACTGGAGTGCAAGAGGTAGTGAATCCCTGGGTGGGTAGGTGGGAGCTGGCCCTTTTTATCTTCTGCATTAGATTTCTCGTTTTTGGGTCAACATAGCTAAACACTACGTGTGAGTGTTTTAGGTCGAATGAGATCCACCTCTGGTGTTCACAAATGTTCTGGCAGTGCCACGTTATTAGAATCTTGTGTTTTATGTATATATTTATGCGCTATTTTTATAGTGCAAACCTAACCAAAGGGCAGCAGAACGATGTGCAGGGTCAAAGAAGGGCATACAATAAACCAGTGATCAGGAAGGTATCTGGATTGAATTAATGCATTGTAATGTAGTGTTCTTTAAAGAGGAGCGACTTCTGCTCTTTCTTAAATTGGAGCAGAATCGAGGTGTCTTGTTGGGGGGAGGGAAAGGGTATTGCTACAGATCTGGTGTGCATAGACAGAAAAAGCCTGCTACCTTATTTTTATTTTTTAAGCTTTTTAGTCTGCTGTTGTCCTGGCTGCGGTTTGCAGAGAACCGCCAGGGATAGTGAACTTGTCTGCAAGGTAAGCTGGGGTGTTCTTGGTAAACCTAGCTACTAGTAGAGATTAGTCTGTTTGTTGGATGCTTTGATTAAGCTTTTCGGTCTTAATACCAATAACCAGACAGGCAACTGACTGCAGGGTGTTTTTAGTGGACCAGGCATGACCTAGAAACATCTGCTAGACTAGCTGTACCTTTGTTATTATTTGATAAAAACTATAACCTGAATAACTGATTTGAAACTTTCATCAGGAATGATTGAGTTTACTTTTCTCCAGAAGGTACATTGGTTCACCATGACACCTGGAATACATGGCAACGTGCAATTTCTTCTTGCAGAACTCCGCGGTGCAGTTTCCATGTTAGGAATGCTTGACGAAGAATAGTTGATTGACCTATTCCTGAATACTCCTGGATGTTTGCCATTTAAAAATCTTTTTCTCCGCTTTAAATCTGATTATTTGATAATTGCCAGGCAGGCACTGGTTTTATGAAGGTGCATGATTAAGTCCTGAACCAATCGTGTAAAAAAAAAATTGGTAGCAAGCAAAACAAACCGGGTGCAACAAACATTTCAGGAGCAATTCGATCTTCACTGTGTTCAAATGGGGATGAGTGGCCACCACACCTCCTCCAAACCCAAAATGGGTGTCAATAACTACATCAGTGCTCTCGAGCACACAATACACATTTTAGTCCATAATTAAAAAGATCAGTGGTGTCCCATTTTTTTATTTATTCACTTAAGCTTTGTCCGGGAAGGACCGCCAGCGAAATGTCTAAACTACGACTTGAAGCTTACTGGTGAAATTGGCGCATATGAAAGACATGGTGAATCAACCTGAATAAAGTGAACAATGGAACACAAGGGATCTTTTTATTTATGGACCAAAATGTGCATTGCGTGCTCAATGGCACTGATGTACCAATTATTGTTGTTTGCACAACTTCTACCACTCCGCTTTCACAGTTAATGCAGCCATGGTTTTCTTCAAAAGCAGTTACTTTCAGCAGACTCTAGAAGACTTGCTAAATTACAAATGTTACCACCAATTGGCAGTCAACATTTGTTTCAACTAATATATTACGCTTTGAAAGTAAAGCCTTGGTAAAAAAACAATTTCAGTTGCTCGGGACAACATATGTTTCATCGTTTTCATTCGCTCTGAATAGTTTGCAAAATAATGAAAGAGCATATCAAAATGTCACAAAAGCACAGCTTAATGAAAATATATTGATTTAAACTTGTTGCAACTCCTTCAAAAAATGTAATAAGTTTAGCCCTAATTAAGAGATTGTTGTTCAAAATCTTTCTTTTGAGTTCAGTTTCTTACATTTGCAGATTATCAAGGGACTTCAACATCTTTTAGGTATAGCATACCAGGCAATTGTTAGCAGTCTGGTTGCAAAAGACCTTTTGTGTGCTATACCAAGGACCCTCAGTGGGCTTAGAGCCCACAGTTGCTTCCATTGGTTGGCTTTAATGTCGTTTTCATTTGTTTGCTTATTAATCAATGGACTGCCTTCATTTCTTTTCTTGTGTTGTAGTATAGCCTTCTTTTGATTGGCTGACCTGTATCTATCCACTGATCACTATCTGAAAGAAACACGTTCCTTACCTTAGAATATCCCCAGGCGTCAGTCTGGATCCGGAAACTTTTGCGTAGCAGTACCCCTGCGCGTCGGTAGGCGTCGTCTGCAGGCGTCCCCTGCGGCTCCGCGTCCGTCGTTGGCGTCGTGCGCCGTGATGACGTCGCTGGAGTATATAGACGCCGCCTCCGCGCGCTGACGTCAGTTCTTCTTTTTTCCGCGCCAGTGGACGCAGATCTGAAGAGCAGTACTCCGGTCTTTGACCAAGTTTTTTCGAGTTGTTATCACTTTGTGCCTGTTAGGATGCCTGGGTTCAAGCACTGTGATGACTGTGAGCGCACGATGTCGGTCACAGACCATCACCGCCTCTGTCTCCGGTGTCTGGGCCCCGACCACGACGTGGACTCCTGCGTCGACTGCCGGGCCCTCACCAGCAAAGCTAGACGGGAGCGGTCCCGCAAGCTACTGGAGCTCCGGGTGTCGGCCCCACGTCGGGACCGGGAGCGGTCCCGGTCCGGCCGGAGGTCGAGAGAGCGTTCGAGGGAGCGGTCGCGGGGCCGCGCCGAGCGTTCCGGAAGTCGACACCACTTGTCATCCTCGTCAGGTAAGAAACACAAGAGGTCGGGGCGTCGTCCTCGTACCCCCGACTCCCCCCGACGCTCGCGCGATGCGGCCGGGGGTTCGGGTGACCCCAACCCCGCGGCTCCGCGAGAGTCGCCGGCGCGGCCTGCCCCATACCCTCAGGTCCCTGGGCACGGTGCGACGCCTGAGGAGATAGAGGCGTTCCTCATGGCCATGAGGGCCCTGTCTCCTCCGGCGGGTTCCACGGCGCCTACGGGCCCAGTGAACCCGTCCAGGGGCCCTAGCGGTTCTGCTGACCCTACCTCGACGCCGTCGGATGCTCCGATTCCGGCGCCGATCCCGGCGCCGCTAGGGCCTTCGGGGTCGACGCCGGATGGATGCCCATCCAACCCGGCGCCGATTCCATCGGGGTTGCCCGCGGCTCCGCCTCCGCGCAACGCCGGTTCCTCGGTGCCGGCTTCGGGCGGCACTGGGGCTCCGGCGCCGGCTCCGGGCGGCGCCGTTCCCCTACCTTCACCGACGCCGGACGCGGGGCCGGACGGGCGTCGCTCGACGCCGGTCCCGGCGCCGATGGGGCCCACGAACCCCGAGGACCCGGTCTACATCGTTGACTCCGAATACGGAGATGATGAAGAGTTCGGTGAAGGTTGGGAGGGGTCCGAGGACCCTCTGTCACGCGAGTGCCAGTACGACCCGGACTGGACGGGTGACTTGGGGGATGCCAGTGGTCTGGACGACTCTCCTAACCCTGGTTTGATCTCTCCTCGTTCCGTGGCATCGGTGGAGGGAGCTGCATATTCTGTGGTGCTGATGAGGGCTGCCAAGGCCTTACACCTTGAGCTCCCCGTCGCGGCCGTGAGGCCTAACATCCTCACCGAGGCCTTCAAACCGCACTCATGCCCACAGGAGCCACTGCTGCCGTTTAATGAAGCCTTGTCAGACGTTCTGTTGGGCACGTGGTCCAGGCCCGCTTCAGGTGCGCCTGTTGATCGGAACGTGGCCAGGCGCCACCGTCCTTGTCCGGACGACCCCAAGTTCCTGTCTACCCACCCCACCCCTGAGAGTCTGGTGATCCAGGCCTCAACCTCCCAGTCCGCATTCCCGTCGGCCCCGCCCGACCGGGAATCCAAGAGGTATGACCAATTTGGCAAGAAGGTCTTCTCGTCCATTAGTTTGGGCCTGCGGTCTTGCAACACCGCTTGCCTCTTGGGCCGCTACACCCACTCTGTGTGGGATACGGTCGCGGAGCTGCTGCCAGAATGCCCCATGGAGGTGCGGGCAAAACTCGGTCAGGCTGTGGCTGAGGGCCGAGATGCAGCGAAATATTCGATACGGTGTGGTCTTGATACGACCGACTCGCTGGGCAGAGCTATGTCTACGACGGTGGCGATTCGTCGCCACGCCTGGCTGAGATCCGCCAATTTTTCGGCTGATGTCCAGAATACCTTGATGGACATGCCGTTTGATGGCTGTCACCTGTTCGGTGACAAGGCGGACCACGCGCTGGAACGCTTCAAGGACTCCAGGGTCACGGCCAAGTCCTTGGGTCTCTCGACCCAGCGTCAGCAACCGGGTTCGTTTCGTCCCTTTCGTGGCCAAGGAAGGGGCGCCCCCACACGTGCTGCCAGCCACGCGCCGCAACAATCCTTTCAACGCGGTGGCGGCCGTGGAAACCGCCGTGGTGGCGGTCGGGGACAACGGCGGGGTCAGACCACACCTTCCCCCGCAGCATCTACCCCAAAATCCTCCTAGTCCGTGCTTTCGGCCCCATGTGACGCCAGTGGGTGGCAGGGTTCGCCATCACCACGCTCACTGGCGCACGATCACTTCGGACAGGTGGGTGCTGCAAATCGTCCGAAGGGGCTACTCCCTCCCCTTCGAGACCTCTCCTCCAGCCATGCCACCGCAGAACCACCGTGTGTCGGGGGACCACTTGACACTTCTGCAGGAGGAAGTTACGGCCCTCTTGGCCAAGGGGGCCATCGAGCGCGTTCCTGGGCCAGAAGTAGGGCGTGGTTGCTATTCCCACTACTTTCTGGTGCCCAAGAAGGACAAGGGGGGCCTACGTCCTATCTTGGATCTAAGGAACGTCAACGGCTTCCTCCGGAAGGAGAAGTTCAAGATGTTGACGTTAGCTCAGGTCTTGGCTGCTCTAGACCCACAAGACTGGATGGTAGCGTTGGACTTGCAGGACGCCTATTTTCACATTCCCGTCCTGCCGGCCCACCGGCGTTACCTGCGGTTCACGGTAGGCCTGGAGCACTTTCAGTTTATCGTGCTCCCCTTCGGCCTTACCAGCGCCCCACGGGTGTTCACAAAGGTGATGGCGGTGGTCGCAGCCCATCTGCGCAGGTTGGGGGTTTCAGTCTTCCCCTACCTAGACGACTGGTTGTTGAAGGCGGGCTCGCCCCAGACAGTCGTCCACCACCTTCAGATGACGGCAGACCTCTTGCACGACCTGGGGTTCTCCGTCAATGTGCCGAAATCACACCTGTGTCCCTCTCAAAAGCTCCTTTTCATCGGAGCGGTTCTGGACTCGGCGCAGTTTCGGGTTTATCCTCCGGAACGGCGGGTTCGGGATATTCAGGCTTTGATTCCCATCTTTCAGCCGCTATCCCGAGTTTCGGTCAGGTTGACGCTGCGGCTGCTGGGACTGATGGCTTCCTGCATCCTTCTGGTGCATCACGCCCGGTGGCGGATGCGGGCTCTGCAGTGGGTTCTGAAGTTTCAGTGGGCCCAGCATCAGGGCAACTTGTCCGACCACGTCTTGATCTCGGAGGGCACTGCGAGACAACTGCAGTGGTGGCTTACGGACCGCGATTGGGTCAGGGGCAAGTCCCTCTCCCTTCCCCAACCGGAGCACGTTGTCGTGACGGACGCGTCCCTCCAGGGCTGGGGTGGCCACTTGGGAGAGGCAGAGATCAGAGGCATCTGATCTCCGGCGGAGTCCCGGCTCCATATCAACCTGTTGGAGCTGCGGGCGATTCGTCTGGCACTGAAGGCATTCCTCCCCTTTGTCAACGGGAGTGTAGTGCAGGTGTTCACCGACAACACCACCGCCATGTGGTACTGCAACAAATAGGGCGGAGTGGGGTCGTGGACCCTTTGCCGGGAGGCTCTGCGCCTCTGGCAATGGCTGGAACGTCAGGGCGTGACTCTGACGGTTCAACACCTGGCAGGTTCTCTGAACGCCAGGGCGGACGAACTCAGCCGTCGGTGCTCGATGGATCACGAATGGCGTCTGAACTCGGACGTTGCGCAAGGCATCTTTCTGCAATGGGGAGAGCCTTGGTTAGATCTATTCGCCACAGAAGAGAACGCGCAATGTCATCAGTTCTGCGCGTTGGAGTTTCCAAGACGGCACTCGCACGGCGACGCCTTTCGGCGCGAGTGGAGTTGCGGTCTGTTATACGCCTTTCCGCCTATACCACTTCTGCCCAGAGTGCTGAAGAAGATCAGGCGCGACCGGGCCCAAGTTATCCTTGTGGCTCCGGACTGGGCTCGAAGATACTGGTATCCCGAGCTACTCAGCATGTCAGTCGGTCCCCCGATGCGCCTGCCCCTTCGGGAGGACCTTCTGTCGGAGCAGCAGGGGACGGTCCTCCACCCGAACCTGTCCAGTCTCCACCTCCATGCTTGGAGATTGAGCGGCGGCAGTTGAGGCCATTTGACTTGCCTCCTGAAGTCTGTGATGTTATTCTGGCAGCCAGGCGTCCCTCCACTAAGTCGGTATACGCCTGTCGGTGGAACAGATTTGTGGCATGGTGCACAGCAAAGGCTGTGGATCCTCTCTCTGCCCCTCTTTCGGAGGTTCTTCTCTTTCTTCTTTCTCTTGCCCAGCAGGGCTCTGCTCTGGGCTACCTTTCTGCCCTTTCAGCCTTTTTGAGGCTTCCTGATCAGCCTTCTTTGTTCAAATCCCCGATTGTAACTCGGTTCTTAAAAGGCATCACTCACATGTTTCCACCTGTTCCGTTTGTGATGCCTCAGTGGGATTTGAACCTGGTTCTGACCTTCCTGATGTGTGCTCCCTTTGAGCCCCTTCATTCTTGTCCTCTCCGTCTCCTGACTTTAAAGACGGCTTTCCTGGTTGCCATCACCTCTGCCAGGAGAGTGAGTGAGCTCCAGGCTCTTTCTGTCCAACCTCCTTTCCTGTCCATTCATCCTGATAAGGTGGTTCTGAGGACTAGACCTTCTTTCCTGCCCAAGGTTGTTTCGGCCTTTCACATCGGGCAGTCCATCACCCTCCCTTCCTTCTTCCCGCCTCCGCATCCTTCAAAGGATGAAGAGCGGCTCCACCGTCTGGACCCAAAACGTGCGCTTTCATTCTACATGGATCGCACACGCCAGTTCCGGGTGGCTGACCAACTGTTTGTTGGCTACGTGGGTGCGAAGAAGGGACGGGCGGTTTGTAAACGAACCATCTCTCGATGGGTCGTCCTCTGCATCAAAGCGTGCTACTCTTTGGCTCGGAAGGAGCCTCCTGTTGGGCTGAGGGCCCATTCCACTCGGGCCACGGCGGCTACTACTGCCCTGGGCCGGGGAGTCCCCTTGCAGGACATTTGCCAAGCGGCTACGTGGGCCTCGCTGCACACCTTTGCGAGGCACTACTGCCTGGACAGTCAAGTCCGGAGGGATGGCTTCTTTGGCCGTTCTGTCCTCCAGGACTTTCTGGTGTAGTTTTGTATTGGTTCGCAGACCCACCACCGGGGTTGGTATTGCTGGGGTATGTATTCTAAGGTAAGGAATCTAACACTAACGTGTTTCTTTCAGATGAACAAGTTACTTACCTTCGGTAACGATATATCTGTAAGAAACATTAGTTAGTGTTAGATTCCTTACCGAACCCACCCATCCTCCCCGTTCTGCGAACTGATACCTAGGGTTAAGGTCATCCCTTTCAGGGCCCTAGTTTTACATGGCACCAGTGTTGGTTCTCTCATGGCTCTGCGTCTCCTGGCGCGGAAATGCTGTGTGCAAAGAACTGACGTCAGCGCGCGGAGGCGGCGTCTATATACTCCAGCGACGTCATCACGGCGCACGACGCCAACGACGGACGCGGAGCCGCAGGGGACGCCTGCAGACGACGCCTACCGACGCGCAGGGGTACTGCTACGCAAAAGTTTCCGGATCCAGACTGACGCCTGGGGATATTCTAAGGTAAGGAATCTAACACTAACTAATGTTTCTTACAGATATATCGTTACCGAAGGTAAGTAACTTGTTCTTTAGGGTACTACTTTTTTCTTTTTCGTTTAGTAATCAATACGAGCGAATGTGCATTCAAGCTCTCTCCCTCGTACTTCTTTTCCCTGCCAAATATACACCCACATGCTCTGTTTTGCTCTGTCCCTCATGTATTCCTTTCTTTTGTGCTAGTGTCCTGCGCTCCGAGCGACTTTATCCTGTGTGCTTGTTTTCCCCTCCTTTATCCCTTCTCCCCTCATTCACCTATATATTTTATATTATCCTTCACTGTCCCCCGTGCCTCTCCCCGCCCACTACTTTGTTCCGCACCCACCCTTCGCAGACCTTTTCATTTTTTTTTACTTTCATATTTCTTGTAGAGCCTCGCTGCTTTGCTTGCTGAAATGTTCTTTAGTGTAATTCAAATGTTTTTTTTATTGCCCCAAGTGGTGTCAGCCATTTTAGACCAGTAAACAAAGAAACTGGCACCTGCGTAATTTAGTAAGCACACATTTGTGTAGTGATGAATCAGGTCTGGTTTGCTTGTGGTCTCTTCCAAAGGAGGCCTCACCTGGAGGTTCAAAATGTTCCCATGAGGAACAGCGTCAGAATTGATTTAGTTAATGCTTGCCTCTGTCTGGAGTGGCACTGTGGGCAAAAAACGATACTTTGGAATGCAAGGCCAAGCAATTGCCAGTGATTACACTATTTGCACACATCTCTCCTATCGCCTATTGTATGTTTCAGTTGTCATTATGCGCTTTCTGCATGTCGCATCTTAAAGCATTTTTCCTTTTTTGGTGTGCTGCATTGGCAAAAAGCATTTTGTTGATGCTGTACCACAAGGCCAAAAGGCATTTGCTCACCTAATAAGTCCTAAAGGAGAGATTGTTGGCTTTGCCAGTGCTTATTAATTTAGCGATCAGTGAATTTAGCTGCAATATTAACTTATGCAGAACTGCTAATAGCTAAATTATAAAAGGTTGTGTGCATTGCATTGTTCGTGTATTTCTTTGCTTTCGTGCAAACATATTATGAATTTACATTTTTAGGGATCTGGTTTCATCTGTGTATATCCGTTTCTCCTGTTGCCTTGTCGAACTGTCTTCAATGAACGTCAGTCTTACATTTCCACAAAATTATTTGTGATTTTATCATCTGTACTTCTATCCGCAGATTTGTTAACATTTGAATTTCCGTAGGCACCGGCCTAGTTGCAGACTTTTTCTGTAATAGATCCCAAGCAGCAGCAGGTGGCGACTTCAGACTCCGCTGAGGAGATTTGAAGAAATAGACAAATCGGTAACCAAACTGTGTGCTGAATTTAGATTGAGACCTTTTGACTTATCAGAAGTGCTCGCCACATGACCGGGGAGACGGGTCTGTTGATGAGTTTGCAGTTGCAGAAAGAGCATTAACAAAGGTAATTAACTTGCGCATCTGATGGATATTTTAAATCGTTGATTCCTCAGTTTTTTAATAGATACCAAGCAGTACCTCCCAAAGGTGGAAGCTCTGAGTAGTGGTGGATGTCCAACCAATAACTCCTGCAAGACTTCTAGGGCAAAATTGCCCTCCCTGGGGACTTAAGAGTCACAGCAGTAATGGACGGATGTCCAAGGAGCCACCTGGCAGATGTTCAGCACCAGGGCAACTTGAGCAAGGCTGTAGTGCTGGCTTTATCTTAAGTAGAATGAGCATGGAAGCACTCAGAAGGCTACTTTTTTTCAAGACATCTTTATGGATAGACCATCTATATAAATAAGGTCATTTACTTTTCTGGATTGTCCTTACCTCCTAAGCATTAGAGAACTCCAGAACCCCACAAAAAGTTGGTTATCCACACGATTTTCCTTAGTCCAATCAAAGTAAGAGCCAGTTAAGTCTTTCCTCCTTAGAGGTATGTGGCAGAGAGAAGAAAGTTTAGAATATTATGCCCCCACCACCCCACTAACTAGACACGCCACTTTTGATTTTTGGTAGAATGTATGCCCACACACTGAAGCACTAGCTTGTATGGTGGTAGGTAATGATTGCACTGACCGTCCCTGCAGTTCACTGACACTATTTTTCTGGGATCCTATATTTGAGTGGGATAATGCATAGCTTTTGAATATCAATAGAGATTCACCTGAAGGAGAAGCTTGTTCTTCTGATGGATACCACAGATTCTTCAACTTTTGAATAGATACCAAAGCAGCTCTCTAAAACTTGGCGGCTGTGAACAGTTGACTTGATTTCAAGAAGTGCTGCTGGAACAAATGTCGGCAAAATAGCTCTTCCTGCAATCCTGAGAATAGATACAGAAGTGCCTGGTGTAGGTATGAACTGGCTTCCATGTAGCAGCAGGGCACATGTGCAGCATTAGAACACCCCTAGCCAAAGCAGTACACGTGGCCTTTGCTCTAGTGGATTAAGCTCAGAGACTCTCAGGAGGCCAGGGCCTAATGCATCTTGACACAGAGGGTTAGTTACCTCAAAAAGGTAAATTTCCACCCACCGGAAGACATTGTCAAGCCAAGGACATAACATATAAAAGTACACCAGAAAGCTTAGCTTGAAGCACATAGACCTAATGGTCATTGCATCAAACCAGAAGCTTTTCCCAGCGCCAGAGTTTATTTACTTGTTGGGCGGGTGATTGTCAACCAAAACCACAGCCACCTCTTGCTCTAGCAGGTCAGAACCACTCAGCCAGTACCGCTGAGTTTTCATGCATAAAAAGGTAGGTTGTGGAGGTTCTGATGAAAAACATTGCTCAGTTGTTGGAACACCAGGTCCTCATGAATAGACTGATTGTGTGGAGGGCATGAGCACAGACTCAGACGTTCGTAATACCAGACACTCCATGTACATTTTAGAGCTATAACAGTAATCTGGACCTAGACTTTCCAGGACCTTCTTCAGAACTCTGGAATCAGCTGCAGATATGGAAATGCATAAAGGAGATCGAAGTCCCATAGAAGACAGACCCGGGAAACCTAGGATGGAAACTCCAGGATCCAAAAGGCTCAACACTGAGTTTTCTTTCTTCTTTTATGCACAGGTTTTTTGCTCACCTGTGTTGAGACTAACATTGGACCGACTGCTGATGAGGAAGACCTCAATCAAATTGATGTCTATACTGTGCTGAATGATTGCACTGAGGGCCTCTGCTGTGAAATGCTCTACTTCTTGCGACATAATTTTTATTTGCCTAACTTCAGGAGGTCCTACCAAAAAGCCTCAAGGTTATCTTGGGGCTAGAGGAGCTTCCCTTCCTTGTCACACCAGTATCCTTCTGTAGGAAACTGGCTCTATATATACTACATCAAAATGAGGTATAGTGTGTATAGAGTCCAGGTCACCCCAGAGGTAGCCAAAGGTTTAAGTTAGATAGAACCTTACTCTCTAATTGTGGTAGCATGGCTGAGCAGTAAGGTAGAATCAGAGGAGAGTGTAAAGCGTTTGATGTACACAGACAGCAAATTAATTCACACACTCAATAACTGAACTCTAGGCCAATTGTGTTTGTATAAAAATATATACTGTTTTATTTTCTAGAAACAAGCAAGGATGGCACAGGTAAGCATTAAATACTTTTCAGTAATAAGTTACTGGATATAGAACAGTTTGAAAATGCAATAGAAATTGTACTTTGATTTACAGGGGATGCAATAAGCTGCAACACTTAGCAAATACAGTACTTTGAAATGAATTGTCTTTTTCAGTAAATTACATGTGAGTTACTTTTTACCTTACTTTTCTAACTCAGTGCTGGATACCTAGATTCAGCACTGGGACATTTCCTGGAAACAGGTAAGTAATTACGTTTTGGTTATTCGCATGAGTTTTAAGGAATATGTTTAGATTTCAAAACTCCACGCTGACATTTTTTGGAGAAAAAGTGTCCATGTTATCCTATGGAGGAAAAACAGGTTAACGGTTCACAGGTTAGTAATCAACTGTGGGAGTTAAGGTTCTGGGGTTAGACACAGGGGTCTCCCAGGGTCAGTGATGCACTATTGTTGCACCCTCAGCGGCACTAGGGCGGCCGGGTGCAGAGTGTTGAGGCCCAATGTTATCCAACGGGGGATAGGGGGCTTACAGTTGGTGGCTTCTGGCAAGCAGGCCACTGGGTTGTTGAGGCAAAGCTCCTAGGGTTAAGGTCAGGGCAAATGGGGAAACAAAGTAGCACAAAAGGTGCACCTTCAGCGGCACTGGGGAGGCTGGGTGCAGAGTGCTATTTCGACTTCGGCCGCCCTGTTCTTTTCTAAGGAGAACCTCCGTTTGCAAAAGCACTGCAGGCAGGGAGACTAAGGACTTCCGGGTGTGACCACCCCTTTGAGAGTTAAATTGGGAAGTTAGGGGTTGGTTAGGCACTGCTGGTTTGGGCATAAAAGGCTGTGGGGCGTCGGGTGCATGGGTGCCTTTTGGGGTCGGATCTTCTTATCAGCTCCTGGTCAAGGTTAGGGGGGCCTTCAGGATTTAGGCTGCAGGCGTCGGCTGGAGGCTTGAGTCAGGGCAGGGGACGCCGGATCTCGGGTCAGGATCGCCAGGGTGTCCTCCTCATGGGTTTTTTCCACTCAAGCTCGGGCTGGGTTCGTTGGGTGCAGAGTGGGCTGGATTCGCAGTCTCTGGCGGGCACCAGTAGCTGCAGTTTGAACAAATCCGGTGTTCACAGGGGATGCAGTCTTTAGAAGTGAAGGCAGGCTGATACTCCGGGTTTCTTGAGGTTGCTGGCTGCAGGACACACCAGGATTTCGCAGGAGCAGGTTCGAGGGGGAGACAGGCCGGCAGGCCTGGGACAAGTCAGCGGGCGTGATCCTCTTGTTAACTCTGCACAGCTCTTCACTCCTTCTTATCTTCTGTTTTGTTTCTTGACTGGATCTGAGGAAGGAAGGTTTAGGGTGCCCCCTTAATACTAGATTTAGGGGTGTTACAGGTAGGTAAGGGCAGGGACTAATGGGTCCCTTCCCTGGGGTGGGTACACCCCCTATCGTGCCACCCTCCAGTGGGAGGGGGGCAGGAACTTGTCCCTGGTAGGCTTGGTCCCCCCATCCTCAAGATGGCGGGGGCTCGAGGTTGTGATTAACCTCGCCTCCCCCACCTGAGGGGTGGAGTTGGCAGAGGTGGGCACACCTCTCTTACTCGCTTGTTTTTCCCGGCGGTTCTCCCACCCAAAGTGAGGGGTAGAACCAGTGGGGACCAGTTGCTGAAAGCAGCAAATGGTCTGAAGAGGCTCACAAAGGCGGTATGCCTTTGAAGCTTCTCCTTCGTGAACCCTGCCCATCCTGGGGGAAGAGGCTTGGCACCTTGTCCCAGGATGTGCATTGTTTCAGGCCCCTGAGACCAGCAAGCTCTCGACCCAGGGGTCCAGAAACATGTCTGATGGTGGCAGCCTTAGCAGCCACTCGGTCAGGTCACTAGGAGTTGGCCGAGTTTCGGGGGCATCTCTAAGATGCCCTCTGTTGTGCATTTTACATTAAATCCCACACTGGCATCAATGTGGGTTTAATGTGCTGAGAAGTTTGATAATAAACTTCCCAGTCTTCAGTGTAGCCATTATGGTGCTGCGGAGTTCGTAATGACACCCTCCCAGCACCCTTACAGTGCCCAGGAATGGACTTGGGCACTGTAGGGGTACAGGGCTCATGCACCTGTACCCTCACCCTCACCACTGCCATAGGGCACCCAGCTAGAGGGGTGACTGATGTATGCAAGGGCAGTGGTTTGTGGGCATGGCGCACAGGGATGTGTCAAACAACGTGCTTCCAATGGTGCATTAGTCGCATCCCCCTGGGCACACAAGTTAATCTCCTCTATTTGGAAAACGAGAATTCCACACTGATTTGAATTTGAGTTAATTCTTGTTTATATTCATATATTTCTTGAATTCATCTTTCATTCAATAATTCATGTTCAGTATCACATATATTTACTGTGACATCATTGCTGTCATATACTCCAATGCATTTCGGGCATACTGACGGCCCTTCCTCAGGGAGCAGCACTATAGGATCAAACAATAAAATGTAATGTTATCGACAACACAATAAATAGTAAATAAAATAAACATATGAGCCATGTAGTGTATAGATATAATACCCAAGTGATAGTACAACATATCCAAAAAACGCTATTTTAATGTGTTGTAAATCCGTGAACTAAACAAAACCTAATCCCCATAACACGAGGCAAAACTTACATGAAATCCATTCTTGGCCTCGAAAATAGCGTCAATCTGAAATGTGGTAAAAGCGAACAAATTAGCCAAATGTATTCTCACATCTTGATAAAAAGCTCTAAACATCATCAAAACCACCTAATAACTAACCTGCGTGTATGTATCTACTCGTTTTCGTGCTACCGTGTTTCACAAAAATCCTTCTTCTCGGAATGCCGCTGTTGCTGTTTGTTTAATTTGATTGTGGTTTTATTTAAAATGATTGTGATTCACTATACATTATTGTATTCACTTCAAACCTGTATTCCGGTTATTATTACCATAGAGTTGTTCTATGTATGTGGACATACTGGTGATATTTTTGTTTCTAGTCTTTGGTAATTCGAGTCTTTTTTTTTATTTGTTCTGCATCATTGGGAACTAATCATGATTGAGCTCCATACTCACCGGCAGAATAGTCTGTTCTCTCTGCCAGTGATGACGTTACCGGTCAGATGATCGCTTATTTAGCCAATCATAGCGCCTGCAGTTTACTAACACGGAAGCGCGTTCGGCGTTCCGAGGCGAAGGATTTTTGTGAAACACTGTAGCACGAAAACGAGTAGATACATACGCGCAGGTTAGTTAGTAGGTGGTTTTGATGATGTTTAGAGCTTGATATTAAGATGTGAGAATACATTTGGCTAATTCGTTCGCTTTTACCACATTTCAGATTGACGCTATTTTCGAGGCCAAGAATGGATTTCATGTAAGTGGTGCCTCGTGTTATGGTGATTAGGTTTTGTTTAGTTCACGGGTTTACAACACATTAAAATAGCGTTTTTTGGATATGTTGTGCTATCACTTGGGTATTATATCTATACACTACATGGCTCATATGTTTATTTTATTTACTATTTATTGTGTTGTCGATTACATTACATTTTATTGTTTGATCCTATAGTGATGCTCCCTGAGGAAGGGCCGTCAGTATGCCCGAAATGCATTGGAGTATATGACAGCAACGATGTCACAGTAAATATATGTGATACTGAACATGAATTATTGAATGAAAGATGAATTCAAGAAATATATGAATATAAACAAGAATTAACTCAAATTCAAATCAGTGTGGAATCCTCATTTTCCAAATAGAGGAGATCAACTTGTGTGCCTAGGGGGATGCGACGAATGCACCATTGGAAGCATGTTGTTTGTTAAATTGAGACGTTCACTGGACGGAGGACGTCACCCGTGGAGCACCATAAACATTCTTAACTTAAATACCATACAGTAGAAGAATAGGCTGTGCACCTGACACAAATCAATTGGATGTATCGTATTTCCGCGCACAGGGATGTGTGCCATGTCGACTCTTCACTTTGTTCTGCACCAAGACACACAGCCTGCAAAGGCAGTGTGAGTGTCCGGGTACAGGGCCTCTAAGGGTGGCATAATAAGTGCTGCAGCCCTCAGAGGCCTTCTCTGGTCACAGTGCCCTGGGTACCTGTGGTACCATTTACCAGGGGCTGACATGTGGCCAGAGATGCCAATTCGGTTTAGGCTTCAATGCAGTTTTAGGGAAGGAACAGAGGCACTGGGTACCTGATTAGCAGGAGCCCATGGCACACTCAGCCAAAGAACATCAGCAATTCAGCAAAAAGTGGGGGCATACCATGCAAGAAATAGGGACTTTCTTACACCTTCTATGTTGGGGTTTTGAATTTGAGTCTTTGAAGGGATTGAGAGGTTCGAGGCATTTTAACTATTTTCTTGGCTTTGTCAAACTTACGTTTGTTCTTACTCAAAATGCATCATTCTACTGCTGTAGCTGCTACTACCAGATCCCCTAAGTTAGAGGATATTCAACATAAAGGCATAGATATAAGGAGAGAATGCTCTGAGACATCTTGACTACAGGGCATTTGTATTTTCATCAGGTTTGGCAATGACTCAGGCTGCACATGTGGATTCTCGCTTGGGTCATAGCATTAAAGAGCCTGTCAATATAAATGAAAGTACCTGGCAAGTACACACAGTGTCGCATGGAGTTATAGATTAAACATGTGCAGCACTTTTTCAGGGTACAAGGCCTGGTCCGGATTGGTGATGCTGGAGGACAGAAAGTAATATGCCCTCTCACACGTGTGGCCACATGTGAAATAGGGAAGCTTTATGACTTAAACCAACGATAAAGATGAGAATATCACGTTTCCAGAAATTTCCAGTCATAATGCTCAGGGACAGGAAAGAAATAGCAAATGAGCTTCAAATGAAGGGGAGGGTAACACCTTTCAGAGTAAGGCACACCAGTAAATACTCCAGACAGAAGGTAGAGTCATGCTCATCACTTTGCCTTACAGGAGCCATGCACTGCATAGATCTTGAGTATTCAGTACCCCCTTTGCTCTGTGGGAACACAGGAAAGAAAAGTGTATTGGGAAGGTTTGGTTGTCTTTGATTTCTGCACATGATTTGCCTAAACCTATGAGTTAATATTGGATGCTGGAGGAGCTTTGTCACAAGTCCAGGGCTATTGGTGTGAACTGCCTCTCATATACCAAGGCCCCTGTTGGTAAAACGGAAAATGTTCCCTGTTTGCAGCATGAGCACCTTTAAAGAGGTGTGCTTGGCACAAACTGAGAAAATGTGCCCTATTGTAATGAATGCACTGCCCTCGGCAGCCATGAACGTGCGCTGCGTTTTGGTATGTATGAATTCCAACATGTTAAAGAATTGTAATTTGGAAATGCGAATACATATCGAGTCGGTAATAGGATGGGGCTTGTTTAGGGCGTTCCTTCCTGAAATGTTTTGCGACAGATGCAGTTGCGAAACATTCACATTCTACCACCTACTTGAAGTAGGTGGTAACTTATTTGCAAATGAAAAGGGGTCCTCACTGCACTCCTTCCCCTTTGTGAATGCTCTTAAAAATGTTTTTTTAAGAGTAGTCACCCGTTTTTCTTTAAGGAAAACTGGCTGCATTTTCAAAACAAATATTGCTTAGTCTAAAAGCAATCTGACATGATGGTCTGCTGACCCCAGCAGCCCACTATCCCTGTGATGTTATCGATTGCTAATTGCGACCTGCCACATTATTATTAATGAGGTAGATCGATAGGCGGCCCATTAGGAAACACTAAATGAAACTCATGGGGTTTCATACATTCAAATAGCGATAACCTAATTGCGAGAATCAGAGTTAGGTAATTGCTATTTGAAATGATACATGTGGCCCTAAGCCATTCCCGGTAACCTTTTGTCCTGCTATATAAATGGCCTCCTGCAGAAATTACAGTCCCTTAACTTAACAGTCTTTGTAAATGGTTATGATATCAGAGCCCTGCATGAAATATGAGCAGAGCTGTCCGATTATGGGATTTATTGAGCATTGGAAGCCAGCCCTTGGTGGTCTGTCTGTATATACCTTAGTGAAACTGTAATGGAACACTGACCCGATAACATTTCAAGAGATCTGGCTGCAAGGAATCGAAATCAGCAACTGGAAATTACCGTGTCCCCTCTTGTTGATCAATATTTGTCAGTCCGGGTGCAAGGGAGAAGAGGCCTGACCCTCTGTGACTTGACCAGGGATTACCCCCAAGCAGATTGTATGATAACCGGGGACTTCAACACTAACCTTTTCCAAGACTGCCAAGAGGATCCTGATGAGACCTTCCTGGGACCACCATGAATAGTGTTGAACAACTGAGGGGCCTGCCACGTTGCCCACTAAGAGAGATCCTGTTCCTGTAACTCAACATTGTGGGCTTTAAAGTATTGAACAGTAGGTTCCCACAAGACATACCACCAAACTGATCAAGAACCGATGGTAAAACCTGTTCTTACCTAGACTAAACCATATGCAATATAGAAATCTTACCCTCAGTAGAAAGCTACGCTATTTATCCGCGCCCTCAAACCATCACAATAAACTCCGACGTGCCTTATCACGGTTTTGCCAGACCACATGCAAAGGAATACATACTGAGAACCTCAAGCGCCTTAACTGGAGTGAAGCCATTAGTGATGCCATCAAGGTTGAATGCACTAAACTAGCAGCTGAAGTAAAGTGTTACAGATTAGCACATGGACAAGCTTTATGACCAGGCTACTAAATTTCCATGTCCAGCTCGGCGGCACTGCCCAATCAAGCCAGCCATCGTCTTGACAACGATCCGGGGCCTAAAGAAAGACGTTAACTTGGTAATGAGGGGGAGCCCAAAAGAACCTGATCGAAGGAGTTAATTGACGCATTTAAGCTAGCGCTGAAAAAATACAGACAGGCAATTCAACCAGAGTTTCGAATTGACTTGAGAATTTTTCATTCTCAAACTCTTGAAACCTAGTATGCTCCTTAATAGAGGACAGACATTAGTGTTATGCAAAACTGTTGTATAGCATTCTTAAATGTACATCTTGCTGCTGTTATTTTGCGCGCCAGCCCTTTACCGCTGTCAATTTAGATTCTTGTATCTACATTTTGTTACAACGAAATACCAAATTTTCTTATTTTGACATTTTATGGTAGAGTGTATTTATATTGGATTTGAGATTTTATACCACTTGTATGTGTTTTGAAATGTGTTGCAATGGTTTTAATTAATCGTATACAAATAAAGAATACCAAAATTGTAGAAAAAAAACTGCATAGAATAGTGAGTTTGTTCGTGTATGCCCTTGCAACAGGAAGATCACTGAAGAAGCAGGCTATCATAGATGACTTATAACCATATTTCAATAGTATAATGATAGTGACAATCACTGGGAAATATTTTGAGATCAAGATAAGCAGCACTTCAGCATCTAGATGGATTAGAAAAAGTGTAGCTTTAAACCTGTCCTGCCAACTGCTAGATTGCATAGAGAGGTAAGAGCTAGGTTGTATGGAGAGTATATAAATAGACTAGTATACCCCCTTGTTGATTGGAGATAGAGAGGTGGGAAAGATTGAATGCAAAAGAAGAAACAAACCAGAGAAGAGTGGTGCTTCAAAACACAATGATTATGCACATGATACAGACTGGAAAATGTGATGGAGGAGAGAAATTATCATTTTAAAGAGTTAGAGTATAATAATTGACCGCTCCTGTACTGTAGTAAAGTGAGGGGAACACACAGTGTCAGTCAAGAGGTAATTATGGCTAACTGTATGAACAACTCCAATCTTTCAAATGGCTTTCGCCTCTTTGACTCATGAGCAATAACAGTTTATTGCCTGACGGAATATATATGAAAGTCAGTACTGTGAACTGTGAAGAGTATAACACAGTGCTTTTTGATTTTGATCTTTTATGATATGTGGTTTAATTCGATTAGACAGGTTTATTTGTAATGCTCATGATATTGTGTATATAAAATAAAATCTTTGAAGCAAAAATAAAATAAAAAAAGCAATTTGGAATATAACCATGACCATTTGGTATGCTACTTATTTTCTGTTTAATAGAAAAATAACATATCAAACATGTTAACCTTAATTATTATTTTATAGGCAAAAACAGCTCTTGGGGAACATTTAATCAACATTGGTATCAACCGAGACAACGTATCTGAAATTTTACAGATATTTATGGAAGCACAATTTGGACAAACTGAACTTACTGAAAGCTTAAAGACCAAAGCTTTTCAGGCACACACTCCATCCGAGAAAGCATCAGTACTTGCCTTCCTTGTTAATGAGTTAGCTTGTAGCAAAAGCGTGGTCAGGTAAGCCATTTGCATTTAATGTGCATTAGTGACCTGGAGTGTTCTTCTGATATGCAGTTGTAACTGAACAGAGCCAAATGGATGAATCCACTAACATTTGCACTGCCAATGGCACAAGATTGGATATATACTGCATTAAATTTTACAACTCTAGACATTTATGCAGAAGTGGGGTATATGTCAATGGAAATATTAAATAATCACAAAGCTATGTGTGTGTGTGTGTATATGGCAGTAAAACTCATAGTGAAACTTGTATTGAATTAATGAATTACAAGATTTTGTAAAGCACTCAGTTGCTTCAAAGAGTGTCCCACAGCTAGTGACTAACAGCAGAAGGATATTGAACTAGTGCGAATAACCATTTTTTAAACTTTTTTATAAAACTAGACTCAGAGGTTAGAGAGCGAAGTTCAAGCAGAAGCTGATTCAAAGCCTTCAATCAATCAATCAATCAATACATTTATAGAGCGCGCTACTCACCCGTGAGGGTCTCAAGGCGCTAAAGAGAGGGGTGCTGTCATTGCTCAAATAGCCAGGTCTTGAGATGCTTCCTGAAGGTGAGGTGGTCCTGGGTCAGTCGAAGGTGTGCGGGGAGTGAGTTCCATGTCTTTGCGGCCAGGTAGGAGAACGACCGTCCTCCAGCGGTGATTCTGTGGATCCGTGAGACGGTGGCGAGGGCCAGACTGGCTGAGCGGAGCTGGCGGGTGGGGGTGTAGAACGAGAGGCGGTCGTTGAGGTATTTGGGTCCTTTGTCGTGGAGCGATTTGTGTGCGTGGGTGAGGAGCCTGACCGTGATCCTCTTGTTGACGGGGAGCCAGTGCAGGTTTCTTATGCGGGCGGATATGTGGCTGTGGCGGGGGATGTCGAGGATGAGTCTGGCAGAGACATTTTGTATGCGCTGAAGTCGTTTCTGGAGTTTGGATGTGGTTCCTGCGTAGAGGGCGTTTCCGTAGTCTAGTCGGCTGGTGACGAGGGCCTGGGTCACGGTCTTTCTGGTTTCTGTGGGGATCCACCTGAAGATTTTTCGGAGCATGCACAGGGTGTTGAAGCAGGATAAGGATACTGCGTTGACTTGCCTGGTCATCGAGAGGGAGGAGTCCAGGATGAATCCTAGGTTACGTGCGTGGTCCGTGGGAGTGGGCGCGGAGCCCAGCGCTGTGGGCCACCAGGAGTCGTCCCAGGCGGAGAGGGATTGTCCGAGGATGAGGACTTCCGTCTTGTCTGAGTTCAATTTCAGGCGACTGAGCTTCATCCATTCTGCGACGTCTTTCATTCCTTCCTGGAGGTTGGTTTTGGCGGTTGCTGGGTCCTTGGTGAGGGAGAGTATCAGTTGGGTGTCGTCGGCGTAGGAGATGATGTTGATGTTGTGTTTGCGTGCGATGGCGGCGAGGGGGATCATGTAGATATTGAAGAGGGTTGGGCTGAGTGAGGAGCCCTGGGGTACGCCGCAGCTGATCTTGGTGGCCTCAGAGCGGAAGGGAGGGAGGCGGACTCTTTGGGTTCTGTCGGAGAGAAATGATGTAATCCAGTCCAGGGCCTTTCCTTGGATCCCAGTGTTGTAGAGGCGGGTTATTAGGGTGCGGTGGCAGACGATATCAAAGGCTGCCGAGAGGTCTATGAGAATGAGGGCGGTGGTTTCTCCGTTGTCCATCATGGTCCTAATGTCATCGGTGGCTGCGATGAGAGCGGTTTCGGTGCTGTGGTTTGCTCGAAATCCGGACTGGGACGGGTCGAGCGAGTTGTTTGTCTCGAGGAATACGGACAGCTGTTTATTGACTGTCTTCTCGATGACTTTGGCCGGGAAGGGAAGAAGAGAGATGGGGCGGAAGTTCTTGAGGTCTCTGGGATCCGCCGTCGGTTTTTTCAGTAGGGCGTTGATCTCTGCGTGCCTTTAGCTCTCCCGGAAGGTGGCTGACGTGAAGGAGCTGTTTATGACGCTCCAGAGGTGGGGTGCGATGATGCTGTCTGCTTTGTTGAAGATGTGGTGGGGGCATGGGTCAGAGGGGGATCCGGAGTGGATGGTGTTCATGACGTGGGTGGTGTCTTCCGTGCTGATGGGTGTCCATGCGTTGGGGGTGGTGGTAGGGGTTGTTGGTTCTGTGATTGGAGGCGGAATTCGGGGTCCGAAGCTTTTGTGTATATCTGCGATCTTACGGTGGAAGAATGTGGCGAGGGAGTTGCAGAGGTCTTGTGACGGTGTGAGGTCGTTGTTGCTGGCGCTGGGGTTGGAGAGTTCTTTGACGATGCTGAAGAGTTCCTTGCTATTGTGGGTGTTCTTGTCCAGTCGCTCTTTGAACGATGTCCTTTTGGTGGTGAGGATCAGCTGGTGGTGTTCGCGGGTGGCGTTTTTGTGGGCTGTCATGTTTTCTGAGGTCCGATCGTGGCGCCAGGTTTTTTCGAGGGTCCGGTAGGATTTCTTTGATTCTTTGAGGGTGTCTGTGAACCATGATGTTTTCCTGTTGCCGGTCTTGCCTGGGGTGTTCTTCAGTGGGGCGAGGTCGTCAGCGCAGTTGGTGATCCATTGTGCGAGGTTGTGGGCTGCGTTGTTGGGGCCAGCGGTGTCGGCAGATAGGAGGAGTGACTACCTCTTCCTTCTGACCTGCCTGATACTAGGAACTACTACGGCCCAAAATTACTGAGAGGAGCGTAAAGATCTAGTTGGAGAGTAATGGCAGAGTCTTGTTGTAAAGAATGATCTTCTTTACTGGTAGCCAGTGCAATGAGCGCAGATGAATAGCCATGGAAGTCTGATGAGTAAGCCTGAGAATGAGCCGGGTGGCCACATTCTGATCAACCTGAAGTTCAGTAATCCTATAATCTGGAAGACCCAAATATTAAACATCAGCATAGTCCAGCCTAGATGTAATAAGGACGCGGACCACTGTCTTCTTAGAAGTCAAAGGAAGAAGGAAAACACATTTCTTTGAAAGCTCAAAGCAGTCCAAAGCATGTTCCGACCACCACGGACACCTACGGTTGAAAGGATAGGAGGTTATCAAACCTTACCCCGAGATTTTGTACAACGGTTGAAGCAGGGCCCTATCGGGCCAAACATTTGGCCACCAATCTGTATGAAAGGCTCCAAATAGAAAAATCTCAGTCTTGCCCATAATACACATCAGGTGACTGGTACAAAGCCTTTAACACTGAAAGACAGGACTTGAGAAGACAATGATCCTAATAAGGTACCCTCTCAAAAAGAGAGGAGAAGCTGGGTGTCATCTGCATAAGACACCACATTTTAGCCAAAGGATTTCACCAAATAAACATAAAAAATATTTGGAATAAAGGAAGAGCCCTGTGGCACACCCAATCGAGAGGGGCTTTGACCCCCATGAAAATGGAGCCAACCAGACAAATTGACAAAGGATAATTCAATCCAATCAAGAGCTTGACCTCCAACTCCAAGCAGTTTGAGGCGGTGATGCGACATGGTATAGAAGGCAGCGGCGAGATCAAGTAAGCTCAATGTCACTTTCCTGCCCAACGGTTAGTTTATTGCATTCATTTACTTCAATTTATGCTGTCTCAGTGCTGTTTTGTGGACGAAAGCTATATTGACTGGGATGAACCATTTTTGTTAGTGTCCAGATAATCCAACAACTGCCTATTTATCAGTTTCTTTTGGATTTTGGAGATCTCTGGAAGGAGGGAAATAGGTCTGAAATTCAACAAAACATTAAGTTCGGCAAAAGGTTCTTTCAGAAGTGAAACCAGTTAAGACTGCTCCCTACTAGAAGGTACAGTGACAGTTCATATAGAAGAATGCAAAAATCTGTTCAGTATAGGATTAACCTCCTCAACCGCCTTAGAATGCAGGAATAAAGGGCAAGGGTCAACTGGCGAACCAGACCTAATTTCCAGAATGGAAGATTCAGACCCATTAATAGAAATGAGGTTGAATCGAAGGAGTGAACAATGCCCATAAACCGTTATGTCTTGTGGGTTCTTCAAAGTTGGCTAATACCGGACACAAAATCAAATTACATTTTATCCCCAAAGAACTCTGATCCCCAACTTATTATACTTAAGACAAACTCTATTATTGTAGTGCTGCGCCAAAGAGACTGACAATGTAGCTCACATTAACAATACATTTACTCAGATGCTTTATGACAGGTGGGTGGCATTTACAGATCACAGTAGTAAAGAGTAACTGGTATTAAATATTAATACAGTAAATGTTTTTAAAGAATTGACATTCAACTGCATCTTCCACTGTGTATTTTTTGTAGTCTGAGTAAAATATTCTTAAGTGTCAATGTGATAGTTGTCTGCTCTTTTCCAGGTGCATTTTTTTTACATTTAGTTCCTCATTCTGCTTCTAGATAAATTAAATATTGAAGCAGGTCAGCAAAATTTCTTGCAACTGCCACCTATTAAAAGCATCACTGCTCTTGGCCTATTGCGCTAAAAATAACGCATAGTTCTTCTTTCCTCTCATACAGTGAGATTGATAAGAGCATTGATCATTTGTCAAACTTGAGGAGAGATAAATGGATGGTTGAAGGCAAACTCCGCAAGTAAGATTTGTTCCTTTCTCATGTTGAGCCTATAGACATTTGTATGCAGTTGCCATGGTTTAATGTCGAACACTATTGAATTGCTTCCTAACGGTCTACATATTTTGTGGTACAGGGCAGTTATAAATCTCTTAAATACTTTGTTAACCTTCTTGTCTTTGGTTACCTCATATGAATGCTGTAGATTATACTGAATGATTTTCTCCTTCTGTTGCTAGAGCCTCCCGTTACCCAATTCTATAAATCAGTTCTCACTATCGCCTTCAGCACTGTGAAAATACTCTTTAATTTCATGTTTTTGTGTTGCATATCCTATATATCATCCCTCCCGAATGATAGCTGAGACCCAGTATTTGCTACTGTGATTTCCGTTATTTGCCCTTTCCACTCCACTGTTGCAGGTCCTCCATTGACTTCTTTTTGTGTGATGCTCATCTTCCTCCTAACTTATATTTTTTGTAGGTAAAAGAAGTTTGTACCCCAGAAATCTCAGCTCTCTATTTGTATGTTGCTGAGTACGCATACCACTCGTTACGCTGCTATGGCATAAAGCTGTGGTAAAAGTGGATACTCCCCCCTGAGTTCCTCTCTGTATATGATATAGGAGTAGTTATAGCACCATTTACACAAATGTGGGCCAGTATATAAGAGGCGAGTCCGCTTCAGAAATGTATCACCCACTCCAGTCTTGCGAACATAAAATCTCACTCAACTGAGTCAAATGCTTTCTTAGAATCTAAACAACTGCTAAAACATTAACATCTATATCAGTTTTCGAAACTGCCTGAGAATTCTGAGATTGTATGCTGGGGTCAGACCCACACTGCTCTGGCAGAATTGGGAAACCACCATTACAACTTGATTATAACCATGCATGCCATTAACACGTATCTTTTACAAAGAATCATTTGACACGAATATGCCTTTTCCACACATGCCCTTACTATGAAATTGGCCAAGCATGTTAGTCATTTTCATTGTAAAGAATGTGTGTGATTACCGTGTTGTACTCTTAGGGGCCAGGAAATGGAGGCTGCGGCAGGGGCGGTTTTAGGGCTTGACCAGGGAAAGGGGCTCTGGCAAGGGGCAGTTTTAGAGCTCATGGCCAGGAAAAGAGGTAGCGGCAGGGGGTGGTTTTAGGGCTCAGGGCCAGGAAAAGTGGGCTGTGGCAGGAGCTGGTTTTAGGGCCAGAAAAAAGCAACAGTTTTAAGGTGCTCAGGGGACAGTGAAGAACTAGCAAGTGACCAACTGGCTTAGTGGTGGAGGTTAGGGACCACCCCCAAGGCCGACTGGAAGCACCGTCCCGGCTTACGGCCGCCCTGCAGAGAGTTTCGACTCCCCCCATCGTGGACTTAGCTTGTAAACAGGACCCTGCAATATGCCACCAGACAAGGGGCTGTGGTAGGGACCAGGAGCCTGTGTGCACCAACTGTAAACAGGTAGAACGGAACCGTGGTGGAATAGCACCAACTTGGCTGCACAAAGACCATTACCTGTCCTAGGTGTTGGAAACTCCTGGAATGCAGCTGGAGATACCAGGCCTGAGGCTGGAGCCGAGGCGGAGGCTGCACTGGAGTGCTATCCACCCACTCTGCTTTTGGCAAGGACACCAGCACTTGAGTCGAGAAGCGATGTCCTTGATTGATCTGGAGCGTGGCACTATAGTGGAAATGATGCCTGGATGCTGAGGAATTACTTTCATGGTGCTTACGGCCAGCTTGCAGAGAGTTTTGGCCGACTCCGCCCATCGCATCCTCAGCCTGCAAGTGTGATACTATCACATGCCACCACATTGGAAGATTTGGAGGGAGAAAGTGTGGGCAGACCCACTTCAGCAGCTGCCCCTCCCCTGTTGTGACCTCCTACAGAGATGCTAAACAAACACATGCACCATCCAACTGGCCAAGGGGTATACACAGCTGGGACCTATCACCCTTGATTGCGTGTGCTTGTGTATCATTTTACTACGCATGTATTGTTACCAACCATGCCCTTACAGCGAAATATTTGCAGTAAAGGCATGCAAGCCATATGCGTTGTAACAATGTTAGTTGCTATGCATGCATGGTAATGATGCATTCATGGTATTGACAGCAAACTAAAGGCTTCTGTGTCTTCTAGATAGCCCTTGATATTTGGTTCCGATGGATTTGTACGTGAAGTGTAGACTTGCATGTAATATTGCTTAAAAAATACAGCAATAAAGACTCCTTCAGAACATGTGGGGCGTAATTTGGTTGCCAAGGACTTATAAGAGCTCTCCCCATATACTCTAGTCCACCACATATTTACCCACATGCCTAACCTTCTTAACCGTAATGAAAGTTTCCCAGTTTTGTGTGCATCGCCCTGAAGGTGTTCTGTTCATTTGTAAGCACAAAAGATTTTTTGGTATCAGATATCTCCCTTTCAAGCTGTGATAGGCCATGACTAACAGACTTCAAGACACCAGCATGTTTCGCTATACTTATTCTGCAAGACTTTGAGACTTTTACTCAAGGTCTCTTCTCTGAGCTGCTCAGTGAGACCCAATGGAAAGTGAAGATTGAAAGAGTGCACAGAGTGGGCCCCATTATGCCGGGTGAAAATTGCCATCCTAGAGATGTGGTGGTCAAGCTGCACTTCTTTAAGGTGAAAGAGCAATAATTCTTCAAGCCGCACGAAGGTCCAATGAGGTCTCCTTCCAGGTAATGTCCTGCTCTATTTCCCAGGACATTTGTAGGAAGCTGTCTCTGTAGGATCGAGGCATGTGGGCTGCTGATTTCATATCTGTGCATAGATCGCCGCCTAGTGTTGGGTCCGGATGATTGCACATTGTTGTCCTGGAAGAGTCTTCGAAGTATCACGAGATAGGTGGCTCCTCCCCTGGACTACAGTGCGCATGGGCATCTCCTCCATCCTCAGATTGTTTTTTTCCGCCATTGGGTTCGGATGTATATTTGTTAACTCAAGTTCGGAATCGATAGAAAACTTTATATTTGGCCTGAAGGCCTCTAGGTATCGTCGGTACTGTCTTTGCGATCGGTGCAGAGTACTCGTTCCAGCTCAATCCTCGAGCCGGACGTCGAGAAGAGCCGCGTGGCTATTCAGCACTAAGGCCCGGTCGACGCCAGAGGCCCTATCGACGATCGATGATGGAGCGGAGCCCATTCAAGAGATGTCTCGTTTGCAACTCCAAGTATCCTCACATCGATGTCCACCCGGTGTGCAAAAAGTGCCTGTCTCCGGATCACGATGAAGCCAGCTGTATGGCTTGTTCGCGGTTCCGATCCAAAAAAACACTTTGCCTTCGACGCGCGGCGCGGAAGGAAGCCCAGCAGACGGCACCTGACCCAGTGAACATCTTCGATGCTGAGGAAGATGAGGGAGTCGAGCAGGAGGTTCAAGGGAACCTGTTGGATCCTGCATCGGAGATTGACTCCAGTTATGACGCAGAGGATGAGGAGATGGTGGAAAATGAAGACGTCGTTGACGAGGTAGGAGATGACGATGAGGCCTTTGGGGCCGTAGAAGATAGCTCGAGTGAGGAGCTAGTCCCAACCGTTAATATGGGGGCTGAGACTAAAACACTATACGGCTCAGGTCGAGGGATCACCACAAGGCCTTACCCAAGATCAAACGCATAGTTCTACAGCCTCGCTTCAAGGCCCGGCTACGGACAATTCAAAAGAGCCATCGGTTGATCGATCGAAATCGAAACCCAAAACATCGGTGACTACAAAACCGAAAGCACCGGAAACAAAATCGAAACCAAAAGTACAACTTACTTTGGTCGGATCGAAGGCTTTTGAAGCATCGGCTCCGACGAAACAAAAGAGTGCTATCGACCCGGAGAGGTCGCTAAAGAGTGTCGACCCGAAGACCGGGGCACCGAAGAAGAAGGTCAAGGAAATCGACCCAAAAAAGTCGGCGCCAAAGACCGTCGACACAAACAAAGGACTCGACACACAGAACGTTCTCGATCCTAAACGTCGACTCGACAAAGCAAAGGTCAGCAAAGACCTCGAGCCCAAAACAAGCAGTGGCTCTAAGGACCCCGTCGAGTCAACACAACCATCCGCCTCTTTATCAAAGCAGGTGTCGGACTCGCTGCAGCGCATTAAAGAGAAAGCTATTGCTGTCGGACCGAAGGCCACTCCACCCCCAAAGACAGTCAGTAAAACTCCAAAGGCGTCGGCACCGATTAAGTTTGTACTGCCGACGCCGGTGACACCTAAGGCGTTCGCCCCTAAGACGGGCATTGAGGCTACCAAAAAAGTGTCCATGGGGCAAAAGCCTACAACTACTGAAGGGGCCACAAAGCATCGCCAGCCTCTACAGAAAGATCAGTCGAGGCAATTTATCGACGCTGAGACTGGTAGACTTTCCATTTACAAGCGAAAGATCGCCCCAGAACAGCCTATGGGGTCGTATAAAATTCCATTAAAGAAAAATAGGGATTCTGCGACAACACCTCTTCTTTTTGAACCTCTACAACAATATGGACAAGAACCTGATCCTTTTTCACCCACACATTCAGGTGTGGATGTAGGGGATTGTGACAATGAGGATGACAGTTATCCTGTAGATACTGATCCAGAAGACCACACTGAACCCTGGGCAGACACTGTTGACCCAGGGGAGCCACAAAATGCCCCTGACAGTCATATCTATGCTGTTAAAACCTCACCTACAGAAGACATGGCTGCGTTTAACGCGATTATTGAGAGGGCATCAAAAAATCACGATGTCCAGCTCCATGCTGACCCTATTGAAGAGGACTTTTTATTTGACACCTTCTCAACCTCAGAGAGAACTGTCAAGACTCTACCCATGCTAAAAGGTGTCCTGAAACACGCTGGAGACATCTTTAAGGAGACCACAAGGGCAAGAGTGGTAAACCCCAGGATTTAGAAAAAATATAAACCAGCACCTGTGGACCCTACATATATCAGGGGAAAGTTGCCATTGGACTCTCTGGTTGTTTCAAATGCTCGTAAAAGAGCAAACTCGCAGACCACGGGTGATGCTCCTCCCCCTGACAAGGAGTCTAAAGGGCTAGAAGCCTCAGGTAAAAGGGTGGCAGCTCAAGCCGCCAATGTCTGGCGCATCTCCAACACACAGGCACTCTTAGCCAGATACGACAGAGCTCATTATGATACACTTTCGACCCTTTTACAACACCTGCCAGATGAGTATAAGGAGGCAGCAGAAATGCTAATACAAGAAGGGAAACTTATATCCAACGCAGCTATTAAATGTGCGCTAGACGCAGCAGACACTGCAGTCAGGGCTATTAATACAAGCGTTATGTTACGAAGACATGCCTGGCTGAGAATCTCCGGCTTCAAGCCTGAGATACAAACCACCATACTCAATCAGCCAGTTAACCCTGATTACTTATTTGGCCCAGAAGTGAACACCACCTTAGAAAAAATTAAAAAGGACACGGAGACTGCAAAGTGTATGGGGGCTCTACAGTCGCAGCAGCTATGGGGTGGTTCTTTTCGTCGCTCCTACAATAGAGGAGCTTCCAGAGGCCAGGTGTCCCAGCAGACACAGTACAGTAAAGGAGGCACGCAGACCACCTACAACAAGAACAATAGGGGTGGCTATCGTGGAAACAGCACCAAGGGCAGAGGTCGTGGAAACAACAGCTCCCGATCCTCCGCCACTAACAAACAGTGACGTCTTGTCACTACCCCCGACCATATAACACCGGTCGGGGGAGACTACAGCAGTTCCTGCCGGTCTGGAAATCCATCACTACAGACAGGTGGGTGAGGCAGCTTATCCAGTACGGTTATTGTCTGGAGTTAACATCCACTCCACCCAACATACCCCCAAGACACTGTCCTATGTCTGCAGAGCATATACAGTTATTGCAGCAGGAGGTAGTCAGCATGCTGCAAAATGGAGCCATAGAGCTCGTGCCTGTAGGACAAAGAGGTACAGTGGTGTACTTGCTGTACCTCCTGATCCCAAAAAAGGACGGGTCCCTCAGACCCATACTGGACCTCAGGCCTCTGAACCAATACATCTTGTCAGAACACTTTCACATGCTCACATTACAGCAGGTTCTACCGTTACTCAGTCAGGGAGATTTCCTCGCAACACTAGATCTAAAGGAAGCATATTTCCATATACCGGTACACCCGTCACACAGAAAGTATCTCAAATTTACCATTCAGGATCAGCATTATCAGTTCAAAGTCCTCCCTTTCGGCATAACAACAGCACCCAGGGTGTTTACCAAGTGCCTGGCGACAGTAGCTGCACACCTACGGAGACAGAACGTTCACGTCTACCCTTATCTGGACGACTGGCTTATCCAAGCAAAGTCGGCCCAGCAAAGTGCTACCCACATGTCCCACACCATTCACCTTCTTCACAATCTGGGGTTTTCACTGAATTATCCAAAGTCCCACCTTCAGCCTGCCCACGTACGGCAGTACTTGGGCGCGACAATAGACACTCTGGCAGCCAAAGCACAGCCAAATTCAGTGAGGATCAACAGCATGCAATTGCTGATACGGAAATTCAAACCACAACACTCGCTTCCAGCACGAGTGTTCATGCAGTTGATAGGCATGATGGCCTCCTGCATTTTCATAGTCCCGCACGCGAGACTACACATGCGTCCGCTTCAGGAGTGCTTAGCACGTCAGTGGAATCAGGCTCACGGACAATTGAAAGACCTATTGTTGGTGACCGGTCGTGCATACAGCTCTCTGCATTGGTGGAACCCACAAAACCTTTGCAAGGGCCGACCGTTCCAAGAGCCTGTACCACGGATAATACTGACAACGGACGCATCTCTCCAGGGATGGGGAGCTCATGTACTCCACTACACAGTGCAGGGACTATGGACGACACAGCAGAAAAAGATGCACATCAACCTTCTGGAACTGATGGCAATCTTCATGGCGATGAAAGCATTCAAAGTACATTTGTGCAACAAAGTAGTGTTGATCCGGACGGACAACATGACTGCCATGTACTACATACAGAAGCAGAGAGGTACACACTCTCCACAGTTGTCTCATCTGGCTCAGAGCATGTGGAAGTGGGCCATTCAGAGAAACATCTTCCTCATGGCAGAACACCTCCCAGGCAAGGACAATCAGATGGCGGACCTGCTCAGCAGGCACAGCCACCAAATGCATGAGTGGGAGATACATCCATCAGTACTCCAACCGTACTTCCAGCAGTGGGGTCATCCAGAGATAGACCTATTCGCCACAAGGGAAAACGCAAAATGCCAAAGCTTTGCCGCCAGGTCCCCACACCCACAGTCGCAGGGCAATGCGATATGGATGAACTGGTCAGGCATATTTGCGTACGCTTTTCCCCCAGCACCGTTAATACCGCTGGTGGCACGCAAACTGAGGCAACACTCAATGACTCTAATCCTGGTTGCTCCAACGTGGGCACGCCAACCATGGTACACCACGTTTCTAGAACTCTCCGTGGTACCGCATCAAAGGCTACAACTCACACCCAGACTTTTGACGCAGAGCCATGGCAACATTCAGCATCCAGATCCGCAACAGCTCAACCTGGCGATCTGGCTCCTGAGGTCTTAGAATTTGGCTACCTCAACCTGCCTCCTGACTGTATGGATATCATAAGGGAGGCAAGAAGGCCCACAACTAGAGCATGTTATGCGTCGAAATGGACGCGATTTGTCATTTATTGTGCCAACAATAACATTAATCCCCTAGATGCATCTACTCACGACATCATCTGTTATCTATTACATCTATACGAATGCAATCTGGCCTATGCTTCCATTCATATACATTTATCTGCAATAGCAGCTTATCTCCAAAACAGGCAGCATCTCTCACTTTTCAGAGTGCCTGCCATCAAAGCTTTTCTGGAGGGACTCAAACAAGTTATTCCTCCCAGACACCCACCGGCACCTGTATGGAATCTGAATGTGGTCCTTACCAGACTGATGGGTCCACCTTTTGAGCCTCTACACTCATGCGAGATACAATTCTTAACGTGGAAAGTGGCTTTCCTAATAGCAATCACATCGCTACGACGAGTTAGTGAACTTCAGGCATTAACTATCCAAGAGCCATTCATACAGATTCACTTCAACAGGGTGGTACTACGCACTAACCCTAAGTTTCTGCCTAAGGTAGTCTCACAGTTCCATATGAATCAAACTATTGATCTGCCAGTGTTCTCCCAGAATCCAGACTCAGTGGCAGAGAGAATGCTCCACACACTAGACGTCAAAAGAGCTCTAATGTACTACATAGATAGGACAAAAGATTTCAGGAAGACAAAACAACTGTTTGTTGCCTTTTCACCACAACACAAAGGCAACCCCATTTCAAAAGCAGGTATAGCCAAGTGGATCGTTAAGTGCATACAGATTTGCTATCACAAGGCTAAGCGCACATTAACAATTCCCCCAAGAGCTCACTCAACACGAAAGTTAGGAGCATCCATGGCTTTCCTTGGAAGCATTCCTTTAGATGAAATCTGTAGAGCAGCCACATGGTCTACCATGCACACATTTACCAATCACTACTGCGTAGATGTGCACTCCAAACAGCAGGCAGCTGTAGGACTGGCTGTTCTAAAAATACTTTTTCAGACTGCTGCAGCTGGCACGGGCAGCCGCCGCTAATAGAGGGACTGCTATATATTCTATGCACAGATATGAATTCAGCAGCCCACATGCCTCGAACCGAATATGCTACTTACCAGTATGCATCTGTTCTTGGCATGTAGGGCTGCTGACATTCATATCGCCTGCCCTCCTCTCCGGCGCCTTTAGCAGCTGCAGCACTCAGAAGTACTCTTAGCATGGTCATCACTTACTGTACTTCACTCCATCTCTGCCACAATGGCGAAAAACAATCTGAGGATGGTGCTGATGTCCATGCGCACTGTAGTCCAGGGGAGGAGCCACCTATCTTGTGATACTTCGAAGACTCTTCCAGGACAACAATGTGCAATCATCCGGACCCAACACTAGGCGGCGATCTATGCACAGATATGAATTATCAGCAGCCCTACATGCCAAGAACAGATGCATACTGGTAAGTAGCATATTCTATACTATACCAAAATGATGTAGAGTGTGCACAGAGTCCAGTGGAACCCCAAAGGTAGCAGAGGTAAAAGTAGATAGCACCTTACTCTCTATTTGTGGTAGTATGGGCGAGCAGTAAGGCTTAATCAGAGGGTAGTGTTAAGCGTTTGTTGTACACACTCAATCAACAAATGATGTCTCACACTTTAAGACTGAACTCAGACCAATTTTGGTTGTATAAAATATTAAGTTATTTTGGGCCCGATGTAGGTAAATTTACATTTACCACTTCATAAATACCGAATCATACCGAATCGGTATTTATGAAGTGGTAAATTAGAGGGGGGGAGATGTAGGTATTTTAGATTCGGTAAATACCGAATCTGTAAGATTCGGTATTTACCGATTCTGTAAATACCGATTCGGTATCCCCCATTGCTTCCTATGGGCCTTGAAGCCCATAGGAATCAATGGGCATTACCGAATCGGTAAATACCGATTTGTGCAGGGGTGCAGGGGGTGTCACTTTGACACCCTCCAGCACCCCAAAAAAAGGCATGTGAGCCATGTGGCACACAGACATGCCCTAAGGGCATGTCTGTCTGTCACATGGCATAGGTGTGCATGCACACATGTGCATGCACACCTGGATTCGGTATTTTAACACCCAATTGGATTGGGTGTTAAAATACCGAATCTGAAGGGCCTGTGGGACTGAAAGTAGTCCCACCTACATCCCAAATTTAAAAAATCGGTAAAATTACCGATTCGGTATTTTTGCGATTCGGTAATTTTACCGAATCGGTAAAATACCGAATCGGACAAAAAAAGGTCCCCTACATCTCAGTAGGCCAAATACCGGTCGGAAACGGCCGAAATCGGCTGTTTCCGACCGGTATTTGGTACCTACATCGGGCCCTTTATTTCTAGAACCAAGCCAAGCCTGGCACAGGTAAGTGAAATAAATGCTTAGCAAAATTTTATGCAATGTTTTACAATTGAATGGGAGTTCAAATGCAATAAATTTAAATACAGTTAAATCAATATGTTGACATTACTGTTCTGATTACTTTTCAGATTAGTTTTTAAGTTACTTATTCTACTCAGTGTGATATGCCTAGATATCACCCTGGGACATGTCCTGGAGAAAAGGTAAGTCCAATCAGTTTTGCACAGTTTTAGTTTTTTAGGTTCTCATACAATTCAACTCCACACTAAAAAAAACTTTCAAGTAAAAACAGTCATAATACTCCTATGGAGAGAAATTAAGATATCGGTTAACAAGTAAGTACTTTTTCTTTACAGTTGTGTTTCTGCGGTTAGAACAAGGGTTCCCCCAGGGTCAAGGATGCACACACATAGCACCCTCAGCGGCACTAGGGCGGCCGGGTGCAGAGTGCCGAGGCCCTATGTTATCCAATGGGGGATTGGGGGCCTCTGGTTGGTGACTGCTCACGAGCAGGTCACAAGGTTGTGAGAGCAAAGCTCCTGGGGTTTAGCTCAGGGCAAAGGGAGTCAGTTTTAGCACCCAAAGTACACCCGCAGCGGTGCTTGGGCCGCTGGGTGCAGGGTGTTGATTTGCTGTTGGGTGCCCTGTTGATTTCAATGGTGATTCTCCGGTTTCAACGAAGGCGGCAGGCTCAGGGACGTAGATCTTCTTAAGGTGACCACAGGTTGAAGAGGTAAGTTGGGATTCCTGGGAATGCTGGGACACCGTCGGTTGGGCCACCCAGGGCTGTGGTACTTCAGTTGCAGGGATGTCTGTAGGCATCCGGTTCTCTTACCAACCCTGGTCACGGGCGGGGGGAGGGTGGGTGAATCCTCCAGAAAGAGGCTGCTGGCTTCGCTGGGAGATTCTAGGCAGGTCAGAGATCACCAGATCTCAGGTCAGGATTGCCCGGGAGACCGCTTTGTGGTGTTGGGCCAATCGAACTCTGGCCATGGGCGTCGGGTGCAGAGTGGTGCAATCTCACGGATTTGGCCGGAGGTGGAGTCTGTGGGTGAGCAAATCTGGTGCTCACGGTAGACAGTCTTTTCTGTGGAAGGCAGGGCAGGCCCTCGGGGTTCTTGGGGTTGCTGGCTGCAGGACACACCAGGATTTTGCTACTGCAGGTTCAAGGTGGGGACAGGCCGGTAGGGCTAGGGCCAAGTCAGTGGGTGTCCTCCTCTTTTAACTTTGGCACGGCTCTTTGGTCCTTCTTCTTCTTTTCTTCTTGATCGGTTTCTGTCTGGGGAGGTAAGGTTCAGGGGTGCCCTTAAATACTAGATTTAGGGGCGTTACTGGTAGGTAAACGGTGGGACTAATGGGTACTTTCCTTGGGATGGGTATACCCCTATTATGCCACCCTCCAGTTGGAGGGGGGCATATGCCTCACTCTAGTTGGCTGGGTCCCCCCATCTGCAAGATGGCGGGGACTGAGAGTTGTACTTCACCTCGCTTCTCCCACCTGAGGGGTGGGGTTGGCAAAGGTGGGCACACCTCCCCTCCTCACTTGGTTTTCACCCTGATTCTCCAGCCCAAAGTGGAGCTCTGACCCGTTGGGGGCCAGTTGCTGGAAGCAGCAGAGGGCCAGGGGAAGCTCACAAAGGTGGCAAGCCTTTGAAGCTTCCACTTCGTAGACCCAGCCCATCCTGGGGGAGGAGGCTTGGCACCTCGTCCCAGGATGTGCATTGTTTCAGACCCCTGAGAGCAGCAGGCTCTCGACTAAGGGGGTCCAGAAACATGTCTGGTGGTGGCAGCTGGTAAGCAGCCACTCTACCTTGACATTCGTGTTAGGTCTTTTTTCAGGGGGCATCTCTAAGATGCCCTCTGTGTGCATTTTTTCATTAAATCCCACACTGTCATCAGTGTGGGTTTAATGTGCTGAGAAGTTTGATACCAAACTTCCCAGTTTTCAGTAAAGCCATTCTGGTACTATGGAGTTCCTAATGAGAAACTCCCAGCACCTTATACTCTTAATGGCATTACTGCACTTACAATGTCTAAGAATTGACTTAGACACTGTAGGGGGACAGGGCTCCTACACCTGTACCCTCACCACCGGTATAGTGCACCCAGCTAGAGGGGTGGTTGACCTATGCCTGGGCAGTGGGTTGCAGGCATGGCACACAGGGATGTGTCAAGACTTGCGTTACCACTGCCGGTGGATAATGTCCCCAGGATGCACTCATGAAACATTTTCAATAAAGTTCGAACAGATGTTCTTGAATTCTTTTTGTTGCGTTTATTCAAATGTTTTTCTCTTCAACAATGATTATATTCATCAAATAACTGAAATAATGCACCCAATGCATTTCGGGCAGTGCCCTTCTACAGGGGACTTAGTTTCTGTGAATGGTAAACATACAGCATCAATTTTGCAATTTTAGTGCCAATACCATTGTTTTGTTATTTTTTAAAGGTTCACTGTTCAATTACTGGTAGGTACCTTATAACGCTGTGGTGTCAAATAAATGATCTTGCGTGTAATCATGCGCATGACTTAATAAAGTTTTCTTGAACAAAAAAGACGAGCGAGAGCACAGGGATCGTGAAACGAAATATCAAAAGATAAGATGACAAAATGTCCATGTTAAATGTGGCCTGAAAGCTGTAATAGAGACATGCAGTATTTAATGGTGAACAGACGAATGCTTGCAACTTAGTGTGTCTTGCAAGAAATAATTAAACGAGGTGGCAAGGTGGTGCGGCTTCAAAATAAATGCACAAGTATATAGTGCTCCGTGTTCTCGTCGAAAAGCGGTTAAAGCGCCACCAAGAATAAATGACTAAGTCTTAGGTAACCGGTTACTTGCACTTCTTAATCGTTTCCCCATGATTGTCATGGAAATTATAGTTTAAAAATATACGGTGTAAGACCTGAAAAATATAAAAACTGCTATAGAAACATATGGGTATCAACGGTTACGCATCAATCTCATAAGCAGCTTGGAAATTATGAGAAAAATAGCTCACAATTCGGGGTTCTGTTACTCGTTGTGTCCCATGCTTTTATAAGTTCGACACAGTCAGCTATATGAAAGAGACACGTTAGTGATAGATTCCTTACCTTAGAATATCCCCAGGCATCAGACTGGATCCGGAATTTTTTCCGCGCCAGCTAGCTCAGATCTGGAGAAGCTCTACCCCTAGTCATTTTTTGACTAAAATTTTGATCTTTTTGATCATTCTTTTTCTTTGAGTCTTTGACTCTATCGGTGCTGGTAGGGATGCCCGGGTTCAAACCCTGCTCAAAGTGCGTCCGGCTGATGTCGGTCACGGACCCCCACCGCTGGTGCCTGAAGTGCCTAGGCCTCGACCATGACGATCGAACCTGCTCCGACTGCCGGGCCCTGACGTCGAAGGCTAGGCGGGAGCGGTCCCGCAAGCGGCTCGAGCTCCGGCAGTCGGTCCCAGCGCAACACTCCAGGTCCCGGTCCCCGTCCCACGGGGGGTCGAGGGACAGATCGCGAGGTCTGAGTCATCGCAGCTCCGGGAGCGGACACCGGTCGTCAGGCTCCAAGTCCTCAGGTAAGAGGCATGAGAGGTCGGAGAGACGTCATCGTTCCTCCGACCTACCCCGACGCTCGCACGATGCGGCCTGGGGTTCGGGCGACACCGCCCACGCGGCTCCGCGGGAGTCGCAAGCGTTGCCGCCTGCCCCATACCTTCGGGCCCCTGGGCACGGCGCGATGCCGGAGGAGATCGAGCGGTACCTCATGGCCATGAGGTCCCTCCCTCCTCAGTCGGGTTCCGTGGCGCCTCCTGGCCCAACGGTCCGACTGGAGGCCCTAGCGGGTCGGGTGCTTCGCCCCGACACCGCCGGGTGCTTCGGTCTCGGCGCCGCAGGACCTCACCGGACGGGTCTACATATAGTGTAGTGTTGACGAAGGCAGCCAAGGCCTTACACCTTAAGCTCCCCGTCGCGGCCGTGAGGACTAACCTCCTCACTGAGGTCCTCAAACCGCAGTCAAGCTCCAGCGAGCCTCTGCTGCCGTTCAATGAGGCCTTATGTGACGTTCTTGTGGGCACTTGGTCCAAGCCCGCCACAGGCCCGCCTGAGGATAGGAACGTGGCCAGACGCTACCGCCCGGCCCCGGGCGACCCGTGCTTTTTGTCCACCCATCCCACCCCCGAGAGCCTGGTCATCCAGGCCTCCAATTCCCAGACCGCGTTCCCGTCGGCCCCGCCCGACAGGGAATCCAAGAGATACGAACAGTTTGGGAAGAAGGTGTTCTCGTCTGTAAGTTTAGGACTGCGGTCTGTAAATACCGCCTGTCTCTTGAGCCGCTACACCCACACTCTGTGTGACACGGTTGCGGAGGTGCTGCCACAATGCCCGGAGGAGGTCCGGGCTAAACTCGCCCAAACCCTTGCGGAGGGCCGAGATGCAGCGCGTTATTCCATCCGGTGTGGGCTGGATACAACGGACTCACTGGGCAAGGCAATGGCAACATCTGAAAGAGACACGTTAGTGATAGATTCCTTACCTTAGAATATCCCCAGGCGTCAGACTGGATCCGGAAATTTTTTGCGTAGCAATACCCCTGCGCGCTGTTAGGCGTTGTCTGCGGCTCCGCGTCCGTCGTCGGCGTCGTGAGCGCCGGGATGACGTCATCGGAGTATATAGACGGCGCCCATGCGCGCTGACGTCAGTTCTTCTTTTTTCCGCGCCAGCTAGCGCAGATCCGGAAGAAGCTCTACCCCCAGTCACTTTTTGACTGAAAACTTTTTTGATCTTTTGATCCTCTACTTAGTCGATTCTCGACTATCGGTGCCAGGGATGCCCGGGTTCAAGCCTTGCTCGAAGTGCGGCCGACTCATGTCGGTCACGGACCCCCATCGCCGGTGCCTGAAGTGCTTAGGCCTCGACCACGACGATCGAACCTGTGACGACTGCCGGGCCCTGACGTCGAAGGCTAGGCGGGAGCGGTCCCGCAAGCGTCTCGAGCTGAGGCAGTCGGCCCCGCGCCGCTCCAGGTCCCGGTCCCGGTCCCACGGGAGGTCGAGGGACAGGTCGCGAGGTCGGAGTCATCGACGCTCCGGGAGTGGTCACCGATCGTCTGGATCCAAGTCCTCAGGTAAGAGGCATGAGAGGTCGGAGCGACACCATCGGTCCTCCGACCCGCCCCGTCGCTCGCTCGATGCGACCGGGGATTCGGGCGACACCGCCCACGCGGCTCCGCGGGAGTCGCAAGCGTCGCCGCCTGCCCCACACCTTCGGGTCCCTGGGCACGGCGCGTCGCAGGAGGAGGTCGAGAGGTACCTCATGGCCATGAGGGCCCTCCCTCCTCAGTCGGTTCCCGTGGCGCCTTCGGGCCGATCGGCTCCGTCTGGAGGTCCTTCCGGGTCGGGCGCTTCGGCCCCGACGACGTCGGGTGCTTCGGCCCCGGCGCCGCTGGCGACTTCGGTCCCGGCGCCGCGCGACCTCGCTGGATCCGGCTCCGGATCCGGGACCTCGCCGGTCGACCTTACGACCTCACCGGCGCCGTCCCTTCAGGTGTCGTCCCCGGCAGCCGTAGTGGTTGCCGACCCCAATGCTTCCTAGGGTCCGCCTCAGGCGTCGGAGGGGCGCCGCTGGGCGCCGATTCCGTCGGCCGTCGGAGAATTCTATCTCCACGAGGAGGCCCTGGCTGTTGATCCTGGTCTCCAGGAGCTGGGTGACGAGGAGCAGTGGGAGGGGTCCGAGGACCCTCTGGCACGTGATTGCCAGTCTCATCAGGACTGGACATATGAGCTTGGGGAGGCCAGTGGTATTGACACATCGCCAGACACTGGATTTACGTCGCCCCCGACTGTGGCTTCGGAGGCGGGTTCTGCTTACAGTGTAGTGTTGACGAAGGCAGCTAAGGCCCTACACCTTGAGCTCCCCGTCGCGGCCGTGAGGACTAATCTCCTCACTGAGGTACTCAAACAGCAGTCTGGCTCCGCGGAGCCCCTTCTGCCGTTCAATGAGGCCTTGTGTGACGTTCTGCTGGGCACTTGGTCCAAGCCCGCCACAGGTCCCCCTGTGGATAGGAACGTGGCCAGACGCTACCGCCCGGCACCGGGCGACCCTTGCTTTTTGTCCACCCACCCCACCCCCGAGAGCCTGGTCATCCAGGCCTCCAACTCCCAGTCCGCATTCCCGTCGGCCCCGCCCGACAGGGAATCCAAGAGATTTGAGCAGTTCGGGAAGAAGGTCTTCTCGTCTGTGAGCCTAGGGCTCCGGTCAGTGAACACCAACTGTCTCTTGGGCCGCTACACCCACACTCTGTGGGACACGGTTGCGGAGGTGCTGCCACAATGCTCTGAGGAGGTCAGGGCTAAACTCAGCCAAACCCTTGCGGACGGCCGAGATGCGGCACGCTTTTCCATCCGGTGTGGGCTGGATACCACGGACTCACTGGGCAGGGCAATGGCAACGACGGTGGCGGTTCGACGCCACGCCTGGTTGAGGTCGCCAATTTCTCGGCCGATGTCCAGGCCACTCTCCTGGACATGCCGTTTGATGGCCGTCGCCTCTTCGGCGACAAGGCAGACCATGCGCTGGAACGTTTTAAGGACTCCAGGGCCACGGCCAAGTCCTTGGGCCTTGCGGCCCCACGCCAGCAATCGGGTGCCTTTCGCTCCTTTCGTGGCCACGGAAGGGGCGCCCCACCACGGACCGTCAGCCACGCGCCGCAGAATGTTCAGCAACGCGGTGGCGGCCGTGGGAACCGCCGTGGCGGTGGTCGGGGCCAGCGGCGAGGCCAGTCCACACCTCCCTCAGCAGCCCCCGCCTCAAAACCTTCCTAGTCCGAGTTTTCAGGCCCATGTGACGCCTGTGGGAGGCAGGGTTCGCCATCACCTCTCCCACTGGCATACAGTCACTTCGGACAGGTGGGTGCTGCAAATTGTCCGAAGGGGTTTCTCCCTCCCCTTCGAGTCTTCCCCTCCATCCATGCCACCTCAATGCCACCGTGTGTCGGGGGATCACTTGCGACTTCTGCAAGAGGAAGTTTCGGCCCTCTTGGCCAAGAGGGCCATCGAGCGCGTTCCTGGGCCAGAAGTAGGACGTGGCTGTTACTCCCACTACTTTCTGGTACCCAAGAAGGGCAAAGGGGGCCTACGCCCTATCTTGGATCTGCGGAACGTCAACGGCTTCCTCCGTACGGAGAAGTTCAAGATGCTCACTTTGGCTCAGGTCCTGGCTGCCCTGGACCCAGGAGACTGGATGGTAGCGTTGGACTTGCAGGACGCCTATTTCCACATCCCCGTCCTGCCGGCCCACCGGCGTTACCTGCGGTTCACGGTAGGCCACGAGCACTTTCAGTTTACCGTGCTCCCCTTCGGCCTTACCAGCGCCCCACGGGTGTTCACGAAGGTGATGGCGGTGGTCGCAGCCCATCTGCGCAGGCAAGGGGTGTCAGTCTTCCCCTACCTCGACGACTGGTTGTTGAAGGCGGGCTCGCCCCAGACAGTCGTCAGCCACCTCCAGACTACGGCCGACCTCCTGCACTTGCTGGGGTTCTCCATCAATGTGCCGAAGTCACACCTGTGTCCCTCTCAGAAGCTCCTTTTCATCGGAGCGGTTCTCGACTCGGCGCAGTTTCGGGTTTACCCACCCGAGCAGCGGGTTCGGGATATTCAGGCTCTGATTCCTATCTTCGGGCCGTTATCCCGGGTCTCGGTCAGGTTGACGCTGCGGCTTCTGGGACTGATGGCCTCCTGCATCCTTCTGGTGCGTCACGCCAGGTGGCGGATGCGGGCTCTGCAGTGGGACCTGAAGTTTCAGTGGGCCCAGCATCAGGGCAACCTGTCCGATCATGTCCTGATCTCGGAGGGCACTGCGAGACAACTGCAGTGGTGGCTCACGGACCGCGACTGGGTCAGTGGCAGACCCCTCTCTCTACCCCAGCCGGAGCACGTAGTTGTGACGGACGCGTCCCTCCAGGGCTGGGGAGGCCACATGGGAGAGGCGGAGATCAGAGGCCTCTGGTCTCCGGCGGAGTCCCGGCTCCACATCAACCTTCTGGAGCTGCGGGCGATTCGTCTTGCACTGAAGGCATTCCTCCCCTCTGTCAGGGGGAGCGTGGTGCAAGTGTTCACCGACAACACCACCGCCATGTGGTACTGCAACAAACAGGGCGGTGTGGGGTCGTGGACCCTTTGCCAGGAGGCTCTGCGCCTCTGGCAGTGGCTGGAACATCAGGGCGTGACTCTGGTGGTTCAACACCTGGCAGGTTCTCTGAATGCCAGGGCGGACGAGCTCAGCCGCCGGTGCATGATGGATCACGAATGGCGTCTGAACTCGGACGTGGCGCAAGGTCTCTTTCGACAGTGGGGAGAGCCTTGGTTAGATCTATTCGCCACAGAAGAGAACGCGCAATGTCAGCAGTTCTGCGCGTTGGAGTTTCCAAGGCGGCACTCGCTCGGAGACGCTTTTCGTCGCGAGTGGAGCTGCGGCCTGTTGTACGCCTTTCCGCCTATACCACTTCTGCCCAGAGTGCTGAAGAAGATCAAGCGCGACCGGGCCCAAGTTATCCTTGTGGCTCCGGACTGGGCTCGAAGATACTGGTATCCCGAGCTACTCAGCATGTCAGTCGATCCCCCGATTCGTCTGCCTCTTCGGGAGGACCTTCTGTCGCAGCAGCAGGGGACGGTCCTGCACCCGAACCTGTCCAGTCTCCACCTACAAGCTTGGAGATTGAGCGGCGGCAGTTGAGGCCATTTGACTTGCCTCCCGAAGTCTGTGACATCATTCTGGCAGCCAGGCGTCCCTCCACAAAGTCGGTATACGCCTGCCGGTGGAATAGATTTGTGGCATGGTGCGCAGCAAAGGCTGTGGATCCCCTCTCTGCACCCCTTTCGGAAGTGCTGCTCTTTCTTCTTTCCCTTGCCCAGCAGGGCTCTGCTCTGGGCACTCTTAAAGGGTACCTCTCTGCTCTTTCAGCCTTCTTGCGGCTACCTGATCAGCCTTCTTTGTTCAAGTCCCCTATAGTGAGTAGATTTCTGATGGGCATCACACACATGTTCCCTCCTGTTCCCTTCGTGATGCCCCAGTGGGACTTGAACCTTGTTCTCACCTATCTGATGTGTGCTCCCTTTGAGCCACTTCATAACTGTCCTCTTCGCCTCCTTACGCTGAAGACGGCCTTCCTGGTTGCCATCACCTCTGCCAGGAGGGTGAGTGAGCTCCAGGCTCTTTCTTCTTCTCCGCCTTTCCTGTCTTTTCATCCTGATAAGGTGGTGTTGCGTACACGACCTTCCTTTCTGCCCAAGGTTGTCACGGCCTTCCACATCGGGCAGTCCATCACCTTGCCCACCTTCTTTCCGCCTCCGCATCCCTCGAAAGAGGAAGAGAGGCTCCACCGTCTGGATCCAAAACGTGCGCTCTCCTACTACCTGGACCGCACTCGCCAATTCCGGGTGGATGACCAACTCTTCGTTGGTTACGTGGGCGCGAAGAAGGGAAAGGCTGTACACAAGAGGACCATCTCCAGGTGGATCATCTTGTGCATCCAAGCATGCTACTCCATGGCGAGGAAGGAGCCCCCGGCTGGATTGCGGGCTCACTCCACTCGGGCCACGGCAACGACAACTGCCCTGGGCCGCGGTGTCCCCCTGCAGGACATCTGTCAGGCAGCCACGTGGGCCTCGCTGCACACGTTCGCAAGACACTACTGCCTGGACAGTCAAGTCCGGAGGGATGGCTTCTTTGGCCGTTCCGTCCTCCAGGACTTTCTGGTGTGATATTGGTTCGCAGACCCACCACCGGGGTTGGTATTGCTGGGGTATCTATTCTAAGGTAAGGAATCTATCACTAACGTGTCTCTTTCAGATGCACAAGTTACTACTTGTGTAACGATATATCTGTAAGAGACATTAGTTAGTGATAGATTCCTTACCGCCCTCCCATCCTCCCCGTTCTGCGAACCGATATTTAGGGTTAAGGTCATCCCCTTTCAGGGCCCTAGTTTCAGTGGCACCAGTGTTAGTTCTATCATGGCTCTGCGTATCTGGCGCGGAAAAGCTGTGTTATCAGAACTGACGTCAGCGCGCATGGGCGCCGTCTATATACTTCGATGACGTCATCCCGGCGCTCACGACGCCGACGACGGACGCGGAGCCGCAGACGACGCCTAACAGCGCGCAGGGGTATTGCTACGCAAAAAATTTCCGGATCCAGTCTGACGCCTGGGGATATTCTAAGGTAAGGAATCTATCACTAACTAATGTCTCTTACAGATATATCGTTACACAAGTAGTAACTTGTGCGACGGTGGCGGTTCGACGCCACGCCTGGTTGAGGTCCGCCAACTTCTCAGCCGATGTCCAGGCCACACTTCTGGACATGCCGTTCGATGGCCGTCACCTCTTCGGCGACAAGGCAGACCATGCGCTGGAACGTTTTAAGGACTCCAGGGCTACGGCCAAGTCCTTGGGCCTCTCGGCCCCATGCCAGCAAACAGGTGCCTTTCGCTCCTTCCGTGGCCACGGAAGGGGCGCCCCCACACGTGCTGCCAGCCACGCGCCGCAGAATGTTCAACAGCGCGGTGGCGACCGTGGAAACTGCCGTGGCGGCGGTCGGGGACAACGGCGAGGCCAGTCCACACCTCCCTCACCAAAAACCTTCCTAGTCCGAGTTTTCAGGCCCATGTGACGCCTGTGGGAGGCAGGGTTCGCCATCACCTCTCCCACTGGCGCACTATCACAGCGGACAGGTGGGTGCCTCAGATCGGCCGAAGGGGCTACTCCCTCCCCTTCGAGGCAACCCCACCATCCATGCCACCGCAATGCCACCGCGTGTCGGGGGATCACCTGCAACTTCTGCAATAGGAAGTCACAGCCCTCTTGGCCTAGGGGGCCATCGAGCGCGTTCCGGGGCCAGAAGTAGGGTGTGGATGTTACTCCCACTACTTTCTGGTACCCAAGAAGGGCAAAGGGGGCCTACGCCCTATCTTGGACCTGCGGAACGTCAACAACTTCCTCCGGAAGGAGAAGTTCAAGATGCTGGCTTTGGCTCAGGTCCTAGCTGCCCTGGACCTGGAAGACTGGCTGGTAGCGTTGGACCTGCAGGGTGCTTATTTCCACATCCCCGTCCTGCCGGCCCACCAGCGTTACCTGCGGTTCACGGTAGGCCAAGAGCACTTTCAGTTTACCGTACTCCTCTTCGGCCTTACCAGCGCCCCACGGGTGTTCACGAAGGTGATGGCGGTGGTCGCAGCTCATCTGCGCAGGTTAGGGGTGTCGGTTTTCCCCTACCTAGACGACTGGTTGTTGAAGGCGGGCTCCCCCCAGACAGTCGTCAGCCACCTCCAGACTACGGTCGACCTCCTGCATTTGCTGGGGTTCTCCATCAATGTGCCAAAGTCACACCTGTGTCCCTCTCAGAAGCTCCTCTTCATCGGAGCGGTTCTCGACTCGGCGCAGTTTCGGGTTTACCCTCCCGAACAGCGGGTTCGGGATATACAGGCTCTGATTCCCATCTTTCAGCCGTTATCCCGAGTCGGTCAGGTTGACGCTGCGGCTTCTGGGGCTGATGGCCTCCTGCATCCTTCTGGTGCATCACGCCAGGTGGCGGATGCGGGCTCTGCAGTGGGACCTGAAGTTTCAGTGGGCCCAGCATCAGGGCAACCTGTCCGATCAGGTCTTGATCTCGGAGGGCACTGCGAGACAACTGCAGTGGTGGCTCACGGACCACGACTGGGTCAGTGGCAGATCCCTCTCCCTACCCCACCCGGAGCACGTAGTTGTGATGGACGCGTCCCTCCAGGGCTGGGGAGGCCACATGGGAGAGGCGGAGATCAGAGGCCTCTGGTCTCCGGCGGAGTCCCGGCTCCATATCAACCTTTTGGAGCTGCGGGCGATTAGTCTAGCACTGAAGCATTCCTCCCCTCTGTCCGGTGGAGTGTAGTGCAGGTGTTCACGGACAACACCACCGCCTTGTGGTACTGCAACAGACAGGGCGGGGTGGGGTTGTGGACCCTACGCCAGGAGGCTCTGCGCCTCTTGCAGTGGCTGGAACATCAAGGCGTGACCCTGGTGGTTCAACACCTGGCAGGCTCTCTGAATGCCAGGGCGAACGAACTCAGCCGTCGGTGCATGATGGATCACGAATGGCGTCTGAACTCGAACGTGGCGCAAGGCCTCTTTCAGCAATGGGGAGAGCCTTGGTTAGATCTATTCGCCACAGAAGAGAACGCGCAATGTCATCAGTTCTGCGCGTTGAAATTTCCAAGGCGGCACTCGCTCGAAGACGCTTTTCGTCGCGAGTGGAGTTGCGGTCTATTGTACGCATTTCCGCCTATACCACTTCTGCCCAGAGTGCTGAAGAAGATCAGGCGCGACCGGGCCCAGGTTATCCTTGTGGCTCCGGACTGGGCTCGAAGATACTGGTATCCCGAGCTACTCAGCATGTCAGTCGATCCCCCGATTCGTCTGCCTCTTCGGGAGGACCTTCTGTCGCAGCAGCAGGGGACTGTCTTGCACCCGAACCTGTCCAGTCTCCACCTACAAGCCTGGAGATTGAGCGGCGGCAGTTGAGGCCATTTGACTTGCCTCCCGAAGTCTGTGATATCATTCTGGCAGCCAGGCGTCCCTCCACAAAGTCGGTATACGCCTGCAGGTGGAACAGATTTGTGGCATGGTGCACAGCAAAGGCTGTGTACCCTCTCTCTGCACCCCTTTCTGAAGTTCTGCTCTTCCTTCTTTCCCTTGCCCAGCAGGGCTCTGCTCTGGGCACTTTAAAGGGGTACCTTTCTGCTCTTTCCGCCTTCTTACGGCTACCTGATTAGCCTTCCTTATTCAAGTCCCCTATTGTAAATAGATTTCTGAAGGGCATCACACACATGTTTCCTCCTGTTCCCTTCGTGAAGCCCCAGTGGGACTTGAACCTTGCACTCACTTATCTGATGTGTGCTCCCTTTGAGCCGTGAAGTCAGTGTTCTGCCCATTAACAACACTGAATTTGAACCTCTGCGGGTCCGTCTCACATGACTAAGTAAAAACAATGAAAAGACTATAACGCGGTAGAACGATCAAAAAACAAGGGATGTGTGCCATGTCGACTCTTCACTTTGTTCCGCACCAAAAACACGCAGCCTGCAATGGCAGTGTGTGTGTGTGTGTAAAGGTACAGGGCCTCCAAGGGTGGCACAATAAGTGCTGCAGCTCTTTGAGGCCTTTCCTGGCCACAGTGTCCTTGGTACCTGTGGTACCATTTACAATGGACTGACCTGTGGCTAAAGAGTGCCAATTGGGTTGTTTTTTCAATGCAGTTTCGGGAAAGAACATAGGCCCTATTTGTCAGGAACCCAGGGCTCTCTCAGTCAAAGCACATCAGCAGTTTAGCAAAAAGTGGGGGCAAAAATGCAAAAAGAGTTCACTTTCTTACAACAGTGCCACAGCTTAGCTTGCCAGAATTATACCATTCCAGCCAATCACGGACGAGCTTCAACAGGAGAACATCAAACACATATGGACATATCTCTTTGGGTTGGCGTTCGAATTCCACAATAAGTATCCTCATGTCAATGACTTCCTGGAGGCAACGCAGCTTCTCGACCTATCATCTCCTTCGGAGCAGGTAGCAGACAATGAAGATGGAGGGACCTGTAAGTTCTCCACCAGGACTCAATGAAGAAAAACAATGGCAGACCAAATCACATCAAAAGACGCACAGGAGAAGCTGAAGGGACTTGCCTCTATACCAGACGGTGGGTTCATTGAACTTTCAAGGCGGCCCCCAGTTGGAAACTGGGCAAGATGAGGCTTTTCGAACTGATGGTCTAGACGCCCAATGGAACGGAACTGTTGCTGGGGTTTCATCTATGATGTCCATGTCAAGACTGGGCGCAGCTCACTCATATTCCTTTTTCTTCTTTTTCCTTTCTCTTTCTTATGTCTCTTCAAAATGCTGTATTTCCAGCTCTCTTAACAACCTTACTAAGATTGCCTTAGCGAGTTCTGACCTTTCGAAACGTACTGCCAACTGCAGGTAAGAAGGGGAGTGCTACAATAAGAATACAGTCTGATATAAAACAACGGGAAATGCAGAATCCACGTCCGCTAAAGAAACATATAAGGTTAGTGTACAATTTGTATACTAGGAGATATGTTAATCCGTGTACATGGTATACGCATTTTCAACAAGTGCAAAGGATGCAACATTAACGTGCTAAGAACTTGAAGTCGTCTGACCTGGCAGGTGGGGCGCAGAGTTGTAGAGTGCAGGGATGGTGCTTTGTCGAATCAGAGCAGCACATCTCTGAAAAGGAGCCAGAGGGGAACAGGGAGAAAGTGGCATTGATCGCATAACAAGGTCAACCTTGGAGAAAGGGAGACAATATGTTTTCAAAAATGGCCAATTGGTTCTGTTGATGATAGATATGTTGCTCGTGGGAAGCAGTGAAGAGAGGGGGGGTAACCCAATAAACCCTTGCGAGCTTGGGCAGATAATCTATCAAAAACAAATTGCCAGCAAGGGATTTGTTTCACACTTTACTAAGCAGCATTAGGGATCTCTATTAAAAAGAGTTTTGTATCCTAGCTGTAAACATCAGTTGCTGTGTTATTTAGAAAAGTCCAATTATTTGGGCAGTGCACCAAGTCACAATGTAAGGCTACCACACTAGCCAGACAAATGAAGAAAAGCAACACAAGGAGATTATGTATCAAAAATTGTTATTATTTAGAAGCAATTCATAAGGGTTATTCATCAGTTAATAGAATCAAACATAAAACATCTGATGTACAAGGAAAACATTCATTAGTCCAACAGTACATGACAATACGTCCCAGCTATTACATGTAGTACAATGACTACTGCTACATTCACAGTAAGGCACTGAGCGCAAGGTGTCAACAATAGCAGGAGTGGACGTGGAGGTCGACGTTTTGGTCTTATCAAAATTAGTTACAAGACCATCATCAGGACAAAATGTTGGGTGTGAGCCGATGACCCCTAGAAAGTAACATAATACAGCAATTAATGATCATGTTCAATATGTGTTGCAACATAATTAGCAAGAGAGACATTATGATTGTGCAGTATAATACGCAGACTCTAAGGTACTCAGATGGGCACCATAGGATTTCTATGGCATTCCTTTATTTAACTATACACATGGTCAGACTTACTTGTAAAAAGAAGAAGGAAAGCCTGCTATAGCCCACAGTCACATTTGGGGGAATTCCTTAGTTTGATTTAATTGGCAGCAGGTTCTCACTATGGGAGACAGAATAGTCAAAATTGGAACTCCTCTAAAAGACAGCATAGAGCAGAAACAACAATCTGCGACCCAGATGTTCTTTACCTGATCAATTTCAAATGAGCTTTCAAGATCGAGTTATTTCGTTTCTAGGACGCCCTTTAAATTCATGGAGAACCTCTAGAATATCTGTGGGTGCAAAAGGGATGGCTTACTATGAATGTATAAACACAGTAGTGAAACCGCGGCTATCCTTTTATAAAATCATTGCTCTGTGAGACAACCTAGTTCATCTATTTGCTTAATCAAAACAGTGCATTGATTGCATCATGTATGTCGAAGAAAACCGTTCTACTTGGTCCCGTAACAATACAATGTACGATGTGTTCGTACACTTTTCGTTCACTAAACGCTAGGAACAAATAATAGGACTAAGTCACAGCGATGTGTGACGAACTGCGTTCTGTATTTTATAAGTACTATTTTGTCCCGTAACGAAAATAAAGTGCACAGTCTTAAAAAACAGTACATTCCTTTAACGATACAGACAACTTATTCGACTGAATCATATCGATAAGTAATGCACTGTGTAATTTCACGTAGTTACTCGAGTTGTTTGGGGGCTGTATATGATTGTTAGAGCAGAGTATGGCAGTAAAGTTACATCCGCGTCAGCGTCATTGCTAACACATACAGAATATCAAGTTATGAAGACATTGTCTTCAGTTGGCCGTGTTATCAAACTGCAAAGTAACATCAGCGCGTAGCTGCCAAATGAATACATGCCGATATTTCCGAGATCCAAGTACTTACTCGTATGTCTGCACAGGGGTCAAACAAGACGTGCTTATGCCGGTCGAGTCACGGAAAAGCGATCAAACTAGTATGCCCCGGGAGACTCCTTTTGAACAGGGTCAACTGGGTCACGTGACTTTATAATCAAAATAGAAGGCGCGTCAAGGCGACGCCATATTAGGTGTAAAGCTCAATATGCCACTTGATAAACAGACAGAGATAAGTAACGAATTTCAAAACAAAGGAGTTCCCATGTTGTAGTAAAACGCTTTATTAATGCTTCATCAATGGCAACCTTTACATGACGGTGTTCTATAATCGTCACCTTATCAATCTTAAGAGAATATACGATACTTCCAATAGGATCGTAAAATCGCATGGCCTGCGAAATGTAACGTGCACCATAAGCGCTATGTTGGAAGTGTAAAAAAAAAGAAGAAATGATGCGCAATGCTCGTATATGGGTATAAGTGTCCTGCATTAATGTTATGAACACGTAGTCATTTGAACAGTGATCTCAACGAGTCGCTGCGAGTCAGTCTACAAACACAATAGTAGACGTGGTTAAATTATAATTTCTGCGTATTAGGGCGATTGATAAAATCGGTAACACATTGAATGTGGTACACTGTTCTGTTTTCCAATGCCAGACGTGTTGTCACCCCAGATCTAAGGCTCAAATAGTCAAACAATCATGTTGAACACATAAATCATAATTCATTTATATAGATCTTTTGAAGAGAAATCTGTCGCCAACTAAGGCGCGCACATTCTGATACAGAAGTCGTTAACAAGAACATGTCACGTTCTTGGTTAAGTAGTTAACACATATCAATGCAATACATAGTTAATAATAGCATAGCTGGACAGTGTCAACATTGGTGTTGGTATACATTGATCAAACTGCAAATCATGTATGTTGTAGTAAAGTGAACAATCCTATGTCTGAGCCCAGATTTATGAAAACAAGCAGTACTTCTACTGACAGCTTATTGATACACTATGACACTGAAACAGTGTTGTTTGAAACCAGCTAATGAAGTTCTCCTGAAGCGACAGCCTAGGGAAGCAGCAAGAGCCTGGTCCCACCTCCAGTCTGTGTGCATCAGCGGTAGACGTTACCTCCATTGCTTCAAACCTTTTTTAAAGGAAGGGTGAGATAAAATGGGGACAATGTAAACTTACAATTTGAAGACCATAAAAGGCAAGGAAAACTGCAGCTTTTCTGTTAAGTAATTGCATACCACCTGTATTCCATCGCACCTTGGATGTGACAGTTGATCTAGATTTTTCTAGCTCCTGCTGAGAAGAGTTTGGAGTACTGAGCTCAACATTTTTTTTTTTATTTGTTTTATTGATTTTTGGTGTATCGAACACAGTACAATATAACAAACATGGTCTCTGAAGGCAACCCTGTATACCATCGTTGTACCTCCCCCTAACATCAATTAGAGAACCGCGTATGCCGCTAGGTGATATGATGTGTCCATGAGAGCAAGTAGTGGAGAGCCCTCGACCAGTGGTGCACCCGAATGCCCTGTAATCAAACACCCGTTCCCAACCCCCCAACTTTTGGACATCTTTCCAAACCTATCAAAAACTCTTTTGCTTGTTGCCTTTAAGGACAGGGAGTGCCTTTGTTTGTTTTCAGACAGAGAAATATTCCAGGTCTTTTAGTGAAAAATTCTGATGGAAAAAGAAGGTCCTAGAAGGCTCTTGAAGAGAGAGACACTTGAAAGGACTCCCCACCAAGTAGAGTCTGCTAAAGGGGTTAGCAAGTTGAAAAAGAGGAGGGTTCCAAGTACACTGAAAATTACAATCATGAGAAGTCTCACCTGAGGTAACCTTAACCTCTTCCTCAGCACACACTTCCGAGCATGTGGCCTCTTTAATTCTACCTCCTGCAACAACAGTGCCTCCTTTAGCACCAGTAGCTCCTCAGCATATTTTCTCTGCATAGTCTGCGGCTCCTCCACCTGTTTGCAATAGCCTTCTACTGATGTTCCTGTAAGACCTATCAGGAGTCCTAGGACTTCAAGAGGCAGGTATGTAACTCCAATAAGTCGATCTAGATGTCTGCAGCAGAGAGAACCTAAACATTCACATTGACGTTTACCATAATGGCATTACTGTAGAGAATGTTCCAGATTCACTCAATTTATCCAGTTCTAAGCAATGTTCTGGATCAATTAGATGCTGAAGATTGCCACATTGCACTGACTCATATTCTTCTTCGTCTGTCCGGCAATACTGGAAAACCCTCTCATAATCTTCGCTTGGCAAGGCTTTTGCTCAGAGGTGATAATACCCCTTCAATGAAGTCTGGTGAGAGATGCAGCTAAATGTACTAGTTCGAGGCATATGAGCTGTAGATCGTATACTTGTGCATAGATCGCCATCTGGTGTTGGGCTCAGATGTTTGCACTTTATTGTAGAAGTCTTAGTAGTCACAAGATAGGTGACTCCTCCTTTGTTTAGTAGTGCACATGGGCATCGACTCCATCTCCAGACTGTTTTTTTCCACTATCGGGTTTGGATGTTTTTTGCTGCACTCCGGGTCGGTTTCGTATTAGATTCCCCTTTGTTGCGTAACATCTCACCGCTCTACGGTATTGTTTCGATCGCGATCTCCTTCGACGCGTATCCCAAGAACCAACTAAATCCTCTAGTCCGGTCATCGACGCAGGCCGTTAGGCCGATCGACGCCATCAAGACCAGCATATGGAAACGACTCCATTCCAATGCAAGTGTGGTTTCTAAATTCCCACACACGAGGTCCCTCCACGAAGTCTACAACCTTTGCCTCTCTCCACAACACGAGAGTCAACACTGCCAGGCCTGTGATTCATTCAGGCCCAAGAAAACCATACATGATCGCCGGGTCTCGACGTTCCAGAACCGGAGACAGGAGATGAACAAGCCAACGTCTCTGAAGCTGATGAATCGGATTCAGAAGACCAGACGATTAGTCCAGGTCAACGTAGGGTGAGTACTGAGATCGAAGCCCCTGCCCCGAAAAAACACAAGGCTCCGGTAACACATTCACCTTCGGGTCTGGGTCGACACTGTGACAATACTTCAGAAGCCCCACCTTCAGGCTCGGCTCCGAAGTCCACAAAGCCTTCAGGCTGCTCTGGATCGAGCCAGCAACACCACGGTACTGAGAAACCATCTTCTGCACCAAAAAAGAAACGCAAGGTACCGTCGGCACCGAAACATAGTCAACACAAAGCTTCGGATCCCAAAAAACATTTAAAACCTTCTGAGTCGAAGAAAACTTAGGAGTTGAAAACTCCACCTAAGCAGAAGGAGACTAAAACCCCTCCTAAAGCTAAAAACGACCAACCAAAGCACCACTCGGAGCCTAGGTCCTCGGTACGGAAAAAAGACAGTGGACCAAAATAACTGTTTCATCCAGATCCACCAGATCCTGAACAAAAAACACTTCATATCGACCCCGTTACCGGTCAGGTCACTTCTATACCACCTAAAAAGATGAAATTGGACACCTCAGAGACACCTGAGATACCATCCAAGAAAAAAGGCTCAGCCACTGACCTATGAGGCCTTTCTCTCCACCTCCAACGCTTCCAAACATAATACTTTCTCCAGCACACTCTCCAGTGCCTCTTCTATCACCTGCACCACAAGATGACAGTGAGGTTATAGGGGGTGGGGATGAGGACATACCCACTACAGGACAATGATGATACTGATGATGACACCAACAGTATCCCACCGCATTACTCTTGGGAGGATTATAATGTCCCAGATGTACCTGAGCCAGATGTATATTCCTCTAGGCCACCCCCTCCAGATGATAACATAGGGTTTGCGCAACTAATAAATAGAGCTGCACAATATCATGGGGTGCAACTCCACTCAGACCCTTTGGAGGAAGATTTTTTATTAGCGACCTTCTTGCAGCCTCAAAAATCAACAAATACTCTCCCATGCTAAAAGGGATGATTAAACATGCTCCTGAAGTTTTTAAAAATCCTGTCAGGGCTAGAGTGCTCAATCCTAGAATTTGAAAGAAATATAAACCAGCTCCAAGCGATCCAGCTTCCATTAAGGGTCAACACCATCTGGATTCACTAGTAGTGGCAAATGCCCGTAAACGGGAAAATTCACAAATGCCCCTCCGCCAGACAAAGAGTCTTAACTATTGTACGCATCCACTTAAAGGGTTGCGTCATAGGCAGCACATTTTTGGCGTATTGCTAATTCACAAGTTTTACAAGCAAGGTATGACAGGGCTTATTAGGATGAGCTTGAAAAGCTCATGCAACATCTGCTAGACCAATATAAAACCAAGGCAAATGATCTCATACAAGAAGGAAAGTTAATCACAAATACCTCTATTAAATGACCTCTATTAAATGTGCCCTGGATGCAGCAGTTACAGCATCTCACACAATTAATACAAGTGTGTTAATACGCAGACATGCGTGGTTACGCATATCTGATTTTAAGCAGGAGTTGTAGTCCGCCATCCTCAATCAACCTTTGGATCAGAAACACTTGTTTGGACCTACTGTGGACCTATCAAAAAAAATATGAACAAGGGTTTGTGTGTTCAATACACCCCAGCACTGCCAGTTACCAGCGGTTCAGTGGCCCTTTGGACGCCGCACAACAACATGAAAACAGTGTGCTCCGAGGGCAGGGGCTTGTCCCGGCTGAAAAGGTAGGGGGAATTAAAACTACAAAGAATTGTTGATCCTGTACAAATCCGGGCTGACGTTCTATACAGAGCCTAAAACAAATCAAGAGCAGCTTTGTGTGTACCTGTGTTAGCCTTTTACATGTACTTTACTAATAACCGGCATGTTAATAAATAAATAAATACGTGCGACGGCAATAAAGCAGCATTTAAAGCGATCACTTTCGCGATCGCTATTGTTAAACAAGCAAAAAGAAAAGTTTGCCGAGCAGAGGGGGCGATTGGGGGGAATAATAAAGATGTCGTACCTTCAGGACTTTCTCTGGTTTTGCACACAGCAGCTGCCCATCAGGTCCGTGGAAGAAGGGGGTAGTGGGTGAGATATGCAAAACAAGCCTCGTCCCCAAAAGCCGATGGGCTCGAACACGCCCCTCCATTTCCGGAGCTCTTAACGTGTAGTATCCCCGGGCACACGTTTAGTCTGTAATACCTACAAAGACTGCCGCTCCGAGGCTTATAATTTTAAATTGAAAGCGTTTGCTGGCAGCGGGCGGAAGCTATTTGAGGCAGCCTGCTCTATTTTCGCCCTGCCTGCTTGGATTCGTAGCAGTGGGAAGAGGTAGAAGAGACTGTGGGCGCCTCGCTGGGGTTTTGTGGCAGTGGGTAGAGGTGGAAGAGGCTGAGGGGCGCCAAGCAGAAGGAAGCCGTTTTAGGCAAACTGCTCTGTTTGCGCCATGCCTACCTGCTGGGAAGAGACGGACGGGACCTGCGTGAATAAAGGTGCACATGCTGTGTGATGAAACGCGGTGCTTGTAACTGAACACTATAAAATAAACAGCAAGGAACCATAAAGCAATACAACAAAACACCAGGTCCAATAATAAAAAGTATAGACTCGGAATCACTCTACCTTTGAAAAAAGATATGAACCGCTGTGCGGTGTGATGGTGCAGTTAGACCCCGGGGCGGGTGAAAAGTTATCGCAGTACGGCTATTGCTGCCTCAGGGTCTTTGCTCTCAAGGCAGCAGTTACTGCCACAAAGCTCCGGCATTTTCGAGATTCGGGGGCGTGTTCTTGCAGTGACGTCAAGATTAAATACCAAGATTTTTAAAAAAGCAAGAAACGCCCCCAAATCGCGTCGTGGCGGGGGAAACAGTGATGGACAACCATGTCTTCCAATGGCTAGCCTCCATTTATGGAGCTAGCCAATGGAAGAAGGGGCGGGTTCAAGTCCCAAATACTGTTCTAACATTAGATTTCACCTGTGCGAACGCTGCTGCACAGCGGACGCCAGGCGAAACCTAAAAAGGACACAGACACTGCCAAGTCTATGGGAGTTCTACAGGCAACAACTAGTAGAGGTTCTTTTCGTCTCTCCTCTTATAGGGGCGCCTCCAAAACCATTGGCACATACAACGCCTCTTCCACTTATAAAAGCCCCACTCAAACTTCCCCAACCAAAGGATATTTTAGAGGGTCTTACAGAGGCAACAACAACAGAGGGAGAGGATGTGGTTCTAACACCCGCAACTCCGATAACCAGTTACTTACCTGTAACTTCGGTTATCCAGTATTGATATCTTTCATAGATTCACATGCCTGAATCATCCCCCGTCACCGAGGTGGGAGTCCCACGGTATATAAAAAAGCAGTGCCAAGAGTAAATTACAGTAGTAGGCCCTATGAGAAGGCCTGAGGCCTAGATTGTAGTAGCCTATCTACCTCTTTATGCTAAAAAGACCAAAGTATTTGCTCCAACCAATCAGCTTACAGCACCCTCTAGAACCCTCTCTGCAGAGCCAGTTCTCCTCAGATTTTCGTTAGCACAAGTGGGAATGAGTATCCCAAGATTAGAGAACTGACTCATCGGGGAGGAGGGTGGGTGCATATGAATCTATGGATCACTGAAGTTACAGGTAAGTAACTTGTTTTCTTATCCAGTATTGGGGTATCTTTCATAGATTCACATGCCTGAATCAGAATAGCAAGCAGTAAGCCAGGCAAAAGTCGGTTGCGGATGGTGGGAGACTTATTGTGGTATACTCCCATAAACTTATGATAAACAGCCAACAATTGCAAATGAAATGATCTACTCATAAAACAGTGGTCATAAAGCATTCATAAAGTATTTCACAGGAAAGGAATATCAGGCTAACATAAACAAGTAACCTGTAAGATATGTACTTCTTTTATCTGAACAAGTTATTGAAAATGAAACACTCATTATAAAATGCTATAGACATTGTTACCTGAATATGTTCTTATGGAAACAGGTGACGTAAAGCTGCTTGACCAACTGTCGCATCCTTTTGATTTGCTGATTGCAGGCAGTAATGTCTTGTAAACGTGTGGACATTCTTCCATGTCGCAGCGCAGCAAATGTTCTCTAGCGTCACACCTGCAAAAAATGCTGCAGACGCTGCCACAGCCCTTGTGGAATAAGACCGAACAGTCCTTTTCAGTGGTCGGTTAGCCTTGATGTGGCAGAAATTAATAGCAGAGGCTATCCATCTGGAAATTGGGGCTTTAGTGACCGCTTTCCCAATGTAGTCTGGCCATAAGCCACAAACAATTGATCTGATTTCCTTATGTTCTTTGTTCTCTGAAGATAAAACTTTAAACATCGCTTAATGTCCAAAGAATGCTATGTTCTTTCCGCCGGCGTTGTGGGGTTTGGGGAAAAAAAACGCAACTTTACTGGTTCCTTCAGGTGGAACTGAGAAGGCACTTTGGGTATGAAGGTTGGATTCGTTCGAAGAGTGACATACTCTTGGGAAAAATGTAGGAAGGGTTCCTTTATAGTGAAGGCCTGAATTTCTCCTACTCTTCTGGCGGAAGTTAGTGCTGTAGGAAGGTACATCCTGACTATGGTTGCCCCCAACTTTTTTGCCCTGTGTTTTAGCTGGTTTTGGACATAGTCGACCTGGGATCCTGCCAATCAGGACCCCAGGCCTACTGCTCTCTCTTAAAAATGGATTCCATGTACCCTAGGTACATTTCCAATTGGTACTGGGCCACCTTATCAGACCCTGTAACTCAGGGCATAGGTGTACCCAGGGCTGCCAGGGGCTGCAGCATGTATTATGCCACCCCTGGCTGGCCTCCTAAATTTGACACAACTGGCTGCATGACAGCTGGGGCAAAGTCGTGTAATCACCCTTTGCTGTAGGTGTAGTATACCTATACCTAACCCTAAAATGGACACACAGATTCCTATCAGTCACTCCTATGGCAGGCCTTGACAATCCTGAAGGCAGAGTGCTTGGAATCGTGTGAGATGGTGCTCTGGCATGAGCTGAGCCTGTCTGCAGCTTGCGGAATCAAGTCCTAATAGCTGTTCCATGATATCGCATACCATATACTCTTAAGTGCATTATAATCCTCGCGGTTAAATGCTATCTTTGGTATTGCTTTATCAAAACATGTCGAGTAAGGTGTCATACGAATTGGAATACTAACCCCTCGCCAATTCTGGCGACGGGGTTAGCATTCCACCCTTCTAGAGGGACACGACATGTATGTAACTGTGAACCCCGGTTAAAGTTAACTGAAGCCTCAGCTCCACAAAATGGATGCTGCCACCACAGACACGAGTCTGACCCCCTGCAGCTGGGAGTCCTTCCAGTGAGGGGAGCCTGGACAAAGGGTTTCCTGTCAGGGGCGGTGCTAGCACCGTCCCAGACATGGTTTTGTGTATCCTGGGTAGGCAGGGCTTTACAGGAAGGTGACTGCTGAGTGGCACCCCGGTGCTCACTACGCATAGGCCGGTCTGAACCAGTTCCAGGGGCACACCAGCCCCTGGCCTGGGGAAGTCCGGCATGGCTGAGGGGTGTAACCACCCCCCACCTAGTCCCACCCATAGGCAGGACCTAGTCACCGGGTCAGCCCCCTTTTTTAGTATAAAGATAGGAGCGGGCCCCCTGTTAAAATTAGATCATCTTTGGAATCAAGATACCACTTTCTTCGAAAGGACTTCACGATTTCTTCTTCAAGATTCTCCCTTGTGGCTAAGGAGTAGTCACCCTGCATCCGCAGGCACCATCCTAAAGAACACTGCGGTCTGCTGCAAGTCCTTCATCACGAATCCGACGACCCAGCTCGACGAGACCCGGCTTCCCTGGCACCTCTGACCTCTACTCACCTCTACAGCCAAGCTGAGAACCGTGAGTGCGACGAGACCTCAAGGGACCGACGATCGCCAAGACTGCACGACATCTTTACTGCAAGCCCACCGTGTCCTCCACTGGTGAGTGCTTTGGGGTCCGAGAAGCCCCGACCCTGCGCAGCTCCAGCACCCAAGATCAGCCTCCCTGCATCACCACGATCTGCGTGGGGCCCTTCTGCTGTTTGCTGTGCACCGCGTTGTTTGGCTACTAGCCGGCTGGCTTGTGGCCTTCCGAACGACGCCCAACGACTTCACGACTGCTGGTCTGGTTGCTCCAGGCTGGCCCTTGCTTCCTTCTTCAAGAGAGGCACCCCGGACCCTCCTGGTCCACTCCAGACGCCATTTTAGGTCCACCGCGTGGGCTTGAATTTGCCAAGGCTTTGTTGCCCAATCCTGGGTCCAGCGACGCCGACAGCTTCCATCTTCGTGGGACAGCTCGATCCTCCATCCTGGTCGCCGACAACGCCTCCTGGTCCGTGAGATCTTCGAGTCAAGCGTCACCCACTCACCTTGTCGAGGTGGCTACCATCCGGTGCCCTCCTGGTGCCCACTGACTACTGGCTAGTAGTCTCGAACTTGGTCCCCTCTGCTTTCAGGTGTCATCTATCTTCAAGATCCAGGCTTGGATCCGACTGAACTTTCTTCACTGGTCACCGGCCAGCATCTTTTCTTCCGGCTCCTGGTCCGTCTACGAGGATTCCCGACGTCTTTTCAGACCTATGCAGCTGCAGCCCCTGGGCTAGGTAACTTCGGCATTTCGGTGCCCCAGCATAGCCTCACTATCCAAGGGTCAGAATCTACTTTCGTTTTCTCCCTATCAGGTCGGGTTCGCCCGAGAACACTAACTTTCTATTTCCTAGCTACCATAGACTTTTGTCCCGCATCTCGCGTGAGAGTGCACACACTGCACCCGAGTCCCCTAGGCCTCCTAGAAGTAATCTAACGATTCCCTAGTCAAGTCCTAGCGATTCCAAAAGTTATTAGTACTGTACTTACCTGCTAGGAATTTCGCATTCCACTTTCAGAGTATATGGTTTTCCGTGCCCCTCGGGCATTTGTATATACTGTGCTAACTTAAGTATTTTTGTAAGAGTTTTGGTTTGTGCTTAGTACCCTGTCCTCATAAAGAGTACAGGGCTGTTGTGATCTTTAAATAAATAACTGTTTATTTTCATAACACTTGTGTGGTGTCCTTTCACTTGATATTCAAGGGGTATATGTGTGGTAAACAGCTGGCTTAACACGCCCTCTCGAGTCTTTAGCCTTAGACTGCTCGTATCCACGCTACTAGGATAGCTGGTCTATAAGGTTGACTTACAACCAATCATCAATAAGGGTTGCTGGACTGATACATAGTGATCACTAGAATAGTGAGCACTGCATATCAGGCCACCTTCTCACATTGGTGAGCAGCGGTTGGGATTTGAGCTTGCTGTTGTTTTACCACACGTATCCTAAGAATATCTTGCTGAAAGATCACATAAGTACTGTTAGGTACATATAACTAAAGCTTAGAATACTCTGAGTTCTACTGAACCAGCTGTTGTAGCTCCTCAAGGCTTAGCACACCTTGGCTACAACTCTAGCAAGGGACCAGTAGGTAACACATAGTGTAGGTAGGTGCATCACTTACACCACACTAGAAGCAGTATGTCGGTCACAGGAGGAAACACTGAGTCTCCCCTTGTGTCAGTTGACCCTCCACAGGTCATCCCTTCAAAATATACTGCTCTTAGCTTCCATGAGATGAGACAAGTGTGTACTCTCAGGAAACTAAAACAGGGGTCTAACCCCACCACTTCCTTTCTGATTGGTCTCCTAGAGGCTTATGATGCCAGTAGGGCTGGTAACCCAGACCCTTCTAATCCAGATGGAAGTTTGCCCTCCTTACAGGGTCCCTTTGATATCCATCCCCTCCTTGAGGCAGATGTTGCTGAGGATGAGGATGAGTTATCAGGGGATGAGGCAGATAAGGGACAGGTAGAAGTCAATAGACTAACCAGGTCCAACTTAAGCAGACATGAGCTTGGTACTGGGGGACTCCTGGGCCCACTCTCAGGTCAGCTTAACATTGGGAATGGACGAGTTAGGTCTCTATCAAGAGGCTCTAGCAGATCCTTTCGAACCAATGGCTCTCTCAACTCTTCTCACAGAGGAATGTCTTCCCCTAAGAGGAGAGTGTATGAAGCTGAAGAAAGGGCAGTCAAACTGAGGATTGAAAGGGAAGAACTTGCCCTGGCCAAAGAGAGACTTGCCCTTGCTAGAGAGCAAGAATTATGTGGGCTAGTTCCCACTGGTGGCAGCAATAAACCTAGCAATAGGGAAAGGAGTTTTGATAAAAAGCACCTGAATAAGATAGTGCCCCCCTTTAGGGAAGGGGATGACATCCACAAATGGATTACTGCTTTGGAGAGAGCCTGCACTGTGCAGGGTGTTCCCCAAAGTCAGTGGGCAGCTATCTTGTGGCTCTCCTTTGATGGTAAAGGTAGAGATAAGCTCCTCACCACAAGGGTGGAGGATGCTAACAATTACCAAGTCTTGAAAAATGTACTGGTTGATGGGTTTGGTTTAACCACTGAACAATACAGGATGCTGTTCAGAGACACCCAGAAAACTCAGTCTCAAGATTGGACTGACTTTGTTGATTGTGCCACTAAGGCTTTTGAAGGCTGGCTACTGGGTAGTAAGGTTACTGATTTTAAAGGATTGTATAATCTAATTATGAGGGAGCAAATCTTAAATAATTGTCAGAACCAGCTATTACATCAGCACCTGGTAGACTCTGAGTTGACCTCTCCACAGGAATTGGGTAAGAGGGCAGACAAGTGGGTCAGAACCAGGGTTAGGCCTAAAAACCAGGGTGGTGACCAGAAAAAGGAATCAACCAAGCCTCAAGAGAAGGGTGGGGATAAATCCACAGAGAAGACTTCCCAAGGGCCCCAAAATTCCAGCAAGGGTGGTGGGCCCCAGAACACTCCTTCAGAACAGAAGAAACCTTATTGCCATACCTGTAAACAGGTGGGTCATTACAAAAGTGATGCCAGTTGCCCTAAAAATGGTAATAAGGGAAATATACCCCCAGGTAATACTCCTAAACCTCCTGTTACCACTAGTGGTAATCCCCCAGGTGGTGGGAGTGCCCCCAAGAATGTGGTGGGCATTACTTTGGGCAATCAGGAGGACTATGGCTTAGCCAGGTTCCCTGACCACACTCTTGTCTGTGAGACTGGCATGGGGTTTGCCAACTTCACTACTGGCCCCCACATTTTGGGAAAGTACAGACAAGAAGTTTTGTTGAATGGTCAGAAAGTTGAGGCATTCAGAGACACAGGGGCCAGCCTCACCATGGTGAGTGACCATCTGGTCCCCTCTGCTCAACTGACCCCTGGTTTTTCTTATCAGGTGACAGACATTCATGGAATGAAAAGAAGGCATCCCATGGCAGTAGTCAAGCTCAGCTGGGGTAATGTCACAGGGCCCATGAGAGTGGCAGTGACAGATAACCTACCTGTAGATTGCTTACTGGGGAATGACCTGGAACTCTCAGCATGGGCTGAGGTGGAACAAGAAACTCATTCCAGAATGATAGGCCTATCCAGACAGGTTAGTGGGGCAGTAATAGCTACAGCCCCAGTCCAAGCACCATTCCTCCCTGAAAAGGTTGGAAAGGCAGTGGTAGCCACTGCCCAGGCTCAGACAGACTTTTCAGAACAGGATAGGAGGGCTGTGACAGCCACAGCCCAAACACAAACTGAGTGCCCTCCTGAAAAGGTTGGCAAGGTTGAAATGGTCTCAGCCTCTACTCAAACAGATAGTGAGGTTGTGAAGCCTGAAACAATGGATCACTCCACTCAAACAGAGAGCATTGAGGAGGAAGAAGAGTCTTCCCCCTCCCAGACACTAGGTGAGAGCCAGCCTCCTCAGGGAACTGACTCTACCCCTGTTGAAGGAACCGCCCCAGAGGTAGTCAGGCCTAGCCTGGCAGAGCCCCTGATGGCAGTTGACCCTTCCCAGGTGGGACCCAGTCTGGAGCAGGTAACCTGCACCTCTCTACCCTGCCTCAGTCAGCCCAGGGCTGAAGAGACCAGGGAGGCCAGTGGTGGACCCCAAAGGGCCCCCTGTCCAAAAGAACCCCCTAATCAGCAGATTAGGATCACTGAAGCTGGTAAACCTAGCCAAGTGAAAATAGAACAGACTCCTGAGGGATCCCCCTTAAAAGTAGTTAGGGAACTCCCACAGCTGGACACTGTTGGGCACAGCCAAACATGGGGCCTAAAAACCCCAGACCTGACCTGTCCCTCCAGTAAGCCAAACAGAGGGACTCAGCCTCCAGCTTTAGGTAGCCAGAGGCTGACCCTGAGAGCTCAGTGCATCTCAGCTAAAGAAAGAAAGGCACACATGATGAATGGTGATTGGAGGAAGTTGAGCCCAAAGGTAGAGGAGCCTCACTTCAGCACTCCATCCCAGCATCAGCCTTCTTCTTTCCCAAGACACACCAGAGACAGAGATTCCCTATGGTGGAGACCCTCAGATACCCTTAGGGTGAGGGGTTGCCTAGTGGACCATGACACAGGGGGAAACCAAGCCAGAGCTGGTCCTTCCTTATATGGCCACTTAGGTAATAGAGGCTTACCTGGACAAGGATAGCCTTATCTCCTTTCGTTTGGGGGGGGGTTGTGTAGGAAGGTACATCCTGACTATGGTTGCCCCCAACTTTTTTGCCCTGTGTTTTAGCTGGTTTTGGACATAGTCGACCTGGGATCCTGCCAATCAGGACCCCAGGCCTACTGCTCTCTCTTAAAAATGGATTCCATGTACCCTAGGTACATTTCCAATTGGTACTGGGCCACCTTATCAGACCCTGTAACTCAGGGCATAGGTGTACCCAGGGCTGCCAGGGGCTGCAGCATGTATTATGCCACCCCTGGCTGGCCTCCTAAATTTGACACAACTGGCTGCATGACAGCTGGGGCAAAGTCGTGTAATCACCCTTTGCTGTAGGTGTAGTATACCTATACCTAACCCTAAAATGGACACACAGATTCCTATCAGTCACTCCTATGGCAGGCCTTGACAATCCTGAAGGCAGAGTGCTTGGAATCGTGTGAGATGGTGCTCTGGCATGAGCTGAGCCTGTCTGCAGCTTGCGGAATCAAGTCCTAATAGCTGTTCCATGATATCGCATACCATATACTCTTAAGTGCATTATAATCCTCGCGGTTAAATGCTATCTTTGGTATTGCTTTATCAAAACATGTCGAGTAAGGTGTCATACGAATTGGAATACTAACCCCTCGCCAATTCTGGCGACGGGGTTAGCATTCCACCCTTCTAGAGGGACACGACATGTATGTAACTGTGAACCCCGGTTAAAGTTAACTGAAGCCTCAGCTCCACAAAATGGATGCTGCCACCACAGACACGAGTCTGACCCCCTGCAGCTGGGAGTCCTTCCAGTGAGGGGAGCCTGGACAAAGGGTTTCCTGTCAGGGGCGGTGCTAGCACCGTCCCAGACATGGTTTTGTGTATCCTGGGTAGGCAGGGCTTTACAGGAAGGTGACTGCTGAGTGGCACCCCGGTGCTCACTACGCATAGGCCGGTCTGAACCAGTTCCAGGGGCACACCAGCCCCTGGCCTGGGGAAGTCCGGCATGGCTGAGGGGTGTAACCACCCCCCACCTAGTCCCACCCATAGGCAGGACCTAGTCACCGGGTCAGCCCCCTTTTTTAGTATAAAGATAGGAGCGGGCCCCCTGTTAAAATTAGATCATCTTTGGAATCAAGATACCACTTTCTTCGAAAGGACTTCACGATTTCTTCTTCAAGATTCTCCCTTGTGGCTAAGGAGTAGTCACCCTGCATCCGCAGGCACCATCCTAAAGAACACTGCGGTCTGCTGCAAGTCCTTCATCACGAATCCGACGACCCAGCTCGACGAGACCCGGCTTCCCTGGCACCTCTGACCTCTACTCACCTCTACAGCCAAGCTGAGAACCGTGAGTGCGACGAGACCTCAAGGGACCGACGATCGCCAAGACTGCACGACATCTTTACTGCAAGCCCACCGTGTCCTCCACTGGTGAGTGCTTTGGGGTCCGAGAAGCCCCGACCCTGCGCAGCTCCAGCACCCAAGATCAGCCTCCCTGCATCACCACGATCTGCGTGGGGCCCTTCTGCTGTTTGCTGTGCACCGCGTTGTTTGGCTACTAGCCGGCTGGCTTGTGGCCTTCCGAACGACGCCCAACGACTTCACGACTGCTGGTCTGGTTGCTCCAGGCTGGCCCTTGCTTCCTTCTTCAAGAGAGGCACCCCGGACCCTCCTGGTCCACTCCAGACGCCATTTTAGGTCCACCGCGTGGGCTTGAATTTGCCAAGGCTTTGTTGCCCAATCCTGGGTCCAGCGACGCCGACAGCTTCCATCTTCGTGGGACAGCTCGATCCTCCATCCTGGTCGCCGACAACGCCTCCTGGTCCGTGAGATCTTCGAGTCAAGCGTCACCCACTCACCTTGTCGAGGTGGCTACCATCCGGTGCCCTCCTGGTGCCCACTGACTACTGGCTAGTAGTCTCGAACTTGGTCCCCTCTGCTTTCAGGTGTCATCTATCTTCAAGATCCAGGCTTGGATCCGACTGAACTTTCTTCACTGGTCACCGGCCAGCATCTTTTCTTCCGGCTCCTGGTCCGTCTACGAGGATTCCCGACGTCTTTTCAGACCTATGCAGCTGCAGCCCCTGGGCTAGGTAACTTCGGCATTTCGGTGCCCCAGCATAGCCTCACTATCCAAGGGTCAGAATCTACTTTCGTTTTCTCCCTATCAGGTCGGGTTCGCCCGAGAACACTAACTTTCTATTTCCTAGCTACCATAGACTTTTGTCCCGCATCTCGCGTGAGAGTGCACACACTGCACCCGAGTCCCCTAGGCCTCCTAGAAGTAATCTAACGATTCCCTAGTCAAGTCCTAGCGATTCCAAAAGTTATTAGTACTGTACTTACCTGCTAGGAATTTCGCATTCCACTTTCAGAGTATATGGTTTTCCGTGCCCCTCGGGCATTTGTATATACTGTGCTAACTTAAGTATTTTTGTAAGAGTTTTGGTTTGTGCTTAGTACCCTGTCCTCATAAAGAGTACAGGGCTGTTGTGATCTTTAAATAAATAACTGTTTATTTTCATAACACTTGTGTGGTGTCCTTTCACTTGATATTCAAGGGGTATATGTGTGGTAAACAGCTGGCTTAACACGCCCTCTCGAGTCTTTAGCCTTAGACTGCTCGTATCCACGCTACTAGGATAGCTGGTCTATAAGGTTGACTTACAACCAATCATCAATAAGGGTTGCTGGACTGATACATAGTGATCACTAGAATAGTGAGCACTGCATATCAGGCCACCTTCTCACAAGTGCTAGAAGCAAAGCGACCTTCCATGTCAAGAACTTTAGATCAGCTTTGTGGATTGGTTCGAACGGGTGCTTCATCAGCTGTGAGAGGACCGTGTTAAGCTCCCATTCCGGTGGTGAAGGCTTAACTGGAGGATGAGCCCGGAAAAGACCTCTCATGAACTGTTTTATTAGCGATGAAGAGCATAGCGATGGAGTGTTAGCCACCTTCCTGTACCTAGATAAAGCCGCTAAGTGGACCTTTATTGATGAGAAAGAAAGACCAGAGCGAGCCAAATGCAACAAATAAGGCAGTATTTTTTCAGCTTGAGCTTCAATAGGATGTAAAGAGTTTGAAGCACACCAAGCGCAGAAACGCTTCCATTTGAGACAATAAGTCTTTAATGTGCTCTGGGCTTGTGCTTTCTTCAAAATGTCTCAGCAGTCTTGAGGAATTTGGAGATGTTGAAATTCTAAGAAGTTAGGAGCAATGTGTGTAATTTCAGCGATTGAGTGTCTGGGTGAAGTATCTGACCCTCGTTGCGTGACATTAGTGTTGGAGTTGTCAGAAGTTTGATCGGAGGCTCCTGCGATAGTAACATGAGCTCCTGAAACCAAAATTGACGAGGCCATCTGGGAGCAATTAGAAGAAGACGGCAGCTCTCCAACTTCATCTTGCGTAACACTTGTGGAATCAACATGATCAGAGGAAAGGCGTAAGCATAGATCCCTGACCATCGCATGGACAGGATATTCCCCCATGATCCCTGTTGAGGGTATCTGCTGGCGTAATAATGGCATTTCTTGTTCTTCTGGGTTGCAAATACATCCAACATTGGCTTGCCCCAAGTCTGAAACTCCTTGTTCGGTTGATTGTTGTCCAGCTCCGACTCGTGGCAATCCGACGAGGACCTGCTTAGTTTGTCCGCTAGGGTATTGTGGAGGCCCCTGACGTGTTCTGCCTTGAGAGTTATGTTGTGTATTGTCAGCCATTTCCATAACTCTTGGGCCTCTTTGGACAGTGTAGCTGACCTTGTCCCTCCTTGCTTGTTTACATAAAACGTGCTGGTGGTATTGTCCGTTCGGACCAGGACTGAGGACCCTGCTATTCTAGGAAGGAACGCTTGTAGAGAAACAAAAATGGCTCTCAACTCTAGGCTGTTGATGTGGCATTGTCTGCGTTTTTGAGACCCTTTGCCTTGCACCTGTAAGTCTTGGAGATGACCGCCCCAGCCCTCCATGGACATATCCGTCATCAGAATGAAATCTGGAGGTGTTTGCAAGAATGTGAGTCCTTGTTTTAGATTGTGTAGTTGTGTCCACCATTGAAGAGCCTCTACCATTCGTGGGGTGACTGTGATGGTGTCCTCGAAAGAGCCCGTCGCTTGCTGCCATTGAAGATGTAGCTCTTTCTGTAGAGGCCGCATCTTGAGACGTGCCAATGAAATGAGATTGATGACTGAAGAGCACAACCCCAGAAGAGACGTGAATAGGCGAACTGAAAGTGACCTTCTACTTGATAGCTTTATGGCCAATGCTTGTAGTCGGAGTTGTCGCTCTTGAGACAAGAATGTCTTACATTGTATTGTGTCCAGACAAGCTCCTAGGAACAGTAGGTTCTTTCTCGGAGTCAATTGAGATTTGCTTTTGTTGATCGTGAGGCCTAGAGATGCAAAGAGAGTGCGGCATACTGCAATGTCGTTCCTTTCTTTGACCTTCGACGGACCTTTGACTAGGCAGTCGTCCAAGTACGGGAAAACCTGGACCCCTGATGAGCGAAGTGCTGCCGCTACCGGAGCCAGGCACTTTGTAAAAATCCTTGGAGCCGACTTGAGGCCAAATGGAAGTACTTTGAACTGGCAATGGGCACCAGCCACAGTAAAACGGAGATATTTTCGATATTTTGGGTGGATTTGGATGTGGAAGTATGCATCTTCCATGTCCAAGGAAGCCATATAATCTCCCTCGTTGAGGCAACTTAAAATGTCCGAAAGAGGGACCATTCGGAAACCCTGCTTCTTTGTTGAGATTGCGCAAGTCTAGGATCGGTCACCATTCCCCTGATTTCTTTTTTATGAGGAAAAAACGGGAATAGAAACCTGTCCGTCTCTGATGGATTGGAACTTTCTCTATAGCGTTCTTGAGAAGCATTGCATGAACTTCCTTGAACAATAAGTGAAAACGAGGGGGAGGGGGACCCCTTGGCGGAATTGTTGGAGTTTTGGTGATAAACTCCAGAGTGTGACCATGCTGGACTAGGTCCAATACCCATTGATCGGTAGTGACGTGTTGCCACTGTTGTTGGAAGGCAGATATCTTCGCGCCCACAGGGAGGGAGGGAATTGAATGAATGAATGAAAATTGCACTTGTATAGCGCTAAACTACCCGGAGGCCTCGTAGCGCTTGTGACTGAATTGCTTAGCGCGAGCTCAGGATAGTTCAGCAGGTTTTAACATACAAGTGCGTTTTCAGGGCTTTCCTGAAGGACAAGTGATTACTGTTTCCTCGAAGAGATAGAGGAAGGGTGTTCCAGAGTTTAGCCGCAATGTGGGAGAAGGAGCGGCCTCCCCAGCGGGCTTTCCTGACTCTGATGGACGTGGCCAGCTGGAGGGTACAGGAACGAAGGGAGCGGGACGGGACATAAGGAGTAGCCAAGGGATGTAGGATTGTGGGGCCTGTACGATGAAAGACTTTGTGTAAAATACACATAGCCTTAAATTGTACTCTTGCCACTATAGGGAGCCAGTGAAGCTCCCTTAGGGCATTCCTCGCTGACTGCCAGCGGGGGAGGTTATAGAGTAGGCGGGCCGCACTGTTTTGTGTAACTTGGAGCTTCTGGGTGGCGAAGTTCGGGGCTCCCATGTAAAGAGCATTCCCGTAGTCCAGGCGGGAGAGTATAAGGGCCTGGACCAAGACCCTCCTTGCCTGGAATGGGAGCAGAGGGAGCACCTTCTGCAACATCCTCTTAAGCCCAAAGCAGGTGGCGGCGGTCTTTGTAGCTTGGACCGAAAAGTCCAAAGCTTTGTCAAGCCAGATCCCGAGGCTTTTTATTTGGGACTTAGGGACGGGGGGCGGGCCCAGACATGGTGGCCAGATGGATGCAAGGGCAGAGGGAGAAGGATTGCCCAGTAAGATGACGTCTGTTTTCTCCCCATTAAGTTTCAGGCAGGAGGATTGCATCCATCTAGCGACAGCCTCTAGACAGGGGCCTAAGGTGTGGGACGATCCCTCAGAGTGGTCTAAGGAGACCACCAGTTGGGTATCGTCCGCGTAGGTGACGATACGCACACCGAAGGGGTGGACTATCCTGTCTAGGGGTTCCATGTAGGCAATAAAAAGGGTGGGGCTCAGGGAGGAGCCCTGGGGGACCCCGCACCAGAGTGGGTGTTTGGGAGACACCGTCTCACCCTCAAAGACCTGGAAGAAACGATCAGCCAGAAAGGATGTCAGCCATTCCAGGGCCGCGCCCGACACGCCCATGTCCGCCAGTCGTTGTAATAGCGTGACATGGTTGACCGTGTCGAACGCGGCGCTGAGGTCTAATAAGATAATGGTGACTTTTCCACCCCGGTCCAACACGGCTCTCGCCTCTTCCGTTTCCGCTAAGAGGGCGATTTCGGTCCCGTGTAGAGGGCGGAATCCTGTCTGAGAGGCACGCAATAGGCTATTGGACTCCAAATAGTCCATCAAGGTGTTATTTACGTGCCTCTCAAGCAGTTTGCTCAGCCAAGGGAGTAAGGAGATGGGACGGTAATTCGCCAAGTTGTTCTGGTCGAGATTGGGCTTCTTCAATAGAGCCCTCACCAGCGCACACTTCCATGGAGGTGGTACGGATTTGGAGGTGATGGATGTGTTGAGAACGTCCAATATATAATAAAAATAATAAAGACATTTATAGAGCGCATGGAAAATAGTACGCCATCTCGGCGTGTCCCCGCGCTAAAGAAGAGGCGATAAACTCATAAGTGGGGAGAAGACAGTACGAGGCAAGGGGCATTAAATAGGCTATAAGGAGAACAGATGAGTTTTTAGTTGCCGTCGGAAATATGACCGGGCGAATAGCGTCCATGACCTTAATGAGGGTCTGAGGGGGTGCTGGATTGTTGGGGGAACCAGAGGTGATCTTGGGGATTAGTCTATCCAAGGCAGGAATGTCCAAGAGTGGAATTGTATCAAGCGTACAAGAAATAAAGGGGTCAGAGGATGTGGGCACGTGGGATTCCGTATCGTTGTTAGCGTCCCTGAATGAGGAGTATATAGCCTGGATTTTTTGGGAAAAGAAAACGGCCAAATCATTACAGCGGTTTTGGGCGCCTTCAGCAGAGGGGCACTCCGCAGGGGGTGAGATAAGGGATTTGACACTTTTAAAGATTTCCCTTGGGGCATTAGCGGCTGTGTTAATTTTGCCTCCATAAAAAGAAGCTTGTGCCGCCTTTATCTCCTGTTTATAGAGCTTTATAGCAGCTCTGTACTCTGCCTTTCTGAGCTGGGATTGCTCCTGCCTCCAGGCTCTCTCAAGTTTCCGGCAAGCTAATTTCATGATTCTAAGGGCAGGTGTATACCATGGGGCGGCTTTGGGTCTTTTTATGGAATTGCTAGAGTGTATGGGAAGGACCAGATCGAGGGTGCTAGAGATCCAATTGTCGAAATTATTGGTGGCCGTGTTGGGGTTCGTTACCTTCCTAGGTGGGTCTCTGGCGAGAGCGGCTTCCCATGCAGGGAGGGGAAGTGAGGGCCACTTCCTTGTTCGATGCCTAGCGAGGTGGTGAGAGGAGGAAGGGAGGTTGGTGCGCCAAATAAAAGGTATTAGAAAGTGGTCGGTCCAGGGTAATGGTATAGGGGTCTCCACCATAAGATCATCTACATTACTGTAGATGTGGTCAAGAAGATGACCCCTATTGTGGGTTACATGAAAGCCCTTTTGGTATAGATCCATGGCTTGTAAGTTGGAACGAAGATTATTAGCTGTGGTGTCGTGAGGATCATCTAGATGTAAGTTAAGATCCCCCAGCAGAGTGAAATTAGGCGAGGACAACACGACACTTGCAGCAAGGTCTGTTATTTTAGTGATAAAATTGTTAAGGGAGGTTGGTGCCCAACTGACCTCACTGTTTAGGTCTCGCCTATTATATCTCGCAGGGATAAATAGGCGAGTATATAGTAGGCAAAACAAAATCTCTACCAACTGCGGATTATGTCCGGTTCATGTTAATGTTAATGTTAATGTTAGGTGGTGTTTTATATAGCGCTCGGCTACTCCGAGGAGCGTCCCGGCGCTTTTATGACCTACAGTGGAAACAGGGTGGCAAGCGTAGAGGGGGCAGGACTACTGAGCGAAAAGCCAGGATTTTAGGTCCTTCCTAAAAGCCAACAGTTTGGAATTCCTACGAAGAGTAATAGGCAGGTATTCATGTGATGCACTCGTGTGAGACGCGCGTTCACGTCAAACCCATCAGCCTCACACCAGACTTCAATGGAATGCTCTCCCAAGCTGCTCCCCAGCCTCATATACTCGTTCCCTCCCACTCGCTCGCTCCCCTGCCCCCCCATCTGACTCAAAAAGAACCATTTGTGCCCATCAGACTTCAAAGCAATGCCTCCCCCGCCACAGCAATGCCGAGAGCTTGTTACCAAAGAGGTTGCGGAAGTAACATCATGATGCACGCTTGGACCACGGAAGACAAGGGGGTTAAGTAAACTCTTTTCTCACCCTTAGATAATCAGCAGTCACCTGTTTCCTTCTGGGGGATAACGAGTAGCGAAGGAACTATTAAAACTATTACTTTCTATTCATGCATTCATGTTCACTGGGGCTATGTTTACAAACACGCAAGCCACGGGTACCGGCTGTCACAGTGGCTACTGTTAACAGACGTCCGTGAAAATAACTCCGATAATTCTCGAGCATTACAACGAATGGCGATGTTGTAAGGTTCACATTAAATGCCTTGTTCGACCAATCTTATCGTTTTTTTTTTCCTCCCACTTCCATACACTACTTGTCCCTTACCCGGCATCCCTGTCTATAGACCCCCACAAGGCTCCTCAGCCTAATCATCCTCCCTTAGGATGAAGAAGGTCAGCTTGAGTTTCCCTCTGCCATGTTTCGTGCAGCACTCAGGCGCATTGATATGACGTGATCACTGAGTCAAAGGTGGATCACGAAAAATCAGGAAGACGATGATAAACTGAACGGCCTTCGTGGAATAGCTTGCATCCTTTGAAATCAGGCAAATGTTCACCGAACAACCACGCCACAAACTAGAATTCTTTTATCTGAATAAAATACATCGTACTGATTGGCGTTTCTTATAAGCGACATTTATACTTTTAGTTAGCATGTTCAAAGAAATAAATCAGCTGCTTTTATATTTTTGTTTTCTAATAAAAAAAAGTATGTCAATGCAGATGAACCTTTTGACAATAAGCTTGTTGGCTGCCGAGTCAAAGCGAAATTGGTGGTAGCCTTCTTGAACTTAAAATGCGTGTGTTCTCTGGACAATATACAGCAGCCCTATTAATGTCAGGAGGAACATAGCTTCAGTGCATGGTCGGGAGTAATAAAAGGCACTGGGTCGCCATGTTAGGATTAATCATGACGTTTCAGAAAACTCAGTCTTTACATTGTAATTTTTTTCGCTCTCAAGCCACACACCCGCCCCACCATCAGACTTCAAAGAGAAGCGCTCCAGCTCCCCCGCAATGCCGATAATGTTTACAAGCCGCTCCCCTGCCCCCCGCCATAAGATTTCAAAGAAAAGCGCTCCAGCTCCCCCCCCCCCCCCAGCAATGCTGACAATGTTTACAGTAGCCTTGCTCCTCAAAATGCTGTTGCTGTGTTGCCATCTCTCTAGGTACACAGCTTAAACACTCGACTTGCTAGCTGCAATGCTACATCTGCTGGGCTTTGCCTCTAGATACTTGATCCCTCGCAGGCTGTGTTGACTCACTCACCCTCACACCCTCACCCTCACACTCTCTCACCCTCCTCACCCTCACAACCCTCTCAGCCTCATTCACCCTCACCCCCTCACATCACACACCCTCACTCACCCTCTCACGCCCTCACACCCTCACCCTCACAACCCTCTCACCCACCTCACCCCCTCACCCTCACACACCCTCACCCTCTCACCCCCTCACCCTCACCCTCACACACCCTCTCACCCTGTCACCCTCACATCCCCTCACCCTCACATCCCCTCACACCCCCTCACCTCACGCCTCACACTGCTGCACACCACACACTGCTGCACGCCTCACACTGCTGCACGCCTCACACTGCTGCACGCCTCACACTGCTGCACACCACACACTGCTGCACGCCTCACACTGCTGCACGCCTCACACTGCTGCACGCCTCACACTGCTGCACGCCTCACACTGCTGCACGCCTCACACTGCTGCACGCCTCACAACACCACCACATCACTCAGGGACACCACCATATCACTATAGGACACCACCACATCACTCTGGGACACCACCACATCACTCTGGGAGACCAACACATCACTCTGGGAGACCAACACATCACTCTGGGACACCACCACATCACTCTGGGACACCACCACATCACTCTGGGACACCACCACATCACTCTGGGACACCACCACATCACTCTGGGACACCACCACGTCACTCTGGGACACCACCACGTCACTCTGGGACACCACCACGTCACTCTGGGACACCACCACGTCACTCTGGGACACCACCACATCACTCTGGGACACCACCACATCACTCTGGGACACCACCACATCACTCTGGGACACCACCACATCACTCACCCCCTCACCCTCACACACCCTCACCCTCACACACTCTCTCACCCTGTCACCCTCACATCCCCTCACCCTCACACCCCCTCACCTCACGCCTCACACTGCTGCACGCCTCACACTGCTGCACGCCTCACACTGCTGCACGCCTCACACTGCTGCACGCCTCACACTGCTGCGCGTCTCACACTGCTGCACATTCTGCATTACTCACACTGCTTTCTGAACACTGCTTTCTGTACACTGCTGCACGCCACACACTGCTGCACGCCACACACTGCTGCACGCCACACACTGCTGCACGTCACACACTGCTGCACGCCACACACTGCTGCACGCCTCACACTGCTGCACGCCTCACACTGCTGCACGCACACACTGCTGCGCGCCTCACACTGCTGCGCGCCTCACACTGCTGCACGCCTCACACTGCTGCACGCCTCACACTGCTGCACGCCTCACACTGCTGCACGCCTCACAACACCACCACATCACTCAGGGACACCACCATATCACTATAGGACACCACCACATCACTCTGGGAGACCAACACATCACTCTGGGACACCACCACATCACTCTGGGACACCACCACATCACTCTGGGACACCACCACATCACTCTGGGACACCACCACATCACTCTGGGACACCACCACATCACTCTGGGACACCACCACATCACTCTGGGACACCACCACATCACTCTGGGACACCACCACGTCACTCTGGGACACCACCACGTCACTCTGGGACACCACCACGTCACTCTGGGACACCACCACGTCACTCTGGGACACCACCACGTCACTCTGGGACACCACCACATCACTCTGGGACACCACCACATCACTCAGGGTCACCACCGCATCACTCAGGGACACCACCTTATCACTCTGGGACACCACCGCATCACTCTGGGACACCACCGCATCACTTTGGGACACCACCACATCAATCTGGGACACCACCACATCAATCTGGGACACCACCACATCACTCTGGGACACCACCTCATCACTCAGCTCAACCACATCATCACTCAGCACCAAAACAGCATCACTCAGCACCACAACAGCACTGTCCTTGCTTGCTACCAACAAGCATTGCCTTAGCCAATTGGACTCGCATTAGGAAAATGTAAGCTATTGGCTTTGTAAATAACAATGTTATTAATTTATATATTTTCAAAGCCAACTCATATTAAAAGAAATTGTCATTTACATACCAATAGCTCACACTTTCCTTACAAATGGGGGTGGGGTCGCACACTACTCATACACCGGCGGTGTCGCCCCTAAGGACTCTGGTCAATGTAGTAACGTGTTCGCGATGCATCATCTTTCGATCTTCTGCTATCTTCGCCATCCCTGGACACGTGTTTCAGGGTATCACCCCTCGTCAGCAGGGATAGGCAGTGTTCTGGGGTTGCCGATGGCTGCCAATATCTGCCAAGTATAGTACCACACAGGCGCGTAGGTGCGGGATCCCAGGCTCGTCAGCCTCCTGCTCAAGGGAGCTTTAAAGTTACAAATGGGGGTGGGGTCGCACACTACTCACACACCGGCGGTGTCGCCATAAGGACTCTGGTCAATGTAGTAACGTGTTCGCGATGCATCATCTTTCGATCTTCTGCTATCTTCGCCATCCCTGGACACGTGTTTCGGGGTATCACCCCTTGTCACACTTTCCTAATGCAAGACCTATTTCATTGCAAATGCTTGTTTTTGTGAGTGTCTCGCCCTTGATTGTTTGTGCGCTTTCTTCCTCCTTGGCGAGAGAACCCAGTTGATCTGGACTGGCGATAAGAGGACTGATAGTTTTGACGATATTGAGGCTGGTATTGTCTGCCTTGTTGATAGTAACTTCCTCTGGAAGAATAACCACGTCCTCTTGCGCCTCTGAAAGATCCTCTTTTGTACTGCAGTCAACCCAGTGATCTTGCAGTATCAGTGTCTGTTTTGATTGCTAGAATTGCTTCATTGATATGCTTCCCAAAAAGGAACTCTCCGTCATTTTCCATGTCCAGTATTTTTAATTGGACCTTGGGCCTAAAGGTAGTGGCCTTTAGCCAGCCCTGACGTCTCAAAACAGCAGCTCCTGCCAGCTGTCTAAAATTCGTGTTCGCAATGTCTAAAGCGCAGTCAATAGTTTCCGCAGCTGCACGCTCTCCTTCCATTAGGATCTTGCGAGCCTCTTGTCTTTTGTCCTCTGGAATCAGATCTATGAGCCCAGCCATTTTTGACCACATTTGACGATCATAGCGTCCTATAATCGCCAAGGAATTTGCCGCTCTGATGGATGCAGCAGCCATAGTCGAGAATTTTTTACCAATAAGATCCAAACGCCACCCCTCCTTATCTGGGGGTGTAGTAATAGGGGTGGCTGGGTTCTTCGACCTTTGTTGTGCGGCCTGTGAAATGACCGAATGACCGAATCCGGCCGCGGATGACCAATGAGGCATGAAGGACTACTGAGTGGGGCACGATATTTCTTGTCAATTCGTGGTAACACAGCAGGCACAGAAGCTGGATTTTTCATCACCTTGATGCCCTCTTGCCAGATGTAATCTATAATAGGAATGGCTCTAGACAGTCTGTTTGCTCCACCGTCACCGGGAGCTGAAATCTATTTGCTGCTTGCTGCATAAGATTATGGAATCCACCTACATCTTCAGGTGGCGAGTCTGAAGGTTGTGGAGTTGGGGGAGACGGCATGGGGATAACGTAGTCATCCCACGGATCCGAAGGAGGTATGTTAGGTAACTCTTCTTCCTCTACTTCTTCATCTGAAGAAGTGTCCGGGGTCTGTGTAGGCAAATCAGGTTGCAGAGCTTCTATCACCGGAGTAGGTGGTGAAACTTGAGGTGGAGGAACCGGGACAGCAGGTTGAGCTGGTTGCGGCGGAAAACGTTGTTTATAATCTGCGAGCATAGCCTGCAAATCCTGAATAACGTTTGGCAGTAAGTGAGTGACCTCTGAAACCGGAGGTCGTCTTTGGTATTCCGTATGATGAGGCACTACAATGTCCTCCTGGTAATAGTGTCCTGAATACGTATCGTCTTCATCCTGGCACTTAATGATTTCGGATAGATGGCGAGCCACTCCAAAAGCTCCCTCAATATCGTCATCCTCAAAATCCTCTTCCTCATCATCAGCGTAAGAGTCTAGAAGATGAGGGCATGCGCGGTGAAATAGAAGATCCTTGTTTCCTCTGGTATGATACCAGCTGGAAGGTTTTTGATGAGAGTGGGGTAGAGAAAGCCTGCTTGGTAGTGATAGGCTTAATCGAAGTTGAGTCCATTGATCTTGATGGCACCGGTGACAATGGTGAATTTGCTAGCTGTAAAGACAGTCGTTGACGATAGGACCATCGCCGACGAGGTCGACAACAAAGGAATCGTCGTCGAAGAAATTGACGTCGACAGGGCCGTCGTCTATGGGCTCGACGTCGACAGAGCCGTCGTCGACGGGACGATCTTCGACGGGCTCGATGTCGACTGGGCCGCTGTCGACGGACTCGACGTCGATGTCGTCAACGGGCTCCGCTTCTTCGTCGACGAGACGGTCGTCGACGGTGGCGTAGGTGACTTTGTCGACGGGGCTTCTTAGTCGACGAAAGCTTCTTTGTCGTCGAGGCTGTCGCCGACGAGTCGTCGACGAGGGTTCTTTTAGCCAGAATACATGTTTATGTAGACAAAATAGGAGAAGTGATGGCTGTGGTGGAGATCATAGCCATAGATGAAGAAGTTGAAGTACAGATGGTAGTCACAGGTGTGGAGACCGAAGAGCTCTTACCACGGTTTTCTTGGATGAATCTTTGGTGGCTGAGGCTCCAGAGATAGTATGTGGAGATCTCTGTGAAGAGCCTGAAGTGGAGTGGGAGGTTTTAGCATGCTTTCTTCCCTCACTTGAATTATCCTTGAGATCTCGCTCTTTTACTGGAGGTAGAAGCTCTGTCTTCATCATCCATAGAAGAGGATTTTAGCCACAAAAGGACTCTGGCCTCCCTATCCCTTAAGGTTTTAGAGGGGAAGGTGCAGCAGATCTTACCATTTTTAGCCTCATGTTTTGGGTAGAGGCAATAAATGCAGTCCTTATGCTGGTCATCAACATGGACCCTTTTCTTTTCGCAAGTTCTACAAGGTCTAAAAAAGGCCTTCTTGTCAGACATCCTGAAGCTCTGAAGAAAAAACAGAGTCAAGACTCAGGGAGATTCCCTTCCACACAACGTGCTGTTAAAATCTGAGGAGAACTGCCTCTGCAGAGAGGGTTCTAGAGGGTGCTGTAAGCTGATTGGTTGGAGCAAAGACTTTGGTCTTTTTAGCATAATGAGGTAGATAGGCTACTACAATCTAGGCCTCAGGCCTTCTCATAGGGCCTACTACTGTAATTTACTCTTGGCACTGTTTTTGTTGTATATACAGTGGGACTCCCACCTCGGCGACGGGGGATGATTCAGGCATGTGAATCTATGAAAGATACCAATACTGGATAACCGAAGTTACAGGTAAGTAACTTGTTTTCATATTCTCCTCTGGCAGCTATTTCTATATGGGCTGCTAATGCCATGGCAATAATTGAAAGGTACGACAGTCAAATGTGGTCCAATATAGCCCTTGATCTACTCCTGTAAGAAGAAAAGTAACTAGCAGTTAAAGATATTCTACATGAGGGGGAGAAAGCGGTGGCTGTCGTCATACATTCTGCAATGGAAATAGGAAACATTTGCTTCAGGCAACTTACGAAGGATGGTTAGGAGCTACCTCCTTCAGATGAGAAGTTTAGAATAAAATCATGAACATGCTATTTGATGCAGAGCTACTATGTGGGAAAAGTGATCAATGCTTATAAGTATATTAAGGCAGACGCTGAGACATCTAGGTCCTTGGGGGTTCTGTAAAAGTCCATTCTTATGAGGTAGAGGGAGAATTCAGCTGTACTGAGTTATATAGCAAATGTATAGACACGCAATGTATCACCCTCCTAACAGCCTTAGTTGTCCTCCGACGATTATGGACCCAAGTCAACAATAACCACCATTGAGACTGACACAGCCACAGTCATAAGCAAGGCAACCCCCAAAATGGAAAGGTGAAGTAGAGTGTCAGACACAGGACGTCATTGGTGATTTCCGGGCACTGTATGCCACCATACATACCGCAAGGATTTGGGCCTTGTAGTAGGCCGAATCTGTACCTCCTATGGCAACTGAAAAGCAATCACCAGAGACAAATGAGTACTGGGCTTGAATTAGTGTGCGCATATTCTAGAGCATGTTTCTCCAATGAGTAGCTCGTGAGCTACTGGTAGCTCTCTGAAAATAGCTCTCTGGTGTGCATCTCAAAGTGCTAAATTTGAAGCTTTTACTTGATTGAAATAATATATGTAAACAAAAATTTAGAGAGTATCAAGGCCAATATGTGTGTATTTTCAGAAATAGTAAGATTAAGTTTCAAGAGAAATGGTTGGATTTCAAAGATGTATATGTATATATATATATATATATATATATATATATCAATCAGAAAAACGATCTCTTCGACTTAGAAGCAACCCAAGGGACACAGCGGGGACACCAAAACAGTCCATTTATTCAAGCAGTGGCATGACGCGTTTCGGCGAGTTTGCCTTTATCAAATGCCACTGGAAATTCGCACCAACCACCTTTTTATATGTGCTGCCATTCTCCCATTGTGAAAGTCCAGCTGGCCCAAGTTCGTTGGTAGAGCATCACTGCAGCCTTTTCTAACTGACTGCAGTTCCCAGAAACCTGGGTAAGTGTCTCTTGTCAGCCCCACTTAATCTCATAATTAGTGCTGATGTTGCAAAACATGATTATGTGCAATTGTTGTGAACCCGGTATCATTGCAGCAATTAATCTTTTTCTTTGCCCCATACGTCCTGCGACAAATACCAAGATCTAGCACAACAGGGGACGCCAATACAATGATCACGCCTCTCCGTGTAGTCACGGACTGTGATTACACAGCAGTATCTTGTTTATATATGAGCAAAGGTCCAGGCTTTTGAGGGCTCACTCACTGCAAGTAAGCACCAGCCGGTTCATTATCGCTGCACGCATCCCCTTCGGCGCTGTGTTTAAGGGAACAAGACCACGCGAAGCTGCTCTAAGAAAGATTTATTTTCTGTTACTGGTGACCTGACGCATTTCAAAGCAATAGCTTCTTCCTCAGAAGTCTCAGTGTTGTGCAACAGGAAACTGGAAACTCCAAATCTGCAAACTCCGCCTTAAGTAGGACGTGCTCAGTGCACGCTTTGCTTTCTGGGACATGAAGTCATAGGAGTTAAAGTTTATGCCTTCGGTAGGTCCTGTGCCTGTTCATTTCTAAAAGTCCAATAAAACCCTAAGTGGGCCTCGCAGCAGAGTCTGTGGTTCTGGTTAGTTCCAACTTGCAGTACCGCTTAAGTGGCTGGAACTGTTCCAATCTGCGGTGTCCTTTGCATTTCAATGGACGTTGCTGCCCCCCACGGCAGGACTGCTGTTTGATACAGATGAGCAAAGGTCCAGGCTTTTGAGGGCGCACTCACTGCAAGTAAGCACCAGCCGGTTCATTATCACTGCACGCATCCCCGTCGGCGCTGTGTTTAAGGAAACAAGACCACGCGATATATATATATATATATATATATATATATATATATATATATATATATATATATATATATATATATATATATATATATATATATATATATGATATTTGAGTGATAACTCATGCAGTGTTGGTGAGAATTGTTACTAATGTTAATAAATTGGTGCCAGGGGTATTGCAGCTGCAGATATTATGTATTATCCACAGAGAGGCATTACACATTGATAAAGTACTTTTTTCATTACTGCTAGCAGCTGTGCCTTATTCACTGAAGTGATCACTGCTTGTACTCTTGCATTTGGTGGCCACTAATGTTACTTTCTCTGATGTAGTCTCTATTAAAACTCTAATATTAGTAATTCAGGATCATTTTCTTTGTACATAAGTAGCTCCTATTACAGAAGAGTTTGTCCAACATCCACCATCTATTGCTCCATCCGGGGTAAGACACAAGAACCTGCAACTGCTGAAGTCAGAGTTTCACAATATGCTACCAAAGGAAGCTACAGAAGTGGTTCCAAAACATGATCACAATCTGTTTTAGGTATTTCCTAATAAAAAAGAAAACTTAAGAAGAGTGGAAATCCATCCTGGTCTTACAACAACTCATTCTCTTTCTAAGAAAACTATCATTCAGGATGGTTACACTCAAAGGGGTATTACCATTCCTAATGAGGAACAAATACATTTCATCATTAATGTGTATTTCCACATTCCAAAGTTGCTGGTAGCCACTACCAATTTCAAGTTCTTTCTTTTGACATTTCTTTACACCAAGAACCTTTACCAAATGAATGTCAGAAGCTGTTACAGCCCACGTTTGGTGTCTAGTGCATCAGGTCTAGCCTCCTCTAGATGACTGGATAGTCACACGCTTGACTGTACTTCTACAAACAAGTCCAATGCAACCTGAATTAGTCTCTTTAAGTCATTAGATCTCAGAATCCGCTTAAACAAAGCTTCTCTTGGAAGCATTAATGTTTTTGGAGCAATTCCGAAAAACAAAGGCATATGTATAAAAAAAAGACAAATTGCTCTAGCTACAGTTGCAAAACAAATTCTAAAGCAAAGAGAAGTGAAAGTACGTCTACTGAAGTGCCTTCTAGGAATTATGTCATCATGAATAGTGCTAATACCATCTGCAGACTGCAGATAAGGCATATTCAGGAGGAATTGAACAAGCAGTTGGCTCGGGTATCGTGCTCTCTCGGAGACTAGGTAGCCATAACTCCAAAATGAAACAACACATCTCCCGTAGACCGAGAATACAGTTTCAGGCCTTATATTAATTTAGCCCCTCAGAGCAGTCAGGAAAGCACTACAGATTGTTCGCTCCCTCTAATCAGTGTTGGTTTGAGCAACACCACCAAGATGTTCTAATAAACATTTGAGGCGGAAACATTCCCAGGTCCTGTCAATGGAATCCCAAAAGTTATGGCATTGGGTGCTTTACCACCATATCACTGTGACAGTGGATCATCTTTCAGCGATAAGCACCAACCCAGGAGACTACCTCAGCAGAGTGCTGAACGACTGCCACAAGTGGGAGCTGAAGGAAACTTTCCTGAGGAAACTATTCCATGTCTAGGAAAAACCAAGGATAGCCCTCTTCTTTATGAAGAACAACAAAAATGCAACTCTTAGACAAACTGGCATCTGCAAGCATATTCACAGGCTAATATCCTTTCAATTGTATGGTGCAAGATGTTTGCTTTTCAAACATTTCTCCTTTCGCCAAGAGTAATCACCAAAATGAAAAAGGAAAACCTGCAGCCAAAAACTCGTAACTCCCCCTTGGCTACTCATAGCTCCCCCTTGGCTGATATATGTCTGATTCATGGACTTGCTGCAACTAGTGGACATACCCCAGCACTGCATGAGTTGAGTGCTTATCTCTTGTCCAGATGTCAGGCCAGATTCTCCACCAACTGAAAACTCTGAGATTGACGGTTTGGCTCCTGAGTTCCCGGATTTTGGAAAGCTAGATATTTTGGAAGACTGCATGGATATTTTTGCTTAAACAAGAGCTCTATCTACAAAAAGGGCAGATGTTGCTAAATAGAAAATGTTTTGCGTATGACCAAAGGATTCCATCATTTTTACATGAAGCCCCTTTAATTATGCTTTCAGTCTTTACTGGAACTAGTCCGGACTCAAGCCTTTCTCAATATTCAGCTGGCAGCTATTTCGTGTTTTTAAAGGTCACCTCATGAGCCATTTTTATGGTCACATAGAATTGTAAAATCATTTCTAAGGGCCTATTCAGAGTGTTCTTGTTATCTAGAACATACATTACCAGCAGTTTTGGAACTGAAAGCTTCACAATTGGAGTCATACCTATTAGAAACTAATCCAAAAATCATGCCTAAAGAAACGTCTGCAAGAAGTATTGGTGAAATTCAGGCCTTTACCAACACAAAGCAGTTCTCCAAAGACAAGGTCATTCTGAGAACTAATGCCAAGTTCATATCTAAAGTACTAACTGAATTTCACCTGAATAAGCCTGTAATCCTTAAGACCTTCTTTCAAAACCAGACAAATCTAACATAAAGGTCTGTACATCCACTGGATTTCAAAAGATGTCTTAAATTCTATCTTAACAGAACTAAACAATTAAGAAAATCTGATATACTTCTAGTATCCTTCTCTAATCAACCTAAAGGCTTTCCAGTCTTAAAGCAGGGAATATCAAGATGGGTTGCTGCAACAGTTGCCTATTTGCCACATAAAAGCATAAACATTAAGCCCCTTCTAAGAGCATGTCATCTTCAACAGCACTCTACACATGAGTGCCATTAGAGGACATTTTCTGAGCTGCAACCTGGAGGAGCAGACACACTTTTACAAAATACTGTTGCTTCCTCTGTCCTCTTGTGATGTATAACATTAATTGAAATGTTCATGATGTTTATTATTCGGATTCAAGTATGTGAATCTATGAAAGATCCAGTAGTGGAGAAAAAACTAATTACTTACCTGCAACTATGGTTCTCCATTAGTGGTATCGTCATAGATTCACATGTGTCCATCCATTTCTTTAAATAGAGGCTAACCTCAAGCATTACACTGATTGTATTTCAACCCACGTGATTCCACCAATCAGAATTTTGTTTTTGATAAACATATGTTTGTTATTCTCTGTTAGACTTCATATCTGGCAGTTCGAAACTGTATACTGTCATTTGTTGGAGGGGTTGTACAGAATACCACAATATTGTCTCCAAAATTTCATCAGCTTTTGAGGAAAGCCTATTCTCCAGTATTACATCTTTCATAGATTCACATGCTTGTATCTTCCCCGTCGTCATGGTGGGAGTCTCACGGTAACAGAATGACCAAGCAGTATCATAGAGAAGAAAAACTGCATAGAAAATCCCCATAGGGGCTGTACTATTTGGTAACCAGACCATTTCTTTGTTTTGGTCCAAAAGCCAGCCAATCAGAAATGCTGCCCTGCCCTCACACTCCCCAGCAGCAGCTTCCTGCCTCAGATTTCCAACCGCCTTCGTGTGAGAAAGGAGTCTCCCTGAGCTCTGCTCAGTTTTCTTCTGTTCCTGTGTGAACTTTTGACCCTTGGGAATCTTGTTTCCTGCCTTCTACTTTGAGGTATTGTGTGTACTCATATTGCTTATGATGGCTGAAAGCTCTAAAAAGAGGCTGTTCAGGCCATGCAGATCCTGTGGGAAGGCCAGACTTTTCTCTGAGGACCCACATGAGGACTGCCTTTACTGCCTCTACCCTAAACACCTGGTGAAGGACTGTAAGCTTTGTAGAAAATTTTCTGACAAAACTAAGCGTGACAGAGAGGCAAGATTACTGTTATGGCTTCAGAAGAAGAAGGCCACATCAGGCTCAGATTCTGAGGAAGAATCTTCTCACTCCACTCCCAAGAAAAGAAAAGCCTCTGTTTCTGTGGAGAAAGTGGAGTCTAAAAGGAGTAAATCTAAGGAAAAATCGACATCATCTCTTCCTATTACTCCTCTGGAGAAGCAGTCAAGTCTTAAAGGACCTGGATCTGCACCTTCTACCAATTTGATGGCTTCTGCTACTAAGTCTGTGGTGAAAACTTCAGTTCCGTCGACCACAGCTTCGTCGACGACAGGATCTAAGGCTGCGTTGACGACCACGACGTCTACAGCAACGACATCGATGAGTAAGATGTCTCTGTCAGGACCGTCGACGACGACGACGACGACGACTCCGTCGACGACAGGTTCGATGTCACGAATGTCGACGGGGGCCCCGTCAACGAAGGTCCCGTCGACGAAGGTCCCGTCGACGAAGGTCCCGTCGACGAAGGTCCCGTCGACGACGGTCCCGTCGACGACAGTCCCGTCGACGAAGGTTCCGTCGACGACAGTCCCATCGACGAAGGTTCCGTCGACGAAGGTTCCGTCGACGAAGGTTCCGTCGACGATGGTCCCGTCGACGATGGTCCCGTCGACGATGGTCCCGTCGACGGTGGTTCCGTCGACGAAAATCTTGCTTTCATCGGCTAAAGCGTACAGTTCTCCTCAGTCGAAGACCATGATCTCCATCCGCTCTTTTCAGTCGACTAGAGGTTCGGCTACCATCAGTAAGTCCGCAGAGTTCACCTCCTGGACAAAGATTTCTCCCTTGCCGCCATCATCGCTGCTGGAGCAGGATTCGGAGGGAGAGGAGTCCTCAGGTGCCGCCTACAGTCCATCTCAGCTTCAGATAAAGAGCCAAGATACGGATGAGGAGGAAAGTTTTTCCTTCAGGGACAGGCCACAATCTTCCAGATATGAATCATTCCAGGAATCTGGTGATTACGAGGATGAAGAAGAGCAGCACGAGGACTCACGGGAGGAAGAACGTCAAGAGACAGTTTCTATACCCCTCACCCTTGTGTCTGATCTTAGATTGATGCTAAATGACTACTATCGTCGCTTCCCAGAGGCGAATTCCTCGCAACCAGTTACGCACACGCCTCCCACGCAGACACCTAAAAAAGCACCTGCCCCTCAAGATCAAGGGGTTAAATCTCCGCAGGTGGTTACTATTAGGGACGACCTAACGGACTCCGATGACGATGAAGAGCCCGAAGAAGGAGAGCTAGTTCATGATGCCTCGGGGAAGGAATGGGACGAATACGTCTTGCCATCGGCTGCATCACCTGAACCACTCAAATCTACCTCCCCTCCTCAAGACATCGGAGGCTTCCCTGATATCATGGAAAGGGCGGCCAAGAGATTCAGTCTGGATGTGGACGTGCAAGAGACGGATTGTTTCTTGTACGATTTCAAAGATAACAAAAGGTCACTTTGCTCAATCCCTATTATCCCGCATATTTGGGAGGAGGGCCTCAAGATTCTAAAAACACCAGCTTCTATAGCGGTTTCAGTTCCACGAATTGAAAAGAAATACAGAGCTCCAGAATCTACGGCAGCCTGCCTCATTGGACATCCCAGGCCGGAATCGGTTGTGACACAGGCGGCGCAAAGAAATTCAAAAAACCCGGTGGCTACTTCACTAGTGCCACCAGACAAGGAAGGGAGGAGAATGGATGGAGCAGGTAAGAGGTTTGCGGTCATGGCAGCCTCTACCATTAAAGCGGCAAATGCGATGGCTCTGCTTGGCCGTTACAACAGGCAGATATGGTCAGATCTGGCTCCCATACTGTCAGCGCTTCCAGAGGATCGAAAGGAAGAAGCGGCAGCCCTTCTCAAAGAAGGAGCAAAATCGGCTGCTGAGTCTATCGACATCGCCATGGATGTTTCGTCTTTGGCCTTCAGACAAATGGCCGGGGCGGTCTCGCTTCGCAGACAGGGCTGGCTCAAGGCGACTTCTTTTCGACCAGAAGTGCAGGCGAAGATTGTCGATATGCCCTTTGATGGTGAAAACCTATTTGGGAAACATATTGATGAGGCATTGCAAGGCATAAAGTCGGACACGGACACGGCTAGAGCACTGGGATCTCTTCAGCAGGGAAAGTTTCAGTCCTTTCGAAAGAGGGGTGCAAGAGGCCAATTTAATCAAAGATCCTCTTTTCAATCCAACCGATATCAACCGTACAATCAGCAGGGATATCGTCAGTTTAACACCAACAACCAGTTCAGATCCTCTAACTCCTCTTACCAACAACAGTCCAGAGGTAAATCCAACGCCAGGGGGAAAAATCAGCAGTCTAATAGACGTCAATGATTTCAGGCAGGCGCTCCCCACGCAAAAGATCCCGGACAACGACCACTATCTGTCTCAATACTACACCAACTGGATGTCCATAACATCGGACAAATGGGTCCTGGATGTCATAAGCAGGGGCCACACACTGGAATTTGTGGAGATACCACCGGACCACCCGCCAGTACTCAGGCTCAACCATCATCGCAAAGAAATGCAGAAGGAAGTTCTCTCGCTTCTACGAAAGGGAGCCATAGAGGAAGTCCCACAGCATCTCAGAGGGAGAGGCTTCTATTCACATTTCTTCCTCATCAAAAAGAAACAGACCCAGAAATGGAGACAGGTATTGGACCTGAGGGATCTCAATCATTACATAAAAAAGATACCCTTCAGAATGTTGTCGTTGCAAGAGATCTTACTCATGTTAAAGGACAAAGACTACTTGGCGTCCTTGGATCTCATGGATGCGTACTTCCATATTCCCATCCATCGGAAGCACAGGAAGTATTTGAGGTTTGTTGTGGAGAGTCGCCACTTCCAGTTCAAAGTCCTGCCATTCGGACTCAAATCAGCCCCGAGGGTGTTCACCAAATGCATGGCCCCGGTGGCGGCCCACTTAAGACTGCAAGGGCATTACATTTACCCATACCTGGACGACTGGTTGGTGACAGGTCCATCTTTCAGGGACGCAGCAGAAGCTCTACAGAGCTGCATCCGATTGTTTCAGCGATTAGGTCTGAGAACCAACTTAGAGAAGTCCTCGCTGACTCCGGCCCAAGGCATTCAATTCCTAGGGGCATGGATATGCACCAAGGCAGGGAAAGCCTACCCTTCCGAAGATCGGATGAGAAAGATCAGGGGGCTAACGGCTTCTCTTCAAGCAAAAAAGTCCACTTCCGTGAGGATTTACAAGTCCATGTTGGGGATGATGTCATCCTGCATCCCATTGGTACCAAACTGTCGTCTGCGAATGAGACCTTTGCAGGAACAGCTCGACGAACAGTGGGTACAGGCCAGTGGAACCTTCGAGGATCGCATTACCATCACGACCCGTATGAAGGTGGCCATGTCATGGTGGAAGATCCTAAAGAACCTGAACCAGGGACTGAGCTTCATTCATCGAGATCACGATTTCGTGATGACAACGGACGCTTCGCTGAAAGGATGGGGCGCGCATCTTCAAGAGCTGGAAAATCTGAAAGAGACACGTTAGTGATAGATTCCTTACCTTAGAATATCCCCAGGCGTCAGACTGGATCCGGAAATTTTTGCGTAGCAATACCCCTGCGCGCTGTTAGGCGTCGTCTGCGGCTCCGCGTCCGTCGTCGGCGTCGTGAGCGCCGGGATGACGTCATCGGAGTATATAGACGGCGCCCATGCGCGCTGACGTCAGTTCTTCTTTTTTCCGCGCCAGCTAGCGCAGATCCGGAAGAAGCTCTACCCCCAGTCACTTTTTGACTGAAAACTTTTTTGATCTTTTTGATCCTCTACTTAGTCGATTCTCGACTATCGGTGCCAGGGATGCCCGGGTTCAAGCCTTGCTCGAAGTGCGGCCGACTCATGTCGGTCACGGACCCCCATCGCCGGTGCCTGAAGTGCTTAGGCCTCGACCACGACGATCGAACCTGTGACGACTGCCGGGCCCTGACGTCGAAGGCTAGGCGGGAGCGGTCCCGCAAGCGTCTCGAGCTGAGGCAGTCGGCCCCGCGCCGCTCCAGGTCCCGGTCCCGGTCCCACGGGAGGTCGAGGGACAGGTCGCGAGGTCGGAGTCATCGACGCTCCGGGAGTGGTCACCGATCGTCTGGATCCAAGTCCTCAGGTAAGAGGCATGAGAGGTCGGAGCGACACCATCGGTCCTCCGACCCGCCCCGTCGCTCGCTCGATGCGACCGGGGATTCGGGCGACACCGCCCACGCGGCTCCGCGGGAGTCGCAAGCGTCGCCGCCTGCCCCACACCTTCGGGTCCCTGGGCACGGCGCGTCGCAGGAGGAGGTCGAGAGGTACCTCATGGCCATGAGGGCCCTCCCTCCTCAGTCGGTTCCCGTGGCGCCTTCGGGCCGATCGGCTCCGTCTGGAGGTCCTTCCGGGTCGGGCGCTTCGGCCCCGACGACGTCGGGTGCTTCGGCCCCGGCGCCGCTGGCGACTTCGGTCCCGGCGCCGCGCGACCTCGCTGGATCCGGCTCCGGATCCGGGACCTCGCCGGTCGACCTTACGACCTCACCGGCGCCGTCCCTTCAGGTGTCGTCCCCGGCAGCCGTAGTGGTTGCCGACCCCAATGCTTCCTACGGTCCGCCTCAGGCGTCGGAGGGGCGCCGCTGGGCGCCGATTCCGTCGGCCGTCGGAGAATTCTATCTCCACGAGGAGGCCCTGGCTGTTGATCCTGGTCTCCAGGAGCTGGGTGACGAGGAGCAGTGGGAGGGGTCCGAGGACCCTCTGGCACGTGATTGCCAGTCTCATCAGGACTGGACATATGAGCTTGGGGAGGCCAGTGGTATTGACACATCGCCAGACACTGGATTTACGTCGCCCCCGACTGTGGCTTCGGAGGCGGGTTCTGCTTACAGTGTAGTGTTGACGAAGGCAGCTAAGGCCCTACACCTTGAGCTCCCCGTCGCGGCCGTGAGGACTAATCTCCTCACTGAGGTACTCAAACAGCAGTCCGGCTCCGCGGAGCCCCTTCTGCCGTTCAATGAGGCCTTGTGTGACGTTCTGCTGGGCACTTGGTCCAAGCCCGCCACAGGTCCCCCTGTGGATAGGAACGTGGCCAGACGCTACCGCCCGGCACCGGGCGACCCTTGCTTTTTGTCCACCCACCCCACCCCCGAGAGCCTGGTCATCCAGGCCTCCAACTCCCAGTCCGCATTCCCGTCGGCCCCGCCCGACAGGGAATCCAAGAGATTTGAGCAGTTCGGGAAGAAGGTCTTCTCGTCTGTGAGCCTAGGGCTCCGGTCAGTGAACACCAACTGTCTCTTGGGCCGCTACACCCACACTCTGTGGGACACGGTTGCGGAGGTGCTGCCACAATGCTCTGAGGAGGTCAGGGCTAAACTCAGCCAAACCCTTGCGGACGGCCGAGATGCGGCACGCTTTTCCATCCGGTGTGGGCTGGATACCACGGACTCACTGGGCAGGGCGATGGCAACGACGGTGGCGGTTCGACGCCACGCCTGGTTGAGGTCCGCCAATTTCTCGGCCGATGTCCAGGCCACTCTCCTGGACATGCCGTTTGATGGCCGTCGCCTCTTCGGTGACAAGGCAGACCATGCGCTGGAACGTTTTAAGGACTCCAGGGCCACGGCCAAGTCCTTGGGCCTTGCGGCCCCACGCCAGCAATCGGGTGCCTTTCGCTCCTTTCGTGGCCACGGAAGGGGCGCCCCACCACGGACCGTCAGCCACGCGCCGCAGAATGTTCAGCAACGCGGTGGCGGCCGTGGGAACCGCCGTGGCGGTGGTCGGGGCCAGCGGCGAGGCCAGTCCACACCTCCCTCAGCAGCCCCCGCCTCGAAACCTTCCTAGTCCGAGTTTTCAGGCCCATGTGACGCCTGTGGGAGGCAGGGTTCGCCATCACCTCTCCCACTGGCATACAGTCACTTCGGACAGGTGGGTGCTGCAAATTGTCCGAAGGGGTTTCTCCCTCCCCTTCGAGTCTTCCCCTCCATCCATGCCACCTCAATGCCACCGTGTGTCGGGGGATCACTTGCGACTTCTGCAAGAGGAAGTTTCGGCCCTCTTGGCCAAGAGGGCCATCGAGCGCGTTCCTGGGCCAGAAGTAGGACGTGGCTGTTACTCCCACTACTTTCTGGTACCCAAGAAGGGCAAAGGGGGCCTACGCCCTATCTTGGATCTGCGGAACGTCAACGGCTTCCTCCGTACGGAGAAGTTCAAGATGCTCACTTTGGCTCAGGTCCTGGCTGCCCTGGACCCAGGAGACTGGATGGTAGCGTTGGACTTGCAGGACGCCTATTTCCACATCCCCGTCCTGCCGGCCCACCGGCGTTACCTGCGGTTCACGGTAGGCCACGAGCACTTTCAGTTTACCGTGCTCCCCTTCGGCCTTACCAGCGCCCCACGGGTGTTCACGAAGGTGATGGCGGTGGTCGCAGCCCATCTGCGCAGGCAAGGGGTGTCAGTCTTCCCCTACCTCGACGACTGGTTGTTGAAGGCGGGCTCGCCCCAGACAGTCGTCAACCACCTCCAGACTACGGCCGACCTCCTGCACTTGCTGGGGTTCTCCATCAATGTGCCGAAGTCACACCTGTGTCCCTCTCAGAAGCTCCTTTTCATCGGAGCGGTTCTCGACTCGGCGCAGTTTCGGGTTTACCCACCCGAGCAGCGGGTTCGGGATATTCAGGCTCTGATTCCTATCTTCGGGCCGTTATCCCGGGTCTCGGTCAGGTTGACGCTGCGGCTTCTGGGACTGATGGCCTCCTGCATCCTTCTGGTGCGTCACGCCAGGTGGCGGATGCGGGCTCTGCAGTGGGACCTGAAGTTTCAGTGGGCCCAGCATCAGGGCAACCTGTCCGATCATGTCCTGATCTCGGAGGGCACTGCGAAACAACTGCAGTGGTGGCTCACGGACCGCGACTGGGTCTGTGGCAGACCCCTCTCTCTACCCCAGCCGGAGCACGTAGTTGTGACGGACGCGTCCCTCCAGGGCTGGGGAGGCCACATGGGAGAGGCGGAGATCAGAGGCCTCTGGTCTCCGGCGGAGTCCCGGCTCCACATCAACCTTCTGGAGCTGCGGGCGATTCGTCTTGCACTGAAGGCATTCCTCCCCTCTGTCAGGGGGAGCGTGGTGCAAGTGTTCACCGACAACACCACCGCCATGTGGTACTGCAACAAACAGGGCGGTGTGGGGTCGTGGACCCTTTGCCAGGAGGCTCTGCGCCTCTGGCAGTGGCTGGAACATCAGGGCGTGACTCTGGTGGTTCAACACCTGGCAGGTTCTCTGAATGCCAGGGCGGACGAACTCAGCCGCCGGTGCATGATGGATCACGAATGGCGTCTGAACTCGGACGTGGCGCAAGGTCTCTTTCGACAGTGGGGAGAGCCTTGGTTAGATCTATTCGCCACAGAAGAGAACGCGCAATGTCAGCAGTTCTGCGCGTTGGAGTTTCCAAGGCGGCACTCGCTCGGAGACGCTTTTCGTCGCGAGTGGAGCTGCGGCCTGTTGTACGCCTTTCCGCCTATACCACTTCTGCCCAGAGTGCTGAAGAAGATCAAGCGCGACCGGGCCCAAGTTATCCTTGTGGCTCCGGACTGGGCTCGAAGATACTGGTATCCCGAGCTACTCAGCATGTCAGTCGATCCCCCGATTCGTCTGCCTCTTCGGGAGGACCTTCTGTCGCAGCAGCAGGGGACGGTCCTGCACCCGAACCTGTCCAGTCTCCACCTACAAGCTTGGAGATTGAGCGGCGGCAGTTGAGGCCATTTGACTTGCCTCCCGAAGTCTGTGACATCATTCTGGCAGCCAGGCGTCCCTCCACAAAGTCGGTATACGCCTGCCGGTGGAATAGATTTGTGGCATGGTGCGCAGCAAAGGCTGTGGATCCCCTCTCTGCACCCCTTTCGGAAGTGCTGCTCTTTCTTCTTTCCCTTGCCCAGCAGGGCTCTGCTCTGGGCACTCTTAAAGGGTACCTCTCTGCTCTTTCAGCCTTCTTGAGGCTACCTGATCAGCCTTCTTTGTTCAAGTCCCCTATAGTGAGTAGATTTCTGAAGGGCATCACACACATGTTCCCTCCTGTTCCCTTCGTGATGCCCCAGTGGGACTTGAACCTTGTTCTCACCTATCTGATGTGTGCTCCCTTTGAGCCACTTCATAACTGTCCTCTTCGCCTCCTTACGCTGAAGACGGCCTTCCTGGTTGCCATCACCTCTGCCAGGAGGGTGAGTGAGCTCCAGGCTCTTTCTTCTTCTCCGCCTTTCCTGTCTGTTCATCCTGATAAGGTGGTGTTGCGTACACGACCTTCCTTTCTGCCCAAGGTTGTCACGGCCTTCCACATCGGGCAGTCCATCACCTTGCCCACCTTCTTTCCGCCTCCGCATCCCTCGAAAGAGGAAGAGAGGCTCCACCGTCTGGATCCAAAACGTGCGCTCTCCTACTACCTAGACCGCACTCGCCAATTCCGGGTGGATGACCAACTCTTCGTTGGTTACGTGGGCGCGAAGAAGGGAAAGGCTGTACACAAGAGGACCATCTCCAGGTGGATCATCTTGTGCATCCAAGCATGCTACTCCATGGCGAGGAAGGAGCCCCCGGCTGGATTGCGGGCTCACTCCACTCGGGCCACGGCAACGACAACTGCCCTGGGCCGCGGTGTCCCCCTGCAGGACATCTGTCAGGCAGCCACGTGGGCCTCGCTGCACACGTTCGCAAGACACTACTGCCTGGACAGTCAAGTCCGGAGGGATGGCTTCTTTGGCCGTTCCGTCCTCCAGGACTTTCTGGTGTGATATTGGTTCGCAGACCCACCACCGGGGTTGGTATTGCTGGGGTATCTATTCTAAGGTAAGGAATCTATCACTAACGTGTCTCTTTCAGATGCACAAGTTACTACTTGTGTAACGATATATCTGTAAGAGACATTAGTTAGTGATAGATTCCTTACCGCCCTCCCATCCTCCCCGTTCTGCGAACCGATATTTAGGGTTAAGGTCATCCCCCTTTCAGGGCCCTAGTTTCAATGGCACCAGTGTTAGTTCTATCATGGCTCTGCGTATCTGGCGCGGAAAAGCTGTGTTATCAGAACTGACGTCAGCGCGCATGGGCGCCGTCTATATACTCCGATGACGTCATCCCGGCGCTCACGACGCCGACGACGGACGCGGAGCCGCAGACGACGCCTAACAGCGCGCAGGGGTATTGCTACGCAAAAATTTCCGGATCCAGTCTGACGCCTGGGGATATTCTAAGGTAAGGAATCTATCACTAACTAATGTCTCTTACAGATATATCGTTACACAAGTAGTAACTTGTGCTTCAGGGCCTTTGGTCAGATTGGGAAGCTCAGCTTCACATAAACATGTTGGAGCTCAAGGCGGTGTTCCTAGGGCTTCAAGCATTCCTTCCCAGAATACGACAATCGTCAGTACTTATCCAAACGGACAGCACCACGACCATGTTTTACCTGCTGAAACAGGGCGGGACGAGATCCAAACAGCTGTCGACACTGGCTCAAAGGATCTGGAAATGGCTCATAACCAACGAAATTTCGATCCAAGTTCAGCATATACAGGGAGTCCTCAACACTCGGGCGGACGCCCTGAGCCGCACTCCCAATGCGACGCACGAGTGGGAACTACACGACACTCAAATTCGCATTCTGTTTCAAAAGTGGGGCACTCCCACATTAGATTTGTTCGCGACTCAAAGCAATTCAAAGTGCGCTCACTTTGCGTCAAGGTACCGTCAACAGGGATCCATAGGAAATGCATTCCTCATGGACTGGACAGGAAGGTTTGCATACGCGTTCCCTCCGTTCCCGTTGATACCGCGCATCCTGCGCAAGATGAGATCGGAACCGTGCCGGATCATAATGATTGCACCAGCCTGGCCAAGACAGGCGTGGTTTTCAGACCTCCTTCAATTGTCGAGGGGCGACAAGATCCAGCTCCCGACATTTCAAGACCTCATCTCCATGGAGAAAGGGCAGATTCTGCATCCGGACCTACACTCTCTAAAGTTGTCCGCATGGAACCTCACTAGCGTGAATTTCAGAATCTAGATATTTCGCAAGAGTGCAGGCATATTCTCTCACAAGCGAGAGCTGTATCGACGAACAAAACATATACAGTAAAATGGACCCGTTTCTGCCACTGGTGCAGCAGACAAAACTTGCATCCGTTTGAGGTTCAGCCTGAAGGTATCCTGCCTTACCTGCTTTTACTATCAAAGTCAGGCCTGTCGCATGCTTCAGTCAAAGTGCACTTAGCAGCAATATCACGATTCAGGCGAAAGCCAAATGAACCATCTCTCTGGTCATCCAGAGTAATAAAGGAATTTATCAAGGGACTCTTTAGAGTCTTCCCGCCCATCCAACGCCCACCTGTGCCGTGGCGCCTCAATACAGTTCTATCGCAGCTTATGAGGCCACCCTTTGAGCCCATACATAAGACAGACTTGCAGTTCCTGTCATGGAAAACGGCCCTCCTCCTCGCCTTAACATCTGCAAGGAGGGTTAGCGAAATCCAGGCCTTTTCAGTGGAGGAACCCTTCTTACAATTTCGTCAGGACAGGGTTATATTGAGAACAAATCCTACCTTTATTCCCAAGGTGGCGACGTCTTTTCACCTCAACGAACCCATTATTTTACCTACTTTCTTCAGCAAGCCAACCTCGGAAGCAGAAAGAGCCTTACACTCTCTAGACATTTCTAGATGCCTAAAGTTCTACATTGAAAGGACAAAAACGTTCCGCAAGTCCAAGCAATTATTCATTGCATTTGAAGGGCAGAGAAAAGGCCTTCCATTGTCGAGACTGAGTATTGCTAGATGGATATCCTCAGCCATCCTGAAATGTCACGACGAAGCGGGGAAGCCGCTATGTTCTAAAGTGCATGCACATTCAACGAGGAAGATGGCAACCTCGATGGCCTTGTTCGCAGGAGTGGCACTGCCAGACATCTGCAGAGCAGCAACGTGGAAGAGTGTGCATTCATTTACAAGACACTACTGCCTAGACACTGCGTGGAAGGAGGACACGGCAGTGGGGCAGGCTGTTCTGAAGCGTCTATTCCAGTAAGGTATGGCCTGATGGCATATTGTTTTTTGCTATACAGTACTTTGACTTGTACTTACATGCATTTATCGTATTGCTGATGCTTTCCTAGCTACTATTATGTCATTGCTTTGCGGCAGAGCTTCCTTCTAGGTTCTGCCCTGGAAACGCTACCAGTATGGTGAGCACTGCTTACTACTCTGATACAAGCATGTGAATCTATGAAAGATGTAATACTGGAGAAGGAATTAGTTACTTACCTGCACCGTTCCCTCTAAGCCGCGCGCGCGCGCGCACCTCCCCCCAAGTCAGCGCGCACCACCTAGCGTGGAGCGCGCACACAGAACGTCGCTAGAGGGTCGCGCCGCTCGCTGCTTTTCAAACGCGAGAGGCGCGAACATGAGCACTTTTTCGGTGGTTGCGGCGGAGCGGGCGTGAGGAATGCAGCTAAGGAGGCGGGGGGGCTGATGGGGATTGTGACGCTTGTGGGTGTGTGGGAATGGGGCAAGCTGTGGCCTTTTGTTTAAATATTGCTGTTAATCGGAGCCCTTTCACGGGCTCCGATTAACAGCAATACTTAAACAAAATGCCACAGTCTGCCCCGCGCTTTACTAACAAAAGCGTAGACACTTTCCAAACACAGCGTGTGCTCGCGCTGTGTTTGGAAAGGGTCTACGCTTTTGTTAGTAAAGCGCGGGGCAGACTGTGGCATTTTGTTTAAGTATTGCTGTTAATCGGAGCCCGTGAAGGGGCTCTGATTATCAGCATTATTGAAACAAAAGGCCACAGCCACTGGGGAACGAGCGGAACAGAAGTCAAGAGGGCATAAAGGCACGAGTGGGACACAGGCAGAGTGAAATTATGAGTGACATTTCAAAGACTATGAGTCACACTGACTCGCAGGCAAAATCAATTAATGAAGATTAGGGAAACCGATAAATATCAGAAATTACACCCACTTGGGCAACAAGAAACTCTAAAAAGGTCTTCAAACTGGAGACAGACTGCATTTCTCAGTGATAGTGACATTTCCCCCCTGAAATAAAACCAAACACATAAGCCCATGGAAAAAGCGCCATATCAGAAATTACACCCTTTAAAACACTAATAAGCCTTGGAAAGACTTTCAAGCTGCTGCATAGTCTCTGAATTGCAAAGTTACTTACCTACTGCCCCTTTCTAAGATGAATGTTAACTTACTGCTTGTCAAAAAGAGGTTTTTGTTTTGTCTTTTAAAAAAAACAGAAACGTTCAGGTCTTACTAGCAATATTCTGCTTAGGCCGCATGTGGAGAACAGGGCACGTGCACACTTCAGTACGGATTACATCACTACCAGGTGTAACATGAAACCGAAGTACAGAACTTCCAAGATCGCTTTTAGGTGACCACGGAAAATGAAATAATTGCGTAACATAATGTGAATGCAGAGCCTGAACACTGCCCAGAACAGAAGGACCCCACCTGCACACATTTGTTTTCAGAAGGTGCTGTCACAGAGTTACAGATACCGACCACGAGAGCTGTGCTGAATTAAGTTCTCTGGTGGCACTGAAAGTATTACTGGCAGCGCGCTAGCGCTTTTAATAAAAAATGGAAGTACACTTTGAAGAAAGCTGATACCTCACTGAGGCAACTTACTGTGTGAGTCGACTTGAGCAGCAATTGTTGTACAACGGCCTTCAGTTTCGTCTAAGGAAGCCTGGATAATAATGCGCCCATATCTGCTCTTAATATGTCATCTGCACGCGACCTTTGAAACGCTCTAAATCTAAATCCTAAAACCCTACAAGCACAGAAATGAAAGTCTATCTAGCTCCTGACGTCCGCCGGCCGCGGCATGAGCCGCACAGGAACTGGGAATCGCGACCGCATAGCTGCAGCACACAGACAGAGGACAGAAAGGCCCAAGGAAACGAGTGGGACACAGACAGAGGACATAAAGGCACAAAAAAACGAGTGGGACAGAGGGCAGAAAGTCACAAAAATGAATGGGACAGAGGACATAAAGGCACAAAAAACGATTTGCAAACTGCCCTTAAGACCCTTATTGTGGCTCTGTATGTGTGAAAATGCATCATCTTTTCACTTTTTAAAGTAAACGTTTTGAGTGCCATTTGGTGCCGCAGACACGCGCGGTTTGGTTCCTGGCGCACATAGCCATGGTTGCAGCGCACAGAGACCCTCCAGTGCCGCACACAGAGGAAATAAATTAGAGGGAACATTGCTTACCTGTACACTATAGTTCTCCAGTATTATCTTTCATAGATTCACATGCGCCCGCCCGCCTCCCCGTTTCTCAGGCAGATCTTGTTCTCGGTATTTATCCATGTCTCTCACTCGGGGACGGAAATCTGAGGCAGGAAGCTGCTGCTGGGGAGTGTGAGAGCAGGGCAGCATTTCTGATTGGCTGGCTTTTGGACCAAAACAAAGAAATGGTCTGGTTACCAAATAGTACAGCCCCTATGGGGATTTTCTATGCAGTTTTTCTTCTCTATGATACTGCTTGGTCATTCTGTTACCGTGAGACTCCCACCATGACGACGGGGAAGATACAAGCATGTGAATCTATGAAAGATAATACTGGAGAACTATAGTGTACAGGTAAGTAACTAATTCCTTATTAGTCCTATTGCTTTCTAAAATCCAAGCAATATTCAAACATCTTCTGCTTGTTTATCTTTTCAAAACTGTTAGTGAATTAACCTGCAATAATATTTAAGAGGGCACCTCAGTTATTTGCAACAAATATTCTGATCTGATAGACATCTAGCCTCAGATTCCTTAACTTAGAATATCCCCATGCGTCAGACTGGATCCGGAAAACATTCCGCAGTAGCACCTTTGCGTGTAGCTGCTCCGCCCTGACTTCGTCCACGGACGTGACATCAGTGAATCCATACAAGCCCTTCCCGGCACTCTAACGTCAGTTTACTTCTTTTCGCCGCACCCAGCGCGGATCCAGGAAAACCAGCAGTTCCTTGGCCTGTTTTTCAGGCCTTCTCGACGTCTTTGTTGTCACGGAACAGTGTGCGATGCCTTCGGGCTTTAAGACGTGTGAGACCTGTACACAGCAAATGTCTGTCACGGATCCGCACGCAATACATATGTGGTGCCTGGGAGTGCATGGATATTTTTGCTTAAACAAGAGCTGTATCTACAAAAAGGGCAGATGTTGCTAAATAGAAAAGTGACGCCTGTCGGCAGATGAAACCTAAGTTCCTAAGGGGGCATCGTATAAAGCTGCTAGCCACCAGAATGTCCGGTCCTTCCCCTTCACGCCGCCGATCTCCCTCTTGGGATCAGGCCCGCGGACGTCGTTCGGAGACAGGTAAGCACAAGCGTAAGTCACTGAGGTCGTCCTCCCGTAAACGTGACACTGGGGTCCGCTGATCTCGGTCTTTGCCAGGCACAGGCGCCCAGGAGTCGTCTCCCCCATACCCACCCTTCCCGGGTGTTGGCGCGACTAGGACCCAGATAGAAGCCTATTCAAAGGCTCTCCAGTCTTTCTTTGGGTCACCCCCTCTCCCTGGTGCGCCTTTTTTCGATACGACGTCGGGACACGGCCTCCTCTGTTACAGGAAGGTGAAATCCCTCTGGGCTCACAGTGCTCAGGGTCCTTTTGGTGCCCTTTGGTGCAGGTGCCTAGCGTTCCATGGCCTTTGGATCAACCTCAGGCTCCTCCACCTTTACTATCTAGTGAAAGAGTTAGCCCTCAACTGTCCCCGACGGATGGTTTGTTGTCCTCTCCCCCCCCCCCCCCCCCCCCCCCCCCGAATGGGGACATAGGCTAGTGCAGCTTTTGCGAGGGCTGTTCGCAGGGCTGCAGATATTCTTCACTTGCAGCCCCTTGTGGTTTCCCTGCCCTCTGATCCTTTACTGGATCTCCTCCACATGGAGCTGTGGACATGGAGCCTTTGCTGCCCCTTGGTGGGTCTTTGTTTGACATCCTGATTGGTACCTGGGCACGGCTTTCCTCTGGTGACCCTGTTGATCAGGCCATTGCTCACCGGCATTGCCCGGCCCCAGATGATCCTGTCTGCTTGTCCCTTCACCCTAGAGCTCATGGTCTTGTTGAACAGGCAGCTTTCGCCTTGCAGCCTACTTCCGCTCTGCCGTTGCGACCTCCCACTAGGTAGTCTTGGTGGCTGGAGACATGTGGTCGTCACATTTTTGCCTCCGCCAGTGCTGGCATCCGTGCCTTGAACACGTCTTGCGTGTTTGCACGTGCTTCCTTTGCCCACTCTGACTTGGTTGAGCTCCTTCTTCCTTCTCTCCCAGAAGGGCCCAGAGCTGACTTGCATTGCCTTCTTCTTGATGGCCGGGGAATGGCACAATTTTCCCTTCGATTAGCCCTGGACGCTACTGACTGTGGGTAGGGCAATGGCCCGGTCGGTTGCTTTGCGCTGCAATGCATGGCTGCGCGATAGTCGTTTTCCCGACAATGTTCGGGACACTCTTCGGGATCTGCCCTTCGATGGTGTGGACCTTTTTAACTGTCATGCTGATTCAGCGGTCTCCTGCCACATGTCTGGTCTCCCGTGACTTTCTGACCCTTGCGGCCTGGCTTTCTCGTCCTTATCTTTTTCATATGTTGTATGACTTTGTTTTGGTTTTTCTTGTGCATAGGCAGCGTTGCCTTGTTTGTTTTAGACCCTGGGTTCATGATGTAATACCCAGATGGTCTAGGCGACTACTCCGCCATGGTTGTCTTTGTTCAGTACAGCTGGTCAGCTGGTTCTGCCTTCCTTTCAGTCCTCTGTCGGTGAGCTTGTTTCAAAGGAGCCCCCTTGCCAGAGTTAAGACTTACCCTATGTGGGGTATTTGCTGGCTATTGTGAAGTTGCCTTCCTACAAGAAAGGCTTGGTACGCTCCTGTGGAGTCTTACTCACAGAGGTTCTTCTGTGGATCAGTCTGTCCTCTCTTTCTGCTGTTATGTGACCCACAGGTTGGCGTTGCTATATTGCACTTTCAGTTTGGGTTGGGGTCTACGGTTGTCTGTAGTACTTTGAAGCATCTGTAGAGGTTCCCTACTGAGAAACTTCTGCCTCGCCTGCCTTTCCCAGGAGCGTTTTTCAGCTTCGCTGTGCTCTTCTTTGCCCATGTTGGCTGTTCTTCTTTTCGCCAGCCACTGTCCCTTGGGACCCCTTGTTCTGTTCCGTTCTGGCACAGTTCTTCAGCGGCAGACGCCCTGCCATCGTATAGCGCCAGGGCAGAACCGCTGCTCGGCACACTTCTTCAGTGTTTGCGCGTAGTATGGGTGCAGCCTGGTATGTTCGCTATCATTGGGTGTCTGCGTTCTTACTTCCGCTTCTGCGGTGACTGGTTCTACCCTCCACTCTCCGGGATGGGTAATGCTTTCTCGTACTTGAGCCCTGTCTGGACTGGTCTATCGGTGTGGCGTCTTCGCTATGTACGTCTATGCTGTATACTGCCTTGTGCCCTCATTTTCTGGGCACTTCCCAACCTGGAGTTTTTCCAATTTCTTTGCTGCTTTCCGTGCAAATGTGTTTCACGCTTCTGCTTTGGGTTCCTGCTGTAACACTCGCAGGAGAAGTGTTCTCTTCAGGATACTCGCTTTCTTGGGTGGTCTTGTCTGTACATCCCTAGGCCATTCTGTTGGTCTGACTGTTTCTACTTTCGTGTCCTGCTCCTTCTCATCTGTCTGGCGGGGGACCGTGGCTCCTCCCGGACGGGTGGCTGATGTCGCTTACGGATCTGGACCTTGTCCTGTCCAACTCTGCTTCAACATGACTATTGGTTCTTATGGCGTACCCTTGTCTTATTTTAGGCAACACACCCTTTTTATATGTGTATCTTTCTTAATATATATCTGCTCTGTGCTCTTCCCACAGCGGGGTCATGCAGGCAACTTTCCTTGCTGGGGTGTCCGTGGTCTCTGCCCCAGTCTGCTCATGGTGCAAGCTCTTGTGTGTGTGTCCGGCTTGCCGGAAGCCTCATTTTGCCAGTTGCCTACCTGGTGATGCATCCTTCACATCTGGGCTGCTCATGCTACCCTACAGGGGGATTTCCTTTACTTGGTGTGGTTCTGGCGTCCACACTGTATGCTTATGTGTATTCCTGTCTTCTACATGAATACCAGTCTTGCTGTGGTCCTGTTCTGGGTGCTTCTGCTTGTTGCCGTCCGCCCTCTCACATGTCTTGTGAAGGAGCGACTGCGTACTGGATTGTCTTGTGTTTTTGGTAATGCCAGCACTTTTTGGCCATGGGTCGGCATCCTGCCAATGCTGCCCCACGTATCTTAGCTGGTGCAGGTTCAACAGTGCTTTTTTCCTCTGTTGTGCATACCGTTTTGTCCTCTCTCTGGGTCTTGCTTCTTGTCGACACATCGGATCCTGCAGATCCATCGGACCCTAGGCTCAGTTCATCTTCTTTGTGAAGCCATAAACTCTCACTTCCGCATCAGCATTTCTGGCTCTGTGCTTTCTATCAACCCGATATACACACAGGGGTTTTCATTCTGTTCTTTGACGGCTTGTGGTGCTTTTGCCTCCCATTGTTTTCTGCTCTTTTCAGAGCTTCGGGGTCTGGTGTTGGCTGCGCTGGAATTGCTGTCCTCACTGTGTTTAGTCACTTTGTTGATGTGAGAAAGTGGCTATATATATACTGGACCAAAGTAAGGTAAAGTGTGTATAGAGACCACAAACCCCAGAGGTATAACAGAGGTTAAAGTCAGGGCTGACCTTACTCTCAAAAGTGGTAGCTTGGTCAAGCTTGGTCGAGCAGTAAGGCAGTACCAGAGGACAGTGTAAAGCATTTGTTGTACACACTCAGTCAGCAAAAGGTTTCACACACTCAAGGACTGAACTCCAGGCCAATTGTTTTTATATCAAAAGATATAGTTGTTTTATTTTTAGAACCAACAGGTATCAAAATATACTTTTCTCAATTATGAGTGATCTCAGGTAATTACTTTGCAGAAAGGTAAGAACTTTGTAAACACAATTGGTACAGGGGTCGCAGTAGGCAACACAATTCTAAACAAAATTTAACATTGAGCTCAATGGGTTTTTCTACAAAAATGCAGTTGATTACTTAGTAGATTACTTTTGTAATTCCAGGACTGGATCCTAGATTCAGTCCTGGGGTCTAAGCTGAAAACAGTTTAGTAAAAACGTTTTGGTTATTGCAATGATTTTTAAGGAATATAAAGATATTTTAAAAGTTCACACTTTTCAGTGAAAATCTAGCAATGTTATCCAATGGGAGAAAATTCAGGTTACAGGTGAAGTACGTTCTCGTTACTTTTGTAATCCAGTACTGGGCTCCTAGGTCCAGCACTGGGATCTCTACTTAAGACAGGTAAGTAATTATGTTTCATTAGTTGGTACGATTTTTAAGGAATATTTCAAGTTTTCAAAAGTAGACAAGAAATTTCACAGAAAAGCAGACAATGGATTCCTATGGAGAAAATCCAGGTTACTAGTAAACCCGGTTAGTATTACTTTTGCGGTTCAGTACTGGGCTACAAGGTACAGTACTGGCTTCTCTCCTAATCACAGGCGAGTAATTCGGTATTCGGCTGATTTTATAGGAATATTTTAGAGAGTTTCAAAACTTTACACTTCGATTTTTCGAGTCAAACCAGTCAATGTTATCTTATGGCAGAAAAGTGAGTTATCGGTTTCCAGGTGAGTACTCGACTGGTGAAGTTAAGTTTCTGGGCATAGACTCGGGTTCCCCAGGGTCAGGGAGATACAGTTGGTACACCCTCAGCAGCTCAGGGGCAGACAGGTGCAGAGGTAGTTAGGCCCAATGTTATCCAATGAGAGGCAGGGGACCTTCGGTTGGTGGCTGCTGGCTAGCAGGCCACACGGCTGGGGGAGCTGGGCTCCTGGTCACTTGCTCAGGACAAATGGGGAAGTAGGATAGGACACAGGGTGCATGGCCAAAGGCACTCTGGCGGCTGGGTACAGGGTGCTTTTGAGCCATCGGGCGCTCGATGTTATTCAATGGGAAAGGTAAAAAGGGAACAAAGGCTGCGGACTCTGGGACGGTGATTCTTCAGGTGCGACCATCACTTTGAGAGGTAAGTTGGGATCTTGGAGAAGAGGTAGGTACCCAAAAAGAAGGCACAGGGAGCCGGGTGCAGGAGTGTCTTTGGGCGTCAGGAAATCTTACCCTCAGCTGGTCGCGGTTGGAGGGGTCCCTGGTTCGTTGAGGAGGGGTTTGGGCACTCTACTTCGGGTCCCAGTCGCCAGGGGGAAGTCCTCGTGGTCTTGGATCACTCGGGCACGGGCCGGGCTCGGCGGGTGTAGAGTGGGTTGGTCTTGGGCTGTCTGGCTGGCACCAGGGGTATGGTTGTTGAAGCAGAGCCTCTGCTTATTGGAGTCCCAGTCTTTAAGAGGGTCAAGGCAGGCAGGTCCTCCGGGTGTCCCAAGGTTGCTGTCTGCAGGAGTCACAGGGATTAAGCAGGAGCAGGTTCCAGGATCAACAGGCCTTTAGGGCTGGGACCAAGTCAGTGGGTGTCGTCCTGTTGTTAGCAGCTGCTCGGCGGGTTTTCTTCTTGATCTTCTTTCTTCTTTTCTTATCGGGATCTGAGGAAGGAAGGTTCAGGGAGCCCCTAAATTCAGTATTTAGGGGTGTTACAGGTAGGGCGAGGGCAGGGACCAATAGGTCGCAGTCCTGGGGTGGGTACATCCCCTAGTCTGCTCCTCTCCTGTGGGAGGGGGGCAGGAACCTAGCTGTGATTGGGAAGGACTCTCCATCTTCAAGATGCCCGGAGCCTGGGTCGTGCTTCACCTCGCCTCTCCCACCTGAGGGGTGGGGTTGGCACAGGATGGCCCACCCCCCTACCTGACGTAGGGTTTCCCACCAGTGGGGGTCAGAACTGGTGGGGGCCAGTTGCTGGGTACAGCATATGGTCTGGAGAAGCTCAGAGAGGCGGCAGGCCTTTGAAGCTCCCCCCTGCTCATCCTGGTGTAGGAGACCTAGCACTTCGGCCAGGATGTGCATTGTTGCAGGCTAGGAGAGCGGGGGGCTCTCCACCCAGGGGTCCAGAAACATGTCTGCTGTGTGGCAGCCTAGGCAGCCTCTCAGTCCAGACGTGGAGTGTAGGTTAGGTTTCAGGGGGCATCTCTAAGCTGCCCTCTGGTGTATTTTACATTAAACCTCGCACTGGCATAAGTGCAGGTTTAATGTGCTGAGCAGTTTGATACCAAATATCTCACTCTTCAGTGAAGCCATCATGGTGCTGTGGAGTTCGTAATGATGACCTCCCAGCACCATATACTCTTAATGGCAGCACTGCACTTACAGTGCCCAGGAATGGCTCTGGGTACTGTATGGGGCACAGGGCTCATGCACCTGTGCCCACACCACTGGCATAGGGTACCCAGCTAGAGGGGTGACTGATGTATGCCAGGGCAGTGGGGTTGTGGGCATGGAACACAGGAATGTGTGCCATGTCGACTCTCTGTTTAGTTCTGTACTTAGACACTCAGCCTGCAAAGGCAGTGTGTGGGTGTCTGGGTACAGGAGCCCTAAGGGTGGCACAATAAGTGCTGCAGCCCTTAGGGGTCTTCTCTGGTCACCATGCCCAGGGTGCCTAGGGTACCATTTACTAGGGCCTGACAGGTGGTCAGAGATGCCAATTGGGTTTTGTTTCAACACAGCTTTAGGGAAGGAACACAGGCCCTGGGCAACCGGTTGGGAGGAGCCCAGGGCACACTCAGTCAAAGCACATCAGCAGTTCAGCAAAAAGTGGGGGCATACCAATGCAAGAAAGATGGCACTTTCTCACAGTTTACGGCTAAGTACTCTCTGGAACTTGGTGGGGTTCAGTCGTAGATCTGCCTCCTCTATGGATATGGCTTTGGTATCTATTCTAAGTTAAGGAATCGGCGGCTAGATGTCTCTATCAGATGAATGAGTTACTTACCTTCGGTAACAATGTATTTGGGAGAGACACAGTCTAGTCGCAGATTCCTTAACACTCACCCATCCTTCCCCGTTCTGCGAGGACCTTTTCAGGTTGGGTTTTCTGCAGTCGCCTCCCTCCGAGTTGCTTTGTCTTTCTGCGGGGTGACATCTTTCTCTTCACTCCTCCATGGGATGCTTCATTCTGTTTTGCTTCCTCTACTACACCCATTCTCATGATTGGGCGTTATGCGCATGTGTCCTTTTACATCCCTATGTCCTGGGCCTACTGATGTTCTCTCCCCCCCTTCCCCCCCCCCCCCCCAACCCTCCCCCCTTCTCATTCGCCTTGGGGTTTCTTACCTCTCCTGCAGTCCATTGGTCAAATGTCTATTGTCTCTGCCTGAGTCTATAGGTCTCTTACAGGGGATACAACATCCCTTTTTGGTGCCGACTTGTGGTGGATTGTCATTGCTCATGTGTTCCGGACTTGTTGCTCTTCACAGTTATTACTCTGGTTGCAGACTTTCTGTTGTCCGCCATGATGTTTTTTCACATCTTCTTCTGCCTCCTGGAAGGGTTGGGCCTTCACTTTTGCAGGGTTGCTTCTCAGAGTGGTGCTCTGCTTTTTCCCTTCACTGCCTGGCACTGTCCTTTATGGTGCTGTTGTTCACCATTCAATTTCTTTTTCTTTTTTATCTTTTTCGCACACTGGTCCAATACTCTCACAGTTTTTGGTGGTGGCTCAGCGTTGAGACGCAGTAAAGTTTCTCTGACGAAAACCGACTTCAGCGCGCCGGGAGGGGCTTATATGGCTCAGCTGACATCACGTCCGTGGACGACGTCACGGCCGAGCCGTGCAGCGCCGCCCCCTGGCGGGCAGAGGTGGTGCTGCGGAAAGTTTTCCAGATCCAGTCGGACACCTGGGGATATTCTAAATTAAGGAATATGCGGCTAGACTGTGTCTCTACCAGATACATCGTTACCGAAGGTAAGTAACTCGTTCTTTTGTGCTTCTTCTCCAGTTGAATTACCATTTGTTACACAGCCCGTCGGGTTTTAATGCAGTTGAAACTATGATGCTTTGTGTGCTCTTATACGTTCATTCAAAGTGCTTGTAGTATAACGAGCGAGCTCCATATGTAACCAGTCCATTTGCCAAGGCTACTGTTACTAGATCTGCAAAGCTACATTTATAGTTGCTAGCCATTTGTTCTATGGGTGCATAACAATATTTTATCTGTTACAGGCTGAGAACCATCCATGCCTTGAAAACAGGAAAGAAAGATACATCTGTGGGAGATGATCTAGGAGAAGGACTTCTACTGGGTACACCTTCGCCAGGCCTCAAGCAAGGACGGAAAGCAGGAGATAGTGATTATGATGACGATGATGACGACGATGATGATAGTGAGGATCCAGCAGATGAAGAAGATGACGATGAGGAAGATAAAGATGAGAAAAGGGGGAAAAGAGTAGACACATGTGAAGACGAGGTAAACCGGATGTGTGAATTTGTGTGTATCAACAGAATCAAGTATTGACATACAATTAGACACTAATATTCTTTTTTTTAGCTGAAACCTCATTTTAACTACCATTCATTACTCAAATATATATATATATTTAGTGACCAAGGATACCATGTTCTCAGAAATGCACTGACGAGGCTACAATAAATTAACACAAAAATGTGTACACGCTATCTAGAACACAACACTCCACTGACTCATTGAGTTGGTTAGTTCTTGAAGCAAACCCCAAAACATCCAAACAGAACCTTTTCATCAAAGAGCAAAGATGGATACACTGTTTATCCACAGATAGCACAGGCCTTAGCGTGCAGTGCGACTTAGTCCTGACATAGTAATGTCATGCACTTCTTGTACTCCATCATTCATACCCCTGGACACAGCCTACACCTGAGCAAAACAGGACACAGCCTACACCTGAGCAAAACAGGACTGATATATCTCTACAGAGATATTCATGAAAATCATGGGACAAGGCGACAAATACATCACGTCCAGGTACACCCATACACAACGTCCATTGACACTGCACATAACCGATTGAAATAGAACCGATAAGACCCTTGAGGCGTTGGTATACTCCAAACCCCCAGTTCCAAATACAAACTTGGACAGGAGGCCCAAGCCCCAGGGTATTTGATTTGGCTGACAAAGAACCCTTGACCCTTTATAACATCAACATAACCAAGCTAAACATGGGATACAGTCACGTTAGATATCTCCCCTCAGGGTGTCAGTATCACGATTCTGAACCTCTCTCTGTTCATATTGAGGCATTCATTACAATATCATCTGGGGTAGGAACATTCACCTTTAGCAAAATTATAACATCACACCACGAGGATTGTATCATTCATAGTCAGTTACCTTCATGACTCGCACCCGAGTGATATCAATAATGTGGCCGGTGACCAGATAATATATTAGATATTAATATTTCGGAAGGAAATTGTAAACCCCAATACTTAATTCAATCGGACATAATAGCCCCCCAGCACCATACTTAATTCACTGTTTGAGGGGGGCTGAGGTGCATACTCTAGACGTACCCAGTCATTATTTGATAAGGTTTGGGCCAGACTAAGGACAGAAAACGTTGCTCTGTCATGGCTGCTCCAGTGACTACAACTAACCATGTGACCTACCAATTAGACACTCCCCTGGTCACATGACACAGATGCTTGCTGAAATTCATGGCCGCCCTTTCAGCCAGCACCTCCCGGACTCGGCGGCGTGGGTAGGTTATCGGCAACGCACACAGCAGTAAAAATGTCAGTAACAATATAGTGATGCACTTGGGGTGAATTCTTTACACTACGCAAAGGAATCACCAAACACGATGGGTCTTTGTGTATAGTTTAACCTTGTTTAAACAAGCTTACCCGGACTTAGCGTGGGCAGCGAAAAGTGACACATTGAGCCGTTCGAGCGGTACTATTTCCCTAAATAATTAACATGCACGAATATGCTTCAATACCACAACGGGGTTCAACAATCGGTAATAGTGTGGGCCATTTAAATATAAATATAATTAAAACCGATGGCCTCTTTAACTAACTCCGCCCGGGCTTATCATAATACATGCTCCAGGCAGGACGCGGCGATCTTCAAAACATTACGCTGCTTCTACAGAACTCACGCCCGCCATGCGCGGGCTAGATACACAAGCGAGATTATGTGAATTGATGATATATGAAAGCATCAGGAGCTTTAATAATCTTTTCTAATTACTACGACACCAATTCACTGGTTACATGATTACTAAGATTGATAACAACATGCAATACGGTTTCAGAGCTCACGACCATGATACCTTACATTGCCTAAGTCACAGTGACGAGGCGCTTGTTATAAGATTAAACGCTGGAGATATAGAACAGACATTTGTATTTAAATAGGTGCTTAGACTCGTTGGACAGACACACAATGGGTCAAGAGAGACCTCTTACCTTTTCAAAAGGGGACATAGCATGAGGGGCTCAATGCTTAATATTGAATAGTTAAATGCTTAAATAAAAATAGCACCATACCATTACACTTTCTACAGCAGGTCTTATGGGAGAAAATTATACACTTATATGGTACTTTCCATTGAACACGACTCCAACTAGCTATTGCATAACAACTGAACCGCATTGTGGAGAGATGCAGATTCTACATACGTCACCACTGGTATTACCTTCTTAAGACAATTACATTTGTAGACAAATGTCTTTCAATAAGGAATGTAAATAAATGTAAGATAACATCATAACCCCACCGTCTCTCTAATGATCCTTACCATCCCTCCATACATAGCCTTAATTATATGGAAACCAAAGCCTAATGTGCTGACTGCCGGGTACTGTTGATGCCTGGGAACTAGACATATTAGGTGAGTCCTTTGTTTCACAACCACCATTAAGTTGTCTGCTGGGTTATCCACAGGGGCATGTAGTCCACTTTTGCTCACGGAGGATAATTTTTCACAATAGTTTTATCCATTTTAATTTGTTCGAAACGCTAGTTGCACACTTAACAGCGTGTTCCGAATGATGTTCGAAGTCACTACTATCATTGTTTTTAAACCCACACCTGTTTTGTATGCCTTTGTGTCTCATTATTATAGGTAGATCCAGCTCAATACAGGTACATTGACACATTAAGCACCTTCTTTTTGTGACACTTTGATTAGCCGAATGGATACAGTTCCTTTAGTGTAGGCAGTTTCTGCAATTTTTGTATGGTCCTGAAGAATCGCGAGTTATTGAACACAAGCGCGAGAAACATGTTGACCATTAATTACACACACTAACTGACACATAAGTAGAAAACATTATATTCCATTAAGTGCTGGTTATCTTCTTTTTAACTAGGGCAGGAGACCCCCAGAATAAACCTTCTCTCCGGTACTCCCAGCCTTATTTTAAACTCACTATCACGTCTACACACCTCTGGCCCCACACCTTCACTTCACAAAACGGCTGTTGGATAAAAGATCTCCAGTAAAGTGCCCCTCTTTGAGGTGAGCCCGTTTGGTTTGCACCGCTGACCCAACGAGGAGCCACCCAGATGATGAAGCATGACACCTGAAAGGTTGTGTGAGGGCATTACATCCAACTGTAGATCTCAGTGAGACCCAGTGGCATCCAGATAAAGTGTGACTCGTACATCTTTCCTCTGAGGAACGGCAGAGCACTCCTTGTTTTGATGCAATAAATTAAGGCCTGCCAAACCACGAAAACTGGTGTCCGTTTCCCTTTCTCTGACGCATTACCGGCTGGAGTGCAAGAGGCAATCTGGGGAAATACTGCTTGGAGAGATATAGATATATAATATTCCATCACGCTGCCATAGTTGGAGGTGCACGCAAAGACAGGCGAACTCAGCCACCACGGCTAAGTCCTTTATTGAGACACAACGGGACACAGCGCTGGATATTTCATTAAGCCCCAACGCGTTTCGGAGCTCCTTATGCTCCTTGCTCACGGGGCGGGCATGCAGCGGCAGACGTATATAAATCACTTCACTTGGTTCCTCGTTGCCGGGTAATTACAGCGCTCTCACGTCGGTTCGTTGTCCTTGCGGCAGAACCACGCCGCTTTTAATGTCAATACAATTCACCCCTCACAGAGTGAATAATTTGGACGAACATGCGTGCTCCAGTTATTTTACACTTTTTATTGTATTTTAACCTTCAGATAGGTAATGTGGCAAGCAAACACAGATCAACGCGTTTCGGGAGCCCTCTCCCTTGCTCACGATCAACCTGGCCCCAGGGTGAACACATATTTAAAAGTTCATTACGTCACTTCCTGGTAACTGTTCGTGTTGTCCCTAAGCCTTCTTGAGGATGTAGTTTTTTTAGTTACAATTCAATTTAGCCCTGTGATGTATTCAATAATTCTGGTGTCCTAGTGATGTTTCTTTTTTGCAATTACTTATCATTGCAGTTCAATTTTAGTTTTTATATATTCATATCATAATTTGTCCATTCAAATTACGCAAGCCAGTTTAATCTCTAGTGATATATTACGATAGCTTTTCCTTGTGTGTTAGCTTTCATCTCATTAATTAATTATTTTCTTTGTGGGGTTTCCAATTTTCTAGATACGGGTGGCCACTCTTTTACAGTCCCTTATTGTCTTTATGTGCCCTCTGGTGGGTGGTAATTATTTTTGTTTCTTGTTCCTTCTTAATCCTTTGTTCTTGGATGCCCACTTGTGGGCATACACATCATTTTGTTCTTCAAGTTCCTGTGAGTGTCACCTCTCTTATTTCTCTGAACCCCTACTATACGCTAAAATGATTACTTTTCCTTTCTCCGTGGCTTGCTGTAATTCCATGTTGTTTCTGAATTCAGGATCACATGTATTTTTTGTGGTAAGACCATCTCCTATGGTGAGCAGAGCATAAAGCTCATCCTCCTTGCTTGTGACAACCACAATTTCCCCAAAAAAACATAAATTTTTCCTGATTTTATTTTGCTCCAGTTGAGCCGTTTTCAATTCCCTGTTTTTTGTTTCTCCCCATAAAAAGAACACAAAAAATATAAAATAGTTCATAAAAGCCAAAAAAAGTACAAAATGTTCAAAAAAGATTAAAAACATATATAACAACAAAAAGAAGAAAAAAAACAGTTCTTTTTAGAACTACCTCCAAATTATAAAAAAAGGCTACATTTTTTAAAAACTCTTCCATGGTACGCTCCCCGGTACGCTCCGCGGTGCGCGTACCGGGCGCTCCCCCCGCGACCGCCAGTAGGTAATATATATATATATATATATATATATATATATATATATATATATATATATATATATATATATATATATATATCAACAGTAACTCCAAGAAACTACCTCTAATCCAGCAGGACCGGCGAAGTAGGGGACAGACCACAGCATTCGGGTAAGTATTTTTTATTTTCCAGTATTTTCCGCTACCAACCAAACATGACGCGTTTCGGGCTTTGCAGCCCTTGTTCACATGCAAGGCATTAGTGATTTTTTCAGTGCTTATAAAGTGCTAAAGTGCTCCGCCTACAACCCTGTTCCCATAAAGGACATGTGACCACTGTAACAAGGGAAAACAGACTATCTCAAAGTAAGCTCCAAACAAGAAAGCAAAGATTTCTTTAAACATTGCAATTCCGGCATAAATGCGCCATGTGTACATTGTGTAAAAACACTTTTTTTTATATATACACAACAGTCAAATTACCGCATAAATTCCTAGAGAGGGACTCATAACTGGATAAATCCAGATACATCATATACACACCAAATGTTAAGAGCATCTAAAACATGTCATAAAGAGATAGCATCGATTATTGTGATGACAAATATTAACTTTGTTGTTACGGAAGAACCAACTTCTTTCCATTAATGTGGGGCCTGACGGAGCAATCGTAACTAACAACCAAAACAAAGCTAGGACAACCATGCCTAGTGTGCAAAGACGATTCAGAAAAGGGGGTGGTGATGAACAGAGTGTCTGAATTAAGCAGACCACTCTTACCCAGTCCAAAGATCAGGGCTTGATCCATCACCGTTATTTATCTCACTTCACCATTCCAGCTCAGAACCTGGCTATATGCAAATCAGTCTGTCCTTGGCCCAGTGCATCATGGGAACAGGGCAGACTAAACTACCAAGCCAATTCTTCACCAGAAAGGAGACAAGCTACCGGGGACCGGTTTCTGGCATTTCAGCCTTCTTCGGCCCGGCTTGCTTGAATCCTGATGGTGCAGTGAGAAAGGGGCTCATGTCTGAGTATACCCTGCCACACCTATAGTGGCCAAAAACGATTCAGAAAAGGGGGTGGTGATGAACAGAGTGTCTGAATTAAGCAGACCACTCTTACCCAGTCCAAAGATCAGGGCTTGATCCATCACCGTTATTTATCTCACTGCACCATCCCAGCTCAGAACCTGGCTATATGCAAATCAGTCTGTCCCTGGCCTAGTGCATCATGGGAACAGGGCAGACTAAACTAGCGAAACAAGGAGGTTCATGATAACTATGGAGTCAAAACAAGAAGACTGCTTCTTGTATGACTTCAAGTCTACGCCACAAAAACAGAGTTGGACCATTCCAATCATAGAATTCATATGGAAGGAAGGACTGAAGATCATGTCCAAGCCAAATTCTTTGCCAGCAGTGTTCCCGAGAGTGGATAAGAAATATAGGGCGCCAAATTCATCTCCAGCGTGCCTCATTGGACAAGCGAAAGCAGACTCTGTGGTAGCGCAGGCAGCGCAAAAGAGGTCTTCTAACCCAACATCTCAGGTCTCTGTTCCGCCAGACAAAGACAGGAGACGTCTAGATTCTTTCGGGAAAAAGTTTCTACAATTGCAGCTACAACTATTAGAGCCGCTAACTCTCTAGCCATATTAGGGAGATACGATAGGCAGATGTGGTCGGACATCTCGCCGTATGTGGACAAACTCCCCGAGCCAGATCGAGCTGAAGCAAAGAAAATCCTTCAGGAAGGAGAGTGTGTCTCATCTGAGATGATTGATGCTGCAGTGGACGTTGCTGCCACAGGTTTTCGTCAGCTAGCGGGTGCAGCTGTTCTCAGGATGCAAGGATGGTTGAAGGCAACATCCTTTCGGCAGGAGGTCCAAACAAGGATTATAGATATGGCATTTGATGGATAGTATTTATTTGGAAAGCATGTTGACGATGCTCTGGAATCCATCAAGAAGGATACTGAGACAGCACATTCGCTGGGCACTTTACAATACAAAAAGTCTTCCTTTCGTGGAGCAAGAGGAAGAGGGAATTTCTCTAATAGAGGAGGCTATAACCAACAGCGCTCCTATACTTCCGCCCAGGGAAACCAAAGATACCAGCCATATCGTCAACAGACTTACGAACAGAGAAGAGGAAATTTCTCTCAGTCTCGAGTAAAATCCAACTATCGCGGAAGAGACAATAAGAAGTGAGAAACGCATCCTGCCGCCACTTTGTCCCAACCCGAACCAAATTGGAGGAAAAATATCCCAAAATTACTTAAATTGGTCCAAGATTACCACAGACAAGTACGTTCTGGAATTCGTAAAAACTCCTCCAAACTCCCCCCCCCAAGAGGACCGCCTCCAGCACATCTCAAGGAGCTGTTTGCCCAGATCAACACTATGATTCGGAAGGGAGCAATAGAAAGGGTACCTCATCATCAGAAAGGAAAAGGCTTCTACTCAAGATTTTTCCTTATTCGCAAGAAGTCGGGGGAATGGCGACCCATCCTCGACCTGCGTGCCCTAAACAAATTCCTCAAAAAACTGTCATTCAGAATGCTGACACTTCAAGAAATCCTCCAATTTCTTTCGGCGGGAGAGTATATGGCAACTCTCGACCTTCAGGATGCATACTTCCATGTTCCAATTTTTCCCAGGCACCGGAAGTTTCAGAGTGGCTGGCAGGGACTTCCAGTTCAAAGTTCTTCCCTTTGGACTGCGCTCAGCCCCCAGAGTGTTCACGAAGATACTGGCCCCGGTGGCAGCCCACCTTCGATTGCAGTCGATACAGATATATCCATATCTAGACGATTGCCTTATCAAGGCCAGTTCTTTCGACATGGTAAAAACTCACATTCAAAAAACTCTGTCACTGATGCAAAGCCTGGGTTCTTCAGTGAACTTCGAGAAATCGCACCTCACGCCAGCAAGGAGAAAGACTTTCTTGGGAGCGACACTGGACACCAACCTCGCCCAAGAAATTTATCTCAAAGGAGAGACAGGAAAAGATACAAAGGTTGGCTGCGGCACTGTTGTTAAAAAGGTGCGTTTCAGTGCGCATGTTCAAGTCCTTCATCGGGATGATTTCTTCCTGTATTCTTCTCACCCCCAACTGTCATCTTCGGATGAGGCCCTTGCAAGAGGAGCTCAGTCGCCAGTGGTTACAGGTGTCGGGGTCCTTCGAGGATATCATACAAATAACACCTCGAATGCGAGAAGCGATTCAATGGTGGAGTCAAGGTTGCAACATACAAGTGGGATGCTCTTTCCTCACGGAAGTGCCCAGGTTCATAGTGACGACAGACGCTTCAATGACAGGCTGGGGGGCACACCTCCAAGGCATGACAGTCAGCGGAAAATGGAACAAAATCCAAATGAGATGGCACATAAACAGGCTAGAATTGCATGCCATCTTTCTAGCCCTGAAGTCCTTTCAGGCGACCCTAGAAGGCGCCACAGTCTTTATTCGGACAGACAACACCACCTGCATGCATTATCTAAACAAGCAGGGAGGCACAAGATCAGCCTGGCTGTCGCAACAGGCATAAGAAATTTGGAGTTGGGCCCTGACTCACAATATCCATCTGTCAGCTGTCCATGTCCTGGGAATCGCGAATGTGTTAGCGGACTCTCTTAGCAGATCCACAAGCTGCACTCACGAGTGGGAACTACATCAACCATCTCTAGACCGCATCTTTCAGACTTGGGGGCATCCGGATCTGGACTTGTTTGCGACGCAACAGAACCGGAAATGCCCATACTTTGCAAGCTGGGTTCCCCACAAGGACTCGTGCGGAGATGCCCTTTCGATGAATTGGAATCAAATATTCGCTTACGCTTTTCCACCGCTACCTCTGATCCCGAAAGTCATCAAGAAGATGAAGAAGCAGCCATGCCGGTTGATACTGATTGCTCCATGATGGCCCCGGCAATGCTGGTTCACAAGCTACTCCTTCTCTCGGAATGCAACCCTATCCAACTTCCTCGCATTCTGAATCTTCTCTCCACCCAGAAGGGGAGGGTGTACCATCCGGACCCGAACTCGCTGAAATTGTCAGCTTGGCTCCTCAGCACATGGAATTTGCACACTTAAACATTCCACAGGATTGCCAGGAGGTACTGGCGAAAGCCAGAGCCCCATCTACGATCAAGACCTACAAATTTAAGTGGAGGCGTTTCTGTGCATGGTGCCAGTCTAATGGTCTTCATCCCATTCATGTCAAACCAGAGCAAATTCTTCCCTTCTTTTTGCACTTGGCCAGATTGGGTTTGGCGCATTCTACTCTTAAGGTCTTCCTGGCTGCCATTTCTAGATTTCGTCAAGATGGATCAAATTCTTTGTTTTCCGTGCGGATCATACAGCAATTTTTCAAAGGATTGTTTCGTATGTTTCCGCCTGTGCGGAAACCTCCTCCTACATGGCATCTGAATGTCGTACTAACTCAGCTCATGCGTCACCCTTTCGAGCCGATCCATAAGGTGGACCTGAAATTTTTAACATGGAAAGTGTCATTGTTACTCGCTTTAACATCTGCTAGAAGGGTTAGCGATAGTCAGGCATTTACATCTAGATCGCCTTTCATCCAATTCACCACGGACTCGGTAGTACTACGTACTAATCCAACGTACATGCCAAAAGTGCCTTTGGATTTTCATCTGAATGAGCCGGTTGTCCTCAAGACATTCTTTCCAACCCCACAGTCTCCGGCTGAACGAGCACTGCATTCGTTGGATATTAGGAGATGTCTTAAGTTTTACCTATCAAGAACCGCTGCCATCCGCAAGACAGACCAACTGTTCGTGGCTTATGGCCGGCAGCGCCAGAGCTGTGCAGTTTCAAAACAGACCATTGCTAGATGGGTCTCCTCTACAATTGGACTTTGTCATCAGCAGGCCGGTAGACCCTTACAGGCCTTGCCAAGAGCACATTCTACAAGGGCGGTTAGCTCTTCCACTGCCCTTTTTGCTGGTGTGCCTCTTCGACAGATCTGCAGAGCTGCTACATGGTCTAGCAGACACACCTTTACTAGACACTACTGTCTAGATTCAGCAGACGACGCAGATGCTTCGGTTGGAAGAGCAGTGCTGCGCAATCTTTTCAAATAAGGTGAGCCTCTGTTTCCACCTCCTCCTCTATGCTCTTTAGACGTTATTTCAGATGTTGATGATTATTGTTATACATGTATACTGTATATATATATTTGATACTCTGACGTCTACGAGCATTATGCTAGGAGTACTGCTTACTATTCTGATTCAGGCATGTGAATCTATGAAAGACACCCCTAATACTGGAGAAGAACAATAGTTACTTACCTGTAAACAGCTGGTTCTCCAGTATTGGTGTCTTTCATAGATTCACATGCAACCCGCCCGCCGCCCCCAAGAGACTCACTCAGGCATTATGGGGTTTCACTCCTGTGCGAGAAAATCTGAGAGCCTGAGCCTCTGGGGAGAACATTCTGGTGGGTGCTGACGCCTGATTGGCTGCAGTTTGGACTAATACATAATGACTAGGATAGTTACGATTGTGAAGGTTTTTTCTACTGTAGCTGGTGCTACTTTACTTCCTGGTTGGGTACTTCTGATATTTGCTATATGTATTATGGCATTTTATTGCTTTTTTATGTACCGTGGGACTCCCACTCCGACGACGGGGAATGATTCAGGCATGTGAATCTATGAAAGACACCAATACTGGAGAACCACCTGTTTACAGGTAAGTAACTATTGTTCTTCTGGCAGCCAGGCGTCCCTCCACTAAAACGGTATACGCCTGCCGATGGAATACATTTGTGGCATGGTGCACCGCAAAGGCTGTGGATCCCTTTTCTGACCCTCTTTCTGAGTTTCTTCTGTCCTTGGCCCAGCAGGACTCTGCTCTGGGCACTATCAAAGGTTAAATTTCTGCCATCTCAGCCTTTCTAAGGCTTACTGATCAGCCTTCTCTTTTTAAGTCCCCAGTTGTTAACCGTTTCCTCAAAGGCGTTACGCACGTTTCCTCCCGTACCTTTCATAATGCCTCAGTGGGACTTGAATCTTGTCTTGACTTATTTAATGTGCGCTCCCTTTGAGCCCCTTCATAACTGTCCCTTACGTCTTCTCAGCTTTAAGACTGCTTTCCTGGTAGCTATCACCTCTGCCAGAAGAGTGAGTGAGCTCCAGGCTCTTTCTTCCAAACCTCCTGTCCTTTCAGTTCATCCGGACAAGGTAGTTCGAAGGACCCGTTCTTCTTTCTTGCCAAAGGTTGTCACGCCCTTCCACATCGGGCAGATCATCACTTGTACCAACTTCTTTCCGCCTCTGCATCCTTCTAGACAAGAGGAGAGGCCCCACCGCCTGGACCCAAAACGTGCACTCGCATTCTATCTGCAGCATACACAACAGTTCTGGGTGGATGATCAGCTCTTTGTTGGCAACGTGGGCACCAAAAAAAGTCGGACTGTGCACCGGTGGGGCGTTCTGTGCCTCAAAGCATGTTCATCCTTGACTAAGAAGGAGCCTCCTGTGGGACTGCGTACCCATTCGACCAAGGCAACTGCAGCCTCTACTGCCTAGGGATGTGGCGTTCCCTTGCAGGATATTTGTCAGGCAGCTATGTGGGCCTCGTGGCACACGTTTACCAAGCACTACTGCCTTGACAGTCAAGTCCGGAGAGACAGTTTCTTTGGCCGTTCTGTTTTCCGGGTCTTCCTGGTGTAATTTTGTTCACAGACCCTCCACCGGGGTTGGTATTGCTGGGGTATCTATTCTAAGGTAAGGAATCTATCACTAACATGTCTCTTTCAGATGCACAAGTTACTACTTGTGTAACGATATATCTGTAAGAGACATTAGTTAGTGATGGATTCCTTACCTTAGAATATCCCCAGGCGTCAGACTGGATTCGGAAAGTTTTGCTTAACAGTACCCCTGCGTCAGCGCACACTGGTTGCTCCTATATGCAGCCCAACTGTCCCTTCTGAGGTAGAATGGGGTCGACGTGGAGCCACACTGCACTATGTATCTGTGTAGTGGCTATGCTGAAAAATCTTCGAGGTCCAGTCTGGTACCTGAGGGTATTATAAATGTGAAAAATCTGCTGTTAGTTAAAGCATTCACCTGAAATTTCTGTACACAAGGTAAACAATGTTTTATTTTGGCTTAGTTAAGAAAATACAAGGTAAAGCATGAAAAATGTTTGTATAAGTTTAAAGCAGAAAGTTAAAATCGTACTCCCTTCTGGTGAGAATTTCTGCTTACTGCTCCAGATTTTGTGTCTGTTAGGGAAGATCCAATCAGCATCTGGGCTGTGCAGATTTCCTCTGTTCCAGAAAAATGAGCGCTAGTGTGAGAAAGTGCCATCTTTCTTGCCTTGGTATGCCCCCACTTTTTTCTGAACTGCTGATGTGCTTTGACTGAGTGTGGCCTGGGTTCCTGCCAACCAGGTACCCAGTGTCTGTGTTCCTTCCCTAAAACTGTGCTGAAACTAAAAACCCAATTGGCATCTCTGGCCACCTGTCAGCCCCTAGTAAATGGTACCCGAGGTACCCAGGGCATAGTGACCAGAGAAGACCCCTGAGGGCTGCAGCACTTATTGTGCCATCCTCAGGGGGCCTGACACCCACACCCTGCCTTTGCAGGCTGTGTGCCTAAGTACAGAACTAAACCAAGAGTCGACATGGCACACATCCCTGTGTGCCATGCCCACAGAACCCACTGCCCTAGCATACTTCAGTCACCCCTCTAGCTGGGTGTCCTATGCCAGAGGTGAGGGCACAGGGGTATGAGCCCTGTGCCCCTACAGTACTCAGGGCCATTCCTGGGCACTGTAAGTGCAGTGATGCCATTAAGAGTGTATGGTGCTGGGAGGTTGTCATTACGAACTCCACAGCACCATAATGGCTACACTGAAGACTGACAAGTTTGATACCAAACTTCTCAGCACATTAAACCAGCACTGATGCCAGTGTGGGATTTAATGTAAAATGCACCAGAGGGCATCTTAGAGATGCCCTCTGAAATCCTAACCTACAATCCACGTCTGGGCTGAGTGGCTGCAGAGGCTGCCACACAGCAGACATGTTGCTGGACCCCTGGGTGGAGAGCCCCCCGCTCTCCTGGGCCTGCAACAATGCACATCCTGGGCGAGGTTCTAGGTCTCCTTCCCCGGGATGGGCAGGGGGAAGCTTCAAAGGCATGCAGCCTCTGTGAGCTTCTCCAGACCATTTGCTGTACCCAGCAACTGGCCCCCACCAGTTCTAACCCCCACTCTGGCAGGAAGACTGGCGGGAAAATCTACGTCCGGAAGGGTGGTGTGCCAGCCTGTGCCAACCCCACCCCTCATGTGGGGGAGACGAAGTGAAGCACAACCCCGGGCTCCGGCCATCTTGTAGATGGGGAGCCCTGCCAATCCCAGCTAGGCTCCTGCCCCCCTGCCACAGGAGAGGAGCAGACGAGGGGTTGTACTCACCCCAGGACAGGGACCCATTAGAATCTGTCCTTGCCCTACCTGTAAGGCCCCTAAATGCAGTATTTAGGGGCTCCCTGAACCTTCCTTCCTGAGATCCCGATACGAAAAGAAGAAAGAAGATCAAGAAGAAGAAGACCCGCCGTGCAGCTGCTAACAACAGGACGACAACAACTGACTTGGACCCAGCCCTACCGGCCTGTCGATCCTGCCTAATCCTGGCGACTCCTGCGGACAGCAACCTTGGGACACCCGGAGGACCTGCCTGCCTTGACCCTCTTAAAGACTGGGACTCCCATCAGCAGAGGCTCTGCTGCAACAACCCACCTGATGCCAACCAGGAAGCTCCGGACCAGCCCACTCTGCACCCGCCGAGCCCAGGCCGGGCCCAACCGAACCAAGACCACGAGGACGTCCCCCCAGCGACTGGGACCCGAAGTCCAGTGCCCAAAGACCCTCCTCGATGAACCAGCCGACGCCTGCAGACTCAGAACCAGGGGCCACCCCAACCGCGACCAGCCGAGGGTACGTTTTTCCGCCACCAAAAGACACCCCTGCACCCGGTGCCCTCCAGCCCCCTGTGCCTCCCTTTGGGGTACCTACTTGTGCTCCAAGATCCCAACTTACCTCTCGAAGTGCTGGTGACCCCTTGAGAGTCTCCGTCCCCGAGCCTGCAGCATTTGTTCCTTTTTGACCTTTCCCATTGGATAACATTGAGCGCCCGACGGCTCAAGAGTGCCGCTGGCTGTGCCACCTTTGTCCTATCCTACTTCCCCCCTTGCCCTGAGCAAGTGACCAGGAGCCCAGCTTCTACAGCCGCGGGACATGCTAGCCAGCAGCCACCAACCGAAGGCCCCCTTTTCCTCATTGGATATCATTGGGCCTACCTACCTCTGCACCCGGCCGGCCCTGAGCTACTGGGGCAGAACCGACTATACTTACCTGACCCTGGGGGACCCTGAGTCTACACCCGGAACCTTAACTTAACCAGCCAAGTACTCACCTGGAAACCAGTAACTTACTTACCTGCCATTGTAAAACATTGACCCATTTTGACTCGAAAATTTTCGAAGTGTGAAGTTTTGAAAACTGCAAATATTCGTATAAAATCAGCCAAATTTCGAAGTACTCACCTGCAAGCAAGCGAGAAGCCAGTACTGTACCTTGCAGCTTAGTACTGAACCGCAAAAGTAATCCTTACCGGGTTTACTAGTAATCTGTATTTTCTCTATAGGAACCCATTGTCTGTTTTTCTATGAAATTTCTTCAAAGTGCCTACATTTGAAAACTTGAAATATTCTTTAAAAATCATACGAAATACTGAAACACAATTACCTTCCTGTTTTAAGTTCAGACCCCAGTGCTGGCCCTAGAAGCCCAGTTCTGGATTACAAAAGTAACGCAATCATACTTTACCTGCAACCTGAATTTTCTCTCATTGAATAACATTGCCAGATTGTCATTAAAAAGATCCAAGTGTGAACTTTTAAAACAGCTATACTCATGAAAATTCACCACAGTAACTACAACGTTTTTGCTAACTTGGTTTCAGCTTAGACCCCAGGACTGAATCTAGGATCTAGTCCTGGAACTACTAAAGTAATCTGTACTGTAATCAACTGTACTTTTATGGTAACAATTCATTGAGCTCAATGCTTAAGTGTGTCTAGACTTGAGTTGCCTTCAGCAACTCCTGTACCTATTGTGTTCACCAACTTCATTGCTTCCTTGCAAAGTAATTACATGAGAGTTGTCATATCCAGAGTAGTATATTTTTATAGAGTTAATCAGAAGTGGATAGGACACTTGTAACCACTTATACCAAGAGATATTGGAAAACCCTCATAAACGTTGTGTATAACGACAAGCGGTATATCTTATTGTCCGCCCCACACAGACGTTATGGCAACAATCATTGGGTTTAACAATTTGTGTCTTGCCAGCCTCACCCGAGGCGATCTCTGGTTTTTTTGTGGCAGTCTCCAGAGAATTTTGAGTCACCCCACTGAAAGTGCACAAAGAATGTAAAATAGTTTCCAGACGACTTAGATGCTCTTTATTAGTATCGCTGGACTACTAAGTTAAAAAGGTCGGTATGCTCACAGGAAATTTAAGAATCCATAGCATATATTAATGGGACTGAAAAAACGTCGACATGTTTCTGCTCTATTGGCCCGTGGGTCTAAGAGCATTCGTCAGGACAAATACAACACTTAACACAAATAAAACTACATATCACTATTTGTGATGTAGACGGGTAGATTTCCAAACTTAATAGTCTTACCCTTTTGAGGTTCTATGGAGTCACCTAAAAATTGTTAAAGAAAAGGTGGGGTCACTGGTGGCATTTAACCAATGTTCAGGAAATAGTTAGCAAAGAAAACATTGTGCTGTTATTATGAAAGCTCAATTTGAGACTATCAATTTAGGAAAACAATGGTGACATAAAAGGCGAGTAATTGGTGGCGACATGTGACAGACTAGCGTTTGTATAGTAAGTATGCAACTGTGTGGCGACATATGACAGACTAGCGTTTGTATCGCAAGTGTGAATTACCCAAAATAAAGTATAACATACCTCTAATTTGGGTGAACTTTGAATGAACCTGATAGAGGAAAAGGGGATAGTGAATATTTAACCATGTTAATGGCGAAGAAATGTCCAATTACCTCAAGTGAGGTCTTACCTTAAGGGTGATTATATAAGGTTCCCTCAGGAGGTAAGGACAATTTGTCCCAGGCTATAACGACATCAAGCGGAAGTTAGTAACAATGATGCCGCGTCGTGATGACTAAACGCGGCCAATGAGTGGAAAACTTACCTGCAACGGAAGCGTGTTCCGCGTCTTGTGCTGACTCTGCCTCCTGGACGCCAGGAGCACGCTTCCAATGGCGTTTTTACAGCGCTTGTCAAAGAGATAGAAATAGGACGTTTTGCACATAAAACGAAGACCAAGTTAGGCTGGTTAAATAACAAATTCAGAATCATTTTGTACGCTTAAATGTAATTATATGTTATCTACGATGTAGTTTTATAATTATCATAGCGCTACCGAAAGAATTGAAATTATTATTTTTCTGAACTTGAAATGTGGAACATGCACATATTAATAACTAATCATGCAAAATTTCACACTGCAAAAAATTGAAGTTCTCTAAATTGTCTTTTTGGCAAAAAATCAGCGTGCAAAGTGGTGCCAGCAAATGTCATCATTTAGACCGCACTTATTGGTCTTAAGGCGGTCCACCCAACGTTGTTCTTTTTCGTATAGTACTTTGTCAGCATTGGGTATTGTGTCTGACACTCTTTCTATAACTGTCCACTTTAGGTCCTCAATGCTGTGTTTTTGTTCAATAAAATGTGCACAGAGCTTGGTTGTGTTCTTTTGTAGGCGAATATTGCTTTTATGTTCCCCTATGCGCAATTTCACCTTTCTGCAGGTCATACCAATGTATTTCTTATCACATGGGCATGTGATCATATAGATCACATGGGAAGTGTTACAATTGCTGTGTTGCCGTTGGGTCCATGTGAATGTTGCAGACAGTTGTAAAGTCTTAGAAATAGACGTGGATTTACAGGCCGTGCAGGAGCCACATGGGTAGTGTCCTGTCACTGGTGTCATATTGATGTTTCTAGTAGGGTTTGTTGGGTTTATTTGTTTTGGACGAGTATGTACCAGCATATCACGTAGATTTTTTGTTCATCTGTTCGCAAAACGAGGTTTTGGCCAGTTGAATTTTCCTGTATTTATAATGTGCCAATTCTTACTGATTAGTTTGTTAACCTGATATGATGCAGGCCCGAATGTGGTTACACAGGTCATGAGGTCCTTATTTTCAGCTTTTTCAAAAGTTGTTAAGAGATTTTCTCTAGGTTGGTTTGAGGCTCTTTTTTGGCATTTCGATATTGTGGTTTTTTTGTAGTGTCTTTGTTGAAGTCTGATGCTGAGAGCTTTCGATTGTATCTGGTAATCCTTTTTCTGACTACAGTTCCTTTTGAGACGCAAAAACTGACTAAGGTAGGTTGTCTCTTAACGGTTGTGGGTGATAGCTCTTATAAGACAACAAACTGTTTTTGGCAGTGGTTTTCTGAATGTTTTTGTCTCAATTCGGTTTTCCTCTGAGAAGATCGTCAGGTCTAAAAAGTCAATGCTCTCCTTGTCTGCTGTGTACGTGAATCTGAGCCATGGGTCACGTGTATTCAGCCAATCAACAAAAGTTTTAAGATCTTGGTTGTTGAGCCAAATCAAGAGGACGTCATCAATATAACGTTTCCAGTAGAGGATACTGGAAACGTAAGGATTGGCAGTTGTTAGTACATGTTGGGTTTCAAAGTTGCTTACGTAGAGTCCGGCCACCGATGGAGCAAATGCACTGCCCATAGAGGTCCCATGGCTCTGTAGAAACAGTTGGTTTTCAAATTCAAAATAGTTCTCGGTAAGTGCCATCCGGCAACATTCCAGGACAAAGTGTCTCGGTGTTCTAAAATCCCAATTTTTTGTAAAGAGGACATCTTCCAACATTTCTAGTGTCTCTTTTTGTGGCAGACTAGTATATAGGGATTCCACGTCTAGTCCCACTAAGAGCATACTAGTGGGGTCAAAGGGTTGATCTTTAAGTTGGTTCAACAGGTCTCGGGTGTCTTGTAAATAAGCAGGTGTTTTTTTAACAAGTGGTTGAAGGAATTGATCCGCAAATTTTGAGAGAGGTTCCAACACTGATCCTATACCTGAAACAATTGGGCGGCCTGGTGGAGGTATTCTGTTTTTGTGTGTTTTGGGTAAGGAGTAGAAATACGGGGTCTTTGGGTGTTCAGTCGTTAGGAAATCTGCTTCTTTTTTGCTTACCCAGCCATTTGTTTCTGCTTCATGGACCATAATTGCAATGGTTGTTTTTAATCTTGATGTTGGGTCCACGGTGATTTTGGTATAGAATTTTTCGTCCGCCAGTAGTTCTTGACATTGGTTTCTATAACCTTCTTTTTCCATGATAACTATTCCGCCACCCTTATCCGCGGGTTTTATGACAATATTTTCATTTGTCTGTAGTTCTTCCAAGGCAATTCTTTCTGATCTGGTTAGATTTTGGAAGGGTCTTCTGACATTGGTTGCCATGTCGTCAATTCCAGTTAGGATGGCTTGTTCGAAGGTTAGTATTTCTACTGGTACCATGTTTGTTGGTGGGGTAAAGGTAGATTTCTTACGAAGATTGGTGTCCCCGAGATCAGTGGTTGGTGTGGACTCCCAAAAATGTGCTTTTAACTTGAGAGAGCGATAGAATTCCGATAATTCACATTTGAGTCGGAACAGATCGAGGTTAGGAGTAGGGACGTAGCCAAGTCCTTTGTTTAGGACATTTTCTTGTTCTTTCGAAAGAATCATAGGGCTTAAGTTCACTATCAGTGACTCGTTTTGCTGGTCCCTGGCTTTGTCGAGGTCATACTTCTCGTTTGAACATTCGGCTGTTGGTCTTGCCATGATATGTTTCTTCTCCTTCCTCTTTGGTTTTGGCCCCTCAATAAAAAAGGATCTTGATTCTGGTTGTTAATCCCTTGTTGTGGTATACCCATGAAGTTTTGCATTTGTTGGGGTCCTTGATTATACGGGTTCATCCAGCCCGTGTATGATTGCATATACGGCTGGAAAAATGGCATTGGGGGGCCCATGAAGTGTTGTCTTGGCCATCTATTGCCTCTTCTCTGTGGTCTGGACCGGTATTGTCCTCTGCCCCGTCGATGGCCAGAATCTTCGGACCCTGTATCTGATCCTCCTGAGGAATCCCAGCCGTCGGAATCATTGTCTGATTTCGAATCCGATGATTTATAATCCTTTTTGGTATAGGGATGCATTTTCTCATGACTGAATTTTTTAATATCTTTACTTAGTTTTTGTAATTTGCTTTGCATCAGGAAATCCTCACTCTCGAATATCTCTTTATTTAGTTCTTCCAGTCTTTTTTTGAAAACTGCCGGTTGTATGCCTTTCTTTAATTCAGCTTCACAGGCTTCTATCTGGGTTAATAGTTCATCAGAAAGTCTTTTGGCAGTTTTGACTATTAACACTAAGTAGTCAAGAGTGCATTTCCAGGAAATTGCAGACCAATCGCGTCTAAAAGCCAGGTCATGTAGAAAAATTCTTGGTGCGTTAGTGATCCACAACCCTCGTGGTGCTATCTTTGAGCGTAAGTATTCAGTCATAATTATTCCATGGATAGCGACCCTTATTTGTTCCTGGTTTTTTGCTGTTAGGTTATCCCAATAATCGGTCTGGGCTAGTACTTGAACAAAGTCTGGGTTTTGAATTAGCGTTTGAGCCGCTAGAATCTCGCTTATGTCGCTTCCCGAAAAACTCAAGCCATTCATATCTTCCATTTTAGGTTTCCAAGGAAAGTCTTGTTATTCGTAAACAAGAGTCAAAAGACAGGTTTCCCGCAGCTGCACGCTGCTTAATACGAGTTCATCAATGTGAGGGAAGAGGAATAGCTGTAGTATATTTTTATGCCTGTTGGTTCTAAAAATAAAACCACTATACCTTTGGGTATAACAAACATTGGCCTGGAGTTCAGTCTTTGAGTGTGTGAAATCCTTTGCTGACTGAGTGTGTACAACACATGCTTTGCACTTCCCTCTGGTACTGCCTTACTGCTCGACCAAGCTACCACTTTTGAGAGTAAGGTCAGTCCTGACTTTAACCTCTGTTATACCTTTGGGGTTTTTGGGACTCTATACACACTGTACTTCATTATGGCCCAGTATATATAGACGAACACAAAGGAACCAAGTTTATGATCCCATACAGGCAGCACAGCCATGTGACTGAATGAATCCAATCAATCAAATGCCATGAATCTTTTACTTTTCTTTTTCCATTTTACTTTCAATTTTCTTTTTACACCATTGTTCACTTATTTCAATCCATTTTATTCATTTAACTTCCTTGCTGAAACGTTCACAAAAAAGCAGGAGCGATAGTTGCCACATGTCACTTTTTAAAAAAAAAAAAGCCCAATGCATTTCGGGATACATCTCTTCTTCAGGGGATTCTAAAGAAACAAACAAATTCATGTGTATTACCATCTACACTATTAATACACATATAATAAAATGTCAAGCTTCTTCAGTCTGTTTTACCCAAAAACGTGCCTGCTAAATGCACTGAGGTAATTACTGTCCGCATTGCAATGGAACTGAAAATTAATTACTAGCTGTACTCTACAATCCCATGTTTTAACAGAAATTACACCTCGTAATCCGCTGCCCCTCTCCTTAGTTTAAATCCTTTCCAGTGTAGCTCCCTTCCATTGTATAAACATACAAAACGCTTTTAACTTCCCTTTAACCAACTGAGCCTCTGCTTGACTTACCGTGACATGAATAGTTGTGCATAAAATATTGTGCAGTCCGTTGTTACACTCTACCCGCTTTTCCTAGAATAGCGTGACGACTTCCTAACATTCAGATCATGTTTCATGCAGTGCCATTGCATGCGGCCTCTTAACAAATGCAGCAGCATAAGTATCCTACATCCGTACTCGATCTTATATCACACAACCCATATTACTTCCAGGTGATTCCTCCCAGTATATATAGAGCCACTTTCTCACAGCTAGTCTCCTATAAGGCAACCAAAGGCAATCCTTATGTTTTTACACTGTCTCCAGCATTCCAGTGGCTCTGCCCTGTCCTAAACTGTGCCTCCATTCTCATCCTGTAACCTAACAAGGACACTGCCTCCCACTTGACAAACTGGAGCCAGACAATTCCTTACGTTTTTAAGGTAACTTTTTACTCTGGGCAGACCTACATATACAGACTGGACTTACCCTATCAGATGCCTGGCCTACCGAATGAACTGTAAGGATCCTTTAAAATAAGTTTCCATAATTTTCCGTGTTTATTCCCACTTCAAGCTTCCTTGCCGGTATACATAATCTGATAGTCTACTAGCCACAGATTCCTTCACGTAGAATTATCCCCAGGCGTGAAAATGGATCCGGAAATTTTTTGCCACAACATTCCTGCGCGCCAGGGGTTGGGCGACATCACGTGACTCCGCCCAGGCGTCGTCCGCGCACGTGACATCAGCGAGGTCACATAAGACCCGCCTCGGCGCGCCAACGTCCGTTTTTTCCTTTTCCGCGTGCAACGCGGATCTGGTCCTTGCTACGGGCCTGTTTCAGGCCCCTTTTTTCTCCATTCTTTGGTGGAACAGTGTGCGAATGCCTTCGGGCTTCAAAACTTGTACGTTTTGTGGGCGTCTTAAGTCGGTGACAGAGTCGCACCTCCTTTGTATGTGGTGTTTGGGGGAAGATCACAGCACCACCGACTGCGAGGCCTTTCAACAGTTGAAGCTGAAGTCGCGGTGGGAGCGCGGCATGAAACTTCTCTCTGTCTCTCCAGGTTGACGTCCTCCCCTCGGTCTGCTTTGGCGGACGGCTTCAGATTCGGCCATGGTCTTCGTCCTCCCCCTTCTCCGATGTCCCGTGAGCGTCACTTCCTGGTGGGTAAGTGTTGCAGTTTGTCCCCGGGGGCTAGGATCCGACCTACCAGGGGTGTGGCCTCTCCGCGGGTTATGTGGCCCCGCGTGTCGTCCTATCCACCGTTTCCCGGTGTTGGGGCGTCGAGAGTCCAAATGGAGACATACGCGGCGGCTTTGCAGGCCTCGGTGACGTCTCCCCTCCTGGGGCATCGGTGGACCCCTCGCCTTGCGCAGGGCCCTCCGCGGCGGCTCCGGCACCGACTGGTTCGGATCCAGGCTTGGAGGGTGTGGTTCTGTTGCGGTGCGGCTCTGCTGGGGCACCTCCTTCAGGCCACGGCGTCTCTGCCTCACCTAAAACTCCTGCGGGAGTCCCTGTGGTGTTGCGGGATGTCGCCGGGGCTCAGGTTGCATCCCCGAGCCCCTCTTGGTCCCTTGACAGCGTGGTCCTGTCTAAGGCCGAGGTGACGCTGCTATGGCGCCGGCAGGAGCTGAACCGTGCGGAGCCACAGGGGTCGGTGAACCCACCTATCCCTGCTCTAGGTCGAGGCCGGGTAAGGACCCCTCGCCCCTATCCGGGCCCCTCTCGTCCTCCCGCGAATCGTCCCTGGCGCCGCCTTATGGGTTGCCCAGCGATCTACGCCTCATTCTGGGCTGCGGATGGCGGAGGGCTTAGTGTCACTCCCCAGGGCCTTCTCATTCCCCTGCGCGGATGGCTACCTCGGTGGAGGTCGGGCCGGCGCCGTCCTGGGGCCGGTCCGGCTCCAGCCCCGCTCCGGTCTCCGCTCCAGTCCCCGGTGCAGGCGCCTGGGAGAAAACTTGTCCGGCGACGCCGGAGGGTGCCGACACTCCACCTCAGGCGGCGGACTCTACGGCTCCGAGCAGGGGTCGTACCGCAGATTCGTCTTCAGACACTCCTTCTCTGGAGGCAGCCTGTATTTTGGGGTCATCCTCCCCGGAGACGGGTCGCCGTGTGGTGTCTTTTTCACCGGCATCGAAGGGCGGCTCCCCGCCCTTCCTGAGGCAGAGGTGTTCGTCGGAAGAGCGACAGGTCCCTCATTCGGCAGCTCCTTCTTACTTCCAGGTCTGACCCTTGCCTGCCCCGTTGGGCCTCGGGGACGGCTGCCTTAGTTTGCAGCCGTCGCCCACGGAGGAGCTGCTTTCCCCGCCCCGGGGCCCTACGGAGGCTGGTGCGGTCTTTGCTTACGCGGTGTCCACCGCTGTGGGCATCCTGCGTATGGATGACCCGGTGGCTCACTTTCCGGCGTACCATCTACTGGAGGTCCTCCACCAGGGTGGGAGGGAAATCTTGCTCCACTTTGAAGGTTCCCTCCTTTCTTTCTTGATGGGGGCTTGGAGGCGTCCTGCCTCAGGGGATCCGGTACCTCTGCATCTTCTACACCGGCATCTCCTGTCGCCCCGGCGTGCCTCTCCCTCCACCCTTATGCCTCCAGTGCTCTTTCGCGGACTGCTTTTCCCTCCCAGCCGCCACTGCTGACTCCACCGTCCCGAGAGGCCCGCTGGCTGGACTCTTGGGGGCGCAATATGTTCACCTCGACCAACGCTGCCCTTCGGGCCCTGAACACCTTGTGTGTGCTGGCTCGGGCCTCCTCCTGTTTGTGGGTCTCGGCTGAGTCTCTGGGATCTGCAGCGTCCCAGGAGGGTGGCCAGGTGGACTTACGACATTATGCGTCCACTCCGCCCTGGATATTTCAGAGGTGTTAGGCCGGGCCATGGCTTCCTCGATTGCTCTCCGTCACCATGCTTGGCTTCAGGATGGAGTATTCCCAGAGAATATTCAAGAGCGGCTCATTGATCTTCAGTTTGATGGCAGCATGTTGTTCCATGCCCCGGCGACTCCGCCATCCAGAGGCTCTTGGCCGGGCTCTGTCCTCCTCCGCCTTATCATCCTCCTCCTCTGTCCCCTCCTCAGTGATTCCAGAGTCGGGTTGAGTCTGGGCCTTCTTAGGCCGGTTGTTCTGGCTGTGGAGTGTGTTTTTCTGGCCATTGCGTCCTTCTTGGGCCTTTGGCATTATTGGCTACTGGACGGCCCTTTTGTTGATTATGCGTTGGAATTGTTGCACAGACTTGACCCTGAGATTAGGCCTTCTGCTTGATTGGGCTGCTTGTCAAGCCTTCGCTGTTTTTTTCCCCCTGTGGCTCTTTTGTTTGTACCTCTGCTGCAGAAGTTCTTCCAAAGAGGGTTTCCATGTTTGGGACTCATCGTACCCTAGGTCCTGTGGCTTGTGCTCTGCTGGAGGGTTCTGGTTGCCTTTGGGTGCCTGTTCTCCATGGCATTTGTGTAGGTTGCTTTTGCTCCTTGAGGTCGTGTGCGTGGCCACTCGCACTGGTGTGCCCGGTCGTCTCCTCCTTTCCCTGCTCCTGTCCTGAGGTCTGGGACGCTCCTGTGTTCTCCCTTGCCAGGCGCCGCCTACTCGGCCTTCCGGGAGCCTCGGGCTGTTGTTCTTTTTCTACTTCTAACTTCTGGTTTCTGGCGGCTTGACTGCCGGGGCTGTTCTGGCTAGCAGGCTGCTCTCCATCTGGAGTGGGTCCGCCTTCTTTTCCTCGTTTCCTTGGGCCCTCTAGGCTTCTTCTTCCGCTTTTCCTGTCTTGGTCTTGGGCGGAAGTTATGTTGCCTTGTGGGAGAGTGGGATGCTTCGGCCTCTCCGCCCTTGCCTTTGGTTCCTTTGCTGTGAGTGTATGAGCCTCTTCAGCCTTCTTTTCCCTCCTACATCCCCTTGGGGTCGGTAGGTTTCTGCTTGTGGGGGTTCCCTTTGCCTGGCAGGGACGAGGTTCTTCCTGGTCCACAGATATGGTCTCCTGTGGGGGCTCTCTATTCTGTATTGGCTGGTGGGGTCCTTCGCAGACCCTCCTTCCCAGGGGGTATTGCTATTGTATTTATTCTACGTGCGGCTAGTAGTTACTTACCTTAGGTAACGATGTATCTGGTAGAGACGATTCTAGCCCCCCACTCACACAGAGCCCCAAACACACACACATTCCACACACACACAGAGCTCCACACACAGAGCCCCACACACACAGAGCCCCACACATTGCTATTTACATGGTGCTTGTTTGGGCAAATCACCTTTTCTTTTTTTAAGCTGAAAGTAGCCGATGTAAGCACCCCAACTCAACAGTGCTCATTGTATCAACTTCAGAAGGATGAAGGGGGAATTCTGCTGTGTCTGGGTTGCTACTGTGGCCTGTAGGCTACCTCCGGAACCCGCTGGGGACCGTTTAAGAGCTTTCTTGCTTGTGTGGCAGTTTGCATATCTATCAATAGCAATTATAATCCCTTCAAATGTTAGTTACATTCTGCCCAAAGCAAGGCACTCCCTCCAAATATAAAGCGAATTTGGCGAACGCAGCATGTCACCTCATATACGCCAATTGAAACATATACTCGTTGCAGAGCAGGCTCATTGTTAGGTATGCGCACAGCAGCCAGGATCCTGGTAGAAGCGCTGACCTACTTCCGGCTGCAGATGAAATGGTCATGTCGACAGATCTTAATCTTCTAATCACTTTTCATGTAAAGTGCTTCCAACGCCATCGTCTACAAATAATGAAGCACCTAAGAAGTATGCCTGCGTCAGGAGCCCTGCGCCACCCCTGGACTCGAACCAACCCGAAAAGGGGCAGGCAGCGAGTGGGTGCAGGCATTACTGCCCCTCGATAAAAGGCCGATTTGTTCTGCCTCAGCGCCCACGGGCTGCTATTTGCATTTCAATTTCCTAAGGTTACACCGAGCCTTTTACTCCGGAGCACGAGCGCAGGGTGTGAGAAGTTGGCCTGATATATGATGCTCATTAGTTCTAGTGATCACCTTGTATCAGTCCAAACAACCCTTATGGTGATTGGTTGTAAGTCAACCTTATAGACCAGCTATCCTAATGGTAGCATGGACAAAGCAGTCTTCGGCTAAACTCTTTTGGCATGTGAAGCCAGCTGTTTTTCCACATATAACCCCTTGAATACCAAATGAAAGGACACCACACAGGTAGTTATGAAAATAAACAAGATATTTATTAACTAACAAAAACCTCTGAACTCTTTATGAGATCAGAGGGCTAAGCACATGACTAGACTCTTAAGAAAAATACGTTAAATTGCACGAGTTACAATGTTGCCCTAGGGGCGCAACAAACCATATACTAAACAAGTGGTATAAGGAAGTCGATAGAAGGAATGGAGCTGTCCAGAGGCTGTAGGATCGCTAGGACTACACTACCCTAACTTGAGGTAAGTAATAGGAGGCCCACAGAACGCGTGTGCAGAGTGTGAACTCACACGCGAGATGCGTAACAACGTCTATGGACAGTACAGTTCAAGAAAAAGGTGAGTACGGACAATCCTGACTAGATAGGACTAAAACGACTGTGAATCTGGACACTAGGAGAGTCAATCTACCCTTGAGCACCGAAATGCTCTCGTTACCTCACCCACTGGCTGCGCGTGCATAGGTGCAAAGTCGTGTCGGGTTTCTGCGTTGAAGTCTATGGAGCATGAAAGAAAAGATGCTGCAGGCGACCAGGAGGAAGATGTCCGGTGTGATCCAAGGGTGGATCAGTGAAGCTGAAGACCTGAAAGCAGAGGGGACAATGTTCAAAGTCACTAGCCAGTGACGGGAGTGGAACCAGGAAGGAACCAGAGGCTGTCGTCGCGATCAGGTGAAGAGTGGACGCTTGACTCTGCAGCCACGTGGACCAGGAGGTGTCTTCGACGACCAGGATAGAGGCACGAGCTGTCCCACGCAGGCTCTCACTGTCGGCGGTGTTGGATCCGGATTCGGCGTCAACAGGCCTTGGGAAAGGCAACCCACACGGTGAGTGGAATCGGCGTCTGGTGCGGACCAGGAGGGACCGGGGTGCTTCTCCTTTGCAGGGAAGCAGGGGCCAGTCTGGAGCAACCAGACCAGCGGTGTGGATTTCAAGGATCGTCGTCTAGGAGGCCACTAGCCAGCCGGCAAGTGACCAGACAACGCGTCGAGCAGCAATCAAGCAAAAGGGCCCCACGCAGATCTTGTGAATGCTGGAGGGCTGATCTTCTGTGCAGGAGCTGCTCCGGGCTCGGGCTTCTCAATCCTCAAAGCACTTCGTGGAGGATACCTCAGAAGTCGTGCTGGAAGCGAAGTGCAGTTTCTTCAAGATGGCCGGTCCCACGTGTCTCGTCGCATCCACGGATCTCAGCTGTGCTGCAGATGTAGGTAGAGGTCTGGGAATCCGGGTCTTGTCAGGCTCTGAAGTCTGGATCCTCGAGGGAAGACAACAAAGTGAAGCCGCTGGACGCTTGATGGTGCCTGCTGGTGCAGGGTGGACACTCCTTGCCCACAAGGGAGATTTCTTCAGTCTTCTGTGGAGCAGAACGTCGAAGTCCAGAGTTTCTTCTTATAAAATCAATTCAGGATAATCTAACTTGGAATGGGACCAGCTCCTACCTTTATTCTGCTAAAGGGGGCTGTACTATCACTAGGTCCCTCCTATGGGTGGTACCAGGAAGGGGGGTGGTTACACCCCCTATCCTTTGTCCGGTTTCGCACCAGAGCTGGGGCTGGAGCGCCCCAGCAACTGGTTTGAACCGGTGTATGCACAGAGCCACCTTGTGTGCCCCAGGCATGTCTCATTCCTTTCAGGCCTGTCCTACCTAATACACAAAATCCTGTCTGGGGTGGTGCTAGCACCTCCCAAGGCAGGAAACCCTTTGTCCAAGCCTCCCTCGCTGGAAGGACTCCCAGCAGCAGGAGGTCAGACTTGTGTCTGGTGGCAGCATCCATTTTGTGATGCTGAGGCTCGAGTTTAACTTTAACTGGGGTTCACAGTTACATACATGTCGTGTCCCTCTAGAAGGGTGGAATGCTACCCCCGTCGCCAGAATTGGCGAGGGTTGGCGAGGGGTTAGTATTCCAATTCGCATGACACCTTACTCGACATGTTTTGATAATGCTATGCCAAAGTTAGCAATAACCGCGAGGATTATAATGCACTTAAGAGTATATGGTATAGCATTATCATGGAAACAGCTAAAGGACTTGGTTCCGAAAGCTGCAGACCGGCTCAGCTCATGCTAGAGCACCATCTCACATAATTCCAAGCACTCTGCCTCCAGGATTGTTAAGGCATGCCATAGGAGTGACTTATAGGCGTATATGTAACCATTTTAGGTTTAGATATAGGTATAATATATCTAAAGCAAAGGGTGATTACACCACCTTGCCCCAGCTGATTGATCAGCCAGTTGTGTCAGATTTGGGTGGCCAGCCAGGGGTGGCATAATACATGCTGCAGCCCCTGGTAGGCCTTGGGTTCACGTATGCCCTGGGTACCTATGGTACACTGTACAAGGACTTAGAAGAGTGACCCAATACCAATCGGTATATGCACCTAAAGTACATGGATGTCAATTTAGAGAGAGAACAGCTAGGCTGTGGGTCTCATTAGCAGGCCCACAGCCAGGGAAAGTCGTAAACCAGTGAAGCAAAAAGCAAAAATCTGGGGTGACCATAGGATTGCAGACCCTACTCTCCTACACAGGGCACAATACGGCGCCCATGGGGCGTGAGCATATGGATCAAATAAAAGGCGGGCGAATATATTTAGCAAAGGAGGGGTGCAGCAAGTGGCTCTTTCCAGTAAAAGAGGGGAAGTTTCTATAATCTGAAAGAAACACGTTAGTGTTAGATTCCTTACCTTAGAATATCCCCAGGCGTCAGTCTGGATCCGGAAACTTTTGCGTAGCAGTACCCTTGCGCGTCGGTAGGCGTCGTCTGCAGGCGTCCCCTGCGGCTCCGCGTCCGTCGTTGGCGTCGTGCGCCGTGATGACGTCGCTGGAGTACATAGACGCCGCCTCCGCGCGCTGACGTCAGTTCTTCTTTTTTCCGCGCCAGTGGACGCAGATCTGAAGAGCGGTACCCGGTCTTTTGACCAAGTTTATTACAACTTATATCTCTCTTTTGTGCCTGGTAGGATGCCCGGTTTCAAAAACTGTGACGGTTGTGACCGCACGATGTCGGTCACGGACCATCACCGACTCTGTCTCCGGTGCCTGGGCCCCGACCACGACGTTGACTCCTGTGTCGATTGCCGGGCTCTGACTAACAAAGCTGGGCGGGAGCGGTCCCGCAAGCTACTCGAGCTCCGGGTGTCGGCCCCACGTCGAGAACGGTCTCGGTCCGGCCGGAGGTCCAGGGAGCGTTCGAGGGAGCGGTCGCGGAGCCGCGCCGGGCGCTCCGGAAGTAGACATCACTCGTCGAGTTCGTCAGGTAAGAAACATAAGAAGTCGGGGCGTCGTCATCGTACCCCCGACTCCCCCCGACGCTCGCGCGATGCGGCCGGGGGTTCGGGTGACCCCGACCCTACGACTCCGCGGGAGTTGCCGGCGCGGCCTGCCCCATACCCTCAGGTCCCTGGGCAAGGTGCGACGCCTGAGGAGATAGAGGCGTTCCTCATGGCCATGAGGGCCCTGTCTCCTCCGGAGGGTTCAACGGCGCCTACGGGCCCAGTGAACCCGTCCGGGGACCCTAGCGGTTCAGCTGACCCTACCTCGACGCCGTCGGGTGCTCCGGCCCCGGCGCCACCGACGGAGCCGTTCCCGGCGCCGCTAGGGCCTTCGGGGTCGACGCCGGATGGACGTCCAACCACTCCGGCGCCGATTCCATCGGGGTTGCCCCCGACGCCGTCCCCGCGCGACGCCGGTTCCTCTGTGCCGGCTTCGGGCGGCACCGGGGCTCCGGCGCCGGCTCCGGGCGGCGCCGTCCCCATACCCTCACCGAATCCGGACGCGGAGTCGGACCGGCGTCGCTCGACGCCGGGCTCGACGCCGATGGGGCCTGTCGACCCCGTGGAGCCGGTCTACATGGTTGACACCGACTATGGTGATGATGTGGAGTACGGTGAGGGCTGGGAGGGGTCTGAGGACCCTCTGTCACGTGAGTGCCAGGATGACATGGACTGGACAGGTGATTTGGGGGACGCCAGTGGGTTGGATGACTCCCCTCACCCTGGCTTTGTCTCTCCTCCTTCCGTGGCATCGGAGGAGGGAGCTGCTTATTCAGTGGTGTTGATGAGGGCTGCCAAGGCCTTACACCTTGAGCTCCCCGTTGCGGCTGTGAGGCCTAACATCCTCACTGAGGTCTTCAAACCGCGGTCATGCCCACAGGAGCCTCTGCTGCCGTTTAACGAAGCCTTATCAGACGTTCTGTTGGGCACGTGGTCCAGGCCCTCTTCAGGTGCGCCTGTTGATCGGAACGTGGCCAGACGCCACCGTCCTTGTCCGGACGACCCCAAGTTCCTGTCCACCCACCCCACCCCTGAGAGTCTGGTGATCCAGGCCTCTACCTCCCAGTCCGCATTTCCGTCGGCCCCGCCCGACCGGGAATCTTAGAGGTATGACCAGTATGGCAAGAAGGTCTTCTCGTCCCTGAGTTTAGGACTGCGGTCTTGCAACACCGCTTGCCTCTTGGGCCGCTACACCCACTCTGTGTGGGATACGGTCGCGGAACTGCTGCCAGAATGCCCCATGGAGGTGCGGGCAAAACTCGGCAAAGCTGTAGCTGAGGGCCGAGATGCAGCTAAATATTCTATTCGATGTGGTCTTGATACGACCGACTCGCTAGGCAGAGCGATGTCCACGACGGTGGCGATTCGTCGCCACGCCTGGTTGAGATCCGCCAATTTTTCGGCAGATGTCCAGAATACTTTGATGGACATGCCGTTCGATGGCTGTCACCTGTTTGGTGACAAGGCGGACCACGCGCTGGAACGCTTCAAGGACTCCAGGGTCACAGCAAAGTCCTTGGGTCTCTCGACCCAGCGCCAGCAAACGGGTTCGTTTCGCTCCTTTCGTGGCCACGGAAGGGGCGTCCCCACACGTGCTGCCAGCCACGCACCGCAACAATCATTTCAACGCAGTGGCGGCCGTGGAAACCGCCGTGGAGGCGGTCGGGGTCAACGGCGGGGTCAGGCCACATCCCCCCCCCCGCAGCATCTGCCTCAAAATCCTCCTAGTCCGTGCTTTCAGGCCCACGTGAAGCCAGTGGGTGGCAGGGTTCGCCATCACCACGCCCGCTGGTGCACGATCACATGGGACAGGTGGGTGCTGCAAATCGTCCGAAGGGGCTACTCCCTCCCCTTCGAGACCACTCCTCCAGCCATGCCACCGCAGAACCACCGTGTGTCGGGGGACCACTTGCAACTTCTGCAGGAGGAAGTTACGGCCCTCTTGGCCAAGGGGGCCATCGAGCGCGTTCCTGGGCCAGAAGTAGGACGTGGTTGCTATTCCCACTACTTTCTGGTACCCAAGAAGGACAAAGGGGGCCTACGTCCTATCTTGGATCTCAGGACCGTCAACGGCTTCCTCCGGAAGGAGAAGTTCAAGATGTTGACTTTGGCTCAGGTCTTGGCTGCTCTAGACCCGCAAGACTGGATGGTAGCGTTGGACTTGCAGGATGCATATTTTCACATCCCTGTCCTGCAGGCCCACCGGCGTTACCTGCGGTTCACGGTAGGCCAGGAGCACTTTCAGTTTATTGTGCTCCCCTTCGGCCTTACCAGCGCCCCACGGGTGTTCACAAAGGTGTTGGCGGTGGTCGCAGCCCATCTGCGCAGGTTAGGGGTTTCAGTCTTCCCCTACCTAGACGACTGGTTGTTGAAGGCGGGCTCGCCCCAGACAGTCGTCCACCACCTCCAGATGACGGCAGACCTCTTGCACGGCCTGGGGTTCTCCATCAATGTGCCGAAATCACACCTGTGTCCCTCTCAAAAGCTCCTTTTCATCGGAGCGGTTCTGGACTCGGCGCAGTTTCGGGTTTATCCTCCGGAACGGCGGGTCCGGGATATTCAGGCTTTGATTCCCATCTTTCAGCCGCTATCCCGGGTTTCGGTCAGGTTGACGCTGCGGCTGCTGGGGCTGATGGCTTCCTGCATCCTTCTGGTGCATCACGCCCGGTGGCGGATGCGGGCTCTGCAGTGGGACCTGAAGTTTCAGTGGGCCCAGCATCAGGGCAACTTGTCCGACCACGTCTTGATCTCGGAGGGCACTGCGAGACAATTGCAGTGGTGGCTTACGGACCGCGATTGGGTCAGAGGCAGATCCCTCTCCCTTCCCCAACCGGAGCACGTTGTCGTGACGGACGCGTCCCTCCAGGGCTGGGGAGGCCACTTGGGAGAGGCGGAGATCAGAGGCATCTGGTCTCCAGCGGAGTCCCGGCTCCATATCAACCTGTTGGAGCTGCGGGCGATTCGTCTAGCACTGAAGGCATTCCTCCCCTTTGTCAACGGGAGTATAGTGCAGGTGTTCACAGACAACACCACCGCCATGTGGTACTGCAACAAACAAGGCGGGGTGGGGTCGTGGACCCTTTGCCAGGAGGCTCTGCGCCTCTGGCAGTGGCTGGAACGTCAGGGGGTGACTCTGACGGTTCAACACCTGGTAGGTTCTCTGAACGCCAGGGCGGACGAACTCAGCCGTCAGTGCTCGATGGATCACGAATGGCGTCTGAACTCGGAAATGGGGAGAGCCTTGGTTAGATCTATTCGCCACAGAAGAGAACGCGCAATGTCATCAGTTCTGCGCGTTGGAGTTTCCAAGACGGCACTCGCACGGCGACGCCTTTCGGCGCGAGTGGAGTTGCGGTCTGTTATACGCCTTTCCGCCTATACCACTTCTGCCCAGAGTGCTGAAGAAGATCAGGCACGACCGGGCCCAAGTTATCCTTGTGGCTCCGGACTGGGCTCGAAGGTACTGGTATCCCGAGCTACTCAGCATGTCAGTCGGTCCCCCGATCCGCCTGCCCCTTCAGGAGGACCTTCTGGCGCACCAGATGGGGACGGTCCTCCACCCGAACCTGTCCAGTCTCCACCTCCATGCTTGGAGATTGAGCGGCGGCAGTTGAGGCCATTTGACTTGCCTCCTGAAGTCTGTGATGTAATTCTGGCAGCCAGGCGTCCCTCCACAAAGTCGGTATACGCCTGTCGGTGGAACAGATTTGTGGCATGGTGCACAGCAAAGGCTGTGGATCCTCTCTCTGCCCCTCTTTCCGAGGTTCTTCTGTTTCTTCTCTCTCTTGCCCAGCAGGGCTCTGCTCTGGGCACTATCAAGGGCTACCTTTCGGCCCTTTCAGCCTTTCTCAGGCTTCCTGATCAGCCTTCTTTGTTCAAGTCCCCTATTGTAACGAGATTCTTGAAGGGCATCACACACATGTATCCTCCTGTTCCGTTTGTGATGCCTCAGTGGGACTTGAACCTGGTTCTAACCTTTTTGATGTGTGCTCCCTTTGAGCCCCTTCATTCTTGCCCTCTCCGTCTTCTGACTTTAAAGACGGCTTTCCTGGTTGCCATCACCTCTGCCAGGAGGGTGAGTGAGCTCCAGGCTCTTTCTGTCCAACCTCCTTTCTTGTCCATCCATCCTGACAAGGTGGTTCTGAGGACTAGACCTTCTTTCCTGCCCAAAGTAGTTTCTGCTTTCCACATCGGGCAGTCCATCACCCTCCCTTCCTTCTTCCCGCCTCCGCATCCTTCAAAGGATGAAGAGCGGCTCCATCGTCTGGACCCAAAACGTGCGCTTTCATTTTACATGGATCGCACACGCCAGTTCCGGGTGGATGACCAACTGTTTGTTGGCTACGTGGGTGCGAAGAAGGGACGGGCGGTACATAAACGGACCATCTCTCGATGGGTCGTTCTCTGCATCAAAGCGTGCTACTCTTTGGCTCGGAAGGAGCCTCCTGTTGGGCTGAGGGCCCATTCCACTCGGGCCACGGCGGCTACTACTGCCCTGGGCCGGGGAGTCCCCTTGCAGGACATTTGCCAAGCGGCTACGTGGGCCTCGCTGCACACCTTTGCGAGGCACTACTGCCTGGACAGCCAAGTCCGGAGGGATGGCTTCTTTGGCCGTTCTGTCCTCCAGGACTTTCTGGTGTAGTATTGTATTGGTTCGCAGACCCACCACCGGGGTTGGTATTGCTGGGGTATCTATTCTAAGGTAAGGAATCTAACACTAACGTGTTTCTTTCAGATGAACAAGTTACTTACCTTCGGTAACGATATATCTGTAAGAAACATTAGTTAGTGTTAGATTCCTTACCGAACCCACCCATCCTCCCCGTTCTGCGAACTGATACCTAGGGTTAAGGGCATCCCTTTCAGGGCCCTAGTTTCAAATGGCACCAGTGTTGGTTCTCTCATGGCTCTGCGTGTTCTGGCGCGGAAAAGCTGTGTATCAGAACTGACGTCAGCGCGCGGAGGTGGCGTCTATATACTCCAGCGACGTCATCACGGCGCACAACGCCGCCGACGGACGCGGAGCCGCAGGGGACGCCTGCAGACGACGCCTACCGACGCGCAAGTGTACTGCTTCGCAAAAGTTTCCGGATCCAGACTGACGCCTGGGGATATAGGGGTGCAGGAAGTGGCTCTTTCCAGTAAAAGAGGAGAAGTTTCTATAAACTGGGACAAGAGCGTGCAGTAGCCGTTCTGCACATCGGTGTGCCCACGAACACAACGTGCAATCCACAACACTGGCAGCTTTTTCGGTTACAATTATGGGCTGTCTGGTTTGCATCAGCAAACAACGTCTGGTTGTCATTCTACACCACCCAGCCCCCTCCTTCTCTCTCACACACACACTGCCCATTTCCAACACCCCACCCTTTTTGCTGCTGAAGACAAAGTTCCGTGCCTTGGAAGGAAGTCTCCTCAAACTTTCCAAAGAACACTGGCAATGAAGTCCCTGGCCCACACTCCGCCAAAATACCGACTTCCAGGGAGGGAAAGCGGGCATTCGGCACGAGCAGGGTCCGTTTCGTGTCCACATACATGGAAGACCACACTGAGATCAAACAGGTTTCAGTGTGTCCTCTGGAGCAGTGGCAGCGCAAAAGCTTCCATTCGTCCGCCCCGGTGCGTCAAGACTGCTTCAAGCACCACTGCTCTCCCCCTTCCCCCGCATAACATGCAGCCAGAGAAACACTGGTCATGTAACATACAAATCTGGCATTCTGCGCACACATGCCAGCCACCCCGATCAATGCTAACAGCAAAGCCCTTAATAATTCAAGTAGCTGCGCCTGCCCGGAGATGAGACAGCCCTGCCCCATTTGCCAAATAATCGAGGAGTAAAGCTACATTAATTGTATATACGGTGGCCGTTTCCTTATAAAAATAGGTATGCGATTAATTCGGGTGATTTATAAAGTGGGGGTACACAGCGGACAACCCTCCCACCACCCCCGCTGCATGCAGTAACATGATCCCTTGTGCAAATAGGGTGGTGGGGGGGAAACCAGCGTAAACGTCCGTTTGCAAAGTCGTCAAATGGCCTAGTTGTTTAGATGTTAATTGGGGACATCGGGTCTCCCGTGCCCCATTGGAGGTATCGAAATGGCGAAATCGCACACTCACGACACGGAAGGACACCCGCACCAGCTCTTACCTCGACTTTAGGGAATGGTGTGTTTTTAATAGCGAGGACGCAAATGGTAGATTCTGAAGGTGAACTCAGGAGCCGAATGTAATAAGGGAAGGACTGCACTTGATTGACTGGGCGCCGGCTCCATTTTGGCGCAGGGGACACGTTGCCAAACCCCTTCAATTGTGCCCGGCTCCACGTGCTCCTTTGAGGCGGATTGGGGTAATAGGCTGGCGGCTGGAGTGTTTTATATGTGACCTGGCACTTTTCAAGTATGGTTTGGAAAAAGAAACCCTAGCATTTACTTGGTTATTACATGTACAGGTTAGCGTCCCCCCCCCCCCCCCCCCCCCCCCCCCGGACTGCAGAATGATTTAGCCTCTATTAAATGCACACAGTGTCTACTATTGTCTCATCAGCACAAAGTTCTGGTACAATGCGGGAAAGTGTAGAGCTTTCACAACGAGCTCTGTTTGCCCGAGCGCACAACGTCTAAATTGTGACTTTTTCAAACAGCTTGGCTTAACTTAATATATTTTGCTTTTCAGAGGATATTCGACAGGACGAAGAGCAGAAGTTACCTGCTGATCGTTACATGCAGCACAGGAACACACCAACATCACCATCTTTCTCCGAGGCGAGGCAGAAATGCTTTAGAGAAACGCACGGTCATTTTGGGATTTGGGCGTGGTTTTCTTTCTCTCCTATTCCATTGGAAAATCATCCGTTGCGATCGGAGGCTCCAGCCACAAGCCCCGATAGTCCACCCACCGCTTCCATATTTTGTAGTGCTTGCGCGGACATCCTCGGACTACAAAGATTGGCTGCTCCATCCCCATGCAAAAATAAAGGCCATTTTTCCAGGCGGCCACCGAGGAAGCCAGTGCATCTTTCCACATCCTAGCTATATCACGGTTCGCCAATGTGAGGCCCAGCTGCATAAGATGCCGTTTATATACATTGCCCCTGATCCCTTCCATCACATGCAGCAGGGCAAACTGTGGTGTGCATGGGAGTGTCCACCCTAAAACCTCCGATAGGCAGGAGAATACACCCCTCCAGAAACGATCCAGTGATGAACATTGCCAAACCGTGTGTAGGAATGTGCCCTCCACCCCACCTCACCGGAGGCACTCCGGGGAGGCAATCAGTCCCGCCCGCACACAGTCGAACCCGAGTAAAATAAACCCAGTGGAGGTACTTAAATTGGATGAGGCGGAGACGCATCGCTATGGCTGCACCCCAGGGGCGGTTTAGGACCTCCCTCCTGTCTTCTTCCTCCAGCGTACCCACATCCTCCTCCCACGCCCCCCATAACTTCTCCAGCGTAGGAGCACTGTGAGTGACTAGGGAATGGTATATCCGCAAGATCTTTTTGATCTCCAGATCACCCATGAAAACACTGAATTCCCCACCCGGAACCATCTAGGCGCGATCAGGTACGGGTGATTCTGTAGCTGGTATAGCAGGCGGGGGAGCCCCACCTTCTTGAAGATTGCCGATCTGCCATAGAAAGTTAAAGGCATACGTGGCCAGGTCTTAATGTCTGTACGAACTCGCTCCCAGACCGGTGCCAAGTTCTGCTCCCAAGATATGGCCGGCACATCCGATAGGAATACACCCAGGTATTTGAGACCTTCCACCGCCACCTGTAGCGGAGACGCCCACGTATCCACTCTCACCCGAGCTCCCAGGACCCACAGCGTGGACTTACGGGGGTTTATGTACAGCCAAGTCGTATGTATGTATGTATTGCATACTTGTATAGCGCAAAACTGTCACCCATAGGATATCCTGGCGCTTTGACTTATCCAGACCAACACAGACGCCTCACTACACTGCCCTGGGGAACAGATGGGACTTCAGACCTTTTTTAAATAAGCAGAATTCCCCCATGCTCCTTAGTCACTGGCAGGGAGTTCCAGAGTTTGGCCGCAGTGTGTCCAAAGGAACGGCCTCCCATCCGAATCCTCCGGATCTTAGGGACTGTGACCAAATAGGCAGATGAGGAACGAAGAGTTCTACAGGTCGAGTACCAGGAGAAAAACTTTTGTAACGGGACAGGGCCCTGATCATGGAGGGCCTTGAAGACTATACACAGCGATTTAAAGCAGATGCGCTGATAAACAGGTAACCAATGAAGGTCCTTAAGCGCCAGGGATGAAGAGGACGAGCACAAACGAGAGAGGGCCAGTTTAGCAGCCATATTCTGAATACGCTGTAGTTTACTGATCAGAGTCCCAGGGGCACCCAGAAGCAGTGCGTTGCAATAATCCAATTTACTGAGGATAATACTGGGCACAACTTCCGGTCTAGCTTGGGCCGGGAGCAAAGGGAGAATTTTGCGCAGATTACGAAGCAGCATCATACAAATGGCGATGGTTTGATTTACAAAGGCATTCAGTTGCAGATTAGATCTAATCGTAACACCCAGGTTGCGGGCAGAATCTGCTGCCGCAACTGTACCCTGGCAGGTGGTAGGCCAAAAATCCACCGGCAAAGGCCGAGAAATGCGATCCAGGGAGCAGTGCAACACCTCCGTTTTTGAGCCATTGAACTGGAGGGAGTTGGTACGCAGCCAATTCGCAGTAGATGTCATACAGCGATGAAACATCTCCTGAGACACAGCCTCTTTGCCTTCCAGTGAAAAGATAAGCTGAGTATCATCGGCGTAATTAACGACGAGATACCGAATGATTTAATCAGCTTGACTAGGGGGCGGAGATAAAGGTTGAATAAAATGGGACTGATGGCCAACCCCTGAGGTACCCCCTGCCCCACTCTTTTTATGCCAGATTTAAAAGGCGGAAGAGTCACAACTTGGTGTCGATCCCTAAGGTAGGAGACCAGCCAATCTCTGGCCAGGCTCGCCACCCCGGCCTCTTCCAATCTGCTGATGAGAATATCGTGGCTGACCGTGTCGAACGCGGCCGACATATCAAGCAGCACTAAAAATGCTGCATGACCTAGGTCGACCCGCGAACGAAGATTGTCCAGGACGACCACTACTAACGCAGATTCAGTGCCGTGGGCAGGCCTGAAGCCAAACTGGGCCATGTCCAGCCAGGAATGAGTTTCCAGAAAGCTGGACAGATGTTTTGTGACCCACCTTTCCAAGATCTTAATAGGGAACGGAAGCAACGAGATTGGTCGATAGTTGCCCAGGCAAGAGGTATCCAATATTGCCTTCTTCAGGAGAGGAGAGACCACAGCAAGTTTCCAACTATCTGGGACCGTTGCCGTTTTGAGAGATTGACAACAGATGGAAAACAGAGGTGGAAGCAGTTCCTCTCGAAACATCTTCCACAATCTATGGGGTAAAGGATCCATAGGAGATCCAGAAGATACACCATTTGCTAATTGGCAAAACTCCTCATAGAGAGGGAGGGGAAAACTGTTAATCCGAATTTGTTCCTTCATAGTCTCCGGGGTCCCAGAGATAAGTAAAGGAGCCGTATCCATCTGAAACTGGGGACAAGGGGAAGCTGGAACAGAGAGCCCACTCAAAATAGTGGCAATCTTGTCCTCAAAGGCCGCTGCCAAGGAGTCACACAGAGACTGAGAGGCAGGGATGCAATTGGCCACACTGACTGGATGAGACAAGTCCTTGACGATTTTAAACAAGGTTTGGGATTTATTTGTGGCCTGCATCAATGTCTCCTCAAGGAACTTGGTTTTGGCACATTTAATCTGTGCTTTATAGCACTGAAGGACCTGTTTGTAGCAGGCTTTATCAGGCTCTAAGTAGTGCTTTCGCCAAGCCCTCTCCGCCTGCTTACACCGCAGCTTCTGATGAAGAAGATCTTCAGAGTAGCACGGCATGGCAAGTTTGGACCTGTCTTTTGCTTTCCGTAAAGGTGCCACTTCATCCAAGGTGTCTGTAATTAGCTCGGTGAGGCGTAGATAGCTCATATCCACGCTGTCTCCCAAGATAAATCCACCAGATAGTAAAGTGGGAAGACTGGACTGCTTCAATAGTCTGGACCACTGCCTAGTAAGATTGAATACTCCTGTCTTGTCACGCCCAAACGTGATGGCGGGGAGAGATAGAGAGAAAAGAACCAAGGAATGGTCAGTCCAACATTGAGGAATGATATTCTTGATAGAGACCTGATTCTTAGCCGCAAAGACTAAATCAAGAATGTGACCTTTCAGATGCGTCTGGGAGAGCACCAGCTGTTGTAGATGTATATTATCACAGGCCTGACAAAGGTTCAGAGGCCCATTAGGCCAAAGGTTAAAGTCCCCCAGAATTAATAGTCTCGCATGGGCATTAGACAGATCGTAAATGAGGTCTACCAGCTCAGGTAGAGCTGACGGGGTATTTCTGGGGGGCCTATAGCGCAACAACCCGGAAAACAACACACCTCCTTGCGCTTTCAGGGAAAAACCCATAAGTTCAAAGCCCGGCACGGCCTTGATCTCCAGCAACGAAAGATCTAAGGAGTCCCTGAAGATAAAACCAACTCCACCCCCTCGGCTCCCTACTCGAGGGTTGTGTCTGATTTTGTAGCCCGGTGGACAGGCAAACCCCAGTTCCACCTTGCTATCGGCCCTGGTCCACGTCTCCGTCATAAAGAGAACATCTAACTCATAGGAGCGATATTTCCACATGGTGTTTATTGAGAGATCTCACATTAATCAAGCCGCCTGACAACGTCCCCATGCCGCCTGTATCGACCCTGCCATTCAGAAAGGGCCGCTGATCATAACACATGAGCTCCTCCCTAGAATATACTAAGCGGGTAGAGTCAGGAGGGGCAGCGTAGCCGGCGCTGGTCGCGACCGGTGTGCGAACGGGCGCAAACGGGCTTACCTCTGGCGCACCTCCAGCGCGCCAGCGGCGCGTCCGCTGCGCGCCGGCGCTGCGCGCTTGATGGTTAGGCATCTTATATATCCGTACACGCGGGAGTCCTGCGATGTAAGCACTAGCCCCCCAACCAAGATGGGGCCCGCTAATCGGCACTCACCTGGTTCCCTCACTCAAGTTGGCGGCCGAAATCGCCGCGCCGCGATGTCCCCACGAGCCCTAGAACGCCCTGAAGTCGTTTCCCCTAATATTTGCATGATCCTCAGGATTCGCGGCCCAGACCTATCCAATGCAGTTAGAAAAAGAGAACATCATCCGCATACAATGCAATCCTGTCAGATAGGCCCGGAGCCCACTCAAGTACCTTAAGCTGTGTGTTGATACTCACCCAGGCTGCCAACGGCTCCATGGCTAGGGCGAATAAATAGGGCGACAGGGTTCCAACCCTGTCTGGTGCCTCGTCTGATAGGGAAGCTGGACGAGACCGCACCTGCCACCCGGACGAACGCTGTCAAATCGGTATATAGGAGCATCAAATACGACAAAAAGCGGGGGCCAAGATTAAGTCTACGTAGGAGGGCGAACAGGTAGACCCAGCTCAGGGAATCAAATGCCCTGTCCATGTCCACCAGCAGAAGCGCAGCAGGCTCCCCTGTCTGCCGGATCGCTGCCAGCGCAACGTGTGGCCGCCTTATATTTTGTTGCGTCGCCCTCTGAGGCATGAACCCGGCCTGGTCTGGGTAGACCAAAGCCGAAATGTGGGGCAAGAAGCAGTTAGCCAGTGCTTTGGCCAAAACTTTGGCCACCACTTTAAGAAGAGAGATGGGGTGGTAAGAAGCATGCTGCTCTGGGGGCTGACCAGGCTTATGAAACACCACCACCTCTGCATGCCTCCAGTCCGGGGGGGAGCCAACTGGCCTCCCCCACCGCCACCCGATAATAAGAGGCTAACTGTAGGTTGTATCGATGAAAAAACTCACTGGGGAACCCATTGGGTCCTGGCGCCTTCCTCGAATTTAGCTCACCCAGAGCTTTACCTAGTTCCTCCTCAGATAGGGGGGAGCTTCAGCTGTTGACGCTTCTAATCGGACACCGCTTTTGGTGTGAGATCCGCAATGAATTTATCGACCGTAACCTCCGGTAAGCTCTCCCGTGGGGCGTAGAGTTCCGCATAGTAGGTGGCGAAGCTCTCCGCTATGGCCTTAGGGTACATTATCGGCGCCCCACTCTCAACCAGCACACCCGGAAGGGCCTGGGGATGGAAAGCGCCCTGGCTGAGCCGATGTAGCATCTTACTCGACTTGTTTCCCCATTGACAGATTCTGCTACGCGTTGCTAGCCAAACTTGACGGGCTTCATCCATTAGGAGAAAGGCATAAGACTGCTGTGCCAGAAGTAGCTGTCGCACCACCGGCCCCTCACCCACCTCCCGGCTCCAACGCCCAAGGGCCTCCACCTCCGACTCAGCCCAGACTAACTCCTCCCGGCGCTTTCTACGGGCCACCACGCACCATGCTATGTCCACCCCACGTATAATGGGCTTCAGTGCCTCCCAAAGTGTCACAGCACTGGAGACCCACCCCACATTGGCGACAAAGTAATTCGAAATCGCCTCCCTCATGTGCCTCTCGTATTCGGCATTCTGCAAGTTCCATACTGCTAGGTGCCAGCGGATGGGTTGCCGCCCCCTGCCCAGCTGCAGCTCCACGAACCCCGGAGAATGGTCTGATAACCGCCGAGGAAGGATCTCGGCGGACACCACACTTGTTGGCGTTGCCCGGTGGACAAACACATAGTCTATCCTAGAAAATGACTTATGGACCGCCCGAGAGGTACGTAAACTCCCTCCTGTCACCATGTGTGCGTCGCCAGGTGTCTACCCAATCAAGGCTTGTAACCAGTGAGTGCAGTTTTGTGGTATGATTGCCACCCAGACCCCCACCAGCCCTGCTTCTGTCTCTGCCCAAATCCATAACATCATTCCAATCTCCACCCACCACTGAGGCCACGTCCGGCATGTTAGCCCACAGGGAAAGTAGCCGCTCTACCAATGACCACTGTAAAGGGGGAGGGGCGTACACTCAGTCCAACACAATAGGGTCCTCCCCAATCATGCCACGGAGGAATAGGTACTGCCCCTGCGTATCCAGCCATTGTTGTGCATGCACATAAGGAACTCTGCGCTGTATTAGAATTGCTACTCCCCTGGAACCCTGCGTGAACCCAGCGTGAAAGACCTGTTGGAAGCCATCGCGCTGCAGGCACAGGACCTTGGAACCCATCAGATGGGTTTCCTGCAATAAGAGGATGTTCGGCCCTGGCCCTCTTCGCCTGACGCAGGACACCCCCCTTGCTTAATTTTATCCAAGACCCACGCACATTCCAACTAACAATGTGGAGGGTGCCCGGGGACACCCGAGCATCTACAGCCCCACTAGCCACCGGGCAACAAGCATTAACGTAACACAGATAGGAGGTCCCGACTGTGCGTGTCGTGGTGAGCCCAGTGTGAAAGCACTACTCATACCACTAACCAAACTCCTTCCCCATAACAATCCCCCCACCCCATACCTCAAAAACGCTGAAGTACCTGTCGCGGTGGGGTTGGTGCCAAGCCCCCAACGGGGGGGCACTGGCCGCACCCGCCAATGGATCCCTAACTTACAGCCCATGTCACCCAGGCCCAACCCCCACAAGCACTAGACAGGTGGGGATTCAGCCCTACCAAGGGCTTCCCTCCATACAGCTTAAATCACACAGTCACACACTCCAAGTAAATAATCATCTAAACACCATCTTGTTCAAAAAGATCAGGGATCCAGTGTCCATTGTTGGGAAGTAGGGTCTCCCCGGGAGGAAGCTCCAAAGGACAAAGAGCACCTCTGGGACCGAGATCTTCTGTGCCCCCTCCGGCGCTGTCCACTGGGATATTTCGACTGCCCCTCACTCAACAATGAATCTGATTGCAGCCCAGGCGGCGTATGCACCCGCACCCGTAGAGTTTCATCTGTCCACTTGAATACCTCCTCCGGGGACTCAAAGTAGTGGGTGCGGGATTGATACACCACACGTAGACGAGCCGGAAATAGTAGGGCACACGGGAGCTTGAGGTCCCTCAGTCTGGCTTTCGCCGCCATACACAATTGGCGTTGCTGCTGCACGAGACGTGTGTAATCCGGGAACACTAGGATACGATGGTTTTCATAGAGAGAAGGTTCTTTGGCTCGGGCCTGCTTCAGTACGGTATCACGGTCGAGGTAGTTCAAAAGTCTCGCTATCACCGGTCTTGGATGAGTCCCCACCGGTCGTTTCTGAATGAGCGCTCTGTGGGCCCGCTCCACGACAAAGCACTGGGAATTGCGTCCGGAGGGAGCCAGCTTTCCAGCCATTGTGTGAGGAAACGCTCCATATTCTCGCACCCCTCATGGAATCCAACAAAGCGCAGGTTGTTCCGCTGGGCCCGCCCCTCAGCATCCTCGACCAGGCCCTTCAAGACATTTTCCATACTTGCCACCTTCTGCTTGAGGACCGAAACATCATCTTCCACACCTGAGATGCGGGTCTCAGCCTCCGTGATGTGGGACACTGCATTCCGTAGATCCTGGCTTAGTAACATAACATCTGCACCCACCGCACCAATTTTGGCATTCAGCATGTCCCTAGATTGGGTGATTGCCGCCATGAGAGCTGCATTTTCCGGTATGGCCTCCTGGGAACTCCCCGTGGTCGCACCTGGGCCAGTGAACTTATCTATAGGCCCATTTTCATGGATCCACCGCCGCCCTTATCCCTTGTCATGATGGCTTTCAACAGACACCCCGCGGATTCAGGCCATGTTGGACTAGGCGCCGACACAAGAACCTCCTCAGCGCAGGCACGCTGCAGGCTGTTCCGTCACCCGGTCCGATCTCAGAGGAAGGAAGGCATCCCCGGTCCGGGGCCCGCAATCCACTAGTGGGGACCATGACCAGAAAATGCCCCCCCCCCTGCCAACAGTACAGATGTGGACCAGCAGATTACCAAATCCCAACACCAGCCGGTGCGTGGGGGGGGGTGAAACCCTCCTGTGCTGCAGAACACCCAAGCCGTGTGACCCAACTGGTGACACCAGACTGCCAGTGCCGGCCCACCCGGGATGAAAAGGCGGGCCCGGAACTGTCCCTTCGCACTCCCCTCCGGGGCCCTGATATAGCCGCCGACCTCGGGCCCTGCCTTCGCAGTCGGGGCGGGGGGCAGCGACCAGCTCAGGCCCACCAGCGATCTTCCACACCCCGGGTACTCACCGCAGACCCGTTTCACGGTGATCTTCAGGGGCCCCTGGGTACGTCAACAGGCTGCAACGTTGCCACTCCAGGCCCCACCGCCTACCGCAAGCCCGCAACGGAGCGCCCCTTCAGTCAGTCCACGAATTAGGCTGGGCCTGTCGCAGTAGATACCGGTGGAAACCCGCAATTGTAGGCACGTCCAGCCCCGCTCACTGCTGCCAATACAAGTCCCAAGAGAGGGAGGGGGGGCACAGAGAAACCGGCAAAGGCGTGCAGGGAGAACGTGTATGCCTCTATCCCAACTTCAGCAGCCAAATTCACGGGGGAGGGGCACTGCCTCTGGAGTGCCTCTCCCGACTTCTCATGGATGTCCTGGCCGGTTCTCTGAGGCCGATCCGCCCCATGACTGCCGCCTCCCATGCTTGCGCACAGGGCAGTGCACTGCGCCCACTGACTCCGGCGGATGGCCGCACCGCTCTGACTGCACACACGGCCCGCCAAACTCTACGCCCCAGCTCCGTTGACTGCCTCAAGGCCGCGCCTTGTAAGCTCCGGCCTCCTGCTGCTCCAGGCGCCGCGACTGCCCACCGGACCGCCACCACAGGTCAGTAACACCAAAATGATTGTGGGTCAGAGGGAGCCAGGATAAATGAAGGATGTCTGTCGGGCTAGATGGAGCTGCCTAGCACACGCCCGCCATGATGGCCATCCAAGCCACGCCCGCTCAAGGTATGCTTTGGGGTAGAAATTGACTTGTAGTAATTAACTATCTGAAAGAGACACGTTAGTGATAGATTCCTTACCTTAGAATATCCCCAGGCGTCAGACTGGATCCGGAAATTTTTGCGTAGCAATACCCCTGCGCGCCGGTAGGCGTCGTCTGCGGCTCCGCGTCCGTCGTCGGCGTCGTGAGCGCCGGGATGACGTCGTCGGAGTATATAGACGGCGCCCATGCGCGCTGACGTCAGTTCTTCTTTTTTCCGCGCCAGCTAGCGCAGATCCGGAAGAAGCTCTACCCCCAGTCACTTTTTGACTGTAAAGTTTTTGATCCTTTTTGATCTCTTTTAGTCGACTGTCTCGACTATCGGTGCCAGGGATGCCCGGGTTCAAGCCTTGTACGAAGTGCGGCCGACTCATGTCGGTCACGGACCCCCATCGCCGGTGCCTGAAGTGCTTAGGCCTCGACCACGACGATCGAACCTGCGTCGACTGCCGGGCCCTGACGTCGAAGGCTAGGCGGGAGCGGTCCCGCAAGCGTCTCGAGCTGAGGCACTCGGCCCCGCGCCGCTCCAGGTCCCGGTCCCGGTCCCACGGGAGGTCGAGGGACAGGTCGCGAGGTCGGAGTCATCGACGTTCCGGAAGTGGACACCGATCGTCTGGTTCCAAGTCCTCAGGTAAGAGGCATGAGAGGTCGGAACGACACCATCGGTCCTCCGACCCGCCCCGACGCTCGCTCGATGCGGCCGGGGACTCGGGCGACACCACCCACGCGGCTCCGCGGGAGTCGCAAGCGTCGCCGCCTGCCCCACACCTTCGGGTCCCTGGGCACGGCGCGTCGCAGGAGGAGGTCGAGAGGTACCTCATGGCCATGAGGGCCCTCCCTCCTCAGTCGGTTCCCGTGGCGCCTTCGGGCCGATCGGCTCCGTCTGGAGGTCCTTCCGGGTCGGGCGCTTCGGCCCCGACGACGTCTGGTACTTCGGGCCCGGCGCCGCTGGCGACTTCGGTCCCGGCGCCGCGCGACCTCGCTGGATCCGGCTCCGGATCCGGGACCTCGCCGGTCGACCTTACGACCTCGCCGGCGCCGTCCCTTCAGGTGTCGTCCCCGGCAGCCGATGTGGTTGCCGACCCCAATGCTTCCTACGGTCCTACTCAGGAGTCGGAGGGGCGCCGCTGGGCGCCGATTCCGTCGGCCTTTGGAGAATTCTATCTCCACGAGGAGGCCCTGGCTGTTAATCCTGGTCTCCAGGAGCCAGGTGACGAGGAGCAGTGGGAGGGGTCCGAGGACCCTCTGGCACGTGATTGCCAGTCGAATCAGGACTGGACATATGAGCTTGGGGAGGCCAGTGGTATTGACACCTCGCCAGACACTGGATTTACGTCGCCCCCGACTGTGGCTTCGGAGGCGGGTTCTGCTTACAGTGTAGTGTTGACGAAGGCAGCTAAGGCCTTAAACCTTCAGCTCCCCGTCGCGGCCGTGAGGACTAATCTCCTCACCGAGGTCCTCAAACAGCAGTCCGGCTCCGCGGAGCCCCTCCTGCCGTTCAACGAGGCCTTGTGTGACGTTCTTCTGGGCACTTGGTCCAAGCCCGCCACAGGCCCCCCTGTGGACAGGAACGTGGCCAGACGCTACCGCCCGGCACCGGGCGACCCTTGCTTTTTGTCCACCCACCCCACCCCCGAGAGTCTGGTCATCCAGGCCTCCAACTCCCAGACCGCATTCCCGTCGGCCCCGCCCGACAGGGAATCCAAGAGATATGAGCAGTTCGGGAAGAAGGTCTTCTCGTCTGTGAGCCTAGGGCTACGGTCAGTGAACACCAACTGTCTCTTGGGCCGCTACACCCACACTCTGTGGGATACGGTTGCGGAGGTGCTGCCACAATGCCCTGAGGAGGTCAGGGCTAAACTCAGCCAAACCCTTGCGGACGGCCGAGATGCGGCACGTTTTTCTATCCGGTGTGGGCTGGATACCACGGACTCACTGGGCAGGGCGATGGCAACGACGGTGGCGGTTCGACGCCACGCCTGGTTGAGGTCCGCCAACTTCTCGGCCGATGTCCAGGCCACCCTCCTGGACATGCCGTTTGATGGCCGTCGCCTCTTCGGCGACAAGGCAGACCATGCGCTGGAACGTTTCAAGGACTCCAGGGCCACGGCCAAGTCCTTGGGCCTTACGGCCCCACGCCAGCAATCGGGTGCCTTTCGCTCCTTTCGTGGCCACGGAAGGGGCGCCCCACCACGGACCTCCAGCCACACGCCGCAAAATGTCCAGCAGCGCGGTGGCGGACGTGGGAACCGCCGCGGCGGTGGTCGGGGTCAGCGGCGAGGCCAGTCCACACCTCCCTCAGCAGCCCCCGCCTCAAAACCTTCCTAGTCCGAGTTTTCAGGCCCATGTGACGCCTGTGGGAGGCAGGGTTCGCCATCACCTCTCCCACTGGCATACAGTCACTTCGGACAGGTGGGTGCTGCAAATTGTCCGAAGGGGTTTCTCCCTCCCCTTCGAGTCTTCCCCTCCATCCATGCCACCTCAATACCACCGTGTGTCGGGGGATCACTTGCAACTTCTGCAAGAGGAAGTTTCGGCCCTCTTGGCCAAGAGGGCCATCGAGCGCGTTCCTGGGCCAGAAGTAGGACGTGGCTGTTACTCCCACTACTTTCTGGTACCCAAGAAGGGCAAAGGGGGCCTACGCCCTATCTTGGATCTGCGGAACGTCAACGGCTTCCTCCGGACGGAGAAGTTCAAGATGCTCACTTTGGCTCAGGTCCTGGCTGCCCTGGACCCAGGAGACTGGATGGTAGCGTTGGACTTGCAGGACGCCTATTTCCACATCCCCGTCCTGCCGGCCCACCGGCGTTACCTGCGGTTCACGGTAGGCCTAGAGCACTTTCAGTTTACCGTGCTCCCCTTCGGCCTTACCAGCGCCCCACGGGTGTTCACGAAGGTGATGGCGGTGGTGGCAGCCCATCTGCGCAGGCAAGGGGTATCAGTCTTCCCCTACCTCGACGACTGGTTGTTGAAGGCGGGCTCGCCCCAGACAGTCGTCAGCCACCTCCAGACTACGGCCGACCTCCTGCACTTGCTGGGGTTCTCCATCAATGTGCCGAAGTCACACCTGTGTCCCTCTCAGAAGCTCCTTTTCATCGGAGCGGTTCTCGACTCGGCGCAGTTTCGGGTTTACCCACCCGAGCAGCGGGTTCAGGATATTCAGGCTCTGATTCCTGTCTTCAGACCGTTATCCCGGGTCTCGGTCAGGTTGACGCTGCGGCTTCTGGGACTGATGGCCTCCTGCATCCTTCTGGTGCGTCACGCCAGGTGGCGGATGCGGGCTCTGCAGTGGGACCTGAAGTTTCAGTGGGCCCAGCATCAGGGCAACCTGTCCGATCATGTCCTGATCTCGGAGGGCACTGCGAAGCAACTGCAGTGGTGGCTCACGGACCGCGACTGGGTCAGTGGCAGACCCCTCTCTCTACCCCAGCCGGAGCACGTAGTTGTGACGGACGCGTCCCTCCAGGGCTGGGGAGGCCACATGGGAGAGGCGGAGATCAGAGGCCTCTGGTCTCCGGCGGAGTCCCGGCTCCACATCAACCTTCTGGAGCTGCGGGCGATTCGTCTTGCACTGAAGGCATTCCTCCCCTCTGTCAGGGGGAGCGTGGTGCAAGTGTTCACCGACAACACCACCGCCATGTGGTACTGCAACAAACAGGGCGGTGTGGGGTCGTGGACCCTTTGCCAGGAGGCTCTGCGCCTCTGGCAGTGGCTGGAACATCAGGGCGTGACCCTGGTGGTTCAACACCTGGCAGGCTCACTGAATGCCAGGGCGGACGAACTCAGCCGCCGGTGCATGATGGATCACGAATGGCGTCTGAACTCGGACGTGGCGCAAGGTCTCTTTCAACAGTGGGGAGAGCCTTGGTTAGATCTATTCGCCACAGAAGAGAACGCGCAATGTCAGCAGTTCTGCCCGTTGGAGTTTCCAAGGCGGCACTCGCTCGGAGACGCTTTTCGTCGCGAGTGGAGCTGCGGTCTGTTGTACGCCTTTCCGCCTATACCACTTCTGCCCAGAGTGCTGAAGAAGATCAGGCGCGACCGGGCCCAGGTCGTCCTTGTGGCTCCGGACTGGGCACGAAGATACTGGTATCCCGAGCTACTCAGCATGTCAGTCGATCCCCCGATTCGTCTGCCTCTTCGGGAGGACCTTCTGTCGCAGCAGCAGGGGACGGTCCTGCACCCGAACCTGTCCAGTCTCCACCTACAAGCTTGGAGATTGAGCGGCGGCAGTTGAGGCCATTTGACTTGCCTCCCGAAGTCTGTGACATCATTCTGGCAGCCAGGCGTCCCTCCACGAAGTCAGTATACGCCTGCCGGTGGAACAAATTTGTGGCATGGTGCGCAGCAAAGGCTGTGGATCCCCTCTCTGCACCCCTTTCGGAAGTGCTGCTCTTTCTTCTTTCCCTTGCCCAGCAGGGCTCTGCTCTGGGCACTCTTAAAGGGTACCTTTCTGCTCTTTCAGCCTTCTTGAGGCTACCAGATCAGCCTTCTTTATTCAAGTCCCCTATTGTGAGTAGATTTCTGAAGGGCATCACGCACATGTTTCCTCCTGTTCCCTTCGTGATGCCCCAGTGGGACTTGAATCTGGTTCTCACCTATCTGATGTGTGCTCCCTTTGAGCCACTTCATAACTGCCCTCTTCGTCTCCTTACTCTAAAGACGGCCTTCCTGGTTGCCATCACCTCTGCCAGGAGGGTGAGTGAGCTCCAGGCTCTTTCTTCTTCTCCACCTTTCCTGTCTGTTCATCCTGATAAGGTGGTGTTGCGTACACGACCTTCCTTTCTGCCCAAGGTTGTCACGGCCTTCCACATCGGGCAGTCCATCACCTTGCCCACCTTCTTTCCGCCTCCGCATCCCTCGAAAGAGGAGGAGAGGCTCCACCGTCTGGATCCAAAACGTGCGCTCTCCTACTACCTAGACCGCACTCGCCAATTCCGGGTGGATGACCAACTCTTCGTTGGTTACGTGGGTGCGAAGAAGGGAAAGGCTGTACACAAGAGGACCATCTCCAGGTGGATCATCTTGTGCATCCAAGCATGCTACTCTATGGCGAGGAAGGAGCCCCCGGCTGGATTGCGGGCTCACTCCACTCGGGCCACGGCAACGACAACTGCCCTGGGCCGCGGTGTCCCCCTGCAGGACATCTGTCAGGCAGCCACGTGGGCCTCGCTGCACACGTTCGCAAGACACTACTGCCTGGACAGTCAAGTCCGGAGGGATGGCTTCTTTGGCCGTTCCGTCCTCCAGGACTTTCTGGTGTGATATTGGTTCGCAGACCCACCACCGGGGTTGGTATTGCTGGGGTATCTATTCTAAGGTAAGGAATCTATCACTAACGTGTCTCTTTCAGATGCACAAGTTACTACTTGTGTAATGATATATCTGTAAGAGACATTAGTTAGTGATAGATTCCTTACCGACTGTGAGAAGGTGGCCTGATATGCAGTGCTCACTATTCTAGTGAACCCTATGTATCAGTCCAGCAACCCTTATTGATGATTGGTTGTAAGTCAACCTTATAGACCAGCTATCCTAGTAGCGTGGATACGAGCAGTCTAAGGCTAAAGACTCGAGAGGGCGTGTTAAGCCAGCTGTTTACCACACATATACCCCTTGAATACCAAGTGAAAGGACACCACACAAGTGTTATGAAAATAAACAGTTATTTATTTAAAGATCACAACAGCCCTGTACTCTTTATGAGGACAGGGTACTAAGCACAAACCAAAACTCTTACAAAACTACTTAAGTTAGCACAGTATATACAAATGCCCGAGGGGCACGGGAAACCATATACTCTGAAAGTGGAATGCGAAATTCCTAGCAGGTAAGTACAGTACTAATAGCTTTTGGAATCGCTAGGACTTGACTAGGGAATCGTTAGATTACGTCTAGGAGGCCTAGGGGACTCGGGTGCAGTGTGTGCACTCTCACGCGAGATGCGGGACAAAAGTCTATGGTAGCTAGGAAATAGAAAGTTAGTGTTCTCGGGCGAACCCGACCTGGTAGGGAGAAAACGAAAGTAGATTCTGACCCTTGGATAGTGAGGCTATGCTGGGGCACCGAAATGCCGAAGTTACCTAGCCCAGGGGCTGCAGCTGCATAGGTCTGAAAAGACGTCGGGAATCCTCGTAGACGGACCAGGAGCCGGAAGAAAAGATGCTGGCCGGTGACCAGTGAAGAAAGTTCAGTTGGATCCAAGCCTGGATCTCGAAGATAGATGACACCTGAAAGCAGAGGGGACCAAGTTCGAGACTACTAGCCAGTAGTCAGTGGGCACCAGGAGGGCACCGGATGGTAGCCACCTCGACAAGGTGAGTGGGTGACGCTTGACTCGAAGATCTCACGGACCAGGAGGCGTTGTCGGCGACCAGGATGGAGGTTCGAGCTGTCCCACGAAGATAGAAGCTGTCGGCGTCGCTGGACCCAGGATTGGGCAACAAAGCCTTGGCAAATTCAAGCCCACGCGGTGGACCTAAAATGGCGTCTGGAGTGGACCAGGGGGGTCCGGGGTGCCTCTCTTGCACAAGGAAGCAAGGGCCAGCCTGGAGCAACCAGACCAGCAGAAGAGTTGTCGTCGGGCGTCGTTCAGAAGGCCACAAGCCAGCCGGCTAGTAGCCAAACAACGCGGTGCACAGCAAACAGCAGAAGGGCCCCACGCCGATCGTGGAGATGCAGGGAGGCTGATCTTGGGTGCTGGAGCTGCGCAGGGTTGGGGCTTCTCGGACCCCAAAGCACTCACCAGTGGAAGACTCGGTGGGCTTGCAATAAAGATGTCGTGCAGTCTTGGCGATCGTCGGTCCCTTGAGGTCTCGTCGCACTCACGGTTCTCAGCTTTGCTGTAGAGGTGAGTAGAGGTCAGAGGTGCCAGGGAAGCCGGGTCTCGTCGTGCTGGGTCGTCGGATTCGTGATGAAGGACTTGCAGCAGACCGCAGTGTTCTTTAGGATGGTGCCTGCGGATGCAGGGTGACTACTCCTTAGCCACAAGGGAGAATCTTGAAGAAGAAATCGTGAAGTCCTTTCGAAGAAAGTGGTATCTTGATTCCAAAGATGATCTAATTTTAACAGGGGGCCCGCTCCCATCTTTATACTAAAAAAGGGGGCTGACCCGGTGACTAGGTCCTGCCTATGGGTGGGACTAGGTGGGGGGTGGTTACACCCCTCAGCCATGCCGGACTTCCCCAGGCCAGGGGCTGGTGTGCCCCTGGAACTGGTTCAGACCGGCCTATGCGTAGTGAGCACCGGGGTGCCACTCAGCAGTCACCTTCCTGTAAAGCCCTGCCTACCCAGGATACACAAAACCATGTCTGGGACGGTGCTAGCACCGCCCCTGACAGGAAACCCTTTGTCCAGGCTCCCCTCGCTGGAAGGACTCCCAGCTGTAGGGGGTCAGACTCGTGTCTGTGGTGGCAGCATCCATTTTGTGGAGCTGAGGCTTCAGTTAACTTTAACCGGGGTTCACAGTTACATACATGTCGTGTCCCTCTAGAAGGGTGGAATGCTAACCCCGTCGCCAGAATTGGCGAGGGGTTAGTATTCCAATTCGTATGACACCTTACTCGACATGTTTTGATAAAGCAATACCAAAGATAGCATTTAACCGCGAGGATTATAATGCACTTAAGAGTATATGGTATGCGATATCATGGAACAGCTATTAGGACTTGATTCCGCAAGCTGCAGACAGGCTCAGCTCATGCCAGAGCACCATCTCACACGATTCCAAGCACTCTGCCTTCAGGATTGTCAAGGCCTGCCATAGGAGTGACTGATAGGAATCTGTGTGTCCATTTTAGGGTTAGGTATAGGTATACTACACCTACAGCAAAGGGTGATTACACGACTTTGCCCCAGCTGTCATGCAGCCAGTTGTGTCAAATTTAGGAGGCCAGCCAGGGGTGGCACAATACGTGCTGCAGCCCCTGGCAGCCCTGGGTACACCTATGCCCTGAGTTACAGGGTCTGATAAGGTGGCCCAGTACCAATTGGTAGATGCACCTAGGGTACATGAGGTAATTTAGAAAGAGAACAGCCCGGCTGTGGGTCTGATTGGCAGGCCCACAGCCAGAGAAAGTCGTAAACCAGTGAAACAAAAGCAAAAAATCTGGGTGATCATAGGATTGCAGACCCTACTCTCCTACATGACCCCCCCCCAAACTTTGGGACAATAAGCTAACCTTGACCAGGTGAGTCTTCTTGTTCTAAGTGGAAATATCTGGAGAGCCCATCGGCATTGCCATGATCAGTACCAGGTCTATGTTCCACTGTAAAGTCCATCCCCTGTAGGGAAATGGACCACCTAAGCAGTTTGGGGTTTTCACCCTTCATCTGATTTAGCCACAAGAGGGGCTTATGGTCGGTCTGAATCTTGAAGTGAGTGCCAAACAAGTATGGCCTCAGCTTCTTCAGGGCCCAAACCACAGCAAAGGCCTCCCTCTCAATAGCTGACCAATTCTTCTCTCTGGGGGTCAGCCTTCTGCTTATAAAAGCAATGGGCTGATCCTGACCATCAAAATTCAGTTGAGAAAGAACAGCTCCCACACCCAACTCAGAAGCATCTGTTTGGACAATGAATGGTTTGGAGTAGTCTGGACTCTTAAGGATAGGTGCTGTGCACATGGCCTGCTTTAGGTCATCGAATGCTTTTTGACAGCCTGCTGTCCACTGAACCTTTTTTGGCATTTTCTTACTTGTCAGTTCATTTAATGGTGTCACAATGGAACCATAGTTCCTGACAAATTTTCTGTAGTATCCAGTCAGGCCCAAGAAAGCTCGAACCTGAGTCTGGGTGGTTGGAGGAGCCCAGTCCCTGATTGACTGTATTTTGCTCTCCAGTGGCTGAACCTGGCCTCCACCTACAAGGTGGCCCAGGTATACAACCTGTGTCTGCCCTATCTGGCACTTGGTGGCCTTGATAGTGAGGCCTGCTGCTTGCAGAGCCTCTAACACTTTCCTCAGGTGGACCAGGTGATCCTCCCAGGTGGAGCTAAAGACAGCAATATCATCTAGATATGCTGCACAGAAGTCATCCAGCCCAGTAAGGACTTGATTCACCAACCTTTGGAAGGTGGCAGGTGCATTTTTCAGACCAAAGGGCATTACCACAAATTGATAATGCCCACCAGGGGTTGAAAATGCTGTTTTGGGCTTGGCATCCTCAGCTAACCTGATTTGCCAATACCCAGCTGTTAAGTCAAATGTACTTAAGTAGTTGGCAGAAGCCAATCTATCTATAAGTTCATCTGCCCTTGGTATTGGATGGGCATCAGTCTTAGTGACTGCATTGAGACCCCTGTAGTCTACGCAAAACCTCATCTCTCTCTTACCATCTTGGGTGTGAGGCTTTGGCACTAGAACTACTGGACTAGCCCAAGGGCTATCTGAGGGTTCAATGACTCCCAATTCCAACATTTTCTGCACTTCAGTTTTTATGCAGTCTCTAACATGATCAGGCTGCCTGTAGATTTTACTCTTGACTGGCAGGCTGTCACCAGTGTCAACCTCATGGGTGCACCAATTGGTCTGACTGGGTGTCAGAGAGAACATACGTCTGAAAGACTGAAGAACCTGTTTACAGTCTTTCTGCTGATGTTCAGAGAGGCTGCCACAAAAGACAACACCATCTACTGACCCATCATCAGGATTCTGAGTGAGCAGGTCTGGGAGAGGGTCACTCTCTTCCTCCTGTCCCTCATCTATGGCCATGAGCAAGCTCATGTCCTTCCTGTCGACATATGCTTTGAGCCTGTTGACATGGAGTACCCTATGGGGACTCCTGGGAGTTCCAAGGTCCACCAGGTAGGTGACCTCTCCCTTTTGCTCAAGGATTGTGTGGGGCCCAGACCATTTGTCTTTGAGTGCTGCTGGGGCCACTGGCTCCAGCACCCACACCTTCTGTCCAGGCTGATAAACAGTCAGGACAGCCTTTTGGTCATGCCAAGCTTTTTGAAGTTCTTGACTGGCCTTAAGGTTTTCTGATGCCTTCTCCATATACTCAGCCATCCTGGAGCGGAGACCAAGTACATAGTCCATTATGTTGGTTGCAGGCTTTTTGAGAGGTCTCTCCCATCCTTCCTTCACCAAACACAAGGGGCCTCTCACAGGATGCCCATACAAAAGTTCAAAAGGGCTGTAGCCAACCCCCTTTTGTGGGACCTCTCTGTAAGCAAACAGAAGGCAGGGCATCAGGACATCCCATCTACGCCTGAGTGTTTCAGGTAGTCCATGAATCATCCCTTTTAGGGTCCTGTTGAACCTTTCAACAAGCCCATTGCATTGTGGGTGATAGGGTGTAGTGAATTTGTAATTGACACCACACTCCTTCCACATAGCAGTTAAATAGCTTGACATGAAGTTTGCACCTCTGTCAGAGACAACCTCCTTAGGGAAGCCCACTCTGGAGAACACTCCAACTAGGGCCCTTGCCACCACAGGGGCTGTGGTGGTCCTAAGTGGAATAGCTTCAGGATACCTGGTGGCATGATCCACTACCACCAGTATAAACTTGTGCCCTGATGCTGTCTGGGGTTCCATTGGACCAACAATGTCAATCCCCACTCTTTCAAAGGGCACCCCCACCACAGGCATTGGTACAAGGGGGGCCTTTGTTGTGCCACCTGACTTACCACTGGCTTGGCAAGTGACACAGGAGCGACAAAACTCCTTGGTATCCTCATTCATGTGAGGCCAGTGAAAGTGTGAGACAAGCCTGTCCCAAGTCTTTGTCTGGCCTAAGTGACCTGCTAAGGGAATCTCATGGGCCAAGGTAAGTAGGAAACCTCTCTGAGACAAGGGTACAACCAGCCTCCTGGTCATGCCAGGCTTGGGGTCTCTTGACTCAGTGTACAGGAGTCCATCTTCCCAGTATACCTTGTGGGTACCTGTGGCGTTCCCAGCAGCCTCAGCAGCAGCCTGCTGTCTGAGGGGTTCAAGAGAAGGGCAGTCTAACTGGTCCTTCCCCAGGTCTTCCCTTGAGGGTCCCCCTGAACCCAAGAATTCAACTTGATCAAGTTCAAACTCTCTAGGCTCAGTTTCCCTCAATTCCTGCAGGTCAGCCTCCTCTGAGACTTGATCCACAACCTGGGGCAAGGGGGAAGGCACAGCCTTAACCCTACTGCTCTTTTTCTTGGAAGGTGTCTGGTCCATTGTTCCAGGATCCAGCACCTGTTCAGTGGGGCATCTTCTGGCCTGTGACCTAGTCACAGCAAACACATGTGCTGGCAAACCTAACATTTCCAGATGAGTCCTCTGCTCCACTTCTGACCATTGTGATGACTCCAAATCATTGCCCAACAAACAATCCACTGGGAGGTCTGAACTAACCACAACCTTCTTTTGGCCAGTTACCCCTCCCCAGGAGAAAGCTACAATTGCCATACTATGATTGGTAGTGACATTGCTTGCATTGGTCACCAGGAATTCTGTACCTGGCATGATCTGTCCAGGGTCCACAAAGCTAGGTGTCACCATTGTGACACTGGCACAAGTGTCCCTATAGGCCTGAGCCATTTTTCCATTAATAAAAGGTGTCTGTCTGTATTTGCCCAAAGTATTGGGACTTATGTCAGGGGACATATCCATATCCCCTGTACTGACAAGGACAGCCTGAGTGAGGGTGCCAACTAAGTTGTCACTCCCCTCAGAACCCAGGGTTAACCCTACTAAACCCTTGGGAGGTGCACTACCACTGCTGGCTGTACTAGGGGGCACAGGTGCCTTAAGGGCTGCAGTGGCAGGAGTCTGCCCTCCTCCTTTCTTGGTGCACTCACTAAACCAGTGAGTTTTACTTTTGCAGTATTGGCACCACCTTTTAGATTGGCCTTCTTTCTTCTTTTGGGGAGCCTGACCCCCACCCTCTTTGGGTTGTTGGGGACCTGTCGAAGACTTCTGGTCATTTTGTTCCCCTTTCGAATCCTTACCCTTCTGGTCTGCTTTCTTCTGACCACCTTGATTCTGGCCCTGGTTCTGTTTAACTCTTGTTCTAACCCATCTGTCTGCCTTCTTTCCCAATTCTTGGGGAGAGGTCAGATCTGAGTCAACAAGATGCTGATGCAACAACTGGTTCTGACAATTGTTTAAAATTTGCTCTCTCATCATCAAATTGTACAATCCTTTATAATCAGTAACCTTACTGCCCAGCAACCAGCCCTCAAAAGCCTTAGTGGCACAATCTACAAAGTCAGCCCAATCTTGAGACTGAGTTTTCTGGGTATCCCTGAACAGCACCCTGTACTGCTCAGTGGTTAGGCCAAACCCATCAACCAGTGCATTTTTCAAGACTTGGTAATCATTAGCATCCTCCACCCTTGTGGTGAGGAGCTTGTCTCTTCCTTTACCCTCAAAGGAGAGCCACAAGATAGCTGCCCACTGACTTGGGGGAACACCTTGCACAGTGCAGGCCCTCTCCAAAGCAGTAATCCATTTGTGGATGTCATCCCCTTGTTTAAAGGGGGGCACTATCTTACCAAGGTGTTTTGTATCAAAACTCCTTTCCCTATTGCTAGGTACAATGCTGCCACCAGTGGGGACTGTCCCACTCAATTGTTGCTCTCTAGCAAAGGCAAGCCTCTCTTTGGCCAGGGCAAGTTCTTCCCTTTCAATCCTCAGATTGGCTGCCTTTTCCTTAGCTTCATACATTCTCCTCTGGGGAGATGTCATTCCCCTTTGAGAGGAACGTTGAGAGCCATTGGTATGAAGGGATCTGATAGAGCCTCTTGACAGAGATCTATCTCGTCCATTCCCAATGTTAAGCTGACCTGAGAGTGGCCCCAAGGGTCCCCTAGTGCCCATCTCATGTCTGCTTAAGTTGGACCTGGTTAGTCTGCTGACTTCTACCTGTTCCTTTTCTGCCTCATCCCCTGATACCAAATCATCATCCTCATCATCAGCATCATCTGCTTCCTGAAGAGGATGGTCCTGGGCATCAAAGGGACCCTGTAAGGAGGGCATGTTGCCATCTGAATTAGAAGGGTCTGGGTTACCAGCCCTCCTTGCATCATGAGTCTCTAAGAGACCAATCAGAAAGGCAGTTGTGGGGTTAGACCCCTGCTTAATCTTCCTAGAGGTACACACTTGTCGTAACTCATGGAAGCTAAGCGCAGTATATCTTGAAGGGATGACCTGTGGAGGGTCAACTGACACAAGGGGAACCTCAGTGTTTCCTCCTTTGTCCGACATGCTGTTTCTAGTGTGGTGTAAGTGATGCACCTACCTACACTATGTGTTTACCTACTGATCCCTTGCTAAGAGTTGCAGCCAAGGTGTGCTAAGCCTTGAGGAGCTACAACAGCTGGTTCAGTAGAACTCAGAGTATTCTAAGCTTTAGTTATATGTACCTAACAGTACTTATGTGATCTTTCAACAAGATATTCTTAGGATACGTGTGGTAAAACAACAGCAAGCTCAAATCCCAACCGCTGCTCACCAATGTGAGAAGGTGGCCTGATATGCAGTGCTCACTATTCTAGTGAACCCTATGTATCAGTCCAGCAACCCTTATTGATGATTGGTTGTAAGTCAACCTTATAGACCAGCTATCCTAGTAGCGTGGATACGAGCAGTCTAAGGCTAAAGACTCGAGAGGGCGTGTTAAGCCAGCTGTTTACCACACATATACCCCTTGAATACCAAGTGAAAGGACACCACACAAGTGTTATGAAAATAAACAGTTATTTATTTAAAGATCACAACAGCCCTGTACTCTTTATGAGGACAGGGTACTAAGCACAAACCAAAACTCTTACAAAACTACTTAAGTTAGCACAGTATATACAAATGCCCGAGGGGCACGGGAAACCATATACTCTGAAAGTGGAATGCGAAATTCCTAGCAGGTAAGTACAGTACTAATAGCTTTTGGAATCGCTAGGACTTGACTAGGGAATCGTTGGATTACGTCTAGGAGGCCTAGGGGACTCGGGTGCAGTGTGTGCACTCTCACGCGAGATGCGGGACAAAAGTCTATGGTAGCTAGGAAATAGAAAGTTAGTGTTCTCGGGCGAACCCGACCTGGTAGGGAGAAAACGAAAGTAGATTCTGACCCTTGGATAGTGAGGCTATGCTGGGGCACCGAAATGCCGAAGTTACCTAGCCCAGGGGCTGCAGCTGCATAGGTCTGAAAAGACGTCGGGAATCCTCGTAGACGGACCAGGAGCCGGAAGAAAAGATGCTGGCCGGTGACCAGTGAAGAAAGTTCAGTTGGATCCAAGCCTGGATCTCGAAGATAGATGACACCTGAAAGCAGAGGGGACCAAGTTCGAGACTACTAGCCAGTAGTCAGTGGGCACCAGGAGGGCACCGGATGGTAGCCACCTCGACAAGGTGAGTGGGTGACGCTTGACTCGAAGATCTCACGGACCAGGAGGCGTTGTCGGCGACCAGGATGGAGGTTCGAGCTGTCCCACGAAGATAGAAGCTGTCGGCGTCGCTGGACCCAGGATTGGGCAACAAAGCCTTGGCAAATTCAAGCCCACGCGGTGGACCTAAAATGGCGTCTGGAGTGGACCAGGGGGGTCCGGGGTGCCTCTCTTGCACAAGGAAGCAAGGGCCAGCCTGGAGCAACCAGACCAGCAGAAGAGTTGTCGTCGGGCGTCGTTCAGAAGGCCACAAGCCAGCCGGCTAGTAGCCAAACAACGCGGTGCACAGCAAACAGCAGAAGGGCCCCACGCCGATCGTGGAGATGCAGGGAGGCTGATCTTGGGTGCTGGAGCTGCGCAGGGTTGGGGCTTCTCGGACCCCAAAGCACTCACCAGTGGAAGACTCGGTGGGCTTGCAATAAAGATGTCGTGCAGTCTTGGCGATCGTCGGTCCCTTGAGGTCTCGTCGCACTCACGGTTCTCAGCTTTGCTGTAGAGGTGAGTAGAGGTCAGAGGTGCCAGGGAAGCCGGGTCTCGTCGTGCTGGGTCGTCGGATTCGTGATGAAGGACTTGCAGCAGACCGCAGTGTTCTTTAGGATGGTGCCTGCGGATGCAGGGTGACTACTCCTTAGCCACAAGGGAGAATCTTGAAGAAGAAATCGTGAAGTCCTTTCGAAGAAAGTGGTATCTTGATTCCAAAGATGATCTAATTTTAACAGGGGGCCCGCTCCCATCTTTATACTAAAAAAGGGGGCTGACCCGGTGACTAGGTCCTGCCTATGGGTGGGACTAGGTGGGGGGTGGTTACACCCCTCAGCCATGCCGGACTTCCCCAGGCCAGGGGCTGGTGTGCCCCTGGAACTGGTTCAGACCGGCCTATGCGTAGTGAGCACCGGGGTGCCACTCAGCAGTCACCTTCCTGTAAAGCCCTGCCTACCCAGGATACACAAAACCATGTCTGGGACGGTGCTAGCACCGCCCCTGACAGGAAACCCTTTGTCCAGGCTCCCCTCGCTGGAAGGACTCCCAGCTGTAGGGGGTCAGACTCGTGTCTGTGGTGGCAGCATCCATTTTGTGGAGCTGAGGCTTCAGTTAACTTTAACCGGGGTTCACAGTTACATACATGTCGTGTCCCTCTAGAAGGGTGGAATGCTAACCCCGTCGCCAGAATTGGCGAGGGGTTAGTATTCCAATTCGTATGACACCTTACTCGACATGTTTTGATAAAGCAATACCAAAGATAGCATTTAACCGCGAGGATTATAATGCACTTAAGAGTATATGGTATGCGATATCATGGAACAGCTATTAGGACTTGATTCCGCAAGCTGCAGACAGGCTCAGCTCATGCCAGAGCACCATCTCACACGATTCCAAGCACTCTGCCTTCAGGATTGTCAAGGCCTGCCATAGGAGTGACTGATAGGAATCTGTGTGTCCATTTTAGGGTTAGGTATAGGTATACTACACCTACAGCAAAGGGTGATTACACGACTTTGCCCCAGCTGTCATGCAGCCAGTTGTGTCAAATTTAGGAGGCCAGCCAGGGGTGGCACAATACGTGCTGCAGCCCCTGGCAGCCCTGGGTACACCTATGCCCTGAGTTACAGGGTCTGATAAGGTGGCCCAGTACCAATTGGTAGATGCACCTAGGGTACATGAGGTAATTTAGAAAGAGAACAGCCCGGCTGTGGGTCTGATTGGCAGGCCCACAGCCAGAGAAAGTCGTAAACCAGTGAAACAAAAGCAAAAAATCTGGGTGATCATAGGATTGCAGACCCTACTCTCCTACACCGACCCACCCATCCTCCCCGTTCTGCGAACCGATATCTAGGGTTAGGGTCATCCCCTTCAGGGCCCTAGTTTCATGGCTCTGCGTATCTGGCGCGGAAAAGCTGTGTTATCAGAACTGACGTCAGCGCGCATGGGCGCCGTCTATATACTCCGACGACGTCATCCCGGCGCTCACGACGCCGACGACGGACGCGGAGCCGCAGACGACGCCTACCGGCGCGCAGGGGTATTGCTACGCAAAAATTTCCGGATCCAGTCTGACGCCTGGGGATATTCTAAGGTAAGGAATCTATCACTAACTAATGTCTCTTACAGATATATTGTTACACAAGTAGTAACTTGTGCCTCAAATGACTAGTGCCACAATAATTTAGTTGTGATTAATCTGTGGGTTGAGAGGCAAAAAGAAAACCCCTATTAAATATTTTTTACTCAATTTAGATAAAACCTGAGCAGTACATGTTAGAGCTGATATACTGAACCACATGTGTAGTGGCATTAACTGTGGTACAATAAAATGATAAAGCCATAATACCAAGGATACCCTATGGTTTGCTAAGAACAGATCCTCACTCATTGTAGAAGCTAACACCTAGGCTTTGGTATCGGTTTCAGTGTATAGAATGATACTAGGCTTTTGGATACAATTTTCTTGAACATTTGTAATTGAGGCATCAGGAAAAAAAAGAAAAAATGGCTGGATTGCCTGAAAAGTTGTTTGGCTTGCTAACAAGTATTGGCATACTAGAAAAATAGCTTATGAAAGAATGTTTTCATTCCACGATACGCTGGTATTTTTTCCAGAAATGAAGGTACAGAAATGGGAAAATAGATAGTTTCAATCTGAGTAAGGCAACAGACAAAAATTAAATGCAAGTGATAACATTAGTTTTCAAGCCAACTACTAGGTGTGCATTCCACTTGCCCTTTGGAGATTTTACCCATTTTATTTATTTTAAAGATTTAAATATGGGAATAGTGGTACCACTGTGACGAATTAGATTATATATCCATGCCTGTCTTGATGAACCCTTTTCAGTATGAAAATTGTAAGATACTTCTTCTGCAATTGACAAGTCCAGAATGCTGTGTTTATTCCACTTTATTTAAGTACCACAATCGGGTGTTAAGATCCCTTTGTAAGAGGTTTTATGCTACATTTCCTCTGCTTACTCTTGTAGCAACGAAGGACACGTGAACTATCTTACCTGTAAAAAAATGCATTATTCATAGTACTGTTCCTGAAGGTAATTTAATTTTGTGGTCTTTTCTGATCTTAACTTTTGCAAGACAAGTTGAATGATGTATACGTTCCAATATGTTTGAATGTTCACTTAGAAAAATGCACAGTTCATAGTGTTTCTTTTTTGCTCATGATAGGCAGTGTATTACAACAAATGCTCACACTAATTGTCCCCCCCCCCGCTTAATATCCCAGTTGTTGATAGTTTTCCATTTACTGTGTCAGTATTAGCTCTTTTTTCAAGTTGAAATTATAAATTAATGCATGTTTGCTGGTTATAGGAGGATGAAGAAGACAACACAAGCATTGAAGAACTAGAAAAACAGATTGAAAAACTGCTAAAGGTATTATGTTTTAATTCAGACAATCCGGTATATTATTGTTAATGTCATTGAACATATAAACATGATTGATACATTGTAACTGTAATAGCATTGTCGGAAATAATGAACTTTTCACTGAACTTTCTTATTTTTATCATTGTGTCCATATTTAAATGTACTGCTCTATATATCTAATTTCTATGGTAATTATGTTCAGCCTCTTCCATTTCTAACATTAGAGCTCGCAGTCACCTAATAAGCAGTACCAAAATGGTGCAGAGATTAACGCGAAAACCATCATCCCCTTTTCTTCGCCCTTATGCATCTCATGGGTACATCACTCCTCATTTTAGTCTTGTGCAGTGACCTACATGCATTATGTCAATATGGAATTGTTTAATTTAGTGACTATCTTTATAACTGTTGGGTTGTATTATTTACCTCTACTGCTATGTGCGTCCTACTATCAATTAGTACCGTACTTCAATAAATCGATGTCACAGATGCTCTTATTTATGATTTCAGATCATGCATGATTAATGTAAACAAATTGGGCCCCCCCTGGAAACAAGTATAATTCTCAGGACTGGGGAAAACATCAATGTTTAAACAAATTCCCTGAGCAACTATGGATAATGACATGAATGTAGCACATTACAACGCGTGCTTTTACCACGCGGTAGGTAACAATGCGATTGTTACAACAACCGCGTTGTTACCATGCGAGGCATTACATTGCAAGTCGTTTCAATGGCTTGCGCTAGGTGGCGCGCTGGGCTTAGGAATAGTATAAATGACTATTCCTACTCCAGTTAGCGCAACAGCAGGGAAGGTGTTGGATTAAAAATCCAACACATACCCTGGTGTTGCACACAACCTAGCGCAAGTCGTTGAAACATCTTGCGATGTAATGCCACGCGTGGCAACAACGCAGTTGTTGTAACAACCCTGTTGTTACCTGCCTGCGTGTTATTGACAGTGTTGTAAACGCTGTTTCCCTAATGGAATGTAGCACATAACATCTGAAAGAGACACGTTAGTGATAGATTCCTTACCTTAGAATATCCCCAAGCGTCAGACTGGATCCAGAAATGTTTACATAGCAGTACCCTTGCGCGTCGGTAGGCGTCGTCTGCGGCTCCGCGTCCGTCATCGGCGTCTTGGGCGCTGTGATGACGTCGTCGGAGTACTTAGACGCCGCCTCCGCGTGCTTACGTCAGTTCTTCTTTTTTCCGCGCCAGCAAGCGCAGATCTGGAAGAAGCAGTACTTTAGTCACTTTTTGACTAGCCTTTTTTGATCCCTTTTGATAATTTTTTCTTGAGTCTTGCGACTCCGGACGGTGCCTAGGGATGCCTGGTTTCAAGCCTTGTGAGGATTGCGACCGACTGATGTCGTCACTGACCCTCACCGTCGGTGTCTCCACTGTCTCGGCGTCGACCACGACGACAAGACCTGCCCCGACTGCTGGGCCCTGACTTCGAAAGCTGGAGCGGTACCGCAATCGACTTGAACTCCGGCAGTCGGCCCCGCGCCGCAAGAGGTCCCGGTCCCACAGGAGGTCGAGGGACAGGTCGCGGGGGACGGAGCCATCACAGCTCCGAGAGTCGGCATCACTCCTCCGGGTCGAAGTCGTCGTCGGGTAAGCACAAGAAGTCGAAGAGACGTCATCGCTCTTCTGACTTCCCCCCCCCCCCCGACGTTCGCGCGACGCGGCCTGGGGTTCAGGTGACACGGCCCACGCGGCTCCGTCGGAGTAGCGGGCGTCGCAGCCTGCTCCACACCCTCCGGTCCCTGGGCAGGACGCAACGCCGGGGGAGATCGAGCATTTCCTCATGGCCATGAGGAACCTCTCTTCCCCCACGGGTTTCGCGGCGCCTTCTGGCCAAGCGGGCCTGTCTGGGGCCCCTAGCCGGTCAGGGGCTTCGGGCCCGGCGCCGCAGGGCCCCACTGGATCCGCTTCGGGATCCGGGTCGTCGCCGGTTGACCTAACGGCCTCACCAGTGCCGGTCCCTCAGGTGTCACCTCCGGTGCCGTCCTCGGGCGGCGCCGCCCCCGATGCCTCCCTCGCTCCGGTTCCGGCGTCGGAACGGCGCCGCTTTCTGTGCCGCTTGGGGAATTTAGCTTCTATGAACCGGCCTCATCATTTGACAACCCTGATTATCAGGGGATGGGTGAAGAGGAGTATTGGGAGGGGTCTGAGGACCCTCTGACCCGAGTGTCAGTCTCAAGAGGACTCGACAGGTGGACTTGGGGATGCCAGTGGTTTAGACACATCACCAGACACTGGCTTTTGTCTCACCACCTACCGTGGCTACGGAGGAGGGGGCAACCTACAGTGTGGTGTTGATGAGGGCAGCCAAGGCCTTGGGTCTTGAGCTCCCCGTCGTGGCCGTGAGGACTAACCTCCTCACTGAGGTCCTTAAACCGCAGTCAAGCTCGGCCGAGCCTCTGCTGCCATTTAATGAGGCCTTGACCGATGTTCTTTTGGGCACTTGGTCCAGGCCCGCTATGGGTTCGCCCGTAGATAGGAACGTGGCCAGACGCCACCGCCCGGCCCCGGGCGCCCCATGTTTCCTGTCCACCCACCCCACCCCCGAGAGCCTGGTCATCCAGGCTTCAAATTCCCAGACCGCATTCCCGTCGGCTCCGCCGGACAGGGTATCCAAGAGGTATGAGCAGTACGGCAAAAAGGTATTCTCCTCCCTTAGTCTGGGACTGCTGTCTTCCAACACCGCATGCCTCTTGGGCCGCTACACCCACTCTCTGTGGGATACGGTCGCGGAATTGCTGCCAGAGTGTCCGTTGGAGGTACAGGCCAAACTCGGCCAAGCCCTTGTGGAAGGCCGGGATGCAGCAAAATATTCTATCCGGTGTGGGCTGGATACCACCGACTCACTAGGTAGAGCGATGGCAACGACCGTGGCGATTCGACGCCACGTCTGGTTGAGGTCCGCCAACTGTTCGGCCGATGTCCAGAATACATTGATGGACATGTCGTTTGATGGCCGTCGCCTTTTTGGCGACAAGGCAGACCATTGGCTTGAGCGCTTTACGTGTCATGCCTGTCACCGAGAGCGTGGTTGGCAAACATCATCCAGTTGGTTGGCAGAGTAATGCGCATGCGCGAAGACCTGAGCATGCGCAGGAGCTCCTGTTCCGGCATTTAGTAACTCCCTTCCCTTCACAGAACGCTTCGCGTTCCTTTCTGGTTCCGGGGTCCTGTATATTCGAATCGAGTCACTGTGGTGGCGTTTAGCGGGTCCCGTCGGGTCTGCGTCTGGCGTCGGGTCGTATCTGAACAGGTACCAAGTTTGGTTTCTTGATCGGTACTTATATTTACTTTTCTTCATTATTGTTTGGCGTTTACAGAGTTGTTTTTAAGCCGCCTTGGTTGCTCTGGTATGAGCCTTTGTTCCCTATCCCTGAATGTGTAAGGGATCGGCAGTTAAGAGGATTTATGTCTAAATCCCTTCTTGCAGACCGTTTCGGTTCGTGTCTTTATTTTGATTGTGATTATCAAGTCTTTGACGAATAGAGAGCACTTCTTATGTTTTCGTTGGGACTAGTGGAGTATTGATACTAGTCCCGGCAGTGATCTATTGTTAGTGGAATTAGAGGAGCAATGATTCTAGTTCCAGTTTTTACTTTGTCCTCTAACACACATACAGGTAGGCATAGAAGCACAGTGGTTATATTGGGGAGTTTAGTGCAAGTATCTAGACTAATTACTCTGGAACCATTACAGGGTACACGGAGAACTGTCATTCCTGCATATCGGACCAGTCCTTTCTATCTACATATATACCATCCTATCTACTCTAAACAGTACGCATATTTCTTAACTCTCTTACCTTCTCTTTTACCTATCGCCAAGAGCTGCACTAACCTGTATTCCTTGTTCTCACTTATAGGAAAACAGCTTATCTCAGAAGTTTATTGGTTCCCCCAGGATTATCAGCCAGTCCTCCTGTGTATGAAGACACCTGTGCTTTTCCCCCCCACTTACCTTGTTTTGTTTCCCTGTTTTCCCCTGACGGGCATCACTATTTGTATCCAGTCATTCTACTCTGGCACATGGTGAACCGGTTAGGGGAGACAGTGGAGCTAGCAGCATTTCCCTGGTGCTTCTGAGGCAACAATCGCGACAAGCACTACAGAACGCGAAGCCCTTATCTATTTGCCGCCCAAGCACCATGGAAGTTGTAGGAGAGTAGGGTCTGCAATCCTATGTTCGCCCAGATTTTTTGCTTTTGTTTCACTGGTTTACGACTTTCTCTGGCTGTGGGCCTGCCAATCAGACCCACAGCCTGGCTGTTCTCTCTCTAAATTACGATATGTGCCCTAGGTGCATTTACCAATTGGTACTGGGCCACCTTATCAGACCCTGTAACCCAGGGCATAGGTGTACCCAGGGCCGCCAGGGGCTGCAGCATGTATTATGCCACCCCTGGCTGGCCTCCTAAATCTGACACAACTGGCTGCATGACAGCTGGGGCGAAGTCGTGTAATCACCCTTTGCTTTAGATCTAGTAGCCCTATATCTAACCCTCCAATGGACACCCGAGTTCCTATCAGTCACTCCTATGGCAGGCCTTGACAATCCTGAAGGCAGAGTGCATGGGCTCGTGTGAACTAAGCTCTGGCCCGAGCCGAGCCCGGTTGCAGCTTGCGGAATCAAGACCCAATGGCTGTTCCATGATAACGCGTACCATATCGGTAACTTCGGTGTCGCGTTATCAAGACATGTCGAGTAAGGTGTCATACGAATCGGGATGCTGCCCTCTCACCAACTCTGGCGACGAGGTTAGCATTCCGCCCTTCTAGAGGGACACGACATGTACGTAACTGTGAACCCCGGTTAAAGTTAACGAAAGCCTCAGCTCCACAAAATGGATGCTGCCACCACAGACACGAGTCTGACCTCCTGCTACTGGGAGTCCTTCCAGCGAGGAGCACTTGGACAAAGGGTTTCCTGTCAAGGGCGGTGTTCGCACCGTCCCAGACAGGGTTTGTGTATTCTGGGTAGGTAGGGCTTTTGCGAGAAGGTGACTGCGGAGTGGCACCCCGGTGCTCACTACGCATCTGCCGGTTAGAACCAGTTCCAGGGGCGACAGCCCTGGCCTGGGGAAAGTCCGGCAGGGGAGAGGGGTGTAACTACCCCCCTTCCTGGTCCCACCCTTAGGGCAGGACCTAGTCATGTACCCACCCCTTCCTTTAGGATAAAGGCCGGAGCGGGGACCCTTCCAAATTAGATCATCTTTGAATCAAGAACTACTTTCTACGAAAGGACCTTCAAGACTCTTCTCAAGATTTCTCCCTTGTGGCTAAGGAGTAGTCACCCTGCATCAGCGGGCACCATCTAAGAACTCTGCGGTTTGCTGTAAGTCCTTCCTCAAGGAATCCGACGGCCCAGCTCGACGAGAACCGGCTTCCCTGGCACCTCTGACCTCTACCCACGTCATCAGCTCAGCTGTGATCTGTGGGTGCGACGAGACCTCGAGGGACCGGCCATCATCAGAACCTGCACGCTCTTAAAAACCAGCACGACCATCGAGGTAACTCTCTGGTGAGTGCTCTGGGGTCCGAGAAGCCCCGACCCTGAGCCGCTCCAGCACCGAAGTGCAGTCTCCCAGCATCTCCACGATCTGCGTGGGGCCCTTCTGCTCGCTGCTCAGCACGTTGTCTGGTCACTAGCCGCTGGCTCGTGTCCTTCTGTGACGACATCCGAGAATCAACACTGCCGGTCTGGTTGCTCCAGACTGGCCCTTGCTTCCATCTTTTCGAGAAGCACCCCGGACCCTCCTGGTCCACTCAAGACGCCGACAGCGACATCCGTCGTGGGACAGCTCGCACCTCCACCGTGGTCGCCGACAACGCCTCCTGGTCCGAGAGACTGCAGAGCCTAGCGTCGCCCACTCACCTGGTCGAGGTGACGGCCAACCGGTGCCTTCCTGGTACCCTCTGACTACTGGCTAGTAGTACGAACTTGGTCCCCTCTGCTTTCAGGTTTCATCAATCTCCGATCCAGGCTTGGATCTCTACGAACTATTCATCACTGGTCGCCGGCCAGCAACTCCTTTTCTTCCGGCTCCTGGCTCGTCAGCGAAGACCCCGACGCCTGTAAGACTTGTGCAGCCGCAGCCCTCGTGGCTAGGTAACTCGGCATTTCGGTGCCTGCATAGCCTCCTTACTCTAGGGTCCCGAGTCCCTCGCTTCCGACTTGCCTTAACCTTTCCGTGTCCCCGGACACTTGTTTTAAACTGTGCACTTGAAGTATTTACTAAAGAGATTTGGTTTGTGCTTAGTACCCTGTCCTCATAAAGAGTACAGGGCTGTTGTGATTCTTAATAAATATACTGTTTATTTTCATAACACTTGTGTGGTGTCCTTTCACTGGGTGTTCAAGGGGTACATGTGTGGTAAACAGCTGGCTTAACGCGCCCTCTCGAGTCTTTAGCCTTAGACTGCTCGTATCCACGCTACTAGGATAGCTGGTCTATAGGTTGACTTACAACCAAACACCATAAGGGTCGTTGGAACGATACATAGCGGTCGCTAGAATAGCGAACGTTGCATATCGGGCCAACTTCTCACAGAAGTGACATCAGGTGACCTTGCTAACATGATGGGTAATCTCCAGAGAGAGACCCAAGCTCTGGCCGATCGTATGAACAGAATGGATGTGCAGGGAGGTGAAGGAGCATCAAGCTCCCAGACTCCCGTTATCCAAGTTGTTACACCACCTCCCCCTATACCCTTGGCTCCTCCAGAAAGGTTCCACGGGGACCCCACAAAATGTGCGGCATTCATTAGTCAGTGTCAATTACACTTTATGTGTAAGGCAGCTTGTTTCCCTTCAGACCAAGCAAAGGTTGCGTTTGTCCTTTCTTATTTAGGAGGGTCTGCTGCGAATTTGGCTATACCTTTAATTGAAAGAGATGATCCCCTGCTTCTTGATTATAACGCTTTCAAGAGAGAACTGCGGAAATTGTTTGATAAACATACATTCACGCATGCAGCAGATACAGAGTTGTTAACACTTAAACAGGGCTCTAAAGATCTACCCACGTACATATCCACATTCCATAGACTAGTAGCGGAAGCAGGATGGCCTCTTGAGAAGTGTAGCGCCTTATTCTACAAAGGGTTGCGGGATGAATTAAAGGATGCTCTAGCTCACGTAGTAGACCCCCCTGATACATGCACGGAACTAATCGACCTGGTTGTAAAACTTGACCATCGATTAGGAGAAAGAAGGAAAGATAGGACAAGAGTCGATTTTAATAAGATAACGCACACGGAAGGAAAGACAGACACTGATGTAAGCACGGATAACACGGAACCTATGCAGATAGGGAGCATTAAGTGACCCCTCAGTGAGGCTGAAAAGAAACGCAGGAGGGACCATTGGTCCAACAATGTCAATCCTCACTCTTTCAAAGGGTACCCCCACCACAGGTAGTGGTATAAGGGGGGCCTTTGTTGTGCCACCTGATTTGCCACTGGCTTGACAAGTGACACATGAGCGACAAAACTCTTTAGTGTCTTCAGACATATGAGGCCAGTGAAAGTGAGGGACAAGCCTGTCCCAAGTTTTATTCTGGCCTAAGTGACCTGCAAGGGGAATTTCATGGGCCAAGGTGAGAAAGAAACCTCTAAGAGACAAGGGGATGACCAGCCTCCTGGTAGCACCAGGTTTGGGGTCTCTTGCCTCAGAGTATAGGAGTCCATCATCCCAGTATACCTTATGGGTACCTGTGGCATTCCCTGCAGCCTCAACAGCAGCTTGCTGTCTGAGGGGTTCAAGGGAGGAACAGTCTAACTGTGCCTGCCTCAAGTCTGCCCTGGAAGGTCCCCCTGTCCCAAGAATCTCAACCTGTTCAGGCTCAAGCTCTTCTAAGACAGTTCCTTCTGGGGTCTTTGGTTCAGCCTCCTGAGATAGCTGATCCTCCACCTGTTGTTCCAGGGTCCAGCACTTGTTCAGCTGGGCATTTTTTGGCCTGTGACCTAGTCACAGCAAGGACATGTGCTGACTAACCTACCATTTCCACATGAGTCCTATACTCCACTTCTGACCATAAGGAGGATTCCAAATCATTGCCCAAAAGACAGTCCACTGGGAGGTCTGAACAAACTACAACCCTTTTGAGGCCAGTTACCCCTCCCCAGGAGAAGTTAACAATTGTCATACTGTGATTGGTAGTGACATTGCTAGCATTGGTCACTAGGTAGTCTGAACCTAGTATGATCTGATCAGGGTCAACGAATGCTGGTGTCACCATAGTGACGCTGGCACATGTGTCCCTGTAGGCCATAGCCATTTTTCCATTGATTAAAGGCGTTTGTCTGTATTTGCCCAGAGTACTGGGACTTACAGTAGGGTCAAATCCATGTCCCCAGTACAGACAAGTACAGCCTGAGTAGGTATCCTGACTAAGTCAAAACCCACCTCAGTTCCCAGGGTTAACCCAACTATAGCCTTGGGGGGGTGCACTACCACTACTAACTGTACTGGGGGGTGCAGGTGCCTTAGGGGCAGTAGTGGTAGGAGCTGTGCCTTTCTTGGTGCACTCACTAAACCAGTGAGTCTTACTTTTACAGTATTGGCACCATGGTTTTCTCTGACCATCATTATTCTTCTTTTGGGAATTCTGGGACCCACCCTCCTTAGATTGTTGGGGCCCTGTTGAAGACTTCTGGTCATTTTGATTATTCTCATTACCCTTCTGGTCTGCTTTCTTCTGGCCACCACCCTGGTTCTGGTTCTGCTGCTTGACCCTTGTCCTGACCCATCTGTCTGCCTTCTTTCACAATTCTTGGGGAGAGGTCAGATCTGAGTCAATCAAGTGCTGATGCAACAACTGGTTCTGACAATTATTTAAGATTTGCTCTCTCATAATTAGATTATATAATCCTGTGTAATCAGTAACTTTACTTCCCAGTAACCAGCCTTCCAAAGCCTTAGTGGCACAATCAACAAAGTCAGTCCAATCCTGAGCTTGAGTTTTCTGGGTGTCTCTGAACAGCAACCTGTACTGTTCAGTGGTTAGGCCATACCAATCAATCAAGGCACTTTTCAGAACTTGGTAATAATTTCCAGCTTCATCTCTAACAGTGAGGAGCTTGTCTCTTCCTTTACCTTCAAAGGAGAGCCACAATATAGCTGCCCACATACTCTGGGGTACCTGCTGTACTTTGGAGGCCCTCTCCAGAGCAGTCATCCATTTGTGGATGTCATCTCCTACTTTAAAGGAGGGCACTATTTTACTCAGGTGTCTATTATCAAAACTCCTGTCCTTATCTCTAGGGATAATGCTGCCACCAGTGGGTTCTACCCCACTCAATTACTGCTTTCTGGCAAAGGCAAGTTTCTCTTTGGCAAGGGCAAGTTCTTCCCTTTGGATCCTCAGATTCACTTCCTTCATCTTTGCTTCATGCTCTCTTCTCTGAGGAGAAGTCATCCCCTTCTGAGAAGATGCCAGAGAGACATGGGAATGAATAGATTTGTTAGAGCCTCTGGAGTGAGACCTAGCTCTTCTATTCACCATGTTAGGCCTGCTTGTGGAGGGGACTGTGGCTCCCCCAGCTCCATTCTCATGCAGACTTAAGTTGGCCCTGGTAAGTCTACTGACTAAAACCTGACCATTGTCTACCTCTCCATCAGATGAGTTCCCATCTTCATCTCCATCTACATCTTCTGTTTCAGGAAGGTTAGACTCAGGGTCACCTTCTAAGGGGGGCATGCTTCCATCTGTAGGATCAGAGGGGCCTGGATTAGAAGCCCTTCTAGCATCATATGTCTCTAAGAGACCTATCAGAAAAGGAAGGGTGGGGTTAGAACCCTGTTTCTGAGGGCTGCATATCTTGAAATGACCTGCGGAGGGTCACTAGCCACAAGAGGAGTCACTGTGTTCTCTCCTGTTGCAGACATGCTTTCTAGTGAGGTGTAAGTGGTGCACTTACCTACACTATGTGTTTTCCTACTGATCCCTTGCTAAAAGTTGTAGTCAGGGTGTGCTACTCCCTTTCTACTACAACAGCTGGTTCAGTACAACTCAGAGTATTTCTAAGCTTGTTATATGTACCTATGATACCATATGTGATCTTTCAAATTATATCTCAAGATTATATTTGGTAAAAACACAGCAAGCTAAAATCCCACCGCTGCCACCAATGTTAGAAGTTGGCCTGATATACGGTGCTCACTAGTTCTAGTGATCACCTTGTATCAGTCCAAACAACCCCTATAGTGATTGGTTGTAAGTCAACCTTATAGACCAGCTATCCTAATGGTAGCATGGACAAAGCAGTCTTAGGCTAAACTCTTTTGGCATGTGAAGCCAGCTGTTTTACCACATATAACCCCTTGAATACCAGATGAAACGACACCACACAGGTTGTTATGAAAATAAACAATATATTTATTAATAACAAAACACCTCTGAACTCTTTGAGATCAGAGGGCTAAGCACATGACAAGACTCTTAGGAAAAATACGTTAAGTTGCACGAGTTACAATGTTGCCCTAGGGGCGCAACAAACCATATACTAAACAAGTGGTATAAGGAAGTCGATAAAAGGAATGGAGCTGTCCAGAGGCTGTAGGATCGCTGGGACTACACTACCCTAACTTTAGGTAAGTAATAGGAGGCCCACGGAACGTGTGTGCAGAGTGTGAACTCACACGCGAGATGCGTAACAACGTCTATGGACAGTACAGTTCAAGAAAAAGGTGAGTACGGACAATCCTGACTAGTTAGGACTAGAACGACTGTGAATCTGGACACTAGGAGAGTCAATCTACCGTTGAGCACCAAAATGCTCTTGTTACCTCACCCACGGGCTGCGGGTGCATAGGTGCGAAGTCGTGTCGGGTTTCTGCGTTGAAGTCTATGGAGCCTGGAGGAAAAGATGCTGCAGGCGACCAGGAGGAAGATGTCCGGTGTGATCCAAGGGTGGATCAAGGAAGCTGAAGACCTGGAAGCAGAGGGGACAATGTTCAAAGTCATTAGCCAGTGACTGGAGTGGAACCAGGAAGGAACCAGATGCTGTCGTCGCGATCAGGTGAAGAGGGGACGCTTGACTCCGCAGCCACGTGGTCCAGGAGGTGTCTTCGACGACCAGGATGGAGGCACGAGCTGTCGCACGCAGGCTCTCGCTGTCGGTGGTGTTGTTTCCGGATTCGGCGTCAACAGGCCTTGGCAAAGGCAACCCACGCGGTGAGTGGAAAAGGCGTCTGGTGCGGACCAGGAGGGTCCGGGGTGCTTCTCCTTTGCAGGAAAACAAGGGCCAGTCTGGAGCAACCAGACCAGCGGTGTTGATGTCGTGGGTTGTCGTCTAGGAGGCTACTAGCCAGCCGGCAAGTGACCAGACAACGCGTCGAGCAGCAATCAAGCAAAAGGGCCCCACGCAGATCTTGTGGATGCTGGAGGGCTGATCTTCTGTGCAGGAGCTGCTCGGGGCTGGGGCTTCTCAATCCCCAAAGCACTTTGTCGAGGATACCTCAGAAGTCGTGCTGGAAGCGAAGTGCAGTTTCTCCAAGATGGCCGGTCCCACGTGTCTCGTCGCACCCACGGATCTCAGCTGTGCTGCAGATGTAGGTAGAGGACGGAGAGGTCTGGAAATCCAGGTTTTGTCGGGCTCTGAAGTCTGGATTCTCGAGGGAAGACGACAAAGTGAAGCCGCTGGATGCTTGATGGTGCCTGCTTGTGCAGGGTGGTCACTCCTTGGCCACAAGGGAGATTTCTTCAGTCTTCTGTAGCGGAATGTCGAAGTCCAGAGTTTCTTCTTGTAGAGTTTCAATTCAGGATAATCTGATTTGGAATGGGTCCAGCTCCTACCTTTATCCTGCTAAAGGGGGCTGTACTATCACTAGGTCCCTCCTATGGGTGGGACCAGGAAGGGGGGTGGTTACACCCCCTATCCTTTGTCCGGTTTCGCGCCAGAGCTGGGGCTGGAGTGCCCTAGCAACTGGTTTAAACCGGTGTATGCACAGAGGCACCTTGTGTGCCCCAGGCATGTCTCATTCATTTCAGGCCTGTCCTACCCAATACACAAAATCCTGTCTGGGGTGGTGCTAGCACCTCCCAAGGCAGGAAACCCTTTGTCCAAGCCTCCCTCGCTGGAAGGACTCCCAGCAGCAGGAGGTCAGACTTTTGTCTGTGGTGGCAGCATCCATTTTGTGATGCTGAGGCTCGAGGTAACTTTAACCGGGGTTCACAGTTACATACATATCGTGTCCCTCTAAAAGGGTGGAATGCTTCCCCCGTCGCCAGAACTGGCGAGGGGGTAGTATTCCAATTCGTATGACACCTTACTCGACATGTTTTGATAATGCTATGCCAAAGTTAGCAATAACCGCGAAGATTATAATGCACTTAAGAGTATATGGTATAGCGTGATCATGGAAACAGCTAAAGGACTTGGTTCCCAAAGCTGCAGATAGGCTCAGCTCTTGCTAGAGCATCATCTCACGCTAGAGCATCATCTCACATAATTCCAAGCACTCTGCCTCCAGGATTGTTAAGGCCTGCCATAGGAGTGACTTATAGGAGGATATGTGTCTATTTTAGGTTTAGATATAGGTATATATATACTATATCTAAAGCAAAGAGTGATTACACCACCTTGCCCCAGCTGATTGATCAGCCAGTTGTGTCAGATTTGGATGGCCAGCCAGGGGTGGCATAATACATGCTGCAGCCCCTGGTAGGCCTTGGGTTCACTTATGCCCTGGGTACCTATGGTACACTGTACAAGGACTTACAAGAGTGACCCAATACCAATTGGTAAATGCACCTAAAGTACATGGATGTCAATTTAGAGAGAGAGCAGCTAGGCTGTGGGTCTGATTAGCAGGCCCACAGCCAGGGAAAGTCGTAAACCAGTGAAGCAAAAAGCAAAAATCTGGGGTGACCATAGGATGCAGACCCTACTCTTCTACAGTCGTCAGCCACCTCCAGACGACGGCACACCCCTTGCACCAGCTGGGGTTCTCCATCAATGTGCCGAAGTCACAACTGTGCCCTCTCAGAAGCTCCTTTTCATTGGAGCGGTTCTCGACTCGGCGCAGTTTCGGGTTTACCCACCCGAACAGCGGGTTCGGGATATACAGGCTCTGATTCCAATCTTTCAGCCTTTATCCCGAGTTTCGGTCAGGTTGACGCTGCGGCTTCTGGGGCTGATGGCTTCCTGCATCCTTCTGGTGCATCACGCCCGTTGGCGGATGCGGGCTCTGCAGTGGGACCTGAAGTTTCAGTGGGCCCAGCATCAGGGCAACCTGTCCGACCATGTCCTGATCTCGGAGGGCACTGTGAGACAGCTGCAGTGGTGGCTCACGGACCGCGATTGGGTCAGCGGCAGATCCCTCTCCCTTCCCCAACCGGAGCACGTAGTTGTGACGGACGCGTCCCTCGAGGGCTGGGGAGGCCACATGGGAGAGGCGGAGATCAGAGGCCTCTGGTCTCCGGCGGAGACCCGGCTCCATATCAACCTTTTGGAGCTGCGGGCGATTCGTCTAGCACTGAAGGCATTCCTCCCCTCTGTCAGGGGGAGTGTAGTGCAGGTGTTCACGGACAACACCACCGCCATGTGGTACTGCAACAAACAGGGTGGGGTGGGGTCGTGGACCCTCTGCCAGGAGGCTCTGCACCTTTGGCAGTGGCTGGAACATCAGGGTGTGACCCTGGTGGTTCAACACCTGGCAGGTTCTCTGAACGCCAGGGCGGACAAACTCAGCCGACAGTGCATGATGGATCATGAATGGCGTCTGAACTTGGACGTGGCGCAAGGCCTCTTTCAGCAGTGGGGAGAGCCTTGGTTGGATCTATTCGCCACCGAAGAGAACTCGCAATGTCATCAGTTCTGCGCGTTGGAATTTCCAAGGCGGCACTCGCTCGGAGATGCTTTTCGTCGCGAGTGGAGTTGCGGTCTATTGTACTCCTTTCCGCCTATACCACTTCTACCCAGAGTGCTGAAGAAGATCAAGCGCGACCGGGCCCAAGTCATCCTTGTGGCTCCGGACTGGGCACGAAGGTACTGGTATCCCGAGCTACTCAGTATGTCAGTCGATCCCCGGTTCGTCTGCCTCTTCAGGACGACCTTATGTCGCAGCAGCAGGGGACTGTCCTCCACCCGAACCTGTCCAGTCTCCACCTCCATGCTTGGAGATTGAGTGGCGACAGTTGAGGCCTTTTGACTTGCCTCCTGAAGTCTGTAACATCATTCTGGCAGCCAGGCGTCCCTCCACAAAGTCTGTATACGTCTGCAGGTGGAACAGATTTGTGGCATGGTGCACAACAAAGGCTGTGGATCTCTCTGTTCCTCTTTCTGAGGTTCTTGTCTTCCTTCTTTCTCTTGCCCAGCAAAGCTCTACTCTGGGCACTATCAAGGGCTACCTTTCTGCTCTTTCAGGCTTTTTAAGGCTGCCTGATAAACCTTCTTTGTTCAAGTCCCCTGTTGTTAATCGATTCCTGAAAGGCATCACACATACGTTTCCACCTGTTCCCTTCGTGATGCCTCAGTGGGACTTGAACCTGGTTCTTTCTTTTCTGATGTGCGCTCCCTTTGAACCACTTCACAACTGTCCTATCCGCCTTCTTACCTTGAAGACTGCCTTCCTGGTTGCCATCACCTCTGCCAGGAGAGTGAGTGAGCTCCAGGCTCTATCCTCTAAACCTCCTTTCCTTTCTGTCCATCCGGACAAGATTGTGTTGCGGACAAGGCCCTCTTTCCTGCCCAAGGTAGTCACAGCCTTCCACATCGGGCAGTCCATCAACTTGCCCACCTTCTTTCCGCCTCCGTATCCCTCAAAGGAGGAAGAGCGGTTCCACCGTCTGGACCCAAAACGTGCGCTCTGTTACTATCTGGATCGCACACGCCAGTTCCGGTTGGATGACCAACTCTTTGTTGGTTACGTGGGCGCTAAGAAGGGAAAGGCGGTGCACAAGCGGACCATCTCGCGGTGGATCATCTTGTGTATCCAGGCGTGTTACTCCTTGGCTAAGAAGGAACCCCCTGTTGGACTAAGGGCTCATTCCACTCGGGCCACGGCGACTACAACTGCCCTGGGCCGAGGAGTGCCCTTGCAGGACATATGCCAGGCAGCTATGTGGGCCTCGCTACACACGTTTGCAAGACACTATTGCCTGGACAGCCAAGTCCGGAGGGATGGCTTCTTTGGCCGTTCTGTCCTCCAGGACTTTCTGGTGTGATTATTGGTTCGCAGACCCACCACCGGGGTTGGTATTGCTGGGGTATCTATTCTCCCCGTTCTGCGAACCGATATCTAGGGTTAAGGTCATCCCCTTTCAGGGCCCTAGTTTCAATGGCACCAGTGTTGGTTTTTAGCATAGCACTGCGTTTCTGGCGTGGAAAAGCTGTGTCTAAGAACTGACGTCAACACGCGGAGGCGGCGTCTAAGTACTCCGACGACGTCATCACAGCGCCGACGACGTACGCGGAGCCGCAGATGACACCTACCGTCGCGCAAGGGTACTGCTATGCATAAATTTCCGGATCCAGTCTGACGCCTGGGGATATTCTAAGGTAAGGAATCTATCACTAACTAATGTCTCTTACAGATATATCATTACACAAGTAGTAACTTGTGCAACAACCACGTTGTTACCACACGTGGCAATACATCGCGTGTCGTTTCAACGACTTGCGCTAGGTGGCGCGCTGGACTTAAGAATAATGAATGGCCCAAAATGTATATATATATATATTGTGTTTTCGGGCACAGCAATGCACTTTTGAAAATTGAAAAAAATTAAAAATACCTGCAACTGAAGTCATCACAAGAGTCAGTTTTTCCGGTTTTGTTGCTGAATGGCATCGTGGAGTTCGGTGTTTGATATATATATATATATATATATATGTTTTTTTTTTCTTCAAAATGAGCTAATGTAAATGCCTCATTTGATTGCTTATTATTTTTTCGCACTGTGAATATGTAAATGATGAAAAATATGAAATGTGTAATAACGTTACCTGTTTTTAATGAGCACTAAGCACTTTCACGTTATCACCTTTGTAGAGTCATGGTACTATTGGTATTTGCACGTTACAAGATGGCGCCCATAGTATTGTGGAGGAAATGTCCCTCTTCTATATCAACTGAATATGTAATCAACCAATGGCTTTAAAATGGTGATTCTAATTTGACACTAACGTTACACTGACGAAGCCTGCCAAGGCGAAACGCGTCTGTAAGGGGTGAGAGGGGTTCTGGTGATTAAATTCTTGAAAGCGGATACCAGTGTGCCAGCCTTTTCTTTTTCTGGTAACCATATGGATGCAGAAAACGTGTAGCTATATATATATATATACACATGGCATGTGAACAAGGGCTGCAAGGCCCGAAACGCGTCATGGTCGGTTGTACAAGAAAAACCTGCAAATAAAAAAATCAGTTCCTGATACTTGTGGTCTGTCTCCTGCTTCGCCAGGTCTCGCAGATTGGAGGTGGCAATTCGGAGTTTCTGCACATATATATATATATATGTATGGAAGCAGCGCACTTGCGTTAAGGAACTTCATAAGTCAGTGGGCACACGAGGTAACTACAATGTCCACAATGCCTGAGTGCGACGCCCACATGGGCGGGACTTACAATTGAATAAATTAGATGTTCCATACTCACCTGCTCCATTATTCATTGTGCCAGTGATCAAGAGCTTCCTTACAGCTCGAAACGCGTATGGCGACTGAAAGGCTGGAGGACACGCTGATACCCTCCCACCTGTGGCATCAAGTGCTGTAACCCCTGCGTGAGTGATAAATCCTAAAGGGCAACTTTTGTGGAGAGAATTAAATGCGGCCTGTCCGGTCGCGGATTTGTCCCGCCGCCGATTCAGCGGATCTGGTGTGCTCGTGTCTGAGAGCATTCCGAAGAACGCGGGGGGCCTGAGCCACGGCGAAACTGGGGGAGTAACCAGTGTGCCCTTGAGACCTTCCACCCAACCGGGTTGACATTTCAAACTTTGTTTATGGAAGCAGCGCACTTGCGTTAAGGAACTTCATAAGTCAGTGGGCACACGAGGTAACTACAATGTCCACAATGCCTGAGTGCGACGCCCACATGGGCGGGACTTACAATTGAATAAATTAGATGTTCCATACTCACCTGCTCCATTATTCATTGTGCCAGTGATCAAGAGCTTCCTTACAGCTCGAAACGCGTATGGCGACTGAAAGGCTGGAGGACACGCTGATACCCTCCCACCTGTGGCATCGAGTGCTGTAACCCCTGCGTGAGTGATAAATCCTAAAGGGCAACTTTTGTGGAGAGAATTAAATGCGGCCTGTCCGGTCGCGGATTTGTCCCGCCGCCGATTCAGCGGATCTGGTGTGCTCGTGTCTGAGAGCATTCCGAAGAACGCGGGGGGCCTGAGCCACGGCGAAACTGGGGGAGTAACCAGTGTGCCCTTGAGACCTTCCACCCAACCGGGTTGACATTTCAAACTTTGTTTATGGAAGCAGCGCACTTGCGTTAAGGAACTTCATAAGTCAGTGGGCACACGAGGTAACTACAATGTCCACAATGCCTGAGTGCGACGCCCACATGGGCGGGACTTACAATTGAATAAATTAGATGTTCCATACTCACCTGCTCCATTATTCATTGTGCCAGTGATCAAGAGCTTCCTTACAGCTCGAAACGCGTATGGCGACTGAAAGGCTGGAGGACACGCTGATACCCTCCCACCTGTGGCATCGAGTGCTGTAACCCCTGCGTGAGTGATAAATCCTAAAGGGCAACTTTTGTGGAGAGAATTAAATGCGGCCTGTCCGGTCGCGGATTTGTCCCGCCGCCGATTCAGCGGATCTGGTGTGCTCGTGTCTGAGAGCATTCCGAAGAACGCGGGGGGCCTGAGCCACGGCGAAACTGGGGGAGTAACCAGTGTGCCCTTGAGACCTTCCACCCAACCGGGTTGACATTTCAAACTTTGTTTATGGAAGCAGCGCACTTGCGTTAAGGAACTTCATAAGTCAGTGGGCACACGAGGTAACTACAATGTCCACAATGCCGGAGTGCGACGCCCACATGGGCGGGACTTACAATTGAATAAATTAGATGTTCCATACTCACCTGCTCCATTATTCATTGTGCCAGTGATCAAGAGCTTCCTTACAGCTCGAAACGCGTATGGCAACTGAAAGGCTGGAGGACACGCTGATACCCTCCCACCTGTGGCATCGAGTGCTGTAACCCCTGCGTGAGTGATAAATCCTAAAGGGCAACTTTTGTGGAGAGAATTAAATGCGGCCTGTCCGGTCGCGGATTTGTCCCGCCGCCGATTCAGCGGATCTGGTGTGCTCGTGTCTGAGAGCATTCCGAAGAACGCGGGGGGCCTGAGCCACGGCGAAACTGGGGGAGTAACCAGTGTGCCCTTGAGACCTTCCACCCAACCGGGTTGACATTTCAAACTTTGTTTATGGAAGCAGCGCACTTGCGTTAAGGAACTTCATAAGTCAGTGGGCACACGAGGTAACTACAATGTCCACAATGCCTGAGTGCGACGCCCACATGGGCGGGACTTACAATTGAATAAATTAGATGTTCCATACTCACCTGCTCCATTATTCATTGTGCCAGTGATCAAGAGCTTCCTTACAGCTCGAAACGCGTATGGCGACTGAAAGGCTGGAGGACACGCTGATACCCTCCCACCTGTGGCATCGAGTGCTGTAACCCCTGCGTGAGTGATAAATCCTAAAGGGCAACTTTTGTGGAGAGAATATATATATATATATATATATATATATATATATATATATATATATATATATATATATATATATATATATATATATATATATATATATATATATATATATATATATATATATATATATATATATATTGTATCATTCATTATTCTTAAGTCCAGTTTATTTATTATATATATATATATATCACCAGACTAAAGACTTGAATTTAATTTATGTAATGTTTTTATTATGAACTAATTTTCTTATTGTATAAAAGCATCTTGATAGACAAGTAGTGAATAATTGATAGCATAGCATCAAATGACGACCACACACAGTATCCATTAAGTCAGGCTAGCATACAAAATGACATTGTTGATAGACAGTGATTTAGAATTTAAATGCAATCAGTTATATGATTAGAGAGACCGCTTTTAAATACAAACTAATATCAGAACATGATCACTAAGAGACAGAGATAACGTGGCTTTAGGATGTTGAAGAATCTTCATTTGCGCTTTTCGGCGCCAAGTGCCTTCATCAGAAATACAACAATAGGAACGGCAGGATTCCTAAAATTATATAGTAGTCTAGACCCATAACATATAGCTGTGATATGACTAAATAAAGAAGATAATAAAAGTACTCAGGTTGTTTTACTCAAATAGCGGACCTTCATCATAAAATTCAGACATCAAGCATAAAAGAGATTAAAAGATCGCGCAATTCATTGTCTAATCTCCTGTGATACGTAAAGCTACTAATAAGTGTTTCAGAAAAGAAACATATACAAAACGTAGTGATACTCCACATCAGATGTAATATTTTACATCTAAATCACCAACATTCAGAAGAACCAAAAAATGTATTGTGACAGGTGTTCAGAACATTAAAACTGCAATACCTATTTGAGGAATATTGCAATATTGCTCCCTTGTCTCTATTAATGTAAGGCACTGGAATATGCTTTGAAAGTGCTACAAACTGGGCTATGTGCAACAATAAATGTCCAAAATAACTATGGGGTAAAAAGGACAAAAATATATAAACAAATTGATGATCATGACAAAACAAATATTAATTGTTTAATAGGAAAGGGACATACATTAGTACCTTGATAATCAAATATAGGAGATTCAAATCTTAGCAATTACTCTTGGGGTCCAGAAGCAGGTTGCCCAAAATGCAATATAGCATATGATAAATATGATACACTCCAGTGTTTTGGAATTCTAAATAGAGAGATAGACAAAAGTTTCAATCCATTCAGAAGTGGGTGGCAAAACGTGAGAATAGGTTTGCATTGCTAGAAAAGATCTGAATACCACTAGAAAGTCTCCAACACAAGAGAATAAGACTGACCAGTATATTTTGTAAAAAGAAATAACCTTCAAACTATTATTGATTGTTTAAGTGAGAATAAGAATGGAGGCATCCTGCAATCCCTCAGATGTCGAGACGGAAAATTGAGCCACTAGCAGGCTAATGGATGTGACTTGTATGAAGAAAAAAATAACCCCCAGTCACTCCTGAATCATTTCAGCAAGAATGACAATGAAGTAACATCCCAGACTGAAGGTGCATGCTAGACCACATGGCAAGATTTAAACAATAACCATCCAAGAAGAAAAAATGTATTGACCAAGCAGGTTCAATTCCTTAGATGATCAGAGGCAGTGGTGTCATCATGAACAAACATAACATAACAAGAAGTTGCAGCCTTCGCTTAGCTCCTGCTCACAGTTCAAGTTGTGGACTCAGAATTGGTCCTGAGGGTGCTGCTACAACCACTCAACTTCGTGCTGGCCATTAAACTGATTACTCTGCTGGTCCCCACCCCGTACCCAGAATTTCTGGGGCCAACTTCGACTCCACAGGAAATACAGGCCTTCGAGGAAGCCATACTGCAACTTTTCGGTGCATAGTGGGTGCCTCTACTGTGGTTATTCCATAGCACCTTTTATTCACTTTGGGCCCCTTACCAGGCCTGTACTGATAGCAGTACAAGCTTCTACTCCAGCCCCAAGATTCATGCCAGTCCTTGCTACCCTGACTCCGGTACAGATGCCTCAGGCACAGGAGCAGGACCACATGCTGATGTTAGTGTCAGACCTTTAACTGACTTTGAGTCGATCCCAACCAATATGCAGCTACAAAATAACAAAAGCTCAATTGGTTGTCATGCAACCTGACTCTTAACTCGGTGCCTCTGCCATGTTGTTCCTACCATCAGAGATTCCATTATCTATTTTGTTCTGTCTCTGATCCTATGCCAGAGCTGGGGAGATATTGATGATGACGACAATGTGAATGACTTGAACCCCATACTATACTGATGGTGTCTTGTAAATTGAAATGTACAAAAAGAGGGCTTGACTCCTCGCTTTTTAGGCAGGGCTTGACTCACCAGTTGGGCAACCAACAGAAAAAATGCCTTATTTGCAGTGGTGGTCCGAAGGGTAGCTGGGAAAAAGAATTGGAGCTTCCTTATGTTGAGATCAAAATAAGTGTTCGAACAGTGGTCCCGGTCAAGGAGGAAGTCGAGGGGCCGGTCGCGGAGCCGGAGCCCGCACCGCCTGTCAGGCTCCAAGTCCTCGCATTCAGGTAAGTCACGGCACTCTAAAAAGAAGTCGAAGAAGCGGCATCGCTCTTCTGACTCCTCTCGCGCGACTTAGCTGAGGTTTCGGGTAGCACCACCCGCGCGGCTCCGCCGGAGCCTTAGGCGTCGCATACGGTCCCATATCCTCCGGTCCCTGGACTGCATGCGACGTCGGAGGAGATTCATGATTTCCTCGTGGCCATGAGGACTCACTTCCCTCCGTCAAGGCCTGCCGGCGTGCCTTCGGGCCGCGCAGACCCGACTAGGAGCCCCAGTGAGCTGGCGGCTTCAGCCCCGTCGCTGTCGTTGACTTTGGTCCCGATGCCACAGGGGATACAGGCGTGGATCCCGGTCGACGCCAGTTGACCTCACGACTCCTCCGCTGGCTCCGACCCCGATGGTGTTAGTTCCGGCGCCGTCCTAGGAGGACGACGCCTCCAGTTTCAGCCCTGGTCCGGGTCCAGCAGCGCCACTCGGCGCCGTCTCCGGCGCCGGTGGTTGAGCAATTCACCTATGACAAGGCTCCGTCATTTCTGCCTGTTTATCAGGACACTGATGAAGGGGAGGACTGGGAGGGGTCTGAGGACCCTATGGCACAACAGTGCCAGTTAAATCAGGACTGGGCAGATGAGCTGGGGAGGCCAGGGGTCTTGACACATGGGCTGACACCGGATTTGACCGTGGCTACGGAGGAGGGTGCTACTTATGGTGTGGTGTTGCGCAGGGCAGCCAAGGCCTTGGCTCTTCAGCTCTCTGCTGCGGTGGCGAGGACTGATCTCCTCACCGAGGTGCTTCAACCGCCAGTAAGCTCTTTGGAGCCTCTGCTGCCGATCAATGAGGCCCTCACAGACGTTCTGATGGGCACTTGGGCCAAGCCCTCCACAGTGCCCCCTGTGGATCAGAACGTAGCCCAACGCCACTGCCCGGCTCCGGGCAACCCCTGCTTTCTGTCCGTACACCCCACCCCCGAGAGCCTGGTGATTCAGGCCTCTACGTCCCAGACCACATTCCCGACTGCCCCTCCAGATCGGGAATCCAAAAGGTTTGACCAGTTTGGGAAGAAACTGTTCTCCTCACTTAGTCTGGAGTTGCGGTCTATCAACACTGCATGCCTTTCGGGCTGTTACACCCACTCTTTGTGGGATACGGTTGCGGACGTGCTGCCCCAGTGCCCGGAACAGGGCCAGACACGGTACGGCTCGCCCAAGCTCTTGCTGAGGGGCGGAATGCAGCATGTTATTCCATCAGATGTGGACTTGATACCATTGACTCGCTGGGCAGAGCGATTTCCACTACGGTGGCGAACCGGCGCCACGCCTGGCTGAGGTCCGCCAATTTTTCGGGGGATGTCCAGTCCAAGCTCATAAACATGCCCTTCGATGGCCGTCGCCTTTTTGGCGACAAAGCAGACAGTGTGCTTGAGCGTTTAAAGGACTCCAGGGCTACGGCCAAGGCCGTGGGTCTGTCGGGCCAGCGGCAGCATGGCCAAGGGAGGGGCGCCGCCTCATGTCCATCCAGCCACAGGCCGCAGAACCAACCTCAACGCGGTCGCGGACATGGTAACCGTTGTGGCGGAGCAGGGGGACAGAGGCCTGGTCTGTCCACATCCACTCCCGCAGCATCTGCCTCAAGGCCTTCATAGTCTGATCTTTCAGGCCCATTCAACGCCAGTGGGGGCAGGGTTCGTCATCACCTCCTCCACTGGCATACCATCATGTCGGACAGGTGGATGCTGCAAATCATCCGGAGGGTCTACTCCCTCCCCTTCGAGGCGACCCCTCCAGCCATGCCACCGCAGTACCACCGCATGTCGGGGATCACTTGCAGCTTCTGCAGGAGGACGTTACGGCCCTCTTGGCCAAGGGGGCCATCAAGCGCGTTCCTGGGCCAGAAGTAGGACGTGGTTGCTACTCCCACTACTTTCTGGTTCCCAAGATGGGCAAAGGGGGCCTGCGCCCTATCTTGGACCTCCGGAGCGTCAACGGCTTCCTCCGCAAGGAGAAGTTCAAGATGCTGACTTTAGCTCAGGTCATGGCTGCCCTAGACCCTGGAGCCTGGATGGTAGCGTTGGACTTGCACGACGCATATTTCCACATCCCTGTCCTGCTGGCCCACCGGCACAACCTGCGGTTCACGGTAGGCCACGAGCACTTTCAGTTTACCGTGCTCCCCTTCGGCCTCACCAGTGCCCCTCGGGTGTTAACAAAAGTGATGGCGGTGGTCGCAGCTCATCTACACAGATCAGGGGTTCCAGTCTTCCCCTATCTCGACGACTAGTTGTTGAAGGCAGGCTTGCCCCAGACAGTAGTCTCCCACCTCCAGACTACGGCGATCTCCTGCACTCGCTGGGGTTCTCCATCTACGTGCCGAAGTCACATCTGAGTCCCTCCCAGAAGCTCCTCTTCATCAGAGCGGTTCTGGACTCGGCGCAGTTTCGGGCTCCACAAAAGCGGTCGCTCCTTCACGCTGCTTCCTGCCAGACCAGTGGTATCGTAGCGCTTCTGCCAAACTGCTCTGTGCCTCTTTATTAATTACTTGCGCACTGCTTACTGTTCAGTATTGCCTGATCACTCGCTTTGCATTTTTGTAGCACTTTTACCGCTAGACGGCTGCGCATTCATTTTACAATTGTGCTCTGCCCGCTTTGCCTGAATTATTTAATTTATTTATTGGGCCGGTAACTCTGGCACTTGCTAGCGTTTGTAAGGCTGTGCCCCCAATCTCGCCCTGTTTCGCCTTTGGCTTGCTGCCATCTTGTTGATTGTTGTTGTGCCTTGATCCCAGCCCGGCTCCCCCCACGCACCCGCCTCCCAGCTGCCCCTCCCTCGCCCCCCCCACCACCACCCTCATATGACAGATGCTTTTGCGTGCAGCGTTCACGCGCAGCGGTCGTGCCCCATGCGCGCCGAAGGTGCGCCAAAGGTAAGCCCGTCTGGCCCAGCGCCAGTCCCCCTAGCCCCCGCAAACCACACTCCTCCCGCATTACGTATGACGCCTCCACCCTCTTAGCCCTCAACCCCGGACGCACACTACAATGCTACGAAGCTGCCCCAGAACGTACCCATGGTCCCTTCGCCTGCCACTCCTGCAAGTTTGCCTGCATCAAGACCCACACCAAATCCACTAACTCCAAACACAGCTCCGACTCTAACCACCTGAAGTGCATCCTGCTGAACACCCGCTTGGTCCACAGACATGCCACTGAACTCTGGAACCTACTCAACACTGCGTCACCGGACATCGCCTTCCTTACAGAAACCTGGATGAACGCTTCATCAGCACCCGACATAGCCATTGCTGTGAGAAGGTGGCCTGATATGCAGTGCTCACTATTCTAGTGAACACTATGTATCAGTCCAGCAACCCTTATTGATGATTGGTTGTAAGTCAACCTTATAGACCAGCTATCCTAGTAGCGTGGATACGAGCAGTCTAAGGCTAAAGACTCGAGAGGGCGTGTTAAGCCAGCTGTTTACCACACATATACCCCTTGAATACCAAGTGAAAGGACACCACACAAGTGTTATGAAAATAAACAGTTATTTATTTAAAGATCACAACAGCCCTGTACTCTTTATGAGGACAGGGTACTAAGCACAAACCAAAACTCTTACAAAAATACTTAAGTTAGCACAGTATATACAAATGCCCGAGGGGCACGGAAAACCATATACTCTGAAAGTGGAATGCGAAATTCCTAGCAGGTAAGTACAGTACTAATAGCTTTTGGAATCGCTAGGACTTGACTAGGGAATCGTTAGATTACTTCTAGGAGGCCTAGGGGACTCGGGTGCAGTGTGTGCACTCTCACGCGAGATGCGGGACAAAAGTCTATGGTAGCTAGGAAATAGAAAGTTAGTGTTCTCGGGCGAACCCGACCTGGTAGGGAGAAAACGAAAGTAGATTCTGACCCTTGGATAGTGAGGCTATGCTGGGGCACCGAAATGCCGAAGTTACCTAGCCCAGGGGCTGCAGCTGCATAGGTCTGAAAAGACGTCGGGAATCCTCGTAGACGGACCAGGAGCCGGAAGAAAAGATGCTGGCCGGTGACCAGTGAAGAAAGTTCAGTTGGATCCAAGCCTGGATCTCGAAGATAGATGACACCTGAAAGCAGAGGGGACCAAGTTCGAGACTACTAGCCCGTAGTCAGTGGGCACCAGGAGGGCACCGGATGGTAGCCACCTCGACAAGGTGAGTGGGTGACGCTTGACTCGAAGATCTCACGGACCAGGAGGCGTTGTCGGCGACCAGGATGGAGGATCGAGCTGTCCCACGAAGATAGAAGCTGTCGGCGTCGCTGGACCCAGGATTGGGCAACAAAGCCTTGGCAAATTCAAGCCCACGCGGTGGACCTAAAATGGCGTCTGGAGTGGACCAGGAGGGTCCGGGGTGCCTCTCTTGAACAAGGAAGCAAGGGCCAGCCTGGAGCAACCAGACCAGCAGTCGTGAAGTCGTTGGGCGTCGTTCAGAAGGCCACAAGCCAGCCGGCTAGTAGCCACACAACGCGGTGCACAGCAAACAGCAGAAGGGCCCCACGCCGATCGTGGAGATGCAGGGAGGCTGATCTTGGGTGCTGGAGCTGCGCAGGGTTGGGGCTTCTCGGACCCCAAAGCACTCACCAGTGGAGGACACGGTGGGCTTGCAGTAAAGATGTCGTGCAGTCTTGGCGATCGTCGGTCCCTTGAGGTCTCGTCGCACTCACGGTTCTCAGCTTGGCTGTAGAGGTGAGTAGAGGTCAGAGGTGCCAGGGAAGCCGGGTCTCGTCGAGCTGGGTCGTCGGATTCGTGATGAAGGACTTGCAGCAGACCGCAGTGTTCTTTAGGATGGTGCCTGCGGATGCAGGGTGACTACTCCTTAGCCACAAGGGAGAATCTTGAAGAAGAAATCGTGAAGTCCTTTCGAAGAAAGTGGTATCTTGATTCCAAAGATGATCTAATTTGAACAGGGGGCCCGCTCCTATCTTTATACTAAAAAAGGGGGCTGACCCGGTGACTAGGTCCTGCCTATGGGTGGGACCAGGAGGGGGGTGGTTACACCCCTCTCCCCTGCCGGACTTCCCCAGGCCAGGGGCTGGTGTGCCCCTGGAACTGGTTCTGACTGGCCTATGCGTAGTGAGCACCGGGGTGCCACTCAGCAGTCACCTTCCTGAAAAGCCCTGCCTACCCAGGATACACAAAACCATGTCTGGGACGGTGCTAGCACCGCCCCTGACAGGAAACCCTTTGTCCAGGCTCCCCTCACTGGAAGGACTCCCAGCTGCAGGGGGTCAGACTCGTGTCTGTGGTGGCAGCATCCATTTTGTGGAGCTGAGGCTTCAGTTAACTTTAACCGGGGTTCACAGTTACATACATGTCGTGTCCCTCTAGAAGGGTGGAATGCTAACCCCGTCGCCAGAATTGGCGAGGGGTTAGTATTCCAATTCGTATGACACCTTACTCGACATGTTTTGATAAAGCAATACCAAAGATAGCATTTAACCGCGAGGATTATAATGCACTTAAGAGTATATGGTATGCGATATCATGGAACAGCTATTAGGACTTGATTCCGCAAGCTGCAGACAGGCTCCGCTCATGCCAGAGCACCATCTCACATGATTCCAAGCACTCTGCCTTCAGGATTGTCAAGGCCTGCCATAGGAGTGACTGATAGGAATCTGTGTGTCCATTTTAGGGTTAGGTATAGGTATACTACACCTACAGCAAAGGGTGATTACACGACTTTGCCCCAGCTGTCATGCAGCCAGTTGTGTCAAATTTAGGAGGCCAGCCAGGGGTGGCATAATACATGCTGCAGCCCCTGGCAGCCCTGGGTACACCTATGCCCTGAGTTACAGGGTCTGATAAGGTGGCCCAGTACCAATTGGAAATGTACCTAGGGTACATGGAATCCATTTTTAAGAGAGAGCAGTAGGCCTGGGGTCCTGATTGGCAGGATCCCAGGTCGACTATGTCCAAAACCAGCTAAAACACAGGGCAAAAAGTTGGGGGCAACCATAGTCAGGATGTACCTTCCTACAATTGCCATCCGGGACGCATACAAAATCATCCGAAAGGACCGCACCAACCAAACAGGAGGCATAGCCATCGTCCATAAGAACACCATCAGAATCACGACCAGCTTCAACGACAACCTTGCAACCGCCGAACACCTCCACTTCCAGATCCACACCGACCCCAGGACCACACTTAGAGGAACCCTCATCTACAGACCACCAGGACCCCGCACACAATTCAGCGAAGACATCACTGATTTCATCAGCCCACATGCCCTCCCCTCCGAGAACTACATTCTTCTGGGAGACTTCAACTTCCACCTGGAAAACAAAAACGACAGCAACACCTCCTCCCTTGTGGACAACCTGGCAAATCTCGGACTCAAACAACTTGTTGACACATCCACTCATATAGCAGGACACACGCTCGACTCTGTCTTCACCTCCTGCAAACACATCTCCTTCGACCACACCTCAGCTCTCCACTGGACGGACCACGAATGTGTTCACTTCAACTTCAAAACCACCACGACCCACAACCCTCCACAACGTCTTCCTCGAAGAAACTGGAACAAAATCACCACCCACCAACTCCTCACATCGCTCAAACAAAACACTCCCGCACTCTCATCTGACCCAAACGAAGCTGCCACCAAACTCAAACAATGGATTACTCACAGCGCTGATGAATTAGCACCCCTGAAAAACCACCAGATCAAACAAGGTAACAAAAAGGCCCCCTGGTTCAACAATGACCTTAAGAAATCCAAGAAACTATGCCGCACTCTCGAAAAAACATGGAGAAAAAAACCCAACCACTGACAACCTGTCCACCTTCAAGGCAGCCACTCGCAAACACCACCAATTGATCCGAGCCACCAAGAAATCGGCATTCAAGGATCGACTCGACAACAACGCCCATAACAGCAAAGAACTTTTCAACATCGTCAAAGAATTTACCAACCCAACCGCAGCCTCTAACGACATCACCCCCTCCCAAAACCTTTGCGACTTGCTATCCTCTTTCTTCTACAACAAAATCGCCGACATACATAACAGCTTTAAGAACATCTCCATAGAACAGTCCACTCCACCCACCTCCTAACCGGAACCGCTCGCTAACAACCTTAGCGCCTGGAACCCAATCACCACTGAAGACACCATCCGCCTAATAAACTCCATCCATTCAGGTTCGCCTACCGACCCCTGTCCCCACCACATCTTCAACAAAGCAGACTCCATCATCGCACCCCATCTCCGTGATATCATCAACTGCTCCTTCAACTCCGCTACCTTCCCAGAAAGCTGGAAACACGCCGAACTTAGCGCCCTTCTGAAGAAACCAACAGCAGACCCCTCTGAACTTAAGAACTACCGCCCCATTTCCCTCCTCCCATTCCCTGCCTAAGTCATTGAAAAAGCCGTCAATAGCCAGCTCGCCGCCTTCCTAGAATCCAACAACTCCCTCAACTCTTCACAGTCCGGCTTCCGAGCCAAACACAGCACTGAAACCGCCCTCATTGCAGCGACAGATGACATCCGAACGCTGCTGGACAACGGAGAAAAAGTTGCCCTCATCCTACTCGACCTCTCCGCCGCCTTCGACACAGTCTGCCATAGCACCCTCATACAACGCCTTAGCAACATCGGAATACAAGGAAAAGCCTTGGACTGGATCATCTCGTTCCTCGCCGGAAGAACCCAGAGAGTCCGCCTCCCCCCTTTCAAATCAGAGGCCACCGAAGTCATCTGCGGAGTACCACAAGGATCATCACTCAGTCCCACCCTCTTCAACGTCTACATGAGTCCCCTTGCATCCATGGCGCGACAACACAACCTTAACATCATCTCCTACGCTGATGACACCCAACTGATCCTTTCCCTCACCAAGGACCCAAACACTGCCAAAACCAATCTTCATGAAGGCATGAAAGAAGTAGCCGAATGGATGAAAAACAGCTGCCTAAAACTCAACTCTGACAAAACGGAAGTTCTCATCCTTGGATCTTCCCCCTCTGCCTGGGACGACTCTTGGTGGCCACCGGCACTGGGCACGGCACCCATACCCACAGACCACGCACGTAACCTAGGCGTCATCCTCGACTCCTCCCTCTCGATGACCAAACAAGTTAACGCTGTCTCATCTTCCTGCTTCAACGCACTTCGTATGCTTAAAAAAATCTTCCGTTGGATCCCCACCTAAACAAGAAAGACGGTCACCCACGCACTAGTCACTAGCCGACTGGACTATGGAAACACCCTCTACGCCGAAACCACAGCCAAATTACAGAAAAAACTCCAACACGTCCAAAATGCATCAGCCAGACTCATACTGGACATCCCTCGCCAAGCTCACATTACCGGCCACCTGAAAGACCTCCACTGGCTCCCCGTCAACAAGAGAATAACGTTCCGTCTCCTCACCCACGCACACAAGGCCCTTTACAAACTAGGACCCGACTGCCTCAACACACGACTGTCCTTCTACACACCCACCCGCCAACTAAGATCTTCCAACCAAGCGCTCGCCACAGTTCAGCGCATCCACAGATCCACCATGGGAGGAAGATCTTTCTCCTACCTGGCGGACAAGACCTGGAATTCTCTCCCCACCCACCTCCGCCTCACACAAAACCACTTTTCTTTCAGAAAGGAACTTAAAACCTGGCTATTCGATAAATAACAATCCCCCTCCCAAAAGCGCCTTGAGACCCTCTGGGTGAGTAGTGCGCTATACAAATTCCTGAACTTGAACTCCTGAGCAGCGGGTTCGGGATATTCAGGCTCTGATTCCGATCTTTCAGCCTTTATCCTGAGTTTCTGTCAGGCTGACGCTGCGGCTCCTGGGGGTGATGGCCTCCTGCATCCTGCTGGTACATCACGCCAGGTGGCGGATGGGGGCTCTGCAGTGGGACCTAAAGTTCCAGTGGGCACAGCATCAGGGCAACCTGTCCGACCACGTCCTGATCTCGGAGGGCACTGCAAGACATTTGCAGTGGTGACTCACCGACAGCGATTGGGTCAGTGGCAGATCCCTCTCCCTACCCCAACCGGAGCACACAGTGGTGAAAGATGCGTCTGTCCTGGGATTGGGGGGGGCCACATGGGAGAGGCGGATATCAGAAGCCTCTGGTCTTCGGCGGAGTCCTGGCTCCGTATCAACCTTCTGGAGCTGCGGGCGATCCTACTTGCACTGAAGGCAGTCCTTCCCTCTGTCCGGGGAAGTGTAGTGCAGGTGTTCACTGACAACACTACCGCCATATGGTACTGCAACAAACAGGGCAGGGTGGGGTCGTGGACCCTTTGTCAGGAGGCTCTGCGCCTCTGGACATGGCTGGAACACCAGGGCGTCACCCTGGTGGTTCAACACCTGGCAGGTTCCCTGAACGGCAGGGCGGACGAACTCAGCCGCCAGTGCATGATGGATCATGAATGGCGTCTGAACTCTGACGTGGCAAAAGGTCTCTTTCAGCAGTGGGGAGAGCCTTGGTTGGATCTATTCGCCAACGAAGAGAACGCGCAATGTCATAAGTTCTGCGCGTTGGAATTTCCAAGGCAGCACTCGCTCAGCGACGCTTTGCGTCGCAAGTGGAGCTGCGGTCTGTTGTACGCCTTTCTGCCTATACCATTTCTGCCCAGAGTGCTCAAGAAGATCAGACGCGACCGGGCCCAAGTCATTGCTGTGGCTCCGGACTGGGCGCGAAGATACTGGTATCTCGAGCTACTCAGTATGTCAGTCGATCCCTGGATTCGTCTGCCTCTTCAGGAGGACCTTCTGTTGCAGCAACAGGGGACGGTCCTCCACCCGAACCTGTCCACCAACATGCGTGGAGATTGAGCGGGGACCGTTGAGGCCATTTGACTTGCCTCCTGAAGTCTGTGATGTAATTCTGGCAGCCAGGCGTCCCTCCACAAAAGCGGTAAACGCCTGCAGGTGGAACAAATTTGTGGCATGGTGCACAGCAAAGGCTGTGGATCCACTTTCTGCCCCTCTTTCAGAGGTTCTCCTATTACTTCTTTCTCTTGCCCAGCAGGGCTCTGCACTGGGCACTATCAAAGGCTATCTCTCGCCATTTCAGCCTTCTTAAGGCTTCCTGATCAGCCTTCTCTTTTCAAGTCCCCTGTTGTAAATAGGTTTTTGAAAGGCATCACACACGTTCCCTCCTGTTCCTTTTGTGATGCCTCAGTGGGACTTGAACTTAGTACTTACTTATCTGATGTGGGTTACCTTTGAGCCACTTCATAATTGTCCTCTTTGTCTTCTGACTCTTAAAACTGCTTTCCTAGTTGCCATCACCTCTGCCAGAAGAGTAAGTGAGATCCAGGCTCTATCTTCTAAGCCTCCTTTCCTCTCTGTCCATCCGGACAAAGTTGTTCTGAGGACTCGTCCTTCATTCCTGCCCAAGGTGGTTACAGCCTTTCACATCGGGCAGTTCATCACCTTGCCCACCTTCTTTCCGCCTCCGCATCCCTCGAAAGAGGAAGAGAGGCTTCACCGTCTGGACCCAAAAGTGCGCTCTCTTTTTATCTAGACTGCACACGCCAGTTCTGAGTGGACTACCAGCTCTTTGTTGGTTACGTGGACGCTAAGAAGGGACAGGCGGTGAACAAGTGGACCATCTCTTGGTGGGTCGTTTTGTGCATCAAGGTCTGTTATTACTTGGCAAAAAAAGAGCTTCCTGTGGGGCTGCATGCCCATTCCACTCGGGCCACTGCGGCTACTACTGCCCTGGGTAGGAGTTCCTTTGCAGGACATCTGTTAGGCATCTACGTTGTCCTCGCTGCACACGTTCGCTAAGCACTACTGCCTGGAGAGCCAAGTCCGGAGAGATGGCTTTTTCAGCCGTTCCCTTCTCCAGGACTTCCTGGTGTGATCTAGGTTCACAGACCCACCTCTGGGGTTGGTATTGCTGGGGTATCTATTCTAAGGTAAGGAATCTAACACTAACGTGTTTCTTTCAGATGCACAAGTTACTTATCTTCGGTAAAAATATATCTGTAAGAAACATCTGAAAGAGACACGTTAGTGATAGATTCCTTACCTTAGAATATCCCCAGGCGTCAGACTGGATCCGGAAATTTTTGCGTAGCAATACCCCTGCACGCTGGTAGGCGTCGTCTGCGGCTCCGCGTCCGTCGTCGGCGTCGTGAGCGCCGGGATGACGTCATCGGAGTATATAGACGGCGCCCATGCGCGCTGACGTCAGTTCTTCTTTTTTCCGCGCCAGCTAGCGCAGATCCGGAAGAAGCTCTACCCCCAGTCACTTTTTGACTGAAAACTTTTTTGATCTTTTTGATCCTCTACTTAGTCGATTCTCGACTATCGGTGCCAGGGATGCCCGGGTTCAAGCCTTGCTCGAGGTGCGGCCGACTCATGTCGGTCACGGACCCCCATCGCCGGTGCCTGAAGTGCTTAGGCCTCGACCACGACGATCGAACCTGTGACGACTGCCGGGCCCTGACGTCGAAGGCTAGGCGGGAGCGGTCCCGCAAGCGTCTCGAGCTGAGGCAGTCGGCCCCACGCCGCTCCAGGTCCCGGTCCCGGTCCCACGGGAGGTCGAGGGACAGGTCGCGAGGTCGGAGTCATCGACGTTCCGGGAGTGGTCACCGATCGTCTGGTTCCAAGTCCTCAGGTAAGAGGCATGAGAGGTCGGAGCGACACCATCGGTCCTCCGACCCGCCCCGTCGCTCGCACGATGCGACCGGGGATTCGGGCGACACCGCCCACGCGGCTCCGCGGGAGTCGCAAGCGTCGCCGCCTGCCCCACACCTTCGGGTCCCTGGGCACGGCGCGTCGCAGGAGGAGGTCGAGAGGTACCTCATGGCCATGAGGGCCCTCCCTCCTCAGTCGGTTCCCGTGGCGCCTTCGGGCCGATCGGCTCCGTCTGGAGGTCCTTCCGGGTCGGGCGCTTCGGCCCCGACGACGTCGGGTGCTTCGGCCCCGGCGCCGCTGGCGACTTCGGTCCCGGCGCCGCGCGACCTCGCTGGATCCGGCTCCGGATCCGGGACCTCGCCGGTCGACCCTGCGACCTCACCGGCGACGTCCCTTCAGGTGTCGTCCCCGGCAGCCGTAGTGGTTGCCGACCCCAATGCTTCCTACGGTCCGCCTCAGGCGTCGGAGGGGCGCCGCTGGGCGCCGATTCCGTCGGCCGTCGGAGAATTCTATCTCCACGAGGAGGCCCTGGCTGTTCATCCTGGTCTCCAGGAGCTGGGTGACGAGGAGCAGTGGGAGGGGTCCGAGGACCCTCTGGCACGTGATTGCCAGTCTCATCAGGACTGGACATATGAGCTTGGGGAGGCCAGTGGTATTGACACATCGCCAGACACTGGATTTACGTCGCCCCCGACTGTGGCTTCGGAGGCGGGTTCTGCTTACAGTGTAGTGTTGACGAAGGCAGCTAAGGCCCTAAACCTTGAGCTCCCCGTCGCGGCCGTGAGGACTAATCTCCTCACTGAGGTACTCAAACAGCAGTCCGGCTCCGCGGAGCCACTTCTGCCGTTCAATGAGGCCTTGTGTGACGTTCTGCTGGGCACTTGGTCCAAGCCCGCCACAGGTCCCCCTGTGGATAGGAACGTGGCCAGACGCTACCGCCCGGCACCGGGCGACCCTTGCTTTTTATCCACCCACCCCACCCCCGAGAGCCTGGTCATCCAGGCCTCCAACTCCCAGTCCGCATTCCCGTCGGCCCCGCCCGACAGGGAATCCAAGAGATTTGAGCAGTTCGGGAAGAAGGTCTTCTCGTCTGTGAGCCTAGGGCTCCGGTCAGTGAACACCAACTGTCTCTTGGGCCGCTACACCCACACTCTGTGGGACACGGTTGCGGAGGTGCTGCCACAATGCTCTGAGGAGGTCAGGGCTAAACTCAGCCAAACCCTTGCGGACGGCCGAGATGCGGCACGCTTTTCCATCCGGTGTGGGCTGGATACCACGGACTCACTGGGCAGGGCGATGGCAACGACGGTGGCGGTTCGACGCCACGCCTGGTTGAGGTCCGCCAATTTCTCGGCCGATGTCCAGGCCACTCTCCTGGACATGCCGTTTGATGGCCGTCGCCTCTTCGGCGACAAGGCAGACCATGCGCTGGAACGTTTTAAGGACTCCAGGGCCACGGCCAAGTCCTTGGGCCTTGCGGCCCCACGCCAGCAATCGGGTGCCTTTCGCTCCTTTCGTGGCCACGGAAGGGGCGCCCCACCACGGACCGTCAGCCACGCGCCGCAGAATGTTCAGCAACGCGGTGGCGGCCGTGGGAACCGCCGTGGCGGTGGTCGGGGCCAGCGGCGAGGCCAGTCCACACCTCCCTCAGCAGCCCCCGCCTCAAAACCTTCCTAGTCCGAGTTTTCAGGCCCATGTGACGCCTGTGGGAGGCAGGGTTCGCCATCACCTCTCCCACTGGCATACAGTCACTTCGGACAGGTGGGTGCTGCAAATTGTCCGAAGGGGTTTCTCCCTCCCCTTCGAGTCTTCCCCTCCATCCATGCCACCTCAATGCCACCGTGTGTCGGGGGATCACTTGCGACTTCTGCAAGAGGAAGTTTCGGCCCTCTTGGCCAAGAGGGCCATCGAGCGCGTTCCTGGGCCAGAAGTAGGACGTGGCTGTTACTCCCACTACTTTCTGGTACCCAAGAAGGTCAAAGGGGGCCTACGCCCTATCTTGGATCTGCGGAACGTCAACGGCTTCCTCCGTACGGAGAAGTTCAAGATGCTCACTTTGGCTCAGGTCCTGGCTGCCCTGGACCCAGGAGACTGGATGGTAGCGTTGGACTTGCAGGACGCCTATTTCCACATCCCCGTCCTGCCGGCCCACCGGCGTTACCTACGGTTCACGGTAGGCCACGAGCACTTTCAGTTTACCGTGCTCCCCTTCGGCCTTACCAGCGCCCCACGGGTGTTCACGAAGGTGATGGCGGTGGTCGCAGCCCATCTGCGCAGGCAAGGGGTGTCAGTCTTCCCCTACCTCGACGACTGGTTGTTGAAGGCGGGCTCGCCCCAGACAGTCGTCAGCCACCTCCAGACTACGGCCGACCTCCTGCACTTGCTGGGGTTCTCCATCAATGTGCCGAAGTCACACCTGTGTCCCTCTCAGAAGCTCCTTTTCATCGGAGCGGTTCTCGACTCGGCGCAGTTTCGGGTTTACCCACCCGAGCAGCGGGTTCGGGATATTCAGGCTCTGATTCCTATCTTCGGGCCGTTATCCCGGGTCTCGGTCAATTTGACGCTGCGGCTTCTGGGACTGATGGCCTCCTGCATCCTTCTGGTGCGTCACGCCAGGTGGCGGATGCGGGCTCTGCAGTGGGACCTGAAGTTTCAGTGGGCCCAGCATCAGGGCAACCTGTCCGATCATGTCCTGATCTCGGAGGGCACTGCGAAACAACTGCAGTGGTGGCTCACGGACCGCGACTGGGTCAGTGGCAGACCCCTCTCTCTACCCCAGCCGGAGCACGTAGTTGTGACGGACGCGTCCCTCCAGGGCTGGGGAGGCCACATGGGAGAGGCGGAGATCAGAGGCCTCTGGTCTCCGGCGGAGTCCCGGCTCCACATCAACCTTCTGGAGCTGCGGGCGATTCGTCTTGCACTGAAGGCATTCCTCCCCTCTGTCAGGGGGAGCGTGGTGCAAGTGTTCACCGACAACACCACCGCCATGTGGTACTGCAACAAACAGGGCGGTGTGGGGTCGTGGACCCTTTGCCAGGAGGCTCTGCGCCTCTGGCAGTGGCTGGAACATCAGGGCGTGACTCTGGTGGTTCAACACCTGGCAGGTTCTCTGAATGCCAGGGCGGACGAACTCAGCCGCCGGTGCATGATGGATCACGAATGGCGTCTGAACTCGGACGTGGCGCAAGGTCTCTTTCGACAGTGGGGAGAGCCTTGGTTAGATCTATTCGCCACAGAAGAGAACGCGCAATGTCAGCAGTTCTGCGCGTTGGAGTTTCCAAGGCGGCACTCGCTCGGAGACGCTTTTCGTCGCGAGTGGAGCTGCGGCCTGTTGTACGCCTTTCCGCCTATACCACTTCTGCCCAGAGTGCTGAAGAAGATCAAGCGCGACCGGGCCCAAGTTATCCTTGTGGCTCCGGACTGGGCTCGAAGATACTGGTATCCCGAGCTACTCAGCATGTCAGTCGATCCCCCGATTCGTCTGCCTCTTCGGGAGGACCTTCTGTCGCAGCAGCAGGGGACGGTCCTGCACCCGAACCTGTCCAGTCTCCACCTACAAGCTTGGAGATTGAGCGGCGGCAGTTGAGGCCATTTGACTTGCCTCCCGAAGTCTGTGACATCATTCTGGCAGCCAGGCGTCCCTCCACTAAGTCGGTATACGCCTGCCGGTGGAATAGATTTGTGGCATGGTGCGCAGCAAAGGCTGTGGATCCCCTCTCTGCACCCCTTTCGGAAGTGCTGCTCTTTCTTCTTTCCCTTGCCCAGCAGGGCTCTGCTCTGGGCACTCTTAAAGGGTACCTCTCTGCTCTTTCAGCCTTCTTGAGGCTACCTGATCAGCCTTCTTTGTTCAAGTCCCCTATAGTGAGTAGATTTCTGAAGGGCATCACACACATGTTCCCTCCTGTTCCCTTCGTGATGCCCCAGTGGGACTTGAACCTTGTTCTCACCTATCTGATGTGTGCTCCCTTTGAGCCACTTCATAACTGTCCTCTTCGTCTCCTTACGCTGAAGACGGCCTTCCTGGTTGCCATCACCTCTGCCAGGAGGGTGAGTGAGCTCCAGGCTCTTTCTTCTTCTCCGCCTTTCCTGTCTGTTCATCCTGATAAGGTGGTGTTGCGTACACGACCTTCCTTTCTGCCCAAGGTTGTCACGGCCTTCCACATCGGGCAGTCCATCACCTTGCCCACCTTCTTTCCGCCTCCGCATCCCTCGAAAGAGGAAGAGAGGCTCCACCGTCTGGATCCAAAACGTGCGCTCTCCTACTACCTGGACCGCACTCGCCAATTCCGGGTGGATGACCAACTCTTCGTTGGTTACGTGGGCGCGAAGAAGGGAAAGGCTGTACACAAGAGGACCATCTCCAGGTGGATCATCTTGTGCATCCAAGCATGCTACTCCATGGCGAGGAAGGAGCCCCCGGCTGGATTGCGGGCTCACTCCACTCGGGCCACGGCAACGACAACTGCCCTGGGCCGCGGTGTCCCCCCGCAGGACATCTGTCAGGCAGTCACGTGGGCCTCGCTGCACACGTTCGCAAGACACTACTGCCTGGACAGTCAAGTCCGGAGGGATGGCTTCTTTGGCCGTTCCGTCCTCCAGGACTTTCTGGTGTGATATTGGTTCGCTGACCCACCACCGGGGTTGGTATTGCTGGGGTATCTATTCTAAGGTAAGGAATCTATCACTAACGTGTCTCTTTCAGATGCACAAGTTACTACTTGTGTAACGATATATCTGTAAGAGACATTAGTTAGTGATAGATTCCTTACCGCCCTCCCATCCTCCCCGTTCTGCGAACCGATATTTAGGGTTAAGGTCATCCCCTTTCAGGGCCCTAGTTTCAATGGCACCAGTGTTAGTTCTATCATGGCTCTGCGTATCTGGCGCGGAAAAGCTGTGTTATCAGAACTGACGTCAGCGCGCATGGGCGCCGTCTATATACTCCGATGACGTCATCCCGGCGCTCACGACGCCGACGACGGACGCGGAGCCGCAGACGACGCCTACCAGCGCGCAGGGGTATTGCTACGCAAAAATTTCCGGATCCAGTCTGACGCCTGGGGATATTCTAAGGTAAGGAATCTATCACTAACTAATGTCTCTTACAGATATATCGTTACACAAGTAGTAACTTGTGCATTAGTTAGTGTTAGATTCCTTACCACCCCACCCATCCTCCCCGTTCTGCGAACCGATTTCTAGGGTTAAGGTATCTCCCTTTAAGGGCCCTTTAAGGGCCCTAGTTTCATGGCACCAGTGTCGGTTCATTAATCCGACAATGTCATCCCGGCGATCACGAAGCCGACGACGGACCCTCGACTTCCTCCTCTAGTGGCGCAGACCCGACTGCCGGATCTCGAGGAGCTTGCGGGACCGCTCCCACCTAGCTTTTGACGTCAAGGCCCAGCAGTCGGGGCAAGACGTGTTGTCGTGGTCGGCCCCTAGGCAGTAGAGACACCGGCAATGGGGGTCGGTAACCGACATCAGTAGGTGACAGGCGTCACACGGCTTGAAACAGGGCATCCCTACTGGCACCAGGAGTCGAAGTGGACTCAAAAAGAGATAGTCAAAAAGACCAAAAAGTTAGTCAAAATGTGACCGCGGGTACTAGCTCTTCCCGGATCAGCGCTTGCTGGCCCGGAAAAAAAGAAGACCTGACGTCAGCGCGCGAGGGCGGCGTCTAAGTACTCCAATGTCATCCCGGCGAGCACGACGCCGACAACGGACGCGGAGCCGCAGACGACGCCTACCGACGCGCAGGTGTACTGCTACGCAAAACTTTCCGGATCCAGTCTTGACGCCTGGGGATATTCTAAGGTAAGGAATCTTAACGCGAACTAATGTTTCTTACAGATATATCATTACCGAAGGTAAGTAACTTGTGCATCAGGACAAATGAGACTCTTGGGGTGGTTGATTTCAGGAGAGTATGGCAAGTGTCAGGACTATCTACGCACGCTTTAGAGCTCATCTGTGGTTCATGGGCTCCGTGACCAACCAATGCCTATGGGGCTGCATGGCGAAGCTGGTGTGATTGGGGTGTTGAGAGGAACTTGGATCCCGTTTCGGCTGTTGTAGTGGAGGTTGTGAATTATTTGTCTAGCTTGTTTAGAAGGGGACTTGCCTACAGCTCAGTGAATTTGAGCAGGTCCGCAATTTCAGCTGGCCATGCGCTGGTTGGTTAAAAGAGTTGTTAGGAGTTGCCTCCAAGAGCGAAGTACTCTTTCCTGTGGGATGTGTCGGTCGTCTTGAAGAAAGTGGAGAGTTGGGGGCCAAATTCTTGTTTGAGTTTGAGGATGTGGTCTTGGAAGTTAGCTATGCTTTGGTTTTTGGTTTCTTTTAGAAGGGTATCAGATATTAGAGCGTTAGAGGTGACGTCACAGAGTTATCCGCCAGAAGGGATGTGTTTTGACCTAAGGAGGAGAACTAAGACTATGTGTAGGACGATATTTTATCCGAGTTTGGAAGGTCATAGTAACCTGTGTGGGGTTAGTTGTTTAAATGATTATGAGAGAAGAACGCTGGTTTTGGGAGAGTGTGGTTGTTCACAACTTCTGATTTCTTTTAGGAAACCATTTAGAGCAGTTTCAGCACCAACTTTAGCAAGGTGGGCCAAGGAGGTGACGAAGTCAGGGGTTGACCACCAGACATGTTTCTGGACCCCTGGGTCGAGAGCCTGCTGCTCTCGGGGGGTCTGAAACAATGCACGTCCTGGGACGAGGCGCCAAGCCTTCTCCTCCAGGATGGGCAGGGCCAACGAGGGGGAAGCTTCAATGGCTTGCCGCTTTTGTGAGCTTCCCCAGGCCTCTGGCGAGTAGCCACTCAAACTGGTCACATCTGGCGAGTAGCCACTCAAACTGGTCACTAGTGTTAGGTTGCTTGACAAGCAAGTCAACAATACCCAACACTGTGTAAAATAAGTGTGGATTTATAAAACAAATAGGAAAACTACTGGCATATGGTAATTCCAAGGTAAAGGCAATCAATACAAAGCACACAAAGATTTATGGCCCAGATGTATCAATATTGGATTTCGTGATTCCATAATAGCTAATTTTACCAATTCGCTATTATGGAATCGCAAAATGCAATAATAATTGCGATTCCTACATATTCCGCAAATAAGGAATGGCTTCCTAAAGGCCCATTGGAATGAATGGGAATTGCATGCGCAATTTGCTAGTACCCAACAGGTACTCGCAAATTGCGCATACAATTTCAAGGGTGCCAAATAGACACCCTGTTGCCTCCCTGGAATATGCATGTGTGCACATAGATGCCCCCAGGGCATGTATGTAGGCCACATGGCACCTTGAAAAATGGGGGGAAAGTTGCATTTTTCATGGAATTCGCATATTAACACCAACTTGCAGTTGGTGGTAATTTGCGATTCCTTAAAGGTAGGTCGCAATTTTTTTGGCTTCCTGAATTTTATTTCAGGAATCTCAAATTGCGATTCCTTAAAAGCATTTGCAAAATAGGGAATGGCAATTTTTGCCATTCCCTTTTTTGCGTATGCCTTTTGGGATGATACATCCCAAAAGGCTTTTTCCCATTTGCAATTAGGCCTATTCTGCTAATCAGCCCATTTGTGAACGGGAAAAAGCTTGATACATCTGGTCCTATATACTGTAAAACAATAGCACTCACTTGCTAAAGATATCTAGACTCACCAGCACCTACTCGACACAAACACAGCAAGCACCAACGATATCTCACTAGTAAAGAAAAACAAAAGAATCTTGCACACAAGAAAACAAAATACCCATTGTGCACAAATACAAGGAACATTTCACACACATACAAACAGAAGCTAAATGGGCTGCTATTATTACAGCATTTCCCAAAAACACATTCATTGATACTCATTTGGAGTAAACACTATAAAAAAAGTTTGCAAAAACTTGCTACTACACAAACTGTAGATCTATCAGTGCCGAAACCACAACCACGAGGAAAACAAAAGCTTAGGAAAAAAACATTATGATCACCAGTGATTTATTTATTTATTTATTTTGTTTAAATCTTTTTATTAGGGTTTTACTTGTCAGATTCCCATGTGGGACGTTAGACAAGTCACAGGTCAATCATCACATATGTAATTGTTACACATCACCTACAATTGTAGTACATCATCATCATTTAGGTTCTATTCCTCCAAGAATGGTTACATATCATCTGTCATGGGTCTGTTACTAGGTCGTCTCGCTACATGATGGTGTGTCTTGCTGTGTCTGGTCCCTTGGGCTATATGACGGAGATGACTGGTGTAGCTTCCTCCCCTCTGTCTGTGTATGTTACCCCTTGCTATGTGGTCAATCATTAGTACTCTGTAAATAAGTGGGCTTCAGAAACCGCCGACTGGAACTTAACTGAAAACCGTGGGAAGAAACGTCTACCAAAAGAGAGGGGAGGGGGAGTACGAGGGGTGGGCGAGGACAAGTGGCTGTGGCGGGCGGCGTGTGAGCCGGTTACTGGCCTGAGGGGTGGGGTCGGGTATAACCCGGGGGGGGGAAAGGATCGATCCGTCGTGGGGGCAGATGATAGTCTCAGTGGTACTTGCTGCCTATTCTATTCTATCCTTTCACCGGAGGCATCACTCGGTCGATATTGAGATCTGTGAACTGGGGTGTTGAGAAGGGTTGCGGGGTGGGGGTTGTCTCGGCTCAGGTGTCTCCTCTGCTGTCTCTTGTTTAAATTGTGTTAATAATTGCGCCCATTCCATAGAGATTGGGTGTTTGCGTGTGCCTTTCACCTCTTATTCCGGTGCCCCCCTTTCGTTCACCGCTCCTATCCAAGCCACTTCTGGGGGTCCAGTAGGGGCTCTTCAGTGCATGGCTATTTTATTTTTTTTTGCTAGGAGGATAGCTAGGGATGTGAATCGCCACTGGAGTTTTTCACACTTTTTTTTCTAGTAGATTCCTAAGGCGCACACCTTCCATGTGGTAATGTGTAACAGGTTTACTATTGTTTGGAGTGTGTGATGTATTTTGTCCCAGTATTGTTGCAGGGATGGGCAGTCCCAGAAAATGTGTCTGAAGTTCGCTCCTAGTGTCTGATATCTGGGGCATTTGAATTGTGTGTCTGGATAGTACTGGTGCAGTTTATCTGGTATGAGGTATGTACGCTGTAGGATATTAAACTGTATGTTTTTGAAACGTGCATTTCTGGAAACCTGTTTAGGGTATTCCAAGGCCTGGGTCCACTCTTTGTCATGAAAGGCTCGACCCAGGTCGTCCTCCCACGACTGTCTCAATCCGTCCAGGGAGACGTCAGTCAATTCCCGGATTGCTTTGTAGTGACATGTTATTAGGTGTCTGCCTGCCCCCATTCGTAGAATCGTGTGTGTAGGAGAGTAGGGTCTGCAATCCTATGATCACGCCAGATTTTTGCTTTTTGCTTCACTGGTTTACGACTTCCCTGGCTGTGGGCCTGCTAATCAGACCCACAGCCTAGCTGTTCTCTCACTAAATTGACACGTGTACCTTAGGTGCATTTACCAATTGGTACTGGGCCACCTTATCAGACCCTGTAACTCAGGGCTTAGGTGTACCCAGGGCCTACCAGGGGCTGCAGCATCTATTATGCCACCCCTGGCTGGCCATCTAAATCTGACACAATTGGCTGCACGACAGCTGGGGCAAAGTGGTGTAATCACCCTTTGCTTTAGATATAGTATTCCTATATCTAACCCTAAAATGGACACATATATTCCTATCAGTCACTCCTATGGCAGGCCTTAACAATCCTGAAGGCAGAGTGCTTGGAATTATGTGAGATGGTGCTCTGGCATGAGCTGAGCCCGTTTGCAGCTTGCGGAACCAAGTCCTACTAGCTGTTCCATGATAACGCATACCATATACTCTTAAGTGCATTATAATCCTCGCGGTTATTTGCCAACTTTGGTATCGCTTTATCAAAACATGTCGAGTAAGGTGTCATACGAATTGGAATACTAACCCCTCGCCAATTCTGGCGACGGGGTTAGCATTCCACCCTTCTAGAGGGACACGACATGTATGTAACTGTGAACCCCGGTTAAAGTTAACTCAAGCCTCAGCATCACAAAATGGATGCTGCCACCACAGACACAAGTCTGACCTCCTGTTGCTGGGAGTCCTTCCAGCGAGGAGAGCTTGGACAAAGGGTTTCCTGTCAGGGGCGGTGCTAGCACCATCCCAGACAGGGTTTTGTGTATCCCAGGTAGGCAGGGCTTTAGAGGAAGGTGACTGCAAGTGGCACCCCGGTGCTCACTGTGCATATGCCGGCTTGAACCAGTTCCAGGGGCACACCAGCCCCTGAGCTGGGGAAAGTCCGGACAGGGGAGAGGGGTGTAACCACCCCCCTTCCTGGTCCCACCCATGGGCAGGACCTAGTCGCGTACCAGCCCCTTTTTTTAGAATAAAGGTAGGAGCGGGGACCCTTCCAAATTAGATCATCTTTGAATCCTGAAACTACTTTCCACGAAAGGAACTCAAGACTTCTTCTCAAGATTTCTCCCTTGTGACTAAGGAGTAGTCACCCTGCAGCAGCAGGCACCAACTAAGTATCTTGCGGTTTGCTGAAATGTCCTTCCTCCGGAACTAGACTGACCAGCACGACGAGACCCGGACTCCCTGCCCTCTCTGACCTCAACCTGCCTCTACAGCACAGCTGAGAACCGTGGGTGCGACGAGACCAGAGGACCCGGCGATCATCAGAACCAGCATGACACTGAACCAGCACGACCACCGAGGGACCCTCGAGTGGGTGCAATGGGGTACGAGAAGCCCCAACCCCAAGCAGCGCGAGCACCGAAGTCCAGCCCCCCAGCATCCACCAGATATGCGTGGGGCCCTTTTGCTCCTGGGTTGCTGCTACGTTGTCCGGTCACTTGCCCGTTGGCTAGTGACCCTCCAGACGACATCCTACGTTTGTTTCACCTCTGGTCTAGCTCCTCTAGACTGGCCCTAGTCTCCTCCTGAAGGAGACCCTCCTCGGACCCTCCTGGTCCACTCAAGACGCCATTTTGTGTCGCCACGTGGGCTTGCCGTAGCCAAGGCTTGTTGCCTCCTTCACCGGATCCAGCATCGCCAGCAGCAGACATCCGACGTGGGGCAGCTCGCAGACCTCCAGCCTGGTAGACATCAGCGCCCTGGTCCGTGCAGCAGCAGAATCCAGTGTCACCTCTTCGCCTGGCTGAGTGACCTCGTCCGGTGCCATCCTGGTGCCCACCTAATCACTGGCTAGTGATTCAGAACTTGGTTCCCTCTGCTTACAGGTATCCTTCTTCACTGATCCAGTCCTCGGATCAGCCCGGAACATCTTCACTGGTCGCCTGCCAGCAACTTCCACTTCAGGCTCCTGGTTCGTCAACGAGGATTCCCGACGACACTTGAACCCTATGCAGCCGCAGCCCCTGAGCTAGGTAAACCGAGTACCACGGTGCTCCAGCGTAGATCCACTCTCTAAGTGTCTAGATCCACTTTCGTTTTTGACCTACCTAGTCGGGTTCGCCCGAGAACACTAACTTTGCAATTACTAGCATCCATAGACTTTGTCCCGCATTGCGCCTGAGAGTTCCCACTCTGCACACGACGTCCCTAGGCCTCCTGCTTCTAATCTAAGGGTTCAGCATTGTAGGCCCAGCGGTTCTAAAGCCTCTGAGAGTAGTACTTACCTGCTAGTAATTTCGCATTCCACTTTTGTAGTATATGATTTTTCGTGCCCCTCGGGCATTTGTGTAAATTGTGCGACTTTCAGTATTTCTTTAAGAGTTTTGTATTGTGCTTAGCGCCCTGTCCTCATAAAGAGTCCAAGTTGTTGTGTTATAAATAAATATCCTTTTATTTTCATAACAACTTGTGTGGTGTCCTTTCACTTGGTGTTCAAGGGGTATATGTGATGGTATAACAGCTGGCTTAACACGCCCTCTAGAGTTTAGCCTAAAGACTGCTCTTGTCCATGCTACTAGGATAGCTGGTCTATAAGGTTGACTTACAACCAATAATCAATAAGGGTCGTTTGGTATGCTACATAGTGATCACTAGAATAGTAAGCACTGCATATCAGGCCAACTTCTCACAGTGTGCAGCACCGGGTATGTTGGGGGTTCCCCATCTCATAGGTCCCAATATTGGCGACCGCTATCCAAGAGTTGCCTATGTGTTAAGAATTGCCCCTGCGGGAGGTCGTACCATTCGACCAGCTGCTCATATGTTTTCAGCTGCCCCTCGTGGAACAGAGCTTCTGCTTCTGTCACATCGTGATCGGTCCATACCTGCAGGCTCTCACGGTATAATATTCTTCCTTTCGGGGGAATCCCACCAAGGGAAGCAGTGGGGAGTATAGCGGTTGCCCCTTTGACATTCTGTGCACTCGCATCATGCCTTTGCGGGCTATGGTAATCTGTATCGGGTGTGTGCGGACCAGCTTGGTGCCCGGTAAGAGCATTCTTCTGATGGCGGGAAGGGGTAGCCTACCAGTCTCGATGATCGTTTCTCCTATATTTTTCTCTGCTGTCCAGTGAGACAACCACTGAAGTTGCACGTCGAGAAAGTATGATTCAAAGGACGGGGCTCCTAAACCTCTGCATGTTGTAGGCAGATTTACTGTGTGCAGTGCTACTCTGTCGACCATCCCCCATATCAGCGTTGTGAGCAGCATGTCCCAAGTCTCGGAAGAAAGACCTAGATGGGATCACTGGAAGACCATCAGTGTGGGGCCGATATTTATTTTCCGAAGGACTGCAAAGAGATGGGGCCATGTCAGATTATCGAACGCCTTTTCGAGATCGAGGATCAGGCACGCCGCTCGTGGGAATCTGTCCTTTACCCTGTCCTGTACGTGAAACAGCCTACGCAAATTATGCGAGGTGTTGCGTCGTGGCACGAAGCCGTATTGGTCAGGATGCCCCAAGGCTGGGAGAATTTGCCTATAGCGATCGGCCAACAACTTTCCCAGGATCTTGCAGTCTGCGTTCAGAAGTGTAATCGGCCTGTAAGAAGCCGGGAGTGTGGGGTCTCTGTGGGATTTCGGGAATGTCACCACCATTGATTTGCGGAACGACTCTGGTAGTATACCTCTGATCTGAAAGAGACACGTTAGTGATAGATTCCTTACCTTAGAATATCCCCAGGCGTCAGACTGGATCCGGAAACTTTTGCGTAGCAATACCCCTGCGCGCCGGTAGGCGTCGTCTGCGGCTCCGCGTCCGTCGTCGGCGTCGTGAGCGCCGGGATGACGTCGTCGGAGTACTTAGACGGCGCCCATGCGCGCTGACGTCAGTTCTTCTTTTTTCCGCGCCAGCTAGCGCAGATCCGGAAGAAGCTCTACCCCCAGTCACTTTTTGACTGAAAAATTTTGATCCTTTTTGATCTTCTCTTAGTCGACTGTCTCGACTATCGGTGCCAGGGATGCCCGGGTTCAAGCCTTGTTCGAAGTGCGGCCGACTCATGTCGGTCACGGACCCCCATCGCCGGTGCCTGAAGTGCTTAGGCCTCGACCACGACGATCGAGCCTGCGCCGACTGCCGGGCCCTGACGTCGAAGGCTAGGCGGGAGCGGTCCCGCAAGCGTCTCGAGCTGAGGCACTCGGCCCCGCGCCACTCCAGGTCCTGGTCCCACGGGAGGTTGAGGGACAGGTCGCGAGGTCGGAGTCATCGACGTTCCGGAAGTGGACACCGATCGTCTGGTTCCAAGTCCTCAGGTAAGAGGCATGAGAGGTCGGAGCGACACCATCGGTCCTCCGACCCGCCCCGACGCTCGCTCGATGCGGCCGGGGACTCTGGCGACACCGCCCACGCGGCTCCGCGGGAGTCGCAAGTGTCGCCGCCTGCCCCACACCTTCGGGTCCCTGGGCACGGCGCGTCGCAGGAGGAGGTCAAGAGGTACCTCGTGGACATGAGGGCCCTCCCTCCTCAGTCGGTTCCCGTGGCGCCTTCGGGCCGATCGGCTCCGTCTGGAGGTCCTTCCGGGTCGGGCGCTTCGGCCCCGACGACGTCGGGTGCTTCGGCCCCAGCGCCGCTGGCGACTTCGGTCCCGGCGCCGCGCGACCTCGCTGGATCCGGCTCCGGATCTGGGACCTCGCCGGTCGACCTTACGACCTCGCCGGCGCCGTCCCTTCAGGTGTCGTCCCCGGCAGCCGATGTGGTTGCCGCCCCCAATGTTTCCTACGATCCTACTCAGGAGTCGGAGGGGCGCCGCTGGGCGCCGATTCCGTCGGCCTTTGGAGACTTCTATCTCCACGAGGAGGCCCTGGCTGCTAATCCTGGTCTCCAGGAGCCAGGTGACGAGGAGCAATGGGAGGGGTCCGAGGACCCTCTGGCACGTGATTGCCAGTCACATCAGGACTGGACATATGAGCTTGGGGAGGCCAGTGGTATTGACACCTCGCCAGACACTGGATTTACGTCGCCCCCGACTGTGGCTTCGGAGGCGGGTTCTGCTTACTGCGTAGTGTTGACGAAGGCAGCTAAGGCCTTAAACCTTCAGCTCCCCGTCGCGGCCGTGAGGACTAATCTCCTCACTGAGGTCCTCAAACAGCAGTCCGGCTCCGCGGAGCCCCTCCTGCCGTTCAATGAGGCCTTGTGTGACGTTCTTCTGGGCACTTGGTCCAAGCCCGCCACAGGCCCCCCTGTGGACAGGAACGTGGCCAGACGCTACCGCCCGGCACCGGGCGACCCATGCTTTTTGTCCACCCATCCCACCCCCGAGAGCCTGGTCATCCAGGCCTCTAACTCCCAAACCGCATTCCCGTCGGCCCCGCCCGACAGGGAATCCAAGAGATATGAGCAGTTCGGGAAGAAGGTCTTCTCGTCTGTGAGCCTAGGGCTACGGTCTGTGAACACCAACTGTCTCTTGGGCCGCTACACCCACATTCTGTGGGACACGGTTGCGGAGGTGCTGCCACAATGCCCTGAGGAGGTCAGGGCTAAACTCAGCCAAACCCTTGCGGACGGCCGAGATGCGGCACGCTTTTCTATCCGGTGTGGGCTGGATACCACGGACTCACTGGGCAGGGCGATGGCAACGACGGTGGCGGTTCGACGCCACGCCTGGTTGAGGTCCGCCAACTTCTCGGCCGATGTCCAGGCCACCCTCCTGGACATGCCGTTTGATGGCCGTCGCCTCTTCGGCGACAAGGCAGACCATGCGCTGGAACGTTTCAAGGACTCCAGGGCCACGGCCAAGTCCTTGGGCCTTACGGCCCCACGCCAGCAATCGGGTGCCTTTCGCTCCTTTCGTGGCCACGGAAGGGGCGCCCCACCACGGACCGTCAGCCACGCACCGCAGAATGTTCAGCAACGCGGTGGCGGACGTGGGAACCGCCGTGGCGGTGGTCGGGGCCAGCGGCGAGGCCAGTCCACACCGCCCTCAGCAGCCCCCGCCTCAAAACCTTCCTAGTCCGAGTTTTCAGGCCCATGTGACGCCTGTGGGAGGCAGGGTTCGCCATCACCTCTCCCACTGGCATACAGTCACTTCGGACAGGTGGGTGCTGCAAATTGTCCGAAGGGGTTTCTCCCTCCCCTTCGAGTCTTCCCCTCCATCCATGCCACCTCAATACCACCGTGTGTCGGGGGATCACTTGCAACTTCTGCAAGAGGAGGTTTCGGCCCTCTTGGCCAAGAGGGCCATCGAGCGCGTTCCTGGGCCAGAAGTAGGACGTGGTTGTTACTCCCACTACTTTCTGGTACCCAAGAAGGGCAAAGGGGACCTACGCCCTATCTTGGATCTGCGGAACGTCAACGGCTTCAAGAAGCTCACTTTGGCTCAGGTCCTGGCTGCCCTGGACCCAGGAGACTGGATGGTAGCGTTGGACTTGCAGGACGCCTATTTCCACATCCCCGTCCTGCCGGCCCACCGGCGTTACCTACGGTTCATGGTAGGCCAAGAGCACTTTCAGTTTACCGTGCTCCCCTTCGGCCTTGCCAGCGCCCCACGGGTGTTCACGAAGGTGATGGCGGTGGTCGCAGCCCATCTGCGCAGGCAGGGGGTATCAGTCTTCCCCTACCTCGACGACTGGTTGTTGAAGGCGGGCTCGCCCCAGACAGTCGTCAGCCACCTCCAGACTACGGCCGACCTCCTGCACTTGCTGGGGTTCTCCATCAATGTGCCGAAGTCACACCTGTGTCCCTCTCAAAAGCTCCTCTTCATCGGAGCGGTTCTCGACTCGGCGCAGTTTCGGGTTTATCCTCCCGAACAGCAGGATATTCAGGCTCTGATTCCATTTTTTCAGCCTTTATCCCGTGTCTCGGTCAGGTTGATGCTGCGGCTTCTGAGGCTGATTGTGAGAAGTTGGCCCGATATGCAACGTTCGCTATTCTAGCGACCGCTATGTATCGTTCCAACGACCCTTATGGTGTTTGGTTGTAAGTCAACCTATAGACCAGCTATCCTAGTAGCGTGGATACGAGCAGTCTAAGGCTAAAGACTCGAGAGGGCGCGTTAAGCCAGCTGTTTACCACACATGTACCCCTTGAACACCCAGTGAAAGGACACCACACAAGTGTTATGAAAATAAACAGTATATTTATTAAGAATCACAACAGCCCTGTACTCTTTATGAGGACAGGGTACTAAGCACAAACCAAATCTCTTTAGTAAATACTTCAAGTGCACAGTTTAAAACAAGTGTCCGGGGACACGGAAAGGTTAAGGCAAGTCGGAAGCGAGGGACTCGGGACCCTAGAGTAAGGAGGCTATGCAGGCACCGAAGTGCCGAGTTACCTAGCCACGAGGGCTGCGGCTGCAAGTCTTACAGGCGTCGGGGTCTTCGCTGACGAGCCAGGAGCCGGAAGAAAAGGAGTTGCTGGCCGGCGACCAGTGATGAATAGTTCGTAGAGATCCAAGCCTGGATCGGAGATTGATGAAACCTGAAAGCAGAGGGGACCAAGTTCGTACTACTAGCCAGTAGTCAGAGGGTACCAGGAAGGCACCGGTTGGCCGTCACCTCGACCAGGTGAGTGGGCGACGCTAGGCTCTGCAGTCTCTCGGACCAGGAGGCGTTGTCGGCGACCACGGTGGAGGTGCGAGCTGTCCCACGACGGATGTCGCTGTCGGCGTCTTGAGTGGACCAGGAGGGTCCGGGGTGCTTCTCGAAAAGATGGAAGCAAGGGCCAGTCTGGAGCAACCAGACCGGCAGTGTTGATTCTCGGATGTCGTCACAGAAGGACACGAGCCAGCGGCTAGTGACCAGACAACGTGCTGAGCAGCGAGCAGAAGGGCCCCACGCAGATCGTGGAGATGCTGGGAGACTGCACTTCGGTGCTGGAGCGGCTCAGGGTCGGGGCTTCTCGGACCCCAGAGCACTCACCAGAGAGTTACCTCGATGGTCGTGCTGGTTTTTAAGAGCGTGCAGGTTCTGATGATGGCCGGTCCCTCGAGGTCTCGTCGCACCCACAGATCACAGCTGAGCTGATGACGTGGGTAGAGGTCAGAGGTGCCAGGGAAGCCGGTTCTCGTCGAGCTGGGCCGTCGGATTCCTTGAGGAAGGACTTACAGCAAACCGCAGAGTTCTTAGATGGTGCCCGCTGATGCAGGGTGACTACTCCTTAGCCACAAGGGAGAAATCTTGAGAAGAGTCTTGAAGGTCCTTTCGTAGAAAGTAGTTCTTGATTCAAAGATGATCTAATTTGGAAGGGTCCCCGCTCCGGCCTTTATCCTAAAGAAAGGGGTGGGTACATGACTAGGTCCTGCCCTAAGGGTGGGACCAGGAAGGGGGGTAGTTACACCCCTCTCCCCTGCCGGACTTTCCCCAGGCCAGGGCTGTCGCCCCTGGAACTGGTTCTAACCGGCAGATGCGTAGTGAGCACCGGGGTGCCACTCCGCAGTCACCTTCTCGCAAAAGCCCTACCTACCCAGAATACACAAACCCTGTCTGGGACGGTGCGAACACCGCCCTTGACAGGAAATTCAGGTTGATGCTGCGGCTTCTGAGGCTGATGGCCTCCTGCATCCTTCTGGTGCATCACGCCAGGTGGCGGATGCGGTCTCTGCAGTGGGACCTGAAGTTTCAGTGGGCCCAGTATCATGGCAACATGTCCGACCATGTCATGATCTCAGAGGGCACTGCGAGACAACTGCAGTGGTGGCTCACGGACCACAATTGGGTCAGCGGCAGATCCCTCTCCCTTCCCCAGCCGGAGCACGTAGTTGTGACGGACGCGTCCCTGCAGGGCTGGGGAGGCCACATGGGAGAGGCGGAGATCAGAGGCCTCTGGTCTCCGGCGGAGTCCCCGCTCCATATCAACCTTCTGGAGCTGCGGGCGATTCATCTAGCACTGAAGGCATTCCTCCCCTCTGTCCGGGGGAGTGTAGTGCAGGTGTTCACGGACAACCCCACCGCCATGTGGTACTGCAACAAACAGGGCGGTGTGGGGTCGTGGACCCTCTGCCAGGAGGCTCTGCGCCTCTGGCAGTGGCTGGCACATCAGGGCGTGACCCTGGTGGTTCAACACCTGGCAGGTTCTCTGAACGCCAGGGCAGACGAGCTCAGCCGAAGGTGCATGATGGATAACGAATGGCGTCTGAACTCGGACATGGCGCAAGACCTCTTCCTGCAGTGGGGAGAGCCTTGGTTAGATCTATTCGCCACCAAAGAGAACGCGCAATGTCATCAGTTCTGCGCGTTGGAATTTCCAAGGCGGCACTCGCTCGGGGACGCCTTTCGTTGCGAGTGGAGTTGCGGTCTGTTGTACGCCTTTCCGCCTATACCACTTCTGCCCAGAGTGCTGAAGAAAATCAAGCGCGACCGGGCCCAGGTCATCCTTGTGGCTCTGGACTGGGCGCGAAGGTACTGGTATCCCGAGCTACTCAGTATGTCAGTCGATCCCCCGATTCGTCTGCCTCTTCAGGAGAAACTTCTGTCGCAGTAGCAGGGGACGGTCCTCCACCCGAACCTGTCCAGTCTCCACCTCCATGCTTGGAGATTGAGCGGCGACAGTTGAGGCCATTTGACTTGCCTCCTGAAGTCTGTAATGTCATTCTGGCAACCAGGCGTCCCTCCACAAAGTCGGTATATGCCTGCAGATGGAACAGATTTGTGGCATGGTGCACAGCAAATTATTATTATTATTATATTTAATTTTATACAGCGCACAGCTACCCGGAGGTTTCCCGGCGCTAAATCAAAGAGAGAGAACGGGGTAGTTACAAAGGACAGACTTTAACCAACAAAAGGGTCTATAAGTTAAATAACCAGGTTTTGAGGTCTCTACGGAACCTTAGATAGCAAGATTCAGTACGTAAGGAAAGAGGTAAAGTATTCCACAAGGAAGGAGCCAAATAAGCGAATGAGCGACCGCCCATTCTGGCTCTCCTGATACGAGGCACTGGATATCTGTGTTGGGTAGAAGAACGAAGAGTGCGGGGGGGGACTATAGTGGTGAACCAGAGTGCTTAAATAGAGAGGGGCAGTACCTGACGTGATCCGGTGCATAATGCAGAGGGCTTTAAATTTAGAACGGCTTTCAATTCGAAGCCAGTGTAGAGTGCGCAAGGAGGCCGAGGTGGGAGAGGTTCTCGGGTGATTGCAGAGTAATCGAGCAGCCATGTTTTGGACCATCTGGAGTTTACGAGTCACCTCCTTACTTGCACCCAAGAGAAGAACATTCCCATAGTCCAACCGAGATGTAATTAACGCTTGGGCTACGGTTCTCTGGGTGTCATGGGGAAGCATCCATATGATCTTTTTCAGCCACTTGAGGATGGTACTACAGGTGGCCGAGACCTTGATCACATGTTGCCTCATCGACAGCTGATCATCAAATATGATGCCTAGGTTGCGAGCTGTTTTGGTTGGAACAGGTAGGGGACCCATTTGCTGTGGCCAATGATGGGGGCCCCAGAGTGTGGTGTTGTGGCCAAACAGGAGAAGCTCTGTCTTATCCCCATTTAGTTTTAATTTGTTCTTATGCATCCAACTAGCTATATTATTGAGACCAGAGAGGAGAGATGATGTGGTGGAGTGTTGGCCTGTGGAAAGAGAGTAGATGATCTGAGTATCATCAGCGTAAGAATAAATAATAAGTCCAGCTTGTTCCGCAATGGTAGCAAGGGGTCTAACATATAAGTTGAAAAATAGTGGACTCAAAATAGAGCCCTGCGGAACACCACGAGTGGAATGATGAATTTTTGAAACTGAGGAGGGGGAAAAAACTTGGAACGTGAGATCAGAAAGATAGCTGGCCAGCCAATCGAGAGCTGAGCCACTGATGCCGATGGGCTTAAAGGCAGTAAGAAGGATGGAGTGGGAAACAGTGTCGAAAGCGGCACTCAAATCCAATAGGATGAGTGCCACAGTTTCCCCTCTATCTACCTGGCATCGAATGGCCTCAGATACCCCAAGAAGAGTGGACTCGGTTGAGAAGCCAGCCCTAAAACCAGACTGAGACTGATGGAGAAAGTTGCCAGATTCAATGAGTGGTAAGCTGTTTGTTAACATGCTTTTCCAGGATTTTGGAACAGACCGGAAGGAGTGAGATGGGGCGGAAGTTAGCTGGATTATAGGGATCAGCATTGGCCTTCTTCAGTAGGGGCACAATCATTGCGTGCTTCCACGTACTCGGGACCTTGGCTTCTTTGAGTGAGGCATTGAGGAGTTCCAAAATCAAGATGAGTGCATGCGAATCAAGAGATAAGAGGATTTGAGGGGGCATGGGGTCCAAGGGGAAACCCGATTTAATACAACCCAAAATATTCTGCAGAGAAGTGATAGTGAGGGGTTCCCATGCAGTCAGCTGAGACGGGGAGAGCAAATCCCTTAGCGTGTTTGTTTCTAATTCATGCAAGGGTAAGGGCATGACCTGCTCAGCAGGGGAAGTAGTGCGAGTATGAGCTCCAAAATTAGAATAGATGGTCTCAATTTATGCAGTGAAAAATTCTGCCAGGGAGTTACATTGCATTTCGTTCAGACATGGAGCCTTGGGCAGGCAGGACGCGCCCCAGAGTTCCCGCACTGCTTTAAATAAGGCTTTAGGTCGAATTTGAGCATTAAGAATGGTTTGGTTTACATGTTCCGCCCTGGCCGTATTACAAAGAGAATGGTATTTAGTAAGAGCATCTTTGTACGCACATTTCGCCCCGGGTCGTAATCCACGCGCCATTTTCGTTCCAACTTTTTACATATAGATTTCTCCTTTTTTAATTGCTCAGTGAACCATGGGGCGGGGGAGTGATGCAGGTTGTGTTTATATTTGCGTAAGGGGACACATGCATTGACCGCGGAGGTAAGCCAATTTTGTAAAACAGTCTCCTCCTCAATGGTGGCCATGTTAATAGAAGGTCGGGTATCCTTAAGACAGGCATTCAGTTTTTTAAAATGTAGATTATTCCCGTTTCTGCCAGCTCTAGGAAGCGTGGAGTTATCAGAAGAATTCGGCCTACAGTCAATTTTTATAGAAAAACTAATTATGTAATGATCTGACCATGCAATGGTCCTGGGGGGTTTACAAGTTATTGTGTCTAAATTGGAAAAGATGGGATCTAACAAATTTCCTGCCTTATGAGTGGGGCCAGAGTTATGCAGAGAGATGTTCAGAGCTGCTAAATCCTGTATAAAGTGAGTACTGGTGAAACAGGATTTATCGCTAAGATGTAAGTTAAGGTCTCCAAGGACCATAAAATTGGTTGAGTGCAAGAGTAATGGAGCAATATGGTCAGGAAATGAAGAGGCCCAAGTACTGGCCGTGCCAGGTGAACGGTAGACAAGGATGCCCGAAAGAGTGTAATTGGGGGAGAGCAGAACTTTAAACAGGCCGGCTTCACAGTTCGGAATAGCTAGATCTGAAAGAAACACGTTAGTGTTAGATTCCTTACCTTAGAATATCCCCAGGCGTCAGTCTGGATCCGGAAACTTTTGCGTAGCAGTACCCCTGCGCGTCGGTAGGCGTCGTCTGCAGGCGTCCCCTGCGGCTCCGCGTCCGTCGTCGGCGTCGTGCGCCGTGATGACGTCGCTGGAGTACATAGACGCCGCCTCCGCGCGCTGACGTCAGTTCTTCTTTTTTCCGCGCCAGTGGACGCAGATCTGAAGAGCAGTACTCCGGTCTTTGACCAAGTTTTTCGATTGTTTTTTCTCTTATTGTGCCTGATAGGATGCCTGGGTTCAAGAATTGCGATGACTGTGAGCGCACGATGTCGGTCACGGATCATCACCGCCTCCGGTGTCTGGGCCCCGACCACGACGTGGACTCCTGTGTCGACTGCCGGGCCCTCACCAACAAGGCTAGGCGGGAGCGGTCCCGCAAGCTACTGGAGCTCCGGGTGTCGGCCCCACGTCGGGACCGGGAGCGGTCCCGGTCCGGCCGGAGGTCGAGAGAGCGTTCGAGGGAGCGGTCGCGGAGCCGCGCCGAGCGTTCCGGAAGTCGACACCACTCGTCAGGCTCGTCAGGTAGGAAGCACAAGAAGTCGGGGCGTCGTCATCGTACCCCCGACTCCCCCCGACGCTCGCGCGATGCGGCCGGGGGCTCGGGTGACCCCAACCCCGCGGCTCCGCGAGAGTCGCCGGCGCGGCCTGCCTCATACCCTCCGGTCCCTGGGCATGGCGCGACGCCTGAGGAGATCGAGGCATTCCTCATGGCCATGAGGGCGCTCGCTTCTCCGACGGGGCCTACGGTGCCTTCGGGCCCAGTGCTACCGTCTGGGGGCCCTGGCGGTTCGGGTGTCCCTGCCTCGGCGCCGTCGGGTGCTCCGGCCCCGGCGCCGCCGACGGATCCGACCCCGGCGCCGCAAGGGCCTTCGGGATCGGCGCCGGCTGGTCTTCCGGCCTCCCCGGCGCCGTTGCCATCGGGGTTACCCCCGCGCGGCGCCGGTTCTCCAGTGCCGGCTCCGGCCGGCGGTGGGGTTCCGGCGCCGGCTCCGGGCGACGCCGTCCCCTTACCTTCTCCGACGCCGGACGCGGCGCCGGACGGGCGTCGCTCGACGCCGGTCCTGGCGCCGATGGGGCCCATGAACCCCGAGGAGCCGGTCTTCATCATTGACTCCGAATACGGAGAGGATGAGGAGTACGGTGAAGGTTGGGAGGGGTCCGAGGACCCTCTGTCACGCGAGTGCCAGTATGACCCGGACTGGACAGGTGACTTGGGGGATGCCAGTGGTTTGGACGACTCTCCTAACCCTGGTTTGATCTCTCCTCCTTCCGTGGCATCGGTGGAGGGAGCTGCCTATTCTGTGGTGCTGATGAGGGCTGCCAAGGCCTTACACCTTGAGCTCCCCGTCGCGGCCGTGAGGCCTAACATCCTCACCGAGGTCTTCAAACCGCAGTCATGCCCACAGGAGCCACTGCTGCCGTTTAATGAAGCCTTGTCAGACGTTCTGTTGGGCACGTGGTCCAGGCCCGCTTCAGGTGCGCCTGTTGATCGGAACGTGGCCAGGCGCCACCGTCCTTGTCCGGACGACCCCAAGTACCTGTCTACCCACCCCACTCCTGAGAGTCTGGTGATCCAGGCCTCGACCTCCCAGTCCGCATTCCCGTCGGCCCCGCCCGACCGGGAATCCAAGAGGTATGACCAGTTTGGCAAAAAGGTCTTCTCGTCCATTAGTTTGGGCCTGCGGTCTTGCAACACCGCTTGCCTCTTGGGCCGCTACACCCACTCTGTGTGGGATACGGTCGCGGAACTGCTGCCAGAATGCCCCATGGAGGTGCGGGCAAAACTCGGTCAAGCTGTCGCTGAGGGCCGGGATGCAGCGAAATATTCAATACGGTGTGGTCTTGATACGACCGACTCGCTGGGCAGAGCTATGTCAACGACGGTGGCGATTCGTCGCCACGCCTGGCTGAGATCCGCCAATTTTTCGGCTGATGTCCAGAATACTTTGATGGACATGCCGTTTGATGGCTGTCACCTGTTCGGTGACAAGGCGGACCACGCGCTGGAACGCTTCAAGGACTCCAGGGTCACGGCCAAGTCCTTGGGTCTCTCGACCCAGCGTCAGCAAACTGGTTCGTTTCGTCCCTTTCGTGGCCAAGGAAGGGGCGCCACCACACGTGCTGCCAGCCACGCGCCGCAACAATCCTTCCAACGCGGTGGCGGCCGTGGAAACCGCCGTGGTGGCGGTCGGGGACAACGGCGGGGTCAGACCACACCTTCCCCCGCAGCATCTACCCCAAAATCCTCCTAGTCCGTGCTTTCGGCCCCATGTGACGCCAGTGGGTGGCAGGGTTCGCCATCACCACGCTCACTGGCGCACGATCACTTCGGACAGGTGGGTGCTGCAAATCGTTCGAAGGGGCTATTCCCTCCCCTTCGAGACCTCTCCTCCAGCCATGCCACCGCAGAACCACCGTGTGTCGGGGGACCACTTGACACTTCTGCAGGAGGAAGTTACGGCCCTCTTGGCCAAGGGGGCCATCGAGCGCGTTCCTGGGCCAGAAGTAGGGCGTGGTTGCTATTCCCACTACTTTCTGGTGCCCAAGAAGGACAAGGGGGGCCTACGTCCTATCTTGGATCTAAGGAACGTCAACGGCTTCCTCAGGAAGGAGAAGTTCAAGATGTTGACGTTAGCTCAGGTCTTGGCTGCTCTAGACCCACAAGACTGGATGGTAGCGTTGGACTTGCAGGACGCCTATTTTCACATCCCCGTCCTGCCGGCCCACCGGCGTTACCTGCGGTTCACGGTTGGCGTGGAGCACTTTCAGTTTATCGTGCTCCCCTTCGGCCTTACCAGCGCCCCACGGGTGTTCACAAAGGTGATGGCGGTGGTCGCAGCCCATCTGCGCAGGTTGGGGGTTTCAGTCTTCCCCTACCTAGACGATTGGTTGTTGAAGGCGGGCTCGCCCCAAACAGTCGTCCACCACCTTCAGATGACAGCAGACCTCTTGCACGACCTGGGGTTCTCCATCAACGTGCCGAAATCACACCTGTGTCCCTCTCAAAAGCTCCTTTTCATCGGAGCGGTTCTGGACTCGGCGCAGTTTCGGGTTTATCCTCCGGAACGGCGGGTTCGGGAAATTCAGGCTTTGATTCCCATCTTTCAGCCGCTATCCCGAGTCTCGGTCAGGTTGACGCTGCGGCTGCTGGGACTGATGGCTTCCTGCATCCTTCTGGTGCATCACGCCAGGTGGCGGATGCGGGCTCTGCAGTGGGACCTGAAGTTTCAGTGGGCCCAGCATCAGGGCAACTTGTCCGACCACGTCTTGATCTCGGAGGGCACTGCGAGACAACTGCAGTGGTGGCTTACGGACCGCGATTGGGTCAGGGGCAAGTCCCTCTCCCTTCCCCAACCGGAGCACGTTGTTGTGACGGACGCGTCCCTCCAGGGCTGGGGTGGCCACTTGGGAGAGGCAGAGATCAGAGGCATCTGGTCTCCGGCGGAGTCCCGGCTCCATATCAATCTGTTGGAGCTGCGGGCGATTCGTCTGGCACTGAAGGCATTCCTCCCCTTTGTCAACGGGAGTGTAGTGCAGGTGTTCACCGACAACACCACCGCCATGTGGTACTGCAACAAACAGGGCGGAGTGGGGTCGTGGACCCTTTGCCAGGAGGCTCTGCGCCTCTGGCAATGGCTGGAACGTCAGGGCGTGACTCTGACGGTTCAACACCTGGCAGGTTCTCTGAACGCCAGGGCGGACGAACTCAGCCGTCGGTGCTCGATGGATCACGAATGGCGTCTGAACTCGGACGTGGCGCAAGGCATCTTTCTGCAATGGGGAGAGCCTTGGTTAGATCTATTCGCCACAGAAGAGAACGCGCAATGTCATCAGTTCTGCGCGTTGGAGTTTCCAAGACGGCACTCGCACGGCGACGCCTTTCGGCGCGAGTGGAGTTGCGGTCTGTTATACGCCTTTCCGCCTATACCACTTCTGCCCAGAGTGCTGAAGAAGATCAGGCGCGACCGGGCCCAAGTTATCCTTGTGGCTCCGGACTGGGCTCGAAGGTACTGGTATCCCGAGCTACTCAGCATGTCAGTCGGTCCCCCGATCCGCCTGCCCCTTCAGGAGGACCTTCTGTCGCAGCAGCAGGGGACGGTCCTCCACCCGAACCTGTCCAGTCTCCACCTCCATGCTTGGAGATTGAGCGGCGGCAGTTGAGGCCATTTGACTTGCCTCCTGAAGTCTGTGATGTTATTCTGGCAGCCAGGCGTCCCTCCACTAAGTCGGTATACGCCTGTCGGTGGAACAGATTTGTGGCATGGTGCACAGCAAAGGCTGTGGACCCTCTTTCTGCCCCTCTTTCGGAGGTTCTTCTGTTTCTTCTTTCTCTTGCCCAGCAGGGCTCTGCTCTGGGCACTATCAAGGGCTACCTTTCTGCTCTTTCAGCCTTCTTGAGGCTTCCTGATCAGCCTTCTTTGTTCAAATCCCCGATTGTAACTCGATTCTTGAAAGGCATCACTCACATGTTTCCACCTGTTCCGTTTGTGATGCCTCAGTGGGATTTGAACCTGGTTCTAACTTTCCTGATGTGTGCTCCCTTTGAGCCCCTTCATTCTTGCCCTCTCCGTCTCCTGACTTTAAAGACGGCTTTCCTGGTTGCCATCACCTCTGCCAGGAGGGTGAGTGAGCTCCAGGCTCTTTCTGTCCAACCTCCTTTCCTGTCCATTCATCCTGACAAGGTGGTTCTGAGGACTAGACCTTCTTTCCTGCCCAAGGTTGTTTCGGCCTTTCACATCGGGCAGTCCATCACCCTCCCTTCCTTCTTCCCGCCTCCGCATCCTTCAAAGGATGAAGAGCGGCTCCATCGTCTGGACCCAAAACGTGCGCTTTCATTTTACATGGATCGCACACGCCAGTTCCGGGTGGATGACCAACTGTTTGTTGGCTACGTGGGTGCGAAGAAGGGACGGGCGGTTTGTAAACGAACCATCTCTCGATGGGTCGTCCTCTGCATCAAAGCGTGCTACTCTTTGGCTCGGAAGGAGCCTCCTGTTGGGCTGAGGGCCCATTCCACTCGGGCCACGGCGGCTACTACTGCCCTGGGCCGGGGAGTCCCCTTGCAGGACATTTGCCAGGCGGCTACGTGGGCCTCGCTGCACACCTTTGCGAGGCACTACTGCCTGGACAGTCAAGTCCGGAGGGATGGCTTCTTTGGCCGTTCTGTCCTCCAGGACTTTCTGGTGTAGTTTTGTATTGGTTCGCAGACCCACCACCGGGGTTGGTATTGCTGGGGTATGTATTCTAAGGTAAGGAATCTAACACTAACGTGTTTCTTTCAGATGAACAAGTTACTTACCTTCGGTAACGATATATCTGTAAGAAACATTAGTTAGTGTTAGATTCCTTACCGAACCCACCCATCCTCCCCGTTCTGCGAACTGATACCTAGGGTTAAGGTCATCCCTTTCAGGGCCCTAGTTTTTACATGGCACCAGTGTTGGTTCTCTCATGGCTCTGCGTCTCCTGGCGCGGAAAAGCTGTGTGCAAAGAACTGACGTCAGCGCGCGGAGGCGGCGTCTATGTACTCCAGCGACGTCATCACGGCGCACGACGCCGACGACGGACGCGGAGCCGCAGGGGACGCCTGCAGACGACGCCTACCGACGCGCAGGGGTACTGCTACGCAAAAGTTTCCGGATCCAGACTGACGCCTGGGGATATTCTAAGGTAAGGAATCTAACACTAACTAATGTTTCTTACAGATATATCGTTACCGAAGGTAAGTAACTTGTTCGTCTTCCCATTTACAAGAATAAGTTCTTTTAAAAATGATTGCTATACCGCCTCCCTCTTTTCCCACTCTGTTTTTACCTACATAAGTGTAATCATCAGGGAGGGCAGAAGCTATGTTGGGGCCAGAGCTGTCGTTCAGCCAAGTCTCCGTGAGAAACATAGCAGCTGGTTGAGTGGAAGTGATAAGGTCAAAGATATCGTTCCTATGCTTTGGTAAGGACCTACAATTTAAGCTGATAAAAGTGAGGTCAGCAGGGGAAATAAAGAATTTGTGCCGTGATGGGGTTTGCGGAAAATTAGAGGAGGCTATATCAATCAGAGAGGGAAGGGAGGATGAGGATAGATTGCGCTCTGGACAACTTAAAGGAGCATGGAGGCAAGACAGAGGGGGGTGGTGCTGTGAGCATTGTAAAGGCTTGAGATTCATTAGGGTCTTACTGGAGTACAAAAAAGTAACTTTTGAAGAGGCAGGGGGGTGGCCCCTGGTCCCGTTTGGTCGCGGACGGGCACAGACGGGCAGGACTCTGGTGCGCCCGCTGCGGGCGTCCGCTGAGCATCGGCCAGCACATCGGTTATGTAGGGAGAAGGCGGCAGGAAGACTAGACCGCTCCCCCCCACTTCCGCCGGAAGGGAGTGCAAAAGAGGAAAGTAAGACCTCCCTCCACACCACGAACTCGGCTCGGGGAGGACCGGGGAGTGGGAATACACACAGCAATAACAGCAGTGACAGTGGCACAGAAATTACGAATACAAAAAGTTTTAAAATAATGCGCAGTGCAGGTACCTGGTGAAGTGCCCCTCTGCCCTCTCACAGCAGCGTGCACCCCAGGAGCAAGTAAAAGCTCGAGAAACAGATTAAAATCACAAGTCGCAGTGCGAGCACCAGAAGCGTGCCCCCTGCCTAGAAAGCAACAGGATTTAAAAAATAATGTAACGCAGAGTAACACCTAAATCGTGCCCCTGCAGTATAGTTTTCAATTTCAATTCTGGTCTAGTGCATCAGCACACGTACCCTCTCATTAGTAGGTTAAAGGCTGTGGATCCTCTCAATGCCCCTCTTTCTGAGGTTCTCCTCTTCCTTCTTTCTCTTGCCCAGCAGGGCTCTGCTCTGGTCCCTATCAAGGGCAACCTTTCTGCCCTTTCAGCCTTCTTAAGGCTACCTGATCAGCCTTCGTTGTTCAAGTCCCCCATTGTAAACAGATTCTTAAAGGGCATCACTCGTATGTTCCCTCCTGTTCCTTTTGTGATGCCCCAGTGGAACTTGAACCTGGTTGTAATTTACTTGATGTGCGCTCCCTTTGAGCCGCTTCTTAACTGTCTTCTACGTCTTCTTACACTTAAGACTGCTTTCCTGGTTGCCATCACCTCTGCCAGGAGAGTGAGTGAGCTCCAGGCTCTTTCCTCTAAACCCCCTTTCCTTTCTGTCCATCCGGACAAGGTTGTGTTGCATACAAAACCCTCTTTCCTGCCCAAGGTAGTCACAGCCTTCCACATCGGGCAGTCCATCACCTTGCCCACCTTCTTTCTGCCTCCGCATCCCTTGAAAGAGGAAGAGAGGCTCCACCGTCTGGACCCAAAACGTGAGCTCTCTTACTATCTGAATCGCACACGCCAGTTCCGGGTGGATGACCAACTCTTTGTTGGTTACGTGGGCGCTAAGAAAGGACAGGCGGTGCACAAGCGGACCATCTCTCAGTGGATCGTGTTGTGCATCCAAGCGTGTTACTCCTTGGCTAAGAAGGAACCTTCTGTTGGGCTGAGGGCCCACTCCATTCGGGCCACGGCGACTACTACTGCCCTGGGCCGAGGAGTCGCCTTGCAGGACATTTGTCAGGCAGCTACATGGGCCTCGCTGCACACGTTCGCAAGACACTACTGTCTGTACAGCCAAGTCCGGAGGGATGGCTTCTTTGGCCGTTCCGTCCTCCAGGACTTTCTGGTGTGATTATTGGTTCGCAGACCCACCACCGGGGTTGGTATTGCTGGGGTATCTATTCTAAGGTAAGGAATCTATCACGAACGTGTCTTTCAGATGCACAAGTTACTACTTGTGTAACAATATATTTGTAATAGACATTATTAGTGATAGATTCCTTACCGACCCACCCGTGGAGTGGTGTGGCTCACTGGTTAGAGGCGGCAGACCCGGAAGCAGAGAACGGGCCGGGACCAGGGTTCAATTCCCGACGCGGCAGGGTCGTGGACCAGGGTCAACGTACTCGATAATTCTCGCCTCGGTGCCTACTCTAACCAGGGATCACACTCGGGAACTCTGGGCATTAAGCTTGCCTCATCTCTACAACAGTCCCCCACAGACGCCGGGGATGCCTGGTTTCACCTTGGAGATACCCAGAAAGGGACCATCTCACAGAGAAAGCCAGGACGGGTTCCCCAGCGGTCTTCCGCGCCAGGATACTCCGGTAGTATTTGAGCGCGCTACAAAACAGCATATTACATTACATTACATTACATCCTCCCCGTTCTGCGAACCGATATCTAGGGTTAAGGACATCTCCTTTAAGGGCCCTAGTTTCATGGCACCACTGTTGGTTTTTATCATGGCTCTGCGTTTCTGGCGCGGAAAAGCTGTGTCTAAGAACTGACATCAGCGTGCAAGTCTAAGTACTCCGACGACATCATCACCGCGCCCACAACACCGACGACGGCCGCGGATGACGCCTACCGACGCGCATGGGTACTGCTACGCAAAAAATTCGGGTCCAGTCTGACGCCTGGGGATATTCTAAGGTAAGGAATCCATCACTAACTAATGTCTCTTACAGATATATCGTTACACAAGTAGTAACTTGTGCGATGGGATGTGACGCTGTGTCCTGTTTAACTACCCATGCCAGTAATGCACCTGTTCTATTACCCTCCCTGTGTGCCCTGGTTGCATACGCGCAGAAGTTGTATTTGCGCAGGTCTTGCAGCGACCTCCGCGTGTGAGAGTTTTGCCGCTGAGAGCTGCGCGAGTGTGGCCCTCCCCTGGTCCATATCTCGGGACCGGTCCGCTAATTTTTTCTTTGCTCCGTTTAGTGCTTGTTCTAGTGTTCTTCGTACCCCCACCACTTGTTAGATACAGTGTCCCCTGGCACTAACCATATATGCGTCCCACTCTATTGCTCTGGATGAGGCTGTGCCAGCATTCCGTAGAAAATGTTCCTGGATATATTCCCCATGAGTTTGGCGAAAGGCTTGATCAGTGAGACATTCCTTGGGCTGTTTCCATGTTGGAACTGGGGGGTGGGGTGGTCTCCATCCAAGGGTCAGTATGTGTGCGTCATGATCCGATACTATCCTTCCCATATAGTCGGCATGTTGCAACTTGGGCAGGAGGTCTGTGGAGCACAGGAACCTGTCAAGTCTAACTCACAAATTGTGAGGGATGGAGTGAAAGGAGTATAGCCTGGCATCTGGGTTCCGCGCCCTCCAGGCATCCACTAATAACCAGTGATCTATCCATCTACGGAAGCGTTCAGTTTGTTTATGCGCTAGTGAGTGTGTTGGTGGAGGATGTGACCTATCTAGGTGAAGATCTAGTACACAATTGTAGTCTCCTCCCAGGAGCCATGGGATCGCTTTGTGGTGGGCTAACACGTTTGTAAGTTTGTCCCAGTATTGGTCTTGCTCCACATTGGGGGCGTACACACATCCTATGAGTATCGGTTGACCCTCTAATAGGCCTGTTATGAATATATATCGCCCTTCTCTATCTATTAGTCAAGGTTGTTCCTTAAAGGGCACCCCTGGCCTAATCCTTGTAAGTGTGCCTCTGGCAGAATGCAAAGTACGCTGTGGCACAGACTATGCCCCGCCATTTTTTGTGAAGGCGGCCTACTTCCTGTTCTGTCAGATATGTCTTTTGTAGGAGGGCCACCTGGGCCTGCTGTCTCTTAATATAGGCGTAGACGGAGTACGGTTTATTGGCTGTATGCATGCCCCTAACGTTTAGTGTGACACATTTTTTAACTGTGTTTGGTGTTTTATGTGTCATGTGTAACACGAACAGTCCGTTTTCTTCTCCAGGTGTACTTTCCTCTGCACCCGACCCATCCCATCCGCCGCCCACCCTCTTCGATAAGTCTGTATTATCCATTCTCCTCTCTCCTCACCCGCTTGAGGATACCTGGGTAATTTAGGACATAAAGGGGGACAAACTGCAACTCTGGGGAACATTCCCAACTTGGGCGACCTACTGCTCGAGGCAATACGTCCAAACTGGTTATCATTTGTAGACTTTAGTTTGTTGCTGTGGGGTAGTGCCTGTTCATCTCTCCGACTTCTGCCGGCGAGGCCGCACATTCATAAGAGACTTCGGGAATGTGCCCTCTTACATCGCATCTGTTCTTGGTTGCTTTCACTGAGTTGGGGTGACTCTTTTCATTGTGATCACTGCAGTAAGTCTCCTGATGGTCGCTGTTCTACATCTCGGTGACTGGAAAGCACCGTGCTCGTGCGCGGTTCATTTCCGGGCAGTGTTGCTCTCGCTGTGTGTCCCGAGCCCCTATTAGACTATTATATCAATGTGTCCGCTGTTTGGGAGGTCACTATTGGAGGCGTCATTGAGCCTTCTCGGGACGCGGGTACGTCACTGCCCTCGTCTTCGGAATTGAACAGGTGGCGGCCTCCCTCCACGTCCGATCCCCTCTCCGTGGGGTCCAGGGCGGCCACCGCCTGCAACGCCTTCCTGCATTCAGCCATGATTTGCGTGAGGTTCAGGGAGCCGGTCGCAGCCGGGCTGAACCGCACACTGAGCTGCGTGAGGGTGACTCTTCGGAACTGTCGTCCTGACCGTCTTGCTGGTCGTTCGTTTTGTGTGTCTGCGGCATTCGTATGGCGCGATGTATGCTGTTCTATCCCGGCGTCTGCGTCTTTCGGGTCCGTGAAGAAAGCGTGGCGCCGTTGTGGATGATTTTGAGCCTGGCAGGGAATAGAATAGCGTATTGTATGTTCTTTTGGAGCAGGGCGCGTTTAATCGCCTGGAAGGTGGCCCTCTGTTGTTGCACAGCTCGGGAATAGTCCTGGTATAGCATCATCTGCTTATCCTCTACTTGCAATCTTCCGTGTTCTCTAGCAGCTCGGAGAATAGTGTCCCTATCCTGGTAATGTAGTAGTTTCATCAGGAATAGTCGAGGTGACAGGCCTGGCTTGGGTCTGCGTGCTGGGACTCGGTGTGCTCTTTCAATGGATAAGTAAGGGGTCAAATCCTTGGCGGGTGTAAAAGTTGCGATCCAGTCAGTTGCTCCTCCGGGAGCGTCCCTCCAAATCGTCTGTTTTATGTTCCAGAGCCCTGATCCGGGATTGCAATTCTTTTATAGCGTGATGGTGTTTCTGCACTTGTGGTTCCACTGCCTGCATCGTCTTTTCACCCTGAATGACTTGTCTGTTAGTTTACTGTGGTCGTCTCAAAGGATGTTGAGATCAGTGGCCAGGGTGTTAAATTTGTTTTCCATCGCCACTCTAGAATGCTCCATGACAGCAAGGACTTGGTCTAGTTTTCTAAACATGGAGTCTTCCCTAGTGAGTTCCTCTTGTGATCTAGGCGCTACAGACGTCTGGGGTGTTGTTTTCTGTTGTTCTGAGGTGTGGGTTGTCCCCACGGCGGGTTGGCGACCCATGATGGGGGACTTCGTGGCCATCCCGCAGTCCCCTGCAGCTGATGCCGTTCAACTTCGGTCTTGCTACCGCGTATATCCACTGCGTCACTGTATCCGTTTCGTGCTCCAAATGTAGGGCGGGCTACTAGTGGTGAACCGGGATGTTCCCTCCACGAGGGTGGTTACCACCTGTTCCCGGAAGGCGGCCCGAAGCTTCGACGGGGGGAGCGGTACGGTGTCTGCGGTTCTGTTCTATGAAGGTGTTCAGTGTCCAGTGCCATTAAGCCTCTCACTGTACTTCAGCTGCATTGGTGGTGGAATACTCCTTATAGTGGGAGCTAGAGGTTGTCCTTTTAGGGTTCTACCACTGCACTGCAAGAGGGGTTGCTGTACAGACTTTGTAATCCCTGCCTGCCGGTCGCTGTGTCTTCTTCTACCCCCTCCCACGCTTTAGGTCGCAATGTGAAGCGAGGGGGGAAATGGGGGGTCATCATGCGTTCAGGCTGTTTACTGCGCCTTATATGAGGTTCTGGAAGGTTGGTATTCTGTCTCCCCCGAAGTTAATATGGCGAGATGTTGTCAGGCTGTGTGCTGTGCGGGTAGAGAGATGCACTGTCTTATCTGCGCTTGTCCAACCTTGCTGTCCTCTCTAGTTTCGTAGAGCTTGGCGCGTGGACGGGGCCTAGAGGCTAAGGGATTGGCCCTCCACAGTCTGAGGCTTCTTGGGGAACCCGGGTAGGACCTCTCATCGTCCCCCACTGACAGGTCCACAAAGTGCTGTTCCTATCGCCGAGGCTGGTGGGCTCCTTTCCCGCACCGCGGGTATGCTCCGCAGCCACTGAATCGCTCCCCGGCTCCCACTGCGAGCTTTGCAGGCGGGGTTCAGGGACTCTTATTACAGGCCCGGAGTCGCCTCAGACCTCTATCGCCGTGGGTGCCTCTCCTGCAGCGCGATCCGTATTGTGCCTCCTCTGCTGTTCCTCCTGCCGCTCCAGACACTCCTCAGGCCGGGAGGATACTTGGAGGGAGGGGTTCTCCCGTCACGGCAGCTCCCTGTCACAGCACAGCGGGAACCCCACCCCGTAGTCTACCGGGTGTCGGCCGTCTCTCAGCAGCCATGCCGGGGTCGCCGCCCCCTCACCTCGTATCCGCAGGTTCTGCGCCGTCACAGGTACTTTCTGCGCCCTGGGACCTATTTGCTTGCTCCGGTCCTCAGCGAGTCATGTCGGTCCACCGCGGGCCCGCCATTTTGTGAGTCCGTCCCAAAGGTCGCACGAGGGGTGCTCCAGGCGCACTGCTGTGTCATGTGCTGGGGGTTTCAGTTACACTGGAGTGGTCCTTATATCTTCCGGACTCATATGCTGCTCATTGCGTGGATTTTGGATGCAAGGGGTCTATATTAATAATATTTGTGCGGGCTGGCAGCCGAAGCCTCAGGGAGAGGTGTCCGCCATCTTGGCTGGCTCGGCCACGCCCGTGATCACCAGTGATAACAAAAAATAACAGTTGACATTATCAAACACTATGAAGTCTGCCCATCACAATCCAAATGCCAGCCACACGCACAGCCAGCCAAAGGCCAGTCCACACACAGCCAGCCAAACGCCAAAACACGCAGACCATCAGCCAAACTGCAATTCACACGCAAACTTAGATGGTGGTCTAGTGGCTTCTGCCCCACAAAGGGGCAAAGGGGCCTAAAAATACATGGCCGATCTGCCTCCAATGGGGGCAAAAACTGCCAAAATATTCACCCCAAAAAGGAGAGCGACTCTTGGCCAAGGGGCCGGTCCCCAAAACTTTGCACACCATATGTAATAAAATCTCTAGTGGTCTAGTGACTTCTGCCGCCCCCCCCCCCCCCCCCACCACCACCCCTCTGACACACACCCCCTGGGGGGCAGATCGGCCTAAAAATATAAGGCCGATCTGCCTTCAAGGGGGCAGAAACAACCAAATTATCAAACCCTAAAAGCCCCCCCCCCCCCCTCCTGGGGGCTAGATAGGCAAAAGAAATGGGTGCTCAAGCCCCATGAGGGTGCCAAAGCACAGAAAAACATGCTTCTCCCAGGACCGCAACCATTGCCCAAGGGGCCGCTCCCTTATAAATATATTTAAACATAATCGCTGGGCCCTAGTGGTTTTCGGACCCCACCATGGACAGATCGGCTGGAAAAAATGGCCTAATCAGCCCCCAGCGGGGACCGAAACGCACATCTCATATGCCCCTAGGGAGCGACCCTTGTCTAAAGGTTCGCTCCTCCAAATACCACAAACAAAATCCCTCGAGTGTATTGGTGTGGATTCCTGCTCCACTATTGTGCCCCCGCGTCTGTACTCCTGTAAACCCTCACCCATGTCCTTTCAGTCAAAATGAGTAAACTTGCTCTTCTGATGAATACTTTACTCACTCAATAGATTTCTTATCAACTGTCCATCTTCACTAAAAGTGCTTAGATCATTTCATGCATTTTGAAAAAAGTTGCAGGATTATCACTACTTGTGTGCCTCCAACTATACAAGTGAAACTTTTCAGGACATAATTGTTGCCCTCTACTGGTGCCATGACAGTGTGTAAATAGTTTCCAGAGTCCTAGGCTGCTGTTTCTAGGGTTAAAGATCTGCAGAGGAAGCCCAGGATCCATCTTCTTTTGAGCTTGGTACTGTTTTTAATACACTTTAGAATTTTTAAGTGTGTACACTGTAAATTCTATTGTACTTTCTTAGTAATGTTTTTTCACTGGCTTCAATTGACCTAATCCCCCATCCCTTTTGGTGGGCAAGACAAGTTATTTTGACAGGCAGCCCTCTTCTCAGACAAGACAAAAAGGGTAGAGGGTCTCTGAATTTCGCTAGGGCCTGGGAGGACCTGATAGAAGCGAGGAGGAGGTTATATCTGTGCCAGGTGCCACCCTGGAAATCCCCTTACCGACCGCTGGCCCGGTGGATATCCACACGCCCCGCATGCATAGACCCTCCACCCCAATATTCCCAATCGGCTAACAAGGACATGGAGTCGACCACCCCAACCATACCTACCACATCCTTTTTGTTTATGAATAAACCACCCTCATACCAATACGCCTGTCCCAGAACTTCCACTACTACCCTTTCATATGGCACTTGACATCACATGGCACCAGGGATGAGATGGGGAGGGAATGGGGTTAGTTCTTGTCTGGTTTGATGGTCTTAACTTTTTGTTAACCATGCATTTGTTATAATTTCATTCTTAGCCACTGCTGTATTGTTGTTATGACTGTATTGTGACCAAATGGGATGCCACTGCTCCATACCCTCATTTCTCACTATGCCTGCTTTCCACAAACCTAGTTTCTGAATGTGGATTACTCATTGTTTTCAATGCTAACATACTGTACAAGTAACTGAGCTTATATGAAACACAATAAATGTTTTTAAAAAAAGAATGATTTTGACTCAAATAATCCTATAGATCTGACCCATTTCAGAATCCCTATTTTATAATCCGAGATTTTTTATTTTATTTCTAGTGTCGTCTCTGGAGTTTCCTGCTTTATAAAATTTCATATCAGCAGAAATTACATAGCAGCTAGAGATGCCCTTCTGTAGACAAATTCTAAAAGAATTAAAGTATCTAGCTATAGACTCCTGCCAGTCCTGATGATGTCAACAAGGCTAAAGACTGTTATGTACTGGATTGAGAGTGTGACAAGATGTTGAGATCATTTATAGTTACTGATATGTCTTATGCAGGCATAAACTTTCAGTGTACCATGATGTACGTAGCTAAATATTTTTCGTCAGTACAAGTGTAAACTATGAGTTAGAGGGTGTTTTCGTAATTGAGACACAATTCTAGAATGCATGAATTATTGAATACAAATTGGTGCAAAATACATCTGACAGATAACCAAAGATAGTTCATTATTAAATGCAGGCCTTTGAGTCATTCAGCAATCTTCATATGTGTTCAAAAAAGTGTGTAGTACTCTTACTTAGAGTATTGTAAAGGCATACACTATTTTCTGCAGAAACATGTTAGTATGTACCTGCTGCCTCTTTAATACATCTATTCGGTCAGTATTAAACTTCAGGTGCCCTCAGTGCAGTTTTTGTTGGTGTGAGTGTTCTTTTAAATTCAATAAACACACTAAAATGCTGATGTTCTTCTAGCTGTGCATCTGTTCAGGGCACAACAGGGCATGGCTGGATGATGTAAACGGTTCTCCACATCCAACATAGTCTATGTGTTGCTAAAGGACAAATAAACGCATTTTTATTACATTAGAGTTGATAAACGCTGTTTGTTGCTGGCCTTGAAAGCAATGGGCAGAGGCAAAAGCAGTTTTAATGGACCTGTTGTTTCAGTTTTCCATACCTTTGCCTAGGTGCTTCGGTCTGTGCTACTTTTTCCCTAAATCTTGAAATTTGAGGACTTTTATCTCCTATTGGAACACGTACATTTTGTGATGCAGGTCCATTATTTTTTCAATAGGATATTTTGTATTGTCGTATTGCTTTGATTTTTAAATGTGTTAGACCACGAATATTACCTCTTTTTTATACCTCACCTACAGACATCTTTAGTCGTTTTCGGAAATCCTCAATATTGAAAGAGGGCTTTGAGTCAGAGCATTACTTTTTTTCTTCAATCTCATTTACATGCTTCTTATTTGGTGGCTTTACATCCTCTTTTTGTGGTTGTCCTTTGCTTGGAGCATAGTTTCTTTACCATTCTTTTGATTGGATGATAGCCTTCCACAGATCCAGATCAGGGAACTCCGTTTTTCAGTACTCCATGAGTGCATGTGTATTTTGCTTTCTGCCACATACTCCTGATTCCCTTTCACTTAATTTCACCCCACAATCTTCGTATTGCTTCCCAGGCCCCATCTCATCCATTACTTGAACCCCACACCTATCCCACTTGCCTTTTATTTATAGCTTTTTTTAAATTTGATATTTAATGGTCCCACCCAGCTCATCTTGTTGTTCCCCTGCTCCCCATGGGATTTACTGGTGTCTCCGTAACCTCTCTGCCCGCCTCCACCATTGCTCTAAACCCTTCTCTGTCGTGTTTTTTTAAGGGCTCAGCACCTGCGACTTTTTACAGCTCTAAGATGTTCACTTAACATCTTGGTGCATAAAATCAAAAAAGAGAAAAAATGGATACAGGAGGGTTGTGACACAAGTGTACTGACCATGCATGTGTACGCGTCATCTCGCTGGGGCTATTGTTGTGTTGTGATGCATATGTGTGAATGCCCGCATATACATAATTGTGCGTAGGCTTTCTTCTTACTTTTTAGGTCTCGCCTGGCGGAAGCAGCGCATGCGCAGATTTCGCCTTGGAGAGGAGCTTTTGCAATCGATTCAGCCAAAGCTGAATGTACGCGCGTCCAGATGGACAAAGATTGCTGCTTTCGCCATCCACAAAGCTAAACATGCACACGTAGGGACAAAAAATACACGCGCATGTGGACAGCTCAATGCTATCTTTGTTTACTTTCATTAGCTTAGGGATGGGCACAAGCGCGCGCATTTTTTTGTCCTTTCGCGTGCATGGTGGTGTGCTTTCGCATTCCCAGACAGGCTGAAGGGCCCGGCGGCAATGCGGAGGAATCCGCTGCGGCATGCGCAGCCACCGCTCGACCCCAGGAGCTGGCGTGAGGCTTCCCGCGAGCATTAAAGTCACTTGCCCAGTAAAAAGGTAGTAATACAAAATATTACTAAACTTGTTTGCATTGCTTCTTTTGATGGCTGTGTTTCTTCTGTGCTTGATGGTGACCGCTGTCCCCTCTTTCCTGCCTTGCAAACCCTACTCTGCCCAATAAGGCTTAGATCCAGAAACTCGACAGCTAGTTTTCTAAGCGCGTGTGTTGTTCAGTGAGATCAACTGAGTTCCCTCCAATTCCCAGAATGCATGAGATTGGTAAAAGGAAATCCATAATAGAGTGCCTGCATTTTTGTAACATGGAGTGGTCTGGTCACCTGAGTGCAATTCTTGGCCACCACATAAAGGGATTCTTTATGCCGGTATCATGGCAGCTGTTCATAAGTTATGTTGTCAGTGTTTGATTTGAACTCCTGTCCGAATGTTTGGGGAATTGGTCTAACCGTTGCTGCCCGTTTTATTACACAAAAGGAATTGATAATATGATGATTGTGCGCATTACTGTTGTATTGTATTGTAATTGCATTTATATAGCTCTTACTACCCCTGACGAGGCGTCAAAGCGCTTTTTCGGAGAGTAGCACTCTACTCCGAGACCCATAGAGGATTAGTGTTGAATTAGTATAGTGAAACATGCAAGTAAATTTTTTTTTTTTTTTTTTTTAATTTTTGGTAAACCTTTATTGTAAGTAAATCAGTTACAATCACAGGCACGATACCATCACAGTCGGCCAATAAATCAAAGGCGGTCAAAGCAAATCAATTGAGAAGTTAGCATAGCAACATTCCGCCACCCAAAAGCCCCGTTGTAACTCAGAATAATGTCCGTACCAAATAGGCACCAGGATTAATGAGGTTTCTTTTAAAGTTTTAAAGAAAAACAGGATCTAGTGCCGCACAATCAAATAATACAAAAGCAAGGGGTTAGCAAGAATCAGGATATTCACGGTCAGGACTACTGCAGGCAGGACGATAGCGCCAGTGCACAATTATCAGGATAAACAATAAGCTATACATTCCGCCCCCCAATACAGCAGGTGCCCGCCTTAACACAAAACTTTATAAAAACATCCCCCCTTGTAATTCGCATCACCAGAACGTACGGAAAGTAGCCCGTTGCATGGTTCCTAACAAAGGCAAAAAGGAGGAGAAGTGAAGAGAAAGCCAAAAGAAACAGAAGACAAAAAGAGGCCCTAGAAACAGAAAAAGGAAAGACAATATTACCCCCCGCAAACCCTGCACCCCTGCCTCCGGCTACGGCCTCCCCCTTAGCAGCGTGCCTGTCGCCCAATGTGAACCCGAAATATAGCAGAGAAGTATAGAAAAGAAAAACATAGTGGGGGGTCCCAGTTCAGGCCCCCGGCCCCCCCCCCCCTCCCCGGCGTAGTGTACAGCTAAAATGGCGTCGCTGCAGAATACTCAGAACACTCACCGACATAAAGTAGCAATCGACATGCCAGAACACCCAGGCACCCAATCTCGATGGTAACCCTCCCCCTTAGCAGCCCAGAAAAAAGATCATCCCCCCGCAGCCCCGACCCACCCGGTCAAAACAATTCTGTGTCCTAATCCACACCTTCCGTCGCCATTTAATCAAAGTAATGGAAGTACAGTAATAATGAATGTCCAGGGGAAGGCAGGAGACCTTGCAGTGTCCTAGGGCACAACACATTCCTAGAGCCGTCCGCTGCCCTCGACAGCCTCCCGATCAGCCATGCAAAGTGCAGGTCAGTACAGTAGCCAGTCAGTGCAGTTTGAATAGCCTGATGACGTCAACCTCCGGTGAGAAGGCAGCACAGGAGTCACCCCATGCCTCACATCCAATGGAATCCCCGACGACTCCATGCGCCGAGGAGGCAGGCGCCGTTCCGAAGAAACCTTCCGTAGCGATCAGGGAGGCCTCACATACCAATTCCCGCTTGCCAGCGACATACAAAGATGTACAAAAACACCCATCCGGGCCTTACCACAGACTGAGGGGGGAGTCACTGAGCCATAGGCACCCGAAAAAGTGCCAACATCACGTTCACTCGTAACTCCACAAATGTCGGGGTCTAAGTCCCACACAAGCACAAATCCACCCAAGGTGTTGCCATTGCATCGGGGAGGGTGTCCGATCCCCCTGCTCCTCTCCAGGTGAGCACCGCCATCTGTGCCGGTGGAAGCGGCTCTGCGGGGACTACGCTGTCAATCCGGGCCCACGGCATAAGTGCCGCCGGAGCCCTCACACAAGCCGCCATCTTGTCGACTATCAGGGCGTCTCCTCAGTTGCAGACGATCTAACTGCCGCCCCAGCCGTCGATCCGGTGGTCCCACGCATTTTGCACGGTGCATCCAAGCGATGCCAAATCACAACACATTAGCTGGCTCCGAACCCCCAAAACGCGGACACTGTCTGCTGCAGCCGATGTGCGTCAAGCTCCGCCAAGAAAACAAAGAGCGAAGCCACAGTCCTCCATTAGCGAGGCAGCAATCAAGGGAGGAGGGAGGGTCCATCCAACACGGGGGAACGGAGCTCCGCAACGAGAGCAGGGGCTCCTCTCGGGGCAGAATATAACGCCCCAGCGGGTGTCCGGCGCCACTCAGGTCCTCCTGACCGATGTTGTTTTGCTCACGGCGGCAGCGACCTCACGCGAGGCCCCGGCTCCGGGACCCGCGCAGGCCCCGCTGACCGAGAGAGCATTTCTCCGCCCTCCGAGCTCTGAGAGCCGCCGGAGTAACTCCTAGCCGGTCAGGCAACATTCCGCCGTGCGACAAAACGTCGGCAGCGCCGCCGCAACTGCCAGATCAGGTAGCCGGAGGAGAAGGTCGTCGGAGCCGGAAGCCCCGGCGACCATCTTGGCCGCCGGCCTGGCTCCGCCTCCGCAAGTACATTTTAAGTGGTGGATAGGTTAGTCAGTTATTTGTATTTGGAATGATAGCAGAAGGATAGAGGAGGAAAAAGGTTTGTATTTATATAGCGCTTGTTACCCCTGATGGGGTGTTGACGCACGCTATTCAGGAAGCCCATAAAGGATTAATGGTGAATTAATATGGTGAAATATGAAGTAATTTCAGTGGTGGATATTAGTCAGTTATTTGGAGTGAGAAGGATAGCGGAGGGATAAAAAGGGAAGAAAGGTTTGTATTCATATAGCACTTGTTACCCCTGATGGGTATTGCAGCGCTTTACTGGCGAGTAGCACGCCACTCCGGAACCCATAAAGGATTAGTGGTGAATTAGTATAGTTGAATATGGAATTTGAGAAGTGAACATGTTAGTCTGTTAATTTTGATTAAAAAGGATAGTGCAGGGATAAGAGTGAAAGATGTTTTTTTTTAGCAGTAGGAGGAGGCTTTTGGATGAGTAAAAAGGAGTTTTGGAGGGGAGGAGTCAGAGGGAAGTGTTTAGAAAGTTTTGTGTTAGGGGATCGGTATAGTAAAAGAGGTGTCAGATGATGCAAGGAGGGGTAGAGTAGGAGAGAGTCTAGAAAGGGTCATTTTGGGGATCATAGTAGTGGTATAGGGTTTGGAATAAATGAGAGAGTGGATGTAGAAGATAGATTGATAGATGTATAGGATGAGAGATAGAGTAGTGCATTGGAAAGAGTAGTAGAAAGATGTTTGAGAGGAGTCAGAAGGTTGGGCTAGAAGATATATTGAGTGAAGTATAGGCTGGGAAATAGGGTAGTGCATTGGAAATGCGAAGTTAGAAGAAAGTGATAAATATATAGATCCATAAGTACCATAAGTTTGTGGATGTGGATGGTGTGGGCTGGGTATTGCTAAATGGGAAAATGTGCAGCATTCCTGGCCCTGGTCCGTCTTGAACAAGCTCAAACAGGCAACTGCCCTTGTCCTCTCTGCCCTTAACAGGCTCAAACAAGCAACTGCCCTTGTCCTCTCTGACCTTAGCCTCGATGCCCTAACCCTGGCCTTTTATAGCCCTAGTAATCTGGTGAACCCTAGCCCTAACACTATCAAATCACAACACTAGCCCTAAAATCTAGAACCTACAGTAGATCAATAAGAGACCAGGACATTACAGCCAATCTTAACTATATCCAAGCACCTAATCAGTTCAAAAACCCTGATCTCTACGTCCAATAGAGGCCCTATCCCTACCAGTAGTCCCAACCCAAGTATCCAATGACACAGAAAGCCCGAGTCCCTACTTCCAATAGAAAGCCTAACCCTACTCTTAGTCCCACAACTAGTCCAGGAACCAATCACACCAGAAGCCCTAATCGCTACTTCCATTTAAAGGTCTAACCCTAGCCCTAGTCCCACCCTACTCCCAATAACATAGGAAGCCCTAGTCCTACTTCCAATAGAAATCCTAACCCTAGCACCAACCCTACATTGATTGAATCACAGACCCAGAAACCAATCAGAACTCTCTAATACCCAACAAATGAGGACATTAACCCTAATCCAATAGAAACACCAGATAAAACCACCAATCAGTGTACACATGTGTACCAACCACTAGCAGACCATATAAGGTCTTAGCGACCTCTGACAAGGTTTGCTGGCCAGGGAGTTGGAAGCTGCTTCTCCTGTTCTGAATCTCCTAGGAGACAGACAGGCTCAATCCACACTTTGGACTTCTGCAGGTAAAGGCCTCACTAACTTGAAATCTAACAATGTGGGTGCACTGTTTAAACATACAGGTCTTAGCACAGAGCAAATGAGGAATTTGGAGGGAAAACTTAATTGTCACCAGGAATGAGAGGGATAAACTACAGAGTTTGGATTGCAAATCCGACAATTCAACACGTTAAATGGAAGCAATCATGGGCAGGGAAAACCACAAGTTTAAAACACAAAACGGGTGATGAAATATGCAATCACAGGCAGGTTAAAACTACAATTTTAAACTGTATCAACCACAGGCAAAGACAGTAATCACAGAAAGGGAAAATCGTTTTTTTAACAACTTTTGTTTTGGGGAAGAGACAGCACTAGTCTGTCTCCTTACCAATAGTCAGTGGGTGTCAGGTTGACTGACAGGCCACACCTGTGCATGACAAGGGCACCCGGTCCGGTACGACTGAGCCCGGGGATGTTATTCAGCAGCGAGGCATGCAACCTTGAACTCTTTATAATTAAAGATTGAGTAAAACGCTCTTAGAACATGAATTGTTCTGTAAAACCTCGTGCAAGGGGGTGGGGTCTGCTTGATGCCCTCTTTTGAATAGTACGCGGAATGCTCCTCAGTCTGCTGGTGTAATTAATTTATGGAGAGACACAAAGATAAATAAGTTTCCACTGCAATGAAACCGTAGGTTTTGAACAATAAAATGTACATGTTTACATTACAAATCCTCGCGGTCTAACTGAGGTCAGAGGGTTCCCGGAAATGTAAGGCGGCTGACGCAGACAGGCGCGAGGACGGGGCCTGGCATGCTGACTCAGTGACGTGCGCGAGCACCATCTATATGTAAATGAGACGCGGGTAGTTGGAGCACGGCTGCTGTGGAGCTCTGGAAGGGGGTAGTGGCGCGTGTGCATTGGAGAGCTCACTGCTATAAAGCAGAAACCACAACTGAGCGCCTAGTGATGCGTCACCCCAGTCAGGTAAGTATCATGCTTTGCTCTCAGTTCCAGGTCAGCGGCTTACACATTAACACCAGAGTAACATCGACAAACTAACAATGTGGTGTCTTCTGGAGAATTTAATATCTATTTCGTGAGGAACAGTGCTGTGTGAATACCGTCTAGGCTCTGGCCCTATATAGAGTGGACTCTGGGTGTAGCAACCATTGGTGCAACTGGTGCAGTAGCACCGGGACTAATTCTAACCTGATAATTCTAGTTTACTTCCCCAGCAGCAGTCAAAGACGTCATTTTGTTTTCTTGCTTGCATCAGGGCCCATGGCATCCTTGCTACGCCGCTGTGTGGCCTCCAAAAACAGAGCTTCAGTGAGTATTCCTAACTTCTGTTCTTGGGTAAGAGCTCCTTCCAGTCTGGTAGTCACTCGTGGAAAATGTCTATCATATTCTCTAAATCTTGCATTGGTTGACTGTGAATGCTTAAGACTATTTCATGGTTATATGATTTGCCTTCAAGACTATTGACTCAGAGAACCACACTCGTGATTACTTGGGGATCTGTGCGATATTGCTTCAAGACTTGGGGCCATATGTATCATTGAAATTCGCATTCGCAAAGGCCGAAATTCGCAGAATTTCGGCCTTTGCGAATGCGAATTCTCAATATGGTAAGTATTAAGCAAATGTGGTTCAAAATAAGGAATCGCACAATTTGCGATTCCTTATTTTGCGATTGCATTTACGGAATCGCACAATTTGCGTTTCCTTAAATGCAATGTATCATGCAAAAAAATATTGCTAATTGTCCCTAAGGAATCGCAAATTACCACCAACTTCAAGTTGGTGGTAAGTTGCGAATTCCTTTCAAAAAGCAATTTTTTTTTAAACAAAAGGTGCCATGTGACGCTCATACATGCCCTTAGGGCATGTATGTGCGCCATATGCGCACACATGTCATTTTCAGGGGTGCAGCAGGGTGTCCTTTGGACACCCCTGCACCCTGGGTTCAATTCCCCGCCTCGGCGGGTCTTGGGCTCAAAAATTCCACGGACTCGATAATTCTCGCTCCGGTGCCTTCTCGACTCACGGGTTCACACTCTGCGACTCTGGGCAATAGCTTGCTTAATCTCCACAACGGCCCCTCGCGGCGGGATGCCTGGCTTTCACCTTGTGGATACCCTGCTGGGGTTATCTCACAGGGGAATACCAGGACGGGTTCCCTAAGCAAGCGCCGGGAAACCCTTTGTGGGTAGCTGTGCGCTATATAAGCTCAAATACATTTACATTTACATTTATGCATATAAACTATTCACTTGGTGAATCACACACATGCTTTTAAAAGTATTCACTTGGAGAACCACGCACATACATGCTCACAAGAATATTCACTGGGAGAATCGCAAATATGCCTATGAAACTGGTAACTTGGAGAACAATGCACACGCATATGAAACTATTCACTTGGAGTACCACGTACATACATCTGACTAGTCACTTGGAGAAACGTACACATGCGTATACAACTATTCACTTGGAAAAGCACAGATATACAAACAAGAGAATTCACTAGCAGAATTGCAAATATGCCTGCAAGACTTGTTGACTTGCAGAACCACATACGTGCATATAAGAACTTTTCGCTTGATGAACAAGGCACACTCCTAGTATAGGGCTATTCATTGATAGTCATGCACTTGAATATAAGACTCATGACTTGAAGAATGACACGCATGCATGTAAAAATATTCACTTGGAGAACCCCATGCATGCTCTCCTACAAGACTAGTCAATTGGAGAACCTTGTACATGCTTACAAGACTGGTCACTTAGAGAACCACACATATGCATACAATATTATACGCTTGGATCACCACACACATGCATGTAAGACTGCTCACTTGTAAAACCACATGCATGCATACAGTAATATTTCCTTGCAGACCAAACACATACACATAAACTGTTCACTTGAAAATACTGACACATTTGATGGAAAAAGTTGTGATTTGTCAGCATGCTCATTTTCTGGTTCAGTCTGTTTGACATTTGTATCTCTAAGGTTTCCTTAACCTAAAACCTTGATATACCTTTTTATCGGTGCCGTACTGCTGTTTGTAAAGCTCCGCCATGTCTGCTACGTGTTCTGTCATCATGAATACATTTTAGAAAAAAACTGAAAATAATATCTTTTTAATACATTCAGTAAAGCCTGTTTTATGTTATCTCATATGTTGGCAAATTTCTTTATCTATTGTTTATTTTAGCAAAGTACTCCAAAGTTTCTTTTACCACTGTTCACATTTGTAAATAAATTGAAGTAAGGTGTAGAAAAGAATGATGACGATAAAGTCAGACACTGCATAAGCTGCTTCAGAGGAGTACGACATCTCGCTCTGCGTGGATATGCACACTCAATATCATAGCAGTATGCTGTGTGTGCTTCATGTAGAAGCAACTCCTATGCAGCCTTTGATACTGTCCGCTTTTCATTGAATTGTCTGTCAAGACTCATGTCCACCCGGGAGTGGACATATGGGCACATCTATGCTAAACTCCGTGCAATGTGCGTGCAATGCTTTAACCCATGGCGGCACAGCACAAAGGTTAATTTGCTGCATGACTAACCACTTATAATGTCCCAAAGGTGAGACCTATTGGCTATGCCAATGCTTGTTTTTTGTTGTTGGTGGTGAATGGCATCAGCAAAAAGTGTGACCTCTGGCTTTCTTGAGGCTTATTTACTATTATTCTACTTTTGCTAAGAAACAAAGCCTCATTCCCGTCATAAAAAGCTCCTGGACCTGCCAATCTTACATATGTTTGAGCTCACCACTAATACTTAAAAAAGACATTTGGGTTCCTGCAGGAATATATTGGAGAAAGTAAGAGTTGAATGCATGGGCAGCACCATTTACACTACGCACAAATATTGTCATCTTTTGTGATACCGATCTGTATTAATTTAGTGTAAACTCAGACTTTCAGGATATTTAACAGTTGCAAATCCACAGCCACAGGAATGCTACTTGTTTTGGAAGTCGGATACTTTTTTTTCTCCATGTGGCTATTACTTATTTTTAAAAGTTTGATGCTAGCTGACCCATAAATTGACATCCCTGTTAGCAGTGAGTCCCTATTTCACATCGAAACAAATCTAGGAAAATGCTTCTATTCTAATATATTGTGAGAAAGTCGCAATAAGATGCCTTTCTGTTTTTTAATTTTCAGCAACAAGGCCAGTTCAGAAAGAAATTATTTGAATCTTCCCATTCTTTACGTTCCATGATGTTCGGGCAGGATCGTTACAGGCGCCGGTACTGGGTTCTCCCCCAATGTGGGGGAATCTTTGTGGAAGGCATGGAAAGTGGTGAAGGTAAGGATTAGTACTTCTAAAATGGTAATTTGGTAATAAGTGTGGAGTTTTATTTGCCCAGGAAAGGGAAGTCATTTATTGCTGGGAGGACGAAGGGGATCATCCACCACACCTGCAGCTGAAGGGTTATGCCATCTGACACTAGCTAAACCCTCTTAGTTTCTTATGGTGGTGCAACATGTGCTTTGGTTCCCCTAGAAAAGAAAGGTGGAATAGCAGTCTCTCCAGTGCCCAGCTACCAGCTAGGTGCAGCAAAATTATTCAGGGCCAAACTGGGAACCCGAAGCTGGGGTGTAAGTGTGAAGCACTGCTGCTTTTGTTACTGTGGGTCAATACTGCAGCATGGTTGCAAAACCGGCCCCTCAGTAACAAAAAAACGGCCCCCACCCCTCCAGCCTCCCAGAAAAATGCTCAATGGCCAGTACTGCCTTGCTAGTCTACACTCGTAAGAAATACTCCCTCTTCCACCAACAGGGCTCTTTTTTTAGCCAAAATTCTTGATATTTTGCAGAGGTGTGAATGGTATTCAAGTAAAAGTGGGAAATCTCCCGATGCTTTAAGCACATATCCTAATTAGTAGATTTCAAATTTTGGCTGGCATTCCATGACTTGAGACTGAGCAGACAGCTCCTGAAACTTGAAGGGTGCTGTGAGTTGCTATGATCTTTGCTGTTTGTTACCTTTTTTCCGCTTCAAGATGGGTTCTTTTGAAGTGTGATTGAGTTCTGTTGCAATACAATGTGGTGGAAATTCTAACAGACAGTGATACTCTGGCTTATCTTGTTTTCTGGTACTGTCAGAAGGCGACCAGTGAGAAGTGTGCTAAGTCATGTGAACCTGCAGGGGCAATTATTTTTGAGGATGTGGTTAGCATGGAAGTGTTGTTTCAGTCTTCTCCATTTAGTTGTGTTTGTACTGCTTACAAGGCAGAGTAACTGGCATCCATTTTGAATTTTCTGCCCATGTATGACTGGCCTCTGTTTTCAAATTTGTATTGATCTACATCCAGTCTTCCTAAAAGGCCTGCCTAACTTGGCATGTTACATATTGTGAGAAAGTGCCATCTTTCTTGCCTTGGTATGCCTCCACTTTTTTCTGAACTGCTGATGTGCTTTGACTGAGTGTGCCCTGGGTCCCTGACAATCAGGTACCCAGGGCCTGTGTTCCTTCCCTAAAACGAAAAGCTATGCTGAAACAAAATACCCAATAGGCATCTCTGGCCACCTGTCAGCCCTTAGTAATGGTACCCTAGGTACCCAGGGCATGGTGACCAGAGAAGACCCCTCAGGGCTGCAGCACTTATTGTGCCACCCTCAGGGGCCCTGTACCCTGGCACCCACACACTGCCTTTGCAGGCTGGGTGCCTAAATGCAGAACTAAAACTAGAGTCGACATGGCACACATCCCTGTGTGCCATGCCCAAAGACCCCACTGCCCTGGCATACTTCAGTCACCCCTCTAGCCGGGTGCCTTATGCCAAAGGTGAGGGCACAGGTGGATGAGCTCTGTGCCCCTACAGTACCCAGGGCCATTCCTGGGCACTGTAAGTGCAGTGTTGCCATTTAAGAGTATATGGTGCTGAGAGGTTGTCATTACGAACTCCACAGCACCATAATGGCTACACTGAAGACTGACAAGTTTGGTGCCAAACTTCTCAGCACATTAAACCCGCACTGATGCCAGTGTGGGATTTAATGTAAGATGCACGAGAGAGCATCTTAGAGATGCCCTCCAAAACCCGAACCTACAATCCACGTCTGGGCTGAGTGGCTGCAGAGGCTGCTACACAGCAGACATGTTGCTGGACCCCTGGGTGGAGAGCGCCCGCTCTCCTGGGCCTGCAACAATGCACATCCTGGGCGAGGTGCGGTGTCTCCTCCACCAGGATGGACAGGGGGAAGCTTCAAAGGCATACCGCCTCTGAGAGCTTCTCCAGACCATTTGCTGTACCCAGCAACTGGCCCCCCATCCATTTTACCCCCACTCTGGCGGGAAGACTGGCGGGAAAAACTACGTCAGGAAGGAGGGTGTGCCAATCTATGCCAACTCCACCCCTCAGGTGGAGGAGGCGAGGTGAAGCACGACCCGGGCTCCGGCCATCTTGTAGATGGGGAGCCCTGCCCAATCCCAGCTAGGCTCCTGCCCCCCTCCCACAGGAGAGGAGCAGGCTAGAGGGTATCTTCACCCCAGGACAGGGACCCATTGGTCCCTGCCCTTGCCCTACCTGTAACGCCCCTAAATGTAGTATTTAGCGGCTCCCTGAACCTTCCTTCCTCAGATCCCAATGTCAAAAAGAAGATCAAGAAGAAGAAGACCTGCCTCGCAGCTGCTAACAACAGGACAGCAACAACTGACTTGGCCCCAGCCCTACCGGCCTGTTGATCCTGGAACCTGCTCCTGCCTAATCCCGGCGACCTCCGCGGACAGCAACCTTAGGACACCCTGAGGACCTGCCTGCCTTGACCCTCTTGAAGATTAGGACTCCCATCAGCAGAGGCTCTGCTGCGACAACCCACCTGGTGCCCACGAGGAAGCTCTGGACCTGCCCACTCTGCACCAGCCGAGTCCGGGCTGGGCCAACCCGAACCACGACCACGAGGACGTCCACCCGGCGACTGGGACCCGAAGTCCAGTGCCCAAAGACCCTCCTCGACGAACCAGCCGATGCCTGCAGACTCAGAACCAGGGGCCCCACCAACCGCAACCAGCTGAGGGTAAGCTTTTCCAACACCCAAAAACACCCCTGCACCCGGCGCCCTACAACCCCCTGTGCCTCCCTTTGCAGTACCTACCTGTGCTCCAAGATTCCAACTTACCTCTCGAAGTGCTGGTCGCCCCTGGAGAGTCTCCGTCCCCGAGGATCCTCATTGGATAACATTGAACGCCCGACGGCTCAAAAGCACCCTGCACCCAGCCGCCCGAGTGCCGCAGGCTGCGACCTCTTTGTCCTATCCTACTTCCCCCCCTGCCCTGAGCAAGTGACCAGGAGCCCAGTTGCCAGAGCATCGTGGCCTGCTAGCCAGCAGCCACCAACCGAAGTCCCCCTTTCCCTCATTGAATATCATTGGGCCTACCTACCTCTGCACCTGGCCGCCCCTGTGCCGCTGGGACTGATCTAACTGTACTTACCGGACCCTGGGGGACCCCTGAGTCTATGCCCAGAACCTTAACTTCAACAACCAAGTACTCACCTGGAAACCGTTATTTCACTTACCTGCCATTGGATAACATTGACCCATTTTGACTCGAACATTTTTTAAGTGTGAAGTTTTGAAAACTGAAAATATTCCTATAAAATCGGCCAAAACCCGAATTCCGAAGTACTCACCTGGGATCAGGGGAGAAGCCAGTACTGTACCTTTCAGCCCAGTACTGAACTGCAAAAGTAATCCCTAGCCGGTTTACTAGTAATCTGTATTTTCTCCATAGGAACCCATTGTCTGCTTTTCTATGAAATTTCTTCTAAGTGTCTACTTTTGAAAACTGCTAATATTCTTTAAAAATCATACGAAATACTGAAACGCAATTACCTACCTGTTTTGAGTTAAGCCCCCAGAGCTGGCCCTAGGAGACCAGTGCTGGGTTACAAAAGTAACGCGATCGTACTTGACCTGCAACCTGAATTTCCTCTCATTGAATAACATTGTGAGATTTACATGGAAAAGTTTTTAAGTGTCAACTTTCAAAACCGCTTTATATTCATGAAAATTCACTACAGTAACTAAAACGTTTTTACTAATCTGGTTTCCGCTTAGACCCCAGGACTGAAACTAAGACCTAGTCCTGGAACCTCCAAAGTAATCCATCAAGTAATCTACTGTAATTATATGTAGAAAACTCATTGAGCTCAATGCTATACTGTGTGTTAGGATTGTGTTGCTTACTACCTATACTGTATTCACTGTGTGCACAAACTTTATTGCTCCTTTGCAAAGTATTACCTGAGAGTACTCATCACTTGAAAAGTATATTTTTATAACTGTTGGTTCTAAAAATAAAACAACAATATCTGAGGATATAACAACAATTGGCCTGGAGTTCAGTTCTTGAGTGTGTGAAACCTTTTGCAGACTGAGTGTGTACAACAAATGCTTTACACTGTCCTCTGGTACTGCCTTACTGCTCGACCAAGCTACCACTTTGGAGAGTAAGGTCAGTTCTGACTTTAACTTCTGTTATACCTCTGGGGTTGGTGGACTCTATACACACTGTACTTCATTATAGACCAGTATATATATAGAGCCACTTTCTCACACATATTTCAAGGTAATCTTCTGCTTTTAGTATTTTAAACAACTCTTAAGTTCTGTTGCCTGGTGGTTGCATTTGATTACATGATAAGTATCACTTCCTTGCTTAAAGCTACTTATAGTTGCTTCGGGGGCTAGATAGAAGCAAAGGTGTACTTTCATTAGGATTATTGTGCCAGGCCTTTGAGACACTTTAACATTTGCATTTACTGGTCTCAGCTACCATGTTATTTGTTCACATCACTCTTGCTCTTAAACTGACCATTCATGGTGCTAGGGTTCAAATGTTCAGCTTCTGGCTGCAAGTGATCTACAGGACTTTTAAAAGAACGGAGCAACTAAGAAGTCTTAAAAAATGTATTGGAACAATTATAACAAAGATATGTGTCTGATAGATACTTCTAGCTGCATATTCCTCACATTCTGAGTATTCCCAATGCGGTCAAACTGGACCAAGAAACATTTAGAGCAGTACTCCTGCTGCGCCAGTAGGTAGCCTTGTGTGACTGTGCCAATGTCGTTATGCTCCATAAGTGATGAGCAGAACCGCATACAAGCGCCACCCCTGCACACCATGATCAGTTACTTTCTTTCCACTCCTACAGACGTGGATCCAGAACTGCTTGTTGGAAAATGTCCCTCTCTAAGAGTGTTTCAAGCCGTGGAGTGACTGTCTCAAACAGACGTCTCTTTGTCCTGAAGACAGAGCACAAGTCCAGGCCCTGTAACAACTGCACCCAGATTAATCAGAAAGACATACAAGTCCGCAAGGTGAAGCTTTATGGTGCCAAACATCGGAAGCCTCCACGTTATGACCAGTCAGTCAAAGTTGAAAAGAAGATCCCATTCCTGCAGCAGATCATCATTGCAGTTGAAGTCTTCTGTAAGTTAAAGAAGTGTAAGAATTAGAAGCAAGAATCGTCCACTTCTTGCCATTGTCAGACTCCATAGAAGCCCGCAAGAAAGTCAACGTGCTAACCAGTCTCACTCCTGATCTCCTTCAGAGCCAATTCAAAGCCTAGTCCCTATGCACCCTGAATTTCCCGGTCTGTCTGTGACATTACAACAATTGGAGGCCTTTAGGAATGACATGCTGCACATGCGCCAAACATCCACAGGGGCTTTGAGTTGGCCTTGCGCTGTCTGTGCCCGTTGAACCTGTTTCTGGTTCAACACCAGCTTCGGTGCTGACTTGTGTTCTAACACCACTCACTGTGCTGGTTCTGTTTGAATTGACTCCGGCGCAGCCCATTGTGCTTTCCAACTCCGAGCACAGTCCACCTCGACAGAGGTCATGCCCAACTTCAACCGGTGTGCAAACAGCCAGCAACGCTTCTCAATTTTTTTGGCACTGATTTGGACAATGACAGTTGATGAAGGGGGTGATTTTGTGCCCCAGAAAGATCAAGAAAACTGCCATTAAGAACTACAAGATGCAGGAGACTGTATACTTCTCCAGATACTGGCCTTGTTTCTCGTTCCACTCCCTTTTGATCTCCTTGCCACTGTGTTATGCAGAGGACGGCAGAAGTACTAGACCATCTATGGGGTGACGACTAATATTTTGACAGAGGTACTTCAGATAGTCAAGTGCCTTTAGAACTTCTTGCCATTAAATGAGGCCTTATAGATACCCTTTTGGACACTTGAGCGAAACCATGTTTAGGACCACAAATTCATAGGCAGGTTGGTCAGCGGCATCAGGCATCACTAGGTGACCTGGACTTTCTCACACACCATCCCACACTAAAGAGCTCGGTGGTTCAGGCTTTCACCAGTAAGGTAAATTCCAATGCCTTCCCCTGCACCCCACCTGATTGGGAGCCTAAGAGAATAGAAGCATGTATAAAGTGCTCCTTTTCCTTCACAAGCCTTGCTTTGCGATCAGTAAACACCAGCTGTCTTCTAAGCTGACACTCCCATGCCTTATGGCACACAGTGGCCCAAGTATCTGATAAAGACCTCTAGCTGCCGATTCTTTAACTTTGAATTTTCCCGAGGCGTCAGACAGGCCCTTGACATTTTTCAGCAGTACCTCTGCTCGCTGGAGGACGGCTCCTTACGGCTCATGATGATGTCATATGTCTCCTCTGGCGCGCAGGTATCAGTTTCTTCTTTTCCGTGTTGCAACGCGGATCCGGAGAAGCGGTTCCTCTGGCCATTTTCGGCCTACTTTGACATATTATTGTCGTTGGGAACATTGTGCCCCTTTTTCTCCTTGTCATTGTGAGCCCTGTAGTCGACAAATGTGGGTTACAGACCCACATACGGTTTGTATGTGGTGTATAATTTTAGGCTTTCTTAGAAGCTCTTATTCTTCTTCTTCATTTTCCTGCAATGTTCTTGACGTGTATTAATCTGCCTGCAGGGTAGATGTTACCTGTCTCCTTGAGGACATTTGTTGCTCCTCTAGTATGCATCTGTTATTCTCTGTACTCTACAGTCCTTGGGAGATCATGGTGGGAGCATATGATCTGTTGCTTCTTGAAGGAGCAAGTGCGATCGAGTGTGCTTGCTGCTGGCAAGGGTTGTTTTTCTATAATTTCTTTTAGGTAGTATTGATTTTTTAACTATGCTTTTGTCAGACAGCATTCTCTTTATGCAAGTCACCTAGTGTCTTTTATTGATGGTGCGATATTCTTTTCGATGATATATCGTAAGGTATTGCGAAGCTATTTTCAGTTCCCTTTATCTGTTGTGTGTACAGGGTATATTATGTGTGCATACATGTTAAACATGCTTGATATAGTTCATATATCGTATGAAAGAGGTGACCCGACCAAGCTCCAAACAAAAGGAGAAAGAGACTGAAGGCTCTAAGGTTAGGCTAATAACAAGCTATAGTCGACAGGAAAAAAAGATTAGGGGCATTATCAACAACAATTGGGCAATTATATTAACGGATAGAATCATGGCGCAAACAGGTACATGCTTCAAAGGATTTTGCGATCGCAAACCGTGCGAATCGCAAAAATCGTCCGTTTGCGATCGCAAAATCTGCTTTTGGAATGCATGACGGGTGAAGGCCCTCACAATTTGAGAATTCGCAAATATTTGCGAATTCTCAAATTGCGATTGCCTTTAAGGAATCGCATTTTGCGATTCCTTAAATGCAATGCATGAAACTTAAAAAAAATGCGATTTCGCAATTAGGGGAAGCAAATTACCATGAGGTTGAAACTCATGGTAATTTCCGAAAACTTTGAAAAATGCACTTTTGTGCATTTTTCAAAGTTTCATGTTGTGCACACACATGCCCTTAGGCATATATATATGTATATTTTTTTTTTCCTAAGGGAAAGATTTTTGCGGGCTATCCTTCACAGTGACCCCACTTACCCAGTGGCCCGACACTTTAAGCGGGCACACAACAAAGATCTCAACTGTTTGAGCTATTTTGTGATTGGGGCAGTACCCCAATTAAGACGAGGAGGTGATCGCGAGGCAGAGCTCAGAAAAATGGAGTCTAGGTTCATATTGGAACTCGATAGTCGTTGGCCCAACGGGCTCAACAATATTGAGGAAATGCATCATTTTCTATAATTTGAAATATGAATTTCAAGCATTTCGTTCTGTTTTCTTCTGTGCAACAGATACTCGGTCTTCTAGTTAGGTTCCCTATTAGAAGTTCCTTGTGCTTGTGTTTATATCTTGTCCCATAATTTGAGGTAACAACTGGTGAAATTTATATTGATATTCACCTATGGTGACATAATCCATGCACTTTATTTTGTAATCATCTAACAATCTGCATCAACATTTTTATACAATCCTATTCCTAGATTATGTACAAGAGTTCTATGAAATCTAAACCAAGAAATAATTTTTAATTGTACAGGTTTCTTAGTATGTAGGTAATTTGTATAGATTTGTTATTATATTGCAAGAATATTTGAGATGTTACAATGGAGTGTAAATATGGAGTTGCACAGACACTAACATTTGTAAATACCAAGGGGGGAAAGTTTTGTACGTTTGTATGGTTGTATGGGTGTGTAAATAGTAGCTAGTAAGGGTGTATATCCTCCTTTTTTTGGTTGACACAATAGGCTTTGCATTCTAATTAGACTTATTGTATGGTTATAATGTGTTGGTAGTATGGGGTGGTGGGGAGTGTGAGTGTGTGTATATATATGAAATATGGTCTTATTTATACATATTGTCATTTTTAGCTTCTTGGAAAAAAGATTATTTTTTTGTATTTTGAACTCTTTTAATAGAACTTATTACGGAATAGGATTATTTTGATGAATTTACTCTTGTGAATATCCAGATTTGGTGCTTAACTGCTCATTACTATTCCAATGGTAGTTCCATATGTTTCCGCTAACCTTTGCACTTTATTATATCTTCATCACTTATGCACTTTTTCTTCATGCACTTTATATTCCTGCTGCTATACATACTGAATTGCTCATTTGCACAGAATCGATATATTGTTCATTCGTATTTCACAGGAAAAAATGTGTTTTAATATGGATATAATTGAATATATTTTTATGGATTCGGATGAATTACTGGATTTAACCAGATATGACTTTTTGTTTACTAGTCAGCAATGGCAACAATGTATCAGCGATAGTGCGTTCTTTGTGTTTATTATATGTCACGTGATTATGGTGGGCGCCACCAGGGGGCGGCGTCACTGGCACTGCATACACTTATAAAAGTAGCATAATGATTGTAAACATGTTGCAGCGTGATCAAGGGCTTTCCGCCCGAAACGCGTCGCTGGTTCTGTTTTAATCAATAAAATTACCATCTTGCTGACTTGCTGGTCCGGTCCTCATTCTTTGCTGGCGTGGAGGCGGTGTCTGCGAGCGCAGAGCGAGCTGAGGAGGAACCTGTTTTTCATATATATATATATATATATATATATATATATATATATATATATATATATATATGTGTGTATATGTATATTTTTTTTTTCCTAAGAAAAAAGGGAAAGATTTTGTTATAGGATGCAATTGCTTTCTTTTTCACCGTTAATTTCTACGTGTGATACCTGAAACATACATCTTTACATGTATACATATTTGTGTGTTTGGGTATATACTATATTTATATATTTATTTGGGGTTTTATAGAGTGCGAGCGTGATCCATTAGGGTACCAGAGCGCTTTACAGGGATAACACGTAACTTACAGATCTGAAAGAAACAGGTTAGTATTAGATTCCTTACCTTAGAATATCCCCAGGCGTCAGTCTGGATCCGGAAACTTTTGCGTAGCAGTACCCCTGTGCGTCGGTAGGCGTCGTCTGCAGGCGTCCCCTGCGGCTCCGCGTCCGTCGTCGGCGTCGTGCGCCGTGATGACGTCGCTGGAATATATAGACGCCGCCTCCGCGCGCAGATCCGAAGAGCAGTACTCCGGTCTTTGACCAAAGTTTTTGAATCTTTCTGATATCTTCTTACGGTGCCGGTAGGATGCCCGGTTTTAAGAACTGTGACGACTGTGACCGCACGATGTCGGTCACAGACCATCACCGACTCTGGCTCCGGTGCCTGGGCCCCGACCACGACGTGGACGCCTGCGTCGATTGCCAGGCCTTGACGAATAAAGCTAGACGGGAGCGGTCCCGCAAGCTGCTCGAGCTCCGGGTATCGGCCCCGCGTCGAGAGCGGTCCCGGTCCGGCCGGAGGTCAAGGGAGCGATCGAGGGAGCGGTCGCGGAGCCGTCACGAGCGCTCCGGGAGTCGTCACCATTCCTCTGGTTCCTCAGGTAGGAAGCACAAGAAGTCGGGGCGCCGTCATCGTACCCCCGACTCCCGCGCGATGCGACCGGGGGTTCGGGTGGCCCCACCCCCGCGGCTCCGCGTGAGTCGCTGACGCGGCCTGCTCCATACCCTGCGGTCCCTGGGCAAGGCGTGTCGCCCGAGGAGATAGAGACGTTCCTCATGGCCATGAGGGCACTGTCTCCTCCGACGGGGCCTCCGCCGCCTGCGGGCCCTGTGGTCCCGTCCGAGGGCCCTAGCGGTTCGGGTGCTCCTGCCTCGACGCCGTCGGTTGCTCCGGCCCCGGCGCCGCCGACGGCTCCGGCGCCGCAGGGGCGACGCCGGCTAGTCAACCGGCCTCTCCGGCGCCGATTCCATCGGGGCAGCCCCTGGTGCCGCCCCCGCGCGGCGCCCGCTCCGGCCGGCGCCAGTGCTCCGCCGCCCCCATTCCCTCTCCGACTCCGGATGCGAAGTCGAACCGGCGTCGCCCGACGCCGAGTCCGACGCCGATGGGGCCTGTGGACCCCGGGGAGCCGGTCTACATTGTTGATTCCGAATATGGTGAAGATGTAGATTACGGAGAGGAGTGGGAGGGGTCTGAGGACCCTCTGACCCGCGAGTGTCAGTACAATGTGGACAGGACGGGTGACTTGGGTGACGCCAGTGGTCTGGAGGACTCCCCCAACCCTGGCTTTGTCTCGCCTCCTACCGTGGCTTCGGAGGAGGGGGCTGCTTATTCAGTGGTGTTGATGAGGGCTGCCAAGGCCTTAAACCTTGAGATCCCCGTCGCGGCCGTGAGGACTAACATCCTCGCTGAGGTCCTCAAACCGCAGTCATGCCCACAGGAGCCACTGCTGCCGTTCAACGAGGCCTTAACTGACGTTCTTTTGGGCACCTGGTCCAGGCCCGCTTCAGGTTCGCCTGTTGATAGGAACATGGCCAGACGCCACCGTCCGTGTACGGATGACCCCAAGTTCTTGTCCACCCATCCCACCCCTGAGAGCCTGGAGATCCAGGCCTCGACTTCCCAGACCGCATTCCCGTCGGCCCCGCCCGACCGGGAATCTAAGAGGTACGACCAGTATGGTAAGAAGGTCTTCTCGTCCCTGAGTCTGGGAATGCGGTCTTGCAACACCGCCTGCCTCTTGGACCGCTACACCCACTTTCTGTGGGATACGGTCGCGGACCTGCTGCCTGAATGCCCGCCGGAGGTACGGGCTAAGCTCGGCAAGGCTATGATTGAAGGCCGAGACGCAGCAAGATACTCCATCAGGTGTGTGTGAGAAGTTGGCCCGATATGCAGCGTTCGCTATTCTAGCGACCGCTATGTATCGTTCCAAACGACCCTTATGGTGATTGGTTGTAAGTCAACCTATAGACCAGCTATCCTAGTAGCGTGGATACGAGCAGTCTAAGGCTAAAGACTCGAGAGGGCGTGTTAAGCCAGCTGTTTACCACACATGTACCCCTTGAACACCAAGTGAAAGGACACCACACAAGTGTTATGAAAATAAACAGTTATTTATTAAAGATCACAACAGCCCTGGACTCTTTATGAGGACAGGGTACTAAGCACAAACCAAATCTCTCGGGAAACACGGACCAGGAGGCGTTGTCGGCGACCAGGATGGAGGTGCGAGCTGTCCCACGAAGGTTGATGCTGTCGGCGTCGCTGGGCCCAGGATTGGGGCAACAAGCCTAGGCAGATTTCAGGGCCACGTGGTGGGCCTAAAATGGCGTCTTGAGTGGACCAGGAGGGTCCGGGGTGCTTCTCTCAAAGATGGAAACAAAGGCCAGTCTGGAGCAACCAGACCAGCTGTGTTGGTTGTCGGATGTCGTCACAGAAGGGCACAAGCCAGCGGCTAGTGACCGGACAACGTGCTGAGCAGCGAGCAGAAGGGCCCCACGCAGATCGTGGAGATGCTGGGAGGCTGCGCTTCGGTGCTGGAGCGGCTCAGGGTCGGGGCTTCTCGGACCCCAGAGCACTCACCAGAGAATTACTTCGATGGTCGTGCTGATTAAGAAAGCGTGCAGGCTTTGATGATGGCCGGTCCCTCGAGGTCTCGTCGCACCCACAGATCACAGCTGAGCTGATGACGTGGGTAGAGGTCAGAGGTACCAGGGAAGTCGGTTCTCGTCGAGCTGGGCCGTCGGATTCCTGAGGAAGGACTTGCAGCAAACCGCAGAGTTCTTAGATGGTGCCCGCTGGTGCAGGGTGACTACTCCTTAGCCACAAGGGAGAAATCTTGAGAAGAGTCTCGAAGTCCTTTCGTAGAAAGTATTCTTGATTCAAAGATGATCTAATTTGGAAGGGTCCCCGCTCCGGCCTTTATCCTAAAGAAAGGGGTGGGTACATGACTAGGTCCTGCCCTAAGGGTGGGACCAGGAAGGGGGGTAGTTACACCCCTCTCCCCTGCCGGACTTTCCCCAGGCCAGGGCTGGCGCCCCTGGAACTGGTTCTGACCGGCAGATGCGTAGTGAGCACCGGGGTGCCACTCCGCAGTCACCTTCTCGCAAAAGCCCTACCTACCCAGAATACACAAACCCTGTCTGGGACGGTGCGAACACCGCCCTCGACAGGAAACCCTTTGTCCAAGCGCTCCTCGCTGGAAGGACTCCCAGCAGCAGGAGGTCAGACTCGTGTCTGTGGTGGCAGCATCCATTTTGTGGAGCTGAGGCTTTCGTTAACTTTAACCGGGGTTCACAGTTACGTACATGTCGTGTCCCTCTAGAAGGGCGGAATGCTAACCTCGTCGCCAGAATTGGTGAGGGGGCAGTATCCCGATTCGTATGACACCTTACTCGACATGTCTTGATAACGCGATACCGAAGTTACCGATATGGTACGCGTTATCATGGAACAGCCATTGGGTCTGGATTCCGCAAGCTGCAACCGGGCTCGGCTCGGGCCAGAACCCAGTTCACACGAGCCCACGCACTCTGCCTTCAGGATTGTCAAGGCCTGCCATAGGAGTGACTGATAGGAACTCGGGTGTCCATTGTACGGTTAGATATAGGGCTACTATATCTAAAGCAAAGGGTGATTACACGACTTTGCCCCAGCTGTCATGCAGCCAGTGGTGTCAAATTTGGGAGGCCAGCCAGGGGTGGCATAATACATGCTGCAGCCCCTGGCGGCCCTGGGTACACCTATGCCCTGAGTTACAGGGTCTGATAAGGTGGCCCAGTACCAATTGGTAAATGCACCTAGGGTACATGTTGTAATTTAGAGAGAGAACAGCCAGGCTGTGGGTCTGATTGGCAGGCCCACAGCCAGAGAAAGTCGTAAACCAGTGAAACAAAAGCAAAAAATCTGGGTGATCATAGGATTGCAGACCCTACTCTCCTACAGTGTGGTCTTGATACGACCGACTCACTGGGCAGAGCGATGTCCACGATGGTGGCGATTCGTCGCCACGCCTGACTGAGATCCGCCAACTTCTCGGCAGATGTCCAGAATGCATTGATGGACATGCCGTTTGATGGCAGTCGCCTGTTTGGCGACAAAGCGGACCACGCGCTGGAGCGCTTCAAGGACTCCAGGGTCACGGCCAAGTCCTTGGGTCTCTCGACCCAGCGCCAGCAAACGGGTTTGTTTCGCTCCTTTCGTGGCCAAGGAAGGGGCGGTCCCACACGTGCTGCCAGCCACGCGCCGCAACAGACTTATCAATGCGGTGGCGCCGTGGAAACCGCCGTGGTGGCGGTCGGGGACAACGGCGAGGTCAGACCACACCTCCCCCCGCAGCATCTGCCACTAAATCCTCCTAGTCCGTGCTTTCGGGCCCAGGTGACGCCGGTGGGTGGCAGGGTTCGCCATCACCTCTCCCACTGGCGCACAATAACTTCGGACAGGTGGGTGCTGCAGCTCGTCCGAAGGGGCTACTCCCTCCCCTTCGAGACCACTCCTCCAGCCATGCCACCGCAGAACCACCGTGTGTCGGGGGACCACTTGGCACTTCTGAGGGAGGAAGTTACGGTCCTCTTGGCCAAGGGGGCCATCGAGCGCGTTCCTGGGCCAGAAGTAGGACGTGGTTGCTATTCCCACTACTTTCTGGTACCCAAGAAGGACAAAGGGGGCCTGCGTCCTATCTTGGACCTAAGGAACGTCAACGGCTTCCTCCGGAAGGAGAAGTTCAAGATGTTGACATTAGCTCAGGTCTTGGCTGCTCTAGACCCGCAAGACTGGATGGTAGCGTTGGACTTGCAGGATGCGTATTTTCACATCCCCGTCCTGCCGGCCCACCGGCGTTACCTGCGGTTCACGGTAGGCCACGAGCACTTTCAGTTTATCGTGCTCCCCTTCGGCCTTACCAGCGCCCCACGGGTGTTCACCAAGGTGATGGCGGTGGTCGCAGCCCATCTGCGCCGATTGGGGGTTTCAGTCTTCCCCTATCTAGACGACTGGTTGTTGAAGGCGGGCTCGCCCCGGACAGTCGTCCACCACCTTCAGATGACGGCAGACCTCCTGCACGAGCTGGGGTTCTCCATCAATGTGCCGAAATCACACCTGTGTCCCTCTCAAAAGCTCCTTTTAATCGGAGCGGTTCTCGACTCAGCGCAGTTTCGGGTCTATCCTCCGGAACGGCGAGTCCAGGATATACAGGCTTTGATTCCCATCCTTCAGCCGTTATCCCGGGTTTCGGTCAGGTTGACGCTGCGGCTGCTGGGGCTGATGGCTTCCTGCATCCTTCTGGTGGATCACGCCCGGTGGCGGATGCGGGCTCTGCAGTGGGACCTGAAGTTTCAGTGGGCCCAGCATCAGGGCAACTTGTCCGACCATGTCTTGATCTCGGAGGGCACTTCGAGACAACTGCAGTGGTGGCTTATGGACCGCGATTGGGTCAGAGGCAGATCCCTCTCCCTTCCCCAACCGGAGCACGTTGTTGCGACGGACGCGTCCCTCCAGGGCTGGGGAGGCCACTTGGGAGAGGCAGAGATCAGAGGCATCTGAACTCCGGCGGAGTCCCGGCTCCATATAAATCTGTTGGAGCTCCGGGCGATTAGTTTGGCACTGAAAGCATTCCTCCCCTTTGTCAACGGGAGTGTAGTGCAGGTGTTCACGGACAACACCACCGCCATGTGGTACTGCAACAAACAGGGCGGGGTGGGGTCGTGGACCCTTTGCCAGGAGGCTCTGCGCCTCTGGCAATGGCTGGAACGTCAGGGCGTGACTCTGACGGTTCAACACCTGGCAGGTTCTCTGAACGCCAGGGCGGACGAACTCAGCCGTCGGTGCTCGATGGATCACGAATGTCGTCTGAACTCGGACGTGGCGCAAGGCCTCTTTCTGCAATGGGGAGAGCCTTGGTTAGATCTATTTGCCACAGAAGAGAACGCGCAATGTCATCAGTTCTGCGCGTTGGAGTTTCCAAGACGGCACTCGCACGGCGACGCCTTTAGGCGCGAGTGGAGTTGCGGTCTGTTATACGCCTTTCCGCCTATACCACTTCTGCCCAGAGTGCTGAAGAAGATCAGGCGCGACCGGGCCCAAGTCATCCTTGTGGCTCCGGACTGGGCTCGAAGGTACTGGTATCCCGAGCTACTCAGCATGTACAGGAGAGTGAGTGAGCGAGCTCCAGGCTCTTTCTGTCAAACCTCTTTTCCTGTCCATTCATCCTGACAAGGTGGTTTTGAGAACTAGACCTTCTTTCCTGCCGCTCCCCTGCTCCCCCGCCACGCAATGCCGAGAGCTTGTCCTCTCAATTGCTAGTAGTAAGGGGTATGCTAAATGTTAATTGTTAGTAGGTTTCCTGTTTGTTTACGTCACCTCGCTGCTCACTAGTACTCTCAGACTTCAATATTGGACAGAGTCACCCATCGCTGCTTGTTTTTTTTTTTTTGGATCCCCTCCTCCCGTTCTGCACTATAAGCCCTGCCCCCACCCTGCGTGCACAAACATAGCATTTCCCTTCTCTCATCAGCAGGCCACAGTGGTGCAGGACGGATGCTGAGGCAGCGTCCGCTGCGTCCCCCATTTGTATGTTTCTGCCAGGTTCCCCGTGTGCACTCACTATCCATGCCGCCTCGTCCTTGCTTTGTGTGGTATTGCAAATACATTTCTGCCATTTAGTTATTTTTGGGGAGTTTTATGTAACAGGAGCTCGACACAAAGTTATCGGAGCACTTTACATGAACACCAGTTGATCTATTTCATTGTGCATCGTTACAGTTTCTTTTTCCGTGAGCAATTCCAACCTTTCGGTTTGTCGTTTTCCCCTATCGGCCTTCTGTTCTTCCTGCTCTCCCTGTAGCAGCTGCTGAACTGGCTGCTCTGGCCTCTATTCTTGCCTCCATCCACTGACCATACTCTACTTCAGGGCATTTGTGCTCAGAAGACCCTCAAACTGAAGTTCACTCTCGTGGGAATGTGTCCCTGGCCCCACGCCGTTCCTCTACACAGAAAACCAAGCTTTTGGTGGCATTTTGTGAGGGCACCAGACGATTCAAGTGACACCATGCAGACAAAGTGAAGTGCCTTTATTGGGCTGTACGTAGGACCAGTGACACTTCAAGGTCCAATATATAACGGATGATCTACTCTTCGCTGTACAAAATACTGACGACAATGCTGTGCCCCTGAGCGTCCGCAGCAACATAACAATGAACCTGGAGTCAGTTTGCGACTAAATTGCTCCTCTTCGCCCTGTGAGGATTATTCATTGAAGCAATACAAATTACATTTCTTTTCAAGAGGTTATGTTACCTGCGGGTGAAAATACAATGCCAGGCCACGTGTAAAAGCAGATGCACGCACATTCCAATGAAACGCTGAGCTACGAGCCACCACTATGTTCATAACTGAGACATATTTAAGTGAATCTATCTATCGCCCTCACTCTATCGCCCTCTACCTATCTATAACCCTCACTCTATCTATCACCCTCACTCTATCTATCGCCCTCACTCGATCTATCGCCCTCTACCTATCTATTGCCCTCTACCTATCTATCGCCCTCACTCTATCTATTGCACGCTACCTTTCTATCACCCTCACTCTATCTATCACCCTCACTCTATCTATCTATCACCCTCACTCTATCTATCTCCCTCACTCTATCTATCGCCCTCTATCTATCACCCTCACTCTATCTATCTCCCTCACTCTATCTATTGCCCTCACTCTATCTATCGCCCTCTATCACCCTCACTCTATCTATCTATCTATCTATCTATCTATCGATCACCCTCACTCTATCGCTCTCACTCTATCTATTGCCATCACTCTATCTATATATCTATCTATTGCCCTCACTCAGCCTATCTATCTGTCTATCTATCTATCGCCCTTCCTCCCTCTATCTATCTCCCTCCCTCTATCTATCTATCTATCGCCCTCACTCTATCTATCGCACTCACTCTATCTATCGCACCACCACAGCATCCCTCAGGGGCACCACAACACCACTATGCGCTACCACAGCATCACTGAATGCCACCGCATCACTCGTCGCCACCACAACATCACTCAGCGCCACCACAGCATCAATCTGTGCAGCCATTCAACAACTGGTTCAAATATGTTCTCTCAATGTTTCAAGCTTTATTACAAATGTCACAAAAAGATGTTAATATTTCACTTCTGTTCTTGGATTTTCGTCACAATAAAATACACTGAACATAATCTTCACAAAAGTTATTTACAAAAGTTTAAGCTATTGCCATTATAAATTACAATAACTTTTATTTAAGTATTAATTATAAAAAAAATTTAACCATTGTTATTTGTAATATCAATACATCTAAGTCACATCAATACAACACATATTGCATTACAGATGCTATAGGTGTCACATTTGCGAAAGTTAAAACTATTGGCATTGTAAATGACAAAACTATTAATTTCGCTATTTTCAAAACCAACACATAAATACAAATTTTGTCATTTACAATACCAATAGCTCAAACTTTCCTAATGCAAGACCTATTGCATTGCAAATGCTTGTTGAAGATTGACAGAGATGGTATTCTTCTGATGGAGGATAGTAGCGAGTTCTAGATCCTTGGTGCAGCCCCAGAGAACGCTCTGTTTTATGTTTTTTCCTTTGCGAAAGCGGGGTAGCTCGAGCACATGGTCTTTGGCAGACCGTGAGTTTCTGAGTCCCCCAGATACCACGATTTCCTGGGCGAGATATGACGGGTAGTTCGTGTACAGGGCTTTGTGTGTGATACAGGCCAGCTTGAGCTGGATTCTGGCTTCAAGAGGAAGCCAGTTCAAGGCCTTCAGATGTGGTGAAATGTAGTCAATTTTTTTTGAGCCAGATAAGAGTCTAGCTGCTGCGTTGAGGCAAGCTTTTAGGGGGGCAGTGGAAGTCTTTGGTAGGCCAGATAGGGTAGAGCAGCCGTATTCCATTCTGGAGATAACTGACACCTAAACTGTGTTTTTAGGTCCGCAGTTTCAAGGAAGGGTTTTAGTTTTCTCAAGTAGCTCAGTCGACGCTAACGGTTTTTCTTGGGATCCTCAGTAGCTCGTTTGATTACTTTGTTACCGATACTTGTTTAGTGTTAAATCTTGTTTCCTGTTGATATGTCATCGAAGAAATCTGGGTTCAAGCCCTGTGGGGCGTGTAGAAAGTTAATGTCGATAACGGATCCGCACGAGGACTGCGTTTGGTGCCTGTCGTCGGCCCACAACGTCCAAGGATGCTCCCGCTGTAATAAGATGAACCCGAAGGCGCTGCGAGAGAGACAGGCGAAGCTGCTCATAGCGAAACTGAAGGAGAAGAGAGGTAGGAGGCGTTCGAGGTCGTCTTCGGGCATGCTTCTCGATCTAAGAAGAAGCACAAGACAAAGAAGCATGGGTCGCGGCTTAACTCTGGAAGAGAGTCGGATCCGAAGTCTCCAAAACATCGACATCGGAAGGACTATGTCTCTCCTTCGCCTATTGCATCGAATCCGGATTCCAAGGTGAGCCTTCTCATGACGCTTTTCCGGAGCATTCCCCGGCTCCGGCTTTGAATCCTTCCCCGGCGCCGACGCACTCTCCATCTCGGGAGGAGGAGGAAGCTCCGCTGCCTGAAGGGTCTTCGACTCCGATGGATTCTCCCTCGGGTCCGGTTGGCCAGACTAGGATTGTACCACAACAGGAGCGGTGTCTGGGGCCACACCCACCCTTTCCAGGCCCGGCTCAAGACCCGACGCATTATTTAAATGCGATGTACGGGGTCTTTTCAAGAGCCATGTACCCCTCTGGAGCACCATCCCGTCCCATGGGTCCAATGGCATACAATCTGGGTGTCCCGCAGACTTATGCACAGACACCGTTTATGCCTTTTCTGCCGGCGGCGCCGTCCTGGCATTTCTCGGCTCCGAGGTCATCGACGCCGATACCATCTTCACCGGCTCCGATTCCGACTCGACCTCGTACGTTCCAGGCTGTACATCCGGGCCCAAAGCCAGCTACTGGAGGAGCAAAGGTATCGAGCAGAGATGGAGGAGGGAGAACTCCAGGAGTCTGAGGACTTGTTGTAAGAGCTTAAAGAGCCAAGTGGCCTGGAGTTATCTCCGGAGTGGGAGCTTTCTCCGACTCCTGATGTCCCATCAAAAGATGTCGCACCGTACCACACGGTCATTAAAAAGGCGACTGAGCTCTTGGATTTGGATTTGCCTACTGCAGAGTTTAAGTCTAATATTTTAACTGAGGTGCTTCATTCTCCCTCTTTGGTTGTGGAGCCAATGCTGCCATTTAATGAAGCTATTACTGAGCCGGTAATGGAGAAGTGGCGTAAGCCCTTTTCATCTCCTGCGGTATCAAAGACTGTAGCAAGAAGGAATAGGGTTGCTCCTCGGGATCCAGACTTTGTCATCACATCCGTCTCCTGAGAGTCTGGTAGTTCAGGCAGCCTGCTTCAGGAAGTCTACCGGAGCCTTCCCTCAAGTACCAAGTGATAGGGAGTCAAAGAGATTGGACCAATCGGCAAAAAAGGTTTTCTCATCGGCCAGCATGGCCTTAAAATCTAAGAATGTGACTTGCCTTCTGGGGTGTTATATTCACGCACTTATGGACTCCGCGAAGCAGTTGGTACCAAAGATACCTGAAGAGGACAGGCAGAACTTCAGTGAGGTTGTAGCAGATACACAGGCTGCCGCTCGCCAGGTAATCCAGAGTGGTTTGGACACGGCTGACTCTGTGGCAAGGGTCATGGGATCATCTGTTGCCACCAGGAGGGCTGCTTGGCTGAAGACTTCTGAGTTTTCTCCTGATGTGCAGGCGACTTTGATAGATCTCCCTTTTGATGGTTCGGGTCTGTTTGGCAAGAAGGCAGACGCGACCTTGGAATGGTTCAAGGTGAGCAAGGCAACGGCTAGGTCTCTAGGTCTGCAAACTAAAGGTGCTTCTAATAAGAAATTTAGAGGATTCGGAAGGTCTTCCTTTCGATCATACAAACAGCCACAGCAGCAGCAGCAGCAGAATTCCCTGTACAAATCCTACAGGGGCAGAAACAGGGGCCGTGCTCAAAGTTGTCAAGCCTCCTCCTCTTCCTCCTCCTCCTCTTCCTCCTCCTCCTCTTCCTCCTCCTCCTCCTCTTCCTCTTCCCACCCCCCTCCTGCCACAGCAAAGCAGCCCTAGATCCACCATTCTGGATCATGTTGGTCCTGTGGGGGGGACGGCTTACTCATTTTCTACAAGATTGGGAATCGGTCGCATCAGACCTTTGGGTTCTCAATCTTGTAGAGAATGGGTATGCTCTTCCCTTTCGGGAATTTCCCCCAAATGACCCTCCTCGTCAAGGATTTTGCACGGAGGACCACCTACTTCTCCTGCAGGAGGAAGTCCTGGCGTTACTGAGAAAAGGTGCAATAGAGGTGGTTCCGGAGCAGGAAAGAGGTCAGGGATGCTACTCCCGGTATTTCTTGATACCCAAGAAGGCTGGCAGGCTTCGTCCAATTCTGGACCTCCGGATCTTGAACCTCTTTTTGAAGCAAGAGAAGTTCAAGATGCTCACCCTTGCGCAGGTTCTTCAAGCGCTGCAGCAAGAGGACTGGATGGTGTTGATCGACTTGCAGGATGCGTATTTCCACATACCAATCCTGAAGTCGCACAGGAAGTATCTGTTTTACGGTAGGATCGCAACATTACCAGTTTGCGGTTCTTCCGTTTGGTCTTACTACTGCACCTCGAGTCTTCACCAAGGTGATGGCGGTGGTGGCAGCCCATCACAGAAGGCCGGGGATACCAGTATTCCCTTATCTTGGACGACTGGCTGATCAAAGCAGAGCCGCCAGAGAAGGTGCTCCATCATCTGCAAATTACAACTCAGTTGTTGTGCAAGTTGGGTTTCTCGATAACGTGCCCAAATCTCACCTTGTGCCCTCTCAGTGCAACCTGTTCCTTCGTCTGCTCGGTCTGATGGCTACCTGTATTCTGTTGGTCAACCATGCAAGCTGGCACATGAGGGCACTCCAGTGGTGTCTCCTCAGGCAGTGGTATCAGCATAACGGAGATCTCAGGGAGTCTGTGAGGATCTCCAGAGAAGCTGCGGTGGATCTGTCTTGGTGGAGCGTGGAAGGTAATCTGTCTCAAGGAAAGCCCTTTCATCTGCCTCCATCGGTGGCCACAGTGATAACAGATGCATCCACCCTAGGGTGGGGTGCTCATCTGGGGGGTCTGGAGATGAAGGGTCTTTGGTCTCCAGAGGAAAGGTTGCTTCACATAAACCTTCTAGAGTTGCGGGCGATTCGTTTGGCTCTCAAGGCTTTCCTCCCTTCCCTTCGCGGTCAGTCGGTGCACGTCCTGACTGACAAAACTACCGCGATGTGGTATGTCAACAAGCAGGGCGGAGTAGGGTTGCAATGTCTCTGCAGAGAGGCTCTACGACTTTTGGTCCTGGGTTCAGGACCATCAGATTTGTCTGATGGCAAATCATCTGGCCGTAGTTCTGAACGTGCGTGCAGACAGTCTCAGTCGGCAGTTCTTAGCCAACCACAAGTGGAGACTTCATCCGGAGGTGGTTCATCACGTCTTACGGATGTGGGGGACTCCTCTGGTGGACCTGTTTGCCACTCACGAGAACACTCACTGCCCGTCATTCTGCAGTATCCGATGCAGGGAGCTTTGGGGGATGCGTTTCAGATGAGTTTGGGCTCACAACTCCTTTACGCGTTTCCTCCCATACCCTTGATTCCTCGGGTTCTGAGGAAGATTCGCCAAGACCGGGCCCAAGTCATATTGATTGCTGCGGATTGGCCAAGAAGGGTGTGGTATACAGATCTTCTCCAGTATTAGGGGTGTCTTTCATAGATTCACATGCCTGAATCATTCCCCGTCGTCGGAGTGGGAGTCCCACGGTACATAAAAAAGTAATAGTATGCCAAAAATATATAGCAAATACCAGTTATACCAAACCAGGAAGTAAAGTAGCCCCAGCTACAGTAGAAAAAACTTCCACATTAGTGACTATCCCTGTCATTTTGTATAGCCCAAACTGCAGCCAATCAGGCGACAGCACCCACCAGAAGGTTCTCCCCAGAGGCTCAGGCTGTCAGATTTTTTACCGCACGTCGTGTGAAGGGAGTCTCCCTGAGCTCTGCTCAGTTTCTTCATTTACTTCATTTATATTAAAAAAAATTCTTCATATTTCACAGTTTTGTGATGTCTTCTTACATGAAGTCTATTTGTTGACCCTGTGTCACTTGTGGAAAGCTGAGACCGTGTCTGGTTATCTTCACGAATATATGTGTCATTTTCTCTGCCTGTCGCTGACATGGTAGGATGAGAAGGGGATGTTCTTGTGATTTGGCTCTACCCCCCCTTCTGATGTGGGAGGATTTTCTTTATTTATATGGCACCTTAATGTTGCAGTGAGGTTTTTGGCTTTACTTCACCAGCTGAGGTTGCTTCAAAAGTAAAAGGTCTTTGACCTACTCTGAGTCTGACTCCCACATCTACGCCCACGAGATTTACTCTCAGGCGTTTAGACTCGTTCTGCGCACTTTTCTTCTGAGAACGTGCCAGCTGGTTGACCAGACGCTCTTTGTATTCTACGACGACAATCTCTGCCGTCACTGGTGCTCTACGGTGTCACAGGGCTACAGGATCCTGTTGACAGTGCCCTCTTATGCACTGGTTGTAAGTCGCAAGGAGCTGTGCAACCGACAAAGAGCTTCGTCGACAAACATCATCTAGTGCAATTTTGCCTCGTCGATGGTGAGCCTCGTCGACGACGAGTTTAGCCTCGTCGACGAAAAGCCTCGTCGACGGTGCGGGTGGCATCGTCGACGGAAAGCATCGTTGACGACGAGGGAGCTACGTCGACGACGGGCCTCGTCGATAACGAGGGAGCTCCGTTGACGACGAGCCTCCTCGACGGTGCAGGGTGTCCCTCGTCGATGGTGAAGAGCAATCGTCAACGGTGAAGAGCAATCGTCGACGGTGAGGAGCCTCGTCGACAGTGAGGAGCCTCGTCGATGGTGAGGTGCCTCGTCGACGGTGAAGAGCCTCGTCAACGTTCGACAGCCTCTTCAGCTGACCTAGTCAACTGAAAGCTTTGGCGACGGTTGGCTCAATACCAGTGGGCCACTGACAGTGGCCCTTTTGACATGTGGTCCATCGGCAGTTGGCCATTGGCAGTGGGCCCAGCATCTCTTGGCTGTCAACAGTGGACCTATAAACAGTGCAATTGGGGCCATTAACAGTGGGCACATCGGCAGTTGGCCCGCAAGCTTTAGGTCCGTAAACAGTTGGCCCATTGACAACAGTTCAGCTTAGTCAATAGCAGGCTTGTCGACGACATTCTAAGTCGACAAAATACTCTGTTCATCAATCATCCTCAGTGATGGTGAGTTTTATTATTGAACGTTGGCCAAGTAAAGGACCAGGTTCATTGACGACAAGAAGTATGTCTACGGAGGGTTTGTAGACTGACAGCGTCAGCAGTCACCTCCATAGTAGTTTAAGGCTGCAACAGTTTTCCTATGTGGACACTGAGGGTCACGTTTTGTGGTTGACCTCTTTGATGCGGGACCCAGTCCATGGTTAGGTTCGTCGAAGCTTGATCCAGTTGGGTTTATGTACAGTGTTCCTTTAGCCTACTTATTAGTCGTAGCCTCCTTTCAGCAAGATCCTCCGGATGGAGTGATGTCTTTTTACTCGACACCATATTTTCTTGGAATGGCTTAAGACTTAGCCAGACTCTTAGCCTCGGTTTCTTTGGGATGCCATGTCCTGTCCTTTTACGAGATCTGGCATGAATCTCTATTACTCTATCCTCCGGCGGATGTTGGCGGATTTAACCTCCTCATGTAAGGAACGGTGACGCGCTTTCGTCAAGCCCTTGTCACCAGGATAGAGGCGGAAGGTTTTTTTCTCTTTAAATTTTAGATTGGCAGAGATTTTGAGCTCTGCTTAAGCCAAAGATCGGCGCTGGTGGCTCTCTCTAGCCTCAAGCACATATTTCCAACGCCAGACATTTCAACTCGCTTGTCTTGTCTCTCAACTTCAATCAGACCCATTTTTTGCACGGGCAGCCAAGAGACATCCTCGCAGGTCTGCTTCTTCTTTGACGTCTACTTTCTCACGACAGAGAAGGTCAATGCTTCGTATTGTTTGGGAGAAGAAGTTGTCTACAAGAGCTGCACCCACAGTTCAGCAGGCAATCTTTTAGCTCTCTTAACAAGATCAATTTTTGACATAGGGGCACAGAATGTGCGTATCCATGAATACCCCTAAACTGACGCTTCTAGAATTTTTAACAAAAAGGATGGAAGGAGATCATCATCAACAAAACACCGTACAGTGGACATTGCATCTCCAAGTTTTGCAGTATTGTGTTGCGGAGTTAGGGTTCTTCGCCCACAAGTTCAAACTGAGATAATGGACGTACCTCCTTTATAGATGTTCCTTCTGGGCCATCATATTGGCCAGACAATACCGCGCCTTCGGTTCTCTACAGTACGGGGATCAACCCTTTCGTGGTGCCCGAGGACAGTTTTCACATTTTATTCCAAGAAGTTCCACCCAGTATCCGGTATACAACTGTATTATTAGACTCTAAATCGTATACAGGAAGTCGTTTTTCCAGGAAACTACGACTTACTTTAGAGCCCATCCTTAGTCCATTCCAAGTGGGATAAGGGTAGAATATCTCTGGGATTTAATTTGGTCACCGATGCCATTTGCCTGTTGGGAATTCTAATTGTGATGTCAAAAGGACATGCTCTAGAATTTGGCAATTTCTTTTCTGCTACGCCTTCATGGTGACCGCTTTTACCTCATCTGCGCGAGTCATTCACAAATTGACTTATGGATACATCAGGGACCGTCGGAGTGGTTCTGAATCTAATACGGAGTTAGGTTTTTCCTCTCAGTTCCTCATCAACTAGCTGGTCAGAAATGTAGCGCCGGATTTTTGTCATCTCTGCGCAAAATTTTTCAAATGTTGTACCTCAAGAAGGTTTTTCAAATATTACTGCCAGAGGACTGGACAAGTGCACTCGACCTCCAGAGTGTCAAGGTTCAGGTGCCAATCCTTCCACAGCACTGGACGTGGCTGCTCTTTACTCTAAGTTATAATCATTTTCTATCACAGGCCTATCTTTTTGGGACTCTCGGTCCACTCCACGTGATTCTTATCTAGATTCTGGCAGCCTATCTGTGTCTGCAATACATACGCATTCATCATTTCTGAGACAAGTTTATTTAAGAAGGATCACTGTTTCAATGCCTGGTTTTTATCAATATACCATGTCAAGTCCCAATTATTCCTAGTTACGACACAGAATTTTCTAGGAACAGCAATCAATGCAAATCCAGCAAGGGTGTTTTGTCTCTTACAAATGAGAAGCCTGCAGCTCTTACTTGATGTTTCTTTTACGTACATTGCAGTCTATTTCATTAGATTCTCGAAATTTCAACTGGCCATGACCTCCACCTGCATCCTGTTGGTTTCCTTCTGCACAGGATAAAGCTGCTAAAGCAACTGCATAAGCAGTGGTTTCAGGTCTCTTATTCATTTGAAGATCTCATTACAATCACTCCTCGATGCGAGAGGTTTTTTCTTGGGTGAATCCAAGACAGAAATTTGTACACAAGGTGTGTTTTTTCCTTCAAAAAGTATCAAATTGCACAATCACCATAGACGCATCCCTCGGGAATTGGGGAGCACTCTTTTAGGGGCTGAAGGTCTACGGGAAATGGAGCCCTCAAATAAGGGGCTTGGTACATCATTCTGCTGAGCGAAGGGCCATCTTCCTTGCCCTCCAATTTTGTTGCGCAATAATTTCAAGGAGACAACTGTATTGTGGAGCATAGACAATACAACTGGTATGCACTATGTCACTAAACACAAAGGGCTAGATCAGCTCTGTTGCCTCAGGAAGCCTGTGATCTATGGGAATGAGCGATACAACGCACACTCAACTTTCTGGCGATTGCATGTTCCTGGTACAAGAAACAGTCTGGCAGGCACTCTCAGCAGGACGACAATTTCCACTCTCGAGTGAGTTTTTCTTCGACGGACGGTGGATTCAATTTTCGGCAGAGGGGTGCATCTAGATCTGGTCTTTTCGCGACCAAGAGGAACAGCACATACTGGTTCTTTTCAAGTTGGCATCCCCACAAGGATTTACAGGGAAATGCGTTTGTCGTCCAACTGATCTCAATCTGCTTCCGTTTTCCACCGATACCTTTGGGTCTCAAAGTTCTGCGGAAGAACAAGATAGAGTGGTGTCGAGGGTTCCTCTTTACCCCTGATGGCTTCGCCAAAACTGGTTTACTGAGTTTCTCTTTTTTCCAGTCGGAGTGCGAACCAATTCGGTCGTGTCCACCTCGGATCTATTTTTCTTCCAGAGCGGCCAGGTTTATCACCCGGAACCGCCATCTTTGAGGTCAGCGGCCTGGCCCCTGAGTACCTTTGGTTCGCCCATCTAAACATCCCTGCGGTTTGCAAGGAAGTGTTAGCCATAACAGGGACACGGTCTCAAATGGAAATGTTTTTGCGGTATCTGATATTGTTCGGCTGGACTTCATCCTTTAACTCCTAAAACAGAAAGGATCTTCCAGTTTTTTCATTTAGCTGGCAAGTTCAGGATTGCCTTATGCAACTCTAATAGTTTTTTTAATGGCAGCAGCTCCAGATGCCGACGAGATGGGACCACATCTTTTTATTCTTCAAAAAATATAAATCAATCCTTCAAAGGAAATTTCAGAATGTTTTTTCTACGCCAGTTCGTCCATTGCCATCGAGACATCTCAATGTGGTAATAGCGCAGTTCATGTGCTATCCTTTGAACCTATCCTCAGTGATGATCTAAAATGACTTACTTGAAAGGTGTCATTTTCTTTTTATTGGCTTTGACATTCCTCTATTAGAGTCAGTTAGGTTCAGGTTTTATCGGTTCTTCAGCCCTTTCATACAGTTCACTATGACTCTGTGGTGGTTCGCGTTACTCCGGAATTCATACTTACAGTGCCTCCGGAATTTCTTTCGGAACGAGCCTGTAAATTTAAAGGCATCTTTTCCTCCACCACTATCAACAAAGGGGTTTTGCATACACTTGATATTAGGAGTGGTTTCAAATGTTCTATTTACAAGGGATAGTTCGATTTCGCAGATCCGATCAATTATTTATTAACTAGGGTACGATTAGTTAAAACCCAACAGGATCTTGGCGAACAGTTGCATTATGGATCTCTGCTCCGATCGATTTTTTGCCATGCACATGTTATACAGCTTTGCTAGCAGCCCCTAGAGCGCACTCTGCCAGGGCAATGTCTTCCTCAACTGCTTTGTTTGCTGGAGTTCTTCTCCAGCACATCGGCAGAGCGGCAACCTAGGTTAGCAGGCATGCTTTCACCAATCACTACGTTGGTTGCAGCCAGTGAGACCGATGTTTCCATGTGTCAAGCAGTTCTATGTAATCTTTTCAACTAAGGTGAGCCTCTGTTCCCACCTCCTTTTTTCCTGCAGTCAGACGCTTATGATACCGTTTTCAGTGTGAACATTCTTCACTAGATGCATTTTATCATGCTTCGGGCTATGTTAATGCATTTTATATATATTTCATGATAATGTGCACAGTTTTACAAGCTGGGTTACTATGGCGTCTGCCTAGCAAGGATATTTACTGCTATCTACTCTGATTCAGGCATGTGAATCTATAAAAGACACCCCTAATACTGGAGAAGAACAATAGTTACTTACCTGTAATCTGTGGTTCTCCAGTATTGTTGTCTTTCATAGATTCACATGCACCCGCCCACCTCCCCTTCAGAGGCTCTTAGGATACATTGGTTTACTATCACTCCGTGCGAGAAAATCTGACAGCCTGAGACTCTGGGGAGAACCTTCTGGTGGGTGCTGTCGCCTGATTGGCTGCAGTTTGGGCTATACAAAATGACCGGGATAGTCACTAATGTGGAAGTTTTTTCTACTGTAGCTGGGGCTACTTTACTTCCTGGTTTGGTATAACTGGTATTTGCTATATATTTTTGGCATACTATTACTTCTTTATGTACCGTGAAACTCCCACTCCGACGACGGGGAATGATTCAGGCATGTGAATCTATGAAAGACACCAATACTGGAGAACCACAGATTACAGGTAAGTAACTATTGTTCTTCTCCACCTCTCCTCATGCCCTCCGCTCCGTCTCCCGCTCATGGCAGACCTCCTCTCGCAGGGGCAGGTTCTACACCCCCACCTCCAGAGCTTTCACCTTCATGCCTGGAGATTGAACGGGGCAACCTGAATTCTTTTTCTCTCCCACCTGAGGTGGTGGATGTTATTTTATCAGCCAGGCGGCACTCCACCAAGTCTATCTATTCTTATAGGTGGTCCAAGTTTGTCTCATGGTGTGGAGAGAAGTCCATTGACCCCTTGAATGCTCGCTTGTCCAATATTCTTCAGTTTGCACTCTCTTTGGCTCAGCAAAGATTTTCTGTAGCAACAGTGAAAGGTTACCTTTCGGCCTTGTCGGCATTCCTTTGCCTGCCAGACCAGCCGTCCTTACAAGTCACCTATTGTTTTAAGGTTCTTAAAGGGTCTTAAGAATAAATTTCCTCCCACTCCTTTTATTGTGCCTCAATGGGACTTGAATCTTGTCCTTACTTTCTTAATAGGTTCACCCTTCGAGCCCTTGCACAGGTGTCCCTTGAGGTTTTTATAATTTAAAACTGTCTTTCTAATTGCGATTACCTCAGCTGGGAGGGTAAGTGAGCTTCAAGCTCTAAGTTCAAAACCCCCATTCTTGACTGTTCATGCTGAAAGAATGGTACTCAGGACCAGGGCTGCTTTTCTGCCTAAGGTGGTAATTCCCTTCCATCTGGGGCAATCCATTACCCTCCCTACCTTCTATCCTCCCCCTCTCCCTTCCAAGGAGGAGGAGAGACTTCACCCTTTGGACCCTAAGAGGGCGGTGAGCTTCTACCTTGACAGAACCAGGGAGTTCTGAATTGAGGACCAACTCTTCGTGGGTTTTGTCGGCTGCAGGAAAGGCAGAGCGGTGCACAAGCGCACGCTGTCTACATGGATTGTCTTGTGTATCAAGATATGCTACTCCCTGGCTGGTAAGGAACCTCCAGAAGATTTGAGAGCTCATTCTACTAGGGCAAAGTCATCTACATCTGCCTTGTCTAGGTGTGTTCCTGTGGAGGACATTTGCAGGACGGCAATTTGGCCTCCCTCCACACTTTCGCAAAGCTTTATTGTTTAGATGCAGAGGTAAGGAGGGACGGACACTTTGCTTGTTCTGTCCTTCAGGACTTCTTGGTATAGAAGGGTGGACACCCGCCTCCGGGAGTGGGACTGGTGTGGGAATCTATTCACAAGGTGAGGAATCCACTGGCATATGTATCCATCAGAAGAACAAGTTACTTACCTTCGGTAACGCTTTTTCTGGTGGATACAGTATCTGCCTGTGGATTCCTCATTGACCCACCCGCCTCCTCGTTGTCCACCCTTGTATACCTTTAATAGTTGCAATTGCTTTTGTGCATGTTGTTTTTAAGGCAATGTCTTGTTTCTTTTTGCTCTACCTCATTGTCTTCACACTGTGTGTGTTACCTTGATTATTTTGTACTGTGTACACTGTGTGTATATATACTGTTGTCGGTCCGTCCGTTTGCCTCGAGGGCACGGAAAAAAGGGCGGGACTGGTGTCATCATGCCGACGCGGTCCTATTATGGATTCAGTGAAGTCAGCGGAGCCGCGCGCGATGCCGTGCTTCTGTGACGTCGTCCACGTTGGCTTGAGGAGCTACGAAAGAATTTCCGAATGTTGCTGACGCAGGGTATATTCACAAGGTGAGGAATCCACAGGCAGATACTGTATCCACCAGAAAAAGCGTTACCGAAGGTATGCAACTTTAGGGCGTAAGTCCGATAGTTAATCTCATCTACGGAAGAGATTTTTATGTAGATCTGAGTGTCATCGGCGAACATGTGGAAGGAGATGTTGACCATGCGAAGAATTTCAGCTTTGTTCAAGGTAGAGATTGAAGAGGGTAGGGGACAGAGTGTAGCCTTGAGGGACACCAATTGATATTGGGTAGGGCGCAGATAGGTTGCTGTTGACTAAGAATCTCTAGCTGCGGTTCTGGAGGAAGCAACAAAACCATTTGATGACGGTACCTCCTAGACCCATCCTGTGTTCGAGGTGTTCAAGAAGTTCGAATGTCGAGGAAAGATCCAGAAGGATCAAGAGACAGGTTTTGCATTGCTCAAGGGCTTGGAGAGCATCATCTACAATGTGAAGAATAGTAGTTTCAGTACTATGCCCAGGCCTGAACCCGGTTGGAATTTGTCAAGCAAGTTGAAATTAGCGATATGTTGACTTAGTTGTAGCTGCACACATTTCTGCAGCACTTTCACAAGAAGAATATTGGAAATTGGTCTGAAACTTCTGGAATTGCCGAATTCAGAGTAGGTTTTTTTCACCCTGGAGATACCCATTAAGGGACCATCTCTCAGGGAAGCCAGGAAGGGTTTTGCAGCGGTCGAAGCGCCTTGGGACCCTACGGGTAAGTAGTGCGCTATATAAATGCCAAAACATTTACATTTACATTTACATTTAGGATGGGGATGACTTGCCCGGTTTTCAGGGAGTCGGGAATGGACCCTTGAAGAAGGGAAGCTTTGATGATTGTCGTCCAAATGGGAACGATAGGTAGGGAGGTTGCTGCCAAGCAGTTGGCTGGGAAAGGGTCGTTGAAGTGGGTATTCGGGTTTAAGGAGGATAGAATTTTCGAGATGGAATGGTCTTCATATTGTATCGAAATCGGACCAGTGAGCTTTTTTAGGAGTTGCCTGGGGGGAAGAGAGGAGAGATGGGTCCCGTTAGGAGGAGGAGGGATGTTTGAGGTGGCATTAAAGTTGTTACCTATGGAGTTAATTTTGGTTGTGAAGAAGGAGGAGAACTCATCACAGGTTATTATGGATTTTGTGGTTTCTCTGCATGACTTAGCTAGTTTGTTTGATTGAAGTTTGACTATTTCAAAGAGTTTGCAGTGTTTTCAGTTCTGATCTGAAGAACTCTTTTTTGGATATGAGGATGTTTCTGTTGTAAGTATTTCTGGCCTGACTTAAACGTTTAAGTTGGGAGGCCGAGGGGTGCTGTCTCCAATTTCTTTCTGTAAGTCTGAGAGCTCTCCTTTTTACTATTGAGGGGTCAGCTGAACCAGAGTTTTTTGTTTTTGATTTGGGACCTTTTGAGCTTTACCGGGTCAGATCATCCAATATGTTGGACATAGTTGAGTTGTAGTGCTCTGTGGGGTCGTTGACCTTAAATAGATTGGGGGGGTGTAGGTCATTCTCGCAGCGAGCAGTCAGTTTTTCGAGGTCAAGGTTTTTAGGGTCTCTGAACCAGCGTTGCGGTTTAACCGGTTGTCCAGGTCTTTTCATGCGGTAGTCAGGTATTAGGAAGGTGATGGCATGGTGGTCTGACCAGTCGCATGGATCTATCGAACTCAGCCTGACCGCCGATTCCTTAGCGATGACCAAATCCAATGTGGCACCTTTTGAGTGGGTTGGAATGGTGCAGTCCTTGGTGAGTGATTGGTCAGTAAGGAAGTCTTTGACAGCGTTGACCTGGGATTCATTGGGGTAATTCCAGTGCCGATTAAAGTCACTGAGAAAAATGTAATTGGAGTTAGGGGGGAGACCTTAGCGGTGATGATTTCCATGAGGAAATCCATGAAGGTGTTGTGTTGTTACAAATGTAGAGAACAAGATATTCGCAGGCGTCTGTGGAGTCTGCATGGACAAGGAGGTCAGAGCTCTAGAATCATGCAATGCCTTCCCCTTTTTTCAGTTGTTTATCCAGTCTAACAATGTTGTAACTTGGTGGGACCTGTAACTCAAGGTAAGGCGATGAGAATTCATTGAGCCAAGACTCGGTTAGGGTAGCTACATCATGGCATAGGTTGAGGGCGGCTATGTCAGAGGCGTGTCTCGCAGCTGAACAGCAGTTAAGAAGGAGGCCAGAGAGTGGAGCATTGGGACAAATGTTGTTAGAAGGGGAGGATAGGGGTACTTGTGTTAAGTTGTTGCTGTTTACTCCTCTATTACGTAGAGATGATCTATTGGTGTTGACTGAGACATTGGAATCAGGTAATCGACTTTCTTGTCGGGAGGGTGGAGGGCCCCGGGGAGATGATGTAGGATGAGAGGATGGCTAGGGTTTCCTCCTCCGAGAGGTAGTTGGGATGTTTGTGCGGGCGAAGGTGTCTGCTCGCCAGTGGCATGGTTTGGAGGGTAGGTATGGTGAGCAGGGGAAGGATTGAGTTAAGGGAGGGCTTGATGGTGGCGATAGTGTTCAGTGAGGAGAAGGATGGTCTTCAAATCTAATAAGGATTTCTAGATTCTCTGAACTATGATGGATGCTCTGGTGTTCAGGGTTTCAAAGTCCAAAGGTGTAGGTAGTACTTGCGTACAAGGGACCAGAGGGTCAGGACAGGGTCTGGCGGCATGAGCGGGAGGCCATGCAGGGAGCTCGACCCCCCCCCCTTTTAGGCTTGGTTACTAGGAGAAGGGAATAGAGGAGGCCTAGGCAAGCTCAGTGGGATGGTTCCGGGTCTGTTGAGGGGAAAGTTAGGTGTGCAGAGGGTGAGGTGATTGTTACTAAGTGAGAAGGGGAGGAGAGGCGTATAGGAAGCGGGGGCGGCGGCGATGACTGATTGACGGATGCTAGAGGTCGGGGGAGTGGAGGGAAGTTCTCTAACAGCACTAGGAGAGATATTGTCTCTGGATTTGATCTGATTTGGGAACACATTGGGAAGTAATTGGGAAGATTAGCTCCAACCCAACTTATGGGAGGGAAAGTGGGGGGTGGAGGGGGAGGGGGGAGTGGCAGTGGCATTAGTAGGTCTAGATGGGAGGCCCTTACCCTTGGATTTAGAGTGGAGTAAACCTGCGCTGCAACGGGGGTCGGCGGGTGACTGCAGACCCAGAGAGTGCGTGGAGAAATGAAGTACTTGTTTCTTGAAGATGAAGCAAATCTATTAAGATCCATGGCTGGTGCTTGGATCATGATGCTGTTTTTGAAAAAGGTAATGGTAAGGTCTGCTTTAAGGTTTTAGGAAGGCACAATCGTTATTAATTTGGCATAGTTGATCAATATCTGTAGCAGATTCAATTCTGTTTGGTTGTCATTTTTACGTCTTTCCTATCATTATGTAAACCTTCGGGCGGTCATTTTTCCTAAAGAATATTTTTTGTTCTAGGAATGGACTATTGTTCATTTTTCTTGGTACATGGATTGTCTCTCCAGACCTTGCAGTGACGGTTGATTCATATTGGTTTTAATGGGAATGACTTCTTGAAGTCCTTCTTTCTAAACTTATTGGGACAGGTGTTCTTTAAATATTTATTTATTCTTTCCTACTTGCACAGGGACCTAAAAGCCCGTGTTCGCATCAATTGTGAGGGTGAGGTCTCCAAGGACATTTTAATTGGCAGGGGGGTCAGACAGGGCTGCGTGCTCGCCCCCCTGCTTTTTATTTTGTATATTAATGAGCTGAGCAACACCTTATGCACTTTAACCAATGATGTTCCAATTGTTAATGGCACCCCCATCCCCGCCCTATTGTACGCGGATGACGCGGTGCTAATGGGCCGCACACCCAACGCCTTACGTATTTTAATTTCAGGCTTTGTTTCCTTTATGGCAGATTTGGGTTTGTCGACCAATTTTAATAAATCATATATTATGAATTGCGGCCCTAAAAGATATAATATTACCACAATCAAATCTGGAGAAAATACCCTAAAAAGCACAAGCACTTTTCCATATTTGGGACTACTTTTCTCAAATTCTGGATCCTGGCAACCACATGTCGTTTATGGGAAAAATAAGATTGGCAAATCTATCAACTCGGTTCTTTCCCTCCGTCAACCCAGACACGCAGATGTTGTCTCCTCCCTTATACAGATTTACCGTACTCAATGCCAACTTACTGGTACGTATGGCTCAGAGGTGTGGGGATATTCTAACTGTATCTCTATTCAAACCGAGGAAAACAGATTTTGTCGGAAGGTATTGGGGGGAGTTGTCTCTGCGGCAACATACAATTGCCATAAAGAACTTAACTTACCCTTTATAGAAGACTTCATCCGTTCAAGACCAGCGCTTTTCTGGCTAAAAATTTGGCTTAACCCTTCGGCCACCCTAACGCGCAGTATACTAACTGACTGCCTACAAAGTGATAGGTCTCACCATATTCCATGGTTGAACGCGGTTGAGGAAAGTTTGACTAGCGTGGGGTATGGCTCTTTATTTACTTCCCCTAACACCATAGACCACTCCCATAAGAAAAAAATCAAAGGGGCCTTGTACAATCTTTATAATATGGAACGGATAAGACTTGAATATCTAAAGCTATCTGTTATTAAGTACTCTACCCTCCGTGACCCTAATGTTGGTTCATCAGTGTCACCACAGAGATATCTGCTTACTACATTAGGTAGATGGAATAGGAGTCTTCTGTTCCGTCTCCGGGATGGTAGTATTGTGAATCTGTTAAAGTTTCCTCTGGGATATAACAAACATCTCGATAAGCTGGATTGTCCATGTATGACGGGTGGCAAACAAAGCCTGGTGCATTTCTTCTTTTTCTGTAGTTTTTATAGGCTGTACACCACTCGTTACTTAATGCCGTATTGTCGCAGATATGAACTTAGAGACTTTAATCTGGCATTAAAAACTTTTCGAATGTTACGGTCAGACGAGGAGATATTCTGTGTAAGCAGCTTTCTCAAAGCTGCAGTTCGTTACCGTGCTTCTATGGATTCACTAGGATGAAAAGAGTGAAATTGCTTTCTTTGCTCAAATTGCACAATTTCTATTTTGCACATTTTGATGGGTGTATGTTTACGATTGGACATGTGGAAGCTCTCCTCTATATGAAATAGTATTTTTTAACTTTTATATAACTTTTGTACCAATCATCATTGGTTTTATTAATTGCACTAATATGATGTACCTGTTGTCTTAACTATGATCCTTTTTAATGTATACTGTACTTTTATGGATGTATCTACTCCGAATAAAGATCATTTGACTTGACTTGACTATTTATTTATTGATCTATAGAATGTGGCATTCGTTTTTTCCTTGGCTCTTCTAGTCTAGGAATTTCCCTTCCATTTGGGGTTCGTTACTAATGTCTGACTGTTGTCAGATGCACTTGCTCAGTGTTTTTTCCTGTTCCCCTTAAGGCTCGGCTCTTTTTTGCCTACGGGGTTGTTTCTTCTTTATATTGTCTGTGGTCATTGCCACGGTTCTTGTTAAAAGCCCAGGCACTTTTTCTTCTATTCCTATATTTGGTTGGTTGTTTGTTATGACCAACTAGTTCTCTTGGAGAGATTTTGTAGGATTAGTTCACTGACCCTCCTCCGGGTGGGTATAGGTTTGGTATTTAATTCAAAGTTAAGGAATCTGCTGCTAGATGTCTCTATCAGATGAGCAAGATACTTACCTTCTCTAACGTATTATCTGGTAGAGACCCAGTCTAGCCGCAAATTGCTTAATGCCCTGCCCATTCTCCCCAATCTGCGAACGACTTATGAGCTAAGGGTTATACCCTTTTTTCAGAACTGGTTTTATACACTGTTGATCACAGCCTCAGGTAATATTGAGGCTCAGCAGACCACTTGGTCTTGCCACATAGGTATTGTTGGGATGTTTCAATACCATCCATTTCCAATGAAGAGTGATCAGTAGAGTGGGGGTGTTTTATAGGTTTTGTTTGGATATTACATGCATTCAATACCATTGGTGAATGGTCTGTAGAGAGTAAGGTATTTTCCCTTGCATTCTGGTTGTATACCAAGTTGCAGGGTTTCACATGGCCCTGTGTTCCGTTGATTCTTTTGGGTTTTTCTTTAAAATCCATTTCTGGAATTAACATACCATTTGATGTTTCTTCTTTATTAATGTTTGAAAGATTTTCTGATCTTTCTGGCACACTATTTCCACAACCAGTTTCTATAGTGTCTCTGCGTTCTGGCATGGAAGGTTTCACTGAAGATGAAACGGACATCCATGTGCTGGAGATAACTTATATGGCTCCACTGATGTCATGACCAGAGTCGACTTCTTCACGAAGCTACACGGTGCCGTCCCCCAGCGTGCAAAGGTACTGCTTAAAGACTTCCAGATCCAGCTGACGCCTGGTGAGAATTCAAAAGTAAGGAATCTGTGGCTAGACTGTGTCTCTGTTCTTTACTGGCAGTTCTGAACAAACTCCAGGTGTCCCTGACATAAGATATCCAGGATAGCTGAGACACAGCAAAATTTGTGATTCGCTTTGGTTTAGACACTATCCACGGCTTAGGTTGAGCAGTGGGTATGAGTGGCATGCCTGAATGAGGTATACAGGCTTCTCTGGGGATGACTAAGCATCCCTGATGAACAAGCCATTTGATGGCCCAAGAAAACGGCCTCCATCCTGAAACACTTTAAATAAAGCAGGGCCAAAGCACGTTTCTTGGACCTGTCTACCCCACCAAGGCAGCTCAATCAGCAATTTCACCCTTTGCGAAGGTACAGTATTGGTTTTGAACACTGCCGTCCGACCACACTGCCAGCCCAATAGGTCTCCCAGCTCTTTCGTGGCAGAGACCATGTCTTGCAAAGACAACACCAATTACATCCGGGGCAACAGGCAACTCTGTCCTTCCCCCACCCCTGCCTGACCTTAGCTGCATGATCCACAAAACCTTTGTTTGGGTGGTGTCTTTCACAGCATATAGGCATCCTGAAGAGGGCAGGATCCAACGTTTTCTACACATGACTCCTTCCCATTTATCAAGGTAATTCTGGATACTGTATGGGTTTGTGCCTTCCTCCAGAGCAGAGTGTCCAGGACATTCTGTCTACAAACCCAGTGTTTTCACCTCTGTACTGGATCTCAGGGCAGATGATACTGAGGCGGCTTGGATTGGTGGCCTTCATCCTGCTGGTGACCCATGGCAAATGCGGGCTCTGCTGTGGGGCCTAAAATCCTGATGGGCTCAGCACCAAGGGAACTTTTAGGATTGTATCACATTTCAGAGGAAACTGCAAAAGATCTGCTGTAGTGGCTACTGGACCACAATTGCGTCAGTAGCAAGCTCCTCTACTTACCTCACCCAGATTTACAGTGGTGACACATGCATTGCTTTTGGGTTGGAGATGCATCTGGGAGAGGTGGAGATCAGAGGCCTCTGGTCTCCAGTGGAAGCTCAACTCCACATCAGTGTATTGTAGTTGAAGGCAGTTTGCTTGGCATTATAAGCCTTCTTACCCTTATATAAGAAGAAGGCTGACGCAGGTGCTCATGGAAAACACCACGGCCATGCTGCTACAAATGGGGTGGGAGGGGGTTTTGGGTCATCTGCAAGGAGCTTCTAATCTTTTGGACGGATCTCTAGACGCTAGGGTGGAGGAACTCCACTGCTGACACTTAGCGGACCCCAAAAGGAAGCTACATCCGCAGGTGGTGCATGGTGATTTCCATCAATGGAGAGAACCTGGTACTTCCAGGAGAAAGACTTGAAAACCTTGATAGAATCGCTGGTTCTCTCAAGACTGGTTTATTGCAATTCTCTCCTGACGGGCCTACCTAAATCCTTCTCTCCCCTCTCAAATCCATCCTCCATTCAGCAGCTCGCTTCATTTCAGGGTCGAAACGAAGCGACTACGTCTCCCCTATCCTGTCCGCTCTTCGATGGCTTCTGATTGAGGCAAGATCCATTTACAAAACTGCCTGCATCACGCATAAAGCCTTACACATGTCCTCCCCTCGTTACTTGGCAAACAAATCGAAATTGTCCGGAGGCTCTCGACCCTCTCGCAATGCGGAAGAGTTTCTGCTTGAGCCCCCCATCTTCAAAAAGGAAAGATCGATGGCACAATCCTTCTCAGGCAATGCGGTGAGAATGTGGAACTCACTTCCCCAATTGCTCCGTGCCACCTCCTCTACCCGGATCTTCAAAGCTGATCTCAAATCTCTCCTCTTTCAAAGAAGTTTGAGAACTAATACTTTCATTCTCAGGCCCCTCTTGGAAGTTTGCTCCTCATTGTAATTTTTTTTATTTTTTCCTGTATATTCCTCTCTCCTGCGTGCTTTATCAGAATTTGTGTCTATGTAACCTTCATTTTTAGTCTCCTGTTTTTCTTTGTAATGTTTTATTGTGTTCCACGGTTCTTTTGTAATGTAACTGGCTATATTGTACAGCACTACTGTTTTTCTTTGCAATGTTTTATTGTGTTCTGCGGTTCTATTGTAATGTAACTGGCTCTATTGTGCAGCGCTCTGACACCTTCGGGTAATGTCTGTGCTTTATAAAAATGCACAAATAAATAAATAAACCCTGGCTTAAGCTTTAACTGCGGCCAAGAACATGCAATGTCAGTTTATTTGCAGGCTAAAGTTTCCCTGGAGGCTCTCTCTTAGAGCCACATCCTCCTAGAGTGGGGTTTCTTACGCCTGTATGCCTTCCCACTGCTATCGCTCGTGCCCAAGCTCTAAAGGAGATCAAGAACGATTAGGCCCCATTAATCTTCGTAGCTCTGGATTGGAGAGTATCATACCCAGAACTCTTGGTCATGATTATCCGTATTCCGATCAAGCTGAAGCTTCCATAGGATCTTCTGTGGCGGCAGCAGCAGGGCAGTGTGGTACACCCAGAATCTGAGCAATATGCATATCCATGCTTGGAGTGTGAGCTGCAACAGTTGACTTTCCTTTTGAGGTTGTTGAAAGATTTACAACATTTATTTGTATGAAGCCTTTTTTGATTTTTTTTTTCTTCAATGCGTACTTCCTTTGAGTCGATACTTAGTTGTCAATGACTGCTCCTGTCCTTCAAAAGTGTCTTCCTAATTGGTCATAATGTCAGATCAATGTTTGAGCGAGCTTCAGTATTTTTTTTCCAAAAACCTTATACGACGATCTTTCCAGATAAGCTGGTGTTGGGGTTGGGCCAAGATGGAGAACGAGTAGGATGCCCATAGAGACCCTCTTGAGCAGTGCCGGATGAGGAGAAGCTACGGAACACCTGTAGGAAGGCGAGTGCGGAACAGCGACCCCAGCGTTTTCAACAATGAAGCGGTTGGATGTGGTGAGCCGAGCGGCAAGCCCCCTCTGCCAAGCGGGCCGAGAGCAAGCAGAGACGCCTGCACTCCTGTGGCTGTTCCTGGCATGGTGACCGATGTAGTGGCAGTGCCGTTCAGAGAGGGCCGCTCAGGGCGGAGGCTGAGACTTCGGTCTGTGGAGGGTGTCTCCGCAGACCGGACCAGCTACCTGAATTCTTGCCATCCATGAGGGGCGCCTGCTGCTGCAGCCTATAAGAAGGCTGTATGATCCGGCAGCTGGGACTACGGGCCTCCACCTGCAGTGGAGCCGGTAGCTGGAGCTGGGAACAGACAGCAGAGATAAGCGGTTGCGGTCCTTGCCCTTTGCTGAACTCTGGTGCCCCTTCATTATGTGACTCTCCACAGACAATTCGAGAACTTACCTGTCCTAAATACCTGCGCTTATTACGACCATCTGACATTTTACCGGTTGCGTCCCACATAGGGAACTCATGAGACTCTTCAGCCTATTGTTAGATCTTACTGCCCTCACTTCTGATTATTACGTACTCTGCGCAGCAGTCTGAAATCTCTCTGCTGTTACCAGAGAGATTTATTTTCTGCTTTTTGAGCCGCTGGGGAAGAGCTTTCCCAGCTGCTTGAGGCATTTTTTATGACGCGCTGACATCATTACACTGAAAGTGAAATGATCCGATCAGCTCATTTTACCTTCCCTGCCGACGTGCTCCTGGGGCTACCTCAGCCCCGAGCACGTAGGCAGATGGAAGAGGTACCATTGAATATCCCCTTTGCAATGGTGCCCCTTCCTAGTGGATCCCTGGTTGGGCTCCAACCACTAGAAACCAGGGAGTGGGGAGTAACCCCTTGGGCAAGGGCATTTGCTCCCCCATAAAAGAATGGCAATTTTCAGTCTTTCGGCCCTCAGATGGGGCAATAGCCAAGGTGCCTGGGATTATTTTTTTTCTTTCAGTATGTAGGGTGGGGGCTGCCCAAAATGGGCATGCCAATGCCCCCACCCTCTCAACAGGAAATGGACAGTTTTTCTGTTCCCCCTGGGGGGGCAGATGAGGGTAATGGGGGGCGGGGGTGCAGGAAGCACACTAGTCACCTAAGATTATTTTTTTTTTTCAGTTTGTAGAGGTTGAGACTGCCCAAAATGGACATGTCTATGCCTTCACACCCAAAAAAACAAAACGGCAGCCTTTTTGTCCCAATTGGGGGGCAGATTAGCCGATAGCCCCTGATCTGAAGGCGGGGGGGGGGGTGACAAGGGGACAGAAAGCACAATAGGCACCAGGGATTATTTTTATTTCTGTATGTAGGGTGGGGGCTGCAAAAACTAAATTGAGTCTTTCTGCCTCCCTGGGGGGGCAAATGAGGGTAATAGTCCCCAAACTGCACCCGCCCCCCCCCCCCCACACACACATCCGGGGGGAGCAGAAGAAGGCACATTGGGACCTCTTTTTTTTTTTAATATGTAGGGGTGGGGGATGACCAAAATTGGCATGTCACTGCCCCCCCAACAAACATACCTACAGTCTTTCTGCCCTCTCTGGGGGCAATATCCCCCCTACCACCCTTTCCCCCCGCTGAGGGAACAGAAAGCCCATTAGCCATCAGATATGTTAATGGGCATGTTAGGGAGCATACCCTTAGGCAAGGGTCGCACCCCTTTTTTGTGCACACATTTTGCCCGTTTCTGCCCACCTTGGGGGCATATCAGCAATATTTTTAGGCTCATCTACACCACAGCGGCAAGATGAGCCAGAAAGCTACTAGCAAAAGATTCTATGTATGTGAACTAGAGTTGGTCTGACAGTCTGTGTACTAGTGTTTGGCTGGCTGTGCGTAAACCTGCATTTTAGCTGGTAGTGTATGTGGACTAGCGCTTGGCTGGCAGTGTGTGTCGACTGTTGCTTGGCTAAGGGTCTGTGTGGATGGCACATGTCAGGCAGTGTGCATGGACTGTCGCTAGGCTGGTGGTGTGCGTGGACTGTCACTTGGATGGTGCTTGGCTGGCGGTGTGCGTGAATGGCGCTTGACTGGTAGTGTGCATGGATGGCGCTTTGCCAGCGGTGTGGCTGTCGTGGATTTTCCAGCATTTTATTACCTAGAATCCCCTGCAAACCTAAAATTTAGCTAACAATTCACATTTTCCTCACATTTCTGTGTGGAAAATCTTTGGATCACTGCGCTTGCTCAAATTTCCCACCACCCAGCGTTTCCCTTGGTCTTTTGAAAAAAATGATACCTCACTTGTCTAGGTGCCCAAAGCAGAGACCCTAAAAACGTATAAAATGAAAAACTGAGGGGGAACCAATGTGGGTCCAAAAGGGAAGTTTTATTTCATACGTTTTTAGGCTGACACTGCGCTGGGTATCCATACCAGAGAGATAGCATTTTTATCGGGAGACTGAGGGGAACGCTTGGTGGTGGGTAATTTGTGCCGGCGCAGTGATCTGACAACCTTCCCACACAGAAATGTGATAAAAATGTGACTTTTTAGCTAAATTTGAGGTTTTCAGGGGATACTGGGTAAGAAAACTCTGAGGGATCCTCACAAGCCATGCATCCCTGGTCTCCCCCGGATTGTCTGGTTTTCAAGACTGTCTGGGTTTGGTAGGTTTCCCTAGATGGCTGCCGAGCCCAGGACCAAAAAACCTATGTAGTGTGTGTTCCCGTAGTCCAGCCTGCTGGTGACGAGGGCATGGGTGATGGTCCTTCTGGTGTTGATTGGGAGCCACCTGAAGATCTTACGGAGCATGTTTAGCTGTTTCTACATCGATAATGCGAGGTGTTGTTCCCAAAGATGAGGACTCATGACTTCTCCGTGTTGAGCTTGAGACAGTTGTCCTTCATCCAGTTGGAAACGTTCATCATACATCTGTGGACTTCAGCTCTGGTGGTGGAGGGGTCTTCTAATATCGAGAGAATGAGCTGGGTGTCATCGGTGTAGGAGATGATGTTTAGTCCATAAGATTGAATGGTGTTGGCCAGGGGGGTCATGTATGTGTTGAAGAGAGTGGGGCTGAGGGACAATCTTTGTTGGGTGCCGTAGAGGACTTTCTTGGGTTCCGAGGTAAACGGGGGAAGACTGATTATCTGTGTTCTTCTGGTGAGGTATGATGTGATCCATTTGAGGGCGTCTCCTTGGATTATGATTTGGTGGAGTCTGTTGATCAGCATGTGGTGGGAGACTGTGTTGAAAGTGGCTGACAGGTCCAGGAGGATGAGGGCTGCTGTTCGTCGTGGTCTAGGAGGGCCCTGATGTCAGTGGCTGTGATCAAAGCTGTCTCAGTGCTATGGCTAGCTCGTAATCCAGATTGACAGGGGTCCAGGAGGTCATAGTGTTCCAGGTGTTCGATGAGTTGCAGGTTGATTACCTGTTCGAGAACCTTCCCCGAAAAGGGGAGCAGGGAGATGGGCCGATAGTTCCTCGGTTCTGCTGGTCAGTGGATGCTTTCTTCAGGAAGGGCTTCACTTCAGCATGTTTCTAGTCCTTAGGGAAGGAGGTATTCAGGACTTTCTTGAGTTTGTCGCCAATTGTCTTGCTCCCGAGGTTAAAGATTTGGTGGGTACATGGGTGCTCCCGAGTGTATGGAGTTCATGATGGCAGTTGTGGCTTGAGTTGTGAGTTGCTCCCAGCTGGCCGATCGGGTGCTCGGGTTTGTGTTTGTGGGTGTGTGAGTAGGCTGACCCTGTCAAAGGTGGGAGGTTGGGGTTTAAAGTACTCATAGATGGCTTAGATCTTGTCATGAAAGAAGTCCACCTTATAGGTCAATGAGATCTTGGGAGGGGGTAATGTTGTTTCCGGTGGATGCAGGGTTGGAGAATTCCTTCAAGATGGCGAAGAGCTCCTTGCAGTCGTTTGTGCTGGCTCCTATGGTGTCTGCTAGAGCGTTCTTCTTTGTTCTTTAAGGAGGCGGTGGTACTAACTGGGTGCTGTCTTGAGGGTGGTGTGGTCACCTGTCTTTGCTAGTGCGCCACTTTCTTTCTAGTAGACAGCAGTTGCTTTACCAGTCTGCAGTTACAGGCTGGGATACATGTTTTACTGTGACACTCTAGGGTCGCACAATCGATGCTGCAGGCCTGGAGGGACAGTTTAAATTACAGGCCGTGGCTGCCTCTGGTACTCTATACTAAGGACTTAAAAGTAAATTAAGTTATGCCATCTGGGCATACTCCAATGAAACATACACTTTTAGGGGTCGGAGCACTGGCACTAAGGTCTGGTTAGCAGGCCTATGGGTACTCTTGAGCCGAAGAACCAATAACAGTCCAAAACTGTGGGGGTGATCATGCAAAAAGAGGGATTTCCTAATCAGACCCATTTCTAGACCTGTGCTAATGCCGGTCGAGATTTCCATCAAGGCTCCAATGTCCATGCCAGTCTCTTCCAAACTGGCACTGCAGCCAGCATATGTGCTGGATCCAAACCCTACACTGGTCTCCAGTCCCAAATCAAAGTCTACCCATGCCAAGAATATCAGATTACCAAGGTGCAAGATTGTGAACCAGATTCTCAGCCTGCTTCACAATCCCAATATTATTTGAGGCTGGAAGCCCTGTTTGGTTCTGTTTCTGACACGGTGTAGGGCCTACCAAATATATTCTCACGACATTACTGATGGCGAGCAGACCGTTTTCTCTCACATAAAGTATGCTGATGAAGGACTTCAGACCTGCAGGATGCTAGTGGCCTAGACACCTTCCCAGAGACCGAGATTGACTCACTGCCTGTCCTCCAAAGGATGAAAGTGCCTTCTTTGTAATAGGAGTGTGCTGATCAGTAGACACGTCTCCTTTGCAATAGTAGTCTGCGGAATTACAGATGATTACATTTACTGCTGCCTTTTTGTTGAAACAAAAGACATTTTACTGACTTGATTGATACAACCAGTGCCAAGTTCGTCAGAGCTTCTATTTTCATCTAATAAGGCCCTCTGGGACACCCACATGGGCACTTAGTCAAAATCATGCTTGGTTCCTCCCGTCATTCGTTCTGTGACTAAGCAATATGTATCAGTCCCTGGCAACCTGATTTCTTGATAGAACATTCTATGCCTAAATAGTCTTTTAGTGCAGGGATTAACGAGTAAGCTGAATCCAAATACCTTTTCTTCAGGCCCGTCCCCTCCATACAGGCCACCACATAATATTCTTTTTTTATTTTATTTTTATTTCAAATAATTTTTATTAGGACATTTTTAAAAGAAAATACAACCAAAATACAAGATGACATCAGGTATTACATCAGGTATTACATCTCCCAGTAACATGAATATCATTCATGTGGTCGATTCATGGCATTAATCATACATTTTTAAAGATCCAAGATATTGTTTACATAATCAAACCGTGATGGTTGCACAGTTATAACTTCCAGATTCAGTGGTGACCAACAGCTAAAGGTCACGTCATCCTTATGGTATAGCTATTGTCTGGTTTGATTTTTAATAATCTCGTCTATAAACTTTTGTGGGGGTTTGTAGTTGCCCTTCTACAAAGAAGAAAAATAAGCATAAAAGAGAAATTAAGTAAAAATATAAGCAAATGGGGGAAACCGAAAGAGAAGAAGCTGAAACATCATAGTGGTCAGTTGTCATCTAGGGTGTCTCCTACTATGGAATTCTGACATGGTTTCATGGGTCACTCTGTTGGTAAAGAAGGCGTTATACCCTGGGACGCTTCACCTTAGTTTAGGGGGGGGGGGGGTTTGAAACATAATGTTCGAGGCATATGAGCTGCAGATCACACACTGAGCATTAGATCGCCCGTGGTGTTGGGCTCGGATAATTGCATGTTGTTGTCTTTGGAAGAAGTCTTTGTAGTCACGAGATAGGTGACTCCTCCCTTGGACAATAGTGAGCATGGGCATTGACTCCATCCTTAGATTGTTTTTTTCCGCCACTGGGTTTGGATGTAAATTTTCGGCTCCGGTTCGAAATCCACTTTTATAGTAGTTTTGACGCGTAAACAATTACTTAAACTTTAATAAACAACTTTCGATATCGAAGAACATCGACTCAACATCACCAGCTCGATTCCGGTCGTCGACGCGGGCCGTTGGGCCTATCCACGCCGTGAGGCCTACAACTCATGGAAAGGATGCCATTCAAAAGAGGCCCCGAGTGTGGAGCAAAATTTCCACAGATTGACCATCACGAGGTCTGTAACCTGTGCTTATCGCCAGAACACGACGAGTCCAGCTGTACAGTATGCGCATCCTTTCGATCCAAGAAGACTATTCGAGATCGAAGGGCCCGTCGACACGACATGCAGAGATCAGCTCCGGAACCAGTGGATATCTTCGATGAATAAACGAGTCCCAGAGGAATATTCAGACGATCCCCAAATCTTATCCTAGGCAGATGACTTAGATGACTCCATAGCTTCTGGTCAATGCGTGAGTACTACTGCCCCTACCTCAGACCCACATAGATCGAAGGCAAAGGTCAACACTCTGCCTCCGGGGCCCAGTCGCGACCGAAAAAATACTTTGAAAGCCTCACCATCGAGCCCGGCTCCGAAGAAAATCCTCAAGCCTTCCGGTAGCTCCATACCAAGCAAACCGCACGTGCCGATACCACCACCTCCCTCGGCACCGAAACCGAAAGAAGTCCAGGTTCCAAAACACAGTACGAAACCGTCGACTTCTAAAGAGCATACGGCTCCGAAAGCAGTTAAGTCTGTTTCCAACGCTTTGAAGCCGACAAAAACAGATTTGACTCCAAAGCCGAAATCTTCGGTGCTGGAACCAACATAACCTGCTTCCCATGCTCACAAGTCCTCGAAACAGGCTTCAACTCCAAAACAATACCTTCGGTGCAAAAGGCTACGCCAATGGACCCTACAACAGCTCCTAAGGCGAAAGACAAGCAACAACCACGTCTGGAACCGAAAATGGTTCCTCAAGAAGAGGAGCTTTTTCAACCAGATCCTTTACAAAAAAGGATCTACATTGATCCACAAACATGACATGTTTCCACTACACCATAGAGGAAGAGGAAAGCAGACTCAGCACCTGCAGTGCCTGTCAAGAAGGAGGACTCTGCCACATCTCCTATTCACCCTTCTTCTCCTGTACCTTCTCATTCACCTCCTCCTCTTTCAGACATTTCACCTCAAAATTCTCCTCCTCATTCTTCATCACATACACCTCCTCAGATTGATGATGAGTATAGCATAGGGGGAGGGGGAGACCCAGATGAGCTTTATCCCTATGCACCAGACTGGGAGTATCCAAACCCACAGGATGTGCCAGATATTCCTGATCCACATACATATCCATCCAAACCTTCTCCTCCAGAAGATAGTATTGGCTTTGGATATCTAATCAATAGGGCTGCTATCTATCATAATGTCACAATGCACTCAGATGAGGCAGAGTAAGAGCTAGAATCATAAACACAAGGATACAGAAAAAGTACACACCTGCTCCAGCAGATCCTGCCTACATTAAGTGGCAGCTCCAATTAAATTCTTTAGTCGTTTCAAATGCTAGAAAAAGGGCAAACTCCCAAACATCAGGTTAAGCACCACCCCCTGATAAGGAATCGAAAATAATAGATGCTTCAGGCAAAATAATAGCTGCCCCAGCTAGCAACACATGGCACATAGCCAATACACAAGCCCTCCTTGCAAGATACAACAGGGCTCACTATGATCAGTTAGAGAAACTCTTACAACATCTACCTGATAAAGCACAGGCAGATGACCTTATTCAGGAGGGTAAACTAATTTCAAATGCCTCAATAAAATGTGCACTTGATGTTGCAGACACGGCATCTAGGGCAATAAACACAAGTGACCTGCTTAGACGTCATGCGTGGCTACACATTTCAGGATTTAAGCAAGAAGTGCAGACTACTATCTTAAATCAGCCATTCAACCAACAACAACTGTTCGGACCAGAGGTAGATACAGCAATTGAGAAAATGAAAAAAGACACTGATACAGCCAAATCTATGGGAGCTCTAAAATCCACCCAAGCTAGAGGCTCTTTTCGTCGCTCCTTTTATAGAGGAGGCTCTAAACAAGCTGGAGGAGAAAATTCCGTTTCCTTTAAAAGTAACACACAAACATCTTCCAATAGAGGATATTTTGGAGGAGGCTATAGAGGTAACAACAAAATGGGAAGAGGACGAGAAAATAACAATAGTCGAACCTCACCCACCACAAAACAGTGACTTTCTTCAGCTCCCCCTACACCATTCTACTCCTGTAGGGGGCAGACTAACACAGTTCCTACCTGTTTGGAATTCCATCACAACAGACAAGTGGGTAAGACAGATTATCCAGTATGGCTACTGCCTAGAACTTACAGCTACCCCTCCACATATACCACCCAGACAGCGTCCAATGTCTTCAGAACAACTTATGCTGCTCAAGCAAGAAGTTCTAGCATTGCTTCAAAAAGATGCAATAAAAATAGTTCCATTACAACATGAAGGAACAGGGGTTTACTCACTGTATTTCCTAATACCCAAGAAGGACGGGACACTAAGACCGATTCCCGACATCAGGCCCCTCAATCTGTACATACACTCAGATCATTTTCATATGATCACTTTATAACAAGTACTCCCATTGTTGCAACATGGCGACTTCCTTACCACGCTAGATCTAAAGGTAGCCTACTTCCACATTTCCATACATCCTTCTCACTGGAAGTATCTAAGATTTTTACTAGAAGGACAACACTATCAGTTCAAAGTCCTTCCATTTGGAGTCACATCTGCACCAAGAGTGTTTACAAAGTGCCTAGCAGTAGTGGCAGCACATCTTAGAAGACAACACATCCATGTCTTTCCATACCTAGACGATTGGCTCATAAAAGCCAAATCAATCAGTGTGTCCAACACACATCTCAAACAATTCAAACACTACACAACTTAGGATTCACAATCAACTACACAAAGTCGCATCTCCAGCCCTCTCATGAACATCAGTACCTAGTGGCTACAATAAACACGTCTACAGCTCTAGCGTATCCCAGTCCAGCCAGTATAAAGAGCATTCAAGCCTTGGGTCACAAGGTTCCAGAACCAACATTCTCTCTCCCTTCCTGGTGTTGGTAGACAGCCGCACACATGTCTTTCTGCAGTGGTGGAACACCAAAAAACGTGTCCACAGGGCGGCAGTTCCTCGAGCCTGTTCCACAAATAGTACTTACAACAGACGCATCCCTCACAGGATGGGAGCCCATCTCCTACACCACACAACTCAAGGAAAATGGACCACTCAACAAAAAGTGCTCCACATCAATCACCTAGAGCTGCTAGCGATATTCTTAGCGCTAAAGTCTTTCCAAGTACATGTACACAACAAAGCTGTATTTACCGGATGGACAACATTATAGCCATGTACTATATACAAAAACAGGGGGGACATACTCTCTACAACTGTCCCAGCTTGCACAGAACATTTGGAGATGGGCCACTCCACAAAAGATGTATCTGTTAGCAGAACGCCTTCCCGGAGTTCACAATCAGATAGCAGATCTGTTAAGTCGGCAGACACAACAGATTCACGAATGGGAACTACATCCACAAGTTCTTTCACCATTCTTTCAGAAGTGGGGTCATCTAGACATAGATCTGTTCGCCACACACAACATCGCAAAATGCCCAACCTTCGCCACCAGGTTTCCACACCGTTGTCCAAGGGCAATGCGATATGAATGAACTGGTCAGGCAGATTTTCGTACGCTTTTACGCCATTCCCACTAATACCACTAGTAGTGCGCAAACTAAGACTGCAATCCCTCAAAATGATCTTAGTAGCTCCCACATGAGCACGCCAACCGAGGTTCAAAACACTACTAAAACTCTCTCTAGTTCCACACCAAAAACTGTGTCTCACACCATCCATGCTAACGCAGAACAATGGACATCCAGATCCAAGTCAACTGAATCTAGCATTCTGGCTCCTGAAGTCTTAGAGTTTGGTTATCTTAACCTACCACCAGACTGTATGAATATCATTAAAGAAGCCAGAAGACCTACTACTAGAGCTTGCTATGCAGCAAAATGGAAAAGATTTGCCATTTACTGCACCAGTAACCAAATTGATCCCCTGGATGCCTCTATCCAGAATATCATCTGCTACCTTTTACACTTACAAAGATGTAATCTAGCATATTCATCCATACGTCTTCATCTTGCGGCCATTTCTGCGTACCTACAAAACGGACAGCATCTGTCATTATTTAGAGTACCTGCAATTAAAGCATTTATGGAATGGGAACTACATCCGCAAGTTCTTTCACCATTCTTTCAGAAGTGGGGTCATCTAGACATAGATCTGTTCGCCACACACAACATCGCAAAATGCCCAACCTTCGCCACCAGGTTTCCACACCGTTGTCCAAGGGCAATGCGATATGAATGAACTGGTCAGGCAGATTTTTGTACGCTTTTACGCCATTCCCACTAATACCACTAGTAGTGCGCAAACTAAGACTGCAATCCCTCAAAATGATCTTAGTAGCTCCCACATGAGCACGCCAACCGTGGTTCAAAACACTACTAAAACTCTCTCTAGTTCCACACCAAAAACTGTGTCTCACACCATCCATGCTAACGCAGAACAATGGACATCCAGATCCAAGTCAACTGAATCTAGCATTCTGGCTCCTGAAGTCTTAGAGTTTGGTTATCTTAACCTACCACCAGACTGTATGAATATCATTAAAGAAGCCAGAAGACCTACTACTAGAGCTTGCTATGCAGCAAAATGGAAAAGATTTGCCATTTACTGCACCAGTAACCAAATTGATCCCCTGGATGCCTCTATCCAGAATATCATCTGCTACCTTTTACACTTACAAAGATGTAATCTAGCATATTCATCCATACGTCTTCATCTTGCGGCCATTTCTGCGTACCTACAAAACGGACAGCATCTGTCATTATTTAGAGTACCTGCAATTAAAGCATTTATGGAAGGATTAAAAAGAATCATTCCTCCTAGGTTACCACCCTCTCCGGTGTGGAACCTAAATATTGTCCTTACCAGGCTCATGGGACCCCCTTTTGAGCCTTTACACAAATGTGAACTGCAATTGGAGAAGTGTGGCTCACTGGTTAGAGCAGGCAGACCCTAAAGCAGAGGTCAGACCCGGGACCAGGGTTCGATTCCCGACGCGGCAGGGTCTTGAGCTCAAATGTCCATGGACTCGATAATTCTCGCTTCGGTGCCTGACCTAATCATGGGTTCACACTCTGCAACTTTGGGCATTAAGCTTGCTTGATCTCCACAACGGCCCCCAGCGGCGGGATGCCTGGCTTTCACCTTGGGGATGCCCTGTAGGGGCTATCTCACAGGGAAAATCCAGGACGGGTTCCCAAGGCAAGCGCGGAGATACCCCTTCGGGGTTCGATTCAGGCGCTATATAAGAAACATAATAATAATAATAATAAATAATTCCTCACATGGAAAACAGCTTTCCTTATCGCTGTTACCTCTCAGGAGAGTTAGTGAAATTCAAGCCTTCACTATACAAGAACCTTTTCTACAATTACACCGTAACAAAGTGGTACTAAGGACAAACCCAAAATTCCTTCCTAAAGTCATTACTCCATTTCATCTAAACCAATCTATAGAGTTGCCAGTGTTGTTTCAAAACCCAGACTCCTCTGTAGCAGAAAGAGCTCTATGTTATGTTATGTTATGTTATTAAGATTTGTATAGCGCACAGCTGTCCCAGCAAAGGGGCGTCCCAGCGCTGCCAGCATTAAAATAGCAACAATACACCAGAGCTGAAAAAACGCTGAAAAGAAAAGGGCGGAGAGCAGAGCCTAACCAGAAGGAAAAAGGAAGGTTTTGATGGCTTTCCTAATTTCCAGCAAGCTATCCATACTGCGAATCTGGACAGGTAACGAATTCCAAAGTCTAGCCGCCAGATAGCGGAAGGACCTGCCACCAGCACGGAGACGTTTCACACGAGGTACAGTAACCAAGTGCTGCCCCCGGGAACGCAGTTGGCGGGAGGGAGCATATAAAGTGAGAAGATTTGCCAATTTGCTAAGCGTGGACAGCTTCAAAATCTTAAAGGAGAGAAACAGTGTTTTAAATTGAATACTTGCAGCCATGGGGAGCCAATGGAATTTCCTGATGGCAGCAGCTGTAGGGCAGGTCCGTGGGATACCCAACAAAGCCCTAGCAGCAGCGTTTTGAATGCGCTGCATCCGAGTTATTTCAGCCTGGTTAGCCCCTACAAGAATAGAGCTGGCATAGTCCAGTCGGGATAAAATAGCTGACTGGACAATCAGCTGTCGAGTCGAAGGATCGAAAAACTTCAAAAGGGGGCTTAAGGCCACGCAGGAGGCCAAAGCAGGTGCCAGCAATTTTTTTTGTGTGGTCTTGGAAGCTGAGGGAGGAATCCATACTGACCCCCAGGTTCTTAACCACTGCTTTGGGTTTAGGGCAGGGCCCAGAGCACTTGGCCACCAGTGCTTATTCCAAGCACTCGAGTTCTTCCCTACGAACAGGACCTCAGTTTTGCTGGCATTCAGCTGCAAGCAGTTGGTGGTCATCCATTCTGCAACGGCAGCCAACCCATCTCTGAATCTGGAGATATTCAGAGGGGAGGCTTCCGTCAGGACCACCACAAGCTGCGTGACTTCCGTGTATGAGACCATTGTAAGGTCCCATTGCCTGGCGACTGCAGTCAGAGGCTGAAAGTAGAGATTGAATAGTGAAGGGCTCAACGCAGAGCACTGGGGCACTCCCTGATTGATAGAATAAGCCTGGGAGAAAAATGGAGGGGCTGACACACGAAAAGATCTGTCGGTCAAGAATGATCTGAACCACTCCAGGGCCTGATCAGCCACACCAACTTCCTCCAGACGTTGTAACAGGATACCATGCGAAACCGTGTCAAAGACGGCACTGAGATCAAGCAAGAACAGTGCCGCCGTTTGACCGGAGTCAAGGATGGACCGCAGGTGTTCCGTCACAGCCAGAAGAGTCTTCTCAGTGCTGTGGCCCGGGCGGAAACCATTTTGTGAAGGATCCAGGATGATGTTAGCGCTCAGAAAATTTGTGAGCGTAGTATTCACATGAGCCTCCGTAAATTTAGTCGCCCACGGGAGGAGGGATATAGGCCGAAAGTTAGCAATCTTAGTTGGATCAAGCGAAGTTTTCTTAAGAATGGGGGAAACCTCTGCCTGTTTCCAAGGTACCGGGACCACAGCAGTAGAAAGAGAGGAATTAGCCAGATGACATAGCTGGGCTAGCAAAGAGAGACTGATTCCCGAAACTGAGGAGTTCTTAAAGGATCGGCTGGGGAGCCAGATTTAACTATCCTACTCAGCCGAATAAACTCATCCAGGGTAATACTCCGGATAGCTAGAAGGGACTGTAGAGGCAGGGATCCATGAGGGGCTTTAGGAGGGAGGAGGGACCCTTGGGGAAAGGCCCAATAAATGGTGCGAATTTTCTCGACAAAGAAAATAGCGAGATCCTTGCACTGCTGTTCGCACGATATGGAGGATTCCAGATTTTTCCTAACCCTCAGATCTTTAAGAATCATAAAAATACACTTAGCTGGTTTAGGACTTAATTTTGTTGGCATAGTATACTGCCGGAACGGTACAAATGGTTTTATGATAGGGCTTGAGCTCCCTCAGATAGCAAACTTTTTTCCTAGAATCATAGTTTTTCCTCCAATCTCTTACAGGCCCTTCCGTATGATGGACAGTGAATCGTTGTACCAGGGGCTGATGTCGACTGTGCGGCTCTTACACCATTTAGCAGGGATAAGAGAGTCTAACCCTCGGGTGATCCAGTCACAGAAGGATCTGAAGCCTGTCTCAGTATCTTCAAGTGGTCCTAGAGGATTCGTATTAAGGAACGTGTGAAAGTCCTCTAAACTCAGTTTACGCCACGGGCATTTAAAAACCGGTAGGTGGGTGGTTTTGTTGGGGGACTCAGTAGCAGGGAAGGACATTTCCACCAATGAGTGGTCAGTCCAACCCATAGGAATAGGTGTACCCACAGTAGCGGCCCTAATATTCGAAAAGATGGGATCTAACAGGTGACCTGCTAAGTGAGTGGAGCTGGACACCAATTAGGGAAGTGGGTATGTAGCTAAGTCAGCAAGAGGACTGAGATCTCATTGTCTTCGGTTAAATCAAAGTGTAGATTGAGGTCACCAAAAATATTAAATTGGCCGTGTCGTGTCCATCGCGCGAATGCAAACCACCTCCAGAAGGGCGGCTATAAATTTAGAAGCAGGCCCTGGTGGACGATAAATTAGCAGCCCAGATAAAGTCAGATGGGTACTGATGGTAATACTAAATTGTGCACACTCACAGTCCTCAATGGCTTCTTTAACGAAAAGACATGGATAGCAGGATTTGAAAATCACTGCGATGCCACCTTCTCTACACACCCTAGACGTAAAAAGAGCCCTTCTCTGTTACATTGACAGAACAAACCCCTTTCGAAAAACAAAACAATTGTTTGTAGCTTTCTCACCACCACATAAAGGCAACCCCATCTCCAAAGCTGGAATTGCTAGGTGGATTGTAAAATGCCTGCAAATATGCTATCAAAAAGCAAAACGTACATTAACAATTCCTCCTAGAGCGCATTCCACACGCAAACTAGGAGCCTCTATGGCTTTCTTAGGCACCATTCCTCTAGAAGACCTATGCAATGCAGCAACATGGTCTACAATACATACCTTCAATAAACACTATTGTGTTGACGTGCAAGCAAAGCAGCAAGCTGCTGTAGGCCAAGCTGTCCTCAAAACTCTCTATCAAAATACTGCAACAGATACAGGCGACCACCACTAAGGGAGATACTGCTGTATAATCAATGCTCAGTGTGAGATCTGCAGCTCATATGCCTCGAATGGAAAATGCTACTTACCAGTATGCATCTGTTCTTTGCATGTAGAGCTGCAGAGTCTCACACGCCCTCCCGCCTCCCCGGGACCTGTATCTGTTCCAGTTCTATCTTAATTAGATATACACACATGGACATAATTTTTCTCTTTCTACTAACTCCATCATTTCCCATCTTGGCGAAAAACAATCTAAGGATGGAGTCGATGCCCGTTCGCGCTATTGTCCAAGGGAAGAGTCACCTATCTCGTGACTACAAAGACTTCTTCCAAGAAGACAACAACATGCAATCATCCAAGCCCAACAACAGGCGGCGATCTAATGCTCAGTGTGAGACTTTGCAGCTCTACATGCCAAGAACAGATGCATACTGGTAAGTAGCATTTTCATTTCTATATGTAATATTTAGAACTCTGTTCAAATCAGACAAGGCTTTCACTCATTACAAGATTGATAGCAATATGGATTCACACAAAGGCATGCAAGATTGAAGAATACTGCAAGTATTCTGCAGTACCCTGAAGATAACCTCCGAAATAGGGAGTTATCCTGGGTCTTCCTGCCTGTGATAAGCCCCGTTTTAGGTTAAAGCCTGGTTTGCTGAACACATCTTTGGGGACATTCAGTAAGCTCCCTGGGAATCCATTCTGCCCATTTCTTGCCATTGGCTTGTAGTGTAGTTCCTATTTTCCCAATAGGCCCTGCGCATTGGAATAACATAAACAGTAGTATGGACGTAGAAGTGCGGATCTTCCAGGTCTCCACTGACTATGCTAAACTTAATTGGGTTTGTTACCAACTAGCTCAGAGGTCACTGGAAACTTTCTTGACTGAATAGGAAGTGATCAGCTTCCCTGGTACAGACAAGAAGGGATTCAGTTTTCCAACAACCGCATAAACATGACAACTTTGCTCCTTAGAATAAGAGTCAATCTCTAGAGTCGTGTGAAACAATAGACAGTTATTTTACTCAGTCAGTTTTGTGCAGATTACTTTCACCAATATGCAGAGAATAGAGAGACGGGCATTTTCAATAAAAAGGTATTATTTATTGAACAGTCTTTCTTCTCATGCAAGAGAAATGAATTGCCACAATTGCAAGACTCGTTATTATAAAAAGTGCGTACAGTAAAATGAGGATTGCGAAATAATACTGTAAAAGCATTGATATGGTTTCTTAGCCATACAATGGTTTGAAATGAATAAAACATATATACATTCATATATACGTTAGGCTAACCTACTCAACTGGTGCTTCTAACTACGCCTACCCCAGTGTACCTGACCTAAGCCTAATACGTGGAAGGGAGTAAGTAAGTAGCAGTTTTAGTTAAGTTGGTTTTGCCAAGGTTTGCTTCAAGAATTCTCTGTAAGGGTTTAGTCAACACCATACCTCTGGAATAGAATGTTGGAGGTCTGGTATCTCCTTCCAGGGACTCGATATCCCAGTCACTCGCAAGAGTAGGCTGTAAACTCCGGAGCTGGATTTTCTCGGCAGGAGAAAAGACAGCGTCTCTCTCAGCGCGTCGAGGAAGAGGAGGAGGGGCAGCGTCCGTGGGCAGCTTGCATCTGCTGGGCTCTTGCAGGGGACAGCTGTTCTGCTCCTATGTACACCACACCATCGCTCGCTGATGTCGTTGAGGCAGCGATAGCTTCAGTATCAGCGAAGCAGCCTTTGCTTAAGGCAACGTTGGTAATATTTATACCTGAAAGGTGCCTGGGTTGACGTAAGTTTTTGGACATAAGACGTCAATAAAGATGTCACTAGGAAGTGATCGTCTCTCAGTGCTCATTAGAGTTCTATTACTAAACAAAACATAGCAAGTGGGGCTTTCCCAGGTTGCTGAGTCTTTATCTTGTTGAAGAACTCGGAGTGTAATCTAGGAATCTTAGATAGTGGCTTCTGCTGTGTCATTTGCTCTAATGAGCTGCAGAGGAAGCTGCAGAGGAAGTGATTCTGAAATGTGGCTCTGTTCGTGTTAGGCCAGAGACGAGTTTCTGAATTTTGCATTTGATCGGTTATGCCAATATAGGGGTACAAAGGGATTATAGCCGTATAGGGGCATAAGGTCACAATATTGATCAGGGTCCTAGATTAGAACGCGACACCCACTCCACGAATTTATGTCCATCAATTTACTAAAACTATAGCAAAAGATGCATGTGTAACATTACCCACCCCAAAATACATATATGCATTTGAAATGGCGTATCTGAACTACGTGGTAATTTTGGTACACTACGTCTTTAAGCATAGAAGTCATTCAAAATTATAGCATATGTAATCAATGAACAACTTTGCGAAAAAATTACACATGAAATATCTCTTAATACAGAAAAGAAAGGCGAGATAATTTCATCACATATAAATGCATTGCAGTAAAATGTGCTAGAGGCTGATGTAAAGTTATTATGTCTCTAGATTTATCTAAAAATAGAAGCTTCTGTTCTTTATGAATAGGTGTACTTTAAGCAAAGAATTTTCGTGCCAGAAAAAGGTAAATATTTTTAAAAGTGTTCAATTAAAAAAAAAAATCTTGTTGAACGGGGAAATAGAGTTCCAACGCTTTTCAGCAGTTTTTGTTGATCAAAACTGAAGGCCGAATTCAGAGTTCATGGGAACGCTGTGTGTCGGAATGCTTTTCTAAAGTTATTGTTTCTGTTCAGGGGAGAACATCATATCAGACAGGCTCTCAAAAAATTGGTCTACAAAATCATGTGACAGTTCGACCAAGTTCGATAGTGCTGTAACTTGGCAGGTGTGAGAATGATTGCTATCATCAAAGTCTGGATCAGCAATGCTCACAGAAGGTCGTACCTGGGTGATGTTGCTTTTGTTTTTCGCTCCACTGTCACCACCTAGTCGTAGCACAGGAGTCTCAACGAATGCCGTCATCAGGATTGGTAGCCCCTGGGGACAACACAATGCGTGAGCCGTTATCGGACTTAGCAAAGTATCGATATCCATTGGTACTGCTGAGGGAAGTGCAAGACAGATGTCACACACGCACTCATCTCCGCATAGCATACATCGAAGCACAGGTAAGATGCAGGTCTGCCATATCGGTCTGAAGGAAAGAAACCAGGTCATGTTCAGATCTCTCAGCCTGGCCAATCCAAGGACTCTAGTTATTCTGTCCCGTTAGTGGATTGCTAGGATCGTTTCTTCCATCCTTGTAGGAGTCATGTCTTGCCATATCGGAGCAGGAGGGTCAAAAATAAAACCCTGCTACAAGTCCCAAAAATAGGGGTATGCCGCCAAAGACTGAATGTACAAAATTAGGAATGATTCCCAGAATTGCTTTGAATGGTGTTAGCAGTCCCGTAAAAATCGTCTTAAATATGCCTGGGATGCCTATGGCACTAGACATGTTAAGGAGTTGGCTAAGCACGTCTACGAAATGCACGGGGCAATTTGTTGATAAAAGGTCATGTATCTCCGTAGCCGTCCTTGCAACTAGGAGATCATACGTCTCTTTTGATGACGTGATGGGCACTGTTGTCTGTAAAAGCACAGACTTCATTCTGCTTAAAGTATCAATTTGTATAGAAGAGAAATTCAAACGAGGCCAAATGGGAGTCTCTGTGTCTCCAGGGCCGTTTGGAAACAATGCTTGCATACAGCATTTGACCATGGATGTTAAGCTTACGAGATAGGCTTTTCCTAGCAAAAGGCCACAACAGCTGTGATCCGTTCTTAGAATGTAATTCCCATTTGCGAGTTGCATAAAGAAAGGCTCTATCTGCGTTGTAGGTGTGACATGCTGGTGGCATGAAAGGTTGTTAGAATTACCTTCACAGGCTCCGTGTAAATTAATACCCTGGCACAAAAGTATACCGCTTAGTGAATGCTTACAGTTTTCACCACTAAGAAATACATTTTTGTTGCTGTAACTATAGCATGTGTGTGTGTATGGTAATTTCCATGTTGACTTAATGTATCCTTTACCCAATCGTTCATACTGGCCAGTAGGTATGTATTCAAGGCATTTCTTAAATCGGAAAGTTGTTATCGGAATTGTGATAATCCCGTTTATTATCCATTCAATGACAGGACTTTCTGACATTGTCAAAGGTAATCTCTCAAGTTTTTCGATGCTCAGGATTGTATAGTCTGCTCCTTTCTGTGCCAAGCTGATTTGTTTATCAGTAAGGTTAAAGATGGAAAACAATGACGAATGTGTTGATTAAACGCCAAGGCACATAGCCTGAACGAAGATTTTGCAGCGTCCAGCCTAACTGTACAATAGAACGCAATTGTGACTGGCCATGCTGTAACATTAGCAAGTCTTTGTCTATTATATCTATGGCAGATGATACAATGCTGTCCAGTGAATATATTCTGGAGGACAGAGTCATTAACCCATTGTCCACAACAGAAAGTGATTTTTCCAAATTAATACGATCAATTTCTCGTATTTTTTCAGCTGTTTCAATTTGTGTGACTTTCCAAGCCTTGTTGTATGCAGCATAGATACTGGTCGCTATGAAACGCTTTTGACGCTGTTTACGTGGTCCCATAATGAAATCGCCCAAATCAGCACCATCTTTAAGTAAAGACAAGTGTTGCTTAATTTCAGCCAGTGTGAATGATTCTAGCCATTCAATGCACAGCTTCCCTACACTGTATGTTGTTACTATCCCTGGATGTTGTCTCTGGGAGTATCTAGGGTCTTGTCTGGACATTGTTAACCCCTGTGTTTTATTCAGGAATCTATCTTGACAGTTGTTTGTGTCAGTAGGCCAGATTAACCACTTTTTCCAATCAGGATGTGTTCTGTTTAGATGTAAAATTTTAGATACGTCTATCTCAACATCTGTAGTTGCATTATCAGGTATTGGCTTTGGAATAGACGGTTTGTTAAGGTCTTTGATCTTAGCTAGGCCAAGACAAGTTGTTTGTTGAATTGTTTCATTTAAAAACATTATTTGCTCTGGTATCATGCAGGCTCGAAATAGTGCTTCTAGGCCCTGTACCTGCCACTCTTTTGTACCCCAGATTGTTTTTGTTTCGATGTTATTTTTCCAATAATCAAAACCAAATGTCATCATTTTTTCATAAAATGTTTCTGAATATATCAATTTAGTATTTGTCAGCATTGTTTTCAATCCTGTTTTATCTAACAGTTTGTAATAAAACGTTTCTGCATTACTGGTGTTAAACCCTGAGAAGTACTGAAGTTTCTCATAGAATGTTTTAGAACTGCTTTTACGTGGAGTAGCACAATGTTCCCATTGGTTATACTTAAAAACATTTCTAGGTTGTGCAGATTTATGCAAGTAATGATCACCATAGTGTGTGTAGCAGAACATCTGTTCATAACTAGGCGAACCTTGTAAATAATCATGTTCTGTGAATCTAGCTGACATTACTAAATCAGACATCATATTATTAATGCTTTCAAAGTCCCAATCATCAGAGAATGTGCTAGGTTTTACAAAGTCACTTAAGGAAACCTTGAATTGATGAGGATACTTCAGGATTTCGACCGGACCATATATTTCATAGTCAGTTTTCTCCCATACTACCCCACCGGGTATTGGAATGGCTGTGACATTTACTGTTGACAGTTCTCTGTTCTTCACGTGGGATGATCTGTGTGGTTTGAGGACTAAGTTGATGTTCTGACTTGCTGTGTCCATTGTACTATATTTTCCCTCAATGAATTTTCCCAAAGTACCATGATGAGCCAAAGCAGGAGGAAAAACATACCTAGACCAAACCAGAACTCTAACCATGGAGAAATAAGGTAAATTTCCTTGAGTTGATGAAAGAGTTCTGTTGCTTTTTCTTTAAAAGTCTTTTTTATTTCTGGCATCATTTCGGGGTTGCTTTGATCCTCAGAAAAGTTATCGAAGTTGATGAAGTAACCAGTGGCAGTTCTGTCAATTGTTGGAATTGTTCTTTCAATTTGTCTTTCGGTAGCACATTCTGATGCCACATCATTGTAGACTGGTGTTTCTTGACGAACTGTTTCAATCTGTGTCTCAAGAGGCACGAGTTCCATGGCATTATTGCATAGTCCCTCTCTGTGCACTGCAGGCTGATCGAATGGGATTAGTCTTTCAGTTTGAACCTCTTGGATTGTTGCAAGTTTGGGTATTCTGTTGTTTCTCGGGAGTCCACTGGGCCTACTGTTGATTATAGGCCACATGCTTGTGGTTTTACCAGGTCGATTGATACAACTCTGTTCTCCTTTTTACCAGCAAGGGGCGGTAGTACTACTGATCTTGTTCCGTTGACTGCTAAGACAGGTACTGCTTTTCTGTAAGAAGGCCCAAATTCCTTCTTCACCGCTATTTTTTCTCTGACTAGATCCCCAATCTTTGGAATCCAGACAGGCCTTGCTGGGGCTGGTGGTGCCTCGTCAGTGGTAGTTGGCTGTTGCTTTAACTTTATGTTGCTTAAGGATTTTCTTGTTTCATTCAAGTCCTGTAAAACAGCCTAACGATCTTTGATGTCAAAGTCTGTTTTCTTATCTTTTACCACTGATACCTGACTATCTAAGTCCTGAATTCGCATTCTAGTTCCGAACAATAGTTTGTATGGGCTGAAACCTTTTAGAGAATTTCTTGGCAAGTTGTTTAGACTTCACTGGACACTTATTAAATGTTTGACCCACCCAGCACCTGAACCTAATACCTTCGCTGTTATAGATTGCTTTATGTCCCGGTTTTTTCTTTCTACCACACTGTTCCCTTCGGGGTGTGACGGACAAGAATACCGCAATCCAACGCCCATGCTGGCCATGGCCTCCTTATAAGCTCGAGAGCTGAAAGCAGGACCCTGGTCAGAATGGAACACTGCAATTGCGTATGTGCTGATAAAGACTCGCAGATCTTTTATAACCGTTCTGGCGTCAGCTGAGCGCTGGGGCCACATTTTTTAAGTGTGTTTAGCCTTAATGATTAATAGGACGATGGATGGCAGGTAGACAGCATTATGCCTACCATGGCATTAATGCGCTTGACTCATTGCTGCGATCCCTGTCGCAGTCCGGGCAGTTCTTTACATATTTGTAGTGGTGTAGGCTCATTCCTAGCCACCAGTACACTGATTGTAATTCTTTCAGAGATTCCTTCATCTGTATGTGCCTTGGACCTTCACCCATGTGTGCGCCTTCTATTAATAACTTTCTCCGGTTCATGTTTGGAATTACCCTATCCCCCACTCCAGGGATTCGAGCAAAAGGAACGGAGTTTGCATCAATTATGTATGCATAATTGAGTGGATAGTTCACGGGTAGTGCTGCACAGTCGCCCTTTACGGACATTTTTACTGCCAGCATGGTTTCCCCGTCTATGTATTTTTCTGAATGCTTTTTTGTGGCTACGGAAGCCGGTTTAGTTGCTTCCGCTGTGGCTGTATTAGCCAATGAATTCCCTGCAACGTGAACGCCATCACGTTGATGACTCAGAGTGTGTATCACGTGAGTCTTTTGTAGTTCTTTCTGTAAAAGAGCTACCTGTTTCCAAAGCATTTTATGCTTTATTGTGGCACCTGTGTCATCTTTGTAATCATTTTCAATCCAGCTCTGCAACTTATTATTGTAAGAGTTGACGCAAAAATGAGAATCGCACACGATTAGTGACGGGAATTCACGTTCTGCATTTTTAAGCGCCATCTTTAAACATCTGATTTCAGCTCTCTGAGCCGAACAGTTTCCAACTGATTCAGTTTTTGTTATTTTCAGTCTGAATTTACCGCACAGCCAGCGACCTTTAACAATCGCGTATGCTGCATCGTAGGATTTGCTCTCTACGTTGAAATGCTGTACAAGTCGATCTGTATAGATTATACAGGCGTACTGTGGGAGAGGCAGAAGATATTCTTCTTCATAAGTCAATTCATTCCGTTTTTCGAATTTGCGGGGCGAAATAGTATTTCACATCTTCCGCTCCAAGAGAATCTATACACTGTATCCATTTCGGATCCAGTGACACTGTAGGCAGGTTTACTGGGCTGAATAGCGCCTCGAAGGCGGATTTCGCTGTGAGGATATTAATCCTTTTGCCGTGTGCTAGTTCTCTCATTTGCTAATGCAGTTTCTACTGCTTTCACAGTATTTTCTGTTGGACTGAATGTTTTTTCCGCTTGTGTGTACAAGTGAGATTTAATTGAAATTGGTACCTTTTCTCCCTCATTAGAAGTCAGGTACGTGAATCCGCATCTTCCTGGGATGACTCGGATTACAAGATTGCGTGTGTTGTCACGTGTATCTAATTTTGTTTTTGCTAACATGTCTGTTTGCAGTGATCTCAAAATTTCTGTGTGTTTTTGAGTCAAGTGATTGATTTAAAATCAGGTTTAATTAGTTCGTAGAGAGGTTTAACCCTCTCTGCGTAATTTAGAATGTAAGTTCTACCGAAATTCAGGAAGCCTAGAATCGATTGTAAGTTTTTCAGCGTTTTTGGTGCTTGGAGTACAGCTTACTTCTCTAAGAAGTTGTCCGCTAGGCATTTTCCTTCACTTGATAACTCGTATCCTAAAAATAATACTTTTCAGATGGGCAATTCGAGACTTTTTAAAGTTGAATTTGTAACCCTCTGCTGCGAACCCAAGTATAATGGTGTTCACTCTTTTCAAGTGAGTCTCCAAGTCGTCGTCTGTGAGATAGATATCATCTACATAAGATAATGCCTCATCATCATATATTTGTAGTAACTCTGTTACTCTGGCTGAAAATAGTCCCTGGCAGTTCTTGAATCCCTGTGGGAGCCTACAGAAATTTTTCTGAGACCCCATTATTGAGAAAGCGATCAAGTATCTGCTTTCTGGTGCAATATTTTGACAAAAGAAACCATTAGATATGTCTAATGTCGTTTTATATTTTTTCCTAACTATGTTATTCATTAGTGCAGCACTATGCGAATTTTGTACTGCAAATGTTTTGCAACACGCGTTAAGGTGTCTGTAGTCCAAAACTAGACGATATGAATTGTCTGGTTTGGAGACAAAAAACAAAGGATTGTTCATTTGAGAGGTGCATGTTTCAATCACCCCCTGGTATTCAAGTTGATCTAAAATCTCCCTGACTTGTTTTTTAGCTTCTTGCTTAATGGGATACTGCCTTTGTGCAGTCGGTTGACTTTTTAACTGGATTTTGTGAGGAGGAGAGTCCTCATCCCATCTTACATGATTTTTATATAATGCTGGTGCCTGGGCTACTGCCCATTTCCTTGCATATGTATATTTTTTGTGAATGGGAATGTGATTCGAGAAGGCAGGCATAATCATTTCTTCGCCACGAGGGCACTCCCTGACAAACTCTGGGGCCAATCTTTTTCAGCTAACAGGATATCATAGCCTTTTGAGATTTTATCCCAAAATAGACCCCTTATTTTCCTAGTCTTATCACCCTCTATACGCAGTGTTATTTCGTATATCTTATGGGGCTCGCTAACTCTGGTGTCAGCAGTTTCAACCTGAATGTATTCATTTGTGTCCACTGTCTCCAGATGACTCATCAGGATCTTGCGAGCTATACTGATTTCTGCTGCACTGTCTAACATTGTCTGTGCCCACTCCCCGTTTTTCAACTGTGTCCTCAGTATTCTCGGCATGTTCGATTACTCTAATACTGGCTACCTTCTTTTTCGGAAATTGTAACTTTTTACTTTTTCCTTGTCTTTGGACTTGGTGTGCTCTCCTGGGTCTGACCGTCCTCTTCTTTCCGATTTCTGCAAAAAAGATTGAGAGGGACGTGTATCAATACTTTGATATCTGTCAGGCTTTTTCAAATTATCCCTTTTTCTAAGGTTATATTTTTTCTCAGAGGGCTCCCTCTGGGAAGACTGGTGTTCTCGAGTCGGAGTTATTTCCCTCCGTCGAGGAGACCTTCCTCTGGACTGGAAAACTTTTTCCTTGGGAGTGGATTGTTTATTTCCATCCCAGCTCTTTTTAGGAGTGTTTGAATTATTTTTAATAAATAATTTTTCAGGATTTTTGAGCAGTTAGGGCTTTACTGGTTTTCCACCCAAGCTGTCTCTACCTAGTTCTTCATAGCATTTTTCTATGATTCTGGCAAGCTCAATTGGTTGATCTGTTATATCTGTTTCCTTCAACTTCTGGCGGATCGCCACAGATGCTGCTTCTCCTTTTATATTGGCTAGTAATATAGCCGAGACCTGCTTGAAGTCTTTCAGTAATTTCATACCAAGAGTTAAAGCAGGTTCTGGACCGTATTCATTCTGAATCTGTTTTAGCACTTCTGGTATTACCGCCATTGACGGAACACCATGTGTTTTTGTGTAAATGGAAGCAAAGACTGTACCCCAAGTGTCACAGTCCTCCACGTGTGGTGCGACCCCCATTGGAAGGCAGATGGCCAAGATTCTGTGTTTCTCAATAAGGGTAGTATTCGGAAATACTGCCTCTATTTGAGTAATTTTCTGCGCTAACCAGAAAGGAATTTGTTCCCGTTTTATGGGTGTTTTACCAAGACATGACTGTATGTTCTGTGGTGTAATTTTATTAGTGTTCCCCTGATGAGGGGTCAGCTGTGGTATATTAACAGCTGTTTGGACTGTAGCAGTCCGCATTACATATTGGACTAATTGCCTATGTATTTTAATTAATGTTTTTAGCTGTACTAACAGCTCTTCTTTTGACATTTTTGCAATGTCCGGATGTGGTGTGTAGCTGGCTAGAACCGGCCACGTTGCTCCTGGTCTACCTAGTGGACCGAGCCTGGTAATATGATCATTATGTTTTAGGGCGCCTTTAAACCAGAGCAAATGCTCTTGGAATTTTAATGGGATTTCAATCTCCTCGAAAGGAGCGTACTCTTCCAGTGGATCCCCTACTATGTAGTAGTGGAACTCGTGTGTTGCGGCATTTGCCGCTGGAAATTTTATCCAAGAATAGAATATCTCTGTCTGCCGATATTCGTGTGCCTCTATCACGAAGACGACTGTGCCACCTTGTGTGGTCAGTCCATTTTCTATAAGTTTTGACGTTATAGATTTTCTTAAATGTGCCAGGATGATTATTGCACCCGGTTCAGTAGTCCCGTCGGGACCCTGCTGAGTCTCATCTACTGCGGCATCAGTTCCGTTGTTTTCTACTGACATTTTATAAATGCAGGTTTTGCAGAGCAGGTCTTCAAGGAGACAAAGATTAGGTGCACAATATTTTGGAACACTGTATCCTTCAACGTTGAATAAACCAGAGCTTTACATAGGGATCTCTTCCTACTAAGTTCGGGCGGATTTTAACCTTTCACCCACTCCAGACGTCTATTGGAGTATTTACGGGAGAAAGGGGTCTGTGTAAAAAATGCACGACTGAGTTACTCTAACGTCTTGCGTTAGTTTATCGCCTTACCAAACGTTTGGGCGCCATGTAGTGTAGTTCCTATTTTCCCAATAGGCCCTGCGCATTGGAATAACATAAACAGTAGTATGGACGTAGAAGTGCGGATCTTCCAGGTCTCCACTGACTATGCTAAACTTAATTGGGTTTGTTACCAACTAGCTCAGAGGTCACTGGAAACTTTCTTGACTGAATAGGAAGGGATCAGCTTCCCTGGTACAGACAAGAAGGGATTCAGTTTTCCAACAACCGCATAAACATGACAACTTTGCTCCTTAGAATAAGAGTCAATCTCTAGAGTTGTGTGAAACAATAGAAAGTTATTTTACTCAGTCAGTTTTGTGCAGATTACTTTCACCAATATGCAGAGAATAGAGAGACGGGCGTTTTCAATAAAAAGGTATTATTTATTGAACAGTCTTTCTTCTCATGCAAGAGAAATGAATTGCCACAATTGCAAGACTAGTTATTATAAAAAGTGCGTACAGTAAAATGAGGATTGCGAAATAATACTGTAAAAGCATTGATATGGTTTCTTAGCCATACAATGGTTTAAAATGAATAAAACATATATACATTCATATATACATTAGGCTAACGTACTCAACTGGTGCTTCTAACTACACCTACCCCAGTGTACCTGACCTAAGCCTAATACGTGGGAGGGAGTAAGTAAGTAGCAGTTTTAGTTAAGTTGGTTTTGCCAAGGTTTGCTTCAAGAATTCTCTCTAAGGGTTTAGTCAACACCATACCTCTGGAATAGAATGTTGGAGGTCTGGTATCTCCTTCCAGGAACTCGATATCCCAGTCACTCGCAAGAGTAGACTGGAAACGCCGGAGCTGGATTTTCTCGGCAGGAGAAAAGACAGCGTCTCTCTCAGCGCGTCGAGGAAGAGGAGGAGGGGCAGCGTCCGTGGGCAGCTTGCATCTGCTGGGCTCTTGCAGGGGACAGCTGCTCTGCTCCTATGTACACCACACCATCGCTCGCTGATGTCGTTGAGGCAGCGATAGCTTCAGTATCAGCGAAGCAGCCTTTGCTTACGGCAACGTTGGTAATATTTATACCTGAAAGGTGCCTGGGTTGCCGTAAGTTTTTGGACATAAGACGTCAATAAAGATGTCACTAGGAAGTGATCGTCTCTCAGTGCTCATTAGAGTCCTATTACTAATCAAAACATAGCAAGCGGGGCTTTCCCAGGTTGCTGAGTTTTTATCTTGTTGAAGAACTCGGAGTGTAACCTAGGAATCTTAGATAGTGGCTTCTGCTGTGTCATTTGCTCTAATGAGCTGCAGAGGAAGCTGCAGAGGAAGTGATTCTGAAATGTGGCTCTGTTCGTGTTAGGCTAGAGACGAGTTTCTGAATTTTGCATTTGATCGGTTATGCCAATATAGGGGTACAAAGGGATTATAGCCGTATAGGGGCATAAGGTCACAATATTGATCAGGGTCCTAGATTAGAACGCGACAGCTTTATGTTTTGTAACTCACACTTCCTTCCTTTCGATATGCTGGCTATGTTTGTTTTATGTCCCTCCACTTTCCCACACCTTATTTACTGAATCCGTCCGAGATCTCACTTTCTGTTACCAGGCCTTTAACCCCTTCTCTGCGGGGCATTTTCACCTGCTGTGCGGGGGGGGGGCGGCGCCGCTGTGCTTGTGACGAGCTCGGCTTGTGACGAGCTCGGCTCGTCATGAGGCACAGTGGAGCTGCACTCATGACGACCACACCCGTTTTGGAACTTTCAGCACAGCGGGAAAATTATCCCCGCGTGTGAACGTTCCAACGGTCATGACAAGCTCAGCTGTTAAATCCTGTTTACTAATCCTTTCACATTTGCTGCACATTTAAACACAGAGGTCAAATGTCAGGCTGCTTCTTCCGAGGGAGCTAGCTGTTTACTTTTCTTTCTGTGACTTAAAAGTGAGAATATTTATAGGCCCCTCCTGTGCTTCATTTTACAAGACTATGATATAACCCTTTAAAACAGGACTGCAGGGACTAGGTGCATCCGCCTGTGGCAACAAGTATTCATGTTGAGGTACTTCTATCAAAGTATTGTTACTTTTGCTTAATGTGACCCTCTAGCGAATGTCCAATGGTTTTTCTTTATACAATCAGCAAGTCCGAGTACTAAACCCTTTTAATAATAACACGCATTGGCAAGCCAAAAAGTGTAGCCTATACAACTACACTTAATGAGCAATAGCCTCAGTATGTGCAACAGGTGTAGTAGCACCGTGCAATAAAAACCTAGACAACCCAGATTACTGCTTTCCAGAAAACTGCAGACAAGAGACCGGAAAAAACGACAATATATACACTACAGCCTTAATCTCATGCGCGCTAGCGGAATTCCGCTCGTGCGCTGAGATTTTTAAAAGCGCATGTTACGTGACGAGCTGGGCTCGTCATCAGCGTGCGAGGAGGGTACGCCATGACGAGCCCAGCTCGTCATCAGCGTGGAAGGGGTTAAACATCCTGCCTATGTCAGAACATAGTTTTTATACTATTTGGTGGATGCGTGTTTTGTCAACAATGAAAGTGGTAAACATGTTCCACTGAAACAACACCTGCCTACCACCACAACCGGCTGTAGCACTACTGGCGTCGGGTGCAACACTCAACACCCCTTCATTCTATGCCTCTCTACTCTACACCCTTCTACCCGATGCAGGTGCACTCTACCTCACTTTACTTTGCACCCCTGCAGTCATCACCACTTCACTATACACTAGTCTAGTCTAAACCACTTCACTCTTCTCTGCACCGCTCCACGCCAGTCCACTCTGTGCCTGTCTACTCTGCAACACTGCACTCTACGCCACTGCACTCCACTCTGCGCCACTCCACGCCACTCCACTTAATGCCATTTTTCTCTGCAACACTGTATGGCATTGCGCCTTACGCCACTATTGTATGCTACTGCACTCTACCTTGCACCAGCCCACTTCACTGTACTCTGAAACAATCTACTCCACTGCATTCTATGCCACACTACTCCACTGCCCTCTACGCCATTCTACTCAAAACCAATACACTCTACGCCACTGCACGCTACACCACTCTTTTCAACTGTGCTCCACTCTACTCTATACCACTGCACATTACATCACTCTACTCTGCAACACTGCAATCTCGACCACTAAACTCAACGCCACTCTACAACACTGCATGCTACGCCACTGCACTCTGTCACTGCACTTTACATTACTCTGTTCTGCTCTACACTTCACCACTCCACACTGCACCACTCTACTCTGCAAGACTGTACTCTCGGCCACTGAACTCCATACCATTCTACTCTACACCATTGCACTCTACGCCACTCAATTCTACTCAGCAAAACTGTACTCCATGTCACTGCTCTTTGCACCACTCTACTGTCACTGCACTCTACTCTGCACCACTCACTTTACTGCAGTCTATCTCACTACACTCTGCATCACTCCACACCACTGTAATCTATTCTTCACCACTGCCCTCCATGCCACTGCACTCTGCCACTCTTCTCTATACCACTGCACTTAACGCCAATGCACTCTACACTGCACCACTCCACTGTACCCTGCACCACTCCACTAGTTGCGGCCTGTGCACGTAAGAGCGGTGGGGCTGGGTTGGGGGGGAGGATTTCGACAAACAACGACGAGGGAAAATTAAATACATAATTCATTTTCCCTCTGCGGCGTCTGTCAAAAAACCCCAGCAGGGCCACTCTACAACACTCTACTTTACAACATTACACTCTATGATACTCCACTCTGACACTCTACTCCACTCTTAAACACTACTCCACTCTGTCACTCTGCACTATTACTCCACTCTGCGACTACCCATGCAGCTCCCTCTGTGCCACTCTATTTTGCGACAATGTGTTACATTCTACTCTACTCGAATCTACAACACTCTACTCCACTCTGCCATTTCACTCTCCTACACTACTCCACTATAGGACCATATACTCTGCTCTACGCTACTCTAAAGCACCCTGCTGTACACAACACTCTCTACGCCACCCTACTCTACAACATTCCACAACACTCCACTCAACTCTATGCCCTTCCACTTTACAACACACTACTGACTCCATAACATTCAACACCACTCCATGACACTCCACTACACTCTACTTCACGCCACTCAACTCTATGCTACTCCACTCCACTTAGGTGCTCTCCTTTACCCCACTAACTTGTAGCCATGCTGAACAGCAGCCACGCTGGGGTGCAACATGGCTAAAAGATATTTGCAGAGCCCATAGCTTTTACACAGGCGAGACCTATTGACCTTGCCAGTGCTTGTTTTATCTGTGTCCACCCCCAAATGTCAAAAGGATTTGTTTGGTGAAATGTTGGGGGTAAATAAGAAGTTCAGTAGTGATGCATCTTCATTCACTCCAGTTTCAGATAACTGCACTCCACTGAAATAGCTCTCACAGGTATCCACCATCATACCCCTCTTTGTCTGCTGTACGGCTTCTTGATCTCTGCAACTTTGGATACCATTGATAAGGCACCTTTGCTCGCTACTCTAACCAATCTCGGTATTAAATCTGTAGTCAACTTGTTTACATCATACATTTTAGATTGCTCATTCTCAGTCTCTTGATCCTCCTCCCTGTCCTCGCCCATGCCTCTTCCAGTGTGTTCCCCCAGGGATGATTTGTCCCTTCTGCCTTTAAACATCCTTCCTCTGTTGAGGGACAGATATCCTTCTATCTACAACCTTGAAAGGCCATAACATTTGACCAGTGGGTCCAGCGAATAATAGAAAGAGAAGACACCCTACCCTTCGATCAGACTTCTCAGATACCCTTCCCTTTAGTCCCTTATATCAGACGATCGTCAGCAGATAATGCAGCAGAAGGTGGCAGTCCTACTGCTAAAAGGAGCAGTGGAGTAGGTCTCAGAGCAAGATACTGGGCAGATGTGCTGCTTATGGTACTTTTCCCCAAGAAAGATGTCAGTCTTTGTCTGATCTTATACCGTAGGATCTTAAACTTCTTCCTGCTCAAGGAAACGTTCACAATGCCTTCCGTGGCTCAGGTTTTTCTGGCACTGAAAGCTGAAGAGTAGATGGTGTAACTCGATTTGCAGGATGCACAATTTCACAGACCGATCCTGCAGTCTCCCAAGAGATATTTGTTTTATGGCAGGGTCCATTCATTACCAATTTGCGGTTTTCATGTTCAGAATAACGTTGACCCCTTGACCCTTCATCAAGGTGATAGTGGTAATTGTGGCACACCAGAGAATGTTGGTGATCTCCATGTTCCCATACCTAGATGGCTGACTGCTCAAAGTAAGCTTGTCCCAGATGGGTTCAGATTACTTGCAGACAGTCGCATCTCTGCTGTTCTACTTGTGCTTTTCCATCAATGTGCTCAATTCTCACCTAACGTCCTTTCAGCAGCTCCTGTTAATAGGGACAGCAGCGGATGCAAAATTCTTGCGAGCTATTCCTTGTCCTCAGAGTATCCAGGACATTATGCATATGATTCAGATATCTAGGAAGGGGCCCAGGCTACAGTTGTGGTGAATACTCACGGCTAGGTTCACCTCAACACATACACACATTGGCACATGAATGCTCTCCAAAGGTGCCTTCGTAGGCAGTGCTTCCAGGACGGGACAGATGTATTGGATCTCCTGGGGCAGTCCTGTAGACCTTAACTGGTGGTCGTTGGAGGAACACCTGTCACAAGGGGGTTGGGGGAGGGAGGAGAGTCCTTTTACCTTCCTCCTTCAGTGACTATGGTGGGTGATTTATTTTTTGGGGAGTTTTATATAGTGCAAACTCGACCCAAACGTTTTAGGACGCTTTACATGAGCACCAGTTGCGTTACAAACGGACACATTCATTTTGTGTAGTATGGGGAGACTAAGTGATTTGCTCAGAATGACAGGATGTTGAGCGTCCCTGCCGAGAGTCGAACCCAGTTTCCCAGCTTTGAGGTCGACTGCTCTAGCCGTTAGGCCACATCCTCTAGCCCAACAAATGCGGCCACTTTTGAAAGGGGTGTTCATCTGGAGAAACTGCCAATCAGAGGCCACTAGTCTCAAAGAGCATATATTTCACATCATCCTGCTCAAACTGCAAGTTATTTTGCTAACTCTAGAAATATTCCTTTCTTATATGCGGGCAGTCTGTCTAAATCTTGATAGACAATACAACAGTGTATTATGTCAACAAAGAGGGGGTATTGGGTCTCACCTTCTCTGTTGGGAAGCTTTGAGGCTGTATTCTTGAGTGTACCAGCCTGAGATTAGGCTACTTGGCTACCACCCGGGCAGTTTGCTGAACATTAAGTCCGGTTCTGCACTGGATCCTTGTCCCTTGCAAACCCTCCGTCCATTAATGGACACTGTGATTCCTGTCATAACACAAATTTGTAATCTAATGTTTCGCACAGGAATTTTCCCCAGCCTTTTAAAAAAGACCTTATTAAAGCCTCTTCTGAAAAAATCTGGATTAGATAAAACGGAGTTGAAAAACTACAGGCCTATAGCCAACCTTCCACTTCTGGCTAAAATAGCTGAAAAAGCCATGAACACTCAACTTGCGGAATTCCTCGAGCAATACCATCTGCTCGATGAAACCCAGTTTGGATTCCGCAAGTTTCATGGAACAGAAACGGCGCTCATCAAAGCGGCGGATGATATCCGATTAATCCGGGATCAAGGAGGTGCGGCACTGTTGGTGCTCCTGGATCTATCGGCCGCTTTCGACACGGTTGACCACAAGATCTTGGTCAACCGTGTCGAGAAGATGGGCGTGCAAGGCCAGGCTAAAAAATTACTGGCATCCTTTCTGGCGGACAGATCCCAGGCAGTTATCTTAGGACAATTCGAATCAGCCGAGTTGTCCTTGCCATGTGGGGTACCTCAAGGTTCATCCCTGAGTCCAACACTATTTAACGTCTATGTGTCGGACCTTGCTAAAACCATCAAAGCACACGGGATGAACCTTACCTCATATGCGGATGACACCCAGTTGATCCTGGCCATCAGAGATGATGGGGAAACAGTGGCGGAGAATTTTAAAGCAGGTATCTTGGCTATCGGACAATGGATGTCAGCAAACTGCTTAAAATTGAACTCCGATAAAACCGAGGTGGTAATCTTTGGCCACCTCAGCCCCACCTGGTCTCTGCCATGGTGGCCGTCATCATTTGCAACCTTACCGAAACCTGCCACAAAGGTGAGAAATTTGGGCGTCATGTTTGACGACAACCTGAACTTCATGGCTCATGCCAACCAAACGGCCGCCACAGCATTCTACAAATTACGCTTGGTAAAGAAGGTTCTTCCTTTCCTTCCCAAAAATGTAGGCAAGACATTAGTTAGCGCTCTTGTCCTGTCAGCATTAGATTACTGCAATGGCCTGTTTGCCAATGCCCAAATTAGAGTCATCAAGAAAATGCAGACAGTTCAGAACGCTGCAGCGAGACTTCTCTCAAACACGCCAAAATTCAAACCAATAACTGAAGTCTTGAGAAGCTATCATTGGCTTCCCATTAGGAACAGAATTAAATTCAAAACGTTGTGCATTGTCTACAAATCACTACACCACCAAGCACCACAATTTCTGAGAGACCACTTGATTCCATACATCCCTTCTCGACCACTCCGTTCAGCTAAACAGAATGATCTGATTGTCCCGCGGACTAGGTTAGTCAACTGGGGAGACAGACGTTTCCTGGTTGCCGCTTCAAAACTATGGAATACACTTCCACAATCCATAAGATCCAGTCCAAACCTCCTGTCTTTCACGAAGAATTTGAAAACATGGCTGTTTAATCTTTAAGAACCTGACGCCAAGCCTAGGAGAGTTGTTAACAGTATAGCGCCGAGACGCCTGCGGGCATTTGTTCGCGCTTAAGAAATGTTAAAAATAAATAAACACTAGGGCCGACAATCTCAGTTAACATCAATTTGCTGACTTTGAGTGGCGTTTCTTCCCGAAGATGGTACAGACTATCTTTCTTCCAAGCAGGTGGACCTCTTTATCAATCACAACAGTGCTAATTGTTCTAATTTCTTTGCCCACCAGTGTCCATAGCAGAGAGCCTTGGGAGACACATTTCTGTTGTAGTGGGGATTTCCTATAATCACACGTTACCTCAAGATATCCTTGATTCCTTTCCCAGTCCAAGGGAAAAGTGCTTCACGCCAACCTCCAGATCCTCCACCTTCAGGTCTGATGATTAAGCAGGGACACCTGCGCCCCTTCCAGCCGACCCCACAAGAGGTTCAATTTATATTGTGGCCATGTTGTCCCTCCAGTGGAGCAGAATGTAGACCCTTTGAAAGCATGTCTGTCGGCTGTCCTTCATTTTGCTCTGTTGCTAGCCCAGCTAGTTTGTGCAGCGTGCACTATCAAAGATTACACTGCTTCCCTGTTTGTATTTCTCTGCCATCTAGGTTAGCTATCGCACTTCAAATCATCGAACATGATCAGATTCTTGAAGGGACACATGTTTTCTCTGATACCTTTTGTGATGCTCAGTAGGATTTTCATATATACATATTATATATATATATATCCCCACTCCTGAAAAAGGACACTCTGGACCCCACTTGTCCAGCAAACTACAGACCCATCTTGTTGCTCCCATTCCCAATTAAAATCCTGGAGAAACTGGTGACCAAACATCTTTCCAGTTTTATGGAGACCAACACTTGCTTGGACGTGGCCCAGTTTGGTTTTAGACCTGCCCACGGGACGCAGTCTGCTCTGGTGACAGTGCTAGATGACCTGCGGACGCTTGCCGACCAAGGTCGAGCTGCTTTTTTAGTATTGCTCGACATGTCGGCCGTGTTCGACACGGTCAGCCACACGATCCTGGTCAGGAGACTGGAGGAAATAGGGGTGTCGGGACAGGCTCTGGATTGGCTGGTGCCCTATCTCGACAACAGACACCAAATGGTGGCCCTGCCGCCCTTCAAATCAAACACCAGATGGGTAGGGAAGGGGAGTGCCCCAGGGATCGGCCATTAGCCCGATCCTGTTCAATCTTTACCTCCGTCCCCTGATCCAGCTGATAAAATCCTTTGGCATAGCAGTCACCAACTATGCTGATGACACCCAACTTGTCTTCTCGTTTGAAGGCAAGGAGGCAGTGTCGCAGGAGACCTTCCATCAGTGTATGTCCACGACTACGGAATGGTTGAGCTTCAATTCTTTACAATTCAACGGTTCCAAAACGGAGGTACTGCACTGTTCTATGGACCGTACCCCCAGGCCTCTGCCACTGAATTTTTGGCCTCCATCTTTTCAGGACACCAGTCTGCCGGCTGATTCAGTTCGAAACTTGGGGGTGATGTTAGACACCAGTCTGCAGCTAGATGTGTCGGTAAATAAAACAGTGGCTACCTGTATGGCACTTCTGCGAATGTTGCGGAAAATATTACCGATGCTCCCGGTACATTCTAGGCCAGAAGTAGTGAGAAGTATCACCTTAAGTAGGCTTGACTACTGTAACTCACTACTTCTGGGGGCTCCTAAGACCCTGGTGGCAAAATTGCAACGCATTCAAAATCTCGCCGCCAAACTGGCCCTTTCGCGCAGTCGTCTTGACTCTTCCACTAAAGCACTTAGGGAGCTCCACTGGCTTCCAATCTCTCAGAGGATTGAGTTTAAAGCCCTCTGCTTGGTACATAAGGCCCTTCACGGACAGGGTCCGTCTTCTTTGCAAAATCTGTTTTCCTGGTATGTACCATCTAGATCTCTCCGCTTGTCCTCAGCATGTATGGTGACAGTCCCCAAGATTCTGAGGATTCGGATGGGAGGCCGATCCTTCAGATTCACCGCAGCAAAATTGTGGAACTCTTTACCTTTATGCTTACGCCGCACGGACGATTTTATTCTTTTTAAGAAGGCTTTGAAAATGTACCTGTTTCCAAAAATTTCCTAAAGTTCTTCTCTGCTAGCCATGCAACTGCCTAAACACTGTGCTCTGTATCATCTAAGTCGAAGCGCCATGATACCCGATGGGTGACAGTCACTGCGCTATATAAAAGTACCAATACATACATACATACATACATACATACATACATATATATATATATATATATATATATTTTTTTTTTTTTACGTTATGAAGGTTTCTCCCTTTGAACCTCTACATAGTTATCAGATATGTTTACTGACTTTTAATACTTATTTCGTATTGCCGTTACCTCGGCACAGTATTTTGCTTGCTTCTACCCAGGCCCTTAGCACTAAAACTGCTTTCCAACAAGGTGGCAACGACTTCCCAATTAGGCAATCTATTGCCCTTCCAACATTTTACCCTTAACCTTAGCCCCCAAAGAGGAGAAGACATTACACCAGCTAGACCCTCATAAAGCAGTAAGTTATTATATTCACTACATTAAGGAGATCAAGTCTGCCAACCCACTGTTTGTGGGGTATGCAGGCAGCAAAAAGGGCAAGGCAGTCTAGAAGAGGATCCTTGCTGGATCATTCTGTGTATACAAATGTGCTATACTTTTGCTAAAAAGGAACTGACTGGGCGAATCCATGCTCACTTCACTAGAGTGAAGTTTATAACTCCAGCACATCCCAGGGCTGTTCCAGTGGCGGACATTTTTCATGCTGCAACATGGCTTATGTAGAAAACTGGCTCATATAGCATACCAAAGTAAGGTATGGTGTGCACACTGTCCAGTGGATCCCCAAGGGCTTTACAAAGGCTAAAGTATATAATACTAATGCTCTCTCTTATAGTAGTGTGGGCGAGCAGTTAGGCTCATCAAAAGGCAGTGCCTTGCATTTGCTGCACACACACATGCAAGAAATGATTACACACACTCAGTGACTAAATCCGAGATAAATTGTTTGTAAAAATATTACTTTTAGTATATTTATTTTATAGAACCGAAGATACTGGTAAAATAAGGTTTGAGGCATGTGAGCTGTAGACCACATGCTTTGCATACTCTTGTCATCTAGTGATGGGTCCGGATGTTTGCAAGTTGTTTTTCATCGAAGAAGTCTTTACAGTCACGAGGTAAGGTGATGTCTCCTTTTGGTGATAGTGCGCATGGGCATCAACTCCATTGTTAGATTGTTTTTTTTCCGCTATCGGGTTCGGACGAGAATTGCTGAGCTCCGGTTTGAAACCATTCTTCGGGTTCCCCTTGGTGCGCAATCCACTATCTGTATCAGTATTGTTGCGTATGCGTATCCCACTTCTCCGTGTATGGGTCTAAGAAAATTTTGATCGGAAAACTCGTGGAAGGTCGTTGGGCCTAACTGCGTCGCTCCACCTCACTGTCGATAGAACAGACTCCATTCCAATTCTGCTGTCCCACATGAAATATCCCCTCACCTACTCGCACCAAGTGTGCAACTTGTGCTCATCTCCAGAGCACTACAAACATAACTGCGAAGCATGCAGATCCTTCTGATCCAAAAAGTCTCTCTGCGATCGTCGGGATCGACGTCATGAAATGCACTGCCAGAACATCGAATACACGCCAGACATCTTCGATGAAGGATCAGAGCAAGAAGAATTCGATGCACAAGGGGGCTAAGAGGAACAGGAAAAGCAGCCTTTATTGATTCCTGAATCGGACTCCGATAAGGAAGAGGACATACCACAGGGTCAAGGTCCCGTGAGAACCGAACACCCTTTGCCCCGAAATCCAGCTCAAATGAAGCAAAAAGCTCGCACCGAGACGAGCTTATGGATGACGAATCAGTACCAGGCAAGTCTCAAGTCTGTTACGTCACTGCACCACCAGTGGCACTGCGGCGGCCGGGTGCACAGGTCAAACTCTGGATTTTTTGCTAATGTTATCCAATGGAGAAAGGGGGCAATTGAAGTATTACGACTTGCAGGTGAGTAACACAGTTGAACCCAGTCTCTGGGAGTCAAGGTAACCACAGTGGCCACAAAGCAGCACCAAACTTAACCCTCCAGCTGCACAGGGGTGGCCTGGTGCAGAGTGCCAACACAGCATCGGGCACCCTATGTAAACCAAAGGGGAATCTCAAACTTGGAAAAAGGCTGCAGGATCAGGTTGAGGCCGATAGTTGGAAATCTACAGCTGCCCAAGTAAGTTAGGGTGTGATGGAGTGTCAATCTACAGCTGCCAAAGTAAGTTAGGGTGTGATGGAGTGTCGGGCCCAGGGGCGCCGGGTGCAGAGGTGTCCTTAGGTTTTGGAAGTCAATTTACTAGTGTGATCGTGGAGGAAACGTCATCGTGCAGAGGCTGCAGGCATAAACGTGGAGTCTGTCAGGGGTCAATCCTCCAGGAGCTCTTGCTCAGGATTGCTGGGGAACCTTTTCTGGACCTGTGGGCCTCTTAGACTCTGGTCGTGGGCGTTAGGTGAAGAGGTTGTTCTTTAAATTTGCTTTTCTTCTGGACACATCCGCTGTCCATGGGAGATTAGGAATCTTTTTAGAAGGCAGGCAGTGCTTCCATGGTTGTGGAGGTTGTGGGGCTGTAGGACGAGTCGCTCTTCTTTAGCAGGGTCTTTAATGGCTGCAGACAGACCGGGAGGGCTTGGACCAAGTCAGTTGGTGGCATGTCTTCAGTCTTCGCTGCTGCATGGCTCTTCTTTGTCCTCTTCGTCGTAGGTCATCGGTAAGCAGAGGATTAAGGTTCAGGGATGCTCCCAAATAGAAATTTTTGGGTTGTTACAGGGGTCAGAAGGAAGTAGCCAATGGGCTACTTACCGTAAAAGTGACAACACCTTTTGTATGTTCACTTCCTCTGTGAAGGGGGTATACCCCTAACCCTATTGGCTAGAATCCTTCAAATCAATATGGAGTATTTTCAAAGGAGGGAGTCACTTCATCCCCGGGCACCTTAGGGCTGGTCCTTGCTGAGAGGGGACATGCCTCTCTTGTTTACTAATTTTCCCACCGACCTTGCAGTCAAAAGTGGGGCTTGGTCGGGCGGAAATCTCCACTAGCTGGAAAGGCCTTGGTCAGCACAACAAAGGACAAGAAGCCTTTGAGGCTCACTACCTTTCAATGTTGTTCGTGGTGAACCACCTCCACCCGAGCAGGCTTTGTTTCTGACCCAAGAGAGCAAAAGGCTCCAACTCCCACGGGGTCAGAAACATGTCTAGAGGTGGCAGGCTGGTGCAGACCAGTCAGGCACACACTAGTGGGTTAGTAGGTTGTCAGTGGGCACCTCTCAGGTGCCCTTTGAGTGCATTTATTAATGAATCCAACACTGGCACCAGTGAGGGCTCAGTAATCCGAGATGTTTGGTAACAAACATCTTGGAATTCATTGAAGCCATCATGGAGCTGTGGAACATGTGTTGACAAGCCCCCAACCCATGTACTCCTATGGCTTTACTGTGCACTTATAATGTCTAAGAAAGGACTAGACACAATAGGGACATTTCTGCTCATGCAGTTATGCCCTCACATGAAGTATAGTGCACCCTATCTATGCCTCTTGCAGTGCTGGCAGGCCTGGAACACAGGGATGTGCGCTAGGTCGACTTGTCACTTTTATTTGCACCAAAATGCACAGGCTACATTGGCAGTATGCCTGTGTTTGGTGAGGGATCCCTTAAGGTGGCACAATACATTCTGCAGTCCTTAAAGACCCTCTCTGGTCACAAGGCCTTTGGTTCCACTGGTACCTTTTGCAAGTGACTTATATGTGAGCCAAAGGTGTGCCCGTTGTGGAAACATTGGTACAGTTTTTGGGAAAGAACGCAGGCATTGGGAACCTGGTTAGCAGGAACTCAGTCAAAGATGCATCAGAATCAGGCAAAAAGCAGGGGGTACCGCAACAGAAACCCAGTACCCTACAGGTTCCCTTCACACCTTTGCTAAGTATTTTTGTTTTGATTCAGACGTGAGCTGGGATGGCCATTTTGTACGTTCAGCACTCCTGAATTTCCTCTCCTAACCACTCCTGCAGGTACTGCTTTAGAATCTATTCAACAGGTGAGGATTCTGCTGGTAACTGTCTTCTGCAGTTTCCTCACTGATAGCCCATTGATACTAAAACAATTCAAATGTAGTTTTTGCATTGCAACGTAATTTATCTGCCCCGTCTCGTCTCTGCCTCTAAACACAGAAAAAATTGAATGGGAAGTGATGACAGGGCACAGGGTTCAATGCTACATAGCTACCTTGAAGTCACTCAGGCGTCGCTTCCAATGCCTAAATGGGGACCGTGCTCGTTATCGGCATTGGCATCGGCATCGGCTCCAGTCTGGTGCATAGAAATATAACAGGCGAGGAATATGCAAGGAAATAGAGTATCCACCCAAAAAATCTTTACCAAACATTAGTAACTTCTTAGTTCGAGGCATATGAGCTGCAGATCGTACACTTAGCAGTAGATCGCCACCTGGTGTTGGGCTCGGATGATTGCAGGTTGTTGTCTTCTTGGAGAAGTCTTTGTAGTCACGATATAGGTGACTTCTCCCTTGGACAATACTGCGCATGGGCATCGGCTCCATCCTTAGATTGTTTTTTCCGCCACTGGGTTCGGATGAAAGTTTCTCCGCTCGGCTAGAAAACTTTTCCAGCAACTTCGAAGCGAAAAAACTTCCACAAACTTCAAAAAACTACCTTCGACATCGAAGACAAGGCTTTTCGACAACATAACTTCCATTCCGGTCATCGAAGTGGGCCGTTAGGCCTATCGACGCCGTGCGGCCTACACCACATGGAAAGAACTCCGTTCAAGAAATGCCCGAAATGCCAGGTAAAATTCCTGCATAGCGATCATCACGAGGTTTGCAACCTCTGTCTATCGCCGGACCACAACGAGTCGACCTGCACAGCTTGTGCGTCCTTCCGATCAGCCCCAGCGCCGGACAATATCTTCGATGACGAGGTTCCGCTCGTTCCTGGAGAAGATGACTCGCCAGATCTCCAGATCATATCAGGGGGAGAGGACTCGGACGACTTGATTTCATCACGTCAACCCGTGAGTGCCTCTGCCCCTGCACCTCATACACTGCCCAAGCCAAAGGCGAAGGTCAGCACTCTGCCCAAAGGGCCCAGTCGAGACCAAGCGCTCCCTCTTAAAGCCCAGACTTCGAGCTCGCCTCCGAGGAAGCTAACTACGCCTTCAGGTGCTTCGGCACCGAGCAAACCACACGTGCCGATCCCACCACTTCGAACGGCACCGAGGCCAAAAGACTCTTCGGCACCAAAATTAAAAGACTCTTCGGCACCGAAACTGAAAGACTCTTCGGCACCGAAACCGAAAGCCTCTTCAACACCGAAACCGAAAGCCTCTTCGGCACCGAAACTGAAAGCCTCTTCGGCACCGAAACAGCCTCTTCGGCACTGAAACAGAAAGACTCTTCGGCACCGAAACCGAAAGACCCTTCGGTACCAAAATCAAAAGAAGCTTCGGCTCCAAAGCCGTCGGCTTCTAAAGATAAAGATGGAAATTCAGCTTCCACTCCGAAGACTGCCATTCCGGTGACAACACCTGCAAGGCCGGATCCCGAGGTCCCGAAGCCCTCGGACACGCCTGTCAAACCAAAGGTAACACCTTCGGCACCAAGAACTTTGCCACAGGACACTGTAACACCTCCCAAGTCAAAACGACAAAAACAACCTCTATCGGAACCGAAAAAATTGACGCCGAAGAGGGTTGTAGAGGAGGAGGAGAAAGAATTGATTAGACCAAACCCCAAACAGAAGAAAATCTACATAAATCCAAAGACTGGACATGTGGGTGCTATACCTCTTAAGAAGAGACCTGCAGAAACGCCACCTACACCTGTGGTTCCTGCCAAAAGAAGGACTGTGCAACTTCCCCTATGCACCCTCCCTCTCCTGTATCTCCTTCCTCTCCTATCCCTCCTTACATTTCACCTCAAATCTCTCCTGTTGCCTCTACTGCATCCTCGCATTCACCACAAACTGATGAGTAGTATGACCTAGGTGGTGGGGAGGATCCGAATACAGACCCAAATACATATCCTTTACATGAGGATGTCTATACCTTTCCACCTCATAATTTGCCTGATATCCCGGATCCGCAGTTATACCCATCAAAGCCCTCTCCTCCAGAGGACAGCATTGGCTTTAATCACCTCTTACACAGGGCCGCTATCTACCACAATGTTACAATGCACTCTGATGACATTCAGGAGGATTTTCTGTTGGATACTTTTGAGCCATCACACAAATCCACTCACATTCTTCCCATGATCAAAGGAGTCATTAAGCACGCTCCAGAAATATTCAAAGATCCTGTGCGTGCTAGGGTACTTTATCCAAGGATAGAAAAGAAATATAGGGCTGCACCCTCTGACCCAACCTCAATTAAAGGACATCCTCCATTAGACTCTTTAGTAGTGTCCAATGCAAGAAAAAGGGCGAATTCACAGACTTCTGGGGAAACGCCCCCACCTGACAAGGAATCCAAAGTTATTGATGCGTCCTGTAAAAGGATTGCTGCACAAGCTACAAATATATGGTGCATTGCCAATACACAAGCCCTTCTCTCACGTTATGACAGGGCTCATTACGACCAATTAGAAACACTAATGCAGCACCTCCCAGATCAGTATAAGGATTAGGCAACTGAGCTTATTCAAGAAGGCAAATTAATATCCAATGCCTCAATAAAATGTGCACTAGATGTCGCAGATACAGCTGCTAGAGCTGTAAATACTAGCGTGATACTCAGGAGACATGCATGGCTGTGCATTTCCGGGTTCAAACAAGAGGTGTAAACCACAATTTTGAGCCAGCCCTTTAACCAGAACCAGTTATTCGGTCCAGAAGTAGACACTACACTGGAGAAAATGAAAAAAGACACGGACACGGCAAAGTCAATGGGAGCCCTGCAGTCCACACAAACTAGAGGTTCCTTTCGTCGCTCCTTTTATAGAGGAGGCTCCAAGCAGAATGGAGCAGACACAGCAACATCTTTCAAAACACAAACACAAACCTCCTCTAATAAGGGATATTTTAGAGGAGGATACAGGGGCAATAATAACAAGGGAAGAGGACGTGGTAACAACAGCAATCGCTCCTCCTCCACAACTAAACAGTGACTTCCCTCTGCTCCCCCAACAGCATTCCACTCCTGTCGGGGGCAGATTAACACAGTTCCTGCCAGTCTGGAACTCAATAACAACGTACAGGTGGGTAAGACAGATTATCCAACATGGCTACTGCCTAGACCTTACAGCAACCCCCCCAAACATACCACCCAGGCAGCGTCCTATGTCTACAGATCAACTGACTCTGCTTCAACAAGAAGTCCTAGCACTTCTACAAAAAGATGCTATTCAACTAGTCCCATTAGAGGAACAGGGGACGGGGGTTTACTCGCTGTATTTTCTAATTCCCAAAAAGGACGGCACACTGAGACCAATTCTCAACCTCAGGCCCCTCAACCATTATATACAATCAGATCATTTTCATATGATCACTCTGCAACAAGTGCTCCCACTGCTGCAACAAGGTGATTTCCTTTCAACACTAGACTTAAAGGACGCCTACTTTCACATCCCAATACATTCTGCTCACAGGAAGTACCTACAGTTTGTAATACAGGGACAGCACTATCAGTTCAAAGTCCTTCCATTTGGTGTCACAACAGCTCCAAGGGTGTTCACGAAGTACTTAGCAGTAGTAGCAGCACATCTCAGAAGACAACAAATACACGTCTTCCCTTACCTGGACGATTGGCTCAGAAAAGCCAAATCTTTCCACCAATGTGTACAACACACTCAGCTGACAATTCAACTGTTGCACGATTTACGGTTTACGATCAGCTACACAAAGTCGCACCTAGAGCCTTCGCACGTGCATCAGTATCTAGGAGCTGCCATAAACACATCTACAGATCTAGCGTATCCCAGTCCAGCCAGGATACAGAGCATTCAAGCCCTAGTCTCAAATTTTCAACACCAGCAATCTCTCCAAGCAAGAGTGTTCATGAGATTAATAGGCATGATGGCATCTTGCATCTTCATAGTGCCACATGCAAGACTGCAAATGCGTCCATTACAAGAGTGTCTAGCACGACAGTGGAATCAGGCTCAAGGTCAGCTCACAGACCTGGTGTTGGTAGACAGCCGTACGCATCGCTCTCTGCAATGGTGGAACACCAAAAACTTGACAAGAGGACGGCCGTTCCTCGAGCCTGTTCCACGAATAGTGCTCACAACAGACGCATCCCTTACAGGATGGGGAGCCCCTCTCTTACACCACACAACTCAAGGTCGATGGAACAACCAGCAAAAGCTGTTGCATATCAACCATCTAGAGTTGCTAGCAATATTCTTAGCACTCAAAACCTTTCAACTTCAAGTACAGAACAAGGCTGTCTTAATCCAGACGGACAATATGACAGCAATGTCCTATATACAAAAACAGGGGGGCACACACTCTCTGCAACTGTCCCAGCTCGCACAGAACATTTGGAGATGGGCCGTTCCTCAAGACATATATCTGTTAGCGGAACACCTTCCAGAAGTTCACAATCAGATAGCGGATCTGTTGAGTCGTCAGTCACAACAGATTCACGAATGGGAACTGCATCCACAAGTTCTTCAACCATTCTTCCAACAGTGGGGGCACCCACACATAGACCTGTTTGCCACCCACGAAAATGCAAAATGCCCAGCCTTCGCCGCCAGGTTCCCACACCCAAGGTCAGAGGGCAATGCAATATGGATGATCTGGTCAGTCAGATTTGCATACTCTTTTCCGCCTCTCCCCCTCATTCCACTAGTGGTGCGCAAGCTCAAACAACAGTCTCTCATGCTCATTCTAGTAGCTCCCACATGGGCACGCCAGCCGTGGTTCACCACGCTATTAGATCTCTCCCTGGTTCCACATCAAAAGTTACAGCTCACACCCTCGATGTTAACACAGAACCATGGAGAAATCAGACACCCAGACCCGAACCAACTGAATTTGGCGATCTGGCTCCTGAAGTCTTAGAGTTTGGTTATCTTAACCTTCCACCAGACTGCATGAATATCATTAAAGAGGCGAGAAGACCCACTACTAGAGCGTGTTATGCCGTTAAATGGAAACAATTTGCAATATATTGCAAACATAATCACATTGATCCACTGGATGCTTCCATCCAAAATATCATTTGTTACCTGTTACATCTACAAAGGTCTAATTTGGCATACTCTTCCATACGCCTACATCTTGCAGCAATTGGAGCCTATTTACAAAACAGACAACACTTGTCTCTTTTTAGGGTACCTGCAATCAAAGCATTTATGGAAGGATTAAAAAGAATAATCCCTCCCAGGCTGCCACCTTCTCCTGTATGGAACCTAAATTTAGTCCTTACGAGACTCATGGGACCCCTTATCGAGCCTCTGCATAAATGTGAACTGCAATTTCTCACATGGAAAACTGCTTTCCTGGTTGCCATGACCTCTCTCAGAAGAGTAAGTGAAATACAATCGTTCACTATACAAGAACCATTTTTTCAAATCAATAATAATAAAGTGGTTCTCAGATGTAATCCAAAATTTCTTCCAAAGGTTATCACGCCTTTTCATTTAAACCAATCTGTAGAGTTACCTGTGTTTTTCTAAAACCCAGACTCGGTAGCAGAAAGGGCCTTACACACGTTAGATGTTAAAAGAGATCTGCTATACTACAAAGATAGAACTACATCCTTTAGAAAGACAAAACAATTGTTTGTATCTTTCTCTCCTCCACACAAAGGCAACCCTAGCTCTATGGGTGGGATTGCCAGATGGATTGTTAAGTGCATACATATATGCTATCAAAAAGCTAAACTCACACTAACAGTTCCTCTTGGAGCACACTCCACTCGCAAGCTAGTAGCCTCTATGGCTTTCTTAGGAAATATACCATTAGAGGACATATGCAAGGCAGCAACATGGTCTACACCACACACCTTCACTAAACACTATTGTGTTGATGTGCAAGCCAAGCAGCAAGCTGCAGTAGGCCAGGCTGTCCTTAGAACATTATTTCAGACTACTGCAATGGATACAGGCGACCAACACTAGGGGAGACACTGCTGTACAATCAATGCTAAGTGTACGATCTGCAGCTCATATTCCTCGAACGGAAAATGCTACTTACCAGTATGCATCTGTTCTTGGCATGTAGAGCTGCAGAGTCGTACACGCCCTCCCGCCTCCCCGGACCTGTATCCATTCCAGTTCTCATCTTACTTAGATGCACACACATGGACATCCTTTTTTTCTTGCTGTATCTTTACTAACTCCATCATTTCCCATCATGGCGAAAAACAATTGAAGGATGGAGCTGGAGCCGATGCCCATGTGCGGTATTTTCCAAGGGAGAAGTCACCTATATTGTGACTACAAAGACTTCTCCAAGAAGACAACAACCTGCAATCATCCGAGCCCAACACCAGGTGGCGATCTAATGCTAAGTGTATGTCTCTGCAGCTCTACATGCCAAGAACAGATGCATACTGGTAAGTAGCATTTTCCTTTTACCTATTTCGGTTGGGTAATTAGTCGCCTATAAAGGCAAATACAGCACGTAGCTATTGCATTCTAAAGCCCTGAATGTTTTTTTCTTCGTTGTATACATATGGCCTTTTGGGTTCACAGTGGGCTTTCAGTTGACAAGGTCAGTGTTAAATTAGTCTGTCATTGCTTATTCACTTGTTAAAGTTTATTTTTTTTTACTTTCAGGCATGGAAGAAATCGCAAAGGAAAAAGAGAAGCAAAAAAAGGCAGAAAGTATTCAGATCAAAGAAGAATCCTTAGACATATCTGAAGAAAAAGTTAATGGTTTACATGAAAGCCACTGGGAACAAAAACACCTCAGAGAAAGAGGCAATACTAATCTTTTTTTACAGAAACCTGGTTCATTCTCAAAATTAAGTAAACTGTTAGAAGTAGCGAAAATGTCCGCCGACTCTGACAGTCTTCTCCAAAAAACAAATGGTAGCTCTGCAAATGGGTGCACATTATTACCTTATCAGAACAGCACTGGCTGTAACATTCAGCAAAGTATATCACAACATAGCTTTGAAAAGCCAGACTGTAATCATCTGTTTACTTCAGGTGCAAGTGTTACAGGAAAGATTTATAGTTCTCCATTAGTTACAAGTGACCAGTTGTTGAAGACCCTCACGGAAACGAGCAGGCAGTGGTTTAGCCTTCTACCACGAACACCATGTGATGGTATTTCAATCACTCGCATGGATCTAACAGCTGTGTCTGCTCCGGTGACTTCACACTCTCGGCCACAGTCTCACTCACCTTCACCAACCCCATCACCAGCAGTCTGTTCAACTCCTTTACATAATGCTTTGGGACTCAATCAGTATACTTTACCACAACTTCAGGTTAGTATTTGATTTTGTTTTTTAAATTGTTTCTCTTGTGAACCGTAATGATTACAGGTCTAGTGTCAATGCCTAAATGTGAATTGATTTAGGAATAATTGTATTTGTGTTAAAGAGGAATAGTTTTGTTCTTGCATATCTCTTCTTTGCACTTATGAGATTGTGGGATATTTTATTGACTGTGTTACAGCAGGATTAGTGTTTGTTAGGCGGTCTAACTCATGTAATATAAACCTTTTTCAGGCGTCTAGGGCTGAGAGCCCTTGTAATGACACATTAACAAAAACTGTGGTTGATTTTGCCATTGAAGTTGTCAGTTGTATTGCAGCTGGGACAGGAAATCACATATTTCGTATTTTGAATGTAGCCGAACCGGACTGGTTCCCCTATGCTATGGTTGTGCGTAGGGACGCCGAAGTCCTTAACCTTCAACTTTCAACTTTTGAGGCAAAAACGTATTTCCCAACCGAGTTCCTGCAAACGAGCGAGACTTCTGAACCCCTCTTTCCTTCCAATGAGGCTTTGGCAGATACCCTTTTAGGTATTTGGACAAAGCCTTGCTCTGGTCTGCCAGTCAATAGACAGATCACCCGATGCCATCGTCCTCCTCCAGGGATCCACCTTCCTGTTCCAGCACCCTTCACCAGAAAGTCTTGTGGTGAATGCCTCCACCAGCCGTTCCAATCCAATCACCTTTTTTTCTACCGCTCCCCATTTGTGAAACTTCTCTTTTCATCCACCAATTTGGCCCTGCGTTCTGATAATGCCTCCTGTTTGTTGGGACTTTGCACTCCCGCCCTTTGGAATTCGGTGGTGCATGTCCTCCCCGGTGTGCTAAAAACACTTTGCCCCTTACTGTCTCAGGCGATTCAAGATATTTGTAATGAAGCCAAGTTAACAAATCATTGTGGCTTGACCACCGACTCCATCAGGCTGGGCCATAGGCTTGAGCGTTGCCATTCGCCACCATGTGTAGCTCCGATCAACTGGGGTTCTCTGGCAATGTCCAGTCCTGCCTGATGGACATGCCCTTTGTTAGAATTCACCTGTTCGGGGATACGTCCGATTGTCCGGACCAGGGTGGACAAACTCAGCCATAGACGCCTAGTAGATCAGGAGTGACAGTTACATCTGAAGGTGGCGCAGGATTTCTACACCAAAAGAGGAGAACTGTAACTCGATATGTTCGAGATGCATTCCACCTCGAGTGGACCTCGGGACATCTGTTTGTCTTTCTATGAATGTCAAGTCAAGTCAAGTGATTTATATAGCGCGCTACATACCCAGAGGGTCTCAAGGCGCTTGAGGAAGGGTGGGGAACCACTCCTGCCTCAAGTTCCCAAGAAGATCAGCGCAGAGCAGGCCCAAGTTGTCCTAGTGGCTCCATATTGGACATGGAGGGTATGGTATCCAGAGCTCCTGGGCATCTGCCCTCCAATCAGGCTGCCCTTCCGAGAGGATCATCTGTCACAACAGCAGAGTCCGGTTCTCCACCCGGACCTTCGCACACTCCATCTTCATGCATGGAAATGGAGCGGTGACTTATGAACACCTTTGACCTCCTGTGGGTGGTTGATGTCCTCTTGGCAGCCAGGCGTCCCTCAACGAAGACTGTGTACCCCTGTAGTTGAGACAACTTTGAGGTTTGGTGCACCACACTCCAGATTGATCCCCCTCCAGGCCAAAACGTCTGATGTCCCGCTGTTTGTTTTATCTCTTGGCCGGAATGGTCTTGCTTTGGGCACGGTTGAAGGTTATCTTTCAAACCCTTTTTATCTTCTTATGGTTGCCTCATCAGCCCTCATTGCTTAAGTCGACTCTCTGCCGTGGTGCATTTTTTTAAAAGACTACAGCATATGTTCCTGCTTTTCCTTTTGTGATGCCTAATGGGACCCCAATATTGTCCTTACTTATTTGATGTGCACTCCATTCAAGCTGCTCTACAACTGTTTATAAAAGCTTCTTACCATCAAGACTGTGTTTTTCATTGCCATCACCTCGGTGTGCATGTGAGTGAGCATCAGACTGTGTGTTAATCCACGATACACCACCTTCTTCCCAGATAAGCTGGTTCTGCAAACTAGAGCTTCCTTTCTGCCGAATGTTGTAACGCCGTTCCACATCCATCAAACCATCATCCTGCTGGCATTCTATGCTCCACCTCACCCCTTCAACGAGGAGGCACAAATACATTGCTTGGACCCCTGGAGAGCCCTGAGCTTCTACATATATCATACCAAAGAACACAGGATAGCCAATCAGCTCTTTATGGGGTTTACTTGTGTGAAGAAACATCTCCCGCTGGATCCTGTTCTGCATTAAGATCTTATTCACAGTGGCTTAAAAGTTGCTCATTTGTAATGAGACAGTCCTGACCCACTTTGGTTCATTTTACATTTTATACATTTTAGCAGACTTCATTTTAGTCCTGTCACCTTTTACATATTTTATTTCTGCGATAGGATTCTAAGTAATGCTTAACATACTGCTTAGTTTTAGACAGCCTTTCCTGTGACACTATCTGTACACTTCGTTCTAGGCCAGGTACATAGAAAGAGACATACTTTGCCCACTCAAAGACAGCTTCTAACATCTAGACAGATCATTGCATCAGAGCTGTACCTCTGACCCCGTGGTTTTGTTATTTAAACACTGCGCTGTCCCTTTGTGAATCAGAGGGTACACTCCAGCCATAATGATCGTGGGATGACCTTTGTGTTGGACATGCAGCTGTGTCAATGCTGATCCTGCAAATAGGGATTGCAAATTCAACCGCAGACTGAGTCATCCAGGTGTGGGGTCTCAGGCTATCTTAATAGGATCAGGCAAAGAGTACACCAATTATATATATACGTATGTATATATATGTGTGTGTGTGTATATATATATATATATATATATATATATATATGTGTGTGTGTGTGTGTATAGATATGTGTGTATATGTATATATGTGTGTGTGTATATGTATATATATGTGTGTGTGTGTGTGTGTATATATATATATATATATATATATATATATATATATATATATACATATACCCAATCCTGCTCCCCAAGAAGAAGGCACGCACACGAAGCTGTCAGGATATAGCTCATTTATTTGCATGGGCCTCCCTCGGCTCAGAGAGACGCGTTTCACCTTCGCAGAAGGCTTTCTCCATCTATATATATATATATATATATATATATATATCTCTTGCTCTGCTTCAGAATTGATCTCTTCTAAAGAACTGCACTCGTGGGACCAAAGGTTTTGCGGTGCTCACACCCGAGGTTTATTCACAATTATTGACAAACGCGTTTCAGCATACGCCTTCCTCAGTGTGGACACTCAGTGATGTCACTGACCATGTCATGAATGATGTAATATGTGACATCATCAGCAGTGGATTGCGGGTGCGCGATATATAGTTAGCGCTTATAGTTAGCTAACTATATATGGAATTTCAATGGTTTTATGCGAGTAAAATAAGGTTTTGTAAATGCTAATTCCTAACTATATATGGCCTATAACCTATGGTTTTTTCATTGAATTTTCAAGGTTTTGTAAATGCAAATTCCTAACTATATATCCACTATAACCTATGGTTTTTTCTGTGAATTTCATTGGTTTTTTAATAGCAAATATGAAAAGCTTTAAAATGTCAAGTACGTGATAGATAAAAACATTTTCGTATTTATGCACGCTGATGTGCTTTGAACGCTGCCCCCCCCCCCCTCCCCTCTTTTGCCTTAGTAGTACTCTCTCTTTGCAGATACAGAAGGGTAGTTAACGCAGGCCTTTACCCCCGTTGTAATCCGTCGTACCTCCTTGTCTCTCCATTTGATTGATTGTTGTCCAAGCATTTACTGTTTTAGAATTGGTTCTCTTTGGATCATTCTCTATTTACAAACAAGCACAAAGTCGCAATACTCTGTTTAGTCTTTGCAGATAGTGAAAAATCGTGTAAAAAAATAAAAGTAATCGAGCAAAATCAGTAGGCCACTAATTGGATCTCTTTTTGACCTCGCTAAAATAGAAATATTAGGAACAACCCTTCTTGAGAAATACGAAAATAGTGAGATGAACTGAGCTCCACACCATGAGGGCTGCAAGACAGCTCGGCTCCATCACCCATCCCGCACAAAATAATGACAAACCCTATGCAAATATTAAAAATATAGACAACACACCAGCAAAGAAACAGGGTAAAACATTTTATTAAAAAACTATTTACATAACGTTGGTTTATAAGATGATGTCAGTAGTGGACCGATGTGTGAATAGATCGAAAACAGCACAAGGCTCCAAGATCCGGATAGCAAGCTCCTGGATGTTGGGTGCCATAGTTTAGAGTTCTAAATTTCAGCCTTTTTCAATGCCTGTGCTTTGTTGAATCAAAATGGCGGCTTGACACAAAGCTGACTCAAGCGTTGTTACTGATGCAATGCAGACCAAAACTGGTTTTCAGTTTGTACATTTTTCTAGATTTTTCAATCCAAGTTTGGTTGACTTTGTAGAACGATGGCTTCAGATTTTCAACATACGGTGTGGTGGCGCTGACTGGGAGGGGGCTCTTCGCTCCTGCCCCCTCCCCAAGTAAGATTTTCATACGTGAAAGTACGTTAATGGTTTTGGTCCCTGAGATGCTTCGATGTCACTACCATTCTCAAATAGCATAAGTTCTGGATGTTGGGTGCCATAGTTAAGAGTTCTGAGCAGCGCTTGTAACACTGTCTGAAGCTTATTTCCACCTACTGCAGCTTCACTATTCTCAAAGTAAGTGAGTGTCGTTTGTGGACCTGACTGCATTAGAAAACAATGTCATATGTTACCTTCCTAAACAGCTTGACGGAGGCCCCTGAGGGGCGCTGTGATGGCCATGGACTCGGAGAAGACGCTTGGCTCCGACACCCTCCCCAAGTCTTATAGCACTGGTGTAGCCTGAGATCGCCCCCGACATAGGCGGCCGGCTCCCGGGGTCCGGCGGTACTTTTTGCCTTTTGATGACTCTTCAATTCTGGACCTTGTCCCACAATCCGTTTGACCTGAAGACAAGCTGTAGTGAGGCGCCCCTTTATCGTTTTAGTTGCCATTCCGCCCGCTTTTGCTACACTGTGCCTCTTCCGCCATTCAGCTGTTTTCCGCCCGCTCTTGCGACTACAGCGTCTCGCTCACCATGTAGTTGAGATGCGCCCGCTCTTGCGGTGCAGCGATAGGCGGCTGCCACAGGACTCTCAAAATGGCGGCCGGCTCTTCGGTTTTGGGCCTGGTCCACTAAAATGGCCCTGGGACACCTTGGAACTCGGACGCTTGTCTGCTAGGGCTTGGGTCCCATTCTCGAAAAGCGTCCCCTCAGCCGTGAAGATTCTACAAAAGTCTTGGGGGCCTCCGACTCCCGCAGGCTTCTGGTGGGGAGCGGCTGCCATGATTGCTCGTGGAATGGCCACGACGGAGCTACGAGATGGTAGTGGTCTCATGCTGACGCCAGCTTTAGTCTGAAACATCCAGAAACACTGTAGACTACCAATTCGATCAGTTCCGGTAGCGCCCCAACATGACCCGGAAGGGAAGAACTTGCCCTCCCCTCTTTGACTGATGGTTCTTGTTGCCTGTCCCCTCTGTTGTCATTTAACAGAACTTTTTGGACTGCTGAAAGGGGTTGTGTTCTGAACGCTGGTTGGTGGAGACATTTAGACTATATTCTTGACCTACGTTGTCGCGTAATGCGTTTTATGACACGCTGCGTTAGCGCACCCGGAAGTGATCCGAGGCGCGGCGCGCAGCGCGTAACGTAAGCATAACAGGTCATGTGACTTGTTAATAAAACTTTTCATTGGTTCATTTTACTTTTGTTAATTTAATGATGAAAAGCTTGGTCATATGACCTAAAAATTACGCTTTTTATTTTTTTCGAACAATATTTTTTTTTCAAACATATGTTATAATATTCCAGGCTAATGTACTTTCCCGGAAAATTTACAACTGTCTTGCAAGTAAAATATATTCCTTTTTCGAGAAAAAGGGCGTTTCTTCCTTCCATGACGGAGCCGTTGAGTAAAAGAGATTCGGCCTGCTGTCTTAGTCGCCGATACGCCTGATTATCAGATTCTTATCGATCACTTTATGTTGCAGACATGAAAAACACAACTGCCCTTGACCATTTATCTTTACTGCGTTCCTACATATTATACCTTTTATCCGTCATGTAATTGGACTGCTTTATTTCACTTGCCTTTTACTGATTCGAAAACAGTCACTAAAAGTAAAAACTTTACAAATGAAAATACTACTACCGTGTTTTGTTTTAAAAACCTTTATTGTGAAAATGTCAGTATACAAATACGGGCCTATAACCACGTGGGCCGGCCACGGAGCAAACTCAAATCGTATATGATGAGGAGACATTTACACTGTAGAAGAACGTAACGAGCGGGCCATTAGGTGACAAGAACAAAGGTGTCTAACAGTTGCGGAATCGGTGGACGTACATTTTGTAATTAAAATACGACAGGGCCACTTACAATAACATTTTCTAGATATACATTTGCGGGCAAAGAGTTACGAGTCCCATTTATACCGGCGCCATTTTGGGCGAGGCCGGGCAGGTCCAAGATATAGTCAAAATGTCTCCACCAACCATCGGCCAGACCAGAACCCCTTTCGGCCCTTTATGTTACAAGATGGTGTCTTCCATTCAGAAAATATTGGTGGCAGCATTTTGAAAGGAAACAGAAACAGCCGTTCTCCTAGTGAGTTTCACATTGTTACATTTAGGAAGAATGTTGAAGAGTAGTATGTGGAAAATCTGAAGCCATTTTTCTACAAACTCTCAATCAGACTTGGATGGAAAAAAAAACCTGAAGAATGTACAAACTGAAAACCAATTTTTGTCTGTATAGCACCAACAGTAACGCTTGAGTCAGCTTTGTGTCAAGCCGCCATTTTCATTCAATCAATAGCGTCCCCCTGCACACATTCAGGGACCTGGTCGTGTCTTCAGATGAAACGCATTGTAGGAAAAGAAGCAGAAAGGAAAAGGAAAAAAGTTCCGCCGGACCTAGTGAAGCTGCAGCAGGTGCAAATAAGCTTCAGACAGTCTTACAAGCACTGCTCAGAACTCTCAACTGAGGCACTCAACATCCAGGACTTGCCATTCGGATCTTGGCGCCTTGTATTTTTGTTTTGTTTTTGATGGAGGGGAAAGAACAAAAAACAGACATTGAAAAAGGCTCAACAGTGCAGGGCGCCTTGTGCTGGTTCCGACCTATTCACACATCGGTCCACTACTGACATCACCTCATAAACCAACGGGGCACCCCACGCCGACTTTCGGCGCAGCATTGTAGGATGGCCACACCAGTGCGGCAATTTGCTGGACACCACCTCGGTGCCATCCAGATCTCGGCGCGTTCATTCATTCAATAGCGTCCCCCTGCACACATTCAGGGACCTGGTCGTGTCTTCAGAAGAAACGCATTGTAGGAAAAGAAGCAGAAAGGAAAAGGCAACAAGTTCCGCCGGACCTAGTGAAGCTGCAGCAGGTGCAAATAAGCTTCAGACAGTTCTACAAGCACTGCTCAGAAATCTCAACTGAGGCACTCAACATCCAGGACTTGCCATTCGGATCTTGGCGCCTTGTGCTGGTTCCGACCTATTCACACATCAGTCCACTACTGACATCACCTCATAAGCCAACGGGGCACCCCACGCCGACTTCCGGCGCAGCATTGTAGGATGGCCACACCAGTGCAGCCACTTGCTGGACACCACCTCGGTGCCATCCGGATCTCAGCGCGTTCGAGTCACTGTGCCGGAAGAGTGACCGGAACTCAGCTGAACACGCCGTCTTTCGGCGCAGCATTGTAGGATGGCCACACCAGTACGGCAATTTGCTGGACACCACCTCGGCGCCATCCGGATCTCGGCGCGTTCGAGTCACTGTACCGCAACAGTGACCGCAATTCAGCTGGACACGCCGTCTTTCGGCGCAGCATTGTAGGATGGCCACACCAGTGCGGCAATTTGCTGGACACCACCTCGGTGCCATCCGGATCTCGGCGCGTTGTGCTGCCTTCGGCCTATTCGCACATCGGTCCGCTACTGACGCCGCCTCACGTGCCAACGGATTTTCTACGCTTTTTGTAGCCCTATGTCGCATAACAGGTCATGTGACTTGTTTATAAAACTTTTCATTGGTTCATTTTACTTTTGGTTTCCTAAAGATGGAAGGCTTGGTCATATGACCTAAAAATAACACTTTTCATTGGTTTAGAACATTTTTTTTTCCCAAACGATGAAAGCCCCACCTTGTTTCTGGATCATTCAGACTGAAGCTGGCGTCAGCATGAGAGCACCACCATCTCGTGGCTCCGTCGTGGTCATTCCGCGAGCAATCATGGCAGCCGCTCCCCACCGGAAGCCTGCGGGAGTCGGGGGCCCCCAAGACTTTTATACAATCTTCACGGCTGAGGGGACGCTTTTCGAGAATGGAGCCCAAGCCCTAGCAGGCAAGCGTCCGACTTCCAAGGTGTCCCAGGGCCATTTCAGTGGACCAGGCCCAAAACCGAAGAGCCGTCCGCCATTTTGACAGCCATGTGGCAGCCGCCTATCGCTGCACTGCAAGAGTGGGAGCAACTCCACAACATGGTGAGCGAGACGCTGTGGCCGCAAGAGCGAGCGCAAATCAGCTAGATGGCCGCCACCTGGGGAGGCCCGTTCACGCCGCCTCCCCCCCCCCCCCCCCCCCCCCCCCCCGGGCCGCCGCACGCCAATTTTCGGAGCAGCATTGTAGGATACCAAAACCAGTGCGGCAGTTTACTGGACATCACCTGGGTGCCTGTCGTACATGATGTGTCAGCCATGTGACACTGGACACAGACCGCTACTGACGAGGCCTCCCCCCGCACCACCCGGGACGCCCCACGCTGTTTTTCTGTGCTGCATTGTAGGATCCCTAAACCAGTGCGGCACCCAGGCGACATCACCTGGGTGCCGTCCAGAACTCTGCACGTTGTGCTGCCTTGGGACTATTCGCACAACAGACCGCTACTGACGAGGCCTCCCCCCGCCCCACCCGGGACGCCCCACGCCAATTTTCGGAGCAGCATTGTAGGATCCCTAAACCAGTGCGGCACCCAGGCGACATCACCTGGGTGCCGTCCAGAACTCTGCACGTTGTGCTGCCTTGGGACTATTCGCACAAAAGACAGCTTCTAACCATTGTTGCTTTTTGTGTTAATAAATGTTTAAATGTTTTTGTTCTGTTCATTATCGTTAAAAGTTAATAAAGTTTTATAACCTTACTTTGTTGGAGTGTTATCTATTTTTTTTAAAACGGGTGAATGGGGCTTTGAATCGGGTTATTGTCATGTGTGGGCTTTGGAAGTGTGCTGCTGCAGGATCGGACATTTCAAACTCAAATGCACGTTCTTTTTCTTACCTTTCCGAAGCATGGAGCGCAATAGCAGACAGAGAAAGGGTGATGCACGTGTTGAACACTACCTGACCTGGCAAGTTGCTGGCAGTGCCCCCCCGCCCGCTCCTGAAAGAGGGCACACACACACCGCCGCCCCGAGTACTTCACAAATCTTTAAAAGACCATGCGCTTGTTCATGAGGCTTAAATGGTTTATCACCTCTTCTAGAACCCCTGCATCGACCCTCTGACGTTTCCTGGAAAAATTACCATGTAACACAATACCAAGCCCTGTCAGCTGAAACCCCCAAGGAATCGTGGGGCATATTATCAAGGGGGTTTATCTCCGCTTTTTTGGCTTTAAAAGCCATGAAAGCGGAGATAAAATTATTTCCCTATTATCAAGCTGTCGCTAACACCAGTTAGTGACAGCTAAAAGGAGATAGCGACCATCTTGGGCCCCGCTTTGCATGTCAGTGATACTTATCACTAATGACATGCAAAGTGGCGTGCCAAGATGTTAGCGACTAGAAACAGTCCCTAACATCGCTACCTTCTATTACCAACTTTTGGAGATATTCGCGCTAAGCGCGAATATCTCCAAAATCTAACACCTGCCCTGAGCAGTTCTTAGCCATGTTATCCAATGGGAGGTGGATAACATGGCTAAGAGCATTAGGTCGATAATACATGAATATCGCTGACTTTTCTGCGATAATAGCAAGGTTTATCTGCGATAAAAATCGCCGATGTGCGGCGATAATTTTTGTCTCTAAACAAGTTAGAGACAAAAATTATCGCTAGTTGTTCGTAATATGCCCCCGGGTTTTTGCTTGCAGAAATCGGGAGGCGGGAGACTAGCACTGAAATCAGTACTCACACGCCTGAATCAGGAGGATTGGCATGTCTGAATTCTCTACAGCTGGGGCCATAAACTACATCCGCAGGGGTAGGTGATAGCCTGGGACCAGCCTGGCATCTAAAATGGCTGCCGTGCACGACAAAATTGTGGCATTCGAAAAAAGGCAAGATGGCGCAGCCGCTGGAAGAGATATATCAACATATATCAGCCTCCTCAGCCACCCTCAGGAAACATAGGGGATTAGGATATGTCTCCCGCACCCCCTTATACCTACTACTTTAATTAACGAAGCACAAAATGGCGAATTCCCGTTTCGCTACCAGTTTGCGGCCCAGTTCGCGGCCCGTGAAGCGCTTCTACCGTGAAAAATCATTTTTTTTTTATTTTCCCCATGGGACCCTTTAATAACCCCAACAACATTCCTAGGGGGTCAAGAGGGGGATACCTTGCCCCCTTTCATTAAATTCCCCCTTAGTTTTTCACCTTTTCTTCTCTCTCGATCCTACCGAGAGACAAGATGGCGGCCGCTCCGGACTGTCACGCAGCAAAAAAAAAAAAAAAGCTCACGCACAGCCGCTGGAAGAGATGTATCAACATATATCAGCCTCCTCACCCACCCTCAGGAAACATAGGGGATTAGGATACGTCTCCCGCACCCACTTATAACTAGTAATTTAATTTACGAAGCACAAAATGGCGAATTCCCGTTTCGCTACCAGTTCGCGGCCGCGCTTCTACCGTGAAAAATCATTTTTTTTTTTATTTTCCCCACGGGACCCTTTAATAACCCCAACAACATTCCTAGGGGGTCAAGAGGGGGATACCTTGCCCCCTTTCATTAAATTCCCCCTTCGTTTTCCACCTCTTCTTCTCTCTCGATCCTACCGAGAGACAAGATGGCGTCCGCTCCGGACTGTTTAGAATGTTGACAGACACCGGAGAGCCAATCAGCTTTCTGCGCGCAAAGTTCCGATAAGCGAAAAGTAAGCGGACCGGATCGCTGCCCAGAGCGCTGTTACAGATATATATCTTGGTTTGAACGTTAATTTCTCAAAAACTACTGGAGCACATATATTGAGACCTAGCAAAGGCACATCGGGCTAACAGTCCCTACAATTTTGCCAAGTTTCGTGCAAATCCATTCAGCCGTTCGAGCTAAAAGTGAGTCCAACCGCCCTATGGAAAACTCAATGCAAAAAACGCGTTTTGGGACCCCCCTTTTTTCTCAGCCCCCCCTTGACGAAACCCCACCAAATTTTCAGGGGCTGCTCAGAAACAAAATGTGCCATTTTCCTGAAAATTTCAGCCGATTCCGTCCACAAACGCCAAAGTTATTAGACATAGAATTTTCAAAAGTCCCATAGGGAAAAAATTCTAACTATATATACCTACTGGCGACAGCCAGTAGGTAATACTGTACTCTACCCTTGCCTCGCGGGTTTCACCCAGAAAATGGAGCAAGGACCACAATTCGTTGGTAATTCCAAAGTCTTTATTTTATGTCATGAAGACTTTGGCAGCCATGACGCCTTTCGACCTTGAAAGGGTCTTGATCACATGACACTCATCAAGGGTGGGTAGGTTCCTTTTAAACCATTTTTTGGAAATATTTTTCTTGTTTTTTAAAGTGACGTGCAATCAAGCACAGTGGGGCAGCCAGTGTTCAGTAGCCTCCCCACGTTCCCAGCTCGGCGGCCGCCGGCAGTCTCGAGCTCCCAAGGAGGTCAGGCTTGCATGTTTTCAGCTCCGCAAGGTTCCGGTGAGCTCGCCAGCAGGTCCGAAGCAGATATCTTGCTTCAGGAGCGAAATCAGCAAAATCTGTGCGTGTTTATACGCTCGATACAGCAGAGTGGTCCCTGAGCTGAGACCATTCACGTCCGCTCGGCCATCTTGCCCGGCCTCCCAACCATAGTGTTATGTTTTATACAGTTAGATCCTCTTTGCGCTAGATGGTATTGCAATACCCTTAGTCCATCCAGGTGATTTATGGACGTATATAAGGTGGTCACGTCTAAAGTGATAAGAAGATAGTCCTCCTGCCAATGAAAATTCGATTTTTCTTATAAAAATGTCACACGTATCTCTAATATAGGAGGTTAGCTGTTGCACGTGTTCTTGCAGGTAAAAGTCTACATATCTGGATGTTTTTTCAAGCAGACTGTTGCGGGCCGAAATAATAGGCCTTTCTGGGGGTTGTTGGGGCGTTTTTATGTATTTTTGGTATAAAATACAAATAAGGTGTAACCGGATTGTCGTTCTTCAGGAACTTGTATTCATCAAGAGATAGCAGTCCTGCACATACATACAAACTCGTAGGCCACCAGAACCGCTGCACTCGAGGGCCGCTGGCGGGCCTTCAGGCCCGCGGACTCGGCTGGAGGTTCTTGGACTTCGATGCTGGCGGCTTTGGCTCAGGCGCCGCAGGGCATCTAGGGATTCAGGCCTGTATCCAGATTGGTTTACAAAAGGGGGTGGTGATGAACAGAGTGTCTGAATTGAGCAGACCACTCTTACCCAGTCCAAAGATCAGGGCTTGATCCATCACCGTTATTTATCTCACTGCCCCATCCCAGCTCAGAACCTGGCTATATGCAAATCAGTCTGTCCCTGGCCCAGTGCATCATGGGAACAGGGCAGACTAAAATACCAAGCCAATTCTTTACCAGAAAGGAGACAAGCTACCGGGGACCGGTTTCTGGCATTTCAGCCTCTTCGGCCCGGCTTGCTTGAATCCTGATGGAGCAGTGAGAAAGGGACTCATGTCTGAGTATACCCTGCCACACCTATAGTGGCCAAAATCGATTTACAAAAGGGGGTGGTGATGAACAGAGTGTCTGAATTGAGCAGACCACTCTTACCCAGTCCAAAGATCAGGGCTTGATCCATCACCGTTATTTATCTCACTGCCCCATCCCAGCTCAGAACCTGGCTATATGCAAATCAGTCTGTCCCTGGCCCAGTGCATCATGGGAACAGGGCAGACTACTACCAAGCCAATTCTTTACCAGAAAGGAGACAAGCTACCGGGGACCGGTTTCTGGCATTTCAGCCTCTTCGGCCCGGCTTGCTTGAATCCTGATAGAGCAGTGAGAAAGGGACTCATGTCTGAGTATACCCTGCCACACCTATAGTGGCCAAAATCGATTTACAAAAGGGGGTGGTGATGAACAGAGTGTCTGAATTGAGCAGACCACTCTTACCCAGTCCAAAGATCAGGGCTTGATCCATCACCGTTATTTATCTCACTGCCCCATCCCAGCTCAGAACCTGGCTATATGCAAATCAGTCTGTCCCTGGCCCAGTGCATCATGGGAACAGGGCAGACTAAACTACCAAGCCAATTCTTTACCAGAAAGGAGACAAGCTACCGGTAGCTTGTTTCCTTCCCAGTGTAAGAATTGGCTTTTGTAGTTTGGTTTGCCCTGTTCCCATCATGCACTGGGACAGGAACAGACTAATTTGCATACAGCCAGGTTCTGAAACTGGGATGGTGCAGTGAGCTAAAAAACGGTGTTGGATCTAGCCCTGATCTCTTGACTGGGTGAGAGTATTCTGTTTAATTCAGAGACTCTGTCCCTCACCACCCCTTGTTGTAAATATTTTTGTCCACCCTAAGCGTGGAAGGGTATACTCAGATGTGAGTCCCTTGCTCATTGCACCATCAGGATTCAAGCAAGCCAGGCCGAAGAGGCTGAAATGCCAGAAACCGGTCCCCGGTAGCGTGTTTCCGTCCCAGTGTAAGAATTGGCTTTTGTAGTTTGGTTTGCCCTGTTCCCATCATGCACTGGGACAGGAACAGACTAATTTGCATACAGCCAGGTTCTGAAACTGGGATAGTGCAGTGAGCTAAAAAACGGTGTTGGATCTAGCCCTGATCTCTTGACTGGGTGAGAGTATTCTGTTTAATTCAGAGACTCTGTCCCTCACCACCCCTTGTTGTAAATATGTATCCAGATTGGTGCAGGGCGTTCTCACAACACCTCCTCTGGCGCCGAATCCGTTGGCGACGCCGGTTGTGTCCCCAATCGACGCCGACACCAGCCTCCCCCTCGATGTGGACACAGAGCCGGACCAGCATCGACTAACGTCGGGACCAGCACCGCCCAGTACTTTTGTACCCCTGTTCTCCCCTGGTGTTCCCTATCGCCCTGAGTGGCTACCAGAGGAGGGTGAGGAGGACTGTAAGGTGTCTGTGGACCCTTCAGCTGACCAACTTGATGAGCCGGACTGGCAAGAGAAACTGTGTGACACATCATATGCAGTAGTGCTGCGTAGGGCTGAGGCCTTAAATCTTGAGTTTCTTACTGTGGCTTACCTCCTGACCGAGGTGCTTTAACCAGCAGTGGCTTCTTCGGAGCCCCTGCTGCTGTTAAATGAGGTCTTCACAGACATCCTTTTGGGCACTCAGTCCAAGCCCAACACAGCGGCTCCTGTGGATAGAATGATTGCCCAATGCCACCGCCTGGCCCCAGGTGACCCCATTTTCCTCTCCCAACACCCCATCCCGAGCGCTTGGTGGTCCAAGCCTCGACTTCCAAGGGTGCATTCCCTACTGCACCACTTGATAGGGAATCCAAGCAGCTGGACCATCTTGGGAAGAAGATATTTTCAACCGCCAGCTTAGGACTGCGGTCGGTGAACACAGCATGTCTCTTGGACTGTTGCTCCCACTCTGTGCAGGACGCGGTTGCGAAGGTGCTGCCGCAGTGCCCGGAGTAGACCCAGGCCGTGCTCTCTTGTGCAGTTGCGGCTGGGAGATGCAGCAAAGTTCGCCATAAGATGTGGGCTGGTCCCCACCGACTCGCTGGGCAGGATGATTTCAACGTCTGTAGCCCTAAGACGCTATACCTGGCTGAGGTCCACTGGCTTTTCGAGTGATGTCCAAGCCTCGCTTGTGGACATGCCCTTTGATGACAATCACTTGTTTGGCGACAAACCAGGCAACGCGCTCTAGAGCTAAGGCCAGGTCCTTGGGCCTCGCGTCTACCTCTCGCCCCACGTGGTCTGCTTTTCGCACTTTTATGGCTATGGAAGGGGTGCCCCACTACTTTCCATCCAGAGCCACAGCCTGCGCAAGCTGTGCACCCTCTGCGCGGTGGGGATGTGGTACCCACCGTCGTGGGTCTGGGGGCCAGTGGGAGGGCCAGTCCACCTGCACCTCCTCTGCAGCAGCCTCTTAGTCCGACCTTTCAGGGCCACCATTCGCCAGTGGGCGTCAGGATTGGCCATCACATCCACCACTTGCTCAACATCAAGTCGGACAGGTGGGTTTTGCAGATAGTCTGAAAGAACTACTCCCTCCCCTTCGAGACTACCGCTCAGTCCATGCCACCTCAATTCCATTTCATGTCGGAGGATCTCTTGACCCTCTCCAACAGGAAGTTACGACTCTCTTGGCCAAGGGAGCCAACGAACAAGTTCCTGCCCCAGAAGTCGGTTGTGGTGTTATCCCCACTACTTTCTGGTACCCAAGAAGGACAAGTTCCTGCGTCCTATCTTGGATCCCAGGAACGTCAACCGCTTCCTCCGGAATGAGAAGTTCAAAATGTTAACATTGGCTCAGGTCCTGTCTATCCTCGAACCTGGAGACTGGATGGTAGCGTTGGACTTACAGGACGCTTATTTTCAGATACCCATCCTGCCGGCCCACCGGCGTTACCTATGGTTCACAGTAGGCTTTGAGCACTTTCAGTTTACCGGGCTCACCTTTGGCCTAACAAGCGCCCCTTGGGTGTTAACGTAGGTGATGGCGGTGGTCGCAGCTTATCTGTGCAGATCAGGAGTTCCAGTCTTCCCCTATCTTGATGACTGGCTGTTGAAGGCGGGCTCGCCTCAGGCTGTCGTCTCCTACCTCCAGACTACGGCTGGTCTCCTGCATTCACTGGGGTTCACCATCAATGTGCCGAAGTTACACCTAATTCCCTCTCGGTCGCTCCTTTTCAACAGAGCGGTTCAGGACACAGCACAATTTTGGGCTTATCCTCCCAAGCAGCAAGTACGGGATATTCGGGCTACGATTTCGATCTTTTAGCCTCTATCCCGGGTTTCGGTCAGACAGACCCTGAAGCTACTGGGCCTCATGGCTTCCTGCATCCTGCTGGTGGAGTATGCCAAGTGGCATATGCGTGCTCTGCAGTGGGACCTGAAGTTCCAGTTGGCATAGCATCAGGGAAATCTTTTAGATTGAGTCCAGATCTCTGAGGGCACTAACAAACCAGGATTGGGTCAACTGCAGATCCCACTCCCTTCCCCAACCAGAGTTCACAGTGGTGACAGTTGCATCACTTCTAGGGTGGGCAGCCACATGGGAGAGGCGGAGATAAAAGGCCTCTTGTCTCCGGCGGAGTCCGGGCTCCACATCAACCTTCTGGGGCTTTGTGCGATCCGTCTTGCACTGAAGGCATGCCTTCCTTCTGTCAAAGGATAGTATTGCAGGTGTTCACAGACAACACCACCGCCATGTGGGACTGCAACAAACAGGGCGGGGTGGGGTCATGGACCCTATGTCAGGAGGCACTTTGTCTCTGGAAGTGGCTGGAACATCAGGGCATGTCCCTGGTGATTCAACACCTGGCAGGGTCTCTGAATGCCAGGGCAGACAAACTCAACCGCCGGTGCATGATGGATCACAAATGGCGTCTGTAGGAAAGTGGCTCTATATATACTGGACCAAAGTAAGGTACAGTGTGTATAGAGTCCCCAGTCCCCAGAGGTTTGGCAGAGGCTAAAGTTAGATATAACCTTACTCTCTAAAGTGGTAGCTTGGTCGAGCAGTAAGGCAGTATCAGAGGACAGTGTAAAGCATTTGTTGTACACACTCAGTCAGCAAATAGTCTCACACACTCAAGAACTGAACTCTAGGCTAATTGTTTTGTATCAAAAGATATAGTTGTTTTATTTTAAAACAAACAAGGTATCAAAATATACTTTCTCAGGATGAGTTACTTTAGTTAAATACTTTTCAAATAGGCAATAGACTTTTTGAATGCAATAGTTAGTTTGTTGCAATAGGCAACACAATTTCAAACACAATGCAACATTGAGCTCAATGGGAATTTTCAGTTAAATGCAATTAGTTACTTTGTAGATTATTTTACTAACCACAGGACTGGATCCTAGATTCAGTCCCGGGACATGGGCTCTAAACAGTTGAGTAAAAGCGTTTTGGTTACAGTAGTGATTTTTAAGGAATATTATTGTATTTTAAAAGTTGGCACTTGGAAACTTTTTAAGTTGAAATTACCAACGTTATCCTATGGAAGGAAATGTAATTTGTAGGTAAAGTATGTTCACGTTACTTTTGTAATCCAGTACTGGACTCCTAGGTTCAGCACTGGGACCTCTATCTAAAACAGGTAAGTAATTACGTTTTGGTAGTTTGTTCGATTTTTAAAGAATATTTGTAATTTCCAAAAATCCACACTTAGAAGAAATTTCACAGAAAAAAAGTCAATCGTTTCCTATGGAAGAAAATTCAGGTTACTGGTAAGTACGGTTAAAATTACTTTTCAGGGTTTGTGCTGGGCTAAAAGGTGCAGCACTGAGGTCTCTCTTGATAACAGGTGAGTAAATCGGAATTTGTTGTTCGGTTGATTTTAGGTGAATATTTTAAAGTTCCAAAACTCCACACTTAGAAGAATTTCCAAGTGAAGCCAGTCAATGTTAGCCTATGGAAGAAAAGTGAGTTATCAGTTGTTAGGTAAGTACTCAACTGGCAGAGTTAAGGTTCTGGGCATAGACTCAGGGGTCTCCCAGGGTCAGGTAGGTACAGTTGGTACACCCTCGGTGGCACAGGGGCAGCCGGGTGCAGAGGTAGTTAGGCCCAATGTTATCCAACGAGAGGCAGGGGGCCTTCGGTTGGTGGCTGCTGGCTAGCAGGCCACGCGGCTGTGAGAGCTGGGCTCCTGGTCACTTGCTCAGGGCAAATGGGGAAGTAAGATAGGACAAAGGTTGCACTGCCAGGGGCACTCAGGCGGCTGGGTGGAGGGTGCTTTTGAGCTGTCGGACGCTCAATGTTATTCAATGGAGATCTTGAGAAGGGAACAAAGGCTGCGGGCTCTGGGACGTAGGATCTTCTGGAGCGACCAACACTTCGAGGGGTAAGTTGGGATCTTGGAGGGTAGGTAGGCCCCCCGGAGCTGGGCACAGGAGGCCGGGGGGCACCGGGTGCAGGGGTGTCTTTGGACATCGGGAAATCTTACCCTCTGCTGGTCGCGGTTGGAGGAGTCCCTGCTCCTGCAGGCGTCGTCTGGGTCGTTGTCGAGGAGGGTCCTTGGGCACTGGATTCCATGTCAGAATTGCCAGGGGGACATCCTCGGGGTCTTTGTTCGCTCGGGCACAGGCCGGGCTTGGCTGGTGCAGAGTGGGCTGGATTCGCGGTTCCTGGCTGGTACCAGGGGTATTGCTGTTTGAGCAGAGCCACTGCTCGTGGGAGTCCCAGTCTCTAAGAGGGTCAAGGCAGGCAGGTCCTCCGGGGTTCTTGAGATTGCTGTCCGCAGGAGACGCCAGAATTTAGCAGGAGCAGGTTCAAGGATCAACAGGCCTGTAGGGCTGGGTCCAAGTCAGTTGGTGTCGTCCCTTTGTTAGCAGCTGCACGGCAGGTGTCCTTCTTCTTGGTCTTCTTTCTTGTTTTGAAATCGGGATCTGAGGAAGGAAAGTTCAGGGTGCCACTAAATACAACATTTAGGGGCGTTACAGGTAGGAGAAGGGCAGGGACCAATAGGTCCCTGTCCTGAGGTGAGTACACCCCCTATCCTGCTCCTCTCCTGTGGGAGGGATGTAGGAGCCTATCTCTAATTGCGCGAGGCTCCCCATCCTCAAGATGCTTCACCTCGCCTCTCCCACCTGAAGGGTGGAGTTGGCACAGGCTGGCACACCCCCTTTCCTCACGTAGGTTTTCCCGCCTGTCTTCCTGCCAGAGTGGGGGTCAGAACCGGTGGGGGCCAGTTGCTGAGTACAGCAAGTGGTCTGGAGAAACTCACAAAGGCGGTATGCCTTTGAAGCTTCCCCCTGCCCATCCTGGGGGAGGAGGCCTTCTCTGGTCACAATGCCCTGGGTACCTAGGGTACCATTTACCAGGGGCTGACATGTGGCCAGAGATGCCAATTGGGTTTCACCTTCAATACAGTTTTAGGGAAGGAACACAGGCCCTGAGCACCTGATTGGCAGGAGCCTAGGGCACACTCAGTCAAAGCACATCAGCAGTTCAGCAAAAATTGGGAGCATACCATGCAAGAAAGATGGCACTTTCTCACAGCGTCTTCACTCTGAAGGGGTGCTTGATCTCTTTCCGTGGTGGGGAGAGCCTTGGTTAGATCTATTCGCCTCCGAAGAGACTGCACAATGTCAGCTGTTCTGCGCTTTTGAATTTCTAAGTCAGCACGCGCTAGGCAACTCTTTTTACTCGCAAGTGGAGTAACGGTCGTCTATATGCCTTACCGTCTATACCACTTCTGCCCAGAGTGCTGAAGAAGATCAGGCGTGACTGGGCCCAAGTAATTCTGGTGGCCCCAGACTGGGCACATGGCCATCAATCAGATTGTCCCTTCGGGAAGATCTTCTGTCGCAGCAGAATGGGACGGTCCTCCATTGAATCTATCCAGCCTTCACCTCCTTGCATGGAGTTTGAGCCGCGCCAGTTGACAGCTTTCGACTTTCCTCCCGAAGTCTGTAACGTTATCTTTGCTGTCAGGCGTTCCTCCTTCAAAACTGTATACACCTCTAGATCGAACTAATTTGTGGCATGTTGCGCAGCAAAGGCTGTGGATCCCCTTTCTGCACCCCTTTCAGAGGTTCTCCTCTTCATTGTTTCTTTGGCCTAGCAGGGCTCTGCTCTGGGCACTCTTAAAGGCTATCTTTCGACCATTTCAGCCTTTCTTCAGCTTCCTGATCAGCCTTCTCTTTTCAAGTCCCGTAATATAAATCGCTTCCTTAAGGGCATTACTTTCGAGCTCTTAACAACATCGGACCGAGGTATCTCTCTAAGCGGTATACCCGCTATAATCCTTCCAGAAAGTTGAGATCATCTGGTGGTAATCTGATTAACATCTCCAGATTCCACTATAAAACCATGGGGGGGGGAACCTTGACTGTTTTGGCCTTTCAGGCCTGGAATGCCATGCCCATAGACCTTAGACTCCTGGGACAGGAGAATCTCTTCAGGAAGCAATTAAAGACCTGGATCTTTAATTTACCAGATGCCTTTGTAATGGCGGCTATCTAGTTTCTGTAATTTTTTTCTCACATCTGACCTTTATTTTGCGTATTTCTGCTCATTGCTGACCATTATTTTTCCTCTTTTTGCTTGTTTCTGACCTCTATTTTGCCTCTTTCTAATCGGACCTTTATTATGCCTCTTTCTACTCAGTTCCTGCCTCTATTGTGCCTCTTTCTGCTTGTTGTTGGTCATTATTTTGCTCTTTCTGCTCCTCTATACTGCCTCTTTCTGCTAGTTTCTGACCTTTATGCTGCCTCTTTCTTCTCATTTCCGAACTTTGTTCTGCCTCTTGCTGCTCGTTTCTGATCTCTATTTTCCTTCTACCTGCTCCTTTCTGTCCTCTACTCTTCCTCTTTCTGCTTGTTTTTCAACTTTACCATGCCTCTTGATGCTCGTTGCTGACCTTTATTCTCTCTTTCTGCTCATTTATATCCTGCCTTTTTCTGCCCTTTATTTAGCTTCTTTCTGCTTGTTTCTGACCTTTGTTCTCCCCTTTTCTGCTTTTTGCTGACCTTAATTTTTCCTCTCACATTTCTGACCTTTATTCTGCCTCTTTCTAATAGTTTCTGGCATTTATTCTGCCTCTTGCTGCTCATTCTTTACATCTATTTTGCCTGTTTATTCTTCTTTCGGACTTCTATTCTGCCTCTTTCTGGCCTCTGTTTTGCCTCTTTCTGCTAGTTTCTCACTTTTATTTTGCCTCTTTCTGCTGCATGTTTCTCACATTTATTGTGTTTCTTTCTGCTTGTTGTTGACCTTTAATCTGCCTCTTTCTGCTTGTTTCTGACCTTTATTCTGCATCTTTCTGCTAGTTTCTGACTTTTATTTGGCCTCTTTCTGCTAGTTTCGGACCGTAAATAAGTCTCTTTCTGCTCGTTGCTCACCTTTATCTTGCCTCCTTCTGCTCATTGATAACCTTTATTCTTCCTCTTTCTGCTTGTTTCTGACCTTTATTTTGCTTCTTTCTTACTGTTATTTTGCCTCTTTCTCCTCACTGTGGGATTACGGGGGGCCTCCAGGCCCCCGCCGTCCCAGCTGTCCCCATGCCTCCTGCGGAAGCTGGCATTGCTCTCGTACGAAGGTAACTGCTGAAAATGCAGCTCCCAGCATTTGAGAAGAATCTTTCATCTCTTTCCCTGTCCGCATGTCTGTGTGCAGGGAAAGAGATGGAACCACTGCTTCCAGAGAGCAGGAGCACTTTGCCAGCTCCTGCCCGCTGGAACCGGCATGTTTGCCTTTGATTAGAGGGAGCTGTCAGAACTCCCGCCAATCAAAAGCAAACAGCTATGTCCTGAGGGTGGGCATCCTAGGACATATCAGGAGTCTGCCCCATGACCACTATTGGCTCCAGGAGGGGGGCCCCATGGCCCCCTCCTTTCATCTGCCAGGGATGGCCCCAGGTAGGTGGTGGCCCCTGGTGTCGTATATGGCCAAGGAAGAGGGGGGGCCGTGTGGGCCCCTCCCTCTCATTGAAGAAGGAATTGGACCCGGGGCGGTGGTGGTCCCTGGTGCCAAGGTGTCCGTGACCCCGTTAATTTTAAACACTGACCTGGGGGAGGTGGTGGTCCTGTAGTCCAGGGGGGTCCGCACATCAAGATGACTACCAACACTGGTTGAAGTGTTGGCAGCTAATCAGATATCATCACAATATTGGAAGGTTTTGCGGAGCCTTCACGTCTCTCGATATAATCATTTGGATTTTTTAATATCTCAAAAACTACTTTACACCAATTCACATAATGGTCACTTTCTGAACTTTGTCACATTTGGTATCATTTCGTTCAGCAGTTCAGGCTGTAGTCGTTTTTAAAATCTCTATGGGAATTTGCATGGGGAAAACACCTTTTGGGACCCCCCTTTTTACAGCCGCTTGACAGATCATCCAGAAACTTTCAAGAAGACATACCATACTAATTACCATACCATACTAACTTTGAACATTTTTCCGAGGATTCTTCAAATGGCGCCAAAGATCTGAAAGAAACAGGTTTGTGTTAGATTCCTTACCTTAGAATATCCCAAGGCGTCAGACTGGATCCGGAAAGTTTTGCATAGCAGTACCCCTGCGCGTCAGTAGGCGTCGTCTGCGGTCTGGGTCCATCGTTGGCGCCGGGATGACGTCTCACAGCCAACAGAACTCACCTCCAAGAAAATGCACAAGAAAGTAAACTGGACTGTTGGCTGCCAAAAGGCTTTGACAAAGTTAAAGAACCCTAACAAGGACTGCAATTCTTTTAGTGCGTTTAGTAGTTGTAGGAGAGCACATTTCTCTAGGAAATATGGCTTCAGGCTCATACCCATGTCTGATAACTCGTATGGCAAAAATAGTGCACTGAGTAAAGCATTACATGAGAGCAGAAGCTAACTACCTGTGTTTCAGAATACTTCCTAAATCTATACTGGTCAGGCAAGGTTACTCCTGTGCCTACTCTTTTCCAGTATGAATTTGTATGTGGCTATTATACTTGGCCTTCTGTTTTCCTATCCAGGAGTCAATTAATAATAATAATAATAATAATAGGGGGTTTTGTAAAGCGCTTGGTGACGCACAGCGGCGTGTCCCCGCGCTGTGGAGCCAGTGCTTGCAGGGAAACTACAGGGGGGCAGAACCTATTACCGGGTGAATAGTATTGTTTTTAACTTGGCTCTAAAGATTGGTTCGGATGGCTCAAGACGCAACGCCGCAGGAAGTTTATTCCAGCTTAACGCAGCCAGATGCCTGAAAGATCTTCCGCCCATCCTTGCTTTAGACACCTTGGGCATGGACAGACGCCCCGAGCCGGAAGATCTAAGGGAACGGGAAGGCTCGTATTGTGTCAGCAGTCCCTGCAATGGAAGGGGTGCCCTACCATTGACGATTCGATGGCAAGTGCAGAGTGCTTTAAATTCCACCCTGCTTCCTACCGGGAGCCAGTGCAGGGTCTGAAGAGCCGCTTTAGAGGCTTAAGTGAAGTAGTGTGGCTCACTGGTTAGAGGCGGCAGACCCGAGAGCAGAGGACGGCCCGGGACCATGGTTCGATTCCCGGCACGGCAGGTTTCTGGACCAGGGTCAGCGGACTCGATAATTCTCTCGCCTCGGTGCCCACTCTGATCAGCGATCACACTCGGCAACTCTGGGCATTAGCTTGCCTCATCTTCACTAACGGCCCCACCAGACCGCCGGGGATGCCTGGTCTCACCCTGGAGATACCCATTAAGGGACCATCTCTCAGGGAAGCCAGGAAGGGTTTCGCAGCGGTCGAAGCGCCTTGGGACCCTACGGGTAAGTAGTGCGCTATATAAATGCCTATACATTACATTACATTACACAGCCCTTCTAGGTAGTCTGAGCACCAATCGGGCAGCAGCGTTCTGTAAGACCTGCAGGCGGATCAGATTCTTCTCTAAGGTCCCTAAATAGAGAAGGTTGCCATAGTCCATCTTAGATGTGACTAGTGCATGCACTAGAGTTTGGCGTGCTTTGATGGGTAGAAATTTCAGCACCTTCCTAAGGCTCTTGAGAGTCCCGAAGCAGGATCCACAATAATCATTTTAGCTTGTGTAAATCATTTTATTTTCCATTACAACATAGAACCTTTCATTCAAATAACAGAGAATTACAAAGTCCTGGAAGTGCAAGGCAACCACATTGTTGAACGTGTCCTAATACACTACATTAAGCATCTTGGTTGTTAAAATCGCACATTAAAATCTCTCATTAAAAAAGGCACGTTATAACTAATAAGGTATTCTGTTTTCAATTCACACTGCAAGCCATTTAATTAAAATGTATGTTAATGTTTGGAAACTTTTATAACAGTTAAATTTGCTAAATGTTTTTCTGGTTTGTTTGTGTTTTAGATGAAGACAAGCTTAACAATGATGGGTCTACAATTATGTGGATGGCCTCCAGGGATGCTTACTTCAAATCTTCAATTTGCTTCTCCTGTGCCCTGTCTCGGACCTGGAGTAGGCTTAGCAGATGAAAATGGGCATTCCTTTGTGACAGACATTCCTTTAAACAAAAGTGAATCACCTGTGTCACAAAATGAGAGTTTTGTTTGTACTCCTGGAACAGTAGACGTACCAAAAGCTGTGGATTATCCCAGTCCAAGACCTATACCAGATGGTAGGTTCATTGTTACAGTGCAACACTCAACAACAATTATGTTTATTTTATTAAATACAGTGATCACAAGTGCATTTTTTTCAGATTTCTTTGGGTGTCAAATTACTAACACAAGGTGCCAATGAGAATCAACTAAAACAAGTGTGTTCTGACATGACTTGTGAGGTATTTTTACCTATTTCGGATGTTGGACTTCTTGGGTCAACACCTTAGATTATCTGGTTCTTAACTGTCAGTAAGATTCTCCCAAGAGGTTACAGCATTGATGTCGGAAAAACAATGCACAACACTTTAAGTGAAAACATGATGATTACTTGCATGTTATAATTGATATAAACCATTTTGCTTAATAGTGTTAACTGGCATAAAATCTGGGAGCAAAAAGTAATTTCTGATGGATACTTCTAACCGCAGATCTGAAAGTGACACGTTAGTGATAGATTCCTTACCTTAGAATATCCCCAGACGTCAGACTGGATCTGGGAAATTTTGCGTAGCAATACCCCTGCGCGCCGGCAGGCGTCGTTCGCGGCTCCGCGTCCGTCGTCGACGTCGTTAGCGCCGGAGTACTTAGACGCCGCCCATGCGCGCTGACGTCAATTCTTCTCTTTTTCCGCGCCAGCTAGCGCAGATCCGGAGAAGCTCTACCCCTTAGTCTTTTTTGACTAAACTTTTTGATCTTTTGATAATTTCTTTGCTCAAGTCTTCGACTCCTACGGTGCCGGTAGGGATGCCCGGGTTTAAACCCTGTTCCAGGTGCGAACGACTGATGTCGGTTACCGACCCCCATCGCCGGTGCCTCAAGTGTTTAGGCCTCGACCACGACGACCGCACCTGCTCCGACTGCCGGGCCCTGATGTCTAAGGCTAGGCGAGAGCGCTCTTGCAAGCGACTGGAGCTCCGGCAGTCGGCCCCGCGCCGCTCCAGGTCCTGGTCCCACAGGAGGTCGAGGGACAGGTCGCGGGGTCGGAGCCCTCGCAGCTCCGGGAGTGGTCATTGGTCGTCAGGATCCAAGTCCTCAGGTAAGAGGCATAAGAGGTCGGAGAGACATCATCGTTCCTCCGACCCACCCCGACGCTTGCACGATGCGGCCGGGGGTTCTGGTGATACCACCCGCGCGGCTCCGCCGGAGTCGCAGTCGTCGCCACCTGCCCCACACCTTCGGGTCCCTGGGCAAGACGTGACGCCGGAGGAGATCGAGCGGTACTTCATGGCCTTAAGGTTCCTCCCTCCTCCGCCGGGTTCTGTGGCGCCTTCGGGCCCAACGGTCCCGGCTGGAGGGCCTAGCGGGTCGGGTGCTTCGGTCCCGGCGCCGCAGGCCCTCTCTGGATCCGCTTCCAGGTCGTCGCCGGTCGACCTCGCCGATGCCGACCCCAGGGGTGTCGCCCCCGGCGCCAGCTATGGGCACCGTCCCCGATCCTAACCCCGGTCCGGTTCTGGCGCCGGATTGGCGCCGATGGGCGCCGCACCCGACGGCCTTTGGAGATTTCTATTTCCATGAACAGGACCCATCTGTTGAGCCTGTACTACAGGAGATGGATGACAAGGGTGATTGGGAGGGGTCTGAGGACCCTCTGGCACGGGAGTGTCAGTCACCACAGGACTGGACATATGAGCTTGGGGAAGCCAGTGGCATTGACACCTCGCCAGACACTGGATTTGTCTCCCCTCCCACCGTGGCTACAGAGGAGGGGGCTGCTTATAATGTAGTGTTGACACGGGCGCCCAAGGCCTTAAACCTTGAGCTCTCTGTCGCGGCCGTGAGGACTAACCTCCTCACAGAGGTCCTTAAACCGCAGGCAAGCTCCAGTGAGCCTCTGCTGCTGTTTAATGAGGCCTTGTGTGACGTTCTTGTGGGCACTTAGTCCAAGCCCGCCACTGGTCTGCCTGTGGATAGGAACGTGGCCAGACGCTACGGCCCGGCCCCGGGCGACCCTTGCTTTTTGTCCACCCACCCCACCCCCGAGAGCCTGGTCATCCAGGCCTCCACTTCGCAGACCGCATTCCTGACGGCTCCGCCCGATCGGGAATCCAGGAGGTATGAGCAGTTCGGGAAGAAGGTGTTCTCGTCCCTCAGTTTAGGACTGCGGTCAGTTAATACCGCATGCCTCTTGGGCCGCTATACCCACACCCTGTGGGACGCGGTCGCGGACTTGCTGCCACAATGTCCGGAGGAGGTCCGGGCAAAACTCACCCAAACCCTTGCGGAGGGTCGAGATGCAGCGCGGTATTCCATCCGCTCGCCAGCAAACGGGTGCCTTTCGCTCCTTTCGTGGCCAAGGAAGGGGCGCCCCCACACGTGCAGCCAGCCACGCGCTGCAGAATGTCCAACAGCGCTGTGGCGGTCGAGGACAATGGTGCGGCCAGTCCACACCTTCCCCCGCAGCACCTGCCTCAAAACCCTCCTAGTCCGTGCTTTCAGGCCCATGTGATGCCAGTGGGGGGCAGGGTTCGCCATCACCTCTTCCACTGGCGCACCGTCACGTCGGACAGGTGGGTGCTGCAAATCATCCGAAGGGGCTACTCCCTCCCCTTCGAGGCAACCCCTCCAGCCATGCCACCGCAATTCCACCGCGTGTCGGGGGATCACTTGCAACTTCTGCAAGAGGAAGTCACGGCCCTCTTGGCCAAGGGGGCCATCGAGCACGTTCCTGGGCCAGAAGTAGGGTGTGGTTGTTACTCCCACTACTTTCTGGTACCCATGAAGGGCAAAGGGGACCTACGCCTTACCTTGGACCTACGGAACGTCAACAGCTTCCTCCGGAAGGAGAAGTTAAAGATGCTGACTCTGGCTCAGGTCTTAGCTGCCCTGGACCCAGGAGACTGGATGGTGGCGTTGGACTTGCAGGACGCCTATTTTCACATCCCCGTCCTGCCGGCCCACCGGCGTTACCTCAGGTTCATGGTAGGCCATGAGCACTTTCAATTTACCGTGCTCCCCTTCGGCCTTACCAGCGCCCCACGGGTGTTCACCAAAGTGATGGCAGTGGTCGCAGCCCATATACGCAGGTTAGGGGTTTCAGTCTTTCCCTACCTCCACGACTGGTTGTTGAAGGCGGGCACGCCCCAGACAGTCGTCAGCCACCTCCAGACTACGGCCGATCTCCTGCATCTGCTGGGGTTCTCCATCAATGTGCCAAAGTCACACCTGTGCTCCTCTCAGAAGCTCCTTTTCATCGGAGCGGTTCTGGACTCGGCGCAGTTTCGGGTTTATCCACCCGAACAGCGGGTTCGGGATATTCAGGCTCTGATTCCGATCTTTCAGCCTTTATCCCGGGTCTCGGTCAGGTTGACGCTGCGGCTTCTGGGGCTGATGGCCTCCTGCATCCTTCTGGTGCATCACGCCCGGTGGCGGATGCGGGCTCTGCAGTGGGACCTGAAGTATCAGTGGGCCCAGCATCAGGGCAACTTGTCTGACCATGTCCTGATCTCAGAGGGCACTGCAAAACAGCTGCAGTGGTGGCTCACGGACCGCGAATGGGTCAGTGGCAGATCCCTCTCCCTACCCCACCCTGAGCACGTAGTTGTGACGGACGCGTCCCTCCAGGGCTGGGGAGGCCACATGGGAGAGGCGGAGATCAGAGGCCTCTGGTCTCCGGCGGAGTCCCGGCTCCATATCAACCTTTTGGAGCTGCGGGCTGTGAGAAGGTGGCCTGATATGCAGTGCTCACTATTCTAGTGAACACTATGTATCAGTCCAGCAACCCTTATTGATGATTGGTTGTAAGTCAACCTTATAGACCAGCTATCCTAGTAGCGTGGATACGAGCAGTCTAAGGCTAAAGACTCGAGAGGGCGTGTTAAGCCAGCTGTTATACCACACATATATCCCTTGAATACCCAGTGAAAGGACACCACACAAGTGTTATGAAAATAAACAAGATATTTATTAAGAATCACAACAGCCCTGTACTCTTTATGAGGACAGGGTACTAAGCACAAAACAAAACTCTTACGAAAATACTTAAGTTAGCACAGTATATACAAATGCCCGAGGGGCACGGAAAACCATATACTTGAAAAGTGGAATGCGAAATTACTAGCAGGTGAGTACAGTACTAATAGCCTTTGGAATCGCTAGGACTTGACTATAGAATCGTTAGATAACTTCTAGGAGACCCAGGGGACTCGGGTGCAGTGTGTGCACTCTCACGCGAGATGCGGGACAAAGTCTATGGTAGCTAGAATTTGCAAAGTTAGTGTTCTCGGGCGAACCCGACCTGGTAGGGAGAAAACGAAAGTAGATTCTGACCCTCAGATAGTGAGGCTATGCTGGGGCACCGAAATGCCGAAGTTACCTAGCCCAGGGGCTGCAGCTGCATAGGACTCAAAAGACGTCGGGAATCCTCGTTGACGGACCAGGAGCCTGGAAGAAAGAAGTTGCTGGCAGGCGACCAGTGAAGAAAGTTCGGTGGATCCAAGCCTGGATCGATGGAAGATGACACCTGAAAGCAGAGGGGACCAAGTTCGAGACTACTAGCCAGTAGTCAGTGGGCACCAGGAGGGCACCGGATGGTAGCCACCCCGACAAGGCGTGTGGGTGACGCTGGGCTCGGAGATCTCACGGACCAGGAGGCGTTGTCGGCGACCAGGAAGGAGGATCGAGCTGTCCCACGAAGATAGAAGCTGTCGGCGTCGCTGGACCCAGGATTGGGCAACAAAGCCTTGGCAAATTCAAGCCCACGCGGTGGACCTAAAATGGCATCTGGAGTGGACCAGGAGGGTCCGGGGTGCCTCTCTTCAAGAAGGAAGCAAGGGCCAGTCTGGAGCAACCAGACCAGCAGCAGTGATGTCGTCGGGCATCGTTCAGAAGGCCACAAGCCAGCCGGCTAGTAGCCAAACAACGCGGTGCACAGCAAACAGCAGAAGGGCCCCACGCAGATCGTGGAGATGCAGGGAGGCTGACCTTGGGTGCTGGAGCTGCGCAGGGTCGGGGCTTCTCGGACCCCAAAGCACTCACCCGTGGAGGACACGGTGGGCTTGTTGTAAAGATGTCGTGCAGTCTTGGCGATCGTCGGTCCCTCGAGGTCTCGTCGCACTCACGGTTCTCAGCTTGGCTGTAGAGGTGAGTAGAGGTCAGAGGTGCCAGGGAAGCCGGGTCTCGTCGAGCTGGGTCGTCGGATTCGTGATGAAGGACTTGCAGCAGACCGCAGTGTTCTTTAGGATGGTGCCTGCGGATGCAGGGTGACTACTCCTTAGCCACAAGGGAGAATCTTGATGAAGAAATCGTGAAGTCCTTTCGCAGAAAGTCGTGTCTTGATTCCAAAGATGATCTAATTTTAACAGGGGGCCCGCTCCCATCTTTATACTAAAAAAGGGGGCTGACCCGGTGACTAGGTCCTGCCTATGGGTGGGAGTAGGAGGGGGGTGGTTACACCCCTCTGCCATGCCGGACTTTCCCCAGGCCAGGGGCTGGTGTGCCCCTGGAACTGGTTCTGACCGGCCTATGCGTAGTGAGCACCGGGGTGCCACTCAGCAGTCACCTTCCTGAAAAGCCCTGCCTACCCAGGATACACAAAACCATGTCTGGGACGGTGCTAGCACCGCCCCGGACAGGAAACCCTTTGTCCAGGCCTCCCTCGCTGGAAGGACTCCCAGCTGCAGGGGGTCAGACTCGTGTCTGTGGTGGCAGCATCCATTTTGTGGAGCTGAGGCTTCAGTTAACTTTAACCGGGGTTCACAGTTACATATATGTCGTGTCCCTCTAGAAGGGTGGAATGCTAACCCCGTCGCCAGAATTGGCGAGGGGTTAGTATTCCAATTCGTATGACACCTTACTCGACATGTTTTGATAAAGCAATACCAAAGTTAGCATTTAACCGCGAGGATTATAATGCACTTAAGAGTATATGGTATGCGATATCATGGAACAGCTATTAGGACTTGGTTCCGCAAGCTGCAGACAGGCTCAGCTCATGCCAGAGCACCATCTCACACGATTCCAAGCACTCTGCCTTCAGGATTGTCAAGGCCTGCCATAGGAGTGACTGATAGGAATCTGTGTGTCCATTTTTAGGGTTAGATATAGGTATACTATATCTACAGCAAAGGGTGAATACACGACTTTGCCCCAGCTGTCATGCAGCCAGTTGTGTCAAATTTAAGAGGCCAGCCAGGGGTGGCATAATACATGCTGCAGACCCTGGCAGCCCTGGGTACACCTATGCCCAGAGTTACAGGGTCTGATAAGGTGGCCCAGTACCAATTGGTAAATGCACCTAGGGTACATGTCGTAATTTAGAAAGAGAACAGCCAGGCTGTGGGTCTGATTAGCAGGCCCACAGCCAGAGAAAGTCGTAAACCAGTGAAACAAAAGCAAAAAATCTGGGTGATCATAGGATTGCAGACCCTACTCTCCTACACGGGCGATTAGTCTTGCACTGAAGGCATTCCTCCCCTCTGTCCGGGGGAGTGTAGTGCAGGTGTTCACGGACAACAGCACTGCCATGTGGTACTGCAACAAACAGGGCGTGGTGGGGTCGAGGACCCTCTGCCAGGAGGCTCTGCACCTCTGGCAGTGGCTGGAACATCAGGGCGTGACCCTGGTGGTTCAACACCTGGCAGGTTCCCTGAACGCCAGGGCAGACGAACTCAGCCGACGGTGCATGATAGATCACGAATGGCGTCTGAACTCGGACGTGGCGCAAGGCCTCTTTCAGCAATGGGGAGAGCCTTGGTTAGATCTATTCGCCACAGAAGAGAACGCGCAATGTCATCGGTTCTGCGCTTTGGAATTTCCAAGGCGGCACTCGCTCAGAGACGCTTTTCGCCGCGAGTGGAGTTGCGGTCTATTGTACGCCTTTCCGCCTATACCCCTTCTGCTCAGAGTGCTGAAGAAGATCAGGCGCGACCGGGCCCAGCTTATCCTTGTGGCTCCGGACTGGGCACGAAGATACTGGTATCCCGAGCTACTCAGCATGTCAGTCGATCCCCCGATTCGTCTGCCTCTTCGGGAGGACCTTCTGTCACAGCAGCAGGGGACGTCCTCCACCCGAACCTGTCCAGTCTCCACCTACAAGCTTGGAGATTGAGCGGCGACAGTTGAGGCCATTTGACTTGCCTCCCAAAGTCTGTAATGTCATTCTGGCTGCCAGGCGTCCCTCCACAAAGTCGGTATACGCCTGCAGGTGGAACAGATTTGTGGCATGGTGCACAGCAAAGGCTGTGGATCCTCTCTCTGCCCCTCTCTCTGAGGTTCTTCTCTTCCTTCTTTCTCTTGCCCAGCAGGGCTCTGCTCTGGGCACTCTCAAGGGCTACCTTTCTGCCCTTTCAGCCTTCTTAAGGCTACCTGATCAGCCTTCTTTGTTCAAGTCCCCCTTTGTCAACAGATTCTTAAAGGGCATCACTCATATGTTCCCTCCTGTTCCCTTCGTGATGCCCCAGTGGGACTTGAATCTTGTACTTACTTATCTAATGTGTGCTCCCTTTGAGCCGCTCCATAACTGTCCTCTCCGTCTTCTTACCTTGAAGACTGCTTTCCTGGTTGCCATCACCTCTGCCAGGAGAGTGAGTGAGCTCCAAGCTCTTTCTTCTACACCTCCTTTCCTCTCTGTTCATCCGGACAAGGTTGTGTTGCGGACGAGACCTTCGTTCCTACCCAAGGTTGTCACGGCCTTCCACATTGGGCAGTCCATTACCTTGCCCACCTTCTTTCCGCCTCCGCATCCCTCGAAAGAGGAAGAGAGGCTCCACCGTCTGGACCCAAAACGTGCGCTCTCTTACTATCTGGATCGCACACGCCAGTTCCGGGTGGATGACCAACTCATTGTTGGTTATGTGGGCGCTAAGAAGGGAAAGGCGGTGCACAAGCGGACCATCTCGCGGTGGATCATCTTGTGTTTCAAGGCGTGTTACTCCTTGGCAAAGAAGGAACCCCCTGTGGGTCTACGGGCTCATTCTACTCTGGCCACGGCGACTACAACTGCCCTGGGCCGAGGAGTACCCTTGCAGGATATTTGCCAGGCAGCTACGTGGGCCTCGCTGCACACGTTTACGAGACATTATTGCCTGGACAGCCAAGTCCGGAGGGATGGCTTTTTTGGCCGTTCTGTCCTCCAGGACTTTCTGGTGTGATTATTGGTTCGCAGACCCACCACCGGGGTTGGTATTGCTGGGGTATCTATTCTAAGGTAAGGAATCTATCACTAACATGTCTCTTTCAGATGCACAAGTTACTACTTGTGTAACGATATATCTGTAAGAGACATTAGTTAGTGATAGATTCCTTACCGACTCACCCATCCTCCCCGTTCTGCGAACCGATATCTAGTGTTAAGGTCATCCCCTTTCAGGGCCCTAGTTTCATGGCACCAGTGTTGGTTCTATCATGGCTCTGCGTATCTGGCGCGGAAAAGCTGTGTATCAGAACTGACGTCCGCGCGCATGGGCGGCTTCTAAGTACTCCCGACGACGTCATTCCGGCGCTAACGACGACGGACGTGGACGACGCCTGCCGGCGTGCAGGGGTATTGCTACGCAAAATTTTCCGGATCCAGTCTGACGCCTGGGGATATTCTAAGGTAAGGAATCTATCACTAACTAATGTCTCTTACAGATATATCGTTACACAAGTAGTAACTTGTGCATTACGTTGTGAATTTTCCAAGGCGCCTGACTGGATTCGGTAATAAAAAAAACAGTTTTCCTGTGCTCCATCCTTTCAAGACCTTCAAACAGAATTCTTAGTCCAAAAATAAAAATGTATTCAATAAATTAAATTCCGCCTTGAGCTGTCAGGCTATAGGGAGGTGCTAGCTGAACCATCCCGAATATAACCCCTTGGAGACTCCCCCCTCCGCGCCTCTCCCCCCTCTCCCCCCCCTGACCCCCCTCCCCCCCCCCTCCCCCCCCCGATCTATAAAATATAAAAACCTAGGAAATGCTTTCCTGTGTGCACTGATTGAATTAAGGAAACTTTAGGATGGGCGCTTGGGTCCACTGGATGAGGTGGAATGGAGGGAGGCATACGTGGCACCCCAAAACCTTCGCCATTTCAGCCCGGCTGCGTCTCGTTCAATTGAATTACCTGTATTGCACCTACTTACACCCAAGTGCTTCTGCAGAGCTGACAAACCTCCTGATCTGGCCTGTAGTACATATGGGAGGGACGTAGGCTATTTTCTGATAGATACATCTGCCGTGTGGATTCCTCACCTTGTGAATATCCCCCTTGCGCCAGCAACATTCGGAAATTCTTTTTCGTAGCCTCGCGCCGACGTGGATAGGACGTCACAGAGACACGGCTCCGCTCGCGACTCCGCTGACGTCACCGACGCCTACAATAGGCCCACGCCGGCGTGATGACATCAGTTCCCTTTTTTCCGCGTCGTCGACGCTAACGGTTATCAGGAATCTCTGTAGCCTACTGGTACATTGTTGCCGTTTTGTTACTTAATTCTGCTTCTCTGTATCCTGTCTCTTCGAAGATGTCATCCAAGAAGACTGGCTTCAAGCCCTGCAGGGAGTGCGGTAAAATTATGTCCATTACCGACCCCCATGAAGTCTTGCATTCACCGAATTCTGTGGTTGAGCCTTTACTTCCATTCAATGATGCCTTGACTGATCCTATTATGGAAGTGTGGAAGAAACCTTTGTCGGCTCCTGCGGTATCAAAGAGTGTTGCAAGGAGGTACAGGGCCGCTCCTGAGGACCCGGCTTTTCTGTCTTCACATCCTTCGCCGGAGAGCCTGGTCATTCAGGCTGCCTGTTCAAAGAAGAGTCTTAGTGCCTTTCCTCAGGTTCCTTGTGAGAAGGAAGCAAAGAAACAGGACCAGGTGGCAAAAAAGACCTTTTCATCGGCTAGTATGGCCTTGAAGTCAACTAATGCAACATGCCTAATGGGGAGGTATGTGCATGCCCTGATGGACTCCTTGCGTATCCTGGCTCCAAAAATTCCTGACGCAAACCGGAAGGATTTTGAGGAGGTGATTTCTGACACGCCAGGTTATTCAGAGTGGTCTGGACACTGCTGACTCTGTGGCTCGTATTATGGGCACCGCTGTTGCCACTAGGAGGTCAGCCTGGTTGAAGTCATCGGACTTTTCGGCTGATGTTCAGGCGACTCTGCTTGATCTTCCTTTTAATGGCTCAGGTCTCTTTGGGAAGAAGGCGGATGCGGCTCTTGAGCGTTTCAAGGATTGCAGAGCAACAGCGAAGTCTTTGGGCCTCCAGATCAGGGGCACTTCTTCCGGCAGAAGGTTCAGGGGCTTTGGTCGCTCCTTTCGGAATTTCCGGCAAGGCCAACAGCAGCAGCAGCAACAGCAGCAGCAGCAAAATTCAGTGTACAGATCGTACAGGGGAAAACAAAGAGCGCGTCCTCGTGGACGTCAGCCCTCCTCTTCCTCCACCTCTTCCAACCCCCCTGCCGCAGAAAAGCAGCCCTAGATCCACTATTCAGGATCATGTGGGTCCGGTTGGGGGTCGGCTTACCCATTTTCTACAGGATTGGGAATCGGTTACGACAGATCTTTGGGTTCTCAATCTTGTAGAAAATGGGTATGCCCTTCCCTTTCGGGAATTCCCCCCTGTTTACCCTCCTTGTCAAGGTTTTTGCACCCAGGAACATCTGTCTCTTCTGCAGGAGGAGGTTCTAACTCTGTTACGAAAGGGTGCGATAGAGGTGGTCCCAGAGCAGGAAAGGGGCCAGGGATGCTACTCCCGGTATTTCCTGATCCCCAAAAAGGATGGCAGGCTTCGTCCTATCCTGGATCTCAGGATCTTGAATCTCTATCTGAAGGAGGAGAAATTCAAGATGCTCACCCTTGTTCAGGTTCTTCAAGCGTTGATGGAAGGAGACTGGATGGTGTCGCTCGACTTGCAGGATGCGTATTTCCATATACCCATCCTGAAGTCGCACAGGAAGTATCTCCGTTTCACGGTTGGGTCGCAGCACTACCAGTTTGCGGTCCTTCCGTTTGGTCTTACTACTGCGCCTCGAGTCTTCACCAAGGTGATGGCGGTGGTGGCAGCTCATCTCAGGAGATCGGGGATACCTGTGTTCCCGTATTTGGACGACTGGCTGATCAAAGCGGAGTCGTCAGAGAAGGTGCTCCATCATCTGCAGGAGACAACTCAGTTGTTGTTCAGGTTGGGTTTTTTGATAAATGTACCCAAGTCTCACCTGGTGCCCTCCCAGCGCAACCTGTTCATAGGTGCCGTACTGGACACTACTGTTTGTCGTGCATTCCCTCCACCTCAAAGGAGTCGCGACATACAGGAAATGATTCCTTTGTTTTACCCTGGAGCGGTCGTTCCAGTCCTGAAGGTCCTTCGCCTGCTCGGTCTGATGGCTTCTTGCATTCTCCTGGTCAACCATGCACGCTGGCACATGAGGGCACTCCAGTGGTGCCTCCGCAGGCAGTGGTATCAGCACAACGGAGATCTCGGGGAGTCGGTGAAGATCTCCAGAGAAACTGCAGCGGATCTGTCTTGGTGGAGCGTGGAAGGCAACCTGTCGCAAGGGAAGCCTTTCCATCTACCTCCATCGGTGGCCACGGTGATAACGGATGCATCCACACTAGGGTGGGGTGCTCATCTGGGGGATCTGGAGGTCAAGGGTCTTTGGTCTCCAGAGGAAAGGTTGCTTCACATCAACCTTCTAGAGTTGCGGGCGATACGTTTGGCGCTCAAGGCCTTCCTCCCTTCCCTTCGCGGTCAGTCGATCCAAGTCCTGACGGACAACACGACCGCGATGTGGTACATCAACAAGCAGGGAGGAGTGGGGTCGCAGTGTCTCTGCAGAGAGGCTCTGCGTCTCTGGTCCTGGGTTCAGGACCACCAGATTTGTCTGATGGCAAATCATCTGGCTCGGGTTCTGAACGTGCGTGCAGACAGTCTCAGTCGGCAGTTCTCTGCCGACCACGAGTGGAGGCTTCATTCGGAAAGGTGCGTCACGTCTTTCGGACGAGGGGGACTCCTCGGGTGGACCTGTTTGCCATTCGCGAGAATGCTCACTGCCCGTTATTCTGCAGTCTCCAGTATCCGATGCAAGGAGCCTTGGGGGACGCGTTTCAGTTGAGTTGGGGAAATCAACTCCTTTACGCTTTTCCTCCCATACCCTTGATTCCTCGGGTTCTGAGGAAAATTCGCCAAGACCAGGCCCAAGTTATATTGGTCGCCCTGGATTGGCCAAGAAGGGTGTGGTATACAGATCTACTCCACCTCTCCTCTCACCCGCCGCTCCGTCTCCCTCTCCGGGCAGACCTCCTCTCTCAGATGGAGGGGCAGGTTCTACACCCCCACCTCCAGACATTGCACCTTCATGCCTGGAGATTGAACGGGGCAACCTGATTTCCTATTCTCTCACACCTGATGTGGTGGATGTCATTTTGTCTGCCAGACGTGACTCCACTAAGACTGTCTATTCTTATAGATGGTCTAGGTTTGTTAATTGGTGTGGTGAGAATGATATTGATCCGTTGAGAGCCCATTTATCAGATGTGCTCCGGTTTGCTCTTTCTTTGGCGCAACAGGGGCTGGCAGTTGCCACAGTTAAGAGCTATCTTTCAGCGCTGTCGGCTTTTATTTGTTTGCCTGATCAGCCCTCTCTTTTTAAGTCACCTGTAGTCTTGAGGTTTTTGAAGGGTCTTGTAAACAAGTTTCCTCCTACCCCTTTTATTGTACCTCAGTGGGACTTGAATCTTGTTCTGACTTTTCTGATGGGCTCTCCCTTTGAGCCTCTTCATAAATGTCCTATGAGGCTTTTAACCTTTAAGGCAGTTTTCCTAGTTGAAATTACCTCAGCAAGGAAGGTGAGTGAGCTTCAAGCTCTAAGTTCCAAGCCCCCGTTCCTCACCATACATGCTGATCGGATGGTTCTAAGGACCAGGGCTGCTTTTCTTCCTAAGGTGGTGACTCCTTTCCACCTTGGTCAATCCATTACCCTCCCTACCTTTTATCCTCCCCCACACCCTTCCAAGGAGGAGGAGAGGTTGCACCGTCTGTATCCTAAGAGGGCGGTGTCTTTTTATTTGGACAGAACTAAAGACTGTCGCTTGGACGATCAACTCTTCATTGGCTTTGCTGGCTGCAAGAAGGGAAGAGCGGTTCATAAAAAAACTTTATCAAGATGGATCGTTCTGTGTATAAAGATCTGCTACTCTTTGGCCGGTAAGGATCCTCCAGAGGGTATTAGGGCTCATTCCACTAGAGCTAAGTCAACTACCTCTGCTTTGGCTAGAGGTGTTCCTGTGGAGGACATTTGTAGGGCGGCAACCTGGTCTTCCCTCCACACTTTCGCGAAGCATTACTGCTTGGATACCGAAGTCAGGAGGGACGGCCACTTTGCGCGCTCTGTCCTTCAGGATTTCCTGGTTAAGAAGAGTGGACACCCTCCTCCGGGAGTGGGGACTGCTGTGGGACTCTATTCACAAGGTGAGGAATCCACACGGCAGATGTATCTATCAGAAGAACAAGTTACTTACCTTCGGTAACGCTTTTTCTGGTAGATACTATATCTGCCTGTGGATTCCTCACTGACCCACCCGCCTCCCCGTTGTCCACTCTTCTATGCCAGAGTTATTGTACTGTAATGTATATTTATTTTGATGTCAAGGAAATGTTTCATTTGCTTTCCTGCATTTGCTTTACACTGTGTGTTTTGCCTTGACTATTGTATACTGTGTATACTTTGTATATATCTACTGTCATTGGTCCGTCCGTGTGCCTCGATGGCACGGAAAAAAGGCGGAACTGATGTCATCACGCCGGCGTGGGCCTATTGTAGGCGTCGGTGACGTCAGCGGAGTCGCGAGCGGAGCCGTGTCTCTGTGACGTCCTATCCACGTCGGGGCGAGGCTACGAAAAAGAATTTCCGGATGTTGCTGGCGCAAGGGGGATATTCACAAGGTGAGGAATCCACAGGCAGATATAGTATCTACCAGAAAAAGCGTTACCGAAGGTAAGTAACTTGTTCTTTAGGTCTCTGCTATAACGCGCTGAAAAGCGCGTTCTCGCCAGATAACTATTGTCGGCGTCTCAGCAGTCTGAGAACACCGAAGTGAGACAAGACCTGGCCGCGCGCCGCGTTTCCCCATAGGATAACGTTGTGCGCGCGGCCAGGCCTTGTCTCTACAGCATTGCATGCAGAGCGGATCGCATCGCTCGCCTCTCTGGAATACAGGGGGAGTCTGCAGAGAGGCGCGCGGCGCTGACAATCAGCCATGCATATTTTTTTCCGTGCCGTCTCTGAGCGTGGAATGCGGCTGGATTCAACGCCAGTGCTCTTAATCGTCCTTGTTGTATTTGATGTTAGCTTGACTGTTTTTGTTTCACGTTACCAGGGGTTGAGCATAGGTTTAATGTATTTAAATTGTGTGACATCTAACAAGTGGTAGCATTTTATTTTGCGGTGGATGCTTGTCCACCCGAAATAGCCATTTCCTGAAGTACTAGATTTAGAGTTTGTGGTCGGCAGATGCTCTGGCATCAGCCCTGCAAACACTAGTGTGTGAAACAGAGAAAGAACCTGATTGGTTACATCTTATTCTCACACGCCATCCAGTGTTCACTCCTGCAGGTGGCCCAGTACACTTCCAACGCAGATGTTTCGGCCTTTCTCGGACAGCTTATAGAGTGGAGCCTTCACTCCTTTGCACTCTACTGTCCCAGAACTTGCTCAGTCGTGGATGTTGTTGGATGATCCCTGGTGCACCTTTGGGGGCCGTCGGACAAAAGTGGCGAAGGAGCATGTAGGCATACATTGCACATGCAATCTAAAGAGCATGGACACTTGTCAGTTAATTTTGTAGAAATAACTATAGCAGCAGTATTTCTCATAGGCTTAAGATATGATCCCAAGTTATTGTATGTTATGACTTGAAGAGATTCTAGGTGCTCGCCCACGGCCATGTTTTTATGTGTAATGCTCCTTTGGAAATACCAACACTTGAGGGCGTGAACAGGATTTGCCAGACAGTCATTACCGTTTCAAAGTGACATTTCTTGCATACCTCGCGTCTTTTTATATCGAGTCATTTGTGCCATTCCTCTGCTCTAGGATATTTTCAACATCTCGTGGCTTGTATCACAGAAATGTAACATGTAGGTGTGACGTGGTCATTCACTTTCAGATTTCGTACCCGGAGATTCCTTCTATACAGAGACCGAGTCCCGTAACGTTTAATTGACCGTAAAGTGCAAATTATAATATTGGGACATTGTTATCGTTTTTTAAAGGTTTGCTAAAGTCCTATAGACATTTAAGGCCAGGGAAGCCATTTAAAGTTAATGTCTATACTTAACACCAGTTTCTATTCTCTTATTTCACTACAGCTACTACGTTTAAGTGTTGGCAGAGATACCAGCTAACAGAACCGGAAAGTGATTACAAAGACAGTTCATTCCGTTTAAGTGGGGGTTTATTTAAAAATAAATCGGCAATGAGCAACTTGAGATGATTGTCATGCAATACGTGTAGCTCCGATTCAGGCACTGGCTTCCGCGTGGATGCTGGAAAACACACGATAGGTGGGACTAGAGTTACCTGTCTAACATTGCAGAAATGTGGGTTTGGTTCATCATTTATTAAACCTTTGGCTAATGACGACAGTACAGAAATCCATGTGCTGTGGCCTTGTCTGCTAAAATCAACATGTGACCTTCTATTATCCAAGGTGTGGCACAACGGAGGTACAGCACAGTGATTTTTTCCCCTTATGATTCACCTTTGAAAAATTTCGTGACGGGTTATTTACAGTTTAATTACTTCGGGAAACATAATTCATGTAGTAATAAATGTGGGGGAAAACTGAAACATTTAGAGAAAATAAACCGGGAATGGCGGCATGGATGGTCTTCCCCTGTAAATAAAAGGTAACAAAAATGGCAACAAAAATGTGAACCCCCCCCCCCTCTTCTAAATGTTTATTACTCTTATATGGTCTGCTTATGTGGGCTTTGCTGTTGTACCTGCTGCAGTTGTGGTCATTGTTGGTGTTTGTGGCAACTGGTGTCGCAAATGTGGTTCCTGTTTTGGCTCTGTCTCTGTGTGTGTGTGTGTGTGTGTGCGTGGCTCTGTGTGTGTGTGTGTGTGCGTGGCTCTGTGTGTGTGCGTGCCTGGCTCTGTCTGTGTGTGTGCGTGCGTGGCTCTGTCTGTCTGTGTGTGTGCGTGCGTGGCTCTGTCTGTCTCTGTCTGTGTGTGTGCGTGCGTGGCTCGGTCTGTGTGTGTGCGTGCGTGGCTCTGTCTGTGTGTGTGCGTCGCTCTGTTTGTCTGTGTGTGCGTGGCTCTGTCTGTGTGCGCGTGGCTCTGTCTGTGTCTGTCTGTGTGTGTGCGTGCGTGGCTCTGTCTGTGTGTGCGTGGCTCTGTGTGTGTGCATGTGTGGCTCTGTCTGTGTGTGTGCGTGCGTGGCTCTGTGTGTGTGTGCGTGCGTGGCTCTGTCTGTCTGTGTGTGCGCGTGGCTCTGTCTGTGTGTGTGTGCGCGTGGCTCTGTCTGTGTGTGTGCGTGCGTGGCTCTGTTTGTCTGTTTGCGTGCGTGGCTCTGTTTGTCTATTTGCGTGCGTGGCTCTGTCTGTCTCTGTGTGTGTGCGTGGCTCTGTCTGTCTGTGTGTGTGTGGCTCTGTCTGTCTGTGTGTGCGTGCGTGGCTCTGTCTGTCTCTGTCTGTGTGTGTGCGTGCGTGACTCTGTCTGTGTGTGTGCGTGGCTCTGTCTGTCTGTGTGCGTGCGTGGCTCTGTCTGTCTATCTCTCTGTGTGTGTGCGTGCGTGGCTCTGTCTGTGTCTGTCTGTCTATGTGTGTGCGTGCGTGGCTCTGTCTGTCTTTGTCTGTCTGTGTGCGTGCTTGGCTCTGTCTGTCTGTGTGTGTGTGTGTGCACGCGGCTCTGTCTGTCTGTGTGTGCGCGCGGCTCTGTCTGTGTGTGTGCGCGCAGCTCTGTCTGTGTGTGTGTGTGTGCGCACGGCTCTGTGTGTGTGTGTGCGCGGCTCTGTCTGCGTGTGCGGCTCTGTGTCTGTGAATACTCTCTACTACTCTCTAGTGCTCACCTATTGCCATTGTAAATGACAATACCATTTATTTGTTTTTAAAAAAAAATGAAAAAAAATTTCATGAGCAATGCCAATAGCTCTAGCTTTAATAATGCCGAGACCATTGCATTGTAAATGCTTGTTATCAAAGGGTTTGTAAGTGTCCCGTCACCCAGAAATACTGCCTCTATTTTTGCAGCCCTATCAGCTGTGCTAAGCCAAAACCTTGAGGCATCACCAATGGTTGGTTTGTTGGGTCTGGTGGATGAGTTGGTATGCTCGGCGGGGGGACCAGACCCTAGTGGGGCTGGGTACATTGATCGCGAAGAGAGATGTGGCTAAACACCGAGGTCATCAGAAGCATCAATAATGGAGTAGAGGGCGGGCATAGACCGCTGTGCAAAATTGGAGGACCCAATTTATTTAGCCCATGTCTGCCTCACCCTTCTGTTCCATTGCCACAAATACACCATGATACTTCCTCGGAGGAGGAAGAGGTCGAAGAAGGTGAGTTGCCTGACAAACCTACTAGCGTGGATCCTTGGGATGATGATATCATACCCGTGCATTCTCCACCCATTCCTCAGCCTTCGGAGGACAACAGGGGTTTTCACAACTTGATGCAAAGCACAGCAACCAGATTTCAATTGCCGGTTACAGTAGAACACACAGATTTTTTTTACATGACTTTAAAGAAGAGTATAGGAAAGTCACACGAGCGATTCCTATCATTGATTATATCTGGAATTAAGGAATTAAGATTATGAAAACGCCTGCTTCCATTCTGGCTGTACTCCCTTGCATTGAGAAAAAGTACTGTGCTCCTCCTGATACTCCATCTTGTCTGATTGGTCATCCCCGACCAGATTCAGAAATATCGCAAGCCGCCCAACAAAGATCCAAAAATCCGGCTACGCAAATAACACTGCCTGATCAGGAAGGACGGAGGTTAGACCTTATAGGTAAAAAGTTTTCCTTGTATGGCAGCAGCCTCCATTAAAGCAGCGAATTCTTTGGCAATACTCGGCCGTTATGACAGCCAGATGTGGTCAGATTTGGCAGAATTTATGGACCTCATTCCTGAGGACCGTAAACAAGACGCAAGGAAGATACTTTTGGAGGGAGAGCGAGCCGTATCTGAGATCATAGATTGCGTTCTGGACATTGCAAACACCAACTTTCCACAACTTGCCGGTGCTGCAGTACTTAGACGCCAGGGATGGCTTAAAGCTACATCTTTTAGACCAGAAGTACAAACAAAGATTATAGACATGGCCTATGATGGAGAATCCTTATTCGGAAGGCACAATGATTCGGCCCTCCTTGCTACAAAGACTGATACCAATACTGCTAAATCGTGGCCGCTCTACAATACAGGCGCGGATCATTCCAAGGTGCAAGAGGATGTGGGTTTGCATCCAGAGGAAGATATCAAAATCAGCAAAATAGGCAGTATCAGACGCAGTATAGACAGCCTTATGGCCAATCATCTTGCGGACAATCCTCTTCAACTAGTTTCTCCTGTCAGGGCGATGAAAACGATCCAACAATCAGGGTGGCGATACCAACAGGAAGCAATGATTTACGCACACCAGTCATCCTTCCCTCCCTCCCTCCCTGTGGGCGCCAAATTTCAACTTTTGCTCACAAGTGGCAACAGATCACTTTGGATCGATGGGTTCTCAACCTAGTCAACAACGGCCACACCCTGGAATTAATCAAACGGCCACCTACTACCACTCACAGGGTCCCCCTCCCCCGCGTCTTCATTTACTGTTCAAAGAAGCCTTAAAAATGCTCCACAAGAATGCAATAGAGAAGGTTCTGTAGTAGGGGATCTCTGTGTATAGTCATAATCTAGTGAATAGTCCCGCCCATGTGCGTGGACCCCGGAGCAACCAAAAATAATCTCTTAAGGTGTCGAAAAATGCAGAACTGCACAGACACTTAAGAGAGAATTAAAGACAGATAATGCAGCCTATAAAACCAGGCTACACTGTCCAGTACTTCACCTAGAAATTCCACCAAAAATCCACAAACAGCAAAGTCTGTCCAGATTTCCCTTGCTTCAGCAGCAAAAACCCTCAGGAATGATAGAGAGGACGACATGGACAGACAAGCCCCATAGGCTGCCATTATGTGGCTCAAAACAGGATACTGTGCCTTTAAGAGAACTTTCCAGAACTTCACAGTCACCCAGAATGCACTGCAGGTCCCTTTTATTTCCAGTTCTTTTTTCCGGCTCCTGCAAGCAGGACCCTGGAGCATTGAGCTCGCCCTTTTCAAGGGTTTATTGGTGATTTTTCACTTTTGTTTCGAATTGAGTGCTTTCTAAAGTACTTTAGTGCTTTTCGTCTTGGTTTTTGCACCCTTTTGATGTCAAATATGCCTGCATTATTTGACAAATGTCCGGAGTGCTCCAGGAAGAAGGCCAAATCAGATCCCCATGAGGTGTGTATCCTCTGCCTTCCCTCTTTCCATGTCCCAGAGGAGTGTGTGATTTGTCAGGGCTTCTCTGGCAGGACCCTGAAGGACAGAAAGAAGATCAGGCTTCAGGGCCTTGCGGAAAGAAGGCTGAAGGCGCAAGGTGGGTCTGGAGGGGCTTCCTATGCCCATGCTGAGGCCTCTTGGGGGCTCCCCAGGGGCAGGAAGACCAGCAAGCGTCCCCATTCTCCGTCTGGATCGATTGCACCGACTAGGGCGTCGAGAGGGATGACTACAGTCTGTTCCCCGTCGTCTGGGGCAAAGCGACGTCGACGCTCGACGTCGAAGGAATTGAACAGACCGCCGTCGAAGTCTCCTGTGACTATTTCGTCGTCGTCCTCGTCGAAGTCATCGTTGAGTGATCGACGTCGAAAGGCCCGGCGTTGGCGCTCGCCGTGGAGGCGACACCGCCGTTCACCGCTGGCGAAAAGGAGAAGATCGTCGTCGAGGGGATCCTCGTCGTCGAGGAGTAGATCGCCGTCGAGGCGCAGATCGCCGTCGAGGTGCAGGAGGTCGCGGTCGAGGTGCAGGAGGTCGCCGTCGAGGCGCAAGAGGTCGTCGTCGAGGCATAGACACTCTCCGTCGAGGGGGAGACTGTCGACGCCAAGGAAAAGACGCTCGACGTACGGTCGCCGTTCTTCGACGCTGAAGAGACGTTGAAGGAGGCCTGATGCCATGGGAGGTTCGCCAATGTCCCAGGCTGGAAAGGAAGGCGGATCACCGGGCTCGGTGTACTCCGAGGTGTATACCCCGTCACAGAGACCGGTTACACCTCCGCCTCCATTGCCAAGGGGTCTCCCTCCGAGGGCCCCTACCCCTCATTTTTTACCACCACTTCCGCAGCCGGGACCTCGACCTCAGTTGCCAGAAAAGCCACCTCCGGTCCCTCCGAGGTCGGTCTCACTGCCCAGACATCCAACCCCTCGCAAGGGGACTCCTAAGCCGAAGGCCCCGGCCAAACCAAAGACGTCCGCTCCGGTGGAACCGGCGGATCGACCGAGGCCTATGAAGTCGCAATCGTGCTCCGGACGGAGAGGAAAATCGAGGAGTCGACGTAGATCCTACTCTAGATCAAGACGTCGCCATAGGAGGCGGGGATCCAGGTCCCGCACTGACTTCTCCAGGACAAGATCCTATTCACCGACCTTGTCGGACTCCCCAGGGACAAGGGTGTCTCCGGTGGACGACATCAGCACATTCCAGGAGGTTCTCCTGAGGGGTGTTACAAAATTGGGAATCACGGTGACGGCTCCAACACCCATGACGTCCGTGATCTTTGAAACGCTTCACAAGAAGCATTTGTCTCGCCCTCTTCTACCACTTGTGCCAGGTTTGGTAGAACCTGCGGAGGAGCTGTTCCTCAAGCCAGCGGTGTTGAAGGCCGCTCCCTCCCGACTTCTGAAGAAGTACAGGGCCCCGGATTCGGACCCGGCCTTTCTGCGGATAGATCCGGTACCCGACTCTGTTATAGTGCCGCCCGATAAGGAAAGCCGATGGATCGACTCGGCTGGAAGGAAGGCTTGTGGGACTGCATCCACGGCCATGAAGGCCTCCAGCGATGCGGCGTTGCTGGGGCGGTACGACCGTGCCCTGTGGGACTCCCTGCAACAGTTCACGGACCTTCTGCCACGAGACAAGAGGGAGGACTTCCAAGAGATCCTCAAAGAAGGGATGCTGGTGTCAAACCAGGTCATCAGCGCGGCTGCGGATATCTCTCTTTTGGCTGCCCATGGGTACTGTCATGGGATCAACCAGCGGTGCCATGCTTGGCTCAGGCTCACATCACTCAAGCCGGAGGCCCAGCAGCGGGTGGCCAATCTGCCCTTTTCCGGGGAAACCCTGTTCGGAAAGCATGCCGATGATGAGATGGCCCGCATGAAGGCAGAGGCAGAGACCCTGACTGCTGTGGGCTTGGAGAAGCCCAATGAAAAGAAGTCCTACCGCCCGTTCCAGAGACGGTTCGGTGCACAGGGAAGAGGACGAGGGCAGTCTTCGGGACAGCAGCAGCAACAACAGCAGCAGTTCCGGAGACCCTTCCAAAAGCGTCAGAAGGGTAGAGGGGGACAGCAGTCCTCTACAGCGAACAAGGGCCCGGCCGGGTCGCGACCCTGAGCTGTTACTTCCCCTTCATCCGTTACCCGCTCCGGTGGGGGGAAGCGTTCAATTTTTTTCTGGCAGAGTGGAGAAAAATTACTCAGGACAAGTGGGTGCTGAATATTGTTTGCAATGGATGCAGTCTTCGATTCACCAGCTCGCCTCCATCGATTTCTCCGGTCAGCTCGCAGTATCAACTGCGCGAGCTCCAGACGGAGGCCGATATCCTGTTCAGGAAAAGGGCGATAGAAGACGTACCTCTGGGTCAAAGAGGAAGAGGTCTGTACTCCCGGTTCTTCCTGGTTCGCAAGAAGGACAAGAACGAGTTCAGGCCCATTCTGGACTTGCGACAGGCAAACAAGTGGATTCGCAGGGAAAAGTTTTGCATGCTGTCGTTGCATCAGATTTATCCTCAGCTGCAACAGGGAGACTGGCTATGTGCAATAGACCTACAGGATGCGTACTTCCATGTGCCCATTGCACACAAACACAGGAGGTTCCTGCGATTTCATGTCAGCACCAATCATTATCAATACACAGTACTGCCATTTGGGCTGCAGTCTGTGCCCAGAACATTCTCGAAGTGCATGGCAGTGGTAGCAGCACACCTGAGGAAGAACAAGGTGTTTGTCTACCCGTACCTGGACGATTAGTTGATCAAGGCCTCCTCCTTCTTGGAAGCTCAGGCACACTTCCAGAAGACGTGCGTTCTCTTGAACAAGCTGGAGTTGCACATCAACATGTCCAAGTCTTTCCCGACTCCGGTCCAGTGCATTCAGTACTTGTGAGCCACCATCAGTACGCTGTCAGCAAGCGTGTCTCCTTCGGAGGAGCGAAGATTATCACTCCTTCGGAAGGCTCAGGCTCATATGACCACTCCATCTTCAACAGTGAGGACGGTGTCTTCTCTACTGGGATCGATGGCCTCTTGTATCTTCCTAACGCCACATGCACGACTGCACATGAGACCGTTGCAGGAGTGATTGGAGGATCAGTGGGATCAGAGGAAAGGGTCTTGGGACGACAAGATACAACTGTCTCTGCATGCTCTTCAGTCTCTGAAGTGGTGGTGTTCAGCGGAGAACCTCCTCAGAGGGGTTCCCTTCCACAAAGACATTCCCACTCAGACTATCGTGACGGATGCTTCTCTCCAGGGCTGGGGAGAGCACTCCGGAGACTTACAGATTCAAGGAACGTGGTCACCGATGGAGTCCACGTATCACATCAACTTCCTGGAACTCAGAGCTGTTCACTTGGCCCTGAAGGCCTTTCATCCGTCCTTTCAGGCCAACTCTCTGCTTGTACAGACGGACAATACGACCACGATGTATTACCTCAACAAGCAGGGGGGCTCGAGATCACACACTCTGTCGCAGGAGGCGCAGGCGATCTGGCACTGGCTTCTGGCCAGGGGACTGACAATAACGGCTACCCCTCTGCCAGGTGTGCAGAATGTTCAGGCGGACGCACTGAGCAGACTGATTCAGGAAAGCCACGAATGGGTCATAAACGACGAAGTACTAGGAGAAGTCTTCACAAGGTGGGGGGCTCCAGACGTAGATCTGTTCGCCACCGCCGAAAACAGCAAATGCCGAGACTTCGCCTCCAGGTACTACCAGCAGGGGACGCTGGTCCCAAGAATACCGTCAATAGCATATCAACAGATTGGAGCTTTGCGCCATCTTCCTCTCTCGGCAGGCATTTCTCCCGAGGATTGCAGGCTCCTTATTGTTGGTCCGTACTGACAATACGACCAGCATGTATTACATCAACAAACAGGGGGGAACAAAGTCACCATCTCTTTCGCAGGAGGCTCAGGAACTGTGGGAGTGGGTCGCAGTCCACAAGATAATCTTGAGAGCAGAACACGTCAAGGGGCTTCAAAACACTTTGGCCGATACCCTGATCAGGTTTCTCTCGGGCTATCATGAATGGGAATTGGAGCAGAAGCAGGTGAACAGAATCTTCCAAGTTTGGGGCAAACCAGCACTGGATTTATTTGCAACGAGAGAGAACAGGAAATGGCAGTATTACGCCAGCAGATTCCCTCAACAGGGATCAAGGGGGAATGCCCTGTCCATGCGATGGTCAGGGATTTGTATTTACGCTTTCCCCCCTATGCCTTTGATCCCGAAAGTGCCCCTCAAAATGAAAATGGATGGCTGCCGTCTCATCCTGATTGCACCCCTTTGGTCAAGGCAATATTGTTTCCAGGAGCTGCTTCTACTATCTCAGGACCAACCTATCTGCCTGGTGCCAACACTCACAATGTTGTCAAGGGAGAGGGCTCAAATACTTCCTCCAGATCCACAGTCGCTGCGCTTGCATGCATGGCTCCTGATTTCTTAGAATTCAAAGATCTGAACATCTCTCAGGAATGTCGTGAGATTTTGGTTAAGTCCCGTGCTCAGAGTACAGTCAAGACTTATCGCTTAAAGTGGAAGCGATTTTTTTTTTTATTATTGGTGTGAGATGAATGATGTTCACCCTACCCAAGTTCCTGCGGAACAAATTCTTCCTTACTTATTGTCCCTGGCAAAAACTGGGCTTGTTTTTTCATCGATTAAGGTTCATCTTGCTGCGCTCTCCAGATTCAGGAAGAGTTCCAATCAACCTTCTCTCTGTTGCTCTTCGCTTGTCAAACAATTTATGAAAGGACTCTTTCGAGTTTTCCCTCCAATACGTGCACCACCTCCAGAGTGGGAGCTAAATACTGTGTTTGCTCAATTAATGGGAAGACCATTTGAACCTATCCCAAGGCTGATCTCAAGTTTCTCACACGGACGGTTGCTATTTTGCTGGCCCTTATATCGGCACAAGGGTTAGTGAAATCCAAGCTTTCACTATCTCAGAACCCTTCCTACATTTCTCTAAGGATTATGTAACTCTTCGAACAAATCCCAAATTCATCCCTAAAGAACCATCTCAATTTCACTTAAATGAACCGTTAAAGCTAAAAGTTTTCTTCCCGGTTCCATCAACGCCAGCGGAGAGGGCATTACACTGGCTTGACTTTAAACGTTGTTTAAAGTTCTATTTACAGAAGACTAAGGACATCAGGCGATCCAATCAATTGTTTGTGACCTATGGGCAGGTCACAAACAAAGGCAACAAAAGCCAGAAGGCTGGCATCTACGATAAATTTCGGTCATGACAAAGCCAACAAACCTTTGCAAAGAAAGGTCAAAGCGCATTCTACCAGGACTATAGCAACTTCTACTGCACTGTTTGCTGGAGTAACATTGGAAAATATCTGTTGTGCTCCGACATGGAAGAAAGTCCACACGTTCACGAAACACTACTGTCTGCAATTTGCACAGCAGGACGATGCAGCTGTAGGACAAGCGGTTCTTCAACATCTTTTTCACTAAGGTCAGATTCAGGTATTTTCCCTTGATATACTGTAATGTTTCATGTGACATATATTATATGTTTATTCCTTTGAATATATGCATTTTTCCTTGTGTTTAAAACCTTGCCTTCCTTGGGTAATGTTTCTTAATATGCATTCTATTTATTTGAAGGCGTATTTAACTTTTTAATGTTCCAACATTTATTGATGTGTTTTGGGAGTTTATAACTCCTGTCTCCCACCATCCGCAACCAACACTGTTTTTAGCTTACTGCTTGCTATTCTGATTCAGGCATGTGAATCTATGAAAGATACCCCAATACTGGATAAGAAAACTGTAGGAGAGTAGGGTCTGCAATCCTATGGTCACCCCAGATTTTTGCTTCTTGCTTCACTGGTTTACGACTTTCCCTGGCTGTGGGCCTGCTAATCAGACCCACAGCCTAGCTGTTCTCTCTCTAAATTGACACACATGTACTTTAGGTGCATTTACCAATTGGTATTGGGTCACTCTTATAAGTCCTTGTACAGTGTACCATAGGTACCCAGGGCATAAGTGCACCCAAGGCCTACCAGGGACTACAGCATGTATTATGCCACCCCTGACTGGCCATCTAAACAGACACAACTGGGTGGTAACACAGCTTGGGCAAGGTGATGTAATCACCCTTTGCTGTAGATATAGTATACCTACATCTAACCCAAGATGGACACATGTATTCCTATAAGTCACTCCTATGGCAGGCCTTATCAATCCTGAAGGCAGAGTGCTTGGAAATATGTGAGATGCTGCTCTAGCATGAGCTGAGCCTGTCTGCAGCTTTCGGAACCATGTCCTTTAGCTGTTTCCATGATAGTGCCATACCATATACTCTTAAGTGCATTATAATCCTCACGGTTATTGCTAACTTTGGTTTGGCATTATCAAAACATGTCGAGTAAGGTGTCATACGATTTTGAATACTACCCCCTCGCCAGTTCTGGCGACGGGGGTAGCATTCCACCCTTTTAGAGGGACACGACATGTACAGAACTAGAACCCCGGTTAAAGTTAACCAGAGCCTCAGCATCACAAAATGGATGCTGTGCTAGCACACCCCCAGACAGGACTTTGTGTATCCAGATAGGCAGGGCTGAAATGAATGAGACATGCCTGGGGCACACAAGGTGTCCCTGTGCATACCCCAGTTCAAACCAGTTGCTGGGGCACTCCAGCCCCAGCTCTGGCGTGAAACCTGACAAAGGATAGGGGGTGTAACCACCCCCCTTCGTGGTCCCACCCATGGGAGGGACCTAGTTGCTAGTACAGCCCCCTTCAGCAGGATAAAGGTAGGAGCTGGTCCCATTCCAAATTAGATTATCCTGAACAACTCTACAAAGAAGAAACTCTGGACTTCGACGTTCTGCTCCACAGAAGGCTGAAGAAATCTCCCTTGTGGCCAAGTCGTGACCACCCTGCAACCGCAGGCACCATCAAGCGTCCTAGCGGTTCACTTAGTCGTCCTTCCTGGCGGAACCAGACTTCAGAGCCCGACGAGACCCGGACTTCCAGACCTCTCCGACCTCAACTCACATCTGCAGCACAGCTGAGATCCGTGGGTGCGACGAGACACCAGCCACCTTGAAGAAACTGCACTTCGCTTCCAGCACGACCTCTGAGGCACCCTCGAGTGAGTGCTTTGGGGATTGAGAAGCCCCAGCCCCGAGCAGCTCCTGCACCGAAGACCAGCCCTCCAGCATCCACATGATCTGCGTGGGGCTCTTCTGCTTGTTTGCTACTTGACGCGTTGTCTGGCCACTTGCCAGCTGGCTAGTGGCCTCTTAGACGACGAAATCTTGAAACTACGCCGCTGGTTTGGTTGCTCCAGACTGGCCCTTGCTTCCCTGCAAAGGAGAAGTACCCCGGACCCTCCTGGTCCGCACCAGACGCCATCTTTACTTGCCACGTGGGTTGCATTTGCCAAGGCCTGTTGACTCAGATCCTGGAACCGACCCCGCCGACAGCGAGAGCCTGCGTGGGAAAGCTCGTGCCTCCATCCTGGACGTCGACGACGCCTCCTGGTTCACGTGGCTGCAGAGTCAAGCATCACCTCTTCACCTGATCGCGACAACATCATTTGGTTCCTTTCTGGTTCCACTCCGGTCACTGACTAGTGGCTTTGAACACTGTCCCCTCTGCTTTCAGGTCTCCATCTTCTTCGATCCGCCCTTGGATCACTCCGGACATCTTCCTCCTGGTCGCCTGCAGCATCTTTTCTCCAAGGCTCCATTGACTTCAACGAGGAAACCCGACACACTTTCACACCTATGCACCCGCAGCACATGGGTACGGTAAGGAGAGCATATCGGTGCTCATAGGTAGATTGACTCTCCTAGTGTCCAGGTATCCTATAGTTTTAGTCTCAACCAGTCGGAACTGTCCTTACTTACCCATTTTGTAAATTGTTCGTGCCCATTGACTTTGCATTGAAACCCGCTTGTCTGTTCTAGCACTGCACACGCGTCCCGTGGGCCTCCTGCTCCTTACCTAAGGTTAGGGTGGTGTAGCCCCAGCGATTCTACAGCCTCTGGGCATACTCAATTCTTCTATCGTTCTATTTAACCCATTTACTTAGTATATGGTATGTCGTGCCCCTAGGGCACCATTGTAATTGTGCGACTTACGGTATTTTTCTGAAAAGTATTGTTATGTGCTTAGCCTTCTGATCTCATAAAGAGTTCAGAGGTGTTTGTTAGTAATAAATATATTGTTTATTTTCATAACAACCTGTGTGGTGTCCTTTCATCTGGTATTCAAAGGGTTATATGTGGTAAAACAGCTGGCTTCACATGCCAAAAGAGTTTAGCCTAAGACTGCTCTGTCCATGCTACCATTAGGATAGCTGGTCTATAAGGTTGACTTACAACCAATCACCATAAGGGTTGTTTGGACTGATACAAGGTGATCACTAGAACTAGTGAGCATCATATATCAGGCCAACTTCTCACAAAAACAAATTATTTACCTGTAACTACAGTTATCCAGTATTGGTATCTTTCATAGATTCACATGCACCCACCCTCCTCCCCGGCGAGACAGTTCTTTTGGTTGGGATTCCTGTTTCCCACTTGTGCTAAGAAGATCTGAGGGGAACTGCCTCTGCTGGTAAGGTTCTAGATAGTGCTGGTAGCTGATTGGTTGGAACTATTTATCTGATAAAGACCACTAGCCGCAGATTCCTTAACATAGAATTATCCCCAGGTATGAGACTGAATCCGGAAGTTTTTTTGCCCAACATCCCTGCATCTTCTGGGAGTTCTCCACCAGGGCTCTGGTGAGAGGGAGCTGCTGCTCCCCTTTGAGGGTTCTCTCCATTCTTCTCTGACTGGGATTTTGGGGCGCCCCGCCTCGGGGGATCCGGTGCCCCAGCACCTTCCGGCACAGCATGACTGGGTATGTCTTTCCCTCCACCCCTCTGCCTCGAGTTCCCTTTTGCAGACTGCCTTTCCATCCATGCCACCGCTGTTGTCGCCACCATCACAGGAGGCTCGCTAGCTGGACTCTTGGGGGCACAATATGTTTGCTTCGACCAGTGCGTCCCTGCGGGCCCTTAACACTTTGTGTGTTTTCTAGGGCCACTTCTTGCTTGTGGAAATCGGGGGAGTCCCTTGGATCTGCCGCTTCTCCTGAGGATGCTGGATGCTGAAATAAGTAAAAGATTCTAAAAAACACAAACAATGTTTTGTTGAATATAAAAAAATATGTATGGCTTTGTTGTGAATATTGGTTCTTCCAACTAGAAAATAATTCATATGTTGTTTCGCATTGTCTGTTGTATGAACATTTTTGTGTAGTATGAAAGTGGTGTGACTGAATGTGGGATGAGATATTTTGAAATGTATATAGAATACTGTTTGTAAATATAAAGATCACTAAAAATTGTTTTTCTTGTATGTTGTACATAAGGTCTTAAAAATATAAATTTCGTAAAAAATCTAATTGTTTCAAAAAAAGCTGAATATAGAATATTTGATTAAAGCAAAAATAAAAATACGATACTTTTCGATCCAAAAACACTGGTTTGATTTCAGATGTTTTGAAAAAACTAGGGCAATTAACTAGGTAGCAGCACGTGCACTTCTCTTTTGTTTATTATTAGCTTGTGGCAAGCTGTGCTGTTGGGAGCCCAGACCCAGTGGTGGTTTTGGAGTTGATTTGCGGCACCATGCGTTGGATGGATGGTAGCTGGCGGCGTTTATTCTTCACTCCGCACATCTGAGTGCTTGGTCGTGCCATGGCTTCATCGGTTACCCTTCGCCGCCATGCTTCGCTTCGGGACAGTGTGTTCCCGGAAAATGTGTGGGAACGGCTGGTAGATCTTCCCTTTGATGGCACTCTTATGTTTCATGCCCCGGCAGACTCGGCCATCCAGAGGTTCTTGGCGGGGCTTCGGCCTCCTCCTCCTCCCCCTCAGTGACCTGTGAGTTGATCTGGTCTTTGGGTGCTGTTCTTTTGTTAGAGTGGGTCGGCCCAGTTGTGTGATCTGTGTGCTTCATGTGCATTTGAGTCCTCTTGTTGGGACTGTGGTTCTGTTGGCTGCTGGCCGGCCCTTCTTCACTGTGTGTTTTTGTTTTGGGTTATCTACACCAGGTTGGCCCTGAGATTAGGCCTTCTGGTTTTCTCTTTGGCTGCTGACAAGCCTTCTGCAGGGGTTTTTACCCGCGCCTTTTTCTGTTGTCCTCTGCTGCTGAAGGTTCTTCCTAAGAGGGTTCCCATGTCTTGGGACTTAACATACCCTATGTGGGGTAGTGGTAGCTGTTATATAGCTTGTTCTATGCTGGGGAGTTGTGGTCGCCTTCGGGCCTCTGCTCTCCATGGCGTTTCCGTACGTTGCTGGTGCAATTTCCCTATTGCTGGATTGGAATGCCTTGGTGGCGCCCCGGGGTGTCATTCACCAGGGTCGCTGCGCTGTTCGCCTGGTCTGCCTGCTGTCTGCGTCCTGGCGTCGTGGCTCTGGTTCTACTTCTTTTTGGGTCATGTGTGCGGGCCCCTCTCTAAGGTGTATCGCCACCCTGCTTCACCTTCATGTTCTCTGTCCGGGGGGCTGAGATGGATTTTGTGTTCCTCCCTCTTTCAGGCGCAGCCTGCCTGGTTTTCCTGGGTGCCCCGGGCTACTCTTTCTTCCTCTGACTGCTTGTTGCTGTCGGCGCCGTTATGTCTGGTCTCTTGACTTCTGGCTATGGTGGGCTCAGCTGCCCTCTTCGCGGGGTGTGTTCCCGGTGGTGGGGGGGGAGGGGGGCCTTGTTGATCTTCTTCCTCTTCATTACCTTGGCCTTGCATGAAGGTTCTGCTCTCTACGTACAGGCAGGGTGGCTGCTCAGGGCTGTGTCTATTCTTTCTTCTTTCCCTGCCTTTGGGTGCTGCAGTGTTGACACTGCTTCTTATGGTGCTGTTTGTCACCTTCCGGGCGACATCATGCGACTCCGCCCAGGCGCTGTACGTGACGTCAGCGAGGTCACATAAACCCCACCCTGGCGCGCCTATATCAGTTTTTTCCTTTTCCACGTGCAACGCGGATCCGGTACTGTGTGGGGCCCTTTTTAGGTCTCGCTGGAGTAGCATCCGAAGGATGCGTCCAGCTACAGACGTATAGCCGTCCGTCTCGGGGGAATTAGGGCCAGGAGGGTGGCACGCGCTTCTGCCGCTGGATTTGCCTGCGTGAACGCGCACGTCGGCTCCGTCCACATTCTCAGCAACATGCGTGCGCATACACACACAGACAGACACTCGCTCGCTCACACACACCCCCTCCCCCCCACAGTCATCGGCCTCTTTTAAACACACACACACGCATACACACAGACTCCAAGACACATACACACACGCACGCTCACACACATACAGAGCCCCCCGCCGCCGCACGCGCACACACACATGCCCCCCGCCCTCGCAGCTCAGCAAAGGCCCTCACTCACTGGTACTCGTCTCCAGCTCTCCATGCGAGGGCTCGTTGCAGGCGGCGGCGGTCTCTTCCTTTGGTGCGGGGCTCTCTCACCTCACGGGAGCCCCGCTAGCGCCAGCCGCCCTTCTCCTCCTGCCCACACGTCCCAGTGCTGGGTAGGCTCCCGCCTGGGCTTCCGGTGTGTCTTGACGTCCCGCCCCGGCCTGCCTGACTTCCGCCTGGGATTGTGCACGCCACGCATGAGTCCATGACTTCCTGCTGTGGTCTCTTTGGTATTATCAAGGGAAAAGGTATTTTAATAATAAAACGTTACAAATGTTAAATTATTTGGTGCGGTATGAGGAGAGCTACACAATCCCTGTTCACGTTTTTCACTTCAAAGCACGCCCCATTGCACACCCAGGTGCGCCTCCGTCCCAACCCCCAATCAGTCTCCTCCATCCTAACCACGAACCTCCAGGGGCCAAAGCAGCAGAAATACAGAGCTCCCCCTATCTCAGCAATAAACTCCTCCCTGCCTCCTCCCCAGGCTGCCTAAGCACGGTGTCCCCCCCCTTGCACCCTTCCACATGAGCCCCAGAACGATAAACCATGCCTAGACCCAAACCCAACCCCACCCTCTCCAAAGACGACAGCTCCGAACCTAAGGCTCACACCCCCCTCCAAACCCAACCATCCCCCCACTGTCCTGTTACGCCACACTCTATGCTCCCGAGCCCCATCTCAGCAGCTGCAACACCGTCCTCCTGTCCGTCTGTACTTTTTTCAAGCCCACAAAAAGATGTTAATATTTCACTTCTGTTCTTAGATTTTCGTCTCAATAAAATACACTGAACATAATCTTCGCAAAAGTTAATTACAAAAATGTACGCTAGTGCCATTATAAATTACAATAACTTTTTTCTTAGTATTAATTATAAAAAAAATTAAAAGCCATTGTTATGTGTATTAACAAAACATCTAAGTCATGTAAATACAACACATATTGCATTACAAATGCTATAGGTGTCACATTTGCGAAAGTTATAACTATTGGCATTGTAAATGACAAAGCTATTAATTTCGCTATTTTCAAAACCAACACATAAATAAAAAATGTGTCATTTACAATACCAATAGCTCAAACTTTCCTAATGCGAGACCTATTGCATTGCAAATGCTTGTTTCTTCACCAATTGTATTCTGTCTGGTGGAACAGTGTGTGAATGCCTTCGGGCTTTAAAACTTGCACGTCGTGTGGGCGTCTTATGTCAGCGACGGACCCTCCTCTCATTTGTATGTGGTGTTTGGGGGAGGATCATGGCACCACTGATTGTGAGGCGTGTCAACAGTTGAAGCTGAAGTCGCGGCGGGAGCGCCGAATGAAACTTCTATCGGCGCGTCTCTCCAGGTCGACTGCTTACTGCTTGCTGCATATTGGTGTCCTCTTCCCCGGAGACTGGCCGCTGCGTGGTGTCTTTTTCACCGGCGTCGTCTAAGGGTGGCTCCCCGCCCTTTCTGAGGCCAAGGTACTTGTCGGAGGAGCAGCAAGTACCCCATTCTTCAGTACCTTCTGGCTTTCTGGGACGGACAACTTAGTCTACAGCCGTCACCCACGGAGGAACTGGTTTCTTCTTCGCAGGGCCCTACAGAGGCGGGTGCGGCCTTCGCTTGCGCGGTTTCCATGGATGTGGGCATTCTGCGCATGGGAGACCCGATTGCTAATTTTCCGGCGGACCATCTCTTGGAGGTTCTCCACCAGGGCTCTGGTGGGAGGGAGATCTTACTCCCCTTTGAGGGTTGGCTCCTTTCTTCCCTGACGGGATTTTGGAGGCGTCCTGCCTCAGGGGATCCGGTGCCTCAACACCTTCTGCACCAACACCTTCTAGCTCCATGTGACCCGGCGTGCCTCTCCCTCCACCCCTCTACTGCCAGTCCACTTTTGAGAACCGCTTTCCCCTCCCTACCGCCACTGTTGACTCCGCCGTCCTGGGAGGCCCAGTGGCTGGACTCTTGGGGGCGCAACATTTTCGCCTCAACCAGTGCTGCCCTGTGGGCCCTTAACACCTCGTGTGAATTGGCGAGGCCTCCTCTTGTTTATGGGACTCAGCTGAGTCCCTGGGATCCGCGGCTTCCCAGGAGACTGTTCAGGTGGACTTACGGCATCATGCTTTGGATGGCCGGGAGCTAGCGGCGTTTATTCTCCGCTCCGCTCTGAACATCTCGGAGGTGTTGGGCCGGGCTATGGCTTCCTCAGTCGCCCTCTGTCGCCATGCTTGGCTTCGGGACGGCGTGTTAGCTGAGAATATTCGGGAGCGGCTCTTTGACCTTCCGTTTGATGGCAGCCTGTTGTTCCATGCCCCGGCTGATACGGCCATCCAGAGGTTACTGGCGGGGCTCCGGACTCCTCCCTCTCCTCCTCCTCCGCCTTATTCTCCTCCTCCTCCCCCTCCTCAGTGACTGCTGAACTGAGCTGGGTTTGGGCCTTTTGAATGCCCTTGTTATAGGGGGTATTTGCTGCCCATTGAGTCCTCCTTGCTCTACCGCCTCTGAGTTGGTGCCCTCTAGTCATGCCTTCCCTTGTTCTTGGGGGGTGGATGCCCTCTAGACTGGGGTGGCTGGAGGGTGGTTGTTCTTGCCTGTTGGGTCTGTCTCCCCTTCCTTGTTTCGGGGTGTGGTTGTAGGCCTGCTGAATGTGTCCCGACTTATGCAGGTTCCCTTTCTCTGGGGTTGAGGTTGGGGGATTGCTGTCTGTGTATTGGCAGGGTGGCTGCTCATGGCTCTGCTCTTTTTCTCTCTCACTGCCCTTGGACACTGCGGTGTTGCACTGCTCTGATGGGGTTTCTTTTTTTGTTTACTGTTTCACACACTGTTCCCACGCTCCCACAGTTTTTGTTTGGTGGCTCCGCGTTGTGGTGCAGAAAAGTTCTCAGAAGAAAACTGATGTAAGCGCGCCGGGGTGGGGTTTATGTGACTTCGCTGACGTCACATACGCGGACGACGCCTGGGCGGAGTCGCGTGATGTCGCCCCGCCCCTGGTGCGCAGGGATGCTGTGGCAAAAAGTTTCCGGTTCCAGTCTTACGCCTGGGGATAATTCTGCGTGAAGTAATCTGCGGCTAGAATCGTCTCTACCAGATACATCGTAACCGAAGGGAAGTAACTTGTACTTTAGTTCTTTTCATATAATGATGTAGATAGGCTACTAAGTTTTAGGCCTTTTGGCCTGCTTTTAGCCTACTGCTATTATTTACTTAGGTACTGCTTTTGTAATTTACAGTGGGACTCCCGCCTCGGCGACGGGGAATGATTCAGGCATGTGAATCTAGGAACGATACCAATACTGGATAACTGTAGTTACAGGTAAGTAACTTGTTTTCTTCTTAACCCTATAGTGAAAAACAACAGAACGTGGGACTGGGTCTTTCTTTGTAGCCTGATAACATTATGTTGGGATCTGTACTTCGACACTCCCACGGACAAAAGTGGTAAATCTGACCATAATCACTTGATGCTGTAAGTATTAACATCACGTGGGTTATGGACCTGTGGTGACATGGATAACTTTATCCTTGTCAATCAGATAACTGATGAATGTGCACAGCTATGCAGGAAAAGCATCTACATATTTAATTGCACCAACTTTGTGCTGCTCTTATGGAATCACACTAAAGTAACTTTGATTTTGTGTTCCTTAGTGGATACGTTTTCAGGGCTCTTACTGTTCAAATTAATGTTTTTTAAGTTTCTAATTGCTATGTCTATCTAAGAGGATTGTTTACCATTCTACCTGCGCTAAGGCAGCAGTATTCTGAGATGTAGGATAGTTAATATGGGCCATTCACCATCTCTTGTTGAATGCTAATTAGAGGCTATGATTTTCATTTCCTACCTGCATTCTCAGATAAGTGATATGTTGCATCACATTGGTACAATAGATCCAGATGTAAAAGGTACTTGTGTGCATCTTTGGTATGTCTCTATGCTTCCATTACCAACATCCAAATATATCCTCACAGTTCAGTGACATTCCCACTGATATTTTGAAAGGCATTGTAATTAATGGTAGTAGAGGTAATATTATATAGCGTTAGCTGCCACAGTTTTGCAATTTCATATTGCTATTATTAATAGATGGTTTTATTACCCAACTCAGTTATTCTTATTTTATCGTCCTTATAAGGGTGAAGGGCTGAGAGAGATACTTCCCAAGATGAAGGGCCCCTGACATTCAAATTACAAATACACAAATCAGCAGCAAATGATTGACTGAGTGAGATATCGTACTGAACTTAACCTGGATTTATGTGTAAGGAGGTCACGTGACCTAGGTGGTTGCTTCTTTCTTTTTTGTTCATTCATTTGAGTTAGCGTAATATTGTTCAGTTAATCCTACTGACAGTGCCCATTGAAAGGAAGTTATGAATATATATTAAATGTTTGCTGAATACTTGATATTTTCTTTAGTGTTGTCCTTTTTTTTTTTGCTTTAAAATATTATAATTGAAATGCCTGTCTTCATTTTGTCACTAGAGATGCAGTTTGGATGGTGGAGAATTAGTGACCCAGAGGAACTAAAGGCTTTACTTAAAGTTCTACATCACCGCGGTATCAGGGAAAAGTCGTTGCAGAAGCAGATACAGAAACATCTGGAATATATTACACATGCCTGCTTTAGGAATAGAGATGGTATGTTATGTTACTTTGCCATGTGTGTTTCTGTGTACACATCGCCTTTTCTGTCAGTCTGTAATGTACAGTATTTTCTGTCTTCAGAATACCCTAGTTTGACACGAAATGATTGAATAAACATTGCCTTGGAGCAGAGGTTACCATAAACATTTTCTAGGTAGAGAAGGCCAATGTATATGTTGTGGTTTGTGATCAAGGGTTGCATTGACCGCTGACTACAGCTCCCAAAAAATGAATTGTTAAGAACAGTGGGGTTCAAAACAAATATTTTGTTCATTATGGGGAGGTATATGATCTTAACCAAGGAATTTAGTTTGAGACAACCATTGCCAGGCGGTGCAGTGTAAAAAACCCATCAACCAAGTAACTTAGGTAAAATATGAGAATGTATGAACATTTCTTTATAAAGGGAGTTAAAGTTCTTCTCTAAATTTTTTTCTGTAAAAATCCAGTGCCAGTTTTAAAGCACTTACTGTAAACACATGCCACTTCTTAAAGGATAAAAAAAATATCTAACGGGGATGACAGTCTCCCACAGAACATATTTGGAGCACATTTGTACAGCTCTGTCTTTTAAACATACTGGTCCAGGAACATCAGTCAAAATGTGATAAGATGTATAGATAACTTTTCTGAAGTTATTTAGGATATCAATTTTCCCAGCCACTTATCTTCATACTGTGCCACCTTGAGGACCTGACACAACTTTCCTTCGGGTGAAAGCTTTAAGCAAGTGTCACCCATACTTGGAGGTAGATCCAGCTCTCTTGGTTTGGTAAGGTCGGGGGCAAGCGGGCATGTTTTACACACTGGCACAATGTGAAGACTGGCAATATGCAAGTATCTCCAATGTAATGGACAACTACTTAAGTATGAAATTTAAAAATTGGTTAACCCAACGTAATACTAAACCTCACACCACAAGAATCTGAGAGGCAATGTAAGAATTTAAACAGGGTAAATGGCATGAATGCCTAGCAATGACGATCTAGAGCCGAAGGAGATCTTGGGTTTTCTTTATCCTTTATTTCAATAGTCTTAGATTCCAAGAAACAAGTGTAGTTGAATAGATACAGCCAACGCGTTTCACCCATTGCGGGCTTCTTCAGGGCACCCAAGCCTGTGGAATACTTCCAAAACGTAGATAGGTCCTATTTTTGTAGAAAATACAGAAGCAAGAAGTAGGGCTTGCTGTATATTAGACGAAGAAGATTGTCCTTATTAAGAACCAATCCAGTTCTTGACATATTAAAACGAATAAAGGTAATTGAAGGAAGTTTTGGGAGAATAATAATTTTTATCAAATTCACCCGGCCGTATATGTTTAATGGAAGATTTGCCCATTTTTACAATAGCCCTACCATCTCCTGACTGTTTTTTTTCCAATTAACTTGTGTAATATCTTCGAGACTCTGTGTAATTTAAAATCCCTAAATATTGTATTTGAGCCTTTACCCCATGGCTCCATATGTCCTGATTCCACTCCATTATCTCGGTTTTGTCTATATTTACTTTATATCCGGATACCTGACCAAACATCTCTGCCTTCCTCATTAAGTTCGGAATTGCATCCTGCGGATTTAGTGTATACAACAATAAATCATCTGCATACAGAGCTAATTTAACCTCAAAATGATTTAATCTGAAAGGAAGGATGGTGGTATCTGCTCTAATCAAATTTGCCAAAGGCTCTATATAAAAGGTAAAAAGAAGCAGGGAAAGAGGGCAACCCTGTCTTGTCCCCCTAAAAATTTCAAACCAGTCAGAGAGCTCACCATTCACTAAAACCCTAGCTTTTGGGCAATAATACAAATTTTGCACTGCCGTGATTATATTCTGTGGAAATCCAAAACTACGTAAAGCCTCCCATAAATATGCCCAGTGCACCTGATCAAACGCTTTTGCTGCGTCGACTGATACTATGGTAAGAGGTAGTTTCCGGTTCTCCGCTATGTCTACTACTCCTATCAACTGAAAAGTTAAATCTTTAAGTTGTTTCCAGGGATGAAACCTATTTGATTAGGATGGAAAACAGGTTTTGTTACTTTAGCGACCTGTGCTGCTATGACACCAGAAAATATTTTGTAATCCAAATTCAATAGGGAAATCTGTCTGTACGAATAAACTCTCCTTAGGTCTTTATTTGGTTTTAAAATCAAAGTCACTATAGCCTCTGAATAAGACCCAGGAGAATGTTCTCCTCTAATATAGATTGCATTAAACAAAACTTTTAAAAATAGAATTACTATATCGATCATACATAGAAAAACCTCCACTGGGAGGCCATCTGGCCCTGCAGCTTTCCCCTTTGCCATTCTCTTGCACTGAGCTCTAATGTCTCCCTCTGTAATCTCTCCTTCTAAGGCTTTCTGTTGTTCGTTGGTTAGCTGGGGGAGAATCGTTAATCTTAACCATTCAGTAATAGCCTCTCGGTTTGGTTAGATATCCTTCTTATATAAACCTCTCATAAAACCACAGGCCTCTCCACAGATATGGACATTGTTATGCAGTAATTCTCCTGAGTTTCTACTAGTTAGCTCTCAAATCGTATTTCTAGCCCTATCCCCTTTAGCCTTCCAGGCTAGTAGAGAACTACACTTTTCTCCGTGCCGGAGCTTACTGGCTTTCCATTTATATCCAGTGCTTTCTTATCTATCTTCCCTTGGAATGCTGCCTGTGGCCCCTCCAGCTCTTTACTCGGGGCTTGAACTTGATCTATATCCTCCATTGAGGCCCTCTGTAGTTCCCTTTCCTTTGCCTTAATTGCTTCCAGATTATGCTCAACCTCTCGCTTCTCTTCCCTTTTCTTGCCTACGATTATGGATCTTAAGACCCCCCTTAAATAGGCCTTATAAGCATCCCAAACTACTTGATGTCCAGCCGATACTATATTTACATGAAAATAAGTCTCTGATTTTTCTCTGAAATCTGCAACTACTCCCTCATCTAAAAAGATAGTCCTTTCTACAGTCCATCTTCTCTCTCCCTCCTTTTGTTGTATCGTCAGTGCCAAAGTGACAGCAGAATGATCCGACATTATCGCAGAAGTATGTGCTACCTCAATTACATCTCCACACAACTCTTGATCTAATAGAAAATAATCAATAAGGGAGTGATGTCTGTATTTTTTACTATAGAAGGTAAACTCCCAGACCTCCCTCAACTTCATACGCCAGATGTCAATCAAATGAAACTCCCTCATCATACTTTTTAGTCTGGAGAATGTTCTCAGAGGATGTAGGTATTTTGCTTTTGAAGTCCTGTCTAATACTTTATCTATAGCTAAGTAAAAATCCCGTCCAATCACAATGAGTGCTGTTGTCTCTAATAGACAGGATTCCATCTTACTTAAAGCTTCAGGATTATCATTATTTGGCCCATAGTATACTGCGCACACTAAAGGGCTGTTTTGAATTACCAGGGTCGCCACTAACCATCTGCATGAACAATCAGTTTCAGATTTCACTAGTCTTATCCCATTATTACTTTTAATAATAATAGCAACTCCTCTAGTACTTCCCCTCTGATCAGAGCATACTACCTCCTGAATCCATCTACACTTATCAAAACTTTGTCTACATTTACATCAAGATGTGTTTCCTGTAATAAAATGATTTGGGCAGTGTTATATTTAAGAGTTTCAATAATCCTGGACATTTTCCTCCTTGATTTCAGCCCGTTCACGTTCCAAGTTAAAAAAGTAACTACTTTTAGTTTATCCATTCTCTAAACCCAGGTCATCAACTCTTGCTCTAAGATCTTGGTTCCGGCCCGTGATCAGACCTACTCTTATCCCTACCCCTTCATTACACAAGCAAATGAGGACTATTTTTTTTGTTTTACTCCCACTGCTCCCCACACCCAGTGCCTCCAACCCATCCCTCCCCCCAGGAAACCCCCTCTCCAAACCTGGGGCGAAACACTCCACCCTTTGCAATTACCCCCATTCCTCCCAGAGAGGAGAGACTCAACAAAACAATAAAAAAAGAAAGAAACCGCCTATCTATAGCATTCATCCATACCGTAATACAAATTCTTATGGGGCCCAAACCCTGATATCATAAACTCATAATCTGTCTTATCATATCATCTGTGATAGGAAAATATCCACTTCCTCTGGGTTACTTATATTATGAATTTTTTGTGCCACATTATTTTTAACATAGCTGGAAGACTTTAGCTGAACCTGAGCACCCTTGCTCCGTAGCTCGTACATTCTCGTACCCAGCTCCCACTGCCTCTGCGCAGTCCTCTTACCAAGATCTGACCTAATTTGATATGAGAACCCATCATGATTTAACGTCCCCCCCCCCCCCCCCCCTTCAGGGCCCACTCCAGTACTAACTCTTTTACGGCGAAAGTTAGGAAATGAATCAAAATTTCTCTGGGGGTCTTCCAATCCGGGTTTAACCTGAAAGGATCCTATGAACTCTCTGGATCTCCTTCTCCCAATCAATATCTGGCCTGTCTTTTAATACTTCCTCCCTCAGGAAACCACAGATAAAAGCCTAAACATCCTCTTTCTCAGCCCCCTCCGGTATTTTGAGAAATCTTAGGTTATGTCGGGTTTGTGTTTCGAGCCTTTCCAGGCATTTTCGATATCTCAAATTTTGTGAGAATATCTTGACGTATGACTGAAAACATCTTCTCGATCAAGTGTTCACCTTCATTACCATCATTAAATCCATTACCTCAGTTTCCATGTATCTGACTCTGTTTGGGGTTCTCCGCCTGCGCAGATAACTCAGATATCTCAGCAGCACATCCTGGGCTAAAATCAAGACTAGAGTTGGGGGTTGTCTCAAGACTTAAATTTCCAAATTGTGGCTCTGTGGTCTGTGTAGGCTCTGCCAGCGGAGCAAATCGGTTCTCTAGGGGCAATGGAACAGTTGTGACATATTATGTAGCTTATTTTGTGACTTATTCCCCCTTACCTGCAAACTTTCGACATGCTCCATAATTTTAAAGTAAGATCTCAAAGAGGATGCAGGTTTATCAGACACACGCACCCCCTAGGGGCCACAGCGTCTAGGCTTTCCTCCTGACTTTGGTGCCTTCTTTTTGGGGGAAATTACTGCAGTCTGTACGCCAGTCTCTGCACCATCCAACAGCTCCCTACCAACTGTTCCCTTGCCTCCCTTTCCTTTACTCTTTCCCTCCGGAAGGGAACAAAGCTGATAACGACTCTTGATTAAATTTCCAGACTTATTTTTTGCCATATTTTCTACTCCCACCTCTAGACTAGCTGTAGCTCCCGGCTCAAGTGCAAGTGTAGTTTGGGGGGGAGGGGGAGAGGTCTGCGCTCACTTCCACACTCCTCCTGACCCTGCATTTACCACCACTCTCTCTGACCTCTTCATATGGCTGTGGCTGTAGCTATATCGTTGGTAATAGGGGCTCGCTTTCCATCGATCTTGACCTCAACCGCCCCGCACACAGCCCTGTAACTGAAGTCTATTGTTCTCCTCACAGCCCCCACCTCCTGATGGAACACACTGCTCCCCCTCGGTCTGTACACTGCCAGGTAAACACTTTGTCGATTTCTTCATCAATTTCGTCTGTTTCAGCTCAGAGTCTTCCGCCCAGCTACCGGCTGCACTCACAAGTCCGCTCCTCCCCAATGAGCTGCACACTGTGCTCCCTCTACCTCTCCCAGCCCAGAAGCCCGCAATTGCTAACGCGGCTTGAGCCTTCAGGAAGAGGCGAGCAGCATTAGACCAAACTCCCCACTGCTGTTCCGCATCCAGAGCCATAGGCGGTAACCGCGCAAATAAACCAGGTGAGCCCGTTTTTTTTTTTTTTTAAATCATATAACTGCTTGTCGAAAATTCATTCGTTAAATAGCTTATCTGCTCCTTGGAACGTTTTCTTTTTGAAGTCACACAGCAGTTCCAAACAAATTCAGAGGCTGTTTCCTCATAGCTACGTTCCTCTTCTCTCTCTAGCCGGGAGCTCAAGCTACCGGCGTCAGCCTGCTGCCATGTTTCCCCTGAGCTTTTGCTGCAGGTGCCTTCCTGTTGGCAAAACAAAATCTACTGGAGGAAGAATTTGTTTCCTAAAATTGATCAATGGTTAAAAGATATGACATATTGTTGAGAACAACTTGAAGTTTACGCAGAGGAGTTGTCACTGCCTTCCAGACCCTTAGGCGCCAAAGGAGCGCCTAAGGAAAGCCCGTCTGTGCCCGTCCATGCCAGGCCGGGCTAGGACGTGGCTTGGGGACTATAACAATGGAACCTTTATCTCCTAAAACCTTCTGCTATAGTGGGGAACAGCTTAGGGCACTCAGAGGAGGCGTTAAGGTTAGTTGTCCTAAGGAGACACTACCAGAGGAGGTAATGTCCCTCTGTCCACATTGCAAGCCTATAAAGCTAGTGAATGGCAAACGTAACTCCTATGTGGTGGAAATCCATCTGCTCCTAGAGGAATGAGATCTAGACGCACTTTTTTTTAACTGAGACCTGGCTGACCGATGCATCTGACCTGGATTGTAGTCCAGGTGCTCCCGCCCAACTATTCTATTATCAGGCAGGATCGTAAGACAGGTGCGAGGAGGAGGTGTGGCGATTATCTATAAGAACACCTTTGTGTGCAGAACCTCTCAGAGTCCACTTGTAGAGTGCGAGAGTCTTGGCTTTTCTATATTCTTCTCACCCACTTGTACTTTCTCAGGGATTTTGGTATATAGACCACCGGGTGATTATCACGACTTCTGTAACAACCTTCTAGACAAGATCTCTCTTTCCATCAGTAGTGCCTCTAATTTTTCCATCTTGGGCGACCTTAATATTCACCTTGATGAAGCCGATGTCGCTTCATCGCAGTGTCTGCTGGATACCCTGGGAGTAGTACATTTGGAACAAATTGTGGCCAACTCCACTCATGTAGCTGGTCACCTACTAGATCACTTATTTACCAATCTTGGGAACACTGTTTGTGGTCAGCCTAGCTTTGTTCCTTGGTCAGACCACGCCCTACTTTCTTTTGTGTGGTCCCCCCCAATACAGAATCACAGGGTCACCCTTTCAAAGAAAGTCAATCGAATAGGGTCGAGACTACCGGTAGAGGACTGGGAGGCGGCCCTGAAGAGGTGTCCGCCGGCTCCCCATGATGACCCAGTGGTAGCTAACGAAGCCTTTGATAAGTGGCTTAATTCCACCTTAGATGCCACCCTCCCCAAAAAAGAGGTTTGGCATCGGGAGGGCCCTAATAAACAACCGTGGTACTCTGGGGAACTCAAGGAGCATAAACAACTGTGCAAATGGGCGGAAAGGAAGTGGAGAAAGGACTTTGCCCCTGCGGCGAAAAGTGAATACAAATCATCTTTGAGATCTTACAAAAAATTATTAAAATCTACACAAGCTGCATACTATCAGGGTAAAATGAAGCAGCTAATACGCCCAGAGAATTTTTAAAAAAATGTTCAAACTTTGGTCGCCACCCCTATGGCCACTAGGCCCCCTCCGAACCCACAGAAACGCTGTGAGGACCTAGCCGATTATTTTGCTGCCAAAGTGTCTAACATCTACTCCAGCTTTGCGCCAACCGCACATACTCCAGACAGGATGAAGAGCGAAAACGGGATGTTTGAGGAGGTAGCCCCAGACTTGTCTGGAGGTCTTAAAGCCTTCCCGCTACTAGTTCTGGCTACCGTGGAATGTCTCCTCAGCAACCTGAAATCGGGCTCCCCTCTGGATGCTGCGCCTCCGGCGGTTCTCAAACGGGTATCGGGGACGGTCTGCCCGGCGATAATGCAGGTCATTAACGTGTCTCTGGCCTCAGGAGCAGTGCCCCCCAACTGGAAGATGGCAAAAGTCAGGGCCCTGCTAAAAAAATCTAGTTTGGACCCTGAAGACCTGGCTAATTACAGGCCCATTTCGATGCTACCGGGTCTCAGCAAAATAGCTGAAAAACACGTGAATCAGGTCCTGTCTTCTTTTGTTGAAACCACGGGTTCACTACATCCTACCCAGACAGGGTTTAGAGCCAAGCAAGGAATGGAGACGGCTCTGGTGATGGTGGTGGAGGCAGTCAGGGGCATTGTGGATGCGGGAGGCTGCGCTGCGGTGGTCCTGTTGGACCTCAGCGCAGCCTTCGACACTGTGAATCATTCCCTCTTGCTGCACCGGCTACGTCTTGCAGGGGTTTCCAGATTGGGCCTTAAATGGCTCCATTCTTTTCTATCGGACAGATGTTTCTCCGTCTTTGAGGAAGAGGTATCATCGAGCCAGCTGCAATTGAATCACGGCGTTCCCCAGGGATCATCGCTCAGCCCTACCATGTTTAACATCTACATGAGACCTTTGGCTGAGGTGGTGCTTCCCTGGGGAATCCAACTTGTCACCTACGCCGATGACACGCAGCTGGTCGTCTTCCTGGTGAGGGACGACGCTTTAGATCATGGGATCAATAATTTGACCCCGTGTCTCACCAAAGTCCTGGAATGGATGACCTCCTCTTTTTTAAATTTAAATGGGGCCAAATGGACATCATGCTTTTGGGTTACAAAGCCCCAATTAACCTGAACCCCTGGTGGCCACATTGTCTGGGACCCCCTCCGGCGCCTAAGACCCAAATAAAAAGCTTGGGGGTCTGGCTGGACTCCTCTTTAGGATTCCAATACCAGGCCAAGAAGGTGGCTGCGACTTGTTACGGATTGTTGAGGGTCCTTAAGAAAGTTTTGGATCTCCTTCCATTTGAAGCCAGACACGTGCTGGTCCAGTCGTTGATTCTTTCGCGGCTGGACTATGCAAATGCTGTCTATATGGGGGCCCCAGCAGGTTCTATAAAAACTCTGCAATCTGTGCAGAATTGTGCAGCTCATCTGCTCATGAAAGTCCCTAAACGATGCTCGGCAAAGGCCTCACTTCAGTCGCTTCATTGGCTACCAATTCAGGAGAGGATTATGTTTAAAACCTTGTGTTTGGCGCATAAGTCCATCCACAATGTTGGCCCTACAATTCTCGGTCCCCTGTTTCGTCGCCATCAATCGGTGAGACCTCTGAGATCTAACCTGCGAAATTTGCTGGTAGTACCCAGGGTGAGGCTAGCCCGGGTGGGCGGCCGCCAGCTTTCCTTCCAAGCAGCCAAGGGATGGAACAAACTCCCAGATAACATCAGGCATGAAACCAACCATCTGGCTTTCAGGAAGCGACTAAAGACATTTTTGTTTCAATAATTTTTTCTTCACGTCCTCTGGTCTTACAGCGCTGGGATGCTCGAGGGTAGCCATGAGCTCTACAAGAAAGTATTCATTCATTCATTATATGGAGCCCTTTCACAGCATATTTATATTCTAAAGTGCCAGAAAGTTAATGTTGTTTAATATTTGGGAATATATGTGTTGAAAAATGATATAGATGACTAATGGATGTCATTCTAATGTTATGACTTCTAATATGCTAAGTCATGGTTGTATGGCACACAAAATATTCTTCACTGTACTATAGTGTAAGTTAGGAAAGTCAATAAAAAGAAATGTAACAAAAAAAACAGTATTGTATGAAAAAACATGTTAGTTTATTTTCAAACACCACAATTTATATAGTTTTTCGGTAAAGATAAACATGATGGGATGGTTTGCTATGCAAATTTTGAATTTGTTGATTGTCAACATTAAGGTAGCATTGTTCTGTATATGTACAAGTGCTATATTTTTTTCAAGCACAAAGTTGTGTGTATCAAGAATATGTGCAGTGTTAAAAAGTTGTACAAAATGTGTGATCTGTTTTTCCCATACAGTTGATATCATTGAAGTAAGTAGACATGACAATGCTCAAATGACTCGTGACGTTGTGGAGAACTGGTCAGTCGAAGATCAAGCAATGGAGATTGATATGGCAATACTTCAGCAGGTGGAAGACCTAGAAAGGAGAGTTGCATCCGCTAGTTTACAAATTAAGGTAAGTTGCATGATCATACATGTTAATTAAAAATATATATTTAACTCAAGTAACATTACTGCACACATGCTTCAAGTGTTTGCATTATTTAATGATTTATCAAGGTATTTACATCGATGTAAAGCAAAATGTAGTTATATGATTGAATTTCATTGCATTTTTACAAATATTTTCGTCATGCATGAAACTTAAACTCATTGTGCCAGAAAGGAGTTCATATTTTTATTCTGTCTAGATCAGGAATTGTCGATTATGGCACACTTATGCAAGTTCCTTTTTGGAAAAGTGGTGCATTATATGGTGGGGTTGTGTGACCTCACTGTGTAATACATTTGCCACCCCCTGTAGGACCAGTGGGTTCTGTTTGTGAACCCCTTAGCTCAACCCTGGGTATCTGTGGCTCTGAGCAGTCAGGCTTACACAAAGGAACTAATGAATTTATACAGTACCAAAACTATTGAAGAAGAAATACATGAGACACTCTAGAACTCCATCACCAATTCTTTTTAACAGATTATATTACGTATTTTTAGCCCCCAAAACAAAAAAGATCCACTTGAGGGTTCCGGAGATACAGTATTTACAAGGTACAGTAAATATGCACTTTTTACTTAACTGCGCACAAATATTGGAAAAATTAAACAAATTTGACACAAACATTTTCAAGAAAAACTTGCGTGAGTATCAATGTGCTTTTTTTGAGTTTCTTTAGGCAACCACCTCCTGCAGGGAGCCAGACAGGGGGATCTGTAATGCCCTCATCAACCGTTACTTCCAGAAACAAAGCAGTCTTCTGTCAGTTCTGGGCATTGTATAGACTTTGATGGAAAGTAGTCCTAATGCAAGATGTTTAGGATGCTGAAGATGCTCAAGGATGCTGTGGATGCGATGCAGTCGGTGGGGATGTTCCTGCGGCTGCTCCTCAGTCCACAGCCTTGGTGAGGCAATCCTAACCACATTGGTCAACATCTCTCAAGGTCTTCTAGAGCCTGGCAGAAGTCAAGTCGCATCTGAGCTACCAGTTGCCCGGTATTGATCAGAGTGGAATCCTTCATTGGGTGATAACTTGCCTTCTGGGTGACCAAGCTGCACTCAAACAACTCTCACAGGTCCAGCAGACTCAGGTCCAACGTTTGAGCGTAGATCCTGGTCACCGGTGCTCCATAGCAGTGAGGAGCAGCGATTCAAACATCTGGGCTACCTATTCACCTCAGCAGGCTTCTTCAGATGTAGTGGCCCTGTCTTAAAACAGGTCAGCCAACTGTCCCTTGGAGTCTCTTGCTTTGGCTTGGCTCAGGAGTCTACCGCTCCATGAATAAGACACTGCAGGCACAGTCCCTTGTCCTTTGCTAGTCCCCAGATTCATCAAATGCAGTCCACGTCAGTGCAGCATCTCTTCGCTGGTCCTTGGTGGAGCAGGGCAGCCTTTCTTTGGTCCTTTTCTACTGTCCATCAAGATCTGAGCTGTGGGTGCCCTTCGTATTCCCTGAAAATGGCCTCAGAGTAAAATGCGGGCGGTAGCCAATGGGCTGCTAGGTTCCCTCCTTCCTGATAACCACTTCCTGCGAAGTCTGGCATCTGACTATCCCAGAATTCTCCATTGTGCCCACTCTCAAGATGGCAGAAACCCTTTCTTGGCATGTAGAGCTCTTTAGCCCTGCCCATTGGTGTGGCTACCAAGGGGGTTACACGCCCCTGAAAAACATGTTTGACAACTAGTTTCCCCTCTCTGTCCCCAGTGCCTGCCTGTCTGCCTAAACAATAGAGCAGCCCCTCTGCCAAGTGTTTTCCCTAAAAGTCTTCTGTTCTGAAGCTTGCCTTTACGTTCAGTACCCCTGTGGATTCCTGCTAGAGAGAGTCAACACCTCTCCCCCATGCAGGCTTTTAATGGTCCTTTCCTGGTAGTCGTTTGCATATCTCCCCAGAAGGGTAGAAAGCTGTCACAGGGACAGACCTCTTGTGCAACCGTAAACAGCACAGGAGACTTGGGCAACAAAGTGACAACTTTGTAAAAGTTGCACACTGCGACAAGTTAAATGAATTTCGACTTGAACGTCAAGTCAGGGTTAATATAGCGTGTTGTTTGATACCTTACAATATCAACTTTAGTGCTTCCAGATAGCCTTTTGAGGCAGCTCCGGAGTATCTCTCAACTTCTGACCCCGGCAACCCTCAGACGCACAGTATCAGCCATGATTTTGTCGCGCTTAGACTATGGTAACTCACTGTATGCTGGCCTTCCCCAACAACAGCTGACTAAGGCTACAAACAGTCATGAATGATGCAGCCAGACTGGTCTTTAAAAAACCGAGGCGGACACACGCTACACCTTTGTTGCGTGAGCTCCACTGGCTGCCAATCAGGCAAAGAATAATGTTTAAGGGTCTTTGCATTACACACAAAGCCCTATATGGAAATGCGCTAAGATATATCAAGGCGCGCTTGGTTCCATATGTCCCCAGTAGGGCACTCCGCTCGACAGATGCCACTCTTCTGGTCCGCCCCCGTTTCAGACTATCAACTATGGGAGGGCGTGCTTTCTCCAATGTGATCCCAGTGGCTTGGAACAACTTGCCAATACACCTGAGCAAGGAACCGAGCCTCTTACCCTTCAGGAAGATGCTTAAAACCGTGCTCTTCCGGGAGGCTTGGGGCTCGTCCTAATGTGCCCTGGCCCTGTGAGTATTCAGTATGTACTTTTGGACAAGCGCTTAGAGACCCCTGGGTGATAAGGAGCTATACAAATCTAAATAAATTTTTTTAAAAATAAATAAATAGAAGTTAGCTGGGCTGCTTTGGCGGCCTGTAACTCTGCACTCACAAGTGGGGCTACCTGGCTTTCTCACAGTAATAAAGACAATTGTGGGTGTTTACTGTTGAAACATATGAAGGCACATGTTCCACTCTCTAGTACACAGTACTCTGCCTAAGGGCTTGAAAGGCCTACCGTAGAAGTGATTTAATTGCATTTAAAAAAAGTAAAATCTTGACCCTGCCATTGCTTTAAATGGCTAAGTTGAGTTAGCAGTTTGGCAGATGCCCTTCTGTTCTGCAGTGGCAGACTGGGAGCCATGGTTTACCTTTGTCACTCCCAGGGTGGCACAATCAGTTCTGCAGTCCCTGGGGTGACCCTCTGATTTACAGGCTCTGGGTACCATATATTAGGAACTTACAAGTGAGTCAGCTTATGCCAATTGGGTGTAAGCCAATCAAACATTCACTCTTTAATGTCATGACACAGGCACTGCAGTCTGGTTAGCAGGCCTCAGTGCACCCTGAATCGAAAAATCAGCAGCATCAGTCCAAAGCTTTGGGGAGGACACTCAAAAATAGGCATTTCTTTATACACACCCTTTGCCGTGGATCTGTTGTGGCTGCTCCATGAATATTTAAACAAAGTTTCCAACATTTGCAGTGCTTTTAAACCTTGCCGCTCCTGTTATGGACCCATGTCTATTTCAACATTATTGGGGCCTAAGCACAACACTGTGACGTGTAAGCAGTGCAGCTTTATTCACTGGAAGGTATTCAAGAAGGGGGAGGTGTAGTTATTTATATGTGTCCACAATAAGCACAGGACCCAGTGTTGATCAAGGTTGAAGTCATACTCATTGCTCTCCTTCAATGTCGAGGCAAAAACACAAGTAGACATGTAGACTGAGCAACTACCTGCCAAGATGCTGTACTCCTTCCAGCGGTAGTCCTCCTCAAATTTTCTCTTTACCAGCAGAGGTCTCCTTGTAGCCAGAGCTAGTGAACATCACTAGTGAACACCACACCCCCCAACCCCCTCCTGCACCCGCAGTATAATCAGAAATCCTGGTGCTGACCCGCTGCAATTTCTGGCTGTCAAGCAGTCCATGAAGCCCCTTTAAATGTATTGATTGAAAGTCTACAAACAGCTTTGGCTGCTTCTGAACCTCCTCTACCTTTTAATGAGGCACTAATGCAGCCTATCAGGGTGACCTTTTACAAGCCTGTGTCTGCCTCAGCACTGAAATTGCCTGAATATACTGGCTCCAGGGAACCCAAAGTTCCCCACAGCATCGCCAGATAGATGCTCTCTGCAATGGCAAACATGGTAATGCCATGTCTGCCATACCACTTGAAAGATAATTTTTTGGAAGTGATAATGAATGGTAAAAATGCTGCCCAGCAAATTAGGGTAGGCCTTGACACGAGACAAGGGATCTTCTGTTGCTCTGAGAAGGCATGCCTTGCTTCACTCTATGGGGTTCTCTTGGGATGTCCAGGCCAGATTAATGGACATGCATTTAGATTCCTCACCTTCTAAACATCCCCAGATGCCACACTGGATCCGGAAACTCAAAACAGCAGTTTTCCTAAGCACTGGTAGGTGGCATAATGCGGCTACTTTGTTTCACTCTGGAAGTGATGAAAAGAGCTGCATGCATTTAAGCGCCACCCATGTGCTCTCTGAAGAGATTTTTTTCCTGACCATTTTTCTCAAACCAATCTATCTGTCTGCAAAGGAACATGTCACTTCCTAAGACTACTGGGTTTAAACCTTGTAGGGACTCTTGCAAACAGATTTCTGTGACAGATACCCATGAGGTGTGCATCTGGTGTATGGGTTCTTCTCACGACCCCAAGAAATCTGATGACTGCACCCAAATGAACCTGAAAGCCATCTGAGGATGCAAGGCGAAGCTCTATATGGCAAAACAATGCAAGACTCCATACAGGTCCCGCTCCTGATCGAAGTTGAGAGTGCGGACCCACTTTCCCAGTCATTCCTGTGAAAGATCTTCTTCGCTGTCAAAGTCTTCAGGTAAGTCAAAGGAAAAACAGAAGCAGTCTAAGGTGTGATTTGGCCCCTCTTGATATCCTTTGCCTTTCGGTGTTGCTCAAGTTCGACTGTGTAGCTTATTCCAAACCACGTCCTGATAAACCCTGATTTTCCAGATCTGTTGGCAACATCAGAGTAGATCGTGACCTTTAGGAAGACCATGCTGGACATTTTCAGCACCCTTTTGGCTCCCTCTGGCACACCTTATTATGGGAAAAACTAGTGTGTCCACCTGCAGCATGCAGTGAACTTGATACCTCCTTCGATACAGAGTTGATTTTCTGCCTAACCCCCACCCCACGACCAGCAACTGAGGACAGTACAACTTTTGCCATGGTCATCAAGAGGACCCCTTAAATTCTTCACCTGCACCTCCCACTGTGTTGGTAAAAACTATTGTCCTCACTGAGGTTCTTCAGCCTGGTGATGCAGGTGTCCATCAGCAGAGTGAATCCAAACGCCTTTTCCGACCACTCCTTCAGACCGAGCATCCAAACATATGGAAACTTCTGATAGAGACTGCAAGCCACAGATTCCTCACCTTTTGACAATTCCTCAGACATCAGACTGGATCTGGAAACTTTTCAGCAGTACAGAAGGTGGCACTGTGCGGCTCCGCACTGATTTCGTTCTGTTCCGGAAGTGACATAATGGGCCTATATCGGCACCACTCTAGCACGCTGGCATCAATTCCTTTCTTTCTGTACCTCTAGATGTGGATTCAAAGCTTCTCTCGTCTCTTGGGAGACCAATTTTTGTGATTTATTTTTTCCCCCACAAAATTTCCACAGTGTGCAAGGGATGTCACCCCCTAAGACGGCAGGTTTTAAGCCCTGTAAAGACTGTTGTAAACAGATGTCTGTGACAGATCCCCACCAGTCGATGTGACAATCAGATCTAACAGATTTCTGCTCTCGCTTTACCATAAAGCAGGCAGTATTATTTACGTTCTCTTTTTGAAGCAGACTTTTGCTTAGCCCTATGCCGAAAACATTTGGTATGAGGGCTTGGAAGATCCTAGTGGGCTGGATACTTCCCCAGAGACAGCCCTTGTCTCTTCTCCTGTCCCGACCATGGAAGAATCTGCTTCCTATGCTATGGTTATGCACAGGGCAGCCAAAGTCCTTGACCTCCATCTCCCCACCATGGAGGAGAAAACCAACTCCTGAGTGAAGTCCTACAGCCTGGCCAGACTGCTTCAGAACCTCTCCTACCTTTTATTTAGGCCCTGACAGACACCCTCCTAGGTGTTTGGGCCAAGTCTTGTACTGGCCTTCCACTCAGCTGACAAATTGCAAGGCATCATCACCCTGCTCCAGACTACCCAGCTTTTTTCTCGCAACACCTTCTCCAGAGAACTTTGAGGTGCAGGCCTCCACTAGCCTGTCGAACCCTAACAATTTCTTTACCACTTTCCCTGATAGAGAATTCAAAGGAGTGAAGACTTTGGTGAACACCTTTTCTCGTCTGCCAGGCTGGCCCTACATTCCTTTAACACATGCTGTTTGTTAGGCCATTACTCCTATGCCCTCTAGGACTCTGTTGCACAAGTCCTCCCTGGTGTTCCGGAAGACCTTTGCCCTGCTTTTTAACTGGCAATACAGGATGGTCATGATGCGGCCAAGTTCACATTTCATTGTAGTAGCTTGGGCACAACCGATTCCATCGGAAGGCCTGTATGCTCCTGTGTTGCCCTTTGTCACTGTAGAAAGCTGGCTTTCTAAGCAGTGTACCAAAATGAGGTACCTATGCCGAAAGTCCAGACGACCCTTTTGGTTTACAGTGCTTAAATTAATAATCCCAAATGCTCTCTTTGTGGTGGTTTGGAGGAGCAGTTTAGGCGTTCCAAAGGGTAGTGTTAAGAATTTGTCCTACACACAGAGTCAACAAATGAGACGCACACTCAAGAAGAAACCCAAGAACAATTTATAAAAATAACACAGATTTTTATATAATTATAACACCAAGATCATCGATCGACGTTATCGATTTTATGGTAAAACAGTAGAAAATCATAGCTGTTAGATTTGAGGCATGAGCCCCAAACACGGTAATGTTATCCTATGGGAGAAACATTCACTGGATAGGTACACTTACAAACAATTCTAAGGGTTACTGTCCTGGCCTCAAGTTGCTTAGGAACCAAGGTCCAAAGAACCATCAGCAGTCCAGATATGCCCGACCTTGCTTGTCGCTATGGTAGCCTTGAACGCTACCTGTTAAAGTCCATAGAGAAACCTATGACAGAAAAAGGCTGAAAGTGGAGACTTGGTGACACATTCGGCAGAACCCAAAAGGGAAGCTGCTTAGCTCTTGAGGGTCCCTGGAGCAAGGCAGCACCATCGGTTGGCTCAGGTTTGGTCTGTGGGGCTCGGGTGCTGAGGTGTTTTGTCAGGCGGGTTGCTTGCTTTGGAGGCTCTCAATTCATGGGGTAGAACTGGTGATGGGGGGGGAAACAGTACAGCAGGGCCACTATCGGTGCTGGTGAAGTCTTTCATCATTAGATCGGTCTTGGCAGGGTTGCTGTCCGGACTGAACACTTAACAAACCTTGGCTGCTCCAAGGGCTCCGGTGCTCAGGGTAATATTGCTTGGAGGCTCCTGGGGGGTCTAGCAGTTTGAAACTCACTGGAGAGACAGAGCTGACCTCTGAGAACCACAAAGTCTTTCTCCTGGGGTGCTGCTCCTTCTGTGGACCCGGTGGTCAGCTGAACGGTGTAACTGGCATATGCAGTTGATGACTACAGGGAAGTGGCTCCTCCACTTGAAGGGAGATGCTGACTGGTTGACAAAGTGATGGAAGCCCTCCAAGGCTTTAGGAGGATGTACAGCTGCTGGACGAGTTGGGTCTTTGCAATTGTCGGGACATTAGCAGGCAAGCAGGGCTTTGCGCCAAATCTGGGGCTGGTCCACAGTTCTTACATTTCCTGCTCTTCTTGGTCCTTCTTCTGTTCCCAGTATACTAATCTGAGTTCCTGATGTCAGGGGGGCATCTAAATACAGAATTTCGGGGCATTAAAGGGAGTGTAAGGTAGCAAATGGGCTACCTACCCCTGGAGTGTCTACACCCCCTATATCACCACTTCCTGTAGAGAGTGAGCATAAACCTGACCCAGAGTTCCTACTTCCACTATAAAAAAGATAGTGGAACCCTTCTTTCGTTGTCCACTTCAGGTAGCTCACCTTATGGGTGTGACTAGCATGAGAGTGATCTTGCCTTCTGATTAGCTATTTTTCCCACCTGGTACCAAATGCTGATGCAGAGCTGAACTACGCCACCAAATGGCACGCAGAAGTATGTCTCAAGATTCTCCAGATCCAGTCTGATGTGTGAGGAATTTTTTTTCTTAGGTGAGGAATCTGTGGTTGGACAGAGTTTCTATCACAAGAGGCATTACCAAAGGTTCGAGGCATGTGGGCTGCTGAATTCATATCTGTCCATAGATCACCGCCTAGTGTTGGGTCCGGATTATTGCACATTGTTGTCCTGGAAGAGTCTTCGAAGTATCACGAGATAGGTGGCTCCTCCCCTGGACTACAGTGCGCATGGGCATCGACTCCATCCCCAGATTGTTTTTTTCCGCCATTGGGTTCGGATGTCTTTAATTCCCTCATGTCGGAATCAATAGAAAAACTTTCTTGAGACCAAAAGGTCTTTAGTCTATACGTCGGTATTGTCTTGCGTTCGATTACTTTCTTCTAGCTCGGCTCCGAGCCGCTTTCTGTACTTCCGCCTGCTCTCGGCGCGGAAGGCCTAGTCGACGCTCCTGACTTATCGACCATCCATCATGGACCGAAGTCCATTCAAGAGATGTCCGGTCTGTAACTCGAAGTACCCACACATCGACGTCCACCCGGTGTGCAACAAGTGTCTGTCGCCGAACCACGATGAGGCCAAGTGTATGGCCTGCTCACGTTTCAGGTCCAAGAAGACACTCAAGTTCCGACGAGCTGCGCGCCTGGAGGCCCAGCAATCTGATCCGGCGCCTACGGACATTTTCGATGCTGGGGATGTCGAGGAAGAATATATCCCGGACGTTTCGGAATCGTACCCCGCATCGGACGTCGAAGAAGACTACGACGCTGATGCCGAGGTGTTCGAATGCGGAGAAGTCGTCGAGGAGGTAGGAGACGACGACGGGCCCTCGGGGCCATGGAAGATAGCTCGGACGAGGAGCTCCCTCAAACTGACTCTGGGGCCGTGCCTATCTATAAGGCCCAGGTCGAGGGATCGCCTTCGGGCCTTACCCAAGACCTCGATATGGGTTCCATGGCCCCGCCTTCGGGCCCGGCCACGGACATTGATACGGAGCCACTCCCGGTCAAAACGAAACCGAAAGTGAAACCAACGGTCTCGACGCCAGATACTGCGCAGGTGCAAGTATCGAAACCGAAAGTGCGCATCACATTAGTCGGATCGAAGACTTCTGAGGCCTCGGCGCCGAAGATGGCTGTCGAGCCGAAAGGCCAAGTCAAGGGCGCCGAGCCTAAGGCGGCTGCGCCGAAGACTAAGGTGAAGGTGTCCGACGTCGGCGCCAAAGGCGGTCGACGCCGGCAAGGGCCTGGTCGACCCGAAGAAGGCTGACGACGACCCGAAGAAAACTCACGGCGACCCGAAGAAGCGACCCGATGACCCGAAGGTCCTCTCAGCCCCGCGTCCACATGACAAGGCCAAGGGTGCTGCGCCACGGGAGTCGACTCCGAAGATGGCCTCGAAGGACTCAGCTCCAAAGTTGGCCTCAAAGGACTCTGCTGAACCGGCGCGTCCATCCGCCGCATTCACCAAAAAGGTCACGGACTCCCTGCAACGCATCAGGGACGGAACCGCAGCGGTCGAGCCGAAGGACCCTCCGCCTGCCAAGCCTGTGGTGAAACCGGTTAAGGCGTCCACGCCGATCCTCTTTACCTTCCCGCCTAAGACGGCGCCGAAGGCTTTTCGCTCCTAGGCCGGGGGCTGACGTGCCCGAGAAGGTCTCCGAAGGCGTCGTTGGTGGTCCATGGCCCGCGACCTCGACAACATTCGGAGGAGGAGCGTCAAGAACACTTCATCGACGCCGAAACGGGCAGGCTTTCCCGTCTAAAGAGGAAAATCACCCCAGAACCCCAACTGGAGTCTTACAAAATCCCTCTCAAAAAGAAGATGGACTCTGCTTGCTCTCCTGCCTTAGTGGAACCCCTTTCACCACAAGCTCATGAGGTCTCGCCCACTTACTCCGATGTGGACGCTGGTGAGGGTGATGAGGAGGACGAATACAGTTATCCAGTCCACACAGACCCTAAGGATACAAATGAGCCCTGGGCAGCTGGTGGTGACCCTGGGGATCCTCATTCAGGACAAGACCCTCAACTCTTTTCTGCTAAGACTTCACCTACTGAAGACTCTGCTGCTTTCAATGCCCTCATTGAACGGGCTGCTAATAATCACAATGTCCAGCTGCATGCTGACCCTGTGGATGTGGATTTCCTCTTTGACACTTTTTCTGTATCGGAAAAGACTGTGAAAACTCTGCCTATGCTAAAAGGTGTTTTAAAGCATGCTGCAGAGGTTTTCAAGGAACCTACCAGGGCGAGGGTGATAAACCTTAGGATTGACAAAAAATACAAAGCGGCACCTACTGATCCTACATACATTAAAGGACAGTTGCCTCTGGACTCCCTTGTCGTCTCGAATGCCCGGAAGAGGGCCAATTCTCAGACTACGGATGATGCTCCTCCCCCAGATAAAGAATCCAAGGTCTTTGAGGCTTCGGAGAAGAGGGTAGCAGCACAGGCAGCCAACATATGGCGCATCTCAAACACACAGGCGCTTCTAGCGCGCTATGACAGGGCGCACTACGATACACTAGAGACCCTTTTGCAACACCTGCCTGATCAGTACAAAGAAGGGGCTGAGATGCTAATCCAAGAGGGGAAGCTAATCTCCAACGCTTCCATTAAGTGCGCTCTGGACGCAGCCAATACCGCTGCGCGAGCTAGTAACACCAGTGTTATGCTTCGGAGACATGCCTGGCTGAGAATCGCTGGTTTTAAGCCAGACATCCAAACCAGCATCCTGAACCAAACGGTCAACCCAGATCACCTGTTTGGCCCGGAGGTTCACACCACCCCTAGAAAAAATGAAGGACACTGACACTGCGAAATCCATGGGTGCCTTGCAGTCCCAGCAGTTTCGGGGTGGGTCCTTTCGTCGCTCCAATACTAGAGGAGTCTCAAGGGGTCAGCTTTCCCAGTCCACGCAATTCTACAAAGGCAACACCCAGACTACTTATGCCAACAAGAGTCGAGGTGGATATCGCGGCAACAGCGCCAAAGGCAGAGGACGTGGCAACAACAACTCCAGGTCCTCTACCGCCAGCAAACAGTGACGCCTTGTCACTGTCCCCCGACCACACAGCACCGGTCGGGGGGAGACTCCAGCAGTTCCTGCCCGTCTGGAAGTCCATCACCACGGACAGGTGGGTCAGAAAGCTTATCCAATTCGGTTATTGTCTGGAGTTAACATCCACTCCACCCAACATACCCCCAAGGCACCGTCCTATGTCGGACGAGCACTTGCACTTATTGCAGCAGGAGGTCAACGTCATGCTGCAAAAAGGAGCAATAGAGCTCGTGCCTATGCAAGAAAGAGGCACAGGAGTTTACTCCCTGTAATTCCTGATTCCAAAGAAGGACGGGTCCCTCAGGCCCATCCTAGATCTCAGGCCCCTCAACTTCTACATCCTGTCGGAGCACTTCCATATGCTGACCCTGCAGCAAGTGCTCCCGCTGCTCCGGCAGGGGGACTTTCTCGCAACTTTAGACCTAAAGGATGCGTACTTTCACAATCCACTACACCCTTCACACAGGAAATACCTCAGGTTCACCATCCAAAACCAGCACTACCAATTCAGGGTTTTGCCTTTCGGTGTCACCACGGCACCCAGGGTGTTCACAAAGTGCCTGGCGACGGTGGCGGCGCATCTAAGGAGACAAAACATCAACGTCTACCCCTATCTGGAAGACTGGCTCATCCAAGCGAAGTCAGCCCAGCAGTGTGCCGCCCACGTGTCCCACACCATTCACCTCCTGCACGATCTGGGATACTCACTAAATTACCCAAAATCCCACCTCCAGCCCGCCCACATACGGCAGTATCTGGGTGGCGGCCACAGCATAGCCGAATTCAGTGAGAGTCAGCAGCATTCAATCGCTGATCCAAAAATTCAGACCTCAACACTCGCTTCCAGCAAGAGTGTTCATGCAGTTGATAGGCATGATGGCCTCCTGCATCTCCATTGTCCCGCACGCGAGACTACATATGCGTCCGCTTCAGGAGTGCTTAGCACGTCAGTGGACTCAGGCTCACGGCCAGTTGAAAGACCTAGTGTTGGTGAGCGGTCGGGCATACAACTCTCTGCATTGGTGAAATCCACGAAACCTTTGCAAGGGCCGACCGTTCCAGGAGCCTGTGCCACAGATCATCCTGACGACGGACGCTTCTCTCCAGGCTGCGGAGCGCATGTACTCCAATACACTGTGCAGGGCCTATGGACGCAACAACAAAGGAAGATGCACATCAATGTTCTGGAACTGATGGCGATCTTCATGGCACTAAAAGCCTTCAAAGTACATCTGTGCAACAAGGTAGTGTTGATCCGGACGGACAACATGACAGCAATGTACTACATTCAAAAGCAGAGAGGAACACACTCTCCGCAGCTGTCTCATCTGGCTCAGAGCATGTGGAAGTGGGCCATTCAGAGGAGCATCTTCCTCATGGCAGAGCACCTCCCGGGCAAGGACAATCAGATGGCGGACCTGCTCAGCAGGCACAGCCATCAAATGCACGAGTGGGAGATACACCCATCAGTTCTCCAACCGTACTTCCGAAGGTGGGGTCATCCAGAGATCGACCTCTTCGCCACAAGGGAGAACGCAAAATGCCAAAGCTTCGCCGCCAGGTTCCCACACCCACAGTCGCAGGGCAATGCGATATGGATGAACTGGTCAGGCAAATTTGCGTACGCTTTTCCCCCAGCACCTCTGATACCACTGGTGGCACGCAAGCTCAGGCAGCACTCGATGACTCTCATCCTGGTTGCTCCAACGTGGGCTCGCCAACCATGGTACACCACGTTTCTGGAACTGTCCGTGGTACCGCATCAAAGGCTACACCTCACACCCAGCCTTCTGACGCCGAGCCATGGCGACATTCAGCATCCAGATCCGCAACAGCTCAACCTGGCGATCTGGCTCCTGAAGTCCTAGAGTTTGGCTACCTGCACTACCCTTCCGACTGTTTGGACATCATTCGGGAGGCGAGGAAGCCCACCACAAGAGCATGCTATGCGGCAAAATGGAAGCGGTTTGTCATTTATTGTGCAGACCACAACATTAACCCGCTGGATGCTTCCATTCAGAACATCATCTGTTACCTTTTCCATCTGTACAAGTGTAATCTGGCCTATGCTTCCATTCCATTCATCTGTCTGCAATAGCCGCTGATCTCCAGAATAGGCAGCACCTCTCCCTCTTCAGGGTGCCTGCCATTAAGGCTTTTCTGGAAGGGCTCAAACAAGTCATTCCTCCACGGACTCCACCAGCTCCGGAGTGGAACCTCAATGTGGTCCTTACCAGGCTGATGGGTCCTCCCTTTGAACCACTGCATTCCTGCGAGATTCAGTTCTTGACGTGGAAAGTGGCTTTCCTCATAGCAATTACAGCGCTACGGAGGGTTAGTGAATTACAAGCCCTAACTATCCAAGAACCATTTATTCAAATTCATTCCAACAGGGTAGTGCTTCGCACTAACCCTAAATTTCTTCCCAAGGTTGTGTCTCAATTTCATATCAACCAGACAATCGAATTACCTGTTTTCTTTCAAAATCCTGAGTCACTGGCGGAGCGGATGCTCCATACCCTTGACGTAAAAAGGGCCCTAATGTATTACATCGATAGGATCAAGGATTTTAGGAAAACTAAGCAACTCTTTGTCGCCTTTGCACCACACCACAAAGGTAACCCTATTTCCAAGGCTGGTATTGCTAGGTGGATCGTTAAATGTATCCAGATCTGCTATCTAAAAGCAAAACGCACTCTTACCATTCCGCCAAGGGCCCACTCCACCAGAAAGTTGGGGGCCTCTATGGCATTCCTTGGAAACATTCCTTTGGAAGACATATGTAGAGCAGCCACATGGTCTACCACACACACATTTACCAAGCATTACTGTGTTGATGTGCACTCCAAACAGCAGGCAGCTGTAGGGCAGGCTGTTCTCAAAACACTTTTCCAAACTGCTGCAGCTGGCACAGGCGGCCGCCGCTAATGGAGGGACTGCTATGTATTCTATGCACAGATATGAATTCAGCAGCCCACATGCCTCGAACAGAATATGCTACTTACCAGTATGCATCTGTTCTTGGCATGTAGGGCTGCTGACATTCATATCGCCCACCCTCCTCCCCGGCGCCTGTAGCAGCTGCAGTATTCACATATACTCATAGCATGGTCATCATTCACTGAGTTTCACTCCATCTTGGCCACAATGGCTAACAACAATCTGGGGATGGAGTCGATGCCCATGCGCACTGTAGTCCAGGGGAGGAGCCACCTATCTCGTGATACTTCGAAGACTCTTCCAGGACAACAATGTGCAATCATCCGGACCCAACACTAGGCGGCGATCTATGCACAGATATGAATGTCAGCAGCCCTACATGCCAAGAACAGATGCATACTGGTAAGTAGCATATTCGGTAAGTAACATTTTGTTTGTGTCGGAACACAAAGAGACCAAAGAAGTTCATGTGCTTAACTAATCTAATGCCTGATTAAAAAAAAAAAGCTCTGCCTCAGAGGTGCATAAACACTTAAGCATTTAAAGGATTATCTTCAGTTTCCAAATTGTCTTGGCCACCGAATCTTAGTGCAGCCAAACTAGTTAGTTTCAGTATTCTAATTGCCTTTCAATAGAGTAAACTGGTTGACCTTTTAGTAAGCCTTTAAAATTCTTAACCTTAATGGAACAGTTTTAATGGTGCTCAGGTTCTCCATCTGCGCAAGGTAAAAGCTGAATTGGTTTTAGAGGGATTTGAACTTAGAATAACTGAAACGTTTGCCTCAAGAGCTTAGCTAGCAGCTGCGCAGCTATTGTTCTCTTGTCCTTTGTATGTGTATCCAGATTGAAGAAGACTATGGCGGATGTGTGTGTTGTCAGTGCAGTTAAGTAGCTGTGGTTCGTAGCAGGTGAGCTGGTTGTTGGCTGTGCAGATAAAGTTCAAAATGTTGCCTTTTATCCGGCTTGGTAAATTTACAAGTTGCTTGATCTTGGCAATTAGTATTTAGTTGAGGAAATTACTTTCATGGCTTTGGTTGTTGTCACCTGGAAGGTTTAAGTTACTAAGAAGTTTTTGTTATTGATAGAATCGCTTACTGAGGTAATGAGGTTAGAGCTCTGAGAGGAAAGTGGGACTGGCCCAGGTTAGGCAGTAGGATTGAAGGAAAGGAGTCGATATGAGCTTCAGTGAGCAGCAACACAGGAACTGTTGGGTGGTTGTTGCAGGAGAATGCAGCATCGTGTTGATCTGTGGAGGACAGTTTTTCTTAGAGTCTTCCAACTGCTGATCCCTCACCTTCTGAATATTTCCCAAATGTCAGACTGGATCCGGAAACCTTTGAGCATTACCACTGTACTCTAGCGGTGGCGCCATAGGACTCTGCCCTGATGCCGTTCCACTCTACAAATAATGAGCGGAGCCCATAGATGTCTTTCCCATGCACTGACATTAATTCCTTTCTTTCCATGCCAATAGACGCTCATCCAGAGCTACCTCTCATCTCTTTGAGACACTTTTTCAACCAAAAGCTGACACTGGCAAGGTCAAATTTGGAGAGCCAGAATCCACACTTCCAGAAAGTGGTCATCAGGAGGGAGGGAATATAGTGGAGCAGTGGCTACCATGTGCATCCTAACTTGAGGATATTTTCAGAGAATAAAAGGGCACCACTGGTATCAAGAACTTGGGTCTCAACTGGACTGGAAGAATGACTACTCTGCTGCACCATGGAACCAGAAAAGAGAGGCTGCACTGGCTGAACCTGGAAGCTAGCATAGAAGAGGGACTTTCCCTCATCCTGCTTGTGGAGAAGTCTTCTCTGGAGCCCATCCATAGTAAAAAGTCAGCCAACTGACTCCAAGGGTCAGTTGGCTGACGACCTGTTCACTGAACATGGCCACCACTGCTGAGAAGCCTGCTGGGGTAAGTTGGTCGGCCAGAATCTTCAGAGCACCGCCAATGACTGCCCTGCTGCACCAGATACCAGGACCCGACACTCAAGGTTGCTCCAGAGTTCTCTGAGCCCAGGAGAGCCCTCAGAGTGCTTTCTGGTCATCCAGAAGCCAGGTTATTGCCCAGGAAAGGATTTGACTGCGACTGCGATACTGGCCGACTGGCAGCCCAATGGCTACTGGACTTCTACCAGCACTATGAGTACTTTGTGGAACGTTAACCCTGTGACCAGAACCACCTTACCCCCTTCCGGGACTGAGAAGCAGACGTAGGAAGATCCAGTGTATAACATCCACAGCATCCTTGAGCATCTTCAGCATCCTTCATCCCTTATAACAGGATCACTTCCATAGGAAACCATAACAAGGGAATAAAGTGCCTGGAACTGCTTTGAGACTGCTTTATCTGTAGAGGTAACTCATTCTTAGGACCATGCTGATCCCCCTGACTGACTTCCTGCTGGAGTTGGTCTGCTAAAGTGACTCTAACTGAACGCAATAGAACTAACCCATCTTGTCAGTGAAAAGTTTTGCTAGTGCTTGTTCGCAGTGTAGTGAAATGCTTTTATTTGCCATACCTTCTAAATTGCATATCCCTGGAATCCTCTGGGGGATCTTTTTTGTTGTGTCAAAAAATCCGGTCTTTTTTATATAAATTGATGTCGGATTTCTTGAATGACTTGTGGATTTATTTTCTTCAATTGTTTTGGAGCTGTTGACATGTTTTACACTTGTTCCTTTATGTAAGCTTTCTTGCTCAGAGCCACAGCTACCCAGGATTGAGCTGAAGGTTTGACAAACAAAACCTACCGGTACTGAAGGTGTTGGTAAGTGTGTTACACGGTGAGGTCGCACATACATACCATATAATTCACCCTATTTCCTCACAACCATCTTCATTGCTACTTAAGGAATGAAGTTTGAACAATTATATGAACATACATAATTTCAGCAGCACAAACTGTTTCAAGATACCATCATGCTATTGCCTAAGCCCCACTACTGACTTCCAGAGAAGATTTTATATCCCTGCAAGCTAAGTACCTACTTCAAAATGAACACTGAGGTTTTATGTTTGTCTACAGTGCCAAAGTCCCAATTTCAAAGAAACATGGGAGACCCTAGATATCCAAGGGACCTTGGATAAATAATAGTATTATGAAGCAGTAGTGTCTGGGTAAAAGCGGTAACGTATAATGCTGAACAACTACTTTCTTCTCACACGTATTACACCTTTGTCCGAGTTCTTCCCTAACTCTATTCACGTCACTTTGTTTCCATACCACTACAGGTCTTGGCATTTTATTCATGGATGAATTAGTATACATTAAATGCATTGTTTTGATTTGCCTATGTTGTTTAGCATTTGTGTTTCCTTTTCTACATATGGACTACTGTTGCTCCTTAATAATAAAGTCTCAACGCAAATGCCTTTTGCCGACCTTATCTTGGACCGGTCAGATTCTTTCTTTGACAGGGCAACATTTTCACAGATGAACACAACCCGAAAAGCATAGCTTTAATTTATAATGCACTTGGGCCTTGGTGGAACCACACTCCAGATCAACAGCTTTGGCCCTGCTAACGCATGATTGATGATCTGTAGCTTTTAGCAAACTGAAGTGTGAGGCATTCAAAGAGCCCTTGGGAGATGGCACTGAGTTCCTGACATAACTGCATTTTTATTGAGAATTTAAAAATTTTCAACCATGGTATTGCTGCCTACTAGTTGAGAATGAGGGTACAGACATTATCACAAATTGAATACGTATTCTGATTCATAAGGGCCTTTATATCTCTAACATGCCTCTTCTGTTTGTCCCATGCCGCACTGCATGGGTCTTGATGCATAGTGGAAGCTAGTTGGGTCACAAAACTGAAAGATTACTGTTTAGAGACAAGTATTGCATGTTTCTTTTACTTTATCCCTTATTATTTTGTATCACTTGAACAGAAAATCAAATAGATTTCCTTCTATAATGTCTGTGCATTGAAAATTAATTTCACTTAAAAATCTATAATATTAAAAGGAAATCCTCTCTTTCGAACTCTGGCCTCATCTAGATGAATTGATCTTTTATTCTTTCTTTGATATGGTTCTAGGGTCAACTCGTATTTGTGATACTTCTCCGATCCAAACTACAAATAAAAATATAGCAACAACATCTGTTACATTATAAATTAGAGACTGCAAAATGTAATAATATTGTGATCAGTACACGCAGCCTTTGTCATCTTTTTGTTTATTTTTAGGGGTGGATTTATCCTGAACCTGCTTCGGAGAGAGAAGATCTGGTATATTATGAACACAAGTCAATTAATAAATCACACATGGAACTTGAAGGGCAGCATAGTATCGAAGAAGGGGCAAATGTCTGTGCTCTAGAACGGAGGAGTGACAACCCTCTAGACATAGCTGTAACCAGGCTGACTGAGTTGGAGAGGAACATAGAGCGAAGGTATCTGAAGAGCCCCTTAAGTACCACCATTCAGATCAAACTGGATAATGTGGGCACAGTTACTGTCCCTGCTCCTGCACCATCCATTAGTGGTGATGGTGACGGGTAGGTCATTGAGATTAACTTGAACAATTATTGTGCTTTGCTACATGGAGCCTCTCTTCTATTGCTTGTTCTCATATATCTGCGTGTATGTATGGTATCCTCATGGATCATCTTATTTTGCATGTTGCTTTTAGAGAAAGTGTTTTGTGTGTGTCAGTAATCCCACAACGATATATAACAGTGACTCACAGTGACGTGGTTGCAACTAAATATAAAGTACATAGCCATGGTGTGTGCAGTACTTCACATGTAGTTGCTTAAATATGGTAATTTTTGTCTTTCTACATGTTATAGCATTGCTTGGCTTTTAGTCCGATTGTTTTTAATTTCTGTGCAAAAAAGTATACTCTTTAAATTGATTGAGTGTTCTTATTTTTAACACAGAACTGAAGATGATATTGCTCCTGGGCTAAGAGTGTGGCGGAAAGCGATATCTGAAGCTCGTAGTGCTGCTCAAGTTTCTTTGTGTATTCAGCAACTCAACAGATCAATTGCATGGGAAAAGTCAATCATGAAAGTTGTAAGTTCTATTTACTTATTATTGTCAAATGAATCTTACATATTTCTTTTGTCTTCCTCTTTTTCATTCTTTTTGTTATATATTATTTGATGTGATATTTGTTGGCTTAGATAATTTTAACACCTTCGCTGCGGCGGCTATTCCGCCGCAGCGCTAACGGTCGCGCGGGGGGGGAGGGCGCGGCTCACCTGCACGGGTGACAGAATCGTTCCGTCACGGCTCGCGGGTGATCTATGCTTGTGACGGAACAGTTCCGTCACGGCCCCGCCCGCTTAATGAAACGCGCCGCGCAGGCGCGAAATCATTGTCGCGCAGGCACGACGGCCGGGCCGTGACGGAACCGTTCCGTCATGAGCACAGCCCCACCCGAGGGGCGTGACGGAACGGTTCCGTCAGTAGCGTCGAAGGAGTTAAATATTGATCTTTTGATATCCTTTTTTCACATTTGTGGTATCTTCCATTCCCATTTGGCACTATGATTATGACAGCGACTGTAACTAATTTGTTGTCGGGTCAAAGTGTTAAAAGATTTCTAGGATTTTTGTTTAGCCCTCAAGCCATTATTCATTCATTCCCTTTGTACAGCTGGTTTTTCCTTTCCTTCTTTTTTTAATGTCCACTTGACAAGATGCAACGTTTGTCAAGGATCGTAATCCTGCATTCACAGATCTCATACTTTTTTATTCACTTTTCCTTGTGCTTACGTACCTTAGAGTAAATCCAGTAGACTTCGAACCAGCTGTTTTTTATCTTAATTTCAGAGTGATCCAATAGGATCAGTAAATCTTTGGCAAAGGACATTCGGGCATTTAAAACACATGCGCTTTCAATCCTTTCCTCCAGACAGACGAGTCCAGGACATTCGGGCTATGAACCTGATGTTTCAGCCTCTTATCTGTGTCGTGTTGAGTATAGCTATGAGGCTTCTTTAACTGCTTGTATCCTGCTTTCTGACCATGCCCAATTGGATATGTGGGCTCTGCAGTGGGATCTGAACTCTTGGTGGGCCTAACCTCAGGGGAAACTTTCGGATTCCGTCCAGGTGTCAGAAGGTGGCTGGTCTACTGCAGATGGACCAGCAGCAGACCTCTCTCCCTACCTCAGCCAAAAGTGACTTCATTCACTGTTGGGTTGGAGAAGCCATCTGGGAGAGGTGGAGATCAGAGGACTCTGGTCGTCGGTAGAATCCCACCTCCACATAAATCTGTTGGAGCTGCTGGTAATTTGCTTGACATTGAAGACCGTCCTGCTGACTATCAAGGTCAGGCTGGTTCAGGTTCTTACAGAAAACACCACTACCATTGTGGTACTGCAACAAGCAAGGCGGGTGGGGTTTTTGGCCTAATGCCAGGAGACTATATGTCTATGGAACGGGCTGAATCATCAGAGTATAAATGCCAACTCAGTCGTTGAGGCCTACCAGATCACTAGGAGCAGTTAATCCTGAGGTGGCTCAAGGCATCTCCCAACAATGTGAAGAACTCTGGCTCAATCTCTTTACCTTTGCCAATAACATGTAACCTCAGCACTTTTACGCACTGGAATGCCCAAGAAGGCTGTCTCTCAGAGATGCATTCCGGCTAGAGTGGAGCACAGCACATCTGTATGCCTTCTCTCCCCTGCCTCGAGTTATGAAGAAGATTAGGAACCACCAGGCCCAAGTCATTCTAGTGGCTCCGAATTAGACCAGGAGGGTGTGATACCCAAACCATATGGCATCTGTCTTAAGGTCAAGCTCCTACTTCGGGAGGACCTTTTGCCACAACATCAAGGCAGAGTCCTGCACTCAAGCCTATTTAACCAGACATCCATACATAGAGATTGAGCAGCGACAGTTGATCCCTTATGACCTTTCTCATGAGGTCGTTGATATCATCTTGGCGGCATGGCATCCTTCAATAAAAACTTTATATGCTAGGACAAGTTTGTGACTTGGTGTGGTGTCTATAATTTGGACCTGTTTCAGGCAAAACTGTCAGATGTTTAATTGTTTGCTTTGTTTTTTATAATATTCACAAAAGACTCGACTCCTGGTGAGGGAGAGAGAGGGGGTCACAGGGAGAATGTTTAAAGACCCATCCAGTTTTCATCCCCAATTCTAATCATAAACAACACATGAAAACTGGTGGTCTGGTGAGGGAATATAAAAGATAGTCACAGAACAAGGGTAGAAGCAGGACCCAAACAAACCAAAGCACTTGCTTATGTGGCAACTAGTGGTAGTAGAGATTTCTGACACAAGTGCAACTCCATGACAGAAGAAACCCTGAGGAGGGGAAGAAAAAGTTAAGGATTTCCATCAACTTCCCTTTGTGGCCAGTGTCATCATTTGGAACTACAAAGATACCCCTGTCACCTCAGCTCTTCTGGCAGCAGGCCAAAAGCTGGTGGACTAGGCGTGTTGTGAGACCAATGATACAAGAAGGAAGAATGACAGGCTGAGTATCTCAAAGGTATACTGACCAGACGAGTCAGAGATGCAGTGCAAAGACAGAAGTGTGAGTGTAAGTGAGTTAAAAAAGATACAGCAGTGGTCCAAAACACATTTATTGGTGACCACTGATGAACTTATTAAAAAGCACAGTGTCATACCTTCCCCACAGCGTCGGTACGGGTAAACGGCTGCTATTCACCCACATTCCCCATCAAACGCGGAACTCGGCAGGGGTGTCCGCTCTCACCCCTGCTTTTCGCTCTGTATATGGAACCTCTGGCGCAGGCCATGCGTACAGGGTCAGAGCTGATTTGCATATAGCCAGTGTCTAACCCAGGGCGGTGTGGAGTGCAAAAAAATGATGGATTCTGATAGATACATCTGCCGTGTGGATTCCTCACCTTGTGAATATCCCCCTTGCGTCAGCAACGTTCGGAAATTTTCTTCGTAGCACGCCGTCGCAGGAGCACGGCATCGCGCGCGACTCCGTCTGACGTCACCGACCCCATATTAGGCCCACGCCGGCGTGATGACGTCAGTTCCCTTTTTTCCGCGTCTCCGACGCTAACGGTTTTCGGGATCTTCAGCGATACCTAGTATCTTTCTGACTAATATTTGTCACTGTTTCTCTCTTGCGACTTTGTTCTTCTCCGGAGATGTCGTCGAGGAAAACAGGCTTTAAGCCATGTAGGTCTTGTGCCCGCATGATGTCTATCACTGACCCACATAAGGATTGTTTGTGGTGTCTTGGATCGGGCCACGACGTCAAGAACTGCGAGTCCTGTTTTAAGATGAATCCGAAGGCGCTTCGGGAGCGTGAAGCAAAGTTGCTCTTGGCGAAGGTGAAAAAGGACTCTGGGCGACTTTCGAGATCTACGTCACGGAGATCGAAGTCGAAGCAAAGGTCTCGGTCGAGGTCGAGATCGGCGTCGAGGTCCAGAGCGGGTTCGAGGTCTGGAGACGACTCGAGGTCCAAGGCGAAGTCGAAGTCCAGAGAAAGGTCTAGGTCTAGATCTAAGTCGGCTTCCGGGCATGCTTCGAGCTCTTCGGGGAGAAAGCATAAGAGGAGGAAGCACAGTTCGAGACATCATTCGGGGAAGGATTCCTCTGACTCGAAGAGAAAGTCTCACAAACACCGTAAGGACTTTGTCTCTCCTTCACCTGCTTTGTCAAGAGTGGGTTCTCCGGCGCCGGAGCCGGACCCGGAGCCGGTTTCCTCGGAGCATGAAGAAGAGGAGGTGACTCAAGAACCGGCTTCGGCGGAGACTCCTGTGAATCCAGAAGGTCAGGGTGAGGATGTGTCGGGTCGGCCTCCATTGCAACATCCGGTAGGTCCGTACCCTTCCTTTCCTGGTCCTGGGCAGGATCCCTCGCATTTTCTCAATGCGATGTTTGGAGTTTATTCTAGGGCCATGTACCCCGCTGGAGCGCCTGGTGGCCCCATGGGTCCGTTATCGTACAACCTGGGTATTCCTCAGTCGTATGCCCCTGCTCCATTTATGCCTTTCATGCCGGCGCCTCTTTCACCTTGGCTCGGTACGGCTCCACCGAGGTCCTCGACTCCGCATGCGGCTTCGCCGACTCCGGATCGACCTCGCAGTCGAGATCGAGGTACCACACCTGTTCTTGACTCTCGTCCTCCTGCTTCGGTTCCTCGAGCGACGTCGGAACCGGCTCCGTCGGAGTCGTTACCGGATCCGTCGACTTCGATTCGAATGGAGTGGTCGTGGCGAAGAGCTCAGCGTCTTCTCGAGCAAAAGGATGATGAGAGTTCAGATGTGGAAGAAGGCGAGCTTCCTGATCATGGTGATGACTTCGAAGAGCTTCGGGATGCTAGTGGTCTGGAACTCTCTCCCGAGTGGGGTCTGCCTTCGACTTCTGATGCACCATCAAGGGACGTGGCTCCTTATCACGTGGTTATTAGGAAGGCTGCTGACCTTCTTAACTTAAAGCTGCCCACAGTGGAGTACAAGCCCAACATTCTCACGGAAGTCCTGCATTCTCCATCTTCAATTGTGGAGCCAACTTTGCCGTTTACTGATGCCTTGTCAGATCCAATTAAGGAAATTTGGAAGAGGCCGTTGTCTGCTCCTGCAGTTTCAAGGGTTATTGCAAGGCGCTATAGGGTGGCTCCTGATGACCCTGCATTTCTTTCTACGCATCCGTCTCCGGAAAGTCTTGTGGTTCAGGCGGCTTGTTCTAATAGGGCGGCAGGCTCCTTCCCTCAAGTGCCTGCTGACAAAGAGTCTAAGAAATTGGATCAGGCTGCGAAGAAGACTTTCTCTTCTGGAAGCATGGCTCTAAAGTCGTCAAATGCTACTTGCCTTTTAGGTAGATATGTGCACGCGCTGATGGACTCAGTGAAGCAATTGTCACCAAAACTTCCTGAGGAGGATAGGAAAAACTTTAATGAAGTCATCTCTGACACTCAGGCTGCGGCCCGCATGGTCATCCAAAGCGGCATGGACACTGTGGATTCAGTTGCCAGAATTATGGGCTCATCCATTGCAACTAGGAGAGCCGCATGGTTAAATTCATCTGATTTCTCAGCGGATGTACAATCTACTTTGTTGGACTTACCCTTTGAAGGATCTGGCCTTTTTGGTAAGAAGGCAGATGTGGCCTTGGAAAGGTTTAAAGACAGCCGTGCCACTGCGAGATCGTTGGGTCTGCAGCTAGAAAATTCAAGGGATTTGGTAAATCTTCTTTTCGTCCCTTCAAGCAGGGCCAACAACAGCAGCAGCAGCAGAACCCTCTATATAAGTCCTATAGAGGTAGACAGAGGGGTCGTGGACGTCAGGTCTCCTCTTCCTCCACTTCCTCCAATAATGCCCAACCCCCTCCCGCATCAGCAAAGCAGCCCTAGATCCACCATTCTGGATCATGTAGGGCCAGTAGGGGGTCGGCTTACTCACTTTCTACGAGATTGGGAATCGGTTACATCAGATCTTTGGGTTCTCAATCTCGTAGAGAATGGGTATGCACTTCCTTTTCAGGAGTTCCCTCCCAATTACCCTCCTTGCCAAGGTTATTGCTCGGAGGACCACCTGCTTCTCCTGCAGGAGGAAGTCCTGGCTCTGTTTCGAAAGGGAGCGATAGAGGTGGTTCCAGAGCAGGAGAGGGGTCAAGGGTGCTACTCCCGGTATTTCTTGATTCCCAAGAAGGATGGCAGACTTCGGCCTATCCTGGATCTCAGGATTTTGAACCTCTATCTCAAACAGGAGAAGTTCAAAATGCTCACCCTTGCTCAGGTTCTTCTGGCGCTGATGGAAGAAGACTGGATGGTGTCGATCGACTTGCAGGATGCGTATTTTCACATCCCAATCCTGAAGTCGCACAGGAAGTATCTCCGTTTTACGGTGGGATCGCAGCACTATCAGTTTGCGGTCCTCCCGTTTGGACTTACTACTGCGCCTCGAGTTTTCACCAAGGTGATGGTGGTGGCGGCGCATCTCAGGAGGTCAGGGATTCCTGTATTCCCTTATCTAGACGACTGGCTGATCAAAGCAGAGTCGCCGGAGATGGTGCTCCATCATCTGCAGGAGACAACTCAGTTGTTACACAGGTTGGGTTTTTCGATAAACGTACCCAAATCTCACCTGGTGCCCTCCCAGCGCAACCTGTTCATAGGTGCGGTACTGGACACTTCTGTATGTCGTGCATTCCCTCCACCTCAAAGGATTCGCGACATTCAGGAAATGATTCCTTTATTCTTCAATGGAGCGGTTGTTCCAGTCCTGAAGGTTCTTCGTCTGCTCGGTCTGATGGCTTCTTGCATTCTGTTGGTCAGTCATGCACGCTGGCACATGAGGGCGCTCCAGTGGTGCCTCCGCAGGCAGTGGTATCAGCACAACGGAGATCTCAGGGAGTCTGTGAGGATCTCCAGAGAAACTGCAGCGGACCTGTCCTGGTGGGGCGTGGAAGGCAATCTGTCACAGGGAAAGCCTTTTCAGCTACCTCCATCAGTGGCCACAGTGATATCGGATGCATCCACTCTCGGGTGGGGTGCTCATCTGGGAGACCTGGAGGTCAAGGGTCTTTGGTCTCCGGAAGAAAGGTTGTTTCACATCAACCTTCTGGAATTGAGGGCGATACGTTTGGCGCTCAAGGCCTTCCTCCCTTCCCTTCGCGGTCGTTCGGTCCAGGTCCTAACGGACAACACGACTGCGATGTGGTACATCAACAAGCAGGGAGGAGTAGGGTCGCAGTGTCTCTGCAGAGAGGCTCTGCGTCTCTGGTCCTGGGTTCAGGACCATCAGATTTGTCTGGTGGCAAATCATCTGGCCGGGGTTCTGAACGTGCGTGCGGACAGTCTCAGTCGGCAGTTTTCTGCCGACCACGAGTGGAGGCTTCACCCGGAGGTTGTTCGCAACATCTTTCAGATGTGGGGGACTCCTCGGGTGGATCTATTCGCCACTCGCGAGAATGCTCACTGCCCTTCATTCTGCAGTCTCCAGTATCCGATGCAAGGGGCATTGGGGGACGCGTTTCAGTTGAGTTGGGGAGATCGACTCCTTTACGCGTTTCCCCCCATACCTTTGATTCCTCGGGTTCTGAGGAAGATTCGTCAAGACCGGGCCCAAGTCATATTGGTCGCCCCGGATTGGCCGAGAAGGGTGTGGTATTCGGACCTACTCCACCTATCCTCTCACCCGCCGCTCCGTCTCCCTCACAGGGCAGACCTCCTCTCTCAGTTGGAGGGGCAGGTTCTACACCCCCACCTCCAGACATTACACCTTCATGCCTGGAGATTGAACGGGGCAACTTGAGTTCTTTTTCTCTCCCTCACTAGGTGGTGGATGTCATTCTCTCTGCCAGGCGTGACACCACTAAGTCCATTTACTCCTATAGGTGGACAACATTTGTTTCTTGGTGCAGGGAGAGGGATATTGACCCTTTGAGGGCTCATTTGTCTAATATTTTACAGTTTGCCCTTTATCTGGCGCAGCAAGGTTTCGCTGTGTCCACGGTCAAGGGTTATCTTTCGGCCTTATCGGCGTTTCTATGTTTGCCGGATCAGCCTTCTCTCTTTAAGTCTCCGGTGGTTGTGAGATTTTTGAGGGGTCTTGTGAATATGTTTCCTCCTACCCCTTTTATTATTCCTCATTGGGATTTGAATCTTGTGCTGACCTTTTTAATGGGTTCTCCCTTTGAACCCTTGCACAAGTGTCCATTGAGGCTCCTCTCTTTTAAAACTATTTTCCTCGTTGCAATCACCTCGGCAAGGAGGGTAAGTGAGCTTCAAGCTCTAAGTTCCAAACCCCCGTTCCTGACCATTCATGCAGAAAGGATGGTTCTTAGGACCAGGGCTGCTTTTCTGCCTAAGGTGGTGACTCCTTTCCATCTTGGGCAGTCCATTACCCTTCCTACCTTCTATCCTCCCCCTCACCCGTCTAAGGAGGAAGAGAGACTGCATCGCCTGGACCCTAAGCGGGCGGTGTCCTTCTATCTGGACAGAACTAAGGACTTCCGGATGGACGACCAGCTGTTTGTTGGCTTTGCTGGCTGCAAGAAGGGCAGAGCGGTGCACAAGCGCACTCTTTCCAGATGGATAATCCTGTGCATCAAGATCTGCTACTCCCTTGCGGGTAAGGACCCCCCTGAGGGTATTAGAGCTCATTCAACTAGAGCAAAGTCTGCAACATCTGCTTTGTCTAGGGGTGTGCCTGTTGAGGATATTTGCAGGGCCGCGACTTGGGCCTCCCTCCACACTTTCGCGAAGCATTACTGCTTAGATACCGAGGTGAGGAGGGATGGCCACTTCGCGCGTTCTGTCCTCCAAGACTTCCTGGTGTAGCAGAGTAGACACCCTCCTCCGGGAGTGGGGACTGCTGTGGGAATCTATTCACAAGGTGAGGAATCCACACGGCAGATGTATCTATCAGAAGAACAAGTTACTTACCTTCGGTAACGCTTTTTCTGGTAGATACTATATCTGCCTGTGGATTCCTCACTGACCCACCCGCCTCCCCGTTGTCTACTCTGCTATACCTGGTCATCTGAAAGAGACACGTTAGTGATAGATTCCTTACCTTAGAATATCCCCAGGCGTCAGACTGGATCCGGAAATTTTTGCGTAGCAATACCCCTGCGCGCTGGTAGGCGTCGTCTGCGGCTCCGCGTCCGTCGTCGGCGTCGTGAGCGCCGGGATGACGTCATCGGAGTATATAGACGGCGCCCATGCGCGCTGACGTCAGTTCTTCTTTTTTCCGCGCCAGCTAGCGCAGATCCGGAAGAAGCTCTACCCCCAGTCACTTTTTGACTGAAAACTTTTTCGATCTTTTTGATCCTCTATTTAGTCGATCCTCGACTATCGGTGCCAGGGATGCCCGGGTTCAAGCCTTGCTCGAAGTGCGGCCGACTCATGTCGGTCACGGACCCCCATCGCCGGTGCCTGAAGTGCTTAGGCCTCGACCACGACGATCGAACCTGCTCCGACTGCCGGGCCCTGACGTCGAAGGCTAGGCGGGAGCGGTCCCGCAAGCGTCTCGAGCTGAGGCAGTCGGCCCCGCGCCGCTCCAGGTCCCGGTCCCGGTCCCACGGGAGGTCGAGGGATAGGTCGCGAGGTCGGAGTCATCGACGTTCCGGGAGTGGACACCGATCGTCTGGTTCCAAGTCCTCAGGTAAGAGGCATGAGAGGTCGGAGCGACACCATCGATCCTCCGACCCGCCCCGTCGCTCGCACGATGCGACCGGGGACTCGGGCGACACCGCCCACGCGGCTCCGCGGGAGTCGCAAGCGTCGCCGCCTGCCCCACACCTTCGGGTCCCTGGGCACGGCGCGTCGCAGGAGGAGGTCGAGAGGTACCTCATGGCCATGAGGGCCCTCCCTCCTCAGTCGGTTCCCGTGGCGCCTTCGGGCCGATCGGCTCCATCTGGAGGTCCTTCCGGGTCGGGCGCTTCGGCCCCGACGACGTCGGGTGCTTCGGGCCCGGCGCCGCTGGCGACTTCGGTCCCGGCGCCGCGCGACCTCGCTGGATCCGGCCCCGGATCCGGGACCCCGCCGGTCGACCTTACGACCTCGCCGGCGCCGTCCCTTCAGGTGTCGTCCCCGGCGGCCGATGTGGTTGCCGACCCCAATGCTTCCTACGGTCCTGCTCAGGAGTCGGAGGGGCGCCGCTGGGCGCCGATTCCGTCGGCCTTCGGAGAGTTCTATCTCCACGAGGAGGCCCTGGCTGTTAATCCTGGTCTCCAGGAGCCGGGTGACGAGGAGCAATGGGAGGGGTCCGAGGACCCTCTGGCACGTGATTGCCAGTCACATCAGGACTGGACATATGAGCTTGGGGAGGCCAGTGGTATTGACACCTCGCCAGACACTGGATTTACGTCGCCCCCGACTGTGGCTTCGGAGGCGGGTTCTGCTTACAGTGTAGTGTTGACGAAGGCAGCTAAGGCCTTAAACCTTCAGCTCCCCGTCGCGGCCGTGAGGACTAATCTCCTCACTGAGGTCCTCAAACAGCAGTCCGGCTCCGCGGAGCCCCTCCTGCCGTTCAACGAGGCCTTGTGTGACGTTCTTCTGGGCACTTGGTCCAAGCCCGCCACAGGCCCCCCTGTGGACAGGAACGTGGCCAGACGCTACCGCCCGGCACCGGGCGACCCTTGCTTTTTGTCCACCCACCCCACCCCCGAGAGTCTGGTCATCCAGGCCTCCAACTCCCAGACCGCATTCCCGTCGGCCCCGCCCGACAGGGAATCCAAGAGATATGAGCAGTTCGGGAAGAAGGTCTTCTCGTCTGTGAGCCTAGGGCTACGGTCAGTGAACACCAACTGTCTCTTGGGCCGCTACACCCACACTCTGTGGGACACGGTTGCGGAGGTGCTGCCACAATGCCCTGAGGAGGTCAGGGCTAAACTCAGCCAAACCCTTGCGGACGGCCGAGATGCGGCACGTTTTTCTATCCGGTGTGGGCTGGATACCACGGACTCACTGGGCAGGGCGATGGCAACGACGGTGGCGGTTCGACGCCACGCCTGGTTGAGGTCCGCCAACTTCTCGGCCGATGTCCAGGCCACCCTCCTGGACATGCCGTTTGATGGCCGTCGCCTCTTCGGCGACAAGGCAGACCATGCGCTGGAACGTTTCAAGGACTCCAGGGCCACGGCCAAGTCCTTGGGCCTTACGGCCCCACGCCAGCAATCGGGTGCCTTTCGCTCCTTTCGTGGCCACGGAAGGGGCGCCCCACCACGGGCCGCCAGCCACACGCCGCAAAATGTCCAGCAGCGCGGTGGCGGACGTGGGAACCGCTGCGGCGGTGGTCGGGGTCAGCGGCGAGGCCAGTCCACACCTCCCTCAGCAGCCCCCGCCTCAAAACCTTCCTAGTCCGAGTTTTCAGGCCCATGTGACGCCTGTGGGAGGCAGGGTTCGCCATCACCTCTCCCACTGGCATACAGTCACTTCGGACAGGTGGGTGCTGCAAATTGTCCGAAGGGGTTTCTCCCTCCCCTTCGAGTCTTCCCCTCCATCCATGCCACCTCAATGCCACCGTGTGTCGGGGGATCACTTGCGACTTCTGCAAGAGGAAGTTTCGGCCCTCTTGGCCAAGAGGGCCATCGAGCGCGTTCCTGGGCCAGAAGTAGGACGTGGCTGTTACTCCCACTACTTTCTGGTACCCAAGAAGGGCAAAGGGGGCCTACGCCCTATCTTGGATCTGCGGAACGTCAACGGCTTCCTCCGTACGGAGAAGTTCAAGATGCTCACTTTGGCTCAGGTCCTGGCTGCCCTGGACCCAGGAGACTGGATGGTAGCGTTGGACTTGCAGGACGCCTATTTCCACATCCCCGTCCTGCCGGCCCACCGGCGTTACCTGCGGTTCACGGTAGGCCTAGAGCACTTTCAGTTTACCGTGCTCCCCTTCGGCCTTACCAGCGCCCCACGGGTGTTCACGAAGGTGATGGCGGTGGTCGCAGCCCATCTGCGCAGGCAAGGGGTGTCAGTCTTCCCCTACCTCGACGACTGGTTGTTGAAGGCGGGCTCGCCCCAGACAGTCGTCACCCACCTCCAGACTACGGCCGACCTCCTGCACTTGCTGGGGTTTTCCATCAATGTGCCGAAGTCACACCTGTGTCCCTCTCAGAAGCTCCTTTTCATCGGAGCGGTTCTCGACTCGGCGCAGTTTCGGGTTTACCCACCCGAGCAGCGGGTTCGGGATATTCAGGCTCTGATTCCTGTCTTCAGACCGTTATCCCGGGTCTCGGTCAGGTTGACGCTGCGGCTTCTGGGACTGATGGCCTCCTGCATCCTTCTGGTGCGTCACGCCAGGTGGCGGATGCGGGCTCTGCAGTGGGACCTGAAGTTTCAGTGGGCCCAGCATCAGGGCAACCTGTCCGATCATGTCCTGATCTCGGAGGGCACTGCGAAGCAACTGCAGTGGTGGCTCACGGACCGCGACTGGGTCAGTGACAGACCCCTCTCTCTACCCCAGCCGGAGCACGTAGTTGTGACGGACGCGTCCCTCCAGGGCTGGGGAGGCCACATGGGAGAGGCGGAGATCAGAGGCCTCTGGTCTCCGGCGGAGTCCCGGCTCCATGTCAACCTTCTGGAGCTGCGGGCGATTCGTCTAGCACTGAAGGCATTCCTCCCCTCTGTCCGAGGGAGCGTAGTGCAAGTGTTCACCGACAACACCACCGCCATGTGGTACTGCAACAAACAGGGCGGTGTGGGGTCGTGGACCCTTTGCCAGGAGGCTCTGCGCCTCTGGCAGTGGCTGGAACATCAGGGCGTGACCCTGGTGGTTCAACACCTGGCAGGCTCTCTGAATGCCAGGGCGGACGAACTCAGCCGCCGGTGCATGATGGATCACGAATGGCGTCTGAACTCGGACGTGGCGCAAGGTCTCTTTCGACAGTGGGGAGAGCCTTGGTTAGATCTATTTGCCACAGAAGAGAACGCGCAATGTCAGCAGTTCTGCGCGTTGGAGTTTCCAAGGCGGCACTCGCTCGGAGACGTTTTTCGTCGCGAGTGGAGCTGCGGTCTGTTGTACGCCTTTCCGCCTATACCACTTCTGCCCAGAGTGCTGAAGAAGATCAGGCGCGACCGGGCCCAGGTCGTCCTTGTGGCTCCGGACTGGGCACGAAGATACTGGTATCCCGAGCTACTCAGCATGTCAGTCGATCCCCCGATTCGTCTGCCTCTTCGGGAGGACCTTCTGTCGCAGCAGCAGGGGACGGTCCTGCACCCGAACCTGTCCAGTCTCCACCTACAAGCTTGGAGATTGAGCGGCGGCAGTTGAGGCCATTTGACTTGCCTCCCGAAGTCTGTGACATCATTCTGGCAGCCAGGCGTCCTTCCACGAAGTCGGTATACGCCTGCCGGTGGAACAGATTTGTGGCATGGTGCGCAGCAAAGGCTGTGGATCCCCTCTCTGCACCCCTTTCGGAAGTGCTACTCTTTCTTCTTTCCCTTGCCCAGCAGGGCTCTGCTCTGGGCACTCTTAAAGGGTACCTTTCTGCTCTTTCAGCCTTCTTGAGGCTACCAGATCAGCCTTCTTTATTCAAGTCCCCTATTGTGAGTAGATTTCTGAAGGGCATCACGCACATGTTTCCTCCTGTTCCCTTCGTGATGCCCCAGTGGGACTTGAATCTGGTTCTCACCTATCTGATGTGTGCTCCCTTTGAGCCACTTCATAACTGCCCTCTTCGTCTCCTTACTCTAAAGACGGCCTTCCTGGTTGCCATCACCTCTGCCAGGAGGGTGAGTGAGCTCCAGGCTCTTTCTTCTTCTCCACCTTTCCTGTCTGTTCATCCTGATAAGGTGGTGTTGCGTACACGACCTTCATTTCTGCCCAAGGTTGTCACGGCCTTCCACATCGGGCAGTCCATCACTTTGCCCACCTTCTTTCCGCCTCCGCATCCCTCGAAAGAGGAGGAGAGGCTCCACCGTCTGGATCCAAAACGTGCGCTCTCCTACTACCTAGACCGCACTCGCCAATTCCGGGTGGATGACCAACTCTTCGTTGGTTACGTGGGCGCGAAGAAGGGAAAGGCTGTACACAAGAGGACCATCTCCAGGTGGATCATCTTGTGCATCCAAGCATGCTACTCCATGGCGAGGAAGGAGCCCCCGGCTGGATTGCGGGCTCACTCCACTCGGGCCACGGCAACAACAACTGCCCTGGGCCGCGGTGTCCCCCTGCAGGACATCTGTCAGGCAGCCACGTGGGCCTCGCTGCACACGTTCGCAAGACACTACTGCCTGGACAGTCAAGTCCGGAGGGATGGCTTCTTTGGCCGTTCCGTCCTCCAGGACTTTCTGGTGTGATATTGGTTCGCAAACCCACCACCGGGGTTGGTATTGCTGGGGTATCTATTCTAAGGTAAGGAATCTATCACTAACGTGTCTCTTTCAGATGCACAAGTTACTACTTGTGTAACGATATATCTGTAAGAGACATTAGTTAGTGATAGATTCCTTACCGCCCTCCCATCCTCCCCGTTCTGCGAACCGATATTTAGGGTTAAGGTCATCCCCTTTCAGGGCCCTAGTTTCATGGCACCAGTGTTAGTTCTATCATGGCTCTGCGTATCTGGCGCGGAAAAGCTGTGTTATCAGAACTGACGTCAGCGCGCATGGGCGCCGTCTATATACTCCGATGACGTCATCCCGGCGCTCACGACGCCGACGACGGACGCGGAGCCGCAGACGACGCCTACCAGCGCGCAGGGGTATTGCTACGCAAAAATTTCCGGATCCAGTCTGACGCCTGGGGATATTCTAAGGTAAGGAATCTATCACTAACTAATGTCTCTTACAGATATATCGTTACACAAGTAGTAACTTGTGCGTTAAGAGGTAATGCTGCATAATCGCCTTTTAATGAGGCTTTTACCGCCAGCATGGTTTCCCCATCTATGTGTTTTTCTGAACGCTTTTCAGTGGCTACGGAAGCTGGTTGAACCGCTTCCGCTGTGGCTGTGTTGGCCAATGAATTCCCTACAACGTGAACGCCATCACGTCGATGACTCAGTGCGTGTATCACGTGAGTCTTTCGTAGTTCTTTCATTACAAGAACTACTTGTTCCCAAAGCGTTTTATGCTTTATTGTAGCACCTGTGTCATCTTTTTAACCGTTTTTACTCCATGTCTTCATGTCACTGTTGTATGACTTGACGCAGAAATACCAATCACACAGTATTAGTGTGGGGAATTCGCGATCAGCATTTTCAAGCGCCATCTTTAAAGATCCTATTTCATTGCTGAACAGTTTCTGAGTGATTCAGTTTTGGTGATCATCGGTTTGAATTTACCAGAGCGCCAGCGACCTTTAACAATCGCGCACGCTGCATTGTAGGATTTTTATCTACATCGTAGTGTTGTGCGAATATGTCCATATAGATTACGCAGGTGTATTGTTCCAGAGGCAGAGTTTCGATTGGTAGAGGATATTCTTGTTCATATTCTAGAACATCTAGTTTTTTCAGTATCGGGTCAAAATAGTATTTCACGTCTTCTGTAGCAAAAGAATTTTCCCATTGTATCCATTTTGGATCTAATGCCACTGTATTCAGATTACGTGGACTACCTCAAGGGCTGATTCTGCTGTATAAACAGATATTCTCTTGCCTTGGGCTAGGGCTCTTTCTTTTGCTACAGCAGTTTGAACCGCAGTCAGAATTTTTTCAGTAGAACGGACTTTCATTTCAGCTTGAGTATACAAATGTGATTTGTAAGCTATAGGTACCTTTTCTCCCTCATTAGAGGTCAGGTATGTGAATCCGCATCTTCCAGGAATGACTCGGATTACAAGATTGCGTATGTTTTCGCGAGTTTGTAATTTTGTTTTAGCTAACATGTCTGTTTGCAATGATCTCAAAATCTCTGTATGTTTCTGAGTCCAATTGATCTGTTTGAAATCTGGTCTTATCAATTCATAGAGAGGTTTAACCCTCTCTGCATAATTTAGAATGTATGTTCTTCCGAAATTCAGGAAACCTAGTATTGATTGTAAATTCTTCAGCGTTTTTGGTGCTTGGAGTACAGCACATTTCTCTAAGAAATTGTCTGCCCGGCTTTTGCCTTCACTTGATAATTCATATCCTAAAAATAGGACAGTTAGATGGGAAATTCGTGACTTTTTAAAGTTGAATTTGTAACCCTCTGATGCGAACCCAAGTATTATGGTGTTCACTCTTTTTAAGTGAGTCTCCAGGTCATCATCTGGGAGATAGATGTCATCGACATAGGATAATGCCTCATCATCATATATTTGTAGTAACTCTGTTACTCTTGCTGAGAATAATCCTGGGCTATTCTTCAATCCCTGTGGGAGTCGGCAAAATTGTTTTTGCGATCCCATTATTGAGAAAGCATCAAATACCTGCTTTCAGGTGCAAATTTTTGACAGAAGAATCCATTAGAGATATCTAATGTTGTTTTATATTTTTTGCGCACAATGTTATTCATTAGTGCTGCACTATGTGAGTTTTTTACTGCAAACGTTTTACAACAGGAGTTAAGCTGTCTGTAGTCCAAAACTAGACGATATGAATCGTCTGGCTTGGAGACAGGAAACAAAGGATTTTTCATTTGTGAGGTGCATGTTTCAATCACTCCTTGATATTCAAGTTGATCTAAGATCTCCCTGACTTGCTTTTTAGCTTCTTGTTTAACTGGGTACTGCCTATGTGCAGTGGGCTGATTTTTTAACTGGATTTTGTGGTGAGGAGAGTCCTCATCCCATCCTACATGATTTTTATATAAATCAGGAGCTTGGGCCACTGCCCATTTTCTTGCCAATGTGTATTTTTTATGAATCTGAATATGATCTGAGAAGGCAGGCATAATCATTTCTTCGCCATGAGGGCACTCCCTGACAAACTCTGGTGGCCAGTCTTTTTCAGCTAACAGGATGTCATAGCCTTTAGAAAGTTTTTCCCAAAAGAGACCTTTTATTTTCCTAGTTTTATCTCCCTCTATACGTAATGTTACTTCATATAGTTTATGGGGCGCACTAACTCGTGTATCTGCAGTTTCCACCTGAATGTATTCATTCGTGTCCACTGTCTCCAGAAGATTCATCAGGATCTTGCGAGCTATGGTCACTTTTGCTGCACTGTCTAGCATTGTCTGGGCCCACTCTCCGTTTTTCAGTTGTGTCCTCAGAATTCTCGGCATGTTTAATTTTAATACTTGCTACCTTCTTTCTGGAAAATTGTAATTTTTTACTTTGATGAGCAGGTTCCTTGTCTTTATACTTGACGTGCTCTTCTCTGTGTTCTGACCGTCCTCTTCTTTCCTATTTCTGTGAGGAAGTCTGAAAAGATCGAGAGGGACGTGTATCAATATCTTGATATCTATCAGGTTTTTTCAAATTATCCCTATTTCTAAGGTTGTATCTTTTTTCAGAGGGCTCCCTTTGAGGAGACTTGTCTTCTCGGCCTGGAGATCTTTCTCTCCGCTGAGGAGACCTTCCTCTGGACTGGAAATGTTTTTCCCTGGGAGTGGATTGTTTATTACCATCCCAACTCTTTTGTGGAGTTTTTAAATTATTTTTAATAAATGTTTTTTCAGGATTTTCAGTTAGTTGGGGTTTCTTGATAGGATTTTTCTATGATTCTGGCGAGTTCAAATGGTTGGTCTGCTATATGGTGCTCTTGGTAATTTAGTGGCATTTCAACGTCCTTGAAAGGAGTGTATTCATCCGGAGGTTCCTCTATTTTGTAATAGTGGAAGTCTTTTGTCACAGCGTGTGCTGCTGGAAAATGTATCCATGAATAGAATACCTCTGTCTGCCGATATTCATGTGCCTCTACCACGAATATGACCGTACCACCTCTTAGTGATAGTCCATTTTCTATAAGTTTAAGAGTTATAGTTCTTCTTATATTGACCAGAATGAGTATAGCATTCGGATCATTTTCTTGGATGGTTGTGTCATCCGCTATGAGCTGTGCTGTTATTCTAGCTTGCTCCCTTTCGTCTTCACTTTCTCCTATTCTACTGACAGAAAGTTTTGTTGCAGATCAAGTTTCAAGGAAACAAAGATTAGGTGCACAATATTTTGGAACACTGTATCCTTCAACGTTGACCAAACCAAAAACTAATACATAGGATTCTCATCCTACTAAGTTCCGGCGGATGTTAACCTTTCACCCACTCCAGACGTCTTTTGGAGTTTTTACGGGAAAAAGGGTTCTGTGTGAAAAAGCACGACTGAGTTAATCTAGTGTCTTGCGTTAGATTATCGCCTTGCTCTACGTTGGGCGCCATGTAGTGTAGTTCCTATATTCCCAATAGGCTCTGCGCATTGGAATAATATAAACAGCAGTGTAGACGTAGGACTGAGGTCGACTCGGTCTCTACTGACTATATTAGACTCAATTAGTTTTGCCAGCTAGCTCAGAGGTCACTAGAAACTTTCTCGAATGTTCAGGAAAGAGTTAACTCTCCGGATTTAGACAAGAAGGGATTAGCTTCTGACAACCGTACAAACATGACAACTTTGCTCCCTCAGAAAAAGAGTGCATCTCTAGAGTCGTGTGAAAACAATAGGCAGCTATTTCACTCAGTCAATCATGCATACTTAGTTTCACCAGAGTGCAGAGAAATAGAGAGACGGGCGTTTTCAATAAAAGGTGTTATTTATTGAGCAGTCTTCTTTCTCATGCAAGAGAAATGAATTTCCACAATTGCAATACTTATCATAAAGTAAAGTGCGTACAGTAAAAGTAGTATTATGAAATAATACTGTAAAAGCATTGATATGGTTTCTTAGCCATATGGTACTTTAAAATGGATAAAATATATACATACATAAAAACATTGACTAACGTACTCAACTGGTGCTTCTAACTACGCCTACCCCGGTGTACCTGACCTAAGCCTAATACTTGGGAAGGAGTAAGTAAGTAGCAGTTTAAGTTAAGTTGGTTAAGATTGTTTTGCCAAGAATCTGCATCAAGAATTCTCTTAAGGGTTTAGTCAGCTCCGTACCTTGGTAATAGAATGTGGGAAGTCTGGTATCTCTTTCTTCAGGACTCAATCCCCCAGCAACCCGCAAGGGTGGCTGGAAACACCGGAGCTGGATTTTCTCGGCTGGAGAAAAAGACAGCGTCTCTCACAGTGCGTCAAAATGGGAGGGGCGGCTTCCGTGGGCTCTCGCATCAGCTGGGCTCTCGGGCAAGTAGATAGCCGCTCTGCTCCAAACCACTGTGTGTTTGCTTAAGGCAACTGTTGGTATATTTATACCTGAAAGGTGCTGAGTTTGACGTAAGGTTGGACATAAGACGTCACTAAGAACTAACAGTTCTTTCTGGACTCCAGGAGTTCTTGTTCAAATCAAAACAAAAGCAGGGAGGATTTCCCGGGCTGCTGGAGGCTTGGTTTGTTTAAAGAACGCGTTGTACTTTCTAGGAGTCGATGGGAGTAGACGTGCTTTGGACTTCATGGGCTATTACTGAATATGGATATGATTCTTATGCCTTTATAAGGATATTATTAATTATAACCCCATGAGGGCATGAATCGGGAATATCTAATGAGGGTCCTAGATAGAAATACAACAGCAGTGGTAGTTCTCAACCCAAGTGTGTAGTAGGGTTAACCCTGGAAACTGAGATGGATTCTGGCGTAGTCAGAATACCAACTCAGGCTGTTCTTGTCTGTGATGTGGACATGGCTATGTCCTCTACTGTGAGGCCCAATACTCTGGGCAAGTACAGACAGACACTTTTGATAAATAACAAAGTGGCTCAAGCATACAGGGACACATGTGCCAGTGTCACAATGGTGACACTTAACTTTGTGGACCCTGGACAGATTGTACTGGGTGATAATTACCTAGTGACCAATGCTAGCAATGTCACTACTACACATAGTGTGGCTTTTGTTAATTTCTCCTGGGGAGGGGTAACTGGCCTCAAAAGAGTTGTGGTAAGTGCAGATCTCCCCGTTGAATGTCTGTTGAGCAATGACCTTGAATCCTCACAATGGTCAGAAGTGGAGTATATGACTCATGCAGAGATGTTAGATATAGCATCACACGTCCCTGCTGTGACCAGGTCACTGGCCAAAAAGTGCCTCACTGAACAGGCCTTGGATCCTGAAACTATGGACCAAGTGCCTCCCAAGAGAAAGAGCAGTAGGGTGAAGGCAGTGCCTTCCCCCCTGCCTACAAGTGAAGATCGGCCTTCACAGGAAGCTGATTTTGAGACCTCTGAGGGAACTGTCCCAGAAGAGCTTGAACCTGACCAGTTTCAGTTTCTTGGGACAGTGGGACCTTCAAGGGCAGACTTGAGGCAGGCACAGTTAGACTGTTCCTCTCTTGAACCCCTCAGACAGCAAGCTGCTTCTGAGGCTGCTGGGAATGCTACAGGTACCCACACAGTGTACTGGGATGAAGGACTCCTTTATTCTGAGGCTAGAGACCCCAAGCCTGGTGCTTCCAGGAGGTTGGTTATACCTCAGTCCTTTAGGGGTTTCCTTCTTACCTTAGCCCATGATATTCCTTTAGCAGGACACTTGGGCCAGAACGAGACTTGGGGCAGGCTTTTCCCTCACTTTCACTGGCCCCATATGTCAGAAGATACTAAGGAGTTTTGTCGCTCCTGTGTAACCTGCCAAGCCAGTGGCAAAGCAGGTGGCACCACAAAGACCCCCCTGATACCACTACCTGTGGTGGGGGTACCCTTTGAAAGAGTTGGGATAGACATTGTAGGACCGATGGATCCCCAAACAGCATCTGGGCACAGATTTATACTGGTGGTAGTGGATCATGCCACCAGGTATCCAGAGGCTATTCCCCTAAGGATCACAACAGCTCCTGTTGTGGCCAGAGCCCTCCTGGGAGTTTTCTCAAGAGTGGGCTTTCCGAAGGAGGTAGTATCCGACAGAGGTGCAAACTTTATGTCAGGATATTTGACTGCTATGTGGAAAGAGTGTGGTGTAAATTATAAATTCACTACTCCCTACCATCCACAGTGCAATGGACTTGTTGAAAGGTTTAACAATACCTTAAAGGGTATGATCAAGAGTTTACCTGAAAAGCTTAGGTGAAGATGGGACATCCTTCTACCCTGCCTTCTGTTTGCTTACAGAGAGGTCCCACAGAAGGGGGTTGGCTACAGCCCTTTTGAACTTTTGTTTGGACATCCTGTAAGAGGACCCCTATGTCTGGTAAAGGAAGTATGGGAGTTACCTCTCAAGAAGCCTAAACAAGACATAGTGGACTATGTACTTGGTCTCCGCTCGAGGATGGCTGAGTATATGAAGAAGGCTTCTAAAAACCTTGAGGCTAGCCAAGAACTTCAAAAAGCTTGGCATGACCAAAAGGCTGTGCTGACTGTGTACCAGCCAGGACAGAAGGTGTGGGTGTTGGAGCCAGTGGCCCCAGCAGCACAAATGGTCTGGACCCAACACCATTGTTGAGATAAAGGGAGTGGCCACCTACCTGGTGATCCTAGGAACTCCCAGGAGCCCCCACAGGGTACTCCATGTCAACAGACTCGAAGCATATGTTGACAGGGCAGACATGGGCTTGCTCATGGCTACAGATGAGGGACAGGAGGAAGAGAGTGACCCTCTCCCAGGCCGGCTCACTCAGAACCCTGACGATGGTTCAGTTGATGGTATGGCCTTAGCTGGCAGCCTCACTGGCCAGCAGCAACAGGACTGCAGACAAGTTCTACAGTCTTTTAGACATATGTTTTCACTAAGACCTAGTGAGACTAACTGGTGCACCCATGAGGTGGACACTGGTGACAGTCTGCCTGTGAAGAATAAGATCTACAGGCAACCTGACCATGTCAGGGACTGTATAAAGACTGAGGTGCAAAAGATGCTGGAACTGGGAGTAATTGAGCCATCAGAGAGCCCATGGGCCAGCCCAGTAATCCTTGTACCAAAACCTCACACCCAAGATGGTAAGAGAGAGATGAGGTTATGTGTGGACTACACAGGTCTCAATGCTGTCACTAGGACAGATGCTCACCCAATTCCAAGAGCAGATGAGCTCATTGACAGATTGGCTTCTGCCAAGTTTTTGAGCACATTTGATTTGACAGCTGGCTATTGGCAAAACAGGTTAGCCGAGGATGCCAAGGCCAACACTGCTTTCTCAACCCCAGGAGGTCATTATCAATTTGTGGTGATGCCCTTTGGTTTGAAGAATGCACCTGCCACTTTCCAAAGGTTGGTGAACCAAGTCCTCACTGGGTTGTATGACTTTTGTGCAGCTTATATAGATGATATTGCTGTCTTCAGCTCCACCTGGGAGGATCACCTGATCCACCTGAAGAAGGTTTTAGAGGCCCTGCAGAAGGCAGGCCTAACTATCAAGGCCACAAAGTGCCTGATAGGGCAGAGTAAGGTTGTGTACCTGGGCCACCTTGTAGGTGGGGGTCAGGTTCAACCACTGGAGAGTAAGATCCAGACCATCAAGGACTGGGCTCCTCCAACCACCCAGACACAGGTTTGAGCTTTCTTGGGCCTGTCTTGGTACTACAGAAAGTTTAAGAATTATAGGTCCATTGTGACACCACTTAATGACTTGACTTCCAAGAAGATGCCAAAGAAGGTTCAGTGGACAGTAAGCTGTCGAAAGGCATTTGATGACCTGAAGAAGACCATGTGCTCTGCACCTATCTTAAAGAGTCCTGACTACTCCAAATAGTTTGTTGTCCAAACAGATGCTTCTGAGTTGGGGGTGGGAGCTGTGCTTTCACAACTTAATGTAGATGGTCATGACCAGCCCATTGCTTTTATTAGCAGAAGGCTGACCCCTAGAGAGAAACGTTGGTCAGGCATTGAGAGGGAGGCCTTTGCTGTGGCGTGGGCCCTAAAGAAGTTGAGACCATACTTATTTGGCACTCACTTCAAGATTCAGACCGCGCATAAGCCCCTCTTGTGGCTAAATCAGATGAAGGGTGAAACCCCCAAACTGCTCAGGTGGTCCATTTCCCTACAGGAGATGGACTTTACAGTGGAGCACAGACCAGGGACTGACCACGGCAATGCAGATGGTCTCTCCAGGTACTTCAACTTAGAACATGAAGACACAACTGGTCAAGTTTAGTCTAATGTCCCTGCATTTGGGGGGGTTGTGTAGGAGAGTAGGGTCTGCTTTCCTATGGTCACCCCACTTTTTGCTTCACTGGTTTTCGACTTAATGTGTCTGTGGGCCTGCTAATCAGACCCACAGCCCAGCTGCTCTCTCTCTAAATTCACTACAATGTACTTTAGGTGCATTACCAATTGGATACTGGGTCACCTTATGAGCCCCTGTGCAGTGTACTACTATATACCCAGGGCATAGGTGCATCCAAGGCCTACCAGAGGCTGCAGCATGTATTATGCCACCCCTGGCTGGCCACCCAAATTGACACAACTGGCTGACCACTCAGCTGGGGCAAGGTGGTTTAAACACCCCTTGCTTTAGGTATAGTATACCTATATCTAACCTTATATATAGACACATATATACCTATACGTCACTCCTATGGCAGGCCTTAACAATCCTGGAGGCAGAGTGCTTGGTTTATGTGAGATGGTGCTCTAGCATGAGCTGAGCCAGTCTGAAGCTTTCGGAACCATGTCCTTATAGCTGTTCTAGGATATTGCGATACCATATACTCTTAAGTGCATTATGAACCTCGCGGTTAAATGCTAACTCTGGTTTGGCTTTATCAAAACATGTCGAGTAAGGTGTCATACGTTTTGGAATACTACCCCCTCGACGAAACCCTGGACCTTCGGCGATCTACTTTGCAAGACGACGACTGAAGCATCTCCCTTGTGGTCAAAGACTGACCACCCTGCACAAGCAGGCACCATCCAGCGATCAACAGCTAGCTTTGTTGACGCTCCCGCCGGAGCCCGAGCACAGAGCCTGACGAGAACCGGACTTCCAGACATCCAACAGCCCGATCCACAGTCCCAACAGAGCTGAGACCCGTGGAGGCGACAAGAGGCGTGGGACCGGCCATCTTGAAAAGTCTGTGACTTGCTAATTGTGCAGCACCCGAGGCACCCTCGAAGCTGTGCATTGGGGATTGCGAAGCCCCAGCCCCGAGCATCATCTGCACCGCAGATCAACCTTGCACACTCCACGAGTCCTGTGTGGGGCCCTTCTGCATTTTCCTGCTCGACGCGTCTGCCCGGTCACTTGCCCGTTGGCTAGTGGCCATCTTGGCGACGAACCTTTGAATTTACACCGCTGGTCTGGTTGCTCCAGACTAGCCCTTGCTTCCCTCAAAAGAAGCATCCCCTCAGACCTTGCTGGTCTGAGTAAGAAGTCAACTTCGTTTCCTGCGTGGCTTGCCTTTGCCAAGGATTGTTTTTGTTGTTGTTGTTTGTTTGGTTTTTTTTAAACTTTATTGTGCAAAACAAAGCATTACAAATATGGGCCTACAGCCACAGGGGCCGGCCGCTAGTGTTTGTAGAGTATGTACGTAGCACAAAAAGCAGCGTCTGACCCCAATAGGTCCAGCAGAGATACAGGATACATGTTCGGCAACACAGGAGGTGTGCATGATACAAAATATTTTTAAATTTTATTAAGGAACAAAGAAAGAACAAAAGAACAAAAAACTCAAGGCGAGAGACATTGTGGAAGATGTCGAGCTCGAGCTGGGGGAACCTACCATAGCGGGTAGGGAATCAGGAGAACGATGGGGATAACCAGGGGGGGAGGCAGTGGGAAAATCAGGACAATCGGACAAAATACAGTAATCAAGGAGCCTCGGAGGTCAGGGGGACAGAGACGTGTCGAGGATGTCTTCGAAGGGGGGTGCACAGATGTTCCCTCGGTACGCGTTCCACTGGCCCCAAATTTTACTCCACGCCCTAGGCTTGCCCCTAGCTAGATATACCGTCTTTTCCCTGAACATGCACCAATCCATGTTCTCCTTCCATACAGACACGGTGGGAGGCCGCTGGGAACCCCAAAGCTGTGCAATATCTCTTTTGGCAATCATGTTCCCAAGTGCTGCCCACCGGGCCTGGGCAACGTTGTAGTCATTCGGCTCCCACACATTCAACAAGCATCTTCGAGCCTCAGGCAACAAAGCGACCCCAGTGACACACTCCATCACAGCATGCTCGCGGTGCCAATATGCAGCAACATCACGGCACTCCCAAAGGATGTGGAGGAAAGTGGCACTCATTCCACAACCGCGCCTACACAGCCCATCCAACGAAAAACCCATAGCAACCAAACGAGGACCAGTCACATACACGCGGTGAAGGATTTTGAGCTGGACGAGGCGGAGACGGGCCGGAATGGCGACCTCTTTCGGGGAGGATACTGCAGACTGCCAGTCCTCGTCGTCCAATTCCAACCCGTCTCCAGTCCAGGCCTCCCTGAGACGCACAAGGAGATCTGCCCGATTGTTGATCAATTTTTTATAGATCAAGGAAATAGTACTATCGGGCAGATGACCATCGAGTATACGGTCCTCAAGCGGGAAAGATTCAGGGACCATGGTACCGGTCGTGAAGACCGACAATAAAGCATGACGCACCTGTGCATATCTGAAGAACTCCCGTTCACTCAACTCATACTCACTCTGAAGCTCCGGAAAGGATTTAACCGAACCTTTCACCCAAAGATCACCCACTCTACTAATTCCAATCGTGTCCCAGTTCTCAAAACCTTTCGTCGTCCAGAGGCATCCCAGTCGTTGCGACGCAAACAAAGGGGTCGCTTGCGTCAGCCGATCATGCCATCCCGTAGCCACATTCGCATCCTTCCATACACGCACTGCACCTTTGGTGGGTCCCGTGAGATTCCTCCCCGCCTTCCGAGAGTAGAGCGCTCTGTTGAAGTCGCCACCAGGCAACAGGTATTTATCCATCGCAAACGCTGGATTCGAACCGGGTGCATAGGTAGCATGGTTAATGGCGGACAACTGGGAGGCCCAATAGTACCTCCTGATGTCCGGGAGTGCGATGCCCCCGTCGTACCAGGGGAGGGTGAGTTTTGAGAGAGCGATGCGTGCTCGACCGTCCCAAACGAGTCTCCTCTGTAAACCCTCCACCTCCCGAAAGTAGCTCGCCGGAATAATATCAAAGGAGTTCTGAAGTGCGTATAGAAATCGGGGTAGGGACATCATTTTAAACAGTGCCGCTCGGCCGAGTGGGGACAACAGCAATCTATGCCAACGGGCCACGTCAAGCTTCAGGCGTCGGAGAGGAGGAAGGAGATTATATTCGTAGCGGTTAGCCGAGTCCAACGATATGTAAACCCCCAAGTACTTGAAGCCAGAGTGAGAAATTTGAATGGGGAACCTAGTCGGTAAGGGAGGAAGACCACCAGAGATGACATAAACACACGATTTAAACCAATTAATAATCAAACCGGAGTTTTTGCCAAAAGAAGTTAGGACGTCAAAGAGGACGTTGAGAGACTTGCGAGGGGAAGTGAGATACAGAAGACTATCGTTGGCATACAACGAAACCCGGTCTTCAAAGTCGGGGGTCCATTGGATGCCCTTTATCGAGGGTTCCCATCGGAGCCAGGCCGCGAGCGGTTCCAAGGCAAGAGCAAAGAGCAGGGGGGACAGTGGACACCCCTGTCTAGTACCCCTCCCGAGAGCGAAGGACTGAGAAACCCTACCATTGACAACCACCTGAGCCAGCGAATCAGCATATAAAAGCCGCACCCAACTGATGAATCCCGCACCGAAGCCAAACTTTTCAAGAGTGGCCCAAAGGTACGGCCACTCTATCGTATCGAAAACCATTGTGGCATCCAAGGAAGCCAAGGTGGTCACAGGTAGATTACATAATGTCACAGAGGAGATAGTCGAAATCCAACAGGATTGTTGTGGTTGAAGAAACTTTGGCTACCACGGTTGTCTCTTCAGAGTGCCAGGACAAAGACACTGTAATGCTTAAAAATAAAGTTGAAGACTTGGAAAATAGCCAAAGGCGCCAGAATCTGCGCTTTTTTGGAATTCCCGAGGGATCAGAAGGGGCCGACGCACGGGCGTACATGGTCAAGCTATTACACAGAGCTTTCCCTGACCTCTCTGATTGGGATTGGGACTCCCAAGTACAGAGAGCTCACAGATTTCCCATGTTTGCTAAAAACAAAGATAGCAGATTTCCAAGGCCCATCCTGATCTGTCTGGGGAATTTTTTATTGAGACAAGCAATTTCCATCAAGGCTAGACCTAACACTCCAGTGACGGTAGACAATGTTACGTTTTTCACGAAGTCCGACTTGAGCAAGGCCACAATGGACAAGCGGTGGGAACTGAGAAAATTGATAGACCCTTTAAAGTCGAAGGGGGCGGTGGTCTATTTACAAGAACCTGCTAGGCTCAAAATTATAAAGTCAGGCCACACCCGCATATTTCAACTTGGCCCCGCGGGTAGACTAACGTGGCTTGAAGGCCACGGGCGTGCACCAGCGCTGCCGAGGATTTTGTTTTTAAATCTCATCTCAGCTGACTTCGAGCTGCTGCTCATTTTAAAGACATTATCGGTTCTTTGTGTGCAACTCAGCTGATTACGAGCTGCTTGCGCATACTTTTAATACTTTACTGTTATTTGTGTGTTATGCCCACAGTGCCCCGCACTATTTGCTGATTGTGACGCTTACTTTACTTACCTTGCTCTTGACCCCGGTCCGCCCGGGCAGTGTGCCGTTTGTGCGGAGGGTCCCTGTACGAGCGCCACTTCCTGGTTCTGCACCACTTCCGCCCTGCCTCTCCATCGTGCAGGTGAGCGGTCTAGTGGTTCACGTTGGCCAGCATAAATGACGGTCTGGAGGAAGCGCAGCGGACGAGCGCAGCGGGAGCGCCGACTTCGCGCCGAAGTCGCGCACAAGTCAAGCCTGTCTGCGCCCAACCGCGGACGACCGAGGCCCGGGGCTATGCATGCTGCCCGTTTCATCACTTATTCCTCACAGGAACTTCGCTCCTTTCTTCCCTGCGCTCCCCTTGCTCCTCACATAATCGCTATCACTCAGAAATATGTCATTTTTTCCTCCTCCCCCTCCTACTATCCCCCAGGCTCCTTCCCCTGCCACCCCTCCTTTTAACTCTGCCGCCCCTATGTCTATCAAGCCTAGCTCCCCTGGTAGTCATCCTATTTCTCTAGTGTATCTCAATACCCGCTCCCTCCCGAAACATCACCTTGATGTATTCCAACTCTTGGACGGTGGCAATATTGACATCTTGCTCCTTGTTGAAACTTGGCTCCATGCGGGCTCCTACCCTGACATCTTGGCCGCCATACCCTCGGGCTACTATATTCTTCATTCTAATAGGACATCTGGTAGACCTGGCGGTGGAGTTGCTGCCATCATCCGCTCTAATCTACAATTCACTTCCTTAACAACTACCCCCATATTAAATTCTGACATTCTTACGTTGAAATTCACCTCTCCCACACACTCTTTCATTTGTGTTTTAGTGTATCGTCCCCCTGTCAATATGCCCTCCTTCCCATCCTTGTTCAGCGATTTAATCTCGCAGCTCACCATCAACTCTGCCAGGGTCTTGATCATTGGCGATTTCAATTATTGGCCACTAGACCCCCTTGAATCCTCTCTTTCACTTGAATTCACCGATCTGCTACTTGGCTTAAATTTTTTACAACATATCTCTGTTGCTACCCACAACAAGGGCCATACTTTGGACCAGGTATGGACCACTAATCTGGATATCTCCCCTCCTGTGGTCTATCCCTGCACCTGGTCCGATCATTTTTTTATTTCTTTCTCCCTAAAACTATTAGTTCCTACCCGCCCCCCACTAGCCTCCAACTTTTCGGCACGTAACTGGAAGCACGTCGATATTTCCCTTTTTCATTCGACCCTTACTTCCACACTCCCCCTTGACCTCCCTGACTTGAACTCTCAAGCAGCCACCTTGGACCAATGGCTGTCTCTAGCCAGTGATGTGGTCGCTCCCGTTAAAATCATCAAATCTAAACGTCCTCACGACGCTCAGCGCTGGTTTACCGATCAACTGAAGGCTGACAAACTCCTTTTTAGACAGGCTGAGCGCCGCTGGAGGCGTAACTATGATCCTCTATTAAAATCTACTTCTATTGATTTACTAAAATCCTACAAAAAATTTATTATTTTGGCCAAATCCTCCCACTATTCTCAGAAAGTTATTAATTCTGCATCCAAAACAAAAGAAATGTTCTCAATTGTAGCTGAACTCTCCCTACCCGACCGTGTTACACCTCAGCCTCAACCCTCGCAAGCTCTGTGTGACTCCCTTAATGCTTTTTTTCTGATAAAATCTCCACGATTAAAAACAATATCCCCCCTACTACCATGTCTCAGGCCAGCGCCCTCCCTTCTCCGAATCCCCACTCCCTGCATGAATTCCCCCCTATCTCCCTGGATACTTTTCGCTCAATACTCCAGGCTGTTGGCTCCGGTTCCCCTAAAGACTGTTGCCCTCCTCAAATCCTAAGAGATGCCTTTATGGCCTGTCCCGGCCCTCCCCTTGACCTTCTAAATCGCTCACTCTCCACAGGCTCTGTCCCCATCGCTTTCAAAAGCGCTGTGGTGGTACCTATTTAAAAAAAAAACGGTTCTGACCCTGCGGTCCTGGGCAACTACCGACCTATTTCCCTCCTCCCCTATTTGGGGAAGGTCTTGGAAACCTACGTCACCCGCTGCCTGAGTACTTTCATTGAGGAAACTCATTTCCTCGATGATCAACAGGCAGGTTTTAGACCGTTCCATTCTACGGAGGCAGTGGTGGTGGCGGTTATGGACACGCTGAGACAGGGGGCTGACAAGAACATGGCCCAGGCCCTAGTGTTACTTGATCTCTCGGCCGCTTTTGACACGGTCGACCATGACATCTTGGTCGACCGTGTCAGAAATGCTGGCATCTCTGGCCTGGCCCTGTCTTGGATTGTGTCCTTTCTCCAACTACGTTCCCAATCGGTACATCTGTCTTCCTTTTCTGCTCCCCGTATTTCACTTTCCTGTGGTGTTCCCCAGGGCTCTGCCTTGTCCCCTCTCTTGTTTAATCTTTATATGCAGCCCCTCCTTGTCTCTCTTCGTCATTCTTCTGTTACCACTTTTAACTATGCAGATGATCTGCAACTTATCTTTCCCATCGACCTCTCCCCTCTTTCCTGCTCTAATTTCCAAACCACAATGCTTACCATCTATGAGTGGATGAACTTCAGCCAGCTGAAGCTGAATCCGAGCAAGACAGAGCTGGTCCTGATTGGCGGGCACCCACATCCTTAGACTTCCAATTTTTGGCCCCCTGCCCTTGGTCCCCCTCCCTGCCGAGTTAACTCTGTGAAGAGCCTTGGTGTTACTATCTCTAGCGACCTTTCGATGCGGCCGCACATCAACGCTGTTACCTCGGCCTGCTTCTACCATCTCCGCAGAATCGGGAAGATCCGAAGGTTCCTATCACCAGAGGCTCTCACCCTTGTTATCATGGCCCTGGTCACCTCACGTTTAGACTATGCCAACTGTCTATACGTGGGGATTCCGGCATACCATCTCCAACGCCTCCAACTGGTGCAAAACCAGGCAGCCAGATTAATTTTTCAGCAGCCCAAACACCAACATGTCACCCCGTTGCTAAAAACCCTACACTGGCTCCCTGTTGCGCAACGTTGCATCTTCAAACTGGGATGTACTATTTTCAAATCTCTTTTTGCCTCTGCTCCTGTCTTTATCTCCCTCTGTTTGCACCCCTATGTTCCTTCTCGACACCTCAGATCCTCTGCTTACAATCTTCTGATCACTCCTAGGTTCAAACGCAAGAAGCACGGTGGTGCCTGTTTCTCTTTTCTTGCCCCGTCCACTTGGAACTCCCTCTCTCTCTCAATCCGGCTCAGCCCCGATTATTCTACCTTTTGTAAATCCCTGAAAACATATCTGTTCCGCCTTGCCCATGGCTAGCTGCACCCACCCCCTTGTGCCCTCATCCACTGGTCTTTGAGCGCCAAGAAACCAATTGGTGTATGTGCGCGGTACCAAATACCTTTAACATAACATAACATAACATATTTAATGATCTCAAGGAAGTCCAACAATTTCTCGCATCATTAGCAGCCGATCGCTAAAAATATCAGAAGTATTGCACTTTATTATTTAAAGAGACTTGATTGGTTATTTTGCTTCTATTCTTTCTTCTCTCTTTTTGCAGGTTGATACTATTATATGACTTTTTATTTTTTTTATTTGCTCTCTACTCTGATAATACGATACTTTAGTATGTATGACTGAATGCGGAGGGGGAGGATCCTTGGAGGGTCCACACTGTCTCGCTGCCCAACCAGCGGCAGCAGAAGATAGGGTTAGGCTTCTGTGTAGGTACAGGGTGGGGGGAGGGATCCAGGTCTAGTCCTGGGGGAGGCTGTGGGAGGGGAGGGGGGTTAACTAAAAAGAGTATCACAGGCAGTTACGACGCTTGCTACAAATTTATAATTTCAGAATGGGTATATATGTCATCAGAAGCGGTTATTCAAAACATTTCTGAATTAAGAAATGTGCCAAGTTAACTATCTTGCATGAAACATATTCGGGCTTAATAATAGGAGTAAAAGGCAGCTTGTATTTGAAGAGTTAAGGATGTATAACCCTCACTTGGCACTGCTAAATGAAACACATGTAAGATACCGAGATAGGAAAATGCTGATGCAAGGGGGGTATGAGCTAATAACTAGTACATCTCTGAATGTCTCGATACGTGGGGTAGCTATACTAAAGAAAAAAACATTCAAGGTTGAGGTTAATAGGGTAGCATCTGACAAAGCGGGTAGATGGGTCATCGCTCAAATCACGTTATCAGCTCTTAAATACACCATATGTGCCGTATATGGGTCCAATCATGATGATGCTGCAGTCTTTGATCGTTTAAATATAGAACTACTAGGGTGGGAGGGAGAGATATTAATCATGGGGGATTTCAACTGTGTTATAAACTACGCAATAGACTCGACCAAGAGTGCCCCCCTCACAGCGAATGTGTAAGACTAGGGCATCCATTTTAGAGCTGGCCCGTATACATAAATTAAAAGATGTCTGGAGACGGCTACACCCAACATTGGCGGGATACACTTACCATTCTATACCTCATAAAATGTATTCCCGTATAGATATGGCCTGGGCAACGAGCCAAATCACTAATGGCTGTAAAATGGAGATTTGCCCAAAGGTAACGTCGGATCATAACCCCATAATGGTAATTTTTAAGGTACTTTCTTCAAAGAAAGAACCCAGGCTGTTTTCTTTTCTCAGATACCTCTTATCTGATAACACGTTCATTCCTTTACTGAAAGCTCATATAAAGGAATTTTTAGGGTTTAATACTGATTTGACTAAAATCTCTTTAGTTTGGGACTGTTGCAAGGCCAGTATTAGAGGATTTGCACAGCAATATATTATTCAGCAGAATTTTAATCAGAAAACAGAGACTCAATGCTTAATTTCAGGAATTAGAGGGCTAGAAGAACACCTGGCCGAGATTGCTAGAAAAGAAAGTGCAGGAGCCCCTAAACATTTAAACAAGGACAGACTCAAACTTAAAATAACTACACTGCGCTGCGAGACTAAAAAATTCTTAAAAGATAAAGTTACTGCTAAACTACACAAATATAAAATTACACAGTATGAGAGTGGTGACAGAATAGGAAAGATACTTGCCTATAAAATAGCCGACGAACAAGCCACCTCTTTAATTAAGAGTATAAAAGGAACAGAAGGTACTATTTATACTCAACCGGATAAGATACTGCAGCAATTCGCTGATTACTGCACTAAGCTGTATACCCCTGAGAGTGTGCCCTCAACTGATCTGGTGGAGAATTATATCAGAAACAATTGGCAATCGGAGAATGACTCGATAGGTATGGAAGAGTTAGAAAAAGACTACACTGAGGAAGAATTAAAATTAGCCATCTTCTCCCTCCCATCTGGAAAGGCTGCCGGAGATGACTCCCTCCCTATTGAAATTTATAAATTATGCTGGGAAGAACTCGTACCTGTACTTTGTTTAGTTATTAATCAGATTGTTACAGAAGATGGGGCTCAGTCATCTTGGAATACTGCCAAAATTATATTTTTCTTAAAAAAGAATAAAACTCCTACGGAATGCGGATCATACCGCCCAATCTCCTTGATTAATGCTGATGCCAAGGTGTTTGCCAAATTACTAGCCTTGAGACTGTCCCCTATTATGCCGAGATTGGTTAGCAAACATCAGCATGGTTTTGTAACAGGTAGAGATACGACGCAGCATGGAAATACGGCCATCACAGTGCTTGACATGGCTGCAGTTAACGCCACCCCACTCTGTATTATACTACTTGACGCTGAAAAAGCTTTTGACCGAGTGGGGTGGGATTACCTGTGGTCAGTTTTGAAAGCAATGGGGTTTAAAAGCAAGTTCATTACAAAGATAAAAGCACTTTACTACTTACCTAATGCACTAATTGGATAAGATTCCCTACTCTCTTCCAAATTTCCCATAAGAAGAGGAACTCGGCAGGGCTGCCCTTTATCACCCCTTTTATTTGCCATCTCTATGGAACCTTTTATTAACGCCATACAGCTTCAAGTTATGATAAAACCATTTACATTTGGTGCAAACTCTTAAAATAACAGCATACACCGATGATCTGGCAGTCTATACAAGCAATTTGACTGAATCAATGTTAGGTATAGTTAAAGAGGCAGAAATCTTTGGAAAAGTATCAGGGTATAAGCTAAACCTAGACAAAACCCAAATTATAGCTAACTATAAACCGCTAATACCTGTGATGGGAATATGCTATGCTGCTACTTACCTAGGCATTAAGCTAACTTCTAACATAAGGGAAATTATTTTACTGAACTATGATGCTTTATTACAAGAAACGGAGGCCCTCCTTAAAAAATGGCATAAGGTACCTTTAAATCTTATCGGAAGAATCAACCTTAATAAAATGAACATTCTGCCAAATTTTTTATACTTATTTAGATGTATACCGTTGAAAATAAACACAGTCTTTTTCAGAAAATTAGATGGCATATTGGGCAGCTTCATTTGGGGTTATAAAAAGAGCCGAAGAGCACTCTCCTCTCTAAAACTCCCATTCATAAAAGGAGGGCTTAATTTCCCAGATTTCCGATTATATTATTTTGCATCATTTTTGGGGCGGCTACAGAGCTTGTTTAATTCCAGCAACCCATACTTTTTCCATCAATTTATGTTGGGGCCAGATTGCTTGCAGTTTTTGGCTAGAAGTAATGACCCAAACTACTTCAAAAGAGTGAGGTTCAAGACCGCAAAGGACATGATTAACATTTGGAGGATACTTATGAATCAGAATAAGCTATCATTTTATCATCCTCTTTTAAGTCTATGGAACAATCCAGGCTTACCTAGCATTTTTTTCGATTCTGGGTGTAAAATATGGGCGAGTCAAGGTATATTGAAACTTGGGGATCTTTACGGCTCCTCAGGTTTTTTGGAGTTTGAAATATTAAGGTTATTGGATAAACTACCAGACCATACTTATTTTAAATATGTACAAATTCGTTACTTTCTTGTAAGAAAATTAAAACTGAAAGAGATTATGGATTCGGATTTCTGGCAATGCTTGTACAAGGGAGAGGAAAACCAAAAAGTAACTATTAGTGAGGGAGATAAGTGCCTTACTGAAAATAAAGAAGATGAGTGTCCAAAAATAGCAGAGAAATGGGCCTTATGCTTTCCCATGGGTATCACCTCGAATGAAATATCATCTTCTTTAAAGAAAATTGATACGTTAGTCCACTCTTCAAGTTTAAAACTGCAAGCATATAAAACAATATGTCAACCTGAGCAAGGTACTTGAGACGCATGTGACCAGCGTCCTCAGCTCCTTCATCGAGGACTCCAATTTTCTAGATTCCCAGCAAGCCTGGTTTAGACCTGCCCATTCGACAGAGGCGGTTATCCTCTCTGCTATGGAGGAACTTCGTAGAGGCGCTGACTCCAACATCAGTCAAGCCCTGGTGCTCTTAGATCTGTCTGCGGCCTTCGACACGGTCGACCATACCATCTTAGTCGACCGTGTCAAAGAGGCAGGCATCAATGGGACGGCCCTTAACTGGGTTTGTTCCTTCCTGGCGGACCGCCATCAATCGGTCCGTCTTTCCCAGTTTACGGCAAACAGGACGAGGGTCACCTGCGGCGTTCCGCAGGGTTCATCCCTGTCACCCCTTCTTTTTAACCTTTACCTCACCCCCCTGATCCACTCCCTCCGCGGTAGTAATGTCACTGCATTTAACTATGCAGATGACATTCAGCTCGTCTTTAATCTCGACTCCTCGGACGAAGCGGCTCAAGATTTCCAGTCCACCCTTTATCATATCAGTAATTGGATGAGCACCCACCATCTTAAACTCAATCCCGACAAGACGGAGCTCGTTCTTGTCGGAGGCCCATCCAATCCCTGGAATTCCACCTTCTGGCCCCTCTCCCTCGGCCCTCCCCCCACCCTGCTGACAAAGTGAAAAGCCTCGGGGTTTACATCTCCCAAGACCTCTCAATGAAGCACCAGGTCAGTGCTACTGTGTCCTCTTGCTTTTTTCAGCTCCGGAAGATCCGGAAAATAGCCCACTTTTTGACCACTGAAGCCCTCACCTTGGCACTGCTGGCTTTAGTCATCTCTCGGATCGACTATGCCAATGCCCTGTACGCTGGCATCCCACAATACCAAATCAACAGATTGCAGCTGATTCAGAATCAGGCAGCTCGCCTTATCTACCACCAACCAAAACATCACCACGTCCGCCCTCTCCTCAAGGCCCTCCACTGGCTTCCCGCTTCGGAGCACTGTAAGTTCAAACTGGGCTGCCTGACTCATAAATCTTTGGCCGGCACCGGTCCCTCCTTTATTTATCACTTCAGGTCTCTCCTAAAAACCCACCTCTTCCACAGCATTTACTCATATGTTCTTCTCTCCTCGCCTTCTGCCTCTCACCGAATAAAGTGAACAGCGCCAAGAAACCGTCCGGTGAATGCCGCGCTTTAGAAGTAATTTTTACATTACATTTTCCATTACATTACATTCAACTTTATCACACCCCTCTACAAATAAGCAAATGGTCCCCGAATAATGCCTTTAACGATCGAACCAAATGCCCAAAATGCCAACTACAGGCTGCTGATCTAGAACACATGCTGGTCCTCTGTCCTGCGCTAGTTCCGTTCTGGGACAGTATAGGAAAGATACTGAGATTGAAATTGTTAATTGATGCACCTTTAACATCTGAAATGATTCTGTTAGGTATACAGCCCAATCCTACACCCTTTCAAGATCTAATCTTTATAGTGCTGGCATGTGCAAGGCTAGTCCTGGCTAGAGCTTGGATAGCTGATCAAGCACCTAATGCGAATGAATGGTGGTGTTTGGTTAAAGAGATACATCATATGGAGTTATCTCTAGCTAGAAAAAGAGGATTGAAAGCAATGATTAATGTAAAGAGAATATGGGGAGGCATGTTTTATACATCCGAAACTAACTAACTTGATTTGTAGCTGTGTTTAAACTCTAATTTAGACAAGATTGTATTTATTTGTGTAAATCCTTCCTGTATTGTAGTTATTTGCCCGTCTGAGTATTGTTTATTATTTACAAGTTTTGGTAAACTGCTTGTTGTAATATTTTTTGAAGACACTGGAAGTTATGTACAACAAAATATTGAATATTCTGTTTAAATCTGCCTGTGATACCCACAAATAAAAAGGTTTAAAAAAAAAAAAAAGGAAGCCAAGATGGCCGGTTCAGACAGAAGCTCCGCGAGAACGCCGTGAAGGTGACGCAAGTTGAGAGCAGTGTTCCGGTGCGGGATAAAACCGGATTGATCCGGATGGATCAGGTCACAAATAACAGTGAGGAGGCGGTTAGCCAGAACCTTGGCGAGAATCTTAGGCTCAGCATTCAGTAAGGAGATAGGCCTGTATGAGGCACAGCGGTCACGAGGTTTACCCTCCTTAGGAATTACCACTATAGTGGCCAGGCGCTGATCACTAGGGAGGGAGCCAAGATCACTCGACTCGATAAACATATCACGAAGATATGGTGCGACCTTGTCCGGGCGTAGCTTGTATAATTCGATGGGTAGGCCATTCGGCCCCATGGCTTTGCCGGAACGAAGGGAACGGATGGCGGTCGCAATCTCGTCGACCGACAACGATGCCTCCAAACTCTCCAGATCCTCTTCAAACAGGCAGGGCAGCGCGATGTCTCTCAACAAAAAGCGAGAGTCATCCTCGTCTCTGTCGGACACCGGGGAGTAGACCACACGAAAATAATCAGCAAAACATTCCACAATCTCACCAGGGTCAGTCACCTCCACTCCATCAGGATTCTGAATCACAGGGACAACACGATTCGCTCTCTCCTTCTTATCGAGCCAGGCAAGCAGCCTACCGGCCTTATCACCAACATACAATCTACCTTGCTGTTCTCTGTACATCGTTTTAGTGGCCTCTGTCACAAGGGATTTATAATCAAACTGTTTCAAGCTAAGGGCGTGGAGTTTGTCCCGGGAGACACCCGCGTCCAGGTCTTCTTCTAAATCTAAAATTTCAGCCTCAAGTCTCTCGACCTCACCATTCCTAGCTTTCTTAGGCTCCGCTATTAAAGATAAGGCGTGTCCGCGAATAACAGCCTTGAAGGCTTCCCACAGGGACACCGAAGACGAGACGGACCCCTCATTCTCCAGGAAGTAGTGGTCAAGCGACTTCATGAGGCTGGCGTGGGTCTTAGGGTTACGCAAGTGCCAGGGATTGATAGGGGCGACCCGCCCAGCGGCGTGCAGACCCATATCAAAAAGAAGCCGTACAGGAGAATGATCTGAAATACCCCGGGCCAAGTGGCTAACTTCCCCAATGCAGGAGGACTGGACAGAGGGCATAAGGAAGTAATCAAGCCGGGAGAGACTCCCATGAGCACCGGAGTGAAAGGTGTAGTGACGTAGCGTCGGGTGCATTAACCTCTAGCAATCCACCAGACCAAAGGTGTCTAGGAACCCACCAAGCCATGATTGAGACGCGGGAAGGTCTCTGGGGGTGACGATCCAAATCGCCGGAATGTACCGAATTGAAGTCCCCACCCATAAGGAGAAGACCATCAGGGAGTCCCAACAACATCCGACCAACATCTGAGAAAGTAGAGGTCTGGAGGTCTGGGGGTACATAAACAGTAACCAAGGAGAGAGTCTTACCCTCCCATCTACCAGTGAGTGCGGCGTAGCGCCCTCTATCATCAAGAATGACCTTGTCAATCTCAAGAGGGAGGGAAGACCGGACCAGAATACCAACCCCTCTAGAACCAGTGGTGAACCCGGAGTGTACAACCAAACGGTAGCCCCATCTATTCATAGCATGACACACATTGCCAACTAGGTGCATCTCCTGCAAGAGCACGACATCAGGGGACAAACGTTGTAAATATTGCAGTACAACACCCCGCTTTATACGATCACTCAAACCATTGACGTTCCAGGATATGAGTTTCAACCCACTACCCCCCATTCCCAGACATGTTGCATGGGGTTCCCCACAAAGAGAAGGACATCAGAAGCAGAGAAAAAAACAATACGCCGCCTTGAGAAAGAAAACCCACAAAAACAAACACCCCCCAACTAGAACCCGTTACAACTCCCCCCTCCCTGCACCCCTGCAAAAGACTAAAAAGCCACCCCAAAGTGCAGTGTGCCTGTCGCCCTAACAACCCCATTCTACAAAAAGACCCCGGAGGAGGAAAGAGGCCCGTTCCCACCCGCCACCCAAATGTGGACTACTACAGAGCAACATACACAGGAGAGATAGCACCCAGCTGAGCAAAGTCCAATGTTCAGAAATCAGGGACCGAAAAGTCACTTATGTGTAGGCTCACCACCCTCGGCACCACAAGGGTGCTCCGTCCGATCGCCTCGGCCCGGCAAGGAATCCAACCAGTCACTCACACTGTCCGGTCGATCGAAAAAGAAGGTCTGTCCCTCATATTCCACTCGAAGCCTGGTAGGGAAAAGCATAGCCTACTTAAGGCCCAGGTCCCGGAGACGTCGCTTAACCCCAAGAAAGCCCATCCTTTGTCTCTGCACAAGTTGAGTGAAGTCCGGGAAAAAGTTAATCGAGGAGTTTTCAAATTTCACCGGGCCATGCACTCTCGATGCCTGCAAAATCGCATCACGGTCCCTGAAATGGAAAAGTCTCGCAATGATAGGCCTCGGAGAGGCGCCCGGCTTGGGCTGACCGCCCGGGACGCGATGTGCACGCTCGACCGCGAAGAATTTACTCAGGCCAGAAGGGGCAAGGTGGGTGAGGATCAGATCTTCGACCAGGAGGTCCACCGAGTACGTCTCGGGGTTTTCTGGGACACCTATGACGCGGATGTTATTGCGTCTTGCCCTATTTTCATAATCCTCCAACCGATGGGACATTTGATCATTCACCGATTTCAGATTTCCAAGTTCGGTTTGGAGTTCCACCACATCGGCCGTGAGGCTGGAGGTCTTCAGATCCAGCGACTTGACTTTTTCATTTGTTTTAGACAAGTCGGCCCTGATCAGGGTGACATCCACGGCAACGTGTCAATTTTATTAGCCAGGGCCTCGTATTGCTGGCCGATGGTTTCCCTCATACCGGTGATGGCGCCCATAATATCCTGCAGGGATAACTCAGCAGGAACAGAAGGGTCATCTCGGACGTCCTCCGGGGTACGACTGGAGAGTCCAGGGGAGCCTTTGGCTTGAGTATACCGATCCATAACGTTTGTCTGGACCGGTCCACCACGAAGAGACGTTTTGGTCTTCCGCTTCTCTGCATCACCTTTGCCGCCATACCGGAGACTGCTCCCCGGAGGGGGCCACGCGACCTGGTGAAAATGGCCGCCGACAGTCCGGGCGCCAACAAAACCACAAAAGCTGGCTCGGATGGCCAAGAAGAAGTCACAGTGTGGTTCAAAAGAGATGAGATGAGGAGACAGGTCAGACACTAGGTGGGGGCTGGGTTGGTCCCCAGCTTGGCGAAACAGTCTCTCAATCAGACCGTGCGGAGATCCGGGAACGAAACCGAAAGTAGAGATGCGGCCACCAGGGAGGTCCCACAGCCGTTGTTGTTCAACTCCGTCCCGGATCTGCAAGTAGCCAAGTCCCCGGCACAGCCTCCAGGTGGGCCTCAAAAGTTCAAAGTGCCGTAATTTCGGTTACCCAAGTCCGATTTCAATTCTGAGAAGAGTTATGGACTCAGTCGAGGTTCATCTTCGAAGCACCGTCAAAGAAATCAGGATATCCTCAGGATAAATTGCGAGGAGTGGCGAGGGTCCGGGGAGCTCTGCTCACGCGACCATCTTGGATCTTGCCAAGGATTGTTGACTCCAATCCTGAAGCCGACAGCGGGAGCCTTCGGGGGACAGTCCGTGCCTGACTCCTGGTCATCGTCGACGCCCCCGGGTCCACGTGGCTGCAGAGACAAGCTTCACAACAGCACCTGATTGCTTCACGACATCGCCTGGTTCCTTCCTGGTCACTGGCTAGTGACCCAGACTCTGTCCCCTCTGCTTTCAGGTCCTCTTCATCTTTGATCCACCCTTGGATCCACCCGGACACTTCTCTCCTGGTCACCTGCAGCATCTTTCTTCCAGGCTCCATAGGATTCGACGACGAAACCCAACACACTTTGACACCTATGCACCCGCTTCCTGTGGGCGAGGTAACGCGAGTACTTCGGTGCTCTTGTGGGTATTGACTATCCAACTGCCTAGGTTTCAAGTAACTTTCACTGAGTCCAGTCTGAAGTGCCCTAAAAGAACTAGTTTCCATCTTTTACGTTCCCATTCATTCTCTATGGTAACCCGCGTGTGTGTTTAGACACTGCACACGCATCCCGTGGGCCTCCTGCTTCCTAACTCTTGGTAGCTCAGCATAGCCCCAGCGATTCCCTAGGCCTATTCACTTTCCGTGTAGTGGTCCTTATACCACTATTTTATTATATGGTTTAGCGTGCCCCTAGGGCCCTACTGTAATTTGTGCAACTTATTGTATTTTAATTGAATATCTTGTATTGTGCTTGTGCCTCTGACCTCATAAAGAGTTCAGAGGGTTTGTCTAGAAATAAATAACATTTATTTTATATATATCCTGTGTGGTGTCCTTTCATTTGGTATTAAAGGGGTTACATATGGTAAAACAGCTGGCTTCACATGCCCTCTTGAGTTTAGCCTAAGACTGCTTTGTCCATGCTACCACTAGGATAGCTGATCTATAAGGTTGACTTTACAACCATCTCCATAAGGGTTGTTTGGTCTGGTGCAAGGTGCTCACTAGAATAGTGAACATCATATACCAGGCCAACTTCTCACAAACTCCTGTTGCAGCAGCGGGGCTGAGTCCTGCATCTGAGCCTGTACAACTTGCATCTCCATGTGTGAAGAGTAAGCAGTGACAGTTGATGGATTTTAATCTTCCTTCAGAGGTTGGTGGTATCATCTTGCTGCCAGGCATCCATCCACCAAAACAGAATTCGCACAACAGTAGACGAAGTTGTTTGCCTCGTATTCCTCTTATAACATCGAATTCCTGAATACAAAGTTGTCTAACATCTTGTTTTGTCTGTCTTGTGGTGGCAACAGTTAAACATTATCTTTTGGCCTTTTACATTTGCCAGATCAGCCATCACTTTTCAAATCCCTGACGTGATGCGTTTCTTGTATGAGCCCACCCACATGTTTCTGGCAACACCTTTTCAAATGCCGCAGTGGGACATTAATTTGGTTCTCATTTATTTGATGTTCACTCCTTTTGAACAGATGCACAGTTGTCCTCTATGCTTGTTGACCATCAAGACTGTGCTCCTCACTGCCATTATATCTGCAAATGTTTGCAGTTCCATTCTGACTTCTGAGGATATTCAACAAGTGAAAAATCTGCAGGTTGATGAAGTCTCCACCAGAAATATAATTATTAAAGATCAGCAACTTTTTCTTTAAAAACCTAATTTGACTATCTCATTTGATTTTTCCTTGTAGTACTGCCAAATATGTCGTAAAGGAGATAATGAGGAATTACTGCTGCTTTGTGATGGTTGTGATAAAGGCTGCCATACCTATTGCCATAAGCCCAAGATTACTACTATACCAGAAGGTGACTGGTTTTGTCCTGCCTGCATTCTAAAGGTAACGTTGTATTTTTTGGAATATCAAATTCCTCGTCATTATTGCTTCTTGTCTTTTCTCTTCGCTTTGGCATGCACACTAACCAATATTTGGTGTTTCCTTAATTGGCGAATCAATTTTATTCACATGGCTCTTTGTGATTGTTAATTTGTCTGTCACTGCCACTTGTGCCTGTTTCTAATATGCTTAATAGTTGAAGGGAGGAAAGTGTCCTTGCTTTTGTTTTTATAAAGCAAAAACTTGAAAATATGAAACACTTATGGTGATACATCTATAAGGAATCCTTCGTGTTCATATGTCCGGTTTATTATGCTTTGGCGTGAGGCTTATTAGACTGCACTGATGCCTGTATAAACTCTCCTATATCTGCCTGATAAGTGTATCCTTTGTCAACCCTGGTGTTAGTCATAAGTGGTTGCTTTAACTTGCACTTTTTGCAACTTTTGAGCACAGATTATTGAAGAATGCAATGCATGCCATGTTTACCACTTGCAACATTTAAAACATAAAACTATACTCTACAAAATGTTTGTAGGAAAGTGGGTTTCTGTTGCAGTAACCCCCCCACACTCTTGCCAGACTACTGATGCACTTTTACTTGGTGTGCCCTGGGTACCAGCCTATCAGGTTCCCAGGGCCTGTGTTCTTTGCCAAAACAAACCCAATTGGCATCTCTGGCCACAGGTCAACCACTGGTAAATGGTGTAGGAAGGTGGATATCTGACTATGGTTGCCCCCAACATTTTGCCTAGTGTTTTGCTGGTTTTCAACATAGTTGGCCTGGGATCCTGCTATCCAGGACCCCAGGCTTCCTGCTCTCTCTGTTAAAATGTACTCCATGTACCTTAGGTACATATCTAATTGGATACTGAGTCACCTTATCAGCCCCTGTACAGTGTACCTTAGGTACCCAGGGCATGGGTGCACCCAGGGCCTACCAGGGGCTGCAGCATGTATTATGCCACCCCTGGCTGGCCATCCAAATCTGACACAACTGGCGGATCAATCAGCTGGGGCAAGGTGGTGTAATCACCCTTTGCTTTAGATATAGTATACCTATATCTAACCCTAAAATGGACACATATCCTCCTATCAGTCACTCCTATGGCAGGCCTTATCAATCCTGAAGGCAGAGTGCTTGGAATTATGTGAGATGGTGCTCTAGCATGAGCTGAGCCTGTCTGCCGCTTTCGGAACCAAGTCCTTTAGCTGTTTCCATGATAACGCTATACCATATACTCTTAAGTGCATTATAATCCTCGCGGTTATTGCTAACTTTGGCATAGCATTATCAAAACATGTCGAGTAAGGTGTCATACGAATTGGAATACTACCCCCTCGCCAGTTCTGGCGACGGGGGTAGCATTCCACCCTTTTAGAGGGACACAACATGAACCTAACTGTGAACCCCAGTTAAAGTTAACCCGAGCCTCAGCATCACAAAATGGATGCTGCCACCACAGACACAAGTCTGACCTCCTGCTGCTGGGAGTCCTTCCAGCGAGGGAGGCTTGGACAAAGGGTTTCCTGCCTTGGGAGGTGCTAGCACCACCCCAGACAGGATTTTGTGTATTGGGTAGGACAGGGCTGAAAGGAATTAGACATGCCTGGGGCACACGAGGTGTCCCTGTGCATACACCGGTCTAAACCAGTTCCTGGGGCTCTCCAGCCCCAGCTCTGGCGCAAGACCGGACAAAGGATAGGGGGTGTAACCACCCCCCTTCCTGGTCCCACCCATAGGAGGGACCTAGTCGTAGTACAGCCCCCTTTAGCAGGATAAAGGTAGGAGCTGGTCCCATTCCAAATTAGATTAATCCTGAACTGAAATTCTACAAGAAGAAACTCTGGACTTCGACTTTCTGCCAAGAAGACTGAAGAAATCTCCCTTGTGGGCAAGGAGCCCTCCGCGTCCAGCGGCTTCCCTTTGTCGTCTTCCCTCGAGGATCCAGATTTCAGAGCCCGACGAGACCCGGATTCCCAGACCTCTCCGACCTCTACCTACATCTGCAGCACAGCTGAGATCCGTGGGTGCGACGAGACACGTGGGACCGGCCATCTTGGAAGAAGCAGCACTTCGCTCCAGCACGACTTCTGTGGTAACCTCGACCAAGTGCTTTGGGGACTGAGAAGCCCCGACCCTGAGCAGCTCCTGCACCGAAGACCAGCCCTCCAGCATCCACGAGATCTGCGTGGGGCCCTTCTGCCTGTTTGCTGCTCGACGCGTTGTCTGGTCACTTGCCGGCTGGCTAGTGACCTCCTAGACGACGAACCTTGAAATCCAATCTGCTGGCCTGGTTGCTCCAGACTGGCCCCTGCTTCCCTGCAATGGAGAAGCACCCCGGACCGTCCTGGTCCACTCCAGACGCCGTTTCCACTCACCGCGTGGGTTGCCTTTGCCAAGGCCTGTTGACTCCAAATCCGGATCCGACAGCGAGAGCCTGCGTGGGACAGCTCGTGCCTCCATCCTGGTCGTCGAAGACACCTCCTGGTCCACGTGGCTGCAGAGACAAGCGTCCACTCTTCACCTGATCGCGACAACGACATCTGGTTCCACTCCTGGTTCCACTCGCAGTCACTGGCTAGTGACTTTGAACATTGTCCCCTCTGCTTTCAGGTTCTCCTCTTCACTGATCCACCCTTGGATTACATCTTCCATCTTCCTCCTGGTCGCCTGCCGCATCTTTTCTTCCAGGCTCCATAGACTTCAAAGCCGGAACCCGACACGACTTCGCACCTATGCACCCGCAGCCTGTGGGTGAGGTAACAAGAGCATTTCGGTGCTCAAGGGTAGATTGACTCTCCTAGGGTCCAGTTCCACAGTCGTTTTAGTCCTAACTAATCTGGAATGTCTGTACTCACCTTTTACTTGAACTGTACTGTCCATAGACGTTGTTACGCATCTCGCGTGTGAGTTCACACTCTGCACATGCGTTCTGATAGATACATCTGCTGTGTGGATTCCTCACCTTGTGAATATCCCCCTGCGTCAGCAACATTCGGAAATTCTTTTTGTAGCTTCGCGCCGGCGTGGACCCGGACGTCATAGAGGCACGGCATCACTCGCGATTCCGCTGACGTCACGACGCCTATAATAGGCCCACTCCGGCGTGATGACATCAGTTCCCTTTTTTCCGCGTCGTCGACGCTAACCGTTTTCTGGGATCGTCTGTAGCCTTGGCTGTAACTTTGTTACTTGCTTTTTGTTTCTAGTCTCTTTGTCTTCACTTTCTTTCGACATGTCCTCGAAGAAGACGGGGTTTAAGGCCTGCGGAGAATGTAATAAGATAATGTCCATCACAGACCCACATGAATGCTGTTTGTGGTGTCTGAGCTCCGACCACGACGTCGAGGACTGCCAATCCTGCAGGAACATGACACCAAAGGCCCTCCTGGAAAGAGAAGCAAAACTTCTGGGTGCCAAGTTTAAAGAAGGAAAGGAAAAGAAGAAATCAAGATCGCGGACTCGACGCTCGAAGTCAAGGTCTCGCTCGAGTTCGCGATCGGATTCGTCCTCAGCCCATGCTTCAAGATCTTCGAAGAAGAAGCATAAAAAGAGAACCTATGAATCCCGACATCGATCGAGGAAGGAGTCGGGTTCCAAGCCGAAGTCGCAGGTGAAGCTGGTCGAGAAAGTGGTGGTATCTTCGGCTTCGGAGGAACAGGATGTCGGGATTGAGGCATCGCATGCAAATTCACCGAGTTCGCCGAAGCAGAAAGCTGTTCCATCTCCGGACCCATCCCATCCTTCAGGTCGGGAGGATGAAGGTGAGGAGGAGGTGGTTGGAGAGGGAGACGCTCCGTTGCCCAAGGTCTGTCGACTCCGGTGCACCAGCCTGAAGAGGAGGTCGACGTTGCATCGACTCCGCGCCCTCGAGATCCACCTGGGGGTTCGTATTGAGCCTTCCCAGGACCAGGTCAGGATCCTTCGCATTTCCTGAATGCGATGTTCGGAATTTATTCAAGTGCTATGTATCCCTCTGGGGCTCCTGCTGGTCCCATGGGTCCGATGGCATATAGTCTGGGTGTTTCTCAATCCTATGCACCTGCGCCCTTTATGCCGGCTCCGACGCCGCATTGGCATTATCCGAATCCGGCGAGGCCTTCGACTTCGACGCCGAGGTCGATGTCTCCGAATCCGTCGACGCCAGTCTCATCAACTTTGAAGCCGAACCCTGAACGGCGTCGTGGATCACTTCCTCGTCCGACGTCGGGTTCAACGCCGGCTCCCGCTCCGTCGGAGTCGATTGCGGATCCGTCGGCTTCGAATGTGAAGCAAAGATCAAGGCATGAGGCCCAGAGGTTGATGGAGGAGGAAAGATATCGAGAGGAAAATCTGGAGGAAGGCGAACTACAGGAGTCTGAGGACCCTTTTGAGGACCTTACTGTGGCTAGTGGCCTAGAACTGTCACCTGAATGGGACCTTGTTTCGGTTTCTGATGAGCCCTCAAGGGATGTGACGCCTTATCATGTAGTAATAAAGAAGGCTGCAGGTTTGTTGAACATTGCTCTACCAACTGCAGAATTTAAATCTAATCTGCTCACGGAGGTCCTTCACTCTCTTTCATCAGTGACTGAACCGTTGCTGCCTTTTAATGATGCCTTAAAGGATCCAATTTTGGAGATTTGGAAAAAACCTGTATCGACTCCTGTTGTATCTAGGGCTGTAGCTAGGAGGTATAGGGCAGCTCCTGAAGACCCGGAGTTTTTAACCTCTCATCCTCTACCAGAGAGTTTGGTGGTGCAGGCTGCCTGTTCCAAAAGATCTACGGGTGCATTTCCGCAGGTCCCAGTGGAAAAGGAGTCGAGAAAGCAGGATCAGGCTGCTAAGAAGGTTTTCTCCTCTGCCAGTATGGCTTTGAAATCCACGAATGCTACCTGCTTGATGGGGCGTTATATCCACGCTCTTATGGACACTGTGAAACAGTTGGTGCCCAAGGTGCCTGAATAGAATTGAAAAGACTTCCAAGAGGTAATTTCTGATACTCAACCTGCAGCAAGGCAGGTTATTCAAAGTGGATTGGACACGGCAGACTCTGTGGCTAGGGTCATGGGTTCTTCCGTAGCGACAAGAAGGGCTGCATGGCTGAAGTCAAGTGAGTTTTCCACAGATGTCCAGGCGACATTAATGGATCTTCTATTTGACGGGTTTGGATTGTTTGGAAAAAAAGCGGACACTGATTTGGAACGCTTTAAAGACAGCAGGGCGACAGCAAAGTTGTTGGGCCTTCAGACCAGGGGCACTTTTGGTAGACGTTCAAGAGGATTTAGCAGATCTTCTTTTCGAACCTATAAGTCAACCCAGCAGCAGCCGCAGCAGCAGCCAAACACGTTGTATAGATCTTATAGAGGCAAGCAGAGGGCCCGGGCTCGGGCCGTAACGCTTCCTCTTCTTCCTCCTCTTCCAAATCCCAGCCGCCGCAGCAAAGCAGCCCTAGATCTGCCATTCCGGATCATGTGGGCCCAGTGGGGGGGCGGGCTTACCCATTTTCTTCAAGATTGGGAATTGATAACATCGGATCTTTGTGTTCTCAATCTTGTAGAGAATGGGTATGCTCTTCCCTTTCGGGAGTTTCCCCCAAATTATCCTCCTTGCCAGGGTTATTGTTCGGAGGACCACCTGCTTCTCCTGCAGGAAGAAGTCCTAGCACTGTTTCGAAAAGGTGCGATAGAGGTGGTTCCGGAGCAGGAGAGGGGTCAGGGATGCTACTCCCGGCATTTCCTGATCCCCAAAAAGGATGGCAGGCTTCGGCCAATTCTGGATCTCAGGATCTTGAACCTTCACCTGAAACAGGAGAAGTTCAAGATGCTCACCCTTGCTCAGGTTCTTCAAACGCTGCTGGAAGAAGACTGGATGGTGTCGCTCGACTTGCAGGATGCGTATTTTCATATCCCAATCCTGAAGTCGCACAGAAAGTATCTCATTTCACGGTTGGGTCGCAACACTACCAGTTTGCGGTCCTTCCGTTTGGTCTTACTACTGCGCCTCGTCTTCACCAAGGTGATGGCTGTGGTGGCAGCACATCTCAGAGGGTCGGGGATACCTGTATTCCCGTATCTGGATGATTGGCTGATCAAAGCGGAATCTCCGGAGATTGTGCTCCATCATCTGCAAGAGACAACTCAGTTGTTGCACAGGTTGGGTTTTTCGATAAATGTACCCAAGTCTCACCTGGTGCCCTCCCAGCGCAACCTGTTCATAGGTGCAGTACTGGACACTACTGTATGTCGTGCATTCCCTTCTCCTCAAAGGATTCGCGACATACAGGAAATGATTCCTTTATTCTTCAATGGAGCGGTTGTTCCAGTCCTGAAGGTCTTGCGTCTGCTCGGTCTGATGGCTTCTTGCATTCTGTTGGTCAACCATGCACGCTGGCACATGAGGGCACTCCAGTGGTGCCTCCGCAGGCAGTGGTATCAGCACAACGGGGATCTCAGGGAGTCAGTGAGGATCTCCAGAGAAACTGCAGCGGATCTATCTTGGTGGAGCGTGGAAGGCAATCTGTCGCAAGGAAAGCCTTTTCATCTACCTCCATCGGTGGCCACAGTGGTAACGGATGCATCCACTCTAGGGTGGGGTGCTCATCTGGGGGACCTGGAGGTCAAGGGTCTTTGGTCTCCAGAGGAAAGGTTGCTTCACATCAACCTTCTAGAGTTGCGGGCGATACGTTTGGCGCTCAAGGCCTTCCTCCCTTCCCTTCGCGGTCAGTCGATCCAAGTCCTGACGGACAACACGACCGCGATGTGGTACATCAACAAGCAGGGAGGAGTGGGGTCGCAGTGTCTCTGCAGAGAGGCTCTGCGTCTCTGGTCCTGGGTTCAGGATCACCAGATTTGTCTGATGGCAAATCATCTGGCCGGAGTTCTGAACGTGCGTGCAGACAGTCTCAGCCGGCAGTTCTCTGCCGACCACGAGTGGAGGCTTCACCCGGAGGTGATTCGTCACGTCTTTCGGACGTGGGGGACTCCTCGGGTGGACCTGTTTGCCACTCGCGAGAATGCTCACTGCCCGTCATTCTGCAGTCTCCAGTATCCGATGCAAGGAGCCTTGGGGGACGCGTTTCAGTTGAGTTGGGGAAATCAACTCCTTTACGCGTTTCCTCCCATACCCTTGATTCCTCGGGTTCTGAGGAAAATTCGCCAAGACCGGGCCCAAGTTATATTGGTCGCCCCGGATTGGCCAAGAAGGGTGTGGTATACAGATCTACTCCACCTCTCCTCTCACCCGCCGAGGGCAGACCTCCTCTCTCAGATGGGGGGGCAGGATCTACACCCCCACCTCCAGACATTGCACCTTCATGCCTGGAGATTGAACGGGGCAACCTGATTTCCTATTCTCTCACGCCTGAAGTGGTGGATGTCATTTTGTCTGCCAGACGTGACTCCACTAAGACTGTCTATTCATATAGATGGTCTAGGTTTGTTGTTTGGTGTAGTGAGAATGATATTGACCCGTTGAGAGCCCATTTATCAGATGTGCTCCGGTTTGCTCTTTCTTTGGCGCAACAGGGGCTTGCAGTTGCCACGGTTAAGGGCTATCTTTCGGCGCTGTCGGCTTTTATTTGTTTGCCTGATCAGCCCTCTCTTTTTAAGTCTCCTGTAGTTTTGAGGTTTTTGAAGGGTCTTGTAAACAAGTTCCCTCCTACTCCTTTTATTGTACCTCAGTGGGACTTGAATCTTGTCTTGACTTTTCTGATGGGCTCTCCCTTTGAGCCTCTTCATAAATGTCCTATGAGGCTTTTAACCTTTAAGGCAGTTTTCCTAGTTGCAATTACCTCGGCAAGGAGGGTGAGTGAGCTTCAAGCTCTTAGTTCCAAGCCCCCGTTCCTGACCATACATGCTGATCGGATGGTTCTAAGGACCAGGGCTGCTTTTCTTCCTAAGGTGGTGACTCCTTTCCACCTTGGTGAATCCATTACCCTCCCTACCTTTTATCCTCCCCCGCACCCTTCCAAGGAGGAGGAGAGGTTGCACCGTTTGGACCCTAAGAGGGCGGTGTCTTTTTATTTGGACAGAACTAAAGACTGTCGCTTGGATGATCAACTCTTCATTGGCTTTGCTGGCTGCAAGAAGGGAAGAGCGGTCCATAAAAGGACTTTATCAAGATGGATCGTCCTCTGCATAAAGATCTGCTACTCTTTGGCCGGTAAGGAACCTCCAGAGGGTATTAGGGCTCATTCAACTAGAGCTAAGTCGTCAACCTCTGCATTGGCTAGAGGTGTTCCTGTAGAGGATATTTGTAGGGCGGCAACTTGGTCTTCCCTCCACACTTTCGCGAAGCATTACTGCTTGGATTCCGAAGTCAGGAGGGACGGCCACTTTGCGCGCTCTGTCCTTCAGGATTTCCTGGTTTAGAAGAGTGGACAGCCTCCTTCCTGGAGTGGGGACTGCTGTGGGACTCTATTCACAAGGTGAGGAATCCACACGGCAGATGTATCTATCAGAAGAACAAGTTACTTACCTTCGGTAACGCTTTTTCTGGTAGATACTATATCTGCCTGTGGATTCCTCACTGACCCACCCGCCTCCCCGTTGTCCACTCTTCTATGCCAGAGTTATTGTGCTGTAATGTATATTTATTTTGATGTCAAGGAAATGTTTCATTTTCTTTCCTGCATTTGCTTTGCACTGTGTGTTTTGCCTTGACTTTTGTATACTGTGTATACTTTGTATATATCTACTGTCATTGGTCCGTCCGTGTGCCTCGATGGCACGGAAAAAAGGCGGAACTGATGGCATCACGCCGGCGTGGGCCTATTATAGGCGTCGGTGACGTCAGCGGAGTCGCGAGCGGAGCCGTGTCTCTGTGACGTCCTATCCACGTCGGCGCAAGGCTACGAAAAAGAATTTCCGAATGTTGCTGGCGCAAGGGGGATATTCACAAGGTGAGGAATCCACAGGCAGATATAGTATCTACCAGAAAAAGCGTTACCGAAGGTAAGTAACTTGTTCTTTAGGTGCATTACCAATTGGATACTGGGTCACCTTATGAGCCCCTGTACAGTGTACCATAGGTACCCAGGGCATAGGTGCATCCAAGGCCTACCAGGGGCTGCAGCATGTATTATGCCACCCCTGGCTGGCCATTCACATTGACACAACTGGCTGGTCACTTAGCTGGGGCAAGGTCATGTAATCACCCCTTGCTTAGATATAGTATACCTACATCTAACCTTATATCTAGACACATCTAGACACATATACACCTATAAGTCACTCCTATGGCAGGCCTTAACAATCCTGGAGGCAGAGTGCTTGGTTTTATGTGAGATGGTGCTCTAGCATGAGCTGAGCCTGTCTATAGCTTTCGGAACCCTGTCCTTATAGCTGTTCTAGGAAATTGCCATACCATATACTCTTAAGTGCATTATGAACCTTGCGGTTAAATGCTAACTCTGGTTTGGCTTTATCAAAACATGTCGAGTAAGGTGTCATACGATTTTGAATACTACCCCCGTCGCCAGTTCTGGCGACGGGGGTAGCATTCCACCCTTCTAGAGGGAGAAGACATGTTGTTCCTACTATTCCCGGTTAAAGTTAACCAGAGCCTCAGCATCACAAAATGGATGCTGCCAACACAGACACAAGTCTGACCTCCTGCTGCTGGGAGTCCTTCCAGCGAGGGAGGCTTGGACAATAGGTTTCCTGTCTTGGGAGGTGCTAGCACCACCCCAGACAGGCTTTTGTGTATTGGGGCAGGGAGGGCTGAACGAAAGGAGAGACTGCCTGGGGCACACAAGGTGTCCCATGCACGGTCCAGTTCAAACCGGTGCTGGGGCACTTCAGCCCCAGCTCTGGCGCGAAACTGGACAAAGGGAAAGGGGTGTAACCACCCCCTTCCCTGGTCCCACCCATAGGAGGGACCTAGCAGGTAATCCAGCCCCTAGATTTGGTATATAGGTAGGAGCTGAGTCCCAAGACTTTAGATTAATCCTGACTGAAACTCTGAAACAAAACTCTGGACCTTCGACGATCTACTTTGCAAGAAGACGACTGAATAATCTCCCTTGTGGTCAATAAGTGACCACCCTGCACAAGCAGGCACCATCCAGCGATCAACGGCTTGCTTTGACGCCACCGGAGCCCGAGCACAGAGCCGGACAAGAACCGGACTTCCAGACATCCAACAGCCCGATCCACAGTCCCAGCAAAGCTGCGACCCGTGGAGGCGACGAGAGACGTGGGACCGGCCATCTTGAAAAGTCTGCGACTTGCTAATTGTGCAGCACCCAAGGCACCCTCGAAGCTGTGCATTCGGGATTGAGAAGCCCCAGCCCCGAGCATCATCTGCACAGAAGATCAGCCCTGCACACTGCACAAGTTCTGCGTGGGGCCCTTCTGCATTTTCCTGCTCGACGCGTCTGCCCGGTCACTTGCCCGCTGGCTAGTGGCCATCTTGGCGACGATCCTTTGAATTTACACCGCTGGTCTGGGTGCTCCAGACTGGCCCTTGCTTCACTCAAAAGAAGCAGCCCCTCAGGCCTTGCTGGTCTGAGGAGGAAGCCAACTTCGTTTCCTGCGTGGGTTGCCTTTGCCAAGGCTTGTTGACTCCAATTCTGAAGCCGACACCGCCGACAGCGAGAGCCTTGTGGGACAGTCCGTGCATGACTTTCGGTCGTCGTCGATGCCTCCTGGTCCACGTGGCTGCAGTGACAAGCTTCACAACAGCACCTGATTGCTTCACGACATCGCCTGGTTCCTTCCTGGTCACTGGCTAGTGACCCAGACTCTGTCCCCTCTGCTTTCAGGTCCTCTTCATCTTCGATCCACCCTTGGATCCACGCAGACACTTCTCTCCTGGTCGCCTGCAGCATCTTTCTTCCAGGCTCCATAGGATTCAACGAAGAAACCCGACACACTTTGACCCCTATGCACCCGCTTCCTGTGGGTGAGGTAAGGCGAGTACTTCGGTGCTCCTGTGGGTATCAACTATCCAACTGTCTAGGTTTCAAGTAACTTTCACCGAGTCCAGTCAGAAGTACCCTAAAAGAACTAGTTTGTAACGTGTACGTTCCAATTCATTCTCTATGGTAACATGCATTTGTGATTAGACACTGCACACGCCTCCCGTGGGTCTCCTGCTTCCTAACTCTTGGTATTTAAGCGTAGCCCCAGCGATTCCCTGGGCCCTAGGCCTATTCACTTTTTGTGTAGTGGTCCTTATACCACTATATTAGTGTATGGTTTAGCTTGCCCCTAGGGCCCTACTGTATTTTGTGCAACTTAATGTATTTTAAATGAATATCTTGTATTGTGCTTGTGCCTCTAACCTCATAAAGAGTTCAGAGGGTTTGTCTAGTAATAAATAACATATATATTTTATATATATCCTGTGTGGTGTCCTTTCATTTGGTATTAAAGGGGTTACATATGGTAAAACAGCTGGCTTTACATTCCCTCTTGAGTTTAGCCTAAGACTGTTTTGTCCATGCTACCCCTAGGATAGCTGGTCTATAAGGTTGACTTTACAACCATCACCATAAGGGTTGTTTGGACTGGTGCAAGGTGCTCACTAGAATAGTGAACATCATATACCAGGCCAACTTCTCACATCCACCTCCAACTCCCTACTGTGGTCATCAGTACTAACCTCCTGACAGAAGTGCTTCAGCCGGCGGCTACCTTTTTATAAGCCACTGCTGCCCTTTGATGAGGCTCTTTCTGACGTTCTTTTGGGCACCTGGTTCAGGCCCAACACAGGGGCTTGTGTGCACATAGGAACGTGGCCCGACGACATCACCCGGCCCCGGGCGACCCCATCTTCGTCTCCCAAACCTCCCCCGCCGCCCCCCCTCCAAGAGACTGGAACAATTTGGGAAGAAGATTTTTTCTTCTGCCAGTTCAGGGCTGCGGTCTGTGAACACTGTATGCCTCTTGGGACGTTATTCCCACTCTGTGTGGGATATGGTGGTGCAGGTTCTGCCTCAGTGTCTGGAGGAGGTGTGGCCATCACTGAGGGGAGAGATGCAGCCAAGTTCATAATACGATGTGGCCTTGACACCTCCGACTCGCTGGGCAGAGCGATTTGCACGACAGTGGTGCTCCTCCGCCACGCCTGGCTTTTGACTACTGGCTTCACTGGGGATGTCCAGAACACCGTGATAGACATGCTCTTTGATGGCATTTACCTTTTTGGCAACAAGGCAGATAGTGACTTGGAGCGCTTAAAGGACTCATGGGCTACGGCCAAGTCCTTGGGCCTTTCGGCCACTCGCCCTCCTCCGCCTTCTGCTTTTCGCTACTTCCGTGTCCACGGAAGGGGCGCCCCAGCAAGTTCGCTTCAGAGCCACAGGCCGCAGCAGTAGCAGTCTCAGCGCGGCCGCGGACATGGGACCCGCAGAGGCGGGTCAGTGGGCCAGCAGGCATGTCAGGCCACTTCCACCCCGGCCACAACTGCCCCAAAATCTTCCTAGTCTGGTCTTTTAGGCCCATCAAATGCCAGTGGGCGGCAGGATTCGCCATCACCTCCCCTACTCGCACACCATCACTTCAGACAGGTGGGTTTTACAAATAGTCCGAAGAGGTTACTCCTCCCCTTCAAGACTACCCCGCCAGCCATGCCACCCCAGTACCACTGCATGTCTGGGGATCATTTGGCACTTCTTCAACAGGAAGTCGCGGCCCTCTTGGCCAAGGGGGCCATCAAACGCGTTCCTGCGCCAGAAGTAGGACCTTGTAGTTATTCCCACTTTTTTCTGATGCCCAAGAAGGACAAGGGCTTGCATCCTATCTTGGACCTCAGGGACGTCAATCGCTTCCTCCGGAAGGGGAAGTTCAAGATGCTAACTCTAGCTCAGGAAATGTCTGCTCTCGACCCTGGAGACTTTCAGTTTACTGTGCTCCCCTTTGGCCTTACCAGTGCCCCTCGGATGTTCAAGAAAGTGATTGCGGTGGGCGCAGCTCATCTCTGCAGATCAGGGGTTCCAGTGTTCCCCTATCTCGACGACTGGCTGTTGAAGGCGGGCTCGCCCCAGCTAGTCGTCTCCCACCTTCAGACTATAGCCTACCTCCTGCATTTGCTGGTGTTCTCCATCAATGTACCGAAGTCGCACCTGATTCCCACTAAGAAGCGCCTCTTCATCAGAGCGGTTCTGGATACGACGCAGTTTCGGGCCTATACTCCCGAATGCCGAGTCCAGGATATTCCGATCTTTTGGCCTCTATCCTCGGTTTTGGTCAGGATGACCATGAGGTGGCTGGGCCTCATGACCTCCTGCATCCTTCTGGTCACTCATGCCAGATGGCATATGCGAGCTTTGCAGTGGGACATGAAGTATCCAGTGGGCGCAGCATCAGAGGAGCCTGTCCTATTACATCTAGATCTCGGAGGGCACTGCACAGCATCTGCAGTGGTGGCTCATGAACCAACAATGGGTCCAGGGCAGATGCCTCTCCCTTCCCCAACTGGAGCAGAAAGTGGTGACTGACGCATCCCTCCTGGGATGGGGGGAACCACATGGGAGAGGCGGAGAGCAGAGGCCTCTGGTCTCTGGCTGAGTCTAGGCTCCATATCAACCTTCTTGAGCTTCGGGCGATTCGACTTGCACTGAAAGCATTCCTTTCCTCTGTCAAAGGAAACGTGGTGCAGGTGTCCACAGACAACACCACCGACATGTGGTACTGCAACAAACAGGGCGGGGTGGCGTCGTGGACCCTATCTCAGGAGGCTCTGGACGTGGCTGGAACAGCAGGGCATTTCCCTGTTGATTCAACACCTGGCAGGTTCCCTGAACGCCAGGGCGGACGAACTCAGCCGCAGGTGCATGATGGATCACGAATGGTGTCTTCACTCTGATGTGGCGCAAGGTCTCTTTCGACAGTGGGGAGAGCCTTGGTTAGATCTATTCGCCATCGACGTGAATGCGCAATGTCAGCAACTCTGAGCGCTGGAATTTCCAAGGCGGTACTCAGCGATTTTCATCGCAAGTGGAGTTGCGGTCTGTTGTACGCCTTTCCGCCTATACCACTTCTGCCCAGAGTGCTGAAGAAGATTAGGCGCGACCGGGCCCAAGTCATTCTTGTGGTGCTGGACTGGGCTCGAAGATTTTGGTATCCCGAGCTACTCAGTATGACGATCGATCCCCCGCTCTGACTGCCTTTTAGGGAGGATCTTCTGTCGCAGCAGCAGGGGACGGTCCTCCACCCGAACCTTTACAGTCTGCACCTGCTTGCATGGAGAATGAGCGGCGGCAGTTGATTCCTTTTCACTTTCCTCCTGAAGTCTGTGATGTCATTCTGGCAGCCAGGCGTCCCTCCACTAAGTTGGTATAAGCCTGCAGGTGGAACAAATTTGTGGCATAGTGCACAGCAAAGGCTGTGGATTCCCTTTCTGCCCCTCTTTCTGAAGTTCTTCTATTCCTCCTTTCTTTGGCCCAACAGGGCTCTGCTCTGGACACTATCAAGGGCTATCTTCCTGCGATATCGGCCTTACTCAGGGTCCCTGATCAGCCCTCTATTTTCGAGTCCCCTGTTGTAAATGGCATTACTCCTCTTTTCCCTCCTATTCCTTTCGGAATGCCACAGTGGGACTTTAATCTGGTTCTAACATGTTCCATATTCTCCTACACCTATCGAATATGATGAGGAAGAAGACATGGCTGAAGATACTCAGGATGATTTTATACAACCTGACGATCAAGGAAACCAGGATGACACATGGAGTGACCATAATGATCCTGATGACATATATGATACACAACCCATTCCCGATCCCTCTCCATACCCCACAAAGCCATCTCCTACTGACAACACTGTCGCTTTTAACCAGTTAGTGGACAGAGCAGCTCAGTTTCATGGCGTACACATGCACACTGACCCTATAGACGAGGATTTTCTATTTAATACCATCCCAACATGAGAGAAGAGTGTATGTGAACTCCCTATGCTAAAAGGAGTACTAAAGCACACACCAGACATCTTTAAAGATCCAGCCAGGGCGCGTGTCCTCAATCCAAAAATTGAGAAAAAATGTAAACCGCCCCCTACAGACCCCTCTTATATCAGGACTCGGCTACCACTAGACTCCCTAGTTGTATCTAATGCTAGGAAAAGAGCAAATTCACAAACAGGTGATGCTCCCGCTCCTGACAAGGAGTCAAACATTTTAGAAGCCTCAGGGAAAAGAGCAATCCTCTCAGGCAGCAAGCACCTGGAGGATTGCCAATACCCAAGCTCTCCTAGCACGCTATGACAGAGCACACTACGACCAACTGGAGGGATTATTACAACACCTACCAGAACCCCATAAGGCAAAAGCAAACAACCTAATACAAGAAGGGAAATTCATCACTAATGCATCCATAAAATGCGCCCTTGATGTACCTGATATAGCTGCTCGGTCTGTCAACACTAGTGTATTGCTACGCCGGCATGCCTGGCTCTGCATTTCAGGATTCAAAAATGAAGTGCAGTCTACCATACTTAATCAACATATAAACCAGGATTTCTTATTTGGCCCTGCGGTTCATATCATCTTAGAAAAGATGAAAAAAGATACTGACACCGCTAAGTCCATGGGTGCACTTCAATTTCAACAGTCTAGGAGCTCCTTTCGTCGCTCCTCCTTTCGAGGCTCAGGCAGAGGCAACACATCCCAAACTTCTTCATCATTCAAGAGCCCTACACAAGGCACCTTTAATAGAGGCTCCAATAGAGGAGGTTATAGATGGAACAATAACAAGGGCAGAGGACGTGGTAATAATAACACCCGAGCCTCCACCGCCACCAAATAGTTACTTTTTAACACTCCCTCCAGACAACTTAACACCAGTCGGAGGCAGAGTAACACAATTCCTACCAGTCTGGAACGATATCACTACAGACAAGTGGGTGAGACAAATTATCCAGTATGGTTACTGCCTGGAACTCATTTCTACTCCACCCAACATACCACCCAAACATCGTCCAATATCAAAAGAACACATCACACATCACGAGCATTCATGCTCGATAAGGGCGCCATAGAGCCAGTCCCATTACAACATCAAGGGACAGGGATATACTCTATATACTTCCTCATTCCCAAAAAAGACGGCTCCCTCAGACCAATATTAGACCTTTAAACCAATACATATTCTCAGATCATTTCCATATGATCACTCTCAACAGGTACTCCTACTACTCCAGCAAGGCGACTTCCTCGCCACATTAGACCTCAAAGATGCATACTTTCACATCCCCATACATCCAGCTCACAGGAGATACTCCAGGTTCACAATAGAGGGTCAGCACTACCAATTCAAAGTTCTCCCCTTCAGGGTAACTACAGCACCAAGGGTTTTTACAAAATGCCTAGCAGTAGTAGCAGCACACCTCAGGAGGCAACACATCCATGTGTTCCCCTACCTCGACGTTTGGCTCATAAAAGCCAACTCATACGCACAGTGTGCCAGCCATACCTCACAGACAATCTAGCTACTGCACAGTCTGCACTTTTCCATAAATTACCCAAAATCACATCAGCAATATCTGGGAGCAACAATAGACACCTCCATAGCAAAGGTATATCCAAATCCAGCCAGGATAGCCAACATACAATCTCTCATTCAAAAATTTCAGCCACAACACTCCCTGCCGGCTTGAGTGTTCATGCAGCTTATAGGCATGATGGTCTCCTGCATATTCATCGTCCCTCATGTTCGGCTTCAAATGCGCCCCTTACGGGAATGCCTAGCACGCCAGTGGAACCAAGCTCAAGGACAACTAAAAGACCTAGTGTTGGTAGACAGTTGCACTTACCGCTCTCTGCAGTGGTGGAACCCACAAAACCTTTCCAAGGGGTGACTGTTCCAAGAGCTGGTTCCACAGGTAGTATTAACAGCGGACGCATCACTGACAGGATGGAGAGCCCATCTCCTTCAGTATACAGTCCAAGGTCTCTGGACAGGCAAACAAAAGACACTACATATAAACCACTTAGAGTTACTGCCACTATTCCTAGCAATGAGAGCCTTTCAGAAATACTTGCACAACAAGGCCGTGTTAATGGACGGACAACATGACCGCCATGTACTACATCCAAAAAAGGGGGGGGGGGGGGGGGGGACACACCAACTATCTCATCTAGCACAGAGCATATGGAAGTGGGCAATTCCACAAAACATTTATCTCCTGGCAGAACACCTCCCAGGAATAGACAACCAGATAGCAGACCTACTAAGCCGACACAGTCAGCAAGTACACAAATGGGAGGTTCATCCTCAAGCTCTCCAACCTTTCTTCCAAAAGTGGGGACATCCAGATACAGATCTGTTTGCCACAAACGAAAACTCAAAATGCCCGTCCTTCGCCGCCAGGTTCCCACAACCATTGTCACAAGGCAATGCGATATGGATAAACTGGTCAGGCAGATTTGCGTACCCTTTTCCACCAAACCCCACTGATTCCATTAGTGGCAGGCAAACTAAGGCAACAATCACTCACGATGGTCCTGGTTGCTCCCACATGGGCAAGACAACCATGGTACACAATGCTCCTAGAACTCTCAGTGGTTCCTCACCAAAGACTGCGCCTCTCGCCACAACTGCTAACAAAGAACCATGGAGAAATCAGGCACCCAGATCCCAATCAGATGAACCTAGCGATCTGGCTCCTGAGGTCTTAGAGTTCGGATATCTTAACTTGCCTCCAGACTGTATGAACATTATCAAGGAAGCAAGGCGTCCCACTACCAGAGCATGCTTCGCAGCTAAATGGAAAAGATTTGTAATTTATTGTAATAATAACCAAATCAATCCATTGGATCCCTCCATCCAAAATTTAATCTGTTACCTGCTACATCTTCAGATATGTAACCTAGCATATTTATCCATAAGGCTACACCTTGCTGCTATAGCAGCATATCTTCAAAACAGACAACATGTGTCCCTATTCAGAAATCCCACCGATCAAAGCTTTTATGGAGGGACTTAAAAGAATTATCCCTCCAAAGCATCCACCTTCTCCAGTCTGGAACTTAAACATAGTACTTGCCAGACTCATGGGACCCCCTTCGAACCACTTCATTCATTTGAATTACAATGCTTAACATGGAAGGTGGCATTTTTAATTGCTATTACCTCCCTCAGGCGAGTGAGTGAGCTACAGGCACTAACCATTCAGGAACCTTTCATGCAAATACACCACAATAAAATGGTGCTTCGTACAAACCCTAAATTTATGCCAAAAGTTATATCCACTTTCCACATCAATCAGTCCATAGAATTGCCAGTTTTCTTTCAAAACCTGCAATCCGTGGCCTAAAGAGCTCTACACACACTAGACGTTAAAAGAACTCTGTTATATTACATTGAAAGAACAAAATCATTCAGAAAGACAAAGCAACTATTTGTAGCTTCTAAGGCAGGAATAGCCAGATGGATAGTTAAATGTTAAATGTATTCAAATATGTTATCAAAAGGCAAAGCGCACTTTAACAGTTCCCCCAAAAGCCCACTCAACGCGTAAAATGGGGGCATCCATGGCTTTCCTAGGAAATATTCCCTTAGAAGACATATGTAGGGCAGCTACATGGTCTACCATACACACTTTCACTAAACACTACTGTGTTGACGTGCAAGCTAAGTAACAAGCTGCTGTAGGCCAGGCTGTCCTTAAAACTCTTTTTCAAACCACTGCAGCTGATGCAGGCCACCACCGCTAGAGGAGAAACTGCTATATAGTTAATGCTAAGATATGAATTCAGCAGCCCACATGCCTCGAACGGCAAATGCTACTTACCAGTATGCATCTGTTCTTGGCATGTAGGGCTGCTTACATTCATATACCCACCCTCCTCCCCGGTGCCTATCACAGCTGCATGGTTATCTTCCTTACATATATTTACATGGTCATCTCTTACTTTCCGATACTCCATCTTTGTCACAATGGCGAAAAACAATCTGAAGATGGAGAAGATGCCCATGCGCACTGTAGTCCAGGGGAGGAGTCACCTATCTTGTGATACTTCGAAGACTCTTCCAAGACAACAAGGTGCAAACATCCGGAACCAACACTAGGGGCGATCTATGCTAAGATATGAATGTCAGCAGCCCTACATGCCAAGAACAGATGCATACTGGTAAGTAGCATTTGCCTTCTAGTACAAATTACAAGATAACCGTTGAATGACAGTTAACGCTCCAGATCTGTGTCAGTTGGCACAGAAAGAAAGGAACTGACACCAGCGCGTGCAGGTGATATATAAAGGCATTACCTAAGGTAGGTAACTTATTCTTTTACTACTCCTTTTTTTTTCATTATATTGGGTTAGGGAGCTGTCTCAAGAAAACTAATTTCTGCTTAGTATATTAGTTTAAAGAGGCAGTCTTTAAATCTATGTTGTACTAATAATCCTCTATGAAGGTTGCACTTGTTATCTGCACTATTATGGCCTGTTTGTAATCGTGCCTTTCATGTTTTGTAGGCAAGTGGCCAAACGCCTAAGGTACAGAAAACCTTAGTCAAAGGCAAAAGGAGTAATGAGCACAAGAGAGGAAGAAGCTTGTCCTTCATAGGTGACACTGAAGACGAGGACTCTTCAACTATGGGTAGCCCTACAAAAAAAGGAGGAAAAGAAGCTAAGAAAAGGAAAGCCGATGAGAATAATAGTGGTAGCCAATTAAAACAAGAGAGTTCTCCATGCTTTAAGAAAGCTAAAACAACAAAGGACACCTCGAACGACCTCGCAGCATGCAGGTATTTCTTCTACATAAGCATTATTTATCAATGCGCAAATCCTTAACCTCTGTATTTATAATGGGCATTTCTCTGTAAAGGATCAATGCTGGATCTATAAGCCTGGACAGTTTACTTCTTTGAAAAGGAGCACGCATTCACACTCACGTGTGCAGATGCACATGCCCTGACCCGTTTGGTGGATCCGATTCACAAAACATTTACCCACTAAAGTTTGTATGTTGGTGTGTAAATAGACTGTTTTACTAGTCAGTCTCTGTATTGTGTTCACAAAACATGAATTCACACTTGTTGTAGGATTAAACCAGAACTTACTTTACACCAGTGTGCTTTAAAGATATGTATAAAAAGAAAATCTGCTTCAAGGGGCCAGGAATGGGCATTCCACGGCATGAATTTTGCAAAAAGATTGTGACCACCCACAGCCCTGAGAGTTGGAGGCTATTCACAAACATTTGCAAGTGACATTCCCACCCTGGATCCAGTGAAGAATATATTCCTGTCAAGGAAATTAGTATCAAGGGTAGGAATGGAGAAGGAACCTCTGTGTGAATGCCTAGGAAGATTACATTAGTGCCTGCTAGTTTCTTTATACATGTGTTTTAGTTAGCTAGCATAAGTGCAGTTAACTAGGCATTTACTCATGCTTACATGCACAACATATACATACAAATGTGTTTGCTACTGGAAAGCTACAACTGTCGAAATAAGCATACATTTATTTCCAGCTGTAGGGGAAAACCTTTAGGACCTTTTTGTGAATTGGGTCAGCGAGTTTTTGTTTCATATAAACAATATTGGTTGTCAAACAAGGGTTGTTCTGCAAAACATAGTTATTAGCTTATTAGCAAAATATGTCTACCAACCAGTGATGATGCACCCTGCCTTGTTTTAGATGAGCTCTTGATTGTATATATTTTAATACATTTAAAAGACATTTTTCACATTTATTTTCGCTTGTGTCCAGTGTGATCAAAGGAACACATCATAAGAAGGACCTCAAACATACTGTAAGTTTTCTTTGTATACATTGTCACAAAAGTGTTCGGTTGTGAGGAGAAATGCACTTTGCATGGCTTTGCAAAACTATGGCCCCTCATCTGGAGAGCTCTGTAGATTTCTCTATCAAAGAGCTTGGCACTGATGAAAGCCCTACATATACTCTAGGGTGACAAGATTCTGAAAAGCAAATGAACCGGGATAGACCACCCAGATATAGAAGTAACACTAAACACGGACAGTGGTGTGTGTGTGTGTGTGTGTGTGTGTATATATATATATATATATATATATATATATATATATATATATATCCTATTAAGGAAAACACCCGCAGCGGAGGCCCATTCACGGGTCTTTCAATCCGGCAGAACATTGCACATCAAACCAGCACTTCAACTCCCATAATCCTTAACGCTGTTCTATCTAAGCAGCCTATCCGGAGGCGCGCTATTATAGGAGTGAAAAGGGAGGTGCGGTAGTGCTCTTCATCCGCCAGAAGCCTCTGAAGAAGAAGTATCGAAACGCGTCAGGCAGGCGTGTGACTGCTAAAAGGTATCCGCTGAAGATTTTTTTCCATACCTTTCAATAAAGGCTGAGGCTTGGAGCCTTCGGTGGTGTTCGAGTGATTCCTAAGCTACGGTACCAAGCTAGAGCTTCAATATATATATTAAATTATAGCCGTTTATTTGTGTTGCAACATGATCTCCAGCGACGCGCTCAGGAGTAGGGAAACAGCGGCTGAAGCCCTTTACGAGAACTTACCAGCTAACACGACGACAACTTCACATGAAAGTCGTACTACTCCGACTAACAGCAATGTGAGAGATTTGTTAAAAACATTAGAGAAATTACTCCGAAGTGAGTTATCCAAGTGGTGGGAGAAGAAGTCCCTTGAAAAATATCTTGAAGCCAATCGCGTTCCAAGGGGCTTAAGAGTGTTAATTGTTCCGACCTATGAAAACCCTGACCCAAGGATGCTACAAGAATGGGCGGAAAACAATTTACAATCTTCCAAAAATATGTTACTGATTCTTATCAAATACGCCCATTCAGACAGAGAAGCTTTACTGACTGAAATTGATCGGGTGAATGGATTATTGGAAGCCACAGGTGAAACCGAATTGATCAACAACACTCGTAAAGAAATAGATCAGAGACTGACTAAGTTAGAACAAACTATCCAAGAGCGAAAAATTCATAAATTCGCACGTGATAAGCAAGACTATGCGACTGGTCGCATTTTTACCTTTGCGCGTAAATACGATTCATATAAACGCAAAGCTATGTCGGTCCAACAAAAACCGGGCGCAACAGTTGATCAAACGGCACACACATGTTCCGCCCTCACAAATGAGGACAATTTATCAGTAGCATCTTTCAGTGGGTCCGCAGAGAGTTTAACAACCACGGCTGCAGGGCCCATTGATTTAACCAACTTTACAGTGGTGGACGAATTAAATTTTGTCAGCGAGGACCGGAGGTACTCTCTGCGCTCACGGAACAATCCTCAACCAGCAGGCAAAGCGGCAGTCAAAAACGCTGCTGCAGGAGGCGCATTACCAAAACGAGGTGGAGGGCGAGGCAACACTCGCAGGAATTGGAACAAGTAACCACCACTCAAGATAACACAGTAATTAACCTGACTGACTTGGTACTTTCAAAGGCGGAGGAGCAACTTCTTTCTCTAGGCCTTTCTTACTGTCCTAATGATTTCTCTTATATTCAATCACGTATCGATGTTTTTAAATTCATTAGGAAAATTAAACTGATACATTTTTTGATCCACCCTGAAACATCTGGAATGGAACACATGAGCAGGCAGTACTCTTTGTCAAAGATATTAACATTAACAACTGGAACCTTAAATTCACTGCAAACATTACATCAAGTTCTGCAGAGTTTTTAGATGTCCAAGTGTATTTTGACCAGGGTGAGATTCATACTAAACTACACAGGAAAAGCACTGCGTGTAATTCCATCCTTCACGCCCGCAGTGCCCACCCCCCACATACAATCAACAGCATACCGTTAGGCGAATTTATTTGCATCAAAAGTATATGCAGCAGTTCTGATACAACTAACCAGTGTTTGGCTGACTCTATGGAAAGATTCTTTAGGCGTGGCTATAAAGAAGATACTTTAGACCGCACCCTCTCAAAAGCCTTAGCACGCCCGAGGGAGGAACTTTTGACCCAGAGAGCCAATATCACCTTAGACTCAGTTACTGATGGGTCTGTTTGTTTTATCACCACTTACTGTTCCCAAGTGCGCAAATTAAGAAAGATCATCAAGTCAGAGTGGCCGATTGTGTTAACGGATGTTATCCTAGGCCCGATTTTACCCAATTACCGGCTATTACTTTCAGGAGGGCTCCTTCCATGAAAGATCTTTTGGATAAAACACAACCTGAGCTCCCACCTAAAACTTCCTGGCTCACTAAACCAGGCTTTTTCAGGTGCACTTCGTGCCGGGCTTGCACTTTTGCTGTTAATGTACCCAATATACTTCAGCTTTCAGTGAGAAACTTATACAGATAAAAGAACATCTCACTTGTCGCAGTGATTTTGTGGTGTACCAACTTACCTGCACATGCTCACTTTCGTATATTGGTAGCACAAAGCTGCAAGCAAACCAACGTATCTTGCAGCATATACGAGCAATAGTGAATTCTGACATGAATTATCCAGTGGCTCGCCACTTCAAGGCAGTGCATGATAAAAAACTTAAAGATCTAAAATACACCTTATTATGCTCAGTTGCTAACCCCGGCCGGGGTGGTGATCGCGAAAAACTTTTGAGACAAAGGGAAGCATATTTCATACTGCTGCTTGATACGAGATCTCCTAATGGTTTGAACGCTTTTGATGAATTACATCATTTTTTATAAATGTGTTGATTTTTTGAATCATTTGTCTTTTGAGGTTTATCATTGTCTGTTTGAAAATGAATTATAGAGTAAATGTACAATCATGATGATATTTTATATCATACAGTGAAAGCCATGCTATAGGTTCTAGAAGGGTTTCAACCGTCTGAATTTTAACATATCATTTATTGTAAATATGATCTTGCTTTTCACGTTTTTTTGGCACTTGCACTTTATAGAGTCAAGCATTTGAGAAATAGATATGTCAGAGATGTTCTAATAAGACTGAACTTGAAGGGGAGTGTTGCATTGAATTATAGTCGCATCTTGCACTTGCAATTGATTTATTCACATCATTAACATGTGTAATAGCAAATGCAGTAGAGATTGAGTATTTCAACACTTTATAACTAATTTTGTTTCAATGCCTTAAACAATAGTTTTTCAATATGAATAGATTTAACTATATCATTTTGTTTACACATGTTTGTTTCACCCCTTCATTCATAAGCACTATGCTTTAATTGTCTTTTTGGTTGTATCTCGCCATTTGGATCTGTTTACAATCTTTTGATTCTGTGCTTGATTCATATCACTTTCCACCCATGCGTTCTGTTTCGTTAGGCGCATGGGCTTTTATTGTCCATAAAATGCTCGGCCTACTCCCGACTCGTCATGTGACCAAGCTCCATTCGCGGAGCGAAACGCGTCAGGGAGGGCACTTGCTCTGACACTTTTAAATAAATTTTTGCACTGCTGACACTTCCACCGGTGTTATGGCCTCAATGATTTAACATTAAATTGATTGTGGAGAGGAGGTCTGCGCCCGTTCAGGACTGCAGCGAGAAGCGGTCGGGATTCCTTATATATATATATATATATATATATATATATATATATATATATATATATATATATATATATATATATGGACTCACTGGGGAATTGGAGCAACAGAGGCACTTCATAATACTAAGAGGGCATTTGAAAAAGGACTACTTCCGAAACGCGTCATGCCCGAAAATTTTAATAAATGGTGTTTATCAAAGCCCCGCTGTGCCGCCTCAAATCTACTTCGAAACGAGGAAGATTTCCTGTGGAAATGTTAGCGTGCTCTCACCGGCACGCGAGGATGGCCCTCCCTCAAGCGTTAGGGGAGTCGTTAAGTTGTGAAAGACTTCCTGACCGCCTCGCACTATGGAAGCGGTGGAGAAACGCTGCCAAATGGTGGTCTACACTTTGATGGAGGGGTGTTGTTACTACACCGTCTCCACCGTGAAAGGAAATGGGGGGCTGGGAGTTAGGGTTACTAATACCAAATGGAGCCCAGAAAAAGTGCGCAAAACCCCTACCTGGTAAACGTTGCCATCCGAATTCCAATTGGAAACAAGAATCCTGCCGAGAAGTGGAGTCTACAAACAGCGTGATGGAAACACTGCATGCTGGGAGACGAAGTCCCAAAGAGGAAGCGTTGTGACTCCATGCAACGTTTTACCGGGATCCAAACACTACTTCAGTGAATTGGACACTATATAAGGACTCACTGGGGAATTGGAGCAACAGAGGCACTTCATAATACTAAGAGGGTATTTGGAAAAGGGCTACTTACGAAACGCGTCATGCCCGAAATTTTAATAAATGGTGTTTATCAAAGCCCCGCTTTGCCACCTCAAATCTACTTCGAAACGAGGAAGATTGCCTGTGGAAATATATATATATTCTTTGATTCGAAGTTTGGTGTGGTAAAGAACATATATATATATATATATATATATATATATATATATATATTACCTACTGGCGGTCGCCAGTAGGTAGTTATAGTTAGGATAATTTTCAATGTTAAATCTCAACATTCTATTTTGAATAACTTTGGCGCCGGTTGACGAATCTGCCTGAAATTTTCAGGAAAATGGTCTCATGGCGGTCCGGTCCTTCCCTGAAAGTTTGGGGGGGATTCGTCAAGCGGGGGCCGAGATAAAAGGGGGGTCCCAAAACGCGTTTTCCCCATGTTAATTTCCATAGGGCGGTCGATTTCACTTTTAGCCCGAACGGCTGAATGGATTTCCACCAAACTTGGCAAAATTGTAGGGACTGGTAGCCCGATGTGCCTTTGCTATGTCTCAAGATATGTGCTCCAGTGGATTTTGAGTAATTTAGGTTCAAAAAAATATATATATCTATAGGCGCTCTCCCGTGCGCGCACCCGAGTGCGCTCCAGGCGCGGCACGCGACTTGCGCGCAGGAAGCTGATTGGCTCTCAGTTGTCTGTAAACATTCTAAACAGTCCGGAGCGGCCGCCATCTTGTGTCTCGGTAAAATCGAGACACAAGGGGTTTGAAAAAAAAAGGGGCAAATGACCATAAGGGGGAAGAGTAGACCCCCTCTGACCCCCTAGGTTTGATGTAGGGACTAAAATAGGGTCCTGCAGGGCATTAAAATTTTTTTTTCGTTTTGCGCGGGGGAAGCGCATGGTACGCGCACCGGCGAAGCACGGGGAAAATCCAGGATTATATTTATGAAGGCCTTGCGCTGTTAGTTTTGCGCTTCCTGTGCGTCAATTTTTGTGACGCACCAGCGGTGTAAAAAAATGCGCATTGTTATGCAATATTTAAAAAGTGACGCATCTATCTAGATGCGTCACTTTTTAAATATAGTGCAACGAGGTACATTTTATTACACTGCTGGTGTTATGCGTCACTTTTCTGTGCGCACTCCTTATGACATTCCAGATGTGTCATATTTAATGTATGACGAATCATGTTGCAGATACAATATGGCGCAGAGTTTTAAAAAGTGACCCATGTACCTAGATGCGTCACTTTTTAAAAATAGCGTCAGGTATAATGCATGCAGAGGGGGTGTTCTCCCGCAAAAAGCTTTGTAATAGCGACGCAGTGAAATCTTTCAGATTTCACTGCGTCAGTTTTAGGATGCTGTTGCGTCAAAATCTTGTGCCTGCTTTACAGCAGGTGTTAGACTGAGGCAAGACCTTTCATATGCTGCTTTCCCCATTTGAAAGGACACATTACTGGAGTTGCGTCACTTTTGTGACGCACTCCAGCAATGCGTTACTTGGAATGTCATAAGGAGTGCGCACAGAAAAGTGACGCATTGCACCAGTAGTGTAAAAAAATGTGCCGCGTTGCGTTATATTTAAAAAGTGAGGTATCTAGGTAGATGGGTCACTTTTTAAAATCAAGCGCCACATTATATCTGCGTGAGGTATAATGCATGCAGAGGGGGTGTTCTCCCACTAAAAGCTTTGTAATAGCGACGCAGTGAAATGTTTGAGATTTCACTGCGTCACTTTTAGGATGCTGTTGCATCCTTTAAATATAGTGCAACGAGGCACATTTTATTACACTGCTGGTGTGATGCGTCACTTTTCTGTCCACAGTCCTTATGACATTCCAGATGTGTCATATTTAATGTATGACGAATCATGTTGCAAGGAGCTACAGATACGTCAGTATTTCTGACATATGTGTAAACATAAAAGTGATGCGAGGCCGGCGCAAAATTTTGACGCAATAGCATCCTAAAAGTGACGCAGGGAAATCTCATAGATTTCAGTACGTTGTTATTACCAAGCTTTTTGCGCGGGATTGCCCCTCTGCATACAATATACCTGATGCAGATACAATATGGCGCAGAGTTTTAAAAAGTGACCCATGTACCTAGATGCGTCACTTTTTAAAAAATAGTGTCAGGTATAATGCATGCAGAGGGGGTGTTCCTTGCAAAAAGCTTGGTAATAATGACGCAGTGCGTCACTTTTAGGATGCAGTTGCGCCAAAATCTTGCGCCTGCTTCACAGCAAACCTTTCACATGGTGCTTTTTCCATGTGAAAGGACACATTACTGGAGTTGCGTCACTTTTGTGACGCACTCCTGCAATGCGTTACTTTTGTGTTTACAGATATGTCAGAAATACTCCAGTTTATTCACTGTGTCATAACTTTCTTTTCTAACACTCACCTTCTTTCATTCCTCCTACTTCACTTCCTTTCACCTCTCATACCTTTCTGTTCTTTCTTACTCATTCTCCTTTCAATTATCAATGCACTATATTTCACTTACTCTTCATTTTTTAAGATTATAGCTCTTTGATGAGAATTGGAGGTAGTTCTGAAAAGAACTTTTGGTTTTCTTCTTTTAACTGAAGAGGAACAAAAACAGGGAATAGAAACTGCTCAACAGGAGCAAAAAGAAAAGAAAAAAATTAGGGGTGGGAAGGGCAGTGATGGTTCTCCAATGCCCGAACCATGAGCAGGACACTTTGCTCCCCATAGGTGAGGAGTTGATTGCAGTATCTGCATTTGACGACCCCATGGTTGAATGCAGGTTGAATGTTTGCTACCTGCCCCTGAGATTGTTCTCTTCCAGAAGAAGTTGCTCCTCCTGTTGATGTAGAGGCCCCATCTCTGGGAACCTCCTGTGCCAGAGCCCTGACACTTTCCCGGGCAAAATTCTGGGGGTGCCTCCTCTCCACATGTCGGATCATCGTAAAGTTCCCAAAAGAGTATTTTTTTTGGGGGTTACCCCGTGACAGGACCTGTTTGCAGATCCTGCACTCTACTTTTGGTGCATTCACCTTCTTCTGGCCTTCTGGAAACTTAAAAAATTTCCAAATGAAATGTTCCTTCACCTTTGGGGTAGGAGGCTCTTCATCAATGAAGTCATCTTCACTGCTGGATGGTCTGGCAGCCATGATGAATCCAGGAATATGGAGCAGCAAAAAAGGCAGGTCTTTCAGTCACAAAAGTGAAAGAAGAAGTGAAGGAAATGGGTGGGGATTTCATTCATTGTAAAAAAAAACTGTTAGCAACCAATGAAAAGTGTTATTTGAGGGTCACATGACCCGACGCGTTTACGCTGCGCGCTCCGGAGCACTTCCGGGTGCGTTTACGCAGCGCGATCGTAGGCGCTTCCGGGGCGCAAACGTGGCGCGATCGTAGGCGCTTTTCCGTGCGTTTATGCGCCGCGCACGTATGCGCTTCCGAGGGCACTTACGTTGCGCGCCGAAGTGACGTCATCAATCTTTTATAGAAATGCATAATCATTTTCCATATTAAAAAAAACTAATTTTATTTGTATGGTACGAAATGTTTTGCATTATTATTAACTTTTCATTCATATTTTTTTTTCACGAACGACAGTTGCGCTCTGGGTGCGCTTTCAGATGAGCTCTCGGAGAAGCTTACAGGAGAGCTTAGCTGAAAGCTTCCCGGAGCGCGCACCCAGAGCGCAAAAGAAAAAAATTATAAGAAAAAATGAATACTTAAAAAAAAACAGCAAATTGTAAAAAAAAAAAAGGTTAGAAACTCGATATACAAAGGAATTAGCATTTAAAAAACCTATGAAATTCACTGAAAAAACCATAGGTTTCACACCAGTTATAGTTAGGAATTAGCATTTAAAAAACCTATGAAATTCACTGAAAAAACCATAGGTTTCACACCAGTTATAGTTAGGAATTAGCATTTAAAAAACCTATTAAATTCACTGAAAAAACCATAGGTTTCACACCAGTTATAGTTAGCTGGAAATTTTACTGATATAAAACCATTGAAATTCCCACGTTATAGTTAGTCGGACTCACTATAACTTGCGCGTGCAATGCACTGCTGATGACATCACATATTACATCACTCATGACATGGTCAGTGACATCACTCATGACATCACTGATGACACCATCCTTGTGACACAGTGACAGACCTCCTTTCAGTGTAATGTAACCCATGAAACACATATTCAAAAATAGAAACTAATATTTTCAAAAAAGTGGATATACCCATACCAGTTACAACAACCAATTCAGTAATATCACCATCTAATACACATCCACTCATGTGTATGTATATGGGTTATTAGATATTTTTATTAGTATCAGTATGAGTGTCTATATGGTTTGGTGGGGGTATTACTTAGCACATAGATGCATGAGTGACTGACTCTTTGTTTGTATGTGTTTTGAAGACAACATATGTACAGGACTGTATGGGTGGATGAGTGTCTATATGTGTTTGTTAGTGAGTGAATGACTGTCTCACTAGTGTCTTTATCAGTAACTACATATGTTTTAATCTAGTATATATGAATATTGATGTATATAAGTGAGTATATGTGAGAGTAAGAGATTGTAAGAGTTCCTGTTTAAATAAGTATGTGTTTCTATAAGTGATTGTTTAAGAGAATAAATATGTGTAATTTTAAATAGAAGTAAGGTGGAAGTGTGTGTATAACTCTATATTCAAATAAATGGATGTCCAATAGTTTATTTGCACGTGTGAATATGTGTGTGAGTAACTTTTGGATGAATGTCGGTGTGTAACAGGATGTATAGGTGTATCACTTCATATGATGAGTGAGTATATGTATGAGTGACTATATAGAACTATTGGTGAATGAGTGGATGTGTATATAGATAGTGGAATTACTGAATTGCTTGTTGTAACTGATATAGGTATCTCCATTTTTTAAAAAATTTCAGTTTCTATTTTTGAATATGTGTCTCAAGGGTTACATTATAGTGAAAGGAGGTCTGTCACTATGTCACAAGGATGGTGTCATGAGTGATGTCACTGACCATGTCATGAGTGATGTAATATGTGATGTCATCAGCAGTGCATTGCACGCGCAAGTTATAGTGAGTCCGACTAACTATAACGTGGGAATTTCAATGGTTTTATATCAGTAAAATTTCCAGCTAACTATAACTGGTGTGAAACCTATGGTTTTTTCAGTGAATTTAATAGGTTTTTTAAATGCTAATTCCTAACTATAACTGGTGTGAAACCTATGGTTTTTTCAGTGAATATATATATATATATATATATATATATATATATATATTCGAGGCATATGGGCTGCAGATGGTACATTATGAATAGATCGCCATCTGGTGTTGGGCTCGGATGATTGCACTTGTTTTTCTCTTGGAGAAGCCTTTTGTCGTCACGAGACTGGTGACTCCTTCTTTGGGTGCTAGTGCGCATGGGCATCGGCTCCATCCTTAGATTGTTTTTTTCCGCCATCGGGTTCGGATGAGGATCGAAGCGCTCCAGATCGACTTTGAGAAAAAGCGATATTTCGGCGCGTATTCCCTTTCCAATTCGACGGTATTGTTATCGAACGCGATTTCATTTCCATTCCAGCGCGTTTCGACTCCAACAATAAAAAATTTCTTCTACGTCGACGAGACCGGGAGGCCTTTCTCGACGTAGTCCAGCCCGGAGTCCATGGAAAGGACTCCATTTAAGAGATGTCCAACGTGTGGTGCTAAGTTCCCACACAAGGACCTACACGAGGTGTGCAATCTCTGCCTATCGCCTGAACAAGAATCCAGGGACTGCGAAGCCTGCGCAGCGTTCTCCTCCAAGTCGACGATTAGAAGCCCGAAGACACGAGGTTTCAAGAATGCAGTCGGAGGCAATCCCGGAGCTGTTCGAAGACCAGCACCTCGAAGAAGAAGAAGAGGAACATGAAGACGAGTCGGGGTCGGAAGGGGGCGAGTCTGATGTCGAGGAAATCGACGTTCAACAAACTGTGAGTGACGACGTCCCCTTACCAAAAAACCGACCCCGCCTTCGAGCCCGGTCAGACCTCCGAAGAAAGTTTCCGACGCCCCGCCTTCGGGCCTGGCAACGAAACTGAAACCGAAACCCTCGGCCTCCCACCATGTTGGATCCGAGAAACGGTCGACATCGACATCGACACCGAAGCTCCATACAAAGAAAAGCTCGGCATCAAAACATTCCATTTCGAAACCGAAACATGCTTCGACGTCGAAGACTTACTCGACACCGAAAAAATTGGAATCGAGCACATTCTCGGTGCCAAAAACACAGAACATTGACGGTCAGAAGCAAAGGCACCTTTCGGAACCAAAAACCTCAGTACCGACACAAGAGCAACAGACAGATCCAAAACAAAAGACTTTGTTTATTGATCCGCAAACTGGCAAAGTGGTGACAAAATCACCGAAAAAGAGGAAGAATGAACTAGATGACAAAGCTCTTCCTCCTACAAAGAGAACAATGGGGACAAATACAACTCCTCCCCTTTCTCCTCAGCCTAGAGACACACCCTCTTCTCCTATTCCTCACACTAGGCCAGCTATTCCTCCACCTTCTACACCAAGACCATCTACACCTCAATCAGATGTAGACAGTGATGCAGGGGAGGGAGAACCTCATGGATATGACGACACTATCCCAGATGAGGAAGACCCATGGGAAAATTATGATGCAGGGTTAGACGATGATAACGACCCACAATTATACCCCTCAAAACCTTCACCACCTGATGATAATACAGGTTTTGTGCAGTTGATTAATAGGGCAGCTAAATACCATAAGGTAGATTTACATACAGAACCTCAAATAGAGGATTTCCTTTTAGAAACGCTACCTGCTGCACAAAGAACATCAGGCACACTACCTATGCTAAAGGGTCTTCTCAATCACACAACATACATATTCAAAAACCCTGTGAGGGCTAGTGTATTAAACCCAATAATTGATAAAAAAATATAAGGCAGCCCCAAAGGACCCAATATTTATCAAAGGACAAGTACCTCTGGACTCGCTTGTAGTTACAAACGCTCGTAAAAGAGCAAATTCATTATCTACAGGAGAAGCTCCTCCTCCTGATAAGGAGTCCAAGCTAATAGATGCATCAGGCAAAAGGGTAGCATCCCAAGCAGCAAACAGCTGGCGCATAGCTAATACACAAGCACTACTGGCACGTTATGATAGAGCGCATTATGATGAGTTAGAAAAACTCATCACACATCTCCCTAAGGAGCATCAAAAAAGGGCAGACCAGCTTATACAGGAAGGGAAGATAATAACTAACACTTCCATTAAGTGCGCATTAGACGCAGCAGACACTGCAGCAAGATCCATCAACACCAGTGTCATGTTAAGAAGACATGCATGGCTTAGGGTCTCAGGGTTCAAACAAGAAGTGCAAACATCTTTATTAAACCAACCTTTTGACCAAAAAACACTTTTCGGCTCAGGAACAGATGAGACTTTAGAAAAGATGAAAAAAGACACAAACGGCTAAATCAATGGGAGCATTACAACAACCAACTCAAAGGGGTTCCTTTCGTAGGTCCACCTATAGAGGGGGGTCAAAAAATACAGGCACAAGCCAACAATCTACCTCTTTTACACCAACATCACCCAGAGGTAATTCAAGAGGCAGGTACAGAGGTAACAACAACAAGGGTAGAGGTCGCGGAAATAATAACAACCGCAACTCCCCAACCCCAAAACCGTGACTTAAATCAACTCCCCCCAGACCATATAACACCGGTCGGGGGACGTTTATCACAGTTCCTACCTGTCTGGGAAAACATCACATCAGACAGGTGGGTGGGACAGATTATCCAACATGGTTATTGCCTGGAACTCACAGCTACCCCACCAAACATCCCCCCCAGACAGCGTCCAATGAGTCAAGATCATCTAACATTGTTAAAACAAGAAGTACTATCACTGCTACAAAAGCATGCCATAGAGAAGGTTCCAAAACATCAGCAAGGGACAGGAGTATACTCTCTATACTTCCTAATCCCCAAAAAAGACGGGTCTCTAAGACCAATCTTAGACCTCAGACCTCTCAATGCATATATAAACTCGGAACATTTCCACATGGTCACGCTCCAACAAGTACTTCCTGTACTGAAGAAAGGGGACTTTCTTTCTACATTGGATCTAAAAGACGCTTACTTTCACATCCCAATTCACAAAGCCCACAGAAAATACCTGAGGTTTGTAGTAGAAGGACAACATTATCAGTTCAAAGTCCTTCCATTTGGGGTCACAACAGCACCAAGGGTGTTCACAAAATGCCTAGCAGTGGTTGCAGCACACCTAAGAAGACAAGAAATACATGTCTTCCCTTACTGGGACGATTGGCTAAAAAAAGCCAAGTCACAAGAAGAATGTCTTCAAAACACACAAAAGACCATTCAATTGCTGCACCAGCTAGGGTTTACGGTGAACTACACAAAATCCCACCTACAACCAAACAAGATTCAACAATACCTAGGGGCTACTATAGACACAGAAAAAGCCAAAGTATACCCCAATCCAATCGGGATCCAAACAATGACCACGTTGATCCAAAAATTTCAACCACAACACCCACTAACAGCTCGAGTGTTCATGCAGCTGTTAGGGATGATGTCCTCCTGCATACTGCTTATACCATATGCCAGACTACAAATGCGTCCACTGCAGGAGTGTCTAGCGACACAGTGGAATCAGGCTCAAGGTCAGATTACAGATCTGGTGTTGGTAGACGACCGCACACATCGCTCTCTGAAGTGGTGGAACACAACAAACATTTCCAAGGGACGGTCGTTCCTATAACCGATTCCACAAGTAATACTAACAGCGGACGCATCGCTCACCGGATGGGGAGCGCATATGGAGAAATATACAGTACAGGGAAAATGGAGTGAACAGCAAAAAAAGACTGCACATCAATTATCTGGAACTACCAGCAGTGTTTCTAGCATTAAAAGCTTTCCAAATGCAAATCCTCAACAAAGCAGTCCTGATCAGAACAGACAACATGACTGCAATGTATTATATTCAAAAACAGGGGGGACACACTCTCTCCAACTATCCAGACTAGCACAGGAAATTTGGAGATGGGCCATTCCTCAGAAGATCTATCTGTTAGCCGAACACCTACCAGGAGTTCAAAATCAGATAGCAGACATCCTAAGCAGAGAGTCAGAACAAATACACGAATGGGAACTGCACAACCAAATACTGCAGCCATTCTTCCAAAGATGGGGACAACCAGAGATAGATCTCTTTGCCACTCATCAGAACGCAAAATGCCAAAACTTTGCATCCAGGTACCCACACCACCGGTCCCATGGCAATGCGCTATGGATAAATTGGTCCAACAAATTTGCTTACGCTTTTCCCCCTCTCTCGCTAATTCCATTAGTGGTTCGGAAACTGCAACAACATTCAATGACAATGATACTAGTAGTACCCACCTGGGCAAGACAGCCGTGGTTCACCACGCTACGCAACTCTCACAGGTGCCACATCAAAAACTGAGATTATTACCCATGCACCTTACTCAGAACCATGGAGAAATAATGCACCTAGATCCCAAACAATTGAACCTAGCAATCTGGCTCCTGAGGTCATAGAATTTGGATACTTGGATTTACCTCCAGACTGTATGGAAATCATTAAGCAAGCAAGACGTCCTACCACCAGAGCATGCTATGCAGCAAACTGGAAAAGGTTTGCTGTATACTGTAACAGTAACAACATCAACCCTCTAGACGCATCCACTAAACAGATTATTTGCTATTTACTACACTTGCAGCAATGTAACCTTGGCTACACCTCTATTAGAGTACATCTTGCAGCTATAGCGGCGTACCTACAAAACAAACAACATCTTTCTCTGTTTAACGTACCAGCAATAAAAGCTTTCATGGAAGGCCTCACAAGAGTCATTCCACCAAGACTACCGCCTGCCCCAGTCTGGAATCGCAACGTAGTACTTACCAGACTAATGGGACCACCTTTTGAACCTATGCATAGGTGTGAAATACAATTCCTCACATGGAAGGTGGCCTTTCTTATAGCTATTACTTCACTCAGAAGAGTAAGTGAATTGCGAGCATTTACAATACAAGAACCATTTATGCAGCTACACCAAAATAAAGTGGTTCTTAGAACAAACCCAAAATTCTTGCCTAAAGTAATTTCAGCATTCCACATCAATCAGCCAGTGGAACTACCAGTCTTCTTTCCAAAACCACAGACGGTAGCAGAATGCGCCCTACATACATTAGATGTCAGAAGGGCAATATTGTACTACATAGAAAGAACACAAACTTTCAGAAAGACAAAACAACTATTTGTAGCATTTTCTCCTACACATAAGGGCAATCCTATCTCTAAAGCAGGCATTGCCAGGTGGATTGTAAAATGTATACAAATATGCTACTTAAAAGCAAAGAGGACATTAACTGTTCCTCCTAGAGCTCACTCTACACGTAAACTAGGAGCATCTATGGCATTCTTAGGAAACATTCCCCTAGATTACATATGCAAAGCAGCTACCGGGGTTACACCGCATACCTTCACAAAACACTACTGTGTAGATGTGCAGGCAACACAACAAGCTAGAGAGGGACAAGCTGTACTAAAGACTCTATTTCAGACTGTTGCAACAGACACTGGTGGCCACCGCTAGGGAGATAACTGCTGTATAGTCTATTCATAATGTACCATCTGCAGCCCATATGCCTCGAACGGAATATGCTACTTACCAGTATGCATCTGTTCTTGGCATAGAGGGCTGCAGAGTGGTACATGCCCTCCCAGCCTCCCCGGAAGCCTGTGTCTGTTCCAACACTATCTTATTTAGATACACTTACATGGGCATTTCTATCTGTATTCTATCATACTACTCCATCTAACCCTACTATGGCAAAACAATCTAAGGATGGAGCCGATGCCCATGCGCACTAGCACCCAAAGGAGGAGTCACCAATCTCGTGACAACAAAAGACTTCTCCAAGAGAAAAACAAGTGCAATCATCGAAGCCCAACACCAGATGGCGATCTATTCATAATGTACCACTCTACAGCCCTCTATGCCAAGAACAGATGCATACTGGTAAGTAGCATATTCCATATATATATATATATATATATTTCCCAACTCTTGTGAACAAGGAGACCTGATCTCCGAAACGCGTCGAGTGAGCTGCTGTGAATTAAACACACGTTGAACTAAGGAAAGTGGCCTGAACTTCGTTTCTTTTGATTTCTTTGAACGAGGACTGTGTGGATATATATATGTTAATTTCCATAGGGCGGTCAACCTCACTTTTAGCCTGAACGGCTGAATGGATTTCCACCAAACTTGGCAAAATTGTAGGGACTGGTGGCCCGATGTGCCTTTGCTATGTCTCAAGATATGTTCTCCAGTGGATTTTGAGTAATTTAGGTTCAAAAAAATATATATATCTATGGCCGCGCCCCGGTACGCGCACCGGGGAGCGCTCCGGGCGTGCTACGCGACTTGCGCGCGGAAAGCTGATTGGCTCTCGGGTGTCTGTAAACATTCCAAACAGTCCGGAGCGGCCGCCATCTTGTATCTCGGTAGGATCGAGACACAAGAGGTGGCAAAAACAAAGGGGGAATTGACCATAAGGCGGCAGAGTAGACCCCCCCCCCTGACCGCCTAGGTTTGATGTGGGGGCTATAAAAAAAAATTATTTGCCCGGGGGGAGCGCCCGGTACGCGCACCGCGGAGCGTACCGGGAAGCGTTCCATGGGGGAAAAAGTTTGATAGAGTTTTTAAAAAATGTAGCCTTTTTTAATAAATTGGAGGTAGTTCTAAAAAGAACTGTTTTTTTTCTTCTTTTTGTTGTTTTATAATTTTTTTTGTTTTTTGAACATTTTGTACTTTTTTTGGCTTTTATGAACTATTTTGTATTTTTTTTGTTATTTTTATGGGGAGAAACAAAAAACTGGGAATTGAAAATGGCTCAACTGGAGCAAAAATAAATCAGGAACAAATTAGGGTTTTTTTGGGGCAATTGTGGTTGTCACCAGCAAGGAGGATGAGCTTTATGCTCTGCTCACCATAGGAGATGGTCTTACCACAAAAAATACATGTGATACTGAATTCACCAAACCGTGGTTGTATGCAAGGGATCGTCTCCCTTGTCTCTGGTCCCGATGGAGTGGGTTGTTTTCGTTTGGAGGTGCTAGGTGTAGATTGGGGAGGGTTGCTGGCCAGTTCTCTCACCTCTGCGGCAGCATAGTTGTTTGGATGCTTGCGCTGCATGTGCCTAATCATGGTATTATTACCAAAAGAATATTTTTTGTTAGGGTTCCCCCTTGACAGTTCAATGTTACAGATTTTGCAAGTCACCTTGGGCGCATTGACTTTCTTCTTGCCCTCTGGGATAGAAAAAAACTCCCATACAATGTGCTGCCTTGGCTTGTATGGGGTATTGTCTTCTTGCAGCCACCTCCTCCCCTCCTCCTCCTCCTCCTCCTCCTCCTCCTCTTCTTCTTGACCACCAATGTGATCTTGTGGTGGTCCTCTTGGTGGTGGTGGTGGTGCAGATGCTCCAGCGGCTGCTGCTACTGTAGCCATTTTAAAGTACACATTTTTTTTACGCGGCTATGCGATACGTCACAATGTTTTCGTTCGCGGCAATAGCGCTACTGGGACGCTAACCGGTGCGCGACCCGGGGCGCTCCAAAAAAAATGCGCTTTCCGGTGCGCTCACCGGGGCGCGCACCGGGAGCGCTCCAGGGCAAAAAAAAAAAAAAAAGTATTATATAAATATACAATATAGGATTCATTTTAAAAAATATTACATTTCATAGGTTTGAGGCCTTATATATAGTTAGGAATTTGCAGTTATAGTTAGGAATTAGCATTTAAAAAACCTATTAAATTCACTGAAAAAACCATAGGTTTCACACCAGTTATAGTTAGCTGGAAATTTTACTGACATAAAGCCATAGAAATTCCAACGTTATAGTTAGTTGGACTCACTATAACAAGCGCGCCTGCAATGCACTGCTGATGACGTCACATATTACATCACTCATGACATCGTCAGTGACATCACTCATGACATCACTTATGACACCATCCTTGTGACAGAGTGACAGACCTCCTTTTAGTGTAATGTAACCCTTGAAATAGATATTCAAAAATAGAAACGCTGGCGTCGTATGCGCCGAGATGACGTCACAGAGATTACTTAGGCACCACCCATATGCGCTGGCTTTAGTTCTTTGTTTTTCTGCGCCAGTAAGCGCAGATCCGGTTAGAGCATGTACACTAGTCATTTTTAGGTCTCTTACTTAGGTCTCTTACTAGTAGAACCTTGAAGTGTGTCGTTTCCTCCACTCTGCCTTAATGCACTTAGCAGATGAAAGTATGTGGACAGTGAGGATACGGGCCTCCTTTGTAGTGTACGCACCTCAAGCTGCCTAAGCAATGACCCCACTGCCCCTGAGACCATTAGAGCCCTTTCAAAGGGTCCACTTGCACTTGGCCCGTGTACGCATCTTTGCAGTGTCTCGCACTTAGCCCTGTGGGTAGTGGAACACCCTCAAAGTGCCCACGTGACTAGGTACTTGGCAGGGCCTTTTATGATGCGTATTTAACCCCATGTGCAGGATGGCGTTATCTATAAGCTCCACAGCTCCTTCCTTAACACCAGAGCCCTTTCTTGGTCCCTCCAGACAAGTTCTGCAGACACACCCATCTTGGTCCGTGTATGCCGAGGGCAGAGAGAGAAATGGAGCTAGAGGGAGTAAGACAGAGAAAGAGAGAGAGCTAGAGTGAGAAAGACAGAGAGAGAGGGAGCTAGAGGGAGTAAGACAGAGAGGGAGACAGAGGGAGCTAGAGGCAGTAAGACAGAGAGAGAGGGAGCTAGACAGAGAGAGGAAGATAGAGGGAGTAAGATAGAGAGAAAGGGAGCTGGAGGAAGCAAGACAGAGAGAGAGGGAGCTAGAGGGAATAAGAGAGAGGGAGCTAGAGGGAGCAAGACAGAGAAAGAGGGAGCTAGAGGGAGTAAGACAGAGAGAGGGAGCTAGAGGGAGTAAGACAGAGAGAGGGAGCTAGAGGGAGTAAGACAGAGAGAGAGGCAGAAAGAGGGAGCTAGAGGGAGTAAGACAGAGAGAGAGAGAAGGAGCTAGACAGAGGGAGAGGGAGCTAGAGGGAGTAAGACAGAGAGAAAGGGAGCTAGACAGAGCAAGACAGAGAGAGGTAGCTAGAGGGAGCAAGACAGAGGGAGCTAGAGGGAGTAAGAGAGGGAGAGGGAGCTAGAGGGAGTAAGACAGAGAGAAAGGGAGCTAGAGGGAGTAAGACAGAGAGAGAGGGAGACAGAGGGAGCTAGAGGGAGGGAGAAGGAGACTGAGGGAGTAAGAGAGAGAGAGGGAGCAAGACAGAGTGAGAGGGAGCTAGAGGGAGTAAGACAGAGAGAGAGAGAGCTAGAGGGAGCTAGAGCGAGCAAGACAGAGAGAGAGGGAGCTAGAGGGAGTAAGAGAGAGAGAGGGAGCTAGAGGGAGCAAGACAGAGAGAGGGAGCTAGAGGGAGCTAGAGGGACTAAGACGGAGAGAGAGGGAGCTAGAGGGAGTAAGACAGAGAGAGAGGGAGCTAGACAGAGCAAGACAGAGAGAGGTAGCTAGAGGGAGCAAGACAGAGGGAGCTAGAGGTAGTAAGAGAGAGGGAGCTAGAGGGAGTAAGACAGAGAGAGAGGGAGCTAGAGGGAGTGAGACGGAGCGAGAGGGAGCTAGAGGGAGTAAGACAGAGAGAGAGGAAGACAGGGAGCTAGAGGGAGTAAGAGAGAGAGAGGGAGCTAGAGGGAGCAAGACAGAGAGAGGGAGCTAGAGGGACTAAGACGGAGAGAGAGGGAGCTAGAGGGAGTAAGACAGAGAGAGAGGGAGCTAGACAGAGCAAGACAGAGAGAGGTAGCTAGAGGGAGCAAGAGAGAGGGAGCTAGAGGGAGTAAGAGAGAGGGAGCTAGAGGGAGTAAGACAGAGAGAGAGGGAGCTAGAGGGAGTGAGACAGAGCGAGAGGGAGCTAGAGGGAGTAAGACAGAGAGAGAGAGGGAGACAGGGAGCTAGAGGGAGTAAAACAGAGAGATGGAGCTAGAATGAGCAAGACAGAGAGAGGGAGCTAGAGGGAGTAAGACAGAGGGAGAGTGAGCTAGAGGGAGTAAGACAGAGAGAGAGGGGGCTAGAGGGAGTAAGACAGAGAGAGAGGGAGACAGAGGGAGCTAGAGGGAGTAAAACAGAGGGAGCTAGAGGGAGCAAGACAGAGGGAGCGAGAGGGAGTAAGAGAGAGGGAGCTAGAGGGAGTAAGACAGAAAGAGAGTGAGACAGAGGGAGCTAGAGGGAGAAGGAGACTGATGGAGTAAGAGAGAGGGAGCAAGACAGAGTGAGAGGGAGCTAGAGGGAGTAAGACAGAGAGAGAGAGCTAGAGGGAGCTAGAGCGAGCAAGACAGAGAGAGAGGGAGCTAGAGGGAGTAAGAGAGAGAGAGGGAGCTAGAGGGAGCAAGACAGAGAGGGAGCTAGAGGGACTAAGACGGAGAGAGAGGGAGCTAGAGGGAGTAAGACAGAGAGAGAGGGAGCTAGATGGAGCAAGACAGAGAGAGGTAGCTAGAGGGAGCAAGACAGAGAGGGAGCTAGAGGGAGTAAGAGAGAGGGAGCTAGAGGGAGTAAGACAGAGAGAGAGGGAGCTAAGGGAGTAAGACAGAGAGAGAGGGAGCTAGAGGGAGTAAGACAGAGAGGGAGATAGAGGGAGTAAGACAGGGAGAGAGGGAGCTAGACAGAGAGAGGGAGCTAGAGGGATTAAGATAGAGAGAGAGAGAGGGAGCTAGAGGGAGCAAGACAGAGGGAGAGGGAGCTAGAGGGAGTAAGAGAGAGAGAGAGGGAGGTAGAGGGAGTAAGACAGAGAGAGAGGGAGTAAGACAGAGAGGAAGACAGAGGGAGCTAGAGGGAGCAAGACAGAGAGAGAGGGAGCTAGACAGAGAGAGGGAGTAAGAGAGAGAGAGGGAGCAAGCCAGAGTGAAAGGGAGCTAGAGGGAGGAAGACAGAGAGAGAGAGCTATAGGGAGCAAAACAGAGAGAGAGGGGGCTAGAGGGAGTAAGAGAGAGAGAAGGAGCTAGATGGAGTAAGAGAGAGGGGGCTAGAGGGAGTAAGACAGAGAGAGGAAGTTAGAGGGAGTAAGACAGAGAGAGGGAGCTAGAGGGAGCAAGACAGAGAGAGAGAGAGGGAGCTAGAGGGAGTAAAACAGAGAGAGGGAGCTAGAGGGAGCAAGACAGAGAGAGAGGGAGTTAGAGGGAGTAAAAGAGAGAGAAGGAGCTAGAGGGAGTAAGAGAGAGAGAGCAGGAGCTAGAGGGAGTAAGACAGAGAGAGGGAGCTAGAAGCAGCAAGAGGGGGAGAGAGGGAGCTAGAGGGGGCAAGACAGAGAGGGAGCTAGAGGGAGTAAGACAGAGAGAGAGAGGGAGCTAGAGGGAGTAAGACAGAGAGAGAGAGGGAGCTAGAGGGAGTAAGACCGAGAGGGAGCTAGAGAGGGAGCTAGAGGGAGTAAGACAGAGAGAGAGGGAGACAGAGGGAGCTAGAGAGGGAGCTAGAGGGAGCTAGACAGAGAGAGGGAGCTAGAGGGATTAAGATAGAGAGAGAGAGAGGGAGCTAGAGGGAGCAAGAGAGAGGGAGAAGGAGACTGATGGAGTAAGAGAGAGAGAGGGAGCAAGACAGAGTGAGAGGGAGCTAGAGGGAGTAAGACAGAGAGAGAGAGCTAGAGGGAGCTAGAGCGAGCAAGACAGAGAGAGAGGGAGCTAGAGGGAGTAAGAGAGAGAGAGGGAGCTAGAGGGAGCAAGATAGAGAGGGAGCTAGAGGGACTAAGACGGAGAGAGAGGGAGCTAGAGGGAGTAAGACAGAGCGAGAGGGAGCTAGATGGAGCAAGACAGAGAGAGGTAGCTAGAGGGAGCAAGACAGAGAGGGAGCTAGAGGGAGTAAGAGAGAGGGAGCTAGAGGGAGTAAGACAGAGAGAGAGGGAGCTAAGGGAGTAAGACAGAGAGAGAGAGGGAGCTAGAGGGAGTAAGACAGAGAGGGAGACAGAGAGAGCTAGAGGGAGTAAGACAGGGAGAGAGGGAGCTAGACAGAGAGAGGGAGCTAGAGGGATTAAGATAGAGAGAGAGAGAGGGAGCTAGAGGGAGCAAGACAGAGGGAGAGGGAGCTAGAGGGAGTAAGAGAGAGAGAGAGGGAGGTAGAGGGAGTAAGACAGAGAGAGAGGGAGTAAGACAGAGAGGAAGACAGAGGGAGCTAGAGGGAGCAAGACAGAGAGAGAGGGAGCTAGACAGAGAGAGGGAGTAAGAGAGAGAGAGGGAGCAAGCCAGAGTGAAAGGGAGCTAGAGGGAGGAAGACAGAGAGAGAGAGCTAGAGGGAGCAAAACAGAGAGAGAGGGGGCTAGAGGGAGTAAGAGAGAGAGAAGGAGCTAGATGGAGTAAGAGAGAGGGTGCTAGAGGGAGTAAGACAGAGAGAGGAAGTTAGAGGGAGTAAGACAGAGAGAGGGAGCTAGAGGGAGCAAGACAGAGAGAGAGAGGGAGCTAGAGGGAGTAAAACAGAGAGAGGGAGCTAGAGGGAGCAAGACAGAGAGAGAGGGAGTTAGAGGGAGTAAAAGAGAGAGAAGGAGCTAGAGGGAGTAAGAGAGAGAGAGCAGGAGCTAGAGGGAGTAAGACAGAGAGAGGGAGCTAGAAGCAGCAAGAGGGGGAGAGAGGGAGCTAGAGGGGGCAAGACAGAGAGGGAGCTAGAGGGAGTAAGACAGAGGGAGAGGGAGCTAGAGGGAGTAAGACAGAGAGAGAGAGGGAGCTAGAGGGAGTAAGACCGAGAGGGAGCTAGACAGAGAGAGGGAGCTAGAGGGAGTAAGACAGAGAGAGAGGGAGACAGAGGGAGCTAGAGAGGGAGCTAGAGGGAGCTAGACAGAGAGAGGGAGCTAGAGGGAGTAAGACCGTACCTAGCGCCGTACATTTCCGACAGAGGTGGTCCATGCGGTAAGTTGTGAGGGGGTGACACCATGAGTTACCCGCACCGGGTGACACCAACCCCAGTGACGCCACTGCTTGTTGCTGCTCCCATTATTTCCTGGTGCTGAAAACAGGCAGAGGTCTTTGCCCCATCTTCGATCTATGCCGTCTAAACTTCTTCTTACGGAAGGACAAATTCTATCTTCCCTGGATCCAGGAGACTGGATGAAAGCATTGGGCTTGCACGATACATATTTTCACATCCCTGTCTTCCAGTCCCATAGACTTTTCCTTCGATTTTAAGTAGGCCAAGAGACTTTCAATTCTCTGTGCTTCCCTTTGCCTCGCCAGTACATCTCAAATGTTCACAAAGATGATTGCAGGTGGTTGCAGCCCATCTGTGGAGGTTGAAAATACAAATATTCCCGTACCTTGATGACTGGCTGCTAAAGGCATACTCAGCTCAGGGAGTTGTAAACCACCTCCAGACGACTGCTGATATGTTGACATTGATGGTAATTTACCATCAACGTGCCGAAGTCAGAACTGTTTGCTTCACAGCGGCTCCCCTTCATTAGAGCCATACTGCACATTGTCTTTTTCTGAGCCTTGCTTCTGCCTTAATGACTCCAGGACATTCAGGTTACGATCCTGGTATTTTAATCCATGACCTGTGTCTTTGTGAAAGCAGTTCAGAGGCTTCTTGGCCTCCTGCATCCTGCTTGTAGACCACACCAGGTGGTGCTTACAGTCTGTGCAATGGGATCTAAAGTCTCAGTGAGCTCAGTACCAAGGGGACCTGTCGGAATCCATGTAGGTGTGGAAGAACACCGCAAGCAATCTGCAGTGGTGGCACCTGCAAACGATCTGCAGTGGTGGCAGCTCACCACAGTTGGACCGACAGTAGACCCATAAGACTGCCCCATCTAGAGCACGACTGGTGCATTGTTGCTGGGTTGGAGAAGCCATATGAGAGAGGTGGAGATCAAAAGATTCTGGTCTCCAGCCTGCGGCGTCCCGGGAACAGTGTGTGATGCCTTCGGGCTTTAAGGCGTGTGAGACCTGTGGTCGTTAGATGTCAGTGACGGACCCTAACGCCATCTGTATGTGGTGCCTGGGGTGCACCACGACTTCACAGAGTGCAACGATTGTTAGCGGCTGAAACCCAAGTCCTTACGGGAGCGTCTGATAAAATTGAGGCTGCATAGCTGTCCGGTCCTGCACCTTCGCGCCGCCGCTCTCCCTCTCGGGATCGAGCCCACTCCCGAGGTCATTCCCGCAGACGTCGTTCGGAGAGTAAACACAAACGTAAGTCCAAGAGGTCTTGCTCCCCTACTCGTGACGCTGGCACCAGCTCTTTTCACTCCCTGCCGGGAACGGGCGTCCGGCGGTCATCTCCTCTGTACCTGCCCCCCCCCCCCTTTCCAGGTGCCAGAGCGACACAAACTCAAATGGAGGCTTATTCTGAAGCTCTCCGCTCTTATTTTGGGTCACCCCCTCTCCCTGGTGCGCCTTTGGGTCCCATAGAGGTTGAAGGCATTCATTTCGGGTCTTCACAGGCGGATTCGTCCTCCGCTTCGGCTGTGTGCATCGACTCCGGTTCTGGAGCTGATTTGACGCCGACTGGACACGGCCCAGTGGGTCCTCCCAATCGTCCGTCTAGATCTCCCTCCCCCCCCTCCCCCCCCCCTCCCCATCAGTCTCCGCATAGCCCTGAGCGGCTACCTTCATCAACGTCGGGGGCAGCTCCGGGCTCGACGCCCTGTTCCCCACATGTTGCAGTGGGGGTCAACGTCGGACCGTGCCCAGCCCGAGTCCCCCTTGGAGGTCGTCGACGTCCAGACGACTTTGTCTCGTCTCGGTTTTCAGCCCCCTGTGGTTCCTATGCTCCCTGATCCTTTGTTGGATCTTCTCCATATGGAGCTGGTTGAAGTGGAGCCTTTGCTGCCCCTTGGGGCATCCTTGTTTGACATCATGCTGGGCACATGTGCAAGACCTTCCTTGGGTGACCCGGTTGATCGGGCCATGGCTCGTCAACACCGTCCTACCCCTAATGATCCGCTCTGTCTGTCCCTGCACCCTAGGGCTCAGGGCGTAGTTGTTCTGGCAGCCTTCGACTTAGTCTTCCTCCGCCCTGCCTCTGTTGACACATGTGGTCGCCTGCTTTTCGCCTCTGCCAGTGCTGGCATCCGCGCCTTGAATACAGTTTGCATGTTCGCATGCGCATCCTCTACCCTTTGGGACTTGGTCTATGCTCTTCTACCTTCAATTCCAGAAGGCCCGCGAGTTGAATTAATTCGCTTTCTGCCTGATGGCAGGGGAATGTCTCAATTCTCCCTCAGCTCTTCTCTTGGCGCCACTGACTCGGTTGGACGAGCTCTTGCTCGGTCGGTGGGTTTGCGCCGCCATGCTTGGCTGCGCGACAGTCGTTTCCCGGACAATGTTTGGGATACTCTTATGGATCTACCTTTCAATGGCGTGTACCTTTTTGATAGCCACGCAGATTCAGCAGTCTTCCGCCTCATATCAATCAAACAATCAATCAAGCATTTGTAAATTGCACTACTTACCAGTGAGGGTCTCAAGGCGCTAGGGGGTGGGGGAGATGCTGCTACTGCTCGACTATGGGCTAATGTGACTCTTGCGGCACGCCCTTTTTGCCTTACCAGTATTCTTTTATTCTGCGTAGGAGATGCTGCCTTGTTGGTCTGATTTCATACATGTCCTGGTACTCTGCGTAGCACCCGGATAGTGTAGGCGATGGTTCTGCCATCTCAGTATTCTTTACATGCAGCCGGACAGCTGGTTCTGTCTTTCCTTTCAGTCATCTGAATGTGTGCTTTGCCCAAGAGGACTCCCCCCTCGCAGGGGTTGACACTTACCCTACGTGGGGTATTTCTAGGCTATTCAGTGACTGCCTTAGTCTTGGTACGCTTCTATGGAGTTTTTCGCCACAATCTTGCTGTGGGCCTCTTTTTTATGCCGTTCTGCGATCCTGAGGTTGGCATCACTCTATTGCACCTTCGGTGCAGTTGGCTCTGGTAATCCTTCACTGCCTCGGTATGGGTTCCTTACCAGATGGCTTCTGCCTCCCCTGTATTCATGGAGGCGTTTTTCAGCGTCGCTGTGATCCTCTTGCCCTTAATGGCTGCTCTTCTTTTCCCAGTCACTATCTTGGGGGCTTCTTCTGTTCAGTTCATGCGCAGTTCTCACCACTAACGCTCTATGATCTTTTTGCGCCCAGATACACCCATTGTGTGGTACGCTTCTTAGTGTTGGCGCAACCTGGGAATGCACCATGGTACACTTGCTATCATACGGTGTTTGTGTTGATTCTTCCACTTCTGTGGTGCTCGTTCCCCCCCCTTTTTTAAGGATTGGGGTAAACAATATTTTTGTACTTCAGCCCTTACTTGCCTTAGAAGGGGGCGGTTTCGCCCTGTACCTTGCCTTGTGCCCTAGTTTCGGGGCACTTTCCCCACAGGAATTTTTACACATTTCCCTGCTGCTTTCTGCATAGGTGTTTTACACACTTCTGCTTGGATTGCTGCTGTACCACTCTCATGGGGAGTGTTCTCTTTGGGATATTTGCTTCTTGAGTCCTTAGACCATTCCATTGGTCCTGACTGTTTCCGACTGTCGTGTCTAGCTCCGTCTCCTCCTCTATCTTGTGAGGTACCGTTGCTCCTCCCGGGTGAGGGGCTAATGTGGCTTACTAGTCTGGACATTGTTCTGTCCACTCCTGCTTCATCGCGACTGTTGGTACTTTTCGCGTCCTCTGTGTTATGCTTCATTTCTGGGCATATTTCTTTGCCTCTATATCTGCTGTGCTATTTCACAGGAAAATTGTGCTGTCACCGTTCCTGCATTTGGTGTCCGTAGTCATTGACCAGGTCTGCTCGTCTACGCGCAATTATGTGGATGTCCAGCTTGCTTGGTGCCCGATTTTGCCGGTTGCCTTCTTGCTATTGCGTCTCTCGCATCTGGGCTGCTCACGCAACCCTACAGAAGGGTTCTTGTTCTACTTCGTGTAGTTCTACCTTCTGCACGGTGTGCTTCTGTTTCGTCCAGTCTTCCACTCGACTATCATCCCTGTTTGGGTACTTCTGATGGTTGCCGTCAGCTCTCTCACATGCCTCATAACAGAGTGACTCTCCAACGGAGTGCCTTCTGTTTCTACTACTACTGGCACTTTCTGTTCATGGATCTGCATCCTGCCAATACTGTCCTATGTATTTGGCTGGTACAGGATTCAACTGTGTTTTTTCCACTATCTGAAAGAGACACGTTAGTGATAGATTCCTTACCTTAGAATATCCCCAGGCGTCAGACTGGATCCGGAAATTTTTGCGTAGCAATACCCCTGCGCGCCGGTAGGCGTCGTCTGCGGCTCCGCGTCCGTCGTCGGCGTCGTGAGCGCCGGGATGACGTCGTCGGAGTATATAGACGGCGCCCATGCGCGCTGACGTCAGTTCTTCTTTTTTCCGCGCCAGCTAGCGCAGATCCGGAAGAAGCTCTACCCCCAGTCATTTTTTGACTGAAAACTTTTTTGATCTTTTTGATCCTCTATTTAGTCGATTCTCGACTATCGGTGCCAGGGATGCCCGGGTTCAAGCCTTGCTCGAAGTGCGGCTGACTCATGTCGGTCACGGACCCCCATCGCCGGTGCCTGAAGTGCTTAGGCCTCGACCACGACGATCGAACCTGCTCCGACTGCCGGGCCCTGACGTCGAAGGCTAGGCGGGAGCGGTCCCGCAAGCGTCTCGAGCTGAGGCAGTCGGCCCGCGCCGCTCCAGGTCCCGGTCCCACGGGAGGTCGAGGGACAGGTCGCGAGGTCGGAGTCATCGACGTTCCGGGAGTGGACACCGATCGTCTGGTTCCAAGTCCTCAGGTAAGAGGCATGAGAGGTCGGAGCGACACCATCGATCCTCCGACCCGCCCCGTCGCTCGCACGATACGACCGGGGACTCGGGCGACACCGCCCACGCGGCTCCACGGGAGTCGCAAGCGTCGCCGCCTGCCCCACACCTTCGGGTCCCTGGGCACGGCGCGTCGCAGGAGGAGGTCGAGAGGTACCTCATGGCCATGAGGGCCCTCCCTCCTCAGTCGGTTCCCGTGGCGCCTTCGGGCCGATCGGCTCCGTCTGGAGGTCCTTCCGGGTCGGGCGCTTCGGCCCCGACGACGTCGGGTACTTCGGGCCCGGCGCCGCTGGCGACTTCGGTCCCGGCGCCGCACGACCTCGCTGGATCCGGCTCCGGATCCGGGACCTCGCCGGTCGACCCTACGACCTCGCCGGCGCCGTCCCTTCAGGTGTCGTCCCCGGCGGCTGATGTGGTTGCCGCCCCCAATGTTTCCTACGGTCCTCCTCAGGAGTCGGAGGGGCGCCGCTGGGCGCCGATTCCGTCGGCCTTCGGAGAGTTCTATCTCCACGAGGAGGCCCTGGCTGTTAATCCTGGTCTCCAGGAGCCAGGTGACGAGGAGCAATGGGAGGGGTCCGAGGACCCTCTGGCACGCGATTGCCAGTCGAATCAGGACTGGACATATGAGCTTGGGGAGGCCAGTGGTATTGACACCTCGCCAGACACTGGATTTACGTCGCCCCCGACTGTGGCTTCGGAGGCGGGTTCTGCTTACAGTGTAGTGTTGACGAAGGCAGCTAAGGCCTTAAACCTTCAGCTCCCCGTCGCGGCCGTGAGGACTAATCTCCTCACTGAGGTCCTCAAACAGCAGTCCGGCTCCGCGGAGCCCCTCCTGCCGTTCAACGAGGCCTTGTGTGACGTTCTTCTGGGCACTTGGTCCAAGCCCGCCACAGGCCCCCCTGTGGACAGGAACGTGGCCAGACGCTACCGCCCGGCACCGGGCGACCCTTGCTTTTTGTCCACCCACCCCACCCCCGAGAGTCTGGTCATCCAGGCCTCCACCTCCCAGACCGCATTCCCGTCGGCCCCGCCCGACAGGGAATCCAAGAGATATGAGCAGTTCGGGAAGAAGGTCTTCTCGTCTGTGAGCCTAGGGCTACGGTCAGTGAACACCAACTGTCTCTTGGGCCGCTACACCCACACTCTGTGGGACACGGTTGCGGAGGTGCTGCCACAATGCCCTGAGGAGGTCAGGGCTAAACTCAGCCAAACCCTTGCGGACGGCCGAGATGCGGCACGCTTTTCTATCCGGTGTGGGCTGGATACCACGGACTCACTGGGCAGGGCGATGGCAACGACGGTGGCGGTTCGACGCCACGCCTGGTTGAGGTCCGCCAACTTCTCGGCCGATGTCCAGGCCACACTCCTGGACATGCCGTTTGATGGCCGTCGCCTCTTCGGCGACAAGGCAGACCATGCGCTGGAACGTTTCAAGGACTCCAGGGCCACGGCCAAGTCCTTGGGCCTTACGGCCCCACGCCAGCAATCGGGTGCCTTTCGCTCCTTTCGTGGCCACGGAAGGGGCACCCCACCACGGACCGCCAGCCACACGCCGCAAAATATCCAGCAGCGCGGTGGCGGACGTGGGAACCGCCGCGGCGGTGGTCGGGGTCAGCGGCGAGGCCAGTCCACACCTCCCTCAGCAGCCCCCGCCTCAAAACCTTCCTAGTCCGAGTTTTCAGGCCCATGTGACGCCTGTGGGAGGCAGGGTTCGCCATCACCTCTCCCACTGGCATACAGTCACTTCGGACAGGTGGGTGCTGCAAATTGTCCGAAGGGGTTTCTCCCTCCCCTTCGAGTCTTCCCCTCCATCCATGCCACCTCAATACCACCGTGTGTCGGGGGATCACTTGCAACTTCTGCAAGAGGAAGTTTCGGCCCTCTTGGCCAAGAGGGCCATCGAGCGCGTTCCTGGGCCAGAAGTAGGACGTGGCTGTTACTCCCACTACTTTCTGGTACCCAAGAAGGGCAAAGGGGGGCCTACGCCCTATCTTGGATCTGCGGAACGTCAACGGCATCCTCCGGACGGAGAAGTTCAAGATGCTCACTTTGGCTCAGGTCCTGGCTGCCCTGGACCCAGGAGACTGGATGGTAGCGTTGGACTTGCAGGACGCCTATTTCCACATCCCCGTCCTGCCGGCCCACCGGCGTTACCTGCGGTTCACGGTAGGCCTAGAGCACTTTCAGTTTACCGTGCTCCCCTTCGGCCTTACCAGCGCCCCACGGGTGTTCACGAAGGTGATGGCGGTGGTCGCAGCCCATCTGCGCAGGCAAGGGGTATCAGTCTTCCCCTACCTCGACGACTGGTTGTTGAAGGCGGGCTCGCCCCAGACAGTCGTCAGCCACCTCCAGACTACGGCCGACCTCCTGCACTTGCTGGGGTTCTCCATCAATGTGCCGAAGTCACACCTGTGTCCCTCTCAGAAGCTCCTTTTCATCGGAGCGGTTCTCGACTCGGCGCAGTTTCGGGTTTACCCACCCGAGCAGCGGGTTCGGGATATTCAGGCTCTGATTCCTGTCTTCAGACCGTTATCCCGGGTCTCGGTCAGGTTGACGCTGCGGCTTCTGGGACTGATGGCCTCCTGCATCCTTCTGGTGCGTCACGCCAGGTGGCGGATGCGGGCTCTGCAGTGGGACCTGAAGTTTCAGTGGGCCCAGCATCAGGGCAACCTGTCCGATCATGTCATGATCTCGGAGGGCACTGCGAAGCAACTGCAGTGGTGGCTCACGGACCGCGACTGGGTCAGTGGCAGACCCCTCTCTCTACCCCAGCCGGAGCACGTAGTTGTGACGGACGCGTCCCTCCAGGGCTGGGGAGGCCACATGGGAGAGGCGGAGATCAGAGGCCTCTGGTCTCCGGCGGAGTCCCGGCTCCACATCAACCTTCTGGAGCTGCGGGCGATTCGTCTTGCACTGAAGGCATTCCTCCCCTCTGTCAGGGGGAGCGTGGTGCAAGTGTTCACCGACAACACCACCGCCATGTGGTACTGCAACAAACAGGGCGGTGTGGGGTCGTGGACCCTTTGCCAGGAGGCTCTGCGCCTCTGGCAGTGGCTGGAACATCAGGACGTGACCCTGGTGGTTCGACACCTGGCAGGCTCTCTGAATGCCAGGGCAGACGAACTCAGCCGCCGGTGCATGATGGATCACGAATGGCGTCTGAACTCGGACGTGGCGCAAGGTCTCTTTCGACAGTGGGGAGAGCCTTGGTTAGATCTATTCGCCACAGAAGAGAACGCGCAATATCAGCAGTTCTGCGCGTTGGAGTTTCCAAGGCGGCACTCGCTCGGAGACGCTTTTCGTCGCGAGTGGAGCTGCGGTCTGTTGTACGCCTTTCCGCCTATACCACTTCTGCCCAGAGTGCTGAAGAAGATCAGGCGCGACCGGGCCCAGGTCGTCCTTGTGGCTCCGGACTGGGCACGAAGATACTGGTATCCCGAGCTACTCAGCATGTCAGTCGATCCCCCGATTCGTCTGCCTCTTCGGGAGGACCTTCTGTCGCAGCAGCAGGGGACGGTCCTGCACCCGAACCTGTCCAGTCTCCACCTACAAGCTTGGAGATTGAGCGGCGGCAGTTGAGGCCATTTGACTTGCCTCCCGAAGTCTGTGACATCATTCTGGCAGCCAGGCGTCCCTCCACGAAGTCGGTATACGCCTGCCGGTGGAACAAATTTGTGGCATGGTGCGCAGCAAAGGCTGTGGATCCCCTCTCTGCACCCCTTTCGGAAGTGCTGCTCTTTCTTCTTTCCCTTGCCCAGCAGGGCTCTGCTCTGGGCACTCTTAAGGGGTACCTTTCTGTTCTTTCCGCCTTCTTACGGCTACCTGATCAGCCTTCCTTATTCAAGTCCCCCATTGTAAATAGATTTCTGAAGGGCATCACACACATGTTCCCTCCTGTTCCCTTCATGATGCCCCAGTGGGACTTGAATCTTGTACTCACTTATCTAATGTGTGCTCCCTTTGAGCCGCTACATAACTGTCCTCTCCGTCTTCTCACCCTGAAGACTGCTTTCCTGGTTGCCATCACCTCTGCCAGGAGAGTGAGTGAGCTCCAGGCTCTTTCTTCTACTCCACCTTTCCTCTCTGTTCATCCGGACAAGGTGGTGTTGCATACAAAACCCTCTTTCCTGCCCAAGGTAGTCACAGCCTTCCACATCGGGCAGTCCATCACCTTGCCCACCTTCTTTCTGCCTCCGCATCCCTTACTTTGACCCGGAGGAGTGGTGCCGACTCCCGGAGCTGTGGTGGCTCCGTCCCCGCGACCTGTCCCTCGACCTCCCGTGGGACTGGGACCGGGACCTCTCGCGGCGCGGGGCCGACTGCCAGAGTTGGAGTCGCCTGCGGGACCGCTCCCGCCTGGCTTTCGAAGAGAGGGCCCGGCAGTCGGAGCAGGCCTTGTCGTCGTGGTCGACGCCTAGACAAGTTAGACACAGGTGGTGAGTGTAGGAAGGTAGATATCGGACTATGGTTGCCCCCAACTTTTTGCCTGGTGTTTTGCTGGTTTTTCGACTTAGTTGACCAGGGGCCCTGCTATTCAGGACCCCAAGCCCACTGCTCTCTCTGTAAAATGGATTCCATGTACTCTAGGTACATATCTAATTGGATACTGAGTCACCTTATCAGTCCCTGTACAGTGTACCTTAGGTACCCAGGGCATAGGTGCACCCAGGGCCTACCAGGGGCTGCAGCATGTATTATGCCACCCCTGGCTGGCCATCCAAATCTGACACAACTGGCTGATCAATCAGCTGGGGCAAGGTGGTGTAATCACCCTTTGCTTTAGATATAGTATCCCTATATCTAACCCTAAAATGGACACGTATCCTCCTATCAGTCACTCCTATGGCAGGCCTTATCAATCCTGAAGGCAGAGTGCTTGGAATTATGTGAAATGGTGCTCTGGCATGAGCTGAGGCCGTTTGCAGCTTGCGGAACCAAGTCCTAATAGCTGTTCCATGATAACGCTATACCATATACTCTTAAGTGCATTATGAACCTTGCGGTCAAATGCTAACTTTGGTATAGCATTATCAAAACATGTCGAGTAAGGTGTCATACGAATTGGAATACTACCCCCTCGCCAATTCTGGCGACGGGGGTAGCATTCCACCCTTCTAGAGGGACACGACATGTATGTAACTATGAACCCCGGTTAAAGTTAACTCGAGCCTCAGCATCACAAAATGGATGCTACCACCACAGACACAAGTCTGACCTCCTGCTGCTGGGAGTCCTTCCAGCGAGGGAGGCTCGGACAAAGGGTTTCCTGCCTTGGGAGGTGCTAGCACCACCCCAGACAGGATTTTGTGTATTAGGTAGGACAGGGCTGAAAGGAATGAGACATGCCTGGGGCACACAAGGTGTCCCTGTGCATACACCGGTCTAAACCATTTCCTGGGGCACTCCAGCCCCAGAGCTGGCGCAAGACCGGACAAAGGATAGGGGGTGTAACCACCCCCCTTCCTGGTCCCACCCAGAGGAGGGACCTAGTCGTAGTGCAGCCCCCTTTAGCTGAATAAAGGTAGGAGCTGGTCCCATTCCCAGTTAGATTACTCTTGACAACTTCTACGAAGAACTCTTGACCTTCGACCTCCTGATCTCCAGAAGACTGAAGAATCTCCCCTATGGTCAGGGAGTGACCATCCTGCTTCGCAGGCACCATCAAGCTCCTGTGCGGTTTGCTGCAAAGTCCTTCCATCCCGGAATCCATCGACCCAGCTCGACAAGACCCGGACCTCCAGACCTCTCTGACCTCTACCCACATCCACAGCACAGCGTGGACCCGTGGGTGCGACGAGCAACGTGGAGATGGCCATCTTGAAAAACCTGCACAGCGCTTCCAGCACGACCGCCGAGGGATCCTCGAGTGAGTGCATTGGGGTTTGAGAAGCCCTACACCGACGCAGCTCCTGCACCAAAGACCAGCCCCCCAGCATCCACGAGATCTGCGTGGGGCCCTTTTTCCTGGTTGCTGCTTGTCCTGTTGTCTGGTCACTTGCCGGCAGGCTGGTGACCTCTGAGACGACGATCCGAAGAATCCAACACTGCCGGTCTGGTCCCCCAGACTGGCTCTTCCTTCCCTGTGAATGAGAAGCACCCCGGACCATCCTGGTCCGCACCAGACGCCAACTTTGTTCCACCGCGTGGCTTGCATTAGCCAAGGCCTGTTGTCCCGATCGACGATCCAACACCGCCAACAGCAGCAGACTACGTGGGACAGCTTGTGCCTCCAGCCTGGTCGTGAAGAACAGCTCCTGGTCCGCGCAGCTATAGAGAGAAGCGACCCTTCCTTCACCTGACTGCGGCGGCAGCATCTGGTTCCCTCCTGGTTCCAGCACCGTCACTGGCTAGTGACCGAGACTCTGTCCCGCAGCATCTGGTTCCCTCCTGGTTCCAGCACCGTCACTGGCTAGTGACCGAGACTCTGTCCCCTTCCCTTTCAGGACTTCTTTTTCCTAGTTCCATCCTTGGAACCACCGGACTCCTCCATCTGGCTGCCTGCCAGCAACTCCTTGTTTCAGGCATCAACGGGATCAATGCAGCAAACCCGATGCAACTTCAGCCCTATGCACCCGCAGCCTGTGGGTTAGGTAACTAAAGCTTCTAGGTGCTGTGTACACTATCCTAGTGTCCAGGTCCACTGTTGTTTTCCCTCCATCTAGCCGGGTTCGTCCGGAATCCGTAACTTTCTAAACTGTAAGATCCATAGACGTTGGTACGCATCCCGCGTGAGAGTTTCCACTCTGCACGTGAGTCCCGTGGGCCTCCTGCTCCTTACTTACCTAGTTTGTAGCGTAGTCCCAGCTATCCCCCAGCCTCTGGATCTCCTTACAGTACTTTCCTTCCTCGCATTCCATTGTTTTGAGTATATGGTTTGTCGCGCCCCTAAGGCGCACTTGTAAATATTGTGCGAACTCGTATTTCCTTTTTAGTATTGTCATGTGCTTAGCCCTCTGACCTCATAAAGAGTTCAGAGGTGTATGTTAGTTAATAAATATCTGTTTATTTTCATAACAACCTGTGTGGTGTCCTTTCACTTGGTATTCAAGGGGTTATATGTGGTAAAACAGCTGGCTTCACATGCCATTCAGAGTTTAGCCTAAAGACTGCTTTTGTCCACACTACTTGGATAGCTGGTCTATAAGGTTGACTTTACAACCAATCACCATAAGGGTTGTTTGGACTGATACAAGGTGATCACTAGAACTAGTGAGCATCATATATCAGGCCAACTTCTCACAGTTACTACTTGTGTAACAATATATCTGTAAGAGACATTAGTTAGTGATAGATTCCTTACCGACCCACCCATCCTCCCCGTTCTGCGAACCGATATCTAGGGTTAAGGTCATCCCCTTTCAGGGCCCTAGTTTCAAGGCACCAGTGTTGGTTTTTAGCATAGCTCTGCGTTTCTGGGGCGGAAAAGCTGTGTATAAGAACTGACGTCAGCACGCGGAGGCGGCGTCTAAGTACTCAGACGACGTCATCATGGCGCCGACGACGGACGCGGAGCCGCAGACGACGCCTACCGACGTGCAGGGGTACTGCTACGCAAAAGTTTCCGGATCCAGTCTGACGCCTGGGGATATTCTAAGGTAAGGAATCTATCACTAACTAATGTCTCTTACAGATATATTGTTACACAAGTAGTAACTTGTGCGACAAGACTCTTAAGAAAAATATGTTTAAGTTGCACGAGTTAAAATGTTGCCCTAGGGGCGCAGCAAACCATATACTAAACAAGTGGTATAAGGAAATCGATAGAAGGAATGGAGCTGTCCAGAGGCTGTAGGATCGCTGGGATTACACTACCCTAACCTTAGGTAAGTAATAGGAGGCCCACGGGACGCGTGTGCAGAGTGTGAACTCACAAGCGAGATGCGTAACAAATGGACAGTACAAATTACGAAAAGGTAAGTATTAGACAGTTCCGACTAGGGAGGACTAAAACGACTGGAAATCTGGGCACTAGGAGAGTTAATCTACTCTTGAGCACCGAAATGCTCTCGTTACCTCACCCACGGGCTGCGGGTGTATAGTTGTCAAAGTGTGTCGGATTTCCACGTTGAAGTCTATGGAGCTTGGAAGGAAGATGCTGCAGGCGACCAGGAGGAAGATGTACGGTGTGATCCAAGGATGGATCAAGGAAGAAAGATACCTGAAAGCAGAGGGGACAATGTTCACAGTCACTAGCCAGTGACTGGAATGGAACCAGGAAGGAACCAGATGCTGTCGTCGCGATCAGGTGAAGAGTGGACGCTTGACTCTGCAGCCACGTGGACCAGGAGGTGTCTCTGACGACCAAGATGGAGGCACAAGCTGTCCCACGCAGGCTCTCGCTGTCGGCGGTGTTGGTTCCGGATTCGGCGTCAACAGGCCTTGGCAAAGGCAACCCACGGGGTGAGTGGAAAAGGCGTCTGGTGCGGACTAGGAGGGTCCGGGGTGCTTCTCCTTTACAGGGAAGCAAGGGCCAGTCTGGAGCAACCAGACGAGCGGTGTAGATTTCGTGGATCGTCATCTAGGAGGCCACTAGCCAGCCGGCAAGTGACCAGACAACTTGTCGAGCAGCAATCAAGCAAAAGGGCCCCACACAGATCACGTGGATGCAGGAGGGCTGATCTTCTGTGCAGGAGCTGCTCGGGGCTGGGCCTTCTCAATCCCCAAAGCACTTCGTCGATGATGCCTCTGAAGTCGTGCTCGAAGCGAAGTGCAGTTTCTCCAAGATGGCCAGTCCCACGTGTCTCGTCGCACCCACGGATCTCAGCTGTGCTGCAGATGTAGGTAGAGGTCGGAGAGGTCTGGAAGTCGGGTCTCGTCGGGCTCTGAAGTCTGGATCCACCAGGGAAGACGACAAAGTGAACCGCTGGAACGCTTGATGGTGCCTGCTTGTGCAGGGTGGTCACTCCTTGGCCACAAGGGAGATTTCTTCAGTCTTCTGTGGAGCAGAACGTCGAAGTCCAGAGTTTCTTCTTGTAGAGTTTCAAATCATGATTAATCTACTTTGGAATGGGACCAGCTCCTACCTTTATTCTCCTAAAGGGGGCTGTACTATGTCTAGGTCCCTCCTATGGGTGGGACCAGGAAGGGGGGTGGTTACACCCCCTATCCTTTGTCCGGCTTTGCGCCAGCTCTGAGGCTGGAGTGCCCCAGGAACTGGTTTAGGTCGGAGTATGCACAGGGACACCTTGTGTGCCCCAGGCATGTCTCATTCCTTTCAGCCCTGTCCTACCTAATACACAAAATCCTGTCTGGGGTTGTGCAACACCTCCCAAGGCAGGAAACCCCTTGTCCAAGCCTCCCTCGCTGGAAGGACTCCCAGCAGCAGGAGGTCAGACTTGTGTCTGTGGTGGCAGCATCCATTTTGTGATGCTGAGGCTCGAGTTAACTTTAACCGGGGTTCACAGTTACATACATGTCGTGTCCCTCTAGAAGGGTGGAATGCTACCCCCGTCGCCAGAATTGGCGAGGGGGTAGTATTCCAATTCGTATGACACCTTACTCGACATGTTTTGATAATGCTATACCAAAGTTGGCAATAGTCGCGAGGATTATAATGCACTTAAGAGTATATGGTATAGCATTATCATGGAAACAGCTAAAGGACTTGGTTCCGAAAGCTGCAGACAGGCTCAGCTCATGCTAGAGCACCATCTCACATAATTCCAAGCACTCTGCCTTCAGGATTGATAAGGCCTGCCATAGGAGTGACTGATAGGAGGATATGTGTCCATTTTAGGGTTAGATATAGGGATACTATATCTAAAGCAAAGGGTGATTACACCACCTTGCCCCATCTGATCGATCAGCCAGTTGTGTCAGATTTGGATGGCCAGCCAGGGGTGGCATAATACATGCTGCAGCCCCTGGTAGGCCCTGTGTGCACCTATGCCCTGGTTACCTAAGGTACACTGTACAGGGATTGATAAGGTGACTCAGTATCCAATTAGATATGCACCTAAGGTACATGGTTGTCAATTTAGGGAGAGACAGCTAGGCTGTGGGTCTGATTAGCAGGCCCACAGCCAGGGAAAGTCGTAAACCAGTGAAGCAAAAAGCAAAAATCGGGGGTGACCATAGGATTGCAGACCCCACTCTCCTACATAACCCCCCCCCCCCCAAACGTAGGGACATTAAACTAACCTTGACCAGGTGAGTCTTCTTGTTCTAAGTGGAAGTACCTGGAGAGACCATCTGCATTGCCATGGTCAGTCCCTGGTCTGTGCTCCACTGTAAAGTCCATCCCCTGTAGAGAAATGGACCACCTAAGAAGTTTGGGGTTTTCACCCTTCATTTAGCCATAAGAGGGGCTTATGGTCGGTCTGAATCTTGAAGTGAGTTCCAAACAAGTATGGCCTCAACTTCTTCAGGGCCCAACCCACAGCAAAGGCCTCCCTCTCAATAGCTGACCAACGTTTCTCTCTAGGGGTCAGCCTTCTACTTATAAAAGCAATGGGCTGGTCATGACCATCAATATTCAGTTGAGATAGAACAGCTCCCACACCCAACTCAGAAGCATCTGTTTGGACAATGAAAGGTTTGGAGTAGTCTGGACTCTTGAGAATAGGTGCAGTGCGCATGGCCTGCTTTAGGTCATCAAATGCCTTTTGACAGCTAACTGTCCACTGAATTTTCTTACTTGTCAGGTCATTAAGTGGAGTCATAATGGTTCCATAATTTCTGAAAAATTTCCTATAGTAACCAGACAGGCCCAAGAAAGCTCTGACCTGTGTTGGAGGAGCCCAGTCCTTTACGGCCTGTATCTTGCTCTCCAAAGGTTGAACCTGGCCTCCACCTACAAGGTGGCCCAGGTATACAACTTGACTCTGCACTATCTGGCACTTAGTAGCCTTGATAGTGAGGCCTGCCTTTTGCAGGGCCTCCCAAACTTTCCTCAGGTGGATCAGGTGATCCTCCCAGGTGGAGCTAAAGACAGCAATATCATCCAGATATGCTGCACAGAAGTCATCCAACCCAGTGAGAACTTGGTTCACCAACCTTTGAAAAGTGGCAGGTGCATTTTTAAACCAAAGGGCATCACCACAAATTGTTAATGACCTCCTGGGGTAGAAAATGCTGTTTTGGCCTTGGCATACTCAGCTAACCTGATTTGCCAATAACCAGCTGTCAGGTCAAATGTACTCAAGAATTTGGCAGAAGCCAATTTATCTATGCAGTTCATCTGCTCTTGGTATTGGATGGGCATCTGTCTTAGAGACAGCATTGAGACCCCTGTAGTCTACACAAAACCTCATCTCTCTCTTACCATCCTGGGTGTGAGGTTTAGGCACTAGAACTACAGGACTAGCCCAAGGGCTCTCTGAGGGTTCAATGACTCCCAATTCCAACATATTTTGTACTTCTCGTTTTATGCAGTCCCTGACGTGATCAGGTTGCCTGTAGATGTTACTCTTTATAGGCAGACTGTCACCAGTGTCCACCTCATGGGTGCACCAGTTTGTCTGACTGGGTGTCAGAGAGAACATTTGTCTAAAGGACTGAAGAACTTGTTTGCAGTCCTTTTGCTGATGTTCAGAGAGGCTGTCAGAAAAGACTACACCATCTACTGACCCATCATCAGGGTTCTGAGTGAGCAGGTCTGAGAGAGGGTCACTCTCTTCCTCCTGTCCCTCATCTGTAGCCATGAGCAAGCTCATGTCTTCCCTGTTGACAAATGCCTTGAGCTTGTTCACATGAAGTACTCTGTGAGGGCTCCTGGGAGTTCCCAGGGCTACCAGGTAGGTGACCTCTCCCTTCTGTTCAATAATTGTATGGGGTCCAGACCATTTGTCTTGGAGAGCTGCTGGGGCCACTGGCTCCAACACCCACACTTCTGTCCAGGCTGGTAAACAGTAAGGACAGCCTTTTGGTCATGCCAAGCTTTTTGCAGTTCTTGGCTGGCCTCAAGGTTTTTAGATGCCTTCTCCGTGTACTCTGCCATCCTGGAGCGAAGTACATAGTCCACTATGTCTTGCTTAGGCTTTTTGAGAGGTAACTCTCATCCTTCCTTCACAAGACACAGGGGTCCTCTTACAGGATGCCCAAATAGAAGCTCAAAAGGGCTGTAACCAACCCCCTTCTGTGGGACCTCTCTGTAAGCAAACAGAAGGCAGGGTAAAAGGATGTCCCATCTTCGCCTAAGCTTTTCTGGTAACCCTTTTATCATCCCTTTGAGGGTCTTGTTGAATCTCTCCACAAGCCCATTGCACTGTGGGTGATAGGGGGTGGTGAATTTATAATTGACACCACACTCCTTCCGCATTGCAGTCAAGTATCCTGACATAAAGTTTGCACCTCTGTCAGAGACAACCTCCTTAGGAAACCCCACTCTGGAGAAAACTCCAAGTAGGGCCCTGGCCACAACAGGAGCTGTAGTGGTCCTAAGGGGAATAGCTTCTGGGTACCTGGTGGCATGATCCACTACCACCAGTATAAATCTGTGCCCAGATGCTGTTGGGGGGTCCATTGGTCCAACAATGTCAATCCCCACTCTTTCAAAGGGTACCCCCACCACAGGTAGTAGTATAAGGGGGGCCTTTGTGGTGCCACCTGATTTGCCACTGGCTTGGCAGGTGACACATGAGCGACAAAACTCTTTGGTGTCTTCAGACATATGAGGCCAGTGAAAGTGAAGGACAAGTCTGTCCCAAGTCTTGTTCTGGCCTAAGTGACCTGCAAGGGGAATCTCATGGGCCAAGGTAAGAAGGAAACCTCTCAGAGACAAGGGATGACCAGCCTCCTGGTAGCACCAGGCTTGGGGTCTCTTGCCTCAGAGTAAAGGAGTCCGTCATCCCAGTACACCTTGTGGGTACCTGTGGCATTCCCTGCAGCCTCCGCAGCAGCCTGCTGTCTGAGGGGTTCAAGAGAGGAACAGTCTAACTGTGCCTGCCTCAAGTCTGCCCTGGAAGGTCCCTCTGTCCCAAGAAACTCAACCTGTTCAGGCTCAAGCTCTTCTAGGACAGTTCCTTCTGGGGTCTTTGGGTCAGCCTCCTGAGAGGGCTGATCCTCACCTTGAGGCAGGGGGGAAGGCACTGCCTTAACCCTACTGCTCTTGCTCTTGGGAAGTGTCTGGTCCATTGTTCCAGGATCCAGCGCTTGTTCAGCTGGGCATTATTTTGGCCTGTGACCTAGTCACAGCAAGGACATGTGCTGACAAACCTAACATTTCCACATGAGTCCTATACTCCACATCTGACCATAAGGAGGATTCCAAATCATTGCCCAAAAGACAGTCCACTGGGAGGTCTGAACTAACTACAACCCTTTTGAGGCCAGTTACCCCTCCCCAGGAGAAATTAACAAGTGCCATACTATGGTTGGTAGTGACATTGCTAGCATTGGTCACTAGGTAGTCTGAACCTAGTATTACCTGTCCAGGGTCCACAAATGCTGGTGCCACCATAGTGACACTGGCACAGGTGTCCCTGAAGGCCTGAGCCATTTTTCCATTGATTAAAGGCGTCTGCCTGTACTTGCCCAGAGTACTGGGACTTATTGTAGGGGTCATATCCATGTCCCCAGTACAAACAAGAACAGCCTGAGTAGGTACCCTGACTAAGTCAGAGCCCGCCTCAGTTACCAAGTTTAACCCCACTATAGCCTTGGGAGGAGCACTACCACTACTAACTGTACTAGGGGGTGCAGGTGCCTTAGGGGCAGTAGTGGTAGGAGCTGGGCCTTTCTTGGTGCACTCACTAAACCAGTGAGTTTTACTTTTACAGTATTGGCACCATGGTTTCCTCTGACCATCATTCTTCTTCTTTTGGGAATTCTGGGTCCCACCCTCCTTAAGATTGTTGGGGCCCTGTTGAAGACTTCTGGTCATTTTGCTTATTCTCATTACCCTTCTGGTCTGCTTTCTTCTGGCCACCACCCTGGTTCTGGTTCTGCTGCTTGACCCTTGTCCTGACCCATCTGTCTGCCTTCTTTCCCAATTCTTGGGGAGAGGTCAGATCTGAGTCAATAAGGTGCTGATGCAACAACTGATTCTGACAATTACTTAAGATTTGCTCTCTCATATATAGGTTATACAATCCTGTGTAATCAGTAGCTTTACTTCCCAGTAACCAGCCTTCAAAAGCCTTAGTGGCACAATCAACAAAGTCAGCCCAATCCTGAGACTGAATTTTCTGGGTGTCTCTGAACAGCAACCTGTACTGCTCAGTTGTTAAGCCAAACCCATCAATCAGTGTATTCTTCAGGACTTGGTAATTGTTAGCATCCTTAGCTCTAGTAGTGAGGAGCTTATCTCTACCTTTACCTTCAAAGGAGAGCCACAATATAGCTGCCCACTGACTCTGGAGGATGCACTGGACAGTGCAGGCCCTCTCCAGAGCAGTCATCCACTTGTGGATTTCATCCCCTTGCTTAATGGGGGGCACTATTTTACTCAGGTGTCTAGTATCAAAACTCCTGTCTTTATCTCTAGGGATAATGCTGCCACCAGTGGGGTCTGCCCCACTCAATTTCTGCTCTCTGGCAAAGGCAAGTCTTTCTTTGGCAAGGGCAGGTTCTTCCCTCTCAATCCTCAGATTGACTTCCCTCATCTTGGCTTCATGCTCCCTTCTCTGAGGGGATGTGAGGTGCCGGGTTTTTTTAGGAACACGGTGGTGCCAGGGGTAACACCCGGGGACCTCTGAGTTCTCCCTGTTCCAGACCACAGAAACACAGAGTCTTCTAGGTGAAGTCAGAGACCACGTTTTATTGGCTGCAACCAAGTAACATGTGTCCTAGAAGTACGGCAGCACGGGCCGTAGGTTCTCAGGAGACTGTTCGTTTTTACAGAACCAGCCTTCTCCTTTTATATACGATATTACACTTCAGGCAAGAATTCTTGAGTTTATGATATGGTCATAGACATATTTACACAATAAAGCAAAGAGCAAAGTCATGACGGCCAACCCATATTTTAGATGTCCAGTTTGTGATAGATGACCCAGCCCAGCCCGGAATTACAATCAGATATCGATGAAACCCCAATAGAACAGGGCACCTCCTTGTCATAAAACTGGCCATAAACAAGGAACATGGACAGGTGTATGTGTGCAGGAAACATGGTCTGTAGGTGGTGAATGGTTTATGGCATGTTGTGCTTTGATGATATCTTACTCGGCCACTGGGCGAGGAGCTGCCCAAACAGGTTTGGCTGGAGGCGGTAGAGTCAGTTCGGCCAGGTCATGGGGAAGTCAGCTAAGGTGGACGTGTCCTTTCAGATCAAGCTCGGCCTTAATCAATTGACTTATATGAGGGCAAGTCATAAGATGGATGCCGTTCACAAAATGGAGTCCGAGGGTTTGGAACGGAAACCATGATTTAAGGGTGTTGGCATCGCCCAATCATGACGCAAATGCACAGGGATAATGTCCTAATCATTACCGGTCTGCCGATACCAAATTCGTCATGGTACGATGATATTTTGTGACACGAGTGTTGGACCTCGGTACCATATTACAGCAAGGTCCGGAATTTCAGAACCACAGATGTCATCCCTCTCTGAATAGATGCCTGACAGACATGGGTGTGAATAGATCTGTTAGAGCCTCTGGAGAGAGACCTAACTCATCTATTCCCAAGGTTAAGCCTGCCTGAGGATGGGCCTGGGGGTCCCCCAGTTCCATTCTCATGTATGCTTAAGTTGGCCCTGGTAAGTCTGATGACTCCTCCCTGACCATGGTTTACCTCTCCATCAGATGAGTCTCCATCTTCCTCCACTTCATCAGTTTCAGGGAGATGGGAGTCCTCCTCTACTGGGAGTATTGTTCCCTCTGTAGGGTCAGATGGGCCTGCATTAGAAGCCCTTCTGGCATCAAATGTCTCTAAGAGACCTATCAGAAAAGGAATTGTAGGGTTAGAACCCTGTTTTAGTTTCGTGGAGGAACACAGTTGTCTCATCTCCTGGAAGCTAAGGGCTGCATATCATGACATGACCTGTGGAGGGTCAATATCACCAAGGGGAGCCACTGTGTTCTCTCTTGTGATAGACATGCTTTTCTAGTGAGGTGTAAGTGGTGCACTTACATACACTATAGGTTTTCCTACTGATCCCTTGCTAAGAGTTGTAGTCAGGGTGTGCTACTCCCTTTCTACTACAACAGCTGGTTCAGTAGAACTCAGAGTATTTCTAAGCTTGTTATATGTACCTATGGTACCTTATGTGATCTTTCAAATGATATCTCAAGATTATATTTGGTAAAAACAACAGCAAGCTCAAATCCCAACCGCTGCACACCAATGTGAGAAGTTGGCCTGATATATGATGCTCACTAGTTCTAGTGATCACCTTGTATCAGTCCAAACAACCCTTATGGTGATTGGTTGTAAGTCAACCTTATAGACCAGCTATCCTAATGGTAGCATGGACAAAGCAGTCTTAGGCTAAACTCTTTTGGCATGTGAAGCCAGCTGTTTTACCACATATAACCCCTTGAATACCAAGTGAAAGGACACCACACAGGTTGTTATGAAAATAAACAAGATATTTATTAACTAACATACACTTCTGAACTCTTTATGAGGTCAGAGGGCTAAGCACATGACAATCTCTTAGGAAAAATCCGTTTAAGTTGCACAAATTACAATGGTGCCCTAGGGGCACGACAAACCATATACTAAGTAAGTGGAATGTGAAAGTCGATAAAAGGAATGGAGCTGTCCAGAGGCTGTAGGATCGCTGGGACCACGCTATACTAACTCTAGGTAGGTAATAGGAGGCAAACGGAACGCGTGTGCAGTGTGAACTCACACGCGAGATGCGTAACAGTGTCTATGGACAGTACAGTTCAAGAAAAAGGTGATTACGGACAATCCCGACTAGGTAGAACTAAAACAACTGTGGAACTGGACACTAGGAGAGTCAAGCTACCCTTGAGCACCGAAATGCTCGTGTTACCTCACCCACAGGCTGTGGGTGCATAGGTGCCAAGTCGTGTCGGGTTCCGGCGTTGCAGTCTATGGAGCCTAGAAGAAAAGATGCTGCAGGCGGTCATGAGGAAGATGTCCGGTGTGATCCAAGGGTGGATCAGTGAAAGGAAGAACCTGAAAGCAGAGGGGACAATGTTCAAAGTCACTAGCCAGTGACTGGAGTGGAACCAGGAGTGGAACCAGATGTCGTCGCCGCGATCAGGTGAGGGTGGACGCTTGTCTCTGCAGCCACGGGGACCAGGTGGTGTCTTCGACGACCAGGATGGAGGCACGAGCTGTCCCACGCAGGCTCTCGCTGTTGGCGGTGTCGGATCCGGATTTGGAGTCAACAGGCCTTAGCAAAGGCAACCCACGCGGTGAGTGGAAACGGCGTCTGGAGTGGACCAGGAGGGTCCAGGGTGCTCCTCTTTTGGAAGGGAGCAAGGGCCAGTCTAGAGCAACCGACCAGCAGTGCAGATTTCGAAGTTCGTCGTCTAGGAGGTCACTAGCCAGCCGGCAAGTGACCAGACAACGCGTCGAGCAGCAAACAGGCAGAAGGGCCCCACGCAGATCTGGTGGATGCTGGAGGGCTGGTCTTCGGTGCAGGAGCTGCTCGGGGTCGGGGCTTCTCAGTCCCCAAAGCACTTGGACGAGGTGACCTCAGAAGTCGTGCTGGAGCAAAGTGCTGCTTCTTTCAAGATGGCCGGTCCCACGCGTCTCGTCGCACCCACGGATCTCAGCTGTGCTGCAGATGTAGGTAGAGGTCGTAGAGGTCTGGGAATCCGGGTCTCGTTGGGCTCTGAAGTCTGGATCCTTGAAGGAAGACGACAAAGGGAAGCCGCTGGACGCTGATGGTGCTTGCTTGTGCAGAGTGGACACTCCTTGCCCACAAGGGAGATTTCTTCAGTCTTCTATGGAGCAGAACGTCGAAGTCCAGAGTTTCTTCTTGTAAAGTTGTTCAGGATAATCTAATTTGGAATGGGACCAGCTCCTACCTTTATCCGGCTAAAGGGGGCTGTACTACGACCAGGTCCCTCCTCTGGGTGGGACCAGGAAGGGGGGTGGTTACACCCCCTATCCTTTGTCCGCTCTTGCTCCAGCTCTGAGGCTGGAGTGCCCCAGGAACTGGTTTAGACCGGAGTATGCACAGGAACACCTTGTGTGCCCCAGGCATGTCTCATTCCTTTCAGCCCTGTCCTACCTAATACACAAAATCCTGTCTGGGGTGGTGCTAGCACCTCCCAAGGCAGGAAACCCTTTGTCCAAGCCTCCCTCGCTGGAAGGACTCCCAGCAGCAGGAGGTCAGACTTGTGTCTGTGGTGGCAGCATCCATTTTGTGATGCTGAGGCACGAGTTAACTTTAACCGGGGTTCACAGTTACATACATGTTGTGTCCCTCTAGAAGGGTGGAATGCTACCCCCGTCGCTAGAATTGGCGAGGGGATAGTATTCCAATTCGTATGACACCTTACTCGACATGTTTTGATAATGCTATACCAAAGTTGGCAATAACCGCAAGGATTATAATGCACTTAAGAGTATTTGGTATAGCGTTATCATGGAAACAGCTAAAGGACTTGGTTCCGAAAGCTGCAGACAGGCTCAGCTCATGCTAGAGCACCATCTCACATAATTCCAAGCACTCTGCCTTCAGGATTGATAAGGCCTGCCATAGGAGTGACTGATAGGAGGATATGTGTCCATTTTAGGGTTAGATATAGGGATACTATATCTAAAGCAAAGGGTGATTACACCACCTTGCCCCAGCTGATCGATCAGCCAGTTGTGTCAGATTTGGATGGCCAGCCAGGGGTGGCATAATACATGCTGCAGCCCCTGGTAGGCCCTGTGTGCACCTATGCCCTGGGTACCTAAGGTACACTGTACAGGGACTGATAAGGTGACTCAGTATCCAATTAGATATGCACCTAAGGTACATGGTTGTCAATTTAAAGAGAGACAGCTAGGCTGTGGGTCTGATTAGCAGGCCACAGCCAAGGAAAGTCGTAAACCAGTGAAGCAAAAAGCAAAAATCGGGGGTGACCATAGGATTGCAGACCCCACTCTCCTACATTTACTGCAATTCAATGCCTTGTTATTAACTTCCAATACTTTTGGTTTGGCTTCATTTATTGCCATCCTGTTCTCCATTGAGTATTTTGATATTTTATTTATAAGACGTTGTAGTCCTATTTTTGTTTGACTAAGCAAAATAACGTTGTCAGCATATAATACATTTGAAATATGTGTGCTTGCCAATTCAGGCGGATGAGCAATCGTTATCTAAAGCATCTGTTAAATCAGATAAAAATAAATTAAATAGATAGGGTGCAAGAACACACCCTTGTTTTAAACCCTGAGATGTTTCAATTTTTCTTGTTAGTTGCATGCTCATTCCACCAGAGGAAAGGCTGCTGCCAGTGCGCTGGTGCACGGTGTGCCAGTCTTGAACATATGCCAGGCAGCTACATGGACATCCTTCCACATTTTCACAAAGCAGTGATGCCTGGACAGCCATGCTCGGCATGATGGGATTGTGCCCAATCTGTCCTACAGGATTTTCTGATCTAAGCCAATCTACCAACCTACCACCAGAGAAGATATTGTTCTGATGGATACATCTGCCAGTGGGTTCCTCACCTTGTGAATTGCCCCTGCGCAGCAGCTAATCGGAAACTTTCGTAGCTCTCCACGTCGACGAGGTCATGGCTGACGTCACAGAGGGTACGGCTCCGCTCGCGACCCCGCTGACGTCACTGGATCCATAATAGGGCCTCGTCGGCGTGACACAAACGGTTTCTTTGGGACTCTCCGTAGTAACTTTGTATTTCTTGCTGTTTTCTTTGGTTTCTCTTGTTTCTCTCGACAATGTCTGCGAGGAAGTCTGGTTTTAAGCCATGCAGGGAGTGCGGTAAACAGATGTCCATCACTGATCCGCACGAGGATTGTGTGAGGTGCTTGTCTTCCGACCATGACGTCGATGTATGTCCATGCTGCAGGAAGATGAACCCGAAGGCATTGAAAGAGAGAGAGGCAAAGTTATTTATGGCCAAGATGAGAAAGGATAAGAAAGCAAGTAGGAGAAGATTGAGGTCGAGGTCCCGTTCCGAATCCAGGTCAGGATCGAAGTCAACGTCGGGACACTCGAAGCAGTGGAAGCATAAGAAAAGAAGCATTCCTCAAGGCATCGATATGAAAAAGAAGCGGCGCCGAAATCGACCTTGCCTCGGTGTCACAGAAGGGATCATGTCTCTCCTTCATTGTCGAATCCAGCCTCCCAAGAAAAGTCAGCTTCACCCGAAGTCTCTCCGCGTCGATCACCGACGCCGGCTCCATCTCCGGTTTCGGTCCATTCGCCGGATCTGAATGAAGATTATCCTGTGCCGGAAGAACAGGAGCAACCAGAAGATCTTCCAATGTCGGCGCCGGCTGTCTCATAGTCCATTTATAGGATCTGAATCTAGAAGTCTGCACACTGCCAAATTCTAATTTCAATAGCTCTGCGTCTGCTGCCGCAGACTAGGATCAGTCAGAAACCAACATCAGCACATGGAGATGGTGCAGATATAGTGGCCTTGACATCACATCAAGGCGGGATGGACCTGACACAAAATCACCGAACGCCACCTACAAGCATGCAAGGGAATTTCTACGAACGTTTCCTAATCCAGTCTGGTGCCTCTGGAAATTTGCAAGGTGAGCAATCTGCGGTTAGATAGTCTCTGCTACAAAAAATGTTATCGAAGGCAAGTAACTTGCTCTTTACAGCCTTACATGAATAACTTGGCCTGGCTTTAGGAACCAGTTAAGCACAAAAGCCTAAATAGTGTTTGAGACGACATATACTAGAGTTGACCTCTGCACCTTATGTGGGGCGGGGCATTATGGAGTTTCGAAGGGTACAAAACATCGCTCAAAAGTACTGCTCTTTTGTGCACCTGTGACATGATGCTAAGTGCTTGTGGAAGCATTAGTGACTCTAATGTTTTGATTTTAGATTGCCCGAGGAAGTATGACTCCTTCCACTAATTACTATGCTCTTGTATGATCAAAGTTGCATGAGAAGTGTAGGTGTTTCTTGATAAACTAGATGAAAAAGCCATCAATATGCATAAAACAACCTTTAAGGCAAGAAAGGCAGATAGGACCCAAGAAGAAATGAGGAAGTGTGGTACAAAACAGCACAGAAAAAGGCTACAACACCTGCGCTGCATAGGACTCAGACTAAATGCCCTGGATAACAAAAAGCATCTCCAAGGACCAAAATAGCCAGGAGCGATAATAAAAAAAAACACATTGCCATGCAGTGGGATGTAGTCTGTTGGCCTTTGATACCACCTGTGATCTGCCACATGAATCGCGATGCTGTTGGGTAACACAACCGGTTGCAGCCTACTACTGCAGGTAAAAAGAAGGATCAGTTATTGCTGAAACCCCAAACGCCTCAGACCCTGTCCGCTGGACTCAAGATGTGAAAACTAAAAAGGGGCTTCACATGCTTTCGTTTTGGGGTGCATTCCGCATGGTGCTTTTTCTGTTCCGCAACCTTCTTTTAATTTGACTAATTTTATCATGTGTGAACATAATGAGAAACTTTCAATGTAAATATGTTGTCCACTGTGAAGATAGTCGTTTAGCTGTGCATTCTGCTGTAATTCTAACTGTAATGCTAAAATACAAACCGTCAGCGGCATGCATATAATTAACACAGATTCTTGGTTTATGTAGCATAATCTTGTCTGATATGGAAACTCATCAAGATGCATGGCCAGGAAGTGGCAATCGTAGAATGGAGTTCTTAACCATGTTAGATTCTTCCAAGATTGTGTCCAGTGAAATGGGAGACTAGTCTTGAGTGAAGTCAACAGGCAGGAAGAAGGAGCTGAAATGGCTGGAGACAAGGAGCTCATTGGTGGATACTGAAAGCCTGAGGGGATAAAGAGGATGGGGCTAGATGAGGAAGAGAGTCTTATGAGTTTTGAGATGGGTGATAAGGAGGATAGAGGCTGAGAGTCAGTGAGCAAATTGAGGGAGGTAAATGTTTGGATGGTGTAAGGAGATTATTGAAAGAAGCATGAGTATCTATTTGGAGGGAGGTGAAGCATAGGAGGCTAATTGAGTGGCTGGAGGAATTTGGTTGTGGGGGAGGAATGAAGAACTAGTGTTTGCTGAGTCTGATGCTTGTTGGCTGATCAAGGGGTTATATTGTGGTGTGTGATGAAGTGGATTGCTACAATGGGATGGGACAGAAGAACTGGTAGTGTAGGGTCAAGTTGGAGGCATGTGCCAGGGAACAAAGGCCTAGGAAGTGGGTTGGTGGCTCATGGGACAGAGACTTGGGACCAAAAGCAGCAGACAGAGACTCAGAGATATGGGTCATATGGGTTAAAGCCACAAGCGCAACCGGGACGTGAAGTGTCCAGAGAAAAGTTGAAAGTCCCTATGTTGGCACCATACAACAGTAACATTTTCCCAAGTGTTTAAACTCATTGTAATCTGCTGTTCTCTAATCATTGGATCACTCTTTGTAATCTGCTGTGCTCTAATCATTGGATCATTTGGTAATATTATTGAAGTGAGTCTCATAAATCAAGTGCTGCATTGCTAAAATGCAAACCGTTAGCTGCATGCATATAATTAACAAAGATTCTTGTTTTTTGTAGTATAATCCTGTCTGATATGGAAACTCATCAAGATGCATGGCCTTTCCTATTGCCTGTAAACCTGAAACTTGTTCCTGGTTATAAGAAGGTCATTAAAAAACCAATGGACTTCTCCACAATTCGGGAAAAACTAAACAGCGGACAGTACGTATGAAACCTTCTGTCAAGTGGTAGATAATCTTGAATTTTACTGTGTAATAATGTCTCTCTGATTGATAGTGCAGATTCCCTTACATAAAATGAGGCTGTGAAACATTACCTCAGTTTACTTGTATTCCATATTTCTACAGTTATTCAGTGTAGGTTATGCATCTTAAGTTTCAGTGAGTGTACAGTGTATAAAATGAAAAGCTTCAAGCGTTCCTCAAACAACTATACAGCGAGACAATCTTTTCCAGTGACACTGTAGCAATGCACACTATTACAATCTTGTGGTTGTATTAAAAACCAGGGAAAAAAGTGAAATAAAGGTAGTGAAAGTTATTGAATAAGTGAAAGTTAAAGAAAATGAATAATAAATAAATTATGTGTTTTAAATACACTGAAGTGGCAATGATTAATAATGGTTGCGTGAGGCGGTAATGTTGAAGTGGAACTTGCAATAACTGTAAATTTAGAAATCTCAAAAAAGGTTCTTGGACATTCTCACATCTAAAAAGTCTGAAAATCAGACGTAAAGTTAGCAACTGCATCTTTTAATCTAGGTAAAGAATCATACCTGGCTATGGCGTTATTTACATGAAACATATAATTAATTGACACGGTTGCACATGCAAGTTCTCATTAGTGTCTTCAGTGTCAGAAGTTCTTTAATATAGTGTCTTATTAGTAAACCGCAGAAAATGAATCATTCATTTTGTGTTCATTATGTTATTTCTAGTAAATACTATTTATTTACAGCTTCTTTATCATGGATTTTGCCTAATCATTAGGCTGGGAGTCCAGAACCTTTCTTTACAAAGCGTATCACCAGCTATTATGGCCAGGTTTTGCCCTAGCACTGTACAGCTTCGGCAGGACTTGATACCACCCTAGAGATTAAAAGACAGGGACACTCCAGACGGCCTCATTTCCTTTTTCTGCACCAGACCAGCCTTGTGATTGGTCAGGGGAGCCTGGCAGTGCTTCCTGTTTCTGAAGGGTCCCCAGTTCTCCCATCCACCCACACCCCCCTGCGCCCGCCACCACCACCCGCGCCGGCCGTTACGGTATTACTTAATCTGTCTGCAAAGTGAGAGGATAGTCCTGCTGGGGTACATAGTGTGTGAAAGGAAAGGCTGTGGAAATACAATTTTTTTCAACACACAACAACATTTTCATACCTGTTAATGAACTGTACACATATTTCAGAATATATTGGCGGTTCCGGAAGTACAAAAGCAAAAATAACTTCTTCTTTTTTTTAATTCTGAACTGTGAAACACATTTTTGAAAACATTTTGAACTGTGATGGAAACAAAGATTTTAATACGATCATATCAAGACACGTTTACTTGGTGGTGCGCAAACGATAATTATTTGCTGAAATCCGATTTCCACACATCATTTGTGTGCTATATAGTTTTATCAGCAAAACTTTGATTTTTAGCATATTTAGTGGCCAATCCCATGGGAAATGTGCTGTCTGTAAAGGACAGTGCACTACTGCACGATGCTTTAGGAATATATTTGCAACAGTGTGCTCCAGAATGTACCTCCAGCTACATACTATACTCTTACCACTCACCTGTTGAATACATTTGCCACCCTTTGAAGCTAGGATATTTGCAATCCCCATGACTTCAGTGATGTAACATTGATATCAGCAGCCCCCATTCTAAAATGTGTTCCAGCACCACTGGTGCAAAGGTGCTGAACTATGTCCCCAAGTCCAGTTTAAATACAAGCCCTTGCAAATATTGTCAAGCAAGACTCAGAGTGAACCTTTCAGTATTTTTTGCTGCTGTTTTTCTAGTTCATAAATTCGTTTAAACAGAGAATATGCTCACTATGTGTGATTATACTGAATCATCCCACTTGTGTATGACTTTCACAGATAATTTGAGAATTTTAGATGTGGCCTTATGGCTAGAGCTGCCGACTTTTGATCTGGGGAACAAGGTTCAAATCCTGGTGTTGGCTCCGGGCAGATCACTTAATCTCCCATGCTTAAAAGAGAATGAACCTGACCTTATGTAATGTAATCTGGTGCTCATTTATAGTGCTTCAGTGCCCTTGCGCAGTGCTCCCGCTATATAAAACTGCAATATGGATCCATGTTTATGAAGTCCCAAATGCACCATTCGGCCTTGTTTTAACACAAAAACGCATATGAGGCCTTCCCTCCCCATACTCTGCTGCAAAAAGTGGTTTTTCAAATTTGCTGAAATCAGTTGTTGCAACACCAAGATTTTTCAGAAGTCTTGTGATTTTCGCAAACAGATGCCACAGGCCAGCACCCCCCTCTAAAAAGTGTTCCAGATCCAGTGCAGTTCACCACGTGCCACTTTTATGGGGAGCCAGTATCTTGGCCACAATGCTATAAAGACCTATCCAATATAGACTACTAGCGGGAGATTCCTTACCTTAGAATAATCTCCAGGTGTCAGACTGGATCTGGACATTTTTTAGCAATACCCCTGCGCACCTATAGGTGACGTAGTTCTGCTCCACTTCAGCCGTGTCAGAAGTGACATGTACAGTACTTGTATCAGTACCACCCAGGCACTCTGACATCAGTTCTCTCCTTTCCATGGCAGATAGCGCTGATCGAGTCAAAGCTACTCTTAGTCATCTTTTTTACTTGCTTTTTCTTGACTTTATACAGACAATATTTTGTAAGATTAAGTGCAACAGGATTAAAATAAACCGGCTGGCTTCAAACCATGTGGTGCCTGTCACGGGCCGATGTCTGTGTTAATGGTGCTTGGAGAGGGACCACACCTCCAAGTCCTACTAGGACTGCCGCGCCATGCATCAGAAGGCACTGATGGAGCGATTCCTCAAGCTCGTCATCACCCGACGTCAGAATGTCCCTGCTCCGACCTTGGATTACCCTGCAGCGTTCAAGATCCCAGTCGTGAAGAAGGTCCCAGCACCGTTTCTGGAACTGCACCCGATGATTGTTGTTGCACTGTCATCAGGGAAGTCGGGTAAGTCCCACAAGAACAAAAAATCAAAGAAGTCTAAGAGGTCTTCCACTTTGCCACGTCGGTCGAAGTCTTCTGATGAGACGCAGGAGCACTGACACTCCTAGGCCTCGTGCTTCAGCAGAGCCTGACTCAGGGTATGCTCTGTGCTTCCCTGACTTTCGTAGAGTTGGATTGACCCCAGCTTATTTTTGGGGCCATTCATCTCATATTTTGGTAGCCCGGTCTCACTGAAGCTCCTTTGGGCTCCATGAGCTCTGGATGGAACCCCACTGAATACTCGCCGGCAGGTTCGCCCTCTGCGCAAGTTTGGCCCCCATGGATCCCATGTAGGATCCAGAGCGGAGCCGGCAGTGAGGCTAAGGACTTGAGCACCCCTGAAAGTCGCGGGTAAATGGTACCCCTTGGGACCCAGAGCATGGGTACTAAAGAGGGACCGTAAGGGCTGCAGCATGTATTATGCCACCCTAAGGGACCCACACACAAACTGCATGCAAACTGTCCTTGCTGGATACGTGAAATGGTGCAAACCATTCTAAAAAAAATAAAAATTGCCCATTCCTGTGTGCAATGCCGAAGTACACTACATATATTATATGTAAGTCCACTTCACAGTAGGCCTTTAGAGTCCTAAGGCAGGGTGGATTATATTACATGTGAGGGCTCGTCTGCATGAGTATGTATGCACCTGTGATGCCTAATTCGAATGCTAGGCTTTGCTAGTAATCAAGAAGCCATTTTAAAGGTCTGTACTAGGCACGGGTCATTACAATTTACCCAGCTACATAATGGCTTTACTGCAAATAATGGTGTTTGGTATCAAGAGGTGTGGCGCCGCGGCTAGGGCGACTGACTCCGGAATCTGGGGAACACGGTTCGATCCCCGGCACTGACGGTAGATTAGCCCAGCACCATGTGACTCTGGGCAATAGCTTGCTTAATCTTCCCGATGGCCCCCAGCGCCTAGAGACCCTTACGGGTGATTGTGCGCTTTACAAATGCAGATGATTATTATTATTATTATTATTATAAACAATTAGTCTTAATAAATCCGTTCTGATGCCAGTATCGGATTTACTAAGACATGCACCAAGAGGGCACCTTGGAGGTGCCCCCAGTAATCCTGCTAGTCACTTAGTGTGTTGGCTGACTGGTACCTTCCAGCCTGCCACCACAGACGAGTTCCTGCCCCCTGCCAGGGAGAGCTCTCACTGTCAGATGCCAGAAACAATGTCTGCTCCGCAGAATGTGTTTCGATCTCTTCCAGCAGGATGGCTAGTGAATTCGCATATCAAGACCAGAGGCTTCAAAGTCTGTCGCATTTGAAATGCTACCCCAGCTTCCACCCAGACCTGGGGAATGGCACCCCCCGCCCTGAGGCCCATTTGGCACCAGAACAGGTTGGAAATTAGATATTCAGGCGGCTTGTTTCACTCGTATACTCGTCACACCCTTAATGTGGGCTACCTGACATGAACAGTCTGAGAAGGGTTTCACCATCTTGTGTTTGATGAAAATAGGGAATTTGGGGTGAGGTTATGCTCACTCCACACAAGAAGTGGTCATATAGGGAGATGTACAATTTTGAAAAAAGGGGGACCCCTACTACTAATGCATTCACTACCTGTAGGGAATAATATGAACACTATTTTGTAAAGCAAACAGTAGTGAGCTTAGTTAATAAGCCAAAAAACCCAAGGAAACCATACAATTAATTAAGTAAGTGTTGTGACATGTAAAAAACGTAACATATTATTTGTGAAATTGATTTTTTGAATTTTATTTCAGATATTTTCTTCATTTTTGTTAAACATTTCTTATATATAAATACATATATTGCATTAAAAAGTCAATCACATACATTCTATATTTCAAAAGATATATGAAAACATACTAAACCACAAAAAGAAAAAGGGGGGAATTAAACAACACAAATGACAATGATCTTAAGTAGGACTAGTGGAGTAAGCAAAGCGGTGGATGGAGACTCTACGCGCGTTTCGGCATTTGCCTTCTTCAGGAGTCCGTCATTTGCAATAGGACATTACATTCAACAATCAGGATGTGGTCTCACTCTGTTTTCGTTCTTGGATTCAAGGTAAGTTATTCAACTAGAAGGTAGCACTCCCATACCTTGTTTCCATGCTATTTATTCTTATTCTTGCGCTTCTTGGGAGACTAACAGGCGAGTTGAAATAGATAGGTGAAGAGTAAAAACTTGTTGTTTAGTAGCCACGACTAAAAATAATACGATGTTTGTGGCGAGTCAGAATGGCAGTTTAATGAAACAGACAACAGCTGTTGTACTAGGTAGAAAACGTTCTTGGCCACTGTTTTAAATGTAGATAGTTCTTATTAGGTAATTGAGGAACACAGGGCGCTGACAAACCTTCAGAAATAAAGTCACTATTCTGCATAGACGCCGTGATGTAGATAGGTTATTAGGTATCGTTAGATCAAGGACTCGAAGCGCTGACAGTCCTTGTTTTAAACTAACGCCATGATGTAGATGGGGTTCTCAAATATGTCCGTCGTCGTGGCCAGCTATAGGGAGATGTAGTCACCCCAGTGGTAAGTAGCCCATTGGCTACTACCGAATACTCCCCTAAATGCCCCTAAACTGAGTATTTAGGGGTACCCCTGACACCAGAGAGATGGATTTGGCTACCTTGAAACAGATGAAGGACATATTTCTTGCAGTGTCTGCTCTTCTGAGTACCTGCATCAATCTTTGCACCAAACCCTGCCTGGCTGCTGGTACCTCGATAGCTGCAATGACCCGACCTTGTGCATCCTCCTCACCACTTGGAGAACTGTTCATCACTTCACCAACCATCTAGCATCTCTGGTACCCGGTGTTGTTGGCAATGGGGTCCACTGAGGCAGCAGCACGACAGGAGGTGGTCTTCGTGGCTCTTGATGGTCAGCTCCGTCTCTCCACCGAGTTTCAAGACACCCCAGTAGCATTCCTACACAAATACCGTGCGTACTAGGGCACTTGCATCAGCCAAGACTCGTCCTTTGTCCATTCGGACACCACCGCCTTGGAAGCCTTCCTGCATGTTGAGGACTTCAGGACAGACAAGATCCACGACCAGAGTGGCCCTGCTGATGTGGTTTCCTTTCTTCTGCAGAATCGACCGTCAACCGTGAGAGCCTCAAACTCCAGTGGCCAGGCAGCCAAGACCCTCTGCACCCGAGCTACACAGCCCGGTGCCGTGACGACGTGAAACGTTACGCGTCGACAGCATGGAAAAGAGGGAACTGATTTCAGCTCGCCAACAAGGTCGTCTTATAGCTCCGATGATGTCACGCTGAGTCGTGTGCAGAGACGCTCCATTGTGACGTCTTCGTCGACATGGGAGAGCTGAGGAAAAACTTGCAGTGCAGTGCTGCACATGGGGGTAATTCAAAAGGTGAGGAATCCACCGGTCGATACTGTACCCACCAGAAAAACCGTTACTGAAGGTAAGTAACTTGTTCTTCAGCTGGGAGTCGCCCCTTCTGAACCTTTACTCCCCTTTAATTAAACCCTTTCCGATGTCCTACTGTGGGCCTGGTCCAAGCCCTGCACTGGAGTTTCTGTGCATAAGACGATTGCCCGCCTCCATATCCCTGCTCCTGGGGAGCCCAGTTTCTTTGCCCAGCCCCCCACTCCAAGGAGTTTAGTGGTTCAACCCGCCACCTCCAGGATTAACCCCGGCATGTTCCCTACCACTCCACTGGATAGGGATTCCAGGAGGCTGGACACCTTTGGCAAGAGAATGTTTTGTTCCACCAGCCCTGTACTGCTGTCGGTGAACAGCACATGCCAATTGGGCAGATATTCCCATAAGATCTGGGATATGATTGTGCATGTACTGCCTATGGTCTCGGAGGAGACCCGATCCACACTCTCCTTGGCTATTTCTAACTGGAGAGAGGCCGCAAAGTTCTTCATATTATCTGGACTGGACATGACTAACTCGCTGGGTAGATCGATTTCATCATCAGTGGCCTTGATGCACCTCGTCTGACTGGGAACCACTGTTTTTTCAGGGGATGGCTAAGCCTTGCTTATAGACATGCCCTTTTTTTGAGGAGAAATGGCAAACTCCTCAATGGAGCGCTTTAAGGATAGCAGAGCTTGTCTACAGACCCTTATCATCCCCAGTCCGTCTTGTGCCCCTTTCAGGCCCCTTTCACTGTCACAGAAGTGGTCCTCCTTTCACTGTCACAGAAGTGGTCCTCAACCATGTCCATGCCACCACAGCCGACAGGTTTCCCAGTCTTTTCGTGGCTGAGGATGTGGGTCCCATAGTCCATGTGGAACAGGTAGCCAGAGGTCGGGCCAGGAACCACTCTTGGCAACCGCAGCCTCCCTTTAGTTTGCCCTCCGACCATCATGGGCATCCAGTGTGTGGCAGGGTACACAATCAGCAGCATACTGGAGATCAGTAACATCGGACCATTGGATTTGACAAATTGTTGAAAGACCCTCTCGCCTCTGTTACTACCCCCCCCCCTCCTCATCCATGCCACTGCCACTTACGACCGGCTGATGAAGAATTACCTCAGGATATGCTAGCTTTCTTGGCCAAGTTAGGAAATAGAGAGGGTGCTGGCATCAGAAGTAAATTGTGGTTGCCAGCCCCGCTACTTTCTGGTGCCCCTATCCTAGACCTGCACCTTCTCAGTCTCTTCCTGAAAAAGGAGAATTTCAAGATGCTCGCGCAAGTTCTGTCTGCCCTGGACTTGGGAGACTGGATAGTAGCATTGGCATATGTGGGCTCTGCAGTGTGACCTGAAGTCACAGTGGGCGCAGCATCCGGAGAATCTCTCCGAAATGGTCCATATCTTGAAGGGAACTGCATAAGATCTGCAGTGGTGATTGGGTCACTGGCAGACCTCTCTCCCTTCCCGAACCAAAGCTAACTGTGGTGACAGATGGGGGGGCGCTAGAGGGCGCACTGCGGGATGGCTGGCTGAACTGTCGGCTCCGCCGGACGGACGCGACCATAACGGCCCTTTCGCCCTTTACATCTGCCCTTACCTCCGACCTAATGACAGCGTCTGATGCCGGAATGTGAAGCCGACACAATGTTATAGCTGTGGTGGCGGTCTGCGAGCCATACATCGAGAAAAAAGCGGAAAACCGGTGAACCGCCGGAGCGCATACAAAATGGCCGCGCCTGGCGTTCATCGGCTGTGAGAAGGAACTTCGCCTGCCAAGCGCTGAGGACTGCAACGAGCCGGTGGCAAGGCGGACTGGCGATGCTGAGAGGACTGCGGGCCGCGGTTATCGGTGGCTGAGGCACAATGCGGTGATTTTCGCGATGCGTTCCAGCAGATTCAAGATGGCGGTGGCGCTGGAACGCATAAGACCGGCACTGTTGACCGCCCCCGGGACAGGCGTAATGAAGCCTCAGCACACGGAGGGACAACAGCAGACAGCGGAGTAAGCACACACGAGGTGAGCCTGCCCAACGATTGACTCTGTTGTAATCGGGCCGCTGCCCCCCCTGGTTCGCGCGCCAACAGCTCTGCGCGCTCGGGGAAGGAGCGTCGGGCTCCAGTGTCACTAGAGCACATGGCGATCCACATGAGGCACTAAAGGCTTGTGCAACGCTCCACAGCCAGCCCGCACCCAGCAATAAGGCGCAACGTTGCGCGATCCAGCTACGGACTCTTTCCAAACAGGTGGACAACACCTTCGAAAACGCTCCTGGCCGCCACCCACGTCGATGAGCAGACGTACCTCGAGGTGGGGGGCCCAGACACCAGCGAAACACAGTACGCAGACGGCCAGCAGCCCAAACACGGCTGGCCACCCCTCGCCTCTGCCGCAGCGGACCATGGGAAAACCGGAGAAACAACAGTCCAAGCTCCCCTTTGAAACGAGGAAACAGCCTAAAAATGTGACGACCACCCCTGAAGTTGAAGGCGACGGAGAAATGGCGGAAGGGTCAGCCATGGAATCGGTGCTCCGCGCAATCCAGCAGAGTTTGCAGGAAATGAACGGAAAACTCGACAATGTGATGCAGAGGGTGGATAATATGGCGGCCAAAATAGAGCACCACGACGGGCGGATCGTAGAGGCAGAACAGATGATTTCTAAAATGGAAGACGAGCATAAAACCACATCGAAGGTGTGCGGAGGTCTGGAGAAAACTTTGGAGATCCTACGCGCGAAGGTGGAGGATCAGGAAGCTAGGTCCAGGCGAAACAACCTCCGAATTTCGGGCCTGCCGGAATCCACCAACACAGGAAAGATGGAAACTTATGTCGAAACACTCCTGAAAGATATATTTGGCACTGACAAACTATCCTCGGTGTTTCTGATCGAAAGGGCTCATCGCTCACTGGCACCTGTACCGAAACCGGGAGCTGCCCCAAGAATGATCATACCACGTACACTTAACTACAGGGACAGAGACACAGTCCTTCGGCTCGCCAGAGACATGGGTAAAATCACACATCAGGGGAATACTCTGGAATTCTACCCCGACCATACCATGGCGGTGCAGCTGGCGCGGAAAGAATTTGCACCGGTAAAAAAGAAGCTACGAGACCTGGGTCTCGAGTACGCCATGCAGTACCCTGCAAAACTTAAAATCACGAACTTGGGCAAGCCGGTAATTTTGCCGACGGTACAGGCAGCGCATGACTTTGTCAAACAGCAAGGGAAGCGACGGAAGGAACAGAACAGAACGGAATCGACGAGCGATGTGGAATGACGAGTGGTGCGGACATGATACCTCGATGCCCCCGAAGCAGCTACGGGACTCCACTGGGCCCCAGGATGATGTGGCTAGCAAACGGTGGCCTGCCCCGAGGCGCTCAGCCAGACACTGTGGGACTACAACGACTTGCAGACTAGATTTCACAGCGTAAGAGCCCGAGATGAACAGCCTCGCAGTGAGTATTTGAAGGGCAGGTGGGCTCTGGAAGGCGCACAGAGAGACTACATGATCGGGAGACTAACTGGCTCCCCTGGCAGTTGAAAATGTACTGGGGGTGCGAACACTGGAAGGCCCTTGGGCTGGACCTTATTGCCGACACTGCCTCGAACTTATACTGCCATGTGAGACTGGGGTATGTCGACTTAAGTTGTTTGAGGTTACTAGATGCCATACTCTTACTTAAAATGGCGGATGGAGGGAGAAGGGTGAAAGATATTACACGCGACATTGAAGCCGTAATAGGCGTCTGTCCACGTCCACTACGTGGATGGAGATGTGTGAACCTGGCGACACCCCCAAGCGGGTGCGCCCCACACTGAGTTTTCAAGAGAGGGTACAGTTTGTTAAGGGATGGCTTTGGCAAAGTTCGGGTGCTAAAGTGGGTGGGGGGGTAGAGGGGGAACCGGGGTTGTCCGAATCACAAACTCTGTGTCTGAGAAGCATGGCGACCTCCTTGGCCATACCTAAACATGCAGGTTCTTATTTCAGTTTCACCGATCTGATGTGGATCACGCACCACACGCTCCATTGTTCAATGTCTGTACAGAACCGTGTAAGGCGGTTACACTTCAAGCGATATATTCTGATGAGTACAAGTAACGATGTCGAGAGTTAATACATTGGCCCTTCTCACGTGGAATGTTAGGGGGCTAGGCAACCCGAAAAAGATCAGGCAGATGTTTGATTATTTTGACAGGATGCATGTAGATATAGTGTTCTTACAGGAAACACATCAGGCCACCACGCACACGCCTACCTTGGGTAACAGATGGACAGAATCGGTCACAAGCTCGAACTACTCAACCTACTCCAGAGGGGTCAGTATCCTAATACGTAAAGGGACGCACTTTGAAATCACGAGCGTGGAAAGAGACTCGGAGGGTAGAAGTGTTATGGTGGAGGGAAGGATCAGAGGGCAGAGGGTCCTGTTGCTGAACACATATGGTCCCAATGTAGATGACCCGGGGTTTTATAGACAACAGTGGCAGACAATCACAGACAAACATATAGACCATGTACTGTGGGGAGGTGATTTTAATGTAACGCTGCAAGACCAGTTAGACCGAGCTGCACATACCACAGAACACCATGGGAATGCACGGCACATGTTGGAGGACGCGATGGAAGACCTTCAACTGACTGACATATGGAGGGATGGTAACCCGGGGGTCACAGCTGTGACTCACATTAATGCAGCGAACAATAGCTGGGCACGACTAGACTACTGGCTGGGTACACGGGAAGTGCTGTCTTGGGTTAAACACATTTCACATCTGCCTAGGACACTGTCGGATCACAACCCAGTTTTGCTAAAAATTGCGATCCCGCAGTATGAGCCGCCGCCTTTCACTTGGCGTTTCAACGCGGCTGCCTTAAAAGACCCACTGTATGTCACCTCTATACATGCAGCGATCGTAGACTACTTTGACATAAACAGCCCGACAACGGACGACCCGTGTCTTCTGTGGGAAGCGTTTAAGGCCACAATCAGGGGGGTATGCATTAGTACGCCCTCGGGTATATTGAAGGACATCCGACAACAACTACGCACACGCGAAGAGGCCATACAGGAGCTGGAGCAAATATACACGCACACAGGGGACACTAAGGTACTCGGAGACATACAAACCCTTCTGACTGAACACAGACGGTTCGCCTCTGACGAACTCAAATATGTCACTAAACGGGCAACGGCCAGGCGCTATGGAGAGGGCGGCAGACCAGGCAAGGCGCTAGCAGACAAGATTTTTTCGGGGAGGGCCCCTCAAACCATAACAGCCATCTGTAGGGCCACGGGGGAAAAGGTGACCGACGTTAAGGGGATTACAATGGAATTCATGACACATTACGGCGCCCTGTATGCAGCACGCCCCTCGCCCACACGGGAAGACTTGCTCGCTTACATGGAAGATGTGGAATTGGCGTGGCTGTCAGATGGCCACAGAGCTTACTTAGCGCGGCCTGTCACGGTGGAGGAGGTTACTGACACTATCAAGCGATTGCCAAACACCAAAGCACCGGGGCCAGATGGATACGTGACAGAATTCTTCAAAGAATATGCAGATCTGCTCGCGCCCCATTTGGTGCGACTATATGGCGCTGCACACGAGGCCCAAACCCTGCCAGAATCCATGAGAGAAGCCTTACTCATTGCGCTCTTAAAGCCGGGTAAGGAAGAAGATAAATGCGACTCGTATTGCCCCCTGTCCCTACTAAATGTAGACACAAAAATAATCGCCAGTCTGCTTGCAGACAGGCTAAAACCACTTATGCCCCTCTTAATCAGGCCGGACCAATCTGGATTTATACCCGACAGAGCCACCACACATAACACTCGCACACTGTTTGCCCTGGCGCACTACTTGTCCCCCGACACGAAAGCAGTGGCAGTGTTACTTGATGCTGCCAAGGCGTTCGACACCATAGGATGGTCCTTCATTCAGGCGATTCTGGTGCGCATGGGGTTTCCCCTGATGTTCCTTGGGTGGATCTCAATGTTATATACCAAACTGTCTGCAAGAATCCGAATAAATAGGCATATTTCAGAGCCTATTCAGATATGCAGAGGCACTAGGCAGGGCTGCCCGCTCTCGCCGATGCTTTTTGCATTAGTCCTGGAGCCTTTGGCCTGTAAAATCAGACAACACCATCACTACTCGGCCATACAGATGCCATCACGCCCCATACACATATCATTATATGCGGATGACAAGGTGCTCTATGTCAAGAACCCAGCACAAAACCTAAATCCACTGATGAGGGAGTACATCAAGTTCGGGAGCCACTCAGGCCTACAAATCAACTGGGACAAATCACTCATCATAGCACTAACGTCCTATACGCCTAGACTACCCGCTCGAATGGCAGGAAGACCCTACGAAGTACTTAGGGGTATGGTTTCACAGGGACCCAGAAGTAGTCATACGCACTAACTATGGGCGAGTTATAGCGGCCTTGGAGGATAAAATAAAACGATGGAGTAAACTCCCGTTATCCCTAGCGGACCGGGCCGCCATTGTAAAAATGGTGCTCCTGCCCAAGTTCCTATACTTATTCAACAACATCCCAATTAAGCCGCCGGCGGCAGTGTTCCGCAATATAAACACCTTGGTGATTAGTTTGCTCTGGGCCGGAAAGCAAGCGAGAATGGAGTTGCACACTATGACACTCCCATATGCGAAGGGGGGCTTCAAGGTACCGGACTTCTATCTGTACTACTTGTGCGCCCAGGCGCAATTCGCGCATTACTGGCACCACGAAGTTCCCTTCTTGACACACGTGGCGGTGGAGGCAGGGGACACGGACCCGATACCACTGGCAAACATATTACTACACAAACGCCCCAGACTGCATGAACGAGACATCAACACTGTGGACACTACCACGGAGGCCTGGAGACTGATGGGTAAGGCGGCTAACGCTCTGCCGCTATACGTTCCGGCACTTCCACTGGCCCATCACCCACATATCTCGGTTACACACGAACAGGCAGGCATGAATCTGATGAGATGGGCAGGCATAGATAAAATGGGTGACCTGTATCAAAATGGGGTCTTCCAAACATTAGACACAATACAATACATAAGTAACCCGTCCCTCCTATTCAGGTTTAACTATTATAGGCTACAGAGGGCACTTCAGGAGCATTACCCAGCACACCCGGAGGAACCGACGCCACTAGCGCCGCTGCAACTCCTACTCACCACGCCCACGGCATCACACCTGGTGTCCAAATTATACACAAGCTTGCAGGGAGCGATAGGGGGAGGCACTGACAAAGCAAGGATCCGGTGGAGTGAGGGCCTAGTGACACCCCTCACAGAGGAAGAGTGGGCATCTGCGTGCATGCTAACCAACATGCTGACGCCAAATGGAAACTTAAGAATCATACATTACAAATATCTGCATCAGGTGTACTATACGCCTCACAAACTATTCAGGTATGGGTTGAAGGAGGACTCAAAGTGCACAAGATGTAAACAGGATGGGGCGGATTTCATGCACCTCGCTTGGCACTGTCGCAAGGTGGCGGGCTACTGGGAACAAGTGGTGCAAACGCTGAATGAAATGTTGGGTACTTCCCTACTATGTGATGCCAAACTTTGCCTCTTAGGTATTGAGCCACAGTTGAGAGCAAGGAAGCGTAAGTTCTGCGCAGTAGCGCTGTTACTGGCCAAAAGGAGGGTGTCCCTACACTGGAACAGTAGAAGAGGTCCGGTGGTTAAAAGCTGGTTAGAAGATATGGCGTACTGTCACGATACTCTGACCACCTATGAGGAGGAGCTACCAGCTAGGTCAAGGCCCAGGGACTATTGGGAGTACCTCAGAGACTATTTATTGGAGCACGAGGCAGAAGGGGAGGTAAATGAAAACAACTAGAAACGAAGTGTGGAGGGTGTTAATCTGCTGAACACTAATAACATGGTACGGATCGGGAGGGAGGATGCTGTGACACAGAAATTTCGTTGCTGATGGACACTACTGAGTTAATTTAATGGACGGTTAAATTCAGTTACAGTTGGGAGAAAATTTTACCAAAAAAGTAAGAACCCTGGCATGGTTACGAGTGAATATAGCACTGGAAACTAGTACTGTGATCACACTGTAAGACGCCGCCGGTCCTCAGGATGTCGGCTGATGGGCTGTGTACATGATCAAGCGAGCCCATTCGGGCACACACAACTGCAGCCGGCCAGTAATGGTTGTAGGCGAATCACATGTAAAGTGTTTTCTTATGTGACAAGTGCAAATAAACCTCTTACACCAAAAAAAAAAAAAACTGTGGTGACAGATGTGTCACTTTTAGGATGGGATGGCCATCTGGCAGAGGTGGTGATCAGAGAACTATGGTCTGTGGCTTAGTTAGAGCTCCACGTCAACCTGTTCAGGCGATTCACTTGGCATTGAAAGCCTTTCTTCCTTTGATCAAGGGAAGGCTGGTGCAGGTTTTTACGGACAACTCCACCATCTGATAGAGACTACTAGCCACAGATTTCTTAACACAGAATTATCCCCAGGCGTGAGACTGGATCCGAAAACAAATTGCCACAGCACCCCTGCACGCCGGGGCGGTACCACGTGACTCCATCCTGACGCCGGCCGCGGACGTGACATCAGCGATGTCACATAAGCCCCACCCCGGCGCACTGATGTCAGTTTCCTTCTTTTCCGACCTGTTTTCAGGCCTCTTTAACGCTTTTGGGTAACAGTGTGCAATGCCTTTGGGTTTCAAGGCGTGGACTACTTGTACGCGTCAGATGTCGGACCCCCACCCTATTTGTATGTGGTGATTGGGCGAGCACCATGATTCTACTGACTGCGACGCTTGTCAGAATTTCAAGCCGAAGTCCCGGCGGGAGCGCCGGATGAAATTGCTTTCGGCCCTTTTGTTCAGATCGGTCTCGTCTCAGCATCCGTCCCCTACCTTGGAGGGGTCCAGGAGTCGCCGATTCCGGCTGCGGCATCGTCCTTCACCCCACGGGCATCGCTCGCCTGCCGATAAGTCCTGCCGCTTGTCACCGAGGCCCTGTCCTCGTTCTGCAGAAGGCGCAGATTCCTCTCAGGACGTGCCTCGTCGCCCCCCTACCTGCCGTTTCCTGGCCTTGGGGCGACAAGGGCCCAAATGAAGGCCTACGCTATGGATCTGTAGACTTCTTTGGGCCCCCCTCCTCTCCCTGAGACGTCTGCGGATCCCTCGCCATGCACAGGGCCTTCCACGGACCGCCGGCGGATTCGCCCCTGGCGCGGACTGGTTCGGCTTCAGGGTTTGGAGGGGTGGTGTTGTCAAGGTGCGGACTACGGGGTTCCCCTCTTCGGCCCATGTCACCACTGCCTCGCCGCAAAAACCTGCAGGAGGTCGCCGGGACTCATGGCTCGTCCCCGAGTACCCCTCGGTCCTCTGGGCAGGCAGCTTTCTTACTGGAGACCGAACCGACCCCTTTCTGGCACCGACGGTTATCCTCCCCGGTCCTGGCGGCGCCGCGGGTGGAGGCGGGTACCCGAGGCACCTCCCCGGACCCCTCTCGGTCCTCTGCGCAGGCGGATGCCTCGTCGGAGGTTGAGCCGGCGCCTTTTTCCTGTGAGGCACGTGGTGGTGGAGACCGACTCGGCCCTGCTGGTGGATAATAGGGGACACTCCAGTGTCTGTGGTGGACTCTCCGGCCCGTCCCGACGTCGGATCGTCGACTCTTCCCCGAATGTTCCTTCCACTCCGGAGGATTGTCGTCTCCTTGTCTCCTCTTCACCGGAGACTGGACGCCGCGTCCGTGCCTTTACACCGGCAGCTTCCAGGGCGGGTTCTTTGCTGTCTCTGTGTCCTCAGCCCCCTGACTCGCTCTTCCGCACCTCACTGTTGGTTGCCCCGCAGGCTTCTCCGCCTTCTCCGGAGCCCCCTCAGGCCCTTCACTCGTCCATGGACTTCTATCCTTCAGGAGCTGGCCCTTTCTTCCTCCGGCAGGGCACGGGAATGGGCGGCTTAGTTTGCAGCCTTCTCCCACAAAAGAGTTGCTCTCGCCCCCACGACGCCCTACGGAGGAGAGTGTGGCTTTTGTCCGGGCCATTTCTAAGGCTACCAGCATTTTGCAAATAGGCAACCTGGTCGCTCCAATTCCAACGGACCACTTGTTGGAGGTTCTTCACCAGGGCTCTGGTGGAGATGAGCCGCTTCTTCCATTTGAAGCTTCGCTCCACAACTCTCTTCTGGGGGCCTGGGGACGTCCTGCTACAGGGGATCCAGTGCCTCAGCTCCTCCTCCACCGCCACCGCCCTGATCTGCACGATCCAGCCTGTCTCTTTTTCCCACCCATCTGCCCAGGGCCCTGTCCTGCAGACTGCTTTTCTTTCCTTGCCTTCAGTGTTGCTCCCTCCGTCACAGGAGGCCCGGTGGTTGGATTCCTGGGGGCATAACATTTTCGCGTCCACTAGTGCTGCACTGCGTGCGCTCAACACACTTTGTGTGTTGGCCAGAACTACCTCCGGCCTCCGGGATTCCGCAGAGTCCCTTCTGTCTCGCATCTCCCACGAAGGTGTCCGCGCTGATCTGCGGCACCATGTGCTGGATGGTCGGGAGTTAGCTATCTTTATTCTCTGTTCGGCCTTGGATGTCTCTGATTCTCTCACCAGCGCTATGGCGAGTTCAGTAGCCCTCCACCGCCATGCTTGGTTGCGGGATAACGTCTTTCCAGAGAATATTCGGGATCGTCTTGTTGACCTGCCTTTTGATTGAGTTCTTTTATTTAACACCCATACAAACTCACAATTCAACGACTCCTTGCGGGGCTCCTTTCTCCTGCCCCTCCTCAAGCTTCGGCTTGTCGGTCCTCAAGTGTCTTATGAGAGGGGTTTATCCCATCTTTCTCTCTGGGCCTAGTGTTTCGGTTGGCCTGTCTGTGTGCTGTGTGTGGCTTAGAATGCCGTCAGGGTCCTTCAGTTGACCCCTCTGTACTTTTGGCTGCTGGTACAGCCCTTCAGTTTTTGTGGTGTGTGTTTTTTGGCTGATAGTGAAGCCGTATAGGTCCTCAGGTTGGACCATCTGTGTAATTTTTGGCTGACTGGTAAGCCGCCTGCGGTGCTACCCACAGGTCTTTTATGTTCTTGACCTCTGCTGCAGCTTTTAAACTAAGAGGTGTTCCCCTGTTTTGGGGTGTGTCATACCCTAGGTGGGGTACTTGTTGGCTATTGTATAGCTCTGTCCTGAGCTGGGCTGGTGTGGATAACTTCTCAGGTTCCTCACGTTTCTTGGCGTCACTGTATACCGCTTGGTGCTGTCCTTTTTTTCTACTGCATGAGCGCAGCTTGTGCTGCTCCAGGTTCTGTCCTGCTCAGTATCCGATGGTGCTTGTAGGAGAGTAGGGTCTGCAATCCTATGGTCACCCCCGTTTTTTTTGCTTTTTGCTTCAACTGGTTTACGACTTTCCCTGGCTGTGGGCCTGCTAATCAGACCCACAGCCTAGCTGTCTCTCTCTAAATTGACATCCATGTACCTTAGGTGCATATCCAATTGGACTGAGTCACCTTATCAGTCCCTGTACAGTGTACCCTAGGTACCCAGGGCATAGGTGCACTCAGGGCCTACCAGAGCTGCAGCATGTATTATGCCACCCCTGGCTGGCCATCCAAATCTGACACAACTGGCTGATCAATCAGCTGGAGCAAGGTGGTGTAATCACCCTTTGCTTTAGATATAGTATCCCTATATCTAACCCTAAAATGGACACATATCTTCCGATCAGTCACTCCTATGGCAGGCCTTATCAATCCTGAAGGCAGAGTGCTTGGAATTATGTGAGATGGTGCTCTGGCATGAGCTGAGCCCGTTTGCAGCTTGCGGAACCAAGTCCTAATAGCTGTTCCATGATAACGCTATACCATATACTCTTAAGTGCATTATAATCCTCGCGGTTAAATGCTAACTCTGGTATAACATTATCAAAACATGTCGAGTAAGGTGTCATACGAATTGGAATACTACCCCCTCGCCAATTCTGGCGTCGGGGGTGGCATTCCACCCTTCTAGAGGGACACGACATGTATGTAACTGTGAACCCCGGTTAAAGTTACCTCGAGCCTCAGCATCACAAAATGGATGCTGCCACCACAGACACAAGTCTGACCTCCTGCTGCTGGGAGTCCTTCCAGCGAGGGAGGCTTGGACAAAGGGTTTCCTGCCTTGGGAGGTGCTAGCACCATCCCAGACGGGATTTTGTGTATTAGGTAGGACAGGGCTGAAAGGAATGAGACATGCCTGGGGCACACAAGGTGTCCCTGTGCATACTCCGGTCTAAACCAGTTCCTGGGGCACTCCAGCCCCAGAGCTGATGCAAGACCGGACAAGGTATAGGGGCTGTAACCACCCCCCTTCCTGGTCCCACCCAGAGGAGGGACCTAGTCGTAGTACAGACCCCTTTAGCCAGATAAAGGTAGGAGCTGGTCCCATTCCAAATTAGATTATCCTGAACAACTTTACAAGAAGAAACTCTGGACTTCGACGTTCTGCTCCACAGAAGACTGAAGAAATCTCCCTTGTGGGCAAGGAGTGTCCACCCTGCACAAGCAGGCACCATCAGCGTCCAGCGGCTTCCCTTTGTCGTCTTCCTTCCCGGATCCAGAATTCAGAGCCCGACGAGACCCGGATTCCCAGACCTCTTCGACCTCTACCTACATCTGCAGCACAGCTGAGATCCGTGGGTGCGACGAGACACGTGGGACCGGCCATCTTGAAAGAAGCAGCACTTCGCTGCAGCACGACTTCCGAGGCATCCTCGTCCAAGTGCTTTAGGGACTGAGAAGCCCCGACCCCGAGCAGCTCCTGCACCGAAGATCAGCCCTCCAGCATCCACGAGATCTGCGTGGGGCCCTTCTGCCTGTTTGCTGCTCGACGCGTTGTCTGGTCACTTGCCGGCTGGCTGGTGACCTCCTAGACGACGAACTCCGACAACTTCACTGCTGGTCTGGTTGCTCCAGACTGGCCCTTGCTCCCTTCCAAAAGAGGAGCACCCCGGACCCTCCTGGTCCACTCCAGACGCCGTTTCCACTCACCGCGTGGGTTGCCTTTGCCAAGGCCTGTTGACTCCGAATCCGAAGCCGACACCGCCGACAGCGAGAGCCTGCGTGGGACAGCTCGTGCCTCCATCCTGGTCGTCGAAGACACCACCTGGTCCACGTGGCTGCCAAGACAAGCGTCCACCTTCACCTGATCGCGACGACGACAGCTGGTTCCACTCCTGGTTCCACTCCAGTCACTGGCTAGTGACTTTAAACATTGTCCCCTCTGCTTTCAGGTTCTTCTCTTCACTGATCCACCCTTGGATCACACCGGACATCTTCCTCCTGACCGTCTTCAGCATCTTTTCCTCCAGGCTCCATAGACTTCAACGCCGGAACCCGACACGACTTGGCACCTATGCACCCGCAGCTTGTGGGTGAGGTAACACGAGCATTTCGGTGCTCCAGGGTAGCTTGACTCTCCTAGTGTCCAGTTCCACAGTCGTTTCAGTCCTATCTAGTCAGGGACGTCCGTACTCACCTTTTTCTGAAACTGTCCTGTCCATAGACGTTTGTACGCATCTCGCGTGTGAGTTCACACTCTGCACACGCGCTCCGTGGGCCTCCTATTACTTACCTCAAGTTAGTATAGCGTGGTCCCAGCGATCCTACAGCCTCTGGACAGCTCCATTCCTAGTATTGACTTTCACATTCCACTTACTTAGTATGTGGTTTGTCGTGCCCCTAGGGCACCATTGTAAATCGTGCAACTTAAACGTATTTTTCCTAAGAGATCGTCATGTGCTTAGCCCTCTGATCTCATAAAGAGTTCAGAGGTGTATGTTAGTTAATAAATATCTTGTTTATTTTTATAACAACCTGTGTGGTGTCCTTTCACTTGATATTCAAGGGGTTATATGTGGTAAAACAGCTGGCTTCACATGCCAAAAGAGTTTAGCCTAAGACTTCTTTGTTAATGCTACCATTAGGATAGCTGGTCTATAAGGTTGACTTTACAACCAATCACCATAAGGGTTGTTTGGACTGATACAAGGTGATCACTAAAACTAGTGAGCATCATATATCAGGCCAACTTTTTACATTGGTGTGCAGCGGTTGGGATTTGAGCTTGCTGTTGTTTTTACCAAATATAATCTTGAGATATCATTTGAAAGATCACATAAGGTACCATAGGTACATATAACAAGCTTAGAAATACTCTGAGTTCTACTGAACCAGCTATTGTAGTAGAAAGGGAGTAGCACACCCTGACTACAACTCTTAGCAAGGGATCAGTAGGTAAACCCATAGTGTAGGTAAGTGCACCACTTACACCTCACTAGAAAAGCATGTCTACCACAGGAGAGAACACAGTAGCTCCCCTTGTAGCAGTTGACCCTTCACAGGTCATGTCAAGATATGCAGCCCATAGCTTCCAGGAGATGAGACAACTGTGTACCTCCAGGAAACTAAAACAGGGTTTTACCCCTACAATTCCTTTTCTGTTAGGTCTCTTAGAGACATTTGATGCCAGAAGGGCTTCTAATCCAAGGCCCATCTGACCCTACAGAGGGAACTATACTCCCAGTAGAGGAGGACTCTAATCTCCCTGAAACTGATGAAGTGGAGGAAGATGGAGACTCATCTGATGGAGAGGTACACCATGGTCAGGGAGGAGTCAGCAGACTTACCAGGGCCAACTTAAGCATACATGAGAATGGAACTGGGGGACCCCCAGGCCCATCCTCAGGCAGGCTTAACCTTGGGAATAGACGAGTTAGGTCTCACTCCAGAGGCTCTAACAGATCTATTCACAACCATGTCTCTCAGGCATCTTCTCAGAGAGGGATGACATCCCCTCAGAGAAGAGAGCATGAAGCTAAGATGAGGGAAGTCAATCTGAGTATTGAGAGGGAAGAACCTGCCCTTGCCAAAGAAAGACTTGCCTTTGCCAGAGAGCAGAAATTGAGTGGGGCAGACCCCACTGGTGGCAGCATTATCCCTAGAGATAAAGACAGGAGTTTTGATACCAGACACCTGAGTAAAATAGTGCCCCCTTTAAGCAAGGGGATGACATCAACAAATGGATGACTGCTCTGGAGAGGGCCTGCACGGTCCAGTGCATCGCCCAGAGTCAGTGGGCAGCTATATTGTGGCTCTCCTTTGAAGGTAAAGGTAGAGATAAGCTCCTCACTACTAGAGCTGAGGATGCTAACAATTACCAAGTCCCGAAGAATACACTGATTGATGGGTTTGGCTTAACAACTGAACAGTACAGGTTGATGTTCAGAGACACCCAGAAAACCTAGTCTCAGGATTGGACTGACTTTGTTGATTGTGCCACTAAGGCTCTAGAAGGCTGGGTACTGGGAAGTAAGGTTACTGATTACACAGGATTGTATAATCTAATTATGAGAAAGCAAGTCTTAAATAATTGTCAGAACCAGTTATTACACCAGCACCTGGTAGACTCTGATCTGACCTCTCCACAAGAATTGGGTAAGAGGGCAGACAAATGGGTCAGAACCAGGATTAGGCCTAAGAATAAAGGTGGTGACCAAAAGAAGGAATCAACCAAGCCTCAAGAGAAGGGTGGGAATAAATCTACAGATCAAACCACAGGGCCCCAAAAATCCTCAGAAGGGGGTGGGTCCCAGAATCCTTCCAATACCCAGAAGAAACCTTATTGCCATATCTGAAAACGGGTAGGCCATTGGAAAACTGACAGCAGTTGCCCAACGGCCAACAACAATAAGGAGAACATACCCCCAATTAACACTTCCAAGCCTCCTGTTACTACTAGTAGTAATCCCCCAGGTGGTGGGAGTGCCCCCAAGAATTTGGGTGGATTTACTTTGGGAGTTCCTGGGGACTCTGGCCTAACCAGGTCCCCTGCCTTAGATACTCTTGTGTGTGAGACTGGCATGGGGTTTGCCAACGTCACAGCTTGTCCCAACTCTTTGGACAAGTACAGACAGGAGCCCCTCATCAATGGTCTAAAAGTTTAGGCCTATAGAGATACAGGGGCTAGCATCACCATGGTGACTGAGAGCCTAGTCCCCTCAAGGCAACCTATACCTGGAGCCACATACCAGGTGACCAACATTGATGGAGTGCAGAGAGATCATCCCATGGCAGTGGTTAATCTCAGCTGGGGAGGTGTCACTGGTCCCGAGAGAGTGGCAGTGTCATCAAACTTGCCTGTAGATTGCCTACTGGGTAATGATTTAGAGATCTCAGCCTGGGCTGAGGTAGAGCAAGAAATCCATTTTAAAATGGTAAACCTCTATGGTAAGGTTAGTGGGGCAGTGATGGCCACAGCCCAGTCCAAGATGTCCTCCCTGAACAGGTTAGGAGGGCTGTGCCAGTCTCAGCCCCATCTCAGACAGATTCCCTTCCTGAAAAGGTTGGTGGAGTTGTGATGGCCACAGCTCAAACTCAGACAGATAATAGTGTTGTGAAGCCTGAAACTTTGGATCACTCCACTCAGACAGAGAGCATTGAGGAGGAAGAGAAATCTCCCTCCCACCAAACTTTAGTAAAGGATCAGCCTCCTCAGGGAACTGATCTGACCCCTTGTGAAGAAACTGCCCCAGAGGTAGTCAGGCCTAGCCTGGCAGAGCCCCTGATGTCAGTGGACCCTTCCAAGGTGAGACCCAGTCTGGAGCAGGTATGCTGCCCCTCTCTACCCTGCCTCAGTCAGCCCAGGGCTGTAGAGGTCAGGGAGGCCAGTGGTGGACCCCAAAGGGCCCCCTGTCCAAAAGAACTCCCCAATCAGCAGATTAAGGGCACTGAAGCTAGCAGTCCTAGCCAAGTGAAAATAAAAAACACTCCTGAGGGATCCCCCTTAAACTTAGTTAGGGACCTCCCACAGATGGACACTGTTGGGCACAGCCAAACCTGGGACCTTAAGGCCCCAAACCTGACCTGTCCCTCCAGTAAGCCAAACAGAGGGACCCAGCCTCCAGCTTTAGGTAGCCAGAGGTTGACCCTGAGAGCTCACAGCAACTCAGTCCTGGAAAGAAAGGCACATATGGTGGATAGTGATTTGAGGAAGTTGAGCCCATCATTAGTGGAGTCTCACTTCAGTACTCCATCCCAGCACCAGCCTTTTACTTTGCCAAAACACACCACAGGTAGAGATTCCCTATGGTGGAGACCCTCAGATACCCTTAGGGTGAGGGATTGCTTAGTGGACCATGAGATAGGGGGTAACCATGCCAGTGCATATACCACCTCATATGGTCACTCGGGCAATATAGGCTTACCTGGTCAAGGATAGCCTTATCTCCTTTCGTTTGGGGGGGTTATGTAGGAAGATGGATATCTGACTATGGTTGCCCCCAACTTTTTGCCTGGTGTTTTGCTGGTTTTTCGACTTAGTTGACCTGGGGCCCTGCTATTCAGGACCCCAGGCCCACTGCTCTCTCTGTAAAATGGATTCCATGTACTCTAGGTACATATCTAATTGGATACTGAGTCACCTTATCAGCCCCTGTACAGTGTACCTTAGGTACCCAGGGCATAGGTGCACCCAGGGCCTACCAGGGGCTGCAGCATGTATTATGCCACCCCTGGCTGGCCATCCAAATCTGACACAACTGGCTGATCGATCAGCTGGGGCAAGGTGGTGTAATCACCCTTTGCTTTAGATATAGTATCCCTATATCTAACCCTAAAATGGACACATATCCTCCTATCAGTCACTCCTATGGCAGGCCTTATCAATCCTGAAGGCAGAGTGCTTGGAATTATGTGAGATGGTGCTCTAACATGAGCTGAGCCTGTCTGCAGCTTTCGGAACCAAGTCCTTTAGCTGTTTCCATGATAACGCTATACCATATACTCTTAAGTGCATTATAATCCTCGCGGTTATTGCCAACTTTGGTATAGTATTATCAAAACATGTCGAGTAAGGTGTCATACGAATTGGAATACTACCCCCTCGCCAATTCTGGCGACGGGGGTTGCATTCCACCCTTCTAGAGGGACACGACATGTATGTAACTGTGAACCCCGGTTAAAGTTAACTCGAGCCTCAGCATCACAAAATGGATGCTGCCACCACAGACACAAGTCTGACCTCCTGCTGCTGGGAGTCCTTCCAGCGAGGGAGGCTTGGACAAAGGGTTTCCTGCCTTGGGAGGTGCTAGCACCACCCCAGACAGGATTTTGTGTATTAGGTAGGACAGGGCTGAAAGGAATGAGACATGCCTGGGGCACACAAGGTGTCCCTCTGCATACACCGGTCTAAACCAGTTCCTGGGGCACTCCAGCCCCAGAGCTGGCGCAAAACCAGACAAAGGTTAGGGGGTGTAACCACACCCCTTCCTGGTCCCACCCAGAGGAGGGACCTAGTCGTAGTACAGCCCCCTTTAGCTGGATAAAGGTAGGAGCTGGTCCCATTCCAAATTAGATTATCCTGAACAACTTTACAAGAAGAAACTCTGGACTTCGACGTTCTGCTCCACAGAAGACTGAAGAAATCTCCCTTGTGGGCAAGGAGTGTCCACCCTGCACAAGCAGGCACCATCAGCGTCCAGCGGCTTCCCTTTGTTGTCTTCCTTCAAGGATCCAAACTTCAGAGCCCGACGAGACCCGGATTCTCAGACCTCTCCGACCTCTACCTACATCTGCAGCTCAGCTGAGATCCGTGGGTGCGACGAGACACGTGGGACCGGCCATCTTGAAAGAAGCAGCACTTCGCTCCAGCACGACTTCTGAGGTCACCTCGTCCAAGTGCTTTGGGGACTGAGAACCCCTGACCCCGAGCAGCTCCTGCACCGAAGACCAGCCCTCCAGCATCCACGAGATCTGCGTGGGGCCCTTCTGCCTGTTTGCTGCTCGACGCGTTGTCTGGTCACTTGCCGGCTGGCTAGTGACCTCCTAGACGACGAACTGCGAAATCTTCACTGCTGGTCTGGTTGCTCCAGACTGGCCCTTGCTCCCTTCCAAAAGAGGAGCACCCCAGACCCTCCTGGTCCACTCCAGACGCCGTTTCCACTCAGCGCGTGGGTTGCCTTTGCCAAGGCCTGTTGACTCCGAATCCGAAGCCGACACCGCCGACAGTGAGAGCCTGCGTGGGACAGCTCGTGCCTCCATCCTGGTCGTCGAAGACACCACCTGGTCCACGTGGCTGCAGAGACAAGCGTCCACCCTCACCTGATCGCGACGACGACACCTGGTTCCACTCCAGTCACTGGCTAGTGACTTTGAACATTGTCCCCTCTGCTTTCAGGTTCTTCTCTTCACTGATCCATCCTTGGATCACACCGGACATCTTCCTCCTGACCGCCTGCAGCATCTTTTCTTCCAGGCTCCATAGACTTAAACGCCGGAACCTATGCACCCGCAGCCTGTGGGTGAGGTAACACGAGCATTTCGGTGCTCAAGGGTAGCTTGACTCTCCTAGTGTCCAGTTCCACAGTCGTTTTAATTCTACCTAGTCAGGATTGTCCATACTCACCTTTTTTTTTTAACTGCACTGTCCATAGACACTGTTACGCATCTCGCGTGTGAGTTCACACTCTGCACACGCGTTCTGTGGGCCTCCTATTACCTACCTAGAGTTAGTATAGCTTGGTCCCAGCGATCCTACAGCCTCTGGACAGCTCCATTCCTTTTATCGACTTTTACATTCCACTTACTTAGTATATGGTTTGTCGTGCCCCTAGGGCACCATTGTAATTTGTGCAACTTAAACGTATTTTTCCTAAGAGATTGTCATGTGCTTAGCCCTCTGATCTCATAAAGAGTTCAGAGGTGTATGTTAGTTAATAAATATCTTGTTTATTTTCATAACAACCTGTGTGATGTCCTTTCACTTGGTATTCAAGGGGTTATATGTGGTAAAACAGCTGGCTTCACATGCCAAAAGAGTTTAGCCTAAGACTGCTTTGTCCATGCTACCATTAGGATAGCTGGTCTATAAGGTTGACTTACAACCAATCACCATAAGGGTTGTTTGGACTGATACAAGGTGATCACTAGAACTAGTGAGCATCATATATCAGGCCAACTTCTCACAGTCAGGTTGCCTGTAGATTTTACTCTGTACAGGCAGACTGTCACCAGTGTCCACCTCATGGGTGCACCACTTTGTCTGACTGGGGGTCAGAGAGAACATATGTCTGAAGGATTGAAGAACCTGTATGCAATCCTTCTGTTGATGTTCAGAGAGGCTGTCCGAAAAGACCACACCATCTACTGACCCATCAGGGTTCTGAGTGAGCAGGTCTGGGAGAGGGTCACTCTCTTCCTCCTGTCCCTCATCTGTGGCCATGAGCAAGCCCATGTCCGCCCTGGTAACACCTTGAGCCTGTTAACATGAAGCACCCTGTGGGGGCTCCTGGGAGTTCCAAGGTCCACCAGGTAGGTGACCTCTCCTTTTTGCTCAATGATGGTGTGGGGTCCAGACCATTTGTCTTGGAGAGCTGCTGGGGCCACTGGCTCCAACACCCACACCTTCTGTCCAGGCTGGTAAACAGTAAGATTTTGGTCATGCCAAGCTTTTTGAAGTTCTTGGCTGGCCTCAAGGTTTTTGGTTGCCTTCTCCATGTACTCTGCCATCCTGGAGCGGAGACCAAGTACATATTCCACTATGTCAAGCTTAGGCTTTTTGAGAGGTAACTCCCATCCTTCCTTCACAAGACATAGGGGTCCTCTTACAGGATGCCCAAACAGAAGCTCAAAAGGGCTGTAGCCAACCCCCTTCTTTGGGACCTCTCTGTAAGCAAACAGGAGGCAAGGTAAAAGGATGTCCCATCTTCGCCTAAGCTTTTCAGATAACCCTTTTATCATCCCTTTCAGGGTCTTGTTGAATCTCTCCACAAGCCCATTGCACTGTGGGTGATAGGGTGTGGTACATTTGTAATTTACACCACACTCCTTCCACATTGCAGTCAAGTATCCTGACATGAAGTTTGCACCTCTGTCAGAGACAACCTGCTTAGGAAACGCCACTCTGGAGAAAACTCCAAGTAGGGCCCTGGCCACAACAGGAGCTGTAGTGGTCCTAAGGGGAATAGCTTCTGGATACCTGGTGGCATGATCCACTACCACCAGTATAAATCTGTGCCCAGATGCTGTTGGGGGGTCCATTGGTCCAACAATGTCAATCCCCACTCTTTCAAAGGGTACCCCCACCACAGGTAGTGGTATATGGGGGGCTTTTGTTGTGCCACCTGATTTGCCACTGGCTTGACAGGTGAATCTGAAGACACACGTTAGTGATAGATTCCTTACCTTAGAATATCCCCAGGCGTCAGACTGGATCCAGAAACTTTTGCGTAGCAGTACCCTTGCGCGTCGGTAGGCGTCGTCTGCGGGTCCGCGCCCGTCGTCAGCGCCGTGATGACGTCGTCGGAGTACTTAGATGCCGCCTCCGCGTGCTGACGTCAGTTCTTCTTTTTTCCGCGCCAGCCAGCGCAGATCTGGAAAGAGCAGTTACCCAAGTCAATTTTTGACTAACTTTTTGGATCAATTTTTGATCATTCCTCGAAGTCTAACGACTCCGATCTGTGCCCTAGGGATGCCCGGATTTAAGCACTGTGAGGAGTGCGACAGCACGATGTCGGTCATGGACCCTCACCACCTGTGTTTAACTTGTCTAGGCGTCGACCACGACGACAAGGCCTGCTCCGACTGCCGGGCCCTCTCTTCGAAAGCCAGGCGGGAGTGGTCCCGCAGGCGACTCGAACTCCGGCAGTCGGTCCCGCGCCGCGAGAGGTCCCGGTCCCACGGGAGGTCGAGGGACAGGTCGCGGGCCCGGAGCCACCACAGCTCGGAGAGTAGGCACCACTCCGACGCGGAGGAGTCGTCGTCAGGTAAGAAGCACAAGTAGTCGAAGAGACGTCATCGCTCTTCTGACTCCCCCTGACGCTCGCGCGACGCAGCCGGGGGTTCGGGTGAAACCGCCCGCGCAGCTCCGCCGGAGTCGCGGGCGTCGCGGCCTGCTTCATACCCTCCGGTCCCTGGGCAAGACGCGACGCCATGGGAGATCGAGCGCTTCCTCATGACCATGAGGAACCTCTCTTCCCCGACGGGTTCCACGACGCCTTCGGGCTCAGCAGACCCGTCTGGGGCCCCTAGCGGGTCGGGGGCTTCAGCCCGACGCCGTTGAGGGCTTTGGCGCCTTCGGTCTCGGCGCCGCAGGGCCCCATGGTTCCGACGCCGCCGGCGCCTTCGGGCCCGGCGCAGCAGGCCCCAACGGTTCCGTCGCCGCCGGCGCCGCGGGACTCCACTGGACCCGCTTAGGGATCTGGGTCGTCGCCGGTGGACCTTACGACACCCCCGGCGTTGGTCCGTCAGGTGTCTCCTCCGGCGCCGTCCTCGGGCGGTGCCGTCCCAATGCCTCCTTCATTCCGGTTCCGGCGTCGGAACGGCGCCGCTGGGCGCCGCTTTCAACGCCGCTTGGGGAGTTTTACTTCAATGAACCGGCCCCATTAATTGACAACCCTGAGTATCAGGAGATGGGTGATGAGGAGGATTGGGAGGGGTCTGAGGACCCTCTGGCCAGGGAGTGTCAGTCTCATGAGGACTGGGCAGGAGACCTTGGAGATGCCAGTGGCCTGTACACCTCTCCAGTTACTGGTTTTGTCTCCCCTCCTACCGTGGCTTCGGAGGAGGGGGCAACCTATAGTGTGGTGTTGATGAGGGCTGCCAAGGCCTTGGGCCTTGAGCTCCCCGTCGTGGCCGTGAGGACTAACCTCCTCACTGAGGTCCTTAAACCGCAGTCAAGCTCAGCCGAGCCTCTGCTGCCCTTTAATGAGGCCTTGACCGACGTTCTTTTGGGCACTTGGTCCAAGCCCGCTACGGGTTCGCCCGTAGATAGGAACGTGGCCAGACGCCACCGCCCGGCCCCGGGCGACCCATGTTTCCTGTACACCCACCCCACCCCCGAGAGCCTGATCATCCAGGCCTCCAATTCCCAGACCGCATTCCCGTCTGCTCCGCCGGACAGGGAATCCAAGAGGTACGAACAGTTCGGGAAAAAGATCTTCTCCTCCCTTAGTCTGGGACTGCGGTCTTCCAACACCGCAAGCCTCTTGGGCCGCTACACCCACTCTCTGTGGAAGACGGTTGCTGAAGTGCTGCCAGAGTGTCCGTTGGAGGTACGGGCCAAGCTCGGCCAAGCCCTTGTGGAGGGCCGAGATGCAGCCAGATATTCTATCCGGTGTGGGCTGGATACCACCGACTCACTGGGCAGAGCGATGGCTACGACGGTGGCGGTTAGGCGCCACGCCTGGTTGAGGTCCGCCAACTTTTCGGCCGATGTCCAAAGTACACTGATGGACATGCCGTTCGATGGCCGTCGCCTTTTTGGCGACAAGGCAGACCATGCGCTTGAGCGCTTTAAGTACTCCAGAGCTACAGCCAAGTCCTTGGGCCTCTCGGCCCGCGCCAGCAAACGGGTGCCTTTCGCTCCTTTCGTGGCCTTGGAAGGGGCGCCCCCACACGTGCCGCCAGCCACACGCCGCAGACTAACTTCCAGCGCAGTGGCGGCCGTGGAAATCGCAGTGGAGGCGGTCGGGGACAACGGCGAGGCCAGTCCACACCCTCCCCCGCAGCATCCGCCTCTAAACCCTCCTAGTCCGTGCTTTTCGGCCCATGTGACGCCAGTGGGGGGCAGGGTACGCCATCAGCACTCTCACTGACGCACTGTCACTTCGGACAGGTGGGTGCTGCAGATCGTGTGAAGGGGCTACTCCCTCCCCTTCGAGACGACTCCTCAAGCCATGCCACCGCAACACCACCGCGTATCGGGGGATCATTTGCGGCTTCTCCAGGAGGAAGTGTCGGCCCTCTTGGCCAAGGGGGCCATCGAGCGCGTTCCTGGGCCAGAAGTAGGACGTGGTTGCTACTCCCACTACTTCCTGGTACCCAAGAAGGGCAAAGGGGGCCTACGCCCTATCTTGGACCTAAGGAACGTCAACGGCTTCCTCCGGAAGGAGATGTTCAAGATGCTGACTCTGGCTCAGGTCTTAGCTGCCCTGGACCCAGGAGACTGGATGGTAGCGTTGGACTTGCAGGACGCTTATTTCCACATCCCCGTCCTGCCGGCACACCGGCGTTACCTGCGGTTCACGGTAGGCCAAGAGCACTTTCAGTTTACCGTGCTCCCCTTCGGCCTTACCAGCGCCCCACGGGTGTTCACGAAGGTGATGGCGGTGGTCGCAGCTCATCTGCGCAGGTTAGGGGTTTCAATCTTCCCCTACCTCGACGACTGGTTGTTGAAGGCGGGCTCGCCCCAGACAGTCGTCAGCCACCTCCAGACTACGGCCGATCTCCTGCACCTGCTGGGGTTCTCCATCAATGTGCCGAAGTCACACCTGTGCCCCTCTCAGAAGCTCCTTTTCATCGGAGCGGTTCTCGACTCGGCGCAGTTTCGGGTTTATCCACCCGAACAGCGGGTTTGGGATATACAGGCTTTGATTCCAATCTTCCAGCCTTTATCCCGAGTTTCGGTCAGGTTGACGCTGCGGCTTCTGGGGCTGATCGCTTCCTGCATCCTTCTGGTGCAACTCGCCTGTTGGCGGATGCGGGCTCTGCAGTGGGACCTGAAGTTTCAGTGGGCCCAGCATCAGGGCAACCTGTCCGACCATGTCCTGATCTCGGAGGGCACTGCGAGACAGCTGCAGTTGTGGCTTACGGACCGCGATGGGGTCAGCGGCAGATCCCTCTCCCTTCCCCACCCGGAGCACGTAGTTGTGACGGACGCATCCCTCCAGGGCTGGGGAGGCCACATGGGAGAGGCGGAGATCAGAGGCCTCTGGTCTCCGGGGGAGTCCCGGCTCCATATCAACCATTTGGAGCTGCGGGCGATTCGTCTAGCACTGAAGGCATTCCTCCCCTCTGTCCGAGGGAGTGTAGTGCAGGTGTTCACGGACAACACCACCGCCATGTGGTACTGCAACAAACAGGGCGGGGTGGGGTCGTGGACCCTCTGCCAGGAGGCTCTGCGCCTCTGGCAATGGCTGGAACATCAGGGCGTGTCTCTGGTGGTTCAACACCTGGCAGGTTCTCTGAACGCCAGGGCGGACGAACTCAGCCGCCGGTGCATGATGGATCACGAATGGCATCTGAACTCGGACGTGGCGCAAGGTCTCTTTCTGCAATGGGGAGAGCCTTGGTTAGATTTATTCGCCACCGAAGAGAACGCGCAATGTCATCAGTTCTGCGCGTTGGAATTTCCAAGGCGGCACTCGCTCTGAGACGCTTTTCGCCACGAGTGGAGTTGCGGTCTGTTGTACGCCTTTCCACCTATACCACTTCTGCCCAGAGTGCTGAAGAAGATCAGGCGCGACCGGGCCCTGGTTATTCTTGTGGCTCCGGACTGGGCACGAAGACACTGGTATCCCGAGCTTCTCAGCATGTCAGTCGATCCCCCGATTCATCTGCCTCTTCGGGAGAACCTTCTGTCGCAGCAGCAGGGGACGGTTCTGCACCGAACCTGTCCAGTCTCCACCTACAAGCTTGGAGATTGAGCGGCGGCAGTTGAGGCCTTTTGACTTGCCTTCCGAAGTCTGTGATATCATTCTGGCAGCCAGGCGTCCCTCCACAAAGTCGGTATAGCCTGCAGGTGGAACAGATTTGTGGCATGGTGCACAGCAAAGGCCCTCTTTCTGAGGTTCTTCTCTTCTTTCTCTTGCCCAGCAGGGCTCTGCTCTGGGCACTATCAAGGACTACCTTTCTGCTCTTTTAGCCTTTTTGAGGCTGCCTGATCAACCCTCTTTCTTCAAGTCCCCTATTGTTAACCGATTCTTGAAAGGCATCACGCATACGTTCCCTCCTGTGCCCTTTGTGATGCCTCAGTGGGACTTGAACTTGGTTCTAACTTTTCTGATGTGCGCTCCCTTTGAGCCACTTCACAACTGTCCTCTTCGCCTTCTTACTTTGAAGACTGCCTTCCTGGTAGCCATCACCTCTGCCAGGAGAGTCAGTGAGCTCCAGGCGCTATCCTGTAAACTGCCTTTCCTTTCAGTCCATCCGGACAAGGTTGTGTTGCGGACAAGGCCCTCTTTCCTGCCAAAGGTTGTCACAGCGTTCCACATTGGGCAGTCCATCACCTTGCCCACCTTCTTTCCGCCTCCACATCCCTCGAGAGAGGAAGAGAGGCTCCACCGTCTGGACCCAAAACGTGCGCTCTCGTTTTATCTGGATCGCACACGCCAGTTCCGGGTGGATGACCAACTTTTTGTTGGTTACATGGGCGTTAAGAAGGGGAAAGCGGTGCACAAGCGGACCATCTCGTGGTGGATCATCTTGTGTATTCAGGCGTGTTACTCCTTGGCTAAGAAGGAACCCCCTGTTGGGCTGAGGGCTCATTCCACTCTGGCCACAGCGACTACAACTGCCTTGGGCCGAGGAGTGCCCTTGCAGGACATTTGCCAGGCGGCTACGTGGGCCTCGCTGCACACGTTTGCAAGACACTATTGCCTGGACAGCCAAGTCCGGAGGGATGGCTTATTTGGCCATTCCGTCCTCCAGGACTTTCTGGTGTGATTATTGGTTCGCAGACCCACCACCGGGGTTGGTATTGCTGGGATATCTATTCTAAGGTAAGGAATCTTATCACTAACGTGTCTCTTTCAGATGCACAAGTTACTACTTGTGTAACGATATATCTGTAAGAGACATTAGTTAGTGATAGATTCCTTACCGACCCACCCATCCTCCCCGTTCTGCGAACCGATATCTAGGGTTAAGGTCATCCCCTTTCAGGGCGCCAGTGTTCGTTTTTGGCATAGCTCTGCGATTCTGGGGCGGAAAAGCAGTGTCTAAGAACTGAAGTCAGCACGCGGAGGCGGCGTCTAAGTACTCCGACTACGTCATCACGGCGCCGACGACGGACGCGGAGCCGCAGACGACGCCTACCGACACGCCAGGGTACTGCTACGCAAACATTTCCGGATCCAGTCTGACGCCTGGGGATATTCGAAGATAAGGAATCTATCACTAACTAATGTCTCTTACAGATATATCGTTACACAAGTAGTAACTTGTCCTTCTAGTGATCACCTGGTATCAGTCCAAACAATCCATATGGTGATTGGTTGTAAGTCAACCTTATAGACCAGCTATCCTAATGGTAGCATGGACAGAGCAGTCTTAGGCTAAACTCTTTTGGCATGTGAAGCCAGCTGTTTTACCACACATAACCCCTTGAATACCAGATGAAAGGACACCACACAGATTGTTATGAAAATAAACAATATATTTATTCCTAACAAACACCTCTGGACTCTTTATGAGATCAGAGGGCTAAGCACATAACAATACTCTTCAGAAAAATACTGTAAGTCGCACAATTACAATGGTGCCCTAGGGGCACGACAAACCATATACTAAGTAAATGGGTTAAATAGAACGATAAAGAAATGAGTATGCCCAGAGGCTGTAGAATCGCTGGGGCTACACTACCCTAACCTTAGGTAAGGAGCAGGAGGCCCACGGGACGCGTTTGCAGTGCTAGAACACACACGTGGGTTTCAATGCAAACTCAATGGGCACGAACAATTTACAAAATAGGTAAGTAAGGACAGTTCCGACTGGTTGAGACCAAAACTACAGGATACCTTGACACTAGTAGAGTCAATCTACCTATGAGCACCGAAATGCTCTCGTAACCTCACCCACGGGCTGCGGGTGCATAGGTGTGAAAGTGTGTTGGGTTTCCTCGTTGAAGTCAATGGAGCCTTGGAGAAAAGATGCTGCACGCGACCAGGAGGAAGATGTCCGGAGTGATCCAAGGGTGGATCGAAGAAGATGGAGACCTGAAAGCAGAGGGGACAGTATTCAAAGTCACTAGCCAGTGACCGGAGTGGAACCAGGAAGGAACCAGATGATGTTGTCGCGATCAGGTGAAGAGGTGACGCTTGACTCTGCAGCCACGTGAACCAGGAGGCGTCGTCGACGACCAGAATGGAGGCACGAGCTGTCCCACGCAGGCTCTCGCTGTCGGCGGTGTCGGTTCCAGGATCGGAGTCAACAGGCCTTGGCACATACAACCCACGCGGCAAGTAAAGATGGCGTCTGGTGCGGACCAGGAGGGTCCAGGGTACTTCTCCTTTGCAGGGAAGCAAGGGCCAGTCTGGAGCAACCAGACCAGCGGCGTAGTTTCAAGATTTCGTCGTCTAGGAGGCCACTAGCCAGCCGGCAAGTGACCAGACAACGCGTCGAGTAGCAATCAAGCAGAAGGGCCCCACGCAGATCTCGTGGATGCTGGAGGGCTGGTCTTCGGTGCAGGAGCTGCTCGGGGCTGGGACTTCTCAATCCCCAAAGCACTCACTCGAGTGTGCCTCGGAGGTCGTGCTGGAAGCGAAGTGCAGTTTCTTCAAGACGGCCGGTCCCACGTGTCTCGTCGCACCCACGGATCTCAGCTGTGCTGCAGATGTGAGTTGAGGTCAGAGAGATCTGGAAATCCGGGTCTCGTCGGGCCCTGAAGTCTGGTTCCGCCAGGAAGGACGATAAAGCGAACCGCTAGGACGCTTGATGATGCCTGCGGATGCAGGGTGGTCACTCCTTGGCCACAAGGAAGATTTCTTCAGTCTTCTGTGGAGCAGAACGTCGAAGTCCAGAGTTTCTTCTTTGTAGAGTTGTTCAGGATAATCTAATTTGGAATGGAACCAGCTCCTACCTTTATTCTGCTAAAGGGGGCTGTACTAGCGACTAGGTCCCTCCCATGGGTGGGACCAGGAATGGGGGTGGTTACACCCCCTATCCTTTTTCAGATTTCGCGCCAGAGCAGGGGCTGGAGTGCCCCAGCAACTGGTTTGAACCGGGGTATGCACAGGGACACCTTGTGTGCCCCAGGCATGTCTCATTCCTTTCAGCCCTACCTATCTGGATACACAAAGTCCTGTCTGGGGTGGTGCTGGCACCTCCCCAGGCAGGAAACCCTTTGTCCAGGCCTCCCTTGCTGGAAGGACTCCCAGCAGCAGGAGCTCAGACTTGTGTCTGTGGCAGCAGCATCCATTTTGTGATGCTGATGCTCTGGTTAACTTTAACCGGGGTTCTAGTTCTGTACATGTCGTGTCCCTCTAAAAGGGGGGAATGCTACCCCCGTAGCCAGAACTGGCGAGGGGGTAGTATTCCAAATTGTAGGACACCTTACTCGACATGTTTTGATAATGCCAAACTAAGGTTAGCAATAACCGCAAGGATTATAATGCGCTTAAGAGTATATGGTATGGCACTATCATGGAAACAGCTAAAGGACATGGTTCCGAAAGCTGCAGACAGGCTCAGCTCATGCTAGAGCACCATCTCACATATTTACAAGCACTCTGCCTTCAGGATTGATAAGGCCTGCCATAGGAGTGACTTATAGGAATGTATGTGTCCATTTTGGGTTAGATATAGGTATACTATATCTACAGCAAAGGTTGATTACACCACCTTGCCCTAGCTGTGTTACCAGCCAGTTGTGTCTGTTTAGATGGGCAGCCAGGGGTGGCCTAATATATGCTGCAGCCCCTGGTAGGCCTTGGGTGCACTTATGCCCTGGGTACCTATGGTACACTGTACAGGGACTTATAAGAGTGACCCAATATCAATTGGTAAATGCACCTAAAGTACATGTGTGTCAATTTAGAGAGAGAACAGCTAGGCTGTGGGTCTGATTAGCAGGCCCACAGCCAGGGAAAGTCGTAAACCAGTGAAGCAAAAAGCAAAAATCTGGGGTGACCATAGGATTGCAGATCCTACTCTCCTACACATGCCTCCTTCCTTCCGACAGTTGCGACTCCCTTCCATGTAAGCCAGAACATCACCATGTCTACCTTCTTTGCTCCTCCTTACCTTGGAGGAGAGACTCCAACGTCTGGACCCAAAAAGAGTGTTGTAGTTCTACCATGACTGTACAGAACAGTTCTGGGTAGACAGTCCACTCTTTGTGGTGTGAGTAGGAGCTGAAAAAGAGAAGGATATGCAGAAATGGACCATCTCAGGATGAATAGTGCTCTGCAGCAAGATCTGTTATGCATTGGCCAAGATGCGCCTCCTGAGGGTTTGCGTGCTCATTCCACCAGAGCTAAGGCTGTGACTACTGCGTTAACCAGTGGAGTCAAAGGCATCATTTCATACATTAACCACAGGGGCGTAACAAACACCCCCGCTGTGCGGGGGGGGGCAGTCTTTAATAGATAAAGGGGGGGCCCCCTCAGCTCCTCGGTAGAGAACTCTGTCTCACTCTCAAAAGCAGCTGCAGCCTGCCCTGAGCTCCTCACGCTGCTGACCTTTGAATATAGAGAAACAAAGTAACATGTTACATTGTTTCTCTTCAATCAAAGCAACGAGCCAGGCCCGGAAAGAGGATGGGGCTATGGGCCCTAAGAGAGTGCATTCTCCTTGGGCACTATTCCTCTGAGAAAGGAGGAGGCCAGGGCCATGGGGGGAGGGGGGGGGGGGGGGTTGTCACGGTTTGGGGGCCTACTGGGGCTGGGGACCTCTTAATGCATTGTGGCACCCTTAAAAAACAGTTATTTATAGAACAGGACTGGGCTGACTGACTTGAAAATCAGTCTTTTCCCTGGTATCCCGAAGACATGGAGGCTGGTGGTTTCAGCTTCCCTGCCTCCCCCATTCCCCCACAATTATCTAAAGACGCAATTAAAATGTTGAAGCTGGCTCTCCACTGCAGCATTTTTAAAGCATGCTTACCTTTTCTGGATGCCTTGAAATGGCTCGACTACGCATGTCTAACATGCGTGCTGGCGCTGAGAAAGTGAAAGCGTTGTGCACACCCCTCTTGAGTGGGCCTCGATAAATGTGGAGAGCTGGCACACTGGCATGTGGCGAGGGCGCAGTGTTCTGCTGTGTGCCTTGTGCACAGGTTGGCCCCCAGTTAATAATAATTATTGGAAATAACGCTCCAGATGCAGAAGAACTTCCTCAGCCACCAAGTTTTGGACAAACAGACAGTGAGTTAGTTTCTTTTTATTGTTGAAAGGTGAAACAGAGGTCTTGGTGGAATGGGATAAGGGGCCTGCAAGTAAGGGAAGATTGTCTCTGTTCAGACAGCCTGTAGGTTCTTTCTTTGAACGACGTGTCTGTGTAATATAGTTTGTAATCACTGTGACATTTTTCAGAACTTTTTATTGTTCCTGTTTCATAATAGAAATTGTGTTTTCCGACAAGTCATGGTTCTTTTAAACAAAGGACACCTTTAATATCTTGGTTTTTTGTAGTCAGTTTCACGCTCACCCTGACATCTGTTTAAGACCTCCAAGCCATTTGTTATTCTCTCGGCTTACCATGTCAACTTTCCCTCTGAGTTCGGTAAGCTGAGTTACAGTGACAATCGTTATGTACAGCACATAGAGGTGTCAACATGGTAGCTGTACAAACATTAATTTTATTGTGAGAGAAAAGCACCCTCATTAAAACATGAATGCATATGAGGGCGATGTGCTCTCTGCCTTGTTTGGGCGATATATTGTTGGTAGTTCTTAGTATTTAATGTGTATCCTTGGCTTGGGATGGTGGCACTTTTCTTGTATGGCCGGTGTGCATGTGGATACTGAATGAAAACTGCAAACTGATAGTAGATCACCCGCCATGCATTTACTAAAAATAAAAAGGTTGTCTATCAGGTCAAAATTATTTTGTATGAAAAAAGTGATCAGCTTACGTTTTGGAGGATTATGTTTATTATTTTAAAACTATAAACTTGTGTTAGCAAAATTTCTGAATTTTTATGAATTGTAAACCTGATATTTTGTCACAAAATGAATGAGTGTCTGGGATAATCCGTACTGCTGTCTGCAACTCTGCTTTCTTTCGCTTGACATTGACAGATTTGTGTATTTTAGTATTTCCCTACTATGCACTTTCAAAGGAGAATTCCACTTATGACATTTGACTTATAATCTACCTAGAAAAAGGCAGGAAGGCAAAGTGTCAGGAAGTAAAAACGCAGAAGGAAAGAATGTTGCCATGTGAACGTCCTTTTACTGAACTGTCTGTATTATGTAAATCTTAGAGAAATTGTGCTGAAAAAAACACCACTTTATCAGCAATTCCTTGAAGAAATTTGGAGTGGGTACACCAGGAATATCACTTGGATAGGGCAGCCTTCTATGTCACACTAGGAAAGTAGGGAAATATTTCAGGAGACGTCCATCAGAATCTGTCGTGTTTTTGCAATGTATTTGAGAATAGTGTTGTAAAAACTCCATTAGCCAAATGTTTTCCAACCTTTCTGAGTGGAAGAACATCTTCATATACTCCAATGGAATTCAGGCTTGCTTGCACTCTGTCAGCCTAATTAAGGGTTGATATTTACCTCCAAACACTTTAAAAAAAAATCACCAGCAGCAAATGATTAGAGGTGATCCCCCAAATACTCCAGACAGCATCGGATTCACTTGCTCTGTGCAGGGTACGGCTGGTATAAGAATTTTTACTGGAGATGGTTTTAGTTCCTAGTCCGGCCCTGCCTTCAGCTGCTGAAGGCTGCTGAGTGGCCAGGTCATGGTGCGATGGTATACTTGTCAAGTCAGCTAGGGGCGCAGGTAGGCGGGAAGCTCCATTTTGATAGGAAAGAAAGCTGACAAGAGTGAGAGGTGGACGCTGAGTCTCAAAGCAATTGCTGCATGGGCAAGCCCCAATTCCCCTCTGCAGACAGAGTTATCATCTATCATCAGTAGAGAGGCTGCCAATGCTCCATCCCCATGCCCAAGATGGAGCTGTGCACATACATTCACTGTTTGGGTGTCATCAGATTCCTTTCTGCCCCTGCAGCCACTGTAATTTGTTGTTCAGTGAGACGATGGTGATGCTGCAGCTAATGCAGTAAGCTTTCAGTTGCACTGATTCAGTATGCACTACCACCTACCAGTGTCTCCTGACTCAATCTTGAAGCTTGTTTAAGCCAGTGTCATCCATCTGCAGAGATGCCAGTGTTACCCATTTGTGGGTGCAGGTGCTGACAGCTACCATCGTCCCTGACCAGAGTCTCTGTGCTCTGCATCGTTATTACACCATGTGCAGTTCACAGTGATGGACACAGGTTTACATTCTCTGCTTTTAGTCATCCAGGCCAACAGCATAGCAGAAGATACCCAAGGGCCTTTAGTTAGGCAACTCACAAAGCCTGACCACCACCGCCCAACGAAGGGGCAGCTGAAACCTCAGGTTGCCCTTCCTGCTTGCAGTTGAGTTCATATATCTGAGACTTGAGAGTTGGAATGACTATCACTCTTCAATATATGCAGGCAGGAATGGCGACCACCATGGAGTAAGTGACCCGACCCAGTAACTGTTGCCCACACCCAGACCAGGTAAAGCTGCGAGTAAAAACCCGTGAAGTAATTCCTCACTATTTTCTTACTACATTTGGCCTATTCTGGTTCTAAGAATCCAGCTATGGTCTGCGGGAGGTTTCGACCGAAGAACCACCATGCCGGGAGGACTCTAGGATCGAGGGCATTAGCCTAAACCAGAAATATTTTAATATTGAAGAACTAGATTTTTAAAATTTCGGACACTGTACATATCTGGAAATGAGAATTGCCAACGTGATTTAATCCATCTAGCCTTGAGAAAGCCCCGGCGCAATTCGCCAAGAGGGGGCGAAACACGTGTCGGCTGTCCTTGTCGTATGAATTAAAATAAAGAAACTTTGCTACAAACAGAAATGTCTCTGTCCTCCATACCATGAGCTGGATAAAACGGATATTAATCCTGGAAAACTGAATACATTCTATGTGGAGATCACACTTACAACTTTTCAAAACTGTTTCCTTAATTTGAAGCCCAAGAGGTCCAGAGCTTCGAGTGTGTCTCCACCCACAGATCAACTATACTTATTCAAGTGTTGTCCAAAGCCTTAAAACCCTTGGGCCTTTGCTACTTTTTCTACATGGTCTGTTTTATCCCCTGTCCCTTTCCTGATGTTACATTGGATTTAACCTACTAGGAGATTTTTCAAGCTAGCCAATTAACATAATTCTACTGTCACGAAGAACTGCATTCTTGAAGTGGCAGACACTTTAAATACATCCACTGTTAGGCAGTACCTAATTTATGCAGTAACATAAATCACTCAGTTTTGGGCAATGGAGCTTATGTTTCATTATCAGGCTTTAACCAAGAAGAAATAAGAAGGTAGATAAAGAGCATCATGAGAAAGATTGGCAACACTGCCAAAGGGACAGGCCAGGAAGGACCTGCAAGAGTGAGACAGAGAAACAAAGGGTGTTGTGGTGGAATCTTCACGAAGTATCATTGGTATTCAGCATTCAGCAGCACTGGCTGTGGGCTCCAAGGAACCAGCCTGTTCACTGCACTTATTTTGTTATAAATTAAACACTTCTGATATGGGGAGCCTAAATGAGCTTGAAACCTTCTCACAAAATGTGTCCAATTTCATGTATGGAGACCCAGCTTTTAATACCAGTTCCAGTTTTAGCATTGTCTATTAATATTGTGGGAGGGCAGTGTTACTCTGTGCCTATGGTCTGCAAAACAGGTCACTGATTCATAAAAAATGAGAACTACTTGTCACTCCACCACCTCCCAGCCACAGGCCGCTTTCTTATGGACAAGCACAAACACTTTTTAGGATTTCTTCCTGAATTACACAAAGGCAAAGAAGAAAGTATTTGGCCCAGTGGAACACACAATGTACTCAGTGCTTCTGTAGAGTGCATGTATTTTCTGATTTGCGAATACATTTGTGATAGATACATCTGCCAGTGGATTTCTCACCTTGAGAATATCCCCTTGTGTCAACAACATTCGGAAATTCTTTTTGGAGCTTTGCGCCGACGTGGACAACGTCACAGAGGCATGGCATCGCGCGCGACTCCGCTGAAGTCACCGACACCATAATAGGCCCCCACCGGCGTGATGCTAAGTTCCCTTTTTTCCGCGTCGTCGATGCTAACGGTTTTCAAGGGATCGTATGTAGCTTTATAGTAACTTTGTTACTTTGTAGTTTTCTTCTGTGTTTCATTGTCTTCTGTCGAGATGTCTTCGAAGAAGACTGGATTTAAAGCTTGCGGGGAATGGCAAGACGATGTCCATCACTGACCCGCATGAGTGCTGCGTCTGTTGTCTGAGCTCCGATCATGACGTCGAGGATTGCCCATCTTGTAAGAAGATGACTCCGAAGGCCCTTCGAGAGAGGGAGATGAAGCTCCTCGTCGCAAAGTTGAAAAGTAAGAAAGATAAGAACACTTCGAAGTCGCGAACTCGGCGTTCGAGGTCGAGGTCTCGTTCGAGGTCGCGCTCTGAGTCGTCTTCTGCTCATGCTTCGAGATCTTCGAGGAAGAAGCACAAGAAGAGGAGCCATGAGTCCCGACATCACTCAGGGAAGGACTCGAGTTGGAGGCCGAAGTCGCAGGTGAAGCTACATCGTAAAGAAGCGGTGGCTTCGGCTTCGGAAGCCCAGGACTCTGAGGGTGAGGCTTTGCGTGCAGATTCGCCTGAGTCACCGAAGCAGCTAGCGAATCCTTCTCCGGACCCGTCCCATCCTTCTGATCAGGAGGATGAAGGTGAGGTAGAGGAAGTTGGTGAAGGCGAGGTTCCGGTGCCTGCGGGTTAGTCGACCCCGGTGCCCCAGCCTGAGGAGGAGATCGACGTCGAGACGACTCCGCTTCCTCGAGAACAACCTGGGGGCCCTTATCCAGCCTTTCCGGCTTCAGGTCAGGATCCATCCCAGTTCCTGAATGCCATGTTTGGAGTTTACTCAAGGGCAATGTACCCCTCTGGTGCACCTGTTGGTCCCACGGGTCCTTTGGCGTATAACCTGGGTGTCCCCCAGGCTTATGCTCCTGCGCCCTTTATGCCTTTCATGCCGGCTCTAGCACCGCAGTGGCATTTCCCGGCGGCGCCGACGCCTTCGACGCCGAATCCATCGACGCCGATTCCATTGACGCCGATTCCATTGACGCCGGTACCCACGACTCCGATGCAGAATCCCGTTCGGCCTCGGGTTAAGCTTCCTCGCCAGACTTCGTGTTCGGCTCCGGCAGAGTCGGGCCTGGATCCGTCGACTTCGTTCATGAAGGAGAGGTCGAGGCGTGAGACTCAGAGACTTCTGGAGGAAGAAAGGTATCGGGATGCTGACGTGGAGGAAGTGGAGTTACAGGATTCGGAGGATCCTTCTGATGACCTGAGGGAGGCCAGTGGACTTGAACTGTCTCCTGAGTGGGATTTGGACTCTGTGTCAGACTTGCCTTCCGAGGATGTGACGCCTTATCAGGTTGTAATTAAGAAGGCTGCAGGCTTGTTAAATATTACTCTGCCCACCGCTGAATACAAGTCAAACATTCTTACTGAGGTCCTTCACTCGCCTTCCTCCGTTATTGAACCAATGCTTCCTTTTAATGAAGCTCTGGCTGAACCCATTTATGAAGTTTGGAAGAAACCTCTGACAGCTCCTGCTGCTTCAAGGGCTGTAGCAAGGAGGTATAGGGTGGCACCTGGTGACCCAGACTTTTTGTCAACGCATCCCCTGCCGGAGAGTTTGGTTGTGCAGGCAGCCTGCTCAAGGAAGTCAACAGGTGCTTTTCCGCAGGTTCCTGGGGAAAAGTAGGTAAGGAAACAAGACCAGGCGGCAAAGAAAATCTTTTCATCAGCCCGCATGGCGCTAAAGTCTTCAAATGCAACTTGCCTGATGGGTAGATACATCCATGCTTTGATGGATTCCGTCAAGCAGTTGGTGCCTAAAATCCCTGAGAACGATAGAAAGGATTTTCAGGAGGTTATTTCTGACACTCAGGCTGCGGCAAGGCAGGTAATCCAGAGTGGGCTGGACACGGCTGATTCGGTGGCGAGAGTGATGGGTTCATCTGTGGCCACGAGGAGAGCTGCGTGGTTGAAATCGTCAGAATTCTCTGTGGATGTTCAGTCCGCTTTGATGGATTTGCCCTTTGATGGGTCAGGATTGTTTGGTAAAAAGGCTGACGCTGCTTTAGAGCGGTTTAAAGACAGTAGAGCAACAGCAAAATCTTTGGGCCTTAAGACCAGGGGTTCATTTGGAAAATGATTCAGAGGATTTGGCAGATCTTCCTTTCGGGCCTACAAACAATCGCAGCAGCAGCCGCAGCAGCAGCAGAATACGCTGTACAAGTCATACAGGGATAGACAGAGAGCTCGTCCTAGAGGTCGCCAAGCATCCTCCTCCTCCTCCTCCTCTTCCCCTTCGCAGCCCCCTGCCACCACAGCAAAGCAGCCCTAGATCCGCCATTCAGGATCATGTAGGCCCAGTGGGGGGCCGGCTTACCCATTTTCTATGAGATTGGGAATTGATTACATCAGATCTTTGGGTTCTCAATCTCGTGGAGAATGGGTATGCTCTTCTTTTTCGGGAATTTCCCCCCAATTACCCTCCTTGCCAGGGTTATTGTTCGGAGGACCATCTGCTTCTCCTGCAGGAAGAAGTCCTGGCACTGTTTAGAAAGGGTGCGATAGAGGTGGTTCCAGAGCAGGAAAGGTGTCAGGGATGCTACTCCCGGTATTTTCTGATCCCCAAGAAGGATGGCAGACTTCGTCCTATCTTGGATCTCAGGATCTTGAATCTCTACCTGAAGCAGGAGAAGTTCAAGATGCTCACCCTTGCGCAGGTTCTTCAAGCGCTGCTGGAAGAAGACTGGATGGTGTCGATCGATTTGCAGGATGCGTATTTTCATATTCCCCTCCTGAAGTCGCACAGGAAGTATCTCCGTTTCACGGTTGGGTCGCTACACTACCAGTTTGCGGTCCTCCCGTTTGGTCTTACTACTACGCCTCGAGTCTTCACCAAGGTGATGGCAGTGGCGGCTGCACATCTCAGAAGATCTGGGATACCGGTATTCCCGTATCTGGGCGATTGGCTGATCAAAGCAGAATCTCCGGAGATAGTGCTCCATCATCTGCAAGAGACAACAACTCAGTTGTTGCACAGGTTGAGTTTTTCGATAAATGTACCCAAATCTCACCTGGTGCCCTCCCAGCGCAACCTGTTCATAGGTGCGGTACTGGACACTACTGTGTGTCGTGCATTCCCTCCTCCTCAAAGGATTCGCGACATACAGTAAATGATTCCTATATTTTACAATGGAGCAGTCGTACCAGTCCTGAAGGTCCTTCGTCTGCTCGGTCTTATGTCTTCTTGCATCCTGTTGGTCAACCATGCACGTTGGCACATGAGAGCACTCCAGTGGTGCCTCCGCAGGCAGTGGTATCAGCGCAGCGGAGATCTCAGGGAGTCAGTGAGGATCTCGAGAGAAACTGCAGCGAATCTGTCTTGGTGGGGTGTGGAAGGCAATCTGTCACAAGGAAAGCCTTTTCAACTACCTCCATCGGTGGCCACGGTGATATCAGATGCAGCAACTCTAGGGTGGGGTGCTCATCTGGGGGATCTGGAGGTGAAAGGTCTTTGGTCTTCAGAGGAAAGGTTGCTTCACATCAACCTTCTAGAATTGCGGGCGATACGTCTGGCGCTCAAGGCCTTCCTCCCTTCCCTTCGCGGTCAGTCAGTTCAAGTCCTGACGGACAACACAACCTCGATGTGGTATGTCAACAAGCAGGGTGGAGTGGGGTCGCAGTGTCTCTGCAGAGCGGCTCTGCGTCTCTGGTCCTGGGTTCAGGACCATCAGATTTGTCTGATGGCAAATCATCTGGCCGGTGTTCTGAACGTTTGTGCAGACAGTCTCAGGCGGCAGTTCTCCGCCGACCACGAGTGGAGGCTCCATCCAGAGGTAGTTCGTCACGTCTTTCGGACGTGGGGGACTCCTCAGGTGGACCTGTTTGCCACTTACGAGAATGCTCACTGCCCATCGTTCTGCAGCCTCCAGTTTCCGAACCAGGGAGCCTTGGGGACGCGTTTCAGTTGAGTTGGGAGTCGCAACTCCTTTACGCGTTTCCTCCGATACCCTTGATTCCTCGGGTTCTGAGGAAGATTCGCCAAGACCAGGCCCAACTTATATTGATCGCCCCGGATTGGCCAAGAAGGGTGTGGTACACAGATCTTCTCCACCTCTCCTCGTGCCGCCGCTCCGTCTCCCTTTCAGGGCATATCTCCTCTCTCAGATGGAGGGGCAGGTTCTACACCCCCACCTCCAGACCTTACACCTTCATGCCTGGAGATTGAGCGGGGCAACCTGATTTCCTTTTCTCTCCCGCACGATGTGGTGGATGTCATCTTATCGGCCAGGGGTGACTCCACCAAGTCCATGTATTCTTATAGATGGTCTAAATGTGTTGCTTGGTGTGGGGAGAAGTCCGTTGACCCTTTAAGGGCTCGTTTGTCCAATATACTTAAATTCGCACTTTCTTCGGCCCAGCAGGGTTTTACGGTGGCAACTATCAAAGGTTATTGGTCGGCCTTATCAGCTTTCCTTTGTTTGCCGGACCAGCCCTCTTTGTTTAAATCACCTATTGTATTACGTTTCATTAAGGGCCTTACCAATAAATTTCCTCCAACTCCTTTTATTGTACCTCAATTGGACTTGAACCTTGTTCTTACATTCTTGATGGGTTCGCCTTTTGAACCTTTACACAAATGTCCCTTGAGACTTTTGTCTTTTAACCCCTTCCATGCTGATGACGAACCCCAGCCGTCATGCACTACGGTGCTCGTGTGCTGATGACGGCTGGGGTTCGTCACGGCCCGCCCCTGTTCGTGTTGTTTACAGCACACCAGGGGAATCGCGGCCGCATGGAAAGGGTTAAGACTATTTTTCTAGTAGCAATTACCTCGGCAAGGAGGGTAAGTAAGCTTCAAGCTCTTAGTTCAAAGCCCCCATGTTTATCCATTCATGCTGAAAGGATGGTTCTTAGGACCAGGGCTGCTTTTCTGCCTAAAGTGGTTACTCCTTTCCATCTGAGGCAGTCCGTTGCCCTCCCTACCTTTTATCCTCCCCCTCACCCTTCCAAGGAGGACGAGAGACTTCACCGCTTGGACCCTAAGAGGGCGGTGAGCTTTTACCTGGACAGGACAAGTGAGTTCAGGTTGGATGACCAGCTGTTTGTTGGATTTGCTGGCTGCAAGAAGGGGAAGGCGGTGCACAAGCGCACGCTCTCGAGATGGATTATCCTCTGCATTAAGATCTGCTGCGCCCTGGCGGGTATGGAGTCTCCGAAGGATATAAGAGCTCACTCTACTAGAGCAAAGTCTTCTACATCTGCTTTGTCTAGGGGTGTGCCTGTTGAGGACATTTGTAGAGCAGAGACTTGGGCCTCCCTCCACACTTTCGTGAAGCATTACTGCTTGGATACCGAGGTGAGGAGGGAGGGCCACTTTGCGCGTGCTGTCCTCCAGGATTTGCTGGTATAGAAGAGTGGACACCCTCCTCCGGGAGTGGGGACTGCTGTGGGACTCTATTCACAAGGTGAGGAATCCACTGGCAGATGTATCTATCAGAAGAACAAGTTACTTACCTTCGGTAACGCTTTTTCTGGTAGATACAATATCTGCCTGTGGATTCCTCACTGACCCGCCTGCCTCCCCGTTGTCCACTCTTCTATACCTGAGTTTATTGTAATGTATATATTTTTTATTGTCAAGGAAATGTTTTATTTCAATTGCATTACTGCATTTACTTCACACTGTGTATGTTATCTTGACATTTGTGTACTGTGAATGCTATGTATATATCTACTGTTATCGGTCCGTCCGTGTGCCTCGAAGGCACGGAAAAAAGGGCGGAACTGATGTCATCACGCCGGCGTGGGCCTATTATGGTGTCGGTGACGTCAGCGGAGTCGCGCGCGATGCCGTGCCTCTGTGACGTCGTCCACGTCGGCGCGAAGCTACAAAAAAAATTTCCGAATGTTGCTGACGCAAGGGGATATTCACAAGGTGAGGAATCCACAGGCAGATATTGTATCTACCAGAAAAAGCATTACCGAAGGTAAGTAACTTGTTCGTTACGTTGTTGACATTTGTGTAGCACACAGTCTGCCGTTATCAAGGTCTTGCAGTACTTTCATTCATTCAGCTTGCCCTGCACACATTGCTACTGTGGAACAGTGATGCCCATATATTTGAAAAATAAAAATAGAAAATGTAAATTTGTGTTCCTTTTAGTAACATTTTTAATGGGGGATAATCTGAATACACCCAACCATCCCTTGAGGATATCGGCTCATATTAGCAGCAATGTCATGCAAATATATGAGCTCCTGAGCTTTAGCTATCATTGGATGGTACCTGCCATAAGGGTCTCTGCTTTCTTTGGTATTCAAAGCAGAACAGGACCCTAAACCACCTGCTGCTGCCTGTGGTGAGTCGGGTGCCCAACTTGCACTTTTTACACCCAATTGGTAAGGGGGAAGTGAAACATGGTAAGTAAAGTAAGTAAAAAGGGTCACAAATAATCTCAGAATATGTTTGGAGAGGGTGAACATAATCGGAAAAAAGAGTGAAGTCTGAGTGAGAGAACCACAAGGAGAAACAGTTGAAAGGGGGTGGATATAGAGAAACAGGTATAAAGTAACATCAATTTAAGAACTTTCAGTGGGACAAAATCAAGGTCAGTTTTAATCAGACAATACCTGTATTGACCTTTCTTGAGCCACCTACAGTTTTGCAAGTTCTTTCATGAGTTTGAATCGCTAGCTGGGCTAACTCAGCCTTTTATCCTTTCAAGGTTTGTAAACTGGCTACAAATAATTGAATAATAATACTGTGTTAATATTGCAATCTAGTATTAAGAAGTTTAGGGCTGGAATCACTCTGCTTGTAAGTTATGATACTGTATTGTAAAGGGGCACTGCTAGGGTCATTTTGTAAAATACTCCCAGGTGGAGAGCCTCTTTTCTCAGTACATTCAGTATATTACAGCAAATTGAGCCTGCTTTCCCCTCCCACACTCTGTGCAATCTGGGGCAAGAGTATTTACACCACACACTATGAAAGCTCAGCAGTGTGAGAAAGTGAATTATTAATCTGGGGGCATGGTAGTCCACTACAAGTAATGAAGTCACTAACTTGTTAGGTCTAGTCAAAGGTTTCGGTAATGTAATCTTGAGCTCAGTCTCTGGAACTACTGTACAGGGCAGACAGGCTCAAATTAGAGACAATGTGTCTAAAAACACAAAAAGATATACCCCCCCACTCCAATTTATAAAAATAGGAAAATAATAATAAGCAAAATGACAAAAATCCAATAACAGATATGAATTTTCAATGATGTAAGTGAAAATAGAGTCAAATAGGGCAAAAAAAACAATGTTCACGGTAGACCGAGCCCTAGGTGCAATTTGTGGCCAAGAACGATGGAAAGCGTGTCGGATATAACAATCAGATTGTCCCTACTAGAGCCTGGAAGAAGAGAAGATCAAAAAAGTTCCAATCTAAAAAAGGACTTTGTCCTTTTTCTGAGGAAAAATTCTCCTCTGTGTGGGACAAACCTGAAACTTATTCTGATGACGTGGAACTCCCAGAAGGATACCATTTGCGGTTGATATCCTTGAGGCTCTGGAGCAAAACATATTCAAAATATTCACAATCTTCTTTTGGTGCCCAAACTACCATAGGAGTACACTTCTAAGACTCCCAGGACCCCAGTGGAAGCACTTAAAGACTCTTAGAGTACCAGTCAGAAGGCCTCATCAACGTGTAGCGCATGGCTGGTGCCACTGTTCACTGGAATTCTTTAAAGGAATGTCCCCTTCAACCTTTCGTGTTACTGGACCTACCTAGGGAATCGGCCCTATGATCCTTGAAGATGTTACTGTCCTTGGATTTCAGGTGGAAGGAGGTCCAACCTCATAGATCACACATGCGAAGTGCCGCAAATTTGGTTCTTCTGGAATCCTTTTGCAAGTCCAGCAGTGTTCTGAGGAAGGTTGGGCAAAGGTCCAGCTTTGTAGGGTTCACCAGCCTGTGTGTGTGACACCGCAGGACATACGTAGTTCCTTTCTGACCAATGGAGTAAGGCCTCCCAAGCCCTGGCCTACCTACTTTTGCAGTTGTTTCTGATTGCTTTACTGCAAACAGGCCTGAAATGCAATATGTCTGGGCAAATCCAAAATGGTGTCTTAAACTATACTACATGTGGCTATGAGGTGGAGGTGTGAGTGGGGAGTTTACTATGGTAATTAAAGTGCCCCTCCACATCTAACACTAAAATTCAGTTTAAGGCAGGCACTGTACTCGCAATAAACCCAGAGACAGAACTCTGGTAGGGCATAAGCGGAGTCCTTCAGCAACAAAACGAGATACACAGGAAAGACATTCTGTTCTCTCACTGTCCACTGTGCCCAAAATATTGCATGTGGCTCAACAGATCTGTAAGCTGGATTTGACACTTGGGTGTCGCCATGATGCCCACAGCAGCCACCTGGCACATTCTGTTGAGCTCAGGTCAGCGTACTGCTTGTATCTTGGAGGCATTTCACACCTATGTTGTACCTTTTCCCAGGCTTGAGCACAGGCTGTGGCTTATGCCAATTAGCCTTCTAACAGTTAAGGCAGGTAAAGGGAAACAATCTAAAAGTTACCTTCCCTATTTCTTAAACAATGGACGTGACCATTGGATTTTTAATAACTATTAAAATAGTTGTTTAATTTTTTGTAGCCTGTTCCATTCTAGATATAGCAGTATTAGTATTTTGATCTTTACTATGGTTTTCTACATAGTACAGCTAGACCTGCCACAGTAAAAATAGTTTTTTGGCATGTAACTCTTAGGACATGGTAACATTAATTTTTTACATGTCCTGCTTTTAAATACTATGCACCCTTCCTTGTGGGCTACAATGCTTACATAATTCAAAGAGAGGTTTTTACTTTTCACAAAAGGTTATTTTATTAGGTCTCGGTGCAGGTTTTATACTGCCGCAGTCTGGCAACTGCAGTAGGCCTAAAATATGCATAATATGTGCTGCAGTCTACAGGTGACATTCAACTTCCAATGCCATAGGTATATTCCCACATGTTATACTATAACCATATAGATATAGAAAAGGTAAATAAACCAATCAGGGCATAGCCAATTTCAACATGTTGCGAGGATCAGAGCACATACATTGGGCACTGAAGTGAAATGCCACAGTGTGGAGAGTCTTATAACCCACATTACATTTCAGGCAAAATGGGGGTAACCATGCAAAAAGGGCCATTTTTTCACAGCCATTTCCAATTTTCTAGCAACTTGGATTAAAACATTTTCTGTTTTCAGTACCACCCTTAAACTACCTCCCTCTGTTGAATCTTTAGTCCAACTATTTAGAAGATTGTTCTGGGTTTGTTTATTAGTTTGGTATGCACTTCTTACAAGGAAAGAAGAATGAGGAAAGCAAAAAAGTGAGAACAAAAAAAATAGTTCTATCAGGTCTGTGGCTATTTTAGAGCAGGCCCTAGGCCTTTCATTTTTATATTTGTGCAGTGGGTGAGCTATTGGGTCCTGATGCGGCTGACATCATAGGGCTGCCGGTGCATGGCGCGTGCGTGCGTGCCTGCAACAAATCCTCACGAGACCTAACTTTATGGACACACTACGGAAATACGGCAAAATGTTGTTGGCATAGAAAAGGGACATTCATTACAGGACTCCCACACAGCTAGCTGTACTGCATTACGAAATTTACAGCATCACATAGAGGAGACAGGTGAAGCACCAGAAAACAGACGGCGGCCACATGGAAATAATACTACACCAGCATTGATTAGCAGCACTGGTACCCGAGGAGGCGCAAGGCCTGTTATGCGTGATTTTGCATTTCAGTGCGGTGATGCGGATCACCACACTGAAATGCGTTAGTCTAGCACCAAATGCGTGGTACTTGGCAGAGCTGAATTAGGTGGCGTGGCTTTGGATAAGCTGTGCATGCTAATGTTTTTATGTCATGGGGTATAATGTGGACGTTTGTCTATTTTTCTTTGTAAAAATTATATGGGCTGTTTCTTTATCTTATGGAAAATGTCTGCAAAATTTGTTGAGATAAATTGTATTGTTGCATTGTGTGCGCACGCAAGGAAGAACAATTGTCTGGCAGATATGCAAAAAATTATCCTACGTCTTACTATTAACTTCCACACTTCTAAGCAGTAATTCCAATACTAGAATAAGTTACCTGTTTGCTTTACGACAGTTAGTAAAACAAGTAAGCGCTTTGCGAGCCTGTATAAGTAGCAACGGTTTTAAAGGGACTTGTTTACGTGCAAGGTATTTCTTTTCATAGTTCACGGAAGGGATAAAAAAAATCTCCAGATAATAATTGGGTTGACAGGATGGTGTGATAGCAGAATATTGATACGTGTGGATCTGGTGAGGACTGCCGGCAGCAAGTGCTTGAAATGCAATTTGCATAAGAAAATACTATATATTTTTTTCGTGATCCTCCATTAGTTATTAGTAAAAAAGGGGGAAGAGAAGCGTTCACTCACAGCATTCTGTTAGTCTTAGGGAGGCAAAGAATGCTATGATCTGTGATAGATGTTGCCCAAAAGTCATAGGTATATGTATCAGGAGCTGCCATTGAAGGAAAGTGGAAATGCGCTTTATTTGTTGCCGGTATTGATGGCTACTGTGCGGTTGCACATATCGCTGGTCTGACAGTGGGTGAAGAAACGCTACATTGTCACTATAGGTTTAATTACATGAATCACGCATTGTCTCTGGTGTTTGTACTTGGGGTACCTCTGGCTCGTTCCACACATGGGATCAGGTTTGCCTTTGACAGGAGGTAAGGTTTAGTGGGGTACATAGTGTAAATTAATGTTGGTGTGAGGAAACAAAAATCGGACCCTTTGTACATTTAATATTATTGTGTGCATCATGCAGAGGATGAAAAGTAGCAGGAATGGCTTTGATGCCGTAGAGGCTAGCAGGAAGAACTGTTTTGGGGTGGTCAGTTGAAGAGATTGTTTAACATGTTTTTAACTACTACAGTGGCATGGTGGAGGGCAGAAGCTGAAAGGCTCTGTCTTTACTGGTAGGCAGTGGTTAGATGGGAAACGGCCATCAGTCTTTCTGTCGGTGGTGGACAGGGGAGCAGTGGGCGGCAGTCATGGATTTCGTAGTGACATCCGAGGGGTGGTTTTAAAGGCGGGCAGAAAAGCATACCTGCGGGTTTCGTCGGGGTGAGAGTACAGTGTAATGAATGCGTTAGTAGCAGGCATGAAGGCAGTGGTCTGTGTTTGGAGAGGGTTAACTCAGCGGGCTTCGCTTGAAGGTGGGTCATCAAGTAGGAGGATATGTTTGGTGGGCTGGCTGGAGGCAGTGTTATGTAACTTTGCTGGAGGGTGCAGCAGCAGTATTTACTGATGTATGTAAATCACCCGATGAAAGGGCGGATGTGACCAATGGAGGAACCAGAATCCTTTTTTTATGGCTGGGGTGGGCCCCTGCAGTATAGCGGGTCGCTGACCTGAGAGCTCTTCACTGGTGTGGAGAATGGGGGGCCCCTCCATGTACTTTGCAGGGAGGCCCCCTCAAGTTTTGTTACGCCACTGATTAACCAAACACTACTGTCTGGACATTAAGGTCTGTTGCGGTGGGCACTTGCCCATTCAATCCTTTAGGACTTTTTGGGATAAAACTGGCGTCACAGATCCACTTCTGGGGAGGTATTGCTTGGGTATCTATTCTAAGGTAAGGAACCTCCAGCTAGAAGTCTCCATCAGGTGAACAAGTTACTTCCTTCAGTAACGTCTTATCTGGTAGAGACTCTTATCTAGATGCAGGTTCTGTACTGACCCTCCGATCCTCCGCGCTCTGCAAACTGATTTCTAGGAACAGGGCTTAACCCTTTCAGGACTCCAGTTTTCCTCACCAGTGGTCAGTGTAATTTGTGGCTCCGCGGGGAAACAGCCTTTACAACGCAGGCTTAAGCACGCGCGCCATTTCTCCGCAAGCAGATTGCACTTGCCTTAACCACGTATATGTGTGGTTAAGATAGTCTGTGTTCTAGCTGTCTGAGCGGTGAGAGGAACCAGAAGTATTGCGGCAGGGAGAAGGACCAGGACACAGCTTGGTCATTTGAGCTGAGGGGAGGTGAGGATAGGTTTTAGGGTTGGGGGCTGGTTTTAGGGCTCAGGGCGAGGGGCTGGGGTTGGGTTGTTTTTACGGCGGGGGCTGGATGTTAGGGCGAGGGGCAGGGGGAAGAGGCAGATTTTAGGGCTCAGGGTGGGGGTGTTGGGGTCGTTTTTTTGGGCATGGGGGTTGGGTTTCAGGGCTCAGGGTAGGGGGTAAGGTAGTTAATAGGGCTGGGGCGGGTAGATTACAAAGCAGGACAGCTGGATTTTAGGGCTCAGGGCGGAGGGGGCTGGGGTAGAATCTTTATCGCTCATATACCATTACCAATCATGCCTTTACAGTGAAATTTATTGTTAAGGCATGCATGGTAAATACTCGGTCGTTGTAAAGACCTCATGGTAAAGGCATGCGTGGTTGTGTCATACAACCAGCTCCGCGCTTCTGGCGTGGAAAGTTGCAAAATATATCGGACGTCAACACGCCTCGGTGGCACCTATATAGGCACCACAAGCGTCATTTCTGGCTCGTACGACGCCACACAAAGTTCAACTGTGCCACCTACTGGTGTGCAGGTGTACTACTTACTTAACATTTCTGGATCCAGTCTGATCCCTGGGGATAATTCTAATATAAAGAATCTGCAGCTAGAGTCTCTTCCAGATAAGGCGTTACCGAAGTTAAGTAGCTTGTTCGACAAGTTGACTCGCTTGTTGCTTTCATGTCAGAGGTGCTGTTTGTATTATCCAAAGCCCAGCATGGCCTTGTACTGGGCACTGTCAAAGGTTACCGGCTTGCCATTTGTCTTTTTACGGTTGCCAGATCAGCCCTTATTTCAGTCACCCATTACAGCATCTGTTCCCACCTACCTGTTAACTTTTCTTACATGTTCAACTTGAACCCATGCACAGATCTTGTTTGAGGTTTCTGATGCTAAGACAGATTTTTTAGTGGTGATTATATCAGCCAGAAGGGTGAGCAACCTTCGAGCTCTTTCTATTAATCCTCCTTACACCAGTTTCTACCCTGACAAATTGGTTCTTCTGATAGATACTTCTGCCGGTGGATTTCTCACCTTTTGAATACCCCCTGCGCCAGCATTCCTCAGAAATTCTTTCCTAGCTCTCCCACGTCGACGAAGACGTCATAATAGCTCTGCTCCGCTTGCGACTCCGAAAAACGTCATCAGAGCCATAAGAAGACATCGTCGGCATGCTGACGTCAGTTCCCTTTTTTCCGCGCCATTGACACGTACCGGTTTTTCCGGGGACTCTCCATTTTTTATGGTGATTACTTTGTTTCCTTGAAGATTGCAGAATGGCTACTTCTAAGAAATCCGGATTCAAGCCCTGGAGGGGAAGGCGAAATTTTATATGGCCAAAACCAAAAAGGAGAAGAGGGGTCGAAAGCGTGCAAAATCGTCATCTTCTCACACTTCAAAGTCGAGAAAACAAAAGAAGTCGAAGAAGAGGCATGGCTCTCGGCGCAGTTCGTCAAAGAACAAGCTAAGCGACTTCGAAGGCAATACTTTGTATCGCCATCTCCAAGGGCGACGCCGGTTCAATCTCCGGCTCCAAGATCGCCGGCGTAGAGGGGCTCTTCGACGCTTGAAGGGTCTCCGGCTACCAGTAAGCCTCCAACCCCCAGGGAATCGTCTCCAGTTCGTGTGGCTTCACCTGTGCGGGTGCTGTCGTCTCCGGATCCGCAAGCTCCAGAACAGCCTCAGGTGATACCTATTCAGGAAGGTGCGGATCCATATCCTCCTTTTCCTTTTCCTTTTCCTGTTCCTGGAACCGACCCTACGCATTTTTTAAATGCAATATTTGTCATGTTTGCCAGGGCCTCTAATCCATCTGGTGTGCCTTCGGGCCCCGTGGTTCCTTTGGCCTTTAATTTGGGTGTACCTCACCAGTATGCCCAGGCGCCTTTTGGGCCATTCTTGCCGACGACTCCGGCTTGGCATTTTCTGGTGCCGAGGTCTTCCAATCCGGTTCCTCGAACTCCTTCAGCTATCGAGTCGGCACTGCCTTGGATTTGATCGACGCCGAGGTTTAAAGCTGAAGGTCCTCTATCGACGCCGATTGTGAAGCAGCGCTCTAGGAGGGATGCGCAGAGGCTGCTTGAAGAGGAGGAATATAGACAGGAATAGGAGGAAGGAGACATTGTTGAATCTGTTGATGAGTTTGAAGGCTTACAGGAGGCCAGTGGGTTAGATGCTTCAACTGAGTATGATCTCTCATCTCCAAAGGCTGGGGTATTGCAGGATGTTGCTCCTTATCATGTTGTAATAAGGATAGCAGCCGAGTTGCTTGATCTGCAGTTACCTTCAGCTGAGATCAAATCTAACATCCTGACTGAGGTTCTTAATGCATCGTTGGCAGTTTCTGAACCTCTTCTGCCCTCCAATGAGGCTGTAACAGAGCCTATTATGGAAGTCTGGCAAAAACCTTTGTCTGCTCGGGCAGTTTCCGGGTCCATTGCAAGAAGGTACAGACCTGCTCCTGGGGATCCTGTGTTTCTTTCTTCGCATCCAAGCTGAAAGCTTGGTGGTCCAGGCTTCTTATTCGAAGCAATCTTCTGTTTAATTTCCTACCATCCCAGGTGATAGGGATTCTAAATAAATGGAACAAGCGAAGAAGAAGGTATTTTCTTCTGCGAGTATGGCATTAAAGTTCACTAATGCTACCTGTCTACTTGGGAGGTTTATCCATGCTCTGATGGATTCAGTCAAACATCTAGCTCCAAAGTTGCCTAAGGATGACCAGAATAATTTCCTGAAGGCTCTTTCGGACTCTCAATCGGGTCTGGACACTGCTGACTCTGTGGCTCGTGTAATGGGGTCTTCTGTAGCAACAAGAAGGCAAGCTTGACTTAGGTCGTCCGGATTTTCACCTGAAATTCAGCCAACCCTGCTGGAGTTGCCTTTTGATGGATCGAGACAGTTTTTCACAAAAGCTGACTCTGCCTTACAACATTTTAAGGATAGCAGAGCGACTGCAAGATCTCTGGACCTTCAAACGCAGTCTACAGGATACAGCTACAAGCGGTATCATGGATTTGGAAGGGCTGCTTCCTTTTGTGACCGTCAACAGTCTCAACAGAGCCAGCAGCAGCAAAATCCTTTGTACAAATCATACAGGGATAAAAGTAGAGGCCGTCTTAAGAGAGTCGCTCGGCAGCAGTCCTCCTCCTCCTCCTCTTCTCCCCCCCCCCCCCCGCCACCGTTGGTGCCTCAGGAAAGCAGTTCTAGATCCCCCATCTTAGAACCTGTTGGTCCTGTAGGGGGTCGGTTGGCCCACTTTCTACAAGATTGGAAATTGGTTACTTCGGACTGTTGGGTTTTACATCTTGTAGAGAATGGGTACACCCTCCCTTTTTTAGAGTTGCCTCCTCCTTACTCTCCTCGTCAGGGTTGGTGTTCAGAGGGCCACTTACTGCTTTTGTAGCAGTAGGTTCTTACCTTGTTACAGAAAGGTGCGATAGAGGTGGTTCCAGAGCAGGAAAGGGGTTTGGGGTGCTACTCCTGGCATTTTCTGATCCCCCATAAAGGATGGTCGATTGAGGCCGAACTTGGACCTCAGGGTTTTGAATCTTTACCTCAGGCAGGAAAAGTTCAACATTTTGACCTTGGCTCAGGTTCTTCTTTCACTGCAACAGGAAGACTGGACGGTGTCCATCGATTTGCAGGATCCGTATTTTCATCTTCCCATCCTGAAGTTGCATCGGAAGTAATCTGGTTCATGGTGGGATCGCAAACCTACCAGTTTGTGGTTCTTCCGTTTGGTCTTACTTCCACACCTCGGGTCTTTACAAAGGTGATGGCAGTGGTAGCAGCGATTCTCAGAAGTCAGGGGTTCCTGTTTTCCCCTATCTGGACGGTTGGCTGTTGAAAGCGGATTCTCCGGAGTTGGTATCTGAAAGAAACACATTAGTGTTAGATTCCTTATCTTAGAATATCCCCAGGCGTCAGACTGGATCCGGAAAGTTTACCTCAGCAGTACCCCTGCGCGTCGGTAGGCGTCGTCTGCGGATCCACATCTGTCGTCGGCGTCGTGATCGCCGGGATGATGTCACTGGAGTACTTAGACGGCGCACTCTCGTGCTAACGTCCGTTCTTCTTTTTTTCCGCGACAGCCATCGAATGAAGGAGCAGAGGCTCAGGTGTCTTGGCTTTAACAAAGCCCTCTTCTTTTACATTGATCATACCAAAGAACACCGGGTGGACTGTCAGCAAGGAAGTGCAGAAACGGATCATCTCCCACAGGTTTGTGCTCTGCATAAAAATCTGATAAGCACTAGCTAAGAAGCAGTCTTCTAAAGGTTTTCAGGCTTATTCCACCAGAGCCAAAGCGGCTACTACTTTTTCATGTGGAGTGCCTGTCAAGGGCATCTTTAGGCTGCTGTGCGGGTATCACTCTACATGTTCATGAAACATTAATGCCTGGACAGTCGGTCTGTCAATTTCAACACTTTGCCCATTTGCTCCTTCTGGACTTTTTGGTTTAAACTGGTTCGCACCTTGCAGGAAGAAGTCCTGGCTCTGTTCAGAAAGGGTGCAATAGAGGTGGTTCCAGAGCAGTAGAGGGGTCAGGGGTGCTACTCCCGGTATTTTCTGATCCCCAAAAAGGATGGCACAGTTTGTCCAATCCTGGATCTCAGGATCTTGAACCTTTACCTGAAGCAGGATAAGTTCAAGATGCTCACCCTTGCGCGGGTTCTACAAGCGCTGTTGGAAGAAGACTGGATGGTGTCGATTGATTTGCAGGATGCGTATTTCCACATCCCTACTCTGAAGTCGCACAGAGGGTATCTCCGTTTTACGGTGGGTTCGCAGCACTACCAGTTTGCCGTCCTTCCATTTGGTCTTACTACTGTGCCTCGAGTCTTCACCAAGGTGATGGCAGTGGTGGCTGCTCATCTCAGAAGGTCAGGGATTCCAGTATTCCCTTATCTGGACGATTGGCTGATCAAAGCAGAATCTCCGGAGAGAGTGCGCCATCATTTGCAAGACACAACTCAGTTGTTGTACAGGTTGGGTTTTTCAATAAATGTACCCAAGTCTCACCTGGTGCCCTCCCAGCGCAACCTGTTCATAGGTGCGGTACTGGATACAACTGTATGTCGGGCATTCCCTCCAACTCAAAGGATTCGCGACATACAGGAAATGATTCCTTTATTTCACAATGGAGCGGTCGTTCCAGTCCTGAAGGTCCTTCGTCTGCTCGGTCTGACGGCTTCCTGCATTCTGCTGGTCAACCATGCAAGCTGGCATATGAGGGCACTCCAGTGGTGCCTCCGCAGGCAGTGGTATCAACACAACCGAGATCTCAGGGAGTCGATCAGGATCTCCAGAGAAACTGCAGCGGATCTGACATGGTGGAGTGTGGAGGGCAATCTGTCTCAAGGAAAGCCTTTCCAACTTCCTCCAACGGTGGCCACAGTGATAACAGATGCATCCACTCTAGGGTGGGGTGCTCATCTGGATGATCTGGAGATCAAGGGTCTTTGGTCTCCTTAGGAAAGGTTGCTTCATATCAACCTTCTGGAATTGCAGGCGATACATCTGGCGCTCAAGGCCTTCCTCCCTTCCCTTCGCGGGCGGTCGGTTCATGTCCTGACGGACAACACCACCGCGATGTGGTACGTGAACAAGCAGGGAGGAGTAGGGTCGCAGTGTCTCTGCAGAGAGGCTCTGCGTCTCTGGTCCTGGGTCCAGGATCATCGGATTTGTCTGACGGTAAATTATCTGGCCACAGTTCTGAACATACGTGCAGACAATCTCAGTCGGCAGTTCTCGGCCGACCACGAGTGGAGGCTCCATCCAGCGGTAGTTCGCGACATCTTTCAGATGTGGGGAACTCCTTGGGTGGACCTGTTTGCCACTCACAAGAATGCTCACTGCCCGTCATTCTGCAGTCTCCAGTATCCGATGCAAGGAGCCTTGGGGGACGCGTTTCAGTTGAGTTGGGGAAGTCAACTCCTTTACGCGTTTCCTCCCATACCCTTGATTCCTCGGGTTCTGAGGAAGATTCGCCAAGACCGGGCACAAGTAATATTAATCGCCTGGATTGGCCAAGAAGGATGTGGTACACAGATCTTCTCCACCTCTCCTCGTGCCCGCCGCTCCGTCTCCCTTTCAGGGCAGATCTCCTCTCTCAGATGGAGGGGCAGGTTCTACACCCCCACCTACAGACCTTACACCTTCATGCCTGGAGATTGAATGTGGCAACCTGAATTCCTTTTCTCTCCCACATGATGTGGTGGATGTCATTTTATCGTCCAGGCGTGACTCTACTAAGTCAATCTATTCTTACAGATGGTCTAAATTTGTGACTTGGTGTGGGGAGAAGACCATTGACCCTTTTAGGGCTCGTTTGTCAGATATACTCCTATTTGCTCTTTCATTAGCGCAGCAAGGTTTTGCTGTGGCTACAGTGAAAGGTTATCTATCGGCCTTGTCTGCTTTTCTCTGCCTGCCGGATCAGCCGTCCTTATTTAAATCTCCTATTGTTTTAAGATTTCTGAAGGGCCTTACAAATAAATTTCCACCTACTCCTTTTATTGTGCCTCAATGGGACTTGATTCTGGTGCTTACATTTCTAATGGGTTGCCCTTTCGAACCTCTTCATAATTGTCCCTTGAGGTTGTTGTCTTTAAAGACGGTTTTCCTAGTTGCAATTACCTCGTCAAGGAGGGTAAGTGAGTTTCAGGCTCTTAGTTCAAAGCCTTCATGCTTGTCCATTCATGCTGAACGAATGGTTCTTAGGACCAGGGCTGCTTTTCTGCCTAAGGTGGTAACTCCCTTCTGTCTGGGGCAGTCCATTACCCTTCCTACCTTCTATCCTCCCCCTCACCCTTCCAAGGAAGAGGAGCGGCTTCACCGTTTGGACCCTAAGAGGGCGGTGAGCTTTTATCTTGATAGGACTAAGGACTATCGACTTGATACCAGATGTTTGTTGGATTCGTTGGTTGCAGAAAAGGAAGAGCTGTGCACAAGCGCACCCTTTCGAGATGGATAATTCTATGCATCAAGATCTGCTACGCCCTGGCTGGTAAGGAAACTCCAGAGGGTATAAGAGCCCACTCTACTAGAGCGAAGTCTTCTACTTCTGCTTTGTCTAGGGGTGTACCTGTTGAGGACATTTGTAAATCGGCAACTTGGTCCTCCCTCCACACTTCCGCGAAGCATTACTTCTTGTATACCGAAGTGAGGAGGGAGGGCCACTTTGCGCGATCTGTCCTCTAAGATTTTCTGGTATAGGAGAGTGGACACCTTCCTCCGGGAGTGGGCACTGCTGTGGGACTCTATTCACAAGGTGAGGAATCCACTGACAGATGTATCTATCAGAAGAACAAGTTACCTACCTTCTGTAATGCTTTTTCTGGTAGATACAGTATCTGCCTGTGGATTCCTCACATGCCCACCCGCCTCCCCGTTGTCCACTCTTCTATACCTGAGTAACTGGGATGTTAATATGTTTTTTATTGTTGAAGGAAAAGTTTTGTTTCAATTGCTTTTCTGCATTGGTTTCACACTATGAGTGTTATCTTGACATTTGTGTACTGTGTATACTGTGTATATTTCTACTGGTGTTGGTCCGTCCGTGTGCCTCGAAGGCACGGAAAAAAGGGCGGAACTGACGTCATCATGCCGGCGTGGGCCTATTATTGAGTCGGTGACATCAGCGGAGTCGCGCGCGGTGTCGTGCCTCTGTGACGTCGGCACGAAGCTACAAAAAGAATTTCCGAATGTTGCTGACGCAAGGGGATATTCACAAGGTGAGGAATCCACAGGAAGATACTGTATCTACCAGAAAAAGCGTTACCGTAGGTAAGTAACTTGTTCGTTACGTACCTTTGGTAATGTTTGTTCTGGGAGAGACTCTAACTGTAGATACCACACCGACCCACCCATCCTACCTGCTCTGCAAAATAGGCTCTTCACCCAAAGATCTTGTTAGATTCTGCACACTGGTCACATATCATTTAGTCATGGCTCCGTGTTCTGGCATAGAAATATTCATGAAAGAACTGATGTCAGCCCATCAGGATGGCACCTATATCGGCACCATTCATGTCACTTACGATTCGGATGTTGTCAGTGCAGAGCCACTCAACACCACCTACTGGCGCACCTAGGTATTGTTCAAGATTTTCTGCATCCAATCTGACACCTGAGTAATATTCTTAGTTGAGTAATATGAAGTTAGAGTCTCTACCAGAAATAATGTTACAGAAGGTAAGTAAATTGTTCATCTGATAGAGACTTCTAGCTGCAGATTCCTTACTTATGAATTACCCAGGCGTCAGACACGATCCGGAACCTTTTGCGAGAGCAGTACCTCTGTATGCCGTTGGGTGGCTCCGCGTGATGTTGCCGGCATGGTCAGTTATAATGTTGTGGTCACCTAGGCGCTGTGTCAGTTCTTTTATTTCCGCTCCAGTTAGCGCTGATCCAGAGAACTATCTCTCTGTCTTTTTACAGACTTTTTTTTTTACATTTTGTCAAGAGATGCTTTTTTTTGTGTGTCGAGGGATGACCTCTAGGCGGGTTGGTTTCAAGCCATGTGGTGCCTGTCACCACGCCATGTCAGTAACTGACCTCCCATCTTCTTTGCTTGTCGTGTCTCGAGCACAACCACGTCTCTAAGTTGTGCTCAGATTGCCGGGTCATAACACTGAATGCCTTGCGGGAGCGGTCTATGAAGCTCCTTACTGATCAGCAGGCAATGCCGTCAAGCGTGACTCCTCAGAGGTCCTGGTACCGATTAAGGAAAAGAAGGTTGCGGGACCGCTGCAGGAGCCCCAAATGCTCTTCGCACTCTGGACACTCGGGTAAGAGGTATAAGAAATAAGTCCAAATGGACTTTGGCTTCACCTCATCTGTCGTCTGTCAACAAGATGGGTGGGGAGCATCAACGCTCCAAGCACTGTTCCGCAGAATCTTTCCTGGTTCCAACTGCGCATTGCCCCATTTCGGGGAGCCAGAGCGACCCCGCTTAGATTAAAGAGTTTTACGAGGCTGTATGCTGAAAATTTGAGCGGGCCAACCCCCTGGGGCACCCACGGGCCCGCATGGCCGGAGTAGGCCCCACTGGGCTCTATGGCTGATAGCTCCATCCTCAACGCCGGTTGGATCTTGTGGATCGGATTCTGGATCCGGGTCTGTGCCTGTCATGCCAATGTGACATGCGCCAGCTCTGAAGTCGATGCACCCAGCGCCACTGGAGCTCACCGGCGGCGCCAGCCCCATTCTGATGCCCAACAACTCAGAGTTGGGTCGACGTCGGTCGACTCAGGTGGCAACGGAGCCGAGAGGTTCTACATCATTGCCTGTTCCTTTTGAAGAGGTTTCAGGCATGGGAGAGGTCTCTGGAGCCTTTAAAACACCAGTTGGACGCTCCTTGTGAGCAATTGCACTGGTATGAGGAGCTTGGAAAGGCCAATGGACTGGACACCCTTCCAGATACTGGTATGCTCTCTCCATCTAGTGTGGCTACAGAGGAGGGAGCATCTTCTGCAATGATAGTGAGGAGGGCGGCGGTGGTCCTGGACCTGGAGTTGCCCTCGGTGCAGATGAAGACTAATCTTTTGACCAAAGTGCTTCAGCCTGAGGCTTCTTTATCTGAACCCCTTTTGCCCTTTAATAAGCACTGACAGATGTCCTTCTAGACATGTGGTCCAAGCCTAGCATAGTAACCGCAGATCCGGTTAGAGCATATACCCTAGTCATCTTTTTTAGACTTTTGTCTTGTGTTGGTTTCTCCTATGCTAGTAGTGATGCCTGGTTTTTAAGTCTTGCGGGGCATGCTGTCGAAATATGTCGGTAGCGGACCCTCATGACGTCTGTCTCTACTGCCTGGAGCGCGACCATGACTCCCGGTCCTGTCTGGATTGTAGGGCTATGGCCCCGAAGGCCCTGCGGCAGCGGCACCGGAAGTTGTTTGAAGTTCGGCACTTGTCCCCATGCCGTTCCAGATCCAGGGGTCGTTCCCATGACCGCTTGTGGAATAGTCACCACCACTCCTCTTCCCCTTCGGATTCGGGCAAGAGACGGCACAAAAAGAAGTCGAAGGAGCGTTTTCGCTCTCCGACCTCCCCCCGTCGGTCCCCGGATGCGGACGAGGGGTGCAAGGGCTCCGCCCCTGTGGCTCCTTTGTAGCCTGGGAGTCCCGCGGCCTACCCGCCTTACCCAGGTCCGTCGGCGACTCCGGCACAGGTGCAAGAATTTCTTGCTGCTATGGACTGCCTGTTTAGGCCTCGGGCTCCCGCCGGTGAGCCTTCCGGGGCACGCGGTCCCGTGTTTGGATCCTGCTGGTCTGTTGACTCCTTCGGCGGATCCAGCTCCGGCCCCACCAGTGGCTCCGGCCCCGGTGCCGCAGGATCGTGCGCCCCTGGTTCCGACCTCGGCGCCAGGAGGGCCCATGCTGCCGGGCCCAGCGTAGCCCTCAGCTCCGTGAGGTCCCATGCTGCCAGCCCCGTCCTCAGTTCCGCCGGTGGCGCCGCAGTGGATCCCACTAGTTCCACCTCTGCCCCGGTTCCCAGAGGGCTTTGTCCCCGCCTGGGATCCGAATTGGGAACCGGTGCCGGCTCGGCCCCGGCGGGCGCTGTTTATTCCTTCACCGGTCCCTGCCCCGCTGCCGAGGCCTGTGCCTTCGGGGCTAGCGGAGGAGGATTACTGGGAAGGATTTGAGGACCCGCTTGCTCGTCCGTGTGATTCCGAGGAGGACTGGGTAGATGACTTGGAGGAGGCCCGTGGCCTCGACGTCTCTTCCGATCCGGGGCTTGCCTCTCCCCCGCCCACTATGGAGGAAGGCGCCTCGTATACGGTGGTGCTCTTTCGGGCTGCTGTGGTCCCTAACCTCGATCTCCCCACGGTGACCCTGAAGACAAATCTCCTCCCTGAGGTGCTCCAGCCGGCATCCACTTCCTCGGAGCCGCTGCTGCCCTTTAATGATGCCCTCACCGAAGTCTTGTTGGGCACTTGGTCACGGCCCGCCACGGGGGCCCCCGTGGATAAGAATGTCGCCAGGCGTGATCGCCCGGCGCCGGATGACCCTGCCTTTCTGATCACTCATCCTAAACCACATGAGTGGTCATTCAAGCTTCTACGTCCCAGAGTGCCTTTCCCATGGCTCCGCTAGATAAGGGCTCTAAAAGATTGGAGCAGTTTGGCAAGTGCTTGTTCTCTTCGGCCAGCTTAGGGCTGCGGTCAGTGAACACTGCATTCCTTCTGGACCGCTATTCCCATGCAGTGTGGGATTCCGTGGCTGAGGTGCTAACCCGGTGCCCGAAAGAGGTCCAGACTGTGCTGTCTCAGGCTGTGGCTGAGGGCAATGTCGCGGCTAGGTTCGCCATTCGTTGTGGCTTGGACACCGCGGACTCCCTTGGTAGGCAATTTCCATGACCGTGGCGCTTTGGCGCCACGCCTGGCTGCGGTCCACTGGGTTCTCCCTGGACATTCAGAGCTCGCTCATGGACATGCCTTTTGACGGCACTCGCCTGTTTGGTGATAAGGCCGACACAGCACTGGAGCGTTTTAAGGACTCTCGAGCTACAGCCAACTCCTTGGGCCTTTCCACCACGCGCCCGGCCACGTCCACGTATCATTTTTTTCGTGGCCATGGCAGAGGCACCACTGGCCGTTCCTTAAGCCAAAGGCCAGCACAGAACCAGACTCAGCGGGCCCGTGGGATAGGCGGCCACTGTGGGGTTCAGTCCACCTCTGACCCCCGTGATGTCTACCTCAAAGCCTTCCTAGTCTGAGCTATGTGTCGCATCCCACGCCATTGGGTGGCAGGATTCGCCATCGCCTTCTCCATTGGTGTTCTTTCACTTCCGACAAGTGGGTGTTGCAGCGCATCCGGAGGGGCTACTCCCTCCCCTTCAAGTCTGCCCCCCGGCCATGCAACCCCAGTTCTACCGCATGTCGGGGGATCACTTTGCGCTTCTCCAACAGGAAGTCACGGCCCTCTTGGCCAAGGGGGCCATTGAGCGCATTCCTGGGCCGGAAGTAGTTTGTGGTTGTTATTCCCACTACTTTCTGGTCCCCAAGAAGGACAAAGGGGGCTTGCGCCCCATCTTGGACCTTAGGGACAGTTCAAGATATTGACTCTGGCTCAGGTCTTGACTGCCCTCGGCCCTGGATGGCAGCGTTGGACTTGCAGGACGCATATTTTCACATTCCCGTTCTGCCTGCCCACCGGCGTTACCTGCGGTTCACGATAGGCCAGGAGCATTTTCAGTTTGCCGTGCTCCCCTTCGGCCTTACCAGTGCCCCTCGGGTATTCACGAAAGTGATGGCAGTGGTCGCAGCTCATCTGCGCAGGTCAGGGGTGTCAGTCTTCCCCTACCTCGACGACTGGTTGTTGAAGGCGGGCTTGCCCCAGGCGGCCGTCGCCCACCTTCAGACTACGGCCGGCCTCCTGCACTTGCTGGGGTTTTCCATCAATGTGCCAAAGTCGCACCTGAGTCCCTCTCAGACGCTCCCCTTTATCGGAGAGGTTCTGGATTCAACGCAGTTTCGGGTTTATCCTCCCGAGCAGCGAGTCTGGGATATTCAGGCTATGATTCAGATATTTCATCCTCTATCCAGGGTCTCGTCAGGATGACCCTCCGGCTCCTGGGCCTGATGGCCTCCTGCATCCTGCTGGTACAAAATGTCAGATGGCATATACGGCTCTGCAGTGGGACTTGAAGTTCCAGTGGGCACAGCATCGGGGCAAGCTGTCCGATCACGTCCAGATCTCGGAGGGCACTGCACGGCACTTGCAGTGGTGACTCACAAATTGCGATTGGATCAATGGCAGATCCCTCTCCCTTCCCCAACTGGAGCACACAGTGGTGACGGATGCGTCTCTCCTGGGATGGGGAGGCCACTTGGTAGAGGCGGAGATCAGAGGCCTCTGGTCTCCAGCGGAGTCCCGGCTCCACATCAATCTTTTCGAGCTTCGGGTGATCCGACTTGCGCTAAAGCCATTCCATCCCTCTCTCCGGGTAAGTGTAGTGTAGGTGTTCACGGACAACACTACCACCATGTGGTATTGCAACAAACAGTGCGGGGTGGGGTCCTGGAGCCTATGTCAGGGGAGGCTGCGCCTCTGGACCTGGATGGAACATCAAGGCATTACCTTGGTGGTTGAACACCTGACAGGGTCTCTGAACCCCAGGGAGGACAAACTCAGCCGCTGGTGCATGATGGATCACGAATGGCGTCTGAACTCGGACGTGGCGCAAGATCTCTTTCTGCAGTGGGGACAGCCTTGGTTAGATCTATTTGCCAACAAAGAGAACGCGTAATCCATTCTGCGCGTTGGAATTTCCAAGGCGACACTCGCTCAGCGACGCTTTTCGTCGCGAGTGGAGTTGCGGTCTGTTGTACGCCTTTCCGCCTATACCACTTCTGCCCAGACTACTGAAGAAGATTTGGCACGACCGGGCCCAAGTCATTCTTGTGGCCCCAGATTGGGCACAAAGATACTGGTATACAGAGCTACTCAGCATGGCTATCGATCCTCGATCCGACTGCCTCTTCGGGGGGATCTCCTTTCACAGCAGCAGGGGATGGTCCTCCACCCGAACCTGTCCAGCCTCCACCTCCATGCGTGGCGATTGAGCGGCGACAGTTGACAGCTTTCGATCTTCCCCCTGAAGTCTGTGATGTCATTCTGGCAGCCAGGCGTCCCTCCACTAAAACTGTGTAAGCCTGCAGGTTGAACAAGTTTGTGGCATGGTGCGCAGCTAAAGCGGTGGATCCCCTGCTGCCCCTCATTACGCACACGTTTCCTCCCGTGCCGTTCATAATGCCTCAATGGGACTTAAATCTTGTCTTGACATATCTGATGTGCTCTCCCTCTGAGCCCCTTCATAACTGTCCTTTACGTCTTTTCACTCTCAAGACGGCTTTCCTGATAGCTATCACCTCTGCTAGGAGGGTGAGTGAGCTCCAGGCTCTTTCTTCTAAACCTCCTTTCCTTTCTGTTCATCCGGACAAGATGGTTTTAAGGACCCGTCCTTCTTTCTTGCCAAAGATTGTTACGCCCTTTCACATCGGGCAGACCATCACTTTACCCACCTTCTTTCCGCATCCTTCAAAAGAGAAAGAGAGGCTCCACCGTCTGGAACTAAAACGTGCGCTCTCGTTCTATCTGAAGCGCACACAACAGTTCCGGGTGGATGACCAGCTCTTTGTTAGCTACGTGGGCGCCAAAAAAGGTTGGGCCGTGTACAAACGGACCATCTCTCGGTAGGTCGTTCTCTGCATCAAGGCCTGTTACTCGTTGGCTAAGAAGGAGCCTCCTGTGGGGCTGCGTTCCCATTCCACCAGGGCAACAGCAGCCACTACTGCTTTGGGACACGGCGTTCCCTTGCAGGACATTTGTCAGGCAGCTACGTGGGTCTTGCTGCACACGTTTACCAAGCATTACTGCCTTGACAGTCAAGTCCGTAGAGGCGGCTTCTGTTCTCTGTGACTTCCTGGTGTAATCTTGTTTGGAGACTCACCACCGGGGTTGGTATTGCTGGGGTATCTATTCTAAGGTAAGGAATCCGACTAACGTGTCTCTTTCAGCTGCACAAGTTACTACTTGTGTAACAATATATCTGTATGAGACATTAGTTAGTGATCAATTCCTTACCACCCCTCCCATCCTTACCGTTCTGCGAACTGATTACTAGGGTAAAGGTCATCCCTTTCAGGGCCCTAGTTTTCAATGCACCAGTGGTCAGTATCTTGCATGGCTCTGCATTCCTGGCGCGGAAAGTCGTGTACAGAACTGACACCAGCGCGCATGGGTGGCGCCTAAGTAGTCTCTGTGATGTCATGTCGGAGCCGCAGGACGCCACCTACTGACGCGCAGGGGTACTGCTAAGCGAATTTTTCCGGATCCAGTCTAACGCCTGGGGATATTCTAAGGTAAGGAATCTATCACTAACTAATGTCTCTTACAGATATATCGTTACACAAGTAGTAACTTGTGCATTTCTACTTCTGCTATCCACAAAATTAAACAAGATTGCTTGAATAGTAAATGTAACTTGTTTTCTGTCTTGCAAATGACCAATATTATTATATTAATGTTTAAATTTCTCTTTTCTTTCAGGTACACTAGTTTTGAAGCGTTTGCTTTAGATATAAGACTTGTTTTCAATAACTGTGAAACATTTAATGAAGATGATTCTGAGATCGGGAGGGCTGGCCATAACATGAGGATATATTTTGAAAACAAATGGACTGAAATGTTTAAAGTGAGCTGAAATCATCAAACGCGGTTTTCAAACGTTTGAGGACAGTGAAACCAGCAAGACGAGCTGTTTGTATGTACGAAAGCAAGGCACTCACACAAATGACTCGCTGATTGTTTTTTCAAGAAAAGAATATCGCAAAAGAGGGACTTCACTCCTGCAGAGACCACAGCCTTTGAATAATGGATTGTGTCTTTTGTCAACTCACTAGGTAGAACAGGGATGCTCACCCAGATCATTTCAGACAAAAGGGGTGTTCTAGTGCAATAGCAATTAAAAAAAAAAATCCAAACGCACTGAATAGTTAACTACCGGAGCTCTAATGGGAAATGCTACTTTTCCCTCTCAATAAAATATCTATTTTTCATTTTTTTATTTTGTAGTTTATTTTTTAGTGAATGTATTTAATTTTATGAATTATTTATTAATAAACATACAGTCTTCGTTTTCTGTGAAAAGGAAGAATAGAAAAATTGCTTTAATTCTTTAAACCACAAGGAATGTTTTAAAAAATAAAACAAAGCCAAGTAAAACTGTTTACACTGAAGAAACTTTACTGTAGAGTTACAATTACATTTACACACATATGTAGATATATGTATGTATGTCTGTGTGTGTGTGTATATATACATGTATATATATATATATATATATAAATGTGTGCTTGTGTGTGTACATGAAAATACACACATATAAATATATATATAAATATATATATATATACACACACATACCACACATATATATCACTTGTGTATTTCAAGATGGGAAAGACAAACATTATACATATGTATATACTGTCCATTTTTGTTTATATAAAGTCTTGTTTTTAAATATGTATGATGTGTACATATTGTTTGCAGATATTACTATTGTTTAAGCCTTAGAAAGATTGTAGCATTTTATTTGGTCAAGTGATTATCAAAATATCGCAGTACATTAAATATACTCTGCCAACACTGTGGAGTTTCCTTAATCTTGGTAGTGCCTGCCTTTAAAACAGGGTGTTGGGGATATTAGTTTTCCATCTTTTTTCTATTTTGTTATTTGATTTTGAGACACCATGGCCTCAATTTCGATTGTAATCATTTGTATCCATGCAAAATAAAATTGTGACAATTTCGTACTTGCACAGTATTTTTTTCAGGTAAACATTTCTCTGCATTGTTTGGCTACTAAAATAATAGTAGAGCATCATAAAGCCATTTGTAACCACTGTGTTTTACCTACCATGTGTTGAGGAGGCCTTTTGGAGGCAAAGATCTCTGATTTGTTCCTACCGATGTGAGAATATCCAAAGTTGTTTTATTTAAAACAAAATGTTGTGTACAAGGTAGCGTTCTTTATTTTCCCCTTTGGGAGTGTTTTTCATTCGTATGTGTGGCACGAGTACAATAAAAGACTGTTTTCCAAAGAAGTTGTATTTAAATTCTTAATATTTTATCCTTTTTTTTGATAATTGAATAAAACTGATCAAAAATGCCCTTTACGTTAAAAATGCCATATCTCCTTTGATTATAGAAGTAGACAAAAAAGTAATAGCTCCATTGTTATTTTGCACACCATGCCACCTTAGTTTAGACCCAGCTATATGCAAGTCAGCCTTGACCATGCTCCAATCGGGACAGTCCATTCTGTACTGCCGAGCAGGTCCTACCTGAACTGCAGCACAAGCAACACAGGATCAGTTTCGCCCTAAGTATAGGCTCATCAGCCGGGTACAGCGTGGTTCCAGTGGCACATAGGTTCCATGTCTGGGCATACCCATCCTTTAGGAAGGCTTTGTATGTAGTAGTGCCAATATATTGGCCCACCATGCAAAAAGTACAGACGACTCTTATTGGTTTACAGGGTATAATTAATAATCCCAAGTACTCTTATTTGTGGTAGTGTGGTCGAGCAAATCTGAAAGAGACACGTTAGTGATAGATTCCTTACCTTAGAATATCCCCAGGCGTCAGACTGGATCCGGAAATGTTTGCGTAGCAATACCCCTGCGCGTCGGTAGGCATCCTCCGCGTCCGTCGTCGGCGTCGTTAGCGCCGGAATGACGTTGTCGGAGTACTTAGACGACGCCCATGCGCGCTGACGTCAGTTCTTCTTTTTTCCGCGCCAGCTAGCGCAGATCCGGAGAAGCTCTACCCCTAGTCATTTTTTGACTGAACTTTTTGATCTTTTTTTTCATTTCTTCCCTCGAGTCTTCGACTCTATCGGTGCCGGTAGGGATGCCTGGGTTCAAACCCTGTTCGAAGTGCGACCGACTGATGTCGGTTACGGACCCCCATCGCCGGTGCCTGAAGTGTTTAGGCCTCAACCACGATGACCGCATCTGCTCCGACTGCCGGGCCCTGACGTCTAAAGCTAGGCGGGAGTGGTCCCGCAAGTGACTCTAGCTCCGGCAGTCGGCCCCGCGCCGGTCCCACGGGAGGTCGAGGGACTGGTCGCGGGGTCGGAGTCATCGCAGCTCCGGGAGTGGACATCGGTCGTCAGGATCCAAGTCCTCAGGTAAGAGGCATGAGAGGTCTGAGCGACGTCATCGTTCCTCCGACCCACCCAGACGCTCGCACGATGCGGCCGGGGGTTCGGGCGACACCGCCCACACGGCTCCAAGGGAGTCGCAAGCGTCGCCGCCTGCCCCACACCGCGATGCCGGAGGAGATCGAGCGGTAACTCATGGCCATGAGGTCCCTCCCTCCTCAGTCGGGTTCCGTGGCGCCTCCGGGCCCAACGGTCCCGGCTGGAGACCCTAGCGGGTCGGGTGCTTCGGCCCAACGCCGTCGGGTGTTTCGGTCCTGGCGCCGCAGGACCTCACCGGATCCGCTTCCGGATCCGGGTCGTCGCCGGTCGACCTCACCGGCGCCGGCCCCACGGGTGTCGCCCCCGGCGCCAACTGTGGACGCCTTCCCAAATGTTCCCTTCGGTCCGACTCTGGCGCCGAAACGGCGCCGCTGGGCGCCGCTTCCGACGGCCTTTGGAGATTTTTATTTCTATGAGGAGGCCCCTGTCTCTTAATCCTGTTTTAAAAGGAGACTGGTGACGAGGGAGATTGGGAGGGGTCTGAGGACCCTCTGGCACTGGAGTGCCAGTCTCAACAGGACTGGACATATGAGCTTGGGGAGGCCAATGGTATTGACACTTCGCCAGACACTGGATTTGTCTCTACCTCCGACCGTGGCTTCGGAGGAGGGGTCTACTTACAGTGTAGTGTTGACGAGGGCGGCCAAGGCCTTAAACTTTGAGCTCCCCGTCGCGGCCGTGAGGACTAACCTCCTCACTGAGGTCCTCAAACCGCAGTCAAGCTCCAGCGAGCCTCTGATGCCGTTCAATGAGGCCTTGTGGGCACTTGGTCCAAGCCCGCCACAGGTCTGCCTGTGGATAGGAACGTGGCCAGACACTACCTCCCGGCCCCGGGCGACCCTTGCTTTTTGTCCACCCATCCCACCCCGAGAGCCTGGTTATCCAGGCCTCCACTTCCCAGACCGCATTCCCGTCGGCTCCGCCAGATAGGAAATCCAAGAGATATGAAAAGTTTGCGAAGAAAGTGTTCTCGTCCCTGAGCTTAGGACTGCGGTCTGTCAATACCGCCTGTCTCTTGGGCCGCTACACCCACACCCTGTGGGACGCGGTCGCGGACGTGCTGCCACAATGACAGGAGGAGGTCCGGGCTAAACTCGCCCAAACCCTGGTGGAGGGCCGAGATGCAGCAGGATATTCCATCCGGTGTGGGCTGGATACCACGGACTCACTGGGCAGGGCGATGGCAACGACAGTGGCGGTTCGACACCACGCCTGGTTGAGGTCCGCCAACTTTTCGGCCGATGTCCAGGCCACACTTCTGGACATGCCGTTCGATGGCCGTCGCCTCTTTGGCGACAAAGCAGACCATGCCCTTGAGCGTTTTAAGGACTCCAGGGCTACGGCCAAGTCCTTGGGCCTCTCGGCCACACGCCAGCAATCGCGGCCTTTCGCTCCTTTCGTGGGCAAGGAAGGGGCGCCCCCACACGTGCTGCCAGCCACGCACCCAGAATGTTCAACAGCGCGGTGGCGGCCGTGGAAACCGCTGTGGCGGCGGTTGGGGACAACAGCGAGGCCAGTCCACACCTCCCTCCGCAGCACCTGCCTCAAAACCTTCCTAGTCTGAGTTTTCAGGCCCATGTGACGCCAGTGGGAGGCAGAGTTCGCCATCACCTCTCCCACTGGCGCACTGTCACGTCAGACAGGTGGGTGCTGCAGATCGTCCGAAGGGGCTACTCCTCCCCTTCGAGGCGACCCCTCCAGCCATGCCACCGCAATTCCACCGTGTGTCGGGGGATCACTTGCAACTTCTGCAAGAGGAAGTCACGGCCCTCTTGGCCAAGGGGGCCATCGAGCGCGTACCTGGGCCAGAAGTAGGGTGTGGTTGTTACTCCCACTACTTTCTGGTACCCAAGAAGGGCAAAGGGGGCCTACGCCCTATCTTGGACCTACGGAACGTCAACGGCTTCCTCCGGAAGGAGAAGTTCAAGATGCTGACTTTGGCTCAGGTCCTAGCTGCCCTGGACCCTGTAGACTGGCTGGTAGCGTTGGACTTGCAGGACGCTTATTTTCACATCCCCGTCCTGCCGGCCCACCGGCGTTACCTGCGGTTCACGGTAGGCCACGAGCACTTTGTTTACCGTGCTCCCCTTCGGCCTTACCAGCGCCCCACGGGTGTTCACAAAGGTGATGGCGGTGGTCGCAGCTCATCTACACAGGTTAGGGGTGTCATTCTTCTCCTACCTCGACGACTGGTTGTTGAAGGCGGGCTCGCCCCAGACAGTAGTCAGCCACCTCCAGACTACGGCCGACCTCCTGCACTTGCTGGAGTTCTCCATCAACGTGCCGAAGTCGCACCTGTGTCCCTCTCAGAAGCTCCTCTTCATCGGAGCGGTTCTAGACTCAGCGCAGTTTCGGGTTTATCCACCCTAACAGCGGGTTCGGGATATTCAGGCTCTGATTCCGATCTTTCAGCCTTTATCCCGGGTCTCGGTCAGGTTGGCGCTGCGGCTTCTGGGGCTGATGGCCTCCTACATCCTTCTGGTGCATCACGCCCGGTGGCGGATGCGGGCTCTGCAGTGGGACCTGAAGTTTCAGTGGGCCCAGCATCAGGGCAACTTGTCCGACCATGTCTTGATCTCGGAGGGCACTGCAAGACCGCTGCAGTGGTGGCTCACGGACTGCGGTTGGGTCAGTGGCAGATCCCTCTCCCTACCTCACCCGGAGCACGTGGTTGTGACGGACACGTCCCTCCAGGGCTGGGGAGGCCACATGGGTGAGACCGAGATCAGAGGCCTCTGGTCTCCGGCGGAGTCCCGGCTCGATATCAACATTTTGGAGCTGCGGGCGATCCGTCTAGCACTGAAGGCATTCCTCCCGTCTGTCCGGGGGAGTGTAGTGCAGGTGTTCACGGACAACACCACCGCCATGTGGTACTGCAACAAACAGGGCGGGGTGGGGTCGTGGACCCTATGCCAGGAGGCTCTGCGCCTCTGGCAGTGGCTGATTCTGCGCCTCTGGCAGTGGCTGATACATCAGGGCGTGACCCTGGTGGTTCAACACCTGGCAGGCTCTCTGAATGCCAGGGCGGACGAACTCAGCCGTCGGTGCATGTTGGATCACGAATGGCGTCTGAACTCGGACGTGGCGCAAGGCCTCTTTCAGCAATGCGGAGAGCCTTGTTAGATCTATTCACCACAGAAGAGAACGCGCAATGTCATCGGTTCTGCGCGTTGGAATTTCCAAGGCGACACTCGCTAGGAGACGCTTTTCGTCGCGAGTGGAGTTGCGGTCTATTGTACGTCTTTCCGCCTATACCACTTCTGCCCAGAGTGCTGAAGAAGATCAGGCGCGACCGGGCCCTGGTTATTCTTGTGGCTCCGGATTGGGTACGAAGACACTGGTATCCCGAGCTTCTCAGCATGTCAGTCGATCCCCCGATTCATTTGCCTCTTCGGGAGAACCTTCTGTCGCAGCAGCAGGGGACGGTTCTGCACCGAACCTGTCCAGTCTCCACCTACAAGCTTGGAGATTGAACGGCGGTAGTTGAGGCCTTTTGACTTGCCTCCCGAAGTCTGTGATATCATTCTGGCAGCCAGGCGTCCCTCCACAAAGTCGGTATACGCCTGCAGGTGGAACAGATTTCTGGCATGGTGCACAGCAAAGGCTGTGGACCCACTCTCTGCACCCCTTTCTGAGGTTCTCCTCTTTCTTCTTTCTCTTGCCCAGCAGGGCTCTGTTCTGGGCACTCTCAAGGGGTACCTTTCTGCCCTTTCCGCCTTCTTACGGCTGCCTGATCAGCCTTCCTTATTCAAGTCCCTCATTGTAAATAGGTTTTTGAAGGGCATCACACGCATGTACCCTCCTGTTCCCTTCGTGATGCCCCAGTGGGACTTGAATCTTGTACTTACTTACCTAATGTATGCTCCCTTTGAGCCGCTCCATAACTGTCCTCTCCGTCTTCTTACTTTGAAGACTGCTTTCCTGGTGGCCATCACCTCTGCCAGGAGGGTGGGTGAGCTCCAGGCTCTTTCTTCTACACCTCCTTTCCTCTCTGTCCATCCGGACAAGGTTGTGTTGCGGACGAGACCGTCTTTCCTGCCCAAGGTTGTCACGGCCTTCCACATCGGGCAGTCCATTACCTTGCCCACCTTCTTTCCGCCTCCGCATCCCTCGAAAGAGGAAGAGAGGCTCCACCGTCTGGACCCAAAACGTGCGCTCTCTTACTATCTGGATCGCACACGCCAGTTCCGGGTGGATGACCAACTCTTTGTTGGTTACGTGGGCGCTAAGAAGGGAAAGGCGGTGCACAAGAGGACCATCTCGCGGTGGATCGTCTTGTGTATCCAGGCATGTTACTCAATGGCCAAAAAGGAGCCCCCTGCTGGATTGCGGGCTCATTCTACTCGAGCCACGGCGACTACAACTGCCCTGGGCCGAGGAGTGCCCTTGCAGGACATTTGCCAGGCAGCTACGTGGGCCTCGCTGCACACGTTTGCAAGACACTACTGCCTGGACAGCCAAGTCCGGAGGGATGGCTTCTTTGGCCGTTCCGTCCTCCAGGACTTTCTGGTGTGATTATTGGTTCGTAGACCCACCACCGGGGTTGGTATTACTGGGGTATCTATTCTAAGGTAAGGAATCTATCACTAACGTGTCTCTTTCAGATGCACAAGTTACTACTTGTGTAACGATATATCTGTAAGAGACATAGTTAGTGATAGATTCCTTACCGACCCACCCATCCTCCCCGTTCTGCGAACCGATAACTAGGGTTAAGGTCATCCCCTTTCAGGGCCCTAGTTTCATGGCACCAGTGTTGGTTCTATCATGGCTCTGCGTATCTGGCGCGGAAAAGCTGTGTATCAGAACTGACGTCAGCGCGCATGGGCGGCGTCTAAGTACCCCGACGACGTCATTCCGGCGCTAACGACGACGGACGCGGAGCCGCGGACGACGCCTACCGACACGCAGGGGTATTGCTACGCAAAAATTTCTGGATCCAGTCTGACGCCTGGGGATATTCTAAGGTAAGGAATCTATCACTAACTAATGTCTCTTACAGATATATCGTTACACAAGTAGTAACTTGTGCCTTAGGCTTATTAGAGGGTAGTGTTAAGCATTTGTTGTACAAACAAAGTCAGTAATGAGACAAATACTCAAGAAGGAAATCCGAGACCAATTTAGAAAAATAACAGATTTTAATATAATTTTAAACACCAAGATCATCTGAATCAGCTAAGTACTTTCAGAGTCATATATTTTTGTAGAACTAGTAAAAAATACAGTCTAATAACTGTTTTGAGGTATGAGCCTCGAACGTGGAAATGTTATCCAATTAGAGAAATATACACTGCATAGATACACTTGCAAACGGTTTTAGAGGGTGCCTTCTAGGATATTAGGTGCTTAGGAGCCAAGATTCAAGAAACCACCAGCAGTTCGGGTTTACCTGCCTTGGGGTGTCCGGGTGCAGAGGTGCTGGTGGCGTTGGTAGCCTCGAGCGCTACGTGGTAAAACCAATGGAAGAAATACCTGCAACAGAAAGGCTGCCAGTGGGGACTTGGGGACTATTCTGGCAGAACCCACAGGGGTGCTCGGCTCTTGAGGGTCTCTGAGACACAGGGATGCACTCGGTTTACATGTACCCAGGCTCGGGTATAGAGGTGTTTTGTCTAGCGGGTCGCTGTAGTTAGAGGCTCTCACTTGGCTTTGGTGACCTGGAAAGTGAGAGAAAGCAGGGCAGCAGGGTCACTCTCGAAGGCCTTGTGGATCCTGAAGTCCCTCAACGGCAGGTCAGTGTTGACGTTGGTGATGTCTGGACTGGAGACACAAGCCTTGGTAGTTGCAAGGGCTCAGTTACCCAGGGTATTAGTGCTGACAGAGTCCTGGAGAGGTCAGCTTCTCGAGACTTGGTGAAATTGGCAGGGCTGGCCTCCTGGACTCACAACAGCCTCTTCCTGGCAATTTGCTCCCTGAGTGGACCTGATGGCCAGCAAGATGAAGTACTGTGTTGATGCGGTCGGTGCCTGCAGATACAGGGAGATGGCTCCTCCACACCAAGGGAGATGCTGCTTGGTTGAAGAGGAGAACAGTTTACAAAGGTTTGTGGAGACTGCCTAGGTTCTAGACGAGTCGGTCTTTGTGAGTGTTGCAGTGCAAGCAGCCAGGCAGGCAGGGTTTGGAGCCAATCTCAGTGCAGAACCTCTGTTCCCACGACTTTGGCTCTTCTTTGTCCTGAGTGTCAGGGGAACCCCAAAATATTACATTTACGGGCATTAAGGGGAGTGTAGGGTAGTAGCTAATGGGTTACTTACCTCTGGGGTGACTATTCACCCTCATATGACCTCTTCCTGTGGAGATTGGGCAAAAACCTGATCCAGAGTTCCTAGTTTTACCAAAAACAACATGGTGAAACCCTTCCTCAACTGTCCACTTCAGGTGGCCCACCTTAGGGGTGTTTCTGGCCTGAAAGTGTTTTATAAAAGGACAATGGTCCTTGTTGCAAGAAAAGTATAGCAAAACAATGAATATAGAACAGAATCAGCTCTGCATGGTTTCTATCCTTTCTATTGATTTAATCAAGCTTATTATTAGGTATCAAAGAAAACAAACAATATACAGTGGGATACAGTCCTGTATCCAATGGCTTAAAAGTGAAACAAGTAGTGACAAGGTGTCAGAGAACAAAACACAAAATCAGGCAAAACAAGGGAGTGCTTGCTGTACGATAAGAACAATGAAACAAGCATGATAACTGACACGGCCATTACACATGGTATATAAATAGTTTGTGTGCACAGTATTTCTGTATTTTACCTTCTGTGCCACTCGTTTTCGTGCCCCTTTTGCCTTCTGTTACACACGTTTTTTGTGCCCTTCTGCCCTCTGTTCCACTCGTTTTTGTGCCCTTTTGCCTTCTGTGCCACTTGTCTTTCTTTCGATTTTGTGCCCCTTTTTCCTTCTATTACCTTAGTTGTCCCTCGCCGCTGCGGCCCGCCACCCTGACTGCCCACTGCCCATTTGCTGCCCCCGCCTCCCAGCTGCTCCTCCATCCCACCTCCCCAAATATGCCGGCCGCACGCAACAAGTTTATCTGGGCCTGGACCGTGCCCAGCGCCAGAACCCCTGGCCCCACGCCCAGCCCGAGAGCCCCAGGCCCCCACATCCGCAATGACGACAGCCGCCACTACGCCGCCAGCACTCTGCACGCTCTCAACTTTGGACGCAGCCACACCTTCTTCAAGGTCGCCCCGAAGCGCACACACGGCCCCTTCACCTGCCAGAACAGTAGCTACACGAGCCTCAGAACAGACGAACCACCCACCAAGAAAGACCCCCAAACACCTCCAATGCATACTACTGAACACCCGCTCCGCACGCAAGCATGCCGTCGAGCTCTGGGACCTGCTCGACACAACATCCCCGGACATCTCCTTCCTGACAGAGACCTGGTTTAACGACTCCTCCGTCCCCGACATCGCTGAGTGGATGAACTAGCAAGATCAAGCTTTGCTACTATAAAAACGCTGCAACGAATTTTCCCTCATTTGGGATTTCCACACAAGATCCAAGCTACCATCTCCCTTGTTCTGTCCAAACTCGATTACGCCAATAGCCTCTGACTACAACGGATTCAGAACTCGGCTGCCAGACTACTCTTGCATATCAAACCGCGAGACCACATCTCCCCTGCCTTGAAAGCCCTTCATTGGTTACCGGTTGCCAGAAGATCCACGTTCAAGCTGCTTTGTATCACCTAGAAAGCAATACATGGAATGGGACCATTCTTCATCAGGAATAAAATCACCAAACACATTCAACAAATGAACCTCCGCTCTAAAGGAGAATCTCGCCTCAAAATCCCACCATACAAGAGAAAAACCATGGGTGGCACGTCCTTATCTGTTCAAGCAGACAAACTATGGAACTCTTTACCCCCCAACATAAGGTCAACCGACAACCACCTTATCTTCAGTAAACTACTCAAGATTTGACTCTTCCCCACATAAGCACCATACGCAAACAGAAATTTACATCATATCCCTCTGTATACAAGCATTTGTTTTCAGTATGGATATGTACCTATCTTTGTGTATTACTTTGTATAAACATGTAAAATAATTGTGCTGAGAGAAAAACTAATATTATTAAATAAATAAAAATCATCTTTCGTCTACATGTACATACTTCCATTGTGCATCTATATACTTTCCATGTACTTAGATCTGTGTGTCTGTTACATTTCTCCTGAAAAAGAATATCCAATGCACTACCCTATTTCTCATCCTGTGCCTCTATCAATATCTTTAATCTACATATACTTACCTCCTTTATGTATCTATATAATTTCAATGTAATTATGGATCTATATATTTATCACTTTCTTCTAATTTAGCATTTCCAAATCACTACCCTATTTCTAAGCCTATACTTCGCTCAATATATCTTCTAGCCCAACCTTCTGACTCATCTCAAACTTCTTCTACTACTCCTTCCAATGCACTACCCTATCTCTCATCCTATACATCTATCAATATATCCTCTACATCCACTCTCTCATTTATCCCAAACCCCATACCACTACTATGATTGCCAAAATAACCCTTTCTAGACTCTCTCCTACTCTACCCCTCCTTGCATCATCTGACGCCTCTTTTACTATTCCGATCCCCTAAAACAAACCTTTCTAAACTCTTCCCTCTGAGTCCTCCCCTACAAAACTCCTTTTCACTCATCTAAAAGCCTCCTCCTACTGCTAAGACCTAAAAATAAATCCTTCACTCTTTTATCCCTCCACTATCTTTTTCAATCGAAATTTACAGACTAACAGGTTCACTTCTCAAATTCCATATTAAACTATACTAATATACTACCCAAATAACTGAATAACATATCCACTACTCAAATTACTTCCTATTTTTTACTATACTAAGTTTCAACAGTAATCCTTTATGGGTTCCGGAGTGGCGTGCTACTCGCCAGAAAAGCACTTCAACACCCATCAGGGGTAAGAAGTGCTATATGAATGCAAATCTTTCTTCCCCTTTATCCCTCCGCTATCCTTCTCACTCAAAGTAACTGACTAATATCCACCACTGAAATTACTTCATATTTCACCATAATAATTCACCACTAATCCTTTGTAGGCTTCCTGAATTGCGTGCGTCAACAAGCCCTATATAAATACAAACCTTTGTCCTCCTCTATTCTTCCGCTATCATTCCAAATCCAAATAACTGACTAACCTATCCACCACTTAAAATGTACTTGCATGTTTCACTATACAAATTCAACACTAATCCTCTATGGGTCCTGAAGTAGCGTGCTACTCGCCGAAAAAGCGCTTTAACGCCTCGTCAAGGGCAGTAAGCGCTATATAAATGCAATTACAATACAATACAATAGCCATCCCAGACGGCTACATGATCACCCGCAGAGACCGCACCAACTGAGTCGGAGGAGCAATCGCCATCGTCCACAAGAACAGCATCAGGGTCTCAACTAGGACCAACGACACGCTCAGCATCGCCGAACACATGCATTTCCAGATCCGCATAGACCCTAACTCCACCCTCAGAGGCACCCTCGTCTACCGACCCCCCGGACCCCGCCCGAGTTCAGCGACTCCATTGCTGACTTGATCAGCACGCACGCCCTTACCTCCAATGACTACATCCTCCTCGGAGACCTGAACTTTCACCTTGAGAACAACGACAACTCCACAACCCTTATCGATAACCTCGCCAACCTCGGACTGAAGCAACTCGTCACAACGCCCACCCACTCCGCCGGCCACGCGCTCGACCCCGTCAGCCACACCACTGAACTCCTCTGACCGACCACCGCTGCATCCACTTTGCCTTCCAGAAACCCACCACACACTACCGCACCCAACAGATCCCCCGCCGCTGCTGGAGCAAATACACGCAAACCTCGCTCTCAACCCACCCACCGAACCTTCCCACACCGACGCTGCCCACAGCCTCAGACGCTGGATCGAGGACTGCGCCAACACCCTTGCCCCGCTGAAGAAACCCCCACACAGAGACACCAGAAAGAGGGCCAGCTGGTTCACCCCAAAACTCCTAGCCTCCAAGCAAGCCTGCCGGAAACTAGAGAAGAAATGGCACAGTGAACAAACTCCGGAGAGCCACGCAGCACACAAGGACGCCATCCGCAACCACCACTACCTCATCAGGGCGGCCAAGAGGACCTCCTTCAAAGACCGCCTCGACAACAACGCACACAATAGCAAGGAGCTCTTCAATATCGGGAAGGAACTCTCCAACCCCAGCTTCAACACCAACGACATCCCTCCGTCGCAGGCCCTGTGCGACTCCCTTGCCACCTTCTTCCACCGCAAGATAGCAGACATCCATGACAGCTTCAACACCCAGACAGCTCCAGAAGACAGCAACGCAACAGACCCTCCGCACACCATTGACCATGACCCCATGCTAGCCTGGGCCAGCGTGAGCATCGATGACACCATCAAGACCATGTGCACAATCCACTCCGGCTCTCCGTCAGACCCATTCCCGCGCCAAGTCTTCAACAGAGCAAGCAGCTCCATCGCTCCCCACCTGAGCAAGGTCATCAATCTCTCCCTCGAGACCATGACCTTCCCAGAGATCTGGAAACACACCAAGATCCACGCCCTACTCAAAAAACCTAATGCAGACCCAAGAGACCTCAAGAACTTCTGGCTCATCTCTGTGCTCCCCTTCCCGGCCAAGGTCATCGAGAAAATAGTCAACAGACAGCTAACCCGATACCTCGAAGAAAACAGAATCCTGAACCCTTCCCAGTCAGGGTTCCGCAGCAACCACAGCACCGAGACTGCCCTCATCGCCGCCACCGACGACATCAGGACCCTGCTGGACAACTGCGAGACCGCAGCACTCATCCTCCTAGACCTCTCTGCTGCCTTAGACACCGTCTGCCACCGCACACTACGCGCACGCCTTCAGGCTACAGGGATCCGAGACAAGGCTCTGGATTAGACCACCTCCTTCCTCTCCGGCAGAACCCAGAGCGTCCGCCTCCCCCATTCCATTCCAAAGCCTCTGAGATCATCTGCAGCATACCCCAGGGATCCTCCCTCAGCCCGACTCTATTCAACATTTACATGGCCCCGCTTGCACACGTAGCCTGACAGCATGACCTCAACATAATCTCCTACGCCGACTCTCAGCTGATCCTCTCCCCCACGAAGGACCCCATCACCGTCAAAGCCAACCTCCACGAAGGAATGAAGGCTGTTGCCGACTGGATGAAGACCAGCTGTCTGAAGCTGAACTCTGACAAGATGGAGGTCCTCATCCTCGACTCCAACCCTTCAGCCTGGGACGACTCCTGGTGGCCGACGGCACTGGGGCAGCCCGACACCCACCAACCACGCACGCAACCTGGGAATCCTCCTAGACTCAATGCTCTCAATGACCAAGCAAGTCAATGCCGTCTCCTCCTCCTGCTTCAACACCCTCTGCATGCTCCGCAAGATCTACAGATGAATCCCGACAGATACAAGAAAGACAATCAATCAGTTAATATGTAAAGCGCGCTACTCACCCGTTAGGGTCTCAAGGCGCTGGGTGGGGGGGGGGGCCTGCAGCTAGTGGTCGAAGAGCCAGGTCTTGAGTAGTCTCCTGAAGGCCGGGAGGTCTGTGGTCTATCGTAGGTGTAGGTGGAGAGTGTTCCCGGTGGGAGAAGGATCTGCCCCCGGAGGTGGCTCTGTGGATGCGCGGGATGGCGGCCAGGGATAGGTCGGCAGAGCCTCTTGTTGGGTACGTATAGGGAGAGTCTGCTGTTGAGGTAGGCTGGGCCAGTCTTGTGGAGTGCTTTGTGTGCATGGATCATGAGTTTGAAAGTGATTCTTTTGTCGACGGGGACCCAGTGCACATCTCTCAGGGTGCGGGGTGATCTGGTCTCTGCGTGGAACGTCTAGGACCAGTCACCCAGGCCCTCGTCAGCAGCAGACTCGACTACAGAAACACCCTCTATGTGGGAGCCCCGACCAAGCTCATCAAACGACTACAATGCATCCAAAACGCATCGGCACGACTGATCCTTGACGTACCACGCCACGGCCACATCACCCCCACCTGAGAAACCTGCACTGGCTCCCAGTCAACAAGAGGATATCCTTTAAGCTTCTCACCCACGCAATCAAGGCACTCCACAAGACCGGCCCAGCCTACCTCCACAGACGGCTCTCCTTCTACATCCCCAACCGCCAGCTACACTCCGCCAACCTCTCACTCGCCACCGTCCAGCGCATCTGAAGAACAACCACCGGTGGGAGATCCTTCTCCCACCTCGCCGCCAAGACATGGAACACCCTCCCACTGAGCCTACGACAGACTCAAGACCTCCTGACCTTTAGGAGGATACTCAGGACCTGGCTGTTCGATCAGTAGCGCCCCACCTCAGTGCCTTGAGACCCTCGCAGGTATGTAGTGCGCTTTACAAATGATTGATTGACCCCTGAGAGTTTGATGGTTCAGGCTTCAACATCCCATGGCACATTCCCTTCCGCTCCCCTTTACAGGGAATCCAAGAGGCTGGATGCACTTGAGAAGAAGATGTTTACTTCCACCAGCCGTGCATTGTGGTTGGTGAACATTGCATGCTTATTGGCTGTTTCTCGCACTCCTTATGGGAAATGGTTGCGCAAGTGCTGCCACAGGTCCTATTCGAGGCCAGGGCCATGCTGTCCCAGACAGTGAAGGATGGGAGAGATGCTGCAATGTTCACCATTAGGTGTGGCTTAGATACCACTGACTCTCTGGGTAGTCAGGCTAAGCCCTTTGACAGAACTCATCTCTTTGGAGAGAAAGCAGACTCTGCATTGGAGCGATTCAAGGAATCTTGAGCTACAGCCAGGTCCTTGGGCCTCTTGGTTACACCTCATGGCCGGTCTACCTTTTGCCCCTTTTGTGGCAATGGATGGGGTTGTCAACCGTGTCAGCCATACCTTAGTCACTGTCCTGCGCAGACTCCCCAAGTTGTGCAAGGACGTGAACGCTGTACATTCCAGCCTCATGGGAATGATGGCCAGAAGTTGCCTGCCACAAAGCCCCAACAACTGCAGCCTCCAAGCATTCTTAGTTTGGTTCTGCAAGACCATGCCACTCCAGTTGGAGGGAGAATTCAAAATCATGTCCTCTGCTGGAGGTCTATTAAGTCGGACAAATGGGTCTTGCAGATCATTCAAGATGGCTATTCTCGGCCCTTTCTTTCTTTTCCTCTTTCTTTACTGCCAACTCAAGAACGGCTGGCGGAGGATCTTCCATTATTACTCCAAGAGGAAGTATCAGCTCTCTTGGCCAAGAGAGGTATAGAGAAGGTTCCGATTTTAGAAGTAGGCAGGGGGTGTCACTCCTGCTACATTATAACATCGTAAAAGAACAAAGGTCTACGTCCTATTCTGGACCTCCGAACAGTCCATCTCTTCCTCAAAAAGGAGAAATTCAAAATGGTCACTTTGGCTGAAGTCTTGTTTGCACTAGACCAAGGATACTAGCTGGTAGGGTTGGACCTGCAGGATGCATATTTTCACATCCCAATCCTGCTGGGCCAAAAGCGTTATCTGCAGTTTAAGGTAGGCCACAAGAACTTTCAGTTTACCATGCTAACTTTTGGCTTTACCAGTGTCCCTCGGGTGTTCACCAAGGTGATTGCGGTGGTCGCAGCTCATCTATGCAGGTTAGTAATTTCAGTCTTCCCTTATCTCAAAGAATTGCTTTTGAAGGCGTCCTCACCCCAGAGGCTGTCTCCCACCTTCAGAAAATGTCTGACCTGCATTTGCTGGGGCTCTCTATAAACATGCCGAGGTCACACCAGACTCCTTCTCAGACGCTCCTTTTCATCAGAGATATCTGAAAGTCACATGTTAGTGATTCCTTACCTTAGAATACCCCCAGGCGTCAAACTGGATCCGGAAAGTTTTGCTAGCAGTACCCCTGCGCATCAGTAGGTGGCGTTGTGCGGCTCCGCGTCCGTCACTGGCGTCGTATGCGCCGAGAGGACATCACAGAGACTACTTAGGCGCCACCCATACGCACTGACGTCAGTTCTTTCTTTTTCCGCGCCAGCAAGCGCAGATCCGGTTAGAGCACGTACCTCAGTCATTTTTTTACTATCTTTTTGAGAATTTTTGTCTCATGTTTTCTCTGGTGCGCATAGGGATGCCTGATTTTAAGCCCTGCCGGACCTGCCGTCGCAATATGTCGGTGGTGGACCCTTACGACGTCTGTCTCTACTGCCTGAAGCGCGACCATGACTCCCGGTCCTGTCTGGACTGTAGGGCTATGGCCCCGAAGGTCTTAAGGGAGCGGCGCCAGGAGTTGCTTGAAGTTTGGCACTCGTCCCCACGCCGTTCGAGGTCCAGGGGTCATTTCCGAAACCGCTCGCGGAGCCGTCATCACCGCTCCTCGGGATCCAAGTCTTCATGTTCGGATTATGGTACGAGACGACACAAAAAGAAGTCAAAAAAGCGTACCCGCCTTACCCGGGTCTGTCGGCGACTCCCACACAAATGCAAGATTTCCTTGCTGACATGGACCGCCTGATCTGATACAGACTACTAGCCACAGATTCCTTAACGTAGAATTATCCCCAGGCGTGATAGTGGATCCGGAAAACTTTCTTGCTACAGCATCCCTGTGGCACCACGTGACTCTGCCCTGTTCGTGACGTCAGCGAGGATACATAAGTCCCACCCTGGCACGCCTATGTCAGTTTTTTCTCTTTTCCTCGTGCAACGCAGATCCGGATTGTGTCCTGGCCTGTTTTCAGGCCCTCTCTTCTTTTTCACGCTTGGCGTTAGTGGAACAGTGTGCGAATGCCTTCGGGCTTCAAGACGTGTACTTCCTGTGCACGTCCCATGTCGGCGACGGACCCTCACCCTATTTGCATGTGGTTCCTTGGTGAGAACCACGATTTGGAGAGCTGTGACGCCTGCCAGCACCTTAGGCCTAAATTGCAGCGGGAGTGCCGGATGAAGTTACTGTCTGCGCGCTTGCCCAGGTCATCCCAGCGTCCGTCCCCACCTCGGAGGCGAGGAGCCGCCGGTTCCATCTGCGACATTGTCTCTCGCCAAGGCCCCAGGGGCATGGCTCACCGGCTGGTAGGTCCTTCAGTTTGTCCCCGAGGCCCTGTCCTTCCTCCGCAGTGGGCGCCGGCTCCCCCGGGACATGCGCCCCCGCCTTCCCACCGTTTCCCGGTGCAGAGGCAACTAGGGCCCAAATGACAGCCTACGCTGCCGCTCTGCAGGCTTCATTGGCCCTCCCTCCGCCTCCTGAGACATCTGCAGATCCCTTGCCTCGCACTGGGACTTCTGCGGAGTCGCCAAAGGTTTCAGCTTTAGGTCCTAGGAGGGTGATGTTGTTGAGGTCTGGTCCTTTGGGGCTCCCCTCTTCGGCACCCGGCGTCCCTGCCTCACCGCAAATCCCTATGGGGCTCCCTGTGGCATCGCAGGAGATCGCAAGGACTCTGGTCTTGCCCTCGAGTCCCTCTCGGTCCACTGAGCAGGCGGCTGCCTCGCCAGAGGTCAAGCCGGCGCCATTTAGGCACCGGGAGCCTTTCTCCCCGGCTCCAGTGGAGGCTGGGACCTGGGGTGCTTTTCCGAGTCCCTCTCGGTCCTCGATGCGGGCGGCTGCCCCATCTGAGGCCGTGCTGGCACCTTTTCGGCGCTGCTCCTTTGCCGTTCCAGCGTCGTCCCCACCCCATTCTCCCAGAAAGCACGTGGTGGCAGAAGTAGACCCGGCGCCGGAGTGGGCATTCGTATCAACATCGATCAGGCCCCGGTGGCGGATACCACGGAGCTGCGCCGGCGTCTGATTCTTGATTCGTCTCCTGAGGTCCCTTCTTCTCCTGAGGTCTGTCATCTGTTGGTGTGTTCCTCCCCGGAGACTGGGCACCGTATTGTTACCTTTTCACCGGCATCTTCCAGGGAGGGCTCCTCGCCGTCCCCATGGCCTAAATCCTTGAACCCTTCTTTCCATGGCTTGCGTCTGGCTTTTCCACCGGCCTCTCCGCCTTCCCCTGAGGCCCCTCAGGTTCCCTATTCATCTGTGGATCCTCCTCTATTCCGGGGCTGGCCCCACACCCCTGGACTTGGGGATGGACGGCTCAGTCTGCAGCCATCGCCCACAGAGGAATTACTTTCTCCTGCGCTGCGCCCTACTGAGGCCAGTGTTGCCTTTGTTCGGGCTATTTCCACAGCCTCTGGTATTCTGCGGGTGGGTGAACCTGTCTCTCCGTTTCCTACAGACAACCTTTTGGAAGCTCTCCACCAGGGCTCTGGTAGACGGGAGTTGTTCCTTCCTTTTGAAGCGTCACTCCACAATTCTCTTATAGGAGCTTGGGGGCGCCCTGCCACGGGCAATCCCGTGCCTCAGGCGCTTCTGCATCGTCACCGCCCTGCTCCGCATGACCCTGTCTGTCTTTCCTTCCACCCCTCTACTTAAGGCTCTCTTCTGCAGAATGCCTTTCAGTGTTTGCCTGTAGTGTTGTTTCCTCCGTCTCAGTAGGCCCAGTGGTTGGACTCATCGGGGCGCAATGTCTTTGCTTCTTCCAGCGCTGCCTTGCGGGGGCTTAACACTTTGTGTGTGTTGACCAGGGCTACTTCCAGTCTGTGGGACTCAGTAGAGTCTCTTCTTTCCCATGTCTCCCATGAAAGTGCCTGTGCGGATCTGCGGGGCCATGTGTTGGATGGTAGGGAGTTGGCCGCGTTTATTCTGCGTGCGGGCTTGGATGTTGACGATGCTCTCGGCCATGCTATGGCCACCTCTATGGCTTTCCGTCGCCATGCTTGGCTGCGTGATGCGGTCTTTCCTGAAAATATTAGAGAGCGTCTGGTTGACCTGCCCTTTGATGGGGTCCTTCTGTTTAACACTCATGCAGACTCTTCTTGCGGGGCTCCGTCCTCCTCCTCTTCCTTAGTAGGTTGGTTTGTTGATCCTCCGGGTCTTGGTGGGGGATGTTATCCCACTTGCTCCTGGAATCTCTGGTTGGAGTGTCCTTTACACTTTCTGTGTGGTTTGCTGTCCCCTAGGGGTCCTTGGTCGACCCACTTCTTTAGTTGGCTGCTGGTTCAGCCCCCCTTTTTTGGCTAGAGTGCACTTTTTGGCTGCTTACTAAGCCTTCTGTGGGTTGGAACATTCGAGGGCTCAATGACGGTAGAAAATCCAGATTGCTCCATGCTTACCTATCCAGACATAATATAGATATTTGTTTATTGCAGGAGACGCTTCTCAATGTTACACCTTCACAGAGGCTTCGTCATGGCCAGTCGGGAAATGTTTACTCCTATGTATATTCCAATTATGCGCGTGGAGTGGCTGTGTTGATTAAGCTAGGGTTGGATGTGAGGGAGGGGTTGGTACATGTTGATCCCGAGGGACGGTATACCTTTATACAAGGGATTCTGTGCGTTGTCTCCATAGTCATTGTGGCCGTCTATGGCCCTAATGTAGACTCCCCTGAGTTTTTTAGGCATTTCTGGACGAAAGTCAGGGCGACAGGCTGCAGTACGATAGTGTGTGGAGGCGACTTCAATGCTATCCTAGATGATGACTTGGACAGGCGGGGAGCTTCTCGTTCCTTACACTCCACAGCTAGCGCTGGCCTGAGGGCTATAATCTCTGACAGTGACTTGATAGACATATGGCGGAGCAGACACCCCTTGATCCGGGAGGGCACCTGCATCTCTGATCATCACAGCGCATGGTCCCGCTTGGACTTCTGGCTAGTATCTCGAGATGTAGCCACTTGGACTTCAGATGTAATGCACATGCCACGTTCACTGTCAGATCACGCTCCATGTTCGTTGAAATTGTTGAATTCGAGCTCGCCTCCGTGCGCCTTCACCTGGTGCCTCCCACCACATGCCCTACTTGACAAAGCCTTGAAATAGGAGATACAGACGGATATCAATGAGTATTTTGATCTGAACACAGGTTCGGTAGACACTGAGGCTTCACTCTGGGAGGCATTTAAGGTTGTCATCAGAGGTCAGTGCATCGCCAGACAGGCGGGAGTTTGAAGGCTATTAGGGGCACAATTGCCTCCCTGGAGGCTCACATATGGGAGCTTGAGGAGAGGTTTTATTCCACTGGTGACTCAGACACTGTCGGCCACCTGAAGGCCAAGCCGCTAGATTTCTCTGAGGAGGCGCAGCTGGAGGTTAAGTTCCTTGGAAAATATGCGGAGGCGATACGGGGAGGGGGATAGGCCAGGACGCACGTTGGCTGGTATGATCAGGCCGCCTAGATCCACCACGTTTATCCATGAAATACACACTGCACCAGAAACCGATGTCAGGGGACAGGTAGAAATTTTAAACGCGTTCTCCGCTTTTTATTCCCACCTTTATACTGCCACCCAGGATACATGCCCCAAGGGGATGCAGTCCTTTATGGACTCGATTGCATTAGTTTGGTTCAATAACGCCCACAGAAAATATATGGACCTCCCATTCACCACCGACGATGTCGCCCAGGTCATACAAAGCTTACCGCTTGATAAGGCCCCCAGACCTGATGGTCTGACTACATCTTTTTACAAAACATATGTTGAGGAATTGGCGCCTTGGCTGCTGGCGGTATATGAGGAGGCTCTGGAGGAGGGAGTACTGCCTAAGTCCATGAGGGAAGCCATAATTTTTTTTTTTTTTGAAGCCCGGGAAGCCAGAAACGGAGGTAGATTCTTATAGACCACTATAGTTGATACATGTGGACGTAAAAATCCTAGCTAAGCTGATTGCAAATACCACTGCTCCCTATGGTTGCGCTCCTGGATCAGTCAGGGTTTATCCCGGGGAGATTGACCTCTCATAATTTACGTACTATCTTTTCAGCTTTGCATTATCTGCATCCAGAGGTTCACGCTGCAGTGGGTTTTTTAGACGCCACCAAGGCTTTCGACACACTTGAGTGGCCATATTGGTTTGCCATATTGGGCCGTATGGGGTTCAGCCCGCTCTTCATCAATCGGATACGGTTATTATATACCTTACCCAGGGCTCGGATCAGGGAGACTAGATTATTATCTGATCCCTTCCCTATATCACTCAGCACAAGGCAAGGCTGTCCCCTTTCCCCGCTACTGTTTGAGATAGCAATAGAGCCTCTAGCTGCCCGTATCCGGCAACATCATACGGCACGCGGTATAGGGTTTAGCTCCAGAAGCCTACTCATATCATTGTATGCTGACGACGTGACTTTATCTTGTTAACCCGGAGGAGAATCTAGACACAATTTTGAGGGAGTTTATCCATTTCGGAGGCCTGGCTGGTATTTTTGTAAATTGGGCAAAATCGGTGATATGTCCCCTGACAGATGGCACGCCACTGGTCTCTTCCGAATATCCCCTAAAGTGGGAAGCTGAGGCAGTCAAATACTTGGGCATTTGGATCAGTTGGGATACACTGGAGGTTTGGATCTGAATTATGGGCGGGCTGTCGTGTGGTTGGAGGAGAAGGTTAAGGTATGGTCTAAGCTGCCACTGTCCCTAGCAGGGAGGATAGTGTTGGCTTAAATGGTCATTTTGCCCAAATTTCTGTATTTATTTGTAAATATTCCGATCCCAATCACACTGCATTTTTTTTACCACTCTCAAGTTGCATCTTATTTCCTTGGCTTGGGTGGGTGGACAGGTTAGGACATCCTGGGACATGTTGACGCTCCGGCTACGTCAGGGAGGATTGGGCCCTCCGGACATGCATATTTATGCGCTCTGCGCTCAGGCCCAATTCTTGCACTTTTGGGTACACCCCACGCCCTTCCAACCCCATATGGCAGTAGAGCGTAACGCAGTTGCGCCAGTCTTGCTTAAAGTGGCTATTTATAAACCATTGCAGCATCCTCATGGAGATGTAGACACTGCCGGAACGCTGCGCTGGGCATGGGATGAGCTGCGTAAACGGGCGGAAAGCCCGGTGTTGTATGCCCCCTCGATCCCACTGGCACAGAACCCAATGATACCCTGCATTGGAGACGGGATTATTAAGTCACTAGAACAGAAAATGAAAATTCACACCTTTGCTGACCTATTTCCCGAAAACTAATTTAGGTCCCCTCCGACAGTGGATGAGGGTCAGACGGTGCCCTTCTCCAAACTATTTCTATATCATGTTACAAGCAGCGTGTCGTGCTCTTTGCAGGGATTCCCTGCGGCTCCCCCAGCTCTACCCACATTGGAAAACCTGTTGCAATCCCCCTCTCCCCGCGACTCTACACGCACATGCAAAACACTGCCCCATTGGTAAAGCCTAAATCCCTTCAATATTGGAATGAAGATCTTCCCACCCCACTGCCGGAAGCACAGTGGGACTTCTGTTGTGGACAACTTAAAGAGCTCTGTCCCAATTACAGGCTCCGACTGATTCATTTGAAATATCTGCACAGATTTTATAGAACACCCATAAGCCTACATCGTATGGGACTCCGAGAGGACGATAGCTGTTGGCTTTGCAAATATTCCCCTGCTTCGTTTCTACACGTGGTACAAAAGGGGGTGGTGATGGACGGAGCATCTGAATCAATCAAACACTCATACCCAGTCAAAAGATCTAGGTTTAATCCATCACCGTTCCTTAGCCAACTCTGCCACCCCAGTTCAGACATGGCTATATGCAAATCAGTCTGACCCTGTGCCTCATGGGAACAGTCCAGCCCGAACTGTCAAGCCATGTCTTCCCTGGACCGGAAACAAGCTTCAGAGGACCGGTTTCTGGCATTCCAGCTGTCTTCAGCCCGGCTTGCTTAAATCGTTTCTACACGTGGCATGGGGCTGTCCAATGATCGCAGAGTATTAGTCCAGAGTTTTTACCTCAGGGAGCCAAATTGTTGGAGTGCTGAAGGCTCCATCTCCCATTCTAGGTTTATTGGATATGTCAAAGACACCCCGCCCAAGCTGCGAAAGTTGCACACACTACTTCTACTATATGCTAAGCAGCAAATTACGGTACATTGGGGTAGGAGGAGGGCACCATCAATTGAGGGTTGGATTCCTGATCTCACCTACGCCACACACAGTTAAATACATTCTGGGAACTTATGCCCCCCACTTCCCGGCCCCGTGACATTTGGGAACCATTCCTGACATGGGTTCAGGGGCAGAGTGACTTTGCTGGGGCAGAGCAATTTGGCGACACGCAGACTGCGGAATAGATATGGAGGGCTAGCGGTTATCACGTGCTCTGTGGCGGACCCCTGTTTCTAACTCCTTGAGGACTATGGTGATAATTGTATATGTTTGTTTAGGCTTGTACAAACTCTGCAAAGTACTGTACTATTCTGTGTTCTATAAACTAATTTTGTCGTATACTGATGTCGAGGAGCTTTAGGATTCATGTGGTTAGTGTTCCCATGAATCAGAGGAGTAAGCATGACAAGACCAACTATTGCTTTCTGTACCACTGCATGATCTGTCTATAAGCCACATTCTGTATTGCTGTAACAACAAACTGGCCTTTTCTTTTGTTGAAATGTTCTGTATCTTAACAAAATGCGAATAACATTTAAAAAAAAAAAAAGCCTTCTGTGGTTTCTGCCGCAGGTTTATAGTTTTGTTCTCGGCATTTCTTCCCTAAGAGTAGTTCCTATAATTTCTTGGGATGTGTCATACCCCATGTGGGGTACTTGTAGGTATTGTATAGCTCTGTCTTTTGCTGGGAGGGTGTAGACTCTTCGTGTGGGTTCTTGCCTTTCCTGGTGTCGTTGTATTCCGCTGGTGCGGTTTCTTGGTCATTGCCTGGGCTTAGCTGGCGCTGCTCCAGTTCTGCCTTCTAGGTATTTGATGCGTTGATTGACTGGCTTGGTATGCTGTCTTTGGCATTGTGCTGCTGTGTTTTCCGCTCCTGTCCGCCATGTCGGCGTGGTCCTTTGTCGGGTGTTCGAGGGGGGATGCTTTCCTGTGGTGACGGCTGGGCCCATCCTACTTGTTTCTCCTCCCATCTTCCGACTGGTCGCTTATTGGCGCCCAACTGCGTCCGCCAGGATGATGTGGTCTGGACGTTTATGTTAGTGGCGTTTGTCAGCATCCAGCTGCGCCCGCCTGCTCTCTGGTCTACGGCCAGGGGCCTTGGAGTGGGGCCTGCCACCCCTGCTTCTTGTTTTGCGGGAGCCTTGTGGGACTATGTTTTTCTTCTCCCACCTGCGTTATTGCTGAGGCGCTGTTTTGTCTGGTCTGTTGACTTCCAGCTGTGATGGATTTGTCTGCCCTCTTCACTGGGTGTGTTTCCGGTGGAGGGCCCTTGCCTTAGTCTCTACCCCTTCTTCTTGGAGTCTCTGGGTTGCTCTTCTTCCTCTGTACTCCTCTGCGTTGCCTGTGCCTCTGGGGCTGTAGTGTAGTTCCTATATTCCCAATAGGCTCTGCGCATTGGAATAATATATCCTATAGATTAGAAGCAGGACTGAGGTCGACTAGGTCTCTATCGAATATACTAAGGTGACGTGAAGGTATATTTATACCTTGAAGGTGCCTAGGAATGCCATAGTTTTACGTAAAGTCGGGCATAATAACGTCGGGAAAGAACCCCTAGGGAATAGTTGTTCTTTGCAAAGTACATGAGCTCTTGGACAAATCAATATTCAAGCAAGGGGAAGTTCTCCAACTGCTTAAGCCGATTTTCCAAGAAATCGTTGTGACGTTTGGTGCGGGTGGAAGTAGCCATGCCTGTATTTGGGTAGCATGGGCTATGTCTAAATAAGGGCTTGATTTCTATGCCTCTGTAAGGGCAATGTGAACTGTACCTATATAAGGACATGAATTAGGAAAATTCACTCTGAACCTAAAACGCCACACAACACCCACTCCACTTTATTATGTACGACATTACTAAGTTCTAAACACATTAAACCTATCTAAATGATGTGTTAAAACACACCCAAAATACATAAAAATGCATTGGTATTGGTTGTACACGAAAATAGCATTTGTGCTGTACGCATTTAAAGCAATGTTTCATTCAAAGCATATATAGTTTGACATTTGAAATGCTATCTGAATGAATCACGAAAATACATTAATGAAATGGCTCTTAAATACAGAAGAAAAAGTGGAGACCATTCCACAGTAGAATATATAAACTGTTTGAATGTGGACAAGGTTAAATATTGTCTCTCTGAAGTTTTTTTTTTCCAAAGAATTCTAGTTCTCTATGAATAGTTCTACTTTAAGCAGAGTACTTTGTGCCAAAAAATGGTAAAATGTAAATTTGGAAAAACAAAAGTTGGATCATAGAAAAAATAGAGTTCCAACGGTAGAAAACTTGTTTTGAAAAATGAAGGTCGAATTCAGAGTCTCTCAGAACACTGCGTGCCAATTTCAAAAGTCAGTGTTATTGTTTGGAGAAAACATCAAATCTTCTAAGTCCGTAAAGAATTTGTCTACCATTGTAGGCGAAAGTTGGATTACCTCGCTAAGAAGATCAATTGCACATAGATGTGAAGCATCACCATCAGCGTTGGTCGCATTAGCAATGTTCGAAGTAGATGGTACCTGTGCGCCTGTTGTTCCTCGTACCTCACCGTCCGCATGTTGCATCTGTGAGATCTCAATGAATGCCGTCATCTGAATTGGTAGCCGCTGGGGACAACACAGTGCATGAGCCATTACTGGTCCAAGCAAAGTATCCACGTCCGCTGGCATGACTGATGGGAGTGTGAGACAGATGTCTAACACGCATTCTTCTCCACATAGCAGACATCGTAGAACAGGTAAGATGCAATCTTGCCATATTGGTCTGAATGATACAAACAATGTAGTATTCAATTCTCTTAAACAGGTTAATCCCAAAATTTGGATTATGCGCTCACAACACTTCATCGCTTAGAAGTGTGTTCTACAAGGTGATCTGGGTATCATTGGTGAGTTGGCTTGCCATATCCGAGCAGAAGGAGCAAAAATAGTATCCCTGCTGCGAGTCCCAAAACGAGAGGCAGTCCGCCAAACACAAAGTGCACGAAATTTGGAAATATGCCTAGGACTGCTTGAAAAGGTGCTAACAGTCTCGAAAAAACTGTCTTAAATACATGTACAACACCACTCGTATCAGACCTGTTTAAGATACGACCTAACATTTCTGAGAAATGTATAGGGCAATTTATGGTTAAAAGGGCATGTATTTCTGCAAAAGTCCTTGCGACTTGCAGATCATACGTCTCTTTGGCCAAGGTCGGTGGCACAGATTTCTGTAAAAGAATGGCTTTCAGTCTGTTTAAAGTATCAATTTGTATAGAAGAGATGTTCAGTGAAGGCCATAACAGCGACCCCCGGTCTGTCTTGGTTTTTGGAAACAATACTTGCATAGAGCAAGTGACCCTGGCTGACACAGTTACGAGATAGGGCATTCCTGGCAACATGCAACAGCAGCTGTGATCATTCAACATAATGTAACTTCCATTAGAAAGTTTCCCAAAAAGAGGATCAATCACCGCAGCTGGTGAACCTTGCATGTGGCAGGATAAGTTGTTCGAGGAACCATCACAGGCCCCGAGTAAATTAATACCCTGATAAAGGAGAGAGATGCTTAGTGCGTTTTCGCAATTTTTACCACTAAGAAACATTTCTTTCCCCCCACTCCAACATTTGTGTGTGTATGGTAATTCCCAGGATGTCTTGATGTATTCTTTACCCAACCTTTCATACACGGCTGCTGGTATACGTTTCAAGCAATACTGAAAATGGAAAATTGTAACCGGCAGAGTGATTGTACTGTGTATTATCCATGCTGTTGCTGGTTTCTCAAAAACAGTTAATGGCAATCTTTCCAGTTTTTCAGTGCTCAGCACCGTATAGTCTGCTCCCCTCTGTGCCAGTGTGATCTGTTTATCTGTGAGATTAAATTCAGAAAACAGTGATGTGTTGTTGATTAGACGCCAAGGCACATGGCCTGAACGTAAGGTTTGTAACGTCCAGCCCAATAGCATTATAGAACGCAATTGCTACTGACCATGTTGCAACATGACCAAGTCCTGTTCCATTATGTCTATGGCAGAGGATACTATGCTGTCCAAAGAATATATTCTGGATGATAGTCATTAACCCATTGTCAACTACAGAGAGAGATTTCTCTAAATTTATACAATCAATTTCTTGTATTCGTTCTGCAGTCTCTGCTTGCGTAATCTTCCATGCTTCATTATAAGCAGCATAGATACCGGCGTATATAAAACATTTATGACGCTGTTTGGTAGGTCCTTGTAAGAAGTCCCTCAGATCAACGCCATCTTTAAGCAAAGATAAGTGTTGTTTTACTTCCTTAAAGTGGATTTTTGTAGCTACTCAAGGCACAGCTTCCCTACACTGTATGATGTTACTATTCCTGGATGCTGTCTCTGAACATATCTTGGATCAGGCCTAGTGAATTTGAAACCCCAAATTTTTGTTCAGGAATCTTTCTTGATAGGTGTTTGTGTCTGTGGGCCAGATTAACCATTTTTTCCAGTCAGGATGTGTTCTATTGTGAAGCAAAATAGTATGTACGTCGACCTCCCCCTCTGTACTCTTGTTACTATCAGGTGTAGGTTTAGGTATGGACGGTTTGTTTAAATCTTTTATCTTGGCTAACCCAAGACAAGATATCTGCTGAACAGTGTCATTCAAAAACATTATTTGTTCAGGGATGGTGCAGGCTCTAAATAGTGCTTCCAATCCCTGCACATGCCAGTCTTTTGTGCCCCAGACAGTTATCAATGTTGTCTTTCCAAAAGTCAAAACCTAATGTAGACAGCTGAGCATAAAAGGCCGCAGAATAGATTTGGTTTGTATTTGTCAATATACTTTTCATTCCTGTTCTATTAACTTTTTTAAAGTAAAATGTTTCTGGATTTGAAACATTAAAACCCGAAAAGTATGGAAATTTGTCAAATGTTTTTGAGCTACCTTTTGGTGGCGTAGGACAATGTTCCCATTGGTTATAAGTTAATACATTTGTAGGATTTGCAGATTTATGCAAGAAATGATGACCATAGTGATTATAACAATACATTTGTTCATAATCTGATGAATCTTCTAAGTATTCATGTGTAGTAAATTTTGCTGACATTTCTAAGTTTGACATCATATTATTAATAGTCTCAAAGTCCCAATCATCAGAAAAGGTACTAGATGAAATAAAGTCACTCAAGGAAATCTTGAATTGGTGTAGAATCTTCAACACCTCTGCCGGACCAAGAATGTCATATTCAGTTCTGTCCCAAGCTATACTACCAGGTATAGGAACAGCTGTGATGTTCACTGATGACAAGTCTCTTTGTTCACGATGAGATGATTTGTGTCCCTTGAGTAGTAAGTTGATGTTCTTACTTGCTGTGTCCTTTTTAACATATCTTCCAATAATCAGCATTCCCAAAGTAAATACAAGAGTCAACCAAAGTAGAAGGAAAAGTACCCCCAACACAATCTAAAGTTCAATCCATGGTGAAATCAGATAAGTATTTTCCAGTTGATCAAAAAGTTCTGTTACTTGTTCTTTAAAAGTTATTTTTGCTGGCTTCGTTTCAGGTTCACTGGGATCCTTGGAAAACTTATCAAAGTTAATGAAATAGCCAGAGGCCGTTCTTTCAATTGAAGGCTTGCATCAGGATTCGTTGAAATCACTGAACCCACCAGATCACTTGTATCTGAAAGAGACACGTTAGTGATAGATTCCTTACCTTAGAATATCCCCAGGCGTCAGACTGGATCCGGAAAATTTTGCGTAGCAGTACCCTTGCGCGTCGGTAGGCGTCGTCTGCGGCTCCGCGTCCGTCGTCGGCGTCGTGGGCGCCGTGATGACGTCGTCGGAGTATATAGACGCCGCCTCCGCGTGCTGACGTCAGTTCTTCTTTTTTCCGCGCCAGCCAGCGCAGATCTGGAAAAAGCAGTTCCCTGGTCATTTTTTGACTAACTTTTTGGATCTTTTTGATCTCTTTCGAAGTCTTCACGACTCCGACGGTGCCGTTAGGGATGCCCGGATTCAAGCACTGCGGCGGTTGCGAACGACTCATGTCGGTTACGGATCCGCACCGACTGTGCCTGACGTGTTTGGGCGTCGACCATGACGACGAGGCCTGTTCCGACTGACGGGCCCTCTCGAGGAAGGCCAGGCGGGAGCGGTCCCGCAGGCGACTCGAGATCCGCCAGTCGGCCCCGCGCCGTGTGAGGTCCCGGTCCCGGTCCCCAGGGAGGTCGAGGGACAGGTCGCAGGGGCGGAGCCGTCACAGCTCCGGGAGTCGGCGCCACTCCTCCGGGTCCAAGTCGTCAGGTAAGAAGCATAAGAAGTCGAAGAGGCATCATCGCTCTTCCGACTCCCCCCGACGCTCGCGCGATGCGGCCGGGGGTTCGGGTGACACCGCCCACGCGGCTCCTCAGGAGTCGCGGGCGCCGCGTTCGGCTCCATACCCCCCGGTCCCTGGGCTGAACGCGACGCCGGAGGAGATAGAGTGCTTCCTCATGGCCATGAGGTCCCTTTCTTCTCCGACGGGTTCCGCGGCGCCTTCGGGCCCAGCGAACCCGTCTGGGGGCCCTAGTGGGTCGGGTTCAACCCCGACGCCGTCGGGTGCTTCGGCCTCGACGCCGCCGGCGTCTTTGACGCCGGCGCCGCAGGGCTCTGCGATCCCGACGCCGCCGCTGCCCTCGGGCTCGGCGCCGCAGGGTTCGGCGGCCCCGGCGTCGTCGGTGCCTTCGGGTCCGACGCCGCAGGGTGCCGTTCAGCCCTCGTCGGGCGATGGAGCGTCCCCGGTGGACCTTACGACCCCCCCGGGGTCGGTCCGTGTGGTGTCCCCGCTGGCGTCGGTCCCGGCCGACGCCGCCCCCAATACCTCCTCTCTATGGGTCCCGACGTCGGGACGGCGCCAGTCGGCGCCGGTCCCGACGCCGTTCGGGGATTTCTATCCCTACGAACCATCCTCATTCACTAACGACCCTGAGTCTCAGGAGATGAGGGAAGAGGAGGACTGGGAGGGGTCTGAGGACCCTCTGACAAGGGAATGTCAGTCTAGCATGGACTGGACAGGAGACCTTGGGGAGGCCAGTGGCCTGGACACCTCTCCAGACACTGGATTCGTCTCTCCTCCCTCCGTGGCTTCGGAGGAGGGCGCTACGTATAGTGTGGTGTTGATGAGGGCTGCTAAGGCCTTGGGCCTTGAGCTCCCCGTCGCGGCCGTGAGGACTAACCTCCTCACAGAGGTCCTTAAGCCGCAGTCATGCTCCATGGAGCCAATGCTGCCGTTTAATGAGGCCTTGTCGGACGTTCTGTTGGGCACTTGGTCCAGGCCCGCTACAGGTTCGCCTGTAGATAGGAACGTGGCCAGACGCCACCGCCCGGCTCCGGGCGACCCATGTTTCCTGTCCACCCACCCCACCCCCGAGAGTCTGGTTATCCAGGCCTCTAACTCCCAGACCGCCTTCCCGTCAGCGCCCCCTGATCGGGAATCCAAGAGGTACGAGGCCTTTGGCAAAAAGGTCTTCTCGTCCCTTAGCTGTGGACTGCGGTCTTCCAACACCGCGTGCCTCTTGGGCCGTTACACCCATTCTATATGGGAAACGGTGGCAGAATTGCTGCCAGAGTGTCCGTTGGAGGTACGGGCCAAACTCGGCCAAGCCCTGGTGGAGGGCCGGGACGCAGCGAAATATTCGATCAGGTACGGACTGGACACCACTGACTCGCTGGGCAGAGCGATGGCTACGACGGTGGCGATTCGACGCCACGCCTGGCTTAGGTCCGCCAACTTCTCGGCTGATGTCCAGAATACACTCATGGACATGCCGTTCGATGGCCGTCGCCTCTTTGGCGACAAGGCAGACCACGCGCTCGAGCGCTTTAAGGACTCCAGGGCTACGGCCAAGTCCTTGGGCCTCTCGGCCCCGCGCCAGCAAGTGGCTGCTTTTCGCTCCTTTCGTGGCCACGGAAGGGGCGTCCCCACGCGTGCCGCCAGCCACTCGCCGCAAACTGTCGTCCAGCGCGGCGGCGGCCGTGGAAACCGCCGTGGAGGCGGTCGGGGAGGCAAGCGGAGCCAGTCCACACCTGCCCCCGCAGCATCCGCCTCAAAACCCTCCTAGTCCGTGCTTTTCGGCCCATGTGACGCCAGTGGGAGGCAGGGTTCGCCATCACCACTCTCACTGGCGCACAGTCACTTCGGACAGGTGGGTGCTGCAGATCGTCCGAAGGGGCTACTCCCTCCCCTTCGAGATGACCCCTCAAGCCATGCCACCGCAACACCACCGCGTATCGGGGGATCATTTGCGGCTCCTGCAGGAGGAAGTTTCGGCCCTCTTGGCCAAGGGGGCCATCGAGCGCGTTCCTGGGCCAGAAGTAGGACGTGGTTGCTACTCCCACTACTTCCTGGTACCCAAGAAGGGCAAAGGGGGCCTACGCCCTATCTTGGATCTGAGGAACGTCAACGGCTTCCTCCGGAAGGAGAAGTTCAAAATGCTGACACTGGCTCAGGTCTTGGCTGCCCTAGACCCAGGAGACTGGATGGTAGCGTTGGACTTGCAGGATGCGTATTTCCACATCCCCGTCCTGCCGGCCCACCGGCGTTACCTGCGGTTCACGGTAGGCCACGAGCATTTTCAGTTTACCGTGCTCCCCTTCGGCCTTACCAGCGCCCCACGGGTGTTCACGAAGGTGATGGCGGTGGTCGCAGCTCACCTGCGCAGGTTAGGGGTTTCAGTCTTCCCCTACCTAGACGACTGGTTGTTGAAGGCGGGCTCGCCCCAGGCAGTCGTCACCCACCTCCAGACTACGGCGGATCTCCTACACAGGCTGGGGTTTTCCATCAATGTGCCGAAGTCGCACCTGTGCCCCTCTCAGAAGCTCCTTTTCATCGGAGCGGTTCTCGACTCGGCGCAGTTTCGGGTTTTCCCGCCCGAACAGCGAGTCCGGGATATTCAGGCCCTGATCCCGATCTTCGGGCCGTTATCCCGGGTTTCGGTCAGGTTGACGCTGCGGCTTCTGGGGCTGATGGCCTCCTGCATCCTTCTGGTGCATCACGCTCGGTGGCGGATGCGGGCTCTGCAGTGGGACCTGAAGTCTCAGTGGGCCCAGCACCGGGGCAACCTTTCCGACCATGTCCTGATCTCGGAGGGCACTGCGAGACAGCTGCAGTGGTGGCTCACGGACCGCGATTGGGTCAACGGCAGATCCCTCTCCCTTCCCCAACCGGAGCACGTAGTTGTGACGGACGCGTCCCTCCAGGGCTGGGGTGGCCACTTGGGAGAGGCGGAGATCAGAGGACTCTGGTCTCCGGCGGAATCCCGGCTCCATATCAATCTGTTGGAGCTGCGGGCGATTCGTCTGGCACTGAAAGCATTCCTCCCGTCTGTCCGAGGGAGTGCAGTGCAGGTGTTCACGGACAACACCACCGCCATGTGGTACTGCAACAAACAGGGCGGTGTGGGGTCGTGGACCCTCTGCCAGGAGGCTCTGCGCCTCTGGCAGTGGCTGGAACATCAGGGCGTGACTCTGGTGGTTCAACACCTGGCAGGTTCTCTGAACGCCAGGGCGGACGAACTCAGCCGTCGGTGCTCGATGGATCACGAATGGCGTCTGAACTCGGATGTGGCGCAAGGCCTCTTTCTGCGTTGGGGAGAGCCTTGGTTAGATCTATTCGCCACCGAAGAGAACGCGCAATGTCATCAGTTCTGCGCGTTGGAATTTCCAAGGCGGCACTCGCTCGGAGACGCTTTTCGTCGCGAGTGGAGCTGCGGTCTGTTGTACGCCTTTCCGCCTATACCTCTTCTGCCCAGAGTGCTGAAGAAGATCAAGCGCGATCGGGCACAAGTCATCCTTGTGGCTCCGGACTGGGCACGAAGGTACTGGTATCCCGAGCTACTCAGTATGTCTGTCGATCCCCCGGTTCGTCTGCCTCTTCGGGAGGACCTTCTGTCGCAGCAGCAGGGGACGGTCCTCCACCCGAACCTGTCCAGTCTCCACCTCCATGCATGGAGATTGAGCGGCGGCAGTTGAGGCCATTTGACTTGCCTCCTGAAGTTTGCAACATCATTCTGGCAGCCAGGCGTCCCTCCACAAAAACGGTATACGCCTGCAGGTGGAACAGATTTGTGGCATGGTGCACAGCAAAGGCTGTGGATCCTCTCAATGCCCCTCTCTCTGAGGTTCTTCTCTTCCTTCTTTCTCTTGCCCAGCAGGGCTCTGCTCTGGGCACTATCAAGGGCTATCTTTCGGCTCTTTCAGCCTTTCTGAGGCTGCCTGACCAACCTTCTTTGTTCAAGTCCCCAATAGTTAACAGATTTCTGAAAGGCATCACTCATACCTTTCCTCCGGTTCCTTTCGTGATGCCTCAGTGGGACTTGAATCTGGTTCTCACTTTTCTGATGTGCGCTCCCTTTGAGCCACTTCATAACTGTCCACTTCGCCTTCTTTCTTTGAAGACTGCATTCCTGGTAGCCATCACCTCTGCCAGGAGAGTGAGTGAGCTCCAGGCTCTTTCTTGTAAGCCTCCTTTCCTTTCAGTCCATCCGGACAAGGTTGTTTTGAGGACTAGGCCCTCCTTCTTGCCTAAGGTGGTCACGGCCTTCCACATTGGGCAGTCCATCACATTGCCCACCTTCTTTCCGCCTCCGCACCCCTCGAGAGAGGAGGAGAGGCTCCACCGTCTGGACCCAAAACGTGCGCTCTCATTCTATCTGGATCGCACACGCCAGTTCCGGGTGGATGATCAACTCTTTGTTGGGTACGCGGGCGCTAAGAAAGGGAAAGCGGTGCACAAGAGGACCATGTCTCGATGGATTATCATGTGCATCCAGGCGTGTTACTCCTTGGCTAAGAAGGAACCACCTGTTGGGCTGCGGGCTCATTCCACTCGAGCCACGGCCACTACAACTGCCTTGGGCCGCGGTGTGCCCTTGCAGGACATTTGCCAGGCTGCTACGTGGGCGTCGTTGCACACGTTTGCGAGGCACTACTGCCTGGACAGTCAAGTCCGGAGGGACGGCTACTTCGGCCGTTCCGTTCTCCAGGACTTTCTGGTGTAAATATTGGTTCGCAGACCCACCACCACGGGGATGGTATTGCTGGGGTATCTATTCTAAGGTAAGGAATCTATCACTAACGTGTCTCTTTCAGATGCGCACGTTACTACTTGTGTAACGATATATCTGAAAGAGACACGTTAGTGATAGATTCCTTACCTTAGAATATCCCCAGGCGTCAGACTGGATCCGGAAACTTTTGCGTAGCAGTACCCCTGCGCGTCGGTAGGCGTCGTCTGCAGGCGTCCCCTGCGGCTCCGCGTCCGTCGTCGGCGTCGTGCGCCGTGATGACGTCGCTGGAGTACATAGACGCCGCCTCCGCGCGCTGACGTCAGTTCTTCTTTTTTCCGCGCCAGTGGACGCAGATCTGAAGAGCAGTACTCCGGTCTTTGACCAAGTTTTTCGATTGTTTTTTCTCTTATTGTGCCTGATAGGATGCCTGGGTTCAAGAATTGCGATAGTAATTCCGGTAGTAATTGAGCGCGCTACAAAACAGCATATTACATTACATTACATTACATCCTCCCCGTTCTGCGAACCGATATCTAGGGTTAAGGTCATCCCCTTTCAGGGCCCTAGTTTCTTGGCACCAGTGTCGGTTTTTGTCATGGCTCTGCGCTTCTGGCGCGGAAAAGCTGTGGCTAAGAACTGACGTCAGCACGCGGAGGCGGCGTCTATATACTCCGACGACGTCATCACGGCGCCCACGACGCCGACGACGGACGCGGAGCCGCAGACGACGCCTACCGACGCGCAAGGGTACTGCTACGCAAAATTTTCCGGATCCAGTCTGACGCCTGGGGATATTCTAAGGTAAGGAATCTATCACTAACTAATGTCTCTTACAGATATATCGTTACACAAGTAGTAACTTGTGCTACATTTGTATAGTCAGATGCTATTTCATTGTAGACAGGCGTTTCTTGACGAACTATTATTTGGGTCTCAAGAGGTACAAGTTCCATGGCTTTGTTGCATAGTCCTTCATTTCCCACTGCAGATTCTTCAAAGGTGATGAGTCTCTCAGTTTGAACCTCTTGGATAGTAGCCAGATTCGGGCGTCTGCTACATCTTTGGAGTCCACTTTGCCTACTACTTATGATCGGCCACATGATGTGGTTTGACCAGGTCGATGGACACGAACCTGTTCCCCTTTTTACGAGCAAGGGGCGGAAGTAACACTGTTCTTGATCCGTTGACTGCTAGGACAGGTACTGCTTGTCTGTAAGAAGGCCCAAATTCCTTCTTGTGCGTGATCTTTTCTCTGACCAGATCCCCAATCTTTGGAATCCAAACGGGTCTTCTTGGGACGGATGGTTTATCGTCAGTGGTCATTGGCTTCAGGAACACGTTACTTTTGCTTTTTCTTATTTCATTTAGGTCCTGCAACACAGCCAAACGATCTTTGATATCAAAGTGTTTTTGTTCTACCACTTAAGTGTGACAATCGAGGTCCTGCACAATCATTCTAGTTCCAAAAAGGATTTCATATGGAGTGATTCCCCCGGAGAACTTCTTGGCAGAGTGTTAGGAATACGTTGGACACTTATTAGATGTTTGACCCACCCGTCGCCCCAGCCTAGTACCCTAGCTGTTATAGATTGCTTTATGTCCCGTTTTTTTCTCTCCACTACTGAATTTCCCTCAGGATGAAATGGACTAGAACACCGCAATGCAACGCCCAGATTGGCCATGGCCTCCTTGTAAGCTTTTGAGCTAAACGAAGGACCCTGGTCAGAATGTAGCGTGCCGACTGCGTATGTGCCGATAAAGACTCGTAAATCTTTTATAACAGTTTATGCGTCAGCCGAGCGCTGAGGCCACATCCAAATGAAGTTTTGTCCTAATAGTTGTGGGGGCGCATTCGTCCCTAGGGACGTCTGCGTGTAGATAGTCTAAGGGCTCTCTAACAAAGGTGTCTGTACTGGGCAGGCTACACTGCAGTCAGGTATCCGGCGGCATTCTCTGCTGCGATCTCTGTTGCAGTTATGGCAGTTAATTGCAAATGTGTGAATATGACCATTAATCCCTGGCCACCAGTACGTCTCCTTAAGAGTTAGTATTGTTTTTGAGATCCCTTGATGTATCAGACCCTCTCCCAAATATGCTTCGTATATCAAAGCTACTCTACGTTTCCTGTTTGGAATCACTCTATCCCCCACTCTAGGGATTCGAGCAAAAGGAACGGAGGTTGCATCAATTATGTATGAGTATTTGAGTGGATAGTTTTGAAGTAACGCTGCACTGCTGCCTTTCCTTGTGGCATTGACAGCTAGCATTATTTCGCCGTCTATTTTAGTTTTTGAATTAATTCCCTGCAACGTGAACGCCATCACGTTGATGACGCAGCATATGTATCACGTGAGTGTTTTGTAGTCCTTGTGGTAACTGAACTACTTGTTCCCAAAGCAACTTATGCTTGATTGTGCCACATTTTGTATCTTTGAAACCGTTTTCAATCCAGTTCTGCAAGTATTCATTGTAAGATTGAACTCAATATTATGAATCACACACTATGAGTGTGGGTAATCCGCGATCAGTATTTTCAAGTGCCATCTTGAATGCTTGTAGTTCAGCTCGCTGAGCTGTATAATCTCCTAGAGATTGAGTTTTAGTGACCATTGGTCGAAATTTGCCATCTCGCCAGCGACTTTTAACGATTGCGCACGCAGCACTATAAGCTTGTTTACCCCCAATATCGGGCTGTGCTGATCCGTCAGTATAAATTATACATTCATACTTCTCTAGAGGCAGAATTTCAGTAGGCAGAGGACATTCTTGTTCGTATTGTAGAAATTCTTGTGTTTTCAAATAAGGGTCAAAGACGTATTCAACGTCTGTTGCAGCAAGAGAATTAACCCATTGTATCCATCTTGGATGTAAAGCTTTTGCATTAGGAATGCTCGCTTTTGTCACTGCCTCTCAGGCAGATACAGGAGTAACGACCATTATGCGCTTACCTTGTGCGAGGGCTCTCTCTTCTGCTACTGCAGTTTGAACCGCTGTCAGAATTTTTACTCTAGAAGTGAATTTTATTTCTGCTTGTGTGTACAAGTGTGATTTGTAAGCTATGGGTACTTTTTCTCCTTCATTAAAGGTTAAGTACGTGAATCTGCATCTTCCTCGAATGATTCGGACCACTAAGTTGCGTACGTTTACGCAAGTCTGTAAATGTGTTGTTGCTTACATGTACGTTTGAAATCAGGTTTGATTAATTCGTAGAGAGGTTTAACCCTTTCTGCATAATTTAAAATGTAAGTTCTTCAGAAGTTGATGGATGAGCTTCAAAAGCGGGCAGACAGGGGTCAAGCAGCTGTTCTTATTCTGCTTGACCTGTCTGTCGCATTCGACTTGGTTAACTATGGGATCCTATTGGGTAGGCTGAGGGAGGTGGGGGTGACGGGCCGTGCTCTGAATTGGGTCCAGTCTTTTCTTTCTGATAGGAGGCAAGCAGTGTCTCTCCCCCCTTAACAATCTGTCTTTACCAACATCACGCATGGCGTGCACAGGGCTCGCCAATTAGCCCAATTCTATTTAATATTTACATGAAACCCCTGTTTGCGGTCATAAAAGAGCATAACATCTGCATCGTAAATTATGCAGATGACACGCAACTGATTCTCTCCTTAGAGGGAGATCAGGCAACATCTTTAGAGCCGTTTCATGGCTGCCTGCGTGCCACGGCTCACTGGTTGAGGGAAAACTCTTTGCAGTTTAATGCGGATAAGACCGAGGTGCTGTACTGCTCAGTGGGTATGGTTGCTTCTGTGTTGTCTGGTAGCTTCTGGCCCTCAGATACATCGACCGCAGTGAGGCCGGTATCGAAGGTTCGTAACCTGGGCGTTATGTTTAACAACAAACTCACAATGGAGGTTCAGGTTACCAAAACGGTGGGAGGCTTTTTTGACATTATTAGAACTTTACAGAAAATGTTCCCCCCTGCTGCCGCCTCACGCACCTTGTGTTAGTAGTCCAAAGTACCATTTTGAGCAGGTTAGACTACTGTAATGCATAACTGTTAGAGTCTCCAAAATATCTTCTGGACAGAATCCAGAGGATTCAGTCTACGGCAGCTAAGCTAGCCCTAGGATTGCCCAGAGGTTCTTCATCTTCATCAGCCTTAGCGGAGCTGCATTGGCTCCCGCTGAGACCGAGAATTCAGTTTAAGTCTCTCTGTCTAGTGTTCAAGGCTCTGCATGGGTCTGGACCTGCTGCCATGCGGAGGAAATTTGAATGGTATGCTCCAGTAAGAAGCCTTCCCTCCTCATCGGCGAGACTGGTGAAAATACCAAGAGTTAGGAAAGCAAAATCGGGTGGCGGAACTTTTGGCGTAGTAGCTGCCAGACTTTGGAATGCACTTCCATTGGAATTGAGACAAGTCAGCGATCTCCTTCCTTTTAGAAGGAGACTTAAAACTTGGTTGTTCTCCAAGGTCTATTTAACTTGGATTGTCACTCCCCGGGCACACTTTTAAACTGTATTCTGAGTTTGCTAGCTTCAGGATGCCTGCAAGGGGATAGTGCGCTTTATAAATGACATAAATAAATAAATAAATAAATAAATAAATAAATAAATAAGAAGTCCTAGAATCGACTACGTTTTTCACGCTTTTGGAGGTTGGAGCAGCGCACACTTTATTAAAAAGTTGGCTGCCAGGCTTTTGCCTTCACTTGATAACTCATATCCCAGAAAAATGACATTGAGGTGGGCAATTCTTGATTTTTTTTAATTGAATTTATACCCTTCAGAGGCAAAGCCCAATATAATGGTGTTCACCCTGTTCAAGTGCCTGTCCAAGTCATCATCTGTTAGATAGATGTCATTTACATATGATCATGCCTCATCATCATAGGTTTGTAGTAACTCTGTTACTCTGGCTGAAAATAACCCTGGACTATTCTTGAATCCCTGGGGGAGACGACAGAATTGACCCTGTGTCCCCATAATTGAGAAAGCGGTCAAATACCTACTTTCATGTGCAATGTTTTGACAGAAGAAACCATTAGAAATATCTAAAGTAGTTTTGTATTTTTTACGCACAATGTTATTCATTAGTGCTGCACTGTGTACATTTTGTACTGCAAAAGTTTTGCAACAAGAGTTTAAATGTCTGTAATCCAAAACTAGAGGATATGTATTGTCTGGTTTGGAAAACCAAAGGGGATGATGGACGGAGTGTTGAACAATGCAAGCACTCACCCCCAGTCAACTGATGATCATTCTTTAACTCACTCCGCCACCCCAGTTCAGACATGGCCATATGCAAATCAGTCTGACCCTGTGCCTCATGGGAACAGTCCAACCCAAACTGCCAAGCCATGTATTCCCTGGACCAGTGTCAGAGCTCACCTTCAATATTTCCTGCTCTGCCGGTAATTCTTGCACGGGAACAGAAGCTGCTAATTTCCCAACTCCCACTACCAATCACTCAGGGCCAAATAGTACCTTGGCGCTAACTGATCAGCAAGGGGGAAGGGGAAAAGTGGATAAAATAATAAAGAACAAGAAGAGACAGGTCCTGAACCTTCTGATTTCCGTCTGGTTCTCTTCTTCAGCTTTCATTCAGCCTATCGAAGATACCTAGGAAACTAAGCACACAACAATTATGTATTTCCCTTCACTACTCTGGTCTGATACCTTATTTCCTATTTACTTTTCCTAAATTTGACTACCTACCCACAGTTCTTAGCACCTTGCCTCTCTTCTTAACCTGATGTTGTTTCTCTGTTTAAAAAGATGACGCTTGGGGTATTATATCTGCAAGACATTAAGGAAATAATCAGTCTCCTAGTTATTCTTTCCCAATATTCTTATTAATGTTTCTGCCTCACTCTTTGACCCACCAGATATTTGGAAAAGATTATTCCTCAAGTTATTCTTGTCTTTTGTTAATGTTATCGTTGTCTTTTCTTCTCTAGAATTCTATTTATTTCTGTGTCTAATGTCTTTCTTTTCCCTTCTTAGAATGAATGCCACAAGAATATATCTCAGGGAAGAGTTCTCTCACTATCGTTTCTTTTCCTTTTAATGTGCACGTTGTATTCCACTCGGTTTTTAACGTGCTTATTCGTCTTCAATGTTGCATTTTCTCTTCACTGGTTTAAACACACCATAACTCTTGATAATTACAAGTCACTTGACAGCTCTGTCAGTTCGTCTGAAAATAGTTAACGTATTTCAATTTTAACTTTCAAAAGAAAATCTCTCTTCAGTCACTTAGCTCTCTGCTTGGAACAGCTGTGGAAAATATAACTCCGCCGGTCTCTGACTCAGGAAACGAGCGCAGGTCCGTGAACTTGGCAATTTCGTTTCTCTTCTTATTTCCTCTCCGGTCTCTGGAAACTTTTATCGAAGCCTCTACTCATCTCAGGAATTGCTCCGAATGAGCTTAACTCTGATAATTCACCTTCAAAAACTACGGACAAACTAAGGACACTTCCTCACCAGGGAAAAGCCTCAGTGAAGTGCGCAATACCGCAGGTGTGCGCACGTCACATCAGGCTCACTCGGAATCTGCAGAAACACTAGACCACTGACCTCAGCACCTTAGCGGCCATCTTGCAGTTGCGCAAATGCCACAAATTCGACCACTGGTGCCCAGTCAGAAATCTGTTAGTACCGCAAGGGTCTTTTAGGTCACAGACATTTATAGGTTTTAAATCTACCACGTTAGGGATCCTGACAACCAGAAACAAGCATCCTGGGACCGGTTTTTGGCTAATCAGCCGTCATCAGCCAGGCTAGCTTGAATCCAGTGGCAAAATGAGCAAGGGACCCACGTCTGGGCATACCCTGGCAACTAAGGGCGAACAAAGCAAAGCCAAAACTGTTGTTTTTGCATTTGTCATCCCGAGTGGGACGGGTATGCTCAGACGTGAGCCCCGTGCTCTCCATGCCACTGGAATCAAGCTATCCTGGCTGATGAGGGCTGAAAGCCCGAAACCAATCCTAGGATGCTCGTTTCCAGTCCAGGGAGGACCTGGCTTGGCAGTTCGGGCTGGACTGTTCCCATGGGGCACAGGTTCAGGACTGATTTGCATATGGCTGGATTCAAACTGGAATGGCATGGTGAGCAAAAAAATGATGGATTTAGGCCCAGATCTCTGTACTGGGATGAATGTATGACATCGTTCTGCATTCTGTCCATCAACTGTTGTTCTTGCATTTGTCTGGTTTGGAGACAGGAAACAAAGGATTGTTCATGGACGAGGTGCATGTTTCAATCACCCCTTGGTATTCAAGTTGATCTAAGATCTCCCTGACCTGTTTTTTAGCTTCTTGCTTAACTGGATACTGCCCTTGCGCAGTTGTTTGAGTTTTCAATTAGATTTTATGGGGAGCAGAATCCTCATCCCATCCTACATGATTTTTGTACAAAGCAGGAGCCTGGGCTACTGCCCATTTCTGGCATAGGTTTATTTTTTATGAATTGGACCATGATTGGAGAAAGCTGGCATAATGATGTCTTCGCCATGTGGGCACTCTCTGACAAATTCAGGTGGCCAGTCTTGTTCAGCTAGAAGAATGTCATAACCCTTAGAGAGCTTCTCCAAAAAGAGTGCTCTTATTTTTCTTATGTCCCCCCTCCATCCGGGGTGTTACTTCATATAACGTATGTGGTACACTAACCCTGGTATCTGCAGTTTCAACATGGATGTACTCATTCAAGTCCACTGTCTCCAGATGATTCTTCAAGTTCTTGCGAGCTATGGTGACTTCTGCTGTGCTGTCCAACATCGTTTGAGCCCATTCCCCGTTCTTGAGTTGTGTCCTCAAGATCCTTGGCATATCTGATTTTTAGACCTGCTACCTTCTTTTTGGTGAATTGAGTTTTCTTTTTTTTTGGAATGTGTTGATCGTCTTTGGACTTCACTCGTTCTTCCTTTTCCTCTGATCATCCTCTTCTTTCCGATTTCTGTGAGGAAGTCTGAAAGGTACAGGAGGAATGTGTATCAGTATCTTGATATCTATCAGGTTTTCTCAAATTATCTCTATTCCTGAGGTTATACCTCCTTTCAGAGGGCTCTTTTTGAGGAGACCTACCTCTGGATTGAGAACGCTTCTCTTTCGGAGTTTGTTTAGTGTTCTCCACTTCTTTTTGGGAAGAGGAAGAGTATTTTTAATAAAAACCTTTTCAGGACTTTCAGTCAGTTGGGGTTTAACTGGCTTCCCACCGAGATTGTCTCTGCTTAATTCTTAATAGGATTTTTCAATTATTCTGGCCAGTTCTTGTGGTTGCTCAGTTAGATCAAATTCCCTTAACTTTTGGCGGATGGCCAATGATGCTGCTTCACCTTTAATATTAGTAAATATTATTGTTGAGACCTGTTTGAAATCTTTTAGTAATTCCATACCTAGATTTTAAGCAGGCTCTGCCCCGTATTCATTTTGAATCTGTTTCAGGACGTCTAGTATTACCGTCATGGACGGAACACCATGTGTTTTAGTGCAGATTGCAGCAAAGACTGTACCCCAAGTGTCGCAGTCCTCCAGGTGTGGTGCGATCCCCATTGATAAACAGATAGTTAGAATTCTGTGTTTCTCATGAGGGGTAGTATCAGGAAATACTGCCTCGATTTGAGTAATTTTTTTAGCTTTCCAGAATGGAATTTGTTCCCGATTTGCGGGTAATTTACCAATGACCGATTGTATGGTCTGTGGTGTAATTTTATTTCTGTCCCCCTGGTAAGGGATGTGTTGTGGAATCCTTTTAGGAGGTTGGACTGTTAGAGTCAGCATGACATATTGAACAAATTGTCTATGGATTTTGATTAGTTGTTTTAGTTGAACTAATAGTTCCGCACCTGACATTTCTTCAATGGCAGGATAGTGGTGTATAGCTGGATAATACCGGCCATGTTGCTCCTGGTCTACCTAGTGGACCGAGCCTGGTAATGTGATTTATATGATTTAGGGCGCCTTTAAACCAGAGCGCATGCTCTTGGTAAGTTAGTGGAATTTCAACATCCTCGAAATGAATGGATTCCGTTGGAGGTTCCTCTTTGTAGAAGTGAAACACATGTGTTACTGGATTTGCTTCAGGAAAGATAATCCATGAATAGAATTCCTCAGTCTGATGATATTCATGTGCCTATATCACAAAAATTACCCTACCACCTCCTGATGATAGGCCATTTATTATAATTTTTATAGTTATGGCTTTCCTTAAATTTTCTGGGATGATTATAGCATCATCGTTGGCTTCATTAAAGCCTGTTACGTCAAAAGCTGCTACGGCGTTATTGCCTGTAGCTCCATTTGAGTTGCCATCATTTTCAGTCATTTTGTTGGCTGAAAGTTTGCAGAGCAACTTTCAAGGAAACAAAGATAAGGTGCACAATATTTTGGAACACTGTATCCTTCAACGTTGAACATACCAAAAAGCTAATACATAGGATTTTCGTCCTACTCCGCTATGGCGGATATTTTATCCTTTTACCCACTCCTGACGTCTATTGGAGTATTTTACGGAATAAAAAGGGCTCTGAGAGAAGCACGACTGAGTTACTTCAGTATCTAGCGTTAAATTGGTGCCTTACCAAACGTTGGGCGCCATGTAGTGTAGTTCCTATATTCCCAATAGGCTCTGCGCATTGGAATAATACATCCTATAGATTAGACGTCGGACTGAGGTCGACTAGGTCTCTATCGAATATACTAAAATTAATAGTGAGAGCCAGATAGCTCAGAGGTCACTAGAAACTTTCTTGAATTCACAAGAAGGGATTAGTTTCTGACAACCGCATAGACATGACAACTTTGTTTCCCAAGAATAAGAAATATATCTCTAGAGTCGCGGAAACAATAGATAAGTATTTCACTCAGTCAATCGTGCATGCTTCGTTTCTACAGAGTTGCAGAGAAATAGAGAGACGGGCGTTTTCAATAAAAAGGTTATTGAACAGTCTTCTTTCTCATGCAAGAGAAGTGAACTGCTACAATCGTTATGCAGACTGCAAAGTATAATGCGTACAGCGTAAACAGTAATATGAAATAATACTGTAAACGCATTGTATGGTTTCTAAGCCATATAAAAATACATACATAATACACAGGCTGAAATACTCAACTGGTGCTTCTAAAATTTGAGTGGAACATTTAGATAGCGTTTCCGGTACTCATATTTGATTGTCTGAAAATATAAGATACAAGTGGCATTTACAGCTTCGCTGTCTTTTGCCCCTTTTTACAGAGCGGTGCTTCCCCTTTACCCTGAGCCGTGGCCAGGTGGGGTGAGGTCCATACATCTTCCAAGTGGGGTAAGATGCTAATCTCCTTTGGCTATTTAGAAAACTTGACCCAAGGTTGAGAATTTGGCACTATATAAGTTGTTTCTATGATTGTGCCCGAGCAAAAGTTATTGTCTACTAGGATTATATAATTGAAACCTAGTATGTTTATACAAGTACAAGTTTGTTGTGTTTTTCCTACAAGACTACAATTTAACAACTCCATGTTTTCACTATTCCTAGCAATTTCCAACTTGGAACAGTGAAATTACCGATACAGACATCTAGTGGATACAGGTGATCCAAGTATCGGGTTTGAAATTCATTTATAATTTTGAGCACTTCGTTCTTTAAGAGCACCAGTTCGTAGTAGCACACAGTGTATAGTGGTCCTGATGAAAGCAATGACAACTCTTGTCAAATATTGCAGAAACATGTTGACCCTAGAATACATCAGATGATCCAAGATTTATTGGGTTGTTCCTGTCTACTTTTTAATATTGGTAGAGTGGGTAGCAACAGAATAAAGTAACGTCCAGCACCCCCTCATCCAATTTTATCTCACACACATTTTTCCTTTTTTTCACTATTTCTCGCACTACAACATCAGTCCCCTTCCTTAGCATCCTCACAGTCGAGAAGTAAGACCACGTTAATCTATCTGATCATGAGAGGGTTTTTACAACCTTAGCCCTCTATGAGAAATACAATAGATAGCACCATCAGTGGTCTTAGAAGGAATGCAAATGATGAAGGGCGGTTCCGTGTGGTGACTGATGGGCATCCTCATATGATCACTTTTTGGGTTTTATATAAGGTGACCCTTGTCTTTATAATTTCATATCTAGCATGGTATTGTAAGCCCTCTGTAGATGCACATCCAGCGTTCTTGTTCTTGTTATTCTAGACTCTCTGACACTCTTTGTTTTGTAGTACTGTTGGGGCCGTATCAGAGTGTGGTCTTTAAATCCCCTTTGACCCTCCATAAATGTATTTTGTTGTTGCTTCTAAAATACGCCTACCCCAATGTACCTAACCTAAGTCTAGTACGAGGGAAGAAGTAAGTATTGTGTAGCATAGGTTTAGTTTTCTTTGCTAAGAATCTATCCAAGATTTCTCTAGGTTCTAATCAGCTCCATACCTTAGTTAAAGTGAAGGAGATCTGGTATCTCTGTCTCAGGACTCGATTTCCCAACACCCCGCAAGGGGAGCTTGGAAACACTGGAGCTGGATTCTCGGCAGGAGAAGGGCAGATCAGTGCGTCAGCTGGAGAGTCGGCTTCCTTCGGCTCTTGCTGTAGCGAGTTGCATAGGGCAAGTAGATAGTCAAACTGCTCTGAACCACCGTGTCTTGCTAGAGCAAGTGAAGGTATATTTATACCTTGAAGGTGCCTAGGAATGCCATAGTTTGATGTAAAGTCGGGCATAATACCGTCAGGAAAGAACCCCTAGGGAATAGTTGTTCTTTGCAAAGTGACCATTTGGGGGTAGCAGACCAGCTGTCGCAAGGACACGCTGACCTGCACATAAGGGGGCATTGTAGGCGGGCTGCTCTGTTTGTTCCTTCCTCGGACGCCTGACCCGACATTACAACTCCTAGCGCGCTGCAGGGCGAGCTATTCATTAACGCGAGAGCGTTTTTTAAAATCCCCGTTTTTCTATTTGTGTTCATTTACTTTTCATTTACCTTGTTTTTAGCTGGTGCTTTAGTTCCCTCGCCTGCACTATAATTGTCATCTCACCGCGCTTTGCGGGTCCCTGCTTCACCTTAGGTTTGGCCGCCATCTTGGGTGAGTCTTTTTGCACGCCTGGCCATTTGAGGGTAGCAGACCAGCTGTCGCAAGGACACGCTGACCTGCACATAAAGCAGCCATTGTACGCGCAGCGTTTCGCCGTAGTGACGCCGGAGTCACGCCAGATTCCAGCTCGTCTGCGCCGTCCGCGTCCCGGAGGCGACTGGAGTGACGGGGGGACTGGGTTCAAATGGATTAACCTCATCTAGTGTCACTATGGTTTGTTATACATCTGCAGAGCTGCGGTCCTTACAAAAGGTATCATGTGCTTGCTATAAAGTGTTTCCAGGCCGTTATAGGGGGAAGAGGAGATGCCCGGGCTGTGGCTGGTCGCCAGGCTATACCCCATCTACGTTATCTAATCGGGAGTCGGACAGTGTGAAGCATCTCTGCCTGCTTTTAAACACCAGATCAGTGCGCAGTCATGCTCAGGAGCTTTTTGATCTCCTGACCACGGAAAAGCCGCTGTGTCTGATGCTGACAGAGACCTGGCTGGGAGTCTCATCTAATCCCGATATCGCCACAGCATTTCCCCCAGAATACAATATTTATAGGCAAGATAGATTGGAAGGGAGGGGTGGAGGTGTAGCACTCGTAGTGAATGAATCTGTCGCCTGCTCAATTATTCCAACGGAGGCTATCACAGGGTCTGAATACCTTGCTTTCTCCATATCATTGGCGCCGCATCAATCTGTGAAAGGGCTGTTAGTCTACAGGCCCCCTGGCCCGGCTGGTTCTTTCTTCGATGAGCTTCAGTCTGTTATGTCTGCGCTGGTCCTGAGAGCTGATCATTGTATCCTGGCGGGGGACTTCAATTTCCACATGGATGAGGCCTTGGACCCAGATGCGATCAAATTGTCCGATATTACAGCCCCACTGGGCCTGACCCCCTATCTCTCTGAACCAACGCATGATAAAGGCCACACTCTGGATCAGGTCTTTTCCACGTCCCCCATAGAGGTGACGGTACTTTTGCCGGTTCTCTGGACAGACCATCGGTTGGTCAATTTTCATGTACTGGGTACAAAGAGGCTATCGAGCATTGCCCTCAGACAGCAGGGATTAGCGTCGAGGGCGTATCATCGGGTGACCCCAGAAATGCTATCGCACGCATCTTACGATCATCCTTGCCCTCTCACGGGGGATTTGGATAGGGACCTGGAGTCTCTGCAGGCGTGGCTTGTGGACAGGCTGAATGATCTAGCCCCTGCGATGGCCCCTCATTCGCTATCTAAACGGGTCTCTGCCCCTTGGTTCACTGAAGCACTGCTGGCCTCTCGCAGGCAGTGCAAGGTGGCTGAAAGGGCTTGGCAGGCTCAGTACGACTCTGCCGCCAGGCTCGCTTATAGAACTATGGTTAAAGCCTATCATCGGGATATCCTCCTAGAGAAGAAAGGTTATTTTGCTAGGAGGATTGAGGCTGTGTCTAATTCCTGCAAGGAGATTTTCATGATCGTTAGGGAATTTACGGCCCCACGGTCGAATGTGACCCAGACCGCCCCCACTGAGGCGTGGGTTTCTGATCTCGCCAACTTCTTTACTACTAAGATAAAGCTGATTCAGGACTCTTTTCCATTGAGGCCGGCTGCAGTCTCCCCTTGTTCTGAGGACGGACCAGTTCCATCGGTCCCTCGAGGGTCAGTCCTGTCAGTCTTTCCGCCTATTTTAGTTCCTTCGTCATTGACACTTATGGCCAATCTTAAATCGGGTTCGCCGCTTGACCTGTGTCCGGCCAAATTTCTGGCGAAGATGGCGGCAGTGGGTAATCTGTTGGCGAATCCCCTCCTGAATCTCTCTTTGAGCCAGGGGGTGGTCCCACAGTCCTGGAAGCAGGCAATCCTGATTCCCCTCCTTAAAAAGCCTGGTCTAGATCCCGAGGTTTTGGCCAATTATAGGCCTATTTCTCTCTTTCCTGCGCTGGCCAAAATCTTGGAGAAGCATGTGCATATTGTGCTTTCTAACTTTTTAGAATTTTACGATCTGCTTCATTCTACTCAATCGGGCTTCCGCCCTAACCTTAGTACCGAGACGGCGCTTCTGGAGGTGTCTGAAGCCATTAAGGAGGCACTGGATTCGGGTGGCAGAGCCATGCTGGTAATGCTTGATTTGTCGGCGGCCTTTGACACCGTCCCCCACAAGGGTTTACTCGTCGGACTTTATGACATCGGTCTGAGGGGGGCGGTGCTTAGCTGGTTTAGATCGTTTCTGGCTGGCCGCCGACAAACGGTCTGGGCCTCATCTAGTTCTGCCGAGATGCCGCCTTTGGGAGTCGGAGTCCCGCAGGGCTCTCTGCTGAGCCCGACTCTATTTAACATCTTTATGACCCCTCTGGCGGCATTGGCTGAGTCTTATGGGGCCCAGATCGTATCCTATGCCGATGATACCCAGCTCCTCTTTACGTGCGGGAAAGGAGAGGATTTTGATGGAGAAAGTATCCGTGAGTGCCTTGGGGCTGTCTTTAAATTGTTCCAGCTGAACAGCCTCAGGTGCAACTCAGATAAATCTGAGGTACTCTTCTTCGGCTGCCAATCCGACCCAGATTGGCAGGAATGGTGGCCCGCTGATATGTCCCCTCCAGTGCGATCGTCACAGGTGGCTAAGAACCTGGGGATTAAGATTGACAACGGTCTGACTTTAAGATCTCAGATCCTTGCCCTGACTGGCACCTGTTTTGGCCTCCTCAGGATGCTTCGGAAGTTTCTTCCTCTGCTATCTGAGGGTCATAGGAGGACTACGGTACAGTCCTTAATTGGCTCAAGATTGGACTACTCCAACGTCCTATACCTTGGCCTGCCGGAGTATCTCTTACAACGGATGCAGGTGGTCCAGAACACGGCCGCACGAGCCATTTTCGGCCTTCACAGGCGAGCCAGCGTCTCCGGCCTTTTGCAGTCTCTCCATTGGCTGCCTATCCGGAAGCGGATAGTTTTTAAGGCCCTGACTCTGGCACACAAGGCTCTTTACGCCTCGGGGGCTAAATATCTTCGAAGGAGGCTTGCCTTTTACCGGCCGGCACGATCTCTGAGATCAGAATCAATGTTCCTGGCCACGGTCCCTCATGTGAAGAAGGCCCGCATCGGAGGCCGTTCTTTTAGGTTGCGGGCTCCACAGCTATGGAACACTCTGCCTCTGGCATTGAGCAGTACATCGAACTTGCTGGCCTTCAGGAAGGGCCTTAAAACCTGGCTTTTTGCCCTTTAGATTCCCTCTTTTATTTTGCTGACTTCGTTTTCTTTATCTTTGTGTTGTGTGTCTGCTCAGGATGTCAATAAAAGCGCCGGGACACTCTTGCTGAGTAGCCATGCGCTATATAAGACAAAACTGAGATTAAGACTTAGGATAAATGCTGACTGTAACTCTATGAACGTGATATACGCCATCAAATGCCCCTGCGGTCTACTGTACGTGGGGAAAACAGAGAGAAAAGTCAAAATACGGATTTCAGAGCACAAGAGCACCATTCGCAATAAGAATGCAAACAGCAGCCTGGCAGTGCATTGGGACAGAAACAGACACACCATTGCCCAACTAAAATTCCAGATCTTAGAAATGGTGACTCCAACACCCGGAAAGAGTCTAACCAGAACTCTATTACAAAGAGAAATTCACTGGATCAAGAGGCTGCAGACACAAGATCCCAAAGGGATCAATGATCGAGTAGACTTTATTTGTTTTTTGTGATATTGCACAGAGGAGTTCGTTCAGAGGCTGACTGTTATGTGTTAAATTTTATTTCCTATCCTAATAATCTGTATGTCATTTATTACATTGCATTACATTCTTCTTGTGATCGTTATATTACTACATCTTACACCACATTAACATGGCGCCCACCGTGTTTTCACTGGATGATCCTTTCAGTTTTCTAGTCCGTCGTCAGTTTTGACATGCGCGCATGATTAGCACGTCAACATTATAAGTGGCTTTATTAGTTGCGCAGTAGGAGTGTTTGTTCACCGACTGCCGGGACCGTTACGAAGGAGTTGCGACCGACCGGAGAATTCAGAGTTTGTCACCGAGTTGAGTAAAGGTAGATATCTTTTGACATTAGGCCGGTAGGAGATTGTGTTTTTCGGCGTTCAGCCCTAGTTTGAGCCAGTTTCTTTTACTTTTGCAGCTGATTATTAGCGAGTCCGATGATATCAGCGAGAGATCGTGTTGAACGCCCATGCTTGCAGCAGCATTGAAATAGATGCGTCTAGCATTGTCCAATTACAGTTGGTAACATTCATGGAATTTTGGAAAGTTAACGTAATGGTTTACGCCTTGATAATGCAGGGGTCAGAGTTACAAATTTTGAGTATGCGTTTCCTTATCTTCCTCAGATTTTTTCTCGAGTGCACTCTCCGGGCCCAGTGATCGATTACTCAAGTCCCGTGTGACCCGTTTTCATTTGTCATATCAAAGCCGGTATCACCATCCGCTGGTTTATACGCGTTTACGAGTAAGTGATGAGGGATCACCTATGCAGTCTCTGGTTATTTTTAACAATGTTGCAATATATCACTAAGGCGGACCATTCTTGTTTTGTAGTAACGGAGTGCAGCTTCTACATTTACACACTTGAATTGGATTGTTCTTTTCACCTTCATTTTCTTGGGCTCTAAGTGAGTACGATCACAAAATGCTGTTGAGAGAAAATCTAATGTGTTAGTATGTTTAATGAATGCATATAGTGACTTGCGGTGTACTTTGCATATTTAAAGAACCTATCTCATCATAGTAAAAACATTTATTTCTCTGTTTCTTTAGGCATTGCCCCTGACGAAGGGCCGGGAGGCCCGAAATGCATTGGGCAGGGAACATATGAATAGTATCCCATTGTCGAATTACTCCTTATTCTGAAAGGAAGTTGTTTGAAATTTATTTTTGTACCAATGAGAGTTGTATATAAAAAGTATGTCATGAGTTGATTTAAATGACATGTTAGTAAAGACAAGAATCAAATACATATCACTTGCAGCGTTTTTTTGTACTGAATATGTTTAGCATTTAGATGAAATTTAGTAAATAATTCTCCATTGGGGATTTGCAACAGTGCGCAGTGGGCAAGCGGTTTCGCTTGATTTCTTTGTTTCAATATAAGACAAAACTAACATAACATAACATAACATAACAAAGTACATGAGTTCCTGGACAAATCAATATTCAAGCAAGGGGAAGTTCCCTAACTGCTTAAGCCGATTTTCCAAGAAATCGTTGTGACGTTTGATACGGGTGGAAGTAGCCATGCCTGTATTTGGGTAGCATGGGCTATGTCTTAATAAGGGCTTGATTTCTATGCCTCTATAAGGGCAATGTGAAATAAGGGCATGAATTGTGAAAATTCACTAGGAGTCTAAAATGCCATCTTCTGTCGGGTGTTCCAGGGGGGATGCTTTCCTGTGTTGACGGCTGGGCCCGCCCTACTTGTTTCTCCTCTTATCTTCCAGCTGGTCGCTTATTGGCACCCAGCTGCGTCTGCCTGGATGATGTGGTCTGGACGTTTAGTTTTGTGGCGCTTGTCAGCGACTCTGGTCTACGGCCAGGGGCCTTGGAGTGGGGCCTGCCGCCCCTGCTTCTTGTTTTGCGGGAGCCTTGTAGGACTATGTTTTTCTTCTCCCACCTGCCTTATTGCTGAGGCGCTCTTTTGTCTGGTCTGTTGACTTCCAGCTGTGATGGATTTGGCTGCCCTCTTCACTGGGTGTGTTCCGGGTGGAGGGCTCTTGCCTTAGTCTCTATCCCTTCTACTTGGAGTCTCTGGGTTGCTCTTCTTCCTCTGTACTCCTCTGCATTACCTGTGCTTCTGAGGCTTCCGGTGGGGGTCCCTGGTATTTTGACTGCTGGCCTCCTTTCGTATTGGCCTTGCTTTTGCCTGCTTGGTGAGGGCTGGGCTGCCTCTTCTGTCTTTTGGGGCCGGTGTTCTTCCACAATGCTGAAGTGCTCTTTTGCTTGGGGGGAGGACTGGGCTTTTTCCCTGTCCCTATGATTTGTCCCCTGTTGGGGTCTTGTGTTCGCCTGAGCTGGAGAGGTCCTCTCGCAGACCCTGCTTCCCCTTGAGTATGGCTAGGGTATCTATTCTACGTTAAGGAATCTGCGGCTTGTAGTCTCTATCAGATGTACGAGTTACTTCGCTTCGGTAACAATGTATCTGGTAGAGACGATTCCAGCTGCAGATTCCTTCACGACCCGCCCTCCTCCCTGTTCTGCAAGGACCCTTCTTTGGTCTTCTGCACTCGCCTGCCGATGGAGTGGTTGTCTTCTGCGAGGGCCTTTGCTTACTCCCTGCCTAGGGGGATGCTAGTCTTGTGGTTTGCTCCATTCTTACCTTCTGGGGATTGATTGATGATTTCATGGGTGCTTCAATGGGGGGGGGGTCTGTGCGTGCTGTTCTTCCTTTTGTTGATTGCACTAATGACTCCTCTGCAGTCCTTGGGGTTGAGGTCTCTTGGCTAGATCTCGACCCTTAGCTCTTTTCAGGAGATGTCTCCCCTTGCTGGTGTTGTCTAGGGGTAAATTGTCATTCCTCTTCAGTTCTGGCCTTGATGCCCTTCTCTGTTCTGGGCTGTGGTTGCACACTTTGTCTGCTGTGCAATTTTTCACATGCTTTCTGGCCCTAAGGGGGCTGTTGTATTTGTTTGCAGGCTTGCTTGCAGTAGCTGTGCTCTGTTCTTTCCTTTCATGACTTTTGGTTCCTTAGTACCTGGCACTATTCTGGATGGTGCTTTTCCTCACCATTTGTTTCTTCCCTTTCTGTTTAGCTGATTTTTTCGCACACTGTTCCAGTATTCTCACAGTTTTTATTTGTGATTGCTCTGCGTTGTTGCGCTGAAAAGTTCTCCGAAGAAAACTGATGTAGGCGCACCGGGGTGGGACTTATGTATCCTCGCTGATGTCACAAACGCGGGCGACGTCAGGGCGGAGTCACGTGGTGCAGTCCCCCCGGCTGTGGCAAGGAAATTTTCTGGATCCAGTCTCACGCCTGGGGATAATTCTACGTTAAGGAATCTGCGGCTAGAATCGTCTCTACCAGGTACATCGTTACCGAAGGTAAGTAACTCGTACTTTAGGCCTCGGGCTCCAGCCGGTGCGCCTTCGGGCCCGCAGTCCTGTGTCAGGATCCTACTGGTCCGTTGACTCCTCCGGCGGATCCAGCCCCGGCGCTGCCTGTGGCTCCGACCCCAGCGCCGCAGGAATCTGTGCCGCTGGCTCCAGCCACTGCACAAAAGAGAACCCATGCTGCCGGCCCGACGCCGCAGTGCCGCTGGTTCCGCCTCTGCCCCGTTTCCCGGACGGTTTTATCCCCACCTGGGATCCGAATTGGGACCCAGCGCCGGCTCGGCCAGGGCCGTTCCCGGCACTGTTTCTTCCCTCCCCAGGTCCCTGCCCCACCGCCGAGGCCTGTGCCATCTGCGCTGGCGGTAGAGGACGATTGGGAGGGGTCCAAGGACCCTCTTGCTCGACAGTGGGATTTGGAGCAGGACTGGGTCAACGACTTGGAGGAGGTTGGCGGATTTGACGTTTCCTCTGATCCGGGGTTTGACTCTCCCCCGCCCACTATGGAGGAAGGTGCCTCGTATATGGTGGTGCTCCGTCGGGCAGCTGAGGTCCTTAACCTCGATCTCCCCACGGTGACCCTTATGACTAATCTCCTTCCTGAGGTGCTCCAGTAAGTGTCCACTTCATCGGAGCCTCTGCTGCCCTTTAACGATGCCCTCACTGAAGTCTTGTTGAGCACTTGGTCACGGCCGGCCATAAGGGCTCATGTGGATAAGAACGTCGCCAGGCGTAATCGTCCGGCGACGGGTGACCCTGCCTTTCTGACCACCCATCCAACACCTTAGAGTCTAGTCATTCAAGTTTTGACGTCCCAGAGTGCCTTTTCCACGGCTCCGCCGGATAAGGACTCTAAGAAGTTGGAACAGTTTGGCAAGTGTTTGTTCTGTTCGGCCAGCTTGGGGCTGCAGCTGCGGTCGGTGAGCACTGCGTGCCTTTTGGGTCGCTATTCCAACGCGTGTGGGATACCGTTGCTGAGGTGTTGCCTCAGTGCCCGGAGGAGGTCCAGACTATGCTGTCTCAGGCTGTGGCTGAGGGCAAGGACGTGGCTAGGTTTGCCATTCGTTGTGGCTTGGACACCGCGGACTCCGTCGGTAGGGCAATTTCCACTGAAGAAATAAAAAGGGGTTCACTGATACACCTGGTCCTTAAACCAACAAAGAAGAAATTGGCACGGAAGCTGTAATATGACAAGAACATTTTTAATAACCTCACATGAGGGAGACTGCGTCATACAGTACCCTCAGGCCACTGTAGGAGACAGTCTAAGGAGTATAGAGAACAGGGGCCTTATATATGCATTTGTTGCATAGTCCGCATATAACCAAGGGGAGGTCCTGGCACATACAAGAATACTATTTGACTAATATGGGTATACAAAAATTGTTTGCTCAACAAAGTGGGAGTAGAGACTAAACTGAACACATCAGTAAGAATAGCCTGACAGTTCTACACTAGGAGCAGGTGCATTCTACCAGCTAGGCCTTTCTGAGCATGTGCAAGGCTCTGGAAGAGGGAGAAAGCACATGGGGAGCACATGGCTAACTAAAAAGGCTGCCAAGAACAAAATGGCTTTTAGCTCATGCTAACAGCGATTCCTGCAATCTTTAACAGATCGTCTTTTTAGCATGAGATAAAGACATTCCTATGATCTAGTAGGAACATAATAAATATTTTGTACATTTATTCTCATGAATTCATCAATGTCCTAATCCATTGCTAGGTGGGCATTTCCATTCTAAACCTTTCATTAAGTGGGTATACATAAGGTATAAGCAGGAGTACAAAGGGAACAGAGCATTGGGTCATAATTAACATACAGATAGCAGGAGAGAGTAATGGCTATTATTACTAACAGAACCATCAATATTTTTCAACCCCAAGCAGAAAGCAAATCCTTGAGCCATCTAGTCCATTTTTATGTAAAAAAACATTATCTGATAGAGACTATTAGCCGCAGATTCCTTCACGTAGAATTATCCCCAGGTGTGAGACTGGATCCGGAAAAAAATTTGCCCAGCATCCCTCCGTGCCTGGATCACGCGACTCCGCCTAGGCGTTGTCCGCCTACGTGATGTCAGCGAGGTCACATAAGTCCCACCCCGGCGCGGCTACGTCAGTTTTTTCCTTTTCCGCGTGCAACGCGGATCCGGATCGTGCTCTGGGCCTGTTTAGGTCTTTTCCTTTCGCTATTGCGTGTGTGGGGGAACAGTGTGCGAATGCCTTCGGGCTTTAAGACGTGCTCGTCTTGTGGCCACCTGATGAAGTCGGTGACGGATCCTCACCTCATCTGTATGTGGTGTTTGGGGGAACACCACGACTCCACTGATTGTGAGGTGTGCCAGCAGATGAAACCGAAGTCCTGGCTGGAGCGCCGGATAAACTTCTCTCAGCTCGCATGTCCAGGTCATCATCATCATCTCGCCGGCCTCTGCGGAGGGTTCTCGGACCCGCTGCTTCCCTTATCGACATTGTCCTTCTCCCAGGTCGCAAGAGCGTCGCTCACCTGTCGGTAAGTGTTGCAGTTTGTCCCCGAGGGTCGGTTTCCGGCCTGTCGGGGAAATGGGCTCTTCGCGGGTGGTGCGGCCCTGCACGTCGACCCCTTATCCGCTGTTTCCCGGTGTGGGGGCAACTAGAGCCCAGAGGGAGACCTATGCGGGGGCTTTGCAGGCCTCGCTGGCTTCTCCCCCTCCTCCTTCCCCTCCTGGGACGTCAGAGGATCCGGGCGCCGGATGGCTCGATTCCAGGTTCGGAGGATGTGGTGCCGTTGGGGTATGGCCCTTCGGGGGCCCCTCCTTCGGACCACGGCGCCTCTGCTTCACTGCAAACTCCCGCGGGAGTCCCTGTAGTGTTGCGGGAGGTCACCGGGGCTCGGGACGCGCCTCTGAGCCCCGACCGGTCCTCAGGACAGGCGGCGGTCTTGTCTGAGGCCGGGGTGATGCAGCTTCTGTGCCGGCAGCTGCTGGCCCTGGCGGCGCCACATGGGTCAGCGGAGGGCCCCTCTCACCCCGTCATGGGTCGGGGCTGGCGGGGGCCTATTCGTCCGTCTCCGGGTACCTCTCGTCCCTCCACGGAGGTGGCTGCCTCGTCAGAGGTCAGGTCAGCGCTGCTCCTTCGCCGCCCCAGCTCCGGCCCAGCCCCGTTCTCCTGCGCCGTGTCAGAGGCTGCCCCGGCGTCTCTCCGAGTGCCGAACGACGATGATGCCCTGCCTCAAATTGCGGACTCTACGGTGCCAGGCCGATGTTGGGATGTTGACTCGTCTTCGGACACCTCCTCTTCTCCAGAGGTTCGGCGCTTGCTGGTTTCATCCTCGCCGGAGACGGGCCGCCGCGTTGTGGCTTCTTCACCGACGTTCTCTAGGGGCGGCTCCTCACGTCTCCGCAGCCGCGGTCTTCGGTAGAGGAGCCGCAGGTTCCCCAGTCCTTGGTCCCTCTACCTTCTTTCCGGACTTGGCTCTTCCTTTCTCCGGTTGGCTTGCAGCCGTCACCTAACGAGAAGCTGCTTTCCCCTCCGCGGGGCCCAGCAGAGGCAGGTGCGGTTTTCGCTTGCGCTGTTTCCACAGCTGTGGGAATTGTGCGCATGGGTGATCCAGCTACCCATTTCCCCGCGGATCATCTTCTGGAGTTCTCCATCAGGGCTCTGGTGGTAGGGAACTGTTGCTTCCCTTCGAGGGTTCACTCCATTCTTCTTTCTTGGGGACGTCCCGCCACGGGGGACCCGGTGCCCCAACACCTTCATCCAGCGCCACTTGATCCGGTGTGTCTTTCCCTCCACCCCTCTACAAGAGACCCCCTTTTGCAGACTGATTTTCTTTCTCTGCCGCCGCTGTTGTCTCCCCATCATGGGAGGCCCGCTGGTTGGACTCCTGGGGGCGCAATATGTTCGCCTCAACCAATGCGGCTCTGTGGGCCCTTAACACGCTGTGTGCTTTGGCTAGGGCCACTTCTTGTTTGTGGGACTCGGCGGAGTCCCTTATGTATACCGCCTCTCAGGAGGGTGCCTGTGTTGATTTGAGGCATCATGTGTTGGATGGCCGGGAGCTGGCGGCGTTCCTTCTTCGCTCCATTCTGGACATCTCGGAGGTGCTGAGTCATGCCACGGCTTCTTCAGTTGCCCTTCGTCGCAATGCCTGGCTTCGGGACAGTATGTTCACGGAGAACGTTCGAGAACGGCTGGTGGACCTTCCTTTCGATGGTGCTCTTTTGTTCCATGCCCCTGCGGCATCGGCCATCCAGAGGTTCTTGGCGGGGTTTCATCCTCCTCCTCCTTCTTCTCCCCCTCAGTGACCTGCGAGTTGATCTGGTTCTTGGAGGTGTACTTCCGTTGGGGCGGGTCGCCCCGGTTGTCTGTTCTGTGTGCTTCGTGGCCACTCAAGTCCTCCTTGTTGGGACTGTGGTTCTGTTGGCTGCTGGTCAGCCCTTCTTGACTGTGTGTTTTTCCTTTGGGTTTTCTACACCATGGTGGCCCTGAGACTGGGCCTCCTGTGATTTTCCCCTCTGGCTGCTTGATAAGCCTTCTGCTGGGTTTTTGTCGCAGGTCTTTTCTGATGTCCTCTCCTGCGGAAGTTTTTCCTAAGAGGTTCCCATGTCTTGGGACGTGACATGCCCTATGTGGGGCAGTGGTGGCTGTTATATAGCCCTGTTATGTGCTGGGGAGCTGTGGTCGCCTGTGGGCATCTGCTCTCCGAGCGTTATGGTATGTTGCAAATGCAATCTTCTTGCTGATGGCTTGGACTAGCTTGAGTTACGCCCAGGGTGTTCTTCTCTGGGGTCACTGCGCTGTTTGCCTGGTTTGGCCTGCTGTCCGTTGCCTGGCGTCATGGTTTCTGTGCGGTTCCACTTTTTTTGAGTCATGTGTGCGGTCTCCTTTGGGCCGTGTGTGCGTATCCAGACTCTTCTTCGCCTTCTTGCTCCGAGTGCTTCGTTCTGTGGTGTCCTTCTGTCAGAGCTTGCCGGTGCCGACCTGTTGTTTTTTCTGCAATATTGTGCCTTCTTGGGGCTTTAGTGGGACTGTCATCCTGCCTTGTCCGCTACTTCCAGTGGGCCTTGCACTTGGTTCTACCTCTTCTCCCTGTGGGTGGAGATGGTCCCTGACTTCTTGACGCTCTTGCGGGCGCAGTCCGTCCCTGTGGGGCGTTGGACGGTTCTTCCTGGGTGACCTTGAGTTACCCTTTCGGCTTCCGCCTGCTTATTGCTGACGGCGCCCTCCTATCTGGGGTTGCCTTTGCTCTGCCTCTTCTCCTTAGAGTCTCTCGGTTGCTCTTCTCGTCCGGTACTCCTCTTCTTGCCTTGGCCTTGGGCGGAGGTTTTGTTGCCTCATATGGGCATGGGGTGTTTGGCCTCCTTTTGCCTTGCCCTGTTTCCTCTGCTAGGTGAGGACAGGCTACCTCTTCTTTTCCCACACCCCCTTTGGGGTTTGGTTGTCTTCTGCTGGCGGGGTTTTCCCTTTGCCTGGGGGGACGGGCCCCTCGTCCTGTCTTGGGACTCGGACTCTGTGGGACCCTCTATTATGTCCAGGCTGGTTGGGTCCTTTCACAGACCCTCGGCCCCCTTGGGTATGGCTAGGGTATCTATTCTACGTTAAGGAATCTGCGGCTAGTAGTCTCTATCAGATGTAGGAGTTACTTACCTTCGGTAACAGTGCTTCTGGTAGAGACGATTCTAGCCGCAGATTCCTTCAGGACCTGCCCTTCTTCCCCGTTCTGTGAGGACCTTTGGCTTGGTCTTCTGCACTAGCCTCCCTGTGGGTGGCTATGGCTTCTGTGAGTGCATTCTTTCGCTCTTTTTTGGCAGGATGTGGTCTTGTTAGTTCTGATTCCTTCCTTTTGGTCATTGGAGGATAGGTTTATGGGTGCTTCAGTGCCCTTACACTCTGGTTGCTCCAAGTTAGGGCTACCTCCAACCCCCCTTTCCCTCTCCCCCCCCCCCCTTTCAGTGCTAGGGGTTCTGGCCCCTATGCTTCTCTGCTGCCCTCTGGGTTGGGGTCTTTTAGCCGGGCCTTAGCTCTCTTTCCTTATGGGGGATGTCACATTTTGTGCTGGGGCTGTTCTGGGGTTTATCGTTCCTTGTTTGTCCTGGACTGGTTCCCCTTCATTGTTATTGATTGGGGTTGTGGTCCTGCTACACGTTGTCATGAAATTTTTTCATATGTTCTTTGTCTCTGTGGGGGGTATTTCCATACTGACAGGGTTGCTGATCAGGGCGGTGCTCTGTTCTTTATTCTTTTCCCTGACCTTATGTGCTGCAGTGTCTGGCACTGCCCCTTATGGTGGTGTTCCTCACCGTTCCTTTTCTATGTTTCTGCTCTTTCGCACACTGTTCCTATACTGTCACAGTTTTGTCTGTTGGCTCCGTGTTGTGGCGCGGAAAAGTTCTCCGAAGAAAACTGAAGTAGGCGTGCCAGGTGGGACCTATGTGACCTCGCTGACGTCACGTGCGCGGACAATGTCAGGGCGGAGTCGCGTGATGCCGCCCCCCTCCCCCCCACAACCCTCCCCACCCCCGGCGCGCCGGGATGCTGGGCACAACATTTTCCGGATCCAGTCTCACGCCTGGGAATAATTCTATGTTAACGAATCTGCCGCTAGAATTGTCTCTACCACATACACCGTTACCGAAGGTAAGTAACTCGTACAACAAAGCCCTTGCAAAACTGTATGTAACATGAGAATAACATATAGTTCCGCTTAAAGGTCAAATAAGGGAACAGCAATCTAGACTACTCATCCTTTCATAATTTCATCAGACAGGATGAGCAGTAACATAGCATATTTTATTTATTAATGCTAACAATTTTAAAACAGTATTACTGAATAGCCAATTAAATGTCTCATGGCCATTTCCTAGACAGCTTAGACAGGCTCAAAAGAGAGTGAGAAAAAGAGAGAGAAAACATAAATTTGCCTACCCTTAATTTGCAGAGGAGCTAACCTCCTTCCCCCATTTCGACAGTAGGAAACCTGAAACAGGTTTACCTTCTGTCAACACTATCTACCCCTATTTGTGACAACTGGGCAACAACAAACTTGTAGGAGGTAAATAGCACATTGAGCTAGCTAGAACACATTATTAACCAACCACCAATCCCTTTAGCAATTGTACTAGTTTAACATGAAGGTGAATGAATGCAAACTAAATCCCATTGCCTCCTTATCTCAGCCCTTGTACAGTAATCTTTAAGCTAAAAGCATTATTTTTATATACATGGTAGAGCTATGCTCTACTCGGGGCCCACATATACCACTAACTTTCCTTCTGTTCATATGACTGCGCAAAAACTTGCTTTTGCCAAAAATAGTAAGCAAAGCTTCTCTTTCTCTCCCTGCACTGTCATCTCGTCTTTCAGATTTTTTCGAGGTCGAGGTGTCAAAGCAAACTTTAACCTTAGCCCTTCTAGGCTGCTAAATGCAGAACTCTACCTCTAACCCTTACCAGCTGTCCTATTTTGTGCAAGTCTTTTCCATGCAGTTTTTCCAATTCAAAGTAACTCTGGAGACTGACCGCTGAAAGGCAGTACTGTTCCATACCTGCTTGCCAATAACTTAAATGAAGCATATTAACTTCTGCTGGGTTTTTTATACTTATTTTCATTTGTGTGCAGTGTGTGGTGTGCCTTTCTAGCAGTATGGAGGTCAGCTGTTTGTTCTATACTTGCATATGTGCATTACTGAAGCCTGAGATCAGTTTGAAAACTGCTCTGAGTGGAAGAACTGCTTTGAAAAAGTAAATGTTGGCCAAATTCGACTTTGGTGGTAGGGGCACTAAAAATGGCTAACCTACAATGTTTTAGGGACCCCAGAGTGTCCTCTAGATATCCCAGGGATGGCGGCTCAGAAATGTATAAGTTACACCCTTATAAAAAGAGTTTTGTATGCCTGGATAAAGTGACATTTCACATTTTATTCCCCACCTTGTGGGTAAAATACTGCTCAAATTTCAACTTTGATGCTAGGAGTCATATATTATTCACAGTAGGATTATTAGAAATTATAAGGATCAAAAACGATTTTTAGTGCAATTATTATTATTTTTTTTTTTTTAAACAAATTTTTATTTGTCTAGTTTCACATATATTGCAGGGCTCTGTACTCCAGAGACACACATCAAACATATATTGATATTGATTTTAACTTTTGCAGGTATAAGCAAACCAAATTATAACAAATCCCCCCAACCCCCGCTCCCCCAAAGATTGTGTTGAGTCCACCTAAACCTGTTCATCACAACCGGGGATACTGGTCCCTCCGACCCGTCCCACCCTTGCCACCACCCTCCAAGAAAGTACATGTGAATTAGTCCAGTAAGGGTGCCTCCTTCCTGTGGTGGGTCCAATAATAGAACCCAGTAATCTGCCCACCGCTTCCTTATCTTAAAATGTTTGCGCAGACACCCCCTGGCAAGGAAAATTTTCTAACCGCATGCAAAAATCTAGCCCATTTTTCCAAGCAGCCACCGATGGGGCCCTAGGTGTCTCCAGGCCCTGGCGATATCCCTTTTTGCTAAAGTGAGGCCCAGTTGTAAAAGGTGGCGTTTATAAATATTGCCCCCACTCCCTCCATAACATGTAGCAGGGCCAATTGCGGTGTGCGGGGGAGCTCCCATCCCAATACCTCAGAGAGGCAAGAGTATATCCCCCTCCAAAAGCTATTCAATGATAGGCAACTCCAGACCATGTTTATAAGTGTACCGTCCTCCCGATGGCAACGAATGCACTCGGGAGATGCAATCATTCCCGCCCTCCACTGACGTACTCTGGTGAAATACACCCTGTGTAAGTACTTGAACTGCACCAGCTGTAGACGCATTGCTATTGTCGCCCCCTGCAGGGCCCCTAGGGCCTCAGCCCAGTACTCCTCCTCCAATGCACCCACATCTTCCTCCCAAGCCGCTGTAGGTTGGAAGAGCAGTGGATGACCAGTGACTGATATATTTGGGAAATTTTAGTGCAATTATTTTTAACAAAAGAAAAGTTCCTCATATAGTCAATTTTATTTTTCTTAATAATGATCACCAACCCTTTTTGATGGTTCCACATATGAAAAGCAAGCCTCATTCCTTTCCTATCACCTTTAAATGCATTCATTTATAACACTAAGCACAAAAGCCTTACTGAAACATGAAAAGTCTGCATCACTTATAAAGGACAGTAATTATTTAACATCAGAACCACGGATGTGCTTATTAAAAAGGCAGTAAAAAAAGAAAATCCCTTCTTTTAATCTTTTTCTCTGTATTCCAAAATAATGAAACTGTATTTTCTAACTTTTGAAATTAGCAGTCTTTAATACACGTCTTTATACCCGGTTTGCACTAACTTAAGATCTAGTTGACCCAGCAGTTTACTTGTGGCTTGGGACCAAGAATAGCCATGTGTTATTGACTCAGCTGTGCTCTGACCAGCAGGCGCCAACATCTCAAGCCTTTCAAGCCAGCACAAATCTATTGTTTTGTAATGTGGTGTTTATTTCAGCAACAAACAATTCACTCAGATGATGGAATGCCTTTTTAACATTAATATATAAGGAAAATTGTTGTAACATTTTGTATTTAGTCCTATTTATTGGAAAGCACACAATTTCGTTATTTTCTTCCTTTCTATGAGGCCTATTTTATTCCTATTAAATGTGAATTCTAATTTTATCTTTAGCATTGTGGCAATTTGCACACATGTATAGTTTCTTACTTTTTCAATTTTAATGGTAGCGTGCAGCTATTTAGCATATGTTACATAAATCATTTCTGGAATTTTTTTTCTTTTTAAATGTAATTAATTCAATGACATTTTGCATTACAGAATGATGACAAAAAACAAATTGAGCTCATTCAAGACATTTTCAGAAGGGGGTCATACACTCAGAACACACAATACAGCCGCTTAAGGCTAGCTATTCTTACACAAAGAGCGCAATCGCTACTTACTCACAGAAATACCATTGATGTCAAACCACACACCACATAGACATTCAAACACACAATCAACCCACAAATCAACACTTAGGACTGAACCAAGAGACAACCCACAGACTGTACTGAAACCAAACCATTTGTAAATACTAATTGTAAGTTATATTTACAAGAAAATCTCTCAAAAGTAGTTCAAACGACTGCACAAAAACAGCCCAAAGACTGTTCCATGTTCAAGAAGCTAGAATACACCAGATTTGCCAGTTTTGGCTGGCAGAACACTCAAAAAGCGCTCTGCATATCACCACTTAAGAATGTTACTAAGTGCACCGGCAGGATCCTCTTTATGTATACTTAGTTCCATGGTGTACTCAGTCACCAAGGAAGAAATACCTTTTTTAATATACCTAAACCTATTTAGGTATCCCCTCTAGAGGAACCAGCTGAGTTCAGTCAAGATTCACATTGGTACCTCCAAAAAAGCAGCACATTCTTCGATGTGCACTTAAAACAGGCATGCCAAAAATATTGCAGCATATACAATATTATACTGCAGTGGCACTTAACACAATATGCGCCGTTACAAATTTTCACAATTTAGAGAAAAATCCCCTCATTACCTGCCTACATAAATTGCAATTTACATTTATTTCCAAATTCCAAAGTCTTTGGCGAAACAAACAAATCAAATGTCGACGACCTTACCAAGCACAAATCTCCAACCTCCACTGCCAAGTTCTGAATGACCTAACGGTCATTTTAGGATACTCACGCCAAAGAAGTTCGCAGTCGGGAGCGGCAAACACTTGGAGGATCAGATCAGGAAGACCAGAAATATACTGGGCTGCAGAGATAAAGAATCTCCGTGTGGAGGGTAACTCCTCAGTAGATTCCTGTCCTCCTCAGTAGATTCCTGTCTCCCGTCAAGACAACTCCCTTGGATAGCCGCTTCTCCGATAAGGTCCACGTTTGGGCGCCATTTGAAGAAATAAAAACCTTCTAAGGGGTTCACTTATACTCTGGTCCTTAAACCAACAAAGAAGAAATTGGCACGGAAGCTGTAATATGAAAAGAACATTTTTAATAACCTCACATGAGGGAGACTGCGTCATACAGTACCCTCAGGCCACTGTAGGAGACAGTCTAAGGAGTACAGAGAACAGTGTCCTTATATATGCATTTGTTTCATAGTCAGCATGAAACCAAGGAGAGGTCCTGGCACATACAAGAATACTATTTTACTAATGGCTCTGGAAGAGGAAGAAAGCACATGGCGAGCACATGGCTAACTAAAATGGCTGCCAAGAACAAAATGGCTTTTAGCTCATGCTAACAGCGATTCCTGCAATCTTTAACACCACGACCGTGGCGCTTTGTCGCCACACCTGGTTGAGGTCAACAGGGTTCTCCCTGGACGTCCAGAGCTCGCTTATCGACATGCCTTTTGACGGCACTCACCTGTTTCTTGACGAGGCGGACACTGCACTGGAGCGTTTTAAGTACTCTCGAGCTACGGCCAAGTCCTTGGGCCTTTCCACCATGAGCCAGGCCACTTCTACCTTTCATTCCTTTCGTGGCCATGGCAGAAGCGCTCCTGCCCGTTCGTTCAGCCAAAAGCCTGCGCAGAACCAAACTCCGCGCGTCCATGGGCGTGGAGGCCAATGGGGTGGCTTCGGGGGCCGGCATGAGGGTCAGTTCACCTCCGGCCCCTCGACGTCAACGTCGAAACCTTCGTAGTCTGAGCTTCAGGTTGCACACCATGCCGGTTGGTGGCAGGGTTCATCATCACCTTCTCCATTGGCGCTCTGTCACTTCCGACAAGTGGGTGCTGCAACTCATCAGGAGGGGTTAGTCCTTCCCCTTTGAGTCTACCCATCCGGCCCTGCCACCCCGATTCCACCACATGTTGGGGGATCATTTTGCGCTTCTCCAGCAGGAAGTTATGGCCCTCTTGGCCAAGAGGGCCGTTGAGCGCATTCCTGGACCGGAAGTATGATGTGGTTGTTATTCCCACTACTTTCTGGTCCCCAAGAAGGTCAAAGAGAGTTTGCGCTCCATCTTGGACCTCAGGGACGTCAATCGCTTCCTCAAATCAAATTAACCTCATTATGAGATTTGTTGCTTATGATTTTATTGGAATAGTTGTTCAGTCATGTATTGTTAAGATAATTTGATTTTACTTCCTTACATGACTATATGCAGATTGATTTTTATTTGCTTGTACTCCCTTTAATATTTATTCAAATATATAAAAATATATATTTTCAAACTTCTAGGCTCTCCCGTGTGATCCATGTTAAGATATCTTATTGTTTGATGTTGTCTAATGACACTTTGGCGTTTGTTCCGTAAGGACTAACTCCCTGATTAATTTTTGATTAACAAAAGATCTTTGCAAATCAAATCCCTTGTAGGCTTTTTTTTACCTTTCAATGATGTCACACGGCGCTGAATAGAGCCACCCGACGGCATCCTCAAGTGTACTGCTCACGCAAAAGTTTATGGATCCAGCCTGATGCCTGGGAAATTCAAAGGTAAGGACTCTGCAGTTAGATATTGTCTCCACCAGGTAATTTGTTACCAAAGGTAAGTAACTTGTTCTTTAGTGGAATTGATACGTCTGCTGCATATCATCAGATCAACTTGCATGAGGTATCTAAATATCTTCTTAATTTGTTACGCCACTAGGGACCTTTCGTTATTGACGAATGCCATTTGGGTTAGCGTCAGCCAAACAATGATGCAGCGGATATTTGATGGTCTCAAATAAGTCCTCTGTTTTCAGGATGATGTTTTGGCTGTAGGAAAAGATAGTAAGAAGCATGATGTGTTGATGGACAAGGTGATGGGGCGATTGAGAGACCACAGATCAACAATAAAAAAGGAGAAATGCACAGGTGACTTACTTGGGGCATGAAATATCCAAGGATGGATCAAACCTAAAAACAAAAAAAAGTATTGTTGAGGCAGTGAAAAATGCACCTAATCCTGCTATCAAAGACCAATTGAAATCCTTTTTAGGGTTAGAAGAGTATGGCTCAACGTTATTGGCAAACTTTACAGAAATTGTGGAACGTTGGAAGTTACGGATTAAAAAAAGGGGTCCTCTTTGACTGGAGTGGAAGTTGTGATGTGGCCTTCAACAAGGTAAAAGAGGGTATTTTGGGAAATCCCACATTGGTTTCACTTCGATACGACTGCTAGAACGTGTATGACAACCGATGCAAACAGTGTGGGAATAGGGGCAGTGCTAACTCAGGTAAAAGATGGCCAGGACAAAGTAATTGATTTGCTTCAAGACCTCTAGAAAGCGGAATCCTCCTATTCTGTTATCAAAAGGGAAGCCCTAGCATGTTTGCATTACCTTTCTAGTTGAAATCTAAACATAAGCCCCTGATCCATTTGTTTAAAGGGGGAAAATGTCTGGAGGAAAAATTGACACTCCGGCTATCCAGGTAGATGCTGTCCGTGGTGGAATACAATTTTGAGATGTGGTTGGGCGAATTGAGTTTAATCTCTCTGTATAGCCTTTAAAGCCCTGAAACCGGTATCTCCGAAAATCCTGACTGACCTGCTGCTACCCTATGTCCCCTCCCACCAGCTTCGCTCCATAGGACAATACCTGGTGGTGGTCCCCCCGGTCAGGAGGGTTCGTGCCGGTGGTCGTTCCTTCCGCAACACAGCGGCTATCCTTTGGAACTCACTACCGCCCACATTCGGGGGCTCAACAATTACCTCGAATTCAGGAAAGCCTTAAAAACCTTTCTTTTCCCCTCTGCATAGGTCTCCCTTGGTCCTGTTTGAGTTCGGTCACCTCACTGCTGTTTAGCGCCGGACGCGTTTTTGCCGGGGCAGCTGTTGCGCTTTATAAACCCGCTAACATAACATAACATAAATATGTGAAGGGACTAAAAAATTTGATTTGCGGATTGTTTATCTAGAATGCCTGTGGATGAACCAGTTCAGGATGCAGAAATGAGTGTAGATGTTGTGAGAGGCGGGAGTGAAGAGCTTGAGAAGGAGTAATGGGATTCAGCAATGGCAGAAGATTATTTACTAAGAGAAGTATAAGAATGTGTGTATGCAGGTTGGAAGGACAGGTAAGTTGGTAGCACGAATCTCATAGGTACCATCATGTAGAAGATTAATTGAGCGTGTGTGATGGGAAACTGTTAAGAAGGAATTAAATTGTTCCACCTGAGAAACTTACGAAGAGGGTAATTCAGTTGGTGCACGAGGGACACCCGGGTCGCAATGTGGCAAAAAGGAATGTTTGCCAATCCTTCTGGTGGCCCAGTATTGATGGAGAAATTGAGAGTGTGGTTAAGGAATGTTATGCTTGTGCCAATAGTGACAAGACAAAAATTGTGAGACAACTTGTAGGAAAGTAGGATCTGCTTTCATGGTCACCCCCACTTGCTTGTGTCATTATGTTTTATTGAACAGTATGACTGGGATCATACTAATCAGGACTCCAGTCTCCGTGCTTCTTCCCTAAACTTAACATGGTGAGTACCTTGGTCTAGGTCCACTCTCTCCCCTCAGTTCTGCTGTGTCGTCTTTTGCCTTCGGACCCCGACCTCCTCCTTGGGAGGTTCGAGGCTGCTGCCTGCGCCTGCTGCCTGCTCCTACTCCAGCTGCCTGCTCCTACGCCTGCTGCCCGCTCCAACTGGGACCAGACTGCCTGCAACCACCGTAACCATTCTAGGCTGTTTTTTTCTTCTTAATGTTTTCCCTGTTGTGCCACTGTTATTGTGCCCATATGCGTCTTGCTCTAATTCCACCACTGTTTTTATTTTCTCGTGCCAGCCTGTACCTTTTGCCGCTTTTGCCCCTGCGGCCCCTCCCCCCGGATTTCCCCTGCTCCCAGCCTCTCTTCCCTCCCACCTCCCCTACTTAATGGTGTCCACTGCGCAGTTGCGCCACCAGGGTACCAAAGGCAAGCCCGTCTGTGCCCGTCCACGACCCGACCGCGGCAAGTGCCAGGAACCCTGGACCTCCCACTACCCATCGCTACGACACCACCACCCTCCTCGCCCTCAACCCTGAAAGACCTAGAGAATGGCAACAGGCCTCGCCGAACACACCCACGGCCACTTCTCCTGCCCCCACTGCCGCCAGACCCTCACCGCCACCCCGGCCTCCAACACCGCCGACTCCAGCACCGGCGACCCCCTACAATGCATCCTCCTCAATGTACGCTCCGTACACAAACACGCCATGGAAATCTGGAACATACTCGACTCTCTCTCGCCCGACATCGCCTTCTTCACAGAGGCCTAGACCAACGCATCCTCCGCCCCCAACATCAGAACCACCATCCCAGATGGATACAAGATCCAAAGGAAAGACTGCCCCAACCACCGAGGAGGGGGCATCGCCAACGCCCACAAGAGCACCCTCCACCTCACCACCTCCAGCGAAACCTTCCCTTCCGCCGAACACCTGCACTTCCAGATCCAGACCACCCCCAAAGCCACACTCCGAGGAACCCTCGTTTACACACCCCCGACCACCCTTCGCCACCGCCATCACCGACTTCATCGCACCCCACACAACCTCCTCAACAAACTACATACTCATAGAAGACCTGAACTTCCACCTCGACAACCCCAGGGACCCATACTCCACTATCCTTCGTGACAACTTCGCCAGCATCAGACTTCAACAACTCGTAAACACACCGACCCACAGAGCAGGACACACCCTCGACCCCATCTTTACCGCAGGAAACAGCGTCCAATTCAGCCACACAACACAGCCACCATGGACCGACCACCACGGCGTACACTTCGCCATCAACAAAACCAAGGCACCCGAACCAGCCCCACACACACCACAAAGGAACTGGAGCAAGGTTACCGACGAGCAACTTAACTCCACCCTCACCCAAGACAACCACACCTGGGAACCCGACGCAAATGATGCAGCCAGAGAACTCGACACCTGGATCTCCAACTGCACAGACGAGCTCGACCCGCTACGCAACCCCGACAGACAACGCCCCAGGAAAGCTGCCTGGTTCACCAACGCTCTCCAAGAAGCCAGATGCACCTGCAGAAGCCTGGAGAAGAACTGGAGAAACACCAAAACAACCGAAAACCACACCACCTAAAAGGGCGCCATGATGGCCTACCACAACCGGCTCAGAGCCTGGCCTACTCCACCAACTCCAAGGAACTTTTCAGTGTCATTCAAGAATTCATCCACCCATGCAGCGAAGGTACAGACATCACCCCATCCCAAGACCTCTGCAACAAGCTTGGAACCTATTTCCACCAAGATCAAAAACCTCTACGACAACTTCATCGACCATCCACCAGGTGCCAAAGATGGCCCCCCGCCCCACCGAAACACCAGCCAGCCCACTATCTCCAACTGGACACCGATCTCGGCTGAAGACCATGAAAAGCATTCACTCGGGAGCACCCCACCGACCCCTGTCCCCCTCACATCTACCACTTCAAAACAGGTACCTTCCCAGACGACTGGAAGTGCGCAGAAGTCAGACCCCTGCTCATGACGCCCACAGCTGACCCCTACGACCTCAAGAATAATCAGCCATCTCGCTCCTCCCCTTCGCAGCCTAAGTTGCAGAGAAAACAATCAAAAGGATACTGACACAATTCATTAAAAAGAACGCCGTACTTGACCCGTCCAAATCCGGATTCCGAAGCAACCACAGCACAGAGACCGCCCTACTCGCCGCCACAGACGATATCCGCACCCTCCTGGACCAATGCCACTCCGCAGCCCTCACCCTACTCAACCTATCAGTGGCCTTCGACACCCTCTCCCACCATACACTAGTCGCCACACTACAGGACGCAGGCATACAAGGAACAGCCCTGGACTGGATCTGATCAATCCTCACCAGAAGAAGCCAAAGGATCAGACTCCCGACCTTCCTTTCCGACCCCACGAAAATCACCTGCGCAGACCCACAGGGTTCATCACTGAGCCCCACCCTCTTCAACATCTACATGACTTCCCTTGCAGCCATCGTCCGACAACACGGCCTCAACTTCGTATCCTACGGAGACGACACCCAGCTCATTCTCTCCCTCACCAAAGGCCCCACCACTGCCAAACTCAACTTCCAGAAAGGAATACAAGACGTTATAGTCTGGATGACCAACAGCTGCCTGAAGCTCAACACCGAGAAGACAGAAGTCCTCATCCTCAGTACCACCCCTTCTGCATGGGGTGGCTGACCGCCCTCGGAATCCCACCTACCCCTTCAGACCACGCCAAGAACCTCTGCATCATACTTGACTCATCACTCACCATGAACCAACAGGTCAACGCCGTCACCTCCAGCTGCTTCAACACGTTCTGCATCCTCCGCAAGACCTTCAAGTGGATGCCTCCTGAGTCAAGGAAACAATCACCCACGCACTCATCACCAGCAGACTGGACTATGAAAACGCACTCTACGCCGGCATCAACCAGTCCCTACTCCGCAAACTCCAGACAATACAGAACACCGCTGCTAGCCTCGTCCTCAGCATCCCCCAACACAAACACCTCAGCCAACACCTGCGAAGCCTCCACTGGCTCTCCCTGGAGAAAAGAGTCACTTTAAAAATCCTCACTCACGCCTACACATCGGACCAAAATACCTCAATGACAGAATCAACTTCCACGTACCCAAAATAAACCTTCTGATCTTCCACCCTCGCACTGGCTGAAACCCAGTGCATCCACAGAGCGAGAGCAGGCGGAAGATCCTTCTCTCACATTGCAGCCAAGACCTAGAACGAGCTACAGGCAGACATCAGACGCGTCCCCTCCCTGAACACCTTCGGGAAGACCCTCAAGACCTGGCTCTTTGGCTAAACACATCTGCGGACCCCCCCACGGGTGAGTAGCGCTCTTACAATTCACTGATTGATTGAGTACTTGGGTGCACTCCAGATTGACTACTGGTGTACCCTGATAAGTCCCTAGTACATGATACTAAGGTACCCAGGGCATTGGTACACTAGTGGTCTCCCCTGGGCTGAAGCATATATTATGTCACCCATGAGAGACCACTCAAATTGTGACTACAGCCCTGCCATTGCAGCCTGTGTAAGCAGGTGGTATCACTGCTTATGACAGATATGTTTCCTTATATCTGAGATCACTGCACTTAAAACCTATAAGTTACCCCTAAGGCAGGCCTTTCAATCCTCAAGGCAGGGTTCTTGGTTCTAAGTGTGAAGGTGCTCCTGCATGAGTGGGACACCCCTACAATGTTCAGAGTCCATTCTCCTGGGTTGTAAGTGCACCAGCCATTAAGATACATAGAAGGGCCATTCGTCATTACATGATGACCATCTCTAAACTGGCTGTAACGATTCCTGTCGTGTTTGGTATCAAACATGTGGGAATCATACCCACACACTGTAAACTGTGTGGGAGGTATGATTCCATGGCAGTGTAAAGCTCCTCGGTGATACCGTCAGTGCTCTCAGTAACAGTCTTTCAGACCTGGACAGCAAACTATGACTGTTGCCGACCAGCGACACGATTCTGCCCTCCTGCTGCTGAGCCAAGCTCGAGCAGAGGAAGGCAGGACAATAGATATCCTGTCACAGGGAGGTGTGACCACCTCCCAGACAAGACTTAGTGTATTGGGAAAGGGTAGGGGCACTTGCCAGCACCACTCAGACTGCTTGAAGGGCACATTTGGTGCCCTCCTTGCATACTCCAGTCCATACCAGTTCAGCGAGCCATTGGTTCCCACTCTGGCTCGAAACAGGACAAAGGACATGGGATTATCCTCCGCAATGTCCAGCCTCTCCTCTGGGAGATACCCCTGAATTGTTCTAACCCTTTCCTTAGGGTACTTTAGGGCATACCTGTGGGTGGGTCCTTAGATTCCTTGTGGAACAAGATTCAGATCACATACCACTTAAACTTCGACCATCAGGGCACTCTGGACCTTGCTGGACATCGCGTTGGGAACCAAGACTGCAACTGGGAAGACTCCTGCTGCTCCAGGTCTCGTCGTCCTGCAAGTCTGCTGCAACGTCTATGCTTCTGCTCCATACAGGTTCTTCAGCAGGCCTGTGGACATCCAAGACACCCGAAGGAAGCTCCTTTGGAGTAAAGGAGTCACTCCCCTGCATCTACAGGCACCGCAATGCAGCTGACGGATAAGCTGATCCTGGGCTCCCATAGACTCCGAACACAGGTGGTGGTTCTGCAAATCCCTTGAGGCCTGCACTGTCTTCACACCGAGTATGAGGCCAGTATCCCTAGTCAGAACCACTGGAACAGCACCCCTGTGCAACGCATCGACTTGCCGTTGCCAAGGCCTTTTGACTCTCTCCTCTAGAGATCTTTGGGTTGCAAGAAGCTCCAACCTCAAGCATCTCCAGCAGCCAAGATCTTCGCCTGCATCGCATCCTTTACACCGTGGGCCTGCATCCTTTGGTGAGCTGCTCACGGTCCTCTTGCAACTCCTGTGCCCGTGGGTCCTCTCGAGGGTCATTTTGGGCTCGAGTAGGCTCCCTGCTTGCTCAGGGCCTGAACTGACTTACCTGCTCGTGGTGAGTCACTTGGACCTTGCTTGTCCCAACACTGCACACAATTGGTAAGGCTTGTTGGTGCCCCTGCCAGACACTGACCCCTTGGCGCTTGACATTCGACGTGGGACAGCTCGTGCACGGCTCCTGGTCCTACTGTATCACCTGGTCCAACAGCTGCAACTACAAGGGCACCGCCAACTCCCCTGCATCTCTGAAATCGGTGGGCATTCGTCTTCCGTGCCTCCTGTTGACTCCTGAATGGCATAGACTCTGTCCCCTCTGCTTGCAGGTACCTCTCACCTTGAATCCACCTCTTAGTTCCACCGGACACTTTCACCTCCTTCACCAGCGGCAACTTTTCTGAAACCCTCCATTGTGGTCTACAGCATTTTCTGACGTCACTTCACACCTGTGCAGCCGTATTCCCTGGAGCAGGTATCCAGGTTCCTGGGGTATCCACGGGTGGGGTGACTCTCCAACCTTCCATCTTCCACTGGGTTTCTTCAGGGTCTGCTGGGAAGGGTCCTTCTTTAAAATTGCAAGTGCGACTTACAGATTGACTAACATTGAGCACACAGTCGTGTTCCCACTCTGCACACGACATCCATGGGGTTCCTAGATACTAGTTCCTTGGATCCCCAGCTCTTCTACGTCTTCTAAGTCTATTATAGACTTAGGTCGTGGTTCGCATTCCACAATTTTAGTATATGGTTTAGTCTTCCCCTGGGGACCACTGTGCATTCTGTGCTATTTACAAATTCTATTGACAAAGTATTGTGTGCTTTGTATTGTATCTCCAGTTAGGAGATTATACAGTGTGTTAGTGAGTGTTAATAATAAATACATATTTTTATAACTACACTGTTTGGTTCTTTTTCACTGAACCATACAATAAGATTAAGATCTGAAAGAGACAAGTGAGTGATAGATTCCTTATCTTAGAACATCCCCAGAAGTCAGACTGGATCCGGCAAGTTTTTTCATCAGCAGTAACCCTGCGCGTCAGAAGGTGGCGTCGTGCGGCTCTGCGTCTGTCGCTGGCATCGTATGCACTGAGATGACGTCACTTTACCAACCATGCGCGCTGAAGTCAGTTCTTTTTTTTTCCGCACCAGCAAGTGCTGATCCGGTTAGAGCACGTACCCTAGTCACTTTTTAACTAACTGTTTTTTTAGACTATTTGTCTCCACTATTTTGAGTCTTTGACACCTGGTGCCACGTAGAGGTGCTTGGGTTTAAATCCTGTGGGGCTTGTCGCCGAACGATGTCGGTGGCCGACCCCCATGACGTCTGTCTCTACTGTCTGGAGCGCGACCATGACTCCCGGTCATGTTTCGACTGTTTGGCCATGGCTCCGAAGGCCTTACGGGAGCAGTCGTCTCCGCGCCGTTCAAGATCTAGGGGTCGATCGAGGGACCGACCGCGGAGCCATCATCGCCGCTCCTCGGGGTCGAAAACTTCACACTCGGAATCGGGTACGAGACGTCATAAAAAGAAGTCGAAGAAGCGCTTACGCTCTCCGTCGTTCTCCGAACACGGACGAGGGGGCAGGGGGTACCTCCCCCGTGGCTCCTCTGGAGCCTGTGAGTGCCACGGCCTACCCACCTTATCCGGGTTGGTCGGCAACTCCGGCCCAGGTGCAAGATTTTCTTGCTTCTATGGACCGCCTTCTCAGGCCTCGGGCTCCTGCCGGCACGCCTTCGGGCCCTGCAGTCCCATCTGAGGGACCTCCCTCAGGGTCCGCCACCGGCGGCTCTGGCCCCTGCGCCCCCTGCGTTCCCGGCAAAGCAATGGGCTCTGTTTGTACCACCACCACTCTTGCTCGGGTTTCCGGACAATTTTGCTCTGGGTTGGGACCCTAACTGGGATATGGAACCGGATTGGCGCCGTTCCCGGCGCCGTTAGACCATTTATATTCCTCTGTGCCTCAGGCAGTGGAGGAGGGGGACGACTGGGAGGGGTCTGAGGACCCTCATGCACAGCAGTGCGAGTCGGAACAGGAGTGGGCAGAAGAGTTGGAGGCTGCAGGTGGCCTTGACCTCTCCTCTGAGCCTGCTTTCCTTTCTCCTCCTGCTGTGGCCATGGAGGAGTGCACCACATACACTGTGGTGCTCCGTAGAGCAGCTGAGGCCCTTGACCTGCCTACAGTAACTCTAAAAACGAACCTCCTCACTGAAGTCCTTCAGCCGGCAGCAAGCTCTGTGGAGCCTCTGCTACCGTTCAATGAGGCGTTAACGGATGTGTTAATGGGCACCTGGTCTAGGCCATCTACAGGGGTCCATGTGGATTACAACGTGGCCAGGCGTCATCGGCCGGCCCCGGGTGACCCTGCCTTTTTAACGACCCACCCGACTCCGGAGAGCCTGGTCATCCAAGCCTCCACCTCCCAAAGCGCGTTCCCACCTGCCCCGCCGGATATGGAATCTAAGAAGCTGGAGCAGTTTGGCAAGAAACTGTTTTCCTCTGCCAGCTTGGGTCTGCGGTCGGTGAACACTGCATGCCTCTTGGGCACCTACTCTCATGCTGTGTGGGACACGGTTTTGTAGACACTGCCTCAGTGTCCGGAGGAAGTTCAGGCAGTGCTTTCCCAAGCTGTGGCTGAGGGGAAAGATGCAGCAAAGTTCGCCATCCGGTGTGGACTGGACAACGCGGACTCTTTGGGTAGGGCAATTTCCACCACAGTAGCCCTCCGTCGTCAGGCATGGTTATGGTCCACTGGGTTTTCAGGGGATGTTCAGAGTTCCCTCATGGACATGCCTTTTGATGGTACCCGCCTGTTTGGCGATAAGGCAGATTGTGCGCTGGAGCGTGTTAAGGACTCCGGGGCCAATGCCAAGTCCATGGGTCTCTCCCCCATGCGCCCGGCCACGTCTGCTTTTCGTTCCTTTCGTGGCCACGGAAGGGATGCCCCGACACGTTCGTTCAGCCAAAAGCCTGCACAGAACCAACCTCAGCGCTGACGTGGTTCCCGCCGCATCCGCCTCAAAACCTTCCTAGTCCGAGCTTTGGGTTGCACCTCACGCCGGTGGGTGGCAGGATTCGCCATCACCTCCTCCACTGGCGTTCTGTCACTTCGGACAGGTGGGTGCTGCAAATTGACCAAAGGGCCTACTTCCTCCCCTTTGAGCCACATCAGGTCCACCAAATGTCGAGGGATCACTTTGCGATTCTCCAACAGGAAGTCACTGCCATCTTGGCCAAGGGGGCCATAGAGTGCGTTCCTGGGCCAGAAGTAGGATGTGGTTGTTATTCCCACTACTTTCTAGTCCCCAAGAAGGAGAAAGGGGGACTGCGCTGTAAGAAAGTAGCTCTGTATATATTGGACCAAAGTAAGGTACGGTGTGCACAGAGTCCACAGTCCCCAGAGGTTTGGCAGAGGCTAAAGTTAGATATAACCTTACTCTCTAAAGTGGTAGCTTGGTTGAGCAGTAAGGCAGTATGAGAGGACAGTGTAAAGCATTTGTTGTACACACTCAGTCAGCAAATAGTCTCTCACACACTCAAGAACTAAACTCTAGGCCAATTGTTTTGCATATAAAAATATATAGTTACTTTATTGTGGAACCACAGTAGGTATCATAAGTACTTTCTCAGAATGAGACGCTGCAATTAAATAATTTCAAATAGCAATAGACTTTGGAGTGCAATAGTTACAGTTGTTGCAATATGCAACACAGGTTAAACACAAAATAACAATGAGCTCAATGGGAAGTTTTAAGTAAATGCATCAAATCAAATCAAATTAGCTTTATTCGGTGCAACAAATACCACCATAACAGCATACGAAACAAAATACATCTTACAATATATCATAAAAAGGTATGCAATTTTCACAATTTTAACAATTTAAGAGGTCATCAATAATATTTAAAGGTAGAGCAGATACTAATGCATAAGAAAAGTTCAAGTAAACAAAATGCAACAATATCATTGTTTTAAAAATTGATAATACTTCATGTCAATCAAGTTACAAAGCATACATACAGGCGATATAAAGTGCTAATGCATAAAAGTACGTTGGGTTATATAAAGTGCAAATTCCACCTCCTGACTCGGGACAAGAGACTAGACTAAAAGAATTCATCCTGGTTTTCATATAACAATACACCTAAATATGAAAAGTCTTTTCTTTTCCTAATTGCGAGGTGTACAAAGAGAGAGATGGCATTAATAATTTTCATATTTTCCAGACTGCATATGAAGTTAAAAGCCTATTTATAATTAAAAAGTCTATGTGATAAAAAAAGGGGTTTTAAAACGGATTTCCGGATATCTTTATAAAAACTACAAAAAAGGATAAAATGCAATGTGGTTTGTTTGGGTTTTCCATCGCAGGGACAATTTGGTAATTTATGATACCATCTATTCATTTTTGGAAATACAACTAAATAATGTATTAAACCCATCCTCATTCTAGTTAAGTAAAATCTCTGTTGTACGTTTCTCACCATTGTTAAAAATGGTTGTATGCCCCTCATAAGTGGGCGTTCACAATAGGAAGCAACAGTAGGTTTATGGCCAGCACTTCTATCTCTTTCATTTTCGCCAACATTTAAAAATCTTGACTTCATCTCTGTTTTACTAATATCCTGTATAAATATAGGATTCTTAATATCGATTGTAACTTCACAATATTTATGCAGTTCAAAAATATATTTCAGCCAAAGTATTTTTCTACTTTGGTCAAGGGTTAAACAGTCCATAATTAATTCTTTTGTGAATTTAGTTTCGTCCTTAGCCCAAATTCCATGCCAGAGAGTGAGGCCAATCGATTTTATGGAGTCACTTATATACTGGACTGAAAGTTCTTTATGTACTATATAATTTGCTGTTGCCCTGGGAACTGCCAACAGTCTCTTTAAGAATTTCTTTTCTAAAACTTGTAGGGGGGCAATATTGGCTCTCCCCCAGATTGCAGCCCCATAGCAAACCCCAGTAATACATTTACTCCGATACAAAGTCAAGATCTCTCGGATGGGTTTGTTGCCTATTTTCGCTGAAAATCTTAGGATACTCTCTATAACCCTTAGGAATTTCTTATTGCATAATTCAATGTGAGAATTCCAAGCGTCACTCCTATTAAAAAGCATGCCCAGATAAGAAAAAGTTGAGACTCTATTAATAAGAACGCCATTCACAGTGTGATTTGTTCTTAGGCTTGTTTTTCCTGCAAGTCATGACAAATGGTTTCTTCTTTTTTTTCTTTTTTTTTTGAAAGACCTTTATTACATCTTAGTGCAGTTACACAGCTCCTGGCCTACAACCCAACGGGCCGGCCGCAATCGTTGAAACAAAAGCCCGTGAGGGTCGCAATAATCAGCTAGTGCACCATCAGTCAGAAGCCCGGTGGCATAACAAGCAATGTTGAGCAGTATACAATTTAAAGCCGGGCTTGGAAAGCCATAAGAAATCCATCTGAGGTCTCATTTTTGCTTTAGTAAAGAAGGAAACAAGGCAAAACAATAGGAAACATTTAAAAACAACAAGAACCCGCCCCCCCCAACCCACCCCCGGGCGTAGTACATCAGTAGTGCAAATATAAAACGGGACAGCAAGCTCATTATAGGGAAACCACACTTCATGGAGTAGTACCGCGTCGGACCAGACGCCAGAGCACGCATTGAATGAAACCTAAGAAAGACAGTAGTTTGGGGGTCAGCCACAGGTATAAGCAACACTCCTAGCCGCATCCTCATGACCAGAGCACTGGCACGCATCCGAGTGCATCAGCACAAAGCAGCAATCAAGAAAACCTGACAGGCCATCAGCAAGCCACCGCCGAACCGGCATATTCCAATCAGTTCACCACATACTCAGGGATTTGGGCTGGACAGGTCGTCATCAGGCGACTGTGCCAGCATATAGGCGGTGTAGGGTTCCCAAATATAACGGGGGCGGGAGCGAGCTGGCAGTTCCTCATAATAGTGTGTCAATTGGTCTCGACAATACACCATATCCTGTAGCCAGACTTTCACCTCCGGCGCCCTCCTTCCACCCCAGCAGCTCGCCACTCTGCGCTTGGCCAGCTGCAGCGCCAGCGCCACCAGTCGCCTCACACCCAAAGGAATACCAGACACCATGCCCAGCAAACAGACACGCGGTATCGCCTCAACAGTCACCTGGGTCATAGCAGTCAAAGCCTCAGTCACAGCCATCCAGAACGCTGACACTCGTGAACACGTCCAAGCTAAGTGTAAAAAGTCAGCCACCGCAGTTCCGCAGCGCACACACGCAGATGACTCTCGCAGCCCGAATTTAAAAAGTTGCCCTGGGGTGTAGTACCATTGTTGCAAGAATTTGTAATGCAAAAGTCTAAAATTTCCATTAACAGCAAATTTCCCAGTCATCGCGCAGCATTCTTCCCAATCATCCTCAGAAAGCGGCCCCAGCAAACACGCATCCCATCTAGCCTTTGCAGCCTCATCCATACCACATTCCTCGTCCTGTGATAGTTTATACAGCCTCGACACCAGTTTGACTCGAGAGGTAGCTGTGTACAGGAGCTGCAGTGCAGCCAGCGCAGGTAGTTCCAATGGGAACGTCGGATAGTGCGCGCGCACCGCGGCCCGCAACCGGACATACACAAAGGTAGCCATAGTGCTATTGTTGGTTTGGTCCAATATGGACGATAAGGCCAGAAAACCGCCCGCCGGGAAGACGTCCCCCATTGAGGTTATGCCAACATCCTGTAGCAGGTGGATCGCTCCTGTCTCACTCGTAACCGAGATATGCTCATGATAAAGCAAAGGCATGCCCGGCGCATACAGTGGCAAGGAACCCGCGCGCCTACCCAACTCCCGCCACGCCCTCACCGTGCTCTGCACCGTGTCCACCTCGTCCCTCTCATATACCGAATGTGAGTTAATAATCATCGCTTTCAGTGGTAACGGGTGCACCGCTGCCGCCTCAATCGCCACATGCGGCGTATATGGCGGTGCTGTAATCCAGTACGAGGCAAAATGCGCCTGCGCACACAGATAATACAATTTCATGTCAGGTACCGCAAATCCACCCATCTCATACGGTTTGGTCAGGGTGTCCCATTTCACTCGCGGCTTCTTCCCTCCCCATGCCAAGGTGATCAACAAGGACTGCAACGTTGTGAAAAAGCTAGTTGTCAAGTGGAGCGGAATGTTCATGAAGTAGTATAGAAATTTGGGGAGTACCACCATTTTGATCAAAGCTACACGGTCCGCAAACGACAGGGGCAATCGAATCCAGCGGGCCACCTGGTCCTCTAGTTTGGATACGGCTACACCATAGTTAGCCCGAATCATTTCTTGGATACCTCTGTGTATCCATATTCCCAAATATCGAACAGGTTCCTCAGCCCATTCCAGAGGGAATTCTAGAGGAAATGGGCGCGTGATGTCAGTGAGCGGGAGCACTATAGACTTCCCCCAGTTGATTGACAGCCCAGAGTATCTCTCAAAACGCACGTATTCCCGGAGCACCCCATCTAGATACCTGACCGGCTCTCGAATGTAGAGTACCATGTCATCCGTGTACATGGACACTGCCAAGGATCGGAGACGAAAACATAGAGCCGAGGACGCATGTCGCTGGCGCAGAATACAGGCTAGGGGTTCCATGATGAGGGCAAACAGCAAAGGTGATAGCGGGCACCCCTGCCTCGTGCCCCTCTGTATTGCAAATGGTTCCGACACCCGCCCATTCACTCGCACACGCGCCACGGGATCAGCATACAATAATGCAATCAACGACGTGAAGAAAAACGGTACTCCCATACGATGTAGTACTGCCATCATGTATCTCCAGGCCACAGAATCAAATGCTTTGGCAGCATCCAGTAGGACCGCCACCGCAGCTAAGTCAGGTTTGAGTAGGTGTAGAACAGCGAAAAGCGCTCTCAGATTGTGCGTGGTGGAGCGCGCCGGTACAAAGCCAGATTGGTCCGGCAACACCATTACTGGTAAAAGCAGTTGCAGGCGCGTGGCGAGCACCTTGGCGATAATCTTGACATCTGTGTTCATTAGAGATAGCGGTCGGTATGACTCACAGCCGTCCAATGGTTTACCCGGCTTAGGGAGTACCACCAGCAGGGCCTCTCTCAGCGTTGTGGGCAATTGCCCACGTTCATAGGCCTCCTCCAGCACCATTGCTAGATGCGGCAATAGGACATCCGCATACTCTTTATAGAATTCAGGTGGTAGGCCATCCGTACCAGTGGCCTTGCCATTAGGCAGAGCCGCGATTGCATCCCGTAATTCTCCTTCCGTGACATGGTGCATCAGAAACTCCTGCTGACCCTTTGAGAGCCAGACAAGAGCGATGTTCTCAAGGTAGTTCGAAATTTCCCCCTCGGTAGCCGTATCTTTATGAGCATACATGGCCGTATAGTACCAAGCAAAACAGTCTACAATACCATCCGTATCAGTCACCGTTCTGTCGCCCTCCCTGAGCTCCTGCACTGTGCAATGTTTGGCCCAAGGGTCTGTAAGCCTCTCCGCCAGTCCTCTCCCAGGTCTGCCGCCCTCTCCATAGTGTCGTGCCCTTGTGCATTTCGATAGGTACTGAACCTCTTGATCTGCCAGTTCATTGTATTCAGAGACCTTTAAGCGTATGTCAGCCAGAAGATGATCTGAGGGCCGGCGCTCACACTGCCGCTCCATACTTATCAACTCACGCTCCAGCCGTTCCATAGATTCTCTAAGTGACTTAAGCACCCCAGCCTGCATACCGATACACTTGCCCCGCACTGTCACCTTGAACGCCTCCCAGAGCATCCCAGCACTGGACACAGACCCAACGTTCTCATCAAAAAACAATTCAATCGAGTCCCGCAGGCTCTCCCGCAGGACTTGATCATTCAAAACACCAGGAGGCAATCTCCACGCAAACGGGACATGCGCATGCGTCGGGAGCTGAACCTCCATCAACACAGGGGCATGGTCAGACAACGTGCGAGCCAAATGTGCAGTCTTCGTCACCCAACCACTCACATCCCTCGTCACCAGCCAATAATCCAATCTCGACCAGGTGTCATGAGCAGAGGTATAGCAGGTGCCCTCCCTTACACCAGGATGACCCAGCCGCCACGCATCCACCAACCCCAGCACCTGCATCCCATCCCTGACAGCGCCACATGCCCGCTTCATGGATGACTGACGCACGTCCTTTTTATCTAACCCTTGATCTAACGTCACATTCAGGTCCCCTCCACACACAATCGCCGAGGGTGGCAGCTGATAAACCTTATTCCATAACATGACAAAGAAGTCTGGGTCATCTATGTTGGGCCCATACACATTAACCATGGTGATCAGCGTGCCATGCAGTTTACCATGCAGAATGATGTACCGACCCTCCTTATCAACCTCCACATGCTGACTCACAAACGGGACCTCTTTTTTGATAAGTATCATAACACCTCGGGCATAAGAGGAGTATGAGGTGGCCACCCTAGTGCCAGCCCAGCGGCGAGCTACCGTGTCGGCCACTTGTCCGCAGAGATGCATTTCCTGCAGAAAGGCCACCTGCACTGCATGCCTATTCAAATATGCAAGCATCTGCCTGGTATTCTGTGGTCTATTAAGACCTCGTACATTCCAGGAAATCCAAGTCAGCGCTCCCCCCCTAGAAAGAGTAATGGTTAACGCATATACCTATCCATGCAGTTCCATCAGTACATGCCACCCTGTGAACAGTAATAGCGGCGTCCAGTCCTACCCCACACCCGTAATGGCCCCCAACAAAATTGAACAGTCCCTTATTGCTCATACGCCCCCGAGGCATCCTCCCCCCCAGAACTGGAATCCAAGGTAATCGAATTCCTTCCCCCCACCCACTTCAGCACCCCCAACCTGCCAAAGCCAGCCCCAACCCCCTAGTGCCTCAACCCCAAACACTGCACCAACCAAATTGTGGGGAGCTCCCATACGTGGGGGCGCAGAGGTGCCCAACTCCCACTAGTGAACTAAGTAGGAGATGATCGAGCAATCTGTCTTAACCATCCATCCCCTCCTCCCCGACGCCGCAACTCGTATCAGAACCCTGCAGGAGGACCCAGTGAAGCAGGTAGCATCACCCTCATCAGTATGATTCAGCACATTAACTGGGGCAGACAAGCAAATATTGCAGCAATAGCATATCCAGCAAGCATTAAAACCCCAGTTTTCAACCCTAGGTTTGGCATGACCTGCCACTCATGTCAACTCAAAGGCCTAGCAGCCAAGCCATAACTGACAGTATAGCAATCAGCAATGTACCTCAGGTCCCCAACTTGGGCATCTGCGCCTCCCATGTAGTCAGTATAGGTGTCCAACCCGCCGCCCACCAGCAGCAGCGGGAGATATTCACCCGTCCAGCCCCAACAATCTGTAAAACAAACAGTGCAACATGCACAAACCTGTAGCCTGGGCACTGGCGACATAGCCAACATTGAATTTTCGCAGAAACCCCTCACCCACCAGCAGAAAGTAGAGATAGGTGACATGTCAGCATTGTTAGTGTTGCATTAACGTGTGGTAACACCCCAGCCTATAAGCACAGGAGGATCTGAGACGCCTAAGAAGCACAGAGTCCTATGCAGCCTTTTCACTGAAGTCCTCATCCCCTCCCTGCGCTGCATTAGAGTCACGTTTCCTTTTCTTTTGCTTCTTCGCATAGTCCATAGCCGCCTTGGGCGATGTGAAAATGTTATTGTCTGCCGGTGCCCCTATCCTGAGGCGGGCCGGGTAGAGCATAGCATAAGGTATATCCTCCGCCCTAAGAAGCTGTTTCATTGACTGAAATTCTTTCCTTGCTGTCTGCGCCGCCACCGTGAAGTCAGGGTAAAATTCAAGTTTGTTGCCCTGATAGTCTATGGCGCCCTTCTCTCGCGCCAGGCGCAAAATCACATCCCTGTCTTTGTAATTAAGGATGCGGGCGATGACAGGACGTGGAGTCGCCCCAGGCACCGGTCTCTTCGCCAAGGAGCGATGGGCCCGCTCCACGATGAACACCTTAGATAGCTGGTCCGTGCCAAAAATATCAAGCAGCAACCGTTCCATGAAGTCCTCCATGCGGCCCACATTGGTGGACTCCGGCAAGCCCGTGACACGGATGTTGTTGCGTCGGGACCGCCCCTCCAACTCCTCATTTTTAGCCTGGATGACCTCCAAAACCCGCTCCATGTTAAAGACCTTGGCGGACACTGATGTTAGGCCTTCCTCCGTGGCAGTCACTCTCTGCTCAACCTCTCCCATCCTTTCATTCTGCCGGTCAAACTGCGTAGCCATATGGTCAAGCCTGTGGTTCACTGCTTCCATTGTGCCTTCAATGGATTGCAGTGTTTTCTGCATGGCCACAAGTACTGCCTCCAGATTCGGTGTGCCCCCAGACGCCCCAGGGGGTTCCGAGTCCGGCGGCGCCTGCGAGGCCGTCAGCGCGGTCTTCTTAGCATCAAACGTGAGTTTGGGTTGGTTTCTTTCTGGTCTGCCCATAGTGCCAGCCGGCCGTTACTGCCAATACTCAGGGCCCCGAGTGGCACCCTAACAGATCAGGGCAGTGTCCGCAAAAGTGAAGGGCAGTCAGTCTGTGCACCTAGAGAGAGGGAGCACCAAAAGCCCAGCCAGCAACACTAGCAGCGTATATGCCCAATTGAACAGAGCCCGGTTTTTCACCCCTCCGGGCACCGATATCGCCGTCCCAAGCCTCCTGCAGACCCAGCCAAGGATACAGAGCACAAGCGTCCCATTAACATCAGCCGCCGCAGGATGGAGGCCCAGAGAGATCCAGCAGGGCAGCAGCGGAGAGCAGCGGTACACGCAACCCCACAGTGAGCGCCGGTGCGCCAGAGGCCGGATCCTCAGACCCCGGGAGGTCCCTCAACCAGCCAGCCACTACGCGGCAGTCAGATCCAGGCTACTCCATCTCGGCCAGTGTTGATCCGTAGCCCAGGCCGCAGCACACCTCCAGCCCTCACCAGGACGCCGCTATTCCGCCCGGACACCACAGCCGCGCCAGAGCGCTCCCCGCCCCCACCAGCCGCAGCTCGCGCGGGGCGGCCCAGGGTGGCCCAGCGCCACCTCCGCAGCCCCGGGCTTTCCCAGGCCGTCTCCCCACTCACCGAGACCAGCAGAGGGCAGGTCCAGCCCCGGCGGCAGTCGTCCGTCACCACCTCCGCTCAGTTCCTCTTCCCGGGGCTCAGCGAGACCGTCCAGCCGACCGAGCCGCCCCCGGTTGCCACGGCAGGCTCGTCAGGATTTCTCCGCAGCAAACAGGCCTTAGGCGCAGGGTCGCCCTGGGGCACCACGAGGCCAGGGTCCAGTCAGCAAGGCAGATGGCCGCGTTCCCGGCCGGAGGCAGCCAGACAGTCAAAACTGGCAACAGAATGTTCCGCCTCACTCACTGCATACAGTGCCGCAACGCCAGAGAGGTAAGCGGGCAGGATGAAAAGGATATTGGCAGGATGTTAGCTCGATCTGGCGGAGCCTCACATGAGTGGGGCCATCTTGCCTGGCGCCCTCTAGCGCCCCCCAATGTTTTCTTTAAATTTAATTTAAGGTCCTTATCAGTCATGAACAAAGCAAAGTTCTCAATAAGGGATTGTAAGTCATTTGCTGTCCTTGAGATTAGGACAGCATCATCAGCATATAGTAATACTGGCGTCGGGCGAATTCCAATTTTCGGGGCATCCACAGTTAGAGTTTGTAAAAAGGGATCAACATTGTTTATATAAAGAGAGAAAATGAGGGGTGCTAGTACACAACCCTGTCTAATGCCACATGTGACCCTAAAATCAGGTGTGCATTCACCCATTTTTCCAAACCGAACCCTAGATGTTAAGTGGGTATAGATTTGGGATAAGTGAATAATTATGTCAATGGGTGCTCCCAACGCTTTCAAAGTTTCCCATGATTTACAATAAAATCACTTTACAAATGTTTTTCTTACTCTAGGCTAGATCCTGGATTTAGCCCTGGTGCATTTCCAGTAAACAGTTGCAAGATATTGTTTTTGTTACACAGGCGATTTTTAAGGAATATTTGTAAGTTTGGAAAATTGACACTTAGAAGAATTTCTGGTAAAAATCAGGCAGTGTATTCCAGTGGAGGAAAATTGAGTTAACAGTAAATCACAGTTATAATTACTTTTCAGGTTTAGTGCTGGGCTCAAAGATACAGGACTGGGGTCTCTCCTGATAGGTTAGTGAATTGGTTTTCGTTGATCGGCTGATTTTTAGTGAATATTTTAAAGTTGCAAAACTCGACCCTTAATAGAAATTCTGAGTGAAACCCAGCCAATGTTACCCTATGGAGAAAATCAAGTTATCGGTCTTTGGGTAAGTACTCGGCTGGCAGAGTTAAGGTTCTGGGGGTAGACTCAGGGGTCTCCCAGGATCAGGTAAGTACAGCTGTTACACCCTCACCGGCACAGGGGCAGCCGGGTGCAGAGTGAGTAGGCCCTAGGTTATCCTATGGAAGATAGGGGGACAATGGTTGGTGGCTGCTAGCAGGCAGACCACGCGGCTGTGGGAGCTGAGCTCCTGATCACTTACACAGAGCAAGTGGGGAAGTAGAGCAGGATAGTTGCTGCACTTCCAGCGGCACTCAGGCGGCTGGGTGCAGGGTGCTTTTGGGCCTTCGGGCGCCCAATGTTATTCAATGGGAGAACTGGAAGTTGAACAAAGGCTGCAGGCTCGGGGAAGGAGATTCTTTAGGTGCGACCACCACTTCGAGAGGTAGGTTGGGATCTTTGAGGATAGCTAGACACCCAGGAGTTGGGCACAGGGGGCCTTGGGGCGCTGGGTGCAGGGGTGTCTTTTGGCGTCGGGAAATCTTAGCCTCATTTGGTTGCGGTTGGAAGGATCCCTTGATGTGTGGCTGCAGGCGTCGTCGGGATCGTGGAGGAGGGTCCTTGGGTGCTGGATTCCGGGTCACAGTCGACTGGGGGACGTCCTCGTGGTCTTTGTCCACTCAGGCACGGGCCGGGCTCTGCGGGTGCAGAGTGTGCTGTATTTGGGGTTCCTGGCTGGCACCAGGGGTTGTTGCTGTTTGAGTAGAACCACTGCTCATGGGAGTCCCAGTCTTTAGATGAGCAAGGCAGCCAGTTCCTCCGGGGTTTTCGAGGATGCTGTCCGCAGGAGACGCCGGGATTTAGCAGGAGCAGGTTCAAGGATCAACAGGCCGGTATTGCTGGGGCCAAGTCAGTTGATGTCGTCCTCTTGTTATCAGCTGCACGGCAGGTCTTCTTTCTTCTTGTTCTTCTTTCTTGTTTCAAACTCTGGATCTGAGGAAGGAAGGTTCAGGGTGCCTCTAAATTCTAAATTTAGGGGTGTTACAGGTAGGGCAAGGGCAGGGACCAATGGGTCCCTGTCCTGGGGTGAGTACACCCCCTATCCTGCCGCTTTCCAGTGGTAGGGGGGCAGGAGCCTAGCTCTGATTGGGTAGGGCTCCCCATCCTCAAGATGGCAGTAGCCCGGAGTTGTGATTCACCTCGCCTCTCCCACCTGAGGGGTGGGGTTGGCAGAGGCTGGCACACCCCCTTTCCTCACTTAGGGTTTTCCACCTGTCTTCCCGCCGGAGTGGGGGTCAGAACCGTTGGGGGCCAGTTGCTGAGTACAGCAAGTGGCCTGGAGAAACTCACAAAGGTGGTATGCCTTTGAAGCTTCCCCTGCCCATCCTGGGGGGGGAAGCTTGGCACCTCTTCCCAGGATGTGTATTGTTTCAGGCCCCCGAGAGCGGCAAGCTCTCGACCCAGGGGTCCAGAAACATGTCTAGTGGTGGCAGCCTTGGTATCCACGCAGTCAGGACACTGTGAGTTGGTTAGGTTTCAGGGGGCATCTCTAAGATGCCCTCTGTTGTGCATTTGACATTAAATCCCACACTGGCATCAGTGTGGGTTTAATGTGCTGAGAAGTATGATATCAAACTTCTTAGTCTTCAGTGTAGCCATAATGGTGCTGTGGAGTTCGTAATGACAACCACCCTGTATCATATACTCCTAATGGCATCACTGCACTTACAGTATTCAGGAATGGCCCTGGATACTGTAGGGGCACAGGGTTCATGCACCTGTGCCAACACCACTGGCCTAGTGCACCCAGCTAGAGGGGTGACTGATGCCAGGGCAGTGTGTTTGTGGGCATGGCCCACAGGGATTTGTGCCATGTCGACTCTTTGTTTGGTTCTGCACCAAGACACTCAGCCTGCAAAGGCAGTGTGTGTGTGTCAGGGTACAGGACCCCTAAGGGTGGCACAATAAGTGTTGCATCCCTTAGGGGTCTTCTCTGGTCACAGTGCCATGGGTACTTAGGGTACCATTTACCAGGGGCTGACATGTGGCCAGAGATGCTATTGGGTTTTGGTTTCAACACAGTTTTAGGGAAGGAATACAGGCCCTGGGTACCTGATTGGCAGGAGCCCAGGGCACACTCAGTCAAAGTACATCAGCAATTCAGGAAGAAGTGGGGGCATACCATGCAAGAAAGATAGCACTTTCTCACATGCGTCCCATCTTGGACCTCAGAAACGTCAACCGCTTCCTCCGGAAGAAGAAGTTCAAGACGTTGACTCTGGCTCAGGTGTTGGCTGCCCTTGACCCTGGAGACTGGATGGTAGCGTTGGACTTGTAGGATGCATAATTTCATATCCCTGTCCTGCCGGCCCACCGACGTTACCTGTGGTTCACGGTAGGCCAAGCGCACTTTCAGTTTGCCGTTCTCCCCTTCAGCCTTACCAGTGCCCCTCGGATGTTCACGAAAGTGTTGACAGTGGTCGCAGCTCATCTGCGCAGATCAGGGGTTCCAGTCTTCCCCTATCTCGAAGACTGGCTGTTGAAGGCTGGCTCGCCCTAGGCAGTCGTCTCCCACCTCCAGACTACGGCCGACTTCCTGCATTTGCTGGGGTTCTCCATCAAAGTGCAGAAGTCGCTCCTGAGTCCCTCTCAGATGCCCCCCTTCATCGGAGCAGTTCTGGATTTGACGCAGTTTCGGGTTTATCCTCCTGATCAGCGAGTCCGGGATATTCAAGCTATGATTCCGATCTTTCAGCCTCTATCCCGGGTTTCAGTCAGGATGACCCTCCGGCTCCTGGGCCTGATGGCCTCCTGGATCCTGTTAGTGCAACATGCCAGATGGCATCTGCAGTCTCTGCAGTGGGAACTGAAGTTCCAGTGGGCACAGCATCAGGGCACTGCACGACAACTGCAGTAGTAGCTCACAAATCGCGATTGGGACAATGGCAGATCCCTTTCCCTTCCCCAACCGGAGCACACAGTGGTGACGGATGCATCCCTCCTGTGATGGGGCGGCCACTTCGGAGAGGCGGAGATCAGAAGCCTATGGTCTCCGGCGGAGTCTTGACTCCATATCAATCTTTTCGAGCTTCAGGCGATCTGACTTGCATTAAAGGCATTCCTTCCCTCTGTCCAGGGAAGTGTGGTGCAGGTGTTCACGGATAACACCACCGCCACGTGGTATTGCAACAAAGAGGACAGGATGGTGTTGGGGACCCTATGTCAGGATGCTCTGCGCCTTTGGACATGGCTGGAACATCAAGACATTACCTATGTGGTTCAACACCTGGCAGGTTCTCTGAATGCCAGGGCGGACAAACTCAGCTGCCGGGTGCATGATGGATCACGAATGGTGTCTGAACTCGGACGTGGCGCAAGGTCTCTTTCTGCAGTGGGGAGAGCCTTGGTTAGATCTATTCGCCACAGAAGAGAACGCGCAATGTTCCAAGGCAGCACTTGCTCAGCGACGCTTTTCGTCGCGAGTGGAGCTGCGGTCTGTTGTACGCCTTTCCACCTATACCACTTCTGCCCAGAGTGCTGAAGAAGGTTCGGCAAGACCGGGCCCAAGTTATCCTTGTGGCACCGGATTGCGAACGAAGATACTTTTATTCCGAGCTACTCTCCATGGCGATCGATCCCCCGATCCGACTGCCTCTTTGGGAGGATCTTCTGTTGCAGCAGCAGGGGACAGTCCTCCACCTGAACCTGTCCAGCCTCCACCTCCATGCATGGAGATTGAGCGGCGACAGTTGACAGCTTTCGATTTTCCTCCCGAAGTCTGTGATGTTGTTCTGGCAACCAGGCGTCCCTCCACTGACACTGTTTACGCCTGCAGGTGGAACAAGTTTGTTGTATGGTACACAGCAAAAGCTGTGGATCCCCTTTCTGCCCCTCTTTCCGAGGTCCTTCTGTTCCTTCTCTCTTTGGCCCAGCAGGGCTCTGCTCTGGGCACTATCAAAGGTTTTTTTTTTTAAAACAACAGGAGGAACGGGGATAGGTCGATATTTAATGGGGTCCAGTGTACATGTCCAAGTATAGAGCACACAGAAGGATACAAAGTTCCCCGGGGAGAGTACAACAGTGTGGAGAAGGAAAAGAAGTGCAGAGTCAGGGAACTAGAGAGGTTCCCTTGTCGGAACTAGAGAGCCTCACACACCCAGAGCGCTAGGTGTAAAACACCCTGACTGTAGGATGTCCAGCTTCATCATCGGCTCACTGCTCCTCGTCAGACCGGCGCTGCAATGTCTGATGGAATGCCAGGAGGCACTCTTTTGGCGGAGTTCTTTTGTTCCTTGCCGATGGTGTGTGTGAGTGAGAACAAGAAGTGTAGTCGGTGAAAAGTGATTAATCAGGGAATCAGCCACTCTAATAAAATACATTGTGGATTGCTTACCCTGTTTTAACATTCACTCACTTTTCACTGACTACACTTCTTGTTCTCACTCACACACACCATCGGTAAGGAATAAAAGAACTCCACCAAAAGAGTGCCTCCTGGCATTCCGTCAGACATTGCAGCGCCGGTCTGACGAGGAGCAGTGAGCCGATGATGAAGCTGGACATCCTACAGTCAGGGTGTTTTACACCTAGCGCTCTGGGTGTGTGAGGCTCTCAAGTTCCGACAAGGGAACCTCTCTAGTTCCCTGGCTCTGCACTTCTTCTCCTTCTCCACACTGTTGTACTCTCCCCGGGGAACTTTGTATCCTTCTGTGTGCACTATCAAAGGTTATCTTCCGGCCAGCTCCATCTTTCTACGGCTTCCAAATCCGCCTTCTCTTTTTAAGTCCCCGGTTGTTAATCATTTCCTCAAAGGCATTACGTACACGTTTCCTCCCGTTCCTTTCATAATGCCTTAATGGGACTTAAATCTTGTCTTGACCTACCTGATGTGCGCTCCCTTTGAGCCCCTTCATAACTGTCCCTTACGTCGCCTCACTCTAAAGACGGCCTTCCTGGTAGCTATCACCTCTGCCAGAAGAGTGAGTGAGCTCCAGGCTCTTTCTTCTAATCCTCCTTTTCTTTCTTTTCATCCGGACAAGGTGGTTTTAAGGGCTAATCCTTCGTTCTTGCCAAAGGTTGTCACGCCCTTCCACATCAAGCAGACTATCACTTTGTCCACCTTCTTTCCGCCTCCTTCAAAAGAGGAAGAAAGGCTCCACCGTCTGGACCAAAAATGTGCGCTCTTGTTCTATCTGTTGACTGGGTACGAGTGTTCTGTTTAATTCAGATACTCTGTCCATCACCACCCCCTTTTCTGAATCGTTTTGTCCACCATAAGCGTGGAAGGGTATACTCAGATGTGAGTCCCTTGCTCATTGCACCATCAGGATTCAAGCAAGCCGGGCCGAAGACGGCTGTAATGCCAGAAACCGGTCCCTGGAAGCTTGTTTCCTTCCCAGTATAAGAATTGGCTTGGTAGTTTGGTCTGCCCTGTTCCCATGATGCACTGGGCCAGGGACAGACTAATTTGCATGTAGCCAGGTTCTGAGCTGGGATGGTGCAGTGAGCTAAAAAACGGTGATGGATCAAGCCCTGATCTGTTGACTGGGTACGAGTGTTCTGTTTAATTCAGATACTCTGTCCATCACCACCCCCTTTTCTGAATCGTTTTGTCCACCATAAGCGTGGAAGGGTATACTCAGATGTGAGACCCTTGCTCATTGCACCTTCAGGATTCAAGCAAGCCGGGCCGAAGACGGCTGTAATGCCAGAAACCAGTCCCCGGGAGCTTGTTTCCTTCCCAGTGTAAGAATTGGCTTTTGTAGTTTGGTTTGCCCTGTTCCCATCATGCACTGGGACAGGAACAGACTAATTTGCATACAGCCAGGTTCTGAAACTGGGATGGTGCAGTGAGCTAAAAAACGGTGTTGGATCTAGCCCTGATCTGTTGACTGGGTACGAGTGTTCTGTTTAATTCAGATACTCTGTCCATCACCACCCCCTTTTCTGAATCCTTGTTCTATCTGAAGCGCACACAACAGTTCCGGGTGGATGACCAACTTTCTGTTGGCTACGTGGGCGCCCAAAAAGTTTTTGTTTTTTTAAAGTTTCAAAAACCTTTATTGAAACATAACACAAGCTATCGTGTACAATACGATTTGCTAAGCTTCTCAGACAGTATTACGGCAGAAGTGTGCATCCATCCCCTTCCAATAAACATCCCTCCCACAACCTCCAACAGTCACGACAGAACAAGAACATTACATTCTAGTACACTGTGATTACTTGGGTTCGTATCCTCTCGACACTCTTCAAGGTGGATCCCATATGCAATGTGAGAAGCAAAAGTGTTAATCTACACGCGCCAAAAAAGGTTGGGCCGTGCCCAAACCATCTCTTGGTGGGTTGTTCTGTGCATCAAAGCATGTTATTCTTTGGCTAAGAAGGAGCCTCCTGTGGGGCTATGTGCCCATTCTACCAATGCAACGGCAGCTACTACTGCCTTGGGACGCAGCGTTCCCTTGCAGGACATTTGTCAGGCAGCTACGTGGGCCTCACTGTACACGTTTACCAAGCATTACTGCCTTGACAGTCAAGTCCGGAGAGACGGCTTATTTGGCCGTTCTGTTCTCCGTGACTTTCTTGTGTAATCTTGTTTACAGACCCACCAACGGGGTTGGTATTGCGGGGGTATCTATTATAACATAAGTAATCTATCACTAACGTGTCTCTTTCAGATGCTCAAGGTACTACTTGTGTAATGATATATCTGTAAGAGACATTAGTTAGTGATAGATTCCTTACCGCACCACCCATCCTCCCTGTGCTGCAAACTGATTTCTAGGGTTAAGGTCATCCGTTTCAGGGCCCTAGTTTTGTGGCACCAGTGGTCAGTTTCTTGCATGGCTCTGCATTCCTGGCGCAGAAAGTCGTGTACAGAACTGACGTCAGCACTCATGGGTGGCGCCTAAGTAGTCTCATTGACGTCATCTCAGCGCATACGATGCCAGCGACGGACGCAGAGCCGCACGACACCACCTTCCGACACGCAAAACTTTACGGATCCAGTCGGACGCCTGGGGATATTCTAAGGTAAGGAATCTATCACTAACTAATGTCTCTTACAGATATATCGTTACACAAGTAGTAACTTGTGCTATTGGTAAAACAAGCTGCTTTATACTCCTTCTGGACTAAGCCTGAAGGCTGCTCTCCACAGCTACCACTTAAAGAGCTTTCTATGGTTGTCTAAGATCACTAAAATCACCATAAGGGTTGTCTGGATGAGTGCAGGGTGCTACACTTACATATGTAAGCACCATAATTACTAAGCCAGTCTCCCACACAACACCCTTTGTGTTGTGTTGATTTACCCAAAAGGCCTTGGGAGAGAGTAACTATTGATTTGTTGGGACTGGTAAATAACTGGGTGTGAGGAGTAAATATATTGTTGTGCTTATAAATTATCGTTCCAAATGGTTTGTTGTGGAAACTATGGATTTGATCGACACAGAAGGGATTGGGTTCTTGAAGAGGGCATTCATGAATGAGGGTATCATAAAGACTTTGCTGTGTGATAATGGGGTACAATCATGGGGGTCAAGCATGAAAGGGTGGCCTTATTCAGGCCTCAAGCCGATAGTTTAGTGAAAAGAATGAACCGCCTGATCATGAAAAATGTTCAGCTCTCTGTGGCTAAAGGTTTGCCCTGAAATAATGAGCTGAAAAGTTAATTCGGGCATACAGGCTCACACCCTATTCGGTGACTGGAGTAACACCATTTATATGCTTAAAGGGTAGAGAGACAGGATTAAAGGAGGTTCCTGCATGGTTAAAAGACATGGAATGTGTGTGGGTGGATAGTGGGGCTGTGGAAAGTGATGTGGCAGAGAGACAACAGAGAGCCAAGGAATATTATGATGCCAAGAAATGTGTTAAGGGACTGGTCATTAGGAAGACTTATTGGTGGCGATCAGATAAGGTGGCATTGTAAAAAGGTGAGAGCTATTTCTCCAAACCTGTCCAAGTCAAGCAGGTGAAGAAGAGTGTTGTAATTCTGGTGGATGGATGTGTGTGGAGCATGGGAAATGTTTGCAAATGTCCCCCGGGTGCTCTAAGTAGCATGCAAGCGAATTAGGGTGCTCTTTCCTGAGGTAACATTGAACGGTTCTCCTTGATGGATACATCTGCCTATGGATTCCTCACCTTTTGAATTACCCCTTGATCAGCATTACACTGAATCTTTCCTTCATAGCTCTCCCATTGTGACGTCCTCGTCGATGTGGAACGGCTTTTCTTGCGACCCTGCGCGACGTCATCGGAGCCATAAGAAGACCTTGTTGGCATGCTGCTCCGCACACCTTGAAGTCATTCAGGAAGCACAAGAAGAAGCAGCGTCATGGCTCCAGACCTCGTTCTTCTAAGGACAAGTCACTGATGTCGGGGTCCCCAACTCCACGGCATCACAGAAAGGATGAAGTCTCACCTTCCCCTTCACCTCAGTTGACTCTGAGAGACTCTCTGACGCCCAGGGAAAGCGTCGCCATCGTCTCCGACCACTCCGCCTATGGCTCCAGTGTCTCAGGCGCCGCAGCCATAACCAGTCTTACAGCCTCGAGCTGTTCCTGAATAGGTGGTACCGGATCCAAACCCACATTTTCTAAATGCAATGTATGGCATGTTCACCACTGCGGCTAACCCTACTGATGTGCTTGTTGGCCCTATAGGACAGATGTCTTACAACCAGGGAGGCTTACCAGCTCATTTTGCAGGCACCTATCATGCCATTCTTGCAGATGACTCCGAGTTTGCCTCTCCCGACACCGAGGTTCTCGACGCCGGTGCAATCCCAGAAGGGAAGACTGGAGTATTCTCTGGCACCATCGTAATCCGGTTTCGCGCCTGCTTGGCTTCGCACAGCCCCTTAAACTATTCCTGTAGACCCTCATCAACGCTGGCCTAAAGTCACCGGCACAGCGTCTGGCACTGCCAACACCAATACCCAAGTTGAGATGGAGAAGGGAGGCACAGAGGCTTCTGGAGGAGGAAGAATTCAAGGAGCAACAGGAAGAGGGGGTGCTTATTGATCCCATGCAGGAGTTTGAGGGGCTTCAGGAGGCTAGTGGGCTAGATAAGTTTCCAGAGTGGGAACTCTCTTCTCCTGTGGGCCTTCCTTCACAGGAGGTCTCTTCTTACCACTCAATTATCTAAAAAGGCGGCTGATCAGCTGGACTTGCAGTTGCCCACTGCGGATATCAAGTTTAACATCCTGACAGAGGTTTTTCACTCTCCTTCATCTGTGACAGAGCCTCTGCTACCATTTAATGAGGCTTTGATGAAGCCCATATTAGATGTATGGCAGAAGCCTATGACTGCCCCTGCTGTGTCCAGATCGGTGGCAAGACAGTACAAAGTAGCGCCTGGGGATCCAGTTTTTTTATTGTCTCATCCATCTCCTGAGAGCTTGGTAGTTCAGGCGTCATGCTCTACAATGTTATGTTACATTAATTGCATTTCTTGAGCACACAGTTACCCAAGGGTGTCCTGGCGCTGGCTACTGTCTTTCTAATTACAGGATGTGTATTGGCCTATGTGGCAAACAGCCAGGTTTTCAGCCCCTTCCTGAATGTCTGTTACAAATAATGAGGTAACCCAAAAATCATTACCAGACCTGAGTACAATGCGGGAATGAAAGAGTATTGGTCTGTGAGGTCTTTTGGAGCGAAATAAATTCAGAATTTAACTATTATGCATTGCATGCATATACAACACTGGTATTTATTACCCTGTGGGGATACACTATGTTCCAAGAGTATATTTTCACCATATACAATGAATGTAAAACAGGAGCGCCAAAACAGTTGGAATCAAATAAAGTCTGTTTATTCTGTATATTTAGAATCCAAATCATAATGAAGTATTTGATCTAAGGTTGCAAAAAGGAAAAGGAACTGGATTGGGCGTCTGCGTGATAGGTAAGTGCAAATGAAGGTGACTGGTTAGAGGAATACACAATTCAGATATTTTCAAAAACACACTGGTAAATCAGACCAGTAGAAGGAGACCTGTACAGTGAGAAACATTTTTACAATACTTTTTCTGAAAAGGAGAGACACAAGATTGCTGCCCACTGACTTTGGGGTACCTGCTGTACTTTGCAGGCCCACTGCAAAGCAGTTATCCATTTGTGGATGTGATCCCCTACTTGGTAAGGGGGCACAATTTTACTAAGGTTTCTATGATCATAGGACCTGTCTTTATCCTTAGGGATATTGCTGCCACCAGTGGACTCTAGCCCACCTAACTTCCTCTCTCTGTCAAAAGCAAGTTTCTCCTTGGCTAGGGCAAGTTCTTCTCTCTCAATTCTGAGATTGACCTCCATCATCCTAGCCTGGTGTTCTCTCCTCTGGGGAGAAGTCATTCCCCTCTGAGAACCCTTAGAAGCATTGGAGTGAAGAGATTCACCTGAGGGAGATCTATTCCTCTTATACCTCTGATTAAGCCCACTTGAAGGCCTGAATGGGGCTGTCCCATTCTCAGCCCCAAATTGGCTTAGGTTAGCCTGGCTCAGTCTTCTGACTGGTACCTGGTTGACTACCTCTTCTCCAGAATCTTCATCAACCTCATCCTCCTCATCTTCTATGACTGGGGGTCAGAATCATCATCTGTTGAGGGTAGGACCTCATCTGTCTTCCCTGTAGGGCCTGAACTAGAGGCTTTTAGACTTCAGATTCCTCTAGGAGTTCTATCAGTTGCTGAAGGGTAGGGTTAGACCCTTGTTTCAGCCTTCTTGAAGTACACAAGTGCCTCAGTTCCCTGAAGCTGAGTATATCAAATTTGGAGGGTGCCCTGGAAGGGTCACTTACCACAGGTAGAGATCCATTTGGTTCACCTGTGCCAGCCATGATCTAGTGAGGTGTGGGTGTGTGCACCTACCTACACTAAGTGTTTTCCTACTGAACCTCCCTAGAAGTTGTAGTCAGGGTGTGCTAGGCACTTTAGTCTACAACAACTAAGTTCAGTAGAACTTAAGTATTCTAAGTCTTGTTATATGTACCTATAGGTACCTATGTGATCTTTCAAATGATATTGCAAAGATTACAACTGGTAAAACAACAGCAAGCTCAAATCCCAACCGCTGCACACCAATGTAAGAAGTTGGCCTGGTATATGATGTTCACTATTCTAGTGAGCACCTTGCACCAGTCCAAACAACCCTTATGGTAATGGTTGTAAAGTCCACCTTATAGACCAGCTATCCTAGTGGTAGCATGGACAAAGCAGTCTTAGGCTAAACTCAAGAGGGCATGTGAAGCCAGCTGTTTTACCATATGTAACCCTTTTAATACCAAATGAAAGGACACCACACAGGATATATATAAAATATAAATGTATTTATTTCTAAACAACCCCTCTGAACTCTTTATGAGGTCAGAGGCACAAGCACATAACAAGATACTTAATTATCATACAATAAGTTGCACAAAATACAATAGGGCCCTAGGGGCACGCTAAACCTTATACTAAAATAGTGGTATAAGGACCACGTCACAAACAAAGGATATGCCTAGGGCCTAGGGAATCGCTGGGGCTACACTGTACTACCAAAGGACAGGAAGTAGGAGGCCCACGAGAGGCGTGTGCAGAGTCTTTACTCACACGCAAGTTACCATAGAGTTAGAATGGGAACGAAAGAAAAAAGGTAGAGATAAGCTCCTCACAGTTAGTGATGAGGATGCTAACAATTACACTGTCCTGAAGAGTACTCTGATTGATGGGTTTGGCCTAACCACTAACAGTACAAGTTAATGTTCAGAGATACCCAGAAGACACAGACTCGGGACTGGACTGATTTTGTTGATTGTGCCACTAAGGCTCTTGAAGGTTGGTTGTTGGGAAGTAAAGTTAAGGACTATACAGGATTGTATAATTTGATCATGAGAGAGCAAATACTTAACAATTGTCAGAACCAGCTGTTGCATCAACACCTGATTGACTCAGATCTGACCTCTCCCCAAGAATTGGGAAAGAAAGCAGACAAATGGGTCAGAACCAGGGTTAAGCAGAAAAACCAGGTCCAAGGTGGTGATCAGAAAAAGGCAGACCAAAAAGGTGGGGATCAGAAACCAAAAGACCAGAAGTCTTCTGCAGGGCCCCAAAAGTCCAATGAGGGGGGGTCCCAAACTTCCAAGAAGAAGAAGAAAGATGGCCAAAGAAAACCTTGGTGTAATTTTTGTAAATCCACTAGTCACTGGACCAGTGACTGCACCAAGAAAGACTCAGCCCCTACCACTGCTGCCCCTAAGGCAACTGCAGCTGGCAGTGGTAGTTCTCAACCCAAGGCTATAGTAGGGTTAACCCTGGGAACTGAGATGGATTCTGGCCTAGTCAGAATACCAACTCAGGCTGTTCTTGTCTGTGATGGGGACTTGGCTATGTCCTCTACTGTGAGTCCCAGTACTCTGGGCAAGTACAGACAAACACCTTTAATCAATGACAAAGTGGCTCAGGCCTACAGGGACACATGTGCCAGTGATACCATGGTGACACCTAACTTTGTGGACCCTGGACAGGTTGTACTGGGTGATAATTACCTGGTGACCAATGCTAGCAATGTTACTACTACACATAGTGTGGCAGTCGTTAATTTCTCCTGGGGAGGGGTAACTGGCCTCAAAAGAGTTGTGGTAAGTGCAGACCTCCCAGTTGAATGTCTGTTGGGCAGTGACCTTGAATCCTCAATATGGTCAGAAGTGGAGTATAGGACTTATGCAGAGATGTTAGGTATATCATCACATGTCCTTGCTGTGACCAGGTCACAGGCCAGAAAGTGCCAAACTGAACAGGCCTTGGATCCTGAAACTATGGACCTAGTGCCACCCAAGAGAAATAGCAGTAGAGTAAAGGCAGTGCCTTCCCCCCTGCCTACAAGTGAAGATCAGCCTTACAAGGAAGCTGATTTTGAGACCCCTGAAGGAACTGTCCCAGAAGAACTTGAACCTGACCAGGTTGAGTTTCTTGGGACAGGGGGACCTTCAAGGGCAACTTGGGGCAGGCACAGTTAGACTGTTCCTCTCTTGAACCCCTCAGACAGCAAGCTGCTTCTGAGGCTGCAGGGAATGCTACAGGTACCCACAAAGTTTACTGGGATGAAGGACTCCTTTATTCTGAGGCTAGAGACCCCAAAGCCTGGTGCTTCTAGGAGGTTGGTCATACCTCAGGCCTTTAGGGGGTTCCTTCTTACCTTAGCCCATGATATTCCCCTAGCAGGACACTTGGGCCAGAATAAGACTTGGGACATGCTTATCCCTCACTTTCACTGGCCCCATATGTCAGAAGATACCAAGGAGTTTTGTTGCTCTTGTGTAACCTGCCAAGCCAGTGGCAAAGTAGGTGGCACCACAAAGGCCCCTCTCATACCTGTGGTGGGGGTACCCTTTGAAAGAGTAGGGATTGACATTGTTGGACCAATGGATCCCCAAACAGCCTCTGGGCACAGATTTATACTGGCGGTAGTGGATCATCCCACCAGGTATCCAGAAGCCTCCCCTAAGGACCACAACAGCTCCTGTTGTGGCAAGAGCCCTCCTGGGAGTTTTCTCAAGAGTGGGCTTTCCGAAGGAGGTTGTTTCAGATACGGACGAACAATAAAGGGGGAGGACACCAATTGATATAACGCATCAGCAGGATACAAATGAAGGATGCCACTGGCCTAAAGCTGTGACAAGCTTTTTGAATATCAGTCTTGTTACCAATAGGACAGAAAATATTTGATGCAAGGCTTACTTGTCAGAAAGTGAGGTTGGTCCTGATGAGAACCTTGAGTCAAAGGGTTCGAAACGCGTAGACCGTGGAATACCAAACAAATTGTTCACAACAACTGGGTCTGATAGAACTAAATTGATGTTATTGAAAAAAAGCAAATGTATAAAATAGGATAAACAAAAAAAGAAATGTATATAGAATGTAATTAAGTGTTTCATTCAATGCAATTTTGTTTGGTATGATGAGTATGTGTGTGAATGAAAGGTGTTAAAGTTTTTTTCTGTCTTTGTAAAGTTGTTGATTCAAATGTTGTGTGGCGTGTAAATTCAGTGTGTTCCATGAAAAGTGTATATATTGATGGTGTATAGAGATACAAATTTGGATTAGTCATTTGTTCTAATGTGTCAAAAAACCTTTTTTCAAATCAATTTAAATAAAAGCAATTAATAGGCTTAAAATGGTTTGACGGTATACCCGCACATTTTTCTTACAGGACTCGGTCACAAACATATAGCAGTATTGGCAATTGTTTTTGGTTGTTCATGTATTGGGGCTCAGCCTTACTGCTTAGAGCCACACCCTTTATCGTTATACACTAGATACAGTTCAGCAGAGCCAGAGTTGACTTTGTGCCTTCCTCTCTTTCTGGGAACCGGAGTGACTCCCGCTAAATAAAATAATTTTACGAGGCCATGCGCCACGTATTGTAGGGGAACAACCCTGCTGGTGAGCCCTTGGGCCCCACAGGGTCAGAAAGGGCCCCATCTGGCTCCAGCCACTGCGCCTGGGGGGCCTCAAGGACCCACTTCTAGATCCAGGTTGACGCCGTTTGTGGCATCGCAACCTATCCCAGCATTGGACCCAAAGTCGGTGCCTGTGGTGCCGCCGATGCCTATCTGCGCGCTGGCCCCATTCTCATCCCTGACGACACGGAGCCGGAACAACGTCGCTTGATTCCGACGTCGATTGAACCCAGGGGTTCCATGCTGTTGTCTGAGCACTTTGAAGGTGTGCTAGATGCAGGAGAGGAATGGGAGGGGTCTATGGACCATCAGGAAAACCAGGATGTCTATGTAGAGAACTTGGACTGGTTTTGGAAACTTGGGGAGGCCAGTGGACTGGACACTTCACCAGATACTGCCATGCTTTCTCTGCCAACAACAGCTACAGAGGAGGGGGCATCCTTGGTGGTAAAGAGGGCAGCTGAGGTCCTCGGACTAGAGCTATCCTCAGTGCAGGTCAGGCTTAATCTCCTGACCGAGGTGCTTCAACCAGGGGCTTCCACTTCCGAACCCCTTTTGCCCTTTAATGAGACACTTACAGACGTCCTTCTTTTTCCCTTTAATGAGACACTTACAGACTGTAGGAGAGTAGGGTCTGCAATCCTATGATCACCCCAGATTTTTGCTTTTTGCTTCACTGGTTTACGCCTTTCCCTGGCTGTGGGCCTGCTAATCAGACCCACAGCCTAGCTGTTCTCTCTCTAAATTGACATGTGTACCTTAGGTGCATTTACCAATTGGTACTGGGCCACCTTATCAGTCCCTGTACCCAGGGCATAGGTGTACCCAGGGCCTACTAGGGGCTGCAGCATGTATTATGCCACCCCTGGCTGGCCATCTAAATCTGACACAACTGGCTGCACGACAGCTGAGGCAAGGTGGTGTAATCACCCTTTGCTTTAGATATAGTATCTCTATATCTAAACCTAAAATGGAAACATATATTCCTAACAGTCACTCCTATGGCAGGCCTTATCAATCCTGAAGGCAGAGTGCGTGGAATTATGTGAGATGGTGCTCTGGCATGAGCTGAGCCCGTTTGCAGCTTGCGGAACCAAGTCCTAATAGCTGTTCCATGATAACGCGTACCATATACTCTTAAGTGCCTTATAATCCTCGCGGTTATTTGCCAACTTTGGTATCGCTTTATCAAAACATGTTGAGTAAGGTGTCATACGAATTGGAATACTAACCCCTCACCAATTCTGGCAACGGGGTTAGCATTCCACCCTTCTAGAGGGACACGACATGTATGTAACTGTGAACCCCGGTTAAAGTTAACTCGAGCCTCAGCATCACAAAATGGATGCTGCCACCACAGACACAAGTCTGACCTCCTGCTGCTGGGAGTCCTTCCAGCGAGGAGAGCTTGGACAAAGGGTTTCCTGTCAGGGGCGGTGCTAGCACCATCCCAGACAGGGTTTTGTGTATCCCAGGTAGGCAGGGCTGAGAGGAAGGTGACTGCAAGTGGCACCCCGGTGCTCACTGTGCATATGCCGGCTCAACCCAGTTCCAGGGGCACACCAGCCCCTGAGCTGGGGAGAGACTGGACAAAGGAGAGGGGTGTAACCACCCCCCTCCTGGTCCCACCCATGGGCAGGACCTAGTCGCGTACCAGCCCCTTTCTTTAAAATAAAGGTAGGAGCGGGGACCCTTCCAAATTAGATCATCTTTGAATCCTGAAACTACTTTCTACGAAAGGAACTCTCGACTTCTTCTCAAGATTTCTCCCTTGTGACTAAGGAGTAGTCACCCTGCAGCAGCAGGCACCAACTAAGTATCTTGCGGTTTGCTGCACGTCCTTCCTCCGGAACCAGACTGACCAGCACGACGAGACCCGGACTCCCTGCCATCTCTGACCTCAACCTGCCTCTACAGCACAGCTGAGAACCGTGGGTGCGACGAGACCAGAGGACCCGGCTATCATCAGAACCAGCACAACACTGATACAGCATGACCGCCGAGGGACCCTCGAGTGGGTGCACTGGGGTAAGAGAAGCCCCAACCAGCACGAGCACCGAAGTCCAGCCCCCCAGCATCCACCAGATCTGCGTGGGGCCCTTTTGCTTCTGTGTTGCTTGCCACGTTGTCCGGTCACTTGCCCGTTGGCTAGTGACCCTCCAGTCGACGTCCTACATTTGTTTCACCGCTGGTCTAGCTCCTCTAGACTGGCCCTTGTCTCCTCTTGAAAGGGAAGTTCCTCGGACCCTCCTGGTCCACTCCAGACGCCATTTTGTGTCGCCACGTGGGCTTGCCGTAGCCAAGGCTTGTTGCCTCCTTCAACAGATCCAGCATCGCCAGCAGCAGACATCCGACGTGGGACAGCTCGCAGACCTCCAGCCTGGTCGACATCAGCGCCCTGGTCCGTGCAGCAGCAGAATCCAGTGTCACCTCTTCGCCTGGCTGAGTAACCTCGTCCGGTGCCATCCTGGTGCCCACCTAATCACTGGCTAGTGATTCAGAACTCGGTCCCCTCTGCTTACAGGTATCCTTCTTCACTGATCCATCCTTGGATCAGCCCGGAACATCTTCACTGGTCGCCTGCCAGCAACTTTTACTTCAGGCTCCTGGTTCGTCTACGAGGATTCCCGACGTCACTTGAACCCTATGCAGCCGCAGCCCCTGGGCTAGGTAAACCGAGTACCACGGTGCTCCAGCGTAGGACCACTCTCTAAGTGTCCAGATCCACTTTCGTTTTTGACCTACCTAGTTGGGTTCGCCCGAGAACACTAACTTTGCATTTACTAGCCTCCATAGACTTTGTCCCGCATTGCGCGTGAGAGTTTCCACTCTGCACACGACGTCTCTAGGCCTCCTGCTTCTAATCTAAGGGTTCAGTATTGTAGGCCTAGCGGTTCTAAAGCCTCTAAGAGTAGTACTTACCTGCTAGTAATTCGCATTCCACTTTTGTAGTATATGGTTTTTCGTGCCCCTCGGGCATTTGTGTAAATTGTGCGACTTTCAGTATTTCTTTAAGAGTTTTGTATTGTGCTTAGCACCCTGTCCTCATAAAGAGTCCAGGGTTGTTGTGTTATAAATAAATATCCTTTTATTTTCATAACAACTTGTGTGGTGTCCTTTCACTTGGTGTTCAAGGGGTATATGTGATGGTATAACAGCTGGCTTAACACGCCCTCTAGAGTTTAGCCTAAAGACTGCTCTTGTCCATGCTACTAGGATAGCTGGTCTATAAGGTTGACTTACAACCAATCATCAATAAGGGTCGTTTGGACTGATACATAGTGATCACTAGAACAGTGAGCACTGCATATCAGGCCAACTTCTCACACAGACGTCCTTCTAGGCACGTGGTCCAAGCCTAGCACAGGGGCACCTGTGAATAGGACAATTGCATGCCACCATCCCCCAGCTCCAGGTGATGCAAAGTTCCTCAGCCAACACCGACCCCAGAAAGTTTGGTGGTTGTTTTCTTCCTCCAGTCTGGCATTGCGTTTGGTGAATACTGCATGCGTATTGGGCCTTTTCTCCCATTCCCTTTGGGACACAGTTGCGCAAGTGCTGCCACTGGTCCCGGAGGAGGCCCGGGCTGTACTCACCCAAACAGTCAAGGATGGGAGGGATGCAGCAAAATTCCCCATACGGTGTGGCCTAGCTATGACTCATTCGCTGGGCAGATCAATTTCAATGGCGGTGGCCTTGAGGGCCCACGCCTGGCTGTTATGGCTGGATTTTCTGATTAGATGGGATCAGCCCCTAGGGGCCCCTCCAACCCAGCCAGAACGTAACCACCTCCCTCCTCAGGACCATCCATCCAGGCACCTGGGTACCTACCTGAGGATGGGGAACTCGCAATATACAAGCTCATATTATTAAAAACACCACTAAATCTATAGGGATACTAAGAATACTCACTGATTACTAGGGATATCCATACCCTACACCACACTTATATTCACATCAGTTGGTCTCGCGGCCACCCCGACCCAGACCGGTCTACCCTAGGGCAGATATGACACACAATCCGGTGCGTCTACACATGGGCCTGCAGAACCCAATGTTCTCTTTTCCAAACGGTTCGCAATCCGGCAAACCTACACGCCAGTCTCCCACCTGACGCTCTCACTTACACAAGCCACAATCCTGTGGGTATACACGCTGGTCATCCTCCCCAACGTTCTCACTAACGCCGCATATCAACGACGACCACATTCCTATGAACACCTTCATATATATATATATATATATTGGGAAGTCTCTTCACTCTATTCACTAAGGTCTTGCTACTACAATATTAGGAGTTAGCCAATTAATATAATGTACCTCTTATTCTTGGCATCATAGGTCCACTCACTCCCTATTTATATGATCACCACTTACCTGATTGGGATTACTCATCCATTCATATAAAATAGTAACCACCTAGGAGATACATTTACCTGGATTGAACAAGAATATAAGACACATGCCAGTTTACTACAAACTGGGGGTTATTTTATTAGAACAATATTAAAGTACACAGATCTGTAACTGACAAAGACTATAGATAGAACACACCGCTGAAAGAGAAAAGATTAGCAATACAATAGCTTAGGGAATAAGGACAAGATTAAGGGTCGAGTTCACCTGATTAGTGTGAAGTCTTGTTCTAGCTGTCATCTGGGTTCCTCTCTCGTCTGTGCCTTGGCTCATCTCAGACTCTCTCTCTCTCCTGCACTCTTGGGTACACCTCTGCGCTGATCACTTTGCACTGGACTCCTCTTCCCCACGAACTGTCTCCACCTTCCAGATTCACTCTAATGGTTCCTGCCGCTCTAATGCTTTTCATTCCACTAGCTTGTTCACTCTGTCTCTGCGCCAATGTCCAATTAACTCCCTCTGCTCCCACAGGTTAGTCCACGATCTCTCCTCCGTCTCTTCTAAAAGGCATGACTTCAGACTCCAGCTATTCACACCTCCTCCTGATAAGTAACTGCTTCTGACTGCTTCCTTCAGTTCCAGCTCACTGACTGTCTGTTTGTCTTCTCTCTGTTCCAAGCATGTCCTGTCTCTTCTCCTCTTGCAATTCCACTCCTCCAACTCTACCAACACTCTCTGCTCCTTCAATTCAAGTCAGCTCTCTCTCTAGCTTGAACCCTCTCTGCTCTGCCAACTCCACTTGACTGCTTGGTTCCGCCACCTCCACACGACTCACTGGCTCCGCCTCTGCACTTCACTGATATAGAATGCTGTTTCCTCATGGAAAGTTCCAGCCAGCAGCTTCCTCCCACCAATCCCATGCACCAGGATCCTTGCGCTAGACGCTCCCACAGTGACCAGTCTGCTTGTTTCGTCTAGAGACCTGAGCCCGGGAACAATTCCTGATTAGATTCAGCTCTGGCCGGTTCTCTCCGGTTCGCTTAGGGCGAACAACAGCTATAACTATAAACTTTGCCTTTACCCTGAAAAGCCTCTCAGCTTCATCAAGATGGAGTCCCTCTAGCTCTAGGCCTGTAGGCCTGAAAGGGATGAAATGCCCCTTAGCTCTGCCAGAATACCTTCATTAACCATACCAATGTGTCAAGTATGTCAAAGCCAATAGGCAATAGACAGGTTAAAGTCAAGAATAAAGGCATATTAAGCAGCTATCCTCTTCTAGGTCTGGAAGAAAGGGCTTAAAAGGGCCAACACAGGCTAAGAATACCTATACTAGATGTGGGCAAGACTAAGGTCTATATCACTGCTAAATACAGCCAAAAACTCTGCCATAACATTCCACCCTTAGATCCTTATCTTGCGAACATCAATAAACAACAACATCCATATAAACAAACATCAACACAATCTATCAACAAATCAAAAACTAAAAAACTCTCTAAAAAGAATGACAACTTAAGGAAATTCCACCTGAAACTCAATTGTAGGGAATACAAACCTAACAACCAACTGAAAACAAATCAAAGCACCCTTGACTTGAATGCTGAAACATATCTAAGATTGGATCTGATAACAACAGAAACTAACCAAAGCATCCTCAAACTAAATGTGCCTCAACTTCTAGTGATAACTGGTGAAACCTAGTGATGTAGGGACTTATGTGTTGAATGAAAACAGCAAGGGGCCTAAATGGGGCCTACCTACTTCGGACAACTTAAGAACTAGATGTGTTTCAATTTCTAATGAGAAAACAACAAAGGGCCTAAATGAGGCCTACCTACTATCGTCAACTTAAGCTAATGATGACACATGAAATCTATTGGTGTAGGGACTTAAATGTGTAATAAAAACAACAATGGGCCTAAATGAGGCCTACCTACTATGGTCAACTTAAGGAAACATTTTGGTGAAATCTGAGAAATAGACATGACAAATTATTTTCAAGGTCTGGGCAAACATTAATACATAATCATACTAAAAGACACACCTCCCAGGACAACCTAAAGTTTATGGTAACCACCCTTTGATCAATCAAGGTGAAAATGTAAAAACAGTAAAAAACAACCCCATTTCTACAAGATAGCTGGTGTATATATATAACACTTAGTTTCTTCACACTGTGGAACACATGTGTGCACCATCATTCAAAAAAAAGAGTCCTTCATTGGCAAAAACTGTTTTGAAGAAAACAGAAAAACTATAATAGGTGACATGTTTGTGTTTTTTCTTAAAAGTGGGGCCTGCTCGTAGTGATGTCAAAAAAAAAACCATGGGAATAATGCAGGCCAAGGAACCAAATCCTTTTGCGAATCTGTCACAAATTAAAAAAAGTGTCTTGATATATTTTTTCAAAAAAAAAAAAAAATTATAAGTCCAATGTCAATTCTGGGGCATCAGTGTAGGTCACCACCCGGCATCTTCGGTATCCGGACACTTCCTCCGATGCGGCCATTCACCACCCTTCCGGTCTGGTCTGGTCTGGTTCCATCTTCCAAAAATAATAAACTAACATAAAAACATGAAAGTAAAAAACTAAAATAATAAAGGAAGTGGGGGGGGGGGCGACCCACACACCAACACCACAACCCAGCAATCCTAGGACAAGAAAACAAGTATCATTAATCTTGCAAAATAAAATTTTCCATTTAAAAAGCACCCCGGGTGCCTTTTATTATTGAAAAGAAAATATCCTGATTAATTAAAAACATTCAAAATCTAATTTTTAAGGATATTTAGCAGGGCCTAACATACCCTAATCCTGTCTGAGACAGCCCCTCCCTTCAGAGCAGGAGCCAGGCTACAGTACGAAGTAATTTGAATCACTGCCAAATGATGATCTCACAGCAGGAGCAGGGCGCTGCAAGCCTCCAATTCCCTGATCAGAGAAGGCCGCCTAAGCCTACTGTATCTAACTAACTCCAAGGGCCAAGAGTGTACAAGAATCCCTTATCAGCAGGCAATGAAGCTGCTCGCGCTGACAGCCAGGAAGAGCGAGTTCACCCCACCCTTACATAAACATGCCGTCCGCGGAACAAAATTGGATTATGGCCAATCAAAAACAGGACAGGCTGCAGTCGAAGCCTGCAGAGGAAAAAACCCGTCTTCACAAACCAGCTGGTCTGCCAAGGTCGACAAACAAATTCCTTGTAAGCTTGTTCCCAGGCCTGATTTTTCTAACTAACGAAAGCTAGCATTTTTTTAAAAAAACAATTCTGTTACAATGTACTGCTACTTAAAAGCTCCACTTTCTAAAAAGACTTTTGTCTAACTAATTCAGCTAAAGGCAAGACATTAAAATATGGGCATTGATTTAGTAAGGGGCAACTCAGTTCTGCACACAAGATTATACAGTATGCAAAAAAAAAAACGAATTAACATGGACCATTGTCAGCTGTTGAAAGAGAAATAATTTTAAAACAACATAAAATGCAGATTTTGTTCAACCAGGGGCATCATGTAATTTTGCATTACAATGTAATTTATAGCGCAAACTTTTAAATTGAACCTAATAAAAGGGCCACATTCATATATTATGAAACAGCTATTTATTTTCTAACTGAGTATATTAACTTACCAATGCCGGTTTTGCTGACACATTTCACATTTAAAAAAAAAGGTTCAGTTTGCATTTGGGAAAATAATAATAAGAACACACACATTTTTTTTTTCAAAAGCACACGGTTGCCTTTCACTAATTAAAAGCACATGTTACCATGCACTGTCGGGCAAGATTGATTATTCTCAACCTGTGATCACTACAAAGCATCGGCCAACACATTCCTTTCTAGATGGAAAACCCTCAAAGAAATAAGTAATGAAAACAGCCCCGTAGCGTGCACTCTAACTGGGCCATCTTTTTAACATTTCACTCATTTTAAATCATGCATTCAAAAATAATTCTCCACACGTCAGTGGATGCATATTAAGAAGCGCATTTAAAAGAACACAGCTCTCTCCGTGCAAACCCTTATCTCAATCCGACTGGTTGATTTATAACCTAGCGACCCCTACGAGCCAGACTCATGAAATCATCAGCTCCAAGGCAAACCCACACAAATTCGTAGACGCATTTCAAAAAGAATGTGAAATGAACAGAACCCTTCGCAAAGCACAAGATGTTACCTTTCCGTCAAGAAGCTGACAAAGCACATAGGCAGACCCAGGAATCAAAAGTCAAAATCAAACCATCAATCCTTAAAATAATACACTGACTTTTATAGTCAGGTCAGATAACCATGCAAGGTAAAACAGCATGTTTAAAAATAAAGACTGCCATCTCAATTCAAGATATTAACCCTTTGGCAGCTCAAGCACAATCATTCCCCAATGTCCATGGATACATGGGAAAGTCATGAGCACATCTCTTCACGTTTACAGATAACACGTACACACATTTTCAAAACGTTATCCCCAAGCACCCGAGAGAGATCCAGCTCTCTCCTGCCTAACGTAATGATAACATGCCCTGTCCAAGCCATGACCACATGGCGCTATTCACAAGCCATATTTACAAGACAAACTCTTCACAAACAATATATCCAAGGCGCAATGCACAAGAAACACAGCAGGTCAACATGAGAACATGCACCTCACAAGCCACAATAACATGGCGCTATTCACAAGCCATATTTACAAGACAAGCTTTTCACAAACAATATATCCAAGGTGCAATTCACAAGGAACACAGCAGATCAACATGAGAACATGCACCTCACAAGCCACATTAATATGGCGCTATTCACAAGCCATATTTACAAGGAGCTATATGCAAAGAACTCCACAGATCATATAACAATGAACACATTTCACACTGCACAGCATAAGCAGATGCAGCAAGCAATTTAATGGACAATTTAAAAGCATTTTTTACACACATTTATACAATAGGACCATTACAAAGATGTAACTGGCTCCCTCATGTAATGCCATCCTTCAACCCTGACAGTTCAAACACCAAGATGAAAACCATTCCTTCCACCCTGAATAAACCAAATGCCATGATGTAATGCAATCTCCTCACGCTGCAACTGTTCAAGCCCATAGGTCACACAGGCTACATAAACTGCAACATTACGCCAGATGGAACCGGCGCTCAGGGCACTCCCTCACAACACATGGGAAACTCTCTAAGCACATGGCCAGGTCACACAGGTTTCGTAAACTGTTCATAGACGCCAGATGTTATGGCTGGATTTTCTGATTAGACGGGATCAGCCCCTAGGGGCCCCTCCAACCCAGCCAGAACGTAACCACCTCCCTCCTCAGGACCATCCATCCAGGCACCTGGGTACCTACCTGAGGATGGGGAACTCGCAATATACAAGCTCATATTATTAAAAACACCACTAAATCTATAGGGATACTATGAATACTCACTGATTACTAGGGATATCCATACCCTACACCACACTTATATTCACATCAATTGGTCTCGCGGCCACCCCGACCCAGACCGGTCTACCCTAGGGCAGATATGACACACAATCCGGTGCGTCTACACATGGGCCTGCAGAACCCAATGCTCTCTTTTCCAAACGGTTCGCAATCCGGCAAACCTACACGCCAGTCTCCCACCTGACGCTCTCACTTACACAAGCCACAATCCTGTGGGTATACACGCTGGTCATCCTCCCCAACGTTCTCACTAACGCCGCATATCAACGATGACCACATTCCTATGAACACCTTCATATATATATATATATATTGGGAAGTCTCTTCACTCTATTCACTAAGGGCTTGCTACTACAATATTAGGAGTTAGCCAATTAATATAATGTACCTCTTATTCTTGGCATCATAGGTCCACTCACTCCCTATTTATATGATCACCACTTACCTGATTGGGATTACTCATCCATTCATATAAAATAGTAACCACCTAGGAGATACATTTACCTGGATTGAACAAGAATATAAGACACATGCCAGTTTACTACAAACTGGGGGTTATTTTATTAGAACAATATTAAAGTACACAGATCTGTAACTGACAAAGACTATAGATAGAACACACCGCTGAAAGAGAAAAGATTAGCAATACAATAGCTTAGGGAATAAGGACAAGATTAAGGGTCGAGTTCACCTGATTAGTGTGAAGTCTTGTTCTAGCTGTCATCTGGGTTCCTCTCTCGTCTGTGCCTTGGCTCATCTCAGACTCTCTCTCTCTCATGCACTCTTGGGTACACCTCTGCGCTGATCACTTTGCACTGGACTCCTCTTCCCCACGAACTGTCTCCACCTTCCAGATTCACTCTAATGGTTCCTGCCGCTCTAATGCTTTTCATTCCACTAGCTTGTTCACTCTGTCTCTGCGCCAATGTCCAATTAACTCCCTCTGCTCCCACAGGTTAGTCCACGATCTCTCCTCCGTCTCTTCTAAAAGGCATGACTTCAGACTCCAGCTATTAACACCTCCTCCTGATAAGTAACTGCTTCTGACTGCTTCCTTCAGTTCCAGCTCACTGACTGTCTGTTTGTCTTCTCTCTGTTCCAAGCATGTCCTGTCTCTTCTCCTCTTGCAATTCCACTCCTCCAACTCTACCAACACTCTCTGCTCCTTCAATTCAAGTCAGCTCTCTCTCTAGCTTGAACCCTCTCTGCTCTGCCAACTCCACTTGACTGCTTGGTTCCGCCACCTCCACACGACTCACTGGCTCCGCCTCTGCACTTCACTGATATAGAATGCTGTTTCCTCATGGAAAGTTCCAGCCAGCAGCTTCCTCCCACCAATCCCATGCACCAGGCTCCTTGCGCTAGATGCTCCCACAGTGACCAGTCTGCTTGTTTCGTCGAGAGACCTGAGCCCGGGAACAATTCCTGATTAGATTCAGCTCTGGCCGGTTCTCTCCGGTTCGCTTAGGGCGAACAACAGCTATAACTATAAACTTTGCCTTTACCCTGAAAAGCCTCTCAGCTTCATCAAGATGGAGTCCCTCTAGCTCTAGGCCTGTAGGCCTGAAAGGGATGAAATGCCCCTTAGCTCTGCCAAAATACCTACATAAACCATACCAATGTGTCAAGTATGTCAAAGCCAATAGGCAATAGACAGGTTAAAGTCAAGAATAAAGGCATATTAAGCAGCTATCCTCTTCTAGGTCTGGAAGAAAGGGCTTAAAAGGGCCAACACAGGCTAAGAATACCTATACTAGATGTGAGCAAGACTAAGGTCTATATCACTGCTAAATACAGCCAAAAACTCTGCCATAACACTGGCTCAGAACAACTGGCTTCCCGGGCAATGTCCATGCTAATCTGATGGATATGCCCTTAGATAGAACCAGTCTTTTTGGGGAAAAGGCAGACTCGGCCCTGATCAGGTTCAAGGACTCTCGAACTACGGCCAGATCCTTGTGCCTCTCCTCCATTCCTTGCCCCTCTCGTGGCAACAGAAAGGGTTTCCAGTTGCGTCAGCCCTATCCCAGCCACCATCCTGCACGGACTGCCCAAGCCGTGCGAAGACGTGGACACGGTGCATTCCGATCTAGGAATGGAGGCCAGAAGTTGTCGGCCACACTGCCTCCAGCAACCTCCAAGCACTCCTAGGCTGATTCTGCAGGACAACACTACTCCAGTTGGTGGGAGAATTCGTCATCATTTCCCCCACTAGAGATCCATAACATCAGATAAGTGGGTCTTGCAGATCGTCCAGGAGGGCTATTCTCTGCCTTTCCTCTCTTTTTCTCCTCTCATTCTACCAAATCAGGAACAGCTAAAGGAGAATCATTTAAGATTAATCCAAGAGGAAGTTACAGCTCTCTTGGCCAAGGGAGCTATAGACAGTGTCCCTGTTTCATAGGAAGACATTGGCTGTTATTCCTCCTACTTTCTGATTCCAAAGAAGAATAAAGGGGTGCAGCCCATATTAGATATTTGGACCATCATTCTCTTCCTCAAGAAGGAGAAGTTCAAGATGCTCACTCTGGCTCAGGTTTTGTCAGCCCTCGACCAAGAAGACTAGGTGGTAGCGTTGGACCTGCAAAATGCGCATTCCCATCCTGCCGGGACACAGGCATTACCTGCGGTTTAAGGTAGGCCATGACCAATTTCAGTTTGCCGTGCTCCCCTCTCAGCCTGACCAGTGCCCCTCAGGTGTTCCCCAAGGTGATGGCGGTGGTCGCAGCTCATCTGTACAGGTTAGGGGTGTCAGTCCTACCCCTACCTCGATGACTGGCTGTTGAAGGCGTCCTCACCCCAGGCTGTCGTCTCCCACCTTCAGACTAAAGCGGACCTCCTGCATTCGGGGGGGGTTCTCTATGAACCTGACTCCTTCTCAGATGCTCCCTTTCATCTGAGCTGTTGTGGAAACAGTGAAATTTTGGGCCTATCCTCCCGAGCGGCTGGTCCAGGATATTCAGGTTATGATTCCAATGTTTTAGCCTCTATCCTGGATTTTGGTGAGACTGACTCTTGGGCTGTTGGGTCTAATGGCCTCCAGAATCCTGTTGGTAAATCATGCCAGGTGATGTATTCTGGCTCTACAGTGGGACCTGAAGTTCCAATGGGCACAGCATTAAGGGAATCTCACCGACTTGGTCCAGATCTCGGACGGAACTGTGAGAGATATACAGTGGTGGTTGACGTACCGCGATTGGGTCAATGGCAGACCCCTCTCCCTTCCCCAACCAGATTTCACATTTGTGACAGATGTGTCACTTCTGGGATGGGGTGGCTATCTGGAGGAGGTGGAGATCAGGAGACACTGGTCTACGGCTGAGACTGGCTCCACCTACATTTGTTCGAGCTCCGAGCGATTCGTTTAGCATTAAAGGCATTTCTTCCCTCTCTCAAGAGGATGCTGGTGCAAGTGTTCACAGACAACACTACTACCATGTGGTACTGCAATAAGCAGGGTGGGATTGGGGGGTCCTAGACCCTTTGTTAAGAGGCCCTGTGACTCTGTAAATGGCTAGAACAGCATGGCATAACCCTGGTGGTTCAACGCCTGGCAGGTTCTTCGAATGCCAGGACAGACAAATTCAGCCGTCGATGCGTAGCGGATCACAAATGATGTCTACATTCAGAGGTGGCGCAAGGTCTCTTTCAGCAGTGGGGAGAACCTTGGTTAGATTTGTTTGCCTCTGAAGAGAATGTGCAGTGTCAGCAGTTCTGCGCGCTGGAGTTTTTTCCGAAGCAGCTATAGATCGGCAACGCCTTTCATTGCAAGTGGAGCTCTGGCCTGCTGTATGCCTTTCTGCCCATACCACTCCTGCCCAGGGTTATAAAGAAGAACAGGAGCAACCGGGCCCAAGTCACCCTTGTGGCTTCGGACCGGATGAGCTGAGTCTGGTATACAGAGCTTTTGAGAATGAGCATCAATCCTCCGATCAGGCTGCCTCTCCGGGAGGATCTTCTGTCGCAGCAGCAAAGGAGCATTCTCCGCCATAACCTGTCAACTCTGCACCTCCATGCGTGGAGATTCAGTGACAACAATTAATGGCTTTTGACTTTCCTCATGAAGTATGTAATGCTCTTCTGGCATTCAGGCGGCCCTCTACTAAGATGTTATATGTAAGAAAGTGGATCTGTATATACTGCCCCAAAGTAAGGTACAGTGTGTACAGAGTCCAGCAGTCCTCAGAAGTTTGGCAGAGGCTAAAGTTAGATATAACCGTACTCCCTAAAGTGGTATCTTGGTCGAGCAGTAAGGTAGTATCAGAGGACAGTGTAAAGTATTTGATGTACACACTCAGTCAGCAAATGGTCTCACACACTCAAGAACTGAACTCTAGGCCAATTGTTTTGTATATGAAAAAGTATACTGTTATTTTATTTTAGAACCACAGGTTGGCATAAAATACTTTCTCAACATGAGATGCTGTTCCTGAATACTTTCAATAAACAATAGACTTTGCATAGAATAAGATGCAAGGGTTGCAATAGGCAACACAAACTTAACACAATTATAACATTGAGCTCAACGGGAATTTTAAGCAAACTGCAATAGATTTACTTTACAAACGTTTTTCTTATTCAGAGCTGGGTCCTGGACTCAGCTCTGGTGCATTTCCTGTAAACAGTTGTAAGCAATAGTTTTTGTTAAACAGGCGATTTTTAAGAAATATTTGTATGTTGCAAAAATCGACATAAGAATTTCTGGTAAAAACCAGGCAATGTTATCCTATGTAAGGAAATCAGGGTATCCAAAAACCACAGTTATAATCACTTTTTCGAGTCAGTGCTGGGTATCTAAATCCAGCACTGGGATCTCTCCTGAGATCAGGTGAGTAATTTCGTTTTTGTTAATCGGATGATTTTTAGTGAATATTTCAAAGTTCCAAAACTTGACAGAAGAATTTCCAAGTGAAAACCAGCCAATGTTACCCTATGGAGAAAATGTAAGTTATCTGCTTTCAGGTAAGTACTCAGCAGGCACAGTTAAGGTTCTGGGGTAAGACTCAAGGGTCTCCCAGGTACAGGTTTATTCTGTAGTTACACCCTCAACGGCACAGGGCCAAACGGATGCAGAGAGAGTAGGCCCAATGTTAGCCTATTGCGGGTAGGTGGCCTTTGGTTGGTAGCTGCTAGCAGGCAGGCCAGACGGCTGTGGAAGAGGATCTCCTGGTCACTTTCTCAGGGCAAGTGGGGAAGTTGAACAGAACAGTTGGTGCACTCCCAGCGACACTGGGGCGGTTGGGTGCAGGGTGCTTTTGGGCCGTCGGGCGCCGAATGGATTTCAATGGGAAAGCTCCGAGACGAACAAAGGCTGCAGGCTCGGGTACGGAGAGTCTTCAGGTGCGACCACCACTTCGAGGGGTACGTTGAGGAGCTGTAGGTTGGGTAGACACCCAGAAGTTGGGCATAGGGTGCCGTGGGGCGCCAGGTGCAGGGGTGTCTTTAGGCATTGGGAAAACTTACCCTCTGCTGGTCGTGGTTGGAGGGGTCCCTGGTGTTGAGGCTGCAGGCGTCATCAGGAGCGCCGAGGGGGGTCCTTTGGTGCTGATATCTTGGTCAAAGTAGCCGGGGGGACGTCCTCGTGGTCTTTGTCCAGCGGCGCGGCGGGTGCAGAGTGGGCAGGATTCGCTGTTCCAGGCCAAGGCCTGGGGTTGCAGAGATTTGAACAGAGCCCCTGCTCGTGGGAGTCCCAGTCTTCAGTGGAGCAAGGCAGTCAGGTCCTCCGGGGTTTTTGAGGTTGCTCACCACTGGAGTCGCGGGGATTTACCAGGAGCAGGTTCGAGGGTCGACAGGCCGGTAGGGCTGGGGCCAAGTCAGTTGGTGTCATCCTCTGGTTAGCAGCTGCACGGTAGGTCTTCTTTCTTCTTTTTCTTCGTATAGTTTTGGGATCTGAAGAAGGAAGGTTCATGGTGCCCCTAAATACTAACTTTAGGGGCGTTACAGGTAGGTAAAGGACAGGGACCAATGGGATACACCCCCTATTCTGTCACTCCAGTAGAGTAGGGGCCTGTCCCTGGTTGGCTGGGTCCCCCCTTCCCTGGGGTGGGTACACCCCCTATTCTGCCACTCTCCAGTGGAGTAGGGGCCTGTCCCTGGTTGGCTGGGTCCCCCCATCCTCAAGCTGGCGGGGACTCAAGGTTGTGCTTCACCTTGCCTCCCCCACCTTAGGGGTGGAGTTGGCAGAGGTGGGCACACCTCTCTTCCTCACTTTGTTTTTCCAGCCGGGTCTCCCGCCCAAAGTGGGGACCAGTGGTGGGGACCAGTTGCTGAGTACAGCAAGTGGCCTGGAGAGGCTCACAAAGACAGTATGCCTTGAAGCTTCTCCTTTGTGAACTCTACCCTTCATGGGGGAGGAGACTTGGCACCTCGTCCCAGGATGTGCATTGTTTCAGGCCCCCGAGAGCGGCAAACTCTCGACCCAGGGGTCCAGAAACATGTCTGGGGTGGCAGCCTCGGCAGCCACTCAGTCAGGTCACTGGGAGTAGGTCGGGTTTCAGGGGGCATCTCTAAGATGCCCTCTGTCGTGCATTTTACATTAAATCACACACTGGCATCAGTGTGGATTTAATGTGCTGAGAAGTTTGATACCAAACCTCTGAGTCTTCAGTGTAGCCATTATGGTGCTGTGGAGTTCGTAATGACACCCTCCCAGCACCCTATACTCTTAATGGCAGCACTGCACTTACAGTGCCCAGGAATGGTCCTGGGTACTATAGGGGTACAGGGCTCATGCACCTGTACCCTCACCACTGGCATAGGGCACCCAGCTAGAGGGGTGACTGATGTATGCCAGGGCAGTGGTTTGTGGGCATGGCACACAGGTGTGCCATGTCGACTCTTTGTTTTGTTCTGCACCAAGACATGCAACCTGGCAAGGCAGTGTGTGTGTGTGTGTCAGGGCACAGGACCTCTGAGGGTAGCACAATAAGTACTGCAGCCCTTGGGGGCCTTCTCTGGTCACAGTGCCCTGGGTACCTAGGGTACCATTTACCAGGGGCTGACATGTGGCCAGAGATGCCAATTGGGTTTAGGCTTCAATGCAGTTTTAGGAAAGGAACAGAGGCCCTGGGTACCTGATTGGCAGGAGCCCAGGGCACACTCAGTCAATGCACATCAGCAATTCAGCAAAAAGTGGGGGCAATCCATGCAAGAAAGAGGGCAGTTTCTCACAGTCTACACCTGCCGTTGGCAGAAATGTATTTTATACTGTAAAGAAATGTCTATTGACCCTCTTTCTGCTCCTCTTTCTACTGTCCTTTTGTTCATTCTGACCCTTGCCCAGCATTGCTCTGCCTTGGGAACTCTCAAGGGTTACCTTTCTTCTGTTCTAAGAGAGAGTCAGGACAAGCCAAACAAGTTGTCTTTTCGCACAGAGAAAATTCCAATGCAAGGTGTGCAGAGTAGTGATTTTTATTTTTTGGTGTTTATGACTTGCTTCAAGGAGTCCGAGTCTGTTTGTAAGAAAGGAGTGACAGCCAACATGTGTTTTGCGCCCTTTGCAAGGCCATCCGGTCTGGGGCTTCCTTAGGGCTGTACGTATAGACAGTACAATGGACAAAGATATCCACAAACAAATAAAATATAAACCATACATGGAAGACCAAAAGCGTGAAAGGTGCAGAGTGAGCCACATACATATGTACAATATTTATAGAATAAAATGGCATTAACTATGATTAGAGGACAATCAGAAAAGAGATATGTAATATTGTGTGAGCAAAGGACAACGCAAACCTAAGTAGAGAAAAAAATACAATGTGTTAGGATAAGCAATTAATTCGGACAGAGCAAAACTGAAAGGTATAGTATGGGAATATGGCAGATTTGACCGGTACGGAAAGAGAGAGAAACGAAGGAGGAAAAGAAAAAAAAGTGGAAGGGGGAAGCGCCGGGGAAAAGCGAAATAGAGGAAATAGAGAAAGTGAAGAGGGAAAAAGTGAGAACAGGGGTGATGATCCTTGATAGGCAATATGATGAGCACGGAGTATATAAATGCATAGGCAATTGTTAGAAACATAATTTGTTTTTAACAAAATAAGTCATTAATCAAGTCACGTGTTCAGACACAGTAAAAACAGTATGTGGTATAAAGGGTGAGTAAAAGTTATATTTACATACAAGGTGGATAATGAGCGTCCCATGTTCAGTATCGAATAATAATATGGGGAGATAACAAAGAGGTACTAGGGTTATTTCAAGAATGGATGCTTCAATAACTTGTGAGCTAAGAAACCTGGTCTAAGTCTATTGTTCCTGTGAACTAGGTGGGCTCGCCCTAAAGTGCTTCTAGCGCTATAAATTTCGCTCTGACGTTGGTGTTCTTTGAAGGAAACTGTGACGTTGGTGTTCTTTGGAGGAAACTGTGGGTGTATGTATTCACAGTGAGCAGGTTGTGTGGTATTGTTAGTGCGCAACAGTGGGGTGAGTGCCTTGAAAGGGTAGTGCAAGCGTTTTTAAAATGAGCTTGTGGTCTCTCGTAAGGCCTCGTGGCATGCAACAAATTCCGGCTTACCGTAAAAATATTCTGAACAGGACTGATGAGGTCCTGTGGATGTGAAAAGTTGGCCTGGTATATGGTGCTCACTAGTTCTAGTGATCACCTTGCACCAGTCCAAACAACCCTTATGGTGATGGTTGTAAAGTCAACCTTATAGACCAACTATCCTAGAGGTAGCGTGGACAGAACAGTCTTAGGCTAAAGACTCTTGAGGGCGTGTAAAGCCAGCTGTTTAACCATCTGTAACCCCTTGAATACCAAATGAAAGGACACCACACAGGATATATATAAAATACATATGTATTTATTCACTAACACACTCCTCTGAACTCTTTATGAGGTCAGAGGCAAAAGCCCATAACAAGTTACTCTTAGAAATACTTTAAATAGCACAATTTACAGTTAGGCCCTAGGGGCGCGTAAAACCATATACTAAGTAAGTGGTATAAGAACCACGACTTGTGAAAAGGAAAGGCCTAGGGCCTAGGGAATCGCTCAGGTTAGGAGTAGGAGGCCCACAGGCGGCGCGTGCAGTGTCTGTACACTCACGCGAGAGTCAATAGAAAGTCAATGGAAACCTAAAGGGTAAGTAATTGAAGATTTAGGACACTTCCGGGCTAACTAGGAAGATACAACTAACAAAACTAGACACTAGGATAGTCAATCCCCTACAGGAGCACAGAAGTACTCGCGTTACCTCACCCACGGGCTGCGGGTGCATAGGTGTCAAAGTGTGTCGGGTTTTCTCGTTGATTCCTATGGAGCCTTGGAAGAAGATGCTGCAGGCGACCAGTAGGAAGATGTCCGGGTGGGTCGGAGTTGAAGAAGACCTGAAAGCAGAGGGGACAGAGTCTAGGTCACTAGTCAGTGACTGGGTGGAACCAGGAAGGAACCAGACGTCGTCAAGGAGCCAATCAGGTGCTATCGTGAAGCTTGTCTTTGCAGCCACGCGGACCAGGAGGCATCGAGGACGACCAGGTTCTGGAGAGGAGCTGTCCCACAAAGGTTCTCGCAGATGGAGGGGTCGACTTCAAGATCGGAGCCAACAAGCCTAAGCAAAGGCAACCCACGCAGGAAACACAAAAGGCTTCTGGTGCAGACCAGGAGGGTCTGAGGTACATCACCTTTTCAGGGAAGCAAGGGCCAGTCTGGAGCAACCAGACCAGCAATGGATTTTCAAAAGGATCGTCGCCACAGGGTTACTAGCCAACTGGCCAGCAACCGGACAACGCGTCGCGCAGAACACAAGCAGAAGGGCCCCACACAGAAATCTTGGTGTGTGGAGGGCTGGTCTTCGGTGCAGGTGGAGCTCGGTGTCGGGGTGTCTCAGTCCCCAGTGCACAGCTTCGAGGATACCGCAGGAGCTGCGCTGTTAGCAAGTTGCAGGCTTTCCAAGATGTCCGGTCCCACGTGTCTCGACGCCTTCCACGGTGCTCAGCTGCACTGGAGTCGTGCAGCAGGGTCAAGGAGGTCTGGTCTGGATCTTGTCGGGCTCTGTGCTCTGGTTCCGGCGGGAACGGGGACAAAGCAAGCCGTCGAGTTGCTGGATGGTGCCTGGTTGCCCAGGATGGTCACTCCTTGGCCACAAGGGAGATTCTTCAGTCTTCAGCTCAGGTGAATGTCGAAGGGTCCAGAGTTTCGTTTCAAGTCGATTTCAGGATTAATCTAAAGTCTAAGGACACAGCTCCTACTTTTATACAACTAAAATGGGCTGGATTGGTGACTAGGTCCCTCCTATGGGTGGGACCAGGAAGGGGGGTGGTTACACCCCCTATCCTTTGTTCAGTTTCGCGCCAGAGCTGGGGCTGGAGTGCCCCAGCAACCGGTTTGAACTGGGGTATGCATGAAGCACCTAGTGTGCTTCAGGCAGTGTCTCAATCTATTCAGCCCTCCCTGTCCCAATACACATCCTCCTGTCTGGGGTGGTGCTCGCACCTCCCCAAGCAGGAAACCTATTGTCCAAACCTCCGTGACTGGAAGGACTCCCAGCAGCAGGAGGTCAGACTTGTTTCTGTTGCAGCAGCGTCCATTTTGTGACGCTGGGGCTCTGGTTAACTTTAACCGGGATCGTTGGACTTAACATGTCTTCTCCCTCTAGAAGGGTGGAGTGCTACCCCCGTCACCAGAATTGGCGAGGGGGTAGTATTCCAAAGCGTATGACACATTACACGACATGTTTGGATAAAGCCAAACCAAAGTTAGCATTAACCGCGAGGGTTATAATGCACGTAAGAGTATATGGTATGGCAATATCATAGAACAGCTATAAGGACATGGTTCCGAAATCTGCAGACAGTCTCAGCTCATGCTAGAGCACCATCTCACACATAACCAAGCACGCTGCCTCCAGGATTGTTAAGACCTGCCATAGGAGTGACTTATAGGTTGCTATGTGTCTATATGTAAGTAGGTATAGGAATACCACACCTAAGCAAGGGGTGATTACATGACCTTGCCCCAGCTGAGTGATCAGCCAGTTTTGTCTATTTGAGTGGCCAGCCAGGGGTGGCATAATACATGCTGCAGCCCATGGTAGGCCTTGGTTACACCTATGCCCTGAGTACCTAGGGTACACTTCTACAGGGGCTGACAAGGTGAACCAATTCCCAATTGTGGATGTACCTAGAGTACATGGTGTAAATTTAGAGAGAGTGCATCTGTGCTGTGGGTCTGATTAGCAGGCCCACAGCCATATCTAAGTCGAAAACCCGTAAAGCAAAGCAAAGCAAAAAGTGGGGGTGACCATAGGCAGCAGACCCTACTCTCCTACAGTGGAATCGGCTTGTTGTATGTTATTCTGCGGGTGAAAAAAGAAAGAAACCCAGGTAGAGGTCAGCAGGGGTTGCTGACATAAGGAACAGTGTCAGTGCACGTGGGACTCAGTTGTTACAACGTGTTCAGATTAGTAATCACAATTCAAGAAATCACGGGCATAATGCCCTTGCATCGGAAATCTCAGTCAGCATCGGACCACTCCGGTTGTGGTCTTATGTACGGTGCTGATGCTTACTGCTTCCGGGTTACTGTCAACGGGTCCCGAAATATGGGTGCCATTTTGGAGTGGGGAAAAGAATCGGGCGCATGTGCAGTTTTCCCAGAGATGGCGATGAAGAGGAGCAGGGCAGCCCGGGGACGCAGCAGCCAAGCAAAGTGGTATTTCTTTACTTTAAAGTCTTTTTATTTAAGTTTTAATCAATTGTTAATGGGGAGTGGCATAGCGGAACTCCACAGAGTTTGTTCTCAACTCCGTGGCCCTCCGGGTAGCCCCGCTACGCCCACTACACCCGGGGTTATTTATTTTATGTCTTTTCCTGACAAGATGGTGCTTCGCACCGAGCATCCTTTTTGCCAAAGGTTGTGACCCCTTTCCTTCTTGGTCAGTCCATCATGTTACCCACCTTCTTTGCTTTTCTGCATCCTTCTAAAGAAGAGGAACGTCTCCACCGGCTGTACCCAAAAAGAGAGTTGTCGTTCTACCTTGACCGCACAAAAGAGTTCCAGGTGGATGACTAACTCTTTGTGGGGTACGTGGGAGCAAAGAAAGAAAGGGCAGTGCAGAAAAGTATCATCTCTCGCTGGGTCGTTCCCTGCATCAAGATCTGATATGTCCTGGCAAAGAAGCAGCCCCCTGAGGGATTAAGGGCCCACTGCTCCATGGAAAAAAGCTGCGGCTACGGCCTTGGCTCAGGTGTCCCAGTCCAAGACATCTGTCAGGCTGTAACATGGGCTTCATTGCACACATTTGCAAAACACTACTGCCTGGATGGTAAAGTCTGTAGACATGGACACTTTGCCAGCTCAATACTACAGGACTTTCTAGTTTAAGGTATTGGTCTGCACTCACCGCTGGGATGGTATGACTTGGGTACCTAATTCAAAGGTGAAGAATCTGCAGCTAGAAGTCTCTATCAGATGAACAAGGTACTTACCTTCTGTAACACTTTTATCTGGTAGAGACTCTATCAAGCTGCAGATTCATTACAGCACCACCTATCCTCCCACTTTCCGTACTAATGTTGTAGAGCTAGGCTTACTCCCCTTTCAGGGCCCTAGTTTTGCACATGACTATGTCAGTTACTTCATGGCTCTGCACTTCTGGCTTAGAAGAAACTAAAAGTACTGACGTCCACGTGCCTGGATTGCGCCTATATACGGAATGCAACGTCATAACATACCTTACCGGCGCCGACGATGTCACACGGAGCCAAATGTAGCCACCGGATGCTGCATGCAAGGTGTATTGCTCAGCAGACGTTTTCTGATCCAGTCTGACGCCTGGGAAATTCAAAGGTAAGAAATCTGCAGCTAGATAGAGTCTCTACCAGATAATGTGTTACCGAAAGTAAGAAACATGTTAATTTCTAAAATCACACTGCAAGACAGATAACAAAATTCTACATAAAAAAGGAGTTGTCCTGTAGCCTTCCTGCAATTTAACAGATAGAAAGGACAGCCGTTCCCATTTGTGGGCTTTCACATGAATACTAATGGATCTAATGGATTTTGGTACCATAGTCCTGGTGTGTGTGAGAAGTTGCCCTGGTATATGATGTCCACTATTCTAGTGGGCACCTTGCACCAGTCCAAACGACCCTTATTGATGATAGGTTATAAAGTCAATCTTATAGAAAGCTATCCTAGTGGTAGCTGTGGAGAGCAGCCTTCAGGCTAAGACTTGGAGATGAGTTAAGCAAGTTGTTTTACCAATTATAATCTCCTGAATGATCAAATGAAAGCATGCCACACAAGGTATATATCAAATATATATGTATTTATTCTAAACACAACCCCTCTGCACTCTTTATGAGGTCAGAGGTAAAAGTACAATACAAGGAACTTAATTAGAATACGATAAGTTGCACAGTATACGTTATGCCCTAGGGGCCTCACAAACCATATACTAAAATAGTGGTATAAGAACCACATCTGGAAAAGAAAGCAGGCCTAGGGCCTGTAAAATCGCTGGGGCTGTCTAGAACCACCAAAGGTTAGAATGTAGGAGGCCCACGGGAGACGCGTGCAGTGTCTAAACACAGCCGCGGGTTACCTTTGACTTTCTATGGGAAACAAATAAGTTACAATTTTACAGTTTAATGACACTTCTAGGTTAACTCCGATGGAACCCTTTTAGACTAGAAAGCTTCGAGAGTCAAGACCCACGGGAGCACCAGAGTACTCTTGTTACCTCACCCAGGGAAGCCGGGTGCATAGGTGTCTTTTGGTGTTGGGTTTCGTCGTCGATTCCAATGGAGAGCTGCAAAGAAGTGCTGCAGGCGACTAGAGGAAAGGTGTCCGGGTGGATCCAAGGGTGGATCGTAGATGTGAAGAACCTGAAAGCAGAAGGGACAGAGTCTGGGTCACTAGCCAGTGACCAGGATGGCGATGGGAAACTGCCAGCCAATGTTGGGTGATTTCAGGTGCAAGAGGTGAAGTTTGTCTCTTCAGCCACGAGAGAGGCGTCGATGACGACCAGGAGCTGGATTCGAGCTGTCCCACGAAGAATCTAGTTGACTGAGGTGTCGAAATCTGGATTGGATTCAACAAGCCTTGGCAAACACAATCCATGTGGGAGTGGGAGCAAGCCCGGAGCAACCAGGAAAGCAAAGTAAATCAAGAATTGGTCTTCTTGGGGGCTCACTAGGCAACGGACTAGGAACCGCGAAGTCACATCAAGCTGAAATGCACAAAGCGTGCCCACGGGACACTAGTGGAGTGAGGGCCTCTGAGCTTCGGTGCAAAGGTGCTCGGGCTGGGGTTTCAAGCACCCCAATGCACAGGATTGTCAAGGCCTGCTATAGGAGTGACTTCTAGGTTAATATGTGCATATATATGTGTGTATATATATATATATATATATATATATATATATATATATATATATCCAAAATTTCTCCGTAGTCAAGAAGTAATGCGGGACACCCAAAGCTTCTGTGATGGTATTTTTATTCAAGCAGACGGAAAAGGTCTCACGACGCGTTTCACCACTTAAGGCTTGATCAAGCCTTAAGTGGTGAAACGCGCCGTGAGACCTTTTCCGTCTGCTTGAATAAAAATACCATCACAGAAGCTTTGGGTGTCCCGCATTTCTTCTTGACTACGGAGAAATTTTGGATATAAATTACGTGCCTGCCGGTGGCCGGGTGGGACCGCCCTCTGACAGCCTGACATGTTTACCGGCGCTTGTGGAGAGAATATATATATATATATATATATGTTCAACACAAACGCCCCAAGCATTCTGAAGAGCGACACGACCTCTCTCTCACCATCCGGCATTCTGTGCAGCTGCCCATGAAGAAGGGGCCTGAGTGCCTTGAAACGCGTTGGCTAACTTTAATGACAGAGGGACGTCTGTGGCGAGCTGCACAGAATGCCGGATGGTGAGAGAGAGGTCGTGTCGCTCTTCAGAATGCTTGGGGCGTTTGTGTTGAACATTTTGCACACGGCTGGCCCCTGCCGTGGAAGAAGCACCATCTCCAGTTAAACAGGGAGAGGCTGGGAGCTGAACGAATCTGCTCTGATGGCACCTCTCTCTAGGTGCGAACGAAACTCGCTAACAGACTAAACCCCCACCTACTTAAGGATTTTATTATGCTCAAACGACATGAATATGCATTGAACTTACTAAAAGCAAAAAACACTACCTGCAATGTGGTGCCTACATGCTCCAGAAGGCAGCGCAGCAACGGAAATGGGAGGAGCTGCAGCGGGAGCGTGTGGCTCAAATAAAAACCGTAAAACAATCACTGCAGGTCTCAATGGTATTTACGAGCTGCCCATGAAGAAGGGGCCTGAGTGCCTTGAAACGCGTTGGCTAACTTTAATGACAGAGGGACGTCTGTGGCGAGCTGCACAGAATGCCGGATGGTGAGAGAGAGGTCGTGTCGCTCTTCAGAATGCTTGGGGCGTTTGTGTTGAACATTTTGCACACGGCTGGCCCCTGCCGTGGAAGAAGCACCATCTCCAGTTAAACAGGGAGAGGCTGGGAGCTGAACGAATCCGCTCTGATGGCACCTCTCTCTAGGTGCGAACGAAACTCGCTAACAGACTAAACCCCCACCTACTTAAGGATTTTATTATGCTCAAACGACATGAATATGCATTGAACTTACTAAAAGCAAAAAACACTACCTGCAATGTGGTGCCTACATGCTCCAGAAGGCAGCGCAGCAACGGAAATGGGAGGAGCTGCAGCGGGAGCGTGTGGTGCAAATAAAAACCATAAAACAATCACTGCAGGTCTCAATGGTATTTACGAGCTGCCCATGAAGAAGGGGCCTGAGTGCCTTGAAACGTGTTGGCTAACTTTAATGACAGAGGGACGTCTGTGGCGAGCTGCACAGAATGCCGGATGGTGAGAGAGAGGTCGTGTCGCTCTTCAGAATATATATATTCATGCTCGTGGGGATGTCCAACAAATGAGAGGCACTCAGGCACACAAGAGCTTTTCCCCATAGGCTTTATTCAGGTCAACAATAGCTCTCGCCAGTAAATTTAGCATCGGGCTGCACATCCGGATGCGTTTTGGGTCTCTCCCTTCTTTGGCGGCATTGCAGTCCGTGAACACCATTGGAGCCCCACCTTCTCAGTTATGCTCGATAGCACGCCATGATTGGCTGCTCGGTTATGAGTCTATGCGTTGCATCATGGATGATGGAGTCCTTCTTGAAACGGTGCCCAATAATCAATGCATTTTTAGCTTCCAATGAGCCCCGGACACAGCACATTGTAAAATCCTCCTTATGTGCCCCACAGTGGAGCCACTTACTTTGTGACTTCGTGGCCTTTAGGTTTTCGAAGTGGTGCCCCTCAGCGGCAGGACGGCCGCTTAACATTCATGCTCGTGGGGATGTCCAACAAATGAGAGGCACTCAGGCACACAAGAGCTTTTCCCCATAGGCTTTATTCAGGTCAACAATAGCTCTCGCCAGTAAATTTAGCATCGGGCTGCACATCCGGACGCGTTTCGGGTCTCTCCCTTCTTTGGCGGCATTGCAGTCCGTGAACACCATTGGAGCCCCACCTTCTCAGTTATGCTCGATAGCACGCCATGATTGGCTGCTCGGTTATGAGTCTATGCGTTGCATCATGGATGATGGAGTCCTTCTTGAAACGGTGCCCAATAATCAATGCATTTTTAGCTTCCAATGAGCCCCGGACACAGCACATTGTAAAATCCTCCTTATGTGCCCCACAGTGGAGCCACTTACTTTGTGACTTCGTGGCCTTTAGGTTTTCGAAGTGGTGCCCCTCAGCGGCAGGACGGCCGCTTAACATTCATGCTCGTGGGGATGTCCAACAAATGAGAGGCACTCAGGCACACAAGAGCTTTTCCCCATAGGCTTTATTCAGGTCAACAATAGCTCTCGCCAGTAAATTTAGCATCGGGCTGCACATCCGGACGCGTTTCGGGTCTCTACCTTCTTTGGCGGCATTGCAGTCTGCGAACACCATTGGAGCCCCACCTTCTCAGTTATGCTCGATCGCACGCCATGATTGGCTGCTCGGTTATGAGTCTATGCGTTGCATCATGGATGATGGAGTCCTTCTTGAAACGGTACCCAATAATCAATGCATTTTTAGCTTCCAATGAGCCCCGGACACAGCACATTGTAAAATCCTCCTTATGTGCCCCACAGTGGAGCCACTTACTTCGTGACTTCGTGGCCTTTAGGTTTTCGAAGTGGTGCCCCTCAGCGGCAGGACGGCCGCTTAACATTCATGCTTGTGGGGATGTCCAACAAATGAGAGGCACTCAGGCACACAAGAGCTTTTCCCCATAGGCTTTATTCAGGTCAACAATAGCTCTCGCCAGTAAATTTAGCATCGGGCTGCACATCCGGACGCGTTTCGGGTCTCTCCCTTCTTTGGCGGCATTGCAGTCCGTGAACACCATTGGAGCCCCACCTTCTCAGTTATGCTCGATAGCACGCCATGATTGGCTGCTCGGTTATGAGTCTATGCGTTGCATCATGGATGATGGAGTCCTTCTTGAAACGGTGCCCAATAATCAATGCATTTTTAGCTTCCAATGAGCCCCGGACACAGCACATTGTAAAATCCTCCTTATGTGCCCCACAGTGGAGCCACTTACTTTGTGACTTCGTGGCCTTTAGGTTTTCGAAGTGGTGCCCCTCAGCGGCAGGACGGCCGCTTAACATTCATGCTCGTGGGGATGTCCAACAAATGAGAGGCACTCAGGCACACAAGAGCTTTTCCCCATAGGCTTTATTCAGGTCAACAATAGCTCTCGCCAGTAAATTTAGCATCGGGCTGCACATCCGGACGCGTTTCGGGTCTCTACCTTCTTTGGCGGCATTGCAGTCTGCGAACACCATTGGAGCCCCACCTTCTCAGTTATGCTCGATCGCACGCCATGATTGGCTGCTCGGTTATGAGTCTATGCGTTGCATCATGGATGATGGAGTCCTTCTTGAAACGGTACCCAATAATCAATGCATTTTTAGCTTCCAATGAGCCCCGGACACAGCACATTGTAAAATCCTCCTTATGTGCCCCACAGTGGAGCCACTTACTTCGTGACTTCGTGGCCTTTAGGTTTTCGAAGTGGTGCCCCTCAGCGGCAGGTCGGCCGCTTAACATTCATGCTTGTGGGGATGTCCAACAAATGAGAGGCACTCAGGCACACAAGAGCATTTCCCCATAGGCTTTATTCAGGTCAACAATAGCTCTCGCCAGTAAATTTAGCATCGGGCTGCACATCCGGACGCGTTTCGGGTCTCTCCCTTCTTCGGCGGCATTGCAGTCCGTGAACACCATTGGAGCCCCACCTTCTCAGTTATGCTCGATCGCACGCCATGATTGGCTGCTCGGTTATGAGTCTATGCGTTGCATCATGGATGATGGAGTCCTTCTTGAAACGGTGCCCAATAATCAATGCATTTTTAGCTTCCAATGAGCCCCGGACACAGCACATTGTAAAATCCTCCTTATGTGCCCCACAGTGGAACCACTTACTTCGTGACTTCGTGGCCTTTAGGTTTTCGAAGTGGAGTCCCTACAGGACTTGATTGTGTGCTTCCCGGACCACACTTCCCAGAATGCACAGTCTCATTTGAGCCTCCCATCGGTGGGTGTGTTATACATAAAATGGGGAAGTGGGTCGGCGGTTGCGCACACCGCTTCCGTTAAAGCCCCTGAAGAGAAGCAGATGGAGCTTCGAAACGCGTCGGGCAGATCCCGTACGGAGCGGCGTCTACGAGTGGATCCCCGTCCTCACCTATACATAAACCAAGCTGCTGTTCGCGTGCCACCTTCGAGCATTGATATATATATATATATATATATATATATATATATATATATATATATATATATATATTATATCTAAGTAAGGGGTGAATACACCACCTTACCCAGGCTGCAATTGCACATCTGTGGTGTCAGTTTGGAAGGCTAACCAGGGGTGGCATAATACATGCTGCAGCCCCTGGTAGGCTTAGGGTGCACCTATGCCCTGGGTAACTAGAGTACCATATACAGGGGCTCACAAGGGTGACCCAGTAACCAATCTGGTATGTACCTAAAGTACATGGTATCAATTTAGAGAGAACAGCTAGGCTGCGGGCCTGATTAGCAGGGCCACAGCCATACTAAAGTCGAAAAAACAGTGAATCACAGCAAAAAGTGGGGGTAACCATAGGAAGCAGAGGGGGCAGAGCTTGCCGGCAACCCCAATGGCTGCCTGAACCTGTAGCTCCGCCGCGCCGCTAATCTAATCCTACAATATCCTGCACTGGAACGCATTGTAACAAGCCCCCGAGCCCCCCACCGCACATGTGAGCCAAAGACGCGAGCAGCTGAGTCCTTTTTTCCCGCAATCCTGAGGCGCCTGGATCGGCAATCACGCAGCGCCGGTCGGCAGCCGAGAGGGCCCAGACGCCGCAACCTCAATTATAACGGGAGGCCGGAGTGTGTCACGCGACGTGCAGGGTGAGTGCGGACATAGCCGGGGGAGTGAAGGCAAAGTGGTGAAGCCCTCTGAGGACCCTGACAACGCTGAGGTGCCGGGAGCGACGGGGGGATACTGCGCAGGGTCTATACTAGCTCCGCTAGCCCCCCCTTCTCTTGGACCCAGCGGCTGAGCGCCCTATAGCAGAGAGGTGCCCCAGGTAGAGTCGATTGCGGAGCGGGGAAAGCCAAAGAAATCTGCCACTCTAAGCGTGCAGACAGGCCCTGGGCTCTGGCTGCCCAAACAGCGAGTGCAACGGTCGCGCTGCGGAGGAGAGAGGAGGCTGCCTTACCCCTGCGACCTGGGCCCATTTGACTCCCACGTTGGAGGCAATACGGGAAGAACAGAGCCTGGGGGGGTGACGTGGGCCCGGGATACAGGCTGCTGGAGAGTGATCACTGGCCCCCCCAGAATTTATGGAGCACAGTGCCTGCCGGCTGCACAGACCCTTTGAGATGGCTAGCGCACAGTGAAGGGTGGTGGAGAGACGGTGGGACACACGCAGGCAGTGGAGACGTGTGGGTTGTGTCCCCCCACCCCTCCCCGACAGCAAAGAGAGTGCTGGCAACTACGTGGAGAGAAGAAACTCACAGACCAACAGGGTACACAGTAAGAAGCGCACACTAGACGGGAGTCCTGGTGGTGGCCGAACTGCAGCTAGAGCCACGTGGCGGTCCCGGTAGTGGTGTGTGGGTTGCGCAACCACGACGCAGCAGCTGGAGGAAGCATTGACAGTGCCCTGAGGAGTGAAGTGGAGGCGCCTCGCGCAACCGACGTAGCTGGGCTGTGGACTGAGGAGCCACGGTGACGGGTGTCACCGCTGGATTGTAGCTGGTGGCGTAACCTCCCATTTGCGCTGAGTTCAGAAAGCCACCATGGTGAAAGGCGACAAAACGCAGAGCAAATTGCCTTTTGCGCAGAGATGCTCATTGCTGCAGGGGTCCCCTGCGACTGACGGCGCGCAGGTGCATTCAGAGGAAGACCAGACTGTAGGAACGGACATTAGGAACATGCTCGTGTCTATGGAAAAGGGCCTCCAAACTAGTATATCATCGCTGGGCTCGAAGATAGATGCGTTGACGTACCGGATGGACCGAATGGTAGAACGCCTCGAAAAGCACGCTGTGAGACTCAACATGTCGGAGAGGAGAATTACAGAGGTAGAGGAAGCACAGATGGAGCTTGACACGGGACATAAGAAGCTGGATAAGATCATGCAAACCCTGCAGGACAAGACGGAGGATTTGGAAGCCCGCTCGCGACGCTGCAACCTTCGCATTACGGGCCTGCCAGAAACTACGCAAACGGGCAAAATGGAAACGTTCGTGGAAAGGCTCCTCACCACACTGCTGGGTGAGGGGGTGTTCTCTACAATATTTGTTGTGGAACGGGCGCACCGCTCGCTGGGCCCGAGACCCCACCACGGGGCCCCTCCTCGCCCGATAATCGCCAAACTACTTAATTATCGTGACAGAGACATGTCCCTCAGGTTAGCTAGGGCTAAAGAACCATTGCAATACGAAGGATCAGAGATCTCGCTCTACCCTGACTTCACAGCGAGGGTCCAGGAGGCACTTTGCTCCCTACAAGAAGCAACTCAGAGAGCTTGGCCTGGACTATGCAATGCTGTACCCGGCTAGACTGCGGGTGAATCGGCAGGGACACTCGCACCTTTTCACCGACCCACGTGCACTGCAACAGGTGCTAAAAAACTGATCTAGGGAACAAAAAGGCAGCGCCAACAGACCACTGGAAGAAGGCGGAGGAAGCAGCCAACTAGATGAACAGGACTGATAATTTACGTCAAAGAGTATGGTAGGACTCGCCGATGGCGAAATGAACCATATAAATATATATTGATTACCTAGAGGGAAAGGTTCCTGACCGAAGCAAGTGGAGGTTTTCGTTATGATGTCAAATGATTTAGGTATAAATGTTCAGTTCACTGACCCATGGGAGTAGAGCGTCAGTCCAGCTGATGTGTGGGTCATATTTGCTGCTTAGACAAGTACTTGCTTGGCTCCATTTGGGCCCACGGGGGGAGGTGTGTCTAGGGGCGGGGGGGACGGAGAGGGGAATCTGTGAGAGTGATGTTTAGTGATATTTCAGAGTTCTAGTGATGCATACTGCAGGGCACGGCGGCAGCGGGGGTGTAGCTTGACAAAAGCAATGACCGACAATAGAGTACACAGGCTGCTAGACGACCTTGGCTCCTGCGCGCAATGCACTCTGGAGCTATCTAGGAAAAGGTTGGGCGTTGGGAAATCGGGGAGGGCTGGGCGGGCACGGGTCCGGCAAGGCTAGGTTGGGGGAGGTCTGCGGTGGGTTGGAGGGGGGGGGGAAGTTTCATTGTTCATAGTTTTGCACAGAGAGAGGGGGGTACGTTCAGAATTCAGTCTGCACACGCTGCCTACACCGGACTTACACTGGGAACTGCCACGGCAGTGTGGCGTACTTTGTAGCGATGGAGAACATCACTGAAGTAATTTCCAATGATAAGTCAGCTGCACTTTGGGCACTCACATGGAATGTCAGGGGACTTAATGATTGTCGCAAACTCAGGAAGGTACTGAGCTATTTACAGAGACAGAAGGTGGACTTGGCTCTCCTACAGGAGACGCACTTACCGCTAGCAAGTAGAATGCGACATAGCAAAGGGTTGGCGAACAATATAGCAGTGGCTGGATTCACGACACATTCCAGGGGGGTGCTGACATGGGTAAACTCTAGATCAAAGTTGAATTTGAAGCAATTGCAGGCAGACCTAGAGGGCCGCTATGTCATAGCACGATGCACAGGGCTGAGATTTGACCTAATAGTCATTAATATTTATGGCCTGAATTATGACTCCCCGGAATTTTATAGTAGACTAGCGCAAGTCGCCCACACATTCCCTACTTCACAGATGCTATGGGGGGGACTTTAATCTGGTATTTGACCCGGCGCTTGACAGATCAGCTGGCCCGTCACGTAGACCCTCGGCTGCTGCGCAAACACTAAACACAGAGTTAGCCACCTTAGGGCTAGAGGATGTATGGAGATACAGAAACGCAGCACAGGGAGGCTACACGCACTATTCCGCCTACCACGACATTTACACCAGAATTGACTACTGGCTGGCATCTTCCACTATTCTGGGACGTATCAAGGCGTGCACGGTCCTGGCTCGGACCCTTTCAGACCATTCACCTATCCTTTTGGTATTAGCTTCCCCTACGAAGGTGATTCCGCCATATACATGGAGATTTCCTCCATACTCATTGTTAGATGAACAATTTCGAGGGGAGCTAGCAGAAGAGATTGATGGCTTTTTTGAGACCAATAAAGGTTCAGTAGACAGTTTTCAAACTGTGTGGGAGGCCTTCAAAGTTTACATAAGAGGCGTCGCTATGGCTAAGCATTCCAGTGTGCTCAAAGCTATTCGACAGCGAGACTTACTATTAGAACAGCAACTGGCAGCCCTTGAGAATCGGCAGCAGAGTAGTGATGACCCGGCACTAGAGGAAGAAATAAATATGCTGATCACAGAGTACAATGAGGAGGCGGATAGGGAAAGGGCAGCACATGGGAAAATATGCGATTGCTCGGACATATGGTGAGTGGGAGCGTCCGAGTTCGCTACTTGCCAAAGTGCTGAAAGGCACAAGAGGCAAAACGCAGATCTCGGAGTTGAAAACAGCAGACGGCGGCGTGACCACTGATGAGGCCGAGATTGCGAACGAGTTTAGAAGCTACGACTCGGACCTGTACTCCTCAAAATGTGGCGATCTCACAGACGATATAGTAGATTATCTGGAACACATTGACCTGCCCATGCTCACAAATACGCAACGCGAGTTCCTTATGATGCCAATCGACAAGGATGAGATATCGGAAGCGCTGACAAGTATGCACTCTGGTAGTGCTCCCGGCGCTGATGGCCTTACGGTGGGCATCTATAAAGCATTCCAAGAGAAGTTGCTTCCGCACTTATCCACTTTATACGACGATATATGTGTAGAAGGTAGCATGCCGCACTCCATGAGGGAGGCGATGATAGTCACAATACTTAAGCCTGGCAAGCTTCACAATGAGTGCAGCTCATACAGACCATTGTCCCTACTGAACGTGGACGCTAAGATATATGCGAAGGTACTGGCGACGAGATTAGCGCTGCTCGCTCCCCAGTTAATTGTACCTTAACAAGCGGGATTTATCCCTAGTCAAAATCTCAACTATAACATCCGCACGGTGCTGGGCACTATGCAACACTTTAGACAGGATGCCAAGGCCATGGCAGTCTTCCTAGATATGGAGAAGGCCTTCGACTCCGTAGAGTGGCCGTTCATGACCCGAGTGCTACGGCGCTTTGGGTTGGGCGAGCCGTTTCTCCAAATGCTTGGTGCTTTGTATAATGGCCCAACGGCGAGGCTTCGTATAGGGGCGTTAGTATTGGCCGCTTTTCCGATTGGTAGAAGGACTAGGCAGGCATGCCCATTATTGCCACTACTTTACGCGCTCGTGGCAGAGCCTCTAGCATGCGCGCTGCGCAAATACCACGGCAATGAAGGTATCAATTTTCAAACATACAAAATTGTGGTGTCGACGCATGCGGACGACACACTCCTATATGTTCGAGATCCAGAGAATAACCTGTCGTCAATGCTCAGGGAAGTGGTGCCTTTTGGTGTACTTTCTGGTTTAAGAGTGAACTGGTCGAAATCCGTGGCCTTGCCCTTGACCCCAGCGAACAGCAGGTTCTAAATGGAATTCCCACACAATGGACACAGGAGTCAGTCAGATATTTGGGGGTACAACTTCACACAGACTCGGAATTGCCCCTAAGGGAAAACTATGGAGTAGCATACAGCAAGCTGGAAGACGAAGTGGAGAAATGGTGTAGGCTGCCGCTGTCCCTAATGGGGCGCATAGCCATCATGAAAATGGTGGTGTTGCCCAGATTTCTGTTCCTGTTTAGCGCTATACCGATGGTCTTATCGAAAGTTTTTTTTAGATCTATGGCGCAGCTCATGATTAAGCTGGCGTGGGGCAGCAAACAACCCAGAGCAAAGTGGTCTCTCCTTACATTGCTGTATGATATGGGAGGACTGGGAGCTCCAGACCTGGAGCTGTACTACAGGTTTGCACAACAGCACATCTGCACACCTGGGTGCATGGAGACGAGCACATCCCCCATGTCTGCATGGAGCGAGACTTCGCGGAACCCCTCCCGCTGCCGACTACGATATTCAGACCAATAGATAGCAGAGTGGGTATATTAGATTCTATAACGGCCACGAATCACGCATGGCACTCTTTACTACAAGCGCAACATTGCACACTCCTATATTCCCCAATAATGCCGCTGAAGTGGGCCATATGGTTGGCACCGGTGGCAGAAAAATGAGTGATACAAGCACTACGCACACTGGGAATTGACAAGGCGGGTGATTTATTCAAGGATGGGCAAGCGAAGTCATGGGACCAGGTGTCGGAGGAGCGTGGTGAAACATCGCCACTACTCCGATTCCAATATCATAGAATACGCAGTGCCCTGCGGGACCTTTTGGGCCAGGATCTGGCCGAACCGCCGGAAGTACGGGAATTAACGTATGTTGTCAAAACAGAAACCCCGCGCAGCCTGATTACAAACTTATATAAGACGGCAATAGGGCATAGAGAGCACCAGCTTGTGAAAGCCAGAATAGCATGGCAGAGAGACCTACAGGTCACAATAGATGACGGCATGTGGAGATACTGTTGTGCTAGCACTAAAAAGATCTCACTGAACGGGAGGCATAGGTTAGTACATTTCAAGTTCCTCCACAGAGTATACTACACACCAGAGAGGCTGCACAGGTATGGACTTAGGCAGTCGGCAGAATGCGAGAGGTGTCACAAACCAATGGCGGACTTCATGCATCTGGCTTGGTGGTGCCCGGGGGTCCAGAAATACTGGGGCGAAATATTTGAAGAGCTAAGCAAGATGCTAGAATTGGAGATGGCTTCGGACCCGGCGCTGGCACTAATAGTCTACTCCAGAGTGTTGCCGGCTGCGGTCAGGCAATTAGCTGACATGGGATTGCTACTAGCTAGGCGTGTAATAGCCCATTGCTGGATGAGAGGCCCACTACCTATTGCCAAGAGATGGGCACAAGACATGCTATACTGCTGCACGCAATCCGAACATTATAGCGAGCTGTTACCCCCCACAAGCCGGCCAAAGAATTTCTGGAGCTTATACCAAACACATCTAAGAACTAGGAACACAGATAACGCTTATAGAGAGGAGGTGGATCAGGATGCGCCCGGACAGGGGAGTGCTATGGCGGAAGGGCAAAGAGACGCTTGATAGGTAGATAATAAGGCAAGCCAGGGGCTTAACTAGGGAGTAACAAACTAAGTACACTGAGTAAGGAAAAAGCAAACCGCAATAAGCAGTTGGCTCGGACTCTGAGAATCTCAGAAGAGGTGGGGGGTTCCAGCGAGCGTCAGTCATTACTTGGTGAGAGACTGGGTAGGATAGGTGTGCATAGAGACTGAAGGGGGGGAGGGGGGCGGGTTGGGTTAGTTCTTTGTTTAGGTTTTTAGAAGTAGGAGAAAGAGGCCACAGCTAGGAAGAGCATGGTAGCGCAGCGCCGTAAATTGATACAAGGGCAATGTTACCTCCCCTAGGGTGGGGTGATGGGTCGCACTATGACCATTTCAAACCGGCTCAGAGGAATTAATGATTGTGAAAATACGCAGCCGGACCCCAGGGTTGTCGGCCACACGGCTGTGTAAATCATAAAATGTATATGATCCTGACTTGCGATTTCGCTGCTGCCGGCCCCCGGGTTGTAGGCTGCGAGCTGTGTATGCTACCAGTAATGTACAATAAAGGTTTTTGAAACTTTAAAAAAAAAAACACATAGGAAGCAGACTCTACTCTCCTACACAACCCCCCCTCCCCCCCAACGCAGGGACATTAAACTAACCTTGACCAGTTGAGTCTTCATGTTTGTAAGTGGAAATATCTGGAGAGTCTATCTGCATTGGCATGGTTACTCCCAGGTCTATGTTCCACTGTATAGTCCATCCCCTGTAGGGAAATGGACCACCTGAGTAGTTTGGGATTTTCACCCTTCATCTGTTTTAGCCACAAGAGGGGCTTATGGTCTGTCTGAACTGTGAAGTGAGTACCAAACAAGTATGGCCTCAGCTTCTTCAGGGCCGAAACCACAGCAAAGGCCTCCCTCTCAATAGCTGACCAACGTTTCTCTCTAGGGGTCAGCATTCTGCTAATAAAATATACTGGCTGGTCCTGACCTTCATTCAATTGTGGTAGCACAGCCCCTACCCCCAACTCAGAAGCATCTGTTTGAACAATGAATTCTTTGGAGTAGTTAGGACTTTGCAGAATTGGTGCAGTGCACATGGCCTGCTTCAGGTCATCAAATGCCTTTTGACCGCTGACTGTCCACTGAACTTTCTTAGGCATTCTTTTAGAAGGTAAGTCATTCAGGGGTGTCACAATGGAACCATACCCCTTGACAAATCTCCTATAGTACCCAGTCAGGCCCAAGAAAGCTCTGACCTGAGTCTGGGTGGTTGGAGCAACCCAGCCCATTATGGTCTGGATTTTGCTCTGCAATGGTTGAACCTGGCCTCCACCTACAAGGTGGCCCAGGTACACAACCTGACTCTGCCCTATCTGGCACTTAGTAGCCTTGATAGTTAGGCCTGCCTTCTGCAGGGCCTCCAAAACATTTTTCAGGTGGATCAGGTGACCTTCCCAGGTGGAGCTAAAGACAGCAATATCATCAAGATAAGCTGCACAGTAGTCATCCTGGCCTGTGAGGACTTTGTTCACCAACCTTTGAAATGTGGCAGGTGCATTTTTCAGACCAAAGGGCATTACCAAACTCTGATAAGGTCCACTAGGGGTTGGAAATGCTGTCTTGGGCTTTGCATCATCAGCTAGTCTGATCTGCCAGTAGCCAGCTGTCAGATCAAATGTGCTCAGAAATTTGGCAGATGCCAACTTATCTATGAGCTCATTTGCTCTGGGTATTGGATGTGCTGCTTCTCAATTACTATCTTAGTTTTAATTTGACCATAAACCAAATGTTACAAATGACCAAAAATGTGTCCTTCTGATTTGAGTTCTTTTTATTTGGAAAAAGTTTTTGGGATCTCAACCTTTTAGAACTTTGATGAAAAACTATTTTTAAGACCTTATGTGGTGTCAAGACAACTTTATTTGTACTTCTGGTCCTCCAGCACCTGCAATTTCTGTTGTTGTTTATTAGCCTGTGGCAAGCAGTGTTGTTGGGAGCCCAAACCCAGTAGCTTTTTGTTCAAGCTGGGTATTGGATGGCCATCTGTCCTAGTGACAGCATTGAGACCTCTGTGGTCCACACAAAATCTCATCTCTCTCTTACCACCCTGGGTGTGAGGTTTTGGCACAAGGACTACTGGACTGGCCCAAGGGCTCTCTGAAGGTTCAATAACTCCCAATTCCAACATTTTCTGGACTTCTGTCCTTGTACAGTCCCTGACATGAACAGGTTGCCTGTAAATCTTATTTTTTTAAATAGTTCGTTTTAATAAAGAAAGCATCAGCAAAAATCCCATTACAGAGGGTTAGTCAAAGCCGCCGAGCATACATCAGGGGGTCACAGGATAAACAAAACTTACGACTGTAAAGGAACTTGACGGGGAGGGTTGTCATCAAGAGCAGCATTCAGGGGTGGTGCACAAATTTCTCCTCTGTAACTATTCCAGGTCCCCCAAACCATTGACCACTTTTGAGGGCATCCCCTCGCAAGGTATGTAGTTTTCTCCCTAAACATACACCAATCTAAATTGTTATCCCACCCTTCCAGAGTGGGAGGTTGCTCCGCTTCCCACAATTGGGCTATATTTCGTTTAGCAATCATGAAACCCAGAGTAGCCCATTGCGTCTGTGAGGTATTCAAGTCAGTAGCCTCCCAGATGTTAAGTAAGCACCTCCTCACCTCCGATGACAGGGAGACCCCCAGGACTTTATGTATAGTGTCATGTATGTTGCGCCAATATGTGGTGATGTGTTCACACTCCCAGATCATATGCATCATTATGCATGATCATTTGCATAACCCCATATCTGAGAGTCCCATATGTACCAGTCGGGGTCCAGTGAGGTAGATCCTATGCAGAATTTTAAGTTGAACTAGTCTCAGGCGAGCTGGGATTGCGACTTCTGTAAATCTTTTTTTTAACTGGCAGACTGTCCACAGTGTCCACTTCATGAGTGCACCAGGTAGTCTGACTTGGAGTCAGGGAAAACATATGTCTGAACTGCTGCAGAACTTGTCTGCAGTCAGCCTGCTGCTGATCAGTGAGGCTGCCTGCTAAGTATACACCATCTACTGACCCATCATCAGGGTTCTGAGAGAGCAGGTCTGGGAGATGGTCACTCTCTTCCTCCTGTCCTTCATCAGTAGCCATGAGCAAGCCCATGTCTGCCCTGTCAACATATGGTTTCAGTCTCTTGACATGAAGCACCCTATGGGGTCTCCTGGGAGTTCCAAGATCTACCAAATAGGTGACCTCTTCCTTCTGTTCAACAATAGTGTGGGGGTAAGTTCCACTTGTCTTTGAGAGCTGCTGGGGCACCACTGGCTCCAACACCCACACTTTCTGTCCTGGCTCGTTAAGTCAGTACAGCCTTTTGGTCATGCCAGGCCTTTTGCAATTCCTGGCTAGCCTCAAGGTTTTTGGATGCCTTTTTCATGTACTCAGCCATCCTGGAGCGGAGACCAAGTAAATAGTCCACAGTGTCTTGTTTGGGAGTTTGAGAGGTAACTCCCATCATTCCTTCACCAAAGAAAGTGGTCCTCTTACAGGATGCCCAAACAGAAGTTCAAAAGGGCTGTAGCCATCCCCCTTCCAAGGAACCTCCCTGTATGCAAACAAAAGGCAGGGTAGCAGGATACCCCATCTCTGCCTGAGCTTTTCTAGGAGACCCTTATTCATACCCTTTATGGTCTTGTTGAACCTTTCAACTAGACCATTGCATTATGGGTGATAGGGTGTGGTGAACTTGTAGTTCACTCCACACTCCTTCCACATTGCAGTCATGTAACTAGACATAAGGTTTGCACCTCTGTCTGAAACAACCTCCTTAGGGAAACCCACTCTTGAGAAAACTCCCACGTGGACTCTTGCCACAACAGGTGCTGTAGTGTTCCTAAGTGGTATAGCTTCTGGTTACCTATTGGCATGATCCACTACCACCAGGATAAACCTGTGCCCAGATGCTGTTTGTGGATCCATTGGTCCAACAATATCAATCCCGACTCTTTGAAAAGGAACCCCCACCACAGGTAGTGGTATAAGGGGGACCTTTGTAGTGCCACCTGCTTTGGCGCTGGCTTGGCAGGTTACACAGGAGCGACAAAACTCATTTGTGTCTTCTGACATGTGGGGCCAGTGAAAGTGAGGGACAAGCCTGTCCCAAGTCTTGTTCTGGCCAAGATGTCCTGCTAAGGGAATATCATGGGCTAGTGTCAAAAGGAAACCCCTGAATGCTAAAGGTATGAGCAACCTCCTGGGAGCAACAGGCTTGGGGTCTCTAGCATCTGAACACAGGAGCCCTTCATCCCAATAAACTTCATGGGTGCCATTAGTATTACCTGCGGCCTCAGCAGCAGCTTGCTGTCTGAGGGGTTCAAGAGAAGGGTAGTCCAAGTGTGCCTGCCTCCTCGGATCTGCCCTGGAAGGTCCCCCTGTTACAAAAAACTCAACCTGATCAGGTTCAAGCTCTACTAGGACAGTTTCCTCTTCAGGCTCACAATCAGCTTCCTCAGACGGCTGATCCTCTTCCTGAGGCAGGGGGGAAGGCACTACCTTAACCCTACAGCTCCTTTTCCTGGTAGGCAACTGGTCCATTATTCCAGAATCCAGTGCCTGTTCAGTGTTAGACTTTTTGACCTGTGACCTAGTCACTGCAAGGACATGTGCTGAGATTCCTAACATTTCTGCATGAGTCCTAAACTCCACTTCAGACCAGGCTGAAGTCTCCAGGTCATTGCCAAGCAAACATTCTACAAGGAGGTCTGAACTAACAACAACCTTCTTAAGGCCAGTTACCCCTCCCCAGGAGAAATAAACAGCTGCCATACCATGTGTGGTAGTGACATTGCTAGCATTGGTCACTAGGTAAGTTTCACCTAGTATGATCTGTCCAGGGTCCACAAAGTCAGGTATCACCATTGTGACACTAGCACATGTGTCCCTGTAGGCCTGAGTCTTTTTATCATTGACTAAAGGAGTTTGTCTGTACTTGCCCAGGTTACTGGCACACACAGAGGAGGACAAATCAATGCCTCCATCACAGAGCAAAACAGCTTGAGTTGGTACTCTGACTAGGCCAGAATCCATCTCAGTTCCCAGGGTTAACCCTACTACACCCTTCTGTTGAGAACCACCACTTGGAGCTGAACTGAGGGGAACAGTTGCCTTAGGGGCAATAGTGGCTGGAGCTGTCTCCTTTTTGGTGCATTCACTGGTCCAGTGAGTATTACTTTTACAATTCTTGCACCATGGTTTCTTTGGACCTTCTTTCTTTTTGGATTGTTGGGGACCCCTACCTTTATAACCTTTTTGGGGACCTTGCGAAGACTTCTGGTCTTTAGCTTTCTCCCCACCATTTTCGTCTTGCTTCTTCTGGTCACCACCTTAGTTCTGTACCTTCTGCTTCGCCCTGGTTCTGACCCATTTGTCTGCCTATTACCAAATTCTTGGAGAGGGGTCAAATCAGAGTCAAAATGAAATGAAATGAAAAAGAAACTTGGTTAAGCGCACTGCGGCCAAGCGGCTTCCTGGCGCTGAGGACTCAACAATACTCACAGAGAGAACCCGAGAGGACTAGCTGGGGAATGCCTGAGAGAAAAGAAACGTTTTTTAGGGCCTTGCGAAAGTGGGTGTAGATAGGAATAGAACGAATGGAAAGAGGAAGACTGTTCCAGAACCGGGGGGCCAGAACCGAGAATCGGGTACCCCCTGTACGTGATTTACGGAAACGGGGGACGTGAAGGAGAGAGAGTGATGAAGAGCGGAGAGTGCGGCTAGGAGCGTGAGAAGTGATGAGAGAATTAATGAAATGTAGGGCGGAACGAGTGTGCGCCCGAAAGGCCAAGCAGGCCAATTTGACGTAGGATCTGAGATGGACCGGGAGCCAGTGAAGGGACTTGAGTGCAGGGGTGATGTGAGAAGATTTGGGAAGGCGAAGGATAAGGCGGGCCGCCTGGTTTTGGATGGCCTGGAGGCGGCGGGTTTCGTAGGCAGGGATGCCTACGTACAGGCCATTCCCATAGTCCAGGCGGGAGGTGATGAGAGCCGTGACGATGGTTTTGAGGGCATCTACAGAAAAAAAACGGGGAATCTTACGGATTAAACGAAGGGACAAAAAACAAGAAGACACAACAGAACTAATTTGGGCATGCATGGACAGATCATCGCTGACCTTGATGCCCAGGGTCCGAACAGGGGAGGCTGGGGAGGGAGGGGGACCAAAGGAAAGGGGCCAGTGTGCCGGAGACCAAGGGTTAGAGGGACCACCAGTGAGGACGAGCTCTGTCTTGTCCGGATTGAGCTTCAAATGATTGAAGCTCATCCACTGAGAAATAAAAACTAAAGTGGAACAGAACTTGGGAAGGGAGTCAGCAGGGGACGAGAGATCAAAGACGAGCTGGAGGTCATCTGCGTAGTTGTACACAGAGACCTCCAGCTCGAGAAGGGTAGAGATAAGAGGGCAGATGTAAAGATTAAAGAGAAGTGGGGAGAGGGAGGAGCCTTGAGGGACCCCACAGGTGATAGGACGAGGAGGAGTGGAAAAACCAGAGAGGTGAACCGCTTGCGATCTTCCTTGAAGGAAGGACGAGATCCAAGAAAAGGCAGTGCCCTGAATGCCCGCTGCGCTGACACGATCGAGAAGAATGGCATGATCGACCATGTCAAACGCAGCGGACAAGTCGAGGAGGACCAGAGCTTGTGGGAGGTTGTTATCAGCTTTCCCCTTGAGTTCATCTAGGACCGCAAGGACCACTCCCTCAGTGGAGTGGCCATGGCGAAAACCCGCCTGGTGGGAGGCCAGAAGATGATTCTCCTCGATATAGGTAGATATGCAAGATGTTACGTGGCTTTCAAGGATCTTCCCTAGATAAGGGAGCAAGAGATTGGCCTGAAATTAGATAGAAGAGAAGGGTCAAGACCAGGTTTTTTAAGGATGGGGAGAACTATAGCGGATTTGAATGAAGAAGGGACAGAACCCAAAGCCAGAGAAGCATTGAGAAAAGTGAGGGGAGGGACAGGGCAACTAGTATAGAGAGTTCTAAGAATCCGTGCGGGAGCACAGTCCGCCGGAGAACCAGACTTAACCTTAATAAGCAAGTCAAGGAAAAGCTCAGAAGAAATGGGTTGAAAGTTGTCCAAAGAGGAGGAGAGCGGAGGAAGGGAGCCAAAGAGTTCAGGTTGAGGCACAATGGGGATGTTGGCCTTAATGTTAATTATCTTGTCGATGAAATAGTCGTTCAATGAAGAGCAGAAAGTTTGAGATGGAACGAGAGACGAACAGGTGCGATCGGAAGTGGCGAGGTTATGAACTAATGAGAAGATTTCTCGGGATTTATTGGCAGAGAGGGCCACTCTCTCGGTAAAATATTTAGTTTTGGCCGCTAGAATGGCTTTTTTGTAATCGTTAAGAAGAGTTTTGTATTTGAGGCGGAGAGTGGGGCAGTAGTTCCGTCTCCAGTGGCGTCCGAGCGCCTAAGATCAAGTTTAAGGGCTTTGAGGTCGCTGGTAAACCACTTATGCGCGTCGTGGGGGCGGACAGATTTGACCTTTTTGAGCGGGGCAACCTGGTCGCAGGAGGAAGAGAGCCATGTACTGATGACATCAGCCTGACTTTCCAGAGATAGGTCAGTCAGGTCAGGGGCAAATGAGGTCAGGGAAGTGTGGTAAATATTTGATTTACCGTCCTAATTTCTATGCAGGTAAGTACTTAATCAATAATAACTCAATCGGAAAGAAAGAGGCAGAGTCCGTGGTGTTAGAGTTCTTAGGGGTTTTATTCCTTAAAAAGGAATGGTCATGACCGGATATCTTGTTCCTGCCACCACTGGGGTGCAGGAAGGGATAGAGCCATATTTTATTGACAATACATAGCTTATATACTTAAGTCACATTATAGAAACCAATACAGTAGGCGTAACAGCTGAGAGAAACAAGATAACAGTATACACGTGGTAGTGGTACGTAATTAGAAGGCGTGAACTAGGCGTGAACATAGAGGTGTGTGCTAGAAACGTCACAGGTAGGGGTCACAAGTGGGTGGCAACAAAGCAGAATCTTGTAATGTCAGCAGAAATCTGAGGCCTGGATGCGCGCGCAGCTGCATGACGTGTGACTGACATGAAAACCGGAGGGTGCAGGGGACTTGACATTTACACTGGCGGAAAGAGACAGAAGTCTGGCATGTCAGATCAACTCGTACTTTATCATATCTGGTATCTGATGTTTAGGAACTATATTATCTAAACGGAAAAGGTCTCTGGGGCAGAAGCTATTCTATACTGACTGTGAGTGCGTGTATAAGCGTCTAAGTGTCTGCATGAGATGAGAGGGGGCATGGGCCTACCATGGTAACAGAGGCTATGAATTACTTGCACGGAGACAGTGAGACCGGGCCCTTTGCTCTGCAGCTGGGGGAATGTTTACTTAAACTAGTAGGCAGGAATGCATTTTCGAGGAGCGGAACAGATAATTCGAAGGTTGAATACAGTCTTGGCAGGCAGCAGGCTGAGCTAAGCGCCGTGAGCCGCACAGGGAGTGAGGCAGAGATCACGGGTACAGAGGCAGCCTGGGCTGAGGCTTTCAGAGTCAGAAGGCAGGAAAAAGGCTCGATGGCAGAATTCAGGGCCTACTTCGCCAGAGCTGAAAAACGTGTAAAGTACACCACAAAAAGACGTTGGCATAGCATATTTAGGAACGGAATATTCAACCCATTCAGGGTGGGTCTGAAAGAGGACATGTTAACGTTGGACGCAAATGTATTTGCGTCTTCATAGCTGGCACAGGAGGGAAGTTACATGCACTTTAAGCTGGTACATGGAGACGGTGGGGTACACGTTAGGGAACATTACTTGACCATAAAATTTATATTTCCTCATTCCCTCCTTGTTCCCTACGGACCCTTCATGATATATCGATCCTCATGAATCGATCAGTCTGTTCTTGTAACATCATTTGCTCTTCTTTCTTCCTTTGGCGGTTTGGGAGAAGACTGGAATGTTCAATGCACGATGTGGCGCACAGTCCACAAATCGCTGGCCCACACTGTAGGCACAGGCAGCAACTGAATACTATGACAAGGGCAATGCCTAGGAAGGATAGGATCTTCCATCCCCAAGCGGTCAACGTTGTCCAGAACCAACGGGACCAAGTCCAGGTGCCTGGATTCTGATGTATCAAACCTGCAATTTTATGAAGACGTGTAATAGCTTGGTATACCGTTGGCGCGTTTTCTGGAATGAAAACACAGCAACTTGACCCGATGACCTTACAAGCTCCGCCTCTATCTGCCAAGATGACGTCAATAACAAGACGGTTCTGAAGGACAACAACCCGCATAGCGGACTGCTCCTCTGTTAAGTTACCTAGGGCGGAGGCCGTTTCATTCACTACTGCTTCGAGTGTTCTAGTTAATCTGCGTATCAGTTTACTATTTTGGACGGGGCCTGTGAAGAAAAAGAATCCTTTATTGAAATCTGTGTATTGCTCCCATGCCGTTTCAGTGTAATCGACAATCGGGAGATCTCTTCGGAGTCTATTCTTTACTAGGTTTGTATTTCTGTGATAATCAGGAGGGGCTAGGAAAACAGGTGGCAGAAGGAATGCAATGTAACAGGTACCATCCCAATCTGGAGGTAAGCGTATGTATGCGGTATGGCCACAAACGAAGTAGGAATGACGAGTAGCTCTAAAGGAAGATTTGCCTTGATCACTGAATTCGACCACAGTAGTACATTTACTATGACCTAAGTGTACTGAACCCTTCTTTCTGACACATAAATCACCAGTGACTGGTAATACTGACATAGCAGGGAGAACTGGTGCAGCTTCGGATTCGACAGTAAGAATCATAAGGCTAATTGTATAATTACCTAATCCATATACTTCATTCTCTAGATCAGTTCCTATTCTAATGGGAATTCCCTTTTTGTCAGGGTAACAGGCATTAAGCAGAACTAAGTTCAAGTTTCCCCAAACCCAATTCCCTTTGAAAACAGCGATATCAGGATCTAAGGAATTAATTATTCTAAACCATGCACCACAGGAGCCATTGTGAGTGAACGGGTACGGAAAAAGGGGCAGAACTCCCTTGTATTTCTGATAGGGAGGGAGTCGGCCACATATCCAGCAGTTTGTAGCGTTGTTAGTCTGATGGGAGTGATGTAACATACTAATGAAGGTGTTGTTGCGCAGCGCGAGTCTGTAGGGAAGTTCGTGGGGAGGTAATTCGCTAAAAGAGTGTTCAGCAGAAACATTGTAAGCAGATTGTTCACGCTTGAAGATAGGGTAGTATATGGGAAGCAATATACTAGCAACAATAATCAGAAGACTTAGAAAAAACATAATCAATAACGTCACTATACAGTGACTACGGAGTGATTTACAATATGCATGTTTCTTGAGTTGTCTCTCTCTCTCTCTATCTCGATCTAGGGGATACATGTCAGAAACTATTTAACCGATTCACCTAGGGGAGGACTTAAACAATTAAACTGTCTGACTTGCTAGATCGAAGTTTCATTCGGTACTCCTCTTGGGGAGTTTTCTCTTGTTTGGGAACTTTAAAGTCACTAGGTTCGATGCAGTCTTTGGAGGGGGTGGACGAGTCTGTTTCTGGCAGCAGTTCGTTACATTTTTTTATATGACTCGTATGGATCCACCCCTTTCGGCCTTCCACCTTGATAGCGGTCCGCGTGGTAAGAAGGACGGTCTTCGGCTCTTTCCAGCGGGGCTCCAGCGGACTTTTCCTGTCGAAGTTCCTAATTAGGACTGTGTCACCGGGACGGACATCATGTGGCTTTACATCAGTGTTGTCAGGGAAGGCTGCGGCAACCTGTGAACGACATGATTGGAGTGCAGACATCAAGGAGGCAAGGTAATCTGTCAGCATATTACAATCAACATCTGTAATTTTCTTAGGGATGGGCGTCCCCCACATATTCGGTGGTCTCCCAAAGACCACTTCATACGGGGATAGTCCTGATCTCGAATGGGCGACCATTCTCATATAGAACAATGCAACTGGCAGGGCGACTATCCAGTCGACCCCTTTCTCTTTACAAACTTTAGCAAGGCGTGTTTTTAGTGTCTGGTTATGCCTCTCTACAAGGCCTGCGGCTTCGGGATGTCGAACACAATGGAATCTCCACTGATATCCTAGCAGCAGGGAAACCTGTTTCATGAGTTCGGATGAGAATGGCTGTCCGTTATCTGAGTACACAACACGAGGCAAGCCGTATCGTGGGAAGAATTCTCGAACCAACTGCCTGGCAGTGGTCGGGGCAGTGTAATCTGGGACTGGATATGCTTCGGTCCAACGGGAAAGTGCACAAACAACTACGAGGACGTACTTGAATCCTCGACAACGGTCCATCTGGATATAATCCATCTGGAGGACTTCAAAAGGGTGATCAGGAGGATGGAATCCACCTTGCTCTACAGGGACGCTTTTTCCTGGATTGAACTGACAACAGATCATGCAAGTACGCACTTTCTGTTTTGCTGCTGCTCGTAAGTGTTTGTTGTACCAGAGATTCTGTAAACTGTCTAACATAGCTTTCTCTTCTAGATGTGCCGGACTATGTGCTGTATTTATCATGATTTGAACCATAGAGTCGGGGAGAAACCATGTAGATTTTCCCTTTGTCATCCAACCTTGATCTGTCTGGATCCCTCCTAGTTCAGTCCATTTCTTTATTTCATCTGCAGTAGCATGTGTCTGGATATCGATTACATCTAGGGTGGGATCCCTAACTGACATACACTGTGTCGGTACTATTGTCTTTGTCACATCAGTTGTCTGGGTGTGAGTCAACGCTGTATGTTTTGCTGTCTGGTCTGCCAGGTCGTTACCCTGGGAAACAGAATCCGTAGCTTTAGTATGTGCTTTACACTTCATGACGGATATGCCTGAAGGCAGATGTATTGCTTCTAACAGTGCTTGAATGAGGGAACCGTGTTGGATCTTGGCACCGTGAGAGGTCAGGAAACCTCGTTCTTGCCATAATATTCCGAAGTCGTGTACGACTCCGAAAGCATAACGGGAATCAGTGTATATGTTAACATTTCTGTTCTTGGCTAGTATACAAGCTCGGGTCAGAGCGATGAGCTCCGCCGCTTGAGCAGACAGTGTGTCAATACGATGTGTTTCTTTGACTTCAGTTTCAGTGGTCACTGCATACGTGGCCACTAATTCTCCTGTACTTGTTCTCATGCATGAACCATCCACATAAAGTGTCAGGTCTGGATTTGTCAATGGAACATCTGACAAGTCTCGTCGGGGCTTTGTTACTGCATTAATGATCTCTATACAATCATGCGGGGCTGGATCTGTCATAATTGAAGGTAACAATGTTGCGGGGTTTAGGATGCTACAGCGTCTGATTTCTATGTGTGGCTGGAATAGTGTCAATTCATAACCTGTCAGTCGTGCTATAGTCAAGTGTTGAGTCTGAGTTCTGTTTAAAAGAACCTCTACAGAATGTGGAACTTGTACTGTTAATGGATGTCCTAATACAATTGGATCGCTCTGTCTGATTGCTAAGGCTGTCGCTGCAACTGACTTCAAGCACGCAGGGAGTGCCTGGGCTACTGAATCCAATGTACTTGAAAAATAAGCGCAAGGCTTATGTGAACCTGCTTGGTCTTGAGTGAGGACAGACAATGCTGTACCATCACGTTCTGTAACAAAAAGTGTAAAAGGTTTGCTGTAACATGGTGTCGCTAAAACTGGTGCTTGGCATAAAGCTTTCTTTAATTCTTCAAAAGCCTGTGTATGTTCCTGAGTCCAAGGAAGGGCAGTCGAAGTCGCTGCCTCCTGTGTTGTCAACTGAATGAGTGGTTTAGCTAGAAATGCATACTGAGGAATCCATTGTCTGCAGTACGAGGTGAGGCCTATAAAGGCCCGCACTTCCTTTTGTGTCTGGGGTTGTGGCATATTTACAATTAACTGGATACGGTCAGGAGTGAGCTGTCTCCCCACTTTGGACAGCAAGTGACCCAAGTACACAACTTGCTGAACACAGAATTGTAGCTTCGAAGGAGACACCTTGTGTCCCTTGTTGGCCAGAAAATGTAAAACTGTCAGTGATGCTAGTTCACATTCGGGTTCACTTCGTGCGGTGATCAGCAGATCATCGACGTATTGCAGTAAGGCGGTGTTAACGGGCATTTGAATACAATCAAGTTGTCTTTTCAGTGCTTGACTATAGATGCTGGGGCTTTCTGTGAATCCTTGAGGTGCGCGTGAAAATTTGAAACTTCGTCCATTTAAACTGAATCCGAAGAGGTATTGGCTCTCTGGGTCAATAGGTACACTGAAGAAGGCGTTCTTGAGGTCAATTACAGTAAAGAACGCTGCTTCTGAATCAATAGCAGTCAATAGGGATGAGATGTCGGGAACCACAGGGTACTGTGGAACGATGCATTTATTCAGTTCTCGTAAATCAATCACCAAACGATATACTGGTGGTGCATTGGGATCAGTACGTTTAAGAATCGGAATGATAGGGGAATTACAGATATTGGAGTCGGTCTCTACGACCACTCCTTGGGCAATGAGCTCTTCAATGATTTCTAGTAAAGCCACTACAGCATCGGGTGGTAACTTGTATTGTCTAATTCGGGGTAAAACAACACCTGGCTTTAGTGTAACACGGTATGGTGTAATGTGCATGCAGCCTACATCGGTTGGGCCTTGTGCCCACAGGTGTTCTGGTACATTTTTCAATCTGACATCAAATTCTCGTAATACATAGTGACCCTTAAAGTCACGCAAGAAAAGTCTAACTCCTTCCGGAGAACAACATATCACCGCTCCTAGAGCCTTCAACGTTTTGATACCTAACAGATTTTCTGGACATGATTTCGTGAGTAATAAGTCTGTAACACGTGATAATGGACCCACAGCCAGGGGGACTGGTTCTGATACCTCATTTACAATAGGCTGTCCTGAAAAACCAAGGGAAACATTCTGTGAGCCTGAGAGGGGTGCCCCTGGGACTTCATTATGACTTATTGTTGTGCGGCTTGCCCCTGTGTCAATTAAGAATTTTCTGTCTTTTCCCAATACTTGACTGTGTACATAAGGACCCTCTTGATCTACAGGAATCTCAATAAGAGGCAAGCCAAACTCCCTCTCTAGGCTGTTTCATGTGTAACGCTGATAATCAGGATAATCAGATTGGGCATACTGGCACATCTGCCGTGAAACTTGCTGCGTCGCGGCAACGGGCTGTGGCTGTGACTGCGACCGTGATACCGCAGCGGTCTGTCCTGTATGTGATGAAGCATGCATAGGTTGTGAATTCTGCGAAGTCTGTAGCTGACTCTGGTCGTGTCTAGGCGGATGCGGTCTTTCTTTAGTTTTACCTGTTGCTATATTGTGTTTCAGGACTGGGCATTCATGTACGTAGTGACCTGGCTGCTTGCAATAGTTGCATGTCCCTTTAACGGGAGCTGCTGCATTACCTGTCTGGGTCGTACCCTTTCTCTGGCCGTCGGCTGGAACCGACTGGGCCACTAACATTTTCATTTTCGTGTCTTTCATACGTTTCTGTTCATGATCCTGTTCTTCTCTGATTCTGTTCTGATGGTACTGTAACATTTGTAACATCTGGGATGGCGTATTTGCTTGCCATGTACTCTCAACTTTATATACACGGTTCTTGACTAATGGCAGGGAATTCTCGACTAACTTTGATACAAAAAGATGCGGGTATGACTCGCTACTTGGTTTAAGGCCACTATTAATAATGAAACATTTCTCGAATCTTGAATAGAAGTCACTAGTATCTTCATCGTGTTTCTGTTTACAGGCTGAGATAGCGTCCCAGTCTTCCTTTCTAGTTGTCAGTAATCTTGGCAGAACCTGTACTATTAAACCTGGTAATGCTTTAGTTTTCTCCCCAAGGCCTAGCCCTGGGGTACGAAGTTTCTCCTCGTCTTCTATTTCTGCCCATACGATCTTTTTGTCTCCTACCTCCCATTCTCTTTCCTTAAGTTTCTCGTAGATGCCCGTGGGCAACAATACTTTTAACATTTTCATGATATCTGCATATGTGTAATCTCCCATCAGTAACATGTCTTTAAGTTCTCTGTGAAAACCTGCAGGGTCTTTATCGTGACAGGGTACTAGTTTCTTCATTTCCAATAGTTCTAACTTGGTCAGAGGTGTGTGTACATACACACGTTTCAAGGTATTATCGGTACCCATAACTGGATGTACTTCTCGTAAGGGGTTCTGACTTTCAATGCCATGCAGACGCTCCATATGGTACATTTTTCTTTCTGGGGGCGGAGCGGGAACATATTCGGAGCTTAAGAAAGTGTTATATCTGTGCCGTTGTTCTAGAATTATTTGTATTAACTTGGTACTTAGGCCTCTCCATCTGTCCATGAGTAGTGCTTCTAACGTATCGTGTAAGGGACCTGGATCAGAATGTTGATTTCTGTATAACTTGAGAAGGTGCTGAATCATATATACACCTGCTAATTTCTGCTCGTCTGGAGATAGGTTCAGAAATGTCTGTGCTACTGTGTCATCATTATATATATTAGAGTTGTCAGCCCATAGTACTGCTGATCGTGCTAGTTCTTGTTCATCCATAGAATTGAGTACATGGTACCCCATTCGTTCTCGAAGCCTTTTATCAGTGTCTTGAAACTGATGTTCAGGAGAATTCGGTTTCGATATGCCAGAGAGAAAAACTCTCTTGCTTTCTGTACGAATGCCTTTCCTAAGGTAAGTTCCCTTACCTACATACGCTATCGTATCTGTAGTCTTTTCCGGTTCTTCAGGTTCTTCCTCCTCCTCGGAAGAGTCATTCTCTTTTTCTTTTTCTTTTTCGTGTATTTCTATCACTGCTTTTCTTATTTTCCTGTACATACTGGCTATGCAACCCCCTTTATCGTGTTTTCCTTCGGATATATTTTGGCCCCACTTGTTTAGTGCCTCCATTTCATCCTGTTCTGTCTCAGGCCTGTCTCGTTCTCTTATTAAGCAATTTATGAAGAAACGTAGTATATATGCTTGAGTGTCAACTTTCTGATGTGCCATGGCCTCCTTAATACTTTCAGGATTTTCCCCAGTCTGGACAAAATGATATATTTTATCTAAGTGCTCTTTCATTCCTGAGAATAACACTAGGTAATCTGTAGCTTGTCGTAAGCGTAGCGATGCTATCAACATCCTATCGTCTTTACCAGGTACTGGATCGTATCTGCAAACTTGAAGCGGTGTTTTGAGTATGTCAAGACGGGGTGACTGGAGTGTAAGGTGGTTCTGCATGTCCCTAAGGTGTAATCTGTGTGTTGCTGGCGGGGTCTGGTAACCCCCGGTCGCACCTCCTGAGGCAGAGGCTTGGGCGTTATCCCTCTGTGGAGTCTGTATATGTACTTGAACTTGTCTCTTAGTAGGATCAGGTGAAAACGATTTTGGTATATTAATTTTAGGTGCGGGAAGTGGTGGAGGAGGAGGAACGACAGGCTGTCGGACGGGGAAACCTTGTTGCGGTAATGGCGGGATATGGTCTGGAGGCGGGTTGCCATCTCCGTCACCGTCAGTAGGCGGGACGTGGGCACGTGGATTGGTGTACGGGGGTGCTACATCATCTAGATAGGAATTCAGAAATATGTCTTTAGTAGTCCTGTGATTTACTTTAGTTGGAACCAATGGTGGCGGCAGGCCTTTCGGTATTTCTGAAGTGGCTTCAGGCGAACCCTCGGCCACAAGATACATACCATTTACAAGATTGTTTCGTGCGCGATCTACTTGTTCTGATTTTACTCGAATCCCTTCAATAACTAATTCATTTTCTCGGACTTTATCTGACTCTTCTCTATGTCTGTCTTCTCTACGGAGTGCTTTCTCAGCACGTTTATGTGATTCTTTACGCCAAAATTCTATGGCGTCTTTCTGAGATTGTCTGCCTTTCTTTTTCCATAGTGCTTCTTCTACCTTCATGATGCACTCGGCATCCCATGTTCCTGTAACGGGCCATCTGTGTCTCTCGTCTAGATGCTTAGTATAATCGGCCCATAAATCTAGATACAATATGGCATCTAAGCCATGCTTATGGTACATAAAGTTTCCAGGCGTGTCCCTAGGGGGGATAGGAATTTCTTCCTCTAGTATCCCTTTCCTAGTTCCTATCTGCTTTAACTTATTGAAAAACGGCATCTTGTTTACTTAATACTGAATGCTCAATCCTTGCTACTTAACTCTGAACACAACTAGTTACACAAGAACACAATAATGCACATTAAAAACAGTCACTCATACCACGACATTAATCACATGAAAAACATTTTAGAACATATATCTCTACCCTAGATACTGGATGTACTGCTAAACAGCACAGATACACTGTCGAAGACAGTGCAAGAACTTGAATAACTGATATACTGCTAAACAGTACAGATACACTGTCTAAAACAGTGCAGACCGAATTTGTGTACCCAAACTCGTCTTTATCGGATACATAATAATGCACCCGTCTAGATACGTCCCAGCAATGGTACTCACCGGGAAGCACGGAAATCGGAAGGCCTCGGAAAACTCGACTGGACTGGACCGGACTCGACTCGACTCATGGATACTTCGGAAACTGGTGGGCCTCTTGACACCTCGGACCTTGCTTCTTTCGGCTAGGCTCTGGTCGGGATCCTCCGCACTCCTCACCGCCTCGTCTGGGTGCTGATCGCAGTCTTCGTCACCTCCGTGGGCCAGAGGGAGATACAGGAAATCCTGCCAGTACGCGTAGTTCCGTCTAACTGATGGCAGGGGACAGAGCTTGCAACGCACCAACCGGCGCGTGGGGTGGGGGAGGGGTCCCTGTTCGGGCGCCAGAATAATGTGGTAAATATTTGATTTACCGTCCTAATTTCTATGCAGGTAAGTACTTAATCAATAATAACTCAATCGGAAAGAAAGAGGCAGAGTCCGTGGTGTTAGAGTTCTTAGGGGTTTTATTCCTTAAAAAGGAATGGTCATGACCGGATATCTTGTTCCTGCCACCACTGGGGTGCAGGAAGGGATAGAGCCATATTTTATTGACAATACATAGCTTATATACTTAAGTCACATTATAGAAACCAATACAGTAGGCGTAACAGCTGAGAGAAACAAGATAACAGTATACACGTGGTAGTGGTACGTAATTAGAAGGCGTGAACTAGGCGTGAACATAGAGGTGTGTGCTAGAAACGTCACAGGTAGGGGTCACAAGTGGGTGGCAACAAAGCAGAATCTTGTAATGTCAGCAGAAATCTGAGGCCTGGATGCGCGCGCAGCTGCATGACGTGTGACTGACGTGAAAACCGGAGGGTGCAGGGGACTTGACATTTACACTGGCGGAAAGAGACAGAAGTCTGGCATGTCAGATCAACTCGTACTTTATCATATCTGGTATCTGATGTTTAGGAACTATATTATCTAAACGGAAAAGGTCTCTGGGGCAGAAGCTATTCTATACTGACTGTGAGTGCGTGTATAAGCGTCTAAGTGTCTGCATGAGATGAGAGGGGGCATGGGCCTACCATGGTAACAGAGGCTATGAATTACTTGCACGGAGACAGTGAGGCCGGGCCCTTTGCTCTGCAGCTGGGGGAATGTTTACTTAAACTAGTAGGCAGGAATGCATTTTCGAGGAGCGGAACAGATAATTCGAAGGTTGAATACAGTCTTGGCAGGCAGCAGGCTGAGCTAAGCGCCGTGAGCCGCACAGGGAGTGAGGCAGAGATCACGGGTACAGAGGCAGCCTGGGCTGAGGCTTTCAGAGTCAGAAGGCAGGAAAAAGGCTCGATGGCAGAATTCAGGGCCTACTTCGCCAGAGCTGAAAAACGTGTAAAGTACACCACAAAAAGACGTTGGCATAGCATATTTAGGAACGGAATATTCAACCCATTCAGGGTGGGTCTGAAAGAGGACATGTTAACGTTGGACGCAAATGTATTTGCGTCTTCATAGCTGGCACAGGAGGGAAGTTACATGCACTTTAAGCTGGTACATGGAGACGGTGGGGTACACGTTAGGGAACATTACTTGACCATAACATTTATATTTCCTCAGAAGATGAGACCAAGTGCTGATGCAATAACTGGTTCTGACAATTATTAGGAATCTGTTCTCTCATTGTAAGGTTATACAATCCTGTATAGTCATTTACTTTACTGCCCAGTAACCAGCCCTCCAGAGCCTTAGTAGCACAATCTACAAAGTCAGTCCAGTCCTGAGTCTGTGTCTTATGGGTATCTCTGAACTGCAACCTATACTGTTCAGTGGTTAGGCCAAACCCATTTATTAGAGTACTCTTCAGGACTGTGTAATTGTCAGCATCCTCTTCTCTTACAGTGAGGAGTTTGTCTCTACCTTTGTCTGCAAAGGAGAGCCACATGATTGCTGCCCACTGCTTTGAGGGGACCTGCTGTACTTTGCAGGCCCCTCTCCAGAGCAGTTATCCATTTGTGGATGTCATCCCCACTCTGGTAGGGAGGGACAATCTTGATTAGGTTTTTATGGTCATAAGACCTATCATCCCTACCACTAGGGATTTTGCTGCCACAAGAGGACTCTAGTCCTGCTAATTTTCTCTCTCTCACAAGAGCTAGGGTCTCTTTCTCAAGAGCAATTTCTTGCCTCTTGATTCTAAGCTTGACTTCTCTCACTCTAGCTTCATGTTCCCTCCTCTCAGGAGACGTTTTCCTCCTATGAGATGAGCTAGAGGACCCCATTGATGAACCAGAATGGTGAGATTCCCCTGAAAGGGATCTCTGTCTTCTGTGCCCACCAGTAGGCCTATTTGGGAGGACAGAGAGAGGCCTCATTAGGCCCTCTCCATCTCCAGGTAGTCCTGTGTCTTTCAGGTTGGGTTCATCAACCTCTTCCTGGTCTGCATCCTAATCATCCTCAGTGTCCTGGTGGGGGGCCCCACTAGAATCCTCTTCTGAAGATGGATGTCCCCCCTTCCTACTACCTTGAGTATCTGGATCTGATGCTTTTGCTAAGTCATCTGCCACTAAGATATCTATCAGGTGTTGGGTGGTGGGACTCTGTCCTTGCTTTCATTTCCTTATGGCACACAAACCTCTTAACTCTTGGAAAGAGAATGTGTCATATTTAGATGTCTGCACTTGGCTGACATCTGGCAGAGATGCACTAGCTCCTGCCTTTAAAGCCATGACTAGTGAGGTATGGTGTGTGCACCTACCTACACTACTTGGTTTCCTACTAGAACCTCTCTAGGAGTTGTTGTTAGGGTGTGCTAAGCCCTTAACACCTACAACTTCTAAGTTCAGTAGAACTTATGTATTATAAGTCTTGATTTATATGTACCTACTGGTACCTTAATGTGATTTTTCAAATGATATTCTCGAGATTATTTGGTAAAACAATGCAAGCTCTTATCCCATACACTGCACATCAATGTGAGAAGTTGGCCTGGTATATGATGTCCACTATTTTAGTGGGCACCTTGCACCAGTCCAAACAACCCTTATTGATGGTAGGTTATAAAGTCAACCTTATAGAAAGCTATCCTAGTGGTAGATGTGGAGAGCAGCCTTCAGGCTAAAACTTGGAGACGAGTTAAGCAAGTTGTTTACCAATTATAATCTCTTGAATGATCAAATGAAAGCACACCACACACGGTATATATCAAATATATATGTATATATTCTAAACACAACCCCTCTGCACTCTTTATGAGGTCAGAGGTAAAAGTACAATACAAGGAACTTAATTAGCATACAATAAGTTGCACAGTATATGTTATGCCCTAGGGGCCTCACAAACCATACACTAAAATAGTGGTATAAGAACCACGTCTGGAATAGAAAGCAGGCCTAGGGCCAGTGGAATCGCTGGGGATATCTAGAACCACCAAAGGTTAGGATGTAGGAGGCCATGGGAGACACGTGCAGTGACTAAACACAGCCGCAGGTTACCATTGACTCTCTATGGGAAACAAACAAGTCACAATTTTACAGTTTAAGGACACTTCTAGGTTAACTACAATGGAACCCTTTTAGACTAGAACACTTCGAGAGTCAAGACCCACAGGAGCACCGGAGTACTCGTATTACCTCACCCAGGGAAGCCGGGTGCATAGGTGTCTTTTGGTGTCAGGTTTCATCGATTCCAATGGAGAGCTGCGAAGAAGTGCTGCAGGCGACCAGAGGAAAAGTGTCCGGGTGGATCCAAGGGTGGATCGAAGATGTGAAGAACCTGAAAGCAGAAGGGACAGAGTCTGGGTCACTAGCCAGTGACCAGGATGGCGATGGGAAGCTGCCAGCCAATGTTGGGTGATATCAGGTGCAAGAGGTGAAGTTTTTCTCTTCAGCCACAAGGTCCATGAGGTGTCGACGACAACCAGGAGCTGGATTCGAGCTGTCCCACAAAGGATCTAGTTGACTGCGGTGTCGGAATCCGGATTAAACTCAACAAGCCTTATGAAACGCAATCCACCCAAGATGTCGAGATTGGCTTCGGTTCAGACCAGCAAGGTCTGAGAGACTCCTCCTTTGGAGCTGAGTGGGAGCAAGCCTGGATCAACCAGGAAAGCAAAGTAAATCAAGAATTGGTCTTCTTGGGGGCTCACTAGCCAACGGACTAGGAACCGCGAAGACTCATCTAGCTGAAATGCACAAAGCGGGCCCACGGGACACTCGTGGAGTGTGGGCCTCTGAACTTCGGTGCAAAAGGTGTTCGGGCTGGGGCTTCAAGCACCCTAATGCACAACTTCGGGATACCTCGGGAAGTAGGTGCAGGTTGAAAAATGCAGGTTGTCCAGGAGTTCCGGTCCCACGTCTCTCGTGTCCGCTACAGGTCTCAGCTTTGCTGGGAGCGCAGGTCAGAGATGTCTGGAAGTCCGAGTCCTGTGTCGCAGATTCTCCAGGATCCGGCGAAGCCTCGAAAATGCAGACCGACAAAGATGCAGTTGGTGCCTGTTTGAACAGGGTGGTCACTTCTTGACCACAAGGAAGATTTCTTCCGTCTTCCAGTTGATATGGAATGTCGAAGGTCCAAGATATATGTTGCAGAGTTTCGTCCAGGGTAATCTAAAGTCCTAGGGACTGGGATCCTATTCTTATATCAAGATTAGGGATTGGGCTAACTCTAAGGTCCCTCCTATGGGTGTACCTGGGGAGGGGTTGGTTACAACCCTTCCCCTTTGTCCAGTTTCGCACCAGAGCTGGGGCTGAGTGCCCCAGCAACCGGTTTGAACTGGGAAATGCATGGAGCACCTAGTGAGCCCCAGGCAGTGTCTGAAAAGCATTCACTGAATGCAACCCACCCTGCCCCAATAAACTAAAGCCTGTCTGGGGAGGTGCTGGCACCTCCCTGGACAGGAAACCTATTGTCCAGGCCATTCCTGCCTGAGTTTTGTCCAGCAGCAGGAGGGCAGACTTGTGTCTGTGGCAGCAGCATCCATTTTGTGATGCTGGGGCTCTGTTTAACTTTAACCGGGTTTAACAGTAACTACATGCCTTCTCCCTCTAGAAGGGTGGAATGCTACCCCCGCCGCCAGAACTGGCGGGGGGTAGTATTCCAAAGTGTCTGACACCTTACACGACATGTTTTGATAAAGCCAAACCAAAGTTAGCATTAACCGCGAGGATTATAATGCACTTAAGAGTATATGGTATGGCTAAATCATAGAAGAGCTATAAGGAGATGGTTCCGAAAGCTGCAGAGGGGCTCAGCTCATACTAGGGCACCCTCTCACACAAAACCAAGCACTCTGCTTCCAGGATTGTCAAGGCCTGCCATAGGAGTGACTTATAGGTTAATATCTGTATATATATATATATATATATCGTCCACTCTTCCCTTTTCCAGGAAATGAACACGCACTCGTCAGGATCTCGCTTTCCAATTTCTTTATTTATCCATAGTTTTCATTCAATTACCAACGCGTTTCGCCGCCAACTGACAGCTTGATCACGGTCAATATTCAGTCTGCCCACTAACTTCCTTTAAGGAGTGGTTACACAAAGCCACATGATTATTGCGTGACTTCCTGTCATTACAGCTAAGAGTTATGGGTTTCGTAGTTCATTTCATATGCAAACCGCATTATATTTACAAACACATTGTTATCTACTCATGCAAACATTATATTGTCACAATGTTACTGATGTTATTTGACTGTTATGAGGTCCTGGTTGTTTTTACCCTGACACATTCCCCAATTGGTCATACATTTATTCATTCATTGCCCGAGATCCGGGTTAACATTGTACTTTTATCGGGTATCGCCCTCTAGTGGGCCCCTTTACCAGTGATATTTATTTCTCAGAAATAACGCCCTCCAGTGGGCTTACAGTTCTACCCTTCTAATCGCAACCTTCAACAGTGTTTGCACGAATATGAGAAACTCCCAGTTTACAACTAATTCTAATGTGTTTGTCTGTTACCCATATGCTTTTATGTCATATTACGGAAGGAAAGGTTTTTTATACTGTTTACATGTTATTTTCCCAAACTAATGGTTTCACAGTTAGGTGTTTTTGTCTGTTTGTCTTATTGTTTGCAAATAAAATTATTTACAGATGTACATAGAGTTCCTTGCTCTGATTCAGACCGTCCGGATGTAAAGATCGGAACATGGAATAAAGTGACCATTTTAGATCAGCTGGTGCAGTCATACATTAGGTCATCCTGTTGAGTTGTTCGCTGTACATTTTGGTAACTTCCCACCACCTAAAATGAAAAACAAACTATTAACATGCCTGTCCACTCATGCTGATTAAGTGGGTTTTTAGTTTTATTTATTTAGGAGTTTTATATAGCGTTGGCAATATCCCAGGGTGTCAGAGAGATTTACATGTGTGCATGTTCATTACAAATAGTGAGTATAATTACATCGCAGTGATAAGATCACACTGAGTCCAAGTTTGCGCATGAGACATAAAATAAAAGGGGAGGGATGTAGGGAGAACTGAAGGTTGAGTTCATGTCTTAAGGGCCAATTGGTCTTCTATTAGTTGAGACGTTGATTGAGGAGGGGATCTTTTAGCTGTCTCTCAAAGCTAAAGAAGGAGGGGTTTGTCTTCATGTACTGGGATGGAGTTCCAGATTTTAGTGGCTTTGCTCGAGAAGGATCCTGCAAGTGTTTTTTGTTTGTGGGCTTCAAGCGGAATGAGGAGTAAAGTGTTTGAGCTTCTTAGGTATCTTGATTGACCTGCCTTTTTGAGTTTTGAGGCAAGGTAAGCTGGTTTCCCAGTGTGTAGGGCTTTGTGAGACAAGCAGTTCTGAAGCTGCAGCAAGCTTCAATTGGGAACCATTTCAGTTCTTTCAGGGCAGGGGAGATATGGTAATATTTTTTTAATCTAGTGACCAATCTGGCTGCTGCACTGAGAGTGGTTCTAAGGGGCACATGGTGGGATTTCCTAGTGCTTGTGTAGTCTAATCTAGACAATACCAGCACTTGACTAGCATATTTGAGGTCAATTGGTGGTAGTCAGGGTTTGATGTAGTTCAGAAGTTTCAGGTTCCAATTGTTCTTTATATAATCTTTCATGCTCGGTTTGAGGTCCAATGTGATTCCTAGAGATTTTTGGGAGTTGGTTAGGGTGAGGTTGCATTTAACAGCATCAATGGAGTTGAGCTATTTTTACACCGGGGGGAGAGGATTGCTCTGTCTTTGATATGAGCAGAATTTCTGTTTTGGCTTGGTTGAGTTTTAGATGGTTACAAGATAGCCAGTGTTGAACTTTGTTTAGGGTGGCATTTAGTCGGTGGATATCTTCTAGTGAAATGATTTCCAAGTAAAGTTGGGTGTCATCTGCGTATAGATGGAAGGGGATGTTTGCTTGGTTGAGAATGACAGTTAGGGGCTCTGTGTAGACAGGAAACCTGCTTCCCTCTCCAACAATATTTGCTTTCCAATCACTTAAATGGGCCCACCCTCTTAAACATCTGGCTGCATTGCCACTCAAGAGTGAACATGTTGACACCTATTTACAAATATAAAAAAATGGGACACTGAAACTAAGATTACACAATCTATTTGTAAATCACTTTACTTCCAGCTGGTGAAAACGAGGTTCAAAGAAGAAAAGTGTAAACTATTTAAACACCACCCATTACTATAGTGTTCAGGTGAAAATAGCATGCTAGGCAAGCAAAGGAGGCTCAAAAAAAGGATCTTCATGTTTGCAATAAAAGAGTAGGGGTCTGGCTGCTAAATGTTCAATGCTCTGGTGTTGACTGCAGCCCCTCATCATATGCATTCTGTTTAGATGCATGTTCCAGCTAACGTTAAGGACTTCCAGTGTCCTCAGAGCACCATGCACAAACTCTGTTTTCTTGCTGGGATGGTAAAGGATTGTTGAATCTTGATGGGAATAAAGTACCATAAAAGTTACACGTGGTGGCGACTATATTGGAGAAAATATGTGGAAAATGCAGCTAAAACACTCACCTCCGTCAGCCTTGCCTGTGAAGTCTAAAAAGTACTTCTGAGGGCATTTTCAATGCAGCTCCAACTTGCCAAGACACAAGTGTTTGCCAGACATGGGCAATATAAAAGAAAGACTTGTGCAAGCATTCACTGCTTGCACATGTAGCCCGCAGTGTACACTGAACTGGGACTCTATGGAGACAGAAGAAAGGCTCTAATTGTATAAGGACATCCACTAATCCTGCAGCTTACTTCTGCCTTATCAGTTCCTTGTAGAAAAGGAAAAATTCTTCACCTCAATTGAAAAGAGTTCCTTTATAGACGTGTACAAGGAGATGATCAGCCCACACTTATTTATAAGCATGAATCGATGTGTGAGATTGTTATTCTCATCAAGTAGAAACCAAGGAATTTAATGGAGACATGTATAAAGTTTTATGATAATTTTTATTCTTTTATTGGATCATTCGAGGGGGCCGGATGACCATTTGACTGCGGACTCCAGATGCGGTAGCCAACACAGGCCCGAAATATTTGAAAAAGGATTAGCCTTACTTGGAAATATTGGATCCACTAAACATCCTTTAAGAAAACAGAGCGAGAATGTGATGGTGTTGAATATTGGAGATAATATATCTATCATACGCAAATATCATGTGACTGAGCCCTGAAGGAGTCCTATGAAGGGACGAAACACGTTGGCTACACTGCGAAGAGAAAAAAAAGAATAACGAATTATCAAAAAATTTGATACATGTCTCCATGAAATTCCTTGGATTCTACTTGATGAGAATAACGATCTCACAAATCGATTCATGTTTATAAATAAGTGTGTGCTGATCATCTCCGTGTAAATGTTTATGTGAATTTATTCACTTTAGGGAATTAGGTCTTTTTTCCCATGATCGTTGCACCACACATAAAAGATTCCCACCTAAATAACAATGTGCTGTACTGTGTCTAAGGCCTCCTTGTAAATTGTTTCCTTTATAGACGTGCCCTGCTTGATCCCAGGAACAGAAGTGAAAAATCTCTGGAAGACTGCCCAGGATCATCGAGATAGACTAAAAATCTAACATTATGAGTCTAAATCCAGTATGGACAGTCCAGGCTTTCATTCTTCTGAGTTGAACTAATACCCAAGAAGCCTGAGTCAGGACCCCTGGTTTGATATGTAAAGACCCCAGACAGCCAGAGAGGGCGAGGGAGTGAAGATACAGTACACATGGAGCTACAGGCTTCACAAAGTTTCTCAGATGCTTCTTACTTTTCTTCTAGCCTGCCTTCTTCAATTGTCTCTAGCTGTTTGAGATTTTAGACCTACTTGTTGTTTTTCCCCTGCTTTCTAATCCGCATATGCATCTTGATTGTTAGTTTTGATAACAAATCATCTTGTGTGGGCTGTTCTGGTCCGACTTAATTTCCATGGTGGACCTCTGGTTACTAACTCTAGACTAACTCAACACTCTAAAGCTGCAGCATCTGTCCTACATTTGGCAGTTAATAGCAACATTGCGGTCTTCTAATTTTAGCTCATTTAATCTTGACCACCCCCTATTTAATTTCAAAGATGACCCATGCTGATACTCCCGCTTGGTTGAAACTTGAATAAATCAAGACCTAACTCCTTAAAATCATTTATTCCGCTATTCGGTCTAAAAATTCATCTAACTACATAAATGTTTGAGAGAATGCCCTGAAACTCTATAGATGACCAATATCACTGCAGCCAAAAAGGAAAACTCAAAACAGACTTTACTTACTTGACACTGCCTTTGGCGTGAACTCTTCATAAGGTCCTGAATAGCTCTTCTACTTTTAATATACTTTGTTGTTGAAAGCTGACTGTGTCTCTAATGATTTCAGCAGCAATCTTTGAATTTCTGTTTTAACAATGGCAATATCATGATTCAATCGAGGACGATAGTCTCTTTTTGACTGATCATCTCTATCAATATCTATTGATTTTGTTATGTGTCTTTGTCTTCTGTTACATTCCCTCTGCCTAGGTTAACACCCTGTAACTATTCTCTTCCCTTTTTCTCCTACGGTTGGGTCGAATATGCCTCCTCCATGCTGAATGGGTGTGTATCCCTCCTCAGATTGACCTAACTATAATTGAAATTGGTATCCTAACTTTTTGTTGGCCGCGCACACATGTTAATTGAGCGTGTATGCTGTGGCTGAGGAATGTCCAGAGAAATGCAAAGGTCCCTAAACTGTCCTGTGTTCTGGAGAGACCCACAAGCATGCTCTCAGAACTGAGATAGAACTAATGCCAGTGCTGTGGGGTGATTACATGCAGCAGTGGTTGCAGCATGCCGAGTATTGTGAATCAGTAGTCCTGATCAGCCCTTTTTCATGTGTCAGAGAGAAATGTGATCTACTGACTACACTAATGTAAAGTTATGATATAGTTTGACTTTCCCAGAACTCTGAGCTGATATTCTATCTATGTGTTGAGTGTGCATATACACTGTGTATGTGTGGGTCATGCAAGACAGCGAGACCTTGTGTATTGCAAATATGAGTACTGGGACTAGTGGATCCATTTTGGATAGCCCCTTTGTTTGCCTGACACAAGATGGGGCATGGCTACAGCTTCTCCAAACAGTGGAAGTGTACTGACTGCATTCCTATGACTGGAGGAAGGTGACTTGGACAACGAAGTGAGGGAGGATGAGACGCGACAACCCTTATAAATTCAATTAGTCCTTTCAGCAAGTGGCTCAGGGGTTTTCAGCCTTTTTTGCAATAAGAACTATTTATGTTCAATGACAATCATTCTGAGCTATTAACATTATCTGTGTTTTATAATTACCATTCTGAGAAGATTACATTAGTGGCTCCCCTATGAAGTTTCCTAGCAGTGAAAATCCCAGTCCACAAGGCAGGGTTGCCAGCAGTTATGTTAAAAAGGCTTTGTCTATTTGGAATGATCATACTTATACATGAGTAATACATAACATCCATAGCTGTAGTGCCCCTGGCACCAACGTAATAATATTAGGTATAGGTCTCCTCAATTCCACATGATTTACCTATCAAATATAAATATATTTTGGAAATGTAGCCATGTTACTTGAAAAACACTAGCTTATGGGTTATGAAAATACACCCATTTTCATAACAATTAAACACTCTCAATTTTGGTATAAATATTATTTCAACCAAGCAAAAGGTTCTAATTTAGTAAAGTGGGCTGCTCATAAAAGAGCTACTTGTAGGTAGCTGGACAGCTACCAGCAGATCGCGAGCTACTCACCGAGAAGCTTGTGAGTCTTCTGATTATATTTTCCCAAGCCCTGCCATTTGGTGTATGGTACAGGAGGGGTGAGTCCATCAGATTCTGTTGCTGAAAGCAAAGACACTTCTAGGAAGGACCTGCCCTTTTGTCTTTCACTGATTGCCATGTGAGTAAGTCTGATGAAAGCCATGTGGCAGTCTTCACACTTCATTGTGCTAATGTTTTGGATACTCCTTCTTGGTGTCAGCCTAGCCATTATTAGCTGTGAGAGGCACTACCTTGCATAACAGCTATGAGACTTTAGACAGTGGATCCAGATCCCACATATGGAAAAGGAATATAATTGTGGGACTCAAACTACCCTCAACGTGTTCCAGTTCCAAATTCATCTTGATCAAGGAAGGGAGTTCTCCGCAGAGTACTCTAGAAGCTGATGTGTACCTACTAGCCTGGCTGATGAGGGGTGATAACCTGAAACCGGCCCTAGGATGCTTGTTTACGGTCCATGCGGGTCCTGGCCTGGCAGTTCAGGCTGGACTGTGCCCATAGGGATATTGGTCAAGACTGATTTGCATACGGCTGGGTCAAAACTGTAATGGCATGGTAAGCAAAAAAAGGAATGATTTAGGCCCAGATCTCTGTACTGCAGGTGAATGTTTGACAGTGTTCAGAATTCCATCCATCAATTGTTCTTTTTACATTTACCTGCATGACAGCCAGTCTCTCAAAGGTGAGGGGCCATCACCTGAAGCCTGCAACTTACTAGACTAGCGGAGGGTCTTCCTTGCACCTAGAAGCTTGCCTCAGAGAGACATGGAGAGTGACTCGCCCTGCAAGACGAGTGACTGTCTTTGAGGAGAACCCAGTTTTGGTTCCCAGCATGATTAATACCCAGAAGCAGCTGACTGCCATTGGGTGCAAAGCTGGGGCCAACCCATGTTGTGATGGAGCTCACAGTTTCTTAGTGCAGTTCCTGTGAAGGACCACTTAAAGAATGTGAACCCAACACTGCGCCTTCCAGCTCTTCTACAGTATGCCCAAGGACTGGCGCTGCCTCTGCTTAACATTTGGTGTACCTAGTGAGTGAGCTATCATCACAGCTGAAGCGAAAACCCTGATCCTGGCCCTGATGCCGCAACTGCCACACCTGTCTGCATTCAGCCAAATTGTCCAAACTGCCAAAAATGAGCAAACATCTGCATTTGGCTTGGAGGCCACAACTGCTGAAATTGAGCACCTCTCTGCATTCTGTCAAGAGGCGGCGACTGCTGAAGATAAGCACCCCTCTGCTTTCAGCCAGGAAGCTGAAACTGCTGACGCAAGCACACGTTGCTTCTAGAGCAGGTAAAGTGGGGCTTTAGAATGTTAGGCTAAGTCTGAACTGAAAACAAAGAGGTACATCTGACATGGGAACACTAATTATTGCACCCCTCACCACTTTCTATTTGAACTGCTCTAAAACGTATCCCCATTGAGTAATCACTAAAGACTGCACCTGTGCCTAATCCATGCCAATGTCTGCACCTTTACATAAGGTACTGTATAAATCGGGAAAGCTTCCTAGGATAGGGAGAGGGCACAATAGTGTCTGTAATTGCAATGCTTGAATGGGAATCCTATATGAGATCGCAGCCCAGTAGCTGAGACCTGTTGAGCTGAATAGTATGTTGTTTTGCTTTGGTAATCAAGGTACTTTCTTTTTAACTAAAATAAACACTGAGCTGGACAATACATTATTGTGTCTGTTGTTTGACTGTTGAGTTCTGAGTGTAGGAGAGTAGGGTCTGCAATCCTATGATCACCCCAGAATTTTGCTTTTTGCTTCACTGGTTTACGACTTCCCTGGCTGTGGTCCTGCCAATCAGACCCACAGCCTAGCTGTACTCTCACTAAATTGACACGTGTACCTTAGGTGCATTTACCAATTGGTACTGGGCCACCTTATCAGACCCCGTAACTCAGGGCATAGGTGTACCCAGGGCCTACCAGGGGCTGCGTAGAGAGTAAGGGGTCCCAGTGAACAAGAACATATAATTACACACAAAATAGAAAAACTAGTAAACAGAGAATCATTGCCGCTATAATGTTTTAATCACATTATAGGAAAAATGCGTGATTGTATATTCAACAAAGCATATACACTTATAAATGTATTGGTGCCCCTGAGGGTGGGGGGGGGGGGAAAGTGATATGGTGGAGGTATAGTGAGGGGAAGGATAGGTGACAATAAAAGCGTGATATTGATCAGGTAATAAAAGCGGAAAATCAAATGTTCAGTAATACACAAGATAAACCATAAATCATTGTTATAATTCCAACAAAGCACATGCCCCAATGTCCATTTAATGCAAAATTGGTGGGTTGATTAGGGCTGTTGTGGGGTAAGGGTGGGTGTCGACGTTTCGACCCTGGAAAGCAGGATTAATTCACACTCCTTGCACCCGGGTCTTCTTCAGGACGGGCAGTACATAGGGGCAGCCAACCTGATATTTAAAAAGGGAATTTATTTAGTAAATTATGAATTGGAAAATTATCCAAGTTTGACTATGTGGGTAGGGTATGCAGATATACCTGAGTATGTCCAGTGGGGTGATGGAGTTGATCCAAAGAAAGGTCCTTAATATTAGTTCAAAGGCCTAGGACAAATCAAACATAAACTTATTACAATTAGTAGTATAATTGAATTACCAAGAACAATTAAGGAAAAGCCAATAGACTTACTAAAGTAAAAAGTAAAAATTCGGGTTCCTTTACAGGTCAGAAATTGCTGGATGAAGAACCACTCGAACCATCTATCAACAGGAGAAACACCACTTAGGATTGGACACTTGATATTTGAAATTTAAAAGGGGGGTAAATTGTGAGTTAGAGTTGCAGCGGAGCTTACCAAATGGCTTGAGAATCCGCTCGTCTTAGTTAGAGGCAGAATTGCTGAGTAGATCCAATTGCGGTGTCTAAAAAATAAAAGGACCGCAATCGATTGTCAAAATATTAAATTCAAAGGTTACCTGCGACGTGGTATCTCTGTATACTTCCATCCCCCAAGAGGAAGCATTAACAGTCATCATGAGGTACTTGGAATCTAGACCAGCACCCAAGCAGGTGCCTTCTGAATTCATCATTTCCTTACTTCGGATCGCAATGACTAAGAACTTTTTCACCTTTAAAAATGAATTCTTTCTTCAAATACAGGGTGTGGCAATGGGGGCTCCCTTTGCCCCGGATGTAGCCATTTTGTATATGGCGGCTTTCGAAGTAAACAACATACTGGATGCCCATAATCCTTTCAACAACCATCTTAATATCTGGGTTCGTTACATAGACGACATTTTAATACTTTGGAATGGCGATTTGACCACCCTAAATGAGTTTCATGTATGGCTAAATCAGCAGTCACCTTATCTTAAATTTACCATACAATCTAATAATCAAAGTATTGACTTTCTGGACATCACCATATATCACCATCAGGGCCAACTTCAAACCACATTGTACAGGAAACCGGCGGAGAGGAACTCTCTACTTCAATATAGTAGTCACCATCCACGTGCCCTCCGGGACAACCTCCCATTTGGTCAATTTTTACGGGTCCGAAGAAACTGTTCCTCCAAAGAACATTACTTCCAACAGTCGGAGGAACTAGCAGAACGTTTGATAATCCGTGGCTACCCAAAACGGCTGGTGACTAAAGCTAAGAAACGTGCGTGGTTCTACCCCCGAGAGGAACTCTTAAAGACCAAAGACCCAATGGAGAATCAGCAGGATAGAATTGTCTGTGTGACGACCTTCTCTACCAAGAGCAACTCAATCAAGAAGATTGTAAATCACCATTGGCAACTGGTTGCAGACGACATACAACATCCCGACACCCCACTACATGCTTTCAAAAAATCTAGAAGTGTTAAAGACTATGTAGTACGCTCGCTTCTTCCCTCCAAGACAGATCCTACCATCAGATCTCTGTGGAATCTCCAGCCTACAATTGGCCATTTCAAATGCGGCCAATGCAAAGCCTGTGATAATTGCATGCAAACCAAAGAATTCATACACAATCAAAAGAAAATCCAACTGAAATCTCTTAGCAATTGTAACACCTCGACAGTGATTTATGCGATTGTATGCCCTTGTAAACTCATCTATATTGGGCAAACTCAACAGAAAATCAAACAGAGGGTTTTGCAACATATGAGCCGCATCAGATGTGAGGTGTCCGGTGCTCCTTTAGTAGACCATTTCAGATCAGCACAACATCCACCTGACAGTCTTAAATGGCTAGTAATTGAGAAAATCAACCTTGGCCCCAGGGGTGGCAACATATCCAACATACTTAACATAAGGGAACTGAAATGGATGTTCTTCTTTGACTCTATAAATACTGGTCTCAATGAACATGATAGCTCCTTTTCGCAACTTGCCACCTTAGCGTAATGTATGCTACTGATTTCCACATGAGAATACAGAATTACTCGAATATAACCGTCCATTGTGCGTTATTATTATTACCTAACTGTAACTGCCTATACCGTCATGGGACAGGTACGCAGAACATTGAGTATGGGCTATCTGCTGCCTACTGGCTGACATATTATCTTGGTTGATACTGACACGATGTGTACTCATCTAGCGAAATGTAAATATATACTGCTTTACCATCATGGCATAGGTACGCAGTTATGGGTTAAGAATGATGACACCATCTTATTTCAGGGTGTATTTATGTGAACTGATACCTACATTAATCCAGTACTGTTTTACCAACAATATAGTGCATTTCCAGCCTATGAATAATGCTATAGTGCATGATTATTGATTATGGTTGTTTTTTGATACTAACATCTGGCGAAATGTAAATAATACTGCTTTACCATCATGGCATAGGTACGCAGTTAGGTGCTAACAATGATGATACCAACCTAATTCATGTTGTAAGTATGTGAACTGATTACCACATTAATCACGGACTGGCTTACTAACATTACATTGCATTTCCAACCCGAGAATATTGTCACAGTGATTGGCTATTAATCTTGGTTGGTCGTTGTCACCCACTCGACCGGCTTCGTTTTATACTCATGATTCCAGAATTACCCCTTTTAGGTTTACATTGCCCAAATTGTCGATCTAATTAGGTGGTTTTATTCATTCTCGTATGCAACAAGCGGAACATTCAACTACGAAACCCGATTACGCTACTATGGCAACGGGCGTCTCTCGTAGTCTTTCTTCCCTGCCCATCCCATGTGACTAGGTTACCATAACAACCTGACTATCAGGAAGTTCTCTCGCCGCGAGGAACCGGAGTCAGACGCCGAGCGCGAAGCCGACCGGTAAGCTTACAAACCTTCCGGGTGCTCGCATCACGTAGTTCCATTCTCCCGCGCTAACCTTTGAATTTAATATTTTGACAATCGATTGCGGTCCTTTTATTTTTTAGACACCGCAATTGGATCTACTCAGCAATTCTGCCTCTAACTAAGACGAGCGGATTCTCAAGCCATTTGGTAAGCTCCGCTGCAACTCTAACTCACAATTTACCCCCCTTTTAAATTTCAAATATCAAGTGTCCAATCCTAAGTGGTGTTTCTCCTGTTGATAGATGGTTCGAGTGGTTCTTCATCCAGCAATTTCTGACCTGTAAAGGAACCCGAATTTTTACTTTTTACTTTAGTAAGTCTATTGGCTTTTCCTTAATTGTTCTTGGTAATTCAATTATACAACTAATTGTAATAAGTTTATGTTTGATTTGTCCTAGGCCTTTGAACTAATATTAAGGACCTTTCTATGGATCAACTCCATCACCCCACTGGACATACTCAGGTATATCTGCATACCCTACCCACATAGTCAAACTTGGATAATTTTCCAATTCATAATTTACTAAATAAATTCCCTTTTTAAATATCAGGTTGGCTGCCCCTATGTACTGCCCGTCCTGAAGAAGACCCGAGTGCAAGGAGTGTGAATTAATCCTGCTTTCCAGGGTCGAAACGTCGACACCCACCCTTACCCCACAACAGCCCTAATCAACCCACCAATTTTGCATTAAATGGACATTGGGGCATGTGCTTTGTTGGAATTATAACAATGATTTATGGTTTATCTTGTGTATTACTGAACATTTGATTTTCCGCTTTTATTACCTGATCAATATCACGCTTTTATTGTCACCTATCCTTCCCCTCACTATACCTCCACCATATCACTTTTCCCCCCCCCCACCCTCAGGGGCACCAATACATTTATAAGTGTATATGCTTTGTTGAATATACAATCACGCATTTTTCCTATAATGTGATTAAAACATTATAGCGGCAATGATTCTCTGTTTACTAGTTTTTCTATTTTGTGTGTAATTATATGTTCTTGTTCACTGGGACCCCTTACTCTCAACGCTAGCTACCCAGGTCCCAGCGACTTTTTGGGTCAACCCTGTTCTCACTTAACGCACTTCGTGCAGACGCTGTCTGCGAGGTTTTCTCTTCTTTGAATTAAGTTCTACATGATAGGGTATTTATATAACGATGGTTGAACGTGAATTGTTATCATACTCTGAAGATTATATTGATAAACTTCTTGAGGATCCCAGCAATAATTTTTTGACAACTGATGTACCAACTTTAGACTTCAGTCTTAAGGATAAGATTCAACGGCTAGAACGCCTTGAAAAGAAACTAATCCGTACCCGCTGGCACGGACACCTGCTCACCAAATATCTTAAGGAGAACATCATCCCGATTGGCCTACAAATAAAAATCGAACCTGCTATCTTTGTTGAAGTCCCTAAATTCAGGGAAGGGTTTAGTCACATATCGAACAATTGCTCGCGCCACTGGATGGTGCTTGGGATAGAAACAGCTGCCCAACAGATCCAGATACTGACCAGCGAAATTAAGTCACTACGTGCAGAGATCGCCGCAGATGCTAATCTGGAAGGAGCAAAAGAAACACTAAACAATCTGGAAGCCACTCTAAAAGATTTTGACCTCACCACTCAGAATCGTAAATTAGAGAAACTTGCCAGGGACATAAGATTGTACGACAAAAAGAAAACTTACCCTTACCTGCAAGACGACTACTATAAACAGGACCAACAAGGTAGATTCACCAACAGAGGGCGAGGCAGTTTCCGCGGTAGACGGAACTATACAACCTTCTCTGACTCCTCATATAGTTCCGAAGGGGAACAAGAACTCGCTGGTCCGAGTCGTCAATACAATTACCCTGACTACAGTTATCAGTCACCACAGTACCAACCTTTTTTAGGCCAGCGACCCGCACCATGGCGCCCCCCGAGAGGCAGAGGCAATTTTTCCAACAGAGGTCAACCCCGGGGACAGAATCAGAGCAACACCAACTGGGACACCGGACGTGGTCAAACATCCAAACAGGTTCATTTCCAGCAGGAGCAGCACGGGGAGAGAACAACCCGGAACAAAACTTACCGCTGGTAATACAGACATCTACCATGAACCCTGTGGTGAACATTTCCAACTACGTCTTGAACGAATCTGAAACACGCGCATTAAGCAAGGGACTGTCATATGTCCCAACCAACAAACCTGACTCATTTACAGTTCGTTCTGAACTGTTTAAATTTTTTCGGAAAGTGAGACTGAAATATTTTTTCAGGAATGCTGGGCCTTACAAAAATCCATCCTGTACTGGCCTGAGGCCTCCCTCCACGTTTGTTCCACCGTCATGCACCATGACCAATAAAATTTTGGCATATGAAGCAGTTGTATGGAGGGATGTGAACGCTACTCTATTGAATCAGACCTACACCAGATATAATACAAGTAAGATTGAAAAGGATTCTCTCCAGTCACTGGCTAATAACTCGGAAGTGGTGATTAAACCGGCGGATAAAGGTGGTGCCATTGTGATTCAGGATACCCAAAAATACGAGTCTGAGATTCAACGACAACTGATGGATGACGTTAGCTACCAGAAACTTCGATCGGATCCCTCACAAGCAATAGCACGTGAAATCCTGGAAAACACTCAGCTTGGATTGGAACTTGGATTCCTATCAAAACATGAATTTGATTATCTCAACCAGCCGTACCCACGTCTAGCCACGATATATACTCTCCCTAAAATACATAAGGACATGACCAACCCTCCTGGACGTCCGATTGTATCGGGTTGTGGCTCTATTCTAGAACCATTGGGAAGGTATATTGACTTTTTCTTAAAACCATTGGCGGAGGCGACCCAGACGTACCTAAGAGATACTCCTCAAACCATCAACCTAATTGAAGGGTTACCCTTTGACCCAACGCAGCAATTACTAGTCACCTGCGACGTGGTATCTCTGTATACTTCCATCCCCCAAGAGGAAGCATTAACAGTCATCATGAGGTACTTGGAATCTAGACCAGCACCCAAGCAGGTGCCTTCTGAATTCATCATTTCCTTACTTCGGATCGCAATGACTAAGAACTTTTTCACCTTTAAAAATGAATTCTTTCTTCAAATACAGGGTGTGGCAATGGGGGCTCCCTTTGCCCCGGATGTAGCCATTTTGTATATGGCGGCTTTCGAAGTAAACAACATACTGGATGCCCATAATCCTTTCAACAACCATCTTAATATCTGGGTTCGTTACATAGACGACATTTTAATACTTTGGAATGGCGATTTGACCACCCTAAATGAGTTTCATGTATGGCTAAATCAGCAGTCACCTTATCTTAAATTTACCATACAATCTAATAATCAAAGTATTGACTTTCTGGACATCACCATATATCACCATCAGGGCCAACTTCAAACCACATTGTACAGGAAACCGGCGGAGAGGAACTCTCTAATTCAATATAGTAGTCACCACCCACGTGCCCTCCGGGACAACCTCCCATTTGGTCAATTTTTACGGGTCCGAAGAAACTGTTCCTCCAAAGAACATTACTTCCAACAGTCGGAGGAACTAGCAGAACGTTTGATAATCCGTGGCTACCCAAAACGGCTGGTGACTAAAGCTAAGAAACGTGCGTGGTTCTACCCCCGAGAGGAACTCTTAAAGACCAAAGACCCAATGGAGAATCAGCAGGATAGAATTGTCTGTGTGACGACCTTCTCTACCAAGAGCAACTCAATCAAGAAGATTGTAAATCACCATTGGCAACTGGTTGCAGACGACATACAACATCCCGACACCCCACTACATGCTTTCAAAAAATCTAGAAGTGTTAAAGACTATGTAGTACGCTCGCTTCTTCCCTCCAAGACAGATCCTACCATCAGATCTCTGTGGAATCTCCAGCCTACAATTGGCCATTTCAAATGCGGCCAATGCAAAGCCTGTGATAATTGCATGCAAACCAAAGAATTCATACACAATCAAAAGAAAATCCAACTGAAATCTCTTAGCAATTGTAACACCTCGACAGTGATTTATGCGATTGTATGCCCTTGTAAACTCATCTATATTGGGCAAACTCAACAGAAAATCAAACAGAGGGTTTTGCAACATATGAGCCGCATCAGATGTGAGGTGTCCGGTGCTCCTTTAGTAGACCATTTAAGATCAGCACAACATCCACCTGACAGTCTTAAATGGCTAGTAATTGAGAAAATCAACCTTGGCCCCAGGGGTGGCAACATATCCAACATACTTAACATAAGGGAACTGAAATGGATGTTCTTCTTTGACTCTATAAATACTGGTCTCAATGAACATGATAGCTCCTTTTCGCAACTTGCCACCTTAGCGTAATGTATGCTACTGATTTCCACATGAGAATACAGAATTACTCGAATATAACCGTCCATTGTGCGTTATTATTATTACCTAACTGTAACTGCCTATACCGTCATGGGACAGGTACGCAGAACATTGAGTATGGGCTATCTGCTGCCTACTGGCTGACATATTATCTTGGTTGATACTGACACGATGTGTACTCATCTAGCGAAATGTAAATATATACTGCTTTACCATCATGGCATAGGTACGCAGTTATGGGTTAAGAATGATGACACCATCTTATTTCAGGGTGTATTTATGTGAACTGATACCTACATTAATCCAGTACTGTTTTACCAACAATATAGTGCATTTCCAGCCTATGAATAATGCTATAGTGCATGATTATTGATTATGGTTGTTTTTTGATACTAACATCTGGCGAAATGTAAATAATACTGCTTTACCATCATGGCATAGGTACGCAGTTAGGTGCTAACAATGATGATACCAACCTAATTCATGTTGTAAGTATGTGAACTGATTACCACATTAATCACGGACTGGCTTACTAACATTACATTGCATTTCCAACCCGAGAATATTGTCACAGTGATTGGCTATTAATCTTGGTTGGTCGTTGTCACCCACTCGACCGGCTTCGTTTTATACTCATGATTCCAGAATTACCCCTTTTAGGTTTACATTGCCCAAATTGTCGATCTAATTAGGTGGTTTTATTCATTCTCGTATGCAACAAGCGGAACATTCAACTACGAAACCCGATTACGCTACTATGGCAACGGGCGTCTCTCGTAGTCTTTCTTCCCTGCCCATCCCATGTGACTAGGTTACCATAACAACCTGACTATCAGGAAGTTCTCTCGCCGCGAGGAACCGGAGTCAGACGCCGAGCGCGAAGCCGACCGGTAAGCTTACAAACCTTCCGGGTGCTCGCATCACGTAGTTCCATTCTCCCGCGCTAACCTTTGAATTTAATATTTTGACAATCGATTGCGGTCCTTTTATTTTTTAGACACCGCAATTGGATCTACTCAGCAATTCTGCCTCTAACTAAGACGAGCGGATTCTCAAGCCATTTGGTAAGCTCCGCTGCAACTCTAACTCACAATTTACCCCCCTTTTAAATTTCAAATATCAAGTGTCCAATCCTAAGTGGTGTTTCTCCTGTTGATAGATGGTTCGAGTGGTTCTTCATCCAGCAATTTCTGACCTGTAAAGGAACCCGAATTTTTACTTTTTACTTTAGTAAGTCTATTGGCTTTTCCTTAATTGTTCTTGGTAATTCAATTATACAACTAATTGTAATAAGTTTATGTTTGATTTGTCCTAGGCCTTTGAACTAATATTAAGGACCTTTCTATGGATCAACTCCATCACCCCACTGGACATACTCAGGTATATCTGCATACCCTACCCACATAGTCAAACTTGGATAATTTTCCAATTCATAATTTACTAAATAAATTCCCTTTTTAAATATCAGGTTGGCTGCCCCTATGTACTGCCCGTCCTGAAGAAGACCCGAGTGCAAGGAGTGTGAATTAATCCTGCTTTCCAGGGTCGAAACGTCGACACCCACCCTTACCCCACAACAGCCCTAATCAACCCACCAATTTTGCATTAAATGGACATTGGGGCATGTGCTTTGTTGGAATTATAACAATGATTTATGGTTTATCTTGTGTATTACTGAACATTTGATTTTCCGCTTTTATTACCTGATCAATATCACGCTTTTATTGTCACCTATCCTTCCCCTCACTATACCTCCACCATATCACTTTTCCCCCCCCCCACCCTCAGGGGCACCAATACATTTATAAGTGTATATGCTTTGTTGAATATACAATCACGCATTTTTCCTATAATGTGATTAAAACATTATAGCGGCAATGATTCTCTGTTTACTAGTTTTTCTATTTTGTGTGTAATTATATGTTCTTGTTCACTGGGACCCCTTACTCTCAACGCTAGCTACCCAGGTCCCAGCGACTTTTTGGGTCAACCCTGTTCTCACTTAACGCACTTCGTGCAGACGCTGTCTGCGAGGTTTTCTCTTCTTTGAATTAAGTTCTACATGATAGGGTATTTATATAACGATGGTTGAACGTGAATTGTTATCATACTCTGAAGATTATATTGATAAACTTCTTGAGGATCCCAGCAATAATTTTTTGACAACTGATGTACCAACTTTAGACTTCAGTCTTAAGGATAAGATTCAACGGCTAGAACGCCTTGAAAAGAAACTAATCCGTACCCGCTGGCACGGACACCTGCTCACCAAATATCTTAAGGAGAACATCATCCCGATTGGCCTACAAATAAAAATCGAACCTGCTATCTTTGTTGAAGTCCCTAAATTCAGGGAAGGGTTTAGTCACATATCGAACAATTGCTCGCGCCACTGGATGGTGCTTGGGATAGAAACAGCTGCCCAACAGATCCAGATACTGACCAGCGAAATTAAGTCACTACGTGCAGAGATCGCCGCAGATGCTAATCTGGAAGGAGCAAAAGAAACACTAAACAATCTGGAAGCCACTCTAAAAGATTTTGACCTCACCACTCAGAATCGTAAATTAGAGAAACTTGCCAGGGACATAAGATTGTACGACAAAAAGAAAACTTACCCTTACCTGCAAGACGACTACTATAAACAGGACCAACAAGGTAGATTCACCAACAGAGGGCGAGGCAGTTTCCGCGGTAGACGGAACTATACAACCTTCTCTGACTCCTCATATAGTTCCGAAGGGGAACAAGAACTCGCTGGTCCGAGTCGTCAATACAATTACCCTGACTACAGTTATCAGTCACCACAGTACCAACCTTTTTTAGGCCAGCGACCCGCACCATGGCGCCCCCCGAGAGGCAGAGGCAATTTTTCCAACAGAGGTCAACCCCGGGGACAGAATCAGAGCAACACCAACTGGGACACCGGACGTGGTCAAACATCCAAACAGGTTCATTTCCAGCAGGAGCAGCACGGGGAGAGAACAACCCGGAACAAAACTTACCGCTGGTAATACAGACATCTACCATGAACCCTGTGGTGAACATTTCCAACTACGTCTTGAACGAATCTGAAACACGCGCATTAAGCAAGGGACTGTCATATGTCCCAACCAACAAACCTGACTCATTTACAGTTCGTTCTGAACTGTTTAAATTTTTTCGGAAAGTGAGACTGAAATATTTTTTCAGGAATGCTGGGCCTTACAAAAATCCATCCTGTACTGGCCTGAGGCCTCCCTCCACGTTTGTTCCACCGTCATGCACCATGACCAATAAAATTTTGGCATATGAAGCAGTTGTATGGAGGGATGTGAACGCTACTCTATTGAATCAGACCTACACCAGATATAATACAAGTAAGATTGAAAAGGATTCTCTCCAGTCACTGGCTAATAACTCGGAAGTGGTGATTAAACCGGCGGATAAAGGTGGTGCCATTGTGATTCAGGATACCCAAAAATACGAGTCTGAGATTCAACGACAACTGATGGATGACGTTAGCTACCAGAAACTTCGATCGGATCCCTCACAAGCAATAGCACGTGAAATCCTGGAAAACACTCAGCTTGGATTGGAACTTGGATTCCTATCAAAACATGAATTTGATTATCTCAACCAGCCGTACCCACGTCTAGCCACGATATATACTCTCCCTAAAATACATAAGGACATGACCAACCCTCCTGGACGTCCGATTGTATCGGGTTGTGGCTCTATTCTAGAACCATTGGGAAGGTATATTGACTTTTTCTTAAAACCATTGGCGGAGGCGACCCAGACGTACCTAAGAGATACTCCTCAAACCATCAACCTAATTGAAGGGTTACCCTTTGACCCAACGCAGCAATTACTAGTCACCTGCGACGTGGTATCTCTGTATACTTCCATCCCCCAAGAGGAAGCATTAACAGTCATCATGAGGTACTTGGAATCTAGACCAGCACCCAAGCAGGTGCCTTCTGAATTCATCATTTCCTTACTTCGGATCGCAATGACTAAGAACTTTTTCACCTTTAAAAATGAATTCTTTCTTCAAATACAGGGTGTGGCAATGGGGGCTCCCTTTGCCCCGGATGTAGCCATTTTGTATATGGCGGCTTTCGAAGTAAACAACATACTGGATGCCCATAATCCTTTCAACAACCATCTTAATATCTGGGTTCGTTACATAGACGACATTTTAATACTTTGGAATGGCGATTTGACCACCCTAAATGAGTTTCATGTATGGCTAAATCAGCAGTCACCTTATCTTAAATTTACCATACAATCTAATAATCAAAGTATTGACTTTCTGGACATCACCATATATCACCATCAGGGCCAACTTCAAACCACATTGTACAGGAAACCGGCGGAGAGGAACTCTCTACTTCAATATAGTAGTCACCACCCACGTGCCCTCCGGGACAACCTCCCATTTGGTCAATTTTTACGGGTCCGAAGAAACTGTTCCTCCAAAGAACATTACTTCCAACAGTCGGAGGAACTAGCAGAACGTTTGATAATCCGTGGCTACCCAAAACGGCTGGTGACTAAAGCTAAGAAACGTGCGTGGTTCTACCCCCGAGAGGAACTCTTAAAGACCAAAGACCCAATGGAGAATCAGCAGGATAGAATTGTCTGTGTGACGACCTTCTCTACCAAGAGCAACTCAATCAAGAAGATTGTAAATCACCATTGGCAACTGGTTGCAGACGACATACAACATCCCGACACCCCACTACATGCTTTCAAAAAATCTAGAAGTGTTAAAGACTATGTAGTACGCTCGCTTCTTCCCTCCAAGACAGATCCTACCATCAGATCTCTGTGGAATCTCCAGCCTACAATTGGCCATTTCAAATGCGGCCAATGCAAAGCCTGTGATAATTGCATGCAAACCAAAGAATTCATACACAATCAAAAGAAAATCCAACTGAAATCTCTTAGCAATTGTAACACCTCGACAGTGATTTATGCGATTGTATGCCCTTGTAAACTCATCTATATTGGGCAAACTCAACAGAAAATCAAACAGAGGGTTTTGCAACATATGAGCCGCATCAGATGTGAGGTGTCCGGTGCTCCTTTAGTAGACCATTTAAGATCAGCACAACATCCACCTGACAGTCTTAAATGGCTAGTAATTGAGAAAATCAACCTTGGCCCCAGGGGTGGCAACATATCCAACATACTTAACATAAGGGAACTGAAATGGATGTTCTTCTTTGACTCTATAAATACTGGTCTCAATGAACATGATAGCTCCTTTTCGCAACTTGCCACCTTAGCGTAATGTATGCTACTGATTTCCACATGAGAATACAGAATTACTCGAATATAACCGTCCATTGTGCGTTATTATTATTACCTAACTGTAACTGCCTATACCGTCATGGGACAGGTACGCAGAACATTGAGTATGGGCTATCTGCTGCCTACTGGCTGACATATTATCTTGGTTGATACTGACACGATGTGTACTCATCTAGCGAAATGTAAATATATACTGCTTTACCATCATGGCATAGGTACGCAGTTATGGGTTAAGAATGATGACACCATCTTATTTCAGGGTGTATTTATGTGAACTGATACCTACATTAATCCAGTACTGTTTTACCAACAATATAGTGCATTTCCAGCCTATGAATAATGCTATAGTGCATGATTATTGATTATGGTTGTTTTTTGATACTAACATCTGGCGAAATGTAAATAATACTGCTTTACCATCATGGCATAGGTACGCAGTTAGGTGCTAACAATGATGATACCAACCTAATTCATGTTGTAAGTATGTGAACTGATTACCACATTAATCACGGACTGGCTTACTAACATTACATTGCATTTCCAACCCGAGAATATTGTCACAGTGATTGGCTATTAATCTTGGTTGGTCGTTGTCACCCACTCGACCGGCTTCGTTTTATACTCATGATTCCAGAATTACCCCTTTTAGGTTTACATTGCCCAAATTGTCGATCTAATTAGGTGGTTTTATTCATTCTCGTATGCAACAAGCGGAACATTCAACTACGAAACCCGATTACGCTACTATGGCAACGGGCGTCTCTCGTAGTCTTTCTTCCCTGCCCATCCCATGTGACTAGGTTACCATAACAACCTGACTATCAGGAAGTTCTCTCGCCGCGAGGAACCGGAGTCAGACGCCGAGCGCGAAGCCGTCCGGTAAGCTTACAAACCTTCCGGGTGCTCGCATCACGTAGTTCCATTCTCCCGCGCTAACCTTTGAATTTAATATTTTGACAATCGATTGCGGTCCTTTTATTTTTTAGACACCGCAATTGGATCTACTCAGCAATTCTGCCTCTAACTAAGACGAGCGGATTCTCAAGCCATTTGGTAAGCTCCGCTGCAACTCTAACTCACAATTTACCCCCCTTTTAAATTTCAAATATCAAGTGTCCAATCCTAAGTGGTGTTTCTCCTGTTGATAGATGGTTCGAGTGGTTCTTCATCCAGCAATTTCTGACCTGTAAAGGAACCCGAATTTTTACTTTTTACTTTAGTAAGTCTATTGGCTTTTCCTTAATTGTTCTTGGTAATTCAATTATACAACTAATTGTAATAAGTTTATGTTTGATTTGTCCTAGGCCTTTGAACTAATATTAAGGACCTTTCTTTGGATCAACTCCATCACCCCACTGGACATACTCAGGTATATCTGCATACCCTACCCACATAGTCAAACTTGGATAATTTTCCAATTCATAATTTACTAAATAAATTCCCTTTTTAAATATCAGGTTGGCTGCCCCTATGTACTGCCCGTCCTGAAGAAGACCCGAGTGCAAGGAGTGTGAATTAATCCTGCTTTCCAGGGTCGAAACGTCGACACCCACCCTTACCCCACAACAGCCCTAATCAACCCACCAATTTTGCATTAAATGGACATTGGGGCATGTGCTTTGTTGGAATTATAACAATGATTTATGGTTTATCTTGTGTATTACTGAACATTTGATTTTCCGCTTTTATTACCTGATCAATATCACGCTTTTATTGTCACCTATCCTTCCCCTCACTATACCTCCACCATATCACTTTTCCCCCCCCCCCCACCCTCAGGGGCACCAATACATTTATAAGTGTATATGCTTTGTTGAATATACAATCACGCATTTTTCCTATAATGTGATTAAAACATTATAGCGGCAATGATTCTCTGTTTACTAGTTTTTCTATTTTGTGTGTAATTATATGTTCTTGTTCACTGGGACCCCTTACTCTCAACGCTAGCTACCCAGGTCCCAGCGACTTTTTGGGTCAACCCTGTTCTCACTTAACCCTACCAGGGGCTGCAGCATGTATTATGCCACCCCTGGCTGGCCATCTAAATCTGACACAACTGGCTGCACGACAGCTGGGGTAAGGTGGTGTAATCACCCTTTGCTTTAGATATAGTATACCTATATCTAACCCTAAAATGGACACATAGATTCCTATCAGTCATTCCAAGGGCAGGCCTTAACAATCCTGAAGGCAGAGTGCTTGGAATCATGTGAGATGGTGCTCTGGCATGAGCTGAGCCCGTTTGCAGCTTGCGGAACCAAGTCCTAATAGCTGTTCCATGATAACACATACCATATACTCTTAAATGCATTATAATCCTCGCGGTAATATGCCAACTCTGGTATCGCTTTATCAAAACATGTCGAGTAAGGTGTCATACGAATTGGAATACTAACCCCTCGCCAATTCTGGCGACGGGGTTAGCATTCCACCCTTCTAGAGGGACACGACATGTGTGTAACTGTGAACCCCGGTTAAAGTTAACTCGAGCCTCAGCATCACAAAATGGATGCTGCCACCACAGACACAAGTCTGACCTCCTGCTGCTGGGAGTCCTTCCAGCGAGGAGAGCTTGGACAAAGGGTTTCCTGTCAGGGGCGGTGCTATCACCATCCTAGACAGGGTTTTGTGTATCCTGGGTAGGCAGGGCTTTAGAGGAAGGTGACTGCAAGTGGCACCCCGGTGCTCACTATGCATAGGCCGGCTAGAACCAGTTCCAGGGGCACACCAGCCCCTGAGCTGGGGAAAGTCCGGCATGGGAGAGGGGTGTAACCACCCCCCTTCCTGGTCCCACCCATGGGCAGGACCTAGTCGCGTACCAGCCCCTTTCTTTAGAATAAAGGTGGGAGCGGGGGCCCTTCCAAATTAGATCATCTTTGAATCCTGAAACTACTTTCTACGAAAGGAACTCAAGACTTCTTCCTAAGATTTCTCCCTTGTGACTAAGGAGTAGTCACCCTGCATCAGCGGGTACCAACTAAGTAACCTGCGGTTTGTTGCACGTCCTTCCTCCCGAATCCGACCGACCAGCACGGCGAGACCCGACTTCCCTGGCACCTCTGACCTCTACCTGCATCATCAGCCACGCTGAGATTCGTGGGTGCGACGAGACCTCGAGGGACCGGCCATCTTCAGAACTGCACTACACTTATCCAGCACGACCGCCGAGGGATCCTCAAGTGAGTGCTTTGGGGTTCGAGAAGCCCTAACCCTGAGCAGCTCCAGCACCGAAGTCCAGCCCCCCAGCATCCACCAGATCTGCGTGGGGCCCTTCTGTTTTTTGCTGCTCACCGCGTTGTCCGACTACTTGCCTGCTGGCTTGTGGCCCTCCTGACGACGCACCACGACGACAACACAGCTGGTCTGGTTGCTCCAGACTGGCCCTTGCTCCCCTCCAACAGAGGAGCACCCTGGACCCTCCTGGTCCACTCCAGACGCCATTTTGAGTCCACCACGGGGGCTTGCATTTGCCAAGAGTTGTTGCCCCAATCCTGGGTCCAGCAACGTCGACAGCAGATACCTTCGTGGGACAGCTCGCACCTCCATCCTGGTCGCCGACAACGCCTCCTGGTCCGAGAGACTGCAGAGCCCAGCGTCGCCCACTCACCAGGTCGAGGTGACTCCATCCGGTGCCATCCTGGTGCCCATCTAATCACTGGCTAGTGATTCAGAACTTGGTCCCCTCTGCTTACAGGTATCCTCCATCGCCGATCCAGGCTTGGATCACATCGAACTTCATCACTGGTCGCCTGCCAGCAACTTCTTCTTTCAGGCTCCATAGACTGCAACGAGGATTCCCGACGTCTTTCCAGACCTATGCAGACGCAGCCCCTAGGCTAGGTAACCTAAGCATTTTGGTGCTCCAGCATAGCTTAACTATCCAAGAGTCCAGATCCTTTTTCGTTTCAGCTCTACCTAGTCGGATCCGTCCGATAACACTAACTTTACGAAATCTAGCATCCATAGACTTTGTCCCGCATCCCGCGTGAGAGTGCACACTCTGCACCCGATCTCCCTAGGCCTCCTGCTCGTAATCTGAAGGTTCAGTAGTCCAGTCCGAGCGATCCTAAAGCCTATTAGAGTAGTACTTACCTGCTAATAATTTCGCATTCCACTTCCAGAGTATATGGTTTTTCGTGCCCCTCGGGCATTTGTGTGAATTGTGTGACTTTCAGTATTTTCATAAGAGCTTTGTATTGTGCTTAGCGCCCTGTCCTCATAAAGAGTCCAGGGCTGTTGTGTTCTAAATAAATATCCTTTTATTTTCATAACAACTTGTGTGGTGTCCTTTCACTTGGTGTTCAAGGGGTATATGTGATGGTATAACAGCTGGCTTAACACGTCCTCTAGAGTCTAGCCTAAAGACTGCTCTTGTCCATGCTACTAGGATATCTGGTCTACGGTTGACTTACAACCAATCATCAATAAGGGTCATTTGGACTGATACATAGTGATCACTAGAATAGTGAGCACTGCATATCAGGCCAATTTCTCACATTGGTGAGCAGCGGTTGGGATTTGAGCTTGCTGTTGTTTTACCACACGTATCCTAAGAATATCATTTGAAAGATCACATAAGTACCAAGGTACATATAACTTAGCTTAGAATACTCTGAGTTCTACTGAACCAGCTGTTGTAGTTCAACAGGGCCTAGCACACCCTGACTACAACTCTTAGCAAGGGATCAGTAGGCAAACAAATAGTGTAGGTAGGTGCATCACTTACACCACACTAGAAGCATGTCAGACAAAGGAGGGAACTCAGAGGCCCCCCTTGTGTCAGTTGACCCTCCACAGGTCACTTCAAGATATGCTGCTCTTAGCTTCCAGGAGATGAGACAAATCTGTACATCCAGGAAGCTAAAACAGGGTTCTAACCCTACAATCCCATTTCTGACTGGTCTCTTAGAGACTTATGATGCCAGGAGGACTGCTAACACAGACCCCTCTCATCCAGATGGGAACATGCCTCCCTTAGAGGGAACCACTGGTGACCCTGACCTCCAACTCAATGGAACAGTTAGTGAAGGAGAGGAGGAGGATCAGGAGTTGTCAGGGGATGAGGCAGACAAAGGTCAGGTAGAAGTCAGTAGACTAACCAGGACCAACTTAAGCAGGCATGAGAATGGATTTGGGGGACCCCCAGGGCCACTCTCAGGCAGGCTTAACATTGGGAGTGGACAAGTTAGGTCTCTATCCAGAGGCTCTAACAGATCCATTCGAACCAATGGCTCTCAGACCTCTTCTCACAGAGGGATGACATCCCCTCAGAGAAGAGAGCATGAAGCTAAGATGAGGGAAGTCAATCTGAGGATTGAAAGGGAAGAACTTGCCCTGGCCAAAGAAAGACTTGCCCTTGCTCGAGAGCAAAAATTGTGTGGGCTAGATCCCACTGGTGGCAGCATTTTACCTAGATAAAAGGACAGGAGTTTAGACACTAGACACCTGAGTAAGATAGTGCCCCCTTTAAACAAGGGGATGATATCCACAAATGGATAACTGCTTTGGAGAGGGCCTGCACTGTCCAGTGCGTCCCCCAGAGTCAGTGGGCAGCTGTCTTGTGGCTCTCCTTTGAAGGCAAAGGTAGAGATAAGCTCCTCACTACTAGAGCTGAGGATGCTAACAATTACCAAGTCCTGAAAAATACACTGATAGATGGGTTTGGCCTAACCACTGAGCAGTACAGGTTGCTGTTCAGGGATACCCAGAAAACTCAGTCTCAGGATTGGTCTGATTTCGTGGATTGTGCCACTAAGGCTTTGGAGGGCTGGTTGCTGGGCAGTAAGGTTACTGATTATACAGGATTGTACAATCTGATCATGAGGGAACAGATTTTAAACAATTGTCAGAACCAGTTGTTGCATCAGCACCTTGTTGACTCGGATCTGACCTCTCCCAAAGAATTGGGAAAGAAGGCAGACAGATGGGTCAGAACAAGGGTTAAGCAGAACCAGGGCCAGAACCAGGGTGGTCAGAAGAAAGCAGACCAAAAGGGTAATACTAAGAATGAGCAAAATGACCAGAAGTCTTCGACAGGCCCCCAACAAACCAAAGAGGGTGGGGGTCAGGCTTTCACAGCAGAAAAAGAAGACTCAAGAAGGCCTGTCTAAAAGGTGGTGCCAATACTGTAAAAGTAAAACTCGCTGGTTTAGTGAGTGCACCAAGAAAGGAGGGCAAACTCCTGCCACTGCAGCCCCTAAGGCACCTGCACCCCCTAGTACAGCCAGCAGTGGTAGTGCACCTCCCAAGGGATTAGTTGGGTTAACCTTGGGATCTGAGGGGTATGACAACTTAGTTGGCACACTCACTCAGGCTGTCCTTGTCTGTACAGGGGATATGGATATATCCCCTGATGCAAGTCCCAATACTTTGGGCAAATACAGGCAGACACCTTTTATAAATGGAAGGATGGCTCAGGCCTATAGGGACACTTGTGCCAGTGTCACAATGGTGACACCTAACTTTGTGGACCCTGGACAGATCATACTAGGTACAGACTACCTAGTGTGACCAATGCCAGCAATGTCACTACCCACCATAGTATGGCAATTGTGGCTTTCTCCTGGGGAGGGGTAAGTGGCCAAAAGAAAGTTGTGGTTAGTTCAGACCTCCCAGTTGAATGTTTGTTGGGCAATGATTTGGAGTCATCACTATGGTCAGAAGTGGAGCAGAGGACTCACATGGAAATGTTAGGTGTGCCAGCACATGTCCTTGCTGTGACTAGGTCACAGGCCAGAAGATGCCCCACTGAACAGGTGCTGGATCCTGGAACAATGGACCAGACACCTTCCAAGAAGAAGAGCAGTAGGGTTAAGGCATTGCCTTCCCCCTTGCCCCAGGTTGTGGATCAAGTCTCAGAGGAGGCTGACCTCGAAGAGTTGAGGGAAACTGAGCCTAAATAACTTGAACCTGATCAGGTTGAGTTTCTGGGTTCAGGGGGACCCTCCAGAGAAGACCTGGGGAAGGCACAGTTAGACTGCCCTTCTCTTGAACCCCTCAGACAGCAGGCTGCAGGGAACGCCACAGGTACCCACAAGGTATACTGGGATGATGGACTCCTGTACTCTGAAGCAAGAAACCCCAAACCTGGTGCAACCAGGAGGCTGGTCGTCCCCTTGTCACAGAGAGGTTTCCTTCTTACCTTGGTCCATGAGATTCCCCTTGCAGGACACTTAGGCCAGAATAAGACTTGGGACAGACTTGTCTCACACTTTCACTGGCCTCACATGAATGAAGATACCAGGGAGTTTTGTCGCTCCTGTGTCACTTGCCAAGCCAGTGGTAAGTCAGGTGGCACAACAAAGGCCCCCCTTATACCAATGCCTGTGGTGGGGGTGGCCTTTGAAAGAGTGGGGATTGACCTTGTTGGTCCAATGGAACCCCAGACAGCATCAGGGCACAAGTTTATACTGGCGGTGGTGGACCATGCCACCAGGTATCCTGAAGCTATTTCCCTTAGGACCACTACAGCACCTGTTGTGGCAAGAGCCCTAGTTGGAGTGTTCTCCAGAGTGGGCTTCCCTAAGGAGGTGGTCTCTGACAGAGGTGCAAACTTCATGTCAGGATATCTGACTGCTATGTGGAAGGAATGTGGTGTCAACTACAAGTTCACCACACCCTATCATCCACAATGCAATGGGCTTGTTGAAAGGTTCAACAGGACCCTAAAAGGGATGATTCATGGACTACCTGAAAAGCTCAGGCGTAGATGGGATGTCCTGATACCCTGCCTTTTGTTTGCTTACAGAGAGGTCCCACAGAAGGGGGTTGGCTACAGCCCTTTTGAACTTTTGTATGGACATCCTGTAAGAGGACCCCTGTGTTTGGTGAAGGAAGGATGGGAGAAACCTCTCAAAAAGCCTGCAACCAACATAGTGGACTATGTACTTGGTCTCCGCTCCAGGATGGCTGAGTACATGGAAAAGGCTTCTAAAAACCTTGAGGCAAGCCAAGAACTCCAAAAAGCTTGGCATGACCAAAAGGCTGTCCTGACTGTGTACAAGCCTGGACAGAAGGTGTGTGTGTTGGAGCCAGTGGCCCCAGCAGCACTCAAAGACAAATGGTCTGGGCCCCACACAATCATTGAGCAAAAGGGAGAGGTCACCTACCTGGTGGACCTTGGAACTCCCGGGAGCCCCCTCAGGGTGCTCCATGTGAATAGGCTCAAGGCATATGTCGACAAGAAGGACATGAGCTTGCTCATGGCCACAGATGAGGGACAGGAGGAGGAGAGTGACCCTCTCCCAGACCTGCTCACTCAGAACCCTGATGATGGGTCAGTAGATGGTGTTGTCTTTTGTGGCAGCCTCTCTGAACATCAGCAACAGGATTGCAAACAAGTACTTCAATCCTTTAGACATATGTTCTCTCTGACACCCAGTCAAACCAATTGGTGTACCCATGAAGTTGACACTGGTGACAGTCTGCCAGTTAAGAGTAAAATCTACAGACAGCCTGATCATGTCAGAGACTGCATAAAAACTGAAGTGCAGAAAATGTTGGAGCTGGGAGTCATTGAGCCCTCAGATATCCCTTGGGCTAGTCCAGTAGTTCTAGTGCCTAAACCTCATCCCACAGGGTGGTAAGAAAGAGATGAGGTTCTGCGTAGACTACAGGGGCCTCAATGCAGTCACTAAGACTGATGCCCACCCAATACCAAGGGCAGATGAACTTATAGATAGATTGGCTTCTGCCAACTACTTAAGTACCTTTGACCTGACTGCTGGGTATTGGCAAATCAGGTTAGCTGAGGAAGCCAAGCCCAAGACAGCATTTTCAACCCCTGGTGGGCATTATCAATTTGTGGTAATGCCCTTTGGTCTGAAAAATGCACCTGCCACCTTCCAAAGGCTGGTGAATCAAGTTCTCACTGGGCTGGATGACTTCTGTGCAGCATATCTTGATGATATAGCTGTCTTTAGTTCCACCTGGGAGCATCAGCTGGTCCACCTGTGGAAAATGTTAAAGGCACTGCAAGCAGCAGGTCTCACTATCAAGGCCACAAAGTGCCAGATAGGGCAGACACAGGTTGTATACCTGGGCCACCTGGTAGGTGGAGGCCAGGTTCAGCCACTGGAGAGCAAGATGCAATCCATCAAAGATTGGGCTCCTCCAACCACCCAGACTCAGGTTCGAGCTTTCTTGGGCCTGACTGGTTATTACAGGAAATTTGTCAGAAATTATGGATCAATTGTGACTCCACTTAATGACCTGACAAGTAAAAAGATGCCAAAGAAAGTTCAGTGGACAGCAGGCTGTCAAAAAGCATTCGATGACCTAAAGCAGGCCATGTGCACAGCACCTATCCTAAAGAGTCCAGACTACTCCAAACCATTCATTGTCCAAACAGATGCTTCTGAGTTGGGTGTGGGAGCTGTTCTATCTCAGCTGAATTTTGATGGTCATGACCAGCCAATTGCTTTTATTAGCAGAAGGCTGACCCCCAGAGAGAAAAATTGGTCAGCTATCGAGAGGGAGGCCTTTGCTGTGGTTTGGGCCCTGAAGAAACTGAGGCCATACTTGTTTGGCACTCATTTCAAGATTCAGACCGACCATAAGCCCCTCTTGTGGCTAAATCAGATGAAGGGTGAAAACCCCAAACTGCTTAGGTGGTCCATTTCCCTACAGGGGTTGGATTTTACAGTGGAGAATAGACCTGGCACTGATCATGGCAATGCAGATGGGCTCTCCAGGTATTTCCACTTAGAGCAAGAAGACTCACCTGGTCAAGGTTAGTTTATTGTCCCAAAGTTTGGGGGGGGGGTTCATGTAGGAGAGTAGGGTCTGCAATCCTATGATCACCCCAGATTTTTGCTTTTTGCTTCACTGGTTTACGACTTCCCTGGCTTAGGGCCTGTCAATCAGACCCACAGCCTAGCTGTTCTCTCACTAAATTGACACGTGTACCTTAGGTGCATTTACCAATTGGTACTGGGCCACCTTATCAGACCCTGTAACTCAGGGCATAGGTGTACCCAGGGCCTACCAGGGGCTGCAGCATGTATTATGCCACCCCTGGCTGGCCATCTAAATCTGACACAACTGGCTGAACGACAGCTGGGGCAAGGTGGTGTAATCACCCTTTGCCTTAGATATAGTATACCTATATCTAACCCTAAAATGGACACATAGATTCCTATCAGTCACTCCTAGGGCAGGCCTTAACAATCCTGAAGGCAGAGTCCTTGGAATCATGTGAGATGGTGCTCTGGCATGAGCTGAGCCCGTTTGCAGCTTGCGGAACCAAGTCCTAATAGCTGTTGCATGATAACGCATACCATATACTCTTAAGTGCATTATAATCCTCGCGGTTATATGCCAACTCTGGTATCGCTTTATCAAAACATGTCGAGTAAGGTGTCATACGAATTGGAATACTAACCCCTCGCCAATTCTGGCGACTGGGTTAGCATTCCACCCTTCTAGAGGGGCACGACATGTGTGTAACTGTGAACCCCGGTTAAAGTTAACTCGAGCCTCAGCATCACAAAATGGATGCTGCCACCACAGACACAAGTCTGACCTCGTGCTGCTGGGAGTCCTTCCAGCGAGGAGAGCTTAGACAAAGGGTTTCCTGTCAGGGGCGGTGCTAGCACCATCCCAGACAGTGTTTTGCATAGGCCGGCTAGAACCAGTTCCAGGGGCACACTAGCCCCTGAGCTGGGGAAAGTCCGGCATGGGAGCGGGGTGTAACCACCCCCCTTCCTGGTCCCACCCATGGGCAGGACCTAGTCGCGTACCAGCCCCTTTCTTTAGAATAAAGGTGGGAGCGGGGGCCCTTCCAAATTAGATCATCTTTGAATCCTGAAACTACTTTCTACGAAAGGGACTCAAGACTTCTTCCTAAGATTTCTCCCTTGTGACTAAGGAGTAGTCACCCTGCATCAGCGGGCACCAACTAAGTAACCTGCGGTTTGCTGCACGTCCTTCCTCCGGAATCCGACCGACCAGCACGACGAGACCCGGCTTCCCTGGCACCTCTGACCTCTACCTGCATCATCAGCCACGCTGAGATTCGTGGGTGCGACGAGACCTCGAGGGACCGGCCATCTTCAGAACTGCACTACACTTACCCAGCACGACCGCCGAGGGATCCTCGAGTGAGTGCTTAGCCCCCCAGCATCCACCAGATCTGCGTGGGGCCCTTCTGCTCTTTGCTGCTCACCGCGTTGTCCGACTACTTGCCTGCTGGCTTGTGGCCCTCCTGACGACGCACCACGACGACAACACCGCTGGTCTGGTTGCTACAGACTGGCCCATGCTCCCCTCCAACAGAGGAGCACCCCGGACCCTCCTGGTCCACTCCAGACGCCATTTTGAGTCCACCGCATGGGCTTGCATTTGCCAAGAGTTGTTGCCCCAATCCTGGGTCCAGCGACGTCGACAGCAGATACCTTCGTGGGACAGCTCGCACCTCCATCCTGGTCGCCGACAACGCCTCCTGGTCCGAGAGACTGCAGAGCCCAGCGTCGCCCACTCACCTGGTCGAGGTGACTCCATCCGGTGCCATCCTGGTGCCCATCTAATCACTGGCTAGTGATTCAGAACTTGGTCCCCTCTGCTTACAGGTATCCTCCATCACCGATCCAGGCTTGGATCACATCGAACTTCCTCACTGGTCGCCTGCCAGCAACTTCTTCTTTCAGGCTCCATAGACTGCAACGAGGATTCCCGACGTCTTTCCAGACCTATGCAGCCGCAGCCCCTGGGCTACGTAAACTGAGCATTTCGGTGCTCCAGCGTAGCTTAACTTTCCAAGGGTCCAGATCCTTTTTCGTTTCAGCTCTACCTAGTCGGATTCGTCCGATAACACTAACTTTACGAAATCTAGCGTCCATAGACTTTGTCCTGCATCCCGCGTGAGAGTGCACACTCTGCACCCGATCTCCCTAGGCCTCCTGCTCGTAATCTGAAGGTTCAGTAGTCCAGTCCTAGCGATCCTAAAGCCTATTAGAGTAGTACTTACCTGCTAGTAATTTCACATTCCACTTCCAGAGTATATTGTTTTTCGTGCCCCTCGGGCATTTGTGTGAATTGTGTGACTTTCAGTATTTTCATAAGAGCTTTGTATTGTGCTTAGCGCCCTGTCCTCATAAAGAGTCCAGGGCTGTTGTGTTCTAAATAAATATCCTTTTATTTTCATAACAACTTGTGTGGTGTCCTTTCACTTGGTGTTCAAGGGGTATATGTGATGGTATAACAGCTGGCTTAACACGCCCTCTAGAGTCTAGCTTAAAGACTGCTCTTGTCCATGCTACTAGGATAGCTGGTCTACGGTTGACTTACAACCAATCATCAATAAGGGTCATTTGGACTGATACATAGTGATCACTAGAATAGTGATCACTGCATATCAGGCCAATTTCTCACACTGAGCTCCCCCACCCCAACATTAATTGCACATGAAGCCTTCACTGTTCACCCTGCTACTATGAGAGCTCAGTGCAGAAAGGGTTTACTTGACTGAGTTTGCAGAGCCATAGTAAACTGGGCCCCAGGACACCAGTGGCAAACAAAATCAACCACCATAGTTGTGGCTCAGTAGCCCCTGTTTTGCCCTGTGGCACACCCCTCCCTAACAGGTTCTGATACTCACTCTTTTTTTTGACAACCCATTTGTGGTTCCGATCAGTTCTAAGGAGGCTGACAATAATGTCTTTATATCTGTATGCACCTCTTCCAACCACTCTAAAAGCTGGCTGTCTGAAACTATTTTGGTTCGCAAATGGTGCGAATCGCAACATTCGGACGTTTTCAGAATGCAAAATGGCCTTTCCTTATATATGAAAGGCTTTGGCATTTGCAATTTAGGTAATCACAATTTCTGATTGATACATCTGACTGTGGATTCCTCACCTTTTGAATTACCCCTTGCGCAGCATTGCATGAAAACAATTCTTCATAGCTCTCCCACGTCAACGAGGACGTCACAATGGTACTGCTCCGTTGCGACCCTATGCGACGTCATTGGAGCTATAAGAAAACCTCATTGGCATGCTTATGTCAGTTCCCTTATTTCCACGCCTTCGACGCGTAACGGTTTTTCCAAGGCTCTCCATTTCTGAGAGTTTCATTGCTACAGGTTCTCCTGAAATTGTAGCAGAAATCTGGTTTCAAGCCTTGTAAGGAATGCAGGGGGCATATGTCTATCACTGACCTCCATGATGATTGTCTTTGGTGCCTTTCGTCGGACCACAACATCAAGGGGTGTTCGTCGTGCCAAGGCCCTCAAAGAAAGGGAGGCCAAGTTGTTCATGGCCAGGGCGATGAAGCAGAAGAGAGGCCGAAGAAGGACGATATCAAAGTCTAAGTCACTGACTCCGCACACTTCGAAGTCATCGAGGAAGCACAAGAAGAAGCAGCGTCATGGGTCGAGGCATCGCTCCTCCAAGGATAAGTCTCCGAATTCGGGATCCCCAGTACTTTGGCATCATAGAAAAGATGAAGTATCACCCTTCCCTTCTCCTCAAGTGACTCCGGCATACTCTCCGGCTCCGAGAGGTTCTCTGATGCCCAAGGATGCGACGCCTTCGCCTCCGACCATTCCACCTCTGGCTCTAGTGTCACCGGCGCCGCAACCGGAGCCAGTCTTACAGCCTCCTCCAGCTGTCCCTGAACAGGCGATACCGATCCAAACCCACCCTTTCCGGCTCCAGGTACGGATTCTTCGCATTTCTTGAATGTGATGTTTGGCATGTTTTCCAGTACAACTAACCTTACTGGTGAGCCTGTTGGCCCCATGGGACCTCTGTCTTTTAACCTGGGAGGCTTGCCACCTCATTTTGCACAGGCACCTTTTATCCCGCTCATGCCGATGACCCCGGGAAGTTGGCCTCTCCCGACGCCATGGTACTCGATGCTGATGCAATACCTGAAGGGAAGACTGGAGTATTCTCCGGCGCCGGCTGGCTCCGGTGCCATCTCAGCCTCGCCCGGCACCTTCAGCTATCCAAGTGGAGCCTCCATCAATGGCGGCCCCATAGTCACCGGTGACGCGTCTGGCGCCGTGGCCGCCAATACCCAAGTTGAGATCTAGAAGGGAGACACAGAGGTTACTGGAAGAGGAAAAATACCAGGGGCAACAAGAAGAGGCTGAAGAAGGGGAGATTATTGATCCCATGCAAGAATTTGAGGGACTGCTAGAGGCTAGTAGTTTAGATATTTCTCCAGAGTGGGAACTCTCTTCTTCGAAAGACCTTCCTTCGCAGAACGTCTCTTCTTACCACTCAATCATGAGGAATGCAGCTGATCTACTGGACTTACAATCTGAAGAAATCAAGTCAAACATCCTGACAGAGGTTCTTCACTCTACTTCTTCTGTGATAGAGCCTCTGCTCCCCTTTAATTAGGAATTGACTGAGCCCATCTTACAGGTATGGCAGAAGCCTATGACTGCCCCTGCTGTTTCCAGATCGATGGTGAGAAGGTACAAAGTAGCAACTGGGGATCCAACTTTCTTATCTGTACATCCATCCCCTGGGAGCTTACTAGTTCAGGCGTCATGCTCTACAAAGCAGTCTACTGGCTCGTTTCCACCCACGCCTGGAGAAAGGGAATCTAAGAGGATGGAAGAATGAGTTAAGAAGGTGTTTTCTTCAGCCAGAATGGCCTTAAAATCCACAAATGCAACATGCCTGCTGGGTCGCTACATTAATGCTTTGATGGATTCAGCTACAGAAGTGATCCCTAAGCTTCCAGAGGACGTTCAGGGCCATTTTACCGAGCTTCTGTCTCACAATCAAGCTGCGGCCCGTCAAGTCATTCAGTCTTGGCTTGACACAGCTGACTCAGTTGCTAGAATGATGGGTTCCTCAGCGGCAAATAAGAGGCACGCCTGGCTAAGGGGGGTCTGGTTTTCCTCCAGATGTGCAGGCCACTCTTTTGGACTTGCCTTGTAATGGCTCTTGTCTCTTTGGTACCAAAGCGGACTCGGCGCTTTAATGATAGTTGTGCCACAGCTAGATTGTTAGGTCTACAGTCCCAGCTTTTAGGCTTTGGTTACCGTAGATTTTGAGGGTTTGGCAAGGCTACTTCCTTTCAGGCCCAGCAGCAGCAGCAACAGCAACAACCAGGAAATCCTCTGTATAGATCATCCAGAGGGAAAGGTAGAGGTCACCTGCGAGCTTCAGCTCGCCAGCAAGTCTCCTCCTCCTCTCCCATTCCCCCAACTGGTACCGCAGGGAAGCAGCTCTAGATCCCCCATCTTGAAGCATGTTGGTCCCGTGGGAGGTCGGGTGTCCCATTTTCTACAAAATTGGAGATCTGTTACATCAGATCTCTGGGTTTTGGATCTAGTAGAAAATGGATACATCCTTCCTTTCCGGAAGTTTACTCCTCCTTTCTCTCCTCGCCAGGGTTGGTGCTCGGAGGACCATCTGTTGCTCCTGCACAAGAGGTTCTATCTTTACTACAGAAAGGTGCAATAAAGGTTGTTCCGGAGCAGGAAAGGGGTCAGGGATGCTACTTCCGGTATTTCCTGATTCCTAAAAGGACGGGCGATTGAGACCGATCCTAGACCTCAGGATCTTGAATGGTGTACCTCAAAAAGGAGGTTCTTCTGGCACTGCAACAGGAAGACTGGATGGTGTTGATCGATTTACAGGATGCATATTTTCACATTCCCATCCTGAAGTTGCATCGGAAGTATCTCTGTTTTATGGTGGGATCTCAACACTACCAGTTTGTGGTCCTTCCGTTCGGTTTTACATCCGCTCCACGGGTCTTCACGAAAGTGATGGCGGTGGTAGTGGCACATCTCAGAACATTGGGGATTCCTGATTTCCCCTATCTGGACCAATAGCTGCTCAAGGCAAAGGCGCCAGAGATGGAGCTGCAGCATCTGCAAGTAACAACACAGCTGTTGTTTGACTTGAGTTTTTCGATAAATGTACCCAAATCTCACCTGATGCCCTCTCAGCACAACCTGTTCATAGGGGCAGTACTGGACACTACTGTGAGTTGTGCTTTCCCGCCTCCTCAGAGGATTGTAGACCTCCAGGCTATGATTCCAATGTTTCAAGATGGAGCAGCTGTTACAGTCCTGAAGGTCTTACGCCAGCTCAGTCTGTTCTCTTCCTGCATACTGTTGGTCAACCAGGCACAAGGGCACTCTAGTGGTACCGCCGCAGGCAGTGGTTTCAATAGGTAGGTGGTCAGAATCTCCAGAGATACTGCAGCGGGGCTGTTATGGTGGAGTGTTTCATACAACCTATCTCAAGGGAAGCCGTTTCAACCCCGTCTCCGGTGGCCACAGTGATAACGGAAGCCTCCACTCTAGGGTGGGGAGCTTATCTGGGTGATCTGGTTGGCAAGGACCTTTGGCCTCCAGAGGAAAGATTGCTTCACATCAATCTTCTAGAATTGTGGAAGATACCTTTGGCTCTCAAGGCCTTTCATCCCTCCCTTTGCGGTCAGTTAAGTTAGGAAGTTTTATAAAGCGCATGGCTGCCCCAGCAAAGGGGCGTCCAGTGCTAATAAAAACAGAAGGGCAGAAGACGGCAGAAGGGGGCCTAATAAGGAAAGTGGGGAAATCTAATAACCTTAACAAAACACAAAAGAACAACAGGAAGGAAATTAAAAAACCTATAGTAAAGAGAAGGCCTATAGTGAAGGGAAGAGGTGGGTCTTGATAGCCTTACGAAAAGCCAGGTAGTTGTCAATGCTCCATATGTGAATAGGAAGTGAATTACAAAGTTTAGCTGCCAGTGTGCGAAACGAGCGCCCACCAGCATGAGCCCTCCTTACCCGGGGAACAACCGCAAGGTGATGGCCTACTGAGCGGAGTTGGCAAGGGGGTTGTATGTTGAAAGCAGGGAGGCCAGAATGCCAGGAGAGGAAAAGGTCAAAATTCTGAAAGCAATACAGAGGAACTTAAACTCCACTCGTCTGGCCACTGGCAGCCAATTTAGCTGAGGAATAGCACTGGTGGTGGAGCAGATTGTAGGAAGGCCAAGGAGGGTTCGGGGGGCTGCATTTTGGACCCCCTGCAGTCTCATATACTCCGTCTTATTTGCCTCCAACTAGAGCAATCTGCCGTAGTCCAGCCTCGACAGAACGGAGGCCTGAACAATCATCTGCCTGATGAATGGATCCAAAAAACTGTAGCGGTTTGAGCCCCGGTAGTATGCCGAAACATGTCGCTGCCACTTTCTTCGCTTGGTCCTGAAAGCTGAGAGCCGAGTCGACCCAAACACCAAGATTTTCCACCACCTGTTTCGGGGCGGGGGCGCAACCTAAGGTAGTAGGCCACCAGTGTTCACTCCACAGCTCAGGATCTTTCCCTATCAGCCAGACCTCAGACTTGCTGGCATTGAGCTGGAGGCAGTTGGCAGTGATCCACTCCGCGACACCAGCAAGACTGGACCAAAACTTATGAGCATCATGCAGACAGTCATCGGTGAGAGCAACTGCGTATCATCTGCATATGATACCATTGTCAGCCCTTTACTCTTGGCCACCGCAGATAATGGCTGGACATACAAATCAAAGAGTGTTGGGGTCAAGGTTGAGCACTGCGGCACACCCTTCTTGATAGTATGGACCCTGGAGGAGAAAGGGGGGGATGTTACCTGAAAGGTCCTTCCACAAGTAAGGAGGCGAACCAGTCCAATGCAGGACCCACAATGCCAACTTCCTCCAACCTTTGCAGCAGGATGTGGTGAGAGACCGTATTAAACACGGCACTGAGATCCAGTAGGATCAGTGCCGAGGTACGTCCCTCATCCAATGCAGCCCACAGATGTTGGGTCACTGCTAAGAGGGCAGACTCTGTGCTGAGACCTGGATGGAAGTCGCACTAAAAGAAATCAAGTATGTTGTTCTCTTCCAGGAAACCGGACAAGATGGAGTTTATATAGGCTTCAGAGATCTTGGAAGCCCACCACAGGAGGGAGATAGCATGGAAGTTCTCAGATTTAGCTGTATCAAGGGTTGTTTTTTTAAATAAAGGAACAACCCTAGCCTGCTTCCAGTTCCTGGGGACAACTACCATAGACAGAGGCATGTTAATCACCTGGCCCAGAGGTGTAGGAAGCACAGGTAACGCTCTCATAAATTAATCAGGTTTCAAGGGATCGGCAGGGGAGCCGGATTTAATCTTGCTGCACAATGAGCGCAACATCCTCGGGAAGACGGCAAGCATGTGAGTGGGAGGAGATCTGCCCGCAGAGCCAGAACACATATCCACCTGGGGAAAAGATTTATAGATGTTTCCCACCAAGTTGACAAAGAAGGTGGCGAGAGCCTCACAATGCTCATCTGATGTGATAGAGGGCTCAGCGAGTGGCTCGGACGATTTAAGATCTTTGAGTATGGAGAAAATACTCTTGGTAGGATTGTTGCTGTTCCTAATCTCGTCAGCGAAGTAGGCTGCACGTTCTTTCTGAATAGCCCTATGGTATTTCTTAATGGCTTCCTGATAACATCCTTTCAGGATTGGGTCATAGTCTCTTCTCCATGCCCGCTCCGGCCTCTTACAGGCTTTACGCATATTAGCGAGCTTGTCGTTGTACCAAGGATTGGATTTGATACTGCAACCCTTAGACCATTTGACAGGAATAAGTGCATCCAGAGGACAAAGTACCCAGGCCGATATCGCTTTGTGGCAGCATTCGGATCATCCGGCAGGCTGGGTATGTTTGAGGAGAGGAGGGTATTAAGAGGGTCGACATTTTATTTATGCCAAGAGCGACGGAAAGAGAATTTCTGAGGCACCCTCTGAGGGGGCTCTACCCCCGAGAGTGTCATGGGAATAAGATAATGGTCAGACCAACACACCGGAATGGGGGTAGAGACCGTAAGATAGGGAAGTTTAGAGAAGACTGGATCAAGTAGATGGCCAGCATAGTGGGTAGGACCTCTAACCAATTGAATCAACTGACAGGCGCAAGGCTAGACAAATCCACTCGACCGCATTTGCAAGGTAAATTTTATGAGGTCGAGCTATTTTTAGGTCCTACTCGCCCTTTCTGGCGAGTAGGAAAACATACTAACTTTTGTCCTCCGTCTTTGAAAACCGAGCAAATGTGACAAGATAACAAGATTTAAATGCCTTTTTATTGCTCACAAAGCAAATCAGCAATAAAGATGCCTTTAAATCTTGTTATCTTGCCACATTTGCTCCTCTTTCAGAGACGTAGGTCAAGTAGGTTACTGTTAGGTCGAGGAGTTTTTTTAAAGTACTAGACCTGCAGGACTAGTACAATTTTTCAGATTTCTAGAGCCCTGAGGCGGCTAAGTCAGCTGCGAAATTGCCAACTTCTGAGTCATGGGGGTTGTCATGATGCAGATTCAGATTGCCAGTAACACTTGTTGGCATACCTCACAACCAGAGAACTAACTGGATCACTCAGCGTCACCCTAAACTCCTTCAAAGGACCTGGTGGACGATAAACCAGTAGGCCAGACATAGTATAGCTGGTATTGAAAGAGATCCCAAAACGCCCACACTCACAACCCGCCAGGGTTACTTTGGCAAAGGTCCAAGTATAGCAGGATTTAAAAACAACTGCGATACCACCCCCTCTATCCTCTCGATGGAAAGTCACAATGCTGAAACCCGGGGAAGCTTCAGGCCAGGCTCAGCCACCATATCAGCTGACAGCCATGTCTCCATCAGGAACAGGACATCGGGAGATTCATCGTGAAGCAAGTCGTATACATCCGGATGATGCTTGACTAGGGTGCGACAGTTAAGGCTGAGCAATTTAATGTTCTGTCTAAGGCAGAGAAGGGAAGTGGGGAGGGACAAGGTGGTCGTCCAGGAGTTGAAGCCACAATTCCTACAGCAAAACGGACCCTCAATCAGATTACAAGGAGGGTGACTGCAGGGGCTCCCTAATTGCCTAATGCCAAGAAGTTTACCTCGAGAATAGGAGAGCTTGCCGCAGCTCAGACCGGCAGCATGTCTGGGGTCTGGCGACGTCCAGACACGGACAGGTGCAGATGGGCTGGCCTTAGGCACGTTTGGCGCGCATCCTCTGCGCGACCGTGGTCTGTTCATGCCTAAATGTCAGAGAGCATGAGTAGTACCACCCCCACCGCCCTCAGAAGTGCCTCACCTCACAGGTGAAAGGAAAAAAGTGACCAGCCTCCACGCAAATGGCAAAAAAGCAGCGGTGAACCAGAGAGGGAAAAGGCACCAACAGGAACAATGCAAGGGAGGAGTGAGAAGAACAAAAGATTAAAAACAGTAAACAAAAGCACGGTAAAAAAAAAGCACACAAACAAAAGCACACCAAAACAGCAGTTTTAAAAGCTTAAAAGGCAGCACTCCTAGAGTTGCTAGAAGTTCTTAAAGTACTATACAACCTCACCATTCCAAGCTGTCAGGCCCCGACGGACAACACTACGGCCATGTGGTACATAAACAAACAGGGAGGAGTAGTGTTGTATCGTCTCTGCAGAGAAGCTCTGCAACTCAGGTCCTGGGCTCAGGACCATCAGATTTGTGTGACTGGGAATCATCTGGCCAGAGTGCTTAATGTGCGTGTAGACAGTCTCAGTCGGCAGTACGAGGCCGATCACGAGTGGTGTCTCCATCTGGAGGTGGTCCATCACAATTTCAGGATGATAGGGTTTCCTCGGTTAGACCTGTTTGCCACTCACAAGAACGTACACTGGCCGTCGTTCTGCAGTATCCAGTATTCGATGAGGGGAGCGTTAGGGGACGCGTTTCAGCTAGACTGGGACTCACAGCTTCTCTATGTATTTCCTCCCATACCCTTGATTCCTCGAGTTCTGAGGAAGATTCGCCAGGACCGGGTCCAAGTGATATTGATCGCTCTGGACTGGCCAAGGAGGGTATTGGACACAGACCTCCTTTACCTCTCATCGCAGCCTCCGTTCCGTCACCCTCTCAGGGCAGACCTCCTCTCGCAGTCACAGGGACAAGTTCTACACCCCCACCTCCCGAGCCTGCACCTTCATGCCTTGAGATTGAGTGGGGAAACCTGAGCTCTTGCTCTCTTCCATCTGCTGTGGTGGATGTTATTTTATCAGCCAGGAGACACTCCACCAAACCTGTTTACTCCAGTAGGTGGGCTAGGTTTGTAAAATGATGTGAAGAGAGATCGATTGATCGGACCTTAACCTCTTGCATGCTCATAACGAGCTCAGCTCGTCATGAGCTACAGTGCTCCTGTGCTCATGACGAGCTGAGCTTGTCATGGCCTTTAGAACGCTCGCACGCTGGGCTAATTCCCCTGCTGTGCGAACGTTCTAAAGAAACGGGTGTGGCTGTGAGGAGCTCAGCTCGTCATGAGCACAGGAGCACTGTACTGCATGACGAGCTGAGCTCGTCATGAGCATGGGGGCGCTGTGCGCGCCCCCCCGCACCCCAGCACAGCAGGGGAATGTGCGCAGCAGGGAAGGGGCCAAGAGGGTGGTCAGATTCTACCTGGACAGAACTAAGGATGTCAGGTTGGACGACCAGCTCTTTATTGGATATGTGAGCAAGATGAAGGGCAAGGCTGTCCACAAGAGAACACTGTCCAGGTGGATCATCCTCTGCATCAAGATTTTCTACGCCTTGGCGAAGAAGGAGCCTCCTAAAGGTATTCAAGCTTATTCCACCAGAGCTAAATCTTCATTTTCTGCTTTAGCTAGAGGTTTACCTGTTGTAGACATCTACAAGCCGGCAAATTTGGCCTCCCTCCACACTTTTGTGAAGCAGTACTGCTTAGACTTGGAGGTGAAGAGAGACAGCCTCTTTGCATGTACTTTGCTGTAAGATTTTTTGACATAGGTAGGCAGGCACCCTCCTCCGCGAGCAGAACTGCTTTGGGATTCAATTCAAAAGGGGAGGAATCCGCGGGTAGATGTATCCATCAGAAGAACAAGTTACTTACCTTCGGTAAAAAATTTTCTGGTGGATACAGTCTCTGCCTGTAGATTCCTCACTGACCCACCCACCTCCCCGTTTATACCGAAAAATTAATTGCCATGAAATTAATGTATTTTATTTGAAATAGTATGATGTTTGTCACTAGGAAATGTCTATATTTTAGAATTTCCAGTTTCTTTCTTTAAATTGTATACTGTGTATACTTGTTGAAATGTTGTTGGTTCACCTGTTCGCCTCGAAGGCACGGAAAAAATGGGTGAAACTGACGTCAGCATGCCAACGAGGTCTTCTTATGGCTTCAATGACATCGCGCAGGGTCGCGAGCCAAGCCGTTCCATTGTCAAATCCTCGTCGACGTGAGAAAGCTATGTAGAAAATGTTTTGTGGAATGCTGCGCAAGGTGTAATTCAAAAGGTTAGGAACCAACAGGCAGATATTGTATCCACCAGATAAAGCGTTACCGAAGGTAAGCAACTTGTTCTTTTACCGATTACCTACATTTTTAATTAAAATAGGGAATCGCAAATAGTGAATCCCTAATGCACATGTAAGAAGACTTTCCTAAATGCGAACTGGGCATTTATGAACCGCTATTACCATCAACTTCAAGTTGATGGTAACCAAATGCAAACCTTGAAAAATGCAAAGTGCAATGTAGAGCACACATGACCCTAGGGCATGAAAGTGCCTTACATGTGCATCTTTTTTTAGGGGTCCTTCAGGGGGGGCCTTAGGCCCCCAGGCACCCTTGCATTACCTAATTTGTGGTTACCAATTAAGTAATCACAATTTAGGTAATGCAATACCATTTTCACCTAGGCCCGTAGGAACGAATGGAGTCGGAATTACAAATAGCGATTTCCTGATTGCGTTTGCGATTTTCAAGAAATGTATATGTAAATGTATTTGAGCTTATATAGCGCACAGCTACCCGCAGTGGGTTTCCCGGCGCTTGCTTAGGGAACCCGTCCTGGTATTCCCCTGTGAGATAACCCGGTATCCACAAGGTGAAAGCCAGGCATCCCGCCACGAGGGGCCGTTGTGGAGATTAAGCAAGCTATTGCCCAGAGTCGCAGAGTGTGAACCCGTGAGTCGAGAAGGCACCGGAGCGAGAATTATCGAGTCTGTGGAATTTTTGAGCCCAAGACCTGCCGAGGCGGGGAATTGAACCCTGGTCCAGGGCCGATCTCAGATTCCGGGTCTGCCGCCTCTAACCCCTGAGCCACACTTCTCCACAAATTGCAATTAGGGAATGGCTATTTACTGTCTGTTTTGTTTCCTAGCATTTTGCGATTACCAAATAGCAATTTCTTAAAAATCGATATTTAATAATCGCAAAAGGATATTTTCATATATGCGGCCCTAAGCCTCAAATATCGTTCTTAATCTATCTTCTTCGTTTCTCACCTTTTTTGGCTAGTTTACACTCTGTCACCCCTGTTTCTTACTGACCTGATCTCAGTTCAATTTCTCAAACTCACACCAATCCTTTGCTTCCTCCATCCTATACTTTCCTCATTCCTAATCTCCACTGTGTGTCTACAAGTTAAATTACTTCCCTCGTACCTCTTTTGCTAGCTCCCTGTCCTTTGTTAGGAATGTTGCCAAGCAGCAATGAAAAGAGGTGCCATAGGTTTGAAGGTTAATACTTCAATCCCCTGAACAGATCTCCCCAGAGTTACATGATTGTATACAACTCTGAGTGTCCTGCACAGTGAAAAAGGGGTTTAGGGTGAGGGGAGAAAGAGAAGACCGAACACAACCGCAGTCTTCCATCACTGGAGAGGCACTTCTCATGACTCATACACATAATAGTATTGAGATAACATCTAGCTCTAGGGTTTTCCTTAAGATAATGAGAAGCATAACATCATTAATAAATGAACTAGCCCAGAACGTAATACCTTTTTCATATAAGTGTGTAAAGTGACTCAGCGGGTCCTTCAGAACAAGGAGCAATTTTAAACCCATGCAGGCACCAGGAAACACCCCGGGACTCCAAAGGAACCGGGTCATTAGAGCCTTTCAGACCCTTCCACTTCAGAATATCCACTGGGGAAGAGACAGAGTACTAAAACAGAGAAGGGTTCCCAAAATAACAAAAATGAAAGAAGCAAAGCCTGAGATGAACAATTTAAGAGGAAGAGATAACAACAAAAAGGTGCCAGGCACCAGCTAAGTACTTCTAAGCCAATTGTTTTGGAACCTGAAACCAATGTGAATGCTCTACTGCCTCTGATTACACTGCCCTGAAGTGAGTGAGTGTTTCTGCAGTATTGTGTGTGCCCCAGCAGAACAGAGCCGGTACTACATAATTTCCGACCTTGGCAAGCTTCACAGTCCACTTCTCCATTGTATCCTACAGTACACACCTCTTCCTTTGTGTTCTCTTGACTGAAAATATAACGGTAAACACCTTCTGTGCAAGGTAGACCCCCTCTCCTGATTCTCTGACGGTTTGTGTGGGAAAGCTGCATGGAAGATCTTTTCCAGTCTAGGCACATTTACTAAAGTAGCAGGTTTCCATGACACCTCTGAAGCATCATTTACCTTCCAGGCTATGGGATAATGTAAGCCCCCACAAACCCACATATTCTGGAATGAAGAACTGCATAACCACCTAGATCTGTGACCCATTCACTAGTACTGGTGGATAGGATTTGTGGATATAGATCTGTCTGGTTTAACTAAGGACACATGTGCAACAAGATGGATTCTCCATGTGCTCTTTCGGGCCAAGCATAAAGAGGAGCCTACCAAATGAGTGATCTTAAAAGGACCCACACATTGAGGCGCACACTTACGGTGGGATCCAGGATTGTGAATATGAGAAGGGGAGAGTCAACCCTATCTTCCACTTGATAATAGGAACCAGTCTACACTTCTTACTAAAGAAACTTCTGTAATCTGCCTTAACCTTAGTTAAGTGGAAAACAGCCATTTTTTGATTGGAATCCAACTTCTGATGTAAAGATGTGAAAAATGGTACTCTAGCATTGGATGATGTATAGGACTAAATCCTGGATGAAACACATATGTACAGCAGAAAAGAGAACAACCTAATGCACCATGATGGGAGTTAATGTATGTTGGTGCTGCTAATGAAACCCAGGAAGACCAAACTACCAGATATTCCATAATAAGGCATCTCAAACCCTGCTGTATTCACTGATTAAACCTTTTGGGCTCTCTATCTTCAGATGATAACTTGTGGATTTAAAAGTAGCAATACCCAGAGTTTGTAATAAGACATTCCAGAACTTAGCTATAAACTGTGAAACCTCCGTCACTAACAATAACCCCAGAAAGTCTATGAACTCTTACTATAGAAGTAAAAAAATGCTAGCCTAGTAGAGAATATTGGGTCCCTATTAGGCTCTATATTCCTATCCTTAACTCCACTGGCAAGAACACTGATCCATTTCTCAACAAGCATTTGCAATGCAATAGGTATCGCATTTACTAGAGTTTGAGTAATCTACAATGCCTTTTATTAATGTGTTGGTTTAAAAAAAAAAAAGGCATTGTCGTTTACAATACCAATAGCATAAACTCTCGCAAAAGCGAGACCTATTGGCTATGGCAATGCTTGTTTATACATTGTTGGTACCATGTTTGCTTGCGGGACACCAGTAAGTAGCTACTCAGTTTGTTATTCATTGTTGGTTCACGGGAGGACTGGTAACTAGCTACTAAGTTTTCTATTTATACATTGCTGGTACAATTTTGGTATGTGGGAGGACCAGTAAGGAGCTACTCAGTTTATTATTCATTGTTGGTACAGCGCTGGTTGGTGGGAGACCAGCAATTAGCCACTCCGTTTCTTATACAAGGACATTAGAGTCATAGGTTTGCAGAGTGGCATGTTTGGCGTCACGCGTGAGGTTCCAGGGGCATGCTTCAATCACATGGTAGCTTGCTTGTGGTGGAACCTAACCTTGAAAGAGGTGCAAAGTATAGTGCGAGAAAGACCCATAATGAAGCTGACTAGACTATGGCAGCAAAGATGACACACCATACAGTGATAACGTGTAACAAAGGTCAGACAAACAGGAATACACAATTCATTGATCACAGGTTTTCATGTTTTGAGCTAAAGGAGCCGTGGTGTTGATTTTGACAAAAAGATATCTTTAAGATACGCTGTAGGGACCATGGACGGAGCAGTCGAACAGAGGAAAACTCGAGAGGGACCACCGAGTCTTGCAGGGAGGCGGTATCAGCGCTCTGGTTGCACCGGCAATGATATGTTGAGTAATCGGTCATTTAATCCCGTGGATGGAGGTGAGACCATGGCTGGATGTTCTGCACCAGTGATGAGCCGGGATCCGATTCCACCAATTAACCTGAGAGCTCGCACATGTGCACGAACACAAACACTTCTTGACTGTGAAAAGTCCCTGCAGCCCCAGACACGATTTATCGAACAGGACAGAACGCAGAGCAGCTGCAACCCCTCGCACCAGCAACAATCCACAGATCCTGCAGCACCAAACAAATCCTGCAGTTAGAATACAAAGCTACTGCAGCACCAGACCAATGCACAAACATACAGCCGAGTTTAAAACACACAAAGCCAATCACACGTTCACAACAACGGAAGGAACAGCCAGTTTCGAGTTAACGAAAATTAGTTTTATTTTCTTAAAAATAACCTTCTTAACATCGACAATAAATGTATTTAAAAATCAAATTTTTTGTTTCAACCAAGAGACTCCCTTCAAAGTGTCAAGCTAGTGAGTGATTCCTTCACAGGTTCGGCGGTGAAATAAAGAAAGTGATCGCGATCACGATCGCTGTGAAAGCGAAAGTGATCGCGATGACGCGAAGCACGCAAAGGATGCGCGTGCAACACCGCGCGTGCTTTTGCGCGTTCTAGCAAGCTGGTGGCCGGCAAGTAGCAGTTTTCTAAGTAGTTACTTAATGTCTCGCCAGAGCAGCGCATGCGCTGGCTCAGGCAAGACCTAAAAATGACTGTAAAAAGCATTAACATATTTAATGTCCATATTATTTCATCTTGCATTCCATAAGAGTATTTGCTTTTTTCAAGATGTCTTGTTTCTGTATTTTTCATGCAGCATGACTCTTGTATAGCGAAAGTTTTGAACTCTTTCTCCTCTAGTTGTTCAGTGAGTTCATGTGGGTGGATGTTTGTCAGAGCAAGATCGAGAGCTCTGAAGTTCAGCCAGAAAACGGCTAGTTTTTTGCAGCGTGCCTCTCAGTGGGTCAGAAAGGTGTGTTGACCACATTCACATCCAATCCTCAGACCCCCTGTAAAGGACAGAGAGAGATGGTCACATATATGCCAATTGTAATTGTGGGGAAGTGTGAGATGTGCAGATAAAGGATTTCAGAAAGATGTTGGGAGAAAAGGCTGTACATGGCTGAGTGAGAGACTGCAGAAGAAAGTGGGGGGAACCATAGTGTATGATACACTCTGAAAGCCAACATCCCTTCCGCCGACCAAACTAATGTTTAAGTCACTTTCTCATATTTTCTAAATGTAAAAATGTGCAATTCTAGTAAATCAAAACAGAATCATTGTCAATATTCTGCTTTATCTAACAGCTAATTAGCATTGATAAATGCTTAATTGTTGTGTGGCGTGTAAAAGCAATAACAGGAAGCTTGAAGAGGAGCATCCAAATACTGTTCAGGTGGCACACTAGGTGAAGTATAGGATTTTTACATGTTTTAAGCCACACCCTTAATTATAAAGACCATGTCTCTTGGAAATAATTGCTAGTTACACTTCTTTGGTGACGCCCCTTTAAGAACCCCCCACCACCACCTTTTCATCCCCCTTGAAACACTGGGCACACCTGACAACCTCTCACCTTACTGGCCCAGCCTTCTAACCACCCATCCAATTTTTACTGATTGTAAGTCTTTCACAGTTCACCACTACTGTCTCCAATGTCTTGTTCTTAGGCCACATTGGCCTAACTCACCTACAATCAATCAATAAATTGTAGAGCGCACTAATCACCCGTGAAGGTCTCTAGATGCGGAGGGATGCAGCTACTGCTCGAACATCCAGGTCTTGAGGAGTCTCCTGAAGGTCAGCAGGTTCTGGGTCTGGCGCAGCTGTGTGGGTAGAGTGTTCCATGTCTTCAAAAAAAGGGAAACAGGCCGAATCAGCTCACCAAATAATGTTAATCACACCGTCAGCTCTAGGTAGTCCTAGATCTCCATTGGAGAGCAATAGAATCCCACCCCATGTGACATGGGTTTCGAGGTGAGATTAAAGAACTGTCCCTTTACTGTAAGTTTCAATGGATTCAAAGATCCAAGCCAAGGAATATTCTTCAAATTCTTTATTAAAAGTTCATCAATAAATACGACTTCTCAGCTCACACCGGACTACCTAGAGCTGACGGTGTGATTAACATTACTTGGTGTGCTGATTCGGCCTGTTTCCCTTTTTTTGTTGATTGTACGCATCTCGTGTACTTAATAACACTCCGGGTGATGGGTGTATATCAGGGTTTTTTCAAGCACCCTGTGTAGATTGGCTAAATTTTTATGAGAAGTTTAAAAGTCACGTATATTATTGTTTTTTTAGATCTGTTACTATATGTGTTGACGTTTCTCCTGTACAGGAGAACACTACCACCAACTTTGTGTTCCATGTCTTGGCGGCAAGGTAGGAGAAGGATCTGCCGCCGGTGGAGGTCTTGCCGATGCGTGGGACGGTGTCAAGGGCAAAGTCGGAGGAGCAAAGCTGGCGGTTCGGGCTGTAAAAGGTGAGACGTTGGTTGAGGTATGCTGGTTCGGCGTTGTGGAGTGCTTTGTGAGCGTGGGTGAGGAGCTTGAAGGTGATGCTTTTGTTGACTGGGAGCCAGTGCAGGCCTTTAAGGTGGGCAGTGATGTGGATGTGGCGGGGATGTCGAGGATGAGGAGTGCGGATGCATTCTGTATGCGCTGGAGTCTTTTCTGGAGTTTGGCCTTGGTTCCTGCGTAGAGGGCGTGGCCGTAGTCCAGTTTGCTGCTGACGAGGGCCTGGGTGACCGTCCTTCTGGTTCCGGTGGGGATCCACCTGTAGATCTTGCAGAGCATGCTGAAACAGGAGGAGGAGACATCGGTGATTTGCTGGGCCATTGTGAGTGATGAGTCCAGGATGAACCCCAGGTTGCGTGTGGGGTTGGTGGGTGTGGGTGCGGCTCCCAGGGCGGCTGACCACCAGGAGTCGTCCCAGGCGGAGGGGGTGGAGCCCAGGATGAGGAACTCTGTCTTTTCTGATTTGAGTTTCAGGCGGCTGTTCTGCATCCAGTGGTCTACGGCCTTCATTCCTTCGTGGAGGTTGGCTTTGACAGTGGCGGGGTTCTTGGTGAGAGAGAGGATCAACAGAGTGTCGTCGGCGTAGGAGACGATGTTGAGCTTGTATGAGCGGACGATGTTGGCGAGCGGTGCCATGTAGACATTGAAGAGGGTCAGGCTGAGGGATGATCCTTGGGGTACGCCCCAGATGATCTTGGTGACTTCAGAACAGAATGGGGGAGGTGAACCCTCTGAGTTCTGTCGGTGAGTTAGGAGGTGGTCCAGTCCAGAGCTTTGACGCATATTCCTACGTCGTGTAGGAGTGTGTGTAGGGTGTGGTGGCAGATGGTGTCGAAGGCGGCCGAGAGGTCCAGGACGATTAGGTCCGCGGTTTTGACGTAGTCCAGCAGGGTCCTGATGTCATCTGTGGCAGCGATGAGGGCGGTTTCGGTGCTGTGATTGCTGCGGAATCCGCATTGGGACGGGTCCAGGATGTTGTTCTCCTCCAGTTGTTTTTTTTTTGTTTTTTTCTATCGTGGTAACCTTTTCTGTTCCCATTCGCTGACTACTGCTGATATGCTACTCGTTTTTAGGTCTCAGCTCTTAGACGTCGCGTGTGCGCTGTCTCGAACAGAGAAATTATGTATCTCCTTCTGGGCTTACAGCCCGCCCTTAGGCTTACCATTTGCTGTAGCCATTGTCGCTCCAGTCTGCGTCTCCCCATTGGTTAAAGGCATGAATAAGTCATGCCTCTTTTCGTGTTTAGCCCTCCCGAGTGATCCGTCCAACTACTGTTAGACATATGCAGGGGTCATTGTAGGGCACTGTTTTAGGACTACTTTATTATTTCTTTAAGTGCGCTTCTGTTTTTACTCACAGCAGTGGGCAACACTGCCTCTGAAAAAGGGGTGCCTAGGTGGATTTCCCGACTTCAAGATATTTCTAAAGGTCTTTACTCATACGGATCAGTGGAGACAGCTTAGTACCATTGCTAAATTACGACAGTAAATTGCTTGAGTTGGTGGACCCTACAACACTTAGATGCAACTTTAAGCCGTGAGGAAGTCGTTTTTAGATGAAACACGTGTTGGCTGTTGATATTCTACAACTACGTGTCAACTTGTTTAAATAAACATATGCTGCTTATGTTCTTACCATTTGGATTGTTTTGAGTCATGATGTATTTGGGCAATTAAAATACATTACTGACTTTTGTTGGTCAGTTGGTACTTATTTTGATGCTGTGCTCTGTTTTTGGTTTTCTATAAGCTTAGGGTGTAGTATTTGGTGAAGGTGGTGTTAGGCCCGCTCATGACTTGAGTAAATCCAGGTGTAGTTGTGGTAGTTTAAACTAGTACAAGAGCCCTTCTTCATGGGGGGGCGTGGCTTGACTGGGGAGCATGGCGGACGCGAGAGCAAGGAGCTCAGCATCAGCCGAACACTTCTCCTGACAAATTTTACACCTGGGCCCGCTTTCTGATGCCCTATTCCTGCCTGCTACTTTCCAGCATGGTGGGGAGTAAGTGGACTGAGTCTGTATGCCTGGCAGAGCCGCGAGCGGGGTTAATTGGCCTGCTTCGGAGGGTAGCGGGCGAGCATCGAGGTGAGAGAAGCAGTCCCTGTGATAACTTAAGACTCGGCTGGAGAGCAATGCAGAGACCTGTGCTTTGTCCGAGGTGAGCCCCCGGGGTCTTTGGACCACGACAGGCGGACGATCTGCGCTCAGCTCAGCTTGCCTGTAATAGATCACATCTGATTCTCACGAAAATGCCGCCTGGGGAACGAGAAACTGACGAGCGACATGTTCAGAGAGGCCGCCTTGAGGACACCGGAGCAGACCCGATGGGAGAGCCGCAACGCCGATACCTGGGTAGCAGTGTCGAGATCTGAGGGCACCGCTGGAACAGAGAGGAATTCTCCGGCACCCCGGAGTCTGCATGACCAACGGAGACTGCTGGAGGTTGATGGCGAATAGTGAGTAGTGCGGCCTGAAGTTGAGGGGCACAGCCGCCATTTTGTGTGCTGGCCTGGAGAGCCCAGGCAGCGGCTGATTGGGACATTGGAGAGAACGAAGGGGGCTAATCAGACCCTTTAACCTGGCAAGGGTGGTGTTTCATACTGAGGGGAATACTGGTTGACATCTGGAGAGCCTGACCTGGAGCTGGGTGACTCGGTTAGTGGGGGACAGACATTTTACTGCACAGTACCTGTATTCCTTGCACAGACGGGGCGCTTGCCTGATTTCCTCCTTGCTGGTGACTGCCGAGAGGGGGGGTGAGTGAGTGGAAAGTCGCTGGACCTGGTGCCTGGGCGCTATCCGGACCATGGAACGAGGTGGCCTGTAGTGAATCACACTGACACTGAGCCCAGCCTCTCCTGGAGCACAACTATGGGTAAACCTAGAGCCCAAACCACCAGAACGTACTGGATCCCAAAGAAAGCACATATGAACATCTCAACAAGGCCCGGAGGATCCAGTGCGGCAACAACTGCAACAAATACTTGCCACAATTGCTGACATCCTCCATCAGGACATCAGCACGGTGGCGGTTGGATTGGGCTTGCTACGCGAGGAACACCAGACTCGATCAGGGTTAAGAAAACCAAGACCAGCCTTGAAGAATTGTTGCCCGTGCAGAGGGAGACGGACCAGCGATTGGGTGCCCTTACGGACAGGGTGGCCGTGTTAAAACGCAGGGCAGAAGGTGCAGATGGGCGCAATCGCAGGAACAACTTTCGGGTGGTCGGGCTGCCAGAAGGAACGGAAGGGGTAGACTTGGTGGCCTACCTAGAGGATTTGTTCAAGTCCGTAGTGGCCCCGGAGGGGCTCTCCACCTTCTGCACATTGGAAAGAGCCCATAGAGTTCCAGCTAGACCGTTAGCCCCGGGGAGACCTCCGAGGCCAGTGGTGGCCCGGCTTCTACATTTTCGGGACAGGGATTTGCTTCTGCAGAGAGCACGGACTGTTGGACTTTTAGCGGGGAATAGTAAAGTCACTCTGTTTCCGGATTATACTTTGGAGGTACAGAGGAAGCAGGCTTCTTATCTGGAGGTTAAAAAATCGCTGACAGATGAGGGGCTGCAGTACTCTCTGATGTTCCCGGCTCGGCTACGTGTTGCTCTTGAAGACACCACTCATTATTTTGACTCTCCTGAGGACACATGGGACTGGTTGGAAAGCTACAAGGGCGGGTTGACAGGCGGTATGCACAGGGAGGGTCCGGACTCAAAACCCGGGGCCTCCGGGAGACATCTCCCCCGCAGATCACCGCGAAGGGCCTTGATGAAACCCTCCACGACGCAGGCTGAGAAGGAACGGGCTGTATCACTGCGAGCAGTGGTGTCCCTGTCACAGAGCCGAAACCCACCCCCATCGGATGATGGCGCTGGCTCTACTGAAGCGTCAGCCGCTAATGACTCGGACACTTCTCAAAGTGGCAGTGTGAAGCTGCCTGTGGTAACACCTCAGAGTGTGGATGACATTGTGCAATTTATATTGTTAGGCTGGACTATTTGCGACAATCTCAGGGCATTTAGTAATACGTTGGTTATGAGGGCCCAGAGTTAGTGTAGGGTTAATAAGGCTGATGCGTAGCGACCTGGGCATGCATCCCTAGACAGCTGCGCTCACTTGTACCTCTGAACTAGTCTGAGGATTATTCCTAGTTTAATATAGTTTGGATAGGAGCTCGTTTGATAGTGACTATCCTTGAGAGGGGGCGTTGGGAAAGTTTATTTGAGACCTTGGCATGGTACTTTTCGAACTTCACTGGGGTACTGGGCGCAATTTCTACCATGGGTTCGCTGATTGAGTTTAAGTGAATATCGTGGAATGTCAGGAGCATACATACTATGGAGCGCCGATACAAGGTACATGCTTACTTAGTGCGGAGTGGGATCCAAATTGCCTTCCTTCAGGAGACACATGTCACAGGCCGCGAGAGCCACTCCCTGCAGCGTAGATGGAGGGGACAGGTTTTCAGTACGGCCTATTCTGCCTTTGCACGAGGCGTATTGATATGGATTAGAGAAGGTATAACAACAAAGATTAGGGATCAAGGCTAATTTTGCCTGCACCGGTACTGAAATACCACAAATTTCAAAAGGAAGGTGCCAGTAGCCAGGATCGCAATCCCCCTATTCCCTCAACAGCAATCCCAAAGAAATGGCCCTGCACCCTTCAGATTCTCAACATATTGCATAAGTATTCAGAACAATGATCATATTATATTCAATTCAACAATAGTTATTAGTTTTCCCAAGAAAATTGATAGAGGCTCTTCAGTTGAATTCAGTTCTTTATTCAATTTTCTGTTGAAAATGGGTAGCCATTTTTAACAGAAAATTACACATTCATTGTCCTAGGCAAGGGGAAGCGTAAGAGATTTGCCCAGTATCACAAATTGTTCGGCCGACCCTGAGATTCGAACCTGGTTCTCCTGTCAGCAGCTCTAGCCCTTACACCACATCCTAGCTTCACTTCAAAGCTGAAATATCACGACCACATTTGTTCAGCAAGACCAGGTCAACACTGAATAAGCATTGGGAAAGCCAATATATCTCAGTGCATACCTGCCAACTCACACTGTGCCACCATGTAACACGTGATATCGGCTCCCATTGCATGGTCTAGTGATGAGGAGCCAATATCACAAGGTGGGGGGGAGGGGGGGGGGACGAGATGAAAACCACTGTAAATAGTGTATTTCAGCTCATTTTCCAAGGCTTTAAACTGACGGCGACCATTAAGTGGTGTGAAAACACCCCTGGACATCAGCAGCAGCCTCAGCAAGCTTCTTGACCCCCACTTTTTTGGGGAGGAGGGGGCTTGGGGGTGGGGTTCAAAAGTGCATGGTAGGTACTTCTCAGCTCAGGCCATGCGCCTTCAAGGCCCCGCCCCCTCCTCACACTGTGAGATTGGTCTTCAAGTTGGCAGGTATGACAGCAATGCATATGCTATTGGCAATGTCAATGTGAAAGTCTTTTAGACATGTTGTTTAGAAGCGCATCTGCTGCTCTGCATGGCTGAGAGTCACTCAAAAAAAGCACTATGATGAAGCCAGCGCAGTGCACTTCATAACACTTTTTAGGTCTCGCTGAGATAACACGCATGCGTTGTCTGCAAGACTTAAGTAAAGGGGCTTTCAAAAATGCATCCAAAGGCTTTTCCAGGCGGATTGCCTACAGTGCATGTGTGCAGGCGCGTGCACATCACATGCAGCCGGCATCAGACTTTAAACACTTCAAAGGAATCCGCTCCCCCCCCGCCCCTTCTGGCTCTGCTTTCTGCTTGTTTATCTCCAAGTCTCTCTATCCTTCTCTTTCTTTTCAGTGTGATTCCACTGACAACAGTTGTGCACTAGTCCTGCCAGAGCACAATTGCCGTTTTATTTTTTCTTTCTTTTCAGTGTGATTCCACTGACAACAGTTGTGCACTAGTCCTACCAGAGCACAATTGCCGTTTTTTTTTTTTTATTTTCAATGTGATTCCACTGACAACAGTTGTGCACTAGTCCTACCAGAGCGCAATTGCCGTTTTATTTTTTCTTTCTTTCCAGTGTGATTCCACTGACAACAGTTGTGCACTAGTCCTACCAGAGCACAATTGCAATTTAATTTCCTTGCGCACACCACGAATAACAGCGGCGACACTTTGGCATTGGACCCCAAGATGTTTAAGTGAAGAGGTGGAAAATGCACGTGCGGAGTTGGTTACATCCATCACGTGCACAATCTCAGGAGAATAACCCCTTTAAATCTCAATTGGCTGCCTTTTAAATATCATTTAAAATCTTGTTGCCGCTCACTTTTCCTACCCCAGAAGGCCTTGTGTCAAAGTCTATTACCTTTTGCTGGACGGCTCGCCCCCTAAATTACAAAAAAGAAAAGGAAAGGAAATCAAGATTTGGAGATGTTTTCATGGAGCCCATTTCCTAAGAGTTGTTAATGGAGCTTAAGGAATTATGACTCCGGCTCGCGGAGATGTTTATTCCTGGGCTGCTTGCTCCCCTGTCGAAGCTAAATATGGGGCTGTCAACCTCGCTTAATGACAAGTAACGCGCCACTGATTACACTTTTATTTGAGCTCTATGTAAAAGGCGCTGTTAGTTTTGAGTCCCCTCCTTTGTGTGTTCGGATTTGCCACGGCTGAACGGTTCAGCCTCTCACTTTTAGACTAAACCCCCCCACCCCAACTCACCTCTCTTCCCTTTTATCTCTTTACTGAATCTCCTTTGTATTTGGTCCTCGCTCTCGCAGACTTGTCCCTGTTTCGTGTTTACACTATGCGTGTTTCTTTAAGTTATTTGAAACCGATCTTTCATGTTTTGTACGATGTTGAAAATGCACAGCACATCTACCATTCTGCGCTTCCTGGCAATGGGTCAATGTGCTAGTTATACAGTACTTGTGTGTTTGTACCCACACCCCCCCCCCACAAAAACACACCCCACACACACAACCCCGACACACACAACCCCCAAAACACACCCTACACACACACACACAACCCCACACACATCCCCCCACACACCCACCCCCACCCCACACACACAACCCCTCCCACACACAACCCCCTACACACACAACCCCCCCACACACAACTCCCCACACACATACCCAGACCCTCCACACACAACCCCCCACACACACAACGCCAGACACCACCCAAACACACACAACCCCCACACACATAACCCCCCCACCCACAACTCCCCCACAGCCACAACCCCCTACACATACAACCCCCCACACACCCAAACCCCCCACACAAATACAACCCCCCCACACACAACCACAAGCACACACACTCCACCCACACAACCCACCACACACACAACCCCACCACAAACACAACCCCATCACAAACACAACCCCCCCACACACACAACCTACCACACACACATACCCAGACCCCACCACACCCAACCCCCCACACACACAACCCCACACACACCCACACAGCACCACGCACACAACCCCCCCCATACCAGGCCCCCCACTAACAACCCCCAGACACACAACCCTGTACACATACAACCACACACACAACCCCACACATACAAACCCTCACACATAACCCTCCCACACACAACCCCCCCCACACACACAACCCCACACACATATAACCAGACACACATACAACCCCACACACATACAACCCCACACACACAACCCACATCCACACACTCACTCACATCCCCACACACACAACCCCACACACACATACAAATCCACAAGCACACACAACCCCACACACACAACGCCAAACCCACACAACCCCCCACACACACACACCCAACCCCCCCCCACACACCCACTTACACAAACCCCCACCCACCGAACACACACAACCCCCCCACACACACAACCATCTATCTATCTATCTATCGCCCTCACTCTATCTGTTGCCCTCACTCTATCTATCTATCTGTCGCCCTCACTCTATCTATTGCCCTCACTATATCTATCATCTATCGGCCCTCATTCTATCTATAGCCCTCACTATATCTATCATGTATCGCCCCTCACTCTATCTATCGCCCTCAATCTATCGCCCTCACTCTATCGCCCTCACTCAATCTATCGCCCTCACTATATCTATCTACCATCTATCACCCCTCACTCAATCAATCGCCCTCACTCTATCAATCAATCGCCCTCACTCTATCAATCTATCGCCCTCACTCTATTAATCTATCTATCACCCTCACTGTATCTATCGCCCTCACTCTATCTATCGCCCTCACTCTAACTATCGCCCTCACTCTAACTATCGCCCTCACTCTAACTATCGCCCTCACTCTATCTATCAATCGCCCTCACTCTATCTATCTAGCGCCCTCACTCTATCTATCTATAGCACTCACTCTATCTATCTATCGCATCACCACAGCATCACTCAGCACCACCACAGAATCACTCTGGGGCACCACAACATCACTATGCGCTACCACAGCATCACTGAACGCCACAGCATCCCTCGTCGCCACCACATCACTCAGCGCCACCACAGCATCAATCTGTGCAACCATTCAACAACAACTGGTTAAAATGTTCTCTCAATGTTTCAAGCTTTATTACAAATGTCACAAAAAGATGGTAATATTTCACTTCTGTGCTTGGATTTTCATCACAATAAAATACGCTGAACATAATCTTCACATAAGTTATTTACAAAAGTTAAAGCTATTGCCATTAAAAATTACAATAACTTTTATTTAAGTATTAATTATAAAAAAAAATAAAAGCCATTGTTATTTGTAATATCAATACATCTAAGTCACGTAAATACAACAAATATTGCATTACAAATGCTATAGGTGTCCCATTTGCGAAAGTTAAATCTATTGGCATTGTAAAAGACAAAGCTATTAATTTCGCTATGTTCAAAAGCAACACATAAATAAAATATTTGTCATTTACAATACCAATAGCTCAAACTTTCCTAATGCGAGACCTATTGCATTGCAAATGCTTGTTTGAGTTAGGAGGGGGCAGGACAATAAACTCAAATGGGGGATCAAAGAGACTGCGCTGGTTTAACCTCCTGTGATTCTGAGCTTTCAGTACCTTTCAGCCTTGCTGGACAGCGGACATGGCTAAATACATTCACATTGACAAGGCCAGTAGCTCGGGCACTGCGAGACATATCGGCTTTTCTACTGTTTTTTTGCAAATGCATTTTATTTTAGTTCGTTTGCAAAGTTCTTTAATGCCTTTGGTCAAACTTCGTGCAACAGGAACGGATAATTAACTGCAACACACTGCATGTGTCACTGGAATGTGTTCCACTAGGGCAGTGCCACAGTTCGTTCTCGAAATCTGGTCACAGTTTCATTGCGTCCTGCCCTCCTCCAACCACTTATGCCAGGCAACAGCTCTCGATTTCCTCCGGTGCGTGTAGCTGCACTTGCGGGAGCCCCCTGGGGTCAGTTTGTCACCACAGGTACTGATTCCGTACATGCAGACACTATTTCTTTCTACGCGCTCACGAGCTAAGCAGTTGGGCGGGTCTCCTGAGACGTGAGACTCGTGATTTGCAGTGCAGGCCATCATGTTTTTTTTGCTAACCAATCGCGGTACTGCCTTCAAGCCCTTTCATTAGCACCGTTCACAAACTGGCAATACGTAAACCAGCTTCTTATCTTAACTAATTTAAGCCCATGCCTTTAAATACTGATGTCGCCTACAGCATACTCTAAAGGAGAGGAATCCCGATTCTTAAAATACTTCAACAGGAGGTAGCGCGCTGTTTCCTTCTGACTTTTTTCCAGGAGCATGCCTCGGATTGATTAAACACGCCCCTTTTCATTCGCGCATACCCGGAAGCAGATCAAAATCCAGCAATAGAAAAAATACCTGACACTGACAGTGTTTGTTTCTTGGCGTTTTCTCAACTTGTTCCATCTAAAGAGGTCTCTCCAGGTGGGTTCGAGCCGTTTCCTGTTTCCAATAGTTTAGGGAGTTTAAGGTGAGCACTGTTTATTGTTGGCTGCCTGTCATATATGTCTGTATTTGTTAATTAATCAGGGTGTTACAAAATTATAAAACTTTGTCACAATCCAAAAGGATGTTATTATATTCTCATTATTCTCCAAGGCCTTCCGATGTGTTTCGTTATTAATTACCACCTACGTTATACTAGGCTCAATTGGTGTATTGCCTGTTATTTCAGAACGTATTATCTGGTTGATATGGGCTTATCCACTCTGTTACAAGCACACTAGCAGTGCTGGAACTGGGGCAAAATGTTCCTGGAACTTGCCGATTGGGTGCAGGGGCACGATGTGTTGTATCATTTTAACATAAATAAATCAGGACGAATAGTAATCGAAAGGATTAAGTTTTCTTTATTATTAGCAACCTCTCCACAACATGACAGAACCATTCCATTACTACAAGAATGCCCGTAATATTTATTCTCCCCATACTTTTCTCTGAATTGTAGAATAGAGAGCGTCGACCTAACACATTCTAAATAGAACAAAAATACACTGTACTTACATCATATAAATACCCCCGATTTTACAGAATTCCCCCTTTTTAGGTCTCGGACTAGCTTTTCACTGCGCAGCAGTGCTCGCGCTAGGGTGACCAACTGGCATTGGTGCAAATTCAGGACGGTGAGAGTAAAAATTCAGGATACAAATTCAGGACAGGAGGTCAAAATTCAGGACAAAACTTAAGGACAATTGGATAAGTTTTACAGACACATCAGAGGTTGGTGCAATTGTATATAAGTAAGCCCAGCCATATCTAGACATATTCAGCCATTTGCAAACCTACCCATCATGTATCCTTCCATCTTTCATTTCACTCATCCACCCTTCATCCATCCTTTCACTCATCCATCCATCCGCCCTTTCACCCTATCCATCTGTACACTCATCCATCCACTCTTCTACCCATCCATCCACTCATCCATCCAGCGATTTACCCTGTCACCCATCCAGCCATCCTTTCACTTACTCATCCATCCACCCAGTCACTGATCCTTCCACCCATCCACCCTTTCAGTCATCCATAATCCTCCCTTTCTCTCTCCATCGACTTTCACTTAGCAATCCTTCCTTCCGTCCACCATCCATCCACACACCCTCCTTCCTTCCATCCACCCACCCTCCTTCCATCCATCCACCCACCCATCCATCCATCCATCTACACATCCGCTCATGAATCCATCCATTGACCCGATCACTCATCCATCCTTTCTCTCATCCATTTATTCTTTCACTCCTTCACTGGTCTATTCATCATTTTGTCCATCTACCTTCCCTTTCACTCACTCATCCATCCTTACATCCACCCTTTCACTCATCCGTCCTTCCATTCGCCCTTGCACTTAGCAATTCATCAATCCATCCACCTTTTCACTCATCCATCCTTTAACTCATCCATCCACCCTTTTACCCATCCAGCTACCCTTCCACCCATACATCCAGCTATTTCCGTTTCTCTCTTCCATCCTTCCACTCACTCATCAATCCATCCATCCCCTCCCATTATCCATCTATTCAATCTTTCATTCATTCATTAACCCTTTCCGAATTCATCCGCCATCCCTTCACTTACTCACTCGCCCACCTTTTCATATTAATTTTGAGCTGAGCCTTTTTGAGAAGAGGCCCATCAAGAACTTCACCCTCGCTGCAGGAGCCATTCCAGGACTGGGACAGAAGCCACCCAGGGCAGAGACAGGATCCACTACAGGAGGGGACAGGAGCCATCACAGGCGGTGGGAGGGGGGGGGGACAGGAGCCACCACTTGGGGGGAACAAGAGCCATCACTAGAGGGGGAACAGGATCCTCCAGGATGGACACAGGGGTGGGTATGCAGTATTCTAGTATCATCTTGGTCTCTTTCAGAATGGGGGAGGGCTCCTCACCCCCTCTTGGACAAGACAACGAGAAGACAGGCTCTGTTTCCAAAATGTTGGTTTTGCCCCCCTCCTCCCACACTGATGTACAGTACTGAAAGGAGATACTCCAAGAGAACTGATTTAACTGATTGTCCTCCATACTTTGTTAATCAGTGTGAGTGCGATTGTGCCATTTCTCTATTTTATTACAATATAGACTGCATGTTTGAAGAATCGAGGTTTGTTTAGAATTTAGTGATAGTAATTAAGCTCTGTGAAGTGAACCATGTGCTGCCTCGGTGTAATCAGGGCCGGTTCTAGGATGTTTGGAACCCTGGGCAGAAAGGGAATGTCTCACACCAGTTGCAGATACAAGACGCATTCAGTGCTGTTTGCATCTGAATAGATGCCCCTGCTCCTGAAGCTGCCGGCCTGCCGCCCCTCTCTCTGTCACCTTCAAGTACCTCTTAACAGCTCATCAAGGGCTGAAGGTGTGAGGGTTGCCATCCCGCTGTGCCTCGCCAATGCTGATGGGTATCTGAGCTTTTGTACTGCCTCGGAGTCTTTTACACCGACCTCAGCAGCATCACAGTCAAGAAGGGAGGTGGGGGCCAGCTGTGCCGGTTGTGCGACCAGTTAAAATTACGGACAAATGGTGTCCGTTAAAGAATCCTTCAAGGACAACGGACAGACGGCCGAAATTACGGACTGTCCGTGAAATTTACGGACGGTTGGTCACCCTAGCTCGCGCAGCCCGAGATTTAATGTTTTTTAGTAGGGGTCTTGAACCCGCCTCTCTTTTCCATTGGCTGGCTTCCTAAACGGAGGCCATCCATTGGAGGAGAGGGGCGTCACTCGGTTCAAGCCCCGTTTTATCCAGATTCGGGGGCGTGTTTTTTCTCTTCTTTCTTGTTTATGTTCTCTCCTCTTCCCATTGGCTGGAATTTTACCTTCCAGCCAATGGGAAGAGGAGAGAAAGAAAACCACGTCCCCCAATCGGAAAATGACAGTGCTTTCTCTGAGGCATTTTTTTTTGCGCCTCGGATAAACATGGTCGTGCTGCTTGGTTTCCCGTCCGACTCGACCCCCCCCCCTCACTCCCCCCGAGCCGGTAAGTTTTTTCTTGCATATTTACAAATATAGATACCACTAGGCCGCGGCTTGCCTTGGTATAGTGTGGCCTCCTACTGGCCCTGCAGCCCAGATGCAGTATTCCCGTTCACTCGTGCGGCTCTCACAGAGATTCTCCCTCCATACCAGCTGCTGCTACCATACTCCACCGCAGGCCCTCGGTGCTCCTCAGCTCCTGCTCAGGGCTTCCTGGATTCTTGCCCTCAGGACTTCAGCTTCTGCCATCTGTGTGTGGCCAGGAGTGAAGCACGGTGGCCAGCATTGTCTTTCCGTCTCAACTAGCTGTTGGCGATCTCGGAGCTCGAGCCAGTCCTGCCATCTCTATCTTGCCCCAATTCTTCAGCTTCTTCTGTCTGTGTGTGGCCGGGAGCGGAGATCCTCGTGTCAGGACGGCGCAGGCTCGGACGGAGCTGACTCCGATGGGGCGATGGAACCCCCCCGAGCCGAGATGACGATCTGAAGGCTATCATGCTCGAGGTTAAGTCGACTGTCACTTCATTGCTTCCCAGCTCGACCAACTATCCGCTCGTCTCGACTCCGTAAAGGCCCTGGTGGACTCCCACGACAAAGGGCTTCTACACGTGGAATCCAGGGTATCCGACGTCGAGGATGCGGCCACCCAGGACAGACAGAAGTTACTCCAGATGGACAAGATCCTGGCCGTGATTCGGGAGAAGAGCGAAGATTTGGAGGCCCGCTCTCGCCGGAGTAACCTTCGCATCACAGGCCTTCCCGAGTCCACCAATATCTCCAGGATGGAAGACTTTGTCGAACAGCTCATCAAAGACCTCTTCGGGGAGGTCTTGTCTCCATTCTTTGTTGTGGAGCGCGCCCACCGCTCCCTGGGTCCGCGTCCTGGTCCTGGTCTACCTCCCCGCCCTATAGTGGCGAAGATCCTGAATTTCCGAGATCGTGATTACATTCTCCGGGCGGCTCGCGACAAGTGCACCATCACCCATCAGGGTAACACCCTTTCCTTTTATCCGGACTACACCTTGACTGTTCATGCCAGCCAAGCGCATCCTCCAGAAGCAAGGGATCTCCTACTCTTTGGCTTACCCTGGCAAAGTTGAGGGTCCAGCAGGGCTCCAAGACACTTGTTTTCCCCGATCTCAGAGAGGCCCTCGCTTTTGCCAAGCGTATGGACAAGGAATCTAGATCCTCCCCCTCCGAGTCTCCACATGAAACGGCCGAACGTATAAGTGATAATGACTAACAGTGCAGACAATGGTTCTTTCTTTGTTTCATATGGGACTTTGTTTCAAATGTCGCTACTCAATTATAGCTTGGTCAGCCTGCTCCTCAGCAGGGGTGACCACCGAGTCCTGCCATGCCCAACGGGATGATTCCCATTGTTCAAAATGTGTTGCTTCCTCCAAGTTGTGGGTGGTATTCTCAGCCTGATTGGGGGGTTGGTGTGGGTGCGGGGTGGTTGGGTCTCTTTTTGCCTGGGTTGTTGGGGTTGGGGGTGGTTTGGGGGGGGGTCTGGTGGGTGGGGTCCTACTTGCTCGCTTTTTGACATGACACTGTGCTCTATGCACGACTTTGTTACTAATGTCCATTTACACTCACAATTTGCTCTGTTGATGTACTGTGTAATTTGCGCAACTTCGTTGCAGCTTGACATCACGCTTTATTTGGTATGATCCCGACTCTTGTTCTATGTTCTTTCCAGATGGCACTCTCCAGCTTCGCCTCGTAGTTTCACTTGATACCCCTTAGATACTCCTGTTGCCTCATGGGTCACATCCCTCCATTTCACAGCTTCTGGCTGCTGAGACCTTCTTATTTTGTCCCACGTCCTTCCAGCCCGACTGGCCCGTTACTAGCTTATGCTGCCCTTTTATGCCACTTGTCGCTGGTCACCGCCTGTGGGTGGACTCTACTCCCCGCATTACTTCCTATTTGCGCTCCCTCGGCTGTCATTCGACCTCCCCGCTCTCAACATGTGCTATGTAAGATTGTTCTGCCTGCTGCTCGCTATGCATAATGCTGCTTCCCGACACGCTCTTTATAGCTGAAATAATCTATTGGACAAGGAATGTCCGCGGCCTGAACGATTACCGTAAGGTTCGTCTAATTCATGAACATCTTCAGCACCACAGGGTGGATATATGCCTTTTACAGGAGACGTATCTGCTTCCCGGCTCTATCTCCAAACTTCAGTCTAGCCACTGGGGGGGATCCCACTCTTCCACCTACTCATCCTATGCAAGGGGCGTTTCAATCCTGTTGCGTCGTGGTCTCCCCTGGCAGACCTCCCATGCCCTCATTGATCCGGAAGGTAGGTATGTTGTACTACATGGCTTGCTTCTGGCTCAGCCTGTCACCATCGCTGCGGTTTACGGCCCAAATTCGGATGATCCAGAGTTCTTTCATCACATCTGGCATCTCATCTCCTCTTGCGGTCCCGCGGCTGTCGTCTGGGGTGGGGATTTTAATGTTACTCTCTCCGCAACTTTGGATTGTTCTGGTTCTTATATGTCCCACCCGCGGGCCGCTACTGCTCTTTCGTCTATTTTAACTGATAATTCGCTCTATGATGCCTGGCGGCATTTGCGTCCCGATGCTCGGGAAGGCACTTGCATTACTGGTGCGAGGGGTTGTTGGTCGAGAATCGATCTCTGACTCACCTCGCTGGACGTTTTGTCCTGGACCATTGAGGTTACACACATGGCCCGCACCTAGGGTGACCAACTGGCATGGGTGCAAATTCAGGACAGTGAGTTCAAAAATTCAGGACAAAGGGTCTAAATTCAGGACAAAAATTCAGGACAGGAGGTCAAAATTCAGGACAAAAGGTACGTTTTAGAAGACACATCAGAGGAGGTTGCGCAATAGTATATAAGTAAGTAAATAGACAACCACTTAAGTACAAGGGAAAATAAGTTTATATGAGGTTGAGACAATTCTGCACTTCATAGTTTTTCAATATGCGCACAGCTTTTAGCAAATGTGCAGGTCTTTTTGTGGTAACAAAACCGCCCCCACCTTTCCAGCTCCCAGAGAAAATGCCTGATGCCCGGTCCGACCAGTCTGTTCTTGCTACCAACCTCCAACGGCGCCCCTCATCTTCAGATAGACCCTCTCTCATGTGTATTTAATTTCTTTTACAGTGCTACTCATCCCAAGTATGTGGGGCAGAGTGTTCGAATGCGTTACAACACACACATATTATATAAAGACAAACACTCATATAAATGTGAAAGTTAATGTATAGTAAATGTTGCTTAAGATAATGGGCACACAATGTGTAATCATACTTTCATCCATCATTCAGTCTTTCACCATTCATTCTGTCCTTCCTTCTGTGTGCCCATCCATGTCCATATTCAACCATTTAAAAACCTATCCATCATGTATCCTTCCATCCATCATTTCACTCGTCCATCCTTCCATCCACCCTTTTACTCATCCATCCATCCACCCTTTCACCCTAACCATCCATGCATTCATCCATCCACTCTTCCACACATCCATCCAGCCTTTTACCTATCCAACCGTCCTTTCACTTACTCATCCTTCCACCCATTCACCAGTTCAGTCATCCATTTACCCATCCTCCCTTTCTCTCTCAATTCCCCTTTCACTTAGCCATCCATCCATCCACCCATCCATCTACTCATGAATCCATCCATTGAACCAATCACTCATCCATCCTTTCACTCATCCATCCATCCTTTCTCTCATCCATCCCCCTTTCACTCATCTATCAATTTTTTTGTCCATGTCAAGTCAAGTCAAGTCAGAACATTTATATAGCGCACTACATACCCAGAGGGTTTCAAGGCGCTTAGGAAGGGGAGGTGGATTATTTGTCAAATATCCACGTTTTAAGCTGCTTTCTGAACGCTAGGTGATTCTGGGTGAGGCGAAGGTGAGCGGGGAGTGAGTTCCATGTTTTGGCAGCCAGGTATGAGAAGGATCTGCCTCCCATGGTGGTCTTGTTGATGCGAGGTACAGTGGCGAAGGCTTGGCTGGAAGAGCGGAGATGGCGGGAGGGGGTGTAGAAGGACAGTTGAGAGTTGAGGCAATCTGGTCCGATGTCGTAGAGTGATTTGTGTGCGTGGGTAAGCAGTCGGAAAGTGATCCTCTTATTGACGGGTAGCCAGTGGAGGTCTTTAAGGTTACCGGAGATGTGTTCGTTGCGTGGGATGTCTAATATGAGCCTGGCTGAGGCGTTTTGGATTCGTTTTAGTTTCTTCTGGAGTTTCGCGGTGGTACCTGCGTAGAGGGTGTTTCCGTAGTCCAGTCGGCTCGTGACTAGAGCGTGGGTGACTGTTTTCCTTGTTTCGGGGGGGATCCAGCGAAATGTTTTTCTGAGCATGCGAAGAATGTTAAAGCAGGAAGAGGATACGGCGCTGACTTGTCTGTTCATTGAGAGTGAAGAATCCAGGATGACGCCAAGGTTCCGTGCGTGGTCTGTCGGGATGGGTGCATTTCCGAGGGCTTCCGGCCACCAGGAGTCGTCCCATGCAGAGGGGGATTTACCTAAGATGAGGACTTCTGTTTTGTCTGAGTTCAGTTTCAGACGGCTTTGTTTCATCCATTCGGCGACTTCTTTCATTCCTTCGTGTAGGTTAGTTTTAGCGGTGCTGGGGTCCTTGGTGAGAGATAGGATCAGTTGAGTGTCATCCGCGTAAGAGATGATGTTGAGGTTGTGTTGGCGGGCGATGGCCGCGAGGGGGCTCATGTATACGTTGAAGAGGGTGGGACTGAGTGAGGATCCTTGTGGTACGCCGCAGATGATTTCGGAGGCCTCGGACTTGAATGGTGGGAGGCGGACTCTCTGGGTTCTTCCGGTGAGGAACGAGGTGATCCATTCCAGTGCCTTACCTTGGATTCCGATGTTTCTGAGGCGTTGTAAAAGGGTGCTGTGGCAGACTGTGTCGAAGGCTGCAGAGAGGTCGAGGAGGATGAGGGCGACTGTGTCTCCATTGTCCAGTAGAGTTCGAATGTCGTCTGTAGCTGCGATGAGGGCGGTCTCAGTGCTGTGTTTGGCTCGGAAGCCAGATTGTGAGGGGTCGAGTGATTTGTTGTCTTCGAGGAAGGCGGCGAGCTGGTTGTTGACAGCTTTCTCGATGACTTTGGCCGGGAATGGAAGAAGCGAGATGGGGCGGTAGTTTTTGAGTTCGGTGGGGTCTGCTGTTGGTTTTTTCAGAAGGGCGGTGAGTTCAGCGTGTTTCCAATCTTCTGGGAAGGTAGCGGAGTTGAAGGAGCAGTTGATGACGTCTCGGAGGTGCGGAGCTATGACGGAGTCTGCTTTGTTGAAGATGTGGTGGGGGCAAGGGTCTGTGGGGGATCCTGAGTGGATGGAGTTCATCAGGCGGATGGTGTCCTCAGTGGAGATTGGGTTCCAGGCGTTAAGGGTGTTAACGGGGGGAAGATGGTCAGTTGATGGTGGGGTGGGTTGGCTTCCGGGTTGGTTGTCGAAGCTGTTGTGGATGTCTGCAATCTTGTTGTGGAAGAATGAGGCTAGGGAGTCGCAGAGGGTTTGAGAGGGGGTGATGTTGTTGGAGTTGGCCGAGGGGTTGGAAAATTCCTTGACGATGTTGAAAAGTTCCTTGCTGTTGTGGGCGTTGTTGTCAAGTCGATCTTTGAATGCTGTTTTCTTGGCTTTTCGGATCAGTTGGTGGTGAGTACGGATGGCGCTTTTGAAGGCGTCCTTGTTGCTGGTGGATGGGTCTTTTTTCCAGGCCTTTTCAAGGGAGTGGCACAGTTTCTTGGATTTCTTGAGGTCGTCGTTGAACCATGAAGCCTTCTTGATGCCAAGTTTGTGTTGACGTTTTTTCAGTGGTGCTAAGGTGTCGGCGGTGTTGGATAACCAAAGGGTGAGGTTGGAGGCGGCTTCGTTGGCATTAGAAGAGAGGGCTGGGGAGGTTTGAAGGAGTGATGTGGAGATCTGCTCTGTGGTGATTTTGTTCCAGTTTCTTTGTAGAGTTGGTTGGAGGTGGATGATGGGTTTCGGCTTGTTGTAGGTGAAGTGAACGCAGCTGTGGTCAGTCCAGAGGAGATCTGTAGTGTGGCTGAAGGAGACATGGTTGCTGGAGGTGAAGATGGGGTCGAGAGTGTGACCTGCGATGTGTGTGGGGGAAGTGACCAGTTGTTTAAGTCCGAGGTTGGCGAGGTTGTCTAAGAGGGTGGCGGTGTTGCGGTCGTTGCTCTTTTCAAGGTGGAAGTTGAGGTCTCCCAGGAGGATGTAGTCTTTGGAGGGGAGTGCGTGTGGGGTGATGAAGTCCGTGATGTCTTCACTGAATTTTGCGCGTGGTCCTGGTGGTCTGTAGAGGAGGGTGCCTCTGAGTGTGGTCGTGGGGTCGATGTGGATCTGGAAGTGAAGGTGTTCGGAGTTAGCGAGGTTGGCGTCGGAGCTGGTAGAGATGCGGATGGATTTCTTATGGACGATAGCGATTCCTCCTCCTGTATGGTCGGTGCGGTCCTTGCGAGTGATCTTATAGTCTTCAGGGATAGCGATGGCGATGTCAGGGGCGGAGGAAGCGTTCATCCATGTTTCCGTTAGGAAGGCGACGTCAGGAGAGATGGTGTCTAGTAGGTTCCAAAGGTCAATGGCGTGCCTGTGGACCGAGCGGGTGTTGAGAAGGATGCATTCTAGGTGGTTGGGGTCGGGAATCTGTGTTGTGGTCGCAGCGGAGATGTTGTCGGTGCCGCTAAAATTGCAGGATAGGCAGGAGAACGGTCCATGGGTGCGTCCAGGAGCGGCTTGGACGCAGTTGGGGGAGCGGCCGGGGTTAAGGGCTAGGAGGGTGGCGGCATCATAGGTAACGCGGGGGGGCTGGGCAGCGCGAGGGGCAGGGGGTCTGGCGCTGGGCGCGGTCCAGGCGCGGACGGGCGTAGACGGGCTTACCTTTGGCGCACCTTCGGCGCGAATGGGGCGCGGTCGCTGCGCGTAGACGCTGCGCGCTAGAGCGACTGTCATATGTAGATAGTGAGAGGGGAGGGGCGAGGGAGGGTGAGCTGGGAAGGCGGGAGCGGGGCGGAGACTCGGGCAGGGCCGACAACAATAATACTAACAACAAATACCAGCCCTTTCACTCACTCATCTAGCCTTACATCCACCCTTTCACTCATCCATCCATCGATTCACCCTTTCACTTATCAGTTCATCAATCCACCCTTTCACTTATCAATTCATCAACCCATCCATCATTTCCCTCATCCATCCACCCATTCACTCCCCCGTCATCCACCCTTTCACTCATCCATCCATCATTTCACTCATCCATCCAGCCATCCATCCACCCATCCCATCCCTTCACTTACTCACTCGCCCACCGTTTCACATTAATTATGAGCTGCGCCTTTGCAGTTGCAGACAGAAGAGGCCCATCAAGAACTCCATCCTCGCTGTAGTTCCTAAAGCAAGGGTTGGGGTGGGGAGGGTTCACTGTGCCCCTGCACATAGGTAATCTGAAAAAGTGGATGCCATGAGTCATGCATGATGCACAGTGCCTGGACGTGGGGTGACTGTGACATGGTGTTGTTTCCAGTGCTTTAAGTGGAATGAAAAAACTAGGGGGGGGGGGTCTCTCCTAAAGGGTTATCAAGTTCAATGTAATTAAGAGCGTGGCTTAAAAACATATAAGCTAAAAATCTGTGTTTAGTATAATGTGCCGCCCTACTGGTATTTTTGTTTGCCTCTAGATATATAATACAAGTAACGTTACACTTAAAACAAGTAAAGTTACACCTTCAAGCCAGAACTATTGGCTTTGTCAATGGTTGTTAATTGCATAAAATAAAAAAGCAGCAACCATGGCTTCCTTGAATATGCTGTTCACACAGGCATCTGGTTGTGCAAAAGAAAGCCACACTCTGGGTGCACTTGGTCCCTTAGACACTTGGCACTGGTGCCACTGCACCTGCTGCATTATTAATAGCTATGTTTACCCATCTGACCACCTTTGTGTGTCTTTAAATGTCTTATAATGATGTTCTCTCAATTTTCCATTTATGTTTTTACCTCTGTAAAGACATTTAAAAACGAATGCAACCTTGCCAGCATTTCCCTTGGTACAGGTGCGCGTTTACCACGCCTCACATTAATATTGAAAATGTGTCCGTTCTAAAACATGAGACTCTGAGAGACCAATAATCCTTTCCTTTGAACTTTTTTTTACCCCTTCCTTTGATGAACTGGATTCTCACCTAGCAGCAGCATGGGCGTTTTTGCACTTCAATGCGCCGAATGCCCTGCCCTGGTCCAAGGCTGGAGGAGGCCACCACATGCTGTGCCAGTCCAGACTGACCCATTATCGTTCTGTATGTGGCAATCAGCCACACACAGAATGATAATGGGCGGGTGGGGCTGCTCTTGTGCTCCCAGGAGGAGTGTGAGGCGCCCCATCAGGGAGAAGAGGCCTCTCGCAGGGAACAGCTCTGTTCCCTGAAAGGCCCAAAATTACGGACAAAAGGCGTCCGTAAAAGGGATCCTCACGGACAACGGACGTGAGGTCCAATTTACGGACGGTCCGTGAAATTTACAGACGGTTGGTCACCCTACCCGCACCCTTTCCGATCATGCGCCGGTCCTGCTTCGTCTCCGGCCTCCCTACTCTCAGCGTCGGGCTTTCACCTGTCGTCTCTCTCACAATGCCCTTAGGGACACCGTGTTCTGCGAACACGATTTAAATTTAAAACTGGATCGCTATAATAAAGAACTCCAAGAAGGTAAAATCAGAAAGTATTGGCGTGATACTATTGGTTATAAGTTAAATGAGGTATACACCTGGGCGGAGATTTATGCTAAGAAACGCTTTACCACCCACAAGACAAACACTTAAAGCGAAGAGAGTATCACTACTGATCAGGATATTTCAGCCACACGACCTCCAGTCACCAAATCTGGGTCAGCATTCACGATTCAAACTTCCGGGTTGACTCACACCACTGAAACGCCAGGAACGAGCACTTTGGCCACTGGGTCTTCTTTTTTGATACAGGTTCCGACGTCAGGCCAGCCACCACCACCGCAGAAACAGGTAACTTTAGATCAAACAAGCGGCCCACAAGGAGAGGACAAGGCAAGAACACTACGCAGTGGAAAGAATGTAGCTTAATTATCAACATCTCATCAACGGAACTAACCAAGCAACAACTTATGACCTTAAATAAAGGGATGACCTTTGTGCCCACGAATGACACCACCTTGGTGGAAACAAATGTGGCACTTTACAAGTTCATGCGTAAACTGAGATTACGCCACTATTTTCCAACGTGATGGAACAATCGCAAGATGAACATAGAGACACTGCAGACACCATCTTTAGACCGAAAAGTAGATATCAAGCACCCATTTCCCACAAAATACTTGATTTCTTCGAGGAGACTGTGAAACCTGATCTGATGACGATCCATTACAAATCAACCAAAAAAACAAATTTCACAATACATGACCAGAGGACGATCCAATCCATAGTGCAGAATGTGAACTTGACTTTGAAACCAGCTGATAAGGGCGGAGCCCTAGTTATAATGGATACAGATTACTACACACGTAAAGTGAATAATCACTGTGGTGAATACAATTGAACTGTGACAGTTGAGAGATAATGTTTACCACTAAAAAAGAATTTGAATTCACACAAGATTAGTCTGTTTTATTTAAATTGTATGATTATAGTTTAAATCTTAGAGAATTTTTTTCTCCTGGAACAGTGCACACTGCATGTAGGCCTCTGTCTACATTCAAGTTCAGTTTTCACAAGTTGTGTAGCCAACACAATAGGTAGTGTTGCACCTCTTAGATAATTGTGATTAATATATTAGAATGTCTAATAGTTGAGTGCTCCTCCACCACTTCGTATTTCTTTCCAAAGGCCATCAAGTTTCATAGTTAAAACCCCCATTAAATCATCCAGTCTAGATTCAAAACCTTCCATCAGGGTGTCCAAAATTTCGATGCCCAAATCATTTGTGTTAGAGCCACTAACAAAAGGTAGTTCTGTCTGGGTGGAGATAGTTAGTTGGCCTGACATCAAGAATTCCAATGTCGGCCCCACCTTTGTTATTCCTCATGTTATCCATATTGAGGTCTATTGATTTTCTTCTATGCTCCACCTTGTTGGGTTTTGATACATCAGTCTTACTATCCGATACTGAAGCAGTCAATATCTGCCGTTTAATTGTCTTGCCTCGTGTGTTGCTGGCTGGGACTTGTGGGACTTGGGTAGTCTGAGACATGTTCAGTGGGATGTTTATTACCTGTATATCTGGGCTCAATGGCACAGATTTGGCTCCAAATTTAGCAGCGGGAGTGACTCATTTGGACCCCCAATGGACAAACGGGATTGGGATGCTGCAAGGTCTAAAGATAGCCATCTCTCTGTGGCTTGAATTTGGTGAATGAGCACCGACTCAGCGCTTACGATGAAATCATCCAAAGTGCCTGCTGCCCCCTTTCGTTTGCTCTGTTGAGACACGGTTACCGGCTGCAATACTTATACCAGATTTTACCTTGCTGTCATGTGTCGTCGCTCCTCAATTTAAATGCCAAGGGGGATGTCCCGGCCCGGCCTCTTATGGCCCCTGACGGCCACAGGCGGCCCTCCCTTTGCCCGGGCTTAGCCAGGCGCCCGCCCGCGTCCCGCGGTGCGGGATGGGCCTTTTAAATTAATACCCCTCTGGTGATTTGGGGTAGGGGCTGCTGGTGGCGCCGGCCGCCTCCTGGAGTTATGGGCCGTGTAGTCCCTGGCCCCCGCTGCCCTGCCGCCACACGCCTCTGGCCGGTGAACTGAAGCGTCTCCCATGGAGCGGGAGGCGCGAAACGCTGAAGAAGCCTCCGATGGCTTGGGGGAGGGGCTGCTGGTCGCTCTTGTCTGCTCTTGGACATTCGGTGTACGGCTGAATGGGCCTGCGGGCTGCAAGAATTACGTTTCACCATGGCTGGAGGGAGCTCTTTGAAAATATTGTCAAGGACTGTTAATGGAATAGGGGATAAGATAAAGAGAGGAGTGATCCTTCAGTAGTTCAAGCAACATGCCCCTGGCATTATTCTGCAAGAAAGCAGACATGAGCGGCAACACATATAGAGCTATGGATTTGTAGGAGGATAAAATGATTGCTCACACAGGCTATATCTTGGTCCAGAGGAGTGGAGGTTCTTGTAGAGAAGTTTCTCCCTATAAGCTCAATGAACATGGTCCGATCCACACGATAAATATGTTGCCCTATCAGAACAGTGGGTAGGCCTGATATTGACTATTTGCTCTTTATATGTGCCACCAAGATTGCATGACTCCACGTTGCCTGACCAGGTTTTCCTGCTCTTACAACTGCCAGACAGCATGTTAATATTGAGGGGGCGACCTCAGCATGGCAGCCAGCAAGTACTGAGACCTCTAGACATACAAAATACGGAGGGGTGCACAGAGTCCGCTGCTGGACTTCCTGGCTGCAATGGGAATTGTGGACTAGCTGAGAACACACAGCCTACAGAAATGGCAATCTACTTATCACTCTGGTGCACTCTGTAGCATCTCCTGCCTTGACTACCTTGTCACATGGCACCAGCAGACACATCAATGATCTGAAGTCCGACACCTGGCCGGAGGGATCTCGCCTCACTCCTTGGTTTGGGCAGTATTAACAAAACTTGCACTGCACCTATTAACAATGTACAAAGAAAGCAAAAAGCGGAGCTCACTACCGCAAAAACAAAGGCTCACCACCATAGTAGTGATGCTTAAAGAAGGGAAGTACCCAGAGGACTGCGCCTCTTAGAGGCTCATATCAATGTTGAATATCAAAGCCAACATGCTGGCAATGCGACTCAGAAGACTGATGCACTCGCTGATCCACCATTATCAGTCATGCCTTATGCCAAACTGGAACAGAGAACTCCATCTCGACGCCTTTACGGAATCCTGGGATAGAGCAACACCTTATGTAAAAATGCTTTGACAATGTCATTGGATTCCAAAATGCCATTTGATATGCTGGAGTGGAACTACATATTTGCAGTGCTCGACAAACTGGGATTCTGCACACAAGGTATGCAATGGGTCAGCCTGCTTTACACTGGCCAGAGTTAAGGTGACCCTGGTGTACTCTTCAGTCTTCAAACTCCAAAGGGGCACCCGGCAGGGTTGTGCAAGTCAAGCTATTATTATGGAATGGAGGCCTAGCACAGATTGCCCTACCCAAACTAACTAGAGGCTGGTATGATGGAAGAATTGCCTTTCCGGATATTCAGATGTATTTGAGCGAAACAATTAATTAGGGTTAATGACTGGGTCTATCTTCTGCAGACTGTACCAGCACTCCAAATGAATTGACATGTACTGGAAGATGGGGGATATATGGTGGGAGGAAATTAGCCAGCCTACCTAACCTCATCAGAGCTGTGGTCAAAATTTGAAAAGAGGTGACAGCACATCTAGGGTGGAAAAACACAATTACACCGGAGATGTTAGAAACCCTGAATAGGCTGACTGGATTTGTCAAGTGGGGTTTAATTAGTATCTCCATTGCAAGTGACGTGTTGGCTCGTGGTGACTCCCTGTGCCCGAGAGTACCAGCTAGCTGTCTTCGAGTCCTACCGCTACCTGCAACTCAGGCATACGTTGCAGGCTGTACTACTGAGGGGCAAAGTCCAAACAAGCAAATTTATCGGAAAATAGTTCTTTATTTTAAATTTTTTTTTAAAGTTCGTAGAAAAGCTCATCATTTATGTCAAAAATAGATCAGCCACCGCATTTCTCTCCCTCATGGGGAGCTTCCTCAGGGAAATGTAGGAGTAAAAATTCAATCGAAGTTCAAGGATTTTCGAAATGTGTGATGAAGGAATATTAGCGTCAATGAAGAAAAAAAAAAAAAGAGAGAGACCAAGACCTATCCACTGGTCCTTTAGAATAACTCATTTATGTATCCCGGAGTTGCACGCATCAATAGTCTGCTTTCAGGTAGATAATCACGGTTTCAAAGGATGGATCGCCTCAGGAAACTGTACACAGGGAATCACACGGTGATTTTGTTGTTGGATCAGGACCATACAGTTGGGTATTGTTGACACCGCTTAGTGAAAATCCCGCTCGCGTCGGAAGAGAGCTAATAGGCTCAGAGGTGTGTAGTCTCGCCCTGTCCCATATTCTGGACAGTTAGGTAGAAGAGTACGACGCGGCCCGGCCTGGAAGGTCTGTGTTACTTGTTTAATGTGAGCAGTGTTCCCACATATCTGTGCTTGTGATTTTGCGGGCAGACTGGATCCTTCCAACATATCGTTTGGGACTGCCATGTAATACAAAACCTCTGGTCCAAAATTGTGGACTGTCTGTGGCAGGGGAAGGGAGCTGACTATCTCGGCAAAACAATGTGTCCTTAATATATTTGAGGAGGTGGGTGTAACCAGGGCCCAGCGACTATGGATGTCACTTGGTCTGGTGGTGAAAAGATATTTTATGAAAGCCTGAGGTGCTGGACTGGCCTCTGATTTCTAGACCTAGAAGTGTGACACTTTAGCTGAAACATTGGTTTTTGAGGCCAGGGGATGCCCTAAAATGCACCAAAATGTGGAGTGGATGGAACTCCTATTGGGGGTTGATCCAAATGGAGTCTGTGCGGTGCAGTGGCTGGATCTGTGGTTCCAGGCTATTCTTGAATGGAATATGATATAAACGCCATTGTAACTTATGTTGGTTTCATTTTAAAAATTCTAATAAATAGATATAGGAAAACAATTCACCCCTAAAGTGTGTTGTGCAAGCCCAAAAAGCCGGGCATTTAATGTATAAAACGTGGCAAGCTATACATTCAACAAACGTGGCCCCACCATAACTGAATGTCTAAAGCTATTTTCACTGTTTAAGTTCAGCTGCATTTTCCATATAGACGGATCAAAAATGTTTTTTTACAACTTTACTTTGGGAAATGTGAGAAAAGTGTTATTTTTTTTAACAACAATTTATATTATGTCAATTGTCAAATACAATGCAGAGCTCTGTGACCCAGTGACAGACTGCCACATAGTACACAAGAAATATTGCGTTGACTTTTAACATGTGCATTATGCAAAAAACTGAAACAATAAAAAAACCAAATCCCCGCCCCCCCCCTGCACTTTCTATGCACCACACTATTAATCACACAAATTCGCCCGCACTGCAGGACCCAAAAGGTCAGGAACCACAAGTCCTGCCCAATTTAACCCTCAACAGCCACATCCCTCACGGCAGGGGGCTCTAGGTCCAAACTCCATTATGTCGCCCACCTCTTCCAGATCTTAAAATGCTTCAATGGGCACCCTCATGCCTGAAAAATAGGGACCTCCAGACCCATAATAAAATCCAAAACCTTTTTCCATGCTGAAAGCATGGGTGGGGCCCCTGCCTTCCACTTACGAGCAATGTCCCGTTTAGCCAGCGTAAAGCCCGGGAGCATCAGATGGCGCTTATAAATATTTCTCCCCACCCCCTCCATTATATGTAATAGCACCAATTTTAGGGAGTAAGGGAGCTCCCATCCCAGAACCTCAGCAAGGCAGACCAAACCCCCCGCCAGAACCTTTCAAGCCCCATGCATTGCCAAATTGTATAAAAATAGAGTACCATCCGCCGAGCCACAACGTAGGCACACCGGGGTCCTATCAAGCCTGCCCTTCACAGCCTAACTCGTGTAAAATATACACAGTGAAGATAATTAAATTGGATCAACCAAAGGCGCACGGCTATCGCCGCTCCTCTAGGGGACGCAAGCGCCACCGTCCAGTCCTCCTCATCCAAGGGGCCGAGGTCTTCCTCCCACCTCTCCCTAAGTTTATCCAATGTAGTGGGGCAATTTCTCACCAAGGTTTGATATATCTTTGAGATTTTATGGTCTTGGAGGTCTCCCATAAATACTTAAGCTTCAACAGGACTGAACTCTGGAAGAGACTCCAATTTCGCAATGTTGGGAAGTATAGCATGTCTAAACTGCAAGTATTTGAAAAATTGTGTTTTTAGCATCTGATAGTCAAGCTGGAGATCCTGGAAAGATTTTAAAACCGTGCCGCGCATAACGTCCCCTAAGGTAGAGATTCCAATATTATTCCAGTCTCGGAACCCCCTCAAGGCCTGCAAGTTGTGGCAATCTGTCATTGGACCATAGGGGAGTCTCCCTCCTCAGCCTGCCCCACCACCCCATCTTGCGCATGGCCTGCCTCCACACCTGGAAAACTACTCTCATAGCGGAGGGCAGTGTCTTGCGGATAGAAGCAGAGTATAAGACCGTTTGTAAAGAATAGGAACCCATCCAGCACCGCTCCACTGCATATGCAGGATCAGAGCGATCCCCAAACCACCATTTGTTCAAGATCAGGAGTTGCGAGGCCACGTAATAGGACTGGACGTCCGAGGTGGCAAGCCCACCACAGTACGTGGACTGAAAACACGTCTGTAGAGCGACCCTGGGTGCCACCCCTGCCCAAAGAAACTCACCCAGGACCGAGTTAACCTGGTGGAACTAAGAGAGCCTAACGGGAAATGGATGATTTTGTAGCTGATAGAGCAAGAGTGGCAACAAGACCATTTTCAAGATGGCTGATCGACCTGGAAGAGAAAGGGCATATGAGGTTAAGTTTTCAATTCGTCACGTATCTGCGCCCACACCGATGCAACATTCCGGTCCCAGGACTCCCCGATGAGGTGGACAGAAAACCCCCAGACATTTCATACGGACTGCAGTAACCTGTACCGCAGAGGCCCAGGTACCCAATTCAACCTGGCTCCCCAGTGGCCACAACACGGACTTGCTCGCGTTCATGAATAGACCAGAGGTCTTCCCAAATATCTCCATAATACGCAGCAATCTGGGGCCCGTCCTATTGACGTCGGTTAAAAAGCCCCGTCCAATAAGAAAGGTGAAGGATGCAGCTCCCGCAACCCGTACCAAAGCTGTAATTTGAGTATAAAGAAGGGGTGACGCTTCGTACTTGGAGCTCTGTGGGGCATTCTTTGCTGCAGGAACTCGGAGGTCCAGAAGTCCACGGGGCCACGCAGCTGACTGTCATCAGCCCCTCCCACCACCGGCTGTTGTAAAACTCCACGCGCCACCCGCTCCGCAGGTGACGCTTGTACTTGGAGCTCTGTGGGGCATTCTTTGCTTCAGGGACTCGGAGGTCCAGGAGTCCACGGGGCCATGCAGCTGACTGTCATCAGCCCCTCCCACCACTGGCTGTTGCAAAACTCCTTGCGCCACTCGCTTTGCGGAACGCGTGCGGGAGCGTGCCTGGCGAAGCCCAGGCCAAGGGCGGGCATGTCCGAGACTGTGCGAGGCTGGGCTGGGCCTACCCCCCTTGGTTTTGTAATTACGGACCGTCTAAGAACTTGTGCGTAACCGGCCATGCTCTGAATTGTCAAGTTTATGCAATCGGCTTCTCTCGATATGATCAATAAGCTTTTAATTATTATTTTTTAAGATTTATTAAGACTGATAAAGTGATTTGGGTACATAATTGGTCATTTGTTTAACCATTATACTATTCACACTATATTGAGTAAATTCTTACTACGTTCCCTTTTAAGTATTTTGTTTTATATTAGCATTAGGTCCTGGCTGTCGTAACCATCATGACAATTATACTATTTTGTGTATTGGGGTATTTGTGTATTCTTTTTGGTACAAATATCATCCAGCACAATATAAGGCCAGTATTAGCCCAGAAGTTTATGTAACATTTGTTCTTAATAAATACGACATTATCATTATGTCGAAACGTAAATTACAAAAAGGAACTAATAATGTAGTTGAGCACCCAGGCTCCACTATCGATTGCTATCTCGTGAAATAGACAGGGCAGAACGCCGCCTCTCGTTAGGATTAGGTAGCGCTTCTGGCCCTGTAAATGTGATCGATTTACAAGTAGAGCCTAATGCAGAGTCCAATGCAAGTAAAGACTTAAATATTGCCCCCCATTTTAATTCTTTATGTCCAGATCCTGTTCCAGATTCCCCTGAACTTAGTGAAGCTCACTGTCTACCGGCATCTAAAAGATCACCTACCCCAAAAAGGAAAAGGAGTTGTAGAAAAATCCAGCAAAAACAGGGAATAGCCAATAAAGGCAGAAAGGCCCCATCTCCTAACCTTATAGTGGAACATCCACCTAGCATGGGGACCATGTGTGAGGCGCAGGTTAACCAGATCATTGCTGCACTAACTCTTACATTAGAAACACACCTCAAACCACTCCACGATAAAATAGATCAATTGAATGGGGAAGTTGTTAGACTTAGTGGGGTACTTAACCATTCTAATGAGCTACTTAAAGAAAATACAACTAGGCAGCAGGAAGGATCACAAGGGGGAAACAATATTGGAATAACATCTGTCTCAGGGGTTGTACTTGACACCCCCAGGAATAGCAGGGCTGGAGAATCAGCAAGCTCTAATCCTAGTGTATTAGACACAGTAGTCAACACAGCCCCTTTAGGAGAAAGAAAGCAATCAATGGGGAGTAGCAAAGCCCGTGATTCAGGAAACAAAGATATTAGGAACATGGAGACTACACAGGTGCCTATAAATCGGACAGAGAAAGAACCCGAGGTTGGAAATAGGACTAGATCCATCAACTTACCTCCCGATTGCTGTCCGTTTGTGGTAGTACTGGTGAACATTCCTCCCCCTTAGCCCAAGCCTAATAGAAACACATGCATCCCTTAAAAATAAAGTGGTGGATTGGCTATTTCGTAATTGTGGCTACCCTGTTAACCATGCAGATCAGATCCTTACGACAAGAAGAGTAAACTGGATCGTCCCTCTAAAGAAATCAACGAAGGGTGATCGTGTTATTGTTAATTTTAAGAACCCACATTATACCAGGATTACCTTGGAAAGAGCCTTTGCCCTGCCAGATCCTGACAGTAGTATTCTACTCCTTTCACTTGGCTTTTTTTATAGCCATTTAAAACAAGATTCATCAATGGAAGTAAGTCAGGTATATCGTAGAGCTAATTGGACAATGCCACCTTTGCCCTCCCCACTTATAATAGATTTCAACCACTCAATACCCTTCAGGAGAATGATTGACAAAGTCCTGCCTGCCATAATAAAGGAATGGCGGGTCCTAGGAGAAACAGTCAATAAGGGGTTGTGAGGCCAGTAGGACAGATGTTATCTGGGCAGGAGGCAAATTCACAGGGGGACATAATTACTCTGGAAGAAAGGGATTTGAGCAGAGTGCAAGGAGAGACCCCAGATGGAAATATAGGCCCATGTACGGAATAATTATTTTTTTCCACAGGCTGCGATCACTGTGACTGATGTGACCGGGGATGGCCAGGCCCTAACGACCCAGTCAGCCAAAAACACAGAGAGACCTATAGCTAGCAGGTTTAGATTAGCAACATGGAATATAGCTGGATTGACTAATAAAAGAGATATGTTAGGATGGACAGATTTTCTTAATAAGCACAATATTATATGTCTCCAGGAAACTTGGTGCATAGACCAGGTTAATTTTGACGGGTTTGTCTCTTATAATTTACCTGCATTGCGTTCTATAGCTGGCAGAGCAAAGGGGGGCTGCTAATACGCATGTCAAATAATCTGCCTATAGAAGTTAAAATGTTTAAATATGTTGGATGTCATTCACAGGTACTCTGGCTACACCAAAAAAATGGCCGGGATGTTTTGTTAATTAGTTTTTATAACAATCTGTTTGACTGTACACGTTATAAAGTTGTTATTGAACTGGAGAATGCCATTGATAAATTGGGTAATGTAGAAGATGTCAATTTTGATATAATCTGGGTGGGAGATTTCAATACGCAAATATGCCCTTTGTCTTTGACTAAGGTTTGTGGGTTTAGGAACGATACAGGAGATGATTGCGTGCATTTCCCACATAATCCCTATGGAGATATCTTAAACACATTTCTGGCTAAATTTGACCTGGATATAATGCAGTGTGCAAGAGATGGTTCTAGGAAATTGATCCCAACTTTTACAGGTAGAAACACAAATACTATTATAGATCATGTATTGGTTTCTGCGAACATTGTCCCCTTTTGCACTACACCATGGATCGAAGAACTACTACTTAGTGATTATAACTGCATTATTATGCCATTAGCTGTATGGGGTAATAGACTCCTGGTAATACAAACCACTATTGGCAATATAGCGCTGTGTAGACCAAATGGCACCAGAATAAAATGGAAAGGGGTCAATCCGGACAAGGTGTTAAAAAATAGTCTCCCATTGTTATACTGAGATCTCTGAGAGTTTGGATGTTGATGCCGAACCAGCCCAGATTTTTTTTTTCAGAACAAAATTTTATTATGTTGTTGATGAATGACATAGGGGACACTGTCCCCCAATAAACCGGAGGACCAGTGAGCAAGGAACAAGTCATCGCATACAGGTGATTCAATCAACATTTTGGACATAAAATGGCCCTCCCGACCTCCCTCTCCCTACCCTCCACCCCGGATCCCGCCCCTATCCCCGCACAGTGTCTACATAGTCCAAGTATAACAGCAATTAAGTTACACGCAGTGTGTACTCCTTATCCCCCAGGTTCAACGAGCAGTTGGTCAATATCAGCGTCCTGTTGCGCAGGCGGCTCCAGCCACAGCCCTCTATAGTCCGCCCATCGCTTCCATATCTTAAAATGCTTCCGGGCGCAGCCCCTGGCCTCAAACACCAGACGCTCCAGCCCCATGCAAAAGTCCAAACCCCTCCTCCACACTTCCAACAAGGGGGCCCTGGGGTCTTTCCAGGCTCGAGCAATATCTCTTTTGGCCACTGTAAGACCGAGGACTAATAGGTGGCGTTTATATACGTTTCCCCCAACCTGTTCCATGATATGTAAGAGGCCAAGCTGCGGCGAGCGGGGGAGGTCCCAGCCAAGCACCTCGGAAAAGCAATTCCACACACCTATCCAAAACCTCGATAACTTCTCGCATGACCACACCGTATGTATAAATGTGCCCACTGCACGCTCACACCGCAAGCACTCAGGGGAGGCAATCAAAACAGCCCTCCACAGTCGGTCCCTGGTATAATAGGCGCTGTGTAGGTATTTGAATTGAATAAAGCGCAATCGCACCGCTATCGCTGCTCCCCTCGGAGCCTCCAGGGCCTCCCTCCAGTCTTCCTCCTCGAATACTCCTATGTCTCCCTCCCACACAATGCGCAGTTTATCTAATGAAGAGGAGCAATGTGTGACTAGGGTCTGATATATGTTAGAAATTTTCTTTTAGTCCAGCTCCCCCATAAAAACCTTAGCCTCCAGGGGGCTAAATTCGGGCAGCGAGTCCAGGCCCAGCAGGGAGGGGGACAGGGCGTGTCGCAGCTGCAGGTACCTAAAGAATTGGGGTTGAGGCATGTTGTATTCTTCTCTCAATGCTTGAAACGACATGAGGGTCGTGCCTTTCATGACATGTCTCAATGCCGATATTCCAATGGCATCCCAGCCCCTGAAACCTTGCAAGGAAGCCAGGCCGACAACTGTCCATTCTGCCACAGCGGAGTCTCTCTCGTTAATTTATTCCACCACCCCATGCGGCGTAGAGCTCCACGCCACACTCGGAAGACCACTTGGGTGACCATGGGAAGTCTCTTCCTGACGGTCGCCGAATATAAGATGGCGTGCAACGTATCCGGCTCCATCATGTATCTCTCAAAGGTGTAGGCCGGGTCACCTCGGTCCCCATACCACCATTCATTGAGCACCAGCAAGTGAGACGCTTGATAATAGGATAAGATGTCTGATGTCGCAAGGTATGAAGCACCACTCTCGCCACCCCTCCGGCCCAGAGAAACTGGCTTAACGCAGAGTTCACTTGTCGAAACCACTGCGGCGCTATGGGACATGGGTGGTTTTGCAACTGATAGAGGAGGCGCGGGAGGGCCACCATCTTGAATATCGCCGAGCGACCATATATATTTAGGGGCATTCTGGACCAAGTCTTCATATCCGACCGCACGCGGTCCCAGACCGGCACCACATTGCGGGCTCATGCCACTCCAGGTACATCGGTCAAGAAGACACCCAGGTATTTAATACCGCCAGCCGCCTCGTGCAGCGCCGACGCCCAGGGTCCCCTCCCCTCCCGTTCCCCCAGAACTCACAGCGTGGATTTTTGCACGTTTAGGTGCAAGCATGACACCTCCCCAAATATACGCATTATCTCAAGGACTCTAGGCCCTGACCGATTTATGTCTGTAAGGAAGAAGAGGACGTCGTCCGCGTAGAGTGCGATTCGATCAGATAGTCCCATCTCCCATTCAAGTCCGCGCAGCTGTGCGTCCATCCGCACCCACGCCGCCAGCGGCTCCATGGCCAATGCAAATAAATAGGGTGAGAGAGGGCAGCCCTGTCTGGTACCCCGGCCGATAAAGAACGGGTCTGATACCGCACCCGCCACTCTCACAGACGCCGTCAGATCCATGTACAGCAGCTGCAGATAGGAAAGGAAGCGAGGCCCAAGGTTCAGGCAGGACAGGAGCGCTCGGAGATAAACCCAACTAAGCGAGTCAAACGATCTATCAATGTCGGCTAAAAGGAGCGCCGCTGGGATCTTGGCAGCCCGGGCCATCTCCACCACCACCTTCGCGCGACGGATATTGTGCCTCGTCGCCCTATGGGGCATAAACCCGGCCTGATCAGGGTGAATTAAATATGTAATATAAGGGAGAAGACGATTGGCCAGGGCTTTCGCCAACATTTTTGCATCAAAATTGAGGAGCGATATTGGCCTATATGAAGAGTGGTATTCGGGGAGCCTCCCGGGCTTGCAGAAGACTACTATCTCAGTATGTCGCCAGTCCGCCGGAAGGCGGCCTCGCTCCCTGGCCGCCTCCAATGCCTTTCTATAACGCACCCCCAGCTGGAGATGAAAAGTCTTCATGTATTCGCACGGGAACCCATTAGGGCCAGGGGCCTTCCCAGAGTTCAGCTCTCCAAGCGCCGTCTCCAGCTCTTCTAGGGAAATGGGGAGCTCCAGCCGGTCCTGACCCTCATCCGAGAGCGCGTGCGGCGGGAGGTCCGCCAAAAATTTGTCCATGTCATCAGCTGGAAGAACTTCCCGGGGGCATACAGGGCCGCATAATACTGCGCAAAACTGGCTGCCAGGTCTTCCGGGGCCGTCACAGGGTCCCCCATCTCATCGCGAAGTCCCGGTAGGGACTGCGCCTGGAAGGTATTCTGGCAGAGTCTGTAAAGCATGGTGCTGGATTTGTCGTCCCACTGGTAAATCCTACTCTGCGTGGCTAACCACAGCTGGTGCGCCTCATTCAGTAGCGGTGATGTTTAAGACTGCTGTCCCAGCAGCAGCTGCCCGACAGCCTCAATCGTATCCCCAGCACTACTCTCCCCTTCTAGATCCCGGACCCGCCTCGCCACCTCCTCTATGCTCCTCCCACGAGCCCTGCGGGCCCCCGCACACCATGCAATGTCATCACCCCGGATCACGGGTTTTAGGGCTTCCCACTGGGTGACAGCGTCTATTTCGGGCCCCTCGTTGTCCTCCCAGTAGTGAGAGATGGCCTCTCGTATATGTGATTGGTAACTGTCTTGTTGCAGGTGCCACGTAGACAGGCGCCATCTAAAGGGCTGTCGCCTCCTATCTAATTGTAGGTCTAACGCCACAGGGGAGTGATACGACAGGCCACGCGGGAGTATGGACGTGGAGGCCACCCTCCCTATCCAGCTAGAAGGAACAAACAGGTAATCTAGTCTGGAAAAAGACCGGTGCACAGCGGAGACATAGGAGTACTCACGGCTATGGGTATGTTGGTACCGCCATGCATCAATCCATCCCATTCCCTGCACCATGCCGCCCAATTTAGTGGGGGTGTCTGCTACAGGCCCCCCCTCCGGGCCTTTGTCGGTCCATCCGTACGTTCATCACGTCATTGCAGTCACCACCCACGATGGCCAGTACATTTGGAATATCGGCCCATAGCTCAAACAACCTTTCAACAAGTGCCTCTTGCAATCGGGGCGGGGCATACACGCTACCAAACACCATCGGCTCATCCCCAACCATACCTTTAACAAACACGAATCTACCATGTGCATCAATCCATTGCGTCTCATGTACATATCGGAGTCAGCGATGTACCAGTACCACCACCCCTCGAGACCCCCTCACAAATCCTGCATGAAATACTTGTTGATAGCCATACCGCTGCAAGCTGAGGATTTTCGTGCCCTGAAGATGCGTCTCTTGCAAAAGAAGGACATCCGCCTGTTCCCTCTTCCCGTGCCGTAATACCGCCCCTCTTTTAATTTTATTGAGCGTTCCCCGGACATTCCAACTCACCACCCGCAGTAGCGCCTGTGTAGGGCCTGTACTCCGGACGTCAGCCATCAATGGGAAGAAAAAGCAAGGTCCTGGGCTGTTGGAGCCACACACACTCAGACATTCGCAATCGAACTCGTGCAGACAATGTGTCAAGACTAACTACCCCCAACCGCATCCATACCCCTCTCCAGCCCCCCACCCTGCCCACCCACACCCACAACACACTCCCCCTCTACCACCCCATTGCCAACTACCCTCAGAACAATCCCTCCTCCCCCACCCCATACCTCAGCAACATTGAAGTACCTGTCGCGGTATAAATCGTCGACGGCCCCCAATGGGAGGCCCGGGACACACTATCCCAATGGATCCCCAAAAACTACCCACACAGTCCCAACCTACCCCCCACTAACAAACCCAACCGAACTGAGGGGTTGAGTCCGCCCTCCCTATGTCGTCCCCCAACCCGGACCCCCAAACCACAAAGTTACTTGTATAGCTGAAGTCTCAAGCTGCATTCCGCAAAAGTTGTCCATGTTCAGGAAGAGCGTATTCTCCTCCCCGGATCCTGGTTGAAAGTTTGCCACCCACCGCGGTGACTAAGATGCCGGATCTTGAGAGTCTGTAGCCTCAGCGGCCCCCGCCGCCCCAGTCTCTGAAGGAGGATTCTTCTTAGGACGGGTGATCCAATTACTTCTGCTACGCGACCGTCGTGGGGTCCGAGGGGGCCCAGTAGTGGAGGATGTGTCTGAATCCCGACCTGGGGGAGTGTGCACCCTGATCCGGACCGTCTCGTCCGTCCAGGCAAAGACTTCTTCTGGCGTGTTAAAAAATTGGGTCTTGGACTGGAACACCACCCGCAGGCGGGCCGAATAAAGCAAAGCAAACTGGATATTTAGGCCCCGCAGTCGCGCCCTGGCCTCGGTGAAGGATTGGAGTTGTCGCTGTACCAACTTGGTATAGTCCGGAAAGATCAGGATTTTGTGGTTTTCAAACAGCAGAGGCTCCTTCATGCGTGCTTGCCGCAGGATCGTGTCGCGGTCGTGATAGTTAAGCAGCTTGGCTATCACTGGTCTAGGGCGCTCCTCCACCGGCGGCTTCTGGGTCAGTGCTCGGTGCGCACGTTCTACAATAAAACAGCGCGATAGGGATTCCGGAGGGATCAACCCCTCCAGCCAGCGGTTCAGGAAGGCCTCCATGTCGCCCTTCTCACAGCCCTCCGGAAATCCCACAAAGCGTAAATTGCTCCTCCGAGCCTGCCCTTCTGCATCCTCAGAGCTAGGCCACTCTGGATCCCCTCCATGTTGGCCACCTTCTTTTTTAGAGTCGCAACATCGTCTTCCACTCCAGTAAGTCTTGTTGCCGCTTCAGTAATGCGAGCCACAGCGTTGCGCAGATCCTGGCGCAATAATGTAACGTCGGCTCCAACCGCCCCTATTTTAGCATCTAGCATGTCCCTGGATTTAGTTATCGCCGCCATGAGGGCGGCATTATCGGGGACGGATATAGGTGGGCCCCCGGCTGCACCGGCACCCCCAGGCGGCCCCGTGAATTTGTCTTTCGGGCCTTGTTTTGAAGTGTGCCCACTGTTGCTACCCCTCGTCATGGCTGCCTGTAGATATAGGTACTAGGTCCAGGGCGTCACGGGAGTAGTGATCGGGGTATAGATGTCCACCCCTAGATCAGTTAGCGTCTCCGCCGGCATCGTATCACCTCCTCGCGCCAGTGGCACCTCGATGGGTTCGCTCCCCCCCTCCAACCCAAGTCCGGCAGATGGGCCACTATCCGGGCCGGGGCAGCATAGACCGCACCGTTCTGTGGGTTTCACCTCCGGGGCCCCACCACCACGCCTCCGAGGACCGTCACCGCTGGGCCAGGCCACAGGATGCAGTCAGTTGCGGGGGTAGCTCGCCCCGACCTCCGTGTACCAGCCCGCAGTCACCACTCCACGACCGGCTGGCAGATTCTCGGCCCCCCGCCTCAGGAGAGTCTCTTCAATGGCCTCACAGTGTCCTTGAACCGGGTGGGGGGAAGGCCCCAGTATGCCGCGTAGGAAGCGCCGGCGGTCAGCCTCAGCCCAGATGTCTCGCCCCCCCTCAGCAAGCGCCGGGGTTAGCTGCCGAGATCTAGTAGGAGGCAGGGGGGGAAATACCGATTCGACCGCCGAGTGGGGCTCGTCCAGCTGCTGTTGTACCCCTCACCTAGCCGGCACTGAAGAGCGGGGCCCCCCGCAGCCGCGCTGTCGGCCTCTGCACCAGTCCCTCGCCGTGTCGTACAGCACACCGTGTCCGCCGAGGCTCCGGAAGTGTGGGCCGGCCACCACTCCTCCGCCACACCGGCTGCGCCGCACTCCCATCCGCGACTCCAAACTCGAGGTCCCGGCTTTGCGCGTGGCAGCAGGCCGCACCACTCCAGAGCTCAAGTCTCCGGCCAGCAGCAGGCCACAGCGCTGAAAGTGTAGTCGGAGCACCGCAGCCAGTTCCGACAGCCAAATATGTTGGTTTTGGGCGTCTTAGGGTTGGGGAGACGAAGGATTATCGCCGGATAGCTGTTCGGCGGGACGGAGCTCACTTAGGCTGCGTCCGCCATGTTCGCCGCCTTAGCCACGCCCCGAACCAGCCCAGATTTTAATGAATTTTAGCAAAATAAATGGAATTATTAATATTTTGACTACAACATATAATAAGAAAGTTACACTGAATAGAGGATGGTTTTTACCATGCCTGCACCCTCTAACTGAACCAGTTAAAACAAGCCCTGTAATGTAGGTGCAGGGATATGGAGCTTGTAAAGAATTTAAGATTGACATACAAATTACAACTAAAACAGAGAAAGAGAGAGCTCCAACAGGAGGCCTGGGACAAACTAACCCTGGCTGTAGATACATCTAACAGCCAGATGTTCTGGGAAACAGTCAATTCACCTTTCTTAAACAAGCATTTACAATGCAATGGTTTCGCCTTTGTTAAAGTTAGAGCTATTGGCATTGCTCTTGACATTATTTTTATTTATGTATTTTTTAACATAAATAAATGGCATTGTCATTTACAATGCCACTAGCTTTATCTCTCGCAAATGACACACACAGAGCCCCCCCCCACACACACAGCCACACAAAGCTCCCCACACACACAGCCGCACAAAGCTCCCCACACACACAGCCGCACAAAGCTCCCCACACACACAGCCACACAAAGCTCCCCACACACACAGCCACACAAAGCTCCCCACACACACAGCCACACAAACCTCCCCACACACACAGCCACACAGAGCCCTCCACACACACCCACATGGCACAAGCAGGCAACAGGGGCACACTGAGGCACAAGCAGGCAACAGGGGCACACGGACGCACAAGCAGGCAACAGGGGCACACTGAGGCACAAGCAGGCAACAGGGGCACACGGAGGCACAAGCAGGCAACAGGGGCACACGGAGGCACAAGCAGGCAACAGGGGCACAAGCAGGCAACAAGGGCACACGGAGGCACAAGCAGGCAACAGGGGCACACGGAGGCACAAGCAGGCAACAGGGGCGCACAAGCAGGCAACAGGGGCACGAAAACTGAGGCACAAGCAGGCGACAGGGGCACACGGAGGCACAAGCAGGCAACAGGGGCACACGGAGGCACAAGCAGGCAACAGGGGCGCACAAGCAGGCAACAGGGGCACGAAAACCGAGGCACAAACAGGCGACAGGGGCACACGGAGGCACAAGCAGGCAACAGGGGCACACGGAGGCACAAGCAGGCAACAGGGTCAGGAAAACAAGCACAAGCAGGCAAAAGGGTCACAAGCAGGAATTGTAATTTAGACGGGGCTGAAGTGGAGAACGGTCAGTAGGGAAGTAGTGTGGCTGGTGCAGTGGTACCAAGTGGTACCAATTATTCTGCAATTGACACTTGCTTTATTCCCACCTTTCTGTTTACAGACTACACTCCGAGCTACTGTAGTGGCAGTATCCTCTGAGCTCGTGTCGCAGAGCTGCCAGGTGGCGCAATGTATATTCAAGAGCACGTATGGGCCCCTATGTATAATATAGTCTCGGCGTGAAAGCAGCAAAATACAAAAAATATGTATGATTACAGCTTTACAGATGAACAGCAGTAAAGATGCATGATTAGAAATAGTGAGTTTAAACTACTAGTGTGAACTTTTTGGGTGTGTTCCTGCCTAATCAAATATATGAAGAATGCTACCTTTTTTTACTGGATCTGTACTATAAATGTATTAAAATGTGTTTTATTGGAATACAAATAGCTTAATTAAATCCCTCCTTCAGAAACAAAAAGAGTAGCTTTGGGTTCAAAAAGTATAAAACGAGCGTCTTCGCTAATTTCCATACTGCGCACTTAAAATATTCCCAGGTGAGTGACAAGAGAAGGCTAGCCCGGCTCGGAAAAGGGCACAGAGCCCCCTTTCTCTTTCTATCTCTGCATCTCCTGCCGAGCACCACGCCCTGCCCCGGCGGCCGCTCCACCCCCCACCTCCTAATGAGAAGAAAGTCCCTCGCACATTCCCGCATGACAATGGGGGTCCCTGGGAACTAAAAGTAAAATACTAAAAATAAAATATTCCATGTCGCAATTAAAGTTACCATCACCCAGTCACTCGTTAATGACTGTAAAAACAGCATCATCGCCTATGTACTAAAGGGAGGAGTAAAGAACCTCAGGATGCCCTTCAGTGTAAAAGTCTTCATTGGCTTAGGGTGCAGGTGAGCCTTACTTTTGTTTGAGAAAATGATTTGAGCAGGCCCTGTCCCGTCCTGATGCTCTATTCATTAGGTAAAGACAGGCACCAAGAAACAAGTTAAAATAATACAATAAGATGCACACATGCCACATCAAAATGTTGCTATGATATTTTTCATCTTGGGGTACATGATTCATAAGCTGGACTTTAGTGCACCCAATAAGTACCATAAAGAGAGAGATAAGGGGCCTAAGATAGAACGTCAAAGGCTTCATTAAACTGGAAGGTTTAAAAAATGTTGCTAAAATGTATGTGTTCTTGCTGTTTTCTGCAATCCTGTGGTAGGCATGCCACAGAACAACTGTTGTACTAAAACTGTTTTGCCCCCAAAGCTGCAACGTGCTCTGCCAGAGTCCTTGGATTTGGAGTGTGCATATCTTTTCATCCCTTTGTTGTCCAAAATATACTGGGGTGCGGGGGGTTGCAAAGATTGTGTATAAGGGAATAGCGAGCAAGGAAAGAGGACTTTCTCTCGGAGATAAATAACAGGGCAAGTCTTATGAAAAGCTTCCTGTTTATGGCAAAGTTGAAGTTCATCACAATTCCAATGTTCTTCACCTTGGAGGCCATATAAAATCCCCAAGAGGTACACACCATGTAAATAGTAATAACTGGGAAGGCAACCTTCTCCCACTATGCTCACAAGCACCTCAATGGCTCCCTGCGCGTCTCCCATATAGAGCACTCAACATGAGCAGCACACTAAATTTCCACACCTCATTAGAGCACTCCGAGGTATATCTCTGTCCCTACCCACGGGAGTCTCCACTGCCCGAAGGAGCCCCCAGTTCAGATCTACACAAACAACCTATCCAGAGCTAAAGTGCTGCATAAATCGTCGAACTTTCAAACCTGGCTCTCTCCCATGATCAAATGCTTATATGTGGCTTGTTGTTAGAGTGCAGTCCTAGCCGCCAGGGGTGGCAGCACCGTACATAATAAACTCATCTTAGAAAGAAAACAAACACAGGGACTTGCTGCCTGTACGTGTGCTCACACTGCTGGATGTTCATGATATAACCATGTGACGCACCCAACATGGGAATGAGCCATGATTCAAATATCAAAATACGAGCCACCCTGATCTCTGGGCCCGTCCCAGCTAGTAGATGCAGAAAGAAAACAAACGGAGATGTTATGGCATGACGTCATGCCAGGCGAGCCTTGTAGGGGAAGGGAACTCACGTGAAGAGAGCCATTTTTCTAGGGATTTCTCTTCTCTTTTGACATAGTTGTCGTAGTGTCACCAGGCTTTAAGTGGAATCTTTTACTATTGTATACAAGCCCTAGTTGCTGTCTATTCATCTTAATACAACTAACAACCGTCGAAAACCTTGTAGTTCTGCAGTTTACTTGTATCACATAACTGGATGCAATGGCAGAAACCGCCAAACACAATTAGGGCCGCACACTATGCTAAGCCCGGGTGTTTAGCTTACGTAATTTTAACAACGTATATCGTTTTCTTAAAAACTGTACACATGTCTCTATTTCGAAACATGGATTTGGATTGATCTCGAAATGCAATAAGCAAGATCATCCCCGATATTACTAACATGCTAAACTAGATGGTAGCATAGAAAAATTCCCCTCCCAGACTCTCGTGGAACATCATGTCCTTTGTTTTTAAGTGCTTTTATATATTGCCAACTTAACCTGCATCTGTAAAAGTGCTTCACAAAGAAACAGCAGCGCTACATGGATAGAAACTTACCATTGGTCATGCTACAAAGGTACTGTGCATGTGCAGGCAAAACCTGAGACCCCGCCTGCATCGGTACACAACATTAACTTCCAGCCGGCTGCGCTGAATATCTCTAAATATACCTGAGCTCTCATAGCGCTCCCCCACGCACAGCTCGCACTCAATGCCAATCAGATACACAAACAGTGAACACTTACAACATGTCACAAAATGGGTGATCAGACTGCATTTTACAGCCTGCCGAACGGAAATATGACAGGATCATTTAGATGTGTGTCAGCCGCGTCAGTGAGCGCTATCCAGTTGTAGGAAAGGTATCGTGTGTAATTCTGCACAAAGCATAATTGGGAAACCTTATGTTTGTATCTCGTCAAGAAGCGCTTAATGAGGACTGCAGACAAACACTGCCAAAGCACCGAGACAGTGGTGGAGAGGAAAGCTGGGTCCTGTCCCCTGAGTGGATTCTGGCAGTGAGATATGAACGAGCTGGGCCCTATGTGGCCTCGCTCATTGCTTTGCACTGAAACTCCTGGCTGGGGCGTGGAGCCTACAGGGGATTAGTCCATAAAGGTAAACTACAACCATTACCGTGTACCATTCCCAACTCTGGACTGTCACAGTGCGTGTGTGTCCTCTACGCATGTCCATCTAGTTTCTGTTTACACCAAATGTGAGCATGTGTACCGAATTCACACATGTGAAAACACAGTTCCCCACTTTACCCGAAGGTGTCAGAGCGCTACACAATCGGACCCGTTACGTTACACGAGAGAACTGTTGCAGGAATAGAGCCAACAACATTTAGTAAGAACAGACTGTCTAAGCAAAGTAAAAACAAAATAAATAAATCTGACATTTTAGATGACTAACGAACTTCTTGGCGAACAATAGCAGGCCAGATAATCAAAACAACGCATGTAAAATGAACACAATTTCACACGGCAAGCACAGGATGTACTCCCCCCTATTTTCAAATATCTTGTTTGACATTGGCAAAACCACTTTGTAAGAGCATTCCTGTCTGAAAGCATTGCCTGCTGGCGGTGATTTCTTTGCTGTGACAAACCTCCTTTAAAAAACGGCTTTATATATATAAAGCACACAATCACCAAAAACGGAAAAAACGTTGCTTTCCGTATTTTTACCGATGCACACGCGCCATTACTGGAAAATCTCTAACCTGGCCAGCTCCTGGGACTCAGCCACACACTGGAGCATTTATACACGTACTCATAGGCAAGCGCCGATATTCGTGTGGCAGCAACAGGATGTGGTGACTGGATGCCCGCATTAACCACATGGTCGAGGGAACGCATTCAGTTCATGACCTGGAGAATCCCTGCCCATACCGCTATACAGGCCAAATTGGTAAGCTCCTCGTGGGGCTATAATGACGTTCTCCCCTGACCCCCAAGGGCGACACCAGCAGTGAAAAACATCACCGCTAAGGTAACTAAATAATGTGCATTTTACAGTACATTTTTATATTGCTGCACTGACCTCACAAGAAACCGCATGGCAGCTTAAATTAGATTAAGTGAGTGGAAGCCGCAGCTCGAACACTGGTCACCAAGCTCAAGAGTCGGCAACTCGTACCGCTGAACACTCCACTGGCTTCCCTCCCCTCCACATTTTCAGACCTTACACACGCGGTTCAAACCCCGCAAGAGCGCCTTAAAAAACACGGGCAGTAATTCGAGGGGTTTAAATGACGCTCGATCAGCATGAAAGCACACGGCTAAGCAAAGAGAGTAAACCTTGTGTAATCTTAGGAGTAATTAACCACAGCGGGCCGCTGTTAATCCCAACCATATTAGTAGTAAAACATACACACGGGAAGCTTTAGCGGCGCCTTCTATGCACGACACAAGCACTAGTATTGTAACACTGCTCCCGGTTTGTGCCCAAGAAAACAAATGTGCGCCATGGATATAACCCCTCGGGCCCTCGCAACCTCTATACGCATGGCAGTCTTCCATTATAGTGTGCTATACAGTTTTCCCGCTCGAAGCAACTTAACTTTAAAATGCTCCTGCATCTTCGAGAAAGGCTCCTCCAATGACGACGCTTATGCTTCCCCTCGGACCAGAGACCTGAAAGTTGACTCGCCCTCTGCTTCGGGCAATTTTCACCATCGCAAACAGGCGACATTCCGCTCTTTCCCAGGATCAAGCTCCTCCGCCATTCCCGCATTGCAGGCACCAGTTGCTTGTAGTTACGAGACCGGAAACCTGCAGAGGGGACAAAAGAAAGAAAATTAAACAGCCCCACGGTGGGGCGAGGAGCGACCCTGGGGAGCGCGGGAAAAACAAGAAGCCCCGAGCGCGGGGCACAACACGCTGTGGAGGAGCGTCCAGGGAGGAAACAAGCGGGAGGGGGAGCAAGGGAGGTGCCGGCAATGCCGGACCAGACACGGGGGCGTTCCCGGCGTCCCGTGACGTCGGCAAAAGCCAAAGAATGTCGGGAACGCCCCCGTGTCTGGTCCGGCATTGACGGACAGGCCCCTCGTCCAATGGCAAGGCTCCGTTTACGGAGCCAGCCAATCAACGACGAGGGCCGAACCAAAGCACCCTACGGTTCTCAACAGGATTTCGCCTGCGCGGAAAAGCTGCGCAGAGCGCAGCTTCCGCTAGGCGAAACCTAAAAATGAGGAAGTCCCTGAATTGACATCCTATGTCAGTAGTGAGGCATGGGTTGTACATTTCTCTAGTATCTTTAACCCAGGAAATGTAACCAGTATTGATTCTGGGGATTCAAGTATCTGGCCGATTTTACCTGTAAATATCACACTAACAGAGGTAGAACAAGGAATAAATAGCAGCAAGGGAAGGAAAGCCCGGATGGTGTCCCAATAGATGTCTATAAAGCTATACCTGCTCTCTGGGGGCCCATATTAAATAGAGTTTTTAACGCCGCTGTATTGGAAGGGGCCCCCCCTACATGGGGCGAATCAATTATTATTCACATCTTTAAGAAGGGTGATAAATCTGAAGCCAAAAACTATCGGCAGATTTCCCTCTTAGATTCGTCTATGAAAGTTATTAGTAGGGTCTTACTTGTCAGATTAGAGGAGTGGGCTGAGGACAACGGGATTTTAACGCAGACCCAATATGGTTTTAGGAAAGGGCGGGGAACCTTGGAACAGTGCATTAACCTGGAATTATTAATTGGAAAATATACACGTGCTAAGCAAGGGTCCCTTTTCCTATGTTTCGCTGACCTCATCAGTTCATTTGATCTGGTAGATCATGCCATACTTTGGCCAATTTTACTAGGTCTTGGTGCTCCAGAGTCTATTATTTTCTTGGGGTCATCACTATTATGGTGATTTGCAAACAGAGGAAAACGTGTTCCTTAAAAAGTTGCTCTGTTTACCCCCTTCGGTATCCACTGAATTAATTCATAGTGAAGTGGGGATCAATTACCTGACAGACCTAATAGAGCTAAGACCATTATTGATCTGGAGATCAATATGGCTGAAGGAAGAGACCACATTCAATAGAATGATTATTAAAGACTGTCTCCGACTAGATAATGGCTTAAATACATAGTACAAACTTTTAAGGACATATTCAAAATAAACATCTTGGAAAACCCCGACGGAGCAATAGAAAAGTCCAAAACAGAAGTGAAAAATATGTTTCTGTGGGAGAGAAAGTATGCACGACAAAGAAGCATAGGGCATTTAACAACATGTCAGTTCTACTACTTTTATTTAGAATCTGAGGTGTGCCTGTTTACCAGCGTAGTTTTTTAAAAAAATTGACAAATCGTGCTTTTAACCTATTCTGCTGCTACTGCTACTTGTGCACTTACTTATTTGGATTGTGGCTCACCTGGGTATTTAATCGGGCTCGAGTTAGGGGCCAGGTTGATATCCGTGAGGTGCGCCTGTCTACCAGCGCAGTTTAAAAAAAGAAATTGACAAATCGTGCTTTTAATCTATTCCACTGCTACTTGTGCACTTACTTTTTTGTATTGTGTCTGCTCGAGACGCCCCGGTCCACCGCAGCCATCCTGGCTGATTGTTGTGGAGGGCGCCCCGAACGCTCAGAGGGAAGTACTCACTTCCGACTCGTCGGCTAGCCGCCATCTTGGTCGGCGGTCTAGCTGTCCGGACCTTCCCTGCTCACCTGGGTATTTAATCGGGCTCGAGTTAGGGGCCAGGTTGATATCCGTGAGGTGCGCCTGTCTACCAGCGCAGTTTTAAAAACAAATGACAAATCGTGCTTTTAACCTATTCTGCTGCTACTGCTACTTGTGCACTTACTTATTTGCATTGTGGCTCACCTGGGTATTTAGTCGGGCTCGAGTTAGGGGCCAGGTTGATATCCGTGAGGTGCGCCTGTCTACCAGCGCAGTTTTTAAAAAAATTGACAAATCGTGCTTTTAATCTATTCTGCTGCTACTTGTGCACTTACTTATTTGCATTGTGTCTGCTCGAGACACCCTGGTCCACCGCAGCCTTTCTGTCTGATTGTTGTGGAGGGCGCCCCGAACGCTCACAGGGAAGTACTCACTTCTGGCTCGTCGGCTAGCCGCCATCTTGGAGACGGGTCCTAGGAGTATTTATGGGGGCAATGATACGGGAGCGCAGGGGATGCGCGCAGCGGGCGCGCCAAAGGCAAGCCCGTCTGCGCCGGTACGGGCCCATGGGCCACGCATCATGGTTAAACTTTCACCTACTCTTCCATGGAGCTTTGTTCATTAAAACATACTTGTCTCCCATGTCTGGACCCAGCAACACTTAACTGTTTAGGGGCTAACGATATTCTCCTCCCCCAGGCGGGCTCTGTTCCTCCACCCACACCTGAACCCTGTTATTTCTCCTCTAAAAAAGTCTTAACGATCAAGGACTCTACCCTCCTCTGTCTCTATCTGAACACGCGGTTCTTGGTAAAACACCAATTGGAAATTTTTCTGCTTTTCAATACTGACAAGCCTGATATTTTACTTATTACTGAAACGTGGCTCACCCACGATTCCCTGCCATATTTTCTTGCAGCTCTCCCTTCTGACTATTCTATTCTGTCAGTTAACCGGCCTCCCGGGAAGCTGGGGGGTTGGGTCGCAGCCATTATCCATAAGGATCATAAATTTACTATTCGGCCCCCCTTGGTCCTGCTGGATATAGAGAATTTAGTTGTTAAAATTGACACAGATATGGGGACTATGGTGCTGGTACTTATCTACCGTCCTTCTCATGCAATGCCCACCTTCCCGGTCTCTTTAAGTGTTCAACTGGCATTCTTAGTCGTCAACTGTGCCAAGGTCCTACTGGTCGGGGACCTGAACTATTGGTTCGATGATATTGCAGGAGGGCCTCAGGCCATTGAACTTTCTGAGCTTCTCTCTCATCTGAATTTTATTCAACATATTCGGACTCCCACCCATAAAAAAGGACACATTTTGGACCAAATCTGGTCCTATAATGTATCCTTGTCCACACCTGTGGCGACTCCATGTATCTGGTCAGATCCTTATCTAATTCAGTTCTCACTTACCTTCCATGGCCATTTAAAAGCCCCTATCCCAGTGGGAGGAGTAACCAGGAAATGGAGATCATAGAACAACCAGGACTTTCTCAGTTCCCTGGCCAAATCAATACCTGCTCCTAGCCACAATGTCAACCTTATGGAAATGAATCTCTCTAACTGGCTTCTGGCAGAATGCGACGATCATGTACCTCTCACTAAATTCTCCCGCGCCCGTCGCTCCGACGCTCACAGATGGTTCTCGTCTGACCTAAGGAAACAAAAACTGGAATTGCGCCAATATGAGAGGAAATGGAGACACGGCTACTCCGTGGAAGATAGGGAGTCATATATGACTGCTTGCAGGAAATATAAGAAAGCTATTTTGATCACCAAGGCAGCGTTCTTTTCTGAGAGAATCTTAAATGCTCAAAATAAATCAAAGGAAATTTTTAAGGTTGTGAACGACCTATGTAATGACGATAGAACTTCCTCTGTGCAAGTACCGACTTAAAAGCTTTGTAACTCTCTAAATGATTTCTTTAAGGATAAAATAGCCACCATTAAAGAGAGCATACCAAACAGTTTCAGTATGGTCCTCACAGAAGATATGCCTAGCAACCCCTCTGTACTGGATGCCATCCCTCCTATTGACCACTCAATGCTAGTCGAATTGATGACCCGGGTTAAATCAGGCTCACCCAATGACTGTTGCCCCCCTCACGTCCTAAAGGATGTTTTTTCGGTCCTACCTCTCAGTGTACTCCCCCCTCCTTAACGAGTCACTTGCACAGGGTAAGGTCCCTGGTGCTTTCAAAAATGCGACATTGGTCCCGCTTATCAAAAAACCAGGGGCCGACCCTGCTAATCTTTCTAACTATCGGCCCATCTCTCTCCTTCCTTTTGGAGCAAAAATTCTGGAAGCTCATGTGGCTAGATGTCGCTCCAATTTTATTGAATCATCAGGCTACTTGGAACCAAACCAAGCCGGCTTTTGTCCAGCGCACTCAACTGAGTCTGTGATTCTTGAGGTCCTAGACACTATGAGGTCCAACGCGGATAGGGGTATCCATCAGGCCTTAGTGCTCCTGGACTTGTTTGCGGCGTTCGACGCGGTTGATCACGCCATCTTATTGCACCGTGTCGAACAGGCCGACCTGAGGGGCTCCTCTGTCAGTTGGGTGAATTCCTTCCTGACTGACCGTACCCAGGCTGTCAGGCTTGGGAACTTCACTTCGCCCAAGTTGGTTACTACCTGGGGTGTCCCGCAAGGCTCCTCACTGTCCCCGCTTCTTTTTAACTTATATCTTAAACCCCTTTTTACATTCTCTAAAAAACAGAAAGGTCACAACCTTTAACTATGCCGACGACCTGCAATTAATATTTACTTTGGACTCCCCGGACTCTGTCACTGAATTTCAGGCCACCATGTTGCATATCCAGCTGTGGATCAATCAGAACCATCTTAAACTTAACCCAGGGAAGACTGAGCTGGTGCTCCCTGGCAAAAGTGAAGCCAGTTGGGGCCCGCACTTTTGGCCGGCAAAACTGGGGTTACTTCCTTCACCATCCTCTTCAGTGAAAAGCCTTGGGATTACTATTAACTCAGATCTCTCACTCAGTGGACAGGTGGGAGCTGTGATTTTTTCCAGCTTCCATCAACTGCGCAAAATTTTAAAAATTGCCCATCTACTGACCCACTCTGCTCTCATACAGGTGGTGCTTGCTTTGGTCCTATCCCGTCTGGACTTTTCTAATTCCATTTACCTAGGGTTACCTGTATTTTTATTAAAGCGCTTGCAAATTGTCCTGAATCAAGCGGCCAGACTCATCCATAAACATCCCAATTGGCGATTGGCAAGACCGCTGTTGGCCGACCTTCATTGGCTACCTATTGCTCAACGGGTGGCATTTAAGGTCGGCTGTCTGGCCTTTAAGACTCTTCATGGAAAGAGTCCTAGGTTTATCAACAGCATGATTGTGAAACATAAGCCTTCCCGTAATCTCCGCTCAGCTCATCTTTCTCAGCTTACCCTACTCTCCTTTAAACGGAAGCGACAGTGAGGGTGTCGATTTGCCTACCTAGCCCCTAAGGTTTGGAATGCACTCCCTTTGACAGTCAGGAGTTGTGAAAATCTTATTGTGTTTCTGAGATCCTTGATGACCTCGCTCTTTAAGCAAGCATCTGTATAGGTTATTTGCCGTTAATGTTCCTCACTTCAGTGCCATGAAACCCTTGGGTGACTGTGCGCTCTATAAATTACGATTAACATAACATAACATTCCAAACCTATTTGTAAATGTAATATAAATTAATACTTGTATAGCGCACTACTCACCTGCAAGGATCTCAAGGCGCTTGTACGAATACCACTGTGGAACCCATCCTGGCTTTCCCTGTGAGGCGTCCACTCCTGGACACCCCCAAGGTGGAGGCCAGGCATCCTTAGCGTTGTAGGGGCCGTTGTGGAGATTAAGCAAGCTATTGCCCAGAGTTGCAGAGTGGGACTCCATGATTGGAATAGGCACCGAGGCGAGAATTATCAGGTCCGTGGAATTTTGAGCCCAAGACCCGCCGAGGCGGGGAATTGAACCCTGGTCCCGGGCTAGACTTCTGCATCAGGGTCTGCCGCTCTAATCATTGAGCCATTGAGCCAGGTCACTAGATCGTCGCACCGTTTAGTTCTTACAAGAATGAGATTAGGTCTCGTTCATCACTTGGTAGCATTCCCCTATGCAAAAAAGTATCCTGTTTCCCCCTGCCCTTGTGATGGACGTACCAAACAAAGCACTTTGCACTTTTTCCTCATATGTGATTTGTATTTGAACCTCCGCATTGCTTTTCTAAAACCCTTGTTTAAAAAATATTGTACTTTAACTACTGATGATGCTATGAGTCTGCTGTTTACAATGCAAGAACCCGATATTTGCTTTTATACTGCAACATTTATTTTGAGATCATTTCATGTAAGGAAATGTATGCTGTTTTAAGATGTATTAACAGTCACAATTGTATTATCTTAATTCAATGATTTGTATGGGTTTTTTCTAACACATGTTGTATATGCGCTTTTATGGTTGTTTTAACTGAACCGAATAAAGCTTATTGAATCGAATCGAGTATAAAAAAGTTTTAAGTAGGCCAAGAAATGTGGGCCCAAATTCAAAATATCCAAAAGCGCAAATAGATACATCCAACTAAGGGAATCAAAATCCCTAGCCACATCCGCCAAAAGGAGAGCGCTGGCACATCCAGCCTCCGTATCATGTCTATAGTAATGTGCGCCCGCCGGATATTGTGCCGTGTCGCCAGCTGAGGCATTAAGCCCACTTGGTCCGGATGGACCAGCGAGGTGATATGGGAGTGAAGGCGAGTGGCCAAGGCCTTGGCGAAAACCTTGGCCTCCATATTTAGCAGCGAGATGGGGCGGTATGAAGAGTGTTGGTCTGTAGGACGGCCTGGCTTTTGGAGCACGACCACCTCGGTGTGTCTCCAGTCGCGTGGAAGGCACCCACTCTTGCTTGCTTCCTCTACCACCCGAAGGAGATGGGGTCACAGTTGCGAAAAAAATCTCTTGAAAAACTCCCATGGTAATCCGCTGGGTCCTGGAGAATTCCCAGAATTGAGTTCCCCTAATGCAGTGCCTAATTCCTCCACCATGAGTGGGAGATCCAATTCCTCCCGAGCCTCATCTGAGAGAGACTGGGGCGGGAGATCCGAAATAAAATTGCGAACCATGTCCTCTGACAAGGACTCCTGTGTGGTGTACAAGTCAGCATAGTAGTGTGCAAAGCTCTCAGCTATAACCAAGGGATCACCCAATACACTCCTGGATGGCCCCACAAGCCTAGGGAGAACCAGGGAACTATCTGCCCCCTGACAAAGACGATACAGCAATTTACTGGACTTATCCCCCCATTGATAGATCCTACTATGGAACGCCGGCCATGCCAATCGAGCCTTATCCAGCAATAAATCTGCTTGCATTTGTCTAGCCACTAGCAGCTGACGACGCACCAGGCCCCCCGCATCCACCCTACTGGCATGCTCCAATTCCAACATGTGGGCCTCCAAGCGCACCAAGGACTCCATCTTAGTCCGCCGCGCCGCTGAGCAATAAGATATGTCCACTCCCCACATAGTAGGCTTCATCGCTTCCCACAGCGGTGCTGCGGTCGCCACTGAACCCACATTAAGATCTAAATATTGATCATTGACCTGTACCAAATGATCCCTATACTGGTCGTCTTGCAGATGGCAGGGGGAAAGACGCCAACGAAATGGTGGCCTCGCAGGGCCGAACCGTAGCGTGAGCGCAACCGGGGAATGATTCGATAGACCCCTAGGAAGGATGTCTGCGTCCTTCACTCTCCAAGCCACTGCAGCCGGCACAATGATGTAGTCCAACCGTAAGAACGATTCATGTACAGCAGAGAAATATGTATAACCCTGCTCCCCCGCATGCTGCGGTCGCCAGGAGTCCACCCAGCCCAGACCCGATACCAGGGCAGATAATTTAGTTGAGTGGCCCGCAGCTGGCGTTCCCTCCCTGTCACCACCTATCTCGAGCCCCATCCATCACATCATTCGAGTCACCACCCACAGCTGTCCCTCCATCCGTAACATCCGCCCACTAAGTCCTAATGCGTTCAGCCAATGTCCAAGACAAAGGGGAGGGGCATAGACACTACCCAGAACCACCCGTTCTTTATAAATAGATCCTTGGATAAAGACATACCTCCCCTGAGTATCTGCCCACGTCCTGGAGAGGACATATGGTGCCCTGCGGTGGATGAGTAGAGCCACCCCAAGGAAACCCCTTGTGAACCCTGAGTGGAAAACCTGGGAATACCCAGATCTCCGAAAGCAAAGGGCCTTAGTACTCAGTAAATGTGTCTCCTGCAAAATAAGAACATCCGCCCGGTAGTGCTTGGCCTGGTGAAGGATAGCCCCCTCTTTACCTTATCCAGCGCCCCTGACATTCACAATCCTAAGGGCCCCAGCAGTGGGCCGTGGGATAACTACAGGGGCAGACATCTAGAGAAACAATAAACACAATGAGCAGGACTTGCGGTGACATATAAAGACACAGCGGAACATAGCAGCAATATGACCATGCACTGAAAGCTTAACAATCCCCCAAAACGTAACCAGTGAAATAATAAACCTCTGATGAATGATTAGAAAACATACTAATAATGAACAAAGACATCCCCACCAACTTCAACCCCCATCCCAATACCTCAAAACCACTGAAGTATCTGTCGCAGTAAAGGTGGCATGGTGACCCCAACGGGAGCCCCCGGCCCCACCTTCGCCAATGGATCCCCAGAAGCCTCCCCATGAAACCTGAGCTGTCCCCTGGACTGCTAAGGCCCACAGGGGATGATAGCCCGATCATATGCTTCAACAGCCTAAACAGATATGTACGTAAATTTGTCCGCAAGGAAAGTCCCGAAGAAGTCACGAGGCCGGCCTCCCTGAGCAGGGCACTGAGACCAATTACTGGCATCTCTATGGGACTTTGAAAGACGTCTGGATCTTGAGCGCCTGTTGCCTTTGACTTTAGGTTTAGGTAGCTTGCGGGATTCACTTGTTGACGAGTCGGACTCCAGTCTTTGTGGTATATGCGAATGCACCCTTACTGTCTCGTCCTTCCAGTGGAAAACGTCCTCAGGAGAATCGAAAAACAAAATTAGTGACTGATAAACCACCCTCAGCTTAGCAGGATACGGGAGAGCATACAGCAACTTGAAGTTGCGTAGGCGGGTCTTAGCTGCCATAGAGGATTGGCCCTTCTGCTGGACCAGACGAGTGTAGTCGGGAAAGATCAGAATATGAGCTTTTTCGCAATGCAGTGGTTCCTTAAGGCGGGCTTGTTTCAGGATAGCGTCCCAGTCGTGATAATTCAGGATTTTCGCTATGACTGGTCGTGGTCGAGCTCCCGGTGGCGGCTTCTGCATGAGGGCCCAATGTGTCCTCTCAATGACAAAGCAGTTAGACATGGATTCTGAGGGGAACCAACTGACCAGCCATTTGGTCGAGAAATGTTCCATATCCCCCCTCACAGCCCTCTGGGAACCCCACAAAGTGCAGATTACTTCTCCGTGCCCTCCCTTCGGCATCCACAAGAGGCACCAGGCCCCTAGTGAGGGTCTCCAAGGATGCTACTTTCCTATGTAAAGTACTGACGGAGTCCTCCACTCCAGAGATCCTGTTTTCTGCTGCTGTAATGCACTCTGTCGCATTGCGCAGGTCCTGGCGGAGGAGTAAGACCTAAGAACCCACCGCCCCTATTTTGGTCTCGAGGTCTGTGCGGTACTGCATAATTGCCGGCCTGTGCACCCTCCTGCTCCGCTGCCGAGGCCGTGGTACCAGTGAAGCGGTCCATGGTGCTTTGCTTAGCCGGGCCCCCCGAATGCTTACCTCTCGTCATGGTATCGGTGAGGCTCCAACACCAGGTGGAACCTCAACACAGTATGCCCAGCAAAAACGATGATGAAGAGGCCGCAACAAGTCCACCCCTACGTGGGGAGGGTATGACACCACCACCTAGGAATAGGCCCCCAGTCCGCTAGCCATGCCACTCCGACCGGTCCACACAGGGTGTCACAGGGGCCCCCACGCACTCACTCCAATCGCAGCCCGACCTGGCTGCCGGATCTTACAGCGGGAAGGAAAGCGCACACGCGGGGAAACCGGTCATGGTCCCACTGGAGACGCCTCTGCCGCACTAAGCCGAGTGGGCCACAATACAACATCCAAAGTCACTCATGCACCCCCTAGAGCCCACACGGCCAGGTATGACCGTTGATAGAGCGTCAGCACCTTTGGGCGGAGGATATAGCCGGCCTCAACGCACACAGTCACCCTCACACCTCTTGTGCGTGGCCCGTTCCGATCACGGATGCGGGGACAGGGATGGGGTCCACACGCACCCCCAGGATAAACTGGCCAGAACCCCCCTGGGGCGACAGATCACTTGCGGTCCGAAAGCGGCATATCCCTGTAGGGATGCAGGAGGAGGGGGGAAGAACCCTCCGCAAATCCAACGGGCTGCCTCACCCCCTCCACAACGGGCCACCAGCACTGCACCCTCCACCACCACTCTGCAGGCAGGGATTCAATGCCGGGGCCCAAATTTGACACCACAGGGCAAGCACAGGAGGTCCCCAAAGCAGAGGCCGGCTGAAACACCCACTGTCTGTCCGGACGTATGGCCCCTCACAGCACCACCGCTTTCTTCCTCCCCACTCGTGGCCCGATCTGACCACCGGAGCGGGGGGCAGGGCGACACACGGGGTTCGCACACCACCCCAGGAGCTTCGTCGGAGCTGCGAACCCACAGATCCTCAGGCAAAGCAGGGCTCAGTAGAAATGTAGGGTGGGGGGTGGTTTCTACGTCGACTCACCAGGCCGCCCCAGCCCCTCCATATTAGGATATCCGCACTACACTGGTTGCCGCCTCTCCGCAGACAGGGACACACAGCTGGAACACGATGTCAGCCCCAGGGCAGGACAGCGCTCGGCTCCAGTCACTGCTGCATCTGGCTCAGCTGCGCCACACCGTCTCAGGCTCGCCACAGGTCCCGCCGGCCATGCACCTCACCAGAACGGGCTGAAACTCGCCTGGGCCGGTCAAGAAAACTGCCACAGATTACCCGTAGCACTCAGCCCGCCCCCCCCAACCCCTCCCCCTTGCAGTGTTTCCACGGTGGCAACAGTTGTAAAAGCAGGATAATTGAAGTTTTTTAATGACCGGCTCAGCAGAGCTCGCCTACAGTGCGACCGCCATGATGGCTTGCTCGGTCACGTCCCAAGAAAACAGTTTTTATGTTATTTTCACCATAGTTTTAAATATCCAATTGAACAGTGAAATCATAACTTTGGTAACTATACAGGAAAAGTACCTTTAGAAGCACTTACTGTGGTGTCTCTGAGCCAGAAGTGGCTTAAGATCAGCTCTGCCACTCATTACACATTCAGACCTGGAATACACACATATGCCATGCCAAAGAGAGTTAACGACTCTTGCACAGAAGACAACAGCATGCCTCTGAGTCCAGGAAGAGCAAGGCAGCGTTTACTATTGGCTAATTAACAGGGATTACCCATCACTGAATTGTGCAAGATAGGTGGCATGAGAAAGGGCAGCCTTAACACTCCTTCTTTTGACTTACTGATCTCAAATGGGCTGACAGAATACATCTATTCACATTCATTCTCAGAGCCCTATTAGACTCTTTAGCTTCACACCTAGTAGGAGGAAGAATCCTATCTGATCCTGTTAGGTGTGAGAATTCATCGAAAAAAGGGAGCGCCTGACTTGTAGCAAGAGCATTTCTGCCATCTTGAAACGGGCTCTGGGATAATTTTAAAGTAAGGTGAAGAAGACTGTCTATGAAAGGAGGCGGTCATAGTGCAAGAAAGTCGCCAGGACCTGTTGGAGAGAGAGATGGTGCCTAAAAGCATGACCTGAGCGAAGTTAGAAGTGAGCTTATCTTGAAGCATTTAGCAGTGGCCATTTGGACTTTTGGAGACTTCCAGAAGTCAACACAGACCCCAGAAGTGAATAACTGGTTGCCTAGACTCTGCAATGTTTTATTATGTGAAATGGGAGATTGTGCACGTTTTAACAATGATCATTTAATCCTACTGCTATGGACAGGTTGATTTCTGAAATATTTTTGGGAGAAATAATAACAAACTTAGCTGTTAGAGTTGTCGGCGAATGAAGGGCATGCTGTGCTTGTGGTACCTTATCACCGAAACTGTTGTTGACTAAGAAGTCCAAACATAGATTAAGACTAAACCATTGTAGTTCTGAAAATTCCTGCATGCAGTTTTGAACTTTAACTGAGCCAATGTTTGTTGTGGGAGGTGGCGTGGTGCGCAGGGGTAGATGAATATTGCACTGCGGATAGTACTTATTAAGGTTGTAGAGGTGCTTTGTATTGTTTGTGGTATGTACTTTTGAAAACAACCTGTATTAAAAAAGATTAAACAAAGTGTTCTTTTCATGTTACAGGCCACTCTTCGATATGTTGTTAAGATGGTGACACTTATTCAAACGCTAGCCGACCATAGTGATGATGTCAACTGCTGTGCCTTTTCCTCCTCTTACCTGGCAACATGTTCCATGGACAAAACCATCCGTGTGTACGAGATGAGTGACTTCGTTGAACTTACTTATTCTCCACTGAAAGGTCACACATATGCTGTTCATTGCTGTTGCTTCTCTCCTCTTGGTGATATTTTAGCTTCATGTTCTACTGATGGTACTGTTATGTTATGGAATACTCAAAATGGACACACACTGGCAGTACTTGAACATCCCAGCAGTAGCCCTGTTCGAGTCTGCAGATTTTCCCCTCAATCAGCATATTTGGTTTCTGGTGGAGCTGATGGCACTGTGGTTTTATGGAACGTTCAGTCATTAAAGTTTTACAGGTGAGCATTGCTGTAGACGTAGTCCTTGTTCATTTTATATTTAGGTAAGTTGCTTCTATGTTTCATAATGGGATGGCCATGCATATTTACCATAAAAGATAATGCAGATCATGAATCACCATAGTACATCAATTGCCCCTACAACATTCACAATATCCTGCAGTACTAACCTTATTAGATTACTGTCCCCTGTGGTACTAGCAGAGCTTGCAACAGCTACAGTATCTGGGACAGAGTCTCATCTAAGTTAGCACGGCTTCACTCTTGTGTTGCCACCAAAGAGATTCAACATTTCTAAGTTATTTGCTGGACATGAGAATGATACTTTACCAAATGTACAATGGCCAGCAGAAATTGTAGAAATGCAGTTTGTCACATATTTAACATTTGTGCTGTAAATGATCAAGGCACTACCTTACTCTTGACTTGAAGAACTAAGTCTTAAAATGGGACTCAGACTGGAGCATTTTTTAAGGCACTGCCAACAAACATGAAGATGTTAACCCCTTCGCTGCTAGGCCTTTCCCCCCCTATGCTAAGTCTGTTTTTTGGCTATTTGGGGTAGTGCGCGTGTAGGCCCCTGTAACATTTTGACCACATAAGGTATCCACGCCAAATTTGTGTCCTTTTCTTCCAACATCATGGGGATTCTAAAGGCACCCAGGGTTTGTGGATTCCCCCTAGAGGGGTCCCAGAAATTAGACAAAATACAGCTAAATTTGTTTTTTTGGGGGAAAAATGGGAAAGAAAGTGCTGCAAATGAAAGCGTCTGGGTTTTTCCCTGCAAATTGTATCAAAAAACGGTTTGTGGAGCTGAAATCACCATTTTCCCAGCTTTTAGGGAATGACAGATTTTTGTCAGAAAACCAAAATTTGTATGCAGTTTTGGCATTTTTCTGCTTTCAACCTCCTTCCAGTAAATGGTAGAAATGAGTATAAAAGCAATAATGGATCCTGGAAAGCTATACATTTTAGTAAAGTAGACAGAATGCTGAATTCCGCAAGGGGTCATTTGTGTAACTTCATCAAGGTTTCTTTATAGAAACTAACAGTTAAATATTCAACAAATTGAAAATTAGTTGAAAAAAACACCCTTTTGTGTCAACGTTTTCACCTGTAACTTCTTCTAATTATGACAGCTATTTGAAAGCATTATACCGTTACATCCACTGGACCTTACTGGTTGTGGGGATATAAATAGGACTTGTAGGTTCACCAAGAACCCGACGAACCCAGAGCCAATAACTGAGCAGCGTCTTGCAATCGTTTTTTTATTATGTACCGGGTATATAGCAATTATTCTGGGAAAATGTATACATGGAAAATTCAGTATGAAAGACACCTATGTATTTCTGAAATGGGAACAGTATATATTTGCACCTTTCCAGAATTGGGAATACTCCTACTAGCATGAGAATTATTGGTCATTTTTCTAAATGACTTCTTTTTTACACATTGTCTTTCATTTGGAAGGTAGAAATGCATTGAAAGTCAATAGGTGATAACAGCTGCTTTGCAAATCTGAATTACCCTAAGTCTCCTGATAAAAATGGTACCTCACTTGTGTGGGTAGGCATAGTGGACACTACAGAAACAGGGTCAAGACCCAACATGAACACACCACATTTTCACAATGAAAAATGACCCTTTTTTGGCAAAGTGCCTAGCTGTAGTTTTCGAACCCTAGCTCTGCCGGCACCTAGGGAAACCTAGCATACCTATACATTTTTGAAAATTAGACACCCAGGGAAATCCAGGATGGGGTGACTTGACTGGTTCCCAGCATGTTCTGTTACCCAGAATCCCTTGCAAATTGTAAAAAAAAACAGCTTTTCCTCACATTTCTGTGATGGAAAGTTCTGGAATCTGCATGGATCCACAAATTTCCACCCACTCCACATTCCCCAAAGTCTTCCGAGAAAAATGGTACCTCACTTGTGTGGGTAGTTCTAGTGCCTGGAACAGGAAACGGCGCAAAACACAACGTGCCTGGTGGAAGCGTGCACTGACGGCTGTTGGTGTGTGTGCATGACTTGTGGAAGCGTGCACTGATGGCTGGTGGTGTGTGTGTGCCTGGTGGAAGCGTGCACTGAATGCTGGTGGTGTGTGGGCCTGGTTGACACATTCACTGACGGCTGGTGGTGTGTATGCCTGGTGGAAGCGTGCACTGACAGCTGGTGGTGTGTGCCTGGCGGAAGCGTGCAATGACCGCTGGTGGTGTGTGCCTGGTGGAAGCGTGCACTGACGGCTGGTGGTGTGTGTGCCTAGTGGAAGCGTGCACTGACGGCTGGTGGTGTGTGTGCCAGGTGGAAGCGTACACTGACGGCTGGTGGTGTGTGTGCCTGGTGGAAGTGTGCACTGACGGCTGGTGGTGTGTTTGCCTGGTGGAAGTGTGCACTGACGGCTGGTGGTGTGTGCCTGGTGGAAGCATGCACGGACGGCTGGTGGTTTCTGTGCCTGGTGAAAGCGTGCATTGACGGCTGGTGTGGTGTGTACCTGGTGGAAGCTGTGCACTGACGCTGGTGGTGTGTGTGCCTGGTGAAAGCGTATACTGATGACTGATGGTGTGTGTGCCTGGTGAAAGCAGGAGCATTCACAGTGATAGAAGACACAAATGAAACTAACAAAGAGGAGGGGGAGGAGGGGGAGAAGGGAGGGGGGAGTGCAAGCAGAGGAGCATAATTCATAGCTAGAAGACACATATGAAGCTGGCCAGGAGGGGGGAAAGGGAGGGGGGTAGGGCAAGCAGAGGAGCCTGATTACAGCAATAAAAACACAGATGGCAGCTGTGCATGTGCACGACCTCATGAACGCAAGCTGTAGGCCATCAACAGTCTCTGGTGGCACTTTTAAAAGCCAAAAAGTCTCAAAGAGACGGCGCTTGCGCTGTCTCAGGCGAGACCTAATAATGACCCTTTTTTGGCAAAGTGCCTAGCTGTAGTTTTTTAACCCTAGCTCTGCCGGCAATTAGGGAAACCTAGCAAACCTATACATGTTTGAAAACTAGACACCCAGGGGAATTCAGGATGGGGTGACTTGACTGCCTCTCACAAGGTTCTGTTACCCCGAATCCATTGCAAACCAAAATAATTGTCAAAGAAACTAATTTTCCTCACATTTCTGTGGTGGAAAGTTCTAGAATATGCGTGGATCCACCGACCCCACGTTCCCCCAGGTCTTCCGTTTAAAATGGTACCTCACTCCTGTGGGTGGGTCAAGGACCCGCAACAGGTAAGGGCCCAAAACCTATTGAGGCGACATCAAAATTACCTATGACAAACCAACCTGGTTTTGCGTGGGGGTCCCATGAGTTTTTGGCGCGGAGCTCAGCAGCCATCTAGGGAAACCTACCTAACCCACACATTTCTGGAATCTAGACACCCGGGGGAGTCCAGCGAGGAATGGCTTGCGTGGATCTCACATTTTTCTCCTACCCAGAATCCCCTGCAAACCTCAAATTTTGCTGAAAAAAAACGTTTTTTTCTCAAATTTCTGTGTGGGAATGTTCTGGAATCTGCGTGGATCCACAAATTTCCTCCCACCCAGCGTTCTCCTAGGTCTCCCGATTAAAAAGGTACCTCACTTGTGTGGGTAGGTATAGTGGCTGCAAAAGGAAATGGCCCAAATCATACTGTGGAGACTTCAAAATTACCTACAGCAAAACTACCTGGTTTTGAGGGGGGGGGGGGCACCTGAGATTTTGGCCCCGGCGGGCATCCTGGGAAAGTACCAAACCCAAACATTTCTGAAAACTAGACACCCGGGGGAGTCCAATGAGGTAAGGCTTGCGTGGATCCCCCAACATTTTCTTACCCAGAATCCCCTGAAACCTCAAATTTAGCTGAAGAAAAATCCCTTTTTCTATACCTTTTTGCGTGGAATCACTGTGCCAGCACAAATGTTATTCTTAGATGAAATGTACAGTTTGGCAGAGACACAAATCGGACAAAGATTACTGCACAGCCATCTATTCCTCTAGCACACACACATACTGGATGGATTTGGCACGAGGGCGAGTGATGGTTCAATATATAAAATGTTATTAAGAAGAGATTTTACAAAAATAAAATGCACTATCAATAAATGAAAGGACAGAAAAACTGAACCTGTGACTCGCAGCTTGTGAGCTGTAAAGCCACGTCAATGGACCAACCGCTTTACAGGCCATGCACACACCTTTCATACATGATACACACAAGACCATTCACACCACCAGGCACAAAACCAACACATTACATTCACAAAATAGGACAAGGTACACCCTGCTTGAAAAAAACTGAAAAGACAAATTTTAGTCACAACCACCTATTTCTCAAGCACACATACATACTGGTTGGATTTGGCACGAGGGCGAGTGATGGTTCAGAATATACAGTGTATTAACCAGATATTTCACAAAAATAAAATGCACTGTTAATTAAAAGGACGAGAAACTGAACCATTGACTCACAGCTTGTGAGCTGTAAAGCCACGACAAGGCACCAACCTCTTTTCAGGCCATTCATACACCTTTCATACGAGTGACACATACAAAACCATTCACACCACCAGCCGCGGACCCATCACATTACAACACTCACATCAGCAGACAGCGCCATTCAAGGGCCCATCAATTTCACATGCCCGCATGCCTGACACAGCAACCCCACCAGCTCAGGGATTGCGTTGAGTGGCATTTGGCTAGCAGTGTGTGTAGTGACCAGCAGCTAGTCACTACTCGCACACCGCCAGCCAAGCGCCAGTCCACGTACACCGCCAGCTGAGCGCCCGTCCACGCACACTGCTAGCCAAGCGCCAGTCCACGCACACCGCTAGCCAAGCGCCACTACAAACACACCGCCAGCCAAGCTCCAGTACAAACACACCGCCAGCCAAGCACCAATCCATACACACCGTCAGCCAAGCGCCAGACCACGCACACCGGCAGACAAGGTCCACTCCACGAACACCGCCATCACATTTAGGATTTTTTAAAATTTAAATAAGAATAATTTCAAAATATATACAAATCTACTAACAAAATCTGAAACTAAATACACTACACAAATGCCAACCTTGAAACTGAGCAAAAACTATTAAACAATAGAGGCCAGGCAGTTCACTTTACCACTCATGGATGCTCCCAAAATTATTTTGCGTGTGATACATTCTAAAACAAGCAGGCACACACAGTCCAGGTTTAGAAGGACACTCGGGGCAGTACATACGAGTCTCTTTCCGCGTACCTCTTCGCCAACAGACCCTACATCTCCTACTGGGAAAATCTTTTGAGGGTCTGGGAGGAATGTGATCAGGAAAATGGCCAGGCGAGGTGTATCTAGGGAGATTGAAAATGTCCCTGTAAATTCTTATGACCATATTGTCCAGAGTGTCTGAGACCCTGCCCAGCAGAGCACAGCTTTTGTACGCCTGAGTTGGGACTACCTTTGCCCTTGCTATTTCTAGAATGGGGCTGTGCGACATACCAGTCAGGTTCCTAAATAGTGCCCTAAGTCCTGCTGCCAAAGTGAACCCTTTACTTTTTTATTTTTTCCCTGTGAGGCTTAAAGTTTCCTTTATTGTCAAATGTAAGTTCGAGGTATGTATATTAGTTGAATTTACAGACCTTGGTGAAGTCTTCTTCCAGAACTGTTCATGTTTTTGGTTTTCTTGGTGTTGACTGTCAGGCTATTGTTTGTTGAATATTCATGGGTAACCTTAGTAAGGCTAATCTGCACCAAGTCGGCATAGAGGAGATTTGAAAGGGCATGGGAGGTAACCGAAGCCAAGGATGAAGATAGGTCCACCAGAAATAGGTTGAAAAGAGTGGGGGCTAGGACACAACCCTGCTTAAGCCCACAGGATGTTGGAAAGGCCATGGAGCGGTTTGCTCCATTGCCCAGCTTTACTCTGACCCAAGTGTTTGTACGTAGGTTTTAAATCGATCTTAGGAGCACGGGTGGTTTAGACCAGTTTTTTTATTTGCTCCAAAACCTGTTCTGGTTAACACAGTCGAAGGTGGCTTGTAGTCTATATAGCATAGGTAGCCTGGTAATTTGGCTAGTTTTGAGGAGTCTAGCAGTAGGGTTGGCATGGGGATGTGAACATGATCACTGGTGAGTGGTAGAAAAGCAGTAATTCAACTATACTTGCCATCAAGAGGTGTGGATGACACAGTTCTTGATGATCAGAAACCAGAATGGGAGGACGTTGTTGGATTAGAATTCCTGATGATTATTGGGGCTGAACTAAGTAATATGTAACTCAATGTCTAGCAAAGCTTTTTTCAAATTGTTGCAATTGGATTATATTCATCAAACAGGATCTGTATTTTTTTTGTGAAATATTTTTATTAACAGTTTTGCAATAAAATCACATTACATCTTGTGCTTTTTTGAGCGACAGTAGTACTGTTGTTTGCCCGTAGGACATACATCCTGCGCTCAGAGGGGGTATCTGTCGTTACAATCCACTTGTCTTCTCTGTAAAGGGATGTCGGGGGGAACTGGGGGGAATAAACTGGGGGTGCATTGAGGGGGGAGTCAGGGTGTGTGCATCGGGTAGGGCGTCTGGGTCATGTCCGCTACAGACTGTAGGTGTACCACAGCGTTGTTTACGGGCTATCAGTTGGACAGCGTTGCTAGTTGCAGTATGCAGTGCAGTGCGTTGTGGGATTATTGTGCATCACGTGTTGGTCGGAGTGGTGGGGGCGGTGTCATGCGTACGCTTTTGTGAGGTTCATGCATCCGAGTCCGTTGAGTTGTGCTGAGAAGTGCTTGGGTCGGTGCACATGTGTAATTGCTTAAACTGGTGGGATAACAGGGCCCACTCCATAGATATGGGATGTTTTCGTTGTCCCTTAACCTCCTCCTCCTGCAGTGTCTCCTGCTCTGCCTTCTCCCATTTCTGTACCGCTAAACATAATGTTCTCTATATAACGTATGCTAATATGTCTCCTAAATACTCCATATGGGCCTCTGATGCTGCAGATATTTAGGTCTTGCCTATAGGACCTTTAGCTGTCGCTCTGGTCATTTTCAAGCACGCACTTGTGCTTGTGGCCGAATCTACCTTGCAGGAGCGAGGAGGGGCCGCCACAAGTACTAATGCAGTGCTTGAAAATGAGCAGACTGCGCTTGCACGCACGCAGCATGGGCTCTCTCGCTGTCTCTCCTCTCGCTTTCTCTCTCTCTCTCTTTCTCTCTGTCACTCCCGCTCTCTCTTTCTCTCTCTCTCGCTTCCTCTCTCTCCCCCCTCTCTCTCTAGCATCGCCTTTATTCCTGGGTTTAACTTAAACCGTCTAATGCAGTGGTCTTCAAACTTTTTTATTCCGCGCCCCCCCCCTTTGTAGAAAAACAATTCGCCGGGCCCCCCCTCAAAATATTTCACAATTATTTTATTTAACTGGCAATGGTTAAATATGTCGAGACTTATTTAAACATTGCAGCTAAGTTCTGTCACTGTTTTAGAAATGCAAACAAATACATTATTTCCAAACATACTATTCTGGTGAGGCAGGCCTTACTAATGTGCAAAGGATCCAGTGTGGTTATTCAAAATGACAGTGTGGTTCTTGGAGAACATTTGAAGTTCCTTCTCTTTTGACACCTTCTCCCAGCCAGGATTTAAATGACAAAGGATGTGAATGATGGCCCATTACAGACGTGCTTACTGATGTTCATTTTTTTACGCTGAAAACAAAGCATAATGTTTCTTTTGGCCAGAGCCTGGCGCCCCCCCCCTGAGATCATTCGAGGCCCCCCTAGGGTGGCCCGCCCCCCAGTTTAAAGACCTCTGGTCTAATGCATGTTTTCACAACTTATCCGCCCTACTTATATTTCTAGTATCTTTCTAGGATGGAGTATGTATGTGTGGCGGTGTCACCCGTGCCACAGGAAGGATAAGAGGGCGGCTGCGTCACACGTTTCTAGCATTATTCCCGCTGACAGTGGCACTTTTATAAAATATCCTAACCCCCGGTAAACTTATTAGTGCAAAATTTCAATTTCGCCACTCGAGCATTTCATCCAGTCTCAGTTTTTTTTCTTTTATATTCTGATATTTTTGCAAATCTCAACATGAAATGTCTAAGCGCTGACAATGCAGAAAAGCCAAGAGTGCCAGTAGACCTTGGGATGCTCAGGTCATACTTGGGGTGAACAGTATAAGCAACGGTGCGGGCAGAGCCACGCTCTCCGCCCTGACATAGACTGTCAAAATAGACCCTGATTTACAGCCACGGCCTACACGACGGCACAGGGCTGCTGCTGCCTCTTTAGGTCTTGAGAGTGTTTGCTGATTGGTGCCTATTAATACCATTTTTTAACATATACATACCATGGGCATGAGTGGGCATTGGCTCCTCCAAGAGTAGTAATGCGTCATGCAGTTTGCTGTTTGGTGTATCCCTCCACCTACCCTTGAGTTCTTGCATTAAAGTGCACGCTGAACCATTTCACGGCGCATAAATACACTGAATTGTTGCTCTTTAAATTTTTTGACTCAAATTCTATATACAGTCGTTTTATATGGGTTTTTTTCTACTGCAGCAGTGTTTTTAATGGAATCCATCTATTAGCTTTCCAAAGTTTCTTTTCTTGCTTCTTTTGATTTGACTGCATCCTGGTTGGGTAATACATACTCGTTGTTTGTCTGCATGATAGCTTGGTGGTTGGAGCACCGGCTGCAAAGACATGTTACTTGAAGGTGAGTAGTTAACACTCAGCAGGCCCCACTCCGGCTCGCTCGTGCTTTAGAAATAGGCTACATTATATTTACAAAGACACAAATCTAACAAAAAACTTTAAAAAATAGATTAAGTAAATACCTGGTGCCCGGCTTACTAAAATATGTGAAGCTTATACCGATATGTAAGTTACACTGCAGTGTGAGTTGCACACATTTCTATGCCATTTATGCACCTTTCCTACTCGTGTAATTTGTGCATGCATGAAGGAACTCACTAAAGTGAACGACATTAACAAATAAATGGCGCCTAAACTTGTCTTCCTATGCCAACGTCTTTAATTTGAAGCAAATTGAAAAATGCTTATATTCAGTCCAACATATGTTTACTGAAACTGACTCCTTTCCTTCCAGTCCGCTCAAAATCAGGGCAGTGGGATTTCTTACTTGCATTTTAAGCGACACATGCTCCAACAGGAGTACTGGAGTAGCACAAAGCTACACCTGAGTTTGGGTTCAACATATTTGCATAAGATCTACCTTGAATTTCGCAGAGTCCTCCTCAGACTAGGCCACAGGCATAAAATAGTGTTAGAACTATTCGCCCTTAAGTTACGCACCCATGAATAAGTTGAGAAAATACTCCCTAGAAACATCTGTTGTTACTCCGTTGTGGATTCTGTCTTTTTTTTTTTATTATAAGTTTGGCGTAAATCCCAAAAAGACCTTTTGTAAATCGGTTTCGCTGATACTCTTGTCACACAAACATAGACTCAATCTTCTGGCCGTGCAGTTGGGGTGTTTTTCTTATGTTATGTTTTTTATTTAGTTATTTATCCAACCATCTATTTTAGCTTCATGTGCCTGACCACAATTTCCCACTTTAGGCATCAAAGCTGACAGGAGCTTGATTTGGGATTCTGCAGAAGGTTAAACTATGCTATTAAAAGGGAATGCAATCCCATAATTCAATTCACGTTAGTGGAGCCCGTGAGCCTGGCACTGACAGAGAGAAGCATTGGCATAGCCAATAAGTCTTGTCTTTGGGACCTTATAAGTGTTTAGCCATGCAACAGTTAATGTTGTTGCTGTAAGGATATTGTCCATCAAATTGTTTTTTGTAATTTTCTCCCTGAGTGTACTGGGGTAGCTCAGACGTGGGTCCCAGAGCCTCCACACCACTGGAGTCAAGCTAGCCGGGCTGATGAGAGGTGTTACCTCGAAACCGGTCCGGTCCTCGGATGCTTGATTCCGGTCTGGGAAAGATATGGCTGTTGTAGTTCGGACTGGACTGTTCCCATGGGGCACAGGGTCAGAGCTGATTTGCATAAAGCCATTATCTGACCCAGGGTGGTGTGGAGTGCAAAAAACGATGGATTTAGGCCCAGATCCTTGTACTGGGGTGAATGTAAGACATTGATCTACATTCTGTCCATCAAATTGTTTTTTGTAAGGATCTTGTGCTGCATAACTAAAGACTTATAAGGTCCCAAAGGCGAGACCTATTGGCTTTGCCAATGCTTGTTACTCCATGGTGTGGGCCTGCCCATTTATGGAACCTTTTTGGAGGCTGGCAAGCAAGGCATCAGAATCTATTACTGGCAGATATAACATAAATAAAATCAATTTGCCTACTTGGTATTATGCCAAGACCTCAAAAAGTGCAAACCGAGTAAGTTTATTAATTTGGCAGTGCTTATAACCTAATGCAGTGTAGCTGTGAATTGGAAATTTGTTTTTGCACTGAGTGTCATGAGTTGGAAAAGAGAATTAAAGAAATGGGCAGGGGCCAAATTCGATATACTCCAATCAAAGGCGACAACAGAGGGTAGGCTGGATCTTGAGTTTTATTTTTGCTTCATCTTTTGAATAACTAAGATAGACTCTCATGGAGTCCCACATTCCGTCTTTTCCATTAGTGAATACATGGTGATAATAATGATGTACTTGATCAGTGGCTCACTTAATCCCTCTATTCCTACCGTCCCAGAATACATAGTGTTCTAGTATACATGCAGTGCATAGTATAGTATGCCGTACATATTATGTCATTCAACCAACAGTAGTGTCTTTATCACTCTTAAAACCTGAACTTCAAGAAACCTATAAAACACAAATGACTGTACAGTATTTAACTTGGGTGCAGTTGAAAGACAACATATTTAATGGATCCAGATGTAATGTGCATTGTATTTGTCAAATTCAAATTTGTATAAACTGCTTAAATTGGTAATTATAGCTAAAAAGGGATTGAAATGTAATGAGCAGAAACCCAACTAACATTCTTTGTATGTGCTCGTTATTGCAAATTAAAATAAACATTGTGCAATAGTTTTTGTAGGAAATGCACGGTAGAAGTGTTGGTCTCTGGTTCTGAGGTGGTGGCTGTGAAATAAATGAATATCTTTTGTGTCGATTTGATATTCTTTATTCAGAAGACCAGTCAAGGTTGTGCTCCTTACTATGTTACGAATGTGACGTTGCATTTCAAGCCAATTGACGTCTACATTCGAGACCTCTAAGCAGACTTTCCATCCTCTCCAAATGTTTTGTGGAACGACAAAAGTCCTTCATTTGGAACATAAAGCATCTCTGCTATAATGCAGACTTAGCAGCAAAAAAAAAAGATTAGAAATATCAGCAATTCTATCAAACAGATTAGTCATAACCTAACTAACTGCCACCTCATGTGAACGACTTCTGAAAAAGCCTTTAAGCAGTGTCCGTGCTTTTTAAATACATAAATAAATGAAAAAATTGAGGTGGTAAACTCACGGCGAAAGAAGAGCTTTGCAAATAAATACTGCTAGGAAAACCAAAATGGACTGACAAGTCACTAGGGAACTAAGAAACATTTGGAAAATTATGTTTGTTGTTAGAATGTTATAATCAAGGCACAGGTGGCAAAATAGTTATGGATAATCTGTCAAGATACAAAAAGCTGCTCTGAAGTGGCAAGACAGATATTACACGGGTCAATCATTGCTGGACACATAGTGTCCAGAGCTTGAATAAGTTCATGCTCTCTGCAAATCTCCATACAGATCCAGATTAAATGAAGGTAACCAAGGCAGTAGGTTGAAAGGAAGGAGTGGTACATTCAGAAATGTGAACACCCTCATGGTCACTGAGCAAATCATCCATGGAAGGAAGTAAGCCGGAGCAAATTGAGAGGGAGTGGATGGTGCTTGGGTGTCAGGATTGGGGAAGAGCCCTGCAGCTTGTTCTGGGACGAAAAGATGTGACTTGAGGAGTGGAGAATCTTTGCAGCTGTATGTTGAAGACAAAATTCTCCTCTCACTCATGTTGCCAGCTGAGTTATCCAGTCCCGTTCCGTCTGTGAGGTTCTGATATAGTTCATAGTATAATGGTGGACCATAGGACTGAAATTCAGAAATGGTGACGCCTTGCAGACCCTTAGTTCCGTTCCCTGCCATCAGTCCGTCTGAGATTACGGACTGGCCTCTGGTCATCATCAGCGCGATGGCCAGTTCCAGGCTGTTCTCCACCACAGTTACTCTGATCAGGTGTTATAAAGGCTAACCCTTGCTTTCAGGCTACTCAGGCCACCAACCCTCATTTTATGCAAAAGAAATTTTTTGGACTCAGATGGCTGCAGATATTTTTATTTACAGACAAAATGTTACACCACTGGCAGGAAGACATTTATCAAATTTTCATAGGTCAAATATTGAAAATTATTTACAAGTTTTCCATGATCAGTGTTGGTCTCTCTTGGGCTTTATGCCCTTCTAAATCTGTTTTTGTGTTAGACCATGCTTTGTTCTTTTTAGGTGACTATCTCCATCCCAACTACCCGGATTAAGTTTCAAACCAACTGCTTTTCCATGGTGGCTACAATGTGGCCAACCTGAGCTGTAAATTCGGTGCCCAGTCCCTTCTGCAGCTAGTCCTGCTGGCAACCCAAGACCTTCTTATGTCTAAGCTGCCCTGTTCGGAGCATTATCTGTGAGTGGGTGGTCTTTATTTCGTAGTGACTAGTTGTCTTTTCACCATTGTGGGCCTGTGACTTTGTTCATACTGGCCATGCCAGACTATGCCTGGTCTCTGCCCTTCTTTTTTTCTTTTTTTTTTTTAAACTTCTTTTTATTGAACAGTGGTCAGCATTTACAAACATGTTCATAATAATAAATTGGGTTACATGTCTTTCCAATGGCATACATATTCTGCTATACGAAGACATGATGTAAAAGGAACAGTCCCTTTAGAGTCCACCTATCCCAACCCCCTGTCCCAGCACCCTCCACCTAACTAGTCAATGCCCCTCCCGAACCCCCTATAATCTCCCTATCGCTGCCACAATTTCTCCATTTGCTTGGGGCATTCCCGGCTTTCATACATTGTCCTTTCCGCTGCACAGCACCAATCCATGTCCTTTTTCCACTGAGAGACATTTGGCGACTGAGTTGCCCCCCCATGCTCCTGCAGTATTCCTCTTAGCGACCATTGCAGCTACCAGTAACCAGATTCTTTGATAATTAGGTCAATTCTGCTCCCCAGACACACACAATATATGTCACCTGGCACCCATGGGGACATAAGCTGAACCACCTTCTTCCAATAATTCTGTATGATCAGGCAGTCTATAGGATGTGAAATTATTTTTCCATCTGAGTACACCCCCTCTGACAATCCTTGGTTAAAATGCGCCCTAATTTAAACATTAGTGTGCTGGTGTTGTAGGACCTATGCAGTTTCTGCAATTGGACTAGTTGGAATCATGCCCGGATTGCCACCTCTCTGGAACTTTGCACTGCCTCCACCCAATCACCATCCTCTAATAACCCCACCTCAGATTCCCACGCCTCTCGACCCTTGAATAGTAAGTCTGGTGAGTTGTTGACAATTCTTTTATATGTACAGGACAATGCCTTCTCCAGAATTGGGTCCAACGGTCTCTGCCCTTCTTGGAACATGACATCCTCCCACAGGACATGGTAAGGGACAGCTCCTACTTGTGAGGGAGGTTAGGGTACCCTTATATTAATTTGTTACCTTAGGTTGATTATGCAGCTCTGTAGAACCCCACCTCACACACACAGGGGAATGTCTTCCTTCTGGTTTTTTTTGGGAGCTCCCTTGGAAGAGGAGGGAGCTGGGGTATCTCACTCCCTTTATCCTGGCTTCATTTTACCTTTGTACTTTCTGGGCCTTGCACCAGGTTATCGCCTCAGCCCCTTTAAAGTCCACCTCACGAGACTGGCCTCCTGCTTTTCATAGCTCCCCTAGATGCTAGCTGAAAAAACTTTACATTTCTCCGTAAAAATCAGTATGTTCTAAAGACAACTGCATGTATCACAGGCAGTTCATATTGCCCTTAACATCCTGAAACATGTGGGCTTGGCCTGGTAAAATGGCCACCCTGAAGTAGCTTTACAAACTCCTGTCTTGGCCTGTAGCAATCCTACATTATCTGTGTTGGTGGCTGCCCTATTAGCAGCCTAGAGGTTCGTTGCTGCTGAGGTGATCCCGGCGATTGCTTTTGCTGGATGAAGAGTTGACGGAGCGGCTCTGTAACTGTGGCAGAGGATGGCGACTGAGTGAAGAGCTACAGGCATTTGGAGCCTCGATGGCTGATTTTGGGGCACGGCTAGTGCTGAGTGCCCATGGAGCTGTGTGACTGGCAGTTTGGCCCAGGACCAACGGTGGTGCGGGCAGCGCCTTGGGTGAGTGCGGTTGCGCAGTACCTGTGATGCGGTACGTGACTGTCTCGCACGGAGTAGGTGGAGGTGACGGCATACAGAGCACTGCACGGAGAAAGGAGATGAGTCACACCCCACCTGTGCAGCCTGCAGGTCAGCGGCCTGAGCACCCCGGGGGACTGCATGGGCCGGGTCCCAGCAGCAGCCTAAACTGCCCAGTTGTCCTGCCCGCGCCCTCCTTATCTATCCAACGACCAAAAGACATACTAGGGGGACCTCTGTGGAGGGAATCACAATGGACAAGACCCCCCACCCCCCCCCCCACTCTACATGCTGTATGTTGCCATGGTCTGATGCAATTAGGGCCCATAGAGCGCTGGACCTACTTCAGCTTCGGAGCAGACGGTGGTGGATTTGTGGCATTGTGTGGCCCTGAACCCTCCTGATGCCGCTGGGGGTGCTGCCATGGCTGTGACTGAGCTACCCCCAATGCCGAAGTTGGAGACTTGACTGAAAGGGGAGCCCAAGAGATTCTGCAGTGTGGATAACAGCTGGTGGATAATGTGGAGCCCCCTGGAGACACAGATTGGTATCTAGTGGTGCATGTCCCTGTGCGGATCGCAGGGGTTTCATGGCGGTGGTCTGGCTTACCTCTCCTTCTGGCCACAGATACAATGGGGAAGAATAACCCCAGTGTGGGACCGAACAGACTAAGATGGACGGGGATGAGTGCGGGGATCATTGCTACCCACAGTTGTCAGTGTTGTCTCTCATGGTTTGGCCCCCTTTCTGTTGTCCGGTTATTCAGGAATCTTTTGCTTAGCTCACCAATGGGAAGGCCTGTGTCAACCAAGTGTACTTCATCCAGCTACCATGGCAGCTGCTGTAGTTGTGCCGCCAAAAATACAATTTAAAGTTGAGTGCACCTAGACCTCCTTCGTCATCTGGCTGCATACGTTTATCTAATGCCACCCAATGTCTTTCTCTGCCCCAAGTCAAGTCTGACAACAATCAGTCCAGTTCTCCTAAGAAGGGTCTTCGTATCAAAATGAGCAAGTATATATATATATATAGGGTGTGTGTATGTATATATATATATATATATATATATATATATATATATATATATATATATCGTCCCACTGACATATCCGCGTCTACCTGGGCCAACCTTTGAGAAAGTTCACAGTGAAGGCGAACGAAACGCGTCAGGACTTCAACAACTGCCCAAGGGTCCCAGCAGTCCTACAATATGGACAGCTACCGAAAAAACACCACAGGAAATCCAACGGTTTCCTTTGTAACAGAGCAATAACGGCACATTCAGAAAAATTATCATGGACTCAGCGGGACTGCAGTAACGTTTCCTTTGTAACAGAGCAATAACGGCACATTCAGAAAAATTATCACGGACTCAGCGGGACTGCAGTAACCAGCATGCCAGGCGACCATCACCCAAGATGTCCACCAGATGGCCGGCAATGCTATAATAACATCAAAACACGTCCCTCTGACATATCCGTGTCTACCTGGGCCAACCTTTGAGAAAGTTCGCAGTGAAGGCGAAAGAAACGCGTCAGGACCTCAACAACTACCCATCTGTACAAATGAAGTGCTCCAGCACGGTGTTGTATGTGCGACTCACTTCCCCACTTCAGGAGAAGACAATTGATGAATAAACAGCGGCTCGGTCCGGCCGCAGAGCAACGCACTACCTGAGAGAGCGCCGACAATCACCCAACAGGGACCACAACTTTTGCTTCGGTAACGAACATTAGGGTGAACGGCTGCCGCCAAGCACCAAAGTTTGGTAAGGGTCCCAGCAGTCCTACAATATGGACAGCTACAGGAACAACACCACAGGAAATCCAACGGTTTGCTTTGTAACATAACAATAACGGCACATTCAGAAAAATTATCACTGACTCAGCGGGACTGCAGTAACCAGGATGCAAGGCGACCATCACCCAAGATGTCCACCAGAGGGCCGGCAATGCTATAATAACATCAAAACACGTCCCACTGACATATCCGCGTCTACCTGGGCCAACCTTTGAGAAAGTTCGCAGTGAAGGCGAAAGAAACGCATCAGGACTTAAAAAACTGCCCATCTGTACAAATGAAGTGCTCCAGCACGGTGTTGTATGTGCGACTCACTTCCCCACTTCAGGAGAAGACAATTGACGAATATATATATATCTATATATATATATATATATATATATATATATATATATGTAGAGAGAGCCTTGTTCACATGACAACATGATTAAAGGGAATCACCTTATGTTATCTCCCTAAGCTAATACGCCTCGCATTTGGCAGCTGACTCGAAGTTTCAACATTAGGGAAATGGCCATGGCAGGAGTGAGGGGATAAAGAGGAATGACTACAGTTTTGGGAGCGGTGTGAACAGTCCCTGCCAACTCACCTGTGACACGCACGGACCCATCGTCTTGAAGTTTCACCCCCACGCCACCGACCAGGATATTGCCGAGACTGTGCATACTGGGAAATGCAGTTCCGAGGACTGTAATTGGAGCTGCACAGGTGAGCCTACAGCTTAAGGGGGAGGAGCATAAGTGTAGTCGAGTATTCCACGCAGGAGGAGTTTCACTGGGGAAGGACACAGTACTGGGCGCTGAGGAAGGTCTGCTGACCGAAATGCATTCGCCGCTGCTGGCATCCTCCTCAATAAAGTAGCTGTTCTTTCAGAAATCCCCTCCGGCCTCTGTCTTCTTTTGCTGGAAGAATTTTCGTGACATTTTCTGCGCCAGCCAGAGGCGCAGCACAGATGGCCCCTGCCAGACAAAGAGACTCGGCTTCAAAACTGGCGTTCCGCTGTTCCAGCGTTTCGAGGTTGAGGGATCAATAATAGCCGGAGTCCGCCAGGAACATGATGCTGGAATTCGAGGGAAGGGGGTATTTTATCTCCCTAAGCTAATACGCCTCGCATTTGGCAGCTGACTCGAAGTTTCAACATTAGGGAAATGGCCATGGCAGGAGTGAGGGGACAAAGAGGAATGACTACAGTTTTGGGAGCGGTGTGAACAGTCCCTGCCAACTCACCTGTGACACGCACGGACCCATCGTCTTGAAGTTTCACCCCCACGCCACCGACCAGGATATTGCCGAGACTGTGCATACTGGGAAATGCAGTTCCGAGGACTGTAATTGGAGCTGCACAGGTGAGCCTACAGCTTAAGGGGGAGGAGCATAAGTGCAGTCGAGTATTCCACGCAGGAGGAGTTTCACTTGGGAAGGACACAGTACTGGGCGCTGAGGAAGGTCTGCTGACCGAAATGCATTCGCCGCTGCTGGCATCCCCCTCAATAAAGTAGCTGTTCTTTCAGAAATCCCCTCCGGCCTCTGTCTTCTTTTGCTGGAAGAATTTTCGTGATATATATATATATATATATATATATATATATATATATATATATATATATATATATAGCCTTGTTCACATGACAATGTGATTAAAGGGAATCACCTTTTTAAAGTGACCATTACCATCCACGTGATACAGAATGTCAGAATGGACATAGAAGACAGATACAAATCTACCAACTTGGTATGTACACAGAAACAATTTGTAACTTTTATTGTTTTGTACAAAGATGGAATGTGCCATAGATTATATCTTAATCATCAGGTTCAGGTATACATGTAAAATTTTAAAAATAGATAATAAATACTTCACAACTTTTCAATTAATTGTAGTAAAAGGAGTCCCATTGTGCAAAATTACGCCATATAAATATATACTTCTAGTGTTTGTAAAATCTCAAATGCTAGAATTGCTGTGTAAACCTGACGCCGGAGCATTCAGGTAACCCCAGTATATTCTAAAGGGACTTGTGCAAAAATGTCGCCAATGTGCAAAATGTCGCAAATATAACCAGTCAACTGAGCACCGCCACTAATCATGGAAAAATAAAATGCATAGATTACCTTAAACAGTATACAGCATAATTAAATCATTATGTTTCCTGATTGTATATTCCTGGAACATTTCAAAATTGCGGGATAAATCCCCATGTATCGGGTCCAATCTTAAAGTACCATCGTGGACTGTAAATACTTACAGCTGTGCAAAACAATTCAAAAAAGTGCTTAGTGTGTATAAAAAAGACTAATGGATTTAATAGATTTTGACGGGAGAACAGTGTTCACCAAATTACTGGATAGCTACACGAGTGGACTGAGCCCAATTTCACTCAAGTTCTTCTTACAGTTACCTAATAACAACACAATTGGATTAATAGCAACAACCACTGAGGAAAGGGGGGATAAAGTGCATGTACCTATATACACAAATTCATATGAGACATATAGTTCTATGGGGGGGTACTATTGCCGACATCCATATGTCAACAATATTCTGCTTAGAAATGAGAGTATTGGCCCCCCACATGTCAAGTTAAACAATGGACTCTGTATGGGCAGAATGAATGTGTATATTTTAAAACACTTTAAGATAATAAATAATTTATAAATGATTAAAAAATCACTAGAGAACCATTCACTAAAATATACAGGTAGTTAAAGTGTCTAATCAGTCCCAAAATTGGAGCAAGAAAATTACTGCCCAAGACTAGTGTGCAAATCTTCCGTAATATTAAGCCCACTCGGCTGTTTGGAGTCAAGACGGAGGATATATTTTGTTTCCAATTTTCGAAGCATATCTTCTCTGTCCCCTCCACGTCTCCTGGCTATCACAGCATCGATTACAAAGAATTTTAGCCCTTTGTTGTTACATTGGTGTGCTTCTTTGAAATGGCGGGCCACCGGGTAGGTATTATCTTGGTTTGTAATGGCCCTTAGGTGCTGAAGGATACGTTTATGCACCGCCAACTTCGTACTCCCTACATACCTAAGGGAACATGGGCATTGGAGCACATAGATGGCATATTTAGGTTTACAAGTTAGAACCTTGTCTATTCTATGTTCCTTGTCACTGAAGCCATCCTTATAGACCTTGGTGTTTACCCCATGTGTACAAGATTTGCAGATTTTGCACTTGAAAAAGCCATTATTGGTTTGTAACCATGTTGTTTTTTTCTGTAACTTCGGGATTGGTGTTGATGAGGCGGTCTCTTCTGGAGGGTGCTCGGCTATATGTAATAGTTGCCTTGCGGGGTAAGGTAGGACCAATGATGGGATCACTCTGTAATGTCGACCAGTTACGCTTAATAATTCGATATAGCTCTCGATGTTGTCTATTAAAACCCGTAATGATCCTAAAATCATTTTGTGGTTTATTGACACTATCTAGACATACAGAGCTACCATTTGGAATTGTGTGGTCATACTTGGCCAACAGATCCTGTCTTTCTCTTAGTTTGGATTTGGTAATGGCCCTATCCACCAATTCTTCTGAATATCCCCTTTCGAGGAATCTGATCTTGCTGTTGGTCTGTGCCTCCCTAAGTTCAGTCTTATATATATCTCCATCCATCCATCCATCCATCCCACAGCACCCTTCTTCAAAGAAGCACTCGGAACGAACCAGAGTTTATTTTCAAAGGCTAAGCGTTTTGACAGCAAACTCTTTCACCGGTTTTAAAATCGGCCTGCCACAGTTCAATTGGCTGTGAATCGCCACACCCCCTCCTAGGATCACTGCTTGTAGTTCCTATGAACTACACAGCCCAGAGTTCAGCCCCCCAGAAACGAAAGTCAAGAAGACAATTAATTCTGATCCTCCGTGCAGTCACGGACCGCACTGTGGCCGCACTGGATTCCTTTGTGTAGAGAGGCGGGCACTGGGCTATACCAATACCTTGGAAATGGAGAAAAACTGCTGAAGCAGAGACCAGATGATCCCTGGCCACTTTGAAGATCGGGCCCCTGTAGCGCGTTTCTGGATACAGTGCAATGTATCACAACCACTCCTCCAGCAAGTAAAGGAGCAGACGCCACAGCTGGGAATCTTGGAAGCATTTAATTTGATGTACCGGTATAATGCTTTTCGGCCGCAATTCGGCCTTCCTCAGATTCCATCAAACATCTCTGGAGACTCTTTCACTGGTTTTAAAATCAGCCTGCTATAGTTCAATTGGCTGTGAATCCCCATACCCCGCTCCTAGGATCACTGCTCACTGCTTGTAGTTCCTAGGAACTACACGCCCCAGAGTTCATTATCCAGGTAAGTGGTGCGCAGGGAGTGTCCGAGTGGATTCTGCAAAGTGCAGGAAGGTGACGGTGAAATAAAGTCAATATCCAGTTGCTAAAAGCACAAAATGCTTCGTCCAGTCCCCAAACGTTCCAGACCACCAGAAACGATAGTCAGCCGGGCAGGGGTCAAGAAGACAATGCATTCTGATCCTCAGTGCAGTCACGGACCTTACTGCAGCCGCCCTGGATTCCTTGTGTGGAGAAGCGGGCACCGGGCTGTACCAATACCTTGGAAATGGAGAAAAACCGCTGAAGCAGAGACCAGATGAGTCCGGGCCACTTTGAAGAACGGGGCCCCTGTAGAGCTTTTCTGGATACCCTCAATGTATCACAACAACTCCTCCAGCAAGTAAAGAAGTAGAGGCCAAAGCGGGGAATCTTGGAAGCATTTAATTTGATGTACCAGAATATTTCATTTCAGCCACAATTCGTCATTCCTCAGATGCCATCAACCTTTCTGGAGACTCTTTCACAGGTTTTAAAATCAGCCTGCCACAGTTCAATTGGCTTTGAATCGCCACACCCCCTCCCAGGGGGACTTCTTGTTGTTCCTAGGAAATACACGCCCCAGAGTTCATTATCCAGGTAAGTGCTGTGTGGGGAGTGTCTGTGTGGATTCTGCGAAGTACAGGAAGGTGACGGAGAAATAAAGTCAATATCCCGTTGCTAAAATCACAAAATGCTTCCTCCAGTCCCCAAACTTTCCCGCCCCCCAGAAACGGAAGTCAGCTGGGCAGGGGTCAAGAAGACAATGCATTCTGATCCTCCGTGCAGTCACGGACTGCACTGCAGCCGCCCTGGATTCCTTTGTGTAGAGAGGCGGGCACCGGGCTGTGCCGAAATGTATATATGTCTATTCACTGAAAAAACCATAGGTTTCAGGGGCGTTATAGTTAGTTTGACATTTCTCTCGTACAAAACCATAGAAATTCCCCCGGTATAGTTAGTTCAGCTAACTATGACTTGCGCGCCCGCAATACACTGCTGACATCACATATTACATCACTCATGACATGGTCAGTGACATCACTCATGACATCACTCATGACATCACTCATGACATCACTCATGACATCACTCATGACATCTTCCAGTGAATGTGTGTTTTTCTGAAGATTACAAATGTTTTATATATGTATATCTTAAGTTCGATGGAAGAATAGATGGGTATATAAGTGTATAAATGGATATTTTTTTGGGTAAAATTGATTGTATAACTGATTAAGTGTATCTTAGTGAATACATGGGTTAGCGAGTAATGTTTAAAAATGTAAATATCTGTATCAGTCTCTCACTTTGTGTATAAATGACTGCATTGGTTGGTGAGTAGCTACGTGAGTGTCTATATGGGTTATTGGTTGTTTTTTTGAGTATCGGTATGAGTGTGTGAGTGTGTTGTTTGCTGGGGGTATTACTTAGTGCATAGATGCATGAATGAGTGCGTCACTGTTAGTATGTGTTGAAAAGAGTATGTTTGCAGGACTGTATGGGTGGATGAGTGTGTGTATGGGTGTGTTTGTGAGTGAATGACTGTTTCAATAGTGTCTTTATGAGTAGCTACATGTTTTAAACTAGTATATGTCAGTATTTATGTATATAAGTGAGTATATGTGAGAGTGAGAGATTAGAAGAGTTCCTGTATAAATATGTGTTTTTATAAGTGATGGTTTAAGAGAGTAAGTATGTGTACATTTCTGTAGAAATAAGTGTGGTGGTGTGTGTATAACTGTATATGCAAGTAAATGGATGTTTGATACTTTGTTTGCTTGTGTGACTGTGTGTGAGTAACTCTATGGATGAGTGGCGGTGTGTAACAGGATGTATAGGTGTATGAGTACATATGATGGGTGCGGTAGCTGGTGAAGATGTCCGGCGGATCGGCTGAAGACCGGTGAAATAAAGATGGCGCCGTACGAGTGAAGGCGGACCAGAACTGCACTTACCGCGACTGGCGGGGCTGACAGCCATCACGGTGCAGGGTAAACACACCTGGCGTAGCTGGTGCAGACGTCCGGCGGATCGGCTGAAGGCTGGAGAGGTGCGCAGATCCTGCAGATGGCAATCTGGTGAGTGCCCGTCTGCTGCGACGCCTGCCCGTGCTCCCTGGCGATCCTCGGGGAAGCTACGGCGGCCTGCAGTGGAGCGCGATAACGAGCGCCTGAAGCCAAGGCAAGGGTGACCCCTCCCCCCTCCCTCGACCCCATAATCAAGCATGAGAGCCCGTGGGATTCGAAGCGGCATTGACACACGGCTCGTAGCCCCCGCGAGGCAGCTGAGGGGGTGAAGGGTTCAGCAAGCACCTACGCCCGCATCAAAGATCACATAGGAGGCGCCCGAAGAGCGAGCCTCCCGCGGAGGCGAGAGGAGCAGACATGGGTAGATCGTTATAAAGGCAGCATGACCAACCAGAGAAATAGTGAGGGGGACAGGCAAAGGCTCACGCACGAGCCCAGCTGAAGGCTGTAGAGGAGGAGCCTGTACTCGACGTGGCCCCTGAGAGCAGAGGCTCCGTGGTGAGCCCTTTTTTCCAGCCTCCTGAGCGGTGCCCCCTTCCTTTGGTGATAATTTCAGTGATGCTTTTACAATTTGGCAATGCTATGGCTGAGCCCTGGGAGAGACGCCTGACCTCAAAATGGTGCCTGCTGTGAGGAGGAATCGGGAGGCTCAGCGGTGCCCCCAGGGGATCCCCCTTGCTCAATGCAGCCTGGCTTTCTACACTCTTGGTGGAGACAACTCGGTGGAGGGGGCAAGGGAGTTGCTGTTCACCTTCCTGCAGCTCTCCGTGATTTTGTCCTTGTCCCACTGCTTCTGCTCCACACTTCTCGGCACCAGCTTGGCATCCGGGCCGTCTGTGGTCTTTCAAGAGGAGGGCTTCATCGTGGTGGAGACCTATCCTCCTCATTTACACCTACACAAGGATCTACGTAGGCCCAGTCCTGATGTGCCTGACTTTATAATGCGGCCTCCGCTGCCTTTGTTTCTCCGGCAGCCACTATGGGAGACCCCAGTTCCTTCTCAGATGCCGAGCTGGACTACACCAAGTGTCGCCATTTCTGCCTACAAGTTGATTTCAGCAGCAACATCATCCAGCAGGGATGTTTCCCTGAGCGTGGAGTCCCAGCAGGGTGGCCTCTCCTCTATACTCTATTGGGGACTTGGTATTCTATGTTTGACTATGGATCTGTAGCTAATATACTTACTCTAAATTGATTATTCCTGTCTTCCGACCGCTGAGACCTGAGCAACATGGCTGATGCCCGTGGAGCTGTTAGATGGCTGTAGAGGAGATTGGCCCTGGTTCACCCCCTTGACTATCACCTACCCAGCCGGACAGTACGCTGGGTAGGTCTCCCCACTCCCTCTCTGGCTTGTTCTATGCCCTCCCCCCCACCTCTTCTTTTACCTCTATCCTCGTAGCCTATACATCTATTCTAAACTGTTTTTCCTGATTGTTGAGACCGGAGCAACATGGCTGATGCCCGATGGAGTGCTAGACAACTAATGAGGAGATTGGGCTTGATTTCCGCCTCGACCGTCACCTACCCAGCCGGACATTGGACACAGTGCTTCCTTGTCTCCTTGCTATGGCTCCTTCCTCCCCTCCTTTCTTATAAATTCTCTCAACCTCGTTGTTTGTTTACTTTACATTATTACGCTATTGCAATTGATGAAATTTGTAACACAATGTTCCTCTGATATAGCGCTCTGATACCTACGGGTCTAGCCAGCGCTCTATAATCATTTTGATGTACCTTCTAATGCAACGTTGCCCTGGTTAAGTGCTCTGATACCTCCGGGTCTAGATAGTGCTAGATAACCGTTACAAATCAAATAAACTAAAACTGTTTTTTTTCCTGAACGCTGAGACCTGAGCAACATGGCTGATGACCGTTGGAGCTGCTTGACAGCTAATGAGGAGATTGGCCCTGGTTTCCCCCTTGACCGTCACCTACCTAGTCGGACATTGGTCATAGTTCCTCCTTGTCTCCCCGCTATGACTCCGTCCTCCCCTCCTCGCTATGACTCCTTCCTCCCCTCCCTCCTATGATTATTGAATCATTGTTTATGTGCACTGTACCTTACTATGCTCTTATATCTGATGTAACTTGTAACGCAATGATCCTAAATGTAAAGTGCTCTGATACCCTCTTGGGTCAAGTTTGCGCTATATAAGACTTTATAAATAAAAATAAAATAAACTATAACGTGGGAATTTCTATGGTTTTGTACGAGTGAAATGTCCAACTAACTATAACGCCCCTGAAACCTATTGTTTTTTTCAGTGAATTTCTAAGGTTTTTTAAATGCTAATTTCTAACTATAACGTACCTGAAACCTATGGTTTTTTCAGTGAATTCCTAAAGTTTTTTAAATGCTAATTTCTGATAGATACATCTGCAAGTGGATTCCTCACCTTGTGAATATCCCCTTGCGTCAGCAACATTCGGAAATTCTTTTTGTAGCTTCGCGAGGACATGGACGACGTCACAGAGGAACGACATCGCGCGCTATTCCGCTAACGTCACCGACACTTATTAGGCCCACGCCAGCGTGATGACATCAGTTCCCTTTTTTCCACGTCGTCGACGCTAACGGTATTCAAGGGATCGTCTGTAGCTGTATAGTAACTTTGTTACTTTGTGTTTCTACTGGTGTTTTCTTTGTCTTCTGTCGTGATGTCTACGAAGAAGACTGGATTTAAAGCGTCCGGAGAATGTGGCAAGATGATGTCTATCACTGATCCACATGAGTGCTGCGTTTGGTGCTTGAGCTCCAATCATGACGTCGAAGATTGTCCTTCTTGTAAAAAGATGACTCCGAAGGCACTCCGGGAGAGGGAGACTAAACTCCTCGTAGCGAAGTTGAAAAACAAAAAGGATAAAAATAGTTCGAGGTCACAAACTCGACGTTTGAGGTCTCATTTGAGATCGCACTCGGAGTCGTCTTCGGCGCATGCTTCGAGGTCTTCGAGGAAGAAGCATATGAAGAGGAGTCATGAATCTCGCCATCACTCTGAGAAGGACTCGAGTTAAAGGCCGAAGTCACAGGTGAAGTTACTTCGAAAGGAAGCGGTGGCCCCGGCTTCGGAAGTCCAGGTCTTCGAGGGTGAGGCTTCGCATGCGGATTCGCCTGTGTCACCGAAGCAGTTGCCGAATCCTTCTCCGAATCCATCCCATCCTGGTCAAGAGGATGAAGATGAAGGTGAAGAGGAAGAAGGAGAGGGCGAGGCTTTGTTGCCTGCGGGTTCGTCGACCCCGGTGCACCAGCCTGAGGTGGAGGCCGAGGTCGAGAAGACTCCGCTCCCTCAAGAGCAACTTGGGGGCTTTTAGCCAGCCTTTCCGGCTCCAGGTCAGGATCCTACTCAGTTCCTGAATGCCATGTTTGGAGTTTACTCCAGGGCAATGTATCCCTCTGGTGCACTGGTTGGTGCCACGGGTCCATTAGCATTTAATTTGGGTGTCCCCCAGGCTTGTGCTCCTGCGCCTTTTATGCCTTTCATGCCAACTCCGCATTGGCATTTCCCGGCGACGCTGAAGCCTTCGACGCGGAGGCATTCGACGCAGAATCCATTGATGCCGAATCCATTGACGCCGATACCCTCAACTCCGTTGCCGAACCCGGTTCGACCTCGGATTAAGCTGCTTCCTCCGACTTAGAGCACAGCGTCGGCTCCGGTGGAGTCGGTCCCGGATCCGTCGACTTCCTTTATGAAGGAGAGGTCGAGGCGTGAGGCACAGAGGCCTCTGGAAGAGGAGAGGTATTGTGATGAAAATTTGGAGGAAGGTGAACTGCAGGATTCGGAGGATCCTTTTGATGACCTGAGAGAGGCTAGTTGCCTTGAGCTGTCTCCTGAGTGGGATTTGACCTCTGTATTGGACGTACCTTCTAAGGATGGGATACCTGATCACGTTGTTATAAAGAAGGCTGCAGACTTGTTGAATATTACTCTGCCTACTGCTGAATACAAGTCTAACATTCTAACTGAGGTCCTTCACTCGCCTTCCGCTGTTATTGAACCAATGCTCCCATTTAATGACGCTTTGGCCGAGTCTATTTATGAGGTGTGGAAAAAACCTCTGACAGCCCCTGCTGTTTCAAGGGCGGTTGCGAGAAGGTATAGAGTGGCACCTGGTGACCCTGACTTTTTGTCAACGCACCCCCTGCCAGAGAGTTTGGGTATGCAGGCTGCCTGCTCAAAGAAATCTGCGGGTGCTTTTCCACAGGTTCCTGGGGAAAAGGAATCAAGGAACAAGACCAGGCAGCCAAGAAAATCTTTTTTCCTCAGCCAGTATGGCGCTAAAGTCTACTTGCCTGATGGGTAGATACATCCATGCTTTGATGGATTCCGTCAAACAATTGGTGCCTAAAATTCCTGAGGACGATAGGAAGGATTTTCAGGAAGTGATTTCTGACACTCAGGCTGCAGCAAGGCAGGTAATCCAGAGTGGGATTCAGTGGCGAGAGTGATGGGCTCTTCGGTGGCCACTAGGAGAGCTGCATGGTTGAAATCTTCAGAATTTTCTGCGGATGTCCAGTCTGCTTTGATGGATTTGCCCTTTGATGGGTCAGGATTGTTTTGAAAGAAAGCTGACGCTGCTTTAGAGCGGTTTAAAGACAGCAGAGCGACGGCAAAGTCTTTGGGCCTTCAGACCAGGGGCTCTTTTGGAAAGCAATTCAGAGGATTTGGTAGATTTTACTTTCGGGCCTACAAACAATCACAGCAGCAGCAAAATACGCTGTACAAGTCGTACAGGGGCAGACAAAGAGCTCGTCCTTGAGGTCGCCAAGCCTCCTCCTCCTCCTCTTCCCCTTCCCAGCCTCCTGCCAACACAGCAAAGCAGCCCTAGATCCGCCATTCCGGATCATGTGGGTCCAGTGGGGGGTTGGCTTACCCATTTTCTGCGAGATTGGGAATTGATTACATCAGATCTTTGGGTTCTCAATCTCGTGGAGAATGGGTATGCTCTTCCCTTTCGGGAATTTCCCCCAAATTACCCTCCTTGCCAGGGTTATTGTTCGGAGGACCACCTGCTACTCCTGCACGAAGAAGTCCTGGCACTGTTCAGAAAGGGTGCGATAGAAGTGGTTCCGGAGCAGGAGAGGGGTCAGGGATGCTACTCCCGGTATTTTCTGATCCCCAAGAAGGATGGCAGACTACGTCAAATCCTGGATCTCAGGATCTTGAATCTTTACCTGAAGCAGGATAAGTTAAAGATGCTCACCCTTGCGCAGGTTCTTCAAGCGCTTCTAGAAGAAGACTGGATGGTGTCGATCGACTTACAGGATGCGTATTTTCATATTCCCATCCTGAAGTTGCACAGGAAGTATATCCGTTTCACGGTTGGATCGCAACACTACCAGTTTACGGTCCTTCCGTTTGGTCTTACTACTGCGCCTCGAGTCTTCACCAAGGTGATGGCTGTGATGGCTGCACATCTCAGAAGATCAGAAATATCGGTATTCCCGTATCTGGACGATTGGCTGATCAAAGCAGAATCTCCAGAGATAGTGCTCCTTCATCTGCAAGAGACAACTCAGTTGGTGCACAGGTTGGGTTTTTCGAAAAATGTACCCAAATCTCACCTGGTGCCCTCCCAGCGCAACCTGTTCATAGGTGCGGTACTGGACACTGCTATGTGTCGTGCATTCCCTCCTCCTCAAAGGATTCGCGACATACAGGAAATGATTCCTTTATTTTTCAATGGAGTGGTCATTCCAGTCCTAAAGGTCCTTCGTCTGCTCGGTCTGATGGCTTCCTGCATTCTGTTGGTCAGCCATGCACGCTGGCACATGAGGGCACTCCAGTGGTGCCTCCGCAGGCAGTGGTATCAGCACAGCGGAGATCTCAGGGAGTCCGTGAGGATCTCGAGAGAAACTGCAGCGGATCTGTCTTAGTGGAGCGTGGAAGGCAATCTGTCACAAGGAAAGCCTTTTCAACTACCTCCATCGGTGGCCACAGTGATAACGGATGCATTCACTCTATGGTGGGGTGCTCATCTGGGGGATCTGGAGGTCAAAGGTCTTTGGTCTCCAGAGGAAAGGTTGCTTCACATCAACGTTCTAGAGTGTGGGCCATACGTTTAGCGCTCAAGGCCTTCCTCCCTTCCCTTCGCGGTCAGTCAGTTCAAGTCTTGACGGGCAACACGACCGCGATGTGGTATGTCAACAAGCAGGGAGGAGTAGGGTCGCAGTGTCTCAGCAGGGAGGCTCTGCATCTCTGCTGCGTCTCTGGTCCTTGGGTCAGGACCATCAGATTTGTCTAATGGCAAATCATCTGGCCAAAGTTCTGAACGTACGTGCGGACAGTCACAGTCGGCAGCTCTCAGCCGACCACGAGTGGAGGCTCCATCCAGAGGTAGTTCGTTACGTCTTTCGGACGTGGGGGGACTCCTCAGGTGGACCTGTTCACCACTCACGAGAATTCTCACTGCCCGTCATTCTGCAGTCTCCAGTTTCCGATGCAGGGAGCCTTGGGGACGCTTTTCAGTTGAGTTGGGACTCACAACTCCTATACGCGTTTCCTCCCATACCCTTGATTCCTCTGGTTCTGAGGAAGATACGTCAAGACCGGGCCCAAGTTATATTGATCGCCCCGGATTGGCCAAGAAGGGTGTGGTACACAGATCTTCTCCACCTCTCCTCATGCCCTCCGCTCCATCTCCCTCACAGGGCAGATCTCCTCTCCCAGATGGAGGGGCAGGTTCTACACCCCCACCTCCAGACCTTACACCTTCATGCCTGGAGATTGAGCGGGGCAACCTGATTTCCTTTTCTCTCCCACACAATGTGGTGGATATCATCTTATCAGCCAGGCGTGACTCCACCAAGTCCATTTATTCTTATAGATGGTCTAAATGTGTTGCTTGGTGTGGGGAGAAGTCCATTGACCCTTTAAGGGCTCGTTTGTCTAATATACTTCAATTTGCACTTTCCTTGGCCCAGCAGGGGTTTGCGGTGGCAACTATCAAAGGTTATATGTCGGCCTTATCGGCTTTCTTTTGTTTGCCGGACCAGCCCTCTTTGTTTAAATCTCCTATTGTATCACGATTCATTAAGGGCATTACCAATAAATTTCCTCCTACTCCTTTTATTGTGCCTCAATTGGACTTGAACCTTGTTCTTTCATTCTTGATGGGTTCGCCTTTTGAACCTTTACACAAGTGTCCCTTGAGACTTTTGTCTTTTAAGACTGTTTTTCTAGTGGCAATTACCTCAGCAAGGAGGGTAAGTGAGCTTCAAGCTCTTAGTTCAATGCCCCCATTTTTGTCCATTCATGCTGAAAAAATGGTTCTCAGGACCAGGGCTGCTTTTCTGCCTAAGGCGGTTACTCCTTTCCATCTGGGGCAGTCCATTACCCTCCCTCCCTTCTATCCTCCCACTCACCCTTCCAAGGAGGAGGAGAGACTTCACCGCTTGGACCCTAAGAGGGCGGTAAGCTTTTACCTGGACAGGACAAGAGCGTTCAGGTTGGATGACCAGCTGTTTGTTGGATTTGCTGGCTTCAAGGAGGGGAAGGCGGTGCACAAGCGCATGCTCTCGAGATGGATTATCCTCTGCAGTAAGATCTGATACGCCCTGGCGAGTAAGGAACCTCCAGAGGGTATAAGAGCTCACTCCACTAGAGCAAAGTCTTCTTCCTCTGCTTTGTCTAGGGTTGTACCTGTAGAGGACATTTGTAGAGCGGCTACTTGGGCCTCCCTCCACATTTTCGAGAAGCATTACTGCTTGGATTCCGAAGTGAGGTGGGACGGCCACTTTGCGCGCTCTGTTCTCCAGGGCTTTTTGGTATAGGAGAGTGGACACCCTCCTCCGGGAGTAGGGACTGCTGTGGGATTCTATTCACAAGGTGAGGAATCCACTGGCAGATGTATCTATCAGAAGAACAAGTTAATTGCCTTCGGTAACGCTTTTTCTGATAGATACAATATCTGCCTGTGGATTCCTCACTGACCCACCCGCCTCTCTGTGGTCCTCTCTTCTATACCTGAGTTACTGTAATGTATATATTTTTATTGTCAAAGGAAATGTTTATTACATTTTGTTTTCCTGCATTGGCTTCACACTGTGTGTGTTATCTTGACATTTGTGTACTGTGTATACTGTGTATAAATCTGCTGTCATCGGTCCGTCCGAGTGCATCGAAGGCACGGAAAAAAGGGCGGAACTGATGTCATCACGCCGGCGTGGGCCTATTATGGTGTCGGTGACGTCAGCGGAGTCGCGTGCGATGCCGTGCCTCTGTGACGTCGTCCACGTCTGCGCGAAGCTACAAAATGAATTTCCGAATGTTGCTGGCGCAAGGGGATATTCACAAGGTAAGGAATCCACAGGCAGATATTGTATCTACCAGAAAAAGCGTTACCGAAGGTAAGTAACTTGTTCTTCTAACTATAACATGCCTGAAACCTATGTTTTTTCAGTGAGTTTTTTTAAATGCTAGTTTCTAACTATGCCTACAGAGGTAGGACATGTGATGAAAGAAGAAACAACACACACAAAGAAAAAAAGGAAATGCAGAAAGAAACAACAGAAGTCAACAAAGACTAAGAAAAGTGCAGGAAGAAGAAGAGATGTGCAGAAAGAACCAACAGAGGAGCAGAAAGTCCTCCTGTGCCCACAGCCTTTTCAGACAGGTACTGGTGGTAACTGAATCTGACTAACCAGGCATAGAGCCAGTTCTACGCTAAAAGACACTTAGAATACAGTTAAAACACCCACATACACTAGGGAAAACAATGCTTTGGGGTACCACTGTGATTAGCAAGACCTCATCTGTAAGACCCTAGTATATAATAGGGCAGGGGGATTAAAACTACCTCTTAAAACGCGCCACAGGGTGCTTTTGCACATTGGTGACGGGAAGGGGGGGGGGCCTGAGGTGACCTGTGTGCAAACACACCCTGTGCCCGTTTTAAGTTGGGGATAAAGTCCCCTTGAATCCTGAAAGTCCCCTGGTCCAACTAGCCCACCAGGTATCTCCAGTAAATGCCACAGAGCTGCGTTGCAGAGGGGTGTTAAAAGGGGCACGGCCTGGACCACCTCTCTGCAACGCAGCACAGTGGCGCTTACTGGAAGCACCTGGTGGGCTAGTTAGCCCTCAGGGGCCCTTAGGATTGAAGGGGAATTATTTCCCCAACCTAAAACACGCCACAGGGCGTGTTTGCACACATCACCTCAGGCCCGTCCCCTTCCTTCCCCACTGTGTAAACACGCCCTGTGGCCGTTTTAAGTTCGGAGTTTAAGTCCCCTTGAATCCTGAGGGTCATTAGGGTCCAACTACCCCACTTGGTACCTCCAGTAAGCACCACAGAGCTGTGTTGCAGAGAGGTGTAAAAAGGGGCATGGCTTCTGAACAACTCTCTGCAATGCAGCTCCCTGGCGCATACTGGAGGTACCTGGTGGGCTAGTTTGCCCCCAGGGACCCTCAGTATTCAAGGGGAATTAATTCCCCAACTTACAACTCGCTAGGGGGCGCGTTAGCACAGTGGTGAAGGAAGGGGGCGGGGCCTGAGGTGACATGTGTGCAAACACGCCCTGTGGCGTGTTTTAAGTTGGGTAATTGATTCCTCTTCAATCCTGAGGGTTCCTGGGGGCCAACTAGCCCACCAGGTACCTCCAGTATGTTCCAGGGAGCTGCGTTGTTGAGATGCCACACCCCTTTTAACAACACTCTGCAACTCAGCTCTGTGGTGCTTATTGTAGGTACCTGGTGGGCTAGTGCTTCATTTTTTTTTTCACAGCCGGATCCGCGGATCCAGCGCGCACCTAGCGATTTTGTTTTCGGGGGGAATGCTTTTTTTGGGCCCTTTGGGTCCTTGTGGAACCCCTGAGTAGGCCTAGGGGGTCAGGGTGTTTCTACCCTGCCCCCTTTTCGTGTTTTGTGCGTTTGTTTTTCTCTTTTCTTGTGCCTCGGTTCTACCGAGGCACAAGATGGCTGCCAACGCTTCCTGGTTTGAAGTGTTGAAAGCCAATTAGCATGCAGCTCGTGATCGGCAGGGTGCGCGGATCCAGCGCGCCTCTATATATCAATATTTTTTTATTTTCTCAGGAAATACTGAACGGATTTACACCATTTAACAAAACAAGTTCTTTCTGAACTAAGGGCTACCTTTTTGCCAAATTTGGTGTAATTCCGTTCAGCAGTTCAGGCTGTAGCCGTGTCTAAAGTTTCCTATGGAAATTAACATGGTGAAAACACGTTTTGTGACCCCCCCCTTTTTTCTCGGCCCCTGCTTGCCGAATCACCCCGAAACGTTCAAGATAGCAGCGGACCGGAGCGCCCCATGAGTTTTGAACATTTCACGAAGATTCGTCAAAGTTATTGGGAATAGAATGTTGCGATTTTCCTATGGAAACGAGGTCCTAACTATAACTACCTACTGGCGACCGCCAGTAGGTAATGTGTGTGTATATATGGATATATAATATATGTATTTTTAATGTATATATTTGTTTTTTGGGGGTCCCCCAATCCCCTTGTTTTTACTTAAAAAAAAAATACTTTTATGGGGCTAATTTCTCAGAACCCCTTTTCAAATCCCTTATCTCCCTTTACCATTAGCCCCCTGAAACTTAAAACCTCAAAACTACAATTTACAGTTACCCACTGCTAAAATCTAAGAACCCCATACTATTCCTTACCCATCCATGAACCGTAAATGACCTTACTACCACCTGCCCCATATCCATATCCATCTCTCAACTCGTAAAACTATTTACTACCCCTTACCCCCACCTTTCCTTGAACCCTAGAAACTCCAAAATTCTCATAGTAGCCCTTACTTATTTCTGAACCCTAAAGCCCCCTTACTACTTCCTATCCATCACTGAATCCTAAATCTCCTTACTAGGCTAACCGCGCAAGATGGCCGCTGCTATCTAAGCGTGTTCTGACAGGCAAGTGCTGAGCAGAAGTTGTGTGGCCGACCCAGCAGTGAATGGAGTGGTGGGGGATCCCTTCCTCTGGACCCCCTGTGGCTGTTTTCGAGGCCTGCACCCAGGGGGATGCGGACGACCGTATCCTGAGCATGCAACCAAGGCTGGGGCGGGGCCACAACATGGCTATTTCGAGGTGCATGGGGATATTGTCCTCTTCTCTAAGTTAGCATGAGCATGCTGCAGACTGTCCGCTGCTTTGCGCATGTTACTACATGAGTTTATTTTGCAAAGCCCTCTTTTGCCATTTTCACATGGGAACCTACTGCTGTGTTCACACTCTGCAGGTTCCAGGGATTTAGTCTGCACATTGTGTGCAAGGTCGATCAACAATGCTCCTTGTTATTCTGTTCTGGTCAGGCCATAGCACCTAGACAAAACATACCGATGCAGCTATTGTTTGGGAATACCTACTTTGGTCTTATTGGATTACATGAATAGGTAGCACACTCTTGGAGCGGGACCTTTCCAGGGAGAAGAGCAAGACAGCACCTATGATGTAGATCCACCATCTATAGACTAAGGTCTGCAGATAACACCCAGATATCTTGTAATCTATAATTATTCTGCTTCTATACAAGTGGGGGAGTTTAGGCTATGCAGTCTTTTACAATGACAGCTCCTTTTATGATTTACGGACTACTTGCTATGCTGGCCATATTTGTGTTATGCATTTTTCTGCGTATTGCTGCACGTATAATGTACATTAGAGCTCTTTAGTTAAAATAATTATTTTAAACTTGTTTGTGTCTCTGCCATATCTTATTGTGGACAAGTACAACTGTGCGCGAAAGGGTGTTTCTTGAAACTGCTAATCCTGAGAGAGTTGGGAGTAGTGTGTTCTGGAGTGTTTAATCACTTGTTTCTCTGCGAGTGAGTAGGAGAGCAAGTGAGACACTATAGCTAGTCGGTCCTGGGCTCATGGATACTAAGGTGGAAGGATGACTCCGTTCCTGTACACTAAGGTACCATAATCCTACGCATAGTTCTGTTTGCGCAGAATCCCAGCAACAAACTGAGTTTATGATGAAACTGCATACCCAAGTAATGAAAGTGATCTACTCTTGTGCAATTTCCCATTTATTTTCAGGAATCTCTTTAATAGTAGAGCTGTTTTATCAGCATGAGTTTTGTTTGGTTCCTATAGATGGAGAAACCTTTATTCCTGCACTACGTGGAACATTTCTCTAACTTGACATGCATGGACCTTTTTGCTCAGTACAACAAAATATTATTGTCTGCATATAACAGACTAGGGACCTTAATGCTTTGCAATTTAGGGGCTTCTAAGCTACGTGCCTCCAGGTAAGTAGTTTGGTTTGCCCTGTTCCCATCATGCACTGGGACAGGAACAGACTAATTTGCATACAGCCAGGTTCTGAAACTGGGATGGTGCAGTGAGCTAAAAAACGGTGTTGGATCTAGCCCTGATCTCTTGACTGGGTGAGAGCTTTCTGCTTAATTCAGAGACTCTGTCCCTCACCACCCCTTGTTGTAAATATTTTTGTCCACCCTAAGCGTGGAAGGGTATTCTCAGATGTGAGACCCTTGCTCATTGCACCATCAGGATTCAAGCAAACCGGGCCGAAGACGGCTGTAATGCCAGAAACCGGTCCCCGGGAGCTTGTTTCCTTCCCAGTGTAAGAATTGGCTTTTGTAGTTTGGTTTGCCCTGTTCCCATCATGCACTGGGACAGGAACAGACTAATTTGCATACAGCCAGGTTCTGAAACTGGGATGGTGCAGTGAGCTAAAAAACGGTGTTGGATCTAGCCCTGATCTCTTGACTGGGTGAGAGCTTTCTGCTTAATTCAGAGACTCTGTCCCTCACCACCCCTTGTTGTAAATATCCAGGTAAGCAATAGCATCGTTTAAAGGAGGCACTTCATTCCTGTTAGGCCCACACTGACCCAACTCCTACCTCCCCACTGCATTTGCAATGTGGATGCTTCAATAGCAGTTAAAACGATTAATGAAGTCTCTGTTAATGAAGAGTACACCATAGTTTAGTTCTGCTTTCCAAATCAAAGGCTGACTTTAAATTGATAAATGTCAGGTATAATGGGCTTTTCTTGAGTATTTAAATAATATTTAATGCTGGATAAATCCCTCTTCTTTCGTTCCCAACTCCTCCTTAAAGCCTGACTGTTGGTTGAGATACAGTTTGCATCTACCCAGACTGATAATTTAAGAGCACCTGCCCCCCCAGCCCCCCAATTTTCCCATCCAACAAAGAGATGGGCCTATAGTTGGCTCAATCATTGTGGCTACCTTTTTTTAGGTCGAGCCTAGTGGCAGCATGCATGCGCTGCTCGCTCTGTGAGACTGTTGTAGTAGAGTATGGGAGAGAAGCGCGCCCATTCTCCTCCCATATTTTTCATTGGATTGTGTCAGTCTTTCGTAAATGCTGCCTTCGGATTCGTTAATAGGCTTGTTAGTCCCTCCTTAGTACAGCATTGTCTTCATTTGTACCCTCCCATGGCGACTGGCCCTTTTACTTCAGTTGCTACACTGGACCTGTTATTTAGTCTATAAGCACTATTTACTTTACTCTTACTGCAGGCCGGACATGCTCTGCTTTAGCTGAAACTGCTTGTGTTTTTTTAAGCAGCACAGCCACCCCCTTAACACAGGCACCTGCTTTCAATCAGTTTAACCCGGCATTATCTTGTGTCTGTTTCAAGCCCCCAAGTAAAATGGATTTAGAAATGATTAGCAAAGTAAGTCATGTGTATTCCTGGTAACACTTGTTCTAACGGGCTATAGCTGATAACAGCAAATCTGTTGTACATGTCATCTGTACTAAAGTCACCTGACGGGTTGTTTTTAAAAGCCTGTTTTATTAACAACACTACCAATACCACCACCATCAATACCACCACCACCAATGCCACCAATACCACCACCACCAATACCACCCCCCTGCCAATACCACCACCATCACCAATACCACCATTGCCAATACCACCACCATCAATACCACCTCCACCAATACCACTAGCACCACCACCACCAATACCACTAGCACCACCACAATACCACCACCACCACCACCAATACTACCACCACCAATACCACCATCAATACCAGCAGCACTACCACCACAACTACCACCAATACCACCACCACCAATAAATACCACCACCACCTATACCACCACCACCAGCAATACCACCATCAATACTTCCACCATCAATACCACCACTGCCACCATCGCCAATACCACCACTACCACCACCACTACCACCACCACCAATACAACCACCCCCAATACCACCACCAATACCAGTACGACCACCAATACCACCACCACCAATACCACCACCAAGACCACCACCACCAATACCAGCGCCTCCCGTTCACTAGTAATAGCAGGGGCACTTTATGAGGCTGGAGCTGCAGCCGAGACCACCCCTCCCTCCCTCCATGCCTGCCATAAATAACAGCCCGCCCTGCACCTGAGGTGAAGCCAGGATCCTACTGTAGCTGGAGTGATTTTTATTAGGCCAGAGATAGCAATGACACTACGCAATGCCACACTGCACACTCAAATCATGGGGAGGGCAGGAACTAGCCCCCACGCTCTTCTTCCTGAACCGCGACAGTGTAATCACAGAGCAAAAGGTGTTGGTGCACTTTGTTAGTGTTTATTGCTCGAATCATATGTAATTCTCACGTCACACTTTATGTCTGTGTAATTTACAACACTTACACATCTTCTTCACTGCACTATTTATCACTACTTCGAAGACTTCGCAGGTCGGTCTCTTCCTCTTCTATTTACAATCTAACAAGTGGTCGAGAAGGCCCTTTATTGCAAAGCAATAGGTCTTGCATTTGCGAGAGTTTAAGTTATTAGTATTGTAAATGACAATGCTTTTTATTTATGTTTTAAACTCAAAGCATAAATAAAAGGCATTGTCATGTACAATGCCAATAGCTCAAACTCGTGTGAATGTGAGACCTATTGCATTGCAAATGCTTGTTATGCAATTGGGAATAGGATGGCAGAATGCCAAGACAGCGAACTGTGATTTTTCTTAAGTGCTGCGTTGTAAACATTAGTGAGGATAGCTTGCCTTTACTTATGGTCTGATAAAAATAAATCTACATGCCCTGGTTCTGTCACTTAATTGGCCTTTTGTTGTCTTATTGCTCTTGCCACCTCAGTTGTAAGGATAGCCAACCTGGTTACTGCTTCTTTATTGCCTGCACCTGTAATTTTTAGCTTAGGGCAAGGTATTGGTTATATTCATTTTTTTAATTGGGAAACCTACATATTTGCACCAATATGATATTATCTTCTGGTTTTGATTATTAGAACCGAGCAACACCATATTCCAAAAGTACTGTGTTTGATTTTGCAGAATCAAGACAGTCAGGTTAAGATCTGGATTGTGCTGCTATCTTTTTATTTAGTAGCCGTTCCTCGTATTTTCTGCTCAAATCCAAAAAGTGTACTTCGGCATTAAATCAATGCGCCAAGTGCAGACATGTAATTTTTTACATGCTGGACATTCAGTGTTATATTGTCAAAGAAGTAATTTCCCTTTATGGCTTTGCCTCTTGGAGGGTTCATTGTCCTCCTACAGACATGCAATTTGACCCGGCTTAACCTCTGTACTCACTTCTATATTGTTAACTATTGCTATCATTAAAGTTGGGTATTCATGTATTCATTAGCATACTTTTTTTGTTTCCACCTTATGGACCCTCTATTTTAACTTTTTTTGTAGGCCATTGTATATTTGGTATATTGATGTGACTCAAATATTTAATGTATTTAAATATATTTAGTTAAAATATGTTTTATTTATTCAAAAAAAGTATAATTAAAATGTATGTTTACTTCTGTATTAAATGTTTCAAACATGTATGGAATTAATTTTAACTGATTGAATTATTTTAAAAAGTTAACTTTATTTTTAAATTTAAAAAGGTTATTGAAATATTTTATCAGAAATATGTTCTGTGAATTCTGTACAATTTTGAACATTAAAGTTATATTGCTAAGAAGTTGAAATAAATTAATTTATTTTAATATTATGTCATATGAAGTTCTATTTTATGTCTCAACCTCCAATATTATCTATGAGAGTGTGTTGCAGTATCAGTCATCAGCCGTTGGTCGTGATTGGTGTTGGACTTACTCCATGTCTTAACTGGATTACATTTACTACTGTGTTGGAGCCTTTTTGGCTTTAGTGACTTTACATTTCTAAAGTTGGCTCTACCCCCATGCCAGGGGTGGGAGACATGTAAATGTACACGTTGTTGTAGATTTACACTCCTAAATGGTGAATAGCCAAAAGTAGTACATTTACTACTGAATGTAAGAGTACATCTACTTGTGTGTAAATTAACCTTTGTGAATAAGGCTCATTCTGTGTAGTCCCACTTTCCTCACCAAGTTGGGAACATGCCATGCCATTCTCCAGTGCTCCTAATCTGGTTTTGGCTGTGTTTTTGTTAGTTTAATTTACTTTTGAACCCTTGAATTTTATCGACTATTTTTGCTGTAAGTTTCTGCATTGGTAAATATGCCAAATGTTTGCTCACCATAATCCTAGTGGGGGTGGGGTAGTTTGCTTCCAAAATTGGACAGAATCATTTTGCAAGCTAACAGTAAATATGTGATTAGTTTTCCCATGCTAAGAGTTCATCGCTTGTCCTCTCCTGTGTGCTAACATTATCACCACTGGATCTAGCAGTAAATCTATGCCTGATATATCTTCAACGAGGTGTAGTAAGGGCACCCGTTATGGCTCAGTCTGAGGACAAAAATACCAAACATGCACTATTGTTCCATTTATTTGGCAATCTATCCTGTATATATTGGCACATCCCAAGATGGCCTTAAGTCTAGCCAGGGTCAAATGCCAACTGGTTAACACGTAATAAGTGTTCTGCTTATATTTTGTGCAGGTAAGGCTTTTACTGACCTTGACTTTATGGCCTCCCTCTCCTCCCCATCCATCCTCCTCCCGCTTTCCCACATAACTGTCGGATTGGCATGGGACTCATGTATAGGACTAGCTATAAGTGTGCCGCCCCCTTTCAGGACAAAGAGCTGCTTGTATTATGTTTCTATTGGAGTCACTTCTTGGCCATCTTAGACCCGTCTTTCATATTAACACGGTGCTAGCTTGACATATGGGAGCTAAAAATGGAATTACTAAGTAGCTGCAAATATATATTAAAATGTTGAAAGAACATTTTCAACCCACAAATAGTTACTTGCTAACACTAAATAAAATGCCTGTCCCATGCAATTCTGTATTTGGTATTTCAGCATTGTGGCGGTCTTACTGCTGATTTTTGCTCCTCATATTCAATCAGGAAACCCAGGAAAGATTTCAGATTTATTCCAATTAATATTCAATCCAGAGAATTCTCCAAATGTGATTACCTCCTGGGTCAATCTGTCTAAATTAACCTGGCTCTTCATTATATGCAGTGTAACGTCGCATTAATGTTAATAATTTCTCTCTGTGATGGAAGATGGATTCCTACTTGTGAGTACTGAATGCTGGTTGACCACCTCAGAGCTCTTAGGCAGAGAGTTCAAGGAGACTTTGCGTTAATCCAGCGGGGATCATATGCCCAATCCTCCTAGCCACTAATCTCTCTCTGACATCCACTTGTAAGCCAACAGTGATGCAGGCCACTAGATCGGTGACAATAAAGCTCATCCAATTGTAATAATTGTGGACTGTATGTCACTTATTGTGTGGCAGGAAAGTATATTTGGAAAGCGACAATAATCTTCTTGCGTCCATAAATGCGTAATTCCTTTCAAGTCCCACTCTTTGCAATGTCTTACATCATATTCAAGGAAAGCACTCAAAGTTATCTCACCAATCAGTTATTGACCTAGCAGTTTCTATCACTTGTGCATGTTGGTGAGACATGTAATGGCAATAGCTAGTTGCCAATCCACACACGCTTGTTCTGACTTGACTGCACTTCATATACAATAATTCCTTTCAGTAGACTTCTTAAAACCAAAGACCGAGGATTGCACACACACATTTGAAGTTACAAAACACACCTAATCAACAAACAAATGTTTTAGGTATTATTTATCCTATTACTTTGTATAAGGACAGTTCTGTTCATACCCTGTGAGAATACTCATGCCAGTGCTTCTATAATTTAAGTTGCTTAAATGTATATAGATTGTGTTTTGAAGGAATAGATGTCTATGCCTACTGAACATGGAGAGTTATCTGACCCTTTAAAAGACTGTGTCATGGATGTCCTTCACAGTATAAGCATAGGGTTTGAGATATAGTCCAGTTCCATGTGATAACTGAAACCACACTGAAATTGTAAAACATGGAAAAGCATCTGAAATGTACTCCTAATAACTAAAATCACATATATATATATAATTCTCCAGTATTACATCTTTCATAGATTCACATGCTTGTATCTTCCCCGTCGTCATGGTGGGAGTCTCACGGTAACAGAATGACCAAAGCAGTAATCATAGAGAAGAAAACCGACGCACGAGGGTTGGGCACGTCCTTGATTTACTATTCTCTAATCAAGATATAACAAGGATATTAGATATAATGCCTCAGAGCTGGTCAGACCACCACCTAGTCCTGTTTAGCATCAGGACAATGCATACTAAGGACAGGCAAAATCAGCACAGATCCTATAGAATAGGCAGGGAATGGGCGAAGTTGAACCATTGCAGATCCCCAGTGTTTGACCCAGAGGACATGCACTTCGATCCCATGATATCGGTAGAAGAGAACTATTCAACCTATACAAACCACATTTCTGCCATCTTAGACCAGGTAATTCCTTTGAAGAGGATAAAAAATAAGAGGAAGGCTTCGGCGCCCTGGTTCAATGAGGAGCTGAAACAGCTCCGGCTACTTCGCAAGAAGGCGGAAAGGAAGTGGAGGAATGGGTATGGGGAGGAAGATAAAACGAACTAAGACGGAGACAGCTGCACTATAAGGAAAGTATCCTTAAGGCTAAGGCTGACTTTTACGCTAGCTCAATTACCCATGCATCTAACGGGACAAAAGTCCTCTTCGAAATTACTAAAGTACTGTCCGCCCCTAAATGTCTGGACAATAAAGTGACAGCATCACAAGAACTTTGTGATGCGATTGCTTCTCATTTCCAAGACAAAATCATTAAGACCGTGGACAGTCTCACTGTTAACAACATGGTGGACGAACTTACCTCGGTACAGATGGGAGCGGAAGCTCAATTGCAATCAGCCTCCCTGAATAAATTCCAAACCCTGCCAAAAGAGGCTTTTGATAGACTGGTAGAGAGTGTATCCTCAGGCTCTCCAAATGACCCTTTCCCCTCCAGAATATGGAAGTTATCTGGCCGGGATACGCTCCCCTGGCTGAGACTGATTTGTAACCAATCCCTGGAGAAAGGAGAGGTTCCAGCGGAATGGAAACTGGCAACGGTGACTCCACTGATTAAAAAGCCTTCCCTGGATCCTTCAGTACCGGCCAATTTTAGACCTATCTCTCTCCTACCTTACCCAGTGAAGATTCTGGAGAAAACAGTTAGTAGGGAACTGTCGCACTTCCTGGAGGAGAACTCCCTTCTTGATAAAGACCAGTTCGGCTTCCGTTCCGGTCACGGAATGGAGACGGCTCGGGTCACCATGCTGGACAACCTGCGGATGCGTGCCGACAACGGGAATGCGACTGTGTTAGTGCTTCTTGATATGTCGGCCGCATTCGACACGGTGAACCATCTAATTCTGTTGGAGAGACTACAGAATTTGGGAGTGGAGGGGCAGGCACTGCAATGGTTAAAATCCTACCTGGCAGGACGTCATCAGGTGGTAACACTGGCCCCTTTCACTGCTAGGAAAACATCGGTCACCCATGGGGTACCGCAGGGGTCTGCAATTAGTCCCATCTTATTTAATATTTACTTGCAGCCCCTGCTCCCCATTATAAAGTCTGCCGGAGTTTGCACAGTTAATTACGCGGACGACACTCAATTGGCATTCTCCTTGGAGGGTGACAACGCTGTATCCCTTGATCGGTTCCAGGAATGCATGCGGAAGACAGCCAATTGGCTTAGTAGGAATTCCCTACAGTTTAACGCAGGAAAGACCGAGGTGGTTTACTGCTCCTCGGGTGGCCCACGTAGACAATTTCCATCTGAATTTAGGCTGACCCCAGAGGAGGAACCACTGATTCCGGTGAGCAAAGTACGTAACCTGGGGGTGCTGATTGACAAGGACCTCCAGTTGGAATCACAGGCCAATAAGACTGCCAATGTCTGTTTTGTGTTGCTACGCATGCTGCGTAAAATTCTACCCTTGCTGCCTAAAGAGACTCGCCCACTGGTAGTTGGTAGCATAGTGGGTAGCAGACTGGATTACTGCAATTCGTTGTATCTAGGGGCCCCGTTATATATTCTACAAGGGCTCCAAAGAATCCAGTCGGCGGCAGCTAAACTTGCTCTTGGTTGGCAACGCCGCTCCTCGACAACAATGGCATTGAGGGAGCTGCACTGGCTACCGGTGACGGAACGTATTCGCTTCAAGTCCCTGTGCCTGGTTTTTAAAGCGATACATGAATTAGGGCAAGTCCCTATGCAGGAAAGGTTCTCTAGGTATCAACCTTCCAGGCAGCTGCGATCATCTAGTGCCTCACTACTCACGGTGCCCAGGTTCAAACGGGCCAGGTTAGGAGGTAGAGCATTTAGCGTAGTCGGCGCTCTGCTGTGGAACGGACTTCCCCAGAGCCTTAGACAGATTAGCGCCCTGCTAGAATTTCGCAGGAACCTGAAAACCTGGCTTTTCCCCAAAGCCTAGCAGGAATCCTCTATACAGGTAAGGGCTGATGTACCCTATTTAATCGTGACTCAGTTTTTAGTCGAAAGCGCTAGGATACCCGTGGGGTGACAGTAAGCGCTATATAAGTTTTAAAATCAATCAAATCAAAATCAATCAAAACTGCATAGAAAAGCCCATTGGGACTGTAGTGTTTGGTAACCAGACCTCCTCATTGTTTGGTCCAAAAGCCAGCCAATCAGCATTGCTGCCCTACCCTCACACTCCCCAGCAGAAGCTCCCTGCCTCAGCTTTCCAACGCCTTCGTGTGAGAAAGGAGTCTCCCTGAGCTCTGCTCAGTTTGCTGTTCCTGAGTGAACTATTGACCTTTTATTTCAACTATCTTTTCATCTGGATTAAAGTATTGTGTGTACCTAATTTCTTTCATAATGGCTGAAAGCTCTAAAAAGAGGCTTTTCAGGCCTTGCAGATCCTGTGGAAAGGCTAGGCTTTTCTCTGAAGATCCTCACAAGGACTGCTTATATTGTCTTCATCCTAAGCATGTAGCCAAGGATTGTAAATATTGTAGAACCTTCTCTGCTAAATCTCTGAGGGACAGAGAGGCTCGTTTGCTGTTGTGGCTTCAAAACAAGAAGGCCGCATCAGACTCAGATTCTGGGGAGGAATCTTCTAACCTAACACCTAAAAAGAGAAAGGCCTCACATTCTGAGGAAAGGGTGGAGCCTAAAAAGGTTAAATCAAAGGAGAAAGTGGCGTCATCTCTCCCTCTTACTCCCCTCAAGAAGCCGTCAGGTCAGAAAGGGGCAGGGTCTGCTCCGTCGACCAGTTCCCTAGTTTCTGCTGCAAAATCTGTGGTAAAGGACGACAACGTCGTCAACGACTAAGGGATCAGCAACGAAGACGTTGACTCCGTCGACGGAGACTGTAATTTCAACGGCAAAGAGATTTAAATCGCCACAGTCGAAGACTTTGATCTCTATTCGCTCTTTTCAGTCGTCGAGGGGTTCGGCGACCATAAGCAAATCTGCAGAATTCACGTCGTGGACGCAGATTTCGCCTCTACCACCATCTTCTTTACTGGAACACGATTCAGAAGGAGAGGAGTGGTCAGGAGCGGCCTACAGCCCTTCACAACTTAGAATAAAGAGCCAGGACACAGATGAAGAAAAGGTGTTTTCCTTCAAAGAGAGAGCTCAATCTACAAGATATGAGTCTTTCCAGGAAACATGTAATTATAATGAGGATGACGAGCAACAAGAAGAATCGCGAGAGGAGTCGCGAGAGGAGTCAGTCTCCATACCTGTTTCTCTTGTCTCTGACCTGAGGTTCATGATTAACGACTATTATCGTCGTTTTCCAGAGGCAAATGCGCCTCCATCATCTACGCCGGTGGCTACAACTCATCTACCAAAGACCCAATCTACTCCTCATGAGCAGGTTGTGAGATCACCACCAGTGATAACAATCAGGGACGATCTAACGGATTCTGATGATGATGATGATCAACCTGAGGAAGGTGAACTTGTACAAGATTCTACGGGACAGGAGTGGAATGAGTACATTTTGCTGTCGGCCCCTTCACCTACTCCGCAGCCAACCACTTCTCCTCCTCAGGACATTGGAGGATTCCATGACATTATGGGAAAAGCAGCTAAGAGGTTTGATTTGGAAATGGAGGTTAAAGAAACGGAATGTTTCTTATATGATTTCAAAGATGACACCAGGAAATCTGCTCGCTCAATCCCGATTATCCCTCATATTTGGGAAGAGGGCCTAAAAATTCTGAAGACACCGGCTTCCATCACGGTTTCGGTTCCTAGAATCGAAAAGAAATATAGAGCACCAGAGTCTGCTGCGGCTTGTCTAATAGGACACCCGAGACCGGAGTCGGTGGTGACGCAGGCGGCGCAGAGGAATTCAAAGAATCCAGTTGCTACTTCATTGGTGCCGCCAGACAAAGAAGGACGGAGGATGAATGGAGCCGGGAAGAGGTTTGCGGTGATGGCAACCTCTACGATTAAAGCAGCCAATGCTATGGCCCTTATTAGCCGTTTTAACAGGCAAATGTGGTCGTATTTGACAGCCATTCTGTCTGCACTACCGGAGGATAAGAAAGAAGAGGCAGCGGCTATCCTCCGAGACGGGGCAAAGTCGGCATCGGAATCTATTGACATTGCCATGGATGTTTCCTCTATGGCGTTCAGGCAGATGGCAGGAGCAGTTTCGCTTCGGAGACAGGGTTGGCTAAAGGCAACATTCTTTCGTCCAGAGGTGCAAGCGAAGATTGTGGACATGCCATTCGATGGCGAAAATCTATTTGGAAAGCACGTAGACGAAGCGCTACAGGGTATCAAGTCAGACACAGATACAGCTAGAGCGCTGGAATCCCTTCAGCAAGGACGGTTCCAGACCTTTCGTAAAAGAGGTGCAAGGGGTCAATCTAATCAGAGGTCTTCATATCAGACCAACAGATATCAGCCTTATAACCAACAATCAGTATAGGCCCTCCAACTCCTCTTTCCAGCAGCAGTCTAGGGGCAAGTCTTCCAATAGAGGAAAGAATCAACAGTCTAACAGACGACAATGATCTCAGGCCGGCGCTCCCCACACAGCAGATCCCCGAAAACGACCACTATCTGTCTCAATACTTCAACAATTGAATGTCCATAACATCGGACAAATGGGTTTTGGACGTAATAAGCAGAGGCCATATCCTAGAGTTTGTGGAAATGCCACCAGATCATCCTCCGGTGTTTAGACACCACCAACATCGTCAGGAGCTGCAAAAGGAAGTCCAATCACTATTGCAGAAGGGGTGGAGAAGTGTGGCTCAAGTGGTTGGAGCGGCAGACCCTGATGCAGAGGTCTGGCCCGGACCAGGGTTCAATTCCCCGCCTCGGCGGGTCTTGGGCTCAAATTTCCCCGGACCTGACAATTCTCGCCTCGGTGCCTATTCCAATCATGGAGTCCCACTCAGTAACTCTGGGCAATAGCTTGCTTAATCTCCACAACGGCCCCTCGCAGCGGGATGCCTGGCTTTCACCTTGGGGATGCCCAGTAATGGGTTGTCTCGCAGGGGAATACCAGGACCGGTTCCCTAAGCAAGCGCTGGGACGCTTCCGGGCAGCCATGCGCTCTACAAATCAATTATTTTTTTTTTTTTATAGAAGTACCGGAACAACACAGAGGGAAAGGCTTCTATTCGCATTTCTTCCTCATCAAAAAGAAACAAACTCTGAAGTGGAGACAGGTATTGGATTTGAGGGATCTCAATCAATACATAAAGAAAATTCCCTTCCGAATATGCTCTCATTGCAAGAGATCCTTCTAATGTTAAAAGAGAAAGACTACATGGCGTCATTGGATCTCATGGATGCGTACTTCCATATCCCAATTCATCGGAAGCACAGAAAGTATTTAAGATTCGCTGTGGAGAGTCACCATTTCCAATTCAAGGTGTTGCCATTTGGCCTCAAATCGGCCCGAGGGTGTTTACCAAATGCATGGCCCCGGTGGCGGCCCACTTAAGGTTAAGAGGGCATTGCATTTACCCATATCTGGACGATTGGCTGGTGACAGGTCCATCATTCACAGGAGCCAGAAGGTCCCTTCAGTGCTGCATCCGGCTGTTCCATCGCTTAGGCCTAAGGACCAACTTGGAAAAGTCTTCACTGACTCCAGCTCAGGGCATCCACTTCTTAGGGGCATGGATATGCACCAAGGCAACGAAAGCATACCCGTCCGAGGAACGGATGAAGATGATAATGGGCCTAGCAACATCCCTTCAGACAAAAAGGTTCGCTTCTGTGAGGATGTACAAATCCTTGTTGGGGATGATATCCTCTTGCATCCCACTGGTTCCAAACTGCCGTCTTCGAATGAGACCCTTGCAGGAACATCTGGACGAGCAGTGGGTTCAGTCCAAAGGAACCTTCGAAGATTGGATTACCATCACTCACCGTATGAAGGTGGCCATGTCATGGTGGAAGGTTCAGAAGAACTTAAATCAGGGTCTGAATTTTGTACCTCAGAATCACGAATATGTGATGACGACGGACGCTTCGTCGCAAGGATGGAGCATGCATCTTCAAGAGCTGGAGAGCCAGGGCCGCTGGTCAGAGTTGGAAGCACAGCTTCACATAAATATGTTGGAGCTCAAAGCGGTGTTTCTGGGACTCCAAGCTTTCCTGCCCAGAATCTGGAGCTCGTTGGTGCTCATTCAAATGGACAGCACCACGACTATGTTTTATCTTCTGATGCAGGGCTGAACAAGATCCAAACAACTTTCGGCGCTGGCGCAAAGAATCTGGAAATGGCCGATAAGCCACGACATTTCAATTCAGGTACAACATATACAGGGCATCCTCAACACACGGGCAGATGTCCTGAGTCGCACGGTGAGTGTGACGCACGAGTGGGAACTGCAGGACACTCAGATGCACAAAGTGTTTCAAAAATGGGGCACACCAACATTCGACTTGTTTGCAACCAGAGACAATTCGATATGCGTCCAGTTTGTGTCCAGGTACCCTCAGCGAGATTCCAAGGGAAATGCGTTTCACATGGACTGGACGGGAATGTTCGCTTACACGTTCCCACCAATTCCCTTAATACCGCGAGTGCTTCGCAAAATAAAGTCGGTACCGTGTCATGTCATTCTGATAGCACCAGCTTGGCTGAGACAGGCATGGTTTTCAGATCTGCTGCAGATGTCAAAAGGCAACAAAGTGCAATTCCCGACATTCCAGAACCTCATTTCAATGAGCAACGGACAGATTCTGCATCCAGACCTAGCATCGTTAAAATTATCCGCATGGAACCTCATGAGCGGGAATTCCAAGCCTTGAGCATTCCACAAGACTGCAGACAAATTCTATTGCAATCTAGAGCTATGTCCACCAACAAGACATACACAGCAAAATGGACTTGTTTCTGCCACTGGTGTGCCAGTCAAAATCTACACCCGTTGACGGTACCCCCTGAAGGTATTCTGCCTTACCTGTTGTTGTTATCTAAGGCAGGTCTGTCACATGCCTTATTGAAGGTGCATTTGGCGGCAATATCAAGATTCAGGAGAGTGCCAGATGAGCAGTCTCTCTGGTCTCATAGACTAATAAAAGAGTTTGTTAGAGGGCTCTTTAGAGTTTTTACACCCATTCAGCGCCCGCCAGTGCCCTGGCACCTGAATACAGTTTTGGCGCAACTTATGAGGCCACCTTTCGAGCCTATACACAAGACAGACTTACAGTTCCTCTTGTGGAAGACAGCCCTACTGCTCGCCCTTACATCGGCGAGGATGGTTAGCGAAATTCAAGCCTTTTCAGTGGAAGAGCCTTTTCTTCAATTTCGCCAGGACAGGGTTGTATTACGGACAAATCCTACATTTATACCCAAGGTCCCTACTTCTTTTCACCTCAACGAACCAATTATTTTGCCTACTTTCTTCAGCAATACCTCAGCTGAAGCAGAAAGAGCGTTGCATTCTTTGGACATAGCTAGATGTTTAAAGTTCTACATAGAACGAACAAAGACATTCCGCAAATCCAAACAGTTATTTATTGCATTTGAAGGACAAAGGAAAGGGCTTCCTCTGTCCAGACTGAGTATTGCCAGATGAATATCATCGGCTATCATGAAATGTCATGAAAAAGCGAGAAAGCAGCTTCTTTCCAGAGTAAATGCTCATTCCTCAAGGAAGATGGCGACATCAATGGCCTTGTTCGCAGGAGTGTCGCTGCCCGACATCTGCAGAGCGGCGACGTGGAAGAGTGTGCATTCATTTACCAAGCACTACTGTCTGGACACTGCGTGGAAAGAGGACACGGCAGTGGGACAAGCTGTTCTGAAGCGTCTATTTCAATAAGGTATACTTTGGTTATCTATCAATATTCTATACAGTGCATTTATATATATATATATATATATATATATATATATATATATATATATATATAAAATATGCTATCGTTATAGATGGTTTTATTATGTTTTCTTTCGAGAACTTGCACAATATGTTATAAAGGGGAATTTGGTTTTTATTCTTGTCTGACCTGTGTATTTTAAGATCATGTTCTAACAATGTTTCAGCTGCAGAACTTCCTTCTGGGTTCTATCCTGGAAACGCCGCAGGTTTTGTGAGCACTACTTACTACTCTGATACAAGCATGTGAATCTATGAAAGATGTAATACCAGAGAAGGAATTAGTTACTTACCTGTACACTATAGTTCTCCAGTATTATCTTTCATAGATTCACATGCGCCCGCCCACCTCCCCATTTCTCAGGCAGAACCTGTTTTTCTCGGTATTTATCCATGTCTCTCACTCGGGGACGGAAATCTGAGGCAGGAAGCTTCTGGTGGGGAGTGTGAGGGTAGGGCAGCAATGCTGATTGGCTGGCTTTTGGACCAGACAATGAGGAGGTCTGGTTACCAAATACTACAGTCCCAATGGGCTTTTCTATTCAGCTTTCTTCTTTATGATTACTGCTTTGGTCATTCTGTTACCGTGAGACTCCCACCATGACGACGGGGAAGATACAAGCATGTGAATCTATGAAAGATAATACTGGAGAACTATAGTGTACAGGTAAGTAACTAATTCCTTAAAAGCAATGAACTTGTTAGAACCATTGTGTCTCTACAGAGCTCATTCAGGAATTAAATGTTGTTGTGTTTGTGTTCTCAGAACTAACATTTTGTGTTTGCTTTGATCCTAGGTGTGGTACAGTGAAGGATGGTTCCTTGGTGGCTTGTGCATTTTCTCCTTGTGGAAAGTTTTTTGTCACTGGGTCATCTTATGGAGACTTGACTGCTTGGGATAGCCATATGAGATGTCTATATAACGAAAAGGCTCATGATCTTGGAGTCACAAGTTGTGATTTTGCACCACAACCCATATCAGGTTTGTTCTGTTGAGATTATCAGACTGCTGTTTTAAAATGTTACTTGTGAGCATAACTTCTTTTAAAAAGACGATAAGGAGGGCCTGGCAGGAGGAAGGACCTGACATGACACGTCTTCTCTAAGCTTCGGAATCTGGGCCTTAGTAAGGCCACACAAGCTTTGAAAATGTTGTTTTTATACAACAGCACCAGGATATATAGAGGAAGCAAAATCTGATCCCTGGAAACCCAAAAATGAGACCAGAATACAGTGAGGGTTTTAGAAATTGCCATCTGAATCAACACGTACCCTGGCCATTGGTGATGAAAGTGAGTTCCAAGATGACTAGTGAGGTTCGAGGAAGGGAAGTCCAGAGGATCTACACTGAAATTTGAAGCAAGTTTGGAGTCTGTGGAGATAGTGCAGGCAACTAAGATCACAGAGTAGATCCTATGAGGCACCAATCATTAGGAACTGGTAAGGCGAGACCAGTGAGCTGAGTCTATCTGCCCAGTGAAAAATCTGTTACATGAGCTATTCATCAAGGCAAGCGCAATCCAGTGTACACTTTTTTGTAAAATTAATGTTATTGCATTTCTCAAAAAGTTAACACTGTACTTCGCCACAGATGCATTGTGCATCAAGGTATAGTTATTTCGCTAGATGAAGAATATATGTATAGGATAATACTTAGGTGTTATAACTGTAGTGTTGAAGCAAGCACAGAATGTAAATTTGGGATGCAGTAAATGGCCTACAGTATATTTAAAATAAAGGTGACTGAGCTAATAGCTTTACCTTCGTCCCCCAAACCGATCCACCAAGTTAGTCCTACTGCCGTCATACAAGCAAATTATCATCAGAAGATTGTAAGTCATTCTGGCGTATTAAAGACCAAAGGAGTCAATATCTGAGGTGTATGTCAGATGCTAAGGGAACGTCAAGGGCTAGAGCTGGTAGTATAGAACCTAGGAGAGTGTGTCCGGTTTCAACCAGTGTCCTGCACCTGGGTTTTGAACTGTTCCAGCAAAGTACCCCATAACATAGCAATAGGTGTTTTGCGTAACCCACTGTGTTCCTCCCTACGTAGCACCAAGCTCTCAGCGGATCTTCATCGTTAAACTTCCTCACCACAGCCCAACACGGGGGCAGATTGGGAGACTTCCAATGGATCGTTATTTGCTCTTGGCAAGGAGGAGTACTAGGTCTATACAATGAGATTCAATCTTGGAAGTTTTAGATCTGCGGTGTAGTCCAAACAATCCAGTGCACACTTATGAGTGAGGACAAAGTCTGGCCTGTTTCAGTGACCTTAGAGGGATAGGAATAAAAAACAGAAGGCCCCCAAGTTGAGGGTTGGTAATCGGAACAGACGAAAGAGACCTGCAATAAGAAAGATGAACCCCATGAGGTTCTGCTACATTAAATGCACTCAACATCGAGGATCTTCACTAGCACATTCAAAGAAAAACTCACAGCTTTAGCCCTGGAGGCTTTGCAGGACCCAGAGATCCTCCTAGATGGGCCTATAGGCTGATCCGAAGTATAATTAGTGAGTAAGGCATAGGCCTTGGGTAATTTTACTGGGAAAAGGGCTCCTGGAGACGTGAGAATGAATGGAGGTTGTGGATGATGTAAGTGAGGCTCTGGTCGTGCTCTTGGGCTATACCGCTTTCCAGACAAAAGTACACCAGCTATGTAAAAAATGAGTCTTCTTGGGTCGCCAATCAAAAGATTCTATGCTGTGCAGGAATGGAGGCCCACTTGGAAAGCCTATTTATCCCATATGGAGAGGGAGAAGCACCCAAAAGTGAAAATAACGTTTACCCTAGGATCACAGGTTAAGCCGCAGTTCAGGCATAGCTGTATTGTAACTTGTAGGTGTATCTAAGAGAATGTGCTGATAGTAGTCTCTGTGTGCTTGAAGGTATTGGTATATCTTGAACAGTCACTCTTTTAAAGATGCATTCAGATCAACGGTTGAGCCACAGATTAATCTTTGCCCAAGGCTAAGTTTCCAAGATGCCATGCATCAAGCTCATGAAGGTCAGAGAAAAATGGTGGCTTGGACCTGGCTCCTTCTATGCAACAAGACCTCCTCATCAAGTGAGGCACCATTGATTAAACATGATATACAATAACTGTTACTGGAATTCAAAAAAGACATTGCACCAATAGACCAAGATTTTGCGAACCTGCTAATCGATTTATATAATTTGATACAAACAAAAGAAGGTCACTTTGATCACATTGAAACATCTCTGACAGAACACTCACTTAAATAAGATGTATTAACAAGGAGAGTGTAAAACCTCAAAAAGTAGCACACTATAATATAGATAAAATGGAGGATACTGAAAACTGACCATGTCTCAATGAGGGGAGATGAGGGATTGTAATTATCCATCCATATTAACCATAAGGGGGAGAAAGGTTTTTACGAGGTCTACATGCATTGATGGCAAAATTTACTAAAATACAAATTTTAATCCTACCCCAATCCCTCTCTCATTAAATGGATCTGATACATTTATGGACAGCCCAACATGAGGGGAAGAGGTAAATGAACCTTTTCAGCTATTACTGTTGTCAACGAATATTGAACTACAGGGCATATCTAACTTCTCTCACGTCTCAATGGTCGAAGTTGTTATTGAGGACATGCTATCGAGTCAACTATGGAAAATTAATGCTTTTTATGACAGAGATAGAACTTCATTTTAAATACTGTGACACTAGGGATACCACTTAGTGTATGCCACTACCAAGCCAGTGATAATAGGGAAATTATTAGCTTCTACAGTGAGATTAATAAAACTATTGAGAGAAAAGGAAACTGATTTAGAGCAACGTTTGTCCCAGGTTGTACAGCAGCACATGGTAATTGCGGAAAAATAATAATTGCCGGGAGGGAAATCGGCATGTAAAATACTGTACACCCACCAAATATGTGAGAAGGGTAAAAAGGATGGCCTTGATTTGGCATACAAAATTAAAATGAAGCAAACCACAACAGTATTTTATTGTAGATTATGCTGTTAACTAGAATTCTAACACTGGAGCTAGTTCAAAAATTTTCCATTCCTATTATTTCAAATTTTACTGTTCACATGGGAGTACCGAAATAGGTATGCTCAGACGTGAGTCCCATGCTCTCCACACCACTGGAGTCAAGTTATCCTGGCTGAAGACGGCTGATAGCCAGACACTGGTCCTAGGATGCTTGATTCCGGCCAAGGAAAGACATGGCTTGGCAGTTCGGGCTGGACTGTTCCCGTCCGGCACAGGGTCAAGGCTGATTTGCATATGACCATGTCTGAACTGGGGTGGTGTGGAGTGCAAAAAACGATGGATTTAGGCCCAGATCTCTGTACTGGGGTCAATGTATGACATTGTTCTGCATTCTGTCGATCAACTGTTGTTTTGCAATTGTCACCCCGAGTGGGATGGGTATGCTCAGACGTGAGACCCATGCTCTCCACACCACTGGAGTCACGCTATCCTGGCTGAAGACGGCTGATAGCCAGACACCGGTCCTAGGAGGCTTGATTCCGGTCCAGGAAAGACATGGCTTGGCAGTTCGGGCTGGACTGTTCCCATGAGGCACAGGGTCAAGGCTGATTTGCATATGGCCATGTCTGAACTGGGGTGTGTGGAGTGCAAAAAAAGGATGGATTTAGGCCCAAATCTCTGTACTGGGGTGAATGTATAACATTGTTCTGCATTCTGTCCATCAACTGTTGTTTTTGCATTCGTCACCCCGAGTGGGATGGGTATGCTCAGACGTGAGTCCCATGCTCTCCACACCACTGGAGTCAAGCTATCCTGGCTGAAGACGGCTGATAGCCAGAAACCGGTCCTAGGATGCTTGATTCCGGTCCAGGAAAGACATGGCTTGGCAGTTCGGCTGGACTGTTCCCATGAGGCACAGGGTCAAGGCTGATTTGCATATGGCCATGTCTAAACTGGGGTGGTGTGGAGTGCAAAAAAACTATGGATTTAGGCCCAGATCTCTGTACTGGGGTGAATGTATGACATTCTTCTGCATTCTGTCCAACTGTTATTTTTGCAACTGCCGTGGGGGCAGCCACGAACTTGCGCTGCCATGGAGGCTGTGTATTCATGTGAAAACACGGAGCAGCTGCTCAGTGTTTTCACAGTACAAGTGACACCCACCTGCACTTTCAAAGGGGATTAGAGATCCCCTTGCAGGCGGGTGCAGTCAGTGACTGTACCTGTCTGCAAGGTGATGTGCGGGGGGGTTGATGTGACCCATTTAGCCCATGCAGAGGGCTGCTCTCAGGGGGCGCACTGACAGTTAACCACTTTTTAAATGGCACACTCTTATTGCGCCTTCTGAGGACTTCTTTGACTCTGTGCCTGCATCAGTCAAAGAAATTCCCTCATTTGCATAGGGCACACTCCTATGCAAATGAGGGAACACCCTCTATTGATAGTGCTGGCACTGTAAATGCGCCAGCGCTATCGGTATTATAGAAGGGGTCTCGCAAGCACCTGCACCCCCTTCTATAATACCAAAGGGCCCCGGGGCGCGCAAAGTGGGTGCAAACGCCCGTTGCACCCCACGTGGCACCCTATGTAATACGGCCCCTAGTGTGATAAGGCTTAGCTGGGCCAGCAAGTATCCACGTTGGAGGGCACAAGAAAATGCCAGAGAGGAAGAGCTAGATGTCCTCCGCTGTGAACTGGTGTTCCTTAGGGAGTGTAACAAGTACCTGCAGCTACACCTGGAGGACCTGAAAAACAGGTAGCACCACTCCACTATCTGCATTCAGGAGGCTGCCCCCGGGAGCCGAGGGAGCGGGCATTAAGGGGTACGTAGTGTGACTGTTCCGAAAACTCCTCCTAAGCTTAGCAGTGGTGGATGTCAAACTGGACAGAACGCACAGCACTGGGAGGTCAGCAGTCCAGGCAAGCCCTGCCCCTCACATCCTAGCCTGGATCCACCCTTTCCAACAAAATGAGGCAATAATGATTGCAGCAAGGAAAGCAGGGACAATTGCATTTGTACCTGAACCTGTCACTGTCTACAATACACACTCGATATGATGTGTGTACACCTTTAATACAATCGCACACTGAATCGCATACTTAACCACTCCCCCTTACGTAACATGGTACACGCCCAAAATCCGCTTTGGTGAAGGGATGCGGAATGAGAGTATGGCGTTTGAACCGCCGGCATATTGAATAACTGCAGCGTTTTTCACTCGATAAGCACTAAGTTCTTAGCTCTTCTAGCTTGTAGAGCTCTTTTAGACAACTACACCCTTTTCACATGGTTGCAGCGAAGAGCACACTTATGCCGGTTAATACCACCATACGTAAACCGTAACGATGGTTAATGTTGTCCCGATTTCGACGGGAACACTGGCCGGTCGCACGGCACGTTTGCTGAATACTGTAGGGGTGATCCTACGATTGGCGACGTCCTCGGTGCCTTGAGTTCCTGGCGTGAGGCCATGATGTTGAATGCCGCTGGACCGGATGATGATTTTCTTGACGGGCTCGCTGAGCCGCCTCCCACGGGTGCGGACCAACCGCTGCACTGTGCTGCACGGACCTTCCCCGAGGTTGATGAGATTACGGCCGTCGCTTGTCTGGAGGTCTGGATGCCCGTTGCTCTGTTTTGTCGGGAGCGTTTCCAAGGAGTGGAAATGACGGAGGGACTCCGGCCGGGGTCCGTCCGGGCCTGCCTTGCCGTGACTCCCGGCGATTGTTCGCCTCGCCCTGCTGAGCCGGGATCCGATGTCTGTCCTAGCGGAGCGAGTGCCCCTTCTTGGTCAGCGGGGCGCTGTTCGTGTTGCCTGCTGTTGCTGTTGCTTTTTCTTGCTAGTCCGATCCGAGGCCATCATGACTGGTGCCGTGTTTCGTGGCCTGGAGTTCTTGCGTTTCACTCCTGGCCCGTCCGCTTCTGGTTCAATGTGCACTCCGTGTCTATGGCCCTGGACAGACAAGGACAGGGTTGAGATAACTTGCATCGGCGGACTACTACTTTGTGCATGGATAAATGGCGTACTTTCGATTGTACAAGTATGATCGCTTCCTCATCATGTTCCTGTATTTGACTTTGCAGTGACTTCCTCTTCTCATAGGTTCCAATTGTGCACAGGTGGAGGGTGGGAGCAGATCGTTTTGATTGCATGTCTCCTCTCCCGACAGTTCTTAGTTCCTTTTTCTCCCTTCCCCTTTCTTCTTTTTCCTTTCCTTTTTCTCTTTCTGAGTCTATATTTCGGGACTCGGTTTTTGGGCGACAGGCACACTGCTAGGGGGGGGGTAGGCCGTAGCCTCTGCATGCGTGCTGGGTGGGGGGTTTGGGGGTGGGTCTTTTGTTTCGTCTTGGTTCTATGGGCCTTATTTTTCTCCTTTCTCTCTTGACTCTTCTTACTCTTTCCTTTTTCCTTTGGGTCAGGTTGGTGGTTAGGTGTAGCGCTGCTTATTGTTTCTGCTGTTGGTCTCCCCACTACCGTTAGTCAATATGTTCCACGATCATGGGGCGGGTACTGACCAGTATGTATTGTACTGTTTGTTCTTATCCTCAAGTTCTTCTGATGATCCTCTAATTATTGCCTAGTTTGTTGCTGATTCGCTGGGATCATTGCCCGCCATGTGTTCTCGATGAAGTGACTGCGTCTGATCCTTCTTACCTATAACTTTAAAAATTAACCTCACTTATCCTGTACTCAGTGGTCCCCCTTTTCTCCAGTATGTGATGCATCGGATAATTGCTGTTCCTCGTCTCCGGGACTGCTGAGCTGTTTTGATTTTGCCTAGTGTGCTACCATTTGATTTCGCGGCCGGCCTGCATGGTTGTGGGCCCGTACCTGTAAGCTTTTGTTGCACAATAAAGGTTTCCAAAAAACAAATAAAAAAAAAACAAATGTTGTCCCGATCACGCACGCCCAATCCAGTAAAGTAGAGTTCACCGCTCTAGCATGTATACTAAAGCACGTCTCTCTACCCTCACATTGCTCTATTGTACCTTTATTTTAACACTCACTCGCTTTGTTTAGTTTAGTCACGATCTTTAACATAACTCACTTTTTTATCTTATTTCGTGGACACCCCCTGTATAACCATCAGAACATTAACAGTTAGGTTTATACCACTTGGTGATTTTTCACGAGCCTAAGTGTTTTTTCAGATAATTTACACAGCAATTTCATTAGGTGGTGGATACCTTTCAGTGACATATTCGCATTAGTGATGTATATTATATGTTTTTCAATAGATATTCCCCAGATGAAGGCAGTAGCCGAAATGCATTGGGAATGAAAGATAAACGTTGTATGGATACCTAGGAGTGACAAAATATATTGCCTACTTACCTGGATGCAGTAAATGATTAATAAAATCACTTACGGTTGAACACTTACGGTTGAAAAGGAAAAAGGAACATTGATTGTTTTATTAGAATTTCAAGGTTGAAACTAGCTGTAGTACGCAGCACCAAATCTGTGCCCAAGGAGACACCAACACACCTGTGTTGGTGCTACTTCCAAGTACCCTGTATAAACGGCATGTCCTGCGTCCTGTCACGATCTACCTCCACGACAAATGCATGCAGTACAAATGTGAGCACCGTTTCTGGCTCACTTTCCAGTGGAATCAGGAATCGCACTCTGTTTGCACCTTTTTGGAGTCTCAAGTCTTCCATGGTCTACAGCAGATACCTGATGACCGCCAGAGGAAAGTCGCCACGAGAGAACGGCCCTGCTACAAGAGCTACAGACCCAAGACTCTGCCTTGATTACTCCAGGTTGGAGAGATGAAAATTAGGGCCCACAGCAGCACAGGGATAGAAGCAGGGGCGGCTCTAGGTTCATGGTGGGCCTGGGCAGGGAGCGTATGTAGGGGGCCCCGGAAGAGGGGGTCCGGGTGGGGCGGAGCGCGGAGGCCAGTGAAGAGGGCGGGTCATGGTGTTTGGAAGTTGTATAGAGCCAGAGCCCACCAAATCCCTGCCAGGGGCCCCCACACAAATATGTATCCATCCTCAGAGGATTATTATATTAAGGATATATATTGATGTGGGGGCCCCTGGGATTTGGTGGCCCTGTGCAGGTGCACAGCTTGCACATGCCTAAGGCCGGCCCTGATAGAAGCTGACTGAACCCCCGCAAACTACTGATGGTACTGGCCGGGACGGCACGCATAAGTAATTTCTCATTTGTGAAGTTTGTGGCTATGGGATTAACACAGCTCGACCCATTGTGGATGGCCCAGCGCAGGGCTCAAAGCTGCCCTCCGTTTTGGGTTCATTTTGTGTGCTCTCCTGCGGAGAGGGGTGTTCATAAAACCCCTGTTACACTGTTGGCAACCCTCTTTGCACTAGGTTCTGATGCAAGGCTGTGTGCTCCGTCCTTCCCAGTTCGAACCTGGCTACAAAGATAACCTGTGGATGTGCCCCGGGCGGTCTTTACTGTAGCTAACCACTCACTTCACCTAATGATTAAGATCACCACTATGAACATCAGTGGCCTCAAAGTGCCAACCAAACATTTTGTACTCTTGGAAATGCACAAAAATCTTTGATAGTGAGATTTGTTGTCTACAGGAGACACATCTTCTGAAACAAGATGAGCTGAATGAGGTCCATGAGGTTCCCTCGACAATTCATTTCCTCAGGCCCCAACAGGAAGTCTCCATGCTCATAGCCGGCAAATTACAGGGGCAAGTGCAGCAATCTTCTATAGAGATTCCAGGCAAGCTTCTTATTCTCCAGATCTCCAATCCCTCATACTCCTTCCCACTGGCAACATTATACGCCCCCCAGGGATGCACAGGAATAATTGATCAGCAAAGCCAAATATATGGTCTGGTCTCATAGTGGAGACATTCTTCTGTGGGGGAGATTTTAATTTAGTACTTTATGGCAAAATGGCCCAATCAGTTAAGAGGGCGAGCCAATAAGGCGCCCTTTCCCCTGCAGGAAGTCAGTGGTTGACGGATCTGAGGCTATCGGGTGTCCGGAAAGACATTCACCCACAGTCTATAGATTATTCCTTCTTCTCAGCATCCAGACAGACCTACGCATGACTGTACGTTTTCCAGGCATCCACCTGTGTCCTGCAGGCTGCGACACAGGTTGAGACCGGAGTTTCTGCAGTGTTAAACTACTCACTGGTGCTCATTACCCTTACAGTTTCCTCTCCCAGGCGAGTGGTAGACGTACCTGGAGACTGATTGACGGTATCCTGCTCTGAAAGAGACCCAGACAGAGATTCAGAACTTGATAAAAAATTATCACCCAACAAGAACAAGAAGAGTGTCCCATTGCCTGTACTCTGGGATGCTCCAAAGGCGGTATTTCGGGGCACCTGCATAGCTATAGTGGCTCGCTTCAACAAAGAGACGCAACAAGTGCCTAGCACTGGAGGTTTGAGTAAAGGCATTGGAAGATGCTCACAAACATTCAAGGGCATGCCCAGTGTATCGACAATCGACACTAGCTACAAACAGTTGAACATGCTGGACTAAGACAGGGTGCCAGCACTACATGGTAGGCAATAAAACTGGGTGCCTTCTGTCTTGCAAGTTGTAGGCCAAACAGGAACATGATGGGGCCTCGTGCATAGTCATGTCTGATTGGGCACAGTCCCTGAGGGACGAGGACATATCTGGCACGTTTGGGACATTCTATGCCGGGTTATACACAGCTGACGAGATGGACCACGATGAGCTTGAACATTATGTGTCTGGCTCTGAACTGGTTCTCCTCCCCCCCGGAAGAAGTGGATGCCCTGAAGACAAGCATCCGGGTTGGGAAGGTCATTTCCACCATAGCTAATTTGCAGATTCAGAGGGCACAGAGAGCAATCGCTTCACCCCTGCATTCTATAAAACCTTTTGCCCAATCCTGACGCGTCTCTTCAACTCCATGTTGGACTTGGGAGTCCTCACGCCCACCATGTCCAAGGTGATCGTAACAGTCCTCCTGAAGTAGGGCAAAGACCCTAGCTCATTCGCCTCCTATCACCCTATTTCACTCCTCAATGTAGATGCAGAAATGTTCACCAGCGTACTAGCTGTTTGCCTTAAGCAATGCATGCAAGGGCTGGTGAGCCCCCATCAGACTGGGTTTATCCCGAAAGGGGTTGTAATGGCAACACAAAGCAGAAACTCCTTCTCATAGACAGTCTCATGTGCTCGCAAACCTTCTCTTCTCCTCTCTATTGATGCAAAGAAGGCCTTTGATTAAGTCCATTGGAGGTTCCTGCAGGCAGTCCTAGCAAGGATAGGCTTTGACCCCTGCCTGCAGCGATGGATCAACAGCGGCTACTCCCACCCATCTGCCAGAGTCCATGTGAATGGCATCCTTTCCTGCTCCTTTAATGTCACCAGGGGCACCAGCCAGAACAGTCCCCTGTCACCGCTCCTGTTCATGCTATATATGGGGCCACTGGCAGAGCATATTAGGCGGAGCAGGGAGATCTCAGGCATCACTTAAGGTAAACAAGAGCACAAGACCATGCTCTACGCTGACAATATCCATTTCACTCTCTCAGACCCACACCAGTTCTTCCTCGCCGGTTCAGGCGTTTGGGAGGGTATCTGGATTTAAGATTAACTGGCAAAAATCTCAGATCCTGAACTTCACAATCCCGACGGCGGACAAAGCAGCATTAGAGGCCTGCTACCTTCTGATGTGGACTGGCAGTTGGATGCGCTACCTGGGCCTTAAGATCTGCTCCTCCCCGTAACACACAGCAGAGCGCTACTATAAGGACTTCTTTGAAGGCAACGCAGATGAACCTTTGTGGCTGGCAGATGGGTGTCATGTCTTGGGTGGCCGGATTGCGTCCCTTAAAATGACCCTCCTCCCAAGGATCCTCTGTCATGCACACCCTTCCTCTGCAGCCTCCATCGTAACTCCTCAAGAACACTGCAACAACAAATAGACCTTTGGGGGGGGAGGGGTGTATGGCACAGGTTCGAGCATACCTTCTGATTTCACAGATGGAGGCCTTGGCCCTCCCAATTTTGCTAACTACTATTTTGCAGCCCAACTGCGATACATTGTGGAATGGAACCAGCCGGCATCAGAGAAACACTGGTGCTTCATGGACTAGATGGTAGCCGTCCTATATATGTTGAAGGTTCCCTGGCTAGCTAGACCCCATCGGCCTTGGGGCGGGTACTTCTCCCTGGTCACCAGGCCCACGCTGCAAGTATGGCAAAGAACTGCTAACTCTAAATGATTATCACCCTACCCCTGCCCACTTATCCCCATCATTGTTAACCCGATTTACCCCCACCCCCCACTCTAAAGGGTAATGACTTCCTTGCTTAGTAAAAAAACAACTGCATGTGGATTGGAGACCACCAGAACCTTATGGAATTCGAACGACAAATACTTACCAGAGTTCGAATGGCAGCTGAGTAGTCCACAAAATCGAAAAAGAGCTGGAGTTGCTTCTTGCTCTTTGCCTGATGGATTAGGTAGGAAAGGATCACAATATTGTTCTGTGTAGAGGAATTTGCCCTGACACCTTTTTGACTGAATATAATTATGTAATTCACTTCAGCCCAGCGCTCCAGTTCTTTCAAGGGGGCGGAGGCATAGGCCTTGACTTCAATGTCTGGAAGGCCAACGAGATGGTCATGAGATGGATCCGTCCTGTCGCCTTTCTTATATATGGGGTTCAAGATGGAGACCTTCCAACTCTCCGGGATCTGTGTGGTCAATAGACAGGTGTGGTAGGGATTGCTGACCACTGGTCAGGATCTCCCCGTGTGGGTATACCATGTGGGTGGGGTGCTCCTGTTGCACTACCATTCTTCATAATTTTAGAAATACCATTTTCAGTTAGAAGTGCCCCCCTCCCTTGGTACTGGGGATCAGGGCAGTAGCTCTGAGCATCTGAATCGTCATGGGCTGCAGTTTTAGTTGCATATAGGTTTTGTACATGCAGGATCCACTGGGATTCTGAGACTGTTAAATCTAGCCATTGCTGGTCTTGTTTTGTTCTTAAGATACCTCCATAGGTCATTGTGCCCCGTTTACCCATCAGTGAATATACGTGCATCTATTCTCTTTCCATTTGTTTGCGTTTTGCATACAAGACCATCTGTTTATGCTGTTTATTTAGGATCTGCAATCTTATTTACAGTCGGGTTTTAGTTGTTTTGCGTTCTTTTTGGCGGGCTTTTTGAAGTCTATGTATATTCAGTTAACTAACAGTAACATGTCTTTTTTTTCTTTTTGCAAAAGGTTGGCAAATGCCCTTTGAGAAATTAAATTGTTGCCAAACACTTGATGTATTTCATTAAGAATTGAGTGCAAATTGGCCAATGGGGATTTTACCATGCATGAACTTGAGGGGCGGGCCTCTGGAGGATTCCCATGCTTTGAATTTCTGCAAATTTTCTGGTCCCCATTTTATCCTTCTAATTAGATCCCAGCTTTCCTCACCAGGTGAGTAAGCTATAATCCTCTGGTTTTTGTGCTTGTTGGAACTGACTTTTCAAGGACCTAACTAGAGGTAAATACTCGCTCTTTGGGCAAGTCTGGATGTCAAAGCTTACTAGAACATTTAGGATTTTTGCTGTGGTAAGTTCAGAGTACTTGGTCATTTATAGAATTTTGTGTTGAATATGTACTTTCGATTATGTGTTGAAACTATTTTAGACTTTGGAGTTGGAATAGAGTGGCAAGCGAACTGTTAGCATGGCTACCTGTAGCCAGGTTTCTCAGATGGGTTCCCAAGGGTCACTGATTGAAGTCATCACATATGATAGCGTCCTGGGTTATGTTTTCATAGAGCACAGGTTCAAGGGAATCACAGAGTTTGTTCAACCTGTCTTTTTCGTCCTGCTCCGAAACAATTGAAATATACATTAACAAGCAAACTCTTCAGGTGCAAGTGATTTATTCGCAGGCCTTGCAGGATCACTAGTTGGAACATTTCATCTTGCGGTTCGAAGGTTTAAACTTTCAAATCCAGGCACAGGCTGACGTAGATTGAGAGGCTATCTGAAGGCCTCTCAAATATATAAGTTCTTGCGGTTGCTCGTTAGACTTTGTAAATTCCAGGGATTGTGGTGGAGCTGGTTGCCCATGTTTCCTGGGAGCAGAGTAGATCGGAGATTCTTCCTGGAAGCAGAGGAGATCGGCGGTCTGAATGAATGACCTTGTGGTTGAAGATTTAAGTAGCTTTGTTAATCCTGCTACGTTCCTTGATAAGAGGTTTATATTTAGATTCCCTATAGGTTTAGCCTAAGGTATGTGACTGTTGGGGCTAGGAGTAATTTCTTAATTTCTTGTGTTGCTCGGAAGTGTAGTTGGTAGCAAGCTCCAATCATCTCCTTGGTTTTTTTTTGTATGTATGCTCTAGGCTATTCTCCTTGTTGGACCTGTTTAGTTTGAATAGGAGCATGATTTTCTCAGTTTATTGTACGCCAAGTTAAGTTGAGCGTTTCCCGCCCCTCTGAAGATGCTGAGTGGATGAGCCTGAGTCCTTGGCTGCTCTCCTAATTTCTTCCAAGGATGACTAAATTTTGGAGCCAGTAGTTTCATGATTTCTTTCCTCCACTCTTCGAAAGTCTCCTTACTGCTCAAGAAATCTGCTACTACTGTATGGGATTTGAGTGTTAATATTGTTGATTCTATCCCATTCGAATATTCAAGAGAGAAGGATCACTTGTCCTGCATAACAAGGGTATGCAGGTTTCGTTCCAGCTAGTCCGAATAAAAAACCCTCATGCACGTATAGAGTTGGTAAATTTAACGGTATATCTTGATTCTCCGCTGTTCTTAACACGTGTGTGCATAATCATAGGGTTTAGTGGCTATGCATCCTCCACCCGGAGGTTTTACCCTTGGTTAAAAACAGTAGTGATCAGTGACGTGAAAGTGTGAACTGAAAAGGTAAAATATCTCTTCCTGCCAGAGCAGTAATTTTATTCGTTCTGGATTAGAGATGTTAAAATAAAGTTGTGTGAATGAGAGTGATTAGGGCACTCACACACTCAGTTTAGTGAATGTTGTAGGTCGACATGTTTCAGCCCTTTGCTGCCGGTTAGGTCTAGTGGACTTTCTTCAGGACCGAAGTGCAGGGTGTGTAGAGACCTTGGGCGTCTCTATTAGTGTTGGGCAAATAAGAATTTCTTTGATTGCCTATTTACTGATGATAATGGAGACGATATGTTAATCCTACTCCTTGAAGGTCGCTAGGTACCTGTAATGAAAAAGCATAGACTAGATGAGGGAGATGGGGGGGGGGGTTGGGTTTTAGACTGGACTAGTGTACTGGTAATGCTTACCAGGAACATCAAAACGCTCTTAAAGTGAAGCAACTAAAAAATGGCAATACTTCTCTCAACCACACACAAACTAATGGTCAAGGTCAACTCTCCCAAATCTGGGACATTAATTTTGTATGGCAAGATTCCTCTACTCATTCTATAGTATCGACATGCATTCGAAACTTGTCAGCCCATTAGGATATGATGTCACATAAGTTGTGAAGCAATGTGTGCAACACAGTATATAATATATGCCCCTGATTTTAAGAATTATGTGCTGTCATAGCCTCAAGGTGCCGGGATTTAGATAGTCAATATTCTTATGCGCTTGTTTGCCAAATACGCGATAAACATGTACCTGCGTCAGGTGTTATTGTGCCTCATCGAGGTCCCAGTGGGTCAGGGAGGTCTACTAGAAAATACAATACAGTTTAAGAACCTTAATAGGTTTTTAAAGATACGTTACGATTTTGTAGCGGCGTCCGTGTTATCCTTGTGCTACCTGCGGTCTCCGTCGGCACCACTTGTGCTGACTCTACCACTCTGGGCCCGGGATCGTGCAAGCTGTTCCGGGTAGCCAAATAAGAGATGGCAGCATGGCCATCAAAGACAGACCCCTCACAGTAGATCCGAGTCTGTTCTCTTTTATGTTATCGCTAAGTGATTTTTCATTCACATTTACTATGGAACTGCGAAGACAAATGTAAGAAGTCAAAGATATTAAAATTGTAAAAACCGGACCACGGTTGGCTCCGTATTTACATCACGAAGTCTTCAGTTCAGGTTAAGTCTAGAGCCTGCATTTTTTTCACGTGTTGTTATCCTATTATTCACAGATATAGAGCATTTATCATCCAGAGGAGTAGATCACTAATTCTCTTAACTACAATCACTGGATGTGACAGATGATTTCATTAGGATATTGTTTGCCAGGCAGTCTCGTTGTGGGTAATAGCTAGGAGGTACGTTAGGGCATGGTGGTGGGGCTATGATATAACGTTAGTTAAAGGAAACACTAGCTATTTATAAACGCTTCCCCACGGAATATTATCATTTAGGCCATCTGAGGCGGTCTGTAATCTATGCACCCACCTCTGTTCCTTCTCAAAGAGGATTCTTTCCGCATTAAGGTCCTTGTTGCTTAGAGTTTCTAAGATTATCCAATTCAGATCCTCAGTTGTGTGTCCTGCTTCAAGATAATGGCTTGACATCTTGGTGGTGTTTTTCTTAAATTTTACATTGCTGCGATGCTCGCAGATGCGCTGCTTGACCTTTCTACACGTCATACCTATGTAGCGCTTCTTGCATGGGCATGTGATCATATAGATCACATGGCTGGTGTTGCAATTTGTATGGCTTATTAATTTCCATTTAAAGTCAGGTAGCAGTTGTATCTCCTTCGTGGTCTTGGTCAGCGGACATACTGAACATGAACCACATGGGAAGTGTCCAGTAACTGGATGGAGATCCCATAGTTGGCCTGCTCCAGCTGTGGATTTCTTCGGGGGTGGTCTGGTGTGGACCAATATGTCTTTTAGGTTGCACGTCCTTTTATTAGCAAACCTTGGTTTTGGCCATTTGATATTTGCTGAAGTAAGGATTCCCCAGTTTTTATTGATGATCTTTTTTACATTGTTGCTTGCCGGACCATATGTGGTGACACACGTCATCAGGTCTGGTTCAAGCGCTCTCTGAGTTGGTTCCAAAAGACTTACTCTGTTCTGGTTCCTTGCCCTCTTCTTGCATTTGTCGATGACTCTTTGAGGGTAGTCCCTTTCCTGGAGTTTTCCACATAGTTCATTTGCCTGTTTTTTGTACTCTGTTGGTTTACTGCAATTTCTGCGTAATCTTAAGAATTGACTGTAGGGGAGATTCTCCCTAAGGAGGCGGGGATGGAAACTCTGGTACAAGAGTAAACAGTTTTTTGATGTCGGTTTGTAGTAGGTTTTTGTCTGTAAAGTTTGGTTCTCGGCATAGATGGTAATGTCAGGAAAGTCAAGTTGGTGCTTGTCTGCTATGTAGGTGAATTTCAACCATTCATCCCTTGTGTTGATCCATGTGTGGAAGTTTTTTAGTCTTTCCATATCTCCTTCCTAGATTAAGATGATGTTGTCTATATATTGACGCCAAAATAAAATCTGTGTGTGGTATGCATTGATGGGGTTATTGATGTGTTCGGATTCGAAATTGCTCACGTAGAGCCCAGCTACGCTCGGCGCAAATGTATTCCCCATCGATGTACCATGGCATTGTTGATACATGGTGTCATTGTACTGAAAATAGTTTTCTGTCAGAGCCATCTTGCAACACTCAAGTACGAAGTGTCTGGGTGTTTTATAATCCCAATCGCTGTTAAAGATGATAGTTTCTAATGTGTCCAGAGTCTTCTGTTGGGGGAGGCTCGTGTAAAGACTCTCAACATCGAGCACCACCAGAATCATGCTTTCCACTGAGTAGTTGAAGTCCTGTAGGAGATTCAGAAGATCCCTCGTGTCTTTTAGATAAGTGGGAGTTTTTTGCGTTAATGGCTTCAGGTATTGGTCTGCAAATTGCGACAATGGTTCTAATACTGAACCAATCCCGGAAACGATAGGTCTTCCTGGGGGTTGGTTACATATTTTATGGGTTTTGGGCAAACAGTAAAAGTAAGGGGTCCTGGGGGTATTGGTTTCTAGAAATTCAGCCTCCTTCTTCGAGATCCAATTATTTGTTTCTGCTTCTGTTACCATCAGAGCGATAGTTCTCTGTAGTCTCGGTGTAGGGTCCATGGTGATGACCTTGTAAAACTTTTGATCTGAAAGTAAATCCAAACATTGTTGGTTGTAACCTTCCTTTGAGAGAACTACCCCAACCCCTTTATCTGCTTGTTTTATGATGATCTCCCCATCATTCCTCAATTCGTCTAGAGCTTTTTGCTCAGCTTTGGATACATTTCTGAATAGTTTTTTTGTATTGCCTTTCAATCCGTCTATCTCTTTCATAATGGCCTGCTCAAAGGTGAGTATCTCAATGGGAACTTGCGAATTCGAAGGACAGAAGTTTGATTTTTTCCGTAGAGACGTGTCTCCAACAGGAGGTGGTGGTGCTTGGTTACTGAAAAAGGCTTTTAATTTCAGTTTTTTATAGAATTCTGCAATCTCACATTTTGTTTTGAAGATATCCAAATTGGGTGTTGGAACATATCCAAGGCCCCTATTTAGAATTCGTTCTTGGTCTTCAGTCAGAACTTTGTCTGTTAGATTGACTACGAGGGCATTGTGCTTGTCCCTGGTTTCGCCCTGGTCATGCTCCGGGTGTGTACTTGTCGTGGCTGGTCCTGCCATGTTACTCCTTTTCGTCTCGATCTTTGATTCGTTTGGCCTCTCCCTAAAAAAGGCGGCCTTTGTTGGTAATTTCCTCCCATTGGTTGTAGCATTTGGAGACTCATTGGGGGTGGTCCTTGGAAATAGGGGTCAACCCATCCTTGGAAATGGGGGTTGAAGGAGTGAAATGGTATACCCTGTGGGTTCACTGGGTAATTGGGGGTGTGCCAATAGTTGTGACCACGTCGATTACCCCTCCTATTGCGGTTTCTCCCTCTCGGATTGTTGGGGAATTCATCCCCGCTCCAATCGGATCCATCCGTTGAAGATCCGCTGTTGGAACCATAGTTCGAAGCATTGTCATTGGGGTTATAGTCCTTGTGGCTGTAGGGATGTATGCGTTCAAGAGAGAATTTTTTGAGCTCTTTGCTCAGTTTTTGTAGTTTGATTTGTGTTAGGTATTCTTGTGTTTCGCTCATCTCCTTATTAATTTCTTCCAACCTTTTTTTATATACAGTGACATGGACCATGTTGTTCAGTTTGGTCTCGATAATTTGGATCTTTATTGTGAGTTCATCAGTAATCTTGGTGGCTGTTTTTATTATTAGTACTAGATAGTCCCTTGTGCATTTCCACAATATTGCTGACCAGTCTTTGCGGAAGGCAAGATCTTTTAAAAAAATTTGTGGAGCATTGGTCACCCAAAGTCCCTTAGGTGCTGCGTAGACCCTTAGATATTCGGTCATGATTATCCCATGGACAGCTGTCCTGACTTGTTCCTTTTTGAGTTCCGATAGTTCGTCCCATTCATTACTGTTTGCCAGAGTCTGGAAGAGGTCCCTGTCTAGTAGTAGCGGTGGTCGGGCGAGTATTGCGGTAATTTCCTCAGTATCCCATTCGAGCCATTTGTCAAGGTTTTAAATTCAAATCCCAGAATATCTTCTGTGGTTATGTTTGCTAGGGTTCAGGATGATTGTGAACAACCTCAGCAAACTACATCTATTTAGGATGTCATGTTGGCCCTCGGAGGAGTAATGTGGAGTAAGGATCAATTTAGCTGGTGTTCGATTACCTCTGGGCTCAGTATGGATACAGGTGTTGCTTATAGAACTGCTGGTGTGGTTGTCGTGAGGTTGCTGGTTGGGGCCAGTTTGAAAATTGACTGACTTAGCTGGCTCTTGTTTTTTTTGCCACACTATTGAGATAAATGGCTGGATTTCGGGCCCTGATTTGAGATGGACATTTAATGACTGGGTGGCTCTTAGCTTTGCTTGTGACACAGAGGAGGCATCAGGTGTTTCTTGATAGCACGATTGATTTTCAGGGTGCTCTGGTACCGAATGAGGCAATGTGTTGGGAGTTGGTTTGTGTCTGGCCCACCTACTACCTTCTTTGGGGTTGAGGTTTCCTGGAAGACGGGTACAGGATCACCAAGTTGTTGTGTGTTAGATTTGTCTGAGGTTGAAGCTCTGGACATTGAGACTGGTTTGTGTTGTTTTATGGATTTGTTTTGAGCCTTTTTCAATCTTTTCTTTGATCTTTTAGAGAACAGTCTGATCCGTGGATTGTCCGACTAAGTTGCTATGCCTTGGGTGTCACATGAAAATTGGCTATGGTTGGTAGCCAATGCAAGGGTATTGCAATCAATTGGGTTTGCCCTAGGTGGTCCTTCACTAGTTGTGGGAGCATCAGTGACGGAGGTAGTCAGAGATGGGCCTTCATGGCCGATCTGTTTGTGTTGCTCTCTATTAGCTGGTTCACTTGGTGGTAAACTGTGCAAGGCTATATCGGGCATAATTACTGTGGTTATCAAAACTTGGTGTGAGGTTTGGGGGCCTGATTTAACTGGCCATTGGAAGGCCTGTTTCCAGTTCATTATCATGGTGGATAGGACCTCCGGCGGGGTGCTCAATTTTTCTACAGTTGGGTGGCACAAGCATGAGCTTATGCCCCTCCCAGTTATACTAATCGTGTGCTCACCTAGTTCCAGGGAGTCTAATTTACACTCCAGTTTGGTTATTGATTTTGCTAGGGTGTTAATCAGAACAAGTTGACGTACAGTTTCTCTGACTGCCAGGTCAGGGCATTTACTGTGGTGACCAGAGTGGTTTTAATTGAGGCCAGTTGGATTGCCCTTAAACATATTGGAGAAAAAAGCGGGTTGGTCTGTTTTTGTGTAACTGTTCTCAGTCTCTGTCTGTTTGAAATTCTGCACAAATGTAGACCATTCATTTTGCTGCATGGGAACTTTACTACTTGCTACATGGTTGGGGATTGAGGTGGAGGCACTTAATTGGCTACCTCTTCCCCAGTAATTACAGTTGTCAAAGGCCTCGGACCATTCCAGCATACTCCTCTCCAAGTCCAGCCCTCCTTCTTTGGTACTCTGTGGTACTCTGTGGGTGGGCGTGAGCTCTACTAGGCCCGGGGATTCCTTCAGTAACCAGCGCAGTTGTTTGACATGAGATGGAGGGAGTGGTGGAGAGCGCATGCAACTGTGAGGATACAGGTAAGACTTGATTTCTGGAAGTGATAGTACTGATGTCAGTTTGGAGACTAAGTCATACTTTCAAGTTGGGTGGATTTTGGGTCCCTGTCGTTGATTTTGGTTTTAATTCCAATGACACACTTAATATGCTTTCTGATGACAATTCAGTTTATTGAAAGGGGCAGGAAGTGTAGCATCTGCATAGTGAGTTATGGATATACACTGAGGTTGAGTGCACTGGTGATTCTGTAGTTGCTGCTGTTTGAAAAAAGAACTCAGTTGACTTTACTTTGCTGAGGTGCTGGTTTTTACAAATTCTACAGGGTTAAGGTAGCGGAATTTCTGCATTCAGCTTTAATTCATGCTGGTCTTTCTTTGAGCTGACCACAGTCCAGGACTACCCTTGGGATGGGCTATCCGCTCAGAGTGGTTGATGTGGTTGGTGTAATGGGGCTAAAGCTAAAGTCACACCAGCATGCGATTTTACGCAAGCTAAAACCCTCTTTTTTGCCATGGCACTGGAGCATCATTGAAGAATTAGTCTATATGACAGTTTCCAACCAGCTAGAAACTGGGTGTGTAATCTGCTTTGCTTCCTCTGGGTGGGTCAGGTCCCTATGTCAGATTGCAGTGATGCTGGTGGCATCGGTTGGTGCCCCTTGTTCCTTTTCTCTACCTAAATTCAGTGCTCATTCTTTGTTTCTTTAGTCCCACCACCTATGTCCTGGTGGGTGGCACGAGCTGATCGGCTTGGTAGAAGGTGTGGGCACTAACCTCTGCTTTGGCTGTCTTAATAGTTATGGGTATAACAGTAGCTGTTTTTCTTGGTGTTGTTGTAGTAGCAGCTGGTGTTGTGGCAAAGGTGAGTTGAGCTCTATGTTGGGAGGGGGGGCACGGTGCAGGCGGGTGAGCACATCGAGCGTTTTCGCAAGCTGCACCGGGACCTAGTTCGGCTACCTCTGTACCTCTCCGGCTCAACCTGTGGGTGACTGCTCTAACTTTGCAATCCTGCTCTCGACCGGCCCATCTGGTTTTCTTCCAAAGTGCAATGCTTGCCTCATGCCTTGCTCAACCTTTTCTGAAGACCCAGTTATTGCCACTAGTCACCACTGGTCTTGTGCAGATGCGTTATTTGATCTAGAAAGTTCTTGGATTAGAGCAGTTGTGTCATAGTGCCACAGTTATGTTACAGTTGCAGTTACATTTCTTTCAAATGTTTCCCCGTTTGAAACAAAAACATTTTTGCCACAAACACTTGCTTTAGGATGTTAGCGTGTGCTGTAGCAGGGTGTGTTGCACTGTATGTATTTCGGCGTGGTGTGTTGCTGTACGTTCAGGCTAACCGTGGGCTGGCAGTGTATTGGACAACACCGGGTTGGAATAAACAGGCCACTACTTACCTTCAATGTTGATGCTGATGCCACTATCAGTACTGCACTGAAGTCTCGATCCCCTAAAGCGGCCACTACAGCATTTCAGCGACCTCCAGCACAGGCCTCGCATTCTTCTTCGCTTCTCTCCTTGCTGGATCCCTGGCTCTGCTCTACAACGTGGAGTCTGACCTTCTCTGCTCTGCAACTGTGTGCAGTGGGAATCTTTCAGGTCCTGGTTGCCCTTGTGCACCTCTGCCAATGTAGATGAGCCAATGTAATTAATGCCTTTTCATATGGTATATGTTCTCCTCTGAATCCTTTGGAACATTCCTTTTCAGTGCCACTGGATGCTTCTGTCTCAGATTATCTTGTACAGAGATCCAGAGTAAAGGCAGATCCTGTGAGGAGAGTGGTGACTTCAGAGAATCTCCTAGAAAGCATTAATCCGCTGAGGGAAGAACTTGCAGAGCTTCAGTGTACCTAAAAAATACACGTTTTTTCTACCTCAAAAGCATTAGGTTGAATACAGAATTCATGGGCCCTACTCTCTTCATTAAGATAGTTGATTTTTTGGTTTAAGGCAATTTGTTGATTTTTCAAGCCACTAAGTTTTAACCTCTTCAGTGCTCATGACAAGGTCAACTCGTCATGGGTTTTACCTGCCCTGTGCTTATGACGAGTTGACCTTGTCATGAACAATGGGAAAACTCAAAGGGCAGCACCGGAGGGGGAAAACCCCTTAGCACCTAAGAACATTCAGACATTAGGTATTAGTTATTTGAAGACCCCCTGTATTGCACCAAATGGTCACTATTCACTGATGATGATACCCAACTTACTATAATAGTTACTAGGCATACGCAGTTGCGTAGTTTTCAGGAATAGCGTATGATCAAACCTCTTTTATAGTTTGCGGATAACAAAAACAATAATCAAGGGCAGGCTAGGCAACCCAAAATTAACTTCACTATAAACAGGGCCACTGGAATCGTTTGGCAGAGGAGGGCCAAATTATTTTGTAGGGTTGAGTAAATTATGCCAGCAAGAAAAGGCCAAATTATGTCACATAATGTTAAAACTGTATGGACATTGGTTGCACCTCATTAGTACCAGTTTAACATCCAAATTTAGCAGTAAGCAACAGAAAGATGACCAGTCAACGTTTGTAAAGGGCCTTCCACTTTGTGGCAACACGTGGCGCAGCATTTTTAGTCACGTTTGAGCTAGAAAGATTTTTTTTTGTTAAAATCTGCAGATTATGCAGTAGATGATGGATTATGTAGAAAATGCAGCAAATCTGTAATTATATGAACAATTCCACAGCTGCATAATCACATAATTCTAGTGGACCCGACTATAAATTGGAATCCCCCACAGATAATTTAGACATTTCCTTTTTCCACACATTATCTTGGTGTCTACGGGTTCAATAGTAGATACATACCTCTCTTTACAACGGATATGAGAAGATATTAAAGTCCCTTTCATATATTTGGCTCAGCAGAACAGTTATATCACTCACTTACCAATAGTGAATGTGTAGTTATGGTTAAGCTTGAGTTTCAATTGAAAAACCGTTTTTGTTTTCTTAATTACCTTAGCTCTGTGTGAGAAACCTACACGAAACTTTACAAAACTGAATGTATCCGTTTTGGGTTCAGAGTCATAAGTTTCATACAAATCTGTCAAAGGGGAGAACAAAAGACATGTCAAAAAAGTTGCATTTCCCATTTTAACTCCCACGCGAGTCTTTACTCACTGCTAAGGGGAAAAAAGTTGAAAGAACTTTCACCAAACTTGACATGAAACTACAAGTTTTCTGGAGAAGGTGCCGTTGCTTGGTTTGGTACAAACATTTTCAGTAATTTTCTAGAAATTAGTTACAAAAAAAAGTTTGATGGGCTTGAAAGGGTTGATATCTAGAATATTAGTGGACAAATTGTCCTCAAACCTGTGTTCGTAGACCCAAATTGAAAACGTTTTCAAATTCGTTTGGATGTAGGATCTTTTTTCCATGTTATCCAGTTCTGGTCCCCACATCATGAAAAAAGGCCATATAAGGCGGTAGGGTGGGCACATCCTAATTCACAGGCCTAATTGGGTGCTGTAGACCTGGCCTGCCTATCAACAGGTGTAGGACTTTATCTGTAGTCCGCGGACTTCCGTCAAGTGTACAAACTTGTTAATAAGTTAAAGACTGTTCTACTATGGTGAAAGATTCAGCTACCCTTCCACCGCCACAGTCGGTTGGGTGAAGGTCCTGATCTTGAACAAAAAACAAGCAGTGTTCTCAACACAACACTTTGATTGTTTGACTCCCTTGGAGCTATTAGTGCTGACACATTTGTGGGGATGCACCTACGTGTTGGTGTGCTATTTAACGTTAGAGACATAGAGCAGCATTTCAAGCAACCCGAATTTTAGATGTTGGTCTCTGGCAATGGCAGACAAGTATCCATAAACACATTTGTCCAGACATCCAGTGAAAAGGCTGTGCTAACATATTGTGAACCCGGTAGTAATTGTAAGTAGTTTAAAGTAACCTTATTCTTGAACCGCATATGACAAAATGCATCTGGAAGAACAGATGTTATGCCAAACAGTGTTCTTTCCTCCCCCCAGATTTTCTCTGAGGATGGTAACAACACTTTTGTGACAGTAGTCGAGATTAACACAAGTGGTACAGGGGGAGAGTACTTACAGTGACCCTGCTGCTCTATAACATGATACTTTAGAGTACCTTGGTGGGTGGTGTTTCCCGCTGGTAAGATCGGGATGCGGGGTCCTTACATCTCGAATGTAAAGCATGGGTGACACACAGTCTATTTACCTGTTGCATTGCTCCTGTCATATGTGCACATGCAACTGTTGTGCCAGACATTTGGATGAAACGGACTCCGGCACTTGGATGGGCAGTTCCTGATCAAAATCATTAGTGTACCTATGTTTCCTTCGGGCGTCTATAACTGACTTTGGGTTGCATCATCTCCCGATGGACTGTTGCCACAACACATAACTGCAGATGAGTAGGTGCAGCACCATACTGTGTATCACCCCAGTGGTCCCTTCCCACCAACCTGCAGGTCCTGCAGATGTTGTCTGGCAAAGTCTAAGTCCTGCACTGCTCAGCCAAGTTGGAAGGTGGGGGCTCTATTGCAGAAGCATTTATGGAAAGTCCCCTGATGAATCATTGCACTCACAGGTTTAACTGTCAACAAATGCCTCAAAGAGGAAAAACTGCCTGACATGGTTCTTGCAGTTATGAGAAGGGGATTTGGGCCATAGATGGACGAATGATGAGGTCAGTACTACTCCGTTTTATTGGTGCGTAGGGGCATAAGATGGTTCTTGATAGTTCAGAATGCGAGAACACTAAATGTATATTATTACCATTCACAAGAAGTATTCCTGCTTTGTTCTCTACAGCCATTGACTAGTATGCTAGAAGACCATGAAGAAGTTATGTGGAAATATTTTTCAAACGTAATACTTGCTGGAAAGAAGTGTTTTAACAATTATATAAAAAAGTAAATAGAAGAAGAACATGTAAAAGGATACTGTGAATCATAAGTATTCAACTATGGCATGGAAGAATGTAACACAAGTGAGGAATACTTATGAACACTAATGGGAGTGCTGATAGACCTTACTTTGCATGTACCAAAGATCAACTTTTGGACAAATGTCTACTGAAATTGAGAAATTTGACTTCAGCTAAATAGATTACTGTTAATGTACTTCAAGCTAAGTAGAGGTCACAAATCTGTGCGCACTGTCCTCTACCGAGACACATCTCAGATGGTGTGTAAATATTGCATGAAAGTGATTTTATTTTAATTGACTCAATAACAGTCTGATGCACATCTGTTTATGTTGTTTGAAAGGACAGGAGAAGATTGAGTCTCCTATCAAGGTTTAATTAGGAAGCAAATAGTAATGTGAGATCTCTTTCTCAGGTTCTTTAAAAAAGCAAAACATTCTGAAGAAAAGGGAAGTAATAAGGTGGAAACCATTAGGAAACCTGTCTCTGCATGAGGCTTCTGGGAACTATGAGGCAATTGATGCAGCTGATTTAATATGAACACTAAGTCAATAAAGCACTCCTGAGAAGCACTGAAGAATGACTTTTGAGTGGTGATCGGCAAAGTTAATACATGCAGTAAAGTATTAAACTAAGCATAATCATGTACCCTTGTCCAAATTGAACATTGTTGGCGGCGTTATTCGGGAAAACTAGGGTACGGGGAAATCTAAACCATAATTCTGGTCCATTTTTGGTTTCTGAAATGGAAATAAAATGTGTAGATGTATTATTTTCTATATATTATCTCCTAATACATTCAACAGTTTCTGAGCATTTAATACATTTCCATAGTAAATAGGTTTTTGTTCAGCTGTTTGTTCAAAAATTGGGTATTCCGTTTAACTGCTCATCAATGCTTTTTTTTTATTTTAAACAGACGGAGAACATGGTCCAAATTGCTATAGAATGGCGTCCTGTGGTCAAGATATTGGAATAAAAATGTGGGTTATATCATGTAATGATAACACTGGTATGTATGGCATTGTTTGAAAATGACAACACTTTTCAATGCATGTTTTGTCAGTGAGCATTAGGGTTTTCTTTGTTCTTCCTTGACTCAAAATTGTTTTACTCTCTTAGGATCTGTAACAATCTCCTTTATAAAAGTAGCATACAGGAACATATTTTCCTGAAGGTAACACTTTTTTAGGTCTGCTCCTAATTTAATTTGCACGGTTGAAACATTCACTCTGATGTACACGTTTTTAGGAAAGTAAAATAAAATCTGAAACTCTTGTAAATCAAAAACTGGATCAAAGCAGGCTCCCAAGAGATGTATTCACTGGTGGAAATGAATTGTGCGATTCCCTTTTAGTACCTGTATCCGTCCTTCTAAACCACTATTGTGAAAGCCTGTTTGGTGTGATTTGCAAGGATGTCATGCTTTGATAGGGGAATAAAACTGCCCCAACACGTGCTCCTGTTTAGAGAGGAATATCAAAAAATTAAACCACCAACCCCAGTCAACCATCAATAGATTTCTAGGTATGTGCAGCATCGGGAAATGTATTCTTTTCCAGTGATGAGCATTTTCCTGTACCAAAGAAGAGGGTTTGAGTTGTGATCTGCTTATGGTCAAGTGGTGGAGATTTGTATAATTTATAGAACTTTGAATTTACTGAGAGAGACTACCTCATTTGGAAAACATATATTTTTCAGTGTATTAGATGCCCTTAGAATATTGTGATCACGTATTTCCCTTTCTTTCACCTATATTTAACCTGTATTGAGTTGTTCTTCCTAAGCCATTTCATCTTCAGTGGTAATGCATTATTATCCTGTTACTGAGCTAGTTATAACCACATAATCTTCCCCCATTAAAACCTTGACATGCCTATGTTTCCACTCTCAATGCTGAAGGCAATATGGCAATCCTTTATTTCCAGAATGTGGGCACCCTACTACCTAAACGTAACAGGAAAACGCTGCTCAGTGATATTGGGACCAGTGCCCTGCATGATATGTAACAGATTAAATGAACAAAAAGCATTTATAAAGTGCACTGATAACCTCAAGATAGTTTCCTGGTGCTTTAGCAAAGCAGGGCAGCTATTGATCTGGAAACAAGCAAGTCTTTTTACGGTACTGAAGATAATCGGTGTAGCCCCGATCAGCAATAAGAGAATTCCAGTACTTGGTAGCAAGAAGAAAGAATGAGTGGCCACCAGGTCTGCCCCTTTTAATCCTCGGGATGTGAAGATAGCAGACGTTGAAAGCAGATTCTGGAAGGAATGTGCCTTGAGGACAGTGGCAGAGGGTGGACCAGGACTGTCATGAATAGCTTTATGACACTGGCAGAGGGCATGAACATTTTACAATTTGCCACTGGAAGCAAGTGCAGAGATGCTACTTGACCAGAAATTGAAGAATGTAAAGGAATCCCAAGAATAAGGCAAGCAGCTGCATTCTGCTACCTGACACTGTTGCATAAGGGACACAGGTACTCATATGTAAAGAGAGTTACTATAGTCTGTTCCAGACCTAATAATAACCAGAATGCCCATTTTACGACAGTCCACCAGCAGAAAAGGAATATTTACGGTGAATGAGAAGGTGAAAAAAGCAAAGCGAATGGATGCAACCTTGGTAATATGACCTAAAAAAACGGACCGGGTTATTGTAAATCACTCTGAGATTAGAGGCAGATTGAACCGGCCGGGGAAGAACCCAGCTCTTATCTGTCACCCTCCAGATGATGGCAACGGAGGTTTACCCAAGACGAGTATCTTTTTCTTCGCTCTGTTTAATTTCAACACGTTTTCTAAAGTATAGCAACCCACAGGCAAGATTTGAAATGATCAAGATCATCTACTAAGCCATCATTTAAAAAAGTATAATTTGGTTGACATTGGCATACTGCATTATAGAAAAATCTAATTATTTGACCTAAACATTCAGAGGAGTGAACCAGGATATAAACACAGTATGACTGTGAGACGATTCCTGCAGCACGCCATAGGTGAGAGCCTTAAAAGCAGAGGAAACAGGAGGAAGGTGTACAGCTTGTACTCACTCAGACAGAAAAGAAAGAAGCTAAAAGAGTGCTGTGCTCTTAGGCAGATTTGATCCTTTCAGTGGATCAAGATCTCATGTGAGACAGTGTCATACACATCATTTGACTCTAACAAAATAAGGGCAGAACAACCCCCTGGTCAGAAAGACTACCGAGGTATTTAGTAACCTACGGGCATAAGAGGGACAAATTCACTTTCAAAAAGGGTCCTTCAGATTGTTAGATTCAATGAACTTAAACAGTTGATCATTGATCTCCTTTTCAAATATTTTGGTAACAAAAGGGAGCAACAAAATATGACTAAAACTGCTCATGACCTGGGGCTCTGGTGTTGGCTTCTTAAGGAAGGGTCAAGAGAGCTTGTTTAAAGTCTAGATGGACTACTGAGTTACAATAGGAGATAGTGAACAAATCGGTAATTACAAGTGCAACTATATTCAATGCCTTGTGAAAGAGGCAGGATATGGATGTATGTGGGAACCTGATTTAATAACAGTGACTAAAGGAGAAACCTTGTTGACATAAAAGTGACTGAATTCCACGAATAGCTCCTTCAGAGTAAATAGATTTTGAGTATGCTTTAGTTGATTGAGGGAAATAATACAAATAGGTGCAATTTTGTGAGAAAAATGCAGAATGGGAGCCACAAAATGTCTCTGAGGGCGCCGTACCAACAGATGATGGCTCTATCTGTGGTAGATCCCTGGCAATCTCTAAATGATTCCCTAGAATTTGCGGAAGACTCAATACCTGTGCATTAAGACCACTGACAGTCACATGCTGGTTGTAAGGGATCAGTGCTACCAATTAAGTCATAATTCTGTCTTTTGGTTGGAATTCAACTCCATGTGTGTTTATAAAACTGCTTGCTCTCTTGATAGCCTTCTCGTACTTCAGAAGTTCCATTGCTACCCTCACCTAAAAAACGGCCTTAGAAAGGCACTATATAGAGAACTGGCTACATCCATTTTGGATCTGGTCCTTCAGACCCTTTTAAATCTTAGATTCACGTGAACTTTCAGAATTCCTTACTGCCCCATCAAACAGGAACTTGTTCATAGAGGACATTTTGCACACATGACTGGGAAGAGCTTACCAAGTCCCATATTCGACTTATAATGGAGATTCCTGTGTGCCTTCTCCCCTCTCCTTACTATTCCCCTAATCCCGGAGTCCTCCAAAAGTAACAATAGAGACCCAGGGGCTCTGTCATTTTGTTACCTCTATCTTGGCACAGCAGATGTATGTGTGTTACATAGTCTCCTTGCTTGAGTTTGTGGTGACTTTATCTGTTTACCTGTGTGTTTCTATGTCATTGATCAATGTCTTCATGATTCATTGTCTAATGTTTGTTAGTGGGATGAGACCCTAGTCCCTTTCTGACATCTTTCATTCACAATACTCAAGCTCCTTCCTATCTGTCTGTCCCCCACTTCCCTCCTCTTTTAGTTTGGCACCGGTACTAGCCCTGTGTTGTCTAACAACTCATTCTTGGTTTTATCTTGTTCTTCTGTCTTTGTGGAGCTGTTTTTTGGGTTTATCCTTATGTACATTTTCTTTCTGCTCCTGTTGTCTTGCCTCCATGTCTATCCATGCTCTGCAAGACCACTTTCATTTAGAAATAGTTTTCTACTTGAGCTACCTTGTTGTAATTCAGGGAATGCTTGTCCATTTCTAACTGGCTGACTTGTATCCCTCCAACACTCAGTTTTAGGGAACTCCTTTTTTTTCTTCTTCGTAAAGCACTCCCTGTGAGTCCATGCGTTTTACAGCTCCTCCCCCCACGCCACCTGCTGTTGCGCTCCATATCACTCTCTTCTGTGTGTGCTTATGCGCTTTGCATGTTGCTCTGTTCATCGCATACTTCTCCCCCACAAACTACTCCTGTGCTCTATGGTGCTCATTCCTTTGTATGAGTTCCCCTACAAATCTCCCCATGCTCAGTCTTGCTCTCTCTGTTGTTTACTTGTCCTCCACGAAAATCACAGTTGCGTGCTTTATCATGGGTGTTTTCCTAGTCCCAGCTCTATGTTGCTCTCTTCCTTGTTATTCCCCCACTCACACAACACTCCTCATGCTCTGTGTTGCACTATTCCTTTTGTGCTTTCCCCACAAATCCCACGCCCCAGTACTCCATTTGTCTCTAGCTTTTATGCGTCCCCCAACCCATGATCCGTGTTGCTCTCTGTGTTCTTCTCCCCCTGCAAACCCATCCCATGGTCTTTCTCGTTTTTTCCCCACATTCTATGTCGCGGTCTTCCTTCTGCGCTTCTCCCCCTGTCAAGCCCCCTTGTTACATGTTGCTCTCTCCCTGGTTTGCTTCCCCCTGCAACCTCCCTGCGATCAGTGTTGCTCTTTCTATTGTGCTCTGTCCACCTTGGAAACACCACTGTGCTCCGCGTTGCTCTCTGATGCGCCTTTCCCCATACAACCCCCCACTCACATTGGCCAATGCAAATGTTCAATAGGTGAGTCCTATTGGCTTCGTCAGTGCTTGTTTTCATTCTGTACTGACTTGGTTTTTGAGGTACTCATCAGGTTTGTTCCGATTTTGGATGTGCTGGATAGGTTTCTCCCTCACTGAGGGAGTTCTCCAGTGGTTGAGTATTTACTGTTCACAGACCATTATGGCAGAGAAACGCTCGGGTAGCCAGCAGCTGTCCAAACTGCCTGGAGCCCTTTGGCAACCACAGGACTGCTGGGACCACTGATGTTAAGGTTCCTTAGAGCACCCTGGCACAGCAATTAAGATGTTCGCTTGCAACACAAATCCTATTTGGTATCAATTGGCATCTTTGGGAATAGGTCATGGAAGTTCTTCTACTCTGATGTGTTTATTTCCCCTCATAAAAAGGCTTTCGTCCATTTGGGACCTTGAAAGGCCTTTCTCGGTCTCTTTCAAAAAACATTAAAACCAGAGACCTTATATTAGTTAATGCTATCGGTAGTATGCCCTATGTGTGGCCTGTGTTCTCGAGCTGAGGTTTCCCAGGAGATAGGTTGAGTTTTAGAGCCCTTGAACTTAGACGCGTCTTAGCACAGAGCGAGTAAAGAATCTATGGACGGTTGTGGTGACACTAAGACTCAACCTATAATCATTACAAGATTTAGAGGAGCTGTTCTACAACTTGAGAAGCTTAAATATTTTATTGCTGAATAGCAAGTTAAATGTATTATTTCCAATAGCTTACACTATGTGTTATTCTTGTAAGTGTTGTGCTAAACCTGCTGCATACTAGTCAGGTATTTCTTTCTTTTAGTTTTTATATGTCTGAAGTGTAGATTATTGTTCTGTTATGTATTGAAGGTTATTGAGTTAAGGACGAAGAAGTGCGGAATGGCCTATGCCTCTCGAGCGAAGTGGCATGAGTTTCCTGGAAAATGGTAGAAACAATCCGTGCTTAATTTGAGCCGGTGGCGTCCGGTGCTCAGCACCAGCACTTATTCATCAACACCGGAGTTTTTCATGAGCACCAGTTAAGGACACATTAATTTACGGGGAGATTAAGTGATTTTCCCAGAATCACAGGATGTTGAGCCAAGGCCAGACTCGAACCTGGTTCCCCAGCTCCGAAGTGTGCAGCTCTGGCCATTAGGCCACATCCTCTCCCCACTTTTATGGTTAGTAGTTGGTTCTGTTTTTGTCAGTGTTAACAGGAGAGATGAGCTGGTGCAAGCAGCCTGCTGACGAGAGCCCCAGCACTTTTTTACACATTAAGGTATAGTTCCAGACAGTGGAGTCCAGTTATCACTGGACTAGAGCTAGATGGAGATATGTCTTGGCATACTGCTATAAACTTGCTTCCAGTTGACCATTTTCCTTTACTTTTTTACATTATCATTTTGCACCTCAGAACTGTAAACCATCATTCCTAAAAAAAAGTGGTGCTGAGAAACCTATCCATCCTTTGTCCCCAAGATATTGTCAGAGTTCCACTTGAAAAATAATCAACATTTATTAACATGAGCAATGGCTTACAGTTTTTCCTCAATTCAGATCTGTATATTAATTGGAAATAAAAAATAGTTTCTGGGTGCACCTCTCAATTGTAAGTCTGTAGTAACCTCAAATTGTACATTTCTGGTGGAAAAAGTATTGCTCGTTTGTTGTTTTTGTAGGTTAGGCATAATTTAAACACAATTTATTTGTGCTTGGGATCCATCAGCACAGGGTTCCGACTTCTAACAATCCTCAACTTCTGTCTCAGAATAAAATCTTAATGTATCATACACCGTAATGCCTGGGATGTTACCAATGAGTGTAAGTGTTTGCAATAGCTTTAGTTGTAGGGCAGTGTAGAGTTTCCTGGAAAGCCTCGTATGACCTTATACCGCCCAGCCCAGTTTAGCAGAACTAATTAGCAGACTATTGGAATCGCTTCTCTTCTATACTTTTATAATACTATCAGGTTGTAGTTATCAATTAGTTTTGAATCCTTTTTGCTTTCTGTTGCCTCTAGGGTTTGTCCTAAAACTTAAATGTACTTTAAGTGGACACACCGCTCCAGCACTTTCTTGTGCTTTTTCAAGTGATGGACGGATGTTGGTTTCAGGGTAAGCAACTTGTTCTAGTTTTGTACTTTTTTCACAATTTGTCATTTCATGAGCACTTGCGTTACATGTGTAGGAAGTAGAGATTAATTCACATTTATCTATGATTAGCAAGCCTTTTAGACTGTTAACAGGTCCCGGTGACAGCATAAAACGCCAGACCTAAGTAGAGTAGTTTATAGATGTCAGCTGAAACCTGAGATGTCCGCATTTGATCATAACTTAAAAGAAGGCTTTTTTGATATTAGATTGTTTAGTGTTTTTAGGAAGACATAACAGTGCCACTATTATTGTGTCTTGGATTGCAGTGCCTGTGATGGCGGAAGGATGAGTGGAAGATGAGCGTGTTTTTTGGTTATCTTGCAGGCCCAGGGGGGTTTTGGTGATTACTGAAAACTTTTAATAGCAAGTAGTGTTCGCCAAGAAATTCATATTCTTCTTTCTTCAATGACATACGCTTTGTTTGCCAATTTACCATAACATGCCGGTTAGGCCCTGTTTCCGCACTGGAACTTTCTCTTCTCCGGTGATGGGTTTTTGAATATTGTATTATGAGTCAAAGAGCAAATCAGGCATCATAAACTTACATTTCATCAATCATGTAAGTTCAGTCATTGATGACAGTTTAGATAAATTTCAAAAGCCTTCATTCTCTTAAGAGATTAGTAAAGTTCTTTTGGTCCTTTTTATTTCGACTAGTCCATAAATCGAATAAGGCTACAGAAATCTCAATGAAAAGAATGGTTAGATTAAAAAATCAAGTAATACATTTAAGCGCTGTAAAGACATTCAGACCCAACCTAAAATCATTAAAAGATTTGGAGGTGTTTACCTGACTTCCTGATCCCCTCCCCGTGTTTGTTTTTATGCCTTAATAAAATACTTTAAACCTAAAAGATTTGGAGGAGCGGTTGTGCAACCTGAGAAGTTTAAATATTTTTTTGCTGGATAGTATGTTATATGTATTATTTCCAATGGATTACACTATCTGTTCTTTATGTATGAGAATGTGCTAGGCCTGCCTCATACTGGTTAGGTATTTATTTCTTTAGTTTTTATATGTCTTAAGTGTAGATTATTATTCTGTTATGTATCGAAGGCTATAAAGGTAAGGACAGCGAAGTGGAGAATCCCGTAAAGTACTAATTCCCTATGCTAAAGATCAGATCAGAGTATTAGATTCCTGTAGGAAAGTGCCTCTTTCTGCATTGTTAGCCCCCACTTTCTTGCCTGATGAGATTTCGAACTGTAAGTGCACTTGGTCCCTGCTAACCAGGTTCCCAATGCCAGATCTCTTTCCCAAACACTGTACCATGATTGGTACCACTTCAGCTACCCCTGTAAATGGTACCCCTGGTACCTAGGACCTGGGTACTGATGATGATCCCCTGGTGCTGCAGCACTAGCCGTGCCACCCCAGCTAACCCCTCACCAAGGCTATGCATTCTGCCATTGCAGGCTACGTGTCTTGGTGCAAAGAAATACGAAAAGTCGACATAGCACTTATACACTGCGTAAGGTATAGGTAAGTCACCTTCACTGCAGGCATTTAACCTGAAGACAGGGTGCAGTATATTCTATGTGAGGGGATATCAGCATGAGCAGATATGCCCTTACAATATCCAGTCTATTTTGACATATTGTAAGTGCACAGCGAAGCCATAAGGAGTGCATGGCTGGATACTTGTCAGTACGAGTTTCCTAGCTCCATGATAGCTTCATTGATTTCTAAGATGTTTGGTACCAAATATCTTGGCTTAATAATCCTCATTGATGCCAGTGTTGGATTTTTAAATAAATTCCCACCGGAGACCTTTTTAGAGGCCACCCTGCAAACCTGCGAAGCACTGGTGTGATCCCTGACTTGTTTTAGCCAGTCTTTTAGTTATGTTTCTGACCTCACAGAGTGAGAGCCAGCACTCTGAGGGGACAGAGACCAAACCTGCTCTGGGCGGAGGTGCTCACACCTCCTCCAGGAAAGGATGGCTTTCCTGGGCGGGAAACCTCAAAGGCGATGCCGCCTTTGAAATCCAATGCAGAAACCACCAGCTAGTGGAGGAAGCCAAGCCCCCTAATCTGCTTCACTTTAGTGGGAGAAAAGCGAGGGCAATTAGATTAGGAGGAGGGTCCCCACTTAGCCTACACCATCCGTAGGGCGGGACAGGCGATGTGAACCCCTCTCCTGAAATTCTACCATCTTGGTATTGTGGAGAAACAACCTATGAGTGGTAGGATGGTGCTTTTTCCCACAGGAAGTGGTCACTAGAGAATGTAGAAACCCTAAAGGTAGGTAGCCCATTGGCTACTACCGGTCTCCCCTTGTAGCACCCCAACATTCAGTATTTAGGTGGCATCATGAGACCTGAACTTCAGATTCAATGAACAAGAAAAGACCAGGACAAAGAAGACCTGCTGCACGAGAACTGAAGCCCTTCTGCATCAAGGACTCAACAGTCGCTGCCTGCTGTGTCGTCCTGAATCTGAAAGCACTCCAACAGCCCCGAAGCACCCGCAGCCTTCAAGAAATCCGAAGAGAAGCTCCCTTGGAGTAAAGATATTACTCCCTGTACACCTCAGGCATTGATCCAGTGAAGTCCGGTTTATCCAGTATTGGGGTATCTTTCATAGATTCACATGCCTGAATCATTCCCCGTCGTCGAGGCGGGAGTCCCACGGTAAATAAAAAAGCAGTGCCAAAAGCACTTTGCAGTAGTAGGCCCTAGAAAAAGGCCTGAGGCCCATATTATAGTAGCCTATCTACCTCATTATGCTAAAAGACCCAAAGTCTTTGCTCCAACCAATCAGCTCACAGCACCCTCTAGAACCTTCCCTGCAGAGCCAGCTCTCCTCAGATTTTCACCGCACGTCGTGTGGAAGGGAGTCTCCCTGAGTCTTGACTCAGTTTTTTCTTCAAGAGCTTCAAGATGTCTGACAAGAAGGCCTTGTTCAGACCCTGCAGAACATGCGAGAAGAAGAGGGTCCATGTGGATGACTTACACAAGGACTGCATTTATTGCCTGTATCCCAAGCATGAGGCAAAAACCTGTAAGATCTGCACTACCTTCCCTGCCAAGACCTTAAGGGATGGGGAGGCCAGAGTCCTTTCGTGGCTTAAATCCTCTTCCAAGGATGATGATGACAGAGCCTCTACCTCTAGCAAGAGGGCAAGGTCTCAAGAGGATAAGATAAGTGAGGGGAGAAAGCATGTTAAGACCTCCCACTCTACTTCAGGCTCTTCTCAGAGATCCAAACATTCTGTCTCTGGAGCCTCAGCCACCAACGATCCGGCAAAGAAAACTGTGAGTAAGACTTCTACTGTCTCCTCTCCAGTGACCACTGTCTCTACTTCAACCTCTTCTTCTATGAATATGATATCCACTACATCTATTACTACTCCGATTGTGTCTACTAAAATTAGTATTGTGACAAAAAGAACTCTCGTGGACGACTCGTCGACGAAGACGCCGTCATCATCAAAAAATTCGTCGTCTAAGAAGAGCCCGTCGACGAAGTCGTCGACGCCGCCGTCGACGGAAGAATGCATCGACGTCTATCCCGTCGACGACGAGCCCGTCCTTGGTTACCCCGTCGACGACCGTCCCGTCGACGGTGGCTCCATCGACGACGAGTCCATCGACGACTGTCCCGTCGACGTCGAGCCCGTCGACGACAGTCCCGTCGACGGCAAGTCTATCGTCGACGATGCCCTAGTCGTCGATCTCGTTGACGATAAATCCGTCGACGACGGCATCTTTTCAGCAAATAGATGCACCTTGGTCTCCGGGGTCATCAAGGTCGATGGGATCAGCTTTACTAAGACCTACCACTGGGAATCAGGCCTTTTGTACGCCAATAGCGACAAAAAATTTTCAACTAGTGTCTTATAAGAGACAACAGGGTGAATATATATCTCCACTTATGCCTTCTCATCTTCTAGAAACTTTTGCCGATGATGAAGAAGATGACTTTGAAGATGATGACGATGAGGGTGCTTTTGGTGTGGCACGTCACCCATCCGAACTTGTCATCAAGTGCCAAGATGATGATGAAGAGGATTCATACGCTGAGCACTACTACCAAGAGGATATCATAGTGCCTCATTCATTGGAACATCAAAGAAGGCCTAGAGTCCCGGAAGTCACTCAGTTGCCGCCTAATCTGATACAGGATTTACAGGCTATGCTGGCGGACTACAAGCAGCGTTTTCCTCCGCAAGTACCTCAATCTGATACAGTAGCTCCTCCTCGGCAACAGCCACCGGTCTCTCCAGTTGTGGAAACTCCGCAACCGGTCTTGCCTCCACAAACTCCGGATACGTCATCAGAAGAGGAGGTAGAGGATGGAGAGTTGCCTAACATACCTTCATCGGACCCATGGGATGAGTATGTTATACCCATGCCGTCCCCTCCAACTCCACAACCTTCAGATTCACCGCCTGAAGATGTAGGTGGTTTTCACAACTTGATGCAGATGGCATCAACCAGGTTTAAGCTCCCGGTTACAGTGGAGCAAACAGAGTGTTTTCTCCATGACTTTAAAGAGGAAACAAGGAAGATATCTAGAGCCATTCCCATGATTGAGTTTATTTGGAAGGAAGGCATAAAGATAATGAAAAACCCTGCATCTGTGCCTGCTGTGTTACCCAGAATAGAAAAGAAATATCGCGCTCCGCTCTCTAGTCCGGCGTGCCTTATTGGTCATCCACGCCCGGATTCGGTAATCTCTCAGGCGGCGCAGCAAAGGTCAAAGAACCCAGCTACCCCTATTTCTACTCCACCAGATAAAGAGGGGCGACGATTAGACCTTATTGGGAAGAAGTTTTCCACTATGGCTGCAGCATCCATCAGGATAGCAAATTCAATGGCGATTATTGGACGCTACGATCGCCAGATGTGGTCGGAGATGGCTAGATTCATAGAGCTATTGCCAGAGGACTCAAGACAAGAAGCCAGGAAAGTTTTAATGGAAGGAGAGCGGGCAGCGGAAGAATCCATCGACTGCGCTCTAGAAATGGCGAATACGAATTTCAGGCAGTTGGCTGGGGCAGCTGTCCTGAGACGTCAGGGGTGGCTAAAAGCCACTACGTTTCGTCCGGAGGTTCAGTTGAAAATACTGGACATGGCTTATGACGGAGAGTCCCTCTTTGGAAAACATGTCGATGAGGCTCTCCAGACGATTAAAACTGACACAGATACTGCAAAGTCGCTAGGATCCTTGCAATATAAAAGAGGTTCATTCAGAGGAGCTAGAGGACGAGGTTATTCTTCCAGAGGAAGTTATTACCAGCAAGGCAGACAGTATCAACCACAATACCGTCAAAACTACCAGTCCTCTTACAGACAATCTGGATCGGCTGGTTTCTCTCGTCAAGTAGGAAGAAGGCGCGCAAACAACCAAGGACGAGACAGTCACAAGAAACAGTGAGAGCAATTGGGCGCCACCTCCAACCCCTTAGCTTCCCGTGGGCGCGAAAATATCTGCTTTCCAACAGCAATCCTTCATCATCGAAGCGCTCACCCCAGAAGCCTGAGGGACAATCTGCCCTACGGGCAACTTCTTCGTATCCGAAGAAACTGTTCGGAAGTGGCTGAATATGACAAACATGCGACCAGGTTTTGTGAAGAAATGCAAAACAGAGGGTATCCCAAGAAACTGCTCAGTAATTCCAAAAAGAGGGCACACTACACTCCGAGGGAGTGTTTACTTGAGCGAAAACAAAAACCAGAAATGGACCGACTAGTATGTGTGTCGACTTTTGGGCCTGACACACATCAAGTAAGGCAAATGGTACTTAAGAACTGGCACCTATTAGAGGATCTTGAATGCTCATTCCCACGACCGCTGTTTGCCTACAAGAAGAGTAAGAGCATTGGCCAAAGTATAATCAGGGCTGATGTATTGACTGCTAAGCCCAAAAGTGATTTGATCTCAATATGGGGCCTTAAGCCAATAACAGGGCACCACAGATGTGGAAACTGTATATCATGTGCATCCACAATCGAAGGGTCGGAATTTGAACATAGAGGAATCAAATGCCACAATAATGGATTTTCTAACTGCAAGACCCGAAATGTGATATATGCAATCATCTGTGCCTGTCAAAAACTGTATATAGGCAAGACGACACAACAGGTCAACAGTCGCATCACTCAACACAGGTCACGTATCAAAAAGAGAGTGGAGAGTGCCCCCATGGTGCAACACTTTCTGGATTCAGACCATAGCGATATGGACTTCAAGTGGACCGTGCTGTGCACAGTAGTGCCATCAGGGAATAAGGGTCCGATTGATATTGAGGAAACCCTGTTAAGAAAAGAAGCTTATTTGATTCTCAAATTTAATAGCGCACAAACTGGATTGAACGCTCTGTCCGAGGTGTCTAGATTATAAATTAAAGGTTGTTTGGGACTCCACGGGGCCCCTGATCTCTCACGCGAAAGAAGGGCACATGAGGAGGATATGTAAGTGACAACTGTAACCCCTGAAATCTGTAAGCCATACAATGGGTCTGCGCGCACTCAGCACTACAATTCCCATAACACCCCCGGTCATGTGACCGTATTTAGTTGCTTGGCAACCTGACCGCCGCCCGCGAGACCGAATCATTTGGAAAACGGAACGCTTGTGAAAAGGTGAGCGGAGCGCTTGTGCGAGTGAATGATAAATAGACTGCCCAATATATCATCTAAATTGGGAACCGATCTCTCTTTTAGCAGCGCTTGAGATCGGAGGGAGACTGAACGCGAGCCCGCGATATTCCTGACTAACGTGGACCTTCAAACTGCTAGACAGAAAGTGCGCCTCTCCCGAAGCCCGCGGGGCACCCTTAGAGGTAACGCTAACTGCTCAGCTTGTTTAATCCGATTTTTCGGCTCATGACAGAAACGTAAAATGTGCAAATATGCAGGTATTGAATCCCTCCTCCCCCCTCCTTCAGGTAATTGAAGCCTCACCGTGCCATAGGGAGACGCCCCTCCGCACCCAAAACAAACCCAAAGGTATGTTGCGCGATGTTCTTGGCCGATGTGATTGTAGGGCCATTCCTGGAATTTTTTGACTCTAAAACGTGACTTTGGCTTAATTCTTTTTAGATTGAAATACGCCTTTACCCAGAACAAGATATTGAGAAAAATCTGGCTAACACTCAGGTACTTTTTGTTAAAAATGCGAGAGGTCTTAAGAGATGAGGCACACTATTCGACATTGACAGAATCTTTTTACTCTACACACAGGCAGCCAGCAATGGCAAGGCTTTGAAGATAGTATTGACAAGGCCCTGAAGAGAACTCGTAATTCATGTATGAAGTTCGAAACGCGTCGGCAAGGAAGGGGATATAAATTATACCCAATTACAGAATAAATTAACACGACCAGGAACTATTGTTTTGTAAAGAATATTATAATTCAATTGTCGTGATATCCCCTTTCATGTGTGATTTTGTCCATTATTGTTCTAATTACAAGCTTTTCATTACTGGTTATTGTAATTTCCAATCGTCTGTACTTAGATGTGAACGCTTGGTTGTGTATAGTACATGCACATGTTGACTTGTTGATTTGTCTCATTGTTTCATTTGTAAAACTGTGCTTATATTGATATATGTATGTGTTATATTTGTAGTGTTTTTTGTCTGACATGTAAAAACTTTTTGAACATTTTGACTATATGATGAATATAAGGTACAAATAAATATACCAAACACTTCTAACTCAAGTAGATGTGTGGCTTATAACTAAAAGCTGATTCAAATTAACAGTGGGTGGCATCTCTTTCGTGTAAAATTCCAACAGCAATGGCAGAAAATAACATCGGATCGGTGGGTGCTAGACTTGATCCATCATGGTCACACCCTAGAGTTCATCACCAAACCTCCACCAACTCCGCCCAGGGGTCCCCCTCCCCCTCGTCTTCACTTATTGTTCAAGGAGGTGCAAGCTATGCTACTCAGGAACGCAGTAGAGAAGGTTCCATTCCATCAGAGAGGGACAGGTTTCTATTCCCGCTTTTTCCTCATAAAAAAGAAAACAGGGGAATGGCGACCGTTCCTAGAACTGCGCAATCTGAACAAATATCTCAAGAAGCAGGGATTTCGAATGGTCACCCTCTCGGACATTCTCAGTTGCCTCAACGAGGGAGATTACATGGCTTCCTTGGACATGGAAGACGCATACTTCCACATCCCAATCCACCCAAACCATCGGAAGTACCTCCGTTTCACTGTGGCCGGCGCCCATTATCAATTCAAAGTTCTCCCATTTGGCCTCAAGTCGGCCCCAAGAATTTTCACGAAGTGCCTGGCCCCTGTGGCAGCAGCTCTCCGGGCAGCAAAAATGCAGGTCTTCCCGTATTTGGACGACTGGCTAGTCAAAGGTCCATCAGAAGACAAAGTGAGAGCCGACATTACGGCATGCCGCAATCTCTTCGCATCGCTAGGCCTCACAATCAACAAAACCAAATCTCAGATGCATCCAAAACAAAGCCTGTTGTTCCTAGGAGCTTGCTTGGACACGGTGGAATGCAAGGCATCCTTATCTCGAGAGAGACAACTCCGTCTGCAGGCATTAGCCAGAAAACTGGCAAGAAGAAGGTCACTTTCAGTTCGCCTATTTGCATCACTTCTGGGGATGTGTTCTTCAGCCATCAACCTCATTCCATTGGCGCGTCTAAAGATGCGACCACTGCAAGAGGAGCTAAACTGTCAGTGGCATCAAGCGACAGGTTCATTCGAGGACACCATCACAATCACCAACAGGATGGTGCACGCACTCCAATGGTGGTCTCCGATCAGCAATCTGGAACAGGGGCTTTCATTCTTGCAGAATCCTCCGGATTTTATTCTGACAACGGATGCGTCCATGGAGGGTTGGGGTGGTCACCTCCAGGAACTGCAAGTGCAGGGAAGATGGTCTCAGCAAGACAAGAAATGCCACATCAACAGCCTAGAGTTGAAAGCCATTTGTCTGTCTCTTCAAGCGTTCCTCCCCAGGATAGTGGGATCCTCGGTTCTAGTCAGAACGGACAACACCACAAGCATGTTTTATATCAACAAGCAGGGGGGAACGAGATCGGCAACGCTATCCAAACAAGCCCAAGAGTTATGGAAATGGTTAACAGTTCACAACATAACCCTCAAAGTGGAGCATGTCAGAGGCCTCTACAACACTTTGGCAGACAAACTGAGCAGAACACTGTCAGATTGCCACGAGTGGGAACTGGACAACGGCCAGTTAAACTATGTGTTTCAGAGATGGGGCAAACCCAGGTTGGACCTATTTGCGACCCAACAGAACAAGAAATACCGGTACTACGCCAGCAGATATCCTCAACAGGGGTCAAGGGGGAATGCCCTTTCGATGCGATGGTCAGGGACTTATGCATACGCTTTTCCTCCGATCCCTCTGATTCCACGAGTGGTGCGCAAAATGAAAGTGGAGAGTTGTCGCCTTCTCCTCATTGCTCCCAAGTGGCCTCGCCAGTATTGGTTTCAGGAACTCATGTTACTTTCTCAGGAGCCACCGATCAAGCTGCGGGTAATTCCGAAGCTACTGTCACGCAACGAGGGTCAAGTACTTCACCCAGATCCTCAATCACTGAAATTGCACGCATGGCTCCTAACTTCTTAGAATTCGAGCATCTTCAAATTCCTCAGGAATGCCGGGACATTTTAGAGAAGGCAAGAGCCCAGAGTACATTAAAGACTTATCGTCTCAAGTGGAAGCGTTTTTGTGCATGGTGCATCTCTAGTGCTTTGCACCCTATAGAGGCACCGGCAGAAAAGATATTGCCCTATTTGTTACATTTAGCGCAATCTGGCCTTTCTTTTTCATCAATAAAGGTCCACTTAGCGGCCTTATCCAGGTACAGAAAGAGGACCAACTCTCAGTCACTCTGCTCTTCATCGCTAATCAAGCAATTTATGAGGGGTCTGTTCCGGGCTTATCCCCCAGTCAAGCCCTCACCACCGGAATGGGAGCTCAACACGGTTCTATCACAACTGATGAAGCATCCGTTCGAGCCTATCCATAGAGCCGACCTAAAGTTCTTGACATGGAAGATTGCTTTATTATTGGCGCTAACTTCACCAAGAAGAGTGGGAGAAATTCAAGCTTTCACGATAAAGGAGCCCTTTTTACATTTCTCCCAGGACTATGTCACTTTACGAACGAATCCAACGTTCATACCGAAAGTGCCTTCCCAGTTTCATTTAAATGAACCTGTCAAGCTGAAAGTTTTCTTTCCAAACCCGTCAACCCCGGCTGAAAAGACATTGCATTCGTTAGACATCAAACGATGCTTAAAATTCTATCTTCAGAGAACCAAGACTTTGAGAAAATCAGATCAACTGTTTGTAGCTTATGGTCAAAATACTTTGGGGAAAGCGGTCACTAAAGCCACAATTTCAAGATGGATCGCATCCGCGATTCAATTCTGCCACGTCAAGGCTAATCGACCATTGGCAAAGTCTGTTCGATCTCACTCCACAAGAGCTGTAGCAGCGTCTGCGGCTTTGTTTGCAGGAGTGACGCTTGAGAACATTTGCCGTGCTGCGACATGGAAGAATGTCCACACGTTTACAAGACACTACTGCCTACAATCAGCAAATCAGGATGATGCGGCAGTGGGCCAAGCTGTTTTACGTCACCTGTTTCCATAAGCAGTATGTTCAGGTACTGAGGTTCACTTATTTCATATAAAGTGCATGCAATTTAATAGATTGTGTTTACATATGCAGACACATGCTAACATGTTGTGTATTTTTGTATGATGCTTAAGATTTCTTTCCAGAAAGAATATGCATAATTTCAATGTTGAACTTGAACATGATTTATTAATAGTTCAATCTCTAAGCGTTTGTTGGTTGTTGACGATACATTCATGGGGGTGCACTGCAATAAGTCTCCCACCATCCGCAACCGACTTTGCCTGGCTTACTGCTTGCTATTCTGATTCAGGCATGTGAATCTATGAAAGATACCCCAATACTGGATAAGAAAACAAGTTACTTACCTGTAACTTCAGTTATCCAGTATTGGTATCTTTCATAGATTCACATGCACCCACCCTCCTCCCCGGAGAGTCAGTTCTCTAAGTTTGGGATACTTGTTCCCACTTGTGCTACGAAAATCTGAGGAGAGCTGGCTCTGCAGGGAAGGTTCTAGAGGGTGCTGTGAGCTGATTGGTTGGAGCAAAGACTTTGGGTCTTTTAGCATAATGAGGTAGATAGGCTACTATAATATAGGCCTCAGGCCTTTTTCTAGGGCCTACTACTGCAAAGTGCTTTTGGCACTGCTTTTTTATTTACCGTGGGACTCCCGCCTCGACGACGGGGAATGATTCAGGCATGTGAATCTATGAAAGATACCAATACTGGATAACTGAAGTTACAGGTAAGTAACTTGTTTTCTTTTCGGCTTGCTGCTTCCTGACGACCTCAATGCAGCACCGAAGCGAGAAAGGGTACAACAGCCCCACAGTATCAGATCTGTCTCCTCACCAAGTTTGGAGACACCAGGACCTACCGGAGCAGTCTCGTACCAGTACCAGGAGTACTGGACCCCCAACGTCAAACACAGAGAAGAAGCATCTGCACTAGACTCCCAAAGCCCCTCAAGCAAGCACCCGTTGAGGGCTGTCTAGCCACCCAAGACCCACTTCCTGAGTGGCCCAGCTGTCCCGAGATCGCATCTCCAAGTGGCCTGCACCTGACCGCGAGGACCTCAAGATGCAAAACGCCTGGCTGACCTGTTTGCTCTGCACCTGGCTCTGGCCCTTTACCAGTGAGCTTTGCTCCCCAAGCCTTTACGACCTCCATCCTCAAAGGAGCCCGATGGGACTTTCATGTAAGTACAAAGGGAAGGGGTCGCAGAACACTGTTAACATGCAATAGATATAGCTTAGTGTCAAAATAGAAAACAAATACGGTCAACTTGAAAGAACATTGTTATTTAATCACAATGCACCATAACACAAAGTATTGTACACACAATGCATGTTGTCATTATAGAAAGTAGTTGTGCCCAACAGGATGAGGGAAGGAGGGTGTAGGTGACAGGAATTAGTGCAGGGTTAGGGAAGTGATACAGTGAAGATCAAGCGGCCTAACTCACAACAATTCTCAATCCTGGCTTCAGAAAAGAGCGAGACAAATATACAGTAAATGATCATAAATTATGATTGGCCATACTTCTAAAATAGCAGTAAAATTCAGGCTCGGGGTAGAAGCTGGCAGGCGGACCGGTTGTCGACTTTTCGACCACACAACAAGGTAGGGACAACTAGGACCTTACAGGAGGGTCTTCCTCAGGATGGGGGAAGGGATGTGGGCTGACTTCCTGGAGCAGAAAAATAGAAAGGAGGAATCAATGTAAAGACTGGTCTCGAAGGATCCAAAATTCTAAAATAAGCGGTGGTGGAAAGAATGAATAAATAGATTACTGTGAGTCTCGTAGTTACACATGAGGCTTCAGGGGGTAGCCACAACAATAAATGCATTTGGGAAATGAAGTAACAAAAATAGGCACCAATTACAGAACACTCAGACTGTGAGTGTGCAGTGGACAGAAATGGCTGAAAAAGAAGGGGAATGAATCAACTCACAGAGAATGTGCTTGAAAATCACCATCCTTGTTGAAATAGCTTCATCACAAAAGAGCCGCCAGGGCACGGTCAGCTACCCGCGGTTCTAAGGAATACATAATAAAAGGACCCGATATTAAAAGCTTAGACCCAAACTCGGGAGAGTTGGTTGCGTACAGACTGCAAACGCGGGGTTGTCATGAGAGCGGAAAATACTTGCGGGCTGTAATGCATCCTTCATCACCCGGGAGAGAAGAAATTGATCCGAACTAAATTGCACTGACATCTGCTCACCAAATATCTTCAAGCAAATACCATTCCTGTGGGACTCCAAATTAAAATTGAACCAGCTATTTTTGTGGATATACCGAAATTTAAAGAGGGATTCAGCTTTGTCGCCAACAATTGCTTCCGGCACTAGATGGTGCTGGGAGTAGAAACAGCTGCTGAACAAGTCCAGATTCTCACAAAAGAGATTGCGTCTCTTAAAGCAGAGATTGCAGGTGACACAACTTTGATCAACGCTAAGGAAGCATTGACACGCCTTGATGCCACCCTGAAGGATTTTGAAATCACAACCCAGACTAAGAAACTAGAGAAACTGCCCCGTGACGTCTGTTTTTATGATAAAAAGAAGTCTTATCCATACTTACAGGAAGACTATTTCCGACAAGACAACCAGGGACGGTTCACAAACCGTGGTAGAGGTGGTTTCCGAGGAAGACGGAACTACACAACTTTCTCAGACTCCTCATACAGCTCAGAGAGTGACGGCGAAAAACCAGGCCCCAGCTCGGCCTACGGTTACCAAGACTACAGCTATCCACGCAGATTTCTTTTTTAGGACAAGGCCAATGGAGACCTCCCAGGGGACGTGGCAACAACTGGCCCAGGGGTCCGCTGAGAGGCCAACAACCAAACAACATGAACTGGGATGGAGACAGGGGCAGACCCCAGAAACAGGTCGCTTTCCACCGGAAGAACATGGGGAGATACCCACCCATCGGGAAGTGTACAGGTGGTAAGATCCCCACTGAACCCAGTGGTCAACATTTCTTCATACAATTTAAAGGATGAGATCAAGGTCCTCAGCAAGGGCCTTTCGTATGTCCCGACTGCATCTTCCAAAAAATTTGCCATCAGAACTGAGCTTCACAGGTTCTTTAGGAAGATTTGGCTCCGGTACTACTTTAGACACTCAACTTTTCAATCCCGGTACTCCTACACCGGCTTAAGAATCCCGTCAACTTTTGTCCCAACCACTTATGCCATGATAAGTAAGATTCTGGCCTATGAAAATGTGGTACTGCGTGATGTCAACAAGATGTTGGAAGAACACAAGCATACCAAGTTTAATATCAGCAGGATTGAGAAGACGGCATTGTTGGCCCTGAAAGCAAACAAAGAAGTGATCATCAAACCTGCCGACAAAAGGGGCGCAATTGTGGTGCAGGATGTGACCAAATATAAAGAAGAGATTTTCAAGCAACTTAACAACGGAGTCAGCCACAAGAAACCACCATCTGATCTCTCTAAGGAACTAGCTCTTGAAATACTCAATCTTACCCAAGAAGGCCTTGATTAGGGTTTCCTCTCTGACCAAGAATTTTACTACCTCAACCAAAAGAACCCCAGACTGCCTACAATATACCCTCTGCCCAAAATGTACAAGGACATGACAAATCCACCTGGACGCCCCATTGCGTTTGGATGTGGCTCAATGTTGGAGCCCTTATGCAAGTACATTGATTATTTCCTTGAGCCTATTGCGGAGAACACACAGGCTTAGTTCCAAGAATCAACAACTATTTCTTAGACAAACCTGCCTTCAGCAGCTAGGGACTTCCCCTCGCCTGAATACTAATTTATCTAGGAAATCATGGAGTTTTCAAAGAACTGAGTCTTTGAGTGACGTTATTAAGTCCAATCATACGTCCAACTCGGCACCTTCAAAGTATAAATATGCCTACATTTGCCCAGACAAATACACGTTGGTTTGGAGCATATCAACTAACTACTTGCCCAACGCCCTGCAGCAGCAAGTGCCGAAGGAAGCAGACCCTCCAGCTGACTCACTGAGAGACTCTGTCTTTTCTCCTGCCGAGAAATCCAGCTCCAGTGTTTCCTGGCTACCCTTGCGGGTTGCTGGGAAATTGAGTCCTGAGAGAGAGAGATACTAGACCTCCTTCATTCTAAAACCAAGGTACGGAGCTGATTAGAAGCTTAGAGAATTCTTGGATAGATCCTTGTCAGAGAAATACTAAACTTAAGCTACTCCTCACCTACTTCTTCCCTTGTACTAGACTTAGGTTAGGTACACCGGGGTAGGTGTATTCTAGAAGCACCAGTTGAGTACTTTTAGTCATTATTTTATTACTGTATGTATTTGATACGTTTTAGGCAACTTATGGCTTAGAAACCATGTCATGCTTTTACAGTACTACTTTATAATACTTTTCGTATTATATGCCCTGTACTTTATAACCAGTATTACGATTGTAGAAGTACATTTCTTATGCTTGAGAAAGAAGACTGTTCAATAAATACCTTTTATTGAAAACGCCTGTGTCTCTATTTTCTCAGCACCTCTGGTGAAACGAAGCATGCACGATTGACTGAGTAAAATAGTTATCTATTGTTATCTATTGTTATCTATTGTTTCTGCTACTTTAGAGATTGATTTCTTATTCTTGGGAAACAAAGTTGTCATGTTTATGCGGTTGTCAGAAACTAATCCCTTCTTGTGAATTCGAGAAAGTTTCTAGTGACCTCTGAGCTAGCTGGCACTCACAATTAAGTTTAATATATACGATAGAGACCTACTCGACCTCAGTCCTACGTCTAAACTATAGTATCAAGTCAAGTCAAGTTTGAATTTGTATAGCACACTACTCACCCAGAGGGTCTCAAGGCGCTTGAGGGAGGGGGGAGCTTTACTTATCAAATATCCAGGTTTTTAGTTGTTTCCTGAAGGAGAGGTGGTTTTGTGTGAGGCGGATGTGGGTGGGGAGGGAATTCCAGGTCTTGGCCGCTAAGTAGGAGAAGGATCTTCCTCCCATGGTGGATCTTTGGATGAGTGGAATTGCGGCGAGGGCTTGATTGGACGATCGAAGTTGGCGGGTGGGGTTGTAGAAGGACAGGCACGTGTTGAGGTATTCGGATCCTAGGTCGTAGAGGGCTTTGTGTGCGTGGGTGAGGAGGCGGAAAGTTATTCTCTTGTTGACGGGGAGCCAGTGGAGGTCTCTCAGGTGACCGGAAATGTGAGCTTGGCGGGGGATGTCTAGGATGAGTCTGGCTGAGGCGTTTTGGATGCGTTGGAGTTTTTCTGTAGTTTGGCTGTGGTTCCGGCGTAAAGGGTGTTTCCGTAGTCTAGTCGGCTTGTGACCAGTGCATGGGTGACCGTCTTTCTTGTTTCGGTGGGGATCCAACAGAAGATTTTGTTGAGCATTCGTAGGATGTTGAAGCATGATGAAGAGACGGCGTTGACTTGTCTTGTCATCGAGAGGGAGGAGTCTAGGATGAAGCCCAGGTTACGTGCGTGGTCTGTAGGTATGGGTGCGGTTCCCAGGGCCGGTGGCCACCATGAGTCGTCCCAGGCGGAGGGGGGTGATCCTAAGATGAGGACTTCCGTTTTGTCTGAGTTAAGTTTTAGACGGCTGTTCTTCATCCACTCGGCTACTTCTTTCATCCCTTCATGTAGGTTGGTTTTGGCGGTGTTTGGGTCTTTGGTGAGGGATAGGATCAGCTGAGTGTCGTCTGCGTAGGAGATAATGTTGAGGTTGTGTTGGCGCGCGATGGATGCGAGGGGACTCATGTATACGTTGAAGAGGGTGGGACTGAGTGAGGATCCTTGGGGTACGCCGCAGATGACTTCGGTGGCCTCTGATCTAAAAGGGGGGAGACGGACTCTCTGGGTTCTTCCCGCGAGGAACGAGATTATCCAGTCTAATGCTTTTCCCTGTATTCAGACGTTGCTGATGGCGTTGTATGAGGGTGCTATGACAGACCGTGTCGTAGGCTGCGGAGAGGTCAAGTAGGATGAGGGCAGCAGTTTCTCCGTTGTCCAGTAGAGTTCGAATGTCGTCTGTTGCTGCGATGAGGGTGGTCTCGGTGCTGTGTTTGGCTCAGAAGCCAGACTGTGAAGGGTCGAGGGATTTGTTGGATTCAAGGAAGGCGGCTAGTTGACTGTTGACGGCTTTCTCAATGACTTTGGCAGGGAAAGGGAGGAGCGAAATGGGGCGGTAGTTCTTAAGTTCAGTGGGGTCCGCTGTAGGTTTCTTCAAGAGGGCGCGGAGTTCGGCGTGTTTCCAGCTTTCCGGGAAGTTGGCGGAGTTGAGGGAGCAGTTGATGACGTCTCGGAGATGGGGTGCGATAATGGAGTCCGCTTTGTTGAAAATTTGGTGGGGACACGGGTCGGTTGGCGATCCTGAGTGAATGGTGTTCATCAGGCGGATGGTGTCTTCAGTGGTGATTGGGTTCCAGGCGTAAAGGTTGTTGGAGGGGGGTTTTAGTTCGGAGGTAGGTGGGGTGTGCTGGTCTCCAAAGCTGTTATGTATGTCGGCGATTTTGTTGTGGAAGAACGAGGCTAGAGAGTCGCAGAGGTCTTGGGATGAAGTGATGTCGTTGGTGCCGGCGGTGGGGTTGGTAAACTCTTTGACGATGTTGAATAGTTCTTTGCTGTTGTGGGCGTTGTTGTCGAGTCGATCCTTGAATGCTGATTTCTTGGTGGATCGGATCAGTTGGTGGTGTTTGCGGGTGGCGTTCTTGAAGGTGGTCATGTTGTCAGTGGTTGGTTTTTTCGCCAGGCTTTCTCGAGGGTGCGACAGATCTTCTTGGATTTCTTAAGGGCATCATTAAACCAAGGGGGCTTTTTTGCTGCCTTGTTTGATTTGATGGTTTTTCAGGGGTGCTAATTCGTCAGCGCTGTGGGTGATCCATTGTGTGAGGTTGGTGGCTGCTTGGTTTGGGTTCGATGATTTTGCAGGAGGGTTTTGGTGAAGCGATGTGAAGAGCTGTTCGGTGGTAAATTTACTCCAGTTTCTCTGGGGAATAGGTTGTGGGTTGGTTGTGGGTCGTGGTCTTTTTGTAGTTGAAGTGAACGCAGCTGTGGTCCGTCCAATGGAGAGCTGAGGTGTGATTAAAGAAGATGTGCTTGCTGGGGGTGAAGATTGGGTCGAGCGTGTGCCCGGCAAGGTGGGTGGGGGTGTCGACAAGTTGTTTGAGTCCGAGATTGGCGAGGTTGTCCAGAAGGGTGGTGGTGTTGCTGTCGTTGTTCTTTTCCAGGTGGAAGTTGAGGTCACCCAGTAAAATGTAGTCCTCGGAGGGGAGAGCGTGAGGGCTGATGAAGTCAGTGATGTCTTCGCTGAATTGTGTGCGGGGTCCTGGTGGCCTGTAGATGAGGGTGCCTCTGAGTGTGGTCTTGGGGTCGGTGTGGATCTGGAAGTGAAGGTGATCGGCGGTAGCGAGGTTATCGTCGGAACTGGTCGTGATGCGGATGGTGTTCTTATGAACGATGGCGATGCCTCCTCCTGTTTGGTTGATGCGGTCCTTTCGGATGATCTTGTAACCGTCCGGGATGGCTATGGCGATGTCGGGCGCTAAAGAGGCGTTCATCCAGGTTTCTGTAAGAAAGGCGACGTCCGGGATGTGGTGTCGAGTAGGTTCCAAAGTTCAATGGCGTGTCTGTGGACCAAGCGGGTGTTGAGCAGGATGCACTTCAGGTGGTTAGTGTCGGAGCTCTGTTTGGAGTCTTTGGTTTTGGTGTGGGACCTGATGTAGTCGAACTTGCAGGAGTGGCAGGTGAAGGGTCCATGGGTGTGTCCTGGGGCGGCTTGGTAGCAGTTTGGGAGTCGGCCGGGGTTAAGTGCTGAGAGGGTTGCGGCGTCGTACGTTATGCGGGTGGAGTGGGTTATGCGGGGGCCAGGGGGTCTGGCGCTGGGCGTGGACGGGCGTAGACGGGATACCAAAAGTAAGCCCGTCTATCAGTGGGAGGGAGGAGCAGCTGGGAGGCGGGAGCGGGGTGGAGAGACGGGCTGGAGGCACAACAACAAAATGGCAGCAACAACAAAAGCAAACAGGACGAGATTGGGGCACGATATGAAATATAGCTAAGGGCAGTGTCACCTGCACAATCAGGCACTAAATAATATTAGCAAGCAGTGCAGCGCCACGATAATACACAGGCACAACTAATTTCAAAGCAATGCGAGCAGTGCACAATTACTTCTTGGCCGCAGTGAGTGAAATAGCGCTACAATACTGAGCGGGCACAAAATAATAACAGGCAAATGATTACACGGCAATGCACAAGATCATTTTTAGCAGCAGTGGGGAAAAGCGCTACGATACCCAGGAGACCAGGGCAGATGAGCCTATTGGGAATATAGGAACTACACTACATGGCGCCCAACGTTTGTAAGGCGATAATTTAACGCTAGATACTAGAGTAACTCAGTCGTGCTTTTCACACAGACCCCTTTTTCCCGTAAAATACTCAAATAGACGTCTGGAGTGGGTAAAAGGTTAATATCCGCCAAAACTGAGTAGGACGAAAATCCTATGAATTCGTTTTTGGTTTGTTCAACTTTGAAGGATAGAGTGTTCCAAAATATTGTGAACCTAATCTTTGTTTCCTTGAAACTTGCTCTGCAATCTTTCAGTCAATAAAATGTCAGAGAGTGACGAAGAAAGGGAGAGAGCTGCAGCAGCAGCTCAAGCAGTCTTAGATGACACAAATCTCCAACAAAATGACCCGGATGCAATAATCATCCCGGCAAATATAAGAAAAACCATAACTATAAAACTTATAGAAAATGGAGTATCATCGAGAGGTGGTAAAGTAATCTTTGTTATAGAGGCACATGAATATCGGCAAACAGAGGTATTCTATTCATGGATTATGTTTCCTACAGCAAATCCGGTAACACACGAGTTCCACTACTACAAAGTAGAAGAACCTCCAGCGGAATATGTTCCTTTTGAGGACGTTGAAATTCCATTAACTTACCAAGAGCATCAGCTCTGGTTTAAAGGCGTCCTAAAACATCAAAATCACATTGCCAGGCTCGGTCCACTAGGTTGACCAGGAGCAACATGGCTGGTACTGGCCAGCTACACACCACATTCTGACATTAACGGAATGACAGGTCCAGAACTGTTAGCTCAGCTGAAACAGTTAATTAAAATACACAGACAATTGGTTCAATATGTCATGACGACTTTAACAGTCCAACCAGCTGTAAGGATTCCACAGCATACCCCTCACCAGGAGAATACAAACAAAATCACACCACAGATTATACAATCAGTCATTGGTAAATTGCCCGCAAAGAGGGAACAAATTCCGTTCTGGTTAGCTCTAAAAATTACTCAAATAGAGGCAGTATTCCCCGATAGTACACCTCATGAGAAACACAAAATTCTGACAATCTGTTTACCAATGGGGATAGCACCACATGTGGAGGACTGTGACACTTGGGGTACAGTCTATGCTTCAATTTACACAAAAACACATGGTGTCCCGTCTATGGCGGTAATACCAGATGTTCTGAGGCAGATTCAAAATGAATACGGTCCAGAACCGGACTTAAATCTAGGTATGAAATTACTGAAAGATTTCAAACCGGTCTCAGCTATATTATTAGCTAACATTAGAGGTGAAGCAGCATCCGTGGAAATCCGCCAAAAGTTAAAAGAAACAGATATAACGGACCGACCATATGAGATTGCTAGAATTATTGAAAAATCTTATGAAGAACTAGGAAGAGATAGTTTGGGTGGGAAACCAATAAAACCCGAATTAACAGAAAATCCTGAAAAGGTGTTTATTAAAAATAATCTCACTACTCCTAAAAGTGGGGAAAATACTAAACAGACACTTCCTAAAGAGAAACGTTCTCAGTCCAGAGGAAGATCTCCCCATCGGGAGCCCTCTAGATTAGATTAGATTAGGGTGCGGTGGCGTCATCTGAATCGGAATCAGACATGGTTTAAGAATAGTTTGTTATTTTAGATAGATTGTTATTTTAAAATAGATAGGAATGCCCTTTAGCGATGTAAGGTAAGGAAAAGAATGTCCAAAGGAGAAATTTCTCTTGTTCCTAAAGTACATTTTGTATAAATTGTATTAATTTCTCTTACAGAGGTAAATTGGTGTTCAGAAGATGCCTTTTTCGATATTCCCCCCTCCTGTTTTGTGTGTAAATATCTAAATAAGACTTGCGGTAAATTGAGTAACAGCTGATCGTCTTCAAGATGTGAGCAACTGACACTCGTATGCTCGAGCGATCAGCTGTAAGTTGCCAGGGTGACTGTAGTGATCACCAGTATGCTGAGGGAATGAGGTAAGAAAGGCTCCTGGCAACCGTAAGACGTGGCGTTTCTGTTGCCAGGAAGCATTCCTTCAATCTCTTACTTGATGGCAGGTCACGCTGGAGACCGCACCGTAGCTTGCGGACTGCACTCGGGGAAGAGGAGAGTCGATTTCTCCGATGAAGCGGGGTGAGGAAATAAAACAATGGGATATGGGACATTACCTTTAAAATCCAAGCGGTAATAATACATTTTAAATGAGAACGGAAAAATGAAGGTTAGAAATGGTGATTAACATGAAGAGTTAACGTTAAAGACAGTAATCAACATGAGCACTTATCGGCACTTTGAGATTAATTATAGTGTAACGATGAATAAATAACATAAGTTATCGGCGCAAAGAGCTTTTTGTTATTTTAGTGCAGGGAAAAGGAAGTTGAAGGAGATCTCCGTTAATTGGAGATCAGTATGTTGTTAGAAGAGGGTGGGTGGGGTTGAGCCATGCAAGGAAGGTAGTTAAGAGGAGATAAGAGGTAAATATGGAAAGAAGTCAAATTCAACTTATCTGCTCGGAGCCAAATTTAAAAGAGGCAGATTGTTGTTGGCTCATGCCTTTTATATGTTGATAATGTTCTGGAACTTTTAGTATTGTTATGTATGCGGCTGCTTGGATTGCATTAAAAGAATATGCATAATGTAGCCTCCATTCTTGTAATGAAATTACAATAGAAATGTTATAACTGCTGAGAGGCCATGTGCTGATCTGAGCTTGCGGATTCAACTACCAAATTTTAGTACCTGCTTGATCAAATGTTTAACAAGATGTGCACACCATCTGCGTTTATCTGGAACTGTTTCTACCTTGCTGCTGTGTGTCCTGTCCCTTTGCATGCGCCACCATCTGTTTGTGTGTGATATGTTTGTCAGATGCCGCACTTGCCCTGTGAACTTTGCTCTGAGGGCACTATGAACCAGGATGCTGTTATACCTATTGTATTTACCAGATTTGCATCTCTACTGTACTGACTGTTGCCTAGTTTGTTGAGAGGTTTAAAACAAAACTCTCATATCCTCTCAAATATATTGCAGTTGTAATTGATCTGAATATTACCTCAAATGCATATATTGTTTCCTATGATCACTGCTATGTATTGTATCCTTAATCTTCTAATAAACACAGTTTAAAAAAACCCAAAAAACTAAAAAAATACGATAGATATAAGTGCTTATTCCCAAAAATATATCATTTTGCTCGATTAAGAAAAGGCGCGTTTTCTTTTATTTGAATCTTTAAGCATTCTCATGTTAATATGTTGCTCAAATTAGGACACTTATTTTAAGCCATATTTTCCTGCTCTATCACTGTGATGCCGAGACGTATTTAATACATTACGAGTATAGAATTTGTATGTCTATTTGCTATTTTTGAAGCTCTTCCCTCCAGTCGGTCATGACAGTGGAACATTTCAATATGCCTGAAACTACAAGAAGAAACTATTGCAGATATGGATCTATTTTTATGAGCTTTCAAAGTTTACCAAAACTTTGTTTAAAGGAAAGAGATCGCTTGTGGTCATTTATATGCCTGGGTGCTAAGTGAAAAGGCTCATTTCTTTTCCCTTTGAAGCACAATGCAGCAACAGTATTAAACAGGCTCTGTCAGATCAAAGCAGCCTTGCAGGTTGATATTGTAAGATTGTTTTTATGAGTGCATTAAGGGATTTCTGGACCACGCAGACCGATTAAAAAAAAATAATAGTCTATTCCACTGGTGATAACTTAAGGGCTTAGAAGAGGTGGGACAAAGGTTGTCAGTCATCTCCTAGAGACCCATTATGGAAATTAGAGTGCAATATGAATGCACTGAGTTCATCAGTTATCCCTATAAATACCCATCACCAGCCACATGGCAGTATTTTGGATGAGCTGACCCTGATAGTTCGACATTCCCCAAAAAAGAGCTTAATATAGAACCTGGGTGTAAATAAGAATGGCCTGCAATCTTTTGAAGACTTTGAGAAGAGCAGGGGTAATGGAGGCAGACTCTTGAGGAACCTTATAGTACATAGTCATCCACAACTGGGATACAAGGGTGCAGAGATCTTTCTGACCTACGTGTTTGTGCCCCGAGGTCATCCTGGAGTATTGATGCTGTGACAATTCCTCATCGCACATACATTGTGAATTTATCTAATTGTGACAAGAGGAAGGACTTGTTACTGCTAAATGAATGGCAATCAGCTGTTAGTGGTCTCAGTAGACACATGTCTCCAGATAGGATTGAAGTTACTGTGTGACAAGATACTCAAAGTCCTTGGCTGTCACTGATAATTAGGAAATTGTCTGGAAATTACCTAGATTGTCAGGATTGAGTTAGGGGTATTTTAGGCTCGGAATTACCACTTTTCTATTTCTTGGGGAACAGATGTAATTAATAATTAACCAGCTCTTTCAGAACTGGGTAAACTAAATAATCCTTTTGGGATGGCACCACTTTGGTCTTGCTGACTCGATGTTAACATGACTGGGGCAATACCTTAAAGTCTCACAGGAAACGCGAATTCCCCCAGTTTCAGACAGGAAATCTGCCTGCCTGAATCTCCCCCTTGGGGTAAGTCAGAATGAGCATCAGATACTGAGACAGTGAGAAGAATAGTCAGGAAATCAAAGGTGTGACTGCTGAAAGTGTTCAATTCACTCCTTTTGTGTTATATATACAAAACTTAGCACAGGTGATGATGTTTTCTATTTATGGAGTGCAACTGCTTCCTTCTAAGTGTGTCCTACTGCTGACAAAAATAAATCGCCTGTAAGAGCGAAGACAAGGTAGAATTATTGACTGAACAAAACTGTTCTGAGCATTTGTGAGACAAAAATAAAACTGTGCTGAGCATAAAAACTAAATGGGGAGAAATTCCTATTTTAGGGACAAAGAGAGAAAAGGAGCAACCACTCTTCTGGTCTTTATAGTCGACTGGTACAGTGGACATCAAAAAATTAAAACAACTAGTGTCCACTGCGGCTAATAACAAAGAACTTTATTGGTAAAGTATCTTGTTCTAGCATCATAGAAGACTCTATGGCAAAAGCAAAGAATTTTGAACAAACATTCTTCTTTTATGAGGAGCCAATGAAGCTCACGAAGGCCGCTTTACGTATTTTATGAACTGTGACCTACTGTATTCTGCACCTCCTACCTGACTTGTAAACCAGCAGGAAGGTTTTCAAGAGTTTAGGATAAAAGCTGTGACCATGCTAGAAAATATATATTTTTAATCCAGCAAAAGGAGGATAGCAGGTGGATGGATTTTGAGTGCTGTTTCCCTTCCAGATTTCTTAAGCAGTGATGTTGCATTACCAGGCGGCAAGGGCAGGTAATGAGACCAGTCATAGCAAGACCTGTCCCAAAGAAAACACATTAAATGGATGCAAGAACACAAATTGAGGAGGCTCTAAAATATGTACATACCATTGTTGAATCTGTTATAGTCCCATGTATTACTGTATGATCCAGTCTTTTACTAATTTGTTGTTGTCATTACACTCTTGGCCTCACCTGTAACGCGCTCTGATATCCTTTGGGATCTAGTATGAGCTATATAAAACCTTATAATTAAATAAAAAAATGCATATCTGATAACGTCATAATTGTTGCTTCTGTGTACGTGTTGGTGCATATATACAAGAGTTTATGCATACTACTAAAGCTCTAAGAAATGTCATCACATTTGCATACGTTATCACAAGATAACTATGCACATCAGACCTTGTTCAATATTCTATACACATATGGGTATGGGTCTTGTGCATATGTGTATGTCTAAGTTCATTTTAACTATTTTTTTTTAATCCTCCTTCCAACCTTTGGCCCTTCCCTCATTTGACTGATCCCAAACCTTTCTGACTATCAACTGCCAAAACATCCTTCTCAAACTTTCCCCTCCTTTTTTTAGGTCTCGCCTGGCGAAAGCAGCGCATGCGCTGCTCTCGCCATGGAGAGGACCTTTTGGAATCGATTCAGCCAAAGCTGAATGCACGCCCGTCCAAATGGACAAAGATGGCTGCTCTCGCCATCCGCAAAGCTAAACATGCACGCTTAGGGACAAAAAAATGCACGCGCATGTAGACAGCCGAACGCCATCTTTGTACACATGCGTGCGTATATTTTTATCCCTATGTTTGCAAGGCTGCGTGCTTTCACTTTCCCAGACAGGCTGAAGGGCCTGGCGGCAGTGCTGAGGAATAAACCATGGCGCGCGCAGCCACCGCTCGACTCCAGGAGCTGGCGCAAGCCTTTTTTTAATCCTCCTTTCAACCTTTGGCCCATCCCTCATTTGACTGATCCCAAACCTTTCTGACTATCAACTACAAAAACATCCTTCTCAAACTTTCCCCTCCTTTTTTTAGGTCTCGCCTGGCGAAAGCAGTGCATGCGCTACTCTCGCCATGGAGAGGACCATTTAGAATTGATTCAGCCAAAGCTGAATGCACGCGCATCCAAATGGACAAAGATGGCTGCTCTCGCAATCCACAAAGCTATATATGCATGCTTTGGGACAAAAAAATGCACGTGCATGTGGACAGCCCAACTCCATCTTTGTGCACACGCACGCATATTTTTGTGTCCCTACGCGTGCAAGGAGGCGTGCTTTCACTTTCCCAGACAGGCTCAAGTGCCCGGCGGCAGTGCTGAGTAATCAACCAAGGCACGCGCAGCCACCGCTCGACCCCAGGAGCTGTCGCAAGGCTTCCCGCAAGCATTTCTTGTTTTTTAAAGGATCCAGATGCTTCATTTGCAGCCTTTAAACAATTAACTGTATGCTGCCCGTGGAAATATGCAGAACTCAACAGCTTGGCTACAAACTCAACTTAAACTAAAAAAAACTGTTAAGCACCAAAAACCGCGTTAAATATGTAATAACTTTCTGTAACACATTATTTAACCTGCAAATACCCATATGCCAATAGCTGAATTCAGTATACTTTGTAGTGAGAGGGAGGATAACTGGATTTTCCGCTAGAACTCAGATCCCTACAGCTCTGTGCTCAGAGACCCGCAGTGACTTACTCAAGTCGTCCACATCCCACCAGACCCACGTCCCACTAAGACTTATCAAATTCCCCATGGCACACCATCGCCTAGTAAACACAATAGCACATCAACATTCTTGGCTCAGCATCCACACCCCACCGTCGACCTCATTTTAACTCTGCCCCACGATCCCCTTAAGACCCTCATCTGCATATCCCTCTTCTGCCTCGCAAGCCCCGTTCAGCCATCCGATCCCCCACACCATCCAAAATCCCCCTCCTCTGATGTACCCTCCAACACTTACCCCACTACTCTCTGCCAGCTCCTTTGTTTTCCCTCCTTCTCCTGTGGTGCAGCTCAGCAGCTGACAGATAGCCACGCCTCTCTCACACGTGACCCAACAAAAAACGTGCTAAATGCGCCTGACCCCCAATAGTCGTAATCTCCCCGTAATAACACGGAGATGAGGGTGTTACAAATCAACTCACAAGCACAAAGAGGACCATCAACAAGTTTGGGACCCTATTTTGTTTTTACAAGACATTTTCCTGTAGTAAATTCACCTGGGAAAAATTGCGGGGTATGTGGTAATTACCGCAAAACTTGTCATTCCAATTCATGTGCCTACCGCTGTTTGCGCAGCGGTCAGAAAAAAATGGGCTACTTGTATCGAAGGCATCAGAAATCTAGTTGCATCTCTCAGTCTGAATATGAAGAAGCCTTGTAGGATGTAATACTTACCACATTAAAACATTAGACTCCAGACGTTCAAATGTAACAGATGCGATAATTATAGCAATAGCTAGTTTGTGGGGAATTAAAGGTGGATTTGGGTGCTCGCATCACCAAAATCTGCATGTCCCAATAAACACGGGGCATTTTCCCCTTGTTAAATTCTAGCAGGTATACTTATGTGCTCACTTTATTGCATCTAGTAATTACTGGGATTGTTAAACAATGCTTATAATTGCAATCCTTGACCAAAGGATCGCAATTAATTAAAAAAAAAACTTTTTATTGGTACTTTTATGATGATGAAATAAACATGGAGAAAGCATATCTGTGCAAAGAATCGCAATTTAATGGTACACTTGTAACCAATCCCTCTAGGATTTGTTGGATTTTTGATAGTTCAGATCAATGTTATAACCAGATTATTATGACAGCTATACTTTGATACAGAGGCCCTCATTTCAAGTCGGTATTTTTTTGGGATTCAATAATTATTGTAACTGATGAAATCTGATACCAAGGTGTTCGGTATTTATTGGATGTGATCATTTTCAGTTACCGTGAGTTTTTAGAGGAATAACATGCAGATTTGGGTTTTTAATGCACCAAAATCCGCATATTCCAGTAAATACCAGACATTTTTCATCAGATAAATATCAACAGGTTTTGCCTGCCGATATTTATCACAAAACTCAATTCCAGTAGGAGTGCTGACTGGTGTCATTGCACAAATTGGTCGCTCCCCACGTTCCCAAGGTCGCTCCCCACGCTCCCAAGGTCGCTCCCCACGCTCCCAAGGCTTTTGGTATCGTAGCACTTTCAAGCTGATTTTGATCACCGCTGCTGATAGTTGGTCTGCGCTTCGCTCGCTCTGCTGCCATTATCATTTGCGCCATTTCAGTGTCACTGTTTGTGATTTCCTAGCACTATAGTGCCTCTGCATTGCTGCCATTGCCTGTATTGTCATATTGTCATTTGTACTGCCTGGTAGTGGGAACCTACATTATACTGCTCGCATTGCACTGCTCGCATTGATTTTAAAGTTACTTGTGCCCGATTGTGCCTCTGCTCATACCTAGGAGTCACCACAGATTGTGCCCCAGTCTCGCCCTGTTTCGCTTTCTTTTTTGCTGCCATTTTGTTGTTGTTGTGCATCATAGCCCGTCTCTCCACCCCGCTCCCGCCTCCCAGCTGCTCCTCCCTCGCCCCGCCCTCCTCCACTATCCACTTATGACAGATGCCTTTGCGCGCAGCGTTCACGCGCAGTGATCGCGCCCCATGCGCGCCGAAGGTGCGCCAAAGGTAAGCCCGTCTACGCCCGTCCATGCCTGGACCGCGCCCAGCGCCAGACTCCCTGGCCCCCGCAAAATTCACTCCTCCCGCATTACGTACGACGCCACAACCCTCTCAGCCCTTAACCCCGGACGACCACCTAACTGCTACCAAGCCGCCCCAGGACACACCCATGGACCTTTCACCTGCCACTCCTGTAAGTTCGACAGCATCAGGACCCACACCAAATCCACAAACTCCAAACAGAGCTCCGACACTAACCACCTGAAATGCATCCTGCTCAACACCCGCTCGGTCCACAGACACGCCATTGACCTCTGGAACCTACTCTACACTACATCGCTAGACGTCGCCTTCCTTACAGAAACCTGGATGAACGCCTCATCAGCTCCCGACATCGCCATAGCCATCCTGGACGGCTACAAGATCATCCGAAAGGACCGCACCAACCAAACAGGAGGAGGCATCGCCATCGTCCATAAGAACACCATCCGCATCACGACCAGTTCCGACGATAACCTCGCTACCGCCGAACACCTTCACTTCCAGATCCACACCGACCCCAAGACCACACTCAGAGGCACCCTCATCTACAGGCCACCAGGACCCCGCACACAATTCAGCGAAGACATCACTGACTTCATCAGCCCACACGCCCTCCCCTCCGAGGACTACATTCTACTGGGAGACCTCAACTCCACCTGGAAAAGAAAAACGACAGCAACACCACCACCCTTCTGGCCAACCTGGCCAACCTCGGACTCGAACAACTTGTTGATACCCCCACCCACTATGCCGGGCACACGCTCGACCCAATCTTCACCTCCAGCAAGCACATCTCCTTCGACCACACCACAGCTCTCCATTGGACGGACCACAGCTGCGTTCACTTCAACTACAAAAAGACCACGACCCACAAACTCCCACAACCAATTCCCCGAAGAAACTGGAACAAAATTTCCACCGACCAGCTCTTCACATCGCTTCACCAAAACCCTCCTGCCAAATCAACGGACCGAAAACAAGCAGCCACCAACCTCACACAATGGATCACCCACAGCGCCGACGAACTAGCACCCTTGAAAAACTATCAAATCGAATAAAGTAGCAAAAAAAGGCCCCTGGTTCAGCGATGACCTTAAGAAATCCAAGAAGTTCTGTCGCACCCTCGAGAAAGCCTGGAGAAAAAACCGAACCACTGACAACCTGGCCATCTTCAAGAACGCCACCCGCAAACACCACCAACTGATCCAATCCACCAAGAAATCAGCATTCAAGGATTGACTTGACAACAACGCCCACAACAGCAAGGAACTATTCAACATCGTCAAAGAATTTACCAACCCCACTGCCAGCACCAACGACATCACTCCCTCCAAGACCTCTGCGACTCCCTAGCCTCATTCTTCCACAACAAAATCGCCGACATACATAACCGCTTTGAAAACCAGTCCGGAGACCAGTCCACTCCACCCACCTCCGAACCAAAACCCCCCTCTAACAACCTTTGCGCCTGGAACCCAATCACCACTGAAGACACCATCTGCCTGATGAACTCCATCGACTCAGGATCGCCAACCGACCCATGTCCCCACCACATTTTCAACAAAGCAGACTCCCATTATCGCACCCCATCTCCGAGACGTCATCAACTGCTTCCTCAACTCCGCTACCTTCCCGGAAAGCTGGAAACATGCCGAACTCAGCGCCCTTCTGAAGAAACCCACAGCAGACCCCACTGAACTTAAGAACTACCGCCCCATCTCGCTCCTCCCATTCCCTGCCAAAGTCATTGAGAAAGCCGTCAACAGTCAGCTCGCCGCCTTCCTCGAATCCAACAAATCCCTCGACCCCTCACAGTCCGGCTTCCGAGCCAAACACAGCACCGAAACCGCCCTCATCGCAGCAACAGACGACATTCGAACACTACTGGACAACGGAGAAACAGTTGCCCTCATCCTACTTCACCTCTCCGCAGCCTTCAACACAGTCTGTCATAGCACCCTTATACAACGCCTCAGCAACATCGGAATACAAGGAAAAGCATTGGACTGGATTATCTCGTTCCTCACCGGAAGAACCCAGAGAGTCCGCCTCCCCCCTTTTAGATCAGAGGCCACCGAAGTCATCCGCGGCGTACCACAGGGATCATCACTCAGTCCCACCCTCTTCAACGTATACATGAGTCCCCTTTCATCCATCGCGCGCCAACACAACCACAACATCTTCTCCTATGCAGACAACACCCAGCTGATCTTCTCCCTCACCAAAGACCCAAACACCGCCAAAACCAACTTACACGAAGGAATGAAAGAAGTAGCCGAGTGGATGAAGAACAGCCGTTTAAAACTGAACTCGGACAAAACTGAAGTCCTCATCTTAGGTTCATCCCCCTCTGCTTGGGATGACTCATGGTGGCCACCGGCCCTGAGAACCGCACCCATACCCACGGACCACGCACTTAACCTGGGCTTCATCCTGGACTCCTCCCTCTCGATGACCAGACAAGTCAAAGCCGTCTCATCATCATGCTTCAACATCCTACGCATACTCAAAAAAATCTTCCGTTGGATCCCCACCGAAACAAGAAAGACGGTCACCCACGCACTGGTCACAAGCCGACTGGATTACGGAAACACCCTTTACGCCGGAACCACAGCTAAACTACAGAAAAAACTCCAACGCATCCAAAACGCCTCAGCCAGACTCATACTAGACATCCCCCGCCAAGCTCACATTTCCGGTCACCTGAAAGACCTTCACTGGCTCCTCGTCAACAAGAGAATAACGTTCCGTCTCCTCACCCATGCACACAAAGCCCTCTACGATCTAGGACCCGAATGCCTCAACACGCGCCTGTCCTTTTACATCCCCACCCGCCAACTACGATCGTCCAATCAAGCCCTCGCCGCAATTCCGCACATCCATAGATCCACCATGGGGGGAAGATCCTTCTCCTACTTAGCGGCCAAAACCTGGAATTCTGTCCCCACCCACCTCTGCCTTACACAGAACCACCTCTTTTTCAGAAAGCAACTAAAAACTTGGATATTCGATAAGTAAAGTACCCCCCCTCCCTCAAGCGCCTTGAGACCCTCTGGGTGAGTAGTGCGCTATACAAATTTTGAACTTGAACTTGAACCCAAACTCAATTCCAGTAGGAGTGCTGTCTGGTGTTATTGCACAAATTGGAATTATCGACCCACCCAAACTCAATTCCAATACGAGTGCTGACTGGTGTCATTGCACATATTGGAATTATCGACCCACCCAAAATGGGGGCCTAACAGCCCTCAAGTTTCCCAGGTCCTTGTGAGTGGGTCACCAGTCCTGATTTTGTGTTTGCAATCTGGAATTTGAAGTCCCATTGAGTACATTATAAAATCCAGTCTACAGGTCCCAGATACAGAGGAAAAAACCTAGGCTGGGCAATGTATTTGCACATTTATCAGAAAAACTTGAGAGCTTTGCATCAGGTGCTTCGTCAATTAGGTACACTTCAAACCGAAATTGTCTTTAATTCTCAGCTGTATTCATAGAGCCATAAAAATATGATAAAATCACAATCATGTGCAAATTAAAATCACACTTGTGAACCTATTATGGGAACATAGTTGTGATGTTCATGACTTGGAAAGAGAGTGAGAGAGGTCACTGTCTCCAGTGCGGTAAGTTATAATGTGTGTTGGGTTCTAGTCCAGAGATCTTTTTTGTAGCGTTGGCCTGATTTTATGTACAGCCATTCTTGCCAAAAAAGAGGGTAACAATATGCTAAACAAGCATTGGAATAGGCAATAGGTCTCGCCTTTGGGACCTGATAAGTGTTTAGTTATCTAGCACAATATCCTTGGTGCAACAACATCAAGTGTTGCATGGCTAAACACTTATAAGGTCCCAAAGGCGAAACCTATTGGCTATACCAATGCTTGTTACCGATGTAACCCAATTTACACGTGCACACACAACCTCTACTTACAAATAGCAATTTACTACTTCCCCATCAAAATCCACTCCCATCATTCTGTCCCTACTCTAAATTCTAATAAGCACACAGAAAATCAAGAGCACAAACCTAGCACAACGAATGTACAAATAAAAAATAAGGTTTTTCTAATCTATGAACTAGTAACCTCTGATCTTCGGCTCCATAGTAGTGTGCTATTCGCCTCAGAGTGCCTCAATGCCTCACCAGGAGTAGTAAGCTCTATATAAGTACAATTTATTGATTCAATGTACAATTGATGGGCCACCAAAAAATAATCATGTAAAGAATAGAGCAAGCTACCACGTGTTTAGTAACCAGAGGAAGGAGTCAGGCTGATTAATGAACAAGAGAGCAGACTACTCTTAGAAAATTACCACAAATACATAATGACTCCCTTGCATGCAATATTTTAAACGAATACTTTGCAAAGTTAAAAATCTAGTGCCAGTTTGGCACTTCTTATCCATGAGGTACTGTGATGAATGTGTATTTTCTTCAAGGCTTTTGTCCCCGATTCCATGTCGATAAGTGTCAGTGGCCATTTAAAGAACGATGTATAAACATTCATGAGTTAAATGTAAAGAAAATTCAGCTCTGATTAATATGTTATATACCTTTGAATATGTTTTCTAATGTATTTCTCCTTTCTTTTTTTATTTAAAGGTCGGTGGATAAAAGTGTTATACTATATGAAGCAGTAAGTATTTTGCAAAACACATATATGTGTCAGTGTGTGTGTGTGTGTGTGTGTGTGTGTGTGTGTGTGGGTATGTGTGTGTGTGTGTGTATGTATATATGAGTGTGTGACTTACTGTAAAGATATTTTATAATGTATCCCTACATTTTTATTGACATTATGCTTATTTGCTTATTGCTTTACACTATACCTGCTTCTTTAAAAATGAATATTATTTGTGTGTGCTGACTTGAAGACTCAATACGCTGGTAGTTCACAGTAATATTCCAGAAGCTTTTACAGGCAAGCATATTACAACTAAGCTATTTTCCTTCGTAAAGGAGTCCTTATTTTTTTTCTAAGTTATGTGGATTTGATTTTCATATTTTTATAAATGTTTCAAGTGTTAATAGATGAAAAGACATTTAAAAGAAACATAAATGTAACTGTTGTTTATATGCGGAATGTTACAAGATTTGTTGGGTTCTCCCTATAAGCCACTGTTGGATTATTGGTGCATTCACTGGCCAACACACACTAGGCATTATCCTTAAGTTCTCCCTGGAGCTTCTCCCTATGGGTTAAATAACACATGCCTTCCCTCTTTTAGGTGCACACTTTCTAGTGTCCTGGGAAGACGTGGAACATATTCCTTGTTGATACTGGCAAACTCCACTTCACACATGCTGTTACGTACTCTTCATGCATGAGGAATTAGCAGGCCCTTTTCTCTGGCGATATTGGATATAGACCCTGTTCACCTCGAAGTCTGTCCGTATTTCCTAGTAGATATGTAAAACACTGTTCCGTAAGGAATCATTCAGAATCCTTTATATGTTTCTGCAGGGGCTACTGCCCTTACCCTCCCTGCTAACTTTAACATTCAATGTTGCAAGGAATCTCAAATGTACTATTTTAATTAGAATGATTCCTTACCGAACCGTGCTTTACATATGGCCTAATTACCAATGTTCCTTGGAACACAGGGTGCCCCATGTTCTATGTAGTTAGTTTCCCAGGAGGCAAAGAACAAGGGCCCACATGCATCAAAGTCAATTGCATTCGCAAACGGTGCGAATCGCAATTTTCGGCCGTTTGCGAATGCAATTGACTAATTTGGAATGCATCATGCATTTCGCAATTTTAGGAATTGCAACCATGTTGGGATTTCTAAAATAGCAATTGCATTTAAGAAATCGCAATTTCAGATTTCTTAAATGCAATGCATGATTATTTTTAAATTGCGAATTCGTACTTTGGAAGGGGTAAATTAGCATGAAGTTGAACTTCATGCTAATTTACCGAAAACTTTCAAACATGCACTAGTTGCATATTTTAAAGTTTTAATTTACACACACACATGTCCTTGGTTCATGTGTGTGTGTAAATTGCACTTAAAGTTAAATTTCAGGGGTGCATGGAGGGGTTCTTTGGACCCCCCCCCTGCACCCTTGAAAGTGCATTCACGTTTTGAGAATCGCAATTTGAAATTCGCAAAATGTGAATGCCTTCCCATTCATTCCTAAGGGCCTTTTGGCCCATAGGAATCAATGGGAAGGGTTTTCCTTAATTGCGATTCGCTAATTGTGAATCGCAATTAAGGAAAAATACCGAATCGCAAAAAAGATTGCGATTTTTTTTTTTGTAATGCATAGCATTTTGCCATTTCTTAATTGCGATTCCTTAATTTTCGCAAGTAAGAAATCGCAAAATGTTACAATGATGCATGTGGGCCAAGAGGTATTCAGTTGAAGACTAGGTGCTGTGGCTAGCATAATTATCAAGTCACTAGTTCTAGCTGGTTCGATCGATTATATTGAGCCAGCTTTCTAAGAGAGATTTCTCTACCCATAAGGTGAATTCATCTTTTCCTGTGACCCATCCAGAATGGGCTCTGCACTTGAGTGCTTGGAAGTTTTACTGATACTAAAAGAAAGTTGCACTTTACGTTGGTATTGCCTTTTTGTTCTTTTTCTTCTTTAGTACCGTAGAACATCTCTAGTGGAAGGGTGATACAAGTCTTTGGGAGATTTTCAGTGGTTTGTTGTTTGGATACGTGCGTGAGGATCAGTGCAACAGGTACAGCCATGCCTGGTCTGAACTACTTTACAGGACACCAGTGCCTGGCAACCTGGGGTAACAAGGTTATCAGTTGAAAAGGCTTGCTCTTAACCAGGCCATTACAATTTCTGTAAAGACCATATACCACAAGTTATGGGATGAAACGGACAGATTCACTGATCTCTTTAGCCAACTAATAGAGACAGAAATACATAACCATGCCAGACGAGAGCAATCAACTGTGCTGCATCAGCTTCTAGTGAGAAAGTAACTCATTAAGTCAAGGATGCTATTGGCCTTTGGAGTCTCCAGAGGCTAGCCTGGATGTATCCCTCAAACTTGAAGTAGGGTGCACAGCACATAGATTTTGACCTTCTGTTGGAGGACAAGTTCTCTTCTCCTTGTCTGTGAATATGATCTTACTTAAGGTCAAATGCTGACCACAGCAAGATTCCTGAGCGCAATATCGGTGATACTTCTTGATGGCAAGAGAAAGTTCAGTCTCCTAACTGTATATGCAGTTCAGTGCTAGGCAACTCTTTTTGCGCAGACTGGCAGTTGTTTATCATGAAAAGATGGCTGTGAGATAACCCTCTTTTCAGTTTTTTCCTTCTAACTTATGAGGTGCAGCGTTTTTTCCTTCGGGGGTAATAGAATTGTTTGAAGGGACAATGTTATACTTTTTATATTTTGCAATGAAAAATACAATTTGAATGTTTCATACTATTTCACACATCTACAACATCACATCATACCTACCCTTCAAGAAATTCAAGATGCTACACCAGACTGGTTTCTGAAGGGAGATAATTTGTGCGGAGTGCATTCTTGTATTTATTATCTTTTTTTAAAAAACATTTTTATTGACATTTTACTATGAACAATTAGCGGTGAATGTATGACATTGTTCTGCATTCTGTCCATCATTTGTTGATTTTGCATTTGTCACCCCGAGTGGGATGGGTATGCTCAGACGTGAGTCCCATGCTCTCCACACCACTGGAGTCAAGCTATCCTGGCTGAAGAAGGCTGATAGCCAGAAACCGGTCCTAGGATGCTTGATTCCGGTCCAGGAAAGACATGGCTTGGCAGTTCGGGCTGGACTGTTCCCATGAGGCACAGGGTCAAGGCTGATTTGCATATGGCCATGTCTGAACTGGGGTGGCGTGGAGTGCAAAAAAATGATGGATTTAGGCCCAGATCTCTGTACTGGGGTGAATGTATGACATTGTTCTGTATTCTGTCCATCAATAATTGTTTTTGCATTTGTCACCCCGAGTGGGATGGGTATGCTCAGACGTGAGTCCCATGCTCTCCATACCACTGGAGTCAAGCTATCCTGGCTGAAGTCTGCTGATAGCCAGAAACCGGTCCTAGGATGCTTGATTCCGGTCCAGGAAAGACATGGCTTGGCAGTTCGGGCTGGACTGTTCCCATGAGACATAGGGTCAAGGCTGATTTGCATATGGCCATGTCTGAACTGGAGTGGTGTGGAGTGCAAAAAAACGATGGATTTAGGCCCAGATCTCTGTACGGGGGTGAATGTATGGCATTGTTCTGCATTCTGTCCAGCAATTGTTCTTTTTGCATTTGTCACCCCGAGTGGGATGGGTATGCTCAGACGTGAGTCCCATGCTCTCCACACCACTGGAGTCAAGCTATCCTGGCTGAAGACAGCTGATAGCCAGAAACCGGTCCTAGGATGCTTGATTCCGGTCCAGGAAAGACATGGCTTGGTAGTTCGGGCTGGACTGTTCCCATGAGGCACAGGGTCAAGGCTGATTTGCATATGGCCATGTCTGAACTGGGGTGGTGTGGAGTGCAAAAAAACGATGGATTTAGGCCCAGATATCTGTACTGGGGTGAATGTATGACATTGTTCTGCATTCTGTCCATCAATTGTTGTTTTTGCAATAAACGGTACAGTGCATCATTAGGTCAGGAAGCATACATGGTGTATCAAATGTTTATACATGAGTTGTTCATCTGTCATCTCATTCGACCAGGTTTGCTTCGTACGCCTCTGTCTATATTTCTGTACAGGGTCACATGCACTACATATTACCCTCACTTTGGTCTTTCAGTTACTGACATCTGACAATGATTCCTCTAGTGGGGGCTCACAAATATGGCTTAGGAAAGCATCCCACTTGCCCCACACCCGCGTCCATTTCTTGGGGCATCCCCTACGTACAAAGACTGATAATTATTGGTTTATTAGGACAAAAGTAAGAACATTTAAAACACTTCACATTAAAAGATAACACAGAGAACTCAGAGAAACAATTGTAAAACAACCAATCAGTCAGTTTCAAAATAAAATGGAAGCATCAGCAATATACAAAGAAATACATAATTCATTAGCAACAATTTATATGTTGCACTGGTAACTTAAATCTGTACGATTTTTTTTCTTTTCACCGGCCCTAAATATAAAGCAACTCCAATTGCTATCTTGTCAGGGCCTAAGGTGAAAAAAATAACTGACTACTTCATCTATTGTCCGATGCCAACCTTTTTTTGAACAGTGGTTCACATGTCTTTTCTTACAAATTAAATTTGCAAGAAAAAGTAACATGATATGCACAAACTTATTTGATGTACTTTGTGGGCAGATACTTTCAAACAAAATGAAAGCTTGGTTGATAATCTCAACCTTAACCGAAAACCCCAAACAAGATAATAGAGTAGTCAATAGCGACTATGCTATGCCATAAAAGTCCTTACTTGCGTTGACTTGAATCAGTGAACAGTTATTGCTAATAAAATCATCTTATCAACAAATAACAAGGCGGTCATTACATGCATAGACATAGTATGACAATACAGTCTATACAGGAGAGGGCCAATCAAAAAGCATTCAGTTTTCTCATGCGTACAGTTCTGTTTTCCTGTCCTCCAAGAAGCGGCCCGCTCAGTCACATCTCTATGCCAGAGTGCTGTCTGGGCTCGCTGAGATATCCATGTGGGCATCAGGACTATGGGTAGTCGAGGGGCACATACCATCTCATCCACTACTAGTTGGTATAAGCTGTACACTTCATCACAGGACCAGGCTAAGTGTAGAAAGTCCACCCCCTAGTATTACAGCCAGAAAATGTATCCAGTCGAGACTCATCCATACGATGGATAACTTTAGACATTAAGTAGATTCTTTGTAAATAATTGTAGTGTATCAGCCACAAGTGGTCATTACTAGAGACTGTTTGCGTTAGTCCACATACCTGTTGCCAATCTGCATCTCTCATTTGGGTGTCAAGGTCTGAATTCCTCACCACACGAGCCCATTGTGGGGCTTCCACCATATCCGACCCAATAGCTCTGTAAAGGTGTGTAATCAGGTGTCTGCCCGAACCATAGGCCAGCAGAATCTCAACGGTATGAGTAGATTGCGGTCTGCCGGATAACATGGCCAGGTGTGTTTAGTTGTTTCTGCTAGGCCCGATGTTGAAAGAATTGCCCCTGGCCTAGTCCAAAGTCTACACAGGCATTTTAAAATAAAAAAAATGAAGGACTCGTCTAGATACAGGTCGCCCCATAGTTCGAATCCCCCCCTCTTTCCATGTCTGGAGGACATATTGATCGCCATCTGCCTGACTGGTTTTAATATTCAAATTGGAAGTTCCCTGTGGAACGGTGCACGCTTAAGTACTGCAACTAAAAAATGTTACCACACCCTGGCTGTCTATCGCACAATATATGGAGTGTCTCTTGGTGTACCCGCGCCCTCCATCAGTAGTTCAGGAAGAGAAACGACGTCCACCATTCCTGCCAAGAACTGTGACTCCTAACTAGGGTCTGTGTCCAGCCATCATGCGGCCTGTTGCAATTGGGCGGCATAATAATATAGATCTAAACGTGGGACCTGCAGTTCACCCGCTGCATATGGCTTTGTTATTGTAGCCAATGTTACTCTGCAATGCCCACCTGCCCATAAGAGTGAGATAAGAAGCGAGTCCAGCTGTTGAAACACTTGTGCTGGGAGTAGGCACAAAGTGTTCTGGAGTAGGTACAGACATCTGGCCATGAGTACCATTTTAGAGATGGCTAATCTGACCATCAGGGACAGGGAGAGTGTATTCCAGAAGGTCACCAGGTTTTTGAGAGAGTCAAGCACTCTACCAATATTAAGCTGCAACTGTTGTGCTCTAGTGTGGGCTACCTGGATTCTCATATAGCTAAAAGATACCAGTTCCTAGTGCAATCCCAGGGTGGGGAGATGTTCAACCGGAGTTCCATTTTGGGAGGCCAAAGGGAACATCAGAGATTTGGTCTGGTTAATTCGGAGTCCCATTACATCTCCAAATTACTCCAGAAAATGCTGGAGCACTGTCATTGCAATAGGGGGTGAATGGACATAAAATAAAGCACTATCTGCGTACAATGAGATAATACGGTTACAAGTGGCTTTATAGCTAGGGTGAACTTGAGTGGGGAGAGCGGACACCCAGTCAGCGGTATAGACCGCTTTCTCTAGGTCGATGGAGACCAGTGCCATCTCACCATCATGACCCTGTATCTCCTGCAGCACATGCTCAAATCTTCTCAAGTTCATGCCAATGTATCAGCTTTGGATAAAACAGCACTGGTCCTCGGGAACCAATGCTGTCTTGTGAGGGGCTAGCTGATTTGCCAGTAAATTGTGCAAAATGTTCACGTCTGAATTAATCATCGTGATAGGTCTATAAGCCGCTGGGGTCATTTAGTCTCCCCCTGGTTTCAGGAACATTCAGCTCTCCCTCTCTTGCATAGTTTGTGCGAGTACCCCAGTGTTGCACGCCTCAACATAAAACATCCAGTATGCATTTAGTGGTCTCTGCTGTGTGAGCCTGATAAAATGCGACTGGAAAACCACCCTCTCTCGGAACATTTGAATGGGGAAGCATACTCAATGCTGCTCAAGCGCCAATGGGGTTTCCAGCTCCTCATTAGTTCCTTCAGGAAGCTGTGGCATAGCTAAGCTCTCCAGGAAGGGGTTTACCTTGCCGGGGGGATGTTGGGCTCTGCTGTATACACTGCCTGCAAGTGCCTCCTAAATATTACCACTATGCCCTCTTTCGTAGCCACAGCCCTGCCCTGCCCTCTGGTGTGAGTACATTTCATGGATAGGGGAGGATGTTCCCTATGCAATATCCATGCTAGGAGGTGCCCCTATTCATCTCCCTGCCTATGTAAATGCTGTCTGTACTGTTTAAGTGTATACTTATCTAACCAATCCAAGATGTCTTCTATATGGCTGCGCACTCCCTGCTCCTCTGATTGCCATTCCGGGTGTGGCAAGTCCCTAACCTGTGTGGTAGCCAGACTTGTTGCCTCCCTGCGCAGCTCTGACTGCAATTGTCGATGCACGCCACATGCACCCTGTATTACAGACTTTAGGGCCTCCCACGTTGTGGCCCTACGCGCTGTGGCGACCAAATTAATGGTCAAATAATCAGTCATGGATTGCGCCAAATTCTCCCTGCCTTCTGGAGCAGTCAGTAACTCTTGGGAATTCTCCTATACTGGCCCCCTGGGTGGCGGGCGCCCCCTTGTATTTCACAACAAATAGAGAAGTGGTCAGATAGAAAGTGTCCCACATGTGTTACGTCCATATCTTCAGGTTGCCTGTGTCCAGCCCTTAGTATCTATCTAACCTACTGAAGGTATTATGCAGTGACATGTTTAAGCTCTTTGTGTTGGGTTTCTCCCACTCCATACATCTGTTAATCCCAAGTTATGCATGACTTCCTTAAAGGCAGAGGTCATGAGGGCTTTGCGTTCGCTCTGGGTGATGCCCTCCCTAGGTCTCCGTCCAGGTCACAATAAAAGTCTCCCAGCCAATGCTGTGTGCCTTGCCAAATCTTGCATGGACAAAAAAATAGGTTGGGTCGTCGATTTTAGGGGCATAAGTGTTGAGGCGTGTGATTGCCTGACCGTCAACCTTGTAAAAACACATAGCCCCAATCCACATCTTCTTCCATGTCAATAATAACGGCAGCCTGGTGCCACCCATACCAGGGTGCCTCTGGCACAGTTACAGTATGAGAAATGATATACCTGGCCTGCCACCTTTTTGCCAGCCTGGCCGCCCTTACGTCATCCAAGTGTGTTTCCTGTAGGTACGCTATACTAATCTTATGTCTTTTTGGGAAAGCGAGCACCCTGTAACGTTTCTTATAGGAACCCAGTCCCCTGCCGTTCCATGTTAGGAACCTATAGCTATCCCCCATTTTCTGTGGCATCCAATCGTCATATCCCTCCCCCATCTCAAGTAGTTCGATAGTTTTTCAGACTGCCATTCGACAAAACCCTTAACTGAGCATCTAAAACAGAAATAATAAAGTCCCACCCCACCCACCTACGGGCATACATTGGCCAACAGTCGGCCTATCTACATGTGTCAGGACCTGCACAACATCCCCAATTGTCCAACTGGGACAGTCACTTCTAGGCGACCTACGAACTCCCAGCCAGCAATCTGATTGTACCTTTACCCCATATTCCAATTTCTATATAGGACTATTATTAGTTAATTTTTTTCACTGAGTGAATGAATGTTCACCAGTTTAGAATTTCACCCTCTGCAGGGAATAGACTAAAATAAATCCCAGAGGCTCCGGGTGTAGACTGTGCTCCCATGTTCATAAGAATTAGGCTCCACCCGCCCCCAGGAGTCAATTAAACAAATGGCAAACTTTTCATGAGTTTTAGAGTTCAAGGATCGAGCAGCCATGTGTCTGTGCTTGCTAATTGTGAGTGTTCTGTAGTTGAATCGTTCTATCATCATTTATCGTTACTCTCTGTGGGCCTAGTGGCTCTGTATTGGTCTTCTCGGGCGGAGAGCAGTAGCTTCATTGTGTTCTTCCTCTGTATCGAGAACCCTGAGTCCATTTGAGGCTAGTACTCTGTTGTGGAGCTGTTGTTACGTCTGTCATCTCCAACCGCTCCCAGACCTCCTCTGGGTAATTGAATAAAATGGACCTTCCCTTTATCCGCGCCTGGTATAACCACATATACTGCAGGTGTTGTGCTCTCAGTTTTTGTTTAGTTCCGTAGAAGGATTTGCACCTCTCTTGCACCTGCTTTGTGTTGTCTGGGTAGATAGCTATGTGGCTGTTACCGGACTGCGGGACATGTTGTTTTTGATCTGCGCGTAATATAAGTCCCTGTAATTTAGAATTTTGGCAATGAAGGCCCTGGGTGGGGAGCCTGACGGTGAATAAATGAATGATGGTATTTATAAAGCGCAACGTTCACTCCAAGGAGCATCTTGGCGCTAGCGGAAAAAACATCTGATGATCTGTAGTGGGGGAGAAAACCAAGATGAAGCACTAGAAGCAAGAGATTAGATGAGAGATACAACAGTATGGTCTGGTGTGGTAAAAATCCAGGTCTTTAGGAGCTTCTTGAAAATTGAGTTTCATTTGTGTATGTCTAAGCTGGGTGGGCAGGGAATTCCATGCTTTGGTTCCTAAAACCGCCATGCCTTGCCCCCTCTAGTTTTCAGTTTGAAAGAGGGGGGGGGGTGCTAATAGGTTCTCCGACGATAACCGCAGGACACGATGGGTAATGTAAGGTGGTAGAGGAACCAGCGTTCTATGGGCTCTTTCCGTGACAAAACATTGTGATATTCCTGGTGGTTTCAGTTCTGTGCTCACTCAGTTGCTCACTCACGTGATGCTCCAATTCTGCGGTTGCTGTGGTCATCTGGGCCATTTACCATTTTAGGACCGTGGCTTCTCCCTACAGTTCTTTGATGTTGCTCTCAGCCATTACAACCTTATCTGCCACCTTTCTCAGGTTTGCATTCAGGAGGTTTACGTCAATGGATACAGCCTCTATCTTAGTTTCTAACGCTGTGCGGGAGCCATGGACAGCTGCCAGCAGTTCTGCACGTGATGGCTCTAGACTCCCGTCTGGCTGGCTCTCCGCAACTTCCTGTCCCCCTTGCCATGTGAGTCTCTGTGGCAGTTGGTGTAGGGTAATATACTGCGTAATGGTATTGGTGCAATGCAGGCATGGGGCTCTATATTTGCCCATGATTTTATGTTAGACAATGGAGGCCTAGACACTATGGCTATGTGTTGTGTGTTACAGCTGCCGTCTCGGTCTCCCACCTGATGCTCCGGGCCTCATGGAATTGTGCTGGCACTCCCTATCCTACTAGTACATCCCTCCAGTAGCCGCTGCATCTGTAAAGCTGCCACTAGTTCATTGAAGCTGTGCACACCCCTGAGTGTGCGGGTACTGTTGGCTCTGGGCTGTCTTGAAGCATGTCCGTCACTACCAGGGAACCATATCACAAGGTCCCACAAGAGGGATCGCTCATACCACCCACTGGTATGTGGTCCCCGTGAAGCCTCTTGCCTTCCTGTAGTTGCCGGGGCTTCGCCAGCAAGCCTACAGCACCCATTTGCATGGCCCAAGGGCGGGCGGATTATTTGCGGGGTCTTTCCGCTCTCTGCCACAGGCCTCTGGAAGTTGCTCGCAGGTGCAGGCCCTCAGCCCCTCGTTTTAGCCGGGAGCAATCCTCTACAGTTCTGTGCTGCCAGGCCAAGTCCGGACTGCCTTGGGGGGGCGGGGGCGCAGTATTCAACAGGTCCTTCTCCACCTCTGTCGGGCCCCTCAAGGTCCTCTGCAGAGGCTCGCCACTTGCCAGGCACTCATTCCACATTACGGGCAAGGATCCACCTCACCTTGTTGTCGTAAGAATGAGGGGGAGGGGGCCAGAATGGCCTTAGCAGGTACCGGGCGTTTCCCCGGTGGGCCGCCAGGATGGGGGCTAGTTTTAGGTCCCTTAACGAAATCGGCCGTAGCAAACAGTTTGGCTGCACCCCCTCCTCACCCCCGGGATGCCGGCCGAGCAGTTTTCCAGGACCGGTTTTGGTTCCCAGTCCGGCCTTGGAGGGGGCACCCAGCAGATCACCTCTGAAAGCTCCCAGTCATCACAGTGCTGAGCCGCTGCTACCTGGGGTTACAGAGTCAGGGTGTCCGCTCTCTCCGCTGCTCTGCAAATGGCACTGTGGGCTCCACTCCCAGCTGGGCCCCGACCGAGCTTTGTAGAATAATAATATTTTTTATAATCTAACTTTGGCAAAAATACCTGAGACTTGGGCAAGAAGTATAATAGTTCCAAACTTCAAGAAGGGAGATATATCTCTCCCGTGTAATTATCGACCTATCTCCCTAATAGATAATACCCTTAAAATCCTAGGAAGAGTCCTGTACAATAACATTGTGGATTGGACAGAAACAAATGCCATCTTGGACCCATGCCAGTTGGGTTTTAGGAGCAAGGTCGGAACAACGGAACAATGCCTCAAACTAAACTTATTCGTTGGTAAATATACTTTTACAAGGAGGTCCCCCATCTATATGGCTTTTATGGATTTGTCCACAGCTTTCGATCAAATGAATAGGCCAAAGCTGTGGGCAATCCTTTTGGGCTGGTGAGTTGGGTGAAACACTGGTAAATTTCTTAGCATATTTAGATAGAGACCTCAAGGCCCAAGTAAGGATCGGGACGGGAGGAGAGGTTTCAGGGTCCATTGATATTGGCAGGGGGGTCAGACAAGGTTGTGTGTTGACCCCCCTGCTTTTTATTATATATATTAATGGGCTCAACACCTCTCTGAAAACGGCTCCCCAAGACGTCCCATACATTAATAAAGAGCCCATCCCTGTGCTTCTTTACGCAGACGATGCGGTTCTTATAGGCCCACTCCAAATTCACTGCGTCTTCATGTCCTAAATTTTAATAACTATATGAAAAAGTTAGACCTGCGGGTAAACTTTAAGAAATCCTTTCTGATGAGTAATGGCCAGCGGAAGCGCGTAATAGGCACGATCACAATAGATGGCCAAAAATTGACTTCTGTAAGATATTTTGTTTATTTAGCAGAGGCGTAACACAGGCCCCCGCAGCCGCCGCATTGCGGGAGGGCCCTCCCGCTCCAGGGGCCCCTCACTCAGAGGCTTAAATGTGGTGCAAAGGGCCTCCAGTCATAAATGAAATGGTGCGAGCAGGGCACGCCAGTGACGCAACATGGCACTGTAAATTATGTTTGCAGGCGCAGCTCTCAGCCAGCCTGACTTCATGGTAGTGCGTAAACGCTGTAACGTCACAGCCGGGCTCGGTCCCAATCAAATTAAGCTATACTGGCGCCGCGGGAGTAGCGTCACGTCCTGTCCTGCTGCCAAAAGCTGGGAGTTTGAATTTGGAAGGGACTTAGCATTGATGGGCTATTTATTGGTCAACAGGCGCTGGCGCCATAATCCTTGCAAAAAACACAGTTGATGGACAGAATGCAGAACAATGTCTTACATTCACCCCAGTACAAAGATCTGGGCCTAAATCCATCGTTTTTTTGCACTCCACACCACCCTAGGTAAGACAATGGCTATATGCAAATCAGCCTTGACCCTGTGCCTCATGGAAACAGTCCAGCCCGAACTACCAAGCCATGTCTTTCCTAGACCGGAATCAAGCATCCAAGGACCGGTTTCTGGCTATCAGCCTTCTTCAGCCTGGATAGCTTGACTCCAGTGATGTGGAGAGCCTGGGACTCACGTCTGAGCATACCCAGCCCACTCGGGGTGAAAATTGCAAAAAACACAGTTGATGGACAGAATGCAGAACAATGTCTTACATTCACCCCAGTACAAAGATCTGGGCCTAAATCCATCGTTTTTTTGCACTCCACACCACCCTAGGTAAGGCAATGGCTATATGCAAATCAGCCTTGACCCTGTGCCTCATGGGAACAGTCCAGCCCGAACTACCAAGCCATGTCTTTCCTAGACCGGAATCAAGCATCCAAGGACCGGTTTCTGGCTATCAGCCTTCTTCAGCCTGGATAGCTTGACTCCAGTGATGTGGAGAGCCTGGGACTCACGTCTGAGCATACCCAGCCCACTCGGGGTGAAAATTGCAAAAAACACAGTTGATGGACAGAATGCAGAACAATGTCTTACATTCACCCCAGTACAAAGATCTGGGCCTAAATCCATCGGTTTTTTGCACTCCACACCACCCTAGGTAAGACAATGGCTATATGCAAATCAGCCTTGACCCTGTGCCTCATGAGAACAGTCCAGCCCGAACTACCAAGCCATGTCTTTCCTAGACCGGAACCAAGCATCCAAGGACCGGTTTCTGGCTATCAGCCTTCTTCAGCCTGGATAGCTTGACTCCAGTGATGTGGAGAGCCTGGGACTCACGTCTGAGCATACGCAGCCCACTCGGGATGAAAATTGCAAAAAACACAGTTGATGGACAGAATGCAGAACAATGTCTTACATTCACCCCAGTACAAAGATCTGGGCCTAAATCCATCGTTTTTTTGCACTCCACACCACCCTAGGTAAGACAATGGCTATATGCAAATCAGCCTTGACCCTGTGCCTCATGGAAACAGTCCAGCCCGAACTACCAAGCCATGTCTTTCCTAGACCGGAATCAAGCATCCAAGGACCGGTTTCTGGCTATCAGCCTTATTCAGCCTGGATAGCTTGACTCCAGTGATATGGAGAGCCTGGGACTCACGTCTGAGCATACCCAGCCCACTCAGGGTGAAAATTGCAAAAAACACAGTTGATGGACAGAATGCAGAACAATGTCTTACATACACCCCAAAGACATGGCTTGGTAGTTCGGGCTGGACTGTTCCCATGAGGCACAGGGTCAAGGCTGATTTGCATATAGCCATTGTCTGACCTAGGGTGGTGTGGAGTGCAAAAAAACGATGGATTTAGGCCCAGATCTTTGTACTGGGGTGAATGTAAGACATTGTTCTGCATTCTGTCCATCAACTGTGTTTTTTGCAATTTTCACCCCAAGTGGGCTGGGTATGCTCAGATGTGAGTCCCAGGCTCTCCACATCACTGGAGTCAAGCTATCCAGGCTGAAGAAGGCTGATAGCCAGAAACCGGTCCTTGGATGCTTGATTACGGTCTAGGAAACACATGGCTTGGTAGTTCGGGCTGGACTGTTCCCATGAGGCACAGGGTCAAGGCTGATTTGCATATAGCCATTGTCTGACCTAGGGTGGTGTGGAGTGCAAAAAAACGATGGATTTAGGCCCAGATCTTTGTACTGGGGTGAATGTAAGACATTGTTCTGCATTCTGTCCATCAACTGTGTTTTTTGCAATTTTCACCCCGAGTGGGCTGGGTATGCTCAGATGTGAGTCCCAGGCTCTCCACATCACTGGAGTCAAGCTATCCAGGCTGAAGAAGGCTGATAGCTAGAAACCGGTCCTTGGATGCTTGATTCCGGTCTAGGAAAGACATGGCTTGGTAGTTCGGGCTGGACAGTTCCCATGAGGCACAGGGGCAAGGCTGATTTGCATATAGCCATTGTCTTACCTAGGGTGGTGTGGAGTGCAAAAAAACGATGGATTTAGACCCAGATCTTTGTACTGGGGTGAATGTAAGACATTGTTCTGCATTCTGTCCATCAGCTGTGTTTTTTGCAATTGGCGCCATAATCATGGCGCTTGCAGAAATGCCTTCTGCATGTCGGGGGCGTCAAATTTGTTGATTGCTGAGCATCAGGTCACGGAGTCAGTGCCTGTATTTGCAGCGGCCGTCCAGGACAGACTTCTGTCACTGGATTGCAGACTCACTAAGGCCTGTGGGTCTTGCTGTCCTGGGAGGACTCAACTGCGCTGGCAGCATAATTCAAAGAAGTCCAGTCCTGCCAAAACCACGCATGACAGTGCTGCTGAGACATCGGCCGGCAGCATCCATCCACGTGACATGCCGGAATGTGATACCAATAATCACCAAGTTCTTATGTTCGATTCCTGGCAGCTTGTCGGCAGAAAATCGAGCGGCAGTTATGTGTCTATATTTTGCCGCAGCTAAGTGCCCTCACAGCTACCTGTTACTGGCCTTCCAGTTTAATTGGGGCCTCAGTACCAGTTTCTTTGGCGACCTTTCATTCATTGGGTGATCGGATCTATCCCAGAGACTGCACTGCAGCACATTAATTTGACCTGAATGTCTCCCTCCCTCTGGGGTATGCCAACATGCTGCAAGACTCTATACCGGCCAGCTTGCCTCATTCAGGTCTGTGTGATTATTGTTGTATATTTAAATATAATACTTTTTTACAGTGTGAGCCTGGGCCTATAAACTCACTGTAGGATGTGGTGGCGCCTCGGCGGGCTGGGCTCAGTTGACCGACTCAGTCACTATATTGATTAATGTTAGCAGTCGAGATCCGCAGTGGCGAGTCTCAGCTGGTAGTTTGTGTGAACAATTTTGTTTTCGCCAGACCCTGTGTTTTTTCAATATGCGACGAACGAACTTCTGGGTTTTTCTGGTGATTAAATGATGTAACCTAGGGGCATTTTACGAGAAGGCTATTTCAGATGCAGCAAATGTTGGGACACATGCTTGCCTTCATTATAGCTTCATGAATTTGCCATCTGGGACACATTGAGGAGTTGCTCGTACTGCAAGGTTTTCCATTTGCATTGGCTTGACTGGTTTCACTAGTTAACTTATGAAGCTAGGTTTTTATCTTTCATATTATTCTAAAATTCAAGCACAATAATACTAATTATTGCTTTTATTTACTTGCGAGAAAGTGTCACTTTTTTGGCAGTAGAAAGTCACTTACACTCACACTGAAAGCACCAAAATGTCACACATAAGCAGTCTGAAGCTTGCCACCAATGCTGGTCATAAAAATTAAACACTCACTGCAGTGTTTGGTTTATTGTCTGTTCAGTCGGGTGTTGCTTGCTACAGACTAGTAAGTGCAATTAGTACCTTCTCAAATTCTTATTTAAATTACATTTTCTTTTAGCGCATCATGATCATGAGCCAAAGTAAACTGGGCACCAGTTCTAGCGCTTTGCACAGTTTTAAGATATTCTTAGTATTTCTCGTTGCTCAAATGGGTGTCATTTCTGCTATTTATGCTTCCCTCACCTTCGTCTTCATTGCTTGATTTTGCTCGTTAGAAAGTGTCACTCATAGTCGTTGAATGTCACTCACAGTTATACTGAAATTATGAAAATGTCACACCAAAGCAATCTGAAACCTTGGCAGCTATGTTTTTTCATTAATGAAAAGGCCCGGCCCCGGCCTCTTAATTAATCATTGGTGCGCAGCACAGGCCCGGGCCTCGGCCGGCAGGGCCTCTGGGCTCTTCATTAATTAAATGTTGGGTGCGCGGCGCGCCGTTGTCTTTGCGTCTGCCCAGTCTTCAGGGTGAGGCATAGTGTGTGGGGCTGGTGATCAATGCCATTGTCATGCGCATTGCAATTAAAAGTGTGCGTGACCTGACCAGTGAGCGAGGTGAGGCATCGTAGGACCGAGGCCAGCCAGAGACTAGTGAGAACTTGGAAGGACCTTCTCCAGCATAATTTATTATTAGCCCCTGCTTGGCTAGCCTTGCCTTCTACTGCTGTCCGCTCACCCCTGCCTGCTCTGAAGCTACAGGCCAGGCCTCAGGTAAGTCTGTCCGAGGCAGGAGTGGTGGTGGGACGTGGGTGGTGGTGGCGAGGAGTCTCAGTGGTGAGCCCTTGCTGTGGTGGTTGTCAATGGGCACAGTGGTTACAGGACCATGGCTACATGGAGGAACCACTCTCCACCATCGGTGTTGCCTACTCCGATGCACCCCATAGCTCTTGTTCATGCTGACCGGGTCTCTAGTGCTCTGCTCTTGTACTCGACTCTCCTAAATGTGTCCGGTGTGGGCCCGCCCACCAGCGATGTTCAGAGGCTTGAAGAAGGAATAGGGTCTCAAACTCCCAGCTGCAGTGTTATTTTTGTCTCGTTGTAGTTTGCTGGCATTATTTTTCTTCAGTCAGCTTTGTTCCTATTTTCAAAGGCTTCCAATGGTTGTCGAGGGGTGTAGATATGGAGTCTGTTTCACCTCCCACCCCCGTCCGCTGTCAGTCGTGAGCACCACGTCCACTCCTTCCATGCAGAGGGGCGTCGCGCTGTCAGTGCCGGTTGTTACACAATGTAATACTCTGGTTCCAGGGGTGAGGGTTTCACTGGGTTGGCTGCTTCTCACGTGCAGCATATTTACCAGTCGTGCATATCAAGCAGACCTAGGACTTACAACTGAGGAGCTGGCACTGTGTACTGTGTTTCATGTTTGTCTTCAGGTTTGTCACCCTCTGAAGGAGACTGAACAAAAGGGGTTTTCTTAGTTTCATCTCCTCTCCACTGGTACAGTGAAGGATCTAACAAAGGGCCTCTGGGCAGTTCTCCTAAACGGACCTCTGATCTTCGCAGCTCAGTCTCCAGAAGGGGGAGTGGCGTGACCCTCTTGGTGGCACTGGAATGGAGGACCTTTGGTGGGGCAGGTAACGCCACTGACGCCCTGTACACACCCTCTCGAGCTGGGACATTACTTTTGATCTTCTTTGATTAAAAGGGCTGCTGGTGGGGGTTGTAAGCTTGCACATTGTTTTTCTTTCTCTTGCTTCAACTCGCAAATTACATGGATATTGAAAAGTAACATTACAACAACCCCACATCAAGCAACTAGTGCATGGATTACACTTTCAGTTGTCTACAAACTAAAATCTATCTTTTTACGACTAAGTTTTCAAATAGGCAAGATAATGCATTGGATTAATTGATCTAATGAAGAGAAAGGACAGTAACCCCTCAATTTTCAAGTTTAATGCCTGCTAGCGGACCCTTTCATGGATTAAAGTTCGCCAAAATAAGCTAGTAATAAAGGATTTTATTTGGAGTGGTACTAAAAACTACACACACAGTTGTGACGTACCACAATCTGTTGTTGATTAAGTATCAAATTCTTCTGTCTCATACCACGGAAATTCTAATACTTATAGCTTGCATCCCCTACACACCCAAATTGCAGCTTTCAATTTTATAAGGCCAGATGTACACTGCCTAGCCCTACTTTGCAAAAATACCCTGTTCCATCATTAAGGCTAGAGATGACCAGTCTACTGCCAGCATTAACAAAAACATAAAAAGTGTAGCGACAAGGTAGAAATAACAGAGCAGCCAGTTCACATGACTTAAAGAAGGATAAGCCGCATACATGTGTTTGCGGAGGCTGATAAGATAAGATAAGAGCGTGTCCCTTACATGGGTGCGCCACGGTGTCGCTGGAAATTTACTGTATGGGTCTGGCCTATTCCACTAATGTCAGTTTCCTAGGTTCCTCAACTAAACAATGCTCTACTGCAGTCATGGGCTGCTGCGTAGCAATGTACAAAATGGCTTTCAAGTATTACGCTAAGTGTACTCCCGGACACATGCTAAACAACGAAGCGAACTGAGTTTCACATGAATGCACACACCCAACATTGACTGTATATGTGCTTTTTTTTCCTTTAAGTCATGTTGCACAGTAACCCACACTAATGTGCAATATGTGAAAAAACAGCACAGGGGTGTGGGGGTAAGCAACACATGAGGGCAGAGGGTGGGGACATCAGACATTGCCAAGCACTCTTACAGTGGTCAAAAGTGAGAAAGTACCTGGAGCTGCACGCAACCAGTGGAAGGACACGGGCCGCAAACAGAAAGCTGTGCTAGGTGCTTGCTCTATGGCAGGGGCAAAAGCCCTGGGAAGAATGCAGGAGCAGGCGACAGTCAGCAGGAGGCATGGCAAGTAAGAAGCAAGGAAACTAGAGTGACATGGAAACCAACCAATGTTAAGTAATGGATGGGCTCTAAGCCAGTTTTTTTAATCCGTTTTATAGCAATACCTTTTACTGACACAAAACCTAAAAATTCAACTGTTCAGTTATAAGCCAACTCCAGTGCACATTGAGTACATAATAGAGGATTACACTAACAATGGTGCTTTCAACTAATTTCTTAACAGGATTTCTCTGACCTTGATTGATCTGGTTCCATTTACGTCCAAAGAATAACGCTCAAGTGCTGTTTTTCTGACACTGAACAATAAACTATACTTTTAATGACTATTAGTTAGGTCACTGCGATTTCACTTCTGCATAAGAATTTTAACTAGGTAGGCATTCTAATATGTTTAAGGATTATATTAATCTATGGATCATGCACTAAATACAGAAGTAAAAACTAAATCGGTGTGAGAACCCTTGTTTCTTTGATGTGTATCAGCGTAGAGAGTGGGCCACAAACTGCAAGGACAAACTAAAAAAGAGGCACAAAGTGACAGCAGTTCATGCTGCATTGTGAGTACTTGAACCAGCAAATCAGTTTTGTTTTGCTAGACACTGCAACAACTAAGTGTATTAGATAATAAGTCTGAACACTTCTGCATGAGCTGAGATTTTGCTCTATAATGCTGCTTGAGGCATTAATGGGCAAAAACCTTTGAGATAAAAGATTAACAGAATGTGTGAAACTGACCTTTAGTAAAATTGGAATGCAAGTACCACACTTCAAGGATTGAGTTTAGCCTCTGCACCATATTTCCTGTTACAACTGCCATTTGAACTTAGGAAGCCTGTAAGAAAAATAAATTCTATCCTGATGAAGTGCTGTAGAAAATATCAGCAGTAATTAAGTCCTTTATTTCTGAATTTCAATACGAGTTCCCTTTAAACATTTAGCACTACAATTGGGCTATTTGAGCGATTTATTGCATTGCACCCCTCCAGTCTCTAGCGAACGTTAACAAGTATTGGCAAATTCAATCGGTCTCAGCAATGCAAGAGCTGGATTCAGCATTGCATATCCAGATGGTAAGTGATCCCCAGGAAGAGGTAGCACACAAGCGCCCACAGCTGATAACGCTGTTTCTCCTTTCTGTAGCCATGGGCATACATGAACAAGGCATCCCAAATTAAATGTATCATTCGAAAGAGCAAAACACAATATGAAACACGTCAATTCTCTTTAACGAGTGCTTCCAACATAACCTAATAAAATCATGATACTTATTTTGTTCACCTCTCAAGAACAAAGGGTAGCACCTACCTTAGTACAATTCATACTTGTGAATTACATGTTACACACATGCCTACTGCAGGCACTCAACCCACTGAGCTATCCAATTGGCCAGAAGTATCACGGCCAACAATCAAAATGCCCAGATTCAAATTCAGGAATCCTTTTTAAATCCATTCCCTCTTCCTACTACGTGGTGTTTTGTGGGTCACTGTGTGTCTATCTGGTTTGAGATAAACATGGTGTAGCCTGACCATACCTCCCTTTCAGTCAGTAAATTGGATTTACAATGACCACCTACATTTCAAGGCCACTGCAAAAAAGTGGTAAAACAGCTTATTATGCCACTGTACTGTTATCACTGGGTCACCTGCCAGATCCTGGCAGGGCCTTTGGCCGTTCTGAGGTTGATAACATTAATCCTGTTAGTTTGTTCACAGTAACAAATGTTTGCAGTACTTCGATATGTCAGCCTTAAAGTGTTATGCAATAGTACTGTATTCTTTTTTTACCTCGGTTACATGTTGGTGGTTTCGAATCAAAATATATTAGATTTCTGGGTGGTAGGGCAAAGTGGTAGGTGGTGGGCCGAGCCGATGGGGGCCCCCCCTCCACGTGCTTTGCAGGGGGACCCCCTCAAGTTTCGTTACGCCACTGTTATTTAGGATTGGCCTTTGCTGCGAACGGCTCCTGGAGTGAGCATTTAGCTCACGCCAGGAGCAAATTCTCAAAGGCCACCAACTCCATTTTAAGTCTACCTCGTCCTAAGACTATGGGTGCTCTTTTAGCAGTACAGAAAATATATAAACTTCAGTGCACCCCGGTGGCCACATATGGCGCCGAGATTTGGGGAACGGTCAACTGCTCAGTAATTCAGCAGGAAGAAAATAGGTTTTGCAGAAAACTAATGAGCACCCCAATTTCAACCCCACAATATATATGTCACAAGGAGCTTAACATTAATTTTATAACTGATTTTATTCAGGCATGACCAGCACTTATGTGGGTATCAGTGTGGAAGAACGAAGCGGCATCTTTGACACAGCTGATTTTCAAGGACTGCTTACACTGCGATAAAGGCTTAGAAATTCCATGGCTAAGCGTTGTGCTGAGAAGCTTGCGCAGTGTAAATAGAGAAAATGTCTTCCTAGATCCCATATTAGCAGCATCAGTCCCAAAAAAGGAACTGCAGAATGCTTTGTACTCCCTATATAATAACGAGCGGGAGGTGGTGGAGTCTAGGAAATCAACTGTGCGTAACTATATGGCTATTGAACAGTACTGTTATCCGCTTCACACGTATTTGACTTTATCAATGAGCCGTTGGAAAATGAGCCTTTTGTTTTGACTAAGAGCTGGCACAATTCGATTTGCACTTTGTTTTCCACTTGGCTATAGCTCAAATTTTAACTTAAACTTGTGTTCTTGTGACGGGAGGAGTGAGCAAACTATCATGCACTTTATATTTTTCTGTAAACATTACATTAAATACGCTAAACAGTTTTTTAATTCATATTTTAACAAGAGAAGACCAATTACTCTGGAGGAAGCGTACCGATCAATACTAGATTTAGATGATGTTGAATTGATTTTCCGCACTGGCACTTTTCTAAAAACTGCAATAAGGGTGCGTAGATCTATGATGGGACCCTGATCTCGTATGACATAATCTGTGAATTGTTTTAATAACTGTATATATTAACATGATGGTCATTTTTGCACAAGGGACTTTGGTTATATGTATATGGAATTTTAATCCTGTGTATTAATTATTGTGATGAATTGTGTTTTTTGTGCTTTTATGGGTACTTTTGTATCCGAATAAAGTTGAACTGAACTGAGCAGAATAATACATGTTTGCCGGCAATGGGGCTCAATCCTGCCATGGCTACCCCTCAACGGGCGTGTGGAGCCTACCCACAAGGATTTTCATCATGGAATCCACAGTCCGGATTCAGGATGATGAAGGATTTTGTCTTGGGCCAGCCAGGAGCTCCAGGGATACGTCCTGTTGGACATATTTCTTAGGAGTGTAAATATTTGTCTCAGGAAATTACATAATGTTTGAAATTAAGAACATATTTTTTTTTAATGTTTTTTTAAGCGGTGTACTCCAAATCCTCTTTTAAACACTACATTGCTACAGATTTAATATATTGCATTAGGGTGGCTAAAAACCGTATGGCCAAAATTTAAAGTATAAAAAAGTGCCCCGGTTCTAAATGTAGGGCTCCAAAACCAATTGCTAGGTTGCAATGTAAATACTTTCTGTAATGCTTTCGTTTCAGAACTTAAAACATAAGAGGATTTTCAATTATTAATCCTTAAATACTATATGTTATAACTGAGATAACCTTTGCCTACTGGGCTTTTCATGGAGAATCCTCCATATGTCTGATTAAACTGAGACAAACCTTCCAACATATTCATTGCCTTTCTAAAAACAAAGTATTTGTGATCTACAAAACACAAGATTTCAGTAAAAGTGACTCCAAGATATGTACCGAAGGACAGTTGTTACAATTTCACATCATTTAAAAAAGTACTATAATTACATTATGTTCACCCCGGTTCAATAAACTGTGTCTGTGATGAATAGCCAGATTAATTTACATACTTAGCACATCCATATGTCTTTATAACGCCAACAGGTACAATCCAATACTGCAGGTCACCTGTATATAATAAAGTGTTTCTATGATAATCGTGTATATTTGCGTCATAACCTTTGGCTTCTTTCAAGAATTGACAAAGGTCACGAAACGGCACTGGCGCGCACCATAGCTTCAGTGCATCTTGAGAGGTTGAACAATTACTTTTCGCTCCCTGTGCGCCATCATTAACGATTAAGCCTAAGTATGAGAATGTTGTGCAATGAGAAGTGATAACAGTCCCTAAGAGTATACGCTTGTTGGTTAGCATAGACAACAGTAAATTCCGGTTCACTTTATCAAAATCAGAATTAAAATACACTACACCCAGAGAAACCAGCATTTACAATGCAATAGGTCTCGCACTGACATTATTTTGAGCTATTGTAAATGTCATTGTTTCTTTTTTTGTTTTTCTTTTGTAAAAAAGTTATAGACAATATCACTGGTTTTTTACACGATCTTTAATGCTGGGCAATCTATTTCTGAGCCCGGGCACAAAGGGGTGATGCACCTTGGAGTGTGACCAGAGCGGTCACAGCTCATACAGCTCTCAGAAGTCACACAGCTCACGAAGCTCTCACAGCTCATATAGCTCTCACAGCTCACACTGTTCTCAGCTCACACAGTTCTCACGACCGTCATGGCTCACACATCTCTCACGACTGTCACAACTCTCACAGTTTACACAGCTCTCAATCCTCACACAGCTCACAAAGCACTCAGAACTTAAACAACTCACAAAGCTCTCACAGCTCTGTCATTCTTCACACAGCTCTCATTCTTTACACAGCTTACACAGCTCTCGCAGCTCTTACAGCTCAAACAGCTCTCAAAGCTCAGACAGCTCTCATTCTTCACATGGCTCTCACAGCTTACACAGCTCTGGCAGCTCAAATTTCTTATACAGCTCACTCAACTCTCACATCATACACAGCTCTCACAGCTCGCTTAGCTCAAACAGCTCTAACTGCTCTCACAGTCTACACAGCTCTTAGTCCACACAGCACTTACAGCTAAGACAGCTCTCACAGCCCACACAGCCCACACAGCTCACAGCTCTCACAGCTCACACAGCCCACCCAGCTCTCACAGCCCACCCAGCTCTCACAGCCCACCCAGCTCTCACAGCCCACACCGCTCTAACAGCCCACACAGCTTTCATTCCTCACACAACTCTCACAGCTCCTCTCACAGCTCAGTCGTGGATGTAATGCAAGTTCAAAGACAACATTTTAGACCATGTATCAATTAGAATGTTTTATATACCACTTGACACTACTTCTAATCACGGTAAATGCCAGGTGTTCATTTTTATCAATTTATGATACTCTAGTTACTGACCGCAGAATGATGAAAGGCTGAGTCTGGCTTGCTAGGAATCAAACTAGTGGCACCTAATCGCAGCATTTGTTGCTAGCCAGCGTTCAGCTCGCGGAGCTGTCTTACCAGCTAGACAGCGTCTTGTGGTGTTTCATTAAATATGGGGTAGTGACGTCCAGCGGTGATTAACTATCAACCGTCTCCCATGAGCATGGGATTAAATCATAAACCTGGATGAATACAAAGTGCGCTGCGGGTCGGTCCTGGGTAAGGGTCAGTGGTGGTGAAATGTGGGTTTTTGACGCGTTTTTAAGAGTGCTTAAGAGACGGGTGCTGTCTCCCCAGGGGAAATACCCAGTTTGTACAGTGCGCCCCTTTGATTTTATCATCGACATACCACAGCTCTCACAGTCCACACAGCTCTTACAGTCCACACAGCTCTCAGTCCACACAGCTCTCAAAGTCGAAACAGCTCTCACATTCCACACAGCCCACACAGGTCACACAGCTACACAGCTCTCACAGATCCAACAGCCCACACAGCTCTCACAGCTTACACAGCTCTCACAGTTCTCATTCCGCCATGGCTCTCACAGCTTACACAGCTCTCGCAGCTCAAATTTCTTACACAGCTCACACATCTTTCACAGCATACACAGCTCAGATAGCTCACACAGCTTTTACATCTCTCACAGCTCTAACAGCCCAGAGCCCTCAGCTCACACAGCTGCCACAGCTGAGACACCCCACACAGCTCTCACAGCCCACACAGCTCTCACAGCCCACACAGCCCACACAGCTCTCACAGCTCACACAGCTCACACAGCTCTAACAGCCCACACAGCTCACACAGCTCTAACAGCTGACGCAGCTCTCACAGCCCACGCAGCTCTCACAGCCCACACAGCTCTCAGCCCACGCAGCTCTCACAGCCCACGCAGCTCTCATAATCCACGCAGCTCTCACAATCCACGCAGCTCTCACAATCCACACAGCTCTCACAAGCCACGCAGCTCTCACAAGCCACGCAGCTCTCACAATTCATGCAGCTCTCAAGTCCACGCAGCTCTAACAACCCACACAACTCTCACAGCCCACATAGCTCTCACAGCCCACACAGGTCACACAGCTCAAACAGCTCTCACATCCCACACAGCTCTCACAGTCCACACAGCTTTTAACGCAGTGTTTTAATCTGTAGTATAGCCAAACGCTTCCAAATGTTAAATACACTTTTTTTTCAATGAAGAGATTTTAACATATTTGTATTTGATGTTTGTTGCACGAGTAACATGACGAAACATTTCCATGACTCGGCTCCTAAGAGCACGGTAAGATTCCTGACTCGGTTCTCCCTGTTGATTTGTCGGATCGCCACCTCTAGGGCATATAGCCGAAGATGCTCTTCATGACACACTTCCAAACTGGCTCTGAGTCTGCACACGTGGGAGTCGTTAAACGAACTAATGGTTTACAGTAATGGTATGTAAAGAAGTAAATGTTCTCATTACGTATGTAGACCGTCAGAGTCCCTTCAGTTAGTAATTATTTTTTTTGCTACCATTTTATGAGCTAAGAAATGCAATGCATTCTACTAAATACTAGTACAATTGGTGCTCTGCGCTGCAGTGTGAGTGCACTTTAGACCAGAGCCAACCGACCTGAACAGCAGACTCAGCTTCTACACTCCCACCCGCTAGCTCCACTCCGCCAGCCTCGCCCTCGCCGCTGTCCCCCGCATCCAACGAACGACCTCCGGCGGCAGTTCCTTCACCTACCTTACCGCCAAGACCAGGAACACCGTCCCTGCCCACCTACAGCAGACCCAAGACCTACTCGCTTCAGAAGACTCCTCAAGACCTGGCTTTTCGAGCAGTAGCTGCACCCCCCTCCCCTCAGCGCCTTGAGACGCTCACGGGTGAGTAGCGCGCTTTACAAGTACTCTGAGCCCCCCTGCCTCCCCATACACGTGTTCTGCCGCTGTTCCCAGAGCTCGGAGCTCCCCCTGCTGTGACCCGCCGCCCCCCCTTCACCGCAGAGGGCGCAGTCTTAACAGCAAGTGAGTTTTTATACGTGATTGACGCAGGGGACGCCAGGGAGGGCTGACCAAGTTCACACGGAGCGTCGACTGCACATACAGGTTTGAAATGAGGCTTGGAGGCTGTCATCGAGAGTGACCAAAACCCTGAGATTGCCGCACATGTCCGTTAGCAATGAGACATTCTTAATAAGTTTACAGCAGAGGCTGGAAGGAATGCGCAGCAGCCTCTGGCTGACAGTACTCAGACAGCCCCAGCTTCCACGGGGGGAGGGAGGGGGTGCATGGAAGAGCATGCGAAGGGCAGAGGGTTTACTGCTGAAGAAGCAGTGTACCGAGCCCGGGAGGCAGCAGAGCTCGGGTGGGCGGGGGAGGAGGAGGGGCAGGCGGTGATCTCACCGCAGCTGCTCTCTCCTCATAAACAGAGGCCATGATCTGTCCACACAGGTTTTACGACAAAAGGAAAGCAGGCTGCCTTGTCCAGAGGGACGTTCTAAAAAGCCGACAGGGCGGCAACCAAAAACCCTCCTTTCCAATGGGAAGCCAGCGCTTACCCTAAACGCTGACGCTACCCAATGGAAAGGAGGGGCGGGATTACAGTACCCTTTTTAGAACAATATCTCGCAGGGCGTGGCTAGCAGCTTCGCTGCTCAAGCCTACGCCTCTCCGAGACCTAAAAAGTGGCAGAGCATGTTTAATTTATGTACAATGCAACTTAATGCAAAAATATAATGCAACTTCAATTGACCTGCAGAAAACTCTGCATGATTTAAAGGGATCAGTTGATTTCCTTAAAGGAAAACGGGATGCATTTAAAAAAAAAAAAAATTAAACGTTGTTGTTTCATTTTTAAGCGCAGACAGTGGTCTTTAGGACCACTGCCTGCCCTTAAAAATATTTTTATACACAGTCACAAAGTGGAAGGGGTCCCCTGGGGACCCCTTCCCAATTGTGACTGCATTACCACCCTCTTGAAGAGGGTGGTAATTCGCGAGTGTTTTGCTACTGCAATTGTGGTCACAAAACATTCACACAGCATTGCAGACTAATTGCGACTCTCAATTCCTAATTTGCGAGTCGCAAATAAATTGCGATTCGCTATTTAGGAATTGTCCATGGCAATAGTGATTTTGCATGCGCAAAAGGGTTAGCAAACCCGTCTGCGCATGCAAAATCACGTCGTACATCTGACCCTTAGAATCTTATCCACGCCAATAAAATCACAGTAGGGCAGTGAAAGGCATTATTAGGAAGTTCTCTTTGTGGACCACTGCATGGCACCCTCCTTCCAACTTCTGGCAAGAAATAATTTTTGTAGGTGGAAGGGAAGGCCTGCTCTTTCTTAACTCCTCTAGTGTAGCTGCTATTTTAATTTCTGTAGAAGAGCGAGTATGGACACGTGTACTCTATCAGATACTTGCATAGTTTGCCTGGTCAGTTCTGCTGTAGTAGAGGATTCTCACTACATCAGTCTAAAACTGTAGTTTCTCCTCCTTTCAATCCAGAGTCGTTGCTTGTTCTGATCCCAGCAATTTTAGCAACAGAAGACTGATTTGGTGATTGGAAGTATTTTGGAGGTACCGGATTCCTGTTAATAATGTAATTTGTTTGGTTTATGATGCACTGTCACTCGTCCTTATGGACATAATCATTCATAAAATGTTTTGTATATTTTCATCTTCTCCACACAACAGTCTGAGCAGCTCTTTTTGCTGCATCTGGATTACATTAATCTAAAATAACCTAAAACCATGTGGGTAGTAGCTAATTTGTATTACAAAGTCTTGATGCTTCAAACTAGTGAAAAAGCTGGACATTGGGGGAAAAAACAGATTTGCCTGACTGTTTCTTAACCCTGTTTTTGAGTTCCTTTGTATTGATTCTCTATCATCTTGACGTTTTCCTCAAAATCATAAGCTAGCCTTTTTGATCTTTCAAGATGAGGCTCTCATATTAGGATCTGTTTGTATTATGGCGGGAGGAGAACCAGCTTTTAACTTCTCCAATCTTGATGCTAAGGCTTTCAGACTAGAAGTGAGTCCACCACGGAGAAGTGGTTCCTCACCATCTCTTTCAATAAATTGAACCCCTTTCCAAATTCTCTTCTAGTATTTCGCTGCATGTAGTCTGGATTCAAGCATCTTACATTATGAAAGATCCAAAGCAGAAGAAAAATATACATCCCTGTAACACTTTATTTATTTATTTATAAAGTTTTCTATAGTGCGATATGCAGCTCTTGTATGTTTCTTAGATTCATGTGCTCCACTCCATCTTCCCTATTATAAGACTCCTATTCCTTACACATCTGTATGATAATTTGAGGTTTGGTGTAATCTGGGGAATTGTTAGCTGAAAATACATACAGCTCTTTGGCTGTAGTTTGCACTATCATATTGATGCCAATGTTTTACGTTTAGTTGTTAGGAAGTACCTTGCCTGTTGTTCAAAAATATACAAGGGTTACCATCCTCACAAAAAGGAATAATTGACACATGTGAATCTATCAAAGATATTAAGGAAGGAGTAACTATAGTTAAAAGTAAGTTACTTTTTAGGTCTCGTCCTATTCCATTCCGCAAGGAATGAATAGGACGAGACTATAGGGGCTAAACTAAGAGCTAAACAAATGCGGATTTCCAGAAGTGCATGTGGTCTCGTGAACGCGCTTCTATCCGCCTGCCTAGCCATTTGTTGCTTGTTCACACTTCATGTCCGCCAGGCCGTGTCTCGCATTTCTCCTCCCCCGCCCCCTGCTTCACACTTTTCACGGCCGCCAGGCCGTGTCTCGAATTTCTCCTCCCCCCCCCCTCCCCACAGCAATGCCAAGAGCTTGTTTATTGTGTGCCGATATTATGTTTGTGTGGATCCAGGAGAGGAACCCGATTATGAGTTCATAGACAGACAAGCATGCATTTTGGATTATAAAATTACCTTGCATGGAAATAGCGGTGCAGCAGAATTTTATCTGCAACTGTCTCCTTTGCACCTGTGGACAACTCAATTGATACTCAATAGTGTTTATTGTGTTCCTACTATAAAATGTATTTTTATATCTCACAACTTGAGAGTGTGGTTATTAACCTGTATTATAACACTGTTGTTCTCAGTAAACTATGAAAAACTATTTTGGATCGATGGTGCAGCGCAATAACATTGCAAGTCAAAACATGCCCGGCAAGGCGCACCTCCAAATACCTGCCTTCTGTATTTTGAATTTGAGACAGAGTGGCGTAATGCGACCACCTGCCTCATCATCAACGGATTACGCTTGAACCGTATGAGCCTGCGACCACCGTGGAACTGGCTTCCCACGCGAAGCTCCCTATTGTTTACTCTCTACAGATGGACAATCGGTATCGGCTCGTCGCCGTCTTTTGTTTCCATGAATACGGAGCGGTTCACTGCACACTGTAAAAGGGATGGCCATTTTGAAACGGCATGCCATTCATCAAAATACAACCTCTGAGCATATTTCGTTATCTTTCTTTTACAATTATGTTGTTGTCAGTGTTAGAAAGGGATAATGTTGTTATCCTTGTTAAGTACAAGAATACTATTAATAATTTGTAGAATATTCTATAAAATTTCAATTATAATTTGCAGCGTCAATTCCTTTACTTAGTGATTTGAATGATACATAATCATGCATTTTGTCAGACCGACATGTTCGCTCTACATCTATATGTTTTTGAAACCCTTCACTCCCCTCTAATTCATGATGGCGCCTCGTTGGGGTATGGCTGTCGCGTTACAGTTTGTGCATGCTCGTTGAGGGCTGGCCGCCTGTCCGTAGTGTTCCTTGCTCTTCCATACTGAGCAGGGCCCATAGGGTGGTGCTCTGCAGCTGCCAGGAAGTGTACCACGGATGTGACTGGGAGGCAAGGAACAGAGCCTTTAGTACTCTGAACTGAGGGCAGCAGTGCCGTTTCAGGTGAGTACCGACCCTTTGGAGGAGGAGATAGAAAGGGGTCAACATGGTCATGAAATTACAGTCATCAGAAAGAAAAGTAAACACCATTTTCAAGGATAAGATAAGCAGCAATTAGTAAAAAGGCAAATTGACATTTGATCTCTGTCCTTGAACAAACCGCAAACGTGTCGAGATAAAAGCAAGATTTAAAGGCGTAATAATTGCTCATTCACTTTCTGAATGAACAGAACACTTAGTCCTTTCCAGTTTAAGTTAATTCAGAAGAACGGATTAGTAGGTCCTATAATTAGCTCAACCTGTTAAAATGTGACCCGCCATAGCAAGTGGATTTTTTGATGCCTGTGAAGCCAACCGATGTTAAACAATGGACCGACTCTAAGCTCACTCTCAGTTTTTAGTATGTTCAACAAGAGGCTTTTCTCTACCAGACATATTGGTAATAAACGCAATGCATGCAGATACCAAGGAATACTCCCATAGCCATCCCAGGAACACACACTCCCGCAAACAATGTTCAACAAGAGGCTTTTCTCTACCAGACATATTGGTAATAAACGCAATGCATGCAGATACCAAGAAATACTCCCATACCCATCCCAGGAACACACACTCCCGCAAACAACCAGGGCATGCACATAAAACCAAAGACAAATTAACACATTTATGCAGGCACACGTGTAAGTACAGACTATTTCCCCAAAGGCACACACAGAAGACACATATAGAAAGGCACACTCAGAAGACACATATAGACATCTCAAAGGTTCACATGCACACATATGGGTATGAATGAAATTCAAAGTGTGCGGTGGCTAAAAAGATGATGGATCATTGAATGGATGCATAGTTGCAGGTGAACAAATGAAGACTATAAGGTGAATGAACAGTTGTGTTTGTTTCCAAGGATGTATGGATGGATGGGCATGTGTACAAGGTTAGAAGCATGAGTGAATGTTCGAGGTAATGAATGGACTTGTGTAAGTATGGATCTTAATGTAAGTATACGATGGATAGATTTGCATTGCATGGACAGGATAGATGAATAGATAGATATTCCTTGCAATAATTCATACACAGTATTCTTTGGCTCGCAACACCAGTAGGCAAGCATCAATAAGAGCAGTTTTAGTTAAAATTTCACATAAGCCTAATGCTCAAAGTGAGTACTGCTGCACAGCTGTGAGAAACTCCTTTACTTATGATTCCATCTCTTCTGATTGAACAAACAAGACTCGCTTAAATAAGTAGGAATACAGAAGAAACATCCTTCAACACTCTTCACTACAATATTTGCAAATTGAAAAATCTACCGTACAGCTGAAATCTTCACATTTGACAACGCACTTTAAAGTACATGAGAATCGACCAACATGGATTAGGTGAATTGGGATGAAACATTTCTCAGCTCAAAATGAACATTCTGGATGTTTGTGTTCAACTTAAATGAGATACATACTTTGGCAATTACTATCAATCTAAGATCTCAGTAAATATATTATTATGTGCTTCTCAATTCTATTTAAATTTTTCATCCATCAAGAAAGGCATGCATTAGAATTTGCAGGACAACTAGCTCCCAACATGACTTTGCTCCCTTTAAATAAACTCGCCCCTTGGGAAGTTCAGTGTATGCAGAAGGATACTTCCAAACCGACAGTAACATATAGTGAGAGATGTATAGTCGAGTGGACTGAGCCAAGACATGATTGTTAAAAGTCTCAAGCCATTGGTTGAAAGAAACCAGTAGAAGAAAGCCAATGGTTGAAAGGGACCCACATTTCACTATATATACATTGTTTGGAATAGATCTGTTTGGCAACTGTGCGGTCAACACTCAGACCTAAAACCACTAACATGTACAAGTGTATAAGCTTAGAATGCATGTACACTTCTATAGGTAGGAGAACAACTAAATGGCATTCCTTTGTGTGAGCCACTGCTGTAAACGATTAATCAGGGCTGGCTGTTGTGACAATGGGGCTCCTAAAATAATGCACTAGTGGCATGAGCAAATGTCATATGCCAGTTGGGCTACAGCACGAAAACCATTTCATTCAAATTCCAGAGAATATTTTGTATTTGTAACTCATAATGCTATTCAAGCTTTCTTTAGCTGAATCAAAACATTAGGTCAATAGGGCTAAGCAAATACTATTCAAAGTTTATCTGATAAATATAAAACATATGATAATCTTTATTTATGAGAGTTTATGCAGCAGTATTTCTGAATGAGTTGAGAATTATCATGTAGCTCTGTGCTGTTGAGGCGCTATAATTCTAGTCCGGGGCTTTCATCTGACAAACAACCATAAGTTTTCTGGGAGTTGAACTGGGGGGGTTTAATAGCACTTTACTGACAAAACACCTGATACCAAATATTTAAGAGCTGAAATGCCCAGAGTTGGAAAAGTGTTCTGGGCAGCATCCACATAACCGCTTGGCATTTTAAGGTCTATGACAACATGTATTAGCAAGAAAGAACCAGAGCATAATAAGTCGTCTTCGTTGAATTTTAGGGTCTTTCATGAGGATGTGTTTCCCCTCACAAGGACTGTCATGAATATTGATCAAACTTGATGACCTACGTCCTGTCTCACTGTAAAGAATTTGTAGTGTGCACTGGTTGTGGTGTAATGGACGCTGCATGATTTGTGTGCTTGGTGTTAGTCCAATGACAGTAAATTGCGCCTCATTGTATATCTAAGAAAAAAAATCATATTCAGCTAGTTACGTATTGCACTGAAATTCTAGTTTTTGGCATGTGTTGCCAATACATGGTTTTATGTCAATTATTTCCTATAATTGATTGCTTATATATTAGTTCAATGTATTTTATTTTTTTAAATATTTTAATTAGTAATTATGTACAATAGACTGCACACTGCCGCAGTCCCATGTGCGTGCATTTATGTAGTAAAATGCCTATTAGACATAACAAAGACACAATGAAAAGTATTTGTATTGATGTTTGAACCCAGCCATATGCAAATCAGTCTTGTCCCTGTGCCCCGTGGTAAAAAACAGTCCAGCCCGAACTGAAAAGCCAGGTCCTCCCTGGACTGGAAACAAGCATCCAAGGACCGGTTTCGGAATTTCAGCCCTCATCAGCCTGGATAGCTTGATTCCAGTGGCATGGTGAGCACAGGACTCACGTCTGAGCATACCCGTCTCACTCGGGGTGACAAATGCAAAAACAACAGGTGAGGGACAGAATGCAGAACAATGTCATACATTCACCCCAGTACAGAGATCTGGGCCTAAATCCATCTTTATTTTGCTCACCATGCCATTCCAGTTTGAACCCAGCAACATTCCGTCCATTATCTTGTGTGTTTTGCTGTTCACCCTATGTGGGAAGGGTATGCCCAGACGTGGGTCCCTTGCTCACTAAGGCACTGGAGTCAAGCTGTCCTGGCTGAAGATGGCTGATAGCCAGAAACCGGTCCTAGGATGCTTGATTCCGGTCCAGGGAAGATACGGCTTGGCAGTTCGGGCTGGACTGTTCCCATGAGGCACAGGGTTAAGACTGATTTGCATATGGCCATGTCTGAACTGGGGTGGCTTCGTGAGCAAAATAACAATCGGGGCACAAGTCCTAAACAAGCATTTTCAATGCAATAGGTCTCGCATTACTGTAAGTTTGAGCTATTGGTGTTGCAAATGATATTGTTTGTTAGGTTTGTTTGTTAACAAATATCCCAGCAGTAGCATAAGTAATAAGCAAGAAAAGGGTGCTGTATCGTAGACTGTTACTAGGTGTCTCTGTGGAGTTGTAAAGAGAACTCTATTAGCCATATAAGGTATTGCACGCTTACTTATACCACTGCTGGTTTTATAATACACCATCCCATTCGCACACAATACTACCTTACTTCTACCCAACTGCTACTTGCTAGTTCTCTCCTTCCCTCCCTGAGTCTACCTCCTTATATCTAAACCCCTACTGATTTAACTACATACCCTTCTTCTCTTTCTCTAAGGCCCCTTCTGCTTAAACTACATGCCACTACTACTTGCTTTATCCTTGGCGCTCCTCTATCCCTCTCTCCAACAACACCATTCTATTTTCTATATATATAAAAACGAAAGTATGTCTGTTTGTCCTTTATGCATTACTACACCATTCATCCGATCGCCATGAAACTCTGGGAAGTTGTTGATTACACTCCCGCGAAGGTTTCTTGCAAAAACAAATTGTGTTAAATATCGGCCCCCGGCCCCCCATAATCTTTCCAATACTGAACGTTTACAGTTTACGGTGTGACTCGCTTTTGCAATGACCATCAACAAAGCACAAGGATAATCGCTGCAAGTGTGTGGACTACATTTGGAGAATCCGTGCTTCTCGCATGGACAACTCGCGCGTCGGAAAACCTTCTGATTTATTCGTGTACACACCAGACGGAAAAACAAAAAATACAGTGTATCCACAAGCACTCGAATAACTAAACAGAATTAAAACAACACTTTAAAATGTTTTCCATATTAAAATGAATACGTTTCAATAAAAATGACACAATGTAAATTGAATGTTATCATAACAAGTTTCCTTTCTTCTGAGATCGCAGCAACGCACAACGGGTAAGCTAGTTTTTAATAAATGCCCACCCATTTACATTATTAAATACCCACACAAATGCCCTTTAATCTTTTTCTCCTCTTCCATATGATTATTCTTTTATCTTTTTAGCATACAGTAGTGCCCTACTATCTTATATACCCATACACAACTTCTTTTACACTTTTTTTTTTGTTCCCCGTGTATTTTTTAGCTTTACTATATCTTAAATAGGCTGCCCCAAGGCACGCTATCACCCTACAAACACTCCGTATTCCCAGGGGGCTGGCAATAACCTAATACTGTACACATTATTACACTACAGTTTTTGCTTGCGCAACATTACTTACTAACTTTATGCCTTTTAGGCGCCTTTATACACTTCAAATGTTATAAACAGCAAACTTTCCAACTAAATTACCAGCTTTTTGCATGCTGTACACAGTTTCCCTATTATTTCTGCTTATAGAAAATTCCTTATTATACTATTTTTTTTATACGTACTGCTTAAAGCCTAAACAAGCAACTAAACAAGTAAAGTCATCTTGCACAACAAAACACATTATAAATAAATTGGTACAGCAAATGTAGTACCACCAACCTATATTTCTCATGCGTTTATTCCTACATGATATTACTATATTTTATCCTAATACAAGCACACACAATCCCACTCTATAAACTTTCCTCCACTTTACTCAACAACACTCCACGCTAAACTACTCAACTTCACTACACTTTATAGTAATTTCCTCTACTCTATACTACACCACTTCACTGTACCACACTACACTCTATAGGTCTACATTAACAAAATTCGAGCTAGTAATGTTGCATTAATATTTGCTACGCCAAAAACTCAAATTTTTAATAATGCGAGACCTATTGCATTGCAAATGCTTGTTCTTATGACTTGTTCAGTGGTTGTGCTCCCCTTTTCTTGCTTCCCATAACTCTCCATATAACATGCATATATACTGTCAGATGTCGTGGATGGGTTCTTATTGATTGTATTCTGAATTCAAATAATTGAACATTGAAGTTCAATTTTAGTTTAGTTTAGTTTCAAACACTTCAGGGGAGTGCCCTCAGGGTAAAAGTGGAATAAAATGAACTGAGCTCAGACTGATACTTTCAAATGGTAATTTACTTCATAAGAGCTGCCTCTCTTATTTGCTTTTCACAAATTCACCCAAAACATTGTTTTGATTTAGTTTTCTTTGTTTTTTTCAGAGCAGCGGAAGTATTCTTTACATTTTGACTCAGCACACAAGGTCAGAATATTATAATCTATGAAGCTAAGAATGTTTTTCCTCTGTTGTGTATCAAATCACTAACTTCAGTTCTTTTAATTTTAGATATGTCACTACATGTGCCTTTTCCTTCAGCCTCCCAGTACTTGCCACTGGATCGATGGACAAAACTGTAAACATCTGGAAGTTTACACAGAACGAGGATTTTGAAGGCAAGTAGAAGGTCCTCATCGTAATGCAAGCCTTCTACTTAAAATGTATGTGTGGGGATCAACTAAATAAATGTCCTAGCTTTTAGTACTCCCTCATCTGGCTCGTCTCTTTTCCCAGGACCCTATAACCACGTTTACACAGATCTAGTGATTATAACTTTGTGGTTCAGAAAAGGGGAGCGAAGGGACTCACAGAATACTGTTTGTATAATATTGCCACACCTGCACATATTGCCATATTTTCTGGTGGGCTAGTATGCGCCTATAAAAGTGAGCTTTATTAACTAGTGAAATATTCAGTGATTTACAATCCCTCAAACCTCTACAAAGTAAATCCTTTATGTTTCTTCAAACCTGGCTTTACAAACAGTGCTTAATATATTGAGTTAGTTGCAGATAGTGTCATCTGCACTCATTTTTGGGGATAAGGCGATTATTTTTCACCATCTGCTTTGAGCAAGAGAGAGAAAGTCAGAAAAGATAGAAGTGAGATGAAGAAATGATAACAATGAAAATGGTTAAAAATAGGCATGAAAATATGAGCAAGGATGGAAAAAAAGCCAGAAAGTGTAAGCTAAAGCAGTGGGAGACCAGCCATCCATTATTTTAGTTAAGGTTGGTGGTGAGGACACGTGTAACAGAGAGTGACAAAAAAACCCTGAAGAGCTAAAAGATGTGTAGGAGACGATCATGTCACACATCAAAACACACTCAAGTATAGCAAAGATAGGAACTGGTACACACATGAACCACAAAGGTCATTAAGAGATATTTGTTTTGGGTAATACACTGAATATATGGATATGATTCGAAATGCAAATAAAGTTGTAGAAAAAATTAAAGTTTGGCGGTGAGGACAATTTTTTGTCTTGCTAGATTTTATGTTGTACACAGTATTTTTCACCACCAAACTTAAATAACCTTTAACTAAAGCCTTTATAGTGAATTTCATGGGTATTTCAACTAGAACACCCAATTCCAGAGATATATAGTTAGAATTGAATGTGATAGAGTGCCTAGAGATAAACCTCTAGATTGACTAAACACTTGAGGGTTGCATTCAGTTTGTTGTACCCAGACACAACCCTGCAACAGTTTCCCTTCTCCTTCAGGTAAGTCCCCTAACAGGAAACAATTTCCCAAAAGATCTTCCCACAAAAAAACACCTTAGGAAGTAGAAAGGTTCTTCTTCCCTGAGGAAATGGTTGTTCTCCCAGGTTCATAGAAACCTCAGTGCTGTTCCCTAGCGTGAGAACCAACTATAATATTAATAGAGATGAATACAGAATTCCTGACTCTATCATCCAACAACTCAGAGGTCAAGGCCTTCCTGGAAGATATGCTAGACTATTTTGAAGCAATCGAATGTGCTCTGCCCACTTCCCAAGAATCAGCCTGATCCTTTTGGTTTAGCGATTTCCTGTAGCTCCAACCCCAATGAAACGCAAAAACGGATACACATTATCTGAGCGGCAAAAGAAAACTTTGAGCCTGTTTTGGTTATGAACTTTTGGCATAACTCCTCCCTAGGGCCCAGTTGTTTGCCCGCATGGAGGAACTTTTCATGTCCAACTCCAGTGCTTTAGTCCTGCCCGACCACTATAATGGCTGCCAATAGAATGATGATTCAGATGCAGATAATCTCCTTCCTTCTAATAACACAGATAAATGCCTCATCTTGGACCTACAAAATGTCAGTGGCTATTCCCTCTCTGATCCTTCTTCAGACGAATTGTCTTTCTTCACTTCATGGGTATGCAAAGCAGCAAAATTGCAAGCCAAGTCAGACATTTTAATAGATGTCTTGCAGTCTTACAGCCGTTGCTACCTTTTAACGAGACACTATTGGAGCCTGTTCTTGCTGCCTGGGAGAAATCCTTTTCAGATCCAGCACCACACAAACAAGTTGCGAGAAGACACAGTCCTGCACCCTGAGGCCCTATTTTTGGGACCCAAATGTTTTTGCTATCATACCCTTTTCCGAACGCTTCCTCCGCAAAACTGAACTCAAACACCTTTCTGATGGTTCCTACGCATTACCAACAGCCTTACTTACGTGAATCTAGAAGGCAAAAAAATGTGATTCCGTCAGTCTTTTATTTATCAAAAAGAGGGAGGAGGGTTGATCTTCTGATCAATGGACACAGATTACCACCAAGGTTGGTGGAAGGTCCAGTCACAGCTTGTGTCCGATATAGAGGATACAATGGGGAGATTGCTGTACTGTTCCTATGTGGAAAGGAAGGGAGGTTAAACTGGCATGACCATAGGTGTTAGACTAACACCCTGGGGCATCCATTATGTTGGATGTATTTGCCTCACACACCCCGAAGGATGTCATGCTTCATCATCGGCGTTTGCTCCTCGTCGGGGAGGCGGTGCAATCCCCGACGGGCTCACCTCGAGAGGGGCTCTTTGGCGGAGATCTTTTATCCAACAGCCTTATGGTGAAGTGGGGGTGTGTGGGCAGGAGGGTATGTGATGATTGGCTGATTGCTAAAATGTAGCTAGGGGTACCGGAAATAGTTTTATTCTGGGGGTCCCCTGGCTGCAGTTAAAATGTGAGACTAGCTTACTAGATGTCAACAATTTAGGTTGAGTGATACTAGAAAAGACTAGGAGTCAAAGGGGTCAACATGTTTCTCGCTAGGGGTCGAATCACCCGCGATTCATCAGGACCTTTACAAACAGTGAGAAGAGGGGGGGGCACATGCTCGTGTCATGTAAGTGGTGCGTGTTACCTCTATGGGGTCTCCTATGCCTAGACATAGAGAAAAGGAACAGCAATGATTAAAACATTTCGCAATAATCACAAAATAAATGTCAATGCCAGATTGTGGAACATATGTGGCATGCTGGCGATATTGTGGATCATTGAGCACAATAATTGCATGCCTCAAAAGCATTGAGTGAGCAAAGTGTATGTGTAGTTTAACCTCCCTTCCTTTCCACATAGGAACAGTACAGCAATCTCCCCATTGTATTCCGTCAGTCTTGCCATTTGCACTGCGTACACCATGTACCCTTTGGGCCACTATGTTCATACTTGGTCGAAACTGGCTCAACGGATCACTGTCCGTTTACCCGACAACATGAAAAAACTTCCATTTTATTTGGGCCTCAATAGTTTGGATGCCTTCAGTCACATCCAGTAGTGCAGCTGGGGTTCTGGTGACACAGTCGAGTGAACCATGTGCATGACCTTCACACTGCATTACCACACTTTGATGCACTTCACTGGTTTTCCTTGAGATGCCCATACAACTATCATAAGCATTCCATTATTGGGTGAGAAGACTGCTCCTTGAAACTTTTCAAGAATAGCCACACTAGGGCATGTTTGCTGTGCATAGTCTCTCCAATAAAGCAATTTCTCCAGCAGTCCCACATTATTTGGGGCTGCCCCAGGGCTCAGTAGTCATATCTGTATCAACCTTGGCAGCTTGCTGAGATGCACCAATTAATATATCTCTTTTATGAAGCAGAGGTGGAATCTAGAAGACACCAGCAATAGCAGCAATCCTAATCCAAGCCATCTTGTGCTGGCTCTGCTGCATCAAAAACGGATAGCCCTCTACTTCTCCTGCTTCTGTGGGGTGGGGAAAATTTCACATTTTACCACCAATTGGGAGGCCATCGCAGTGGATTGCTATTTCACCCAGCTAATCTGCAAGCACTGTGCCCTAGCATTTCTGTCCTCCCTTCCACCAGAGCTAGCTCCCTGGCAGTCATTTCTATTTGTAGGAAGAACCTCTTGGCTGCCTAATTAAGAGACCAACATGGTGGTGCTCATGGAGGAAATGGGCAACAGATTCTATTTCCTTTACTTCATGATCCTGTAGAAGGACAAAGGTCTGAGACCAATCCTGGACCTTTGTATCTTGAACCTTGAACCAGATTCAAGATTCTGTCCCTCAATCAGGTCTTAATGACACTTAATGCAGGAGATTAGCTAATGTCCCTGAGCATCTAGGAGGCTTATTTTCATCTATCGATCCTATCCACTCACTGGCGCTACTTTAAGTTCTGTGGGATCTCAGCACTATTGCGGTTCTGCCAATTGGACTGAAGAATGCTCGGGTGCTGAATTCCACGCTCCTGGATCTGTAGAGGTGGATGTGCCCCATGAATGTTCATTGATTGCAACTTCAGTCCACCACAGTTTAAGGCTACCATGGTTTTAGAGGCCTCCTCACTGGGATGTGACTATTTTCAGGGCAACGTCACTGCATGGGGTAGCTTTACACATAATTGAGGCTAAGTGCAGGCAGTCTTTCTTAACTTGAAGGCCTTCCTCTTTTCCATCATTCAAGTTCTGTCCCTCAACATTGTTACTGCCTATTACATCAACCGACAGGGTGGTGTGAGGTTATAGACTCTGTTGGGAGAGAATTTGTATGTGGCAGTGGGCCCAACAGTAGGACATTTTTCCAGTAGTGACAAATCTCACAGGAAACCTCAGTGAAAGCATAGATGCTCTAAGTCTTCTTTCTTTGGAAGACCAGGAATGAGACTTTTTTTTTCCGGAAGATAAAGAATTACTATTTGCCAATTTGTGGTGTCCGTGCATGAAACTCTTCACAACGTGCCATAATGGATGTGTTTTTAATTTTGAGCATACACTGCTCTACGACTAGTTTCCTTGGTAATGCCATCAGGTTCAGTTGGTCACGGGGCCTTTTTATGCATTCGCACAGAACCCATTTATGCCAAGAATATTGCAGAAGGAGCAGGACGAATGAGCACATTTGATCCTGCTCTCTCCAGACTAGGCGATGAGGGTTTGGTAATGATGATTTGTTGGCACTCTGCTGTCGGCTACCACTTCCTCTTTTGCATGGAGAAGGGCCGGCTCTCACAGGTGGATGGGTCCTCCACCCCAGTCCACAAATGCAGAAGCTGCACGGAATGAGAATGAGTGGTTTTAGCTGGAGCACTTGTACTTGCTGTCTGAAGTTGCAGACAACATCTTGGCTGTCAGAAAAACCACCTCAAAATGCATTTACATGGGTTGTTCAGTGGTGGGAGTCAGGAGGTCTGAACCCATTGCGGTCATAATTTTCCAATGTTCTCCGTTTCACCCAAGGAGGGCATAACAGCAGGGCTTTACAGTATCTACGGTAAAAAGTTTTTTGACTGCTCTGTTCACCTTCTGTTTTCCTGGGTAATTGTATTTTTTTTCTTCCATTCATCTGGGAATTGAATCTTGTGTTGACTTTCCTCTCGGCATCCCCATTTGATCTGATGCTCCTTTGCTCTGTTTGATTTCTCACTCTGAAGACAGTTTTCTTGGTGGTAATGACTTCGGCCTGTAGGGTCAGAGAACTTCAGACCCTCTTGGTTCAACCACCATTCACTTACAAATTGGTTCTGCACACCTGTGCACTATTTTTAACAAAATGGCATTTGCTTTACATTTCAGTCAGCCCATTGCTCTTCCATATTCCTTTCCTCCTCATCAACCCAGGAAGAGCAGTGGCTGCATAGACTGGACCCCAGATGTGTTGTATCTTGCTACATAGCCTGTACTCAACAAGACAGAATGGTTGAGGCACTCTTTGTTGGTTTTGCCAGTGTCAAGAAGTGCAAGGCAGTGACCAAAGCATTGTTTTGTATTGGGTTATGCTTTGCGTTACGATCTGGTCTACTTTGGCCATGAAAGAACCTACGGTTGGCATTCGTGCCCACTCCACCAGGGTCAAGGCTGTTTCCACAGCTCTCACCTGATGCTTCCCGGTAGTTGACATCTGCCTGGCGGCCAAATGTTCATTCTTGCATACTTCAGCTAAACATTACTTTCTCAAAGCCCGAGCTTGCAGTGATGACTACTTTGCGAGGGTTATGCTGCATGACATCTTTGGTTAATTGGAATTACTCAATCCCACGTCCAATAGGGTGTTGTGTTAGGCTTCATGCATAGGGAAAGGAATCTGTAGGAAGTTGTATCCATCAGAGAAAGAATATTATTTAACATTGGTAACAATATTTCGGCTCAATCCATTCTCTCCTCCAAATTCCTGCCCGTCCTCCCCTGATGACTTAGTGCCACGATTAATAAGATTCCATGGTATGTAAACATATCATGTTTCTCTGTATTTGTCTGTCCCTGATTCTTTATCTTTCCTTTCCATACACCTCAGTGGGGTGCAAGAAAAGTACCAGGAACTGAAAGCAGCTGGGGCTTATGCATTCCGATGTTGTCACATCCGGGGAGGTCAGAGTTGTGGCTGAGGGAACACTGCAGCTCCACCAGTGCTGAAAAACTATTGCTAGGGAAAAATGTTTCTGGATCCAGTCTTGCTCCAGGAAGATATACATGAGATAAGGAACCTCGGGAAAGATAATGGCTCGATCAGAATATTTTTCGTGATGGTAACTTTTTTCTCATGAACCTTTCTTTTCTGCATAAAGGAATATACACATTGACCCCAGAGTGACTGGGATAGCACAGTTTATGGATCAGGACATTGTGTGTGATTCAAACTCTAATTTCTAAAACTTCTTTTTAGGAAGTGGATTATAGTCATTTGTGTTAGTGTTTGCTATGTTTATGAATACAGGTTGCCTAGTATTGGGTGTGATTAATAGCTCTGTGGGAAAGGCCCAAGAATAGTGGAGTTAATGTAGGTGAGAACATTCTGTTTTTCTGTGGAATTAAAATACGCTTTGATTTACATTATTTGAAAGAACACAGATCCTTTTGTGCCTAATTATTTGCAGTTATTCATTTCCCTACTCTGGTTTTCCAAGGCGCTCAGGCGGATAACACATGTACGCCATCTGTTCAAGTTTGGACCGAGGATGAAGTTTCAGCATGGCTGTCTTCGGAGGGTTTTCCTGATCTTGTTCAGGTTTTCAAGCTCAACAACATAGATGGAAAAGAGCTGCTAATGCTCACAAACGAAAGTCTGAAAAATGAGCTCCATGTTGGTGAGTACTCAAAACAAAAAGTATTTTTATTGATTTCACACATTGTCAATCAGCCTCCCCAGGGACTTGCTAGTGGATTTTAAACAGCTTTTAACATTTGTAAAGACCCTGAAAATCCGACCTCAGTAGGGCATTTGTTTTCTTTTCGTAGCCCTAGGAGAAGTAGGTGTAAGAGTTTTTCTAAAGTAATATGGTCTTAGTGAAGCTCTGTGGCCCACGCCTTCTTTGTGGTTGATCCTTGTGGTCCTGGGCTACTTAGCACCAGAGGAAGAATCATCTGGCGAAGCACAGCAACCAAAGCCCTTTAAAATTGTTTCAACCTTCCCATAGTTAAAATAATAAATAGCATCAGAACGTCTCACAGGTACGTTTCTGCTATTCTCCATTCATAATTTCCATTGTTTGTGTTACAAGTTGTGCTCTGATAGTCCTCAGTTAAGTCTGCTTGAATACTTTAATAAATAAAATAAGTAAACATTTCAAATCAATCTGAAGGTCACATACAGTCTAATGTGATGTAAAATTTTCTCTCGTTTATAAGTTACATTGATTCCCTCCCTATTGCTCCATTTTGCGTCAAATCTATAAAAACATGGAAACAGAATTCATTTAAAAATCTCTGGTGATAATCCCATTAGTATTTAAATTATTTTTATTTTCTAAGGAAGGAGTTCTTGTTACCAGAATAAAATGAACGTTTACAATTTAGTACAAAAAAGTTTGTGAGAGATGAGATTAAAGCGGGCTGAAACTGTTGAAAATTGCATTCCTAAACTACTTTTATTTTGTCCAAAAAAAAAAAAAAAAAACCAGCAGCTACAAGAATTGATAAACGGTCTTCACCAGCCTGGGTCACCGGGTGTGGAGGGGGAGAAATTTGCCTCCTGTAATTTGAGACTTTGAGCAGAGAGGAGCAGACACACGTCTAAAGAAGAAATAAGAAACTCTTTTTATCCCCTGCTTGTTGAAAGGACTGTATAAGTACTAAACACGGCGATTAGAAAAGCCAAAGGCTGCTGGGAAGATACTGTATTTCTGCAGCAGATGCTGTCCCACTAAAAAAATAGAGATAGAACATTTGGATTAATCAGTTAAACTAGCCTAAATGTGCCAACCATGCTTACCTGCTCCAAACCTTCTGAATCATTTACATGGCTGCTTACTGAGAAGAAAATACACGTCCATGTCACAGGTTAAATTAATTTCAAATGGTCTTTTCACATTTCAGTATATGATAATGTCTAGTTTATGTAGCACTTCATCAGCCAGGAGACTGTTTCAGAGTACACACCAAAAACATGATCACAACCTGCTGATATACCTTGATATGAAGTTGCACTCGTGTCACATGGAACATATTCTTCAATATGACACAAATGCATGCATTCGAAGTGATGTCTCATCACGGATATTGACTTGGAAGGAAAGTAGTATAACACTGCATAGCTCCAAAAATCAACCTTTGGATTTCTTTTAAATGCTATTTGTGGGTTAATTCACAACTTGAAATAAATCAATGTATCCTATATCCCACAAGTTCAATTTCTTCGAAGACATCTCCTTGTTCCAAAAGCATTGATGTGTGGAGCACCCACTCAAGATCGCATTTGCCTAACTTTGTAAAGGAACGTTACGTTCAATTGAGCAACAGTGGCTATTTGCAGTAAACCTGAAAAGACTAAAACTCCCAAGTTAAGCTACTATTAGCTCCAATTAATTTTCAACCCTTACAAAATAATACGACCTTAAATTCCACCCCTGCTTGCGAAAGTTTGAAATAAGATGTGACTAAAAGATGGGGCGAGTATTTTTTTGAAGGTGTAAACGGTTTCTTTGATTGTGTGAAGAAGTAGATAGAATGGCTTTGGGAAAACATGTCAATTGCAGGTTTTTTTACTTTCGGTTCAAATGTATTAGTATTTATTTAAAGCATAGATAATGGAGGACATTATTGGTCGTTAAAATATTTTGATTAGGAGTTTTTTGTTGTTGCGTATTTGTGTGTAAATATGTAATAGAGCTTTGTGATCGTTGGTGGTACATACAGTCTTTAGTGGTTTAGAACCTGGTTTGCATCTCAATGTTGTTGGTATTGATGAAATATCGGAAAATGTAGATTTTGTCATGTGTAATTTTGTGTGTGAAAAGATGTTTGTCATTGGTAAGAAGTGTATCAGGAGTGGGACTAATCGAATGTATTGATGCACTTACTGGCTGCCGATATTGATAGTACATTGGGCATTACATTGCGATGTTTCATATGGTTGTCCTTCAAAATTTAGATTCTACACGTTTAACCATTATAATGTAAATTATGATATTGCACATTGCGTACTGTTACTTTATATATGAAAATGGTTGACATTCCTAAGAGCAAATGGTGGGCTGAGATTTAAGGTTAAATTGGTAAGAAGCGTTAGGCTATACAGTGACATTTGTTTCTTAAATTGGGAATTTCTGCTGTTTTTAGATTTTTAATAAGTATACAGACCTGTGACGAATGGAATACTTGAATGAATCTCCGGTATTGACAATCACTGCAATACATTGTTATTTTGCACACCATAACGCCTCAGTTCAGTGTTGATCCTGCTCCAGTAGGAACAGTCCAGCCCAAACTGCCAAGCCAGGTCCTCCCTTAACCAGAATACAAGTAACCCAGGACCAGTTTTGCCATAGTTGTGGACTCATCAGCCTAGTACAGCTTAGTTCCAGTGACAGTGTGTACGGGATCCACGTCTGGGCAACACGTCCCACTTAGGGCGACACAATAAGTATACAAAACAGTGACGGATTGAATTCTTGAATAAATCTCAGCTACTGGTCATCACTCTGGCCGCATCTCAATTCATCCTTACATTGCACACCATGCCACCTTAGTTCAGAACCAGCTGTATGCGAATCAGTTTTGACCCTGCTCCAATAGGAAACGTCCATCCCAAACTGCGAAGTCTGGTCCTCCCTGAACCAGAATACAATTTAGAGAATATCGTTGGGTTTATGAGTATGCATGAAACCCTTATAGCATGTGTAAGTATTTGATGATATGGCCATTTGATGGTGTGTTTATGGTTGTCTGATTATATGTGTATCTGTTAGTATTGTGAACAGCATGCTTTGGCAGTTGTCAAGTAATCCAGAGATCCATCACTTCAATTTTTTGAAGGTGAAAGTAGTCTGGGACTTTTAAGAATTGGCTCAGTGGTCTGTTCACAAAATCAAACAGGCCAGGAGACCAGACATGATCCGACCCAGGCATCCTTGGTTCTCAGAGTGGTGTTGGCTAAGGAGGCCACATAACAGCTGACAAATTAGTCTGCCACCAGCTGAACTGCCCTTCTTCCATCCTCTGGTTGCTGTAGTAAATAGAGCGTTGAATTTGTCCTTCATGTGTGGAAACATTGTTTAGACCATGGAAGAATAGGGCAACTGAGAATTTATTAAGGCAAGATGTTTGGGACCAAACATCTTAGAAATTTGGGAAGCCATTATGGAGCTAGGAAACTGTTTTGACAAGTATTCAGCCCATGTAGGAGAGGGAGAGGTGTGGCGCCACGGCCAGGGCGACTGACGCTGGAATCTGGGGATCACGGTTCGATCCCTGGAGGCACATTAGCCCAGCACCATGTGACTCTGGGCAATAGCTTGCTTAATCTTTCCGACGGCCCCCAGCGCCTAGAGACCCTTACGGGTGATTGTTCGCGCTTTACAAATGTGGATTATGTACTCCTTATGGTTGCCCTGTGCACTTACAACATCTCAGAATAGACTGGACATTGTAGAGGCATATCTGCTCAAGCTGATCTACCCTCACATAGGATATAGTAAGTGCACCCTGCCTTAGGGGTAAAGGCCTGCAGTAGGGTGGACTTACCTTTATCTAATGCAGTGTGTGGGTGGTATGGCACACAGGGCAGTGTGCCATGTCGAATATTTCGGATTTCTTCACTAGGACACACAGCCTGCAATGGCAGAATGCGTAGCCTTGATGAGGGGCCTCTCTGGTGACACAACAGGTGCTGTAGCTCCAGAGGACTCTCTTCAGTACTCATACCCGCAGTACCAGGGGTACCATTTACTAGGTACTTACAGGGGTCGCTGAAGTGGTGCCAATTGTGGTACATTTTTAGGCAAAGAACACTGGTACTTGCAGCCTGGTTGGCAAGTACCCAGTAAACCTCAGTCAAAGCTGTATCAAAAGCCAGGCGTAAGGAGGGGGGTGGGCTGCAGCAGACACCCAGTATCTCACAGCACATGTTCCCTCTAATGAGATATCTCTTAGGACCTCACCCTGGTCTGTTCCAAACTGATTCATAAGCCTTGAGCCAATGGTCTTCAGTTACATGAGACTTCTTTCAGGAAAGGCAACCTTTTTGGAGGCTATACACATAAGAAATCAGCAACATCTTTGCTCCAATTAACCTTTCACATCTGTTGGAATTCTGTCTTAAAAAAGATTGTGTTCCACTTTCCTAAGCCCTCCTCACTGAGTAGGCGTTGCATAATTTGGACATCAAGCATGCATTGCCTTCCATTAGGGCAGAAGAGCGTGGTCGCCCTGCTGCTAATGCAGCAAAAGTGAAAAATAAAATGGTAATAAAATGAATTTCCTTTGTAGTGTTTGGGGCAGGGCATTGCTGCTGACTGGCAGCAGAGGAATGGTGCTCACTCCACCAGTTTACACTGCGCATGTCAATTTGGCCAGCTATCTTGCGACGGCCTGCCTAAAATACGCTGTGAAGACCTCTCCACCTAGCCGTCTTAGACAGCTGGGTGGAGAGCAGGCACAGGCCCCCTGTGCCTGCTGGAGCATTGAGGCAGCCCTCTCTAGCCAATCCTCGTGCTGCTCATCTGCACCATGAGAGCAGCTTCGGGATGTGGAGACGGTTGACTGAGGTTCCAAGAGGATTCAAGCTGACTGCACTCAAGACGAGGAAGCGTGGGTAAGTATGTTTTACATTTTATTTTATATTTTTTGCGCACTGGCAGCCACTGTGAGAAACCCGCATTTCCTTCAGCCTTAATTCCGGAACTCTCAGTCACAGCCGTTATAAAATCTGTTAACGAGCCATGATTGCAAGCTTTGGAATGTGAGCCCAAAGGCATTATTGCAGTGCCTGACACTGGGTTTGGAACTTGGCTAGATGACCCTTTACTGTTTAAGGTCAGCGCCTGCCACTGTGCATTGCACTTTTATTGAGACCAAAATGGATAACATTTATGCATTACCTTTTGCTACACTTCTCATGGATTGCAAACTCCATCTGGGGTGATGTTTTCAAAAGTGCCTTGGGGGCACAAAGAGCGAGTGTATCTGCTTTTTGCACCCAAGGAACCTTGGTATTACAGAAGGGGCCATAAACGCTTGCCTGTGGGACCCCTCGTATAATAAAGAAAATACCTGTGCACATGTAGCCCCAGTGCAATCGCAATTGGGCATTCTTTCATTCTCATGGGAACGTGGCCTCATTCATATGGGGAAACACTTTTCCGGCGCCGCATCAGAGATGGAGAGACAGAGGCAAAGGAGATGTCATGTGGCGCGCTGACTGTGCTGCAAACAGGTGGTGCACAGTCACAGTGACGTTGAACCAAGAAAAGGAGGCCCAATGTATCTCACAGATGCTCCCTGAGGATGTTTGCTGTAACTCACTGCTCATGCCTGCAGGTGGATCACAGACCCTCACCCACCTCCTGTGAGAAGTTGGCCCGATATGCAGTGCTCATTATTCTAGTGATCACTATGCATCGGTCCAAACGACCCTTATGGTGATTGGTTGTAAGTCAACCTTAGACCAGCTATCCTAGTAGCGTGGATACGAGCAGTCTTCGGGCTAAACTCTAGAGGGCGTGTTAAGCCAGCTGTTATACCATCATCATTTAAAATTGTGCAAACTGCTTTTAATTTGTTGAATTGATAACCTCTAAAAGCTTACCCGACCACCGTATTCCGCCTTCATACCACGCAGCCGATTGAGCGCTGCTGCGGTAATTGTTTGTTGTCATTCAGCGGCCGCCATCGCAGGCGTGCTCGCTAGCCATGCCCCCTTGAGGCCACGCCCCTTCCTTTTCCTTCATCATGTGCCTGGGAAGGAAGCGCAGCGGACGAGCGCAGCGGGAGCGCCTAAGGCAAGCCCGTCTGCGCCCGTCCGCGCCCGTCCGCGCCTGGACGGGCCCAGGGACCAGGCAGAATGAAGAATTCATCAGGTACTCCTCCCTAGAGTTGCATTCTCTACACAATCCCGCTCTTCAACCCCTCGACCCGACCACTCACGCCCGCCTAAAGGCAAGCAATATCCTTTCTCACCATCACTTACAAGAACCGTCCCCTATCTTATCTCAAAGCTCTAAAAACAATAAGCCCCCCCCCTAAACCTAATCTCCGGACCCTCCGATGTCTCTATCTGAACACCAGATCCCTGGTCAAACACCAACTAGATATATTCCTGCTCCTGAAATCGGATAGCCCTGACATACTTTTTGTCACTGAGACATGGCTCACTACAGACTCCTTGCCAGATATACTCTTGGCTTTACCATCAGATTATTACATCCTGTCTGCAAATAGAAAATCAGGAAAAGCTGGGGGAGGTGTTGCCCCCATTATTCATAAAGACCACACGTTTACCACCTTACCTCCCCTAGACTTACCAGATACGGATAACCTAGTCATCAAATCTGACACCGATACAGGCACCATGGCGCTAGCATTGATCTACCGACCACCTACATCTATGCCTTCCTTCCCTGCCTCCTTGTCTGAGCAAATAGCAGGTCTAGTCGTCGACTATGACAAGGTCATGGTCATAGGAGATTTCAATTACTGGTACAATAACTCGGAAGCTGGACCTCATGCCACAGAACTTTTCGAACTCCTCTCCAATTTAAATCTCCACCAACATGTCTTGATCCCCACCCATGAAAAGGGACATATCCTAGACCACATCTGGTCTCACAACATCTCTACCTCTTGTCCCACGGCCTCACCATGCATATGGTCTGACCACTACTTACTGCAATTCTCTATTACCATTCAGGGTCACCTAAAAAACCAAGCGCCCCCGGGAGGGTCAGTCAGGAAATGGAGATCCCTAAACCTCCAAGATTTCCTCTCCACCCTGACCAACTCCATCCCTACCCAGGGACCAGACATCAATCTGATGGACAAAGCGCACACCGAGTGGCTCCTCTCTGCATGCAACGAACATGCTCCCCTCACCAAGTTCTCCCGCGCCCGCCGCATGGACGCCCACAAATGGTTTTCCGCTGACCTAAAAAAGCAGAAACTAGAACTCCGTCAACTAGAAAGGAAGTGGAGACATGGCTACCACGCCACAGACAGAGCACTATACAAGACAGCCCGCAAAAATTATAAGGACTCTATCTTATCTGCCAAGGCTACTTTCTTTTCAGATAAAATCTCCAACGCCAAAAACAAATCACGGGAAATCTTCAGAGTCGTCAACGACCTATGCAATGACGCCAGAACCTCTCCCTCTCAACCTGCATCACAAATGATGTGCAACCGACTCAACGACTTCTTCTTTTTTTTTTTTTTTTTTAATTTTTGAAAACCTTTATTAGTGCATCCAGAAAAGTACAAATAGTGGCCCACAACCTTCAGGCCGGCCACAAATACTGTTGAGCACATGTACATGCAAGACGGTGACACGACAGTACAACAATATAATCAGGAAGCAGTCAGCAGTTACACTGTAGAGCCCTTACTGTCGCGTCTCAGGAGTTGTGAAGGTTAATTTTAAAGTTTTCATTGCAAGCAATAATGTCCAACTATTCCATTTCAGTAAAAATTGGGAACATAAACGAAAAGAAAGAACAGGGTCCATGAAGACGTGAAATAGTGATATCAACAAAGGCATACACAGCCCAGCAACTCAGAAGACAAATCCTACTAGGCAGCATGGCGGCCAGGATGTATGTTACCAGGATATTAGACCCAAGGCCCTAACAGCATTCACCGCCACCCACCCGGCAGTAACGTCGACACGGTCCCAAGATAGAAGAAAGAAGAAATAAAGTAGAAAGAGAAAAACAAGGCACCATAGGAACAAAAAGAAACAGAATACCCATCCCACAACCCCCACCCTACACGCATGCGAAGGCTACGGCCTACCCCCCCCCCCCCAGCAGCGCGTCTGTCGCCCCATAAACCCGAAATATAGTAGAGATAGTAAGAGAAAGAAAAAGGAAAAAGATATAATGTCACCTTGATATAGGGAGCCAGAAAAGAAAAATCTAATCTAAACCTCCCAAGAAACCTAACCCCGGGGGAGGGCCGCAGTTTCCTTCCAAAATCAGGTCTCCCGAACTCACACAGCCATGTGCAACTCCCCCACCGTGTATCAATAAGTTCAAAAAAATTACAGCCAAGAAAGAGTCTAATCAGCCATACCTAAAGTCACAGATCAGCACATTAATCGCAACCCCCACAACAAGAATAGAGAGCAGGACCTAGAAAGTATGAACTGAAGTGGGGAAAAAGGAGCACGTTCAATGCAGACAGCCTATCAAAATACAGTTCAGTCCGGGTCTCCGCCATCCGTCCGAGCAAAACCCACGAGAAAACATCTTCAGCCCTGTCCTGAACGGCAAAATCCCGCCAGGGCTGGCCATCGCTGCGAGCACTCCCCGGGTAGAACAAAGGAGCAAAATGGCCGCTCTAGACTAGGAAGAAACACAGGAGGCGGAGAGGAGCGTCCCCGGTCACCACCAAGTCCAGCATCAAATCTGTTGAACACCCCCTCCATTCCCGGACAACACACACTCCACCATTGTACAGAAACGGCTCCGGAGGCAAAGACCTTAGGGGGGGTCAGGCACTGGAGGATCGATGAGCAGAGCCAATGTGGGGACAGAGTCACTGTTCTCAAAGTGGGGGGTAACATTGTATTGAGAACCTCACCGAGGAGAAGACCATCAACATTGTTGCCAGGGACACTGCGCATCTCCGCCCTCTCATAGTGCGACTTTGTAACCGTTCCAGAAAATGTTGAAGGTAGCAGAGGGTCAGCCAGCCCCGGTCGCGTTACGCCAGATGAAGCTCCCTCGATCTTCTCCATCAGTTCTTGGACGTTTCGCCGCCATGTTGTCCCCAGGTCTGCAAGGGCGATCAGAATATCCCCATAAGTCAGAGTGCTCCGAGATAACAGCCGATCCGCAGCAAGCGGCGATGCCCCGGGGTCCGCCTCCAGTCCGGGAACAGGCAGGGCAGCGCGCAATAGGGATAGTGGAGCAGCCTTCTCTTCGTCCCGAAGGGCAAGCGCCATTGCTGCCCCTCAGGGAGTCCGCAATAAGGAGAGGGGGGGCGAATTCGCTATACGGAAAGGCAAGCGTTTAAACCTCCGGTAGAAATGCAGCCCACAGCAAGGGGGTCGCACAGAACGAGAGTCACCTCGCCTTTCTCGTCAATGCGGGTGTGTAGCAGTCGGGAGTCGCCCCAAAATGGAGATTGTCCAGGCGATGAGTAGCGGAGCGGGGGGAAGCGCCGCGTGGAGGGCTCTAGTTGCATAAAGACACACACCTCAGCCAAGGTGAGTCACTCTGCACCGGGAGAGATCTTCGAAGTCCATTTCCGAAGTCGCGATGCTCCCGTAGTCAACGGCACCTCCCCCGCTCGTCCTGCCGGCTAGGTCTCGTGATGTCCAGCGGTGGCGATCGGCACAGCTACCCAGGCAGCTCCGGAGGTCGACGAACTCAGCGAGTTCTGCACCAAATCAGACGGCGGAGGCCCCAAAGGAAAGCAAGCAGCATCTACGCGTTCTTTCCGTCATTTCAACACGGTGTGAGCAAGGATTAAGGACAGGATATTGCTGCAAAGGCAGATGGCTTGCGGAGCCGGGAGCTCACACGTCCGTCCCGTCCGCCATCTTGGCTCCTCCCTTCTCAACAACTTCTTCAAGGAGAAGATTGACATCATAAAAAACAGCATCCAAACCAACCATGCTGTAGCAGACGATCCGGACATCTGTAGAAATCCTAATACCCTTCAGGACATCCCCCCCCATTGACCCACCCAAATTACTGGAACTAATGAACCGAGTAAAATCGGGTTCACCCAACAATCCCTGCCCCCCGCATATTCTGAAAGAAGTCTATGCCGCACTCCCTCAGGGCATACTCTCCATTTTGAACACCTCCCTATCACGAGGAATAGTACCCGATTCCTTCAAAAATGCCACCCTGGTCCCTCTTATCAAGAAACCAGGTGCCGATCCCTCTAACCTCTCTAACTACCGCCCCATCTCCCTTCTCCCTTACTGCGCAAAGCTGCTGGAAGCCTACGTAACCACCTGCTTATCCAACTTCATCGAAACATCAGATTATCTGGAACCCAACCAAGCGGGATTCCGCCAGGCTCACTCCACCGAGGCGGTGATCCTCGCCGTGCAGAACACCCTAAGGACCAACGCCGACAATGGAATTCATCAGGCCCTCGTACTACTCGACCTATCGGCCGCGTTCGACACGGTGGACCATACCATACTATTACACCGTGTCGAACAAGCTGGCCTCAGCGGCGCGGCTCTCTCCTGGATCAAGTCCTTCCTGACGGACAGATCCCAGGCTGTAAAGCTGGAGAACTTCACAGCCCCCACACTCCCAACCACTTGCGGTGTCCCACAGGGCTCCTCACTGTCTCCTCTACTTTTTAATCTATATCTTAAACCCCTACTGCACTCCCTGAAAAACAGAAAAGTCATTATATTTAACTACGCAGACGATTTGCAGCTGGTATTCCCCCTCAACTCCCCGGACTCCGTCGAGGAATTTCAAAAGACCATGCTGCACATTCAGAGCTGGATGGATCGGAACCACCTTAAGCTAAACCCAGGAAAGACTGAGTTAGTACTCCCTAGCAACAGCGCACTCAGTTGGGGGCCCTACTTCTGGCCACCCTCAATGGGCACACCCCCATCCCCCTCCCAGTCAGCTAAAAGCCTCGGGGTCACTCTTAGCGCCGATCTCTCACTGAAAACCCAGGTCGGAACAGTGATCTCCTCCTGCTTCTTTCAGCTAAGAAAGATTAAAAAAATCGCTCACCTGCTGACCCATTCTGCTCTCATCCAGGTAGTACTCGCACTGGTTCTCTCGCGGTTAGATTTCTCCAACTCTACCTACCTGGGCCTTCCCCTCACCATCGCCAAACGCCTGCAGATTGTTCAGAATCAAGCAGCCAGATTAATATTCAAGAGCAATCGCAGGAAGTCAGCCAAACCTTTGTTGGCCTCCCTCCACTGGCTTCCCATTACCCATCGGATTACCTTTAAGACAGGCTGCATAATTTTCAAGGCTCTTCACGGAAAAAGCCCCAGGTTCGTCAACCAACTCATAAACAAACATGAACCTACCCGCGAGCTTCGTTCTGCCCATCTGTCCCTCCTCACGGTGCCGTCATTCAAAAAGAAATACTTGGCGGATCCAGCTTTGCATACCTCGCCCCAAAAACCTGGAACTCACTGCCCTTGTCTATCCGGAGCTGCACCAAGCTGACAGAGTTCAGGCGAGCATTGAAGACCTGGCTATTCAAACAAGCGTACGGTTAGAGCACTACACCATCTGCCCCCTCACTTCTATCTACCATCTGTTTTCTTCAGCGCCATGAAACCCCTGGGTGACCGCGCGCTTAACAAATTCCGCATAGAAATAGAAATAGAAACATACCCCTTGAACACCAAGTGAAAGGACACCACACAAGTGTTATGAAAATAGACAGTGTATTTATTTAAAGTCACAACAGCCCTGTACTCTTTATGAGGACAGGGTACTAAGCACACAACAAAACTCTTAGGAAAATACTTCAAGTGCACAATCTATACAAGTGCCCGGAAAGTTAGTGGTCTCGGGCGGACCCGATAAGGTAAGTCGGAAGCGATAAGGACTCGGGACCCTTAGATACTGAGGCTATGCGGGCACCGAAATGCCGAAGTTACCTAGCCCGGGGGGCTGCGGCTGCACAAGTCTTTACAGACGTCGGGAGTCCTCACTGACGAACCAGGAGCCGGAAGGAAGCAGTTGCTGGCCAGCGACCAGTGGAGATAGTTCGTAGAGATCCAAGCCTGGATCAGAGCTGGATGACACCTGAAAGCAGAGGGGACCAAGTTCGTACTACTAGCCAGTAGTCAGAGGGTACCAGGAGGGCACCGGATGATCGTCACCTCGACTAGGTGAGTGGGCGACGCTAGGCTCTGCAGTCTCACGGACCAGGAGGCGTTGTCGGCAACCAGGATGTAGGTGCGAGCTGTCCCACGAAGGTTGATGCTGTCGGCGTCGCTGGGCCCAGGATTGGGGCAACAAGCCTTGGCAAATTTCAGGGCCACGTGGTGGGCCTAAAATGGCGTCTTGAGCGGACCAGGAGGGTCCGGGGTGCTCCTCTCTCAGAAGGGAGCAAAAGCCGGTCTGGAGCAACCAGACCAGCAGCGTTGGTGGTCGGGCGTCGTCAAGAAGGTCACAAGCCAGCGGCTAGTAACCAGACAACGTGCTGAACAGCATAGAGCAGAAGGGCCCCACGCAGATCGTGGAGATGCTGGGAGGCTGCACTTCGGTGCTGGAGCTGCTCAGGGTCGGGGCTTCTCGGACCCCAGAGCACTCACCAGAGGATCCCTCGGTGGTCGTGCTGGTTCAAGAAATCGTGCAGGTCTTGATGATGGCCGGTCCCTCAAGGTCTCGTCGCACCCACAGATCTCAGCTGAGCTGACGATGTGGGTAGAGGTCAGAGGTGCCAGGGAAGCCGGTTCTCGTCGAGCTGGGCAGTCGGATTCCTGAGGAAGGACTTGCAGCAAACCGCAGAGTTCTTAGATGGTGCCTGCGGATGCAGGGTGACTACTCCTTAGCCACAAGGGAGAAATCTTGAGAAGAGTCGAGAGTTCCTTTCGTAGAAAGTATTCTTGATTCAAAGATGATCTAATCTGGAAGGGTCCCCGCTCCTGCCTTTATCCTAAAGAAAGGGGTGGTTACGTGACTAGGTCCTGCCCTAGGGGTGGGACCAGGAAGGGGGGTAGTTACACCCCTCTCCCATGCCGGACTTTCCCCAGGTCAGGAGTTGGTGAGCCCCTGGAACTGGTTCTAGCCGGCAGATGCGTAGTGAGCACCGGGGTGCCACTCCGCAGTCACCTTCCTGTAAAGCCCTGCCTACCCAGGATACACAAAACCCTGTCTGGGATGGTGCGAGCACCGCCCCGGACAGGAAACCCTTTGTCCAAGCTCTCCTCACTGGAAGGACTCCCAGCAGCAGGAGGTCAGACTCGTGTCTGTGGTGGCAGCATCCATTTTGTGGAGCTGAGGCTTCAGTTAACTTTAACCGGGGTTCACAGTTACGTACATGTCATGTCCCTCTAGAAGGGTGGAATGCTAACCCCGTCGCCAGCATTGGTGAGGGGTCAGTATCCCGATTCGTATGACACCTTACTCGACATGTCTTGATAATGCGATACCGAAGTTACCAATATGGTACGCGTTATCATGGAACAGCCATTGGGTCTTGGTTCCGCAAGCTGCAACCGGGCTCGGCTCGTGCCAGAGCCCAATTCACACGATTCCACGCACTCTGCCTTCAGGATTGTCAAGGCCTGCCATAGGAGTGGCTGATAGGACTTCGGGTGTCCATTTGAGGGTTAGATATAGGTAAACTATACCTAAAGCAACGGGCGAGTATGCCACGTTGACCCAGCTGTCGCGCAGCCAGTTGTGTCAGATTTAGATGGCCATCCAGGGGTGGCATAATACATGCTTCAGCCCCTGGTAGGCCCTGGGTACACCGATGCCCTGAGTTACAGGGTCTGACAAGGTGGCCCAGTTCCAATTGGGTAATGCACCTAAGGTACACATATCAATTTAGCGAGAGAACAGCTAGGCTGTGGGTCTGATTGGTAGGCCCACAGCCCGAGAAAGTCGTAAACCAGTGAAACAAAGCAAAAAATCTGGGTGATCATAGGATTGCAGACCCTACTCTCCTACATGACCCCCAAACGTTGGGACAATAAACTAACCTTGACCAGGTGAGTCTTCTTGTTCTAAGTGGAAATACCTGGAGTGCCCATCTGCATTGCCATGATCAGTGCCAGGTCTATGCTCCACTGTGAAGTCCATCCCCTGTAGGGAAATGGACCACCTAAGCAGTTTGGGGTTTTCACCCTTCATCTGATTTAGCCACAAGAGGGGCTTATGGTCGGTCTGAATCTTGAAATGAGTGCCAAACAAGTATGACCTCAGTTTCTTCAGGGCCCAAACCACAGCGAAGGCCTCCCTCTCGATAGCTGACCAATTTTTCTCTCTGGGGGTCAGCCGTCTGCTTTAAAAGCAATGGGCTGGTCATTACCATCGAAATTCAGTTGAGATAGAACAGCTCCCACACCCAACTCAGAAGCATCTGTTTGGACAATGAATGGTTTGGAGTAGTCTGGACTCTTGAGGATAGGTGCCGTGCACATGGCCTGTTTTAGGTCATCGAATGCTGTTTGACAGCTCGCTGTCCACTGAACCTTTTTTGGCATTTTCTTACTTGTCAGTTCATTAAGTGGAGTCACAATCGATCCATAATTTCTGACAAACTTTCGGTAGTAACCAGTCAGGCCCAAGAAAGCTCGAACCTGAGTCTGGGTGGTTGGAGGAGCCCAGTCCCTGATTGACTGTATTTTGCTCTCCAGTGGTTGAACTTGGCCTCCACCTACAAGTTGGCCCAAGTATACAACCTGTGTCTGCCCTATCTGGCATGGTGGTCTTGATAGTGAGACCTGCGGCTTGCAGAGCCTCTAACACTTTCCTCAGGTGGACCAGGTGATCCTCCCAGGTGGAGCTAAAGACAGCAATATCGTCAAGATACGCCGCACAGAAGTCATCCAGCCCAGTGAGAACGTGATTCACCAGCCTTTGGAAGGTGGCAGGTGCATTTTTCAAACCAAAGGGCATTACCACAAATTGATAATGCCCACCAGGGGTAGAAAATGCTGTCTTAGGCTTGGCGTCCTCAGCTAACCTGATTTGCCAATACCTAGCTGTCAGGTCAAACGTACTTAAGTAGTTGGCAGAAGCCAATCTATCTATAAGCTCATCTGCCCTTGGCATTGGGTGGGCATCAGTCTTAGTAACTGCATTGAGACCCCTGTAGTCTACGCAGAACCTCATCTCTTTCTTACCACCCTGGGTGTGAGGTTTCGGCACTAGAACTACGGGACTAGCCCAAGGGCTATCCGAGGGTTCAATGACTCCCAACTCCAACATTTTCTGCATTTCAGTTTTGATGCAGTCTCTAACGTGATCGGGCTGCCTGTAGATTTTACTCTTGACGGGCAAGCTGTCGCCAGTGTCAACCTCATGGGTGCACCAATTGGTCTGACTGGGTGTTAGAGAGAACATATGCCGGAAGGATTGAAGAACCTGTTTACAATCCTTCTGTTGATGTTCAGAGAGGCTGCCACAAAAGACAACACCGTCCACTGATCCATCATCAGGAATCTGAGTGAGCAGGTCTGGGAGAGGGTCACTCTCTTCCTCCTGTCCCTCATCTATGGCCATGAGCAAGCTCATGTCCTTCCTGTCGACATATGACTTGAGCCTGTTGACATGGAGCACCCTGTGGGGGCTCCTGGGAGTTCCAAGGTCCACCAGGTAGGTGACCTCTCTCTTTTTCTCCAGGATGGTGTAGGGCCCAGACCATTAGTCTTTGAGTGCTGCTGGGGCCACTGGCTCCAACACCCACACCTTCTGTCCAGGCTGATAAACAGTCAGGACAGCCTTTTGGTCATGCCAAGCTTTTTGGAGTTCTTGGCTGGCCTTAAGGTTTTCGGATGCCTTCTCCATGTACTCAGCCATCCGGGAGCGGAGGCCAAGCACATAGTCCACTATGCTGGTTGCAGGCTTTTGGAGAGGTCTCTCCCAACCTTCCTTCACCAAACACAGGGGTCCTCTTACAGGATGTCCGTACAAAAGTTCAAAAGGGCTGTAGCCAACCCCCTTCTGTGGGACTTCTCTATAAGCGAATAAAAGGCAGGGAATCAGGACGTCCCATCTACGCCGGAGCTTTTCAGGTAGTCCATGAATCATCCCTTTCAGGGTCCTGTTGAACCTTTCAACAAGCCCATTGCATTGTGGGTGAAAGGGTGTAGTGAACTTGTAGTTGACACCACATTCCTTCCACATAGCAGTTAAGTAACTCGACATGAAGTTTGCACCTCTGTCAGAGACAACCTCCTTAGGGAAGCCCACTCTGGAGAACACTCCAACTAGGGCTCTTGCCGCAACAGGTGCTGTAGTGGTCCTAAGGGGAATAGCTTCAGGATACCTGGTGGCATGATCCACTACCACCAGTATAAACCTGTGCCCTGATGCTGTCTGGGGTTCCATTGGACCGACAATGTCAATCCCCACTCGTTCGAAGGGCACCCCCACCACAGGCATTGGTATAAGGGGGGCCTTTGTCGTGCCACCTGACTTACCACTGGCTTGGCAAGTGACACAGGAGCGACAAAACTCCTTGGTATCTTCGTTCATGTGAGGCCAGTGAAAGTGTGAGACAAGCCTGTCCCACGTCTTCGTCTGGCCTAAGTGTCCTGCTAAGGGAATCTCGTGGGCCAAGGTAAGAAGGAAACCACGCTGAGACAAGGGGATAACCAGCCTCCTGGTCATGCCAGGCTTGGGGTCTCTTGCCTCAGTGTACAGGAGTCCATCCTCCCAGTATACCTTGTGGGTACCTGTGGCGTTCCCAGCAGCCTCAGCAGCAGCCTGCTGTCTGAGGGGTTCAAGGGAAGGGCAGTCTAACTGGTCCTTCCCCAGGTCTTCTCGTGTGGGTCCCCCTGAGCCCAGAAACTCAACTTGATCAAGTTCGAGTTCTTTAGGTTCAGTTTCCCGCAATTCCTGGAGGTCAGCCTCCTCTGAGACCTGATCCTCGACCTGGGGTAAGGGGGAAGGCGATGCCTTAACCCGACTGCTCTTCTTCTTGGGAGGTGTCTGGTCCGTTGTTCCAGGATCCAGCACCGGTTCAGTGGGCCATCGTCTGACCTGTGACCTAGTCACAGCAAGCACATGTGCTGGCAAGCCTAACATTTCCATGTGAGTCCTGTGCTCCACTTCTGACCATAGTGATGACTCCAAATCATTGCCCAACAAACAATGCACGGGAAGGTCTGAACTAACAACAACTTTTTTCTGGCCATTTACTCCTCCCCAGGAGAAAGCAACAATCGCCATACTATGACTGGTAGTGACGTTGCTGGCATTGGTCACCAGGAATTCTGTACCTGGCATGATCTGTCCAGGGTCCACAAAGTTAGGCGTCACAATGGTGACACTGGCACAAGTGTCCCTATAGGCCTGAGCCATTTTTCCATTTATCAAAGGCGTCTGTCGGTATTTGCCCAAAGTATTGGGACTGACATCGGGGGATATATCCACATCCCCCGTACAGACAAGGACAGCCTGAGTGAGTGTGCCAACTAAGTTGTCACATCCCTCAGAACCCAAGGTTAACCCAACTAATCCCTTGGGAGGTGCACTACTACTGCTGGCTGTACTAGGGGGCACAGGTGCCTTAGGGGCTGCAGTAGCAGGAGTCTGCCCTCCTTTCTTGGTGCACTCACTAAACCAGTGAGTTTTACTTTTACAGTATTGGCACCACCTTTTCGATTGGCCTTCTTGATTCTTCTTTTTCTGGGAAGCCTGACCCCCCCCCCTCTTTGGGTTGTTGGGGACCTGTCGAAGACTTCTGGTCATTTTGTTCACCCTTAGAATCTTTACCCTTCTGGTCTGCTTTCTCCTGACCACCCTGGTTCTGGCCCTGGTTTTGCTTAACCCTTGTTCTGACCCATCTGTCTGCCTTCTTTCCCAATTCTTGGGGAGAGGTCAGATCCGAGTCGACAAGGTGCTGATGCAACAACTGGTTCTGACAATTGTTTAAAATCTGTTCTCGCATGATCAAATTATACAATCCTGTGTAATCAGTAACTTTACTGCCCAGCAACCAGGCCTCCAAAGCCTTAGTGGCACAATCGACAAAATCAGACCAGTCCTGAGACTGAGTTTTCTGGGTATCCCTGAACAGCAACCTGTACTGCTCAGTGGTTAGGCCGAACCCATCAATCAGTGTGTTCTTCAGGACCTGGTAATCATTAGCGTCCTCAGCTCTAGTAGTGAGGAGCTTATCTCTACCTTTACCTTCAAAGGAGAGCCACAAGATAGCTGCCCACTGACTCTGGGGGACGCACTGTACAGTGCAGGCCCTCTCCAAAGCAGTAATCCATTTGTGGATATCGTCCCCTTGCTTAAAGGGGGGCACTATCTTACTCAGGTGCCTAGTGTCTAAACTCCTGTTTTCCCTTGGGGGAATGCTGCCACCAGTGGGGTTTTTCCCACTCAATTCTTGCTCTCTAGCGAAGGCGAGTCTTTTTTTTGGCCAGGGCAAGTTCTTCCCTTTCGATCCTCAGATTGACTTCCCGCTCTTTAGCTTCGTACACTCTCCTCTGAGGGGATGTCATCCCTCTTCGAGAAGAGCCGCGAGAGCCATTGGTTCGAACGGATCTGTTAGAGCCTCTCGACAGAGACCTAACTCGTCCATTCCCAATGTTAAGCTGGCCGGAGAGGGGCCCCAGGGGTCTCCTAGTACCACTCTCGTGCCTGCTTAAGTTGTCCCTAGTTAGCTGGCTAACTACTACCGGACCTTTGTCTGCCTCGTCCCCAGATGTCTCCGGATCCTCGTCCTCCTCTTCACCTTCTGCGGAGAGATGGATAAGGTCAGGGCCACCTAGGGTTCCCTGGAGGGGGGGCATATTCCCTTCTGGATGAGAAGGGTCTGTGTTACCAGCCCTCCTAGCATCATAAGTCTCCAAGAGACCAATCAGAAACGGAATGGTAGGGTTTGCACCCTGTTTTAGCTTCCGAGACATACAGATTTGTCGCATCTCTTGGAAGCTAAGTGCAGCATATCTGGAAGTGACCTGTGGAAGGTCGACTGACACAAGGGGAGACTCCGCGTTTCCTCCTTTGTCTGACATGCTGCTTCTAGTGTGGTGTAAGTGATGCACCTACCTACACTATATGTTTACCTACTGATCCCTTGCTTAGAGTTGTAGCCAAGGTATGCTAAGCCTTGAGGAGCTACAACAGCTGGTTCAGTAGAACTCAGAGTATTCTAAGCTAAGTTATATGTACCTGGAGTACTTATGCGATCTTTCACAAGATATTCTTAGGATACGCGTGGTAAAACAACAGCAAGCTCAAATCCCAACCGCTGCTCACCAATGTGAGAAGTTGGCCCGATATGCAGTGCTCACTATTCTAGTGATCACTATGCATCGGTCCAAACGACCCTTATGGTGATTGGTTGTAAGTCAACCTTAGACCAGCTATCCTAGTAGCGTGGATACGAGCAGTCTTCGGGCTAAACTCTAGAGGGCGTGTTAAGCCAGCTGTTATACCATCACATACTCCTTGAACACCAAGTGAAAGGACACCACACAAGTGTTATGAAAATAGACAGTGTATTTATTTAAAGTCACAACAGCCCTGTACTCTTTATGAGGACAGGGTACTAAGCACACAACAAAACTCTTAGGAAAATACTTCAAGTGCACAATCTATACAAGTGCCCGAGGGCACGGAAAGGTAGTGGTCGCGGGCGGACCCGATAAGGTAAGTCGGAAGCGATAAGGACTCGGGACCCTTAGATACTGAGGCTATGCGGGCACCGAAATGCCGAAGTTACCAAGCCCGGGGGGCTGCAGCTGCACAAGTCTTTACAGACGTCGGGAGTCCTCGCTGACGAACCAGGAGCCGGAAGGAAGCAGTTGCTGGCCGGCGACCAGTGGAGATAGTTCGTAGAGATCCAAGCCTGGATCAGAGATGGATGACACCTGAAAGCAGAGGGGACCAAGTACGTACTACTAGCCAGTAGTCAGAGGGTACCAGGAGGGCACCGGATGATCGTCACCTCGACTAGGTGAGTGGGCGACGCTAGGCTATGCAGTCTCACGGACCAGTAGGCGTTGTCGGCGACCAGGATGGAGGTGCGAGCTGTCCCACGAAGGCTGATGCTGTCGGCGTCGCTGGGCCCAGGATTTTTCAGGGCCACGTGGTGGGCCTAAAATGGCGTCTTGAGCGGACCAGGAGGGTCCGGGGTGCTCCTCTCTCAGAAGGGAGCAAAAGCCGGTCTGGAGCAACCAGACCAGCAGCGTTGGTTGTCGGGCGTCGTCAAGAAGGTCACAAGCCAGCGGCTAGTAACCAGACAACGTGCTGAACAGCAAAGAGCAGAAGGGCCCCACGCAGATCGTGGAGATGCTGGGAGGCTGCACTTCGGTGCTGGAGCTGCTCAGGGTCGGGGCTTCTCGGACCCAGGAGCACTCACCAGAGGATCCCTCGGTGGTCGTGCTGGTTCAAGAAATCGTGCAGGTCTTGATGATGGCCGGTCCCTCGAGGTCTCGTCGCACCCACAGATCTCAGCTGAGCTGACGATGTGGGTAGAGGTCAGAGGTGCTAGGGAAGCCGGTTCTTGTCGAGCTGGGCAGTCGGATTCCTGAGGAAGGACTTGCAGCAAACCGCAGAGTTCTTAGATGGTGCCTGCGGATGCAGGGTGACTACTCCTTAGCCACAAGGGAGAAATCTTGAGAAGAGTCGAGAGTTCCTTTCGTAGAAAGTATTCTTGATTCAAAGATGATCTAATCTGGAAGGGTCCCCGCTCCTGCCTTTATCCTAAAGAAAGGGGTGGGTACGTGACTAGGTCCTGCCCTAGGGGTGGGACCAGGAAGGGGGGTAGTTACACCCCTCTCCCATGCCGGACTTTCCCCAGGTCAGGGGCTGGTGAGCCCCTGGAACTGGTTCTAGCCGGCAGATGCGTAGTGAGCACCGGGGTGCCACTCCGCAGTCACCTTCCTGTAAAGCCCTGCCTATCCAGGATACACAAAACCCTGTCTGGGATGGTGCGAGCACCGCCCCGGACAGGAAACCCTTTGTCGAAGCTCTCCTCGCTGGAAGGACTTCCAGCAGCAGGAGGTCAGACTCGTGTCTGTGGTGGCAGCATCCATTTTGTGGAGCTGAGGCTTCAGTTAACTTTAACCGGGGTTCACAGTTACGTACATGTCGTGTCCCTCTAGAAGGGTGGAATGCTAACCCCGTCGCCAGCATTGGTGAGGGGTCAGTATCCCGATTCGTATGACACCTTACTCGACATGTCTTGATAATGCGATACCGAAGTTACCAATATGGTACGCGTTATCATGGAACAGTCATTGGGTCTTGGTTCCGCAAGCTGCAACCGGGCTCGGCTTGTGCCAGAGCCCAATTCACACGATTCCACGCACTCTGCCTTCAGGATTGTCAAGGCCTGCCATAGGAGTGGCTGATAGGACTTCGGGTGTCCATTTGAGGGTTAGATATAGGTATACTATACCTAAAGCAACGGGCGAGTATGCCACGTTGCCCCAGCTGTCGCGCAGCCAGTTGTGTCAGATTTAGATGGCCATCCAGGGGTGGCATAATACATGCTTCAGCCCCTGGTAGGCCCTGGGTACACCGATGCCCTGAGTTACAGGGTCTGACAAGGTGGCCCAGTTCCAATTGGGTAATGCACCTAAGGTACACATATCAATTTAGCGAGAGAACAGCTAGGCTGTGGGTCTGATTGGCAGGCCCACAGCCCGAGAAAGTCGTAAACCAGTGAAATAAAGCAAAAAATCTGGGTGATCATAGGATTGCAGACCCTACTCTCCTACACCTCCCACCCCTCCTTTTGAATTTCAAGTTGAGTTCTTTCTGCTGAGTAGAAGGCAGACCACTGGCTTCAAAAAGAGGATCAGCCATTAACTAAAGCGCTGGGGGCAACGCATTCCGTTTCATAGAGCGCATTTACCTGGTATGAGCCTGAAGCACCCTGTAGAAGATATTGGCTCACTTGTTATTTCACACTACAGTAGTCCTAAGTGATCATCGGTGTACTTGAGTTGTGTTGCGGGGGTGACGAGGGAGAAAGAAGGGAACGGAGACTGGACCGGGGTATATAGGGTTTTATTTTTATAAATGTCTTCTTTTTCCTTTGTGAAGTTCGCTCTCTTGCTAATATGGCAGGGTTGACTCCTCCTCTTGTTTTCGGCTGGGGTCTACTGCTCTCTCTTTCGGGGTCCAGCGCTTCCTCGATTGCTCCACCGAAGTACATGCATGAGAAACAAAATGAAGACTAATATTAGGAAGGGTTCCTTAAGCACTTATACCCATGGGGGAGCCCGGGGATGTGTAAGGTTCACCGTGATTCGTGCCCTTACTAACGACTAGTGCTCCGTGATTTCAGACAAAAGGGGACTGTGGAGGATAACAGGCTATTTACAGTAGGGGCAGGAAGCAGCGCTTCTTGGAGGGCAACAGGCAGGCGCTCCGGGTCTTACGCGGTGCCTCCCCTCTTCTCAAACCACCCAGTAACGCGCTGCCGTACCTGGTGGAGCCACACTCCCTGGTGAATGTGGCTGGGCGGCTCGCGTTGACGGTGGCCTCCTGGCTTTCTCTTTCCCTCCGGATGGGCCTCCTCTCCTTCTTCCGCCTCCGCTCTTCAGACCGACTCTTCTCCGTATTCTGGTTCTTCTCTCCGCCATCCAACGACCTGCTCGAACTCCTCTGGTGCTTGCTCGGTGACGTCACACGCCGCTCTTTCCACTTCCTTGCTTTTCACCAATCCGGCAGTGTAGACGTCAGTCAGGGGTGTGATTTCGTCCTGGCAACTCTCCCAGTTAAAGGAGCCTGCACCTTCCCCGACGATGTTGTCCGGCCAGCTTGTCTTGGAGTCGGGTTGCCAATTGTCCTGCTGTGGGGAAAAAGAGGGAGGGGCAGCCATGTCAGAGTCCCACCAGTCCACCACAGGGGTCACCTCTTCCGAGGGTAAGCTCTCCCCGCTACACAACCCCAAATGCATTTTGCCACCTTTGCATGCTTGAAGCTTCTTTCTACAGAAAATTGAAATTTGGGCAGGCGAATCTCCACAACTTCTTTACTGTGTGCTGCTTTTCCCCACCTATTCTTTTTCTGAGTTGTGTAAATTTTACCAGTAGGCTGACTACAAGAAAAAGCCAGGAATTAAGAGTAGACTGAAGTGTGGTTCATGTCAACCTCTTCGTCACTGATGACGGCTCCCAGCCGTCAAGAGTCACGGTGGGCGTGTGCTGATGACGGCCGGGAGCCGTCATGACCACGCCCGCGATTAGAATCTTCAGCACTGCGGCGGAATTGGCGCCGCAGTGATGAGGTTAAGTGTTTTACTCTTAGTTCTGTCAAAAAATACGATTTACTTTTCATTTTTATTTTTTTGAGAAAAGAAACCAGCAAGAGACACGTACAGACAGGGAATGTGAGTTTACTGTGTGTGGTGCATGCATGGGTGGGCGTACCGCACACAGAAATCTGTATTTAACAGCTTTAAAAGCAGCTACAGGTCCTTCCCCTTTGTAGAGATATATCCAGGCTGTGGATAGAAAAGAGCCAAAAGACAAATTATAAAAGTCAAGCAATGCTTCTCCATCATAAATACCTGAATGGAATTTATAAACCACCTCAAAAGGGCCGAAAAAGTGAATAATAAAAATCCTTTTTTTAATAATCCCTTCAACCTCACCGTCAAATGTATTCACCTGTCACTGCACTGCATCTAGAATCGTGGACCAACGCCTGCCTTAATGGGACAGTGTTAAATCCCTTCTTAATGAGGGAGTTAAGCCGAGCTGATTGATTAATTTCTGTTTCACTGCTATTTTGCCATTTTCATTAAAGCCTAGGCCAACACTGTTCTATTTAAGCAATATTACAGGTTTTAAATATACATTTTTGACAGGATTTTCTCTTTTAAGTATTTTAGAGTTGAGATATTAATTGTTCTTTAGTTTAAGAAAGATGGCCATGTCAGAGAGATAGAATTGCTAGTAATTGATTTTTCCTTTACGTATGAAATGTTCCTATTGTAGTCTTTCAATTTCCTTTATGGGTTAGTATTTTCGGTAAAAAACCGTGAAGCTTCATGTTGCATTTGTGGTCTGGCTTAGTATTTGCATACTTGTGGCATTGCTTTATCCTGTGCTCCTGTCACACACCCCAGTTTAAACCTGGATGGCTAACTGCCCACACTATCATCTTATTCTGCCAGAAAGGTTCAGGAATTGGGTGGAAAGCACATTACTGCTTGCATATAGCAGTTCGGTAAGGATTACCAACTTGTTTACTGCAATTCTACTTCACAAGGCTATGGGCAGCCTCACCTACTAGAAGCTTCCCTTTTAAATATAATTTAAAAAAAGTATTACAACCAGATCCTCCGTTCTGATGAAACTGAGAGGGCTGCTTAGCTGGTAGCAGACTGATAGGTTGTTTGAGGGGGGAATTTTAGAACATTCATGCCTGGGCATCCACTAGAGGGGACATTTTGGACCATTAAAAAAATCTGTTTGCGATTACTCCAGGTCTGAATATGTGAGAGAGGTCACCTCAGCCATTTAGGGTAATAAGCTGTAATAATGAATATGGTCGTCAAAACCCATAAGTTTATGTTGGCACAAACTGATTCATAAGCCTTGATTTTAGATCAATTAACAAAGGACAACACCTCAGACAATATATTTTGCAGAAAATCGAGCTCGTGTATCTCCTTGCTAATTATGCAATCAGCATTTTGCAGGTCTTATATCATGCTCACCATTTTACTGATTTACATGTTAATCGTAATGCCTGCTTATTTGTGACTACTGAGACCACATATGAAAGCCAAGCATAAGGGTAAACGCACATTTCTTGAAGCTTGCATTGAATCAGCACAAAACTCAATGCAGGAACTATTTAAAATGTATAGACAATTGACAACTCGACCCAATCAACATATTTTACACAGGTTATCTAAAGAGTTTTGGAATGCATTGGAGGTCTATCATGTGAAAACATTTGATATCTGAGATGCAAAATAGAAAATGAATTTGTAGACCCTATTAGTAAGTTGGCGTTTTGACCAAGTCATTAACACCAGAATTCCAAATATTTGGTTTGGTGTCAACTTAGCATACTGTGAATGTAGTGGAGGTCTGTTTGCACCCCACGGTGTATACATTGTATATTTTCTCTGCTTCTAGTCATGCGGTCAATATATAAAACATAACAGAGTATACAGCTAATATTGTGATTTATACTCTGCTCTGCAGAGGTGAACTTATCCAGACCTTTGAAAATTGCTTTGGTGACACCACCATAGACCCCTATTCAACTTATAAGAAACGAGAATTAGATGGGCCAGATGTATCAACTGGCTTTATCCGTTCTGTGTCTATGGGAAGATGCTGTAGCACATATGGCCATTTAGTCCATAGTACACCACATTCATTACCAATCTGCCAAAATAGTGGAACTGATAGTTTTTCTAATTGCAGAAATACTTGGAGTGCAACATGTTTCCCGCTAAGTTTCAGTCGGGCTTCAGCCTTTTGCGAGGTACTACTGGATATCAGGACGCAGTTACTGGAAAACAAGATAAGGGTCAGGCTGCTATGGAGTCAGCAGCTCTTGATACTGTGGACCTTGGGCTGCTTGTCTCCCATTTGGATTTTGGGTAGGAGCGCATGGTGAGGGCCTTCTGTGGATTTAGTCATTTTTGACCAATCTTTAGCAGTGGGTCTTTTTGGGGTCAGTATATCTCAGGTGCTCAACCCATAAGTGTGGTGTCTCACAGGATTCGGCTCTGTTATGGAGATTGTTTATGCTTGGTATCGGATGTATGTTGAGGACACTTAGTCCCTCTTGCACTGGCATGAAAATTCTGCAAATATTACACATTTGTCCTCTTGTCTGGAGCCTAAAAAAACATGGATTGCACAACATTATCTCCAATCAAGCAAAATTAAGTTTTTGGTCCTGGGACCTACTCCTTCAATAAGTGATGTCAGAAATGGGCAGTTGTTTGAGGACCTTCACGTGAATACAGAGCAAAACCAGGAGCTTATTTTTGATTTGCAACTTTCTTGTTCCTCACAGGTGGCATCGGCAGAAAAAACAGCCCATTGTCATCTATATATTTGATCAGAAACTCGGTCTCTTTTGATGATTTGCCACTGTATTATTTAAGCTGTTCTAGAGTATATTTGTGTATTTCTCAGTGAAGCAAATGACCACCTTTTGCATAGTGTACCCCCAGATTAGTGCCTTAACATTTTTTGCTGACTATAGAACTCTCTGCAAGTTACCCCTGCTAACCAGGAGTAAAGTTCCAGTGCTTCTCCTTTGAATATTATGAAAAAGGTATTCTACTTATTGGCATATCTAACTTACCTATAAGTCGCTAGTATATAGTACACTGTGTACCCATGACATGTAAATTAAATGTCACTAGAGGACCACAGCACCCATTGTGCCATCCATTACAGTGACAGTAAAAAACATGGCTTCAGAACAGCCATTGTAGTCTGACTATGGCAGTTTAAAAACTACAATCTGACTTGTCAAAATAAACACTTTTGACAGGTCTAAACCTTCCTTACTGCCCACAAGGCAGGGCAAATAGTATTTAAAAGTAGGGCATGTAGAAATGTATTATTAAACATGCCCTCACAGTGAAAAAGCCCCAAGAGCTGTTTTCACTGTAGCAAGACTGGTTATTCCATAAGAAAACACTGGGGCGCAATATAACATTTAATAATGCTATCTCTGGCTAGAAAACAGCTAAAATGTCATTCGTTGACTCTTTGTAATATTTATTAAGAGCCAAATTCAATGAGAGAGTTGATTTTTAATAAATATTATGGAAAAGGTACTGAGATCTGAGAAGAGCATCATAGGACTGGTCCTTCTTTCCCTCATAAAACCTAGGATAAAGAGGTGGACTCCAAGAGTCATAAGGCTGACCTTGTGTTCAAGCTACAGAGGCCTTTCCTGCAATTGCCCAGCTGACCAATTGCAGCTGAACCTGTCCTCTACCCTGTTGATGGCTTCTGCTATAGTCAGTCTTGACCCCCAAGTGCTGTTCCTGAGGCCATGGAACCCTGGATTATTTCAAAGTGTACTCTTCCTAACATCCTGAAAAACCTGGGACTTGAAAACTTTTTGGCTCAAAAACGTTTTGGCTCAACAGATCTCTGAAAGACTGGAACAAACCTGTCAAGCAGGGCTGAAGAGTGTCCTGCCTTATAGAGTCCTCTTCAGATACATCCTGTAGCCTTGCCCCATGGACGAATCTGAGCTCCAAAAAAGTGGACTAAGTGTGAACGTTGAAATCTTCACTAGTACAAAGGCGCTACATTATCCGGACCTTCCTTAGACACGAAATTTGAATTTCTCCTGCTTAGCGCTGCCCCACCAAAAGGCAACAGCTTCACGTGACCTCGACTGACGGACATCTGACCTCATTCAGCCCTTCTCAGCCACAGCCTTCTGTCTTGCCATGCCTTGCTCCTTTTCAGAGACCAAGGGCCTGATTACGAGTTTGGCGACGTGGGAGCGGGCCGCCACGCCACGCCATTACCCCGTTTCCACACCACCAACCTTGACCACCTGCCAGATTAGGAGTTTGCTCCTGGTTTGGCAGGCGGTCCTACAGTGGTGCTTCGCGAAGGCTCATATGTCAGCCTTAGCAAGGCAGTGCTGTGGAAGCGCCAAAGCCTGTTCCTGCATGGCATGGACTGTGAAGTGCTTGCCGTGCAGGAACAGGGGGTGCATGCACTCCCCAGGCTTCGAGGCAACAGAGTGCCCTGTAGGGCCCCGTTTCTTTCCTCACCAGCACACTTTTCATGGCAGGCTCACCACCATAAAAACTGTGGCAGTGAGTAAACTTGTAAGATGCTTGGTGGTGCTGCAGGGGCATCGCCAGCATATTGAGAGCATCTGGCTGATGTATACCCGCTGAGGGATCACAGATCCCCGGCGGTTGCAGCGGTCCAATGGCGGTTTGACCACCAAAGTCGGACTGCCGGTGTGGTGTTTGCCGCACTGCCACCTTGGGTTTGGCGGTCCATCGTACCGCCAAACTCTTAATTAGGCCCTAAGTCCAAAGGCAAAACTTGTGACCAGGTCAAATCTGATTTCTGTAGCCGACCCACACTCTATTGTGATCCTCCTCAAATTGCGCCTAGGGCCCAGTCCACTACGACCTTGTGATTGTGGTTGGCAAAAAAAACATTTTGGCACTATTTTTATTCAAAACTGTAAAAATCCATATATTAGTTTTCTCTTTACTAGATTTTTATTATTTTAGTGTCAGTTTATTAAATTGCTTTGACCATTTTGCTTATGATGCGTTTTGACCTTATTACTATTTTGGTACTACATAAATACTTTACGCACTGCCCCTAAGTGAAGCTTGACTGCTCTGTGCCAAAACTACCAGGGGTTTGAGCTCCTGGTAATTTAGTTGTTCACCCTGCCAAGGATTATATTTATTATTTGAGATTGGTAGTTACACCCCCCCCCCACCCCACACCCCACTAAAACTCCTTTTTCTTACTCCGTATTTGATATGCAGCCGTCCAGAATGGTCATTTGAGTAAGGTTTGGTTTACACAAGTACTACCATGTTCCTAGTTTATGCCTTAAATCATGATGAATAGAAGCAGAGGTCAAGTCCTAACAAATGGGTTAAGTAGTATTAGGAAATGTATTATTGACATGGCTCGGAGTTACTATATAAATTGTTTCCACTGCAAAAATAATCGTAGATAACACTTCGGTTTGCAGATTTAAGGAAATCGATTTGAAATGCTGTGTTTGGTGGCATATGCGAATTGGTGGCATATGTGGCTGTAGAAATACTGTTGTACAACCTCCCACTGGAAGTCTATTTCTTTAACATTTGGGCTAAATCTGCTCCTACAGGCCTATCTTAGAAAATTTGTGAGACTTTATCTACTCAACACCAACATCACAATAAAAAAGATATTTTTATCGATTTTGCTAAATATTGTATACTTATTATCATCAATAATAGCAAAAAGTGAATAGAAAATCATTTTCCTAAAAGACATACATATTATTACAAAATCTTTTTTTCATATTATTATTTTTCTACATTTCATTAGTGCACAAACTGTTACATATAACCCAAAACACAAATGTGCAGTGCACCCCTAAATTCATACCTGCAATTCAAATCACTCAATTAGATCCACATTCCTTCTCAATCATATCATATACATTAACAATCAGACCTGAACCACATATTCATCCTGGTCAGAAGAGGACAGTGGTGTTTGAGGTCTCCATGACCTTATTGTGGGCTGAGTGCATATAACTAGGTTGACAAGTGTTTCGGTGGAATAAGCCTTATTTTGACCACCTTCTTCAGGACCTTCTCAATTCATATGCTGTAGGGGTACAATCAAATGCCTTGTGAGTAGGTCAATCAGGATGCTAGTATTTGGCTAGCAGTCTTTCTTTCTTTGGCGGGTCCTCCAAATAAGACAAGGCTCTCTCCTTGTTGGGCAAGTTCAACAATGTCTAGCCATGATGAATTCTCCTGTTGATATTAGTGTCACCAATTGAATCGAGGGTTGACACCCCTGTGTATGGGTAATTCTCTGTGCCTTGTATGTCTGAGGGTCCCCAAACATCAATTAATATGTTCTTCAATAGATCTATTGTAATTTATACTTTTACAGACAGTGCATAGAGTACTCTGATTACACCGATTTGTCAAACTGTCATGTCAATATGGTGCATTTCTTTTCCTGTGAGGACCAATGGCATCCGAGGCAGACAAACCGACGCGCAAAAGCTGGTGGGAACGGGATAGGAACGTTTTATCTCTAGAAATTCCGGCATGCGAAGATGATACGTCAGCTACAGACATATGTGGCTGTAGATACACATGTTTAGCATAAGTCCACCATCTAGTATTGGGCTTGGAAGTTTGCAAGATGTTTTTTAGGTCTCGCCTAGCAATGCAGCGATATGCGCTGCTCGCGAAGCGACACTTATTGTGGCTGTGTAGGCTGCGAAGTGGGACATTAGATGTGCACACGCTCAATAAACCCATTGCAGGCAGTGGCAGTGACCGCACGCTTTAGCAGACACGGGCAGTGAATTTGCACGCTTTAGGAGATACGCGCTGTGAACGTGCGTGTCTCTTCTCGCGCTCTTCCACACTTTCACTTTCACAGAGCGTGTCTCCTAAAGCGCGCGGTCACAGCCATTATCTGCGGCGCTGTGATCCTGCCCGGAAGCTACAGATTCGGGGGCAGCCGGTGGAGGCTGGGGAAAACGCGCATGAAAGGCAGGAGCGGATATGTGAGTTTTCTTTTGCTTGCGCATGGCTCATGCAGTATCTTGTGTGCTCTCTATCTGCCTTCTGACCACCATCTCTCATACCTCACTCCATGTCTTTCCACGTCCCAGTGCTCCTTTTCTCTCCCTTCCTTGACCCAGCTCGTTTTCGTAGCCTTCCCTTCCTCCTGCTCCGCTCCTGACACCACTGGGGGGCTAATTGAGTTAGTTATTCAGTTAATACGCTTTACTCAAGCTATCAGAATATGTTTTTTTTGTACTTTTACATAGCACAAACTTTACCCAGGGTGTTGGAGTGCTTTAGATGAGCACCAACCAGTTACATCACACGAGGAAACGTACTGTGGACTCCCACTAAATAATTACCGGATTCCGAGCCCCAGCACGCTTCATTATTGTAAGCTCATTTCGATGACTTGAACCTCAAAAAAAATTAACAGGCACTTTTTTCAAATCATAAGTCCCAGCCAGTTGATGTTAAGCGTCCAGAGTCTGTCCGTCCCATTGTCTCTGTGCCACCTCCCCACCCTCTCATTGCCTCACTCTGTACCCCGCACGCCCATGCGGACACTGCTTTTCATTCAGATGCACGGTTTGACCCTGGCCTCTTCGGCTCCACCGCGCACGTAGCCAACAAAGAGCTGGTCATCCACCCGGAACTGTTGTGTGCGGCTCAGATAGAGAGCGCACGTTTTGAGTCCAGATGAAGGAGCCTCTATTCCTCTTTAGAAGTATGCGGAGGCGGAAAGAAGGTGGGCAAGGTGATGGTCTGTTCGATGTGAAAGGCACTTGCTTTTAGCCATCTGTCTTCTGAGCTTCTCGTGCATCCCCTCCCCCTTCTAGTAGCCCTCCTTCTTAATTATCCTGGCCTCATCCAACCTTGCCTTTAATTGTTTTCTAGATTCATTATCTGCCCTCTCCACCCCGCCGCCACCTCCATTTGTACCTTCCTGTTGTGTGACGTCATCTTCTATGCCTCTCCCAGATCCCTTCCTTGACCCTTCCTTCCCTCAGTCCATCCCTGTCCTGTGTCTCCAACTTTACTTCTTCCATGCCATTCTTACCCCTCCCTTACTATCATTCTGCCAATAGCGCTTTCTTCTCATCTCCATTGCTTCTAGCCACACTTTAGATTCGACTTCACTCTCCCTTCTCCCTGAACAAGCATTTGCAATGCAATACGTCTTGCCTCTACGAGAGTTTAAGCTATTGGCAATGTAAATGACAATGCCTTTCTATTTATTTTTAAAAAAACAAATCATAAATAAACTGCATTCTTATTTACAATGCCAATAGCTCAAACTCGAGAACTGCGAGACCTATTGCATTGCAAATGCTTGCCTTCTAAGCAGTCTCTCGAGCCACCAGTAACTCCTCTTCTTGCTTGCAGCATGCTTTGTCATCGACTCCATTGTTAGATTGTATTTTCCACCATCTGGTTTGGTCTTGTGCACTTCTGCTCCAGTCGACACAGTCATTAGGATCCTTTTCAAATACTGTCTGTATTGTTTTCGATAGAGATCCAATCCATATTTAGACGATAACTTTTTTAACACTGATTTTGTCCAGGGGACTTGATTCCATTGTGCCCTTCGGGGCCTTTGCCCTTTGAGGTGGAAATTCTCTTAAACGTTTTCTATATTAAAATGACCAAAAGGTGATTGAATGGACACATTTTGAATGTTGTTCCAGTCATTCTAAATGTCCACATACTGATTTATATGAGGGTGTAACTCAGCCCTTCTCCTGATCATCGAGAACAAACCTGTGAGGTCTGTAAATCATTCAGGTCGAAAAAAACTCATCAGAAAACCAGAAGACAGCAAATGTATTGATGCAGCATCAACGAGACACCAGACATTTTTGGTTCGGAAAAGAGCTGAAAACATAAATGGATTCAGAAAAGGGGGTGGTGATGGACAGAGTCTCCTTTCCAGTGAAGAATTGGCTTGGTAGTCTGGTCTGCCCTGTTCCCATGATGCACTGGGCCAGGGACAGACTAATTTGCATATAGCCAGGTTCTGAGCTGGGATGGTGCAGTGAGCTAAAAAACGGTGATGGATCAAGCCCTGATCTTTGGACTGGGTAAGAGTGGTCTGCTTAATTCAGACACTCTGTTCATCACCGCCCCCTTTTCTGAATCGTTTTTGGCCACTATAGGTGTGGCAGGGTATACTCAGACATGAGTCCCTTGCTCACTGCACCATCAGGATTCAAGCAAGCCGGGCCGACGACGGCTGAAATGCCAGAAACCGGTCCCCGGAAGCTTGTCTCCTTTCCAGTGAAGAATTGGCTTGGTAGTCTGGTCTGCCCTGTTCCCATGATGCACTGGGCCAGGGACAGACTAATTTGCATGTAGCCAGTGTGAGAAGTTGGCCCGATATGCAGCGTTCGCTATTCTAGCGACCGCTATGTATCGTTCCAAACGACCCTTATGATGATTGGTTGTAAGTCAACCTAAAGACCAGCTATCCTAGTAGCGTGGATACGAGCAGTCTAAGGCTAAAGACTCGAGAGGACGTGTTAAGCCAGCTGTTTACCACACATGTACCCCTTGAACACCCAGTGAAAGGACACCACACAAGTGTTATGAAAATAAACAGAATATTTATTAAGATTCACAACAGCCCTGTACTCTTTATGAGGACAGGGTACTAAGCAGACCCCCCAGGATATCGCGATTTCGCGATTTGCCGCGAACTCGGCACTTTTTAAAAAATGCTGCGATTTTTACAAAAATGCCCGCGAAATCGGCATTTTTTGTAGAAATCGCAGCATTTTTCGCTATATCCTGGGGGGTCTGCTTTATGTGGCTATCGCCTGTGAATAGGGCTAGCAGCCAAGATACTCAGCAGCATTGGAGAGGCACAGCGGGGTGGCAACCCTCCCACCTCCAGCCCTTGATGACCTGTTAAGAGGTGCTTCGAAGGTGACTGAGAGGAGGGGGGGGGCAGCCCTGACACCTCCAGCCCTTGCTGACCTGTTAAGAGGCGCTGCGAAGGTGACTGAGAGGGAGGGGCTGCAGGCTCAGGAGCAGCGACATCTATTCACATGCAAACAGCCCTGAATGCATCATGTCCCTGCTATTTGGAGGGGGCTCGCCCATTCCATTTCTACCCAGGGCCCCAAACATCCGAGACTCGGCCAGATTACACCCCTGATTACACCGAGGCAGCACGTGGTTCTCTTCACAGAGCGTAATTACTGTCACTAAATTGTAAGCAAACCTCGGTTCTTCAACATGCAGTCTATAATGTAAGAAAATAAAGAAATGGCACAATCGCACCCACACTGATTAACAAAGTATGGTGGACAATCAGTTCAATCAGTTCTCTTAGAGTATCTCCTGTAAGTACTGTACATCACAGTGGGGGATGGCATTTTGGACAGAGAGCCTGTCTTCTCGTTGTCTTGTGCAGGAGGGGGCGAGGAGCCCAAGATGATACTAGAATACTGCATGCCCACCCCTGTGCCCACCCTGGTGGATCCTGTTCCCTCTCCTGTGATGGCTCCTGCCCTCCCCTCAGTGATGGCTCCTGTCCCCCCATGTGGTGGCTCCAGTCCATCCCCCACCTGTGATGGCTTCTGTCCCCCCATGTTGTGGCTCCAGTCCACCTACACCTGTGATGGCTCTTGTCCCCCCCCTGTGGTGGATCCTGTCTCCGCCCTGGGTGGCTTCTGTCCCAGTCCTGGAATGGCCCCTGCAGCGAGGGTGAAGTTCTTGATGGACCTCTTCTCAAAAGGGCTCAGCTCAAGATTAATATGGAAAGGTTGGTGAGTAAGTAAGTGAAGGGATGGGTGAATGGCTGGATGAATTAGTGAAAGGGTGAATGGATGAATGAAAGATTGAATAAATGGATAATGAGAGAGGATGGATGGATTGATGAGAGGGGACGGATGGAGAGAAAATGTAAATAGCTGGATGTATGGGTGGAAGGGTAGCTGGATGATGGATGAGGGGAAAGATGGATGAGGGGAAGGATGATGGATGAGGAGAAGGATGGATGGAGGGGAAGGATGGATGGATGAGGGGAAGGATGGATGGATGGATGATGAGGGGATGGATGGATGGATGGTTGATGAGGGGGTGGGTGAAAGGATGGATGATGAGGGGAAGGGTGGATGGATGGATGAAGAGGGGAAGGGTGCATGGATGGATGATGAGGGGGTGGGTGAAAGGATAGATGGATGGATGATGAGGGAATGGATGGATGATGAGGGGGTGGGTGAAAGGATGGATGGATGGATGAATGATGAGGGGAAGGATGGATGGATGATGAGGGGAAGGATGGATGGATGAAGAGTGGGTGGGTAGAAGGATGGATGGATGATGAGGGAAAAGGATGGATGGATGATGAGGGAAAATGATGGATGGGTGATGAGGGGATGGATGGATGGATGATGAGGGGAAGGACAGATGGATGGATGGATGGATGATGGGTGGGTGAAAGGATGGATGGAAGGAAGGATGGCTAAGTGAAAGGGTCGATGGAGACAGAAAGGGAGGATGGATGGATGACTAAAATAGTGGATGGGTGGAAGGATTAGTAAGTGAAAGGATGGCTGGATTGGTGAAAGGGTAAATGGCTGAATGGATGAGTGAATGGATGGATGGGATGAGGAGTGGATGGATAAGTGTACAGATGGATAGGGTAAAAGGGTGGATGGATAATGGAGATGAGTGAAAGGATGGATGAGGGGATGGATGAAGGGAAGGATGAGTGAAATGATAGATGGAAGGGTACATGATGGATAGGTTTGCAAACGGTTGAATATGTTTGGAAATGGCTGGGCTTACTTATATACTATTGCGCGACCTCTGATGTGTTAAAACGTACCTATTGTCCTGAAGTTTTGTCCTGAATTTTGACCTCCTGTCCTGAATTTGTGTCCTGAATTTTGACCCTTTGTCCTGAATTTGTACACTCACCGTCCTGAATTTGCACCAATGCCAGTTGGTCACCTTATTCGCGGGCTTGGAGACGGAGCGCCGTGCAGAGATGTCTGTCCCTCAAGATAAACAGACAGAACCACTCAGCCGAGAGAGCTGAGGCGCACACGGGACGGGGTATCTGCAGAGGCGCGCTGGACAAGGGATGAAGTCAGAGGGTTGAGCTCACATATTGCAGACCATTTCCCCCTGGGAGTGAGCCATGGGAAAAATCCTAGAGGCGAGAAATTTAATACTGGCGTCAAGTGGCCCCATGTCATGGGTGTCAACTTCAACCAGTCCCCGCTTTTAAATCGGAGACGATTTGCAGGCTGACATTTTGCAACAAAACTACAAGTACCAACATGCAGTTCGCTACAGTTTAACAAGTGATCACTTGGCGGTTTTGACTGCTCTTTCTCTAGTGTTTAGATCTGTCGAACGGGCATCCGGTGGGATATCAGGTCGTGTTCAAAATACACTATAAAGGGGCGATAGGTATAGCCATCATTAGTGCAGCAGGTACAGTGGCACCAAGCTCTAAGGCTATTGCAAGACACAAACTGACCTGCAATGGTACGCCTCTTCTGGCGCAGGGCTTTGCAACGTGACGCATCTGGGAGATGCGTCACATTGTAAATACCCCGCATCATGGTGCATCTTTTGTGCCGCCGCTGCATCACAAAAGTGACGCAACGGCGGCATAAAAGCAGCGCAAGGGGCTTGTAAATCTGCCCCAAAGTGTCTACATTGTAAAGAAACCAAATATACATAGCTTCATGTTGTTAAATAACTAAAAAAAACTAAGATATCTGTGTTTGTTGTAGGAAAAATGGCCACATAAAATGCCGCAAAATTGCCGCTAAATTTCCATATTTGTGCCGCAAAATTTCCATTTTTGTGCCGCTAAATTTGCTAATCCATGCCGCTATATCCTGGGGGGTCTGACTAAGCACAAACCAAATCTCTTAGGAAAATACTTCAAGTGCACAATTAAAACAAGTGTCCGAGGACACGGAAAGTTTAAGGTTTCGGGCGGACCCGATAAGGCAAGTCGGAAGCGAGGGACTCAGGACCCTAGAGTAAAGAGGCTATGCAGGCACCGAAATGCCGAGTTACCTAGCCACGAGGGCTGCGGCTGCACAAGTCTTACAGGCGTCGGGGTCTTCGCGGACGAGCCAGGAGCCGGAAGAAAAGGAGTTGCTGGCCGGCGACCAGTGATGAATAGTTCGTAGAGATCCAAGCCTGGATCAGAGATCGTTGATACCTGAAAGCAGAGGGGACCAAGTTCGTACTACTAGCCAGTAGTCAGAGGGTACCAGGAGGGCACCGGTTGGCCGTCACCTCGACCAGGTGAGTGGGCGACGCTAGGCTCTGCAGTCTCACGGACCAGGAGGCGTTGTCGGCGACCACGGTGGAGGTGCGAGCTGTCCCACGAAGGATGATGCTGTCGGCGTCGCTGGGCCCAGGATGGGGCAACAAGCCTTGGCAGATCTCAGGGCCACGTGGTGGGCCTAAGATGGCGTCTTGAGTGGACCAGGAGGGTCCGGGGTGCTTCTCGCAAAGATGGAAGCAAGGGCCAGTCTGGAGCAACCAGACCAGCAGTGTTGATTGTCGGATGTCGTCACAGAAGGGCACAAGCCAGCGGCTAGTGACCAGACAACGTGCTGAGCAGCGAGCAGAAGGGCCCCACGCAGATCGTGGAGATGCTGGGGGACTGCACTTCGGTGCTGGAGCGGCTCAGGGTCGGGGCTTCTCGGACCCCAGAGCACTCACCAGAGAATTGCTTCGATGGTCGTGCTGGTTAAGAGCGTGCAGGTTCTGATGATGGCCGGTCCCTCGAGGTCTCGTCGCACCCACTGATGACGTGGGTAGAGGTCAGAGGTGCCAGGGAAGCCGGTTCTCGTCGAGCTGGGCCGTCGGATTCCTTGAGGAAGGACTTGCAGCAAACCGCAGAGTTCTTAGATGGTGCCCGCTGATGCAGGGTGACTACTCCTTAGTCACAAGGGAGAAATCTTGAGAAGAGTCTTGAGTGTCCTTTCGTAGAAAGTAGTTCTTGATTCAAAGATGATCTAATTTGGAAGGGTCCCCGCTCCGGCCTTTATTCTAAGGAAAGGGGTGGGTACATGACCAGGTCCTGCCCTAAGGGTGGGACCAGGAAGGGGGGTAGTTACACCCCTCTCCCCTGCCGGACTTTCCCCAGGCCAGGACTGGCGCCCCTGGAACTGGTTCTGACCGGCAGATGCGTAGTGAGCACCGGGGTGCCACTCCGCAGTCACCTTCTCGCAAAAGCCCTACCTACCCAGAATACACAAACCCTGTCTGGGACGGTGCGAACACCGCCCTCGACAGGAAACCCTTTGTCCAAGCTCTCCTCGCTGGAAGGACTCCCAGCAGCAGGAGGTCAGACTCGTGTCTGTGGTGGCAGCATCCATTTTGTGGAGGTGAGGCTTTAGTTAACTTTAACCGGGGTTCACAGTTACGTACATGTCGTGTCCCTCTAGAAGGGCGGAATGCTAACCTCGTCGCCAGAGTTGGTGAGAGGGCAGCATCCCGATTCGTATGACACCTTACTCGACATGTCTTGATAACGCGACACCGAAGTTACCGATGTGGTACGCGTTATCATGGAACAGCCATTGGGTCTTGGTTCCGCAAGCTGCAACCGGGCTCGGCTCGGGCCAGAGCCTAGTTCACACGAGCCCACGCACTCTGCCTTCAGGATTGTCAAGGCCTGCCATAGGAGTGACTGATAGGAACTCGGGTGTCCATTGTATGGTTAGATATAGGGCTACTATATCTAAAGCAAAGTGTGATTACACGACTTCGCCCCAGCTGTCATGCAGCCAGTTGTGTCAAATTTAGGAGGCCAGCCAGGGGTGGCATAATACATGCTGCAGCCCCTGGCGGCCCTGGGTACACCTATGCCCTGAGTTACAGGGTCTGATAAGGTGGCCCAGTACCAATTGGTAAATGCACCTAGGGTACATGTCGTAATTTAGAAAGAGAACAGCCAGGCTGTGGGTCTGATTAGCAGGCCCACAGCCAGAGAAAGTCGTAAACCAGTGAAACAAAAGCAAAAAATCTGGGTGATCATAGGATTGCAGACCCTACTCTCCTACAGCCAGGTTCTGAGCTGGGATGGTGCAGTGAGCTAAAAAACGGTGATGGATCAAGCCCTGATCTTTGGACTGGGTAAGAATGGTCTGCTTAATTCAGACACTCTGTTCATCACCACCCCCTTTTCTGAATCGTTTTTAGCCACTATAGGTGTGGCAGGGTATGCTCAGACATGAGTCCCTTGCTCACTACACCATCAGGATTCAAGCAAGCCGGGCCGACGACGGCTGAAATGCCAGAAGCCGGTCCCCGGAAGCTTGTCTCTTTTCCAGTGAAAAATTGGCTTGGTAGTCTGGTCTGCCCTGTTCCCATGATACACTGGGCCAGGGACCTACTAATTTGCATGTAGCCAGGTTCTGAGCTGGGATGGTGCAGTGAGCTAAAAAACGGTGATGGATCAAGCCCTGATCTTTGGACTGGGTAAGAGTGGTCTGCTTAATTCAGACACTCTGTTCATCACCACCCCCTTTTCTGAATCGTTTTTGGCCACTATAGGTGTGGCAGGGTATACTCAGACATGAGTCCCTTGCTCACTGCACCATCAGGATTCAAGCAAGCCGGGCCGACGACGGCTGAAATGCCAGAACCCGGTCCCCGGAAGCTTGTCTCCTTTCCAGTGAAGAGTTGGCTTGTTAGTCTGGTCTGCCCTGTTCCCATGATGCACTGGGCCAGGGACAGACTAATTTGCATGTAGCCAGGTTCTGAGCTGGGATGGTGCAGTGAGCTAAAAAACGGTGATGGATCAAGCCCTGATCTTTGGACTGGGTAAGAGTGGTCTGCTTAATTCAGACACTCTGTTCATCACCACCCCCTTTTCTGAATCGTTTTTGGCCACTATAGGTGTGGCAGGGTATACTCAGACATGAGTCCCTTGCTCACTGCACCATCAGGATTCAAGCAAGCCGGGCCGACGATGGCTGAAATGCCAGAAACCGGTCCCCGGAAGCTTGTCTCCTTTCCAGTGAAGAATTGGCTTGGTAGTCTGGTCTGCCCCATTCCCATGATGCACTGGGCCAGGGACAGACTAATTTGCATGTAGCCAGGTTCTGAGCTGGGATGGTGCAGTGAGCTAAAAAACGGTGATGGATCAAGCCCTGATCTTTGGACTGGGTAAGAGTGGTCTGCTTAATTCAGACACTCTGTTCATCACCACCCCCTTTTCGGAAACATAAATGGAGGCACATCTGTCGGCTGCAGATGAGGGTAATTTCTCTCTGGAACTGAGCTACGATTCAGAAGAACAAGATACCCTCACATCAGGTCAACAAACTGTGAGTACATTGCCCCATCCAAAATCACAGACATTACAGAAGTCTGCTGTTGGGCCGTCACTTCCTTCAGGCCATGGTCGGCAATGACTGGCTGATTCTGGAAAGTCTAGACTCAGCTCTGCTTCAAAAAACCAGCTTAAAGTCCTCGGTCCTAAACATTCTACCTCAGAATCCTTGTTCTTGGCACAGAAACATTCAAAAGCAGATGTGTTGATATCTTCGGAACCTAAACCCTCTGATCTGAACAAGTGCTCCGACTCCGCAGTTAAAGCCAAAGCTTCAGAACCGAAACAAGCAGCTTTGTAAAATGCAGAAGAAAAACTAATTTCGGAGTCGAAAACACAACCAGTTGCTCGTTCTCCACAGACTGTACAACCAGTACTCGAGAAATTACACCAGCAACTGGATTCTTGACAAAAACACTTAGTGATCCATCCGGATACATGAAGAATACTCACCAGTCTCCATCAAGAGCATGCACAATTTGCTAAAAGACAACTATCTTTTTAGGAGGCAATAGACATTCCTACAAAAACAAGGAAAAAAACAGGATAAAGCCACTAGTCCACTTCACTTTAGTCCTTCTCCACTACAACATCACCAGAACACTCTCCACTTCATGAGCACATACATTCATCAGAAGAATCATTACATTCTTTTACAGGGGATGGAGATGGGAGGGACGATGATCAACAGTCAATACCATAACAGGATAACTGGGATACAATTGATATAGATTCACAGATAATGCAGATCCCGATCTTTATCCATCTAAACCCTCCCCATCAGATGATACCACTACTTATCATGACCTTATCATTAGAGCGGCACATTTCCATATGGTACTATTACATACTGAGGAAAGGAAAGGTGATTTGTTTATTTGAGACTTTCTTCAACACAAAAATCTACACGGTATCTCCCTATGTTAAAAGGAATGCTCAGGCATACTACCGATATATTCAATAACCATTTCACATCTAGAATTATCACTCATAGAGTTGATAAAAAATATAAGCCTTCTCCAGCAGACCTTAGTTACATTAGGAATTAACTTAAATCAGACTCTTCGGTTGTGGCTACTGCTCGCAAAAGAGCAAACTCCTAGGCAACTGCTGAAGCTCCATTACCAGACAAAGATAGCAAACATATAGATGAGGAAGAAAAAAAGTGTGACAGCCCAATCATCGGAAGACTTCTAATTCAATAGGCCTATTATCAAGATATGATAGGGCACACTGGGACGTAATTGAAAAATGTTTACAACATCTCCGGGAGGAACATAAAAAAGGGCATACCAAATTGTATCAGCGGGTAAATGTATTTCTAACACAAATATAAGATGTACCCTTGATGGTGCTGATATAGAGGCTAGAGGATTAAACACTAGCCTTATACTAAGAAAAAATGCCTGGTTAAGAGTATCTGGTTTTAAACCAGCAGTAGTTTACTAGGCCTTCCCTTTGTTGGAGAGCATCTTTTTGGACCGCAGGTGGATACTCTCTTGGAAAAAGTTGAAAAAGACAATGAGACCGCTAAGTCACTGGGAGCCCTACAAACACAATTTGAAAGGGCCACTTTTCGTTGCTCCTCATATCACGGAGGATAAAAAACAACCTCTACTGACACATCCACCTCCTATAACAAAGGCAAACCACCTCTTCTAGAGGATATAATTGGTGTCCCACAGAGGAAACAATAATAAAGGCAGAGGTAAAGGAGGTTTTAACAAAAATAATACCTCCACCAACACCAAGGCTTTACTCACCCCCGATCACACATCACCTGTTGGGGAAAGACTACAATATTTCTTTCCCACATGGATAAACATCACATATGATTAATGGGTTTCGGATATTATCTGACATGGTTATTGTCAGGAGCTCAATTCAACACCTCCAAACATTCCACCTGGCAATCACAGGTTATCTAAAGCTCCTCAGAGTAGAAATTTAAGCTTTACTGAATAAAGGAGCACTAGAACTAGTGCCACTACAACAATAAGGCACCAGAGCCAATTCCCTTTACTTCCTTATACACAAAAAAGATGGAGCTCTAAGACATATATTAGACCTCAGACCTCTAAACAGATACATCCTTTCAGAACATTTTCTTATGGCCACTCTTCACGACGTCATACCACTTCTCCAACAATGAGACTTTATGACTGCATTAGACTTAAAGGATGAATATTTTCATATTCCAGTTCACCCAACACACAGGCAATACCTCAGATTTGCCTTCAACGGACAACGCTTTCAAGTCAAAGTGCTTACAGTCAGGGTCACAACAGCACCCAGAGTGTTTACCAAATTTTTAGCAGTGGTAGCAGCACACTTGCAAAGGCAGAACATACACATCTTTCCATATCTAGACAACTGGCTTATCAAAAGCCGCACATATCACAAATGTTTGGAACACACACAAACAGCAATACATTTACTACATCAACTAGGTTTTACAATAAATGCAGAAAAGTTATACCTGTATCCTCTTCATACACAACCTTACTTGGGAGCCATACTGGATGGTCAAACAGGAGTAGCCTACCCAAATACAGCCAGGATACAAACATTCAACAACCTGATGCCACAGCTTTACCCGCAAAATCATGTATCAGTGAGAACAGTTATGCATCTCCTAGGAACCATGGCATCATGTACAGCCATAGTACCTCATGCTAGACTCTATATAGAGGAGGCGTCTCAATCACTCTGTGATTCTTTAGCCAGCTACTTTCAAGACAAGGTGGGCCAAGTTTATTCCAATTTTACCACTCCTATGGGGTCTGGAATCAACTGGCTGACAACAGCAGGAGGAGAGACATCCCCAGCTTCATGGAATTTGGCCAGTGTCTGTGGAACAGATCATTAATCTGGTTAACACAGTCAAATCAGGCTCCCTGTCTGACCCATGCCCCGTTAGTCCTGAAAATGATCCTTGACCTGATAGGCGCTAATCTAGCGAGCATCTGTAATTCTATGTTCTGCTCAGGCACCTACCCTTCCATATGGAAAAAGGCCATCATTCAGCCATTGTTAAAGAAAAACAATCTCGACCCAGGAGAGACCAAAAACTATAGGCCAATCACGCGTCTCCCATTCCCAGCGAAAATTATTGAAAAAATTATGAACATCCAGCTGGTGAAGTTTATTGAAGAGAATAAGCTGTTAGATGACACTCAATTTGGCTTTAGGAAAGGCCACGGCACAGAGACCACATTCATCAAAGCATCGGATGAAATTAGAATGGTGCTTGATAGAGGAGGTGCCGCAGTCTTGGTGCTTCTGGATCTATCAGCAGCTTTTGACCCGGTTTATCATGCTACTCTGATCAACTGTGTCTCAGTCATACACATCGGACGAAAGGCCAAAGCCCTTCTGTCCTCTTTCCTCTCTAATCGGACCCAGTCAGCCAGTATGGGCGATTTCAACTCACCAGTTTTTTCTCTCCCTTGTGGAGTTCCGCAAGGATCGTCGTTAAGTCCAACTTTGTTCAATATATATGTGACAGACTTAGCATGAGTAATCAAATCCTTTGGGATGGGTCTCGCGTCTTATGCTGCCGACACGCAACTGATGCTTGCGGTGCACAAAGACAGAGAGGCAGTGGCGGCAAGCTTTCATGATGGCATGTTGGCCATTAGTTCATGAATGGCAAGTACCTGCCTTAAATTAAACTCAGACATAACCCCCGTGACTCGCTCCTTCCCCTTAAAGAGAGATGGGTTGCTGATGGGCTAGAGATTGACGAAAAGGAATGGATGAATGCGCTGGCCTCCCCTAAAGAGGTGGCGATTTCGGCCAGACTTAGGCTTATTCAACTTAAAATACTGCACAGGATGTACATCTCCTGCACAAGACTACAGTTGATGGGTAGGGGGGGGCGGGGCTCTGCAGGAGGGGCTGTGGTGAGACGGGCTCTTTCTTCCATATGCTGTGGGATTGCCAATGGTGCGAAGGTTCTGGAGACGTGTGGTGCAATGCATGCAAGAAGTATGGGGGGTAGATATACGCCCAGAGGCTAAGAGATGCCTCCTGAACATCTGGGAACCCACAGACCTGCCTACAAAAGGGAAAATTTGGGTTACACTTGGACAAATGGTGGCAAAAAGAAACATCGCCCGACTATGGGGTGCCCCCACCCCGCCGAAACTAGTAGAATGGCAAAATGACATGGACTGGTGTATGCTGCAGGAAAAGACTGTGTACACGGCACGAGGGTGCCCTCGGAAATGGGGGAGGTGTGGTCATGCTGGAACGACTTCAGAGGTAACATCTGTGAGCCCCCAAAAGCCCACCATTCTGGCGAAGAGGATATAGAATGAAAAATTGTTCTCCAACAGCTGTATCTACTAGGATTATATCACACTGTCATTGTATTTCTGGTGTTGTAACAGACTCTAACATGTAACTCATTGGCCGCGTTTGTTCTCTTTAATCTGAAAATAAAAAGAATTTTAAAAAATATATTAAACTCAGACAAGACTAAAGTAAAGGTCTTTAGTAACCTTGCCATAGGATGGTCTCCGACCTGGTGGCCAGCTGAGTTGGGATCAGTTATTACCCTTGTTAGGAAGGCCAGAAACTTAGGTATTATATTTGATGAGAGTTTATCTTTTAAACATCATGCCAATGCAATGGTCCCCTCATCCTTTTATGTTTTAAGGATGATAAAGAAATTACTACCTTTCCTCCCAATTAGTACTGGAAAAACACTCATCAGTTCCCTGGTTATGTCAAAGGTCGACTACTGCAATGGCTTTCTAATCAATGCCCAAGAAAAATTCTGCGGTACAAAAGGGGTTGGTGATGAACGGAGCATCTGAACCAATCAAACACTCACACCCAGTCAACAGATCTGGGTTTAATTCATCACCGTTCTTTAGCCCACTTTGCCACGCCAGTTCAGACATGGCCATATGCAAATAAGTCTGACCCTGTGCCTCATGGGAACAGTCCAGCCCGAAATGCCAAGCCATGCCTTCCCTGGACCGGAAACAAGCATCCTGGGACCTGTTTCTGGCATTCCAGCCGTCTTCAGCCAGGCTTGCTTGAATCCAGTGGCAAAGTGAGCAAGGGACTCCCGTCTGAGCATACCCTGCCAACTTATGGCAAACAAAGCGGTACAAAAGTGGTTGGTGATGGACGGAGCATCTGAACCAATCAAACACTCACACCCAGTCAACAGATCTGGGTTTAATCCATCACCGTTCTTTAGCCCACTTTGCCACCCCAGTTCAGACATGGCCATATGCAAATCAGTCTGACCCTGTGCCTCATTGGAAAAGTCCATATGGCCATGTCTGAACTGGGGTGGCGGAGTGAGCTAAAGAATGGTGATGGATTAAACCCAGATCAGTTGACTGGGGGTGAGTGTTTGATTTTCTCAAGCGCTCTGTCAATCATCACCTTTTGTATCGCAAGAAAAATTGTGGGCAGGCTGCAACTGATACAGATTGCAGCCGCCAGGATACTGTCAGGTACTCCAAAGTTTAATCTGTCAATACGGAGCTGCAGCGGGAACAAGAGGAACAGGTCACCCTCCTCTCAATTTATCAAATACACACAAGGCCTGTTCCCTAAGGCTTATCTAATCCCAAATGTGGACTTAGAATGTATTTATTGTTATCTACGCTGATCACGCCTTCCTACTTGTCAGGTAGTGTCGTACCACTTTATTTGCCTTCTTTTCATAAAAAGGTGTTTTTTTGTCAAATGACAGTCATATCTCATCAATTATTGAAAGACACACCCATAAATGTGTTTTCAGATTTCCAAAATAGTGAAAAAATAGTGAAAAAAGCAAAATGGCATCTCACTTGCTCACCACCACTCGAGGTTGCTGATTGGTACTCACCAGCTATGCTCACTTTTATCATCATCGGTATCCATTTTGCTAAACCTTATAAGTGTCCCCCAAAAAAATTTGATCCAATGATTAAATAAAACACACACCCTATGTGCTTTTGCGACTACCAAAACAAAACAAGACCCAATAAAGTATAAAACTGAAATAAGACGCACAGATAACCAATTTTATTCTTTTCTTGTGCCCTTATTCAGAATTTAAAACCGGCTGCAAATATGCAGAACACCTTCTTTCTTAGCCGACATGTATCATTGCCATTTAGTCTTTCAGGCAATTTCGTCAGAGCAGGGTCATTTGTCGCTACTGTTGGACACTGGTGCAATTTTCTTACAATGACATAAGGGAACCAGGATCAGTTGTACCAGCTCTCCTTATTATAAGGAGGACTCCTGCCGTGAGATCCTCCCCTCGTGGGCAAATCCTACATTAGGTTCCGCCCGTCTTGCCAAATGGTGCCTCTTCGAGGAGGAGTCCCCCTGATAATAAGGAGAGCCCACTAAATTTAAAGCGCTATGTATTGCCTGCAAGGCAATTCACAACATAGGACCTGAATTCCTGAAAAAAAGCTTTTCTGGCATACGCGCCCAGCAGAGCCCTACGCTCAGCAGATGCCAACCTTCTGATCGTCCCCAGAACCAAGAAAGCCAACTGGGGTGATAGAAGATTTATAGTTGCCACAACTAAATAATGGAATTTGTTCCCCCTGCAAATTAAGACCAGTCCCACCTTGCTATCATTCAGAAAACAAGTAAAAAAATTGGCTCTTTGAGCAATAAGTGGCCAGCCCTCCGCTAATCCTTACAGTCCATAGCGCTGAGACACCCATGGGTATTTGTACGCTCCAGAAGTTAATATAACATAACTTATATGCGCCCTCTACAGCAATGCTTAATGAAACAATAATCTCAAGCAGATGGTCAATTAGAGGATCTAGTGTTGATCAGTCGTAAAACATTACTGTGTAGATGTTATGGCATGAAAAAAAGCTAATGTTGGTTAAGCAGTACTACGTACATTATTTCAAACAATACAAGAGGAACTGCTTTGTATTTTATGCTAAGCATGTGGATCTACAGCCACACATGCCACCATACGGTGAATGTTACTTATCCTTTAAGCATCTGTTTGTGGCATGTAGTGCTATAGATTCACATGTTTCCCACCCTCCTCCCCAGTGACTTGTGTTTATTGCGTATGTATACATTATTTGTCACATTATTACATGGTCATCTACATGGGATACACTATCCTTTCATCCCATCCTCATCTGCCAATCGGAAAATAATCTAACAATAGAGTCGATGACTATGCCCACCGCAAGCAAGAAGAGGAGTCACTGTAACTTGTGACTCCAAAGAGTTCTTAGAAGAAAAACAACTTGCACACCTCCGAGCCCAACAGTAGTGCGACGTGTGTCTTGGATATGCTACATGCTAATTTATTGTATTATTGTGTAAACTGAGCTCACGTTTTTCTCCCAAGCATTTACTGGTAGCTGCAACTATAACTGTAACTGATATACTATGTAATAATGTTCTGCTGCAATGTCCTATCTCATGAAAAGTGCTCTGATACCTCCGGGTCTAGCCAGCGCTATACAAAACTTTTCAAATAAGTAAATAAATAGATGGCGGATTTATGCTAAGCATGTGAATCTACAGCACTACATGCCATAAACAGATGCTTACAGGGTAAGTAACATTCACCTTTCTTTTGAGGACAGGATTTTGTTTTATTTTGGCCGTTCGTTTATAATATGTAGTTGGCTATTATGTAATGTTTTACACATTTTTGTTTTGTTCTGTTTTTTAGCACCTGTCAGCTAGTTTGGTACCGGTCTTTGTTTTTCCTTTTTAAAATAAAATACTGCTATCACAATTCGTAAATGTGTCTGTGTAGAAGAGTGGCATTTGCAATATTTGGCCTAGATGTATCAAGCCTTTTGCGACTCGTTAAGGCCGAAATTCGCAGAATTTCGGCCTTAAGGAATCGCAAACGGACATTTAGCATCTTTTGGGATCTATCAGAAATTAGCAAAATAAGGAATCGCAAAAAATTGCGATTCCTTATTTTGCTTATGCATTTAAGGAATCGCAATTTTGCGATTCCTTAAATGGCATGTATGAAACTTTTTAAAATTGCGAATTTGGGTTAAGGAATCGCAAATTAACACCAATATGAGGTTCGTGTTAATTTGCGAAATCCTTTTAAAAAACAAAATATGACTATTTTGAAGGTGGCATGTGACACACATACATGCCCATAGGGCATGTATGTGTGCCATATGCTCACACATGTAAGTTTCAGGGGTGCAGCAGGGTGTCCATGAGACACCCCTGCACCCTTGAAATAATTCTCAAATTGCGATTAGCAAATTGCGAATTCGCAATTTGAGAATTACTGCACAATCATTCCTATGGGCCTCTTGGCCCATAGGAATGCATGTGGAATTATTCCCTATTTGCGAATTCGCAAAATGCGAATTCGCAAATAAAGATAATTAAGGAATCGCAAAAAAAATGCAATTTTTTACATACATTCCATTTTGCGAATTCTAAATAGCGATTCGCAAAAAATCGCTATTTAAGATTCGCAAAATGGAATCTTGATAAATCTAGGCCAATTTGTTATAAAACATGCTCTGTTGATCAATACTTACTATTCCCAATATTGCGTTATCCACTTGTAAAACGTATCCGGTCCTGTAAGGAGTTATAAAGTTGTCAGTGGTTTAAGCAATGATTTAATCCCGATGCTGAAAGAATAATGACTTTAATAGGGAAAAATATTAAATTTAGTTGCCAGCAAAAGGTCTCTATTGACTCGTCATATTCAGTGTTCATGTTGTAAGTTAAAGAAAGGGAAATGTGTTTAGTTTATGGGGCTTTGGTGGTGGGCCTGTGTAACACACGCGAGTTTTTAGAAGTTTCTCTGATATGTGCAGAAGTCCTTTATTCGTAAATTTGACCAATCCTGGTTACCCAATTCTCGCGGTTTTATATCTATCGCAGAAAGAACAACACTCCTCTGTAAGCAAGACCACAGCTAAAAACGAGCACGCACATACAATTGAAGCATTATAACTGCAACATTCCTGGCTAAAGCACAACTCTTCAAATCTCCTTTCAGAGTCCCTGGGTCTGCGCAGTAAAGTCTTGAGGGAAATCGAGAAACTCCGGGGTCTCAGGTTGCAGGCGGCTTCCGCGGCCGTTCCAGACGAGTTCCTGTGCCCAATTACGCGCGAGCTCATGACAGATCCCGTCATTGCATCAGGTACCGCTCATCTCTGCATTAATCTTCGTATAATTGGCAACGTAAATTCATATTTTCTGGTGCGAACATTAGTGCTGGGAACCTCCCGTGGCCCCATGCTGCGTCCAGCTGTTGCAGTCGATGCTTTGCCAGCTGGACCTCACTGTATGGGAAAACTCCCCGGGGCTGGCAGGGTTTGCGAGCGAGAGTGGGAGCCGGGGATAGGGCGGCTCTAGGCTCATGGTAGCCCTGGGCAGGGAGCGTAGGTAGGGGGCCCCGGAAGAGGGGGTCGGGGCGGAGCGCGGGGGCCAGTGAAGGGGGGGGGGGGGGGGGCGAGTCAGGGTGTTTGGAAGTGGAACAGAGCCAGAGACCACCAAATCCCTGCCAGGGGCCGCCACACAAGTATGTATCCTTCCTCAGAGGATTATTATATTAAAGATATATATTGGCGTGGTGGCCCCTGGGATTCGGTGGCCCTGTGCAGGTGCACAGCTTGCACATGTCTAAGGCCGGCCCTGCCGGGGTTGTCAAGTTTTAGGCTGCTACTGTATTTACACGGCAATTGTTAAGAGTCAAGTCCTTCACCGGTGTGTTTTCCATTGGATGACCTCTATTTTGCAAATTGTTAATAAGGATATAAGTCGATTATGTATAAGCATCACTCAAGCGTCTCAGCATAGCTAGTATTTACCAACAGTAATGTTCGACGCTACAACAAGACCAGTATTGCCTTCGTTTTGTTTTATTTTGTACTGTGCATGTAAAAAAAGGTAGTGCAAGGTTCAGAATCCAAATCATGTGATGGGAAAGCGAAGGCCAAAAAACACGGGAACACATGTGTAATTCAGTGCTTCAGATACCGAGCTGCATAATATGCCTCATTTCTAAGTTTAAAAAAAAATGGTATAGGGTTATTTGCTGCAACAGTGATTATCTTATCTCGGGACAATGGTGTTTGTCATGTTCCGGATACCCCATGTCTCCATCCTGCCCACTTGTGATCAGGGATCCGTACTGTTTTATTTATGCTTGTCCAGCTATCATTGTACCTAGGTCCTTGTCACAGGGTGCAGCACTCTGAGTCGTAACTAGACAGATACAACTTAAGGGACATATTTACAAGCCCTTTGCGCCACCCTTCCGTCAATTTTCCCATGTTAAAAATGACGCAAAAGTGACGCAAGGGGCTTGTAAATATGCCCCTAAGTGTGTGCGTAGAACAAGTGCCTTTGGTTAATGATGGGTAACCAAGGTGCAGGGTTATGCAAATACAGTTTAAACTGAATGGGAAGGGAAAAGAACTGGCTCTTGGCTGTTTATTCCCCAGTAAGGAGTGGCCTGGTTTTTAACAATGCCGGCACTAACACCTGTTTGTGGAAATATCACATTTACTATTAGTGAGAAGCTTATTGCATCTGTTAATTTGTGTATTCGATACAGTCCACCCCTCCACCCCAGGGGATTTATTTCGGCAGGTCAAATGTGCCAGAATTTACACTGAAAACCTAGACCTGGTAGGTAACTGAATGTACGGATTTTGGTGCAGTAACCACCAAAATGTGCAATCTGCACCTGTTAATATGGAGGACAATGATTCACATGCAAATCATCCATGGAGACCTGAGACACTGTGCCTGGATGGATGGATGGATGGATGGATGGATGGATGGATGGATGGATGGATGGATGGATGGATGGATGGATGGATGGATGGATGGATGGACGGATGGACGGATGGATGGACGGATGGACGGACGGACGGACGGATGGACGGACGGACGGGCGGACGGACGGACGGTGGAGGACAATGATTCACATGCAAATCATCCATGGAGACCTGAGACACTGTGCCTGGATGGATGGATGGATGGATGGATGGACGGACGGACGGACGGACGGACGGACGGACGGACATACATACATACATACATACATACATACATACATACATACATGGGGGCACTCAATAGCGAAGCTCTGGGAGGTTTCCGAGTGCCTATGTAGGACATCCCCATGGCCTAATAAGCATGCTCTGTGGATGCTTCGTCTGCAGGTTTTGTTTACATTTCAGATTACATTTTAGTTCTTAGGAGTGAAATGATGGAAGCGTAAACACTGTGCACCCAAATTAAGATGCATAGCTGGACTAAGGGTGGTCTTCGTTTATTTAGTGGCAAGCACAACAAAGCTACTAGCAGTGGCAGCATTGAGCATTACCATAGATTTCCCATAATGGAAACACCCTCTGACCCTCAGAGCCAAAGCATTTCTGTTAAGAGGTTAAGCGTTCTCACCAAGCAGGATCTGAGAAGCATGGTTGATAGAACTCAAAGCAGGGCTCAGGGAAATCCAGATGATAACTAGCCATAATTGAGAGCAGATAACACCAAGTAAATAGTGGACTTACAGTCGGATATGCAACGTAATTACACTAAGCGGAGATTCACAAACAAGATCTCTCATTGACAAATGTGAGGAGAAAATAGATAGTATTTTTGTAAACAATCTGAAAGAAAATGCTTTCAATGTTTTAAAGTTTTGCAATCAAAATAGGGTATGAGCCAGATTACCATATCAGAACTCAGAGAGCTGACTGGGTGGGTGAGCACATCACTGGGGACAACCGTGGACCTCAAGATGTCCTTGCCAAATTGTCCTTTTACTGCCTCAATGAACAGATCATGCAACAGGCTATGTCCAGGTGCACTGGGATTAGTGTCATAATGGGATTGTCTTATATCAGGACCTGTCAGTGGTTTCCTTGCAGAAATGGAGGGAGTTTCACCCAGTGGCACATGGCTTAGTAAGAGGTCCATTAGATATCAGTGGTTGTTCTCAGGAGGCCTACATGGAAAGCTGGCAGCCACCCTGGACAATGCCAATCCACTGCCAGGACTTGCTGATGTAGTTACCATTAGTGAAATGCGAGATCATAGAAAAGACACCGCCACCTGTTGTGGAGGGAGGCACAAAGCCAGTATGGCCACCAAGAGATAGTTCAGTAAAAAAAAAGGGATGGGGGGGGGGTGGAACCTTAGGAGAAGTAGGAGGTTGCTGAACTAAATGGAGGACTGGTATTGTCTAATGAATGTGAGGCTCATATTACGTCTTGGACATTCTTTGTTACTCTGCTGAACTGCAAGCATTGAGTGATGACTGAATGGTGTAGGGGAGTAAGTGCCCACAGGGCTGTATCAACCATTAATCTAAATAAGCACGGGTTTGGGCATCAAGGGAAGGGGGGCACCACAGACATGTTCTTTTGCCGGATTTACCATGGACCATATGGTGTAAAACTGCAAATGGTGCTGCTGAACCTATGAATAAAGTGTAAGTTTACAAAAAGAAACATTTCCCGTTTTACTGTACGTTTTGTTTCATTTCAAAAAATACAATTTTATTTTACAGTTTATTATTGTTTATATTTTGAATTAGATATACATGGGGCAACAAAATCTTCTAAGTGCTTAGGGCCTATAGAATGTCTTAATCTGGCTCTGGGTGCCCATGCGCATTGGCAAATAAGGGCGGTGGGCCACAGTCGACCCCGTGAATCCAAAGCCTTTCTTCAAAGAAAAACAACCTGCAAACATCAGCCCAACAATAGCAGGATAATGGAGAGCATGTGTATCTACAGCAACCTATGGTAAAACACATTTTGGAATGCATTTTAAAAATGTCTCACGACAGAACCAATACATTAAATACTTTAGATCCACAGGGAGTGCAGTTCCCAGAAGTACTAAGATTATGCTTTTGAAGTTACAAAAGAAACATTTCCCGTTTTACTGTACGTTTTGTTTCATTTCAAAAAATACAATTTTATTTTACAGTTTATTATTGTTTATATTTTGAATTAGATATACATGGGGCAACAAAATCTTCTAAGTGCTTAGGGCCTATAGAATGTCTTAATCTGGCTCTGGGTGCCCATGCGCATTGGCAAATAAGGGCGGTGGGCCACAGTCGACCCCGTGAATCCAAAGCCTTTCTTCAAAGAAAAACAACCTGCAAACATCAGCCCAACAATAGCAGGATAATGGAGAGCATGTGTATCTACAGCAACCTATGGTAAAACACATTTTGGAATGCATTTTAAAAATGTCTCACGACAGAACCAATACATTAAATACTTTAGATCCACAGGGAGTGCAGTTCCCAGAAGTACTAAGATTATGCTTTTGAAGTTACTATTTTTTCCATTGCATAATTGTAAATCTCACAACAAGCTTTAGCTTAAACTTAATGTCCTACATCATTTCCGTCAATGCCCATTTGTTTTGAAGGGAGTGCTAAGCCCAGAATTTACCAAGGCTTTGCTTGCAACACCATGGCAGTCTAGAAATCCATGGCAAACACAAGGAGATGATGGATGGAGCGCTGAAACTTTTCAGACACTCAACCCCAGTCGCAGATCTGGGTTGAATCCCTCATCGTTCTCCCAGGATGCTTGTTTCTGGTCCAGGGAAGACCTGGCTTGGCAGTTTGGGCTGGACTGTTCCCATGAGGCACAGGGTCAAGATTGATTTCCATATAACTGGGTCTGAACTGGGGTGGCGAAGTGAGCTAAAGAACGATGATGGATTCAACCCAGATCTGTGACTGGGGGGTGAGTGTTTGAAATGCTTCAGTGCTCCATCCATCATCTCCTTGTGTTTGCGTTAATCTAGAAATCCATGTCTAATCTAGGTTTATTTTCGGGTAATTTCAAGAGTTATCTTTTAAGGATTAGTACGATAGAACATTCTTCCCTTCACATTACATTTTGTTACCAAATTCTTTTCGTTTTTGACCTCTCTCAATCTCGATTATGAGACCTCTGTAGCAGCTTCAAAATGCAAATATTGAGGGACAAAATATTTACTCTTGTAAAGAGCTTTTTCTAATTTCGATGAGTGGATCAACAATTATTTAAAGGTGTTTTTTTAGAGCAAATTATATTTAAAGCTGATGCAGGTAATTAGATTACCAGTGCTTGTGTGGTTCTGCTTATTGACATCAAAGGCATGTAATACCTGTCCAGTGACAAGGTGCCATTTAAAAAATTCAAATAAATAAATATAATTCACCATTAATTGTGTTTTTATTTCATCTAGACGGCTATTCCTACGAAAGGCAGGCAATAGAAAGCTGGATTAGCACGAAGAAACGTTCCAGTCCCATGACGAATCTTCCACTACAATCGCTTGTTCTTACCCCAAATAGAACACTGAAAATGGCTTTGAATCGCTGGTCAGAAGCTAAATGAACTTTCGAGAGCTTAAATTTAAGAACTGTAGAAAATAATTAATATTGACGAAATGTTCAAATAATTCAATTTTAAAATGTTGCTCAAAAAATGTATATTGTCTGAAAAGTAATATATTTTTAAACAGTAATTTATTATATTAAACTGACAGAAAATGTTGAAGTCTGCTTAATTAGATATGCTGGCGGTTGGATGAATGATCGGTGTGCGAACAATGTGCAGCTTATAACTACGAGCAGCAGCAGAAAGGATCTAATAAAAGCCTGCACAAGTCTTACCAGGGGAAGGCAGTGGTCTGAAATGACAGAGCAGACTCGCCTGAGTTTAATTAATGTTATTGGTCTAGAAGATGATGTGGAATGTTTCTGTTGTAGCACGATTGAGGTGCTGTCTGAAAGCTTTCCTTAATAGATATTGAATCTTTCTTCAGCTAACATTGAGGTTCTTGCTTAAATATTGTTACAAAAATCAACAGTTCGACAAGAGGGTTTTTTAATGACTTCAATTAAAGGCAGTTTTGTAAATTACCAGATGTAGACTACACACATCTGAAGCTTGTTGTGTTAAACCACGCTCCCGCACAACTGTGGCAGCGTCATTTTGGCCTCACTGTATTTTTTCCTTGGGTGTGAAAGAAATTCCTGGCTTCACCTGGGAATGAATGTTTTAGGCGTCTCACTCTCTTCATATACGGGTATTCATGCGCATATCTGGGTTGGAAGATTAATTTTGTGATAGGCTCTCTGGAGTCCTAGATCGTCCTTCACTTGTTAGTTTTTGTGCATTGCACTGCCTTGACTGAATGGTGATATGCTGCCCTTTAATTAAAGTGTGACACAAAATTATGTACATTCATGGATTAAAATGGATAATAAAAATGCTTATGTTTTATGTACAAATTTCGAATGAGTGGTAGTTTCATTCATCTGAGAGCATCACTTAATTTGATATGGCCTAGAGACAGCTCATTTAAGCAAATACACTTGTGTATATTACCTACTGCCAGTAGGTAGTTATAGTTAGGACCTATTATCCATAGGAAAATCGCAACATTCTATTCCCAATAACATTGGCGCTGATTGACGAATCTTCGCGAATTTTTCAAAACTCATGGCCCGCTCCTATCCACTCCTATCTTGAAAGTTTCGGGATGATTCGTCAAGCGGGGGCCAAGAAAAAAGGAGGGATTCCAAAATGCGTTTTCCATAGGAAACTTTAGACACGGCTACAGCCTGAACTGCTGAATGGAATCACACCAAGTTTGGCAAAAAGGTAGCCCTTGGTTCAGAAAGATCCCTTTTTAGGTCGAGCTGGTAAAAGCAATGCGAAGCATTGCGTCCAGTGAAGTATCTATTGTTGCCCACTTCCTGGGAATCTGAGACAGGGGATGTGCATGCGCAGGAGATTCTCCCATGTGAGCGCGCACGTTCGCTCACAAGCCGTGCACATCTCCTGTCCCACATTGCCAGGAAGTGTATAACTCATATACACACACACACGTGCACACACACACACACACACACACACACACACACACACACACACACACACACACACACACACACACACACACACACACACACACACACACACACACACACACACACACACACACACACACACAAAGAGGCACGCGCGCACACACACATACACACATACAGACAGACACAGACCCGCGCACACACAGACACATGCACGCACGCACGCACACATTTCCCCCGCCCCATTCACCGGGCTCTTTCCGCGTGTTCTGTGTACCTCTCTCCCTCGGCAGGCAGCGGTTCAGTCTCGGCACGGGAGCCCTGCATCGCTGGTTTTCACCCGGCCCTCTCCTGGGACTCTGGACTTCAGCTGCCTGCGCCGGGGCTCCCTCTTCATTGCAAAGAGCGTGCATGCGCGGGCAGCCCCCGCCCTCTCAGTCGCAGCCAGGTTTCAGTTTCGCTGTCTTCCGTCCGCGTGAAACCCCTCCTTCTGGTTTTTTGTGTGTGATCCCTAATGCATCGTTTACTGTAAGAATAGGATCTCCAAGGGCTAAACACAAGAAAACTATTTATTATGAGCCTTGGACAGTTTTCTATAATTCTGGCAGGAGTTAATATAATATATTTTGCTTTTCTATGTTTTGTTAAATGCATTTGCATAACACATGTCTACCATCGGATTGCTCCTTAGCACTTCCTGAATCAGGCTACCCTTCACAGTTCTGGGATACTCGTTGATCCACAGATGTTACTACTACACAGTTTAATGATACCAACCATGGAAGGATGTACAGCTTAGTTGGCCGTGCTGGTAATCAAACTTGTGAAATGATGGTCATTGAATGTCCGCAGCTAGTTTCCGTTGCGGTCACGTACTCCCATGCATCATATTGGTTTCTTGCTCCTACAGCAGTTTAAATCACCAGTTTTAAATCCTAGCTGATGCACTTATTTTTGCCTATAGGATAATCTTGCCTACTGATAGATATTTCTTCCAACGGGGTCATCACCTTACGAATATTCTGCAGACACAAGACTCAATCTGGAAATATTTCCACAGTAAAGGCTCTCCAGCACCCCTCAGATGCGCCACATAGTGTGAGTGCTGCCGGCCTCGGAGACGCGGGGACTCTACGGCCCACGGGCTCTGATGGTGCCCCGCAGCCCAGGCCTCCTTCTGCTTCTCTGCTACCACCTCTGCCTGGGCTCTGGCAGCACCACTACAAAACCGCCCGCATCACAGCGTAAGGACAGGGGTGGGCAGGGCACCGGGTAAACAAAGGGATGGGCACAGCTGTAGTGCATTGGAGTAGGCCATGTGGGTTATTCAGAAACTGGTCTTATTCCCGCACCCCGTCAGTGTTACAGCGGCAATAATTGTAGTGCGTGTACGACTTTAGAAAGTTGCTGCCAGTGGCTTCATCACTGTATAACTTATGTACTGCTTCACCCTTCTCTCGAAGCCACTAAGCGCTCCTTTGCATGGTTGACCGCAAGTATGCAGTTAACTTCCTGTGACTGTAGCTGGGGATAGCATTGATGAGCCGGCTGGCTGTTTTGAGTTCTTTAAAAATCCTCTGATCTGAACTACGTAATTCAGCGACTTTCTATGGGGTTTTGGCAACTTCTGCTACTTTTAGGAGGCAATCAGTCGCTAACAATGCTGTGGATCTGTGCTCTCAGATCCAAGAGGTCCAACCGGCTTACTTTCTTGAATAGGAGATTAAACGCATCGTCAGAGTTAGTAAACACTCTAAATGTAATTGCAATAAAAAACATTCTTCCATTACATCCGACGTTTCCATATTCTTAAACGCCCCACAACTACTGGGTTTGTCCTAAGATTCCCCAGGCTACAGAGGCGTGTATAACACTCTTTCACGTGACGTTCTGTGCCCTTTGTTAGTTGTTAGACTGATATTGACATGACATTTGACATAATACCTCAATAATGGAATGATTAATGAAACACAAAGGTTACTGTTTAGCAAGCAATACCAAGCTTGCTTCATAGTCCTTCTAAATTGTCAGCAATGCATCCCCTTGTCCATGTTATACAAACATATTATAAAACCGTTCTCCTCCAGGTACTTTGTGTAAATATATCCTCGGTTAGATGCAAATATTTATATTCCCCCCTTGTCCATTGACTTCCCAGTGTTGCAGACACTTCCCCTTTCTTTATTACTAGCAGCCCGTCCCGATGTTGTCCAGGTGTGAATTGCTGCCGGCCAGTACTATATTGTTTTGTTGGATTTCGTTTTGATAGCATTTCTTATCTTTGACAGGCCTGTGAAACGTTCCGATTCACAGTGCACTGCTGATGCACTTAAGAGTACGCGTTCAGTAGTGTGTGAACTCGAGTTTCCCTACTTTATTTTTCCTTGCAATATTATACAGCGCGAACTCGACAACATGGCATGAGCACAATTTACATTACAGAAGAACACATTCATTTGTGGTAGGCACGGGGAGACAAAGCGATTTGCCTGGAATCACAGGATGTTGAGCTGATGCTGAGATTCGAACGTAGCTCCCCAGCTCTAAAGTTCGCAATTCTAGAACCTGTGGCATGAGGTGTGTCTAAAAGTGTATGTCGGTGCTGGCCATCAATGAGAGAGACCTGTGCATTTTTCAAATGGGTGGTAAAAAATATGAGTATGTTGCTGGAGAGGTGGGCCGCTGTGCCACCAATGTACTTACCGGGGGAGGGTAAACACCCATTATTCCGCAACTTTCTTTCCGCATACCATCACTCCACATACTTTCATTATGAAAGTACCATGACTCCGCAATGCCATTATAACGCATGGCATTACATTTTATATGCTTTTACCACGCATACATTTACAACGAAATTCGTTGTAAATGTATGAATGGTAAAAGCATGGTTTTTAAAAAATGTTTGGATAAGGTAAGTATGGGTGTAGGGGTATATGTTTTGGGGTACCGAGGTATATGTTTTGGGGGGTTTGGGTATTTTAAGGTTTCAGATACAGTTTTGGGGTGCAGGGGTAGTTTTAGGGATAGGTATGGGTTTTGGGGTACAGGGGTATTTTTAGGGTTCAGGGCTAGGTTTTGGGGTATAGGGGTATTTTTTAGGGTTCAGGGGTAGGTTTGGGTTTTGGGGTACAGGGGTATTTTAAGGGTTCAGGGGTAGGTTTGGGTTTTGGGGTACAGGGGTATTTTTAGGGTTCATGGCTAGGTTTGGGTTTTGGGGTACAGGGGTATTTTTAGGGTTCAGGGCTAGGTTTGGGTTTTGGGGTACAGGGGTATTTTAGGGTTAGGGTTAGGTTTGGGATTTGGGGTACAGGGTTATTTTTAGGGTTCAGGGCTAGGTTTTGGTGTACATGGGTATTTTTAGGGTTCAGGGGTAGGGTTGGGTTTTGAGGTACAGGGGTATTTTTAGGGTTCAGGGGTAGGTTTGGGTTTTTGGGGTTCAGGGGTATTTTTAAGGTTCATGGGTAGGTTTGAGTTTGGGGGTACAGGGGTATTTATAGGGTTCAGGTCTAGGTTTGGGAGTACAGGGGTATTTTTAGGGTTTAGGGATAGGTTTGGGTTTTGGGGTACAGGGTATATTTATAGGGTTAAGATGGGTTAGTGTTTAAGTGTGTTGGGGTATTTTAAGGCGTAAGGGTGGGTTATGATTATGGAGTGCATGGGTATTTAAAGGGAGCAGGGTGGGATTAGCACACAATATGAGACATGGCATGAAGGGCGGAACGTACCACATGCCCCCAGAGTTTGTCACGCCCCCAGCACATGCCCACAGCACAACGCAGACACGCCCACAAGGGACTACTTTGCTGGCACAGTTCTTTTACCTTTTAAATGTATATGGTGGACATCTGCATAGCCTATGTCCTTCTGCTGCAACTGCCTTTTCCAACGCTGTATTGGGTGTTGTGATTGGTGCTGTGGTTACTGAGATTACCCGCCTCAAAGGTTTGGGCTCTCTCTTTATTATATTAGTATGGATATGGATTCATGCATGCGCCACCACATAGCATAATACATTTCATCCTCTGCTGCTAATATCTATCTATTTTTTTTTTTTACTAAACTGCAAATCTTTCTGGATGCAAAAGGTATATCTGGACATTCATCATGCTATAGGTGCTATGCTATAGGTGTCACATTTGCAAAAGTAAAAACAATTGGCATTGTAAATGACAAAGCTATTAATTTAGCTATTTTCAAAACAAACACATAAATAAATAAAAATGTAATTTACTATACCAATAGCTCAAACTTTCCTAATGCGAGACCTATTGCATTGCATATGCTTGTTGTTAAATGGTGTAAATCCTTTCAGTTTTTGCTGAGAAAAGTTTCGATATCTAGAGGCACGGAGGATCCACGCACCCTCCCATTCACCAGCTTTATTCTAATTGGCTGTCAAAACTCCAAACCAGCAGGTGTTGGCAGCCATCTTGTGCCTCGGTAGAATCGAGGCACAAGTAAAGAGAAAAACAAATGTGCAAAACACAAAAAGGGGACATGGTAGAAACACACTGACCCGCTAGGCCTGCTTAGGGGGTCCCACAAGGACTCCCAGGGCCCAAAAATGTTTTTTTTTTGTTTGTTTTTTTAAACCTCGGGAAGCGCAGAGGATCCACGGATCCAGCCGCGGAAAAAAAAACCCTGCGCTTCGTTTAATTAAAGCCCCCGGTGGGCCAGGTCCCGGGGGCATGAGAAAAAAAGTGTGGGTGGTTAAATTACCCCCCCACATTGCCCCGGGGACTGCCACCCCTGGGGCAAAGCATGAATATTTGCAGGGGGCACACAGCCCCCACGCCGCCCCAGGGACCGCCACCCCAGGGAATTGTTAGTTTTAAGTTGGGGGCCTCAAGGCCCCCCCAAGCCACGGAGACCGCCACCCCCGGGGCTCTAATTAATTATGATTGCGGGGGGCACACTGCCCCCCGCAGCCCCGGGGACCATGACCCCCTGGGGCTTTAAAAAAAAAAAACCTGTGTGAGGGGGCTCAAGCCCCCCCCCCCCACACTCCCCAGGGACCGCCACTTCCCCAGGGCACTAAATATTCAAAATAGGGGGTCTGTTACGGAGCCCCGGGGCTTTGCATTAAGTGGGAGAGGGGTCACGCAATCCCCCTCCTGGAGCCAATGATGGCTCTCGGGACTCCCAACCCCAGGACCAGCTCCTACAGTGTCCCGGAGTGCCCACCCTCGGAACACTGCAGTTTGCTATGGCAGGGCGGGAGCAAAGTCTGCTTTGGTATTTGGAAGAGAGAGCAGGAAACCTGCTCTCTCTTCCAAATACCAAAGCAGATTGCTTTTCCACACAGGAGCTGCATCTTAGCAGCTCCCCATGTGGAAAAGCACTGCTGTCTCCCGCAGGACGTGGGGAGCCGGCGGTATTGGGGACCCCCCCGGTCCCCAACGGAGGCCAGCCCCGGGGGATGGGGTCAACGGGGCCATAAGTGGCCCGGAAGGGGGACCACGTGCCCCCTCCCCAATTATATATAAAAAAATATTTTAAAAAAGGAAAGGCCGGCCTCGGGGGCCATAAATGGCCTAAGGAGGGGGGGCTATGCAGCCCCCTCCTAAAATTAATTAAAAAAACAAAAGTGGCCAGGCCCCGGGGGATAGGGGCCCTGGGGCCAATCATGGCCTCTGGAGGGGAACCACGTGGCCCCCTTCTAAATTTTTATTAAAAAGGGGTCAGGCCCTGGGGGATGGGGTCCTCAGGGTAAAAAAATTAGGAAAAGAAGGGGGGCCACACAGTTCCCCTTCTTAATTAGTTTTTTTTTTTAAAGACCGACATTGCGCCGGTGGCTCCGCCCCCTCCCTGCAGCACTCTGCAAATGCACCCCCTGGCGCGTTTGCAGATGGGAACTAATTCCCCTTGAATACTGGGGGTCCCTGGGGACCAACTAGCCCACCAGGAACCTTCAGTATGCGGCTGGGAGCTGCGTTGCAGAGAGGTGTTCTGAGGCCACGCCCCTTTTTACACCTCTCTGCAACGCAGCTTTGTGGCACTTAATGGAGGTACATGGTGGGCTAGTTGCACCCCAGGGACCCTCGGGATTCAAGGGGAGTTAATCCCCAACTTGAAACGCGCCACGGGGTGTTTGCACAGTGGTAAAGGGAGGGGGCAGGGCCTGAGGTGACCAATGTGCAAACACGCCATGTGGCGCGTTTGAAGTTGGGGAATTAAATCCCCTTCAATCCTAAGGGTCCCTGGGGGCCAACTAGTCCACCATGTACCTCAAGTGAGCGCCACAGAGCTGCGTTGCGGAGTCTTGTAAAAAGGGGCATGGCCTTTGAACACCTCTCTGCAATGCAGCTTTCTGGCGGTACCTAGTGGGCTAGTTGGTCCCCAGGGACCCTCAGGATTAAAGAGGAATTAATTCCCCAACTTAAAACGCGTCACAGGGCGTGTTTGCAGACATGTCATCTCAGGCCCGCCCCCTACCTTCACCAGTTGTAAGTTGGGGAATTAATTCCCCTTCAATATTGAGGGTCCCTGAGGGCCAACTAGCCCACCAGGTACCTCCAGTATGCACCAGGGAGGTACGCTGCAGAGAGGTGTTCAGAGGCCACGCCCCTTTTTACACCTCTCTGCAACGCAGCTTTGTGGCGCTTACTGGAGGTACATAGTGGGCTACTTTGACTCTAGGGACACTCAGGATTCAAGGGGACTTAATCTCCCAACTTAAAACTGCCACAGGGCGTGTTTACACAGTGGTGAAGGGAGGGGACGGGGCCTTGGGTTATGTGTGAAAACACGCCCTGTGGTGCGTTTTAAGTTGGGGAAATAATTCACCTTCAATCCTTAGGGCCCCTGGGGGCCAACGAGTTCACCAGGTGCTTCCAGTAAGCGCCACTGCACTGCGTTGCAGAGAGGTGGTCTAGGTCGTGCCCCTTTTACACCTCTCTGCAACGCAGCTCTGTGGCGCTAACTAGATACCTGGTGGGCTACTTGGACCCAAGGAACACTCAGGATTCAAGGGGACTTTATCCCCCAAATTAAAACAGCCACAGAGCGTGTTTGCATACGTCAGCTCAGCCCCCCCCCCTCCCTTCACTGGTGTGCAAACGCGCCCTGTGGCCCGTTTTAAGAGGTAGTTTTAATCCCCCTGCCCTATTATGTACTTGGGTCTTACAGAGGAGGCCAAGGTAATCACAGGGGTACCCCAACGCGTATGTAGGTGTTTTAACTGTATTCTTCGGGGCAGATTTACAATAACTGGCGCATTCCTGCATATCAGCAGGGATGCGCCAGTTATTGTGCGCCGCAGCTGCTCCACCCTGGATGCGCTGCATTTACAATGCGGTGCACCATGGGGTAAAAGCGGCGCATTGCTGGACTTGTGTTGCAAGCGCGACACAGCTCCAGCAATGCTCTGGGGGCCCTATCTCCACAATGCTGCATTAATCCTTCCGCCTGCTTCAAGCAGGCGCAGGGTTTTGACGCAGCATGGGCCCTAAAGTGTCTGAGTGAAATCTTGTAGATTTCACTCAGCCACTTTTGGGAGGCGTTTCTGTGCCCCCCCCCCCCTGCGATGGAACGCCTCCTTCTGGCGCAGGGCTTTACAACGTGATGCATCTGGGAGATGCATCATATTGTAAATACCCCGCACCATGGCGCACCTTTTGCGCCGCCGCTGCGCCATAGAAGTGACGCAACGGCGGCGTAAAAGAGTCGCAGGGGGCTTGTAAATCTGCCCCTAAGTGTCTTTTAGCATAGCACTGGCTCTAGGACTGGTTAGTCAGAGTCAGTTACCACCAGTACCCATCTGAAAAATTTGAGGGTACATGATAATTTTGCAACAAGGCCTCTTTCTGCTCCTCTGTTTGTTCTTTCTGCACGTCTTCCTTCTTCCTGCACCTTTCTTCGTCTTTGAGGACTTCTGTTGCTTCTTTCTGCATTTCTTTTTCTTCTTTCTGTGTTCTTCTTTCTTCACGTCCTACCTCTGTAGGCATACTTAGAAACTAGCATTTAAAAAACCTTTGAAATTAACTGAAAAAAACATAGGTTTCAGGCACATTATAGTTACAAATTAGCATTTAAAAAACCTTAGAAATTCACTGAAAAAACCATAGGTTTCAGGGACGTTATAGTTAGTTGGACATTTCACTCGTACAAAAGCATTGAAATTCCCCCGTTATAGTTAGTTCAGCTAACTATAACTCGTGCGCTCGCAATGCACTGCTGATGACGTCACATATTACATCATTCATTACATGGTCAGTGACATCACTCATGACATCACTGATGATATCTCAAATTACATCCCTGATGACATCATCCTTGTGATAGAGTGGCAGACCTCATCTCACCTTAATATAACCTTGGATACACACACTCCAAAATAAAAAATAACATTTTCAAAAAAATGGGCATACCAATACCACTTACAACACACCTATTTAGTAATTCCAAGATCTACACACACACATCCACTCATTCACCAACAGTCCTATACAGTCACTCATACATGTACTCACTCATCATATGTACTCGTACACCTATACATCCTATTACACACCGCCACTCATCCATAGAGTTACTCCCACACATAGTCACACATGCAAACAAAGTATCAAACATCCATTAAATTGCATATACAGTTATACACACACCACCACACTTACTACTACAGAAACTTACACATGCTTACTCTCTTAAGCAATCACTTATAGAAACACATACTAATTTATACAGGAACTCTTCCAATCTCTCACTTTCACATATACTCACTTATATACACCAATACTCGCGCATACTAGTTTAAAACATATGTAGTTACTCATAAACACACTATTGAGACAGTCATTCACTCACTAACACACCCATACACACACTCAAACATCCATACAGTCCTGCACACATGCGGTCTTCAACACATACACACAGTGAGTCACTCATTCATGCATCTATGCACTAAGTAATACCCCCACCGAACCAGAGAATTCACTCATACTGATACTCAAAAAAACAACTAATAACCTATATAGACACTAAGGTGGCTACACACCAACCCATGCAGCCACTTATACACAAAGTGAGAGACTGATACAGATATTTACATATTTAAACATTACTCACGAACCCATGTATTCACTAAGATTCACTTAATCAGTCAGTTATACAATCAATTTTTCAAACAAAATCATCCATTTAGACACTTATACCCATTTATTCTTCCATCGACCTTGAGATATACATATATAAAACATTTAATTTTCAGAAAAATACACATCCACTGGATGATGTCATCAGTGATTTCATTTGAGATGTCATCAGTGATGTCACTGACCATGTCATGAGTGATGTAATATGTGACGTCATCTTCAAAAGAAGAGAGTATCCAAAAAAAACCAGAAAGGACTGGGTATTAGGTTATAGCAAAATGAAATTCCTTTCTGTGTTTTCTTTACTTTTCAGACTTGTGACCCACCGGTGGGTCACAAGTCTGAAAAGTAAAGAAAACACAGAAAGGAATTTCATTTTGCTATATATGTGACGTCATCATCAGCTCCTTATAATACATCTTCCCATTATTCAGCCCCCCCAACCTCCCCACTCCACTCTGCAATGCAAGCCCATATTTTTATCCCCGACTTCTAGCTTTCCTACCTCTACACGCGTAAAGGGCTGCCTCCTGTTTCCAGACTCCCAGAAGTCTGGCTAACCACATCTGAAAAGTGGGTGGTTCCCTGTCCTTCCATCGTGCTGCTAGCATTATTCATTATATAGCTGTGCCTAAAAAAGGCAGTATTATTGTTCCTTATCACATCTCAGAGAGCTGTCGTTCCCCAAGACTGCTAGCATAGCAGTTAGCTCGAAATTGCTACCAAATAAGGATTTCCAACAGCCCAGGATCCCAGATTTTAAGAGGGTCAATTCGTCACAATCGAATTGAAAAACATATGTATCAGTGTGGCCGGGCCCACCCCACACCTAGGACACCTGTCATCCTCCCTTTTCCCCCATTTGTCACTCAAACTCATTCCATCCATTCTATCTATCTTCAATAAGAAGGATATTTGATGTAACAAAGCGGCCCAGTAGTATAATGTAATGTTTGGGATTGCCAAACCCCCTAGATCTTGTGTCAGTGTCAGCAATTTCATAGACCTCCTTACCTTCCCATACGGCCACACAAAATTAGAGAACATGAATTGATGTTTTTAAGTATAAGACCATCCAAAGCAAGTGGGATTGACCTGAACTGGTATAGAAATTTCGGCAGGATCAAAGTTTGCTTTAATTATATTGTCCACTTTTGCCGTGACACGCACCCCTAGATAGGCTGCTGACTCTGCTCGCCTTGCGTCTTCGAAATCCACGTTCTGTGTGCAAACAATAGTTGTCTCCCTATTCAGGCTACATCCTGATAGCATGCTGGACCTCCCAGTTATGAAAGTAATCTCATCTAGGGCCTCCTTGGAATCTGATGTTAAAATTGCCACGTTGTCGGCGGAGGCCAATATTTAAGGCTGATACCCCCTGGTACATATAGGTTTGATTTTAAATAACTGCAACAGCTTCTCCAGGAGCTGGTTAATATATAGTGAGAATAAAATGGGTGAGCAGAGGCACCCCTGCCGGGTTCCCCTGGATATTGAGCCCTCCCCTGAATCTGCCCATTACTTGTATCCAAGCTTTTGGATCAAGATACATTGCTCTAATCGCTCTTATAAACCCCTGACCAAACCCCTTTAACTCCAGGACCCCCCCACAGAAATTCCCATGTTACGCAATCAAACGCCTTCCCGGTGTCCAGAAGGATTATGGCCATCTGGCCCCCCGTCTCAGACACAATATCGAACAATTCAATTAATCTTCGGATATGGTCAGTTGTTTGTCTCCCTGGTATAAAACCATGTTGCCACGGGGAGACCAGGCGACCAATGACCCTTCCTAACCGAGTAGCCAAGATCTTAGAATATATTTAAATATCTTTATTGATTAGAGAAATTGGTCTGTATTACACTGGGTTGTCTGGAGGTTCCCCTTTTTTGGAAAGATGATAATACTGGTTTCTTTCCATGACTCCGGAGTGTTCCCGTTATATTGAATACCTTTAAACAGATCTAATAAGAGGGATATTATTGTCATGCCCAGGACTTTGTATAACTCAAGGGGTATTTGGTCAGGACCTGTGGCCTTTCCTGAAGCCAGGCTCTGCACTGCTTGTTGAGCCTCCTCTTGTGAGATCTCTAATTCCAATTCTTCTTTTAACTCTTCATTTAAGACATCTCCCAGCTCCTCTATTGGAGGGGTAGTTGGCCCCTAAGGAAGTTCTTGGGGGCCAACTACCCCTCCTGTTAACTCCAGTAAGTCCCACACAGTGGGATTGCTAAGAAGTCTTCTGAGGCCACACTCCCCTTTCTCCACCACTCTGCAAACATGCCTCCGGGCACACTACTGGTTGGGGGATGAAATCCACTTTACTCCTTTGGGACTTTGGGAGCCTCGAAGCCCTTCTGGTACCTCTTTTAAGTCCTACACAGTGGAATTCCTGAGCCCTGATCAGAAGCTCAGCCACCTTTCTCCACCAATCTGCAAATGCGACTACTAGTTAAAGAAGCATTTGCAATGTAATAGTTCTCGCATTTGCCAGAGTTAGAGCTATTGGCGTTGTAAATGTAAACGTTTTTTACTAAGGTTTTTTTTGGAGTGGAGTGGGTGTACGTTGCGTGTAGTGAAATTATGTGGTACGTTGTGCAGTGAAATTTTGTGGATGGAAAGCATGTGGTATGTAGTGTATAGGAATTATGTAGAGTGGGTTTGTGTGTTATGGAGAGTAATTTTGTGGTATTGTAGTCTGTGTTGGGGAGTGGTAACCTCAGGTTTAGTCTTTCTTGTTTCCACAGAAGCTAAACTATAAACTCAATGAGACAAAAAAGGAACCACCGAGGAGCACTTCTGGACCTAGTCAGAGGTATGAGCAGGGCCACTGGAATTATGCTAGTGTTTAGCTGCACCAATTTTCGCATAATTATACATTTTCTGCATTTGCCACACAATCCATCATCTGCTGCAGAATCTGCAGATTTGAACAAAAAAAGTACCAAAAATGCAGTGACAAGTGTTACAGCATGGTGGAAGGCCCTTTGCAAAACTGGAATGGTCACCTGTTAGTTATTGCTAAATGTGGGTGTTAAATTGGTATGAATGGTGCGCAAACCACTCTTGCTTATTTCTGCGCTTCTCTTGCCTCTTTCAGTACTTCTCTTGCCTGTTTCTGCACCTCACTTGATTTTTTCTGCACCTCTTGCCTGTTTCTGCACCTCTCTTGCCTCTTTCTGCACCCCTGTTCCCTCTTTCTGCACCCGTTCCCTCTTTCCGCACCGCTCTTGCCTGTTTCAGCACCTCTTGCCTCTTTCTGTACTTCTCTTGCCTCGTTCTGCACTCCTATTGCTTCTTTCTGCACTTCTCTTGCCTCTTTGTGCATTTCTGTTCCTTCTTTCTGTACTTCTCTTGCCTCTTTCTACATTTCTGTTGCCTCTTTCTGCACTTCACATGCCTCTTTCTGCGCCTCTCTTCCCTCTTTCTGCACCTCTCTTGCCTCTTTCTGCCCCTCTCTTGCCTCTTTCTGCCCCCTCTTCCCTATTTCTGCACACCTCTTGCCTTTTTCTGCACCCTTCTTCCCTCTTTTTGCACCTGTTCCTTCTCTCTTACCTCTTTCTGCACTTCTCTTGCATATAGCTGCAACTCTGTTGCTTCTCTCTGCACTTCTATTGCTTCTTTCTGCACCTCTCTTGGTTCTTTCTGCACCCCTCCTGCCTCTTTCTGCACCCCTCCTGCCTCTTTCTGCACCCCTCGTGGCCGTTTCTGCACCACACTTGCCTCTTTCTGCACCTCTCTTGCCTCTAGCTGCACTTCTTGCCTCTTTCATCACTTCTCTTGCTTCTTTCTGCCCCTGCGTTGCTTTTTTCAGTACTTCTCTTGTCTCTGTACTGCTCTTGCCTGGTGCTGCACCGCTGTTGCCTCTTTCTGCACCTCACATGCTTCTTTCTGCACCTCTTGCCTCTATCTGCACCCCACTTGCTTCTTTCTGCACCCCTCTTGCTTTTTTCTGCACCCCTCTTGCTTCTTTCTGTACTTCTCTTGCCTCTTTGTGCACCCCTGTTCCCTCTTTTTGCACCTCACATGCGTCTTTCTGCACTGCTCTTGCCTCTTTCTGCACTTCTCTTGCCTCTTTCTGTACCTCTATTGCTTCTTTCTGTACTTCTTTTGCCTCTTTCTACATTTCTGTTACTTCTTTCTGCACCTCTCTTGCCTCTTTTTGCACCTCTTGCTTCTTTCCGCACCCCTCATGCTTCTTTCTGCTTCCTCTTGCATCTTTCTACACCCTCTTCCTGCACCTTTCTCGCCTCTTTCTGCACATTTTTGCTTCGTTCTGCACCTCTCTTGCCTCTTTCTGCACCCCTCTTGCCTCTTTCTGCACCTCTCTTGCTTCTTTCAGCAACTTTTGCTTCTTTCTTCACTCCTCTTGCCTCTTTCTATACCCCTCTTCCGAACCTCTCTTGCCTCTTTTTACACACCTCTTCCTTCTTTTGGCACTTCTCTTGTCTCTTTCAGCACCGCTGATGCTTCTTCCTGCACTTTTTTGCCTCTCTGCATTTATGTTGCTTCTTTCTGCACCTCTCTTGCCTCTTCACCTCTTTCTTCTTTCTGCACCTCTGTTGATTCTTCTGCACTTCTATTGCTTCTTTCTGCACCTCTCTTGCCTCTGTTGCTTCTTTCTGCACTTCTCTTGCCTCTCTCTGTATTTCTGTTGTTTCTTTCTGCAACCCTTGTGCCTCTTTTTGCACTTCCCTTGTCTCTTTCTGCACCTCTGTTGCTTTTTTCTGCACTCCTCATGCCTCTTTCTGTACTTCTGCCTTTCTGCACCCCTCTTGCCTCTTTCTGCACCTCTGCTGGTTCTTTCTGCACTTCTCTTGCTTCTTTCTGCACCTCTCTTGCCTCTTTCTGCACCCCTCTTCCGCACTTCTCTTGTCTCTTTCTGCACCTTTGTTGGTTCTTTCTGCACTTCTCTTGCTTCTTTCTGCACCTCTCTTGCCTCTTTCTGCACCCCTCTTCCTGCGCTTATCGTCTCTTTCTGCACCTCTTGCTTTTTTTTGCACTTCTCTTGCCTCTATCTGTACCGCTCTTCTTTCTGCCCCCCTCGTGCCTCTTTCTGTATCCCTCTTGCCTCTTTCTGCACTTCTCCTGCCTTTCTGCAACTCTTGCTACTTTCTGCAATTCTCTTGCTTCTTTCTACACCTCGGTTGCTTCTTTCTCCACTTCTCTTGCCTCTTTCTGCACCTCTGTTGGTTCTTTCTGCACTTCTTTTGCCTCTTTCTGCACCCGTCTTTCCTCACCTCTTTTGCCTCGGTTTACAACCCTGTTCTCTCTTTCAGCACCTCTCTTGCCTGTTTCTGCAACTCTCTTGCTACTTTCTAGAATTCTCTTGCCTCCTTCTATACCTGTTCCTTCTTTCTGCACTTCTCTTGCCTCTTTCTACATTTCTCTTGCGTCTGCCTGTTGTGCTTCTTTCTGCACCCCTCTTGCTGAGCCCCTCTTGCCTCTTTCTGCACTTCTGTTGCCTCTTTCTGCACCTCTGCTGATTCCTTCAGCACCTCTCTTGCTTCTTTCAGCACCTCTTCCTTCTTTCAGCACCTCTTCCTTCTTTCTTCACTCCTCTTGCCTCTTTCTACACCCCTCTTCCTTCTTTTGGCACTTCTCTTGTCTCTTTAAGCACCGCTGATGCTTCTTTCTGCACTTTTCTTGCCTCTGCATTTCTGTTGCTTCTTTCTGCACTTTTCGTGCCTCTTTCTATATTTCTGTTGCTTCTTTCTGCACTTCTCTTGCCTCTTTCTGCACCTCTGTTGATTCTTTCTGCACTTCTATTGCTTTTATTCACCCCTCTTGCCTCTTTCTACACCCCCTTCCTTCTTTCTGTACCTCTCTTGCCTCTTTCTGCACTTTTCTTGTCTCTGTTGCTTCTTTCTGCACTTCTCTTGCCTCTCTCTGCATTTCTGTAGCTTCTTTCTGCACTTTTCTTGAGTTTTTCTATATTTGTTGCTTCTTTCTGCAACCCTCGTCCTCTTTCTGCACTTCCCTTGTCTCTTTCTGCACCTCTGTTGCTTCTTTCTGCACTTCGCATACCTTTTTCTGTATCCCTCTTGCCTCTTTCTGCATCTCTCCTGCCTCTTTCTGCACCTCTGTAGCTTCTTTCTGCACCTCTGTTGGTTCTTTCTGCACTTCTCTTGCTTCTTTCTGCACCTCTCATGCCTCTTTCTGCACCCCTCCTGCCTCTTTGTGCACCTTGTTTTTTTTCTGTAGTTCTCTTGCTTCTTTCTGCACCTCTCTTGCCTCTTTCTGCACCTCTCTTGCCCCTTTCTGCACCCGTCTTTCCTCACCTCTCTTTGCAACCCTGTTCCCGCTTTCAGCACCTCTTGCCTGTTTCTGCAACTCTCTTGCTACTTTCTGCAATTCTCCTGCCTCCTTCTATACCTCTGTCCCTTCTTTCTGAACTTCTCTTGCCTCTTTCTACATTTCTCATGCTTCTTTCTACATTTCCTGTACCTGTTGTGCTTCTTTCTGCACCCCTCTTGCCTCTTTCTGCATCCCTCTTACTGCACCTCTCTTGCCTCTTTCTGCACTTATCTTGCCTCTTCCTGCACCTCTCTTGCCTCTTCCTGCACCTCTCTTGCCTCTTTCTGCACTTTTTTTGCTGCTTTTAGCACTTGTCCTGTCTCTTTCTACACCTCTCTTGGCTGTTTACACACTTCTCTTGCCTCTTTTGCACCTCTGTTGTTTCTTTCTGCACTTCTCTTGCCTCTTTCTGCATTTCTCTTGCCTTTTTCTGTACTTCTCGTGCCTCTTTCTGTACTCAAATGGGAAGTGCAAGCTGTCAAGTTTAAAGGTCTGCATGATCTTGTGACTGAGGTCTACTTGTACATGTATTCTCACATGTGTTATGCATTTGAAGATGGTAGCTTACAAAGTGGTAGCTTCTCCTATAAGTGGTCAAATCTTCTCAGTTCTGCTCTGTCATTCTGTTGCACAGGCAGCCATGTCTTATAGGGGATATAGAGCCCCTCAAATATACTATTACATACCCATGTGCCCTGTATTATGAGCAGATAAAAATACATACACCTTCTTGTACACAAATTTATGGATTATGCTGTTTGAAACATGGGTATGTTTATTTTTATGTAACATGTCACTAGGTAAAAGCACAGACACATGCATGCATATGTTCACAAACTTGGTGAGACTTACAACACTGATATGGTTAGTATTGCTGTTTTACATTTGGTAGGCCTAACAAACAAATTACTTACCTTCAGTAAGAAAATATCTGTAAGAGACATATATTAGCTATGGATTCCTTACCTTAGAATTACCCCCAGACGTCAGACTGGATCAGGAGAATTTTTCTTTAGCAGTACCCCTTCGCATTCATTGTTGGCGTCTTGATCACCAGAATGAATTTGCAGTTTCTACCCCTTCGCGCTGCCAGTTCTGTGCACAACATTCCACGCCAGAAGCGCAGAGCCATGCAAGACATTGGCCACTGGTGCACAAAACTAGAGCCCTGAATTGAGTCCCTTACTCTAGAAGTCAGTTTGCAGAATGGGGACGATGGGTGGGGCGGTAAGGAATCCATAACTAATATATGTCTCTTACAAATGTATCGTTAATGAAGGTAAGTAACTTGTTCAACTGAAAGAGACTATTAGTTATGGATTCCTTACCTTGGAATAGATACCCCAGCAATACCAACCCCTGAGATGGGTCTGCGAACCAAGTTCACACCAAGAAGTCCTTAAGGACAGAGAGGCCATAAAAGCAGTCTCTCCAGACTTGGCTGTCCAGGCAGTAATGTTTAGTAAATGTGTGCAATGAAGCCCACATGGCTGCCTGGCAGGATATCCATGGCAGATGTCATGAAGGGGGACTCCACGTCCCAAATCAGTAGTGGCTGCCATCGCCTTGGTGGAATGAGTGCGCAACCCTACTGGAGGTTCCTTTTTCGCTAAGGGATAACACATTTTAATGCAAAAAATGACCCATCGAGAGATGGTTTGTTTTTGCATGGCCCGACCTTTCTTGGCGCCCACATAGACAACAAAGAGCAGATCATCCACCCATAATTGTTTTGTGCGATCTAGATAAAATGAAAGCACACGTTTTGGATCCAGATGGTGGAGCCTCTCCTCCTCTTTAAAGGATGCGGGCGGGAAGAAGGTGGGCAAAGTGATGGTCTGGCCTATGTGGTAAAAGGTAATCACTTTGGAAGGAAAAGAAGGTCTAGCGCGAAGGACAACTTTGTCCGTATAAACAGCCAGGAAAGGTGGATTAGAAGAAAGAGCCTTAAGCTCACTCACCCTGCGGGCAGAGGTGATAGTAATCAAAAGGGCAGTTTTGAGGGTCACAAGTCTGAGAGGACAATTATGTTGCAGCTCGAAAGGAGCGCACATAAGGTAAGTCAGAACAAGGTTCAAGTTGGGCATTACGAAAGGATTAGTAGGAAACAGGTGAGTAATGCCCTTAAGGAAATGATTTACAATAGGGGGCTTGAAAAGAGAAGGCTGATCAGAAAGGCCGAGATGGCCCAAAGATAGCCTTTAAGAGTGCCCAGAGCAGAGCCCTGCTGGGCCAAGGAAAGAATGAAGAGGAGAACCTTAGAAAGAGAGGCAGAAAAGGGATCCACAGCCTTTGCTGTGCACCATGCCACAAATTTGTTCCATCTACAGGCGTATACCGTTTTGTTGGAGAACTCCTGCTGCCAAGATGACGTTACAGACTTCAGGAGGAAGGTTGAAAGCTGTCAACTGTCGCCGCTCCATCCCCACGGAAGGAGGTGGAGTCTGGACTGCTTCAGCTGAAGGACCGTCCTCTGGTGCTGCGACAGAAGATCCTCCCAAAGAGGCAGTCTGATCGGAGGATTGATAGCCATATTCAAGAGCTCAGGATACCAGACGCTTAGTGCCCAGTCCTGAGCCACAAGAATTACTTGGGCTTGGGCCCGGTCGCGCTTGATCTTCAGCACTCTGGGCAGAAGTGGTATAGGCGGAAAGGCGCATAGAAGACCGCAAATCCACTCGCAATGAAAAGCTTCACCTAGCGAGTGCCGCCAGAACTGCTGACATTGCGCGTTCTCTTCGGTGGCAAATAGATCTAAACACGGCTCTCCCCACTGCTGAAAGAGACTTTGGCCCACGTCCAAGTGAAGACACCATCCGTGATCCATCATGCACCAGCGGCTGAGTTTGTCCGCTCTGGCGTTCAGGGAACCCGCCAGGTGTTGAACCATCAGGGACATGCCCTGATGTTCCAGCCACTGCCAGAGACAAAGAGACTCCTGACAGAGGGTCCACGACCCCACCCCGCCCTCTTTGTTGCAATACCACATTGCGGTGGTGGTGTCCGTGAACACCTGCACTACTCTTCCGTTGAAAGAAGGAAGGAATGCCTTTAGTGCAAAACGAATCGCCCTGAGCTCCAGAAGGTTGATGTGAAGTCTGGAATCCGCCGGAGACCAGAGGCCTCTGATCTCCACCTCCCCCATGTGGCCGCCCCACCCTAGAAGTGATGCATCTGTCACCACTGTGAACTCTGGTGTGGGAAGGGAGAGGGATCTGCCATTGACCCAATCCTGGTTCGTTTGCCACCACTGCAATTGGGGTGCAGTGCCCTCAGACATCTTGACGCAATCGGAAAGATTCCCCTGATGCTGTGCCCACGGGAATTTCAAGTCCCACTGTAGAGCCCACCTGGCATGGTCCACCATCAGGATGCAGGAGGCCATGAGGCCCAGCAGCCTCATGGTCCTTTGGACCAAAACCTGGGATAGAGGCTGAAAAATCAGAATTATAGCCCGAATATCCCGGACTCGCTGTTTGGGAGAATAAACCCGAAATGGCGCTGTGTCCAGAAACACCCAGATGAAAAGGAGCTTCAGAGAGGGAATCAAGTGTGACTTCGGCATGTTGATAATGAACCCCAGCGAATGGGGAGGTCCGCCATAGTCTGGAGGTGGGAGATGACAGCCTAGGGCGAACTCGCCTTCAACAGCCAGTATTCCAGATAGGGGAAGACTGGAACCCCTGATCTGCGCAGATGAGCCGCAACCACCGCCATCACTTTTGTGAACACCTGAGGGGTGCTAGTAAGGCCAAAAGGGAGCACGGTAAACTGAAAATGCTTGTGGGATACCATGAACCGTAGTTAACGCCTGGGGCCGGCAGGACGGGGATGTGGAAATAAGTGTCCTGCAAGTCCAACGCTACTATCCATTCTCCAGGGTCGAGGGCAGACAGGACCTGAGCCAATGTCAACATTTTGAACTTCTTACGGAGAAAGCGGTTGACGTCCCTGAGATCAAAGATAGGACGCAGGCCTTTGTCCTTCTTGGGCACCAGAAAGTAGTGGGAGTAACAGCCTCGATCTGCTTCTGGCACAGGGAATCGCTCGATGGCTCCCTTGGCCATGAGAGCCACAGCTTGCTGACAGAATAGGGCCAGGTGATCCTCAGACATGCGATGGAATGCAGGTGGCATGGAGGAAGGGGTAGTCTTGAAGGGGGTAAAGTAGCCCCTTCGGACTATCTGTACCTCCCCTACGGCCCTGGACAAGCGAGAGGTACCGACGGATAGAGTGGGCCTCATTTTCCTGAGTTGTTGCCAGGCGAGGTGAGGTGTCTTCCTCACATTATACGGATGCGATCAGCATTCCTTATACAGATGAGGCTATGAAAACCTACTGATACAGGTTACATGGTTGTATTTGTTCCAACCCTGTTTTTATTGTTTTGTATTTCACTAATGGCACATTTCACGCAGTAGCAATATACTTTTGTAGGATCCTGAAGAAAGCCAAGGATTAATCTAATCCAAGTGTCTGAAACATGTAGACCTGTTTTTGTTCCAATCTCTGACAGTTATTATGTTAAAACCTTTTTACTCTGGGTAGTAGGAGATACCCATTAAAGTTGTTCTCTCCTTCTGTTCATTTTTAATTCACCCTTTTCACTTTTGTGCACTGCATCTGTCACTCTTAAATAGAACATCCCTCTACATGGAGTGGATCTGTTAGGGCACGCTATCGCGCCTTAGGGATTTGTGAAAACATCTGTGAGCTCCCCTTTACATTGAAAAGGTTGTAGCCCTTGGCGCCACCAGCGAGTCGCTAGAAGGAGACCCATATGATGAAGCATGTCACCTAGGTGAGTGATTGGAATCCGTCCTCCTGAAAGGATTGTCCAGGTCTGTATACTGGTCATCCTAAATAGGGTCAGGTTTCTTTAAGCCTAGTGTTGCTCTAAGTCTGATTAGACCAGTGGGTGCTTTGTGTTATCTGCAAAACCCACCTGTCCTATGTGATGTTGTGCCAGGGGGGGGTGATGGCGCATCCTGCCACCCACTGGCAACTGGTGGCCCTGAAAAGTCAGACTATGAAGGTTTGGAAGCTGCTGCTGGTGGACTGGCCCGCCAGCTGGCCCCCAGACCCACGACGCTGGGTCCCACTTCCCCGGCCACGCAGAGGCTGGGTAGCTTGCGCAGGCCTGTGGCTCTAGGTGGAACATGGTGGGGCACCCTTTGCTTGGCCACGAAAGGGGTGAAAAGCAGACTGCGTGGGGCGAGAGGTGGTATTGAGGCTCAAGGATCTGGCCGTAGTCCTGGAATCCTTAAAGCGCTCAAGCGTGTTGTCCGCTTTGTCGCCAAACAAGTGACGGCCATCATAGGGCATGCCCAAAAGCGTCGGTTGGACATCACCCGAGAAGTCAGTGGACCTGAGCCAGGTGTAGCTTCTCGGGGCTCCCGACGTTGAAATCGTCCTGCCTAGCAAGTCGGCGGTGTCCAGCCCACATCGTATGGTAAACTTTGCTGCACGGGTGAGAATGGCCCCGGCCTCCTCCAGGCACTGTAGCAGCACCTGCGTGACTGTATCTCACACAGAGTAGGTGTAACAGCCAAAGATACATGCAGTGTTCACTGACCGCAGTCTTAAGCTGGCAAAAGAAAACCTCTTCCCAAGGTGATCCAGCTTCTTGGATTCCCTATCAGGTGGATCAGTAGGTAACGTGCCCTTGGAAGTTGAAGCTTGGAACACCTAGCTCTCGGGGGTAGGGTGTTGGGAGAGGAAAATGGGATTGCCACGGGCCAGGTGGTGGCGTCGGGCAATCATCCTATCCACAGGAGCCCCTGTGCTGGGCTTGGACCAAGTGCCGAGAAGGATGTCCGTGAGGGTCTCATTGAACGGCAGCAGGGGCTCTGAAGAAGCCGCTGCCAGTTGAAGCACCTCGGTCAGGAGGTTAGTCCTGACTGCCACCGTAGGAAGCTTAAGGTTCAAAGCCTCAGCCGCCCTATACAACACCACAAAGTAAGAGGCTCCCTTCTCCATAGCCACGCACGGTAGGGGGAGAAAGCATGCCATGGTCTGGAGAGGTGCCCAGACCACTGGCCTCACCCAACTCCTCTCTCCAGTCCGGTTTATCCAACTGGTCTGCCAAAGTGTCAACAGACCCCTCCAAGTCCTCCTCACACTCCTCTGGTTGCCACTCGGGGCGATGGGGAACACCTGGGTAGAACACTGGTACAAAAGTACCAGTCAGCACAGGTACCGGCATCTGTCGACACCGGTCCGGCTCTGTGTCTTAAGTCGAGGAGGAAGCCGGGGTTGACGCCGGTTGGGGACGCAACTGGCACAGGAGGGGGTGGTGGTGTCGCCAATGAATTTGGCGCTGGAGGAGGTGTCGTAAGGTCGACCGGCTGTGATCCGGATCCAGGCTTGGATCCCTAGGGGCCCTACAGCGGCAGTTCTGAAGCCACCTTCATCGATGGCCTAGAACCCCCAGCCGAGTCTGCATGGCCCGAAGGCCTGCCAGCGGAGTTGGCTGCCCAAAGATGGAGTGTAGGGCTTTGTAAAAACTCCAAAGTTGAGCAGGGGTCGCTCCGGCTCCCGGAAAGGGAGGGAAGCACGGAGCCGAACCAGTAGGCTTCGTGGGCAGAGCCGAAGGACGACAACCTTCCTGCGATGTGTCAGCCGACAGACAGGGAGAACGCGAAGAGCGACAGTGCTTCTTCGCCTTCTTTTTGTGCTTCGACTTACCCGAAGACTTCGAAGAGGAGTGTTGGTGGTGACTCCGCGACCGGTCCCGCGACCTCCCTCTCACCCGGGACCTCGAGTGGCGCGGTGCTGACTGCCGGGTCTCCAGAATCTTTTGGGACCACTCCTGCAAAGACTTCGGATTCATGGGCGACAGTCGGAGCACGACTTCAGGTCGTGGTCGCACTCCAAGCACCACAGGCACACAAGGTGTGGATCCGCAACAGACTTCAATTTGTGACAGGAGTCAGAAGGTTTGAAGCTGGTCCGCAAATGTGACATCCCTGTGCACCAGGTGTCGAACGACTCGAAAAAGATGTTGACAAGAAGTCGAAAAATGACAGTCAAATAGTGACTAGAGGTACCGCTCTCCAGATCTGCGCTGGCTGGCACTGTAAAAAAATAACTGACGTCAGAGTGCAGGGGCGGCGTCTAAGTAGATACCGCAACATCATTCCGGCGATCACAACACCAAAGATGAACGCAGAGTCGACCGATGCCGCCTACCGACCCACAGGGGTACTGCTGAAGAAAAATTCTCCGGATCCAGTCTGACCGGGAGGTGACGAGGAGCCCTGTGACTCTGTGGTGGCTGGTCGTTTGCCGGCGGGGACCCCCTGAGAGCCGGCGGAGGTGAGGGGAACTGATTGGCACCTTCGCGAACGGGACCAGAGGACGAGGGACGGCCAGTCTGCCTGACCCTAAGATGGCGCCGCCGGGGAGCCTGTTGTAGTAAAGGAAGACGCATGACTGCCTTGGCGGCCGATTGAGGAGCCCCTGGGACCCTGTGGAGCGCTGGGCCCGCCCTCCTGGTGGTGGACTCGCCGGGGCTGGTGGCGCTCGAGCGGCGACAGCGAGGAGAACAAGGGAGGAGGTGCTGGCTACCCACCCCCACGAGGTACTGGATCTAGAGGCGGGAAGGGGTGCCTACTTGGCCCGGGAAGCCCGAGGACAGCGCGCCGCACCGGACTGGTGCTTGCAGGCGCAAACTCTGCCTGAGACTTCTGGACGCGGGGGCCTCACTGGGCGACCGGACCCGGGGCAGCAGTGCCTCACGTCCCTGGTGGAGCAGGTCCTGGCCCTTGGGCGGCCTCTCGAGCTAGTCCCCGCGTGGCGCGAGCCCGGGGATACGCGTGAGTGAAGGGCCTGAGGCGGAACTAGGGCGGAGAGCGGGAACGCCGGCGGCCGCCGCAGGGGCACACACAACTAGCTGCCCACCAGCATGGTACGAGGTGGCAGGAAGAAGGGCTTCAAGGCCCTGAAGCTGGACGACCCGGGGCACCTCGTAGAAGACGACCCGCCGGGGAGCTCGTCCCACCCACGGGACCCTTCCCTGGGGGACATCATGCAGGCGATTGTGGCGCATAGATACCATCGGGTCGGACCTGACCCTGCTGAAAGATGACCACAGAAAGCTGAAGGAGCGGGTGGCGACCTCTGAGGTCACCCTGAAAAGTCTGCCTGGGGACGTAGCGGAGCTAAAGACGACACTGGCAGAAATGGCGCAGAAGGTGCGAGTGCTGGAGCTCCGAGCTGAGGACAGTGAAGGGCGCTCTCGGCGCAATAACCTCCGCCTCGTGGGGGTCCCCGAAAAAAGTTGAGGGGCGTGACGCGGTCACCTACCTGGAGGGCTGGCTGCGAGCTGAGGTGGCCCCGGATGGACTTTCGCCGTTCTTTGCCATTGAACGTGTACACAGAGTCCCTGCGCGTCCCCCCAAGCCGGGGGGCCGCCACGCCCGATTGTACTACGTCTCCTGCACTTCAGAGACAGAGACCATATACTGCGGAGGGTGCGGGACATTCCGGACCTGAGAATCGACAACAGCAGGGTCATGGTCTTTCCGGACTTCACCAGGGAAGTGCAGAAGCAACGGACCTCCTTCCTGGCGGTCAAGCGGAAACTGAGATCGCTGCAGCTGCCCTACGCCATGCTGTTCCCGGCGCGGCTGCGGGTGGTCGCTGGGGAGCGCACCCACTTTTTCCTAACACTGCAGGAGGCCTGGAGCTGGTTGGATGCCAGGGGGGAGCCGGGCACGGATCCCACGTCGCAGACCCCACCCAGGAGACGCTCCACGGAAACGACGCCGACGCGACGGTCTGGCTCCCCATCGGGATGGCAGCAGGAACGAGCCAAGGCGGTGCAAGCAGTGGCGGCCATCAGCCAGGGAGACGCCAGCCCATCCAGTAGCGCATCGGAGCAGTCGAAGGCCAGTGCTCCCAGCCCTGGCTCCAGCAGTGGGCACGAGTTGTCAGAGACAGACCTGCCGGTGGTGACTCCCCAGACAGCGGATGGTATCCTTGGCTGAGCTGGATCGTGGGACGCTGACCGCATAAGTAAGGTACTGGGGTGCGGGTGCGGAGGGGGGCCGCTTCCGGACGCTATGCAGTGAGGTGCGGATACCCCCCGGGACTTATCGCTGAGATCTTGGGGGAGGGGAGAGTCGGGGGACCTCTCCTGAGTGTTGTTGGGGGAGGTGGGGCGGGGGCGGGGGCGGGGGGCTTCGGACCTGTCTGGGGCCGGCATCGTTGCCACTCCAGCCCTATTATGTAGTGATACGCCTTTGACACTTGAGTTTGGATGGGGTTTCCACGTTGGTTGTCTGTCCGGGGGTGTGGGAGTTGGGGTAGTTTGATTATGCAAGTTGGGGGGGGGACGAGGGAGGGGCCTGGGCGTGCTGGGGGGATTGCCGAGAGGGTGAATAGGCCACGGTGGACTCTACCATGGGATCCGACTTAGGCTACAAATGTCTCACATGGAACGTAAGGGGGATGCACTCGATGCATAGGCGGCACAAGATCCACTCCTATCTGGTCAGGCGGGGCATACACATCGCCTTCCTTCAGGAAACGCATCTGCTAGCTAAGGAAGGGAAGGCACTGCAGCGGCGCTGGAGGGGGCAGGTTTATCACACTGGTTACTCTGCTTATGCTAGGGGGGTGGCCATCTGGATACGGGCGGGGGTACCCTTCCAGTGTACACAACAGGTAATTGACCCAGAGGGGAGATACATAATGGTGCGAGGCAAGCTGGATGGGAGGGACCTTAACCTGGGTTGCTTGTACGCCCCGAATGTGGACCAACCTGCATTTCTCTCTCTACTGTCCAATAAGCTAGCTCAGTTCTTAGTGGAGCCCTTGCTCCTGGGCGGCGACTTTAACAGCGTGGCTGACGTTACTCTGGACAGATCCCACCCCCCCCCCTACCGAATGCACCAGCTGGTAGACTTGCACTCGCGCGCTCTGCCTGGCAACGCCAGTGGGGCCTGGTCGACTCCTGGAGGGCTAACCACCCGTTGGACAGGGACTACTCGTTCTTCTCCGCTCTCCATGAATTGCACGTCCGCATTGATGCCTTCCTGTGCTCCCAGGACGTGCACGCGGAAGTGTGCCACAGTGAGTATCTCACGCGCACGGTCTCTGACCATAACCCGCTTCTCGTGCGGATGCGCTGGTCGCAAATCCGCCCGAAGATCCCGGCTTGGAAACTCCGTCCTGAGGCACTAGACGATCAACTCTTCCGTACCACAATTGCCTCGGACATTGAAGCATACTTCCAGGTGAACGCGGGTTCGGCGGGCTTGGCTGTGACGGAATGGGACGCCTTCAAATCTGTGCTACGGGGTCAGTGCATTGCGACGTCATCGGGGGTGCGGAAAACGTTACTGGAGGAACTTGAGAAAGAGGACGAGACCCTGCGGGGGCTGGAGAGGACAAGGCCTGAACGGCCGGACACCCACGAGGCCCTCCTGGGGGCGCGAGAGGCAGTGGCGACGTCGGTGGAGCGCCTCCGGTGCTTTGATTACAAGGCCTACCTCACGCAAGCGCACTCGGAAGGCGACAAGTCGGGAGCTCTTCTGGCCTGGCTGGCCAACCCGGTTCGTCGGAGCTCGGTCATTCTTGAGCTCAGGGACCATGCGGGGACGGCGAGATTTGATCAGCAGGGGATCAACACGTTGTTCTATGACTACTACACGGAACTCTACCGTAGCAGGGTCTTCCCTTCGTTGGGGGAGTTCCAGGCCTTTATGGAGGGTCTTGACCTACCGGAACTTGGTGAGGAGGATGCGAAGCGGCTCGGGGACAAGATCGAGGAAAGAGGTGCGGGTCGCCATCAAGAGCATGGCGAGAAATAAGACGCCGGGCACCGACGGATTCCCTGCGGAATTCTATCTCACCTACGCGGATCTCCTTGCGCCCCGGCTGACGGGGCTGTACAACGAGTCGAAGCGGCTGGGTTGTCTCCCTGCGACCACGAGAGAGGCGTTGATCGTCCCCCTGCTGAAGCCAGGCAAGCAACCGTGGGACAGAACAGCGTACCGCCCACTGTCCATGCTTAACCTGGACTACAAGATCTTAAGCAAGATCTTGGCGACGCGATTGCTCCCCCACATGCCCATGCTGGTCCATGCGGACCAGTCGGGCTTCATCCCGGCCCGCAATACGGCGCTTAATGTGCGGCGACTCCTGCATATACTGGAGGCTGACACCTACGACGGCGACGAGGCAGTGGTGTTTGCTGTCGATATGGAGAAGGCTTTTGACAGCCTAGAATGGCCTTATCTCTTTCATGTTCTGCGGACGATGGGCCTCGGCGAAGGCTTCGTAACTTGGACGATGCTGCTTTACCAGAACGCGACTGCGAGAGTCAGAACTGGGAGGGTTATCTCTGAGATGTGCGGGGTGGGCAGGGGCACCCGTCAGGGATGCCCTCTCTCCCCCCTGCTGTTTGCCCTGGCCGTCGAGCCCCTTGCAGTGCGAGCCCGGATGGGCCAGGCGTATCAGGGCCTGGACGTCTATGGGCAGGTACACCACATCGCATTATACGCAGATGATCTGCTGATGTTCCTGGCGAACTCGGCGGACTCCCTGCGTGGAGCTAAGACTCTCCTGCAATCGCTGAGCAGAGTATCGGGCCTTCGAGTGAACTGGGCGAAGTCCCACCTATTCCCGGCCCGCCCACGGAGAGCATGCCCACAAACTACGGAGGGCGTAACGTGGGAAGAGAGGAGCCTGCGGTACCTTGGCACCTCGATCTTCCATGACAGGGCCGATATCCTTGAGGGAAATATCGGGTCGGCGATCCGGCACACTAAAGGGAACTTTGACTTTTGGGGCACGCTCCCATTGTCACTCATGGGGAGGGTGGCGCTACTCAAGATGGTGACCTTACCGCGGCTGCTTTACTTCTTCAGAACCCTTCCGATCTGGATCCCGGCAAACTACTTCAGGTGGCTGAGATCGATGGTCATCGGCTTTCTGTGGGGAGCGAGCAGGCGCAGGGTGGCACATGCCACACTTCTCCGCCCTCGGACGGACGGGGGTCTGGCAGTGCCGGACTACGAGCTCTACTACCTGGCGGCGCAACTGCAATGGCTAACACAGTGGGTAGCAAGGGCCAGACGAGGGGAGGACGGATCAGGGGAGCCGGCGGGACCGGTCCAGGTGTTGTCCCGGATTGTCCTGGGACTTCCGATGGGGGACTTCCACCTTACTCAGGAGTTTGCGATGGCCCAAAAATGCTGGAACAGGTATCGCTGGAGGTGCGGTATTACGGTTCCGTACGCACCTGAGATCCCACTTAAACTCTGCGGGGCACTCCCGCACAGGGGCTCGTGGCGCGGGCTGGACGGCTGGGACCAGCAGGGGCTGTCATCCATGGGCGACCTGTACGAAAACGGGGCGATGTTGCCCTTCGATCTCCTGAAGGACCGCTTTGAGCTGGCGGGTGGGGACTTCCTCCTTCATGCGGCATTAACGGCGGCGATCCGCAAACACTGGAGGGCGGGTATGTCGGAGCCACCACTGTCCCTGGGCTGCCAGTACGTCGTGATGATGGCGGGGACGGTCAAGGCTGTCACGTGCCTATATCGACGCATGGTCTCGGAATCCGTCACTCCACTGCTGGCCTTGAAGGCGAAATGGGAGGCTGACTTGGCGACGGAGATCCCCGAGGAGGCATGGACTGGCATACTGGAAGGGGCCCGGAACGGGACGCGCAACGCGAGGTTCCAGCTGGTGCACTTTTATGTCTTACATAGGGCCTACCTGACCCCTGACAAACTACATAAATACTTCCCGGCCCACCCGGCGTCCTGCCCGCGTTGCCCGGCGGATCTCGCCGATTTCCAACACATGTTCTGGTCCCGTCCTGAGCTGGGGTCCTTCTGGAGGGAGGTAGTGGAGGTTCTGAGGGAGGTAACGGAGAGGGACCTGCAACTCACCATGGCACACTGCATATTACACTGGTTCCCACACACATCAAAAAACAAGGTTACTAGCAAGTTTCTGGATTTGGGGCTCCTCCTGGCGAAACGGGCCATTACGTCCCAATGGAAGGCGACCAGGGGCCCCGCAGGGAAGCGCTGGAAGGCTGAGCTGCTTAAATGGGCTCGGTGCGAGGGTGAGCTTCGCCTACAGGCCGCGCTCAGGGTAGACAATGACATGGCACTGGAGAGGGCGTGGGAGGGGCTGGTCCTAGATCTTACGCTCCTGGACACGGAGGAGGAGGACTCCCCAGTGCATAGTCCGGCTCCGGCGATGCGCCCGCCTGACGGGGGGTACGGGCTAGGCCCACTCTCCTGCTCCCCTATTTTTGCATTCCAATGTGATGACTTACGAATAGTTGCTGATAAATCCTGGAGCTCTGTTTCGGTTCGGGTCTAGCTGGGAGGGTTGAGAACTCGGCTAGGTGGTACTCTGGCACGCCTGGGGGGGTGGGGGGACTGGGCGGGGGGGCGGTTATGGGTGATTCTGGGCGAGGGTGGAGGGGTAGGCGGGGATGGGAGTGTTGAGGGGGGAGGTGGGGGTATGTTCAGTAAGGGTAAAAAATGACTCTTGGTTCAACTGGACTTGGGGCTCGGAAGAGGGAGCGTTAGGGCCGAAAAGCAGCTTTGCCAGTTCCCACCCACCTGGCATTTGTGGACCAATACTGAATGCTCCATCGCAGTTTTTTCCCCCATGTTATTGCCGCTCAACCTCCGGGGTGTGAGCTAAACGGCTGTGTGATACGGGGGTGGGGGAATGGAGCTTCGATTGAGCGCCAAGGGGAATGGCTCGAATATACTGTATGCATTCCTGATGTTGCTGCAATAAAAAGATATTTACAAAAAAAAAATGAATGATGCTGGAACACCGAGATAAAAACATTCAACAAAAACACTCGGGTTTTATGGGAACTTTGGTGGGAGTTCAGCCTATCGGGTTTCAAGGACCCAGGAGCAGATCAAAGGCCGCGGCTCCTCTGTTCTGTGTTTGACGAGTCTTTAAAGCGAGTGTGTCACGGGAGCCGGTGGGACAGGGGAGGGGGTGGGGACAGATGGGGGGCGGGGTGCCACACAGGCTCTAGGCTGGTACAGTCATGGTCTGAAGACATCAGAGGGCGATGCTCTGAAAAAAGCCCCCCCCCCCCCACCTCAGGCAGGGTCATGAAAACAGGAGCCACCGTCGCTTCTGGAGGTAGAGGCCAGCCTTAAATTACAACCGAGGGGGACTGCCGCGGGCTGCAGTGTCCATGCAGCAAGATGATGGTAGGATAGCTCAGGGGGTTAACGTGCTTCCTGCATAGCTCTATGTGTCATCTGTAGGGCAGATTTCAAGCCCAGAAGGGACAACTTAGCTATTTGTTGTTGGAGAATCGACAATGTGACTACTATTGACTCGATAAATAAATATATGGGGCCTCATTAAACCTTTAAAGTAAATGATGTAAAAGGAAACACAGGACAATATATTCATGTAGTGGCTGAGCTGAACAACCTGAAACAAGACAAGTCCACCCCGAGTCAGTCTGTTTCACCCCTTTTAGCAGGCGGGCGGAGGGAGGGGGGGGAGCGGGACGGAGGAGAGCTGCGGGCGGAGGGAGGGGGACGGAGGAGAGCTGCAGGCGGAGGGAGGGGGGGAGCCGGACAGAGGAGAGCTGCGAGCGGAGGGGGGGGAGCGGGACAGAGGAGAGCTGCGGAGGGAGGGGGGACGAGCAGAGCAGCTCTGGAAACCACCACGTCTTTCTCAGAGGCAAAGCAGAAATGCCTCGGAGAAAGCATGGTAATTTTCGCATTCGGGGGCGTGTGTTGTGTTGTTCTGAGTGACGGGTGACGTCACTGGCGAAAGAACAGCAAAATGTACGCCCCCAAATCCGAAAAAGACGGAGCCTATTCGGAGGGACGGCTCTCTCCTCCAATGGCTGGCCTCCGTTTAGGAAGCCAGCCAATGGAGGGAGAGCCAAAAAGAGGGAGGGATAAAGCAGCCCTCTTACTGACAATAAATCTCGGACTCGGATATTACCTCGGCCTAAAAAAGTGAGGTTTAGGACATCTTGGGAGAAGGATTAGTGATTAGGCTACTTTGTATGAGTCTGTGGAAAGGTACAGTCGAAGTAGGCCTCTTTCTGCACCTCTGTTGGTTATTTCTGCACCTTTCTCCCTCTTTCTGGACTTCTGTTGCCTCTTTTTGCATTTTTTTTGCTTCTCTCTGCACCTTCCTTCCTCTTTCTGCACCTATTTTGCCTCTTTCTGCACCTCTCTTGCTTCTTTCTCCACCTTTCTTCACATGTCCTACCTATGTAGGCATAGTTAGAAATTAGCATTTAAAAAACCTTGTTAATTCACTGAAAAAAACTTAGGAATTAGCATTTAAAAAATCCCTAGATATTCACTAGAAAAACCACAGGTTTCAGGGACGTTATAGTTATACTGACTTTTCACTTGTGCAAACCCAGAGAAATTCAGCCGTTCTAGTTCGTTGAACTAACTATAACTCGCGCCCGCAATGCACTGCTGATGACGTCACATATTACATCACTCATGACAAGGTCAGTAACATCACTGATGACATCATCCACTTAATATCTGATGCACCTCCTCACACCCTAATATGACCTTTCATACACCCACTCTAAAATACAGACCACCATTCTCGAAACCATAGACACACCAATATAAGTTAGTACATACCTACGCACTGATTCATAGGTCTACGCACACATCCACTCACTCACCCATACAGTCACTCATACATGATCACTCATCAATACAGCCACTGATATATGCACTCATACACCCATACAGATACTCACACATCGTTGATCACCCATAGTTACTCACACCTAGTGAGTCACCCAAAGAATCAGTTACACTGCTATGTACTCACCTATACAGTTATACAAACACCACCTCACTTATTCATACACATACTAACACATACTTACTCTCTTCTACAATCACTGACACAAGCACACACTCATGCATACAGCCGCTCCCACAATCAGTCACTCACATAGTCACTTATATACTCCAACACTCAAATATACTGCCTTTCACATATGTAGTTACTAAGACATATACCACTGAGACATCCATTCACTCACAAACACAGCCATACGCACACTCACTCACCCATACAGCCCCTCGCAGAGCTACTCATGAACCCATACACCCAGTGAACCACTCGCACATCCATGCAGGGAGTCACACACCCCACCCACACAGACACTCAGGCACCGATACAGGTACTCCGACAACCAATCATTAACCCATATAGATGATTTGCGGGGTGTCGAGGGGGCTTGTCCATGCCAAACGAACTGACCGATTGGCCAAGCTCGCGGAGTTGGAGTCTCAAGCCGCCCGGCTGAAGGCTGAGCAAGCCGCCAGGGGTCGAGGAGATCCCACCCGGCAATTGGCGATGATTCGGGAGGAGCTCAGCCAGATCTCTCTGGACTCGGCTCAACAACTGTGGCGATTGTCGGTGGCGCGGATATACGGCTGGGGAGACAAGAATGGTAAACTCCTCCACAACCTGGTCTCCTACCCCAAGATCCACTGTATCATTCCGAAGGTCCACGCACCTGATGGTACCCTCCAGGTAACTTCCGTGGCCATAGCTGGAACCTTTGCGGACTTCTATGCTCGCCTCTATGCGGCCCGACCAGCGGACGCGCCTCTTGCCATCTTCCGGGCAATGCCGGTATTCGCCTTCCTGCTCTTGCCCCTGCAACAGCGGAGGTCCTGGTGAAGCCACTCACCTTGAACGAAGTCCTGGAGGCCATCCCCCTTCTGAACCCTGGCAAGACACCTGGTCCAGATGGACTCCCGCAGGAGTACTACGCGACCTTCCGGGACATTCTGGCCCCCCAATTGCTGGGTCTATTTCACCATGTGGTGGAAAACGGCTCCTTCCCCCTGAATCAGATCTCACCACGATCGTGGTCATCCCCAAAACCCACCCAACATCCACGAACTGCGCAGACTTCCGCCCGATCTCCCTCATTAATACTGAGATCAAGCTCTTCACCACGATACTGGCCCAAGGCTTAAACCTCATTTACAGGACCTGGTCCTACCGGACCAATGTGCTTTCATGCCGGCCAGAGGCACCCATCACTGTATCCGACGCCTCCACCTGGCCTTAGCTCACCGCTCCCGCCTGTCCCCGTATTTGGCCCTCCTCTTTCTCGACTTTGAGAAAGCTTTTGACACGATGGGCTGGACATATTTACAAGATGTGTTGGAGGTGATGGGCTTCGGCCCACAGTTCCGCCGATACATCGGGATCCTTTACGCTAATCCCAGGGCTCGGGTGCTGGTCAACAGGTCGCTCTCGGAGGCCTTCCCGATCTGCAGAGGCACGTGCCAGGGGTGCCCACTCTCCCCACTCCTGTTCGCGCTTGCGATGGAGCCCCTGGCGACGCTTATCCGACAGGACCCCTTGTCCGAGTGTGGAGCTGGAATGAGAGCCATGTCGACAAAATAGCCCTCTACGCCGATGACGTGCTCCTGTATTTAGCGGACCCGGCGACCTCGGGCCCTAAGTGTCTGCAGATCCTACTCGAATTTGAGACAGTCTCCGGCCTTCGGCTTAATGCGGCTAAATCCACCCTGGTTCCGTTGCATCCCTCTCGGGAATGTTTCGACTGGCAGCTTCCATCCCCCTTAGATGCCACTTGGTTAAATATTTGGGGATATGGGTGAGCCTCCTGCCCGAGTTGGAATGGACGTTGAACATCACGCCCATGGTAGCCCGAATGCGTTCCGACATGAAAAAATGGCAAACCCTCCCCCTCAACCCCTTGGGACAGAGCGCACTGTTCAAAATTATGGTCCTCCCCCGCTTTCTCTACACTCTGCAAAAATATTTCCATCCCCCTCTCTCGCCCCTCGTTCCGTGAGCTCGACTGAACCCTATCCAGATTCTTGTGGGGTGGTGGAAGGCCACGAATCTCCCTAGAACACAGCTGCATCCCCTCCTTTGATGGAGGTCTAGGGGTGACCCACCTCTACCTCTACTACCGTGCTACTAAATTGTTAGTCGTCCATGATTGGTACGCGGGCGGCTGGTCTGACCCGGCGTATCGCGTGGAACTGGAGGAGACTGACTTCTCTCAAATCCAAGAGTTCCTATACGGACACCCGATACCACAAGCCATGGCTCCAATTACTAGAGGTGTCCTCCTGGCCTGGCGCGCCGCCCTGCGTCACACGGGATGGGACTGCAAACGTATTCGCCAGACGCCACTCTGGCATGGTGCCTGGCTCCGAGAGGTATCGTCTCTGAGCGGATTCCGCTGTTGGGACCTGATTGGAGTGTCGGTCCTTTGAGTTGTCTGGGTGGGAGACCATATCCGAGCCTTTGCTGACTTACAACAGCGTCACGCCCTTCCCCACGCCCAGCATTTTCGATACCTGCAGCTGCGTCCCGCCATTCATGCACACCTCCCCTTGCCAGTCACCCTCCCAGAGTTTAGCCTGCTGGGAGCTCAAGTGATGATGGGGAATCTGGGCCGGGGTGAAGTATCCCGCATCTACCGCTCCCTTGTCAATAACAGTCCCATGTCCCTAGACCGATTACGCACCCGCTGGGAAGGTTGGGTGGGACCCCTAGAAGAGGCCGATTGGAGAGACGCCTTAATGGCTCCACGCACCCTGACCACGTCCTCCAAGCTAAGCCTGGTGCAGATATACTATCTGCACGCAGCCTACCTCACCCCAGAGAGGCTGTTCCGAGCACGCCTGAGACCTGCACCGGACTGCCCTAGGTGTGGACAATCCCCTGCCAATTTCTACCACATGGTATGGCTCTGCCCGGAGCTGGAGAGGTTTTGGAAAGGAGTGGAGCGGGAGCTCTCACAGGCCGTGGGTTGGGAGGTCCCCCCATGACCCGCTGCGATTGTTGTTAGGGATCTTTGATGGTCTTGATGGCTAGAGGTTAGATAAGCGCCTACTAGGAACGGCCGTGGCCATGAGGGACATAGCGCGACATTGGTCACGCCCTGTGCCACCCACTGTGGGGGGATGGAGGAGGGGGGTGGACTGGTGTGGTGCCCAGGAGGAGGCCCTATTTGAATCCCGGGGAACCCCGGAACTGTTTCCCAAAATATGGGGGAAATGGTTCAACATGATCCCGCCATGAACCCAGGTATGCAAATTGCTTTAAGATTTGTTATTGCTGCCATACAAGCTTTGATGTCGGACTGGAGTGGACTGAACCTACCCATATGTACTGCTAATTTTACCTTACTGTACTTTCTGATCTGTGAGCTGCTGCCTATGAATTTTCTCTGCTGTTTTAAAATACCCAATAAAGTTGATTATCAAAAATAAAACATATAGACACTCATGCACCTACTCATGAACCCATGCAGCCACTTACACACCAACTGACAAGACTGATACAGACATTCACAGATTAGTCATTCACCTATGTATTCACTAAGACACGTTTAATCACTCACTTATACAGTCAGTCACACGCCCACTAAATCATCAATTCAGACACTCATACACCAACTCATTCTTCAATACACCTTGGTATATATATATATATATATATATATATATATATATATATATATATATATATATATATATATATATATATATATATATATATATATATATATCATTCTTAAACGTTTGAGAAACACTCAGTCACTGGATGATGTCACTGACCATGTCATGAGTGATGTAATATGTGACGTCATCAGCAATGCATTGCGGGGGAGCGAGTTATACTAACTATACAGCGAACTATAAAGACAGACTAAATTTCACTGGTTTTGTACGAGTCAAATGTCAAACAATAAGGTCCATGAAACCTGTGTTTTTTTTCAGTGAATACACTCACACACACACTCTCTCTCTCTGTGTCAGACAATTGGTTTGTTAATCTGCTATTCATAATTCGCTTTTTCCCACCACAGCATGGGACAATGGGTTCGCCCGCTTCAGCTATTAGCTGCGTGCTTTTTGAGTGACGCCATTAAACAAGTGTACATCCACTAAAAAATGAGCACTCCGCGCCAGTACTAGTGGGCCTATATCTTTCATTGCTAATGCTTTCTTTTTTTTGTTTTACTTTTTGTGCTTTCAGACCACTTCTTGAGTTGTAATACAAAGCCTATGGTGCCTTTCACTGCAGCAAAAAAAATCATACTTTCTTGAGATGTGCATTAACACTAAGCAGGGGTTTCATGCCTGCCTGCTAGGAAGCAGGTTTAGTGTTGTATTATAATTATTTGTAATGGTATTTTTTGGTAATCTAAAAATTCCATCAGCTTGCCAATAGTAGACACATTGTCTTTGCTAATGCTTGTTTCTTAGTTTGTATTTGAGATGGTTTGAGCTTCGATCAATTACTGCTCATCTTGCTCATTACCGTTGCTTCTGTGTTCCTTTTTAGATTCTAGGCACCCCCCAGGTGCATCCTCCATCTCAGTTACATTTTTCTCTGCTACCTGGAGAGGTCTGTAGTGTTGGTTTTGCTTTTTTCCATACTAGTTCACCTTGCAATTAGGGACTATGGATTAACACAGATGCCTTCAGCTCTCGAGATAGGGGAGATCAGTGTTTAACTTGAGCCGGTGGTTGCTGGTGTAGCCCATCAGCACTCATTTTAGGGACTGTCGCTTATTTTTCCACTTCCAGAGAGCAAAACATGGAAAACACACAAAGGGGAAAGAATTTGAAAGCCGGAAAAAATGGCACAATGGGAGAAAGCAGAAAAATGCAACAGTTGGATAAAGAGACAGGGAGTTTCTGAAAATCTACTAAATATGCACAAGGCAGATTTTTCTTGATTTTTAATATTTCCATTTTTAAGAGGCAGTTCTCTCCCTCAATATGTCCTGCTTCTATTCAGGACATCTTGTGTGTAGCTTAGCTGTGTCCATGCACTGCCATCTAGACACATTCTTATTACTTGTCCTTCTTTGCACAGCCATCAAATTACATTCTTATTTGTAGTAAAAAGATGGCTGCCAGGTGAAAACACAATTTTGCAGCTCCTCTCACCACTACCTAATCTATACTAACCTCCCCCCACTTACACTACTCATCGCACCCCATTTTCACTCTCACTGATCCCACCAAAGAACATATTTGTTGTTGCTTTCATTCGTTTAACTTTAAGGACTTGTTTTCATTGCCACTATGCGCTCTTCTGAAATGCTGTTGCCTACAGCTGGTATCCTCCTGACAACTGGGACTTCACATGCTCTGGCTTCTGTTTTAACTGAAATAAGATTTTTTTTCAGAAGTTTTTATTGGAACAGTCAAAACAGTTCCATGAGCACAGAACTCTGGCTGAAACAACACAGGGCAATAAAAACATTAGAAGAGCATTGCATTTTCACTCCCTTTAACATTTAGAGCTCACTCCGCATTAAAACTCATTACAAATAAGTACAGATTAAGTGGAGCTACCCCACTTGGATCAGGAGGTAGAAGAAAGTCTAGGGGCCCGATCACGAGGGAGGAGATACTAGGGGCCAATAAACGCTTAAAGGCAGGGAAATCGCCTGGGAAGGACGGTTTCCCTGCGGAATTTTACTAACAATTTGCACCAATACTAGAGGACCGGTTGCTGGAGGTGTACAATGAAGCCCTCCAGATGCAAGGATTACCAGATTCTATGTGGGAAGCCCTGGTGATAATGATCCCCAAACAAGACTGGGACCCACAGCTGCCAAACTCATACAGGCCGATTTCGCTATTAAACATAGAGATACTGAGTGGCATTCTGGCAGGGAGACTTCTCCCTCACATGATATATTTGATCCACCCAGATCAGGTGGGCGTTTATCCTATGCCGTAGCAACGTGTTCAACCTACGACGTCTGGCACGACCCGGGTATAATGAAGGAGGGCAATGCCATGGCTCTATTAGACATCGAACAAGCATTCGATTCGGCGGCCTAGCCCTATATGTGGGCAACACTACAAAAAAAATGGGAGTAGGTCCGAGTTTTCTTAGATGGATACAACTATTATACACATCGCCCCGGGCCAGGGTTAAGTCAGGGGGCACGATCTCTAAAATATTCCTACTGGAAAGGGGGACTAGACAAGGCTGGCTCCCCTTATATTTGCAATGGCTATGAAGCCACGGGAAATGACGCCCAGAAACCGGTTAAAAGAATGGAGAATTAAGGTAGGGAGCACTAGATATGTGGTCTCCCTGTATGCCGACGACACACTGATATACTGTAGGCAGACAACTAGGTCAGTGCCTCTTCTCTTAGGGATCCTAGAGGAGTTTGGAGAAGCGTCTAGCCTCCGCACGAGCCAAAACAAGTCAAAGTTATCGCCAATTGGGAGATTGGCTGGTCGACCGGCCAACATGCTTCCCGAGGTGGGGTTACCCTGGCCGACGATGGCCCCTAGATAACTGGGGATCAAATTAGTACTTCCACCCAAAATATTCCTGGAACTTAATATAGGAAGTTTGGTGGATGGGATCAGGGGTTCCATACGTTTCTTGAGGGACTAACCCCTGTCCCTTTTGGGCAGGGTTGTGATCAATAAAATGGTGAATGTACCAAGATGCCTTTACACACTGCAGAATTCTTTCGCCAAATCCAGATCACCTATTTTAAAACACTGGATAATTTGGTGACTGACTTGTTGTGGGGTCCTAAGTGTAAACTTATTAGTCTCTCTATGTTTCAGGGACATTGGCAAATGTTGGGGGTAGATGTCCCCTATATCGAATATTATTATATGGCTGCATAGCTACAACACGCGATACACTGGTTGGATGACCAAGATAACCGGGAAAAAGGGCTTCTTGAGGGGTCATATCAGGGAGGATCCCTACCAAAATTATTAATAAGAGGTAGAGGGGTAATCAGGGAGTCCCCTTACATTATTCAGCACTTAGCTGAGACATGGGAGTCCACAGTCAGAAAAGTAGTGAGACATGCACCAGACACAACCCTATGGGTGGTTTCTCTATTCGCTAAGATCGCAGAGTCAATGTCGAACCATAAATGGAAGACAGGGGGCTGCCTGACGATGGCAAATTTATTTCACAATGGCCAGTTCATAACGGGGGAGGATGCGGTGGCCTCCTTTGATTTGGGTAGAGGACAGTATTTACAATATACTAACATCTCTTGAGTAGCCAGTGAACTATGGCCGACATTTCCGGAGGAACCACCAGTAACGAGAACCTTGCAAGTGATGCTATATATGGCGCAAGGACAGCATATGATAACCCATTTATATAAGGCATTACGTGAGGATCTACCTCGGAAACCACTCCCCGTACAGGCAAGATGGGAAGAGGTGCCAGATCATATGTCAAAGAAAGAGTGGAGCAGAATACATGAAATGGTAAAACAAGGGTGCTCTAATGCCCGTTTTATATTAATACAATACAATTTTATACACCAAGCTTACCTTACTCCGAAAGTACAGAGCAAAATATATTCAGAACGATCCAGCGAGTGCCCTAGAGGTGGGCTTCATGCATGTGGTGTGGTCATGTCTGAAGGTGGTGGCATTTTGGGAAGAGATATTGCAGCGTTTATGGGTGGCATCTGGAGGGGAGATTTCCAGGGAGGTAAAGATAGTCCTATTGGGACTTCTACCAACACCCAAAAACAGGAAGTTGAGTAGAAAGTTTGTGCTGTTAGAGTTAATAATAGCAAAAAGACGTATTGCGATTGAGTGGCGAAAACCAACGCTCCCGACATGTGAACGATGGTTGAAGTACATGTGTGAGTGGGCAACAGCAGAGCGAGTAAGAATGAAACCGGTCCAGAGAGATGATAAACTAGAAGATGACTTCCAAGCGTGGTCAGTAATGATAGCCAACCTGCAGATCCCATCAGTGGAGCAGAGCTAATGAGTCGCTAAACCCCTGAAACACACAAGACAAATGTATGTAAAACGGTTGAGCAGACCGCACACTTCAGTATTGTACAAGGTACTACATACGTCCAGAAGGGTGGGGGGGGGGGGGAGTTAAGAGGAACTGCTGGCATTGTACATAATTGGGAAGCAAAGGTAATAATGATGCATATTAGGGAACAGGGAGTGTGAAATGGTATACAGCTAGTCAGACCAGGTGAACATGTAATACTCTGTATGATTTATAAGAAGGTATAAAATCTAGTGGTGATCATACCCCTTGGGTATGATAATGTATGAATTGCTCCTGTCAATGTTTCCGTATGTACTATTAAAATGCCAATAAAGCGGTTAAAAAAAAAGTACGGATTAGGAGATTTCCCTGCCTCGCTCCAAGTGGGGTGTTGTGTAAGAGAGATCTGAAAATAGATACCCCCCCCCACGTAAGCAACATCGTCGCAAAATAGTATTTTCGCCTCACTGTCCACTCCATATCCTAAGAATGGAGGAGAAAAATCAAACACTTAAATCGCAGCATAAAAGAAGAAAATAGAACATTTTCAGAAGAATAGAGCCACCTCTACTCAATCTCCTTTCTTCCCACTCAGGTAATACTTCAGGAAGCTGGGGGCTGCTTCAGGTTGAACAAAGCTGTGCTCCCCTCATACTACACCCTAAATTTCAGAGGTACATGTATGGTGGTTTCCAAAGTTAGCTTATCTCTCTTTTTGACTACTTCTAACTCAAGCCTTCTCTGTGCAGTTCATTAGCTGACATCTGTAAAGGCAGGTACATTCTATATTTGTCATAACCTTTTTATTGAGATTTTACAAATGGGGTAAAATCCCTGGCAACAGAAAGAAGTTATGTAAAAACATATTGGTGGGAAACAAAAGATACAAAGGCAAGGTGCAAAAAATAGTGCAAAAGGGAAGAGATAAAGAAAAGGGTAAATACGTTTTATCTGAACAATCAACTTATGACATGTCGTACAACCAAACCATAGACTTTCAGGACTTAAGCTATACTCTGCAAATCATTATACAACATGGAAATTAAAGAGGAAAAGCAAGAGAGAAACACAGAAGAAAGACAAGTGAAGGTGATTCGAATTAGATAAAGTTTCAGTTCAATGAACACTGAACGGTTCTGCACCCAATATCCCATACACCCTTGTAGTACTGATCCGGAGTTGTGCTACACCCTAGGCGGACTGTGTCTGAGAGAGCCTCCTTGAGAACAATAACTCTTGAAATTTCTAACATTTTGTGAAAAGATGGAGCCAGGATTCTCCTTATTGACCTGTAGGAAGCTGGCTCTCTATATAGCGCATCAAAATGAGGTACACATGCAGATAGTCCAGGCAAACCCCAGAGGCACAAATGACACCCCAAAGGCTCTATTTTGTGGTAGTGTGGGTGAGCAGTTAGGCATATCAGAGGATAGAGCTAAGCATTTATTAAACACACACAAAGGCAGTAAATGAGAGACACACACTCAATAAAGAAATCCGACACCAATCAATAAAAATAACACTTTAATTTTGTATATGAATTTGGATATCAAGATTATCGGAATCGGGTAAGTACTCTTTAAAATTGGAATTTTTACAGTTTTCAAAAATGGAGGGAAACATGTATTGCATTCGGGCACTTAGCAGCGACTTACGGGACTGTTCTTCAGGACTGAAGGTTAGTTTGGGGCAAGGTCCAAGGCCACACCAACAGGTCACCTCGGGAGACTCTGGGGCTTCTGGGTGCAGAGGTGTGTCATGGCGTTGGGTGTCGTATTCACTTTAATGGGGTCAGAAAGAAGCTGCAAGCTGGAACTGGGGGACCAGTCGGGGGAACCCATGGAGGAGCTCCACCATTAGATCCTCTGGCACACAAAAATACCCTTGGCCCACTTCTCCTCAGACTATGGGGCTCGGGAGCAGTGGTGTCTCTTGACATCTGATTCCAGTGCAGGTCTCTGGGGGGTGGAAAGGGCCTGCAGATACAGGCTGCAGGCTGCAACTGGGAGTCCAGTCTGGGCAAACCCATTGGGACTGTCACCTCCCTTGGACTTGGGCCCTGGAGCGTGGTTGCATAGGTGCTTTGAGGTGTCGAGTAGCAGCGGTCACAGACTCATGTCTTGGTCTTTGTTTTGCAGAAGAGGGGCAAACAGGACAGCTGGGCCACTCAAATAGTGGGTCTCACTGGCCCTCAAGTCCTTCGACGTGCAGGTTGGTCTTCCTCAGTGTTGGTGTCTGGACCGGGCACAACAAGCCTTGCCTGCTGCAAGGGGTACAGTACCCCGGGTATTGGTTCTGTGCGACTATGGTTCTTCCTGGTGTGCTGTCACTTAGTGGGAGGACAGATCTGACCTTCAGGAGCACTGGATCCTCTTCCTGGTGAGCTGCTGAATTGGGCTGACCAGGAGTGAAATCTCAGTGGATCGCACTTTGCGTCTTTGGTGCATGCGGCTGCAGGGGAGTAGCTCCTCTACTCCAAGGAAGTTTCTTCAGGCACTTGGCGAAGCACTGGCAACCCTACAGGTTTATTGGAGACTGTACAGTGGCTGGACAAGTTTGCTTCTTCTATGATTGTTGGGGGCAGCAGTCAGGATGGCAAGGTTGGCGCCATGTCAGTCATTGTTCCTTTCCTTCGTTCTCGTGGCAGGACTCTTCTTCGTCCACTGCGTCTCTTGGTCCGTCAAAATCTTAAGTCCTGGTATCAGGGAGTCCCCTAAATACTCAATTTAGGGGTTGTAAGGGAAGTGAGGGGCAGTAGCAAATGGGCTACTTATCCCTGGGCTCACTACACTCCATAAATGCCAACTTTCTTTGGGGAGTGGGCATCACCCTGTCCCAGAATTCCTAATTCAAACCACACACAATATGGTGGAATTTCTAAAGTCGTGTTCACTTCCAGCTGGTCATCCTAGATGTGTGTCCAGCCTGGCAGTGTAACACACAGCATGCATAACTAATTTCCCTGCCTGTCCAGGTGCCAAAGGACTCTGGACAAAGCTGTGTGGCATCCTCTCCAGTGAGGGAAGCCAGATTGCATACCACGGGTGGTGGGCTCTTTGAAGCTCCCCTGCCTTGGAATGCTAATCTACAGGTCATCCTGTGGGATGGGGTGAAACGCCCTCTGCCCGAGCAGGCTTTGTTTCTGACCTCCTGAGAGCCAAGGCCCTTACCCGGAGGGGGGGGGGGGGACTTTTCTCTGGTGGCAGGCTGGCAAAAACCAGTCAATAAGAATGCCAGTATCTGGTTACGTTTTCAAGAGGCACTTCAAAGGTGCCCTCTGGGTGCATGTAGTAATAAATCCACCAGTGGAATCAGTGTGGGTTTATTATTATGAAGTGTTGGATACCAAACATCATATTTTTCACTGAAGCCATTATGTTGCTGGGGAATTCGTTTTGACCAGTGCCCAGTACATACATTAAGAGGGCTCCTCTGCTCACTTGCAATATCTAGTATTAGAACTAGACATCACAGGGGTGTATCTGTTCATGCAGGCCTGTCATTACATCAAATATAATGAACCCTGCATTAGGGCTCAAAGTCCTGCTGTAGGGGTTCGTACATATATTAGATGTAGTGATTTTTACATGACTTACAGTAGTGCATCATGTCGTTTTTTCACCCATGGTTTGTACCAGGTAACGCAGCCTGCAAAGGCAGTCTGTGTAAAATCTGTATGTGGGTACCTTAGAGTGGCCTCAGAAATGCTACATCCCTTAGGGACCCTCTTTAGAACTCCTGCCCTAGGTATCTGGGGTATCATCCACTAGAGACTTGAGGGGGGGTTGGGGGGGACAAAGTCCTTTGCCAATTATAGCACAATTGGACAACATCTTGGTTTAGGGAAGGTACACTGCCACTGAGGTCAGAGAGGCCATATGGGAAAGGAGGAGATCAGACAAGAGGTCTCTGGCAGAATCTCGACTCCACATCAGTTTGTTAGTGTTGAAGGCCTTCCTACCCACCATCTGAGGAAATCTGGTGCAGGTGCTCACGGACACCACTGCCATGTAGTGGGCACGGCAGGGTAGGATCCTGTGCCAGGAGGCTCTACGCGTCTGGAAGTGACTGGACTGCCAGATAATTTCTCTGGGTGTGAACCACCTGGCTGTGATTCACCCGCAGAGAAATTAGGGGGCAGTTCAGTGACAGATCCTCTGGTGCTGTACCCACTGGAATTTCAGATCCTATTTTAGAGCATGCATGTTTAATCTGGCATGTGCCACAAGCAGGATGCAGGAGGCCAGCAATCCCAGTGGCCTCAGAGTCATCTGCACTGAGATCCTGGACAGAGGCAGAAACATCAGGATAGAAGCCCAACAGTTATGGATTCTCTGCTCCAGGGAAAAGGCACAAAACTGTACTGTATCAGAATGGCTCAGATGAACCAGAGTATCTGTGAAGGAGTCAGGTGTGAGTTAGGCACACTGAAAAATGGTAGGAGGTTTGCGGTCATCTGGGCATGGTTGACAATAGCCTGGGGCGAGCTCGCCTTCAACAGCCATCGAGGTAGGGAAAAACTGGTATCCTGATCTCAGAAATGTGCTCTGATCACGCCATCATTTTTGTGAACACCCAAGGGTAACTGTGAGGCTAAAGTTAGCACTGCGAACTGTATATGTTTCTGGCCCCCTGTCTCCAGCGTATAGGCCAGACATAGCTGGTGTGAGCATCTTGAATTTGTCGTCCTGCAGGAAGACATTGAGAGGATGAAGATCTAAGACAGGATGAAGGCCTCTGTCCTTTGATAGAAGTAGCTGGCGTGACAACCAGTTCCTAGCACCTCCATTCCCCTGAGGCTGAAACCCTCTTGATGGCCACTGGGCCAGAAGGGCCTGCATGTTGTGCTGCAAGACGGAATATTATCCTCAGTCATTGTTCTGATGGTGAAGGAAGGTGCTGCAGCGTAGAAAGAAATGAGGGCGTAGCCCCGATTGACAATTTACTGGACCCACTTGCCATCCTTGGAGAAAATGCCGAATCCTTCCCCCAAAAGGGTGGCTGTGTGTCCTGGACGACATACTAAGGAAAGTTTGTGGCTATGGCAGCTGGAGGGTTTGGGGACTGAACTGCCTGTTGTCCCTTATGCCCTGGCAGTTGTCTTTATAAGCCACAGCCTCGGCCACAAAACGTTTGGAAGTCCTGTTGGACTGGTGGCAGGGTCTGACATTGGCAGTATTGGAAACCACATCCATAGTCTCAAAGGGGGTGAAACTTTTGATGGAACTGCCTGAGGAGGGCAGCCATGCACAAGTAATGTGTTGTAACTCTGCTTCCCTTAAAATGTTGCAGGGCAGAGTTTGCTTTCTTGTTAAAAAAGTGCAGGGGCGTGGCTTGCAGCCAAACAAGATCGCCGCAACATAGAGGAGCTCCGAGAGTGAGACCTACTCCCTCCATAAATCCGGACATTCATCCGTTACATATATCGTCCCAGAGCTGAAATATATATTGCGGAGGTGAAGCGGACCCTGGTGATCCCGGTCTGAGGCCTCTCCGATCCCGGACCACGGAGTGACGGCGAGCGAACCACTGAGGCCTGTATGCACGTTTCAGGCCGCGGGCTCAATTTTGCAGGTGTTCCTGCGCGTGCACATTCCAGCCGGCGGCGCGCGAGGTCAATGTGGCGCTGCAGACCAGAGGTGAGAGTAAGCGACGGAAGCGCCCATTATCGGCACAGACGGAGACCGCCTGCACAGCGGAGTGACAGCGTGAGAGTTAGCCCCCCCCGTACTAATGGTGCCGAACGGCAGGCATTAACAAAATTGATTTCCAGCGGCAGTGAAGGCCAGCGAGGCGCGGGCCTGGGGGCAGCACGATTAGGGGTCACCACAATATACTGGCAGGACAATCATAGCACTCCATACAACGCAACTGCCACTTGTGGGGGCTTCAGTGAAGGCGAAAAGAGCTCCGGTAAGCGAGGAGGAGGGACAGGCTCCCTAGAATTACAAGGTGCTCAACTAAATGGTGACATATACGGCACAGCCATCTCAGACGGCTCCAGACGGGTGAATTTTACAGCGCGCTAACGGTGTCAGAGGGGCCTAGTAGAGAAGGGCCCCTGCCACTGTGAGCCACAACGATATACCCGCGGAACTCCTGTTAAGAACCATGAAGTGCGGTGCACGCTCCTAAGGGCCGGGGTGAGCGGCAGTCGGAGATACCCCAGAGTGTGAAAGAGGAAGGGCTGTCCCCCGACATTGCTAAGTGCCTGGAAACAATGACGGTATACACGATATCCCCCCATTTTTTTGCATGGTTCACGGCAGGGAAGGACCGTCAATCAACGCAGTGATACACGGAGCCGCGCAGCAGTGCAAATTTAAGGCATTCCTATTTGGGGTGCAACATAAACAGCGAAACAAAAGAAAAGTACTCAAAGCACGAGACAAGGGCCACAGGAACGTGTGGAGCGGACACGGAGGCCCCTTGGCGCCGGCCTACACACTATACAGTCCATATAAGTAAGCGATCACTCAGTGGAAGTACTGTGAAGAATTGTATTAACTGCTCCTTCCACAATGAGCATTTACAAAAGGGGGTGGTGATGAACAGAGTGTCTGAATTGAGCAGACCACTCTTACCCAGTCCAAAGATCAGGGCTTGATCCATCACCGTTATTTATCTCACTGCCCCATCCCAGCTCAGAACCTGGCTATATGCAAATCAGTCTGTCCCTGGCCCAGTGCATCATGGGAACAGGGCAGACTAAACTACCAAGCCAATTCTTTACCAGAAAGGAGACAAGCTACCGGGGACCGGTTTCTGGCATTTCAGCCTCTTCGGCCCGGCTTGCTTGAATCCTGATGGAGCAGTGAGAAAGGGACTCATGTCTGAGTATACCCTGCCACACCTATAGTGGCCAAAATCGATTTACAAAAGGGGGTGGTGATGAACAGAGTGTCTGAATTGAGCAGACCACTCTTACCCAGTCCAAAGATCAGGGCTTGATCCATCACCGTTATTTATCTCACTGCCCCATCCCAGCTCAGAACCTGGCTATATGCAAATCAGTCTGTCCCTGGCCCAGTGCATCATGGGAACAGGGCAGACTAAACTACCAAGCCAATTCTTTACCAGAAAGGAGACAAGCTACCGGGGACCGGTTTCTGGCATTTCAGCCTCTTCGGCCCGGCTTGCTTGAATCCTGATGGAGCAGTGAGAAAGGGACTCATGTCTGAGTATACCCTGCCACACCTATAGTGGCCAAAATCGATTTACAAAAGGGGGTGGTGATGAACAGAGTGTCTGAATTGAGCAGACCACTCTTACCCAGTCCAAAGATCAGGCCTAAGCGTGGAAGGGTATACTCAGATGTGAGTCCCTTGCTCATTGCACCATCAGGATTCAAGCAAGCCGGGCCGAAGAGGCTGAAATGCCAGAAACCGGTCCCCGGTAGCTTGTTTCCTTCCCAGTGTAAGAATTGGCTTTTGTAGTTTGGTTTGCCCTGTTCCCATCATGCACTGGGACAGGAACAGACTAATTTGCATACAGCCAGGTTCTGAAACTGGGATGGTGCAGTGAGCTAAAAAACGGTGTTGGATCTAGCCCTGATCTCTTGACTGGGTGAGAGTATTCTGTTTAATTCAGAGACTCTGTCCCTCACCACCCCTTGTTGTAAATATTTTTGTCCACCCTAAGCGTGGAAGGGTATACTCAGATGTGAGTCCCTTGCTCATTGCACCATCAGGATTCAAGCAAGCCGGGCCGAAGAGGCTGAAATGCCAGAAACCGGTCCCCGGTAGCTTGTTTCCTTCCCAGTGTAAGAATTGGCTTTTGTAGTTTGGTTTGCCCTGTTCCCATCATGCACTGGGACAGGAACAGACTAATTTGCATACAGCCAGGTTCTGAAACTGGGATGGTGCAGTGAGCTAAAAAACGGTGTTGGATCTAGCCCTGATCTCTTGACTGGGTGAGAGTATTCTGTTTAATTCAGAGACTCTGTCCCTCACCACCCCTTGTTGTAAATATTTTTGTCCACCCTAAGCGTGGAAGGGTATACTCAGATGTGAGTCCCTTGCTCATTGCACCATCAGGATTCAAGCAAGCCGGGCCGAAGAGGCTGAAATGCCAGAAACCGGTCCCCGGTAGCTTGTTTCCTTCCCAGTGTAAGAATTGGCTTTTGTAGTTTGGTTTGCCCTGTTCCCATCATGCACTGGGACAGGAACAGACTAATTTGCATACAGCCAGGTTCTGAAACTGGGATGGTGCAGTGAGCTAAAAAACGGTGTTGGATCTAGCCCTGATCTCTTGACTGGGTGAGAGTATTCTGTTTAATTCAGAGACTCTGTCCCTCACCACCCCTTGTTGTAAATATTTTTGTCCACCCTAAGCGTGGAAGGGTATACTCAGATGTGAGTCCCTTGCTCATTGCACCATCAGGATTCAAGCAAGCCGGGCCGAAGAGGCTGAAATGCCAGAAACCGGTCCCCGGTAGCTTGTTTCCTTCCCAGTGTAAGAATTGGCTTTTGTAGTTTGGTTTGCCCTGTTCCCATCATGCACTGGGACAGGAACAGACTAATTTGCATACAGCCAGGTTCTGAAACTGGGATGGTGCAGTGAGCTAAAAAACGGTGTTGGATCTAGCCCTGATCTCTTGACTGGGTGAGAGTATTCTGTTTAATTCAGAGACTCTGTCCCTCACCACCCCTTGTTGTAAATACCTTCCACAATGAGCGGCAGAGGCACTCACACGACCCAACAAGGCAAACTTGACAAGTTTGCGTATGCCAAGGACTTTCCCCCATTGCCGGATCAAAAGGGGGCTAGGACTAAGAGCACGGAGGGGGACGGAGGCTCCAAAGAAACCCTGGAAGACGTAATGGCGGCACTCCACCAGGTACAGACCACGGTGGGTACAATATCAACAGACGTCACATTCCTATGAGCAGATCTACAGAAAATGTTGACAAGAGTAACTGAAGTAGAGCAAGTGACGACATCCCTCACTAAGGACACTACGCTACTGCTTAAGAGAGTGACGCAACTAGAGGAGGACAACAGGCGTATTGTGGCGAAAATGGACGAACAGGAAGAGCGCTCCTGACATAATAACGTTCGAATAACTGGGCTGCCGGAATCCGAGGGGGGACCTGTCATTGACCTCTACGTTGAAGATCTCATAAAGACCAAACTGCAACCTAAGGGCCTCTCTGCCTTTTTCTCGGTGGAGCAGGCCCACAGGGTACCAGGAGGGCGTCCAAGACCAGGAGCACCCCCGCAGCCGGTACTAGCACGCATATTTCATTTTCGGGATAGAGACGCTATTCTCCAAACGGCGCGAGTGGCACCGCCTATACGGATACAAAACTCGGAGATCTCCTTCCTCCCGGATTACACAGCGGAGGTCGCGGCGCGCCACAGAAGCTTTCTTGAGGTAAAAAAGACATTGAGGTCCTGTGAACTGCCGTATTCTATGCTCTTTCCAGCAAGACTCAGAGTGGTAGCAGACAAAAAATCGTGGTTTTTCGACACGCCAGAAGAAGCACATGACTGGCTTGAGGGGTAGCGACCGGCAGAGAGGTCAGGACGATGGGGAAGGAGGCGAAAACAGCTGGGCAAGGATGGCGATTCGGAGGAAGTCGATCAGGAAGAGGGGGGGATGCACATATACATAAGGACTCCGGGGACTGAAATATGCATGCACAAGGGAAGTATCTCCCCTTTCTTTTTCTTTCTACATAGGAGAAACACACATAGTTGCCTGTCGGGGCCTACCTCCTTGTGTTAACAACAATGCATTTATTGATAGCTCGGGACTAAGGAACTGGGGGGGGGGGGGGAGGGGGTAATGGTCCTCCTTGGACTTTCCCACCCCTATACATACATGTTAGCAAAGTTTCAGGGTTGGGGTACTAAGCGCTCTGCTGAGTTGGGGTGGTGGGCAGTTTTAAGTCTGCAAGGCAGGGAGGCAGGGAGGGGGGATGGAGAGGGGGGAATTTGTACATGTTTTTTTAAAAATATTTATGCGATGAACAGATGTGAATATTGTTGCACAATGTCACTACTCACAGAAACACACATTAGCCCTAGTATAAGACAAGTCACTTACAGTTCTAGATCCTATGAATATGCCAATGGGGGACGACTCATTAGCTAGCTCGCAGGGGGGCTCCGGTGCCGTGACCCCATCCCTGTCCATACTCACATGGAATTTACGCGGGCTAGGCGATAAAATCAAACGAGGCCTGGTTTTACAATGCATAAAAAGTGGAGGCGCAGCAGTGGTACTACTTCAAGAGACACCTCACAGGTACATCTACTAAGGCCATGGATAGATGGGGTTATAAAATGAGGGCTCACTCCGAATTTACTTCAGGCTCTAGAGGGGTTGGTAAATGGGTAAAGAAGCAGTTCCCCTTAATTGTCGGCAAGGTTAAAACTGACGATGCAGGTAGATTTGCCGCCATACATGCACAGTGGGAAGGGAGGCCTCTAAATATTGTTTCTGTTTACATACCTTAAGCATTACAGGCAATGGCCCTCCCAGATCTTAGCGCATTTCTACTGGGTCTGCCAGAGTGTGAGATGATCATTGGGGGAGACTTTAATTCAGTGGCTGACTCAATGGACAGACTCCCTCTCAGAGCAAAGATATCGGAGACGTCACGTTTGGGAAGCTTCATGGCAGCTATGGGATTGGTGGACATTTGGAGGAAGTATCATCCCTTTGACCGTCAATTTACCTATCACTCCAGTGTTCATAACAGCCTCACCTGAATTGATTACTTCATGGGGTTGCTGGCTAGCCTTTGTAATATTAGCAGTGTAGAAATCAAACCAAGGGGTATATCTGACCAGTCCCCACTGATGGTTAGCTACATACATCACCAGCAGAAACGGCGTCAAACTTATCCAATACGCCCTGGATATCTCCACAATCCCAAGATTAGAAGGGAACTTAAATAGGTGACGAAGCATTATTTTCATGATAAAATTGGTTCTGTAACCTCTTCTGTCACTTTATGGGAGGCATATAAGACAGTTCTCAGAGGACAGGCAATAGCCTCCATTGCAACTCATAAGCGAGAAAGACAGTCGGAACTACAAGCTTTAGAATCTGAGGTGATTACTGCAGAGGCACAACACACTACTGACCCAACCCCTGATGCGTCCTGTAACCTGCAGAATGCTCAGCGCCGACACAAGGAATATTTGACGGAAATGGCCAGACAGCAACTTGCAAGCACACAACATAAAATGTATGATGTTGGGGACAAGGCTGGTAAACTACTGGCGTGGCTGGACAAGCGGGAGCAGAGGGACAGGAGGATAGCTCAGCTTACAATGGAGGGAGGACATCTCACTACGGAACCACACACGATAGTAAGCATGTTCGTATGACACTTCCTGAAAATATATTCCTCAGATTCGACAATTTTGGAAGAGGAAGCACTAACATACATTAAAGACCTTAAAATGCCCAAATTGACCCCTGAAGAAGCGCAATTATTTGAGGGTGACCTCATGACAGACGAGGTGGTCATAGCTATTAAAGCGTTACAATCAGGCAAGGCGGTGGGACCCAATGGCCTACCAGTCGAATTATATAAATAAATGGCTGACTCACTCGCACCCCACCTGTTAGATATGTTTACTGAAAGCCTAGAGATAGGAGAACTCCCACCAGACCAGCGCACGGCCACCATTGTAATGATCCTAAAACCTGGGAAACCGGCGGATCAGTGTACATCATATCAACCTATCTCTCTCATGAATGCTGAGGCCAAAATACTTGCCAAATTATTAGCGCTACGAATCACGCCGCACCTAACTAAACTAGTGCATAGGGACCAATCGGGCTTTATGCCTGGCAGAAACACAGCACTAAATTTAAGAAGACTACACGGGTGATGGCACGTGCAGTATATCTGCAGGAGCCAGCGGTGATACTTTCACTGGACGCCCATATGGCATTCAACATGGTCCATTGGCCTTTTCTTTTTGCGGTGCTGCGCCATTTGGGATTTGGACCGCGGTTTTGTGCATGGGTCTGACTGCTGTATACGAAGCCCATGGCACACGTCACAGCAAATGGCCATATCTCGGCAGATTTTCCCTTGGCCAGGGGCACACGTCAAGGCTGCCCGCTGTCACCACTATTGTTTGCCATGGTATTGGAGTCCCTGGCGGAATGGATAAAATGGGAGACGACTATTAGGGGCATCAAATGGACAGAGGACTGGGAAGATAAAATCTCCATCTACGCAGATGATATACTGCTATACTTCACTTCCCCCAGGCATTCTATAATTACACTTTTGGATGTCTGCTCGGCCTATGGGCAGGCATCCGGATATTCTATTAACTGGTCTAAATCCACCATGTACGTACTTCGCGGTCCGCCACAACGCCTTCCGGACGGTTGTCCGCTACGGACTGCAGAAAACACGTTTAAATACTTAGGGATTCACATCACAGCTAACTCTGACGAATTTTAGAAACGGAATTTGCTGCCACCACTCGAACGTCTCAAGCAAGACGTACAACACTGGGAATCACTACCACTGACCCTGCTGGGCAAGGCAGCACTTTTTAAGATGATGGCTCTGCCTCGCTTTCTATACATCTTAGAAAATATGCCCTATCCCTTGCAGGCCTCATACTTCAAAACAGTTGCGGAGCAGGTCTCTGTCCTACTGTGGAGCCATAAGCCCGCACGTATAGCACAGGCCAAGCTGGTACGCAGCTTGTACGATGGTGGTATAGCGCTTCCAGACGTATACCTTTATTATTGGGCAGCTCAATTGAAGGTAATCAATCAGTGGATACATCTTCCACAATCAGAACCGGCGCTAAAGGTGAAAAGAGAGCAGTTGGGAGTGTCTGGTATACTAGCTCCTCTTTACGATAAAAAATTATCTCTGACAAAGTTTGGGCCATTGTGACATACACTTACACTCTGGCATACAGCGCAGGCAAAGTTGGGGTGGCAGGGGGTATTAACGCAGCTTACTCCACTGTGGGACACAAAGCGGCTAGGGAAACTTAGGCACACCAAGGGTTTCGATCGCTGGGAGGATACAGGAATATCGACGTTTGGGGTTATGTGGGAGAAAGGAGAAGTACTTTTCTTTGCTACACAAAGACAACAATACGATTTAGCCCCCACTGAACAGTTCAGATATATACAGATTCGACACGCCTTACAGACAGCACTACCACCAGATTCGGAAGTCCCGGAGGCGCCTCCCCTAGAGGATAGGTTATTAACTGACTACATGCCAAAGAAGGCGACCTCCCTAATTTACCGTAAACTGCTTAATAATTTACCTGGACCAACGGGAACCCTACGGGAAAAATGGTCTCATGACTGTGGGGAGCTTGATGAATCAGAGTGGCAGGAGGCGCTGGCATCCCCGAAAGAAGTTGGCATTCCCTCACGTCTCCGTTTGGTGCAATTACGCATACTACATCGCTCCTACTATACTAGAAGCACTCTACATAAGATAGGAAGGATAGATCATCCCTACTGCCGGAGGGGATGTGGTGAGGAGGGGACCTTTTATCACACAATATGGGACTGCCCCAGAATAGCTGAATATTGGACACAGGTATTAAGGACTATGTCTCAATCAGAGTGAATTTCACTGCTGCCGGAACCCAGACGCTGTCTTCTAAATATATGGGAACCCAATGATCTTACAAGTTCAGGACAGAGTTGGGGGACACTGGGTATGATGATGGCTAAAAGAAATATAGCACAAAGATGGGGAAGAGCAGAGAACCCCACCTTAGTGGCATGGAGGGGGGATATGGATGCGGCCATGTTAACGGAAAGGGCGGTGTTTAGCAGCAGGGGTTGTCACAAAAAATGGGAGAAAATTTGGGGGCATGGAATGCCTACAGAGGCAATATCTGCGACTCACCATCAGATAATGAGGATGATAGTTCAGATTCGGAATAGGCCTGTGAACGCACGACGAGCTGTGAAAAGTCTGACTTCAACTGTTAGAATAATGTGTATTTGTGACTTCATTATATTTGAAACTGTTTCTGATGAGAAGTTACTATGCAAAATGTACTGTATATGCTTACAAAAGTTATGCTGTATTAATCAAAAACAAATAAAAATATAAATTTAAAAAAAAGTGCAAGCCAGCAAATGGCATGATCATTAGGGATGCCTGGGCATACATGGAGAAGCCTATAGAACTCATCCAGGTGTGTGCTGAAGCGCCTTACTCCTGGCAATCGCTCGACCTAAGCAGTTGGTTGTGTCAAAGTCTGAACGGATCACATATTTTGCTGCATCACAACCATCCTGGATAGCTTGAGTCAGGAATGCCCAGAGGTTGTCACTAACTATTGGTAAAACCTGGACGAACTTGTCCTGTCCCATCAGGCATGAGATCAGCAGCCTAGAAAACAGCTGGTGTTCACAGCCCACAGAGCAAGGCTCATGGATGAGAAGATGTGCCTGCCACAGGTTTCTATTACTTTAGACTCACAATCAGGTGGGGGAAAGCATTAGGATTTAACTTACTGGTGGATGCCTGCACCATCAAGCTGTCTGGTGTAGGGTGTTGCAGAAGGAAGTCAGGGTCGTCTGGTCGACCTCACAGAGCGACCTGCCTGTTGAGCGATGGTCCTGAACTTAGTTCAGCCTAAGTGGGCATCTGTGAAGGATTCGTTAAAGGACACTAAAGAGTTCTGTAGGCGCTTGACCAGGCTGGCTCTGAAAGAACATCAGTCTTCACCTCCACAGTAGGTAGTTGTAGGTCCAGTACTTCTACCACCCTCTGCATGACCACAAAAGAGGCACTTTCTTCAGTGGCAGGGGGGGGGGAGGAAAAACAAGGCCAGTAATTGGAGTTCCTCATACCAATTGGTCTCATCATACAGGGGGACAAGATCATCCCCTTCATTGAAAGTGTCTGTCCAAATCAGTGCTGGAAAGGCTGTTTAAAGTCTGAGCTCTACTGTGTGGTAAAGGGCAAGTTATCCTAATATGATGGCTAGCTGGTTGCGCTCTGGTCAGTCAAACTTCAGTTTGACTGAAGGTCCCTGTGGATCCTTGGGGCCTGAAGGCACGCCACAGGGAATCGGTCACGTGCAGAAAATCGCAGCATGGCCTATATACAGGCCTTCACTTGATGCATTGTTGTTGACAGTCCCAGAAATTCGGGGTGCATCGGTAGCAGACTTGAAATTTCCCCCGATGGAGACACGCAGCAAGATCAGGTGGCATGTTGACAACCTTATGCCCTCTGCAAGATGCAGCTGATCCCACTAACATTTCTTATGCTTCTTCTTGGGCTTACCCAAAGACTTCAACCGTGAACAGGATTCGCTGCAAGAACAACTTCGGGAGCAGGAACTTCATTTCGACCCAGATTAATCACGGCATGGAGTATTTCGATGTTTGGTTATGTAAAACTTTGCAATGTGGTGCTATAGGGCCATCGTGTTCCGACCACAAGCATACCATGTGTGGGTCTGTCACAAATAACTTTTTGCGACAATCCCTGCATGATTGGAACCCTGTTATCACCAGAGGTGACATTTTGAGATTGTGTTAAAAGTCACCAAATATTATGTTATTAGCAGTCTTCCTTGCTGTTATATTTCAGGCAAAAGCTGAAGCCTTAACCTTTGGTTGGCCAGATTTTAAGAAATCACCTAATGGTGAGGGTGCTTTATGAACGTTGTCAATCAGCCAATGTTGTGTATATGCAGAACATCAGCTCTGTCTGTACAAGCACCAATGAATGTCATCATTACATCGCTGTAATTTCCAGCTCGCCTACTGGTGTACTTTTTCATGGATTCACACATTGTACCTGAAACCAGCGTACATTTGCATAACTTCTCATAGCATCTTCGGTCTATCCCTGCACGCTGGGTCACTATTTACAACGACTGAGTATGGTGGTTAGTCCAGCAGTGGCATGGTAGTGGAGCAACTTAGGATATAAGGTCCCTTTTCCATTTTATTGTTGTGCATCTATGAACCGGTCACATGTATTTCTCGCTACAGGTGATATGTTTAACATTGCACCTCCTGTATCAGCACTTCTGAGTGCAAAATTCCTAATATTCTCTCTGGAAATGAAATGCTATTATGAACAAGTGATGTAATGCCTTCTGGTGACGGGGGGGCCTTGAGCTGTTTTCGCAAGTGCTATCAACTATCATTTCTAAAAAGGTTACTGCTAAGTCATTATAAAGCTAATAAGAAGGGCATTGAAAAGTACTCACCAAGGGGATATGCCGAGGTTAAATCAGGAAAGCAGCTGTACTGGGAAATGATTTACTTTTAACTACATAGACAAAGCAAGCAATTTACTTGTAAAATTGTTTGGATGCTTTCATCTACTATATAGTCCCGTTATTCATATTTCCAACATCTATCGGGTATTTCGCTCTAGCCACTGGATGGCGAAATATGCAGAGTATACAATTGCAAAAATACATATAACAATAGTTTTGCAGCTTGTATCTTTTATAGATGCACACACTGTCTCTATCTCACCCTTTACTGGTTCGGCTCAACCACTAGATCTTGGAAATAAAGATAGCGTTTTTTTCCTGTTATAGAACCAGTTTATTGACATTTGTATATACAACACAAAATCAAATAATGGTACTTCCTAAACTAAACCAGCATGTGTGGCATACCATTGGTCCAAAGAAGGGCAGCTTCTAATAGCAGTCAGTGGCGTTTGAAAAGGACTTGAGGCAAAACTTTTCCCAGTCGAGCACACCACGTTAAGTCATCCAGGCTCCTCACAATTTCCAACGTTTCCCAGGGCATCATCAGGCTTCATATGAGGATCATGAAGGTTGTACATTGATGCAGAGTCCCTTCCCATTTGAGGATGCTTGCCGCATCCACCAGCCTCCAGTTCTGAGCAATGGCTCGCTCCAGAAGGCACCCCAAACAAAGAAACGTCTGTTCTTATCTATTCTCACCTAGGTTTTCTGGTATGTTCAGGAAGACACGTCAATGAGGTAAGGTCAATCTGTTGATCCAGCACTTCCAAGAAGATGTTGCCCACTACCTCTCAGTTCACCTGGACAACTCTATAGGTCCAAACTGTAGGGAAAAAGTTCCCTTCATTACATTGGCATCATAGATATATGGTCAGAACCACATATATCTTGTGCCATAACCAGATCCTAGCACAGTATATGCCTTGTAAGTAGATCATTGTTTAAGCCTGCTCCCTGATGGCAATCTCTCTCGGGTCGTAATGGCTACTAGCCACCAATCCTCCTCCGGCAGCCCCACACTGACCCGAGTACAGGACATATGTCCAATGCACGTAGCACCAACGTACTAAATACCCTAGAGAACATTTTGTTGGGCAATCTTCCTGTGGTGAGTGCGGCTTCTAAGGGATTGAAGTCAAGTCTATCCTGGTGGCAAGGTATGGCTAAACTGCAATGTACAAAAAAATAATGAGTACGAGGACTCCCATACTCCCCTTGTAATTCGCCAAATAACTTCATGCAGTTCTGGGGGACTGCTTCTCCCAAGAAAGACATTCCTAGGGCAGGGGATTGGTGCGGTGAATAAATAGAGTTGTTTTTTTATCTTTTTTTTTTTTCAGGGTCTCTGCTTTACCCTTACTGGCCATTATGGCTGGCAACGGTGGCAAGAAGTGTTCATGAGTTGGGTTTGGGTTATTGTTTATTGTAGATTTTCAGTGACTGTTTTATTGATGGAAGCAACATAATTGTATATGTTATGTGATACTATAAAGATATTTAAGTCTAACAGATCTCTTACATCAGAAGGGAAATATCACCAAGTATTTCAGTGAAGATGGTTGGGAAGGTCCTCTTATTTTGTAAACAATTAAAATTAGACGGGCTTGCCTTAAGACGACATCATCACTGCATGTTTACGCAACGCTGCCTCATGACGACTAACAAGCAAACCCCATCCACAATGGGTTCAAGGTATTCAATTAAATACAATCACATTAGACAACACGCATTTGCAATGCAATAGTTCTCGCATTAGTGAACGTTTGAGCTATTGGCGTTGCTAATAATAATGCAACGCCAATAGCTCAAACATTCAGTAATGCGAGAGTAATTGCATTACAAATCAATTGCGGTACACGTGCTTCAGCTTAAGATGTTTGAAGCTAAAGCACAAGTGCTGTGACTGCTTCAAAAGTTAAAAAAATGAAAAAACATAGCTTTTTTCTATTTCTTTACTTTTGAAGCAATCGCGGCACCAGTGCTTTATATTTAGATGTTTAAAACTAAACCACGGATGCTGCCATTTTAAGTAAATAAACAGGAAAAAAAGGCATGCAGGTGCGTTTGGCGCCTCAAATCACAAAAGAAAGGCGTGGCCAACATTATGTTAGCTGAGGTGTGTTGCACTGGGTACATAAAAAAATATATATAAGCATTGCAGGAGAGCGTGTCATGCCTGCAACAGCATGCATGAGAAAGCCATGTAAGAAAATAGTAACAACACATGTAACAGGGGGTGCCCATCATTGGAGGTTACAAGAAGAGAAAAGGCAGTACTGAGGAGGGACTACTAAGCCTATTGACCAATGAAAAGCCACCATTTACAAAGGAGTGACCGGAGCTAATTAAAAAAAATGGGTGTAAAGTGGGCGGAGCTTCATGCCCATATCCTGAATACAACTAAAACCACTGGGTTTGGGCTCCCAACAGTAGGGCCAAGCCACTGACCAATAGAAAACGAAACAATTGCCAGTACTGTATTTATTTTTACATTGAATACATTCGTTGGTTAAATTTCACCAAATGTATGTGAAATTTAACCAACGAATGTATTCAATGTAAAAATAAATATAGTGATTAACTCAGACTGAACTACAAGTCTTGCACCAACATTGTGTTTAAATCTAATGTTTGGTTGTTAAAATAGAAGGATTGAATTGAACAGTACTGGCAATTGTTTCGTTTTCTACATATCCTGAATACAGCATGTCTCAAAGAGACAGCACAAGCACTGCCTAGGCTAAACCTAAAAATGCCAGGGGGAAAGTTAATGTAAACAGGTCGGGGGAGATTTACAAGCCCCCTGCGCCACCAGTATGTCACTTTCCGTGACGTACTGGTGGCGCAGGGGGCTCCTTCATATTTACAAGGACAGGAAAAGCCACCATGCTTGACTTTTCCTCTCCTTGTAAATATGGCCCCTTCACACGCAGCACTTTGCGTTGAAGGGGCGTTCCATGGGTGTTGCTGTGGGTGTTCCCACGCAACACCCATAGAACAAGACACATCTCCAGATTTACGAGAAATCGATGTGTCTGAATGCTAAGCCACCCTAGAGGTGGCGTAGCGAGGCGCAACAAGGAGAAATGTTTTTATTTCTCCTCGTTTTTGTTCCTCTTTCAATGCGTGCTGCATTCTACAGCAGGCATTGAAAGAGGAAAATGCCTGTAGTGATTTTTTTTTGTGCAGGCAGGTGCCCCATCCTACACAAAACAATCTTCCCACGACGCAGACATCCTTGCACCATGGTGCAAGGGTGCCTGCGCCAGCACATGGCTGCAGTTTGTGCGCCAGCGCAGGGGGAAGCATAGAGATGCAACATATTCTTGTAAATATGTTGCATCCCTGTGCTTCGGAAGTGCCGCAGCCAAAGGGCTTGCGGTGCCACGCTGCAGCACTTCCTTGTAGATCTGCCCCGTCGTTTCTAAGCTGGTCTTCTACTACACAAGCAATTTACTGGTGACTTGCAACAGCCTTAACATGTATGGTGGTTGTATCTGTTCTATATATATTATTTATTTTCTTTAGAGCATATACACCATAAATGCAATTAAAAAACGAAAACATTTATGCTGGGGGTATCTTTATTCCATATGTATTATTTATTTTCTTTAGAGCATATAAACCACAAGTGCAATTTTCAAAATGTGCAGTTCAGCTTGCACTCAGTTTACAGCACATCCTGCGAGGGTGGGTTGGTTACAGGCTCTTGCTCAAACATACGCTGCTTTCTGGTGGGATAGTTTATGAGGTCAATAAAGTGGCACAGAGGCGCTAAAGACATTAATACAGCTATAGCAATGTTTAAACAGACTTTACCTCTGCCATCCTGGAGACTTTGCAGGTGGGTTTGTCGATCATCGACAGAGCTGCTCGGCTGCTGAATCAGCGGTCACTAGTAACTTCCTGGAGGACTGTTTTGAGGCCGGACAAAACACTCGTAGGGAAGAAAATCATCGAATCAAAAGCAGCTGAGATAGACAAGGATGCCATAGACTCATGAGCAAGGGGCAGAACCACAGCTCAGTATAATCTGTATTGGATATAAAAGGTCTGTTTGCCAATAGACAGATAAAGCAAAATATGTCTGTGGGCTAGACCCGAAAAAGATGTTGCGCCTGCAAAGGTTCTGACGTGGATGCTGATAGGGCAAAACCGCTGGTCGAGTTGATGGCTGATAAAGTTAAACCATCAGAAAGGTGATTGGAGGTGAATTAACTGTAGTAAAATAATTATATGACCCGGTTGCGTTTGGCATTTTTAGGTGGGACCGAGGGACTGGATTTTTATTTTGGCCCGGAAGAGGTAACAATACAGTTTTCACTGGATGGAGTAGTCATGGTCCTTTCTTTTTAGGTCAGATGTGAGTGTAGAATTCAAATTTTAGGTTTGTGGCGATCGAGTCAGATGGTAGTGAACTATTAAAAAATTGATTGTTGGGTTCACAGTATCTTTTTCTTTATACAGTTGTGCAAACTAGTAACAATAAATTGTGATTTTCTTCCAAAGTTACTGTTTCCTATAAACATTTCTGCGGGAATCGGATCAGCCAAAGCAATATTTTGCCCCAGTGCTAGAGGTGTCCTCAGGAGCTTCTCAATGCATGTCGATGCTGTCGAATCGTCAATGTTGCATGTGCCTGGGGCTTATTAGTAGGATCTGGGTTTTGGAGCAGTTATGCTTTAAGCTACTTCCATCCGCCTTTGTTCTGAGGCATCTAAGCCTTTGGAGGAATGTGGGAACACATGATGCTTGCCGCAGACTTTCAGCCACATTCAGGTGCAGGATTAAAATGAAAATCCACAGCTTCTGAGCAATTTTATGAGAGGTACACATAAATGTTGACAATGGTGGGGACTTCTCATGTAATTGGTGCGGGTTCTCAAAGAAAAGGGCCTGTTTAAACCTCTGTTAAGCTGTTCAGTATGGAACAGGACTAAGTGCAGGTACTGAAGCTCTGGAATTGTGATGTAGTTTGAAGAGAAAGATGTTTCCTGCGAAACTGCCAAAGACAGGAAAAGGTTGAGTTGGATCAGCACAGTCAATCAGGTCCCAGGTAAAGAACCTGTAAAGAGTAAAGTCCCTGATAGTCTCAAAGAGATTCATGTCTGGAACAGAATCCTAATTGATAGAGATCTAGCATGAGGTGAGATTCTAGGACATGTTTAGACCGAGACACTAAATACTTTCCCCCACGGTCTTGAAAAGAAGACAGCAGTTCTCAGGACAATTTGGGCAATGGTAGCCCGTCTGTCACCAACAGAGCTGTTCACTGGGTAGCTAGATGGACACAATTGCTTTGATCAGGAGGGAAGAAATCGCCAATGCAGAGTCATATAGAGGTGGAGTGACTACAGGTGGGATTAAGATTGGTGGGGAGAGGGATGAAGCTGAAAACTGCCAAAGGAAAGGTTAACTGCAGGATGGATTGCGTTTGGTTGTTTGGGGACATGAATACAAGAAAGAGGGGTGAAGGAGATGAAAGGTGGTGGCCGCCTACTTGGTTGCGAAGTATTTTGCATGCCCTGGACTGTGTTTATGAGGATGTTGTGGAGGTTCTGACATAGCTCTTGGAAGGGTGGGGGTGATGAAGTGTGGTCCTAGGAAGTTTCTGATGGTTCCGTCTAACTTGGAGGGTGCACGTTTTTGTATTCCTGGATTCTAACTGCCAAGAGGTCATATTTGGCTTATGAGGACTTTGCATAATTAGCCTGTTGGGAATAGTTCTGAGAAGAATTGTTGCAATGCAAAGTCTAGTCTATGAAATAGTTGCTATTTTTAAGACCCTGGATTTCAAGTTTATCGTTAATTGCTTGTCAATTAACAGAGACTTCACTTGCTTCAACACAAACAATCAAAATCTGGAATGAGCAATTTACAAAAAAAACTATATTAATAATTTTTATTCCATATGGAAACATACAGTAGCTGTGCAAAAACAACAAACCTACACAACAGAAAAGAATGACAACACATGACGATTAAAAGGTAAGAAAATGTAAACAATAAATAAGTGACAGAAATTGTAAGCACTTTCAGTATAGAATAGTGAAACTGTATAATGCCATTTTTACAATATACACACGTACAAATAAAAGCTTGTTAAATAAATGACCGACAAAAAATTGCAGTCTGTATAAACATCCCTCGATTACAGGGAATTAGTTACACCTCTCCACTTTGAAATATGCCTTTTCAATAAAACACTTTGATTCCTTGTTCTCTCGAATACATACTGTCTATCAAGTTACTGAAACACACATACACTTATTGCCTTCAAACAAAACACTGTAACTCCTAAAACCAACAAACTATTTTATTCCTGAACCTTACCCTCTCAAACATCCTATAAATCTCTCTGATCTTAGATACCACCTTAATGGTGTCTCTATAAAGTGCAGTTACGGTTATAACTGTTACCATGCCATATTATTCAGTGCAATAACCTGTCTGGACAATGTCTACAAACACATGCAAATATATGGCTGCCGTTTAATATATTTTCTTTTTTAAACAATTATGAAAAAATAATGTTTTATTTACATGTCATAACATATGTAGGCTAGTTTGCAATTGCATAAACATCTGTCAGAGTTTATAAATGTACAATGCACGAACTTTTATGTTCAAATTGCATAAAATAGGAAAAGTACAACATGTTCATCACAAGAAATCCATGCATACAGCGTATGCTTATCATAGAGGCAGCTTAAATCCGTGGAAAAATCTTTTACCCTAAGGAAAAAAAATGTTTTAATGTTCCCTGCAATCCTAGGCAATTGTATTACATGTCAATCTTTAGTTTATCATACAAACAATTCCACCAGCCTAATTTCTAATATCGATCACGTAAATAACATAGCTATAATTAAAGTTGTAGGTCAAACAACGTGACAAAATATATTGGTCTGCTTCTATGGCATGTTGTCTAGAAGTACAATTTTGTGTGGAAAACGTGGATTTTGCAAGCTCCGCAGAAAGCCTCATCAGTGAATTTGAGGTGTCGCTACTTACTAATGGTCTCCGATTCCAATAATGTTTTGGAGATCCTTGACATTTAAAGCGACTGATTGAACGATAAATAAATGAATTTAATGCTCGTTTACCTCGAAGCGGAAATCACACGAAAGGCTAGAACATTTTCGAACAGCTGGCATTGGTTTTATCATTAGTTACAGGATTTTAAAAAGGGAATACTATTGAACTTTCTGTTCCTATTAAAATAAATTATTTGCTATGTCATTTGCCTTCCCTTCAAAGTTTTTTTTATCCCTTCAGATGTATTACTCATGTAAAGTCCTAAGCACTACACATTATCAGTTAATCATGTAGTAATTCATATAATGTTGCCAATTTATTCTAAAGTGGTAGAATCCTATATTTCTATTTATACTGGCCAAAAATATATATTATATACTTTGAATATAAGGTAACGACGACACGTTTCAATGATTTAGGAAGCACCATTCAAAAAGGTTCCATACTGAACAGTTTTGCATATGGCTGTGTAGTAGTCTGCCTAAGAGAACTACATTATCTGATAAGAATGCTTTCTCTCGCTCTACTTACGACCATGGCATGGAACATACTGATCTTCAATAGCAAATAGTTTGCACCACCTATCAAATTACCGCCCTGGTCAGTCTCCTCGGCCCCTTGAAGTGTGCCCAGACAGGAAAGTGTGAAAGAAAGGTAAGCTTAGCAACCCTGCTGAACATGAATAAAAGTAGTTGAGGCATCTTTCTTAACTTCTGGTCCGTGGCACTCAAAGAGCGTGAAGATCAGAAATGCCTGAGAAGGACCTTGCTACAACTGCCCCCAAAAACCTGCGGCTGACGAGCAACACCAGCTGCTTAAAGCAATAGCATGCTAATAGCCCCATCATTACAGCTTATCAATGAACAAAGGTTCGTGTTCAAAAATATTGGTTCAAACATTGGACTCTACAAAGGACCGCTTTGGTTTCGCAGAAAGAACATTAGTTAACTTGCTCTCTTTCCCATTGTGAGAAGGCGATAATTTTGAGATCCCCTCTTGATATGAATGTGAAATGGCCTTGTTTCTGGGTTCGTTAACAATGGAGGGGTGTAGGCACTTGGTCTCATCAACGTCTTTTGAAAGCATGCCATGGTGAGTACTTCCGCCAGGGGCTAAGGGTAAAGTTTTCATTTGATTGTTGTATCCGACTGGTTGTCTGGTGGAAAACTGATCACAGCTCGTGGACGACAGACTTCCTGTAGCTGAACTGTTGCCAAGTAGCCCATCTGTTGCTAGATTATGCCAGCTGCGGTTTTGCTGGATGCCCTGCTGTATGGACCTGGCAGTTTTATCTGTGATGCCCATAAAAGGAGTTGGCCTTGGTTTGTGTTCTGCTGTAGAACTCAATGTCTGTCCAGCTTTGCTCTCCTTGCTTCGTACGTCTGGTCCTTTCATACCATCATAAAAGCTGCTGCTTGAAGCTAAATTATGCGAGGAGTTGGATTTATTTATGCTGCTAGCTGGAGAACTTGGAGAGGTTGTGTTGGCCAATGATGCATAGGGCTTTATTTCGCTGCAATTTATCTGGATTTCTTGAACTGTTGATAAATCGATTGCTGGAGCAGAATGGATTGCCACCCTCTCTGCTGCTGAATTTGAGAAAGAACTGGATGGATGATACAAAGATGCACTTTCGGCTGCTTGTAAATAAACAGACTGAGCTGATGGCAACCTTTCGCTTGACACAGCTTTATGAGTTCCAATGGAAACACTTCCATAGGAGAAAGCATGCACTGAATCTAAAGGTTGCATTTTACTGCAGGCCACATTTGCAGAATGTCTACCTGGTACAGGACTGGAGGGCGGATGCTCTGACAAAGTTAACGCCTTCCCACTGAATGTGTTACTAGCAGTTCTTGTGGAAGACTGTAGCGAGCTCATGTGCTGGTTCGTTTTAACAATTTGTGCCTGCTTTGGAGGTTGCATGACTAGCCCCTGCTGAGCCACCGCCTCTCTCATGTGCATATGGTTACCAGAACCATCTTGGGGTGACACTGGTCTAGCCTTTGGTTGACCGCAATCATGCGTCCAATTGTGCGTCAGCACGGAGGGCTGCAAATGCTGTTGTATTAGTCCTTGCTGGAATGGTTCATCATATTGTACTGGCTCCTCCTCTTTGATTTCTTCAAGACTAAGTGGACTGCTCAATCCTTGGCTCAAAGTCTCCTCGTCGTTATCAATGTCATTGTTCGGGACAGCTTGCTGTGGCTGCTGCTTTTGTTGTGTTTTCTGCATCTGCTTACACTCATCTTCTACTCTGGCGTGAAGCCTCTTTATTTCATGGTTATTGGGACACAGCTTTACGGCCTCACGTAGATCAGCAAGGGCTGCAGCAAACTGTCTGCAAAGATAAGGTTGTGAGTGTTAAATGAAGGGAATCAAAATAAACATACATACATTAGAACATCTGTTCATTATTACATTTTAGAAAGAAGGTGAAACTCTCAATGAAGAGTAAAATGAATTAATAAACGTAAAGCTAGATTTAGAGTTTGGCGGATAGGTGTGTATTCCATCAGGTTGACAAAGTACTTTCTAAAGTACTCGTCAAATTGACTTATTCCCATCTGCCAAATTCTAAGATGTCAGTCGGCCCAGCGGACATCTCTAGCATTAGCAGGAAATGCAGTCACAGCGGTTCCTGTCAATGCATTGTTAGTTAATTGGATGGCTTTGTCAACATGACAGAGCCACATGGCAAACTTACATTTTTATTTTATTTTGCTAAACAAAAACCCAAAGTTTTACCTGGTGGTGACGGGTAGGGCAAACTGGCCTTGTGTTCGCCCACTCTGAATCAGGAGGGTGTACACACAGCCAACGCTCAGACGCCACTTCCTCTTTTTTTCCATTGGAAGTTTATGTTGCGTTGGAGACAAAGTAATCTCCACTGTCGACAGAATTAATGTTCGCCTGTCTCTAACTGAGGCGGGTGGACCTTCAGTTTGGCGGAGAGGGTATTCCGTCGCTGTTGCACTGGAGTACCCTCTCTGCCAAACCCCTTAATATTCAAAATCAGAAAAGAGGAGGGTCCATTCACTCAGTAAATATTCCTATATGCGTGTGACTCTAGACTTTACAAAATTTGCTGCTTTAACATTCTTTCTTAGTATTATTGTTCCCCTAAAAGTGTCCCAGACCTTTTTTGAGATACACGGGTTTCCCCTCCACCACTTGTGATGGCAGGCTGGTCCTGAATGGAAAATCTTACTCTGTAAGCATCTGTGTTTGTAGCGTTAGTTTGTGAATTCAGATGTTTTGAAATGATGAGCTTGGATATTCCACCTTTTTTTGGTCAAAGAAAGTTAGAGTTACAAGATGCTGTGTTACTCCTCAATTAGACAAAACTCGCATGGGCATTGACTCCACCTGTTTTTCGCCCAGCCGGTGACAGTGGAATGTGAATGCATAGTAAAACTAATATGATTTGCACTGTGCATTGTAAGCTGGTAAATATTATGCAATTAAGAAAATGTGCCATCACTGTCAGCTTCCAGGGAGGAGCTGGGTGAATGTGAAGCTAGGGCGCCACATGCTACAAATTTCATTAAACAGGACAAGGGATAGGTTGGATGGTTGAAAAGCTTTTATTCGATATGCAAGATATCTTGAAAGCATACATACATATAAAAACAGCATTTCAAAACAGTAAATAGATATGTCAACATTTAGATACTAAGACAATAAAATAGGATTTAACCCTAGATAAATTAGCTAAAAAGTGAATTAAATTGAAATTGACAATCTCTTGCTGCGAATCAACCATGAACGTTTTAAGAATTTGGAGACACCGCAAACAATTGGAGGGGAGGTATCAGACAATAAAATACGTAGTGCAACCAAATGCCTACGTGTTCCCAGGCGTCTAAATAGAGGTTTGAGCCAGTATCTCCTAGGATTAATATAGTCCGGGCCCTCAAAGAAAATGTGTGCTACCGTTTCAAGCCTAGATGGACAAAGGGCACAGAAGGACGATAAATGAGCACCGGATTTCCATTTTGACACAAAGGCCCCGATCGGGAGGGTGCCTACCCTGAGCTTAAAGTACAGAGCCCTATCAACTGGCAAGGTGATTAAGTCCAGGTAGGGTTCGTAGGCTACCACATCCTTTATTTTCAAAAATACTGCAGTCGAGTTACAGTGGTTTGGGTTCCCGATAAGTTGGCCAGAGACCCAGTCGAGTTTTTTGAGGACAGCCTTTGGTGGAGCAGATTTTGTAGTCCAACAGTCCCCCAGGCCCAGCTCCCCCATAAGATTTTTGGTGTCCCTCAGCCACTTTATCTTGGCCCAGCCTCCCATGCTCATTACCTCCGCCAGGCCGTCAGCATAAGATTTTAACTCCGGGACCCTCCATATACGGGACCATAAGAGCAGTGGTCGAAGGCGAGCCTGGTCTTTAATGCTCTTGCAACCCACGTCCAAGAGCACCAGGACTGTCGGGGTGCTCGAGGGGAGAGCTAGGAGGTCCTTCAAAAACTTGCTCTCAGCCTTGGATAGGGACTCCAAATTGCAGTGGCCCCACAACTCTGCCCCATACAATGCTGATGTTACGCCTCTGGCCTTATAAATCTCGATTGCAGGTCTCACGAAATGTTTGGGTGATGCTCGAAATTCCCTAAGCAGAGCACCCCCTACCTTTTTGTGATTCAGGACCATCTTGTCAATATGGGAGGACCAACTCATATTGTCAGTTATGCGTAGCCCCAGGTAATCAAATTCGGAAACTTTCTCCAAGGGGACGGTGTTCAAAACAGGCGGCGGCCAGGTTTCCTTGGAGGGTGCATAATCAGGTATTTAGTTTTATCCACATTGATTACCAGTCCTCTAGATGAACAAAAGTCCTGGAAGCGGGTCAATAGCTTCTGTAGCCCCTGGGGATCTTTGAAATGAGGAGAGTATCATCTGCAAACAGCAGAGTAGGAATCCGTACTCCCCCCAGACAGGGTGCGTCCGCTGGTTTTTGCTGGAGATGTTCAACCACACCGTTGACGTACAGCGAGAAGAGTGTGGGAGCTAGCACGCAACCCTGTCTGACACCCCTACAGACCGGAATCCTATCCGTTGTTTCCCCATTTTTCCCCCAACGGACCCGGGCATAGTTGCTGGTGTGAAGTTTAATGAGTAGGGACAACATGTAGGGGGACAGCCCCAGGCCCTGCAGTACCCTCCAGAGTTCCTCCCTAGGGACCAGTTCAAAGGCAGTCTTCAGGTCAATAAAGGCCAAGTAAAGACTGCCCTTGCCTAGTTCCACGACCTTCCAGTTTAAGAGTGCTAGCCTGAAAACCTGCTCAATGGTGCCCGTTCCTGAGCGGAATCCGGCCTGGAAATCAGATAGCACTCTGTTCTCGTCCACCCAGTGGAGAATCCTTCCCAGAATTGCCTTTCCTGCCACCTTTTTAATTTGAATTGAATTTGAATTTAAAAACATTTATATAGCGCTCTACTACCATGCGGTTTCTTGGCGCTTTAGGATTGCGAGGGGGATGGCAGGAGCGGAGGGGGATCAGACCTTGTAGGCTTGGGAGAAAAGCAGAGTTTTAAGACCCTTCCGGAACTCTATATAGGAGGAAGTCAGTCGGAGTTCTGTCGGGAGGGAGTTCCAGAACGCAGGAGCGAGAACTGCAAATTTTGTTCCTCCGGCCTTTTTCTTGCGAAAACGGGGGATGGTTAGCAGGGCCTGATGGGAGGAGCGGAGCTCTCTGCCAGGTGAGTAGGGTTTGATGGCGGAGCAGATAAACTCCGGAGCGGTGCCCATTTTGGCCTGGAAGGTGGTGCAGCCGAATTTGAACAAGGCACGCTCTTTCACTGGCAGCCAGTGCAGTGCCTGCATTAGGGGGGTGGCCCGATGGAATTTAGGCAGGCCGTAAATCAGGCGGGCCGCCTGGTTCTGCACAAGCTGCAATCGGCGAATAGCGTAGGCTGGGGCGCCATTGTAGATGATATTACCATAATCAAGGCGCGAGAGCACCATGGCCATCACTATGATTTTTAACGCAGGCAGGGAGAAGAAGCGAGAGATCTTCCTAATAGTTCTAAGGGAGAAGAAACAAGAAGAAACAACTGAGGAAACCTGAGAGTGAACGGAGAGTGAAGGGTTGAGGAAAATGCCAAGGGTTTTGACCTTGGGAACAGGAAGCGGGGGGACACCAAGTGAGGAAGGCCAGTGGGAGGGGGACCAGGGACTGCAACCACCTCCAGTCAAGACTAGCTCCGTCTTGTCTGGATTGAGTTTGAGGTGGTTGCAGTTCATCCAGTCCTGGATGAGCAACATGACGGACTGGACGTTCTGGGAGGAGGAAGGGGAATGGGAAAGGTTGAAAATTAGCTGGAGGTCATCGGCGTAATTGAACACCGTGACCTCGAGCTGCTGTAACATAAAAATTAGAGGGTAGATGTATAAATTAAACAAAAGAGGGGAAAGTGAGGAGCCTTGGGGGACTCCACAAGCAACCCTGCGAGGAGCAGCGGTGAAGCCAGCTAGGTGAACCGCCTGAGCCCTGTCGCTCAGGAAGGATTTAAGCCAGGCGAGGGCCAGGCCCTCGATGCCCGCCGCCTTGACACGGGTGAGAAGGGTGGAATGGTCCACCGTGTCAAAAGCGGCGGACAGATCTAAAAGGATGAGGGCCTGCTGACGGTTAGTGTCGATGCCCTCGCGTAGGCTGTCCATCACTGAGGTCACCACCCTCTCGGTGGAGTGGAGGGGGCGGAAGCCCGCCTGCCTGGTGGAGAGGCAGTGGTTGGCTTCCACATAGGCGCTCAGGGTGCTGGTCACGTGGGCTTCTAGAACTTTACCCAAGTAAGGCAGGAGGGAGATGGGGCGATAGTTGGAAGGGGAGGAGGGGTCTGCACCAGGTTTTTTTAGAATGGGGATGCGTGGAGTCGATCAGGCTAATTGGCCTATAATTCCCTGGGCTATCTCTGCAACCCTTTTTATAAATGGGAACGACCAACGCCCCTCTCCATGAGTCTGGTACTGGGCCACCCTTCATGATGTCATTTAGAAGCGCAGAAATTACAATGCCCCAGTCAGATGGATATGCACGCAAAAGGTCTCCTGGAAGCCCATCCGGTCCTGCAGATTTCCGTGGTGCCACCCACTTGATAACCTTCTCTACCTCCTGTGCCGTAAAAAGGTCAAGAGTGACATCCCCTAGCGAGAAGGTGAGTGGGGCTGGGTCGTTTAGGGGCCCTTCTACCGGTGAGTATAAGGCCCCAAAGTGTTTTGACCAGCTCTGGGGAGGGATGTTACATGTCCTCAGGGTCTCGTCGGGTCTGTTACGGGAGCCCACCAGATTCCAAAACCCTCTTGCGTCCTTACTTTTACTGGCAGCCAGTAGGTCCGCCCAGAACTTTTCCTCCCATTCCTTCTTAGCAATTTGGAGGGTCCTGGAGTAAGCCTTTCTGGCCTCCCTGGTCTTAATTTGCGATTTGGATTTGACTGCCTCTACCAGTCTAGTCTTCATCACCCTACATGTGTGGGTGTACCATCCCTTAACTTTCGCTTGCCTTTCTTTGGTCCCTGATCTACTTGGGTGAGCAGTGAACAGATTAGTTAGGGCCTCGGTAAGGTCGCAAAAAACCCCACAGGCCGCCCCCACCCCTCCCGTAGTGGTCCCCAGATTTAGTTGTGCTTGGGCTAGGAGATGGGTTATTGCTGCAACCTTCTCCACAGAGAGGGCGAGTTTCGTCCACTTCATTCGCCTCCCACAAAGTGATACTTGCGACTCGCCCAGATCTACTGTGGAGGAGGGAGCAGGACCTCCCCTGCCGGCTAACCACCAGGAGACTAGAGTGAGGGAAAGTAAGTTGTGATCACTCTCTACTGAGGGGACCACAACCATGTCCCTCACCGAGTTCCACAAACACACATCAAGCAAGATGTAGTCAATTCTTGATGTGTGATTGGGCCTGTTGTAAGTGTGCCCCCCCCCCCCCCCCCGTCCGATTCTAACCTCCCGTTTAGGGACCTCCACCTTTTTTTGGTCAAAGAAAGTAAGAGTTACAAGATGCTGTGTTACTCCTCAATTAGACAAAACTCGCATGGGCCTTGACTCCACCTGTTTTTCGCCCAGCCGGTGACAGTGGAATGTGAATGCATAGTAAAACTAATATGATTTGCACTGTGCATTGTAAGCTGGTAAATATTATGCAATTAAGAAAATGTGCCATCACTGTCAGCTTCCAGGGAGGAGCTGGGTGAATGTGAAGCTAGGGCGCCACATGCTACAAATTTCATTAAACAGGACAAGGGATAGGATAACCCAGCTGATTTACACACACTGAGAAACAATGGCACGTTGAGCCCTATACTACACATAAACCTGCTATACAGCTATGTAAAGACAACACAATCAAGATGGCCACAATCTCAGCTATCACTCCCCTCTTGCAGGAAAAGAACTTTAAAAAAAAATTCTTTCTATATAAGTTCCATAAAATACAAAATGTGCATTTCATGACACATGCTCAACATCTACAACTGTCAATGAACTCTATAATACATAGTAATCCTGCTAAAACACAACCTCACGTTCAGTGCTTGGTAATACAGTGACATATTCCAACACACCTCTGGCACCCCGCACCAGTTAGATACTCATTTGCGTGTGTCACTCTGCCGGTTGGTATCCTGTTCAGTCTGTGAGATAACATGTCTGTTCCAACAAGTAGGAACTGTACGGTTGCCAGATATCCAGCGGCCTAGACACTGGGTGTTGTAGCTGTGCATATATCCCACTGGTAGTATTACAATATGACATGCTGAACATCCAGCCCTTCAGTGTTGGCGGGTATTTACTCTCCCAGTGAAGTGCCACTTCTCTTTTCACTAACAATAATGCAATTGCACTGAAACGCTTATATGGCTTAGCGATCTCCTTCACATACCCCAACAGTGCCTGCATAGGTGAAGGGGAAAGGCCCAAGCTGGTCATTTTCACTGGCTCACTTCATACTTGAGTCCAAAATAGTGCCACTTAGACACAGGTCCAAGCCATGTGCGGGAAATCAGCCATCGAGGCACTACATCTGGGGCTGGTGTGTGGGTGCAGTGAATCCATACGGTGAACTTTGACAGGAGAGACATATGCTCGCCGTAACAATTTTAAATGTAATAACTTATATTTATGGTTGAATGAAACTTTACGTGTTTGTTCGCAGCATACCTGCCACTGTGCACCAGTAAGGGGGGCACCTAAGTCCCATTCCCAGGGCTGCACGTACCCCCTCATCCCTAACTGGGAGCATTGCCACTGAGGCCCTATACATCCTCGCCATGAGTTGCTCACCGGTTATATCCTTAATAAGTAGTGTTGGCGGGGGAAACTTCTGCGGTTCCAGGGGGTAGCTCGGAACCAGGGACCTAAACGCTTTCTGCAATCTACACAAGTTGAACTGGTCAAGGAACATGGCTACCTGGAATCTTCTATCCTCTTCCCTGGAGAAAATGTGTCCGTCAGGGAACACATCCCCAAATGTGCACAAGTTACATTTGGTTATGGTTCGTTGCATCGTGCCCTCCTTGGTAATGGGTACCCAGAGGGTCCCAGCAAGCGGGAGAGCCGGTGAGTACAGCAACTGTGTTCCCCTAGTTCGAGCCAACTGCATCCAGTCCCAACTGGTCCTTGACAGTGTCTGTATGTCCACCGGGTCCCTTTTTAAACGAGTCGGGAGCAATGCAGATAAGGGGGTGGGGTGTGATAAATCTGCCTCAGGGAGTAAATATGGAATTCGTGAATCAAAGTGAAACCAGTGTCTGGAAAAACTACACGGCGCAACTAGATAGTATACATGAAAATTAGGAATTCCAACCCCTCCTCCCCGCTCATACGGGAGTATCAGAGAGTCCCAGCTAATCCTCAGCTGTTTGCCACCCCACACCAAACGGATTAATTTAGAGCCCAGTGTGGTAAAAAAAAGTCTTATATAGTGGTATTGGAATATTCTGGAACAGATATAAAAATTGCGGCAAAACCACAATCTTGACCAGCGCTATCCTACTAGCCATGGCCAATGGGAGTTTAAGCCACCTCTCTATTTTACCATCTAATTTCTCCATGTCTGGAACGTAGTTAAGTTGGAGAATTTGGGCCGGATCCCTATGTGTAGTTATCCCAAGATATTTAACCGATTCGTCGCTCCATTTCAAAACCAGTTCAGTGTCCCGGTTACAGGGTGCCTTCGTCAATGGGAAAATGTCTGATTTACCCCAATTGATATGCAATCCCCATTAGGCACTATAGCGGTTAATCTCCAGCAAGAGAGACTCCAGAATTTCATCCCGATGCTGCACGTACAAAATGATATCATCGGCATATAGTGTGATCAACAACGGGCCAGTTTTGAATTGTATGCCCTTATGAAAATGATTATCCTGGAGGTGGCGCATTAGGGGTCCATTGCAATTACAAATAGCAACAGGGAGAGGGGACACCCCTGGCATGTTCCCCTTGACAGCGTGAAGGAACCCTGCCTGGTAGGGGAAGATCAGCTGATCAACTATCAGGGCCAGCCTGGTAGCCAGCATTTTCGCCAGAATCTTATAATCAAAATTCAATAGAGACAGCGGCCTGTATGATCCACAGCTATTGGGGTCCTTACCTGCCCTAGGTTTTAGCATGATAACTGCCTCGCGGAGGGTCGGGGGGAGTACACCATTTTCTATTGCCTCCTGATAAACATCGATCATGTGGGGGCCTGTGTCCGTTTAAAGGCTTTATAGAAACTGCCAAAAAAGCCATCCAGACCTGGAGCCTTGGACCCATCCATTGCGTCTATGGCCTGAACCACATCTTCCACTGTAAATGGTTCAGCCAGGAATTCTCTATGTGCGTTCTTCAGCCATACTAACGCTATTTCATCCAAATAAGCATTACTGGCGTGAGCATACGAGGAGACTTTCGTAGCACATGAATCTTTATAATATGATATTTTAGCCTCTATACCCTCGCAATCGGTTATAGTTTCACCTTCTACCCCATGCAAGCTGGTTATGTACGTTGTCAATAAAGAAAGCAACTTTACTTAAATGAGGCATACTTACAAATATGCACAAATATGTATGCACTAGATGGACGTTACATTCTTACAATCTGACATAAATGGAATGAATTACCAATGTACAGTATGGACAGTCATCAGTCTGCTCCTAGAACGCTTACTAAATGTCTAGCAGCAGTAGATGTCTATTTCCACAGAAAGGAAATTTATGTTTGACCGTCTTTAGATAACTGGCTGGTCATTCTTTTTTTTACAATGTATAAAGGCTGGACTGGAAAACTGGTGATCAACCCTGAACTTTTAAATGTCAACCCCAAATCTCTGTTCACAAACTACTTTCTTCGGAATAGACTAGTTACAGGATTTCGCTCATCTTCCTCTGCAGTCTAGGAACGTTCTAGAGAAACATTCCCTTTCCATACGTCACAGTCTTGGAAAGTGAGTACTTTAATGAAGGTCTTGAGAATGGCTGAATCATTCACTCAGTTGGTATCATACGCCAAATAATGTATGAGAGCCCTACAGAAATGGATCTAATGTCAATGGTTACAGAACAGTGGCAACAAAATTTCCCAAAAGTCAGCAGTGGTGGAGCACAAGAGCCTTAGGAAAGGAATACCCTTTTTTTAATAAACCAAATTTTCTTTATTTTATAGGAAACAACATTAAAAAACGAAATAGACAGAGTAATATAAGTGTAAATTTCCCCAATTACTCCATAAAAAATATCAGTGCACATCAGCTGGTGCCATAATGTCTGCCAGATAATACAATATTTATGGGGACAGCAACTAGCTTTATAAATGGACTTCCCTGTTTTTGCTTTTATCCTTTGCTTTCCACCATTTGACCTCAGTGGGTGGTCCAGAGGACTTTCAAAATGGCCAATTCCCCTCTTGGCAATCGATGATCGAAATGCGATCTCCTCTGTAGCCTCGAACATTGTGTGGCCTGGAACTGGCCTGTCATAGCACAGTCCTGGTCAAAAATAATTACCACTTTATGGCTATGGCTGTAGACCTTTCTCTCCACGTTGCCTTAGTAGGCATGTCAACATGGGCTCCATCCCAAAAGAAAAGAAGAGCAGATTAAAGGGGCATCCCCCTGCCTGATCCCACGTGAAATCAGAAAAGGGATTGATAAGGTGCCGTCGAAGCCACACTTATCTGGGTGAACCAGGGAGGTAATCACACGTTGCAATCTTGCAGCGAGGATTTTGGCGTAGACCTTGATCTCCAAGTTAATAAGGCAGCTTGGATGGTGGGATGGGCACTGTTCTGACTGCCGTCCCAGTTTATGAATGACTACTATTATTATTATTATTTTTTAAATCTTTTTATTAACATTGCTCATACCAGTTAACATTAGAATCCATTAGTCACATAGCATCAGGTAAGCATACAGTGTAAAGAATGGTCAATATTAACTACAAACAGTAAGTTCAAATTAAGGCTCCTATCCCAGGCCACCCCCCATTCCCCTGTATCGTCTCCAAGGCCCCCAGATCTTCTTCCATTTTTTGGGGCATCCCCTACTTTTATAGGTGGTCTCCTCCGTCCTCTGACACCTGGGAGCCTCAACTTTGAACACTATTATTTAGCGGCACAACTTCAGTGGCCCGCATGCCGGATGGCAGGGCGCCTCACAGTAGAGCTATGGCTATCCATCCCTGTGCACGAGCAGCAAGTGGTGCAACAGACCTTTCTACCGCACTCAGGACCACCACCAGATTCCAATAGTCTACTACATATAGCATGGGGCAGTTTTCTATGAAGCCTGCAACTCAAACTGCCTATTCCTCAATACTCAATCGAAATCCCACAATGTTCCATCACATCGTTTAACAGCATGATAGGAAGGGAGGGTTTAGTGACGTGGGAGACTCAGGAGTGGGTGCACCGGGTGCCCTATTTCAAGACGGGGCACTCCTGCCCTTTGATAGATTGCAGGACTAAAATGAACTACTCGGGGTCACTTCCTGGCCCATGGTTAACAGTTTGTTAGCTGAGCTAGATCGGATATGAAACAGAGACACTGAGCCAAAATAGCACCCGCTAATACACACACACCACATAATGGGTGGGGGCTGTCGACTAATCATGTGGTTTGTCCGAGCTTTTGCGTACATCATGTATGATCCATTGTCCGCGACTCGTATTGGCTGGGAGGGGACATAGGCGGAGAGCTAATAAAGAAGGAGTGGGAGAGTGCACTGATCTATCCAAGAAAACGATCCAGAAACACTAAGTTTCTATACATCCAGCTTCACATTCTGCGTAGAGCCTACCTCATGCCAGCGACACTCCACCAGATGTTCGGGCCGCTTCGGCATCGCCTTGATATCATCGGTCAGCAGCAGATATGGCACATATGTTCTGGGGCTGTCCAGGGGTAGTAGCACTATGGGGAGATGTCTCCAATGCAATAACAGAGGTGACTGGCTGCACAAATGTATGCATGATGCAAGGCGCACTACTGGGACTGTTAAGTGCTCGAAAGCTGCGAATGCTGTGAATCGCTTCATTGACTTAGCACTGCTTATGGTCCGCAGACTTATTGCCATGCACTGGAAGGCATAGCATGTTATTACCCGTTATGGCCCACTGCTGCGTGGCGATTCTCAAGTGGAGAAAGGCAGAGACTGTGGCATTGAGTCGTGAGGAGGCAAGGGGCTTACGCAGGCTCCCCACTGCAGCAGACTGGGATGTGCGGTTACTAGACTTACAAACTTATAAAGAGCTGAAAAGTTAAGCTTACGTGCAAACTTACACTTACCTCAGCCTCTTGGTGCCTTACATGGTGCAACCCCTCGCCTCCTTTCCTCCACACCCCCTCTCCTCTTTCCTCCCTCCTATTCTGCTCTCACCTACCTTTCTCCTTCAAGCCCCCAACTCTCACCACTACACATGTCTCTGTCAATATAGTCTGTTGATCGGTTAATGGAATTAGGGAGAGGTATGCCGCTTTCTTCCTGTATGCCACTAAGATAAAAAGTGAATTGGTCCTCTCAGGAGTAGAAGGAAAACACTCCAAACACTCAGAGTGCTTAATGATGTGAAGATGCCACTGCATGACCTATTGTTGTTTACTGTTTCACTGTTAATGAAAAGAAGGGCCTATAACTCCTGTTTACAATATTGTATCAAAACACTGGCACAAGTCAGAGGATGAGTACACAAATAATGTGAATGTTTCATTAGTCCTGATGAGATCACCATGTATGTGTAATATTGTTAAACTCATTAAAATGGGCTAAAGAAAAAAGATGATTGACTGTGCCTCACCCTTGTACTCACTACAAATAGCGTCTCACCTTTCTAGCATGCCAACAGTGTTTAGTTGTATGCTTGACTTAATCACTGGGCTCTTTTAATCTGAAGTTCCCCACATATCCTTCTGTTTCTATGCATTCACCCTCCTAGCCTGCCAAAACAGTGACATTGCTTCCTAAGACCTATGAACATTGGCATCGCTATGTCATTTATAAAACCAACAGAGGCCACTTCTTTGCCAATGAAGCCTTGCACCACCGCCTTGCTGGCCTGCTGTGAACCATCTGCCAGCAAAACACAGATGCATGTATGTGTGCATACTTGCCACCGACCAACCTATTTACTGCTGCAAGTCAACACAAAATATTATAAAGTGAGCTCTGAAAAAAAACCTGCACAATAGGTAAACCACCAATGACACAAGTTAAAATACCTGCTGCTTCTCTTGGCTCTTGCTCTGGCATAATATGCTTCATAGGAGTTAGATTTGAGTTCAAGTGCTTTCGAAGCAAATTCCTCTGCCATGCCGAAATCCTAATCCATGTACAAATGGAATTAAAAAAGAGTTACTGATTATGAAGCAATTCCACACAATATCAGCTGGACAGGTCTGCTGTAATTTCTGACAACCCACCCCTCATTCAATGTATAAGGCCGGGATTCCAGAGTGACACCATTGTTACATTAAACACTTAGGAAAAGGATTATTAGCATTGAAATTTACATTACAAAACCAGGGATGCAAGAAAAGGTAGCCAGCCAAAAGGTTTCCAGTTGAACAGTGATGTTAGTAAATTAATACAAAAAGTGGTACACCACAGGTCTTTGTGTGGGAAACTAAGATCCCATACCTGGACCTGTACCTCACAATGAGACACAGCTGAACAATCGTGTTCATGCACCACATCCAGGACAGACGACTCCTGCAAAAAATATCAATATCACAGGGTGCACACCTGGAGGCGCCACATCATTTAATAAACTGAATTCCGTCTATGCATTAAAGCCCTGAAAATTAGGATCCCTTTCATTAGCAAGCTACATGCTAAAAGATATTGCCAAAACACTTTGGGAAGGTCATCTTGCACAGTGCACTAAATATAGTGCTGAACATTCAGGTAATATATTTGCAATTGATAATATATGAAACCGTATAAGCAAAATATTTTAAAAAAAGGACAATACATGTAATGAAAGAAAGCCATGAATAAAAATCTGAATTCCCTTAGGCATACATACACTCTGAAACTGTTTGCAATAAACAAAATAACAGTCAGAATAACTAGAGGGGACATGACTTTCTTTTTAGAAATTGTGTACCTTAACAAAATGATCAAATAATTTAATCCATAACTCACGTTTGTTTTTCTGCGACATCGCGACAGGTTCAAATACAGAGAAACTCGCAATTCATTGAAGGCATGGATTTCTTCTCCAAATCCTTCTCGTGGAAATTTCCTAAGGGCATACTGGTATCTTTGAGCAGCTTCTTTCATCTTCCCTTTCTAGGTGTAGGTTAAGAAAGGAGCATTTAGAAAATGTTTCACACAATCACGCCAACGTTTAATCCTTTAGTGGATTTTAGGTGTGTTTGGATGCCATTATTAATTGGCACGCCAAAATTCTTTACAAGAAAAAAATATTCACAGTCTATCATTATGAGCTCTGGATTAAAAAATGTATTTAACATTGAACAGGAAGTGAAGGAGATACATTTGGCCTCCATATCATTTATTTGATAAATCAGTTGACAGCGGTAAGTAGAAAACCCGGTGAATGATGAAGTAGATATAGCAGGTCAGAAATAGAGCAGCATTTTACAACCTACAAATCTCATCACCAGAGCATATGAATCAATACTAACGAATCTCCAACCAGCACATTTACAAATGTAATTACATATTTTCCACACTCATCACATAATTCTACTTGATTTTTACCTATATAAATACCTCCCCCTCTGTAGGGGATCTTCCTTAATAAGCGTAAGTACTGAATAGTCCCACATGAGCGTGGGACAACTGGGGGCTCATAATGTCAATCAGCATTTCTCTTAAGGTGAATATTACACATAAGCAGTTTTTCCTTTTCCGTGGCAAGAAAGTAGTTTCATTTCTGAGTTCCACTCTTCAACATTAGTGGATAATGAGATTTTGTCTTTCTTCAAAATGAACTTAATTGCCATCACTAGAGCCTGGAATAACCATGTTTTCTCAATAGAGGATAACCCTAATTTCTTACGGAGAACCTGATGCATAGCTAGCAAAGGTGATAGCCGAATTTTCTTGGAAAGAACCATACCTATTTTGCCCACTACTGCTGATCAAATTTAAGAAACTCTAGGACAATACGAAGTGCCAATTGCATATTTACAAGCTTAGCAATCGTTGCAGTTTGCATTTTTTCATTTTCTTTAATAACACATGCATAAAACTTTTTCAGTTCTGCTACATTCAAAATGCAATTTGTGTAAAAAAGGATAACATGAAATATAAGGTGAAAAATCTATTTGCTCTTTGTTCACTGCAGTATCCACTTTTTATAACATCCTTGGCTTTGTGAAATCTTTATTCCAAGTTTTAATATGCAGACACAGGCAAAATGAAGATGGTAGGGGCATTACTTTATCACTTAATGTTACATATATTCAAGTAGAGTTAGGGTCCAAATCATCAAAGATTTTAAGTCAGTAAACCTGTGCGCTCATTGGAGCAGCTGACGAGTCCCTGGAGGTGAATCCTTGGCACATGATATGTTCATAGAGGGATACTTTCACAGACAGTCATACAGCAGCTTTAATACAGCTCCTCAACCTGGCTGAAAATCACGTTTAAAAAAAAAACCTTATGTGTATGTTCTTGCTACTCTATGATAGGCCTTCTCCACAGTCACCACCACAATCAAGAAAACACAGGATGGCTCAGACACTTCTGGTAGGATATATAGGTCATGACTAAGTTTTCCCAAATCTTTCCTCCAGGCAGAGCTAAAGTACAGTAGCACCTGTTCACTTTGTGTTACTGCCCTTTAAGAGAATAGGTCGTTTGTGGATCTAAATTTATAAAGAAACCAGGGGATTGGGTATACAAATACAGTACTCTGCAGCCTTCAATGGCTGACTTCACTTCCCCCTGTGAGGAATACCCCACCAGCGCAGCCTGCTACTCAAGTGTAACCCTTGTAAAAGTGATATTTTCCTTGGATACTCCTATACCTTTGCTGGTCTCCGTCACTTAGCTACAAGTCAGCAGCAAAGGCCTATAAGAAGGCTATGGCTCTGCATTCTGTGGTTAGTATGTGCGAGAAGGTCCTCCTTTTTGGGTTTTTTCTAACAAAATGTAATTGTTTTGGTTTAAAGACACACCGTTACACTCGTCCTTACAAATGCCTTCTTTAGCACTGTTCTCTTTTGTTTTTATCTTAAAAACAGAAGTCGGGTGGCTAGGAGCCTGGCTTTTAAATAAACTCGTTACATAAGCTGTTTTTTCATCCGTTTAGTCACTAAGTACAGAATCAAAATTGGTTTGTATATTGCCTGCATATCTTTTCTCCTGCTGTAGTTCACTCTAATGTTCACCTTCTGGCTTGTTCAACCTCCCTTTTCTGCCTCTATTCTTATCCTCTTTGATTTGTTTTGTTTTCAGCTTCTGCATACGCTATTTGTCCCTCAGGAACGTTGCCCTTGATCCCACAGGGAAAAAAAGCAATATAGGCACTTCCTCCGTGGTCTTCCACTTGAGCTTAAAGGGGTGTTATTTAACCACTCTGTAGAACATTTCCCCACAGCTCTGCCAATAAGAATGATCATCACTGGGGAGAGGTCTAATCGATAGATGTGTAACATGTGCATGGCCAGGGTGTTAATCTGTATGTTATCAATCTAGCTGCAGTATGTAAAAAGTACACATTTTTTAAAATAGCTTAGGAGTTTCCCTTCAAAACAAACTCCCTCCATGCATCACTGGGGTCTCCAAGATCTTTATAACTGCTACAGCAGTTTCCCAGCCGTTTCTATCCTAGCCAAGGTTCAGAGTCATATTGAAATTGCATTCCAATCGTAATCTGGTGTAAGGCAGGATTTTTATTAGGGTCTTTAGGAGGAATGAAGAGCTCCTAAACACTAAGCGGGTAGTACACATATATTTATCTGAATGATATTGATAAACTGGAGGGTGCCATAAAGCATAAAGAATATTTCTTCCAGATGAAGTTACATAAGAGCATTGGCCTCTCCAGGTGCCCTGCTATTTCCACCTACGCAAAAAGTTCTTCACACTCACTTCTCCTTTCCTCTACATTGTTTCTTGTAAGAGAAAGCATTTTGAGGCCCTTTAGCTTGTGTTAACCTATTCACATTTAATTATGTTATTTGTGTTTCCCCTATAAGTATATTATTTCTCGATTGCCAAGTGGAATGTGATTCCTTCCTATAGGTTCTCTTACCCCTGTATGTGCCTGAACCTCATGCAGATCCCTCTATGTCATGTAATTTGTGGCATATGTTCGAGTTTTACCGTCATTTTCTCTTTTGCGTGTTGATCTCATCCTTGCAAGCTATTAAAAAAATAGGTAATGTAGAAGAAAGTACAAACAAAAAGGAAACAAACTGAACTATGCACATACTACTATTACAGGGTGGCTCTTGCAGTGGGTCAACAGGTCTACCAACATCCATATTAGCACCGGTTAATACCTTTTCTATTCACCATGAAGGGGTCTGAGCATTCTTTGACATGTGGGGGAATAAAATTTAATCAGGTAGTGCTGGATAAAAGACAAAAAGGGAGGTGGACCGTAAACTCAGTAGCAGCCCATCTGCTGCCAAAGTGGCGGGCCGGGCTGCAGGAGGAAGTTGGGGAGAAGGGAGTGGAGGTCAGGTGACCAAAAAGAAGAAAAAAGAAAACCTTACCCTAACGCCACTGCCGTATCACACACTTCTGATTCTGGGCATAGGCTCCCAGAATGCCCTGCAGCAAATTTTGGCGCTGCATGAGAGCAGCGTCAGCATTGGCATGAGCGCTGGCAGCTTGTGCTCCCAGGCAGACTGGGAGCCAGTGCCTGCTCTCTCCAGCCCCAGCAATGCAGTGGGTGGGTGGGGTTGCAGAAGAGAGATTATTGGATCTTTGTAACCATCGGTCTATGCCTTATATTATTGCAGTCCACTCAAAATCTCCTTTAAAATTCACACTCAGCTTTGCGAAACAGATTTTAATATGTCTACTTCCAGTCACCATGTTTGTCTTCTATTGAGGCCCACTCCACACTAAAACGTTTTTGCCTGTTTTTAGTTTCATTTGCCTTTCCCATGATTGGTTCACCTCTTCGAAATCTGTGCACTTCTTCTGTTGGTAAGATTGTTATGTGTGGAGGCCCGTATTATTTTGAAAACTCAGGGTTGTTCGCCTCTGGATTGTAGTACTTTTAAGCAGTTTCTCTTGAGGCTTTTGGAGTGGTTTGCCCTTCAAACCATTCCTAAGCTTTAGAGATTTGAAGAGGTTCTAGTATTTCTGTCCTTTTTCACATCAGTGTATGCTTTTTTCACAGTTTTAATAGTTGAAATAATAAAAAATTGTGATCCACAATTTTTGAGGGTGTTTTCATTATTTAATTTATTTTTAGAAAGTTTCAACATTGGATAAGCCCACAAGAAAATAGATTCTATGGTATTGATGTTCTGCTTTTGTTGGACCAACACAAGTAATGTACATATAAATATATATGCAACCTCTTGGTGCCACAGATGATAAAACTTGCCACTTTTACCTCAACATTTGAATGTATGGGGGCAAAGAAGTGATTAAACTAGGTAGGTAATGTTATGGATCCCTACGCTTGATCACACATCTGGTGAACTACTCCTCTTTGTGCTGGTGCACTACCCCTCTTTGTGCCGGTGCGCTACCCCTCTTTGTGCCAGTGCCCACCCTCACTGGGACCTCCTGGAGCAGGCTGGGATTTTGCCCCAAACACATAAAAGAAATTCTTCTTTGCAAGGCACAAACTAACTCACTAAGTTACTGTGTAAGCCTTTTCGGTACGCAGACTGCATCCGTGTGTAGGGTCCCTGGGTTCACTCCATTCTCACGCCCAAAGACCACACACGGGAGGCCCATTAACTGTGCGCCACTTTCGAGGCTGTTGTGTTAATGCACTTCCCAAAAACCTCTCTGCCCATGGTCCTGCAGCCCACTGGCAAAAGATATTTCTTCAATTACAGGAGCCAGACACACTGAAAATAGGAAAACACCCACTTCCTTTAACACAGGTGCAAAATATGTGGCCACGCAACGGGTAGCACAACCAGGACTGGCTCTCCGTGTGTACAAATCTTTTTTGTTTTGTATAGGTAGTAAGGGTGTTTTGCAGAGAGCTAAATGATCTGAAAGTACTGTACATTATATCTGTTTGTTTGTCCCTTACTGTGCACATTCATAATCTAATCAAACACAGCTCCCATGGGGAATTTAAACCAAGTGTAGCTTCATCATACCATCGAACCTTAAAAAAGAAAAGCAAGTTCTGGGAGTTAAAACTGGCAACATATTTATGAAATGTACCTACTTTGTACAAAATATTCCCTTCTTCCATCAGCTTCTGCAGAAGAATAATCAGAATATCTGGTTTAGATGTTGCCATGGCCCATGCGGCGTTTCCTGTAAAGTAACACGCACAGTTATAATGCTGTTAACAAACCACAACATACAACAAACCACAAACTGCTGCTCACAACTCGGACAGAAAGTGCTCGAGTAGATGGGCACTCCTAATGCACCCGTGAGCATACATCATAGCACCAATATCCCATCACGTCACTTCTAGAAAAGCACATAACACAAAGCAGATAGGGTCTGAGGTGCAAAGGCATCAGCAGATAGGGGTTTATTTTGAAGGAAATTAAGAGATGCTAAATTAGCAATATAACAAGTCTTTCTCCCTTATATGGCTTTTGTTGATTCTTAACTTGTTTCCATATAGCTTGCATAACAATTCTAGGAATTAGTAATTCTGGAACTCTAGAGGTTTTTTAGACTAGTTTCAATTTATCGATAACATCAAGAGAGGAGAGAAAAAAGCAACGGCGAAGATGCTAATAAAGATGCAGCACTCAACCACTTTTTAAGGATTAAAATCCCATGCAGTTCTCTATCAGCAAAAAATGTGGTCCTAAAGCAGCAAAACTGCAAACAGTGCTTGAGCAGTGAAATTGAGGTCAGTGCCCTAGCAGTAAAATCAGTACTATTTCTCAAGCTGGAAAACTGCCATAAGGTCTAAAGCTATAAACTGCTGACGGTTGCTAATAAAACTTTCACACAATTAACAAAAAAGTGTGATGTTTCAAATTAAAATAATACTGTTTACCTCATGAGTTTTATTTGAATTGAGCAAAGACTACAGAAAAGTATTCCACTGTGATGTTGTCTTTCATAAGAAGGAGTACATTTAGCATTTAAGCATGAGGGCATTCATTCGTATTCGTTGTGCACTTCTCACCTCATATTGGGGAGGGACAACTTCCTCTCACCTAACAGTACACATGTCAGCACGTTTTTATTGTTTGTTATTGAATACGTATTTATCCCTGTTTTAATATTTTATATTATTGGTTTACGCAGTTTAAAGACTAAGGTCTAAATAAACATTGCTTTTGACTGACTGACATGCAAAACTGTTCTGACTTCTGGTGGCTGAAAGAATTAATTAAAACTCTCCTGCACTGTCTTCAGTGTATGGAAGGAACACAACCCACAATATTCTCAGTTGCGCTCCCTGATCTGCACTGACATTTAACTGCAGATTCAGTAGTGAAAGGAAAATCTTACTACCTTGTAATGCATCTGTTCGTGGCATGTAGTGCTGTAGATTCACATGCTGGGCATTCTTCCACCATCTAGTGTTGGGCTTCGAATTGTACAACTTGTTTTTCTTCTAATGAAGTCTTTTAGAGTCATGGGACCTAGCGACTCCATCTATTAAAGGTATTGCACTTGCATGGGCAGCGGCTCCACTGTTAGATTGTTTTTTCCCACTCGTAGGGCAAGATTCGGAATGGAGCATAGAGAATAAAAAGATACATGACCATGCAAAGCAGAAAAATAAAGATAACTAAAGAAAGGAAAATGTCTGCTACAACCTCAGGCGATGATGAGCTGGGTGGTTGCATATAAATCTATAGGACCACATACAATGAACAGATGCTTACAAGGTAAGTACTATTTTCCGTTTGTAGCTGTAGATAAATATGCTGTACACAGACTGTAACGGAGTCCTCCCTAAAGGGGTGGCTTAGCCTGAGGACGCTGCCGAAGATTGAAAGAGTGTTGTAAGAATGCCTGGCTATCTCTAGCTTGCTGTTTAGCCAGGACGTCCACACAGTAGTGTTTGGTAAACGTATGAGGGGTAGACCAAGTAGCTGCTTTACAGATGTCAGGCAATGGTATATTATTCAAGAAAGCCAAAGAAAGTCATTTCTTAGGAGTGAAATGAGGTCTGGGAGGGACGGGCAGGGTTCTTTATGCTTTAACATAACAGGTCTGTATTTACTTGACCAAACATCGTGCAACCCCTGCCTTGGAAATAGCATGTCCTTTATGGGGCTTGCAGTAAGAAACAAATAACTGTTGAGTATTAAGGAAGGGCTTTGACCTGTCAATATGTACATTAGAGCTCTCTTGACATCAAGAGTGTGTGCAAAGCGAGTTGTGCTACAGTTTCTGGGTGTCGAAAGAAGAAGAAAACGGGCAGCTAAATTGTTTGGTTAAGGTCAACACTGGAGACCACCTAGTCCAGGAATTTTGGAATGGCTCTGAGAACCACTATTATTATGTACTTGAGTAATGCAAATGCTACTTACCAGTATGCATCTGTTCTTGGCATGTAGGGCTGCTGACATTCATATCTGTGCATAGATCGCCGCCTAGTGTTGGGTCCGGATGATTGCACATTGTTGTCCTGGAAGAGTCTTCGAAGTATCACGAGATAGGTGGCTCCTCCCCTGGACTACAGTGCGCATGGGCATCGCCTCCATCCCCAGATTGTTTTTAGCCATTGGCAGAGATGGAGTGAAGTATGTGAGTGATGCCCATGCTATGAGCATATATATATACATATGAATACTGCAGCTGCTACAGGCGCCGGGGAGGAGGGTGGGCGATATGAATGTCAGCAGCCCTACATGCCAAGAACAGATGCATACTGGTAAGTAGCATTTGCAGTTCGAGGCATGTGGGCTGCTGAATTCATATCTGTGCATAGAATACATAGCAGTCCTCCCATTATTGGCGGCCGCCCGTGCCAGCTGCAGCAGTCTGAAAAAGTGTTTTGAGAACAGCCTGACCAACAGCTGCCTGCTGTTTGGAGTGCACGTCTACACAGTAATGTTTAGTGAAAGTATGTGTGGTAGACCATGTGGCTGCTCTACAAATTTCTTCTAAGGGAATGTTACCTAGGAAAGCTATAGAGGCCCCCAACTTTCTGGTGGAGTGGGCTCTTGGTGGAATTGTGAGAGTGCGTTTAGCCTTAGCGTAACAGATCTGAATGCATTTCACGATCCACCTAGCGATCCCAGCTTTGGAGATAGCGTTTCCCTTGTGGTGTGAGGCAAATGCAACGAAAAGTTGCTTGGTCTTACGAAAATCTTTTGTCCTGTCAATGTAGTACATTAAGGCTCTTTTAACGTCAAGGGTGTGGAGCATCCGCTCCGCCAGCGACTCTGGGTTTTGAAAAAACACTGGCAACTCAATTGTCTGGTTCATGTGGAATTGAGATACAACCTTGGGTAAGAATTTAGGGTTGGTGCGGAGCACCACCCTGTTAGCGTGTACTTGGAAGAAAGGTTCTTGGATGGTGAGCGCCTGCAACTCACTAACCCGCCGTAGCGATGTAATTGCTACTAAGAAAACAACCTTCCAAGTCAGAAACTGAAGCTCACAAGAGTGCAGTGGCTCAAAGGGAGGACCCATCAGCCTTGTAAGAACCACATTGAGGTTCCATTCCGGAGCTGGTGGTGTCCGTGGTGGAATGACCCTTTTGAGTCCTTCCAGAAAAGCCTTGATAGCAGGGACCTTAAAAAGTGATAGGTGTTGCCTATTCTGGAGGTATGCTGCCATTGCAGACAAGTGAATGCGGATGGAAGAATACGCTAAATTGCATTGGTACAACTGGAACAGGTAACAAATGATGTTCTGAATGGAAGCATCTAGCGGGTCAATATCGTGGTTTACACAGTAAATGACAAACCGCTTCCATTTAGCCGCATAACAGGCTCTAGTAGTGGGCTTCCTTGCCTCCCGAATGATGTCCATGCAATCGGGGGGAAGATTGAGGTAGACAAACTCTAGGACTTCAGGAGCCAGATCTCCAGGTTGAGCTGTTGCGGATCTGGGTGCTGAATGTCGCCATGGCTCTGCATCAGAAGGCTGGGAGTGAGATGAAGCCTTTGATGCGGTACCACGGAGAGTTCCAGAAACGTGGTGTACCATGGTTGGCGAGCCCACGTTGGAGCAACCAGGATGAGAGTCATCGAGTGCTGCCTGAGTTTGCGTGCCACCAGCGGTATCAGAGGTGCTGGGGGAAAAGCGTACGCAAATCTGCCTGACCAGTTCATCCACATCGCATTGCCCTGCGATTGCGGGTGTGGGAACCTGGCGGCGAAGCTTTGGCATTTTGCGTTCTCCTTTGTGGCGAACAGGTCTATCTCTGGATGACCCCACTTTTGGAAGTACGGTTGGAGTACTGATGGATGTATCTCCCACTCGTGCATTCGGTGGCTGTGCCTGCTGAGCAGGTCCGCCATCTGGTTGTCCTTGCCCGGGAGATGCTCGGCCATGAGGAAGACGTTCCTCTGAATGGCCCACTTCCACATGCTCTGAGCCAGATGAGACAGCTGCGGAGAGTGTGTGCCCCCCTGTTTCTGAATGTAGTACATGGCCGTCATGTTGTCCGTCCGGATCAACACGACCTTGTTGCACAGATGTACTTTGAATGCCTTCAAGGCCATGAAGATTGCCATCAGTTCCAAAACGTTGATGTGCATCTTCCTTTGCTGTAGTGTCCATAGTCCCTGCACTGTGTAGTGGAGTACATGCGCTCCCCATCCCTGGGGAGAAGCGTCCGTTGTCAGGATAATCTGTGGCACAGGCTCCTGGAACGGTCGGCCCTTGCAAAGGTTTTGTGGATTCCACCAATGCAGAGAGTTGTACGCCCGACCGCTCACCAACACTAGGTCTGTTAGTTGCCCATGAGCCTGAGTCCACTGACGTGCTAAGCACTCCTGAAGCGGACGCATATGTAGTCTCGCGTGCGGGACGATGGAGATGCAGGAGGCCATCATGCCTATCAACTGCATGAACACCTTCGCTGGAAGCGAGTGCTGAGGTCTGAATCGTTGGATCAGCGTTTGGATACTGGCGATTCTCACTGAATTCGGCTGCGCAGTGGCTGCCAGAGTGTCTATTGTCGCGCCCAGATAGTGCCGTATATGGGCGGGTTGGAGATGGGATTTTGGATAGTTCAGCGAGAATCCCAGATCGTGCAGGAGATGAATGGTGCGGGACACGTGGTCGGTGCACTGCTGTTCTGACTTTGCCTGAATGAGCCAGTCGTCCAGATAGGGATAGACGTGGACGTTCTGGCGTCGTAGATGCGCCGCCACAGTCGCCAGGCACTTTGTAAAGACTCTTGGCGCTGTGGTGACCCCGAAAGGCAGAACCCTGAACTGGTAGTGCTGGTCTTGAATCGTGAATCTGAGGTACTTCCTGTGGGAAGGATGCAGGGGGATATGAAAGTATGCATCCTTCAGATCCAGCGTAGCCAGGAAGTCCCCGTGTCGAAGCAGGGGGAGGACCTGCTGCAACGTGAGCATATGGAAGTGCTCCGATAGAATGTACCAGTTGAGGGGCCTGAGGTCCAGGATGGGCCTGAGGGATCCGTCCTTTTTGGGGATTAGAAAGTACAGAGAGTAAACTCCTGTTCCCCTTTCCTGCAGTGGGACGAGCTCTATTGCCCCTTTTTGCAGCATGACTTGAACTTCCTGCTGCAACAAGTGCAAGTGCTCGCCGGACATAGGACGGTTTCTTGGAGGCATGTTTGGTGGAGTGGAAGTAAGTTCCAGACAGTAACCGTACTGGATAAGAGACTTGACCCACCTGTCCGTGGTGATGGATTTCCACGCGGGCAGGAACTGCTGGAGTCTCCCCCCGACCGGTGTTGTGTGGTCGGGGGGCAGTGACAAGGCGTCACTGTTTGTTGGCGGTGGAGGACCTGGAGCTGTTGTTTCCACGTCCCCTGCCTTTGACGTTGTTGCCCCTGTAACCACCTCTACCTTTGTTGGTGTATGAGGTTTGGGTGTTGCTCTTGTAGTACTGTGTGGATTGTGATGCCTCACCCCTTGAGGTGCCTCTTTTATTGGAGCGGCGAAAGGAACCACCCCGAAACTGCTGAGACTGGAGGGCCCCCATAGACTTAGCAGCGTCCGTGTTTTTCTTCATTTTTTCAAGTGTCGCATCCACCTCGGGGCCAAACAGGTGGTCAGGATTAACTGTTTGGTTCAAGATTGTTGTCTGTATATCTGGTTTGAAGCCTGATATTCTAAGCCATGCATGTCTCCTCAGCAACACGCTAGTGTTGATCGCCCTGGAGGCGGTATCAGCCACGTCCAGCGCACATTTGATGGAAGCGTTGGTGATCAGCTTCCCCTCCTGAATCAACATTTCACCTGCCTCCTTGTACTGATCAGGTAAGTGCTGCAGAAGTGTTTCTAGGGTGTCGTAATGCGCCCTATCGTAGCGTGCAAGTAGGGCCTGCGTGTTTGAAATGCGCCAAATATTAGCTGCCTGCGCAGCAATCCGTTTCCCTGAGGCTTCAAATATTTTTGACTCTTTGTCTGGGGGAGGAGCGTCAGCCGTGGTCTGCGAGTTCGCCCGCTTACGTGCGTTGGATACAACCAAAGAATCCAGTGGCAAGTGTCCCTTGATGTACGTTGGATCCGAGGGCGCTGCCTTGTATTTTTTATCAATACGAGGATTGATGACTCGCGCCCGAGTGGGCTCCCTGAAAACCTCTGGCGCGTGCTTCAGCACTCCTTTGAGCATAGGCAATGTCTTGACTGACTTTTCAGCCATTGAGAAAGTGTCAAACAGAAAATCGACATCCACAGGATCTGAATGTAGGTCGACATCATGATTAGCTGCAGCTCTCTCAATTAGAGCGCTGAAGGCTGCAGAGTCCTCTGTTGGAGAAGTTTTTGCTGCAAAAAACTGCGGTTCATGACCCGACTGAGGGTCCTCAGGGTCGCCCCCGGCAGACCAAGGTTCATGTACCTCCTCTGGATCCGAGTATGCTGGATAATTGTACTCGTCCTCTTCATCTCCGTCAACTTCCCCAGCGTTTGAATGCGTCGGTGAAAGTTCCAAATTACGTGGAGATGCAGGCTCTATAGGGGCAGAAGTACCCGCAGAGTCCTTTTTGTTTTTGAGTGGAATACAATAATGCTCCAACACCGGCTCCGTGGTGATCTTCCGTTTGAGGAGAGAGAGCTTCCCGGTGTTGGCGTCGATGAGAACCTCTCGACGCTCCTCATCTGTGAGTGGCTGGAGCCGAGGCTTCGTCACTACCAATGACGCCTTGGGCGTCGACACCACCTTCAAAGGCACCCCGGCCCCATGCTTCGGCGCGAAAGCCTTCGGCGTCGTCTTCGGCGGCAGCGTGAAGTGGATAGGCGTTTGCGCCTTTGCCGGCTTTGGTGTAGGCTTCGGCACCACATCCTTCGGTTCGTGAGCCACAGCGTCCTTACGAATCCGCTGCAGGGACTCCACGACCTTTTTTGTTAAGGCCGGGGAGGGCTGGACCGGCTCGAGCGATTTCCCCGAGTCCGGAGTCGGCAAAAGGCACAGTCTTTGGAGCCGACATCACCATCCTTGGCCTTGACGGCCGGAGTCGGCGCAGCCAGAGCTTCGGCGTCGTCCTGACGCTTCTTCGGAGCCTTTTTCGGGTCATCGACCTCGACCACCTTCGGCGCCGACGCGGCCGCGTCGGTCGTCTTCGCCTTCGGCTTCGACACCGGGGTCTTCGGTTCGGCCATCTTGGCGTGGCTCTTGCTGTCGGCCATTTTGAATTTCTTAGACTTGGAGGCCTCTGGAGCCTTCTGTCCCACCAGTGCGACTTTCACTTTCGGTTTCGAAACCGATGGTGTGGACCCCGATGGCTTCACTTTCGGTTTCTTCAACGGGAGTGGCACATCAGAAATGTCCGTGGCCGGGCCCGGAGGCGAGGCCGTGGGACGATTAACGAGGTCTTGGGTAAGGCCCGAAGGCGATCCCTCGACCTGGGCCGTATAATGGGGGTTGACCCCTGAGTCAGTTTGAGGATGCTCCTCCTCAGAGCTATCCTCCACGGTGGCAATGGCCCCATCGTCGTCCCCTACCTCACTGACGACTTCATCAAAGTCTTCGTTTTCCGAGTCGTAGTTTTCTTCCTCCGACGCCGGGCTAGAGTCCGAAACTTGAAAGACATTGTCGTCTCCAACGTCTTCTTCGAAGATGTTGTCTGGCGGGGGCGCTGATAACTGGGCCTGGAGCCTAGCGGCCCGACGAAGCTTGAGAGTCTTCTTACACCGGAACTTTGAGCAGGCCATACACCTGTCCTCATCATGGTCCGGCGACAGACATTTGTTGCACACTGGGTGCACGTCGAGGTGTGAATACTTTGAGGTGCACACCGGGCACCTTTCAAACGGAGTTCGTTCCATGTCTGGAGTGCGTGTAGGCCCGTCCACGCCGACAGCACGCGGAAGGGCAGCAAGAGTTCGGAGCTGAAGAACAGACAAACCCGTACGAAAAACGATACCGACGCCAAGCCTAAAGACCTTTTGGTCTCAAGTTAGGAAAGTTAAACAACTATCGATTCCGACAGAGGGAACCGAAACACATCCGAACCCAATGGCGGAAAAAAACAATCTGGGGATGGAGGCGATGCCCATGCGCACTGTAGTCCAGGGGAGGAGCCACCTATCTCGTGATACTTCGAAGACTCTTCCAGGACAACAATGTGCAATCATCCGGACCCAACACTAGGCGGCGATCTATGCACAGATATGAATTCAGCAGCCCACATGCCTCGAACACGTCTTTTCTAAGGCAAGAGCTTGTATTTCACTGACTCATCTGAGAGGCAATGGCTACAAGGAAGGCTATGTCCAGTATGGGCATTGAAGAGGACAAGAGTGAAGTGATTCAAAAAGGTGACCCATCAGTCTAGTGAGGATAATGTTTAGGTCCCAGAAAGGAGCAGGGGGCGTCTGTGGTGGTATAATGCTTTTGAGGCCTTTCATGACAGATTTAATTACTGGAATTCTGAATCGTGAAATATGTTGCGCATTCTGCAAATAGGCAGCTACGGCAGCAATATTTAAACGAATAGATGTATACTCAAGTCCTGACTTCTGCAGGTGAAGGCAGAAACATATAATGTGTTGCGTAGACACTGTGAGGGAATGGTTGTCTTTAGGAATACAATATTGCACAAAATGTTTTGGTTTGGCTGCGTAACCTGCCCTAGTAGTAGGCCATCGTGCCTCTTTAAGAATAGACATAACTTCTTCTGGTAGGTTATGGTAACCAAATTCTAAGATCTCAGGAGCCATATTGCAAGGTTGAGCTGAGGAGGGTAGGGTTATTCGATAGAGCTGTGGTTTTGAGGAGAAAATCTGACCTGTTGAGGAGCTTCTTGTGTGGAATTCGAGATAGTTCTTGAAGTGTGGAGTACTATAGATGGATTGCCAAGGTTGGTGCTACCAAAATGAGCGTGGGGATGACTGTCTCAGCCTCCTTACCACAAAAGTTAGCAGTGGGAGGGGCGGAAAAGCGTGAGCAAATATCCTGGGACAACTCATCCATAGCACAATGCCCAGAGACTGTGGGTGTGGTAGTCTGGCGGCGAAGTTTAGATATTTTGCATTTTCAGTGGTAGCAAACAGATATCTTTGTGGGAACCCCCAACGGTGAAAGCATATGTGTAGGATTGGAGGCGGAGTCCCCACTCGGGGACTAGTTGATGTGTCCTGCTGAGCAGGTACGCTAGATCTTTGTCCACTCCGGGAATGTGCTGAATAAGTAGATGGACTTTGTGATGAATTGCCCACTTTCGTATACATTGGGCTACACTGGACAACTGCGGTGAATGTGTGCCCACTTGCTTCTGTAAGTAAAACATGGCAGTCGGGTTTTCTGTGCATATATACGGGCTGTCTTGTTTTGAATGCAAGGGTGGAAAGCCCAGAGAGTGAGCTGTATGGCTAGCAGCTCCAGGTCATTGATGTGAAGAGTTTGCTGGACAGGGTCGACTAACCCTGAACAGGTTGGGGAGATGTGCTCCCCAACATGTAAGCAATGCATTTGTGGTGAGAGTCTCTTGTGGAACTGGGTCCAGGAAGGGCAGCCCCTGCGACAGTTGTTTGTATTCCATCACTGCAGAGAGCGATGCGAGAGGGCCCACACCAACACTAGATCCTCTATGTGACCCTCCGCTTGAGACCATCGTGCAGCTAGGCACTCTGGTAATGGGCGCAAGTAGAGCCTGGCATGATGGACTATAGCTATTCAAGATGCCATCATGCCTAGTAGATGCATGACGCACAAGTTACTACTTGTGTAACGATATATCTGTAAGAGACATTAGTTAGTGATAGATTCCTTACCTTAGAATATCCCCAGGCGTCAGACTGGATCCGGAAACTTTTGCGTAGCAGTACCCTTGCGCGTCGGTAGGCGTCGTCTGCGGCTCCGCGTCAGTCGTCGGCGTCGTGGGCGCCGTGATGACGTCGTCGGAGTACTTAGATGCCGCCTCCGCGTGCTGACGTCAGTTCTTAGACACAGCTTTTCCGCGCCAGAAACGCAGAGCTGTGCCAAAAACCAACACTGGTGCCATGAAACTAGGGCCATAAAAGGGGATGACCTTAACCCTAGATATCGGTTCGCAGAACGGGGAGGATGGGTGGGTCGGTAAGGAATCTATCACTAACTAATGTCTCTTACAGATATATCGTTACACAAGTAGTAACTTGTGCATCTGAAAGAGACACGTTAGTGATAGATTCCTTACCTTAGAATAGATACCCCAGCAATACCAACTCCGTGGTGGTGGGTCTGCGAACCAATAATCACACCAGAAAGTCCTGGAGGACGGAACGGCCAAAGAAGCCATCCCTCCGGACTTGACTGTCCAGGCAATAGTGTCTTGCAAACGTGTGCAGCGAGGCCCACGTAGCCGCCTGGCAAATGTCCTGCAAGGGCACACCTCGGCCCAAGGCAGTTGTAGTCGCTGTGGCTCGAGTGGAATGAGCCCTCAGCCCCACAGGGGGTTCCTTCTCCGCCAAGGAGTAACACGCCTGGATACACAAGATGATCCACTGCGAGATGGTCCGCTTGTGCACCGCTTTTCCTTTCTTAGCGCCCACGCAACCAACAAAGAGTTGGTCATCCACCCGGAACTGGCGTGTGCGATCCAAATAGAATGAGAGCGCACGTTTTGGGTCCAGACGGTGGAGCCTCGCTTCCTCTCTCAAGGGATGCGGAGGTGGAAAGAAGGTGGGCAAGGTGATAGATTGCCCAATATGGAAGGCTGTGACTACCTTGGGTAGGAAAGAGGGCCTTGTCCGTAACACAACCTTGTCCGGATGGACTTAAAGGAAAGGAGGTTTACAAGATAGAGCCTGGAGCTCATTCACTCTCCTGGCAGAGGTACCAGGAAGGCAGTCTTCAAAGTGAGAAGGCGAAGAGGACAGTTGTGAAGTGGCTCCAAAGGGAGCGCACATCAGAAACGTAAGAACCAGGTTCAAGTCCCACTGAGGCATCACGAAGGGAACAGGAGTGAACGTATGTGTGATGCCTTTCAGGAATCGATTAACGATAGGGGACTTGAACAAAGAAGGTTGATCAGGCAGCCTCAAAGGCTGAAAGAGCAGAAAGGTAGCCCTTGATAGTGCCCAGAGCAGAGCCCTGCTGGGCAAGAGAAAGAAGAAAGAGGAGAACCTCAGAAAGAGGGGCATTAAGGGGATCCACAGCCTTTGCTGTGCACCATGCCACAAATCTGTTCCACCTGCAGGCGTATACCGACTTTGTGGAGGGACGCCTGGCTGCCAGAATGATGTTGCAAACTTCAGGAGGCAAGTCAAATGGCCTCAACTGTCGCCGCTCAATCTCCAAGCATGGAGGTGGAGACTGGACAGGTTCGGGTGGAGGACCGTCCTCTGCTGCTGCGACAGAAGGTACTCCTGAAGAGGCAGACGAACGGGGGGATCGACTGACATACTGAGTAGCTTGGGATACCAGTACCTTCGTGCCCAGTCCGGAGCCACAAGGATGACATGTGCCCGGTCGCGCCTGATCTTCTTCAGCACTCTGGGCAGAAGTAGTATAGGCGGAAAGGCGTACAACAGACCGCAACTCCACTCGCGACGAAAAGCGTCTCCGAGCGAGTGCCGCCATGGAAATTCCAACACGCAGAACTGATGACATTGCGCGTTCTCTTCGGTGGCGAATAGATCTAACCAAGGCTCTCCCCACTGCAGAAAGAGACCTTGCGCCACGTCCGAGTTCAGACGCCATTCGTGATCCATCATGCACCGGCGGCTGAGTTCGTCCCCCCTGGCATTCAGAGAACCGGCCAGGTGTTGAACCACCAGAGTCACGCCCTGATGTTCCAGCCATTGCCCGAGGCGCAGAGCCTCCTGGCAGAGGGTCCACGACCCCACCCCGCCCTGTTTGTTGCAGTACCACATGGCGGTGGTGTTGTCCGTGAACACCTGCACGGCATCCCTCTGAGAGAGGTGAGGAATGCCTTCAGTGCTAGACGAATCGCCCGCAGCTCCAAAAGGTTGATATGGAGCCGGGACTCCACCGGAGACCAGAGGCCTCTGATCTCCGCCTCTCCCATTTGGCCTCCCCAGCCCTGGCGGGGCGCGTCCGTCACAACTACGTGCTCCGGTTGGGGAAGGGAGAGGGATCTGCCGCTGACCCAATCGCGGTCCGTGAGCCACCACAGCAGCTGTCTCGCAGTGCCCTCCGAGATCAGGACATGGTCGGACAGGTTGCCCTGATGCTGGGCCCACTGAAACTTCAGGTCCCACTGCAGAGCCCGCATCCGCCACCGGGCGTGATGCACCAGAAGGATGCAAGAAGCCATCAGCCCCAGAAGCCGCAGCGTCAACCTGACCGAAACTCGGGATAAAGGCTGGAAGATTGGAATCAAAGCCTGTATATCCCGAACCCGCTGTTCGAGTGGATAAACCCGAAACTGCGCCGCGTCGAGAACCGCTCCGATGAAAAGGAGCTTCTGAGAGGGACACAGGTGTGACTTCGGCACATTGATGGAGAACCCCAGCTGGTGCAAGAGGTCTGCCGTAGTCTGGAGGTGGTTGACGACTGTCTGGGGCGAGCCCGCCTTCAAAAACCAGTCGTCGAGGTAGGGGAAGACTGACACCCCTAACCTGCGCAGATGAGCTGCGACCACCGCCATCACCTTCGTGAACACCCGTGGGGCGCTGGTAAGGCCGAAGGGGAGCACGGTAAACTGAAAGTGCTCGTGGCCTACCGTGAACCGCAGGTAACGCCGGTGGGCCGGCAGGATGGGGATGTGGAAGTACGCGTCCTGCAAGTCCAACGCTACCATCCAGTCTCCTGGGTCCAGGGCAGCTAAGACCTGAGCCAGAGTCAGCATTTTGAACTTCTCCTTCCGGAGGAAGCCGTTGACGTTCCTTAGGTCCAAGATAGGGCGTAGGCCCCCTTTGCCCTTCTTGGGTACCAGAAAGTAGTAGGAGTAGCAACCACGTCCTACTTCTGGCCCAGGAACGCGCTCGATGGCCCCCTTGGCCAAGAGGGCCGAAACTTTCTCCTGCAGAAGCCGCAAGTGATCCCCCGATACGCTGTGGTGTTGCGGTGGCATGGCTTGAGGAGTCGTCTCGAAGGGGAGGGAGTAGCCCCTCCGGACGATCTGTAGCACCCACCTGTCCGAAGTGACAGTGCACCAGTGAGAGTGGTGATGACGAACCCTGCCCCCCACTGGCGTCACATGGGCCGAAAAGCACGGACTAGGAGGGTTTAGAGGCGGATGCTGCGGGGGAAGGTGTGGACTGACCTCGCCGTTGTCCCCAGCCGCCTCCACGGCGGTTTCCACGGCCGCCACCGCGCTGGATGTTAGTCTGCGGCGAGTGGCTGGAGGCATGTGTGGGGACGCCCCTTCCGTGGCCACGAAAGGAGCAAAAGGCAGCCGAGAGACCCAAGGACTTGGCTGTAGCCCTGGAGTCTTTAAAGCGCTCAAGCGCGTGGTCTGCCTTGTCGCCAAAAATGCGACAGCCATCGAACGGCATGTCCACCAGAGTGTTCTGGACATCTGCCGAAAAATTGGCGGACCTCAGCCAGGCGTGACGTCTCACCGCCACCGTTGTTGCCATTGCTCTGCCCAGCGAGTCTGTGGTATCCAGCCCACACCGGATAGAATACTTGGCTGCATCTCGGCCCTCCACAAGGGCTTGGCCGAGTTTGGCCCGTACCTCCAACGGAGACTCTGGCAGCACTTCCGCCACCGTCTCCCACAGAGAGTGGGTGTAGCGGCCCAAGAGGCATGCGGTGTTGGAAGACCGCAGTCCCAAACTAAGGGAGGAGAATATTTTCTTTCCATAATTCTCATACCTCTTGGATTCCCTGTCCGGCGGAGCCGTCGGGAATGCGGTCTGGGAATTTGAGGTCTGGATGACCAGACTCTTGGGGGTGGGGTGGGTGGACAGGAAACATGGGTCGCCCGGGGCCGGGCGGTGGCGTCTGGCCACGTTCCTATCTACGGGCGAACGCGTAGCAGGCTTGGATCAGGTGCCCAAAAGAACGTCGGTCAAGGCCTCATTAAAGGGCAGCAGAGGCTCGGCCGAGCTTGACTGCGGTTTAAGGACCTCAGTGAGGAGGTTAGTCCTCACAGCCGCGACGGGGAGCTCAAGGCCCAAGGCCTTGGCAGCCCTCGTCAACACCACACTATAGGTTGCCCCCTCCTCCGAAGCTACGGTAGGAGGAGAGACAAAACCAGTGTCTGGAGAGGTGTCCAGGCCACTGGCCTCCCCATGGTCTCCTGCCCAGTCGTCTTGAGACTGACACTCCCTGGTCAGAGGGTCTTCAGACCCCTCCCAATCCTCCTCATCACCCATCTCCTGATACTCAGGGTTGTCAATCAATGGGGCCGGTTCGTAGAAGTGGAAATCTCCAAACGGCGTCGGATGCGGCGCCGCTCCGACGTCGATACCGGAACAAAGGAGGAATCGGGGGCGGCGCCGCCCGAGGACGGCGCCGGAGGAGACACCTGACGGACCGCCGCCGGGGGGGTCGTAAGGTTCACCGGTGACGATCCAGAGCCAGAGGAAGGTCCAGCGGTGTTCCGACTCCCGGAGCTTTGGTGGCTCCGTCCCCGCGACCTGTCCCTCGACATCCCGTGGGACCGGGACCAGGACCTCACGCGGCGCGGGCCGACTGCCGGAGTTTGAGTCACCTGCGGGACCGCTCCCGCCTGGCTTTCGAAGAGAGGGCCCGGCAGTCGGAGCAGGCCTTGTCGTCGTGGTAGACGCCTAGACAAGTTAGGCACAGGTGGTGAGGATCCGTGACTGACATCGTGCGGTCGCAATCTTCACAGTGCTTGAAACCAGGCATCCCTAGGCACCGATCGGAGTCGCAAGACTTCCAGAAGGATCAAAATTGATCTAAAAAAAGTTAGTCAAAAATTGACTGGGTTACTGCTTTTTCCAGATCTGCGCTGGCTGGCGCGGAAAAAAGAAGAACTGACGTCAGCACGCAGAGGCGGCGTCTAAGTACTCCGACGACGCCGACGACGGACGCGGAGCCGCAGACGACGCCTACCGACGCGCAAGGGTACTGCTACGCAAAAGTTTCCGGATCCAGTCTGACGCCTGGGGATATTCTAAGGTAAGGAATCTATCACTAACGTGTCTCTTTCAGATATTTCTGTTACCTGCCGATCTGGCTGAAAAAGAGGCACCATGTCTTGGAATGCTTGTACTCTGGCTGGGGTAAGCTTTTCCCATGCAGGCATCTAAGATGGCCCCAAGGAAGAGCTGTATCTTAAGGGGGTGGAACCCAGACCGTACAAGGTGTGAATTGTGGTGTGGGTGTCCGCTAGACAGAATTGCTATGTGGTGCTCTTGAGAAGCAGTTATCTAAGTAAGGGAATACATGGATACCGCTCCTCCTGAGATGAGCAGCCACTTCAACCAGACATTTGGCGAAGACTCTTGGTACAGTGGTAACTCCAAAGTATAGCACTTTGAATTGATAATGTTGTCCACTTACCACAAACATGAAATATCTGCGATGTACTGGGTGAATGGTTAGTCAAAAGTAAGTGTCCTTCAAATCCAGGGCAGTCATGAAGTAACCTTTCTACAAGAGTGGTATAAAGTCTTGTAGAGTCACCATGTGGAAATGCTCTGCCAGAAAGTATTTGTTGAGAAGCCTGAGATTGGGGATGGGCCTGAGGGAAACTTCTTTCTTTTGTTTAATACACCCTTTCTGCGTGTTGATGAGCAATATGTTCTATGGCCCCCTTTGTCCAGGAGGGCCTTTGCCTCCTTGTGAAGGAGGCGCAGATGTTCTTCTGAGAATTTGTGTTTGTAACAGGGGGATGTTTAGTAGAGTGTATATGAGTTCCAGAGAATACCCCCCATATGAGGTCTAGAACCCAATGGTCTGAGGTTATTTCTGACCAATGGGGCAGAAACCTTTGCTAACTTCCCTTGACAGGTGTTTTGGGATAGAGGGGAAGCCAAAGGGCGACACTGTTTTGAGGGGAAGTCCTTAGGGGGCTGCACTCTCACCTCTAACCCCTGGGGTGGTCCTGTCTGGGTCTCCTCATTCTTCTGTGTCCAGAAACCAAGTTCACCCAGCACACGGGATGGCCGATTCCCCACTGTGGTGGACACGGGTCCTGGGTGTATCCCGTTGCCTCTTTGGGGACTGATTTTGTCATGGGAGGGATGTTCTATCGCTCACCCAGTCAACTCCTGGCGCTGCTTCCCTTGCTTCATGCCGGAGCCATGCGCCCCAGCTCCATATATCCCAATCTGACTTTCCTCCTTTACGCTCACTCTGTTGTGTTAAAATGGGATGCTTGGGAGAGTCTTGTGTTTTGCTTTTTAAATTCCGCTTCAACTGCTGCTGTTGTGCATATTTACTTTTATTTTAATGTATATTTTGCAATTTTACACAGTTCCTTATATCACTCACAGATACCGGTCCTGTTAGGCTTCATGGCTACCTTTATTGTCTTTGAATGCCTTTTCTGTGGAATATCTGCTAATAAAAACAAGTAGAAAAAGGAGGCGCAGCTACCACTTCAAAGGAATGAGGTGGATCTATCCTTAGAGCCAATACAAGAAAATGGAGTGATAACTGTTCATTTTAAATACATTGGTCATACATTGTGTTGTACCATTGGTTACAACACACGTTTAAGGGATTTTTGTCAATGTTTATAGGCCCCTGGACAGGGATATTTACAAAGGACAATAAATGGGTTGCAAACTGAAAAGGCAGAATCAATAAAAGAACTTCAGAACCAGTTTTGCAAAGTTAGCTCAAGAGATTACTCTTTTTGACTAGTCTCCAAAAATTATTTCTATAAAATCAAGAGCTCATGAAATGTGTAATTCCATCTTCAGAAAGGTGCCTCTCTCTGACTGTTGACCAAAGGTACGTTTTGCAGTCTGCTTATCATGGCATTGTAACATATGCTTTTTCTGAAGGTGCAGAAGTACTTGTCTGAGAATACTGAGCTTTTCAGGATGTGTGACTGCCAAGTCTCAGGTTTTACATCTAATGAATCTTCCATTCCTCTTAAGATTGAATGAGTGTCGATTGGCAATATTACTGCCTATTAATTACTCTTACGTGAATCTGTGCTATTCTATATCAAAATAAAATAGTTATTGCTTGCACCCAAAAAAAGGTACAATCTAGCTATTTAATTTTGGACTCAGAGCCTGTCAATTTCTGAGGAGCAAAATCTATATTATGGTGACCAGCTATCTGTTAAGCCAATTATTGATTTTATTATTCCCTTGCACTGTTCTATTAAATCATTTATGCAAGGTGTCCTTGACCAGAGTAAAGGTTTGTCTAGAAAACATGTAATCATTTTTCTTGTGATCAACTCCAGTATCAGGAGCATTTTGTAAATAAAGCAAACTAGACAGCCAAAAATAAATAGGTTTACATACGGTAAGTACAAAGAATAATATTAATAAAAGTAAACTGATTTAAACCAGTACCTGATCGATCATAACCGGAGGTTCTGAAGCCTCAAGTAAGCAATTCCATAAGTAAGACAAAACAAAGAAAAATTACATTTCGAAAGCTAAATTATGAGTTGACTGTATTAAGAAGGACACGCCAGTAAAAAAAAAAATTAACATGTTAGGCGTGCTTCTAGAACAGATTTTACTCTACAAGATCAGAGGATCCAGCCCACCTTTCCCATTGTGAACTACAATAGGTTCTCATTCGATTTTCACTTAGGAATTCTATAAATACAAGTGTAGAGAGTTTTGTATTTTGTATCTAACAAGAGACCTGGAGACTAGCTGCAAGCAAAGACAATTCAGTGTGGGCATATTTGCTAGAATAAGAAACATTTGGACTGCAAACTTTATCCAACATCATTTCAAAGCTACGAAGATAAAGTTATATTCAGGTATATTTGTTAGATGCTATTTCAATGCGATTTGGATGGACTATAACACAGTGCGTGTTTCTGTTAAAATATGGGTTGACAGAATACCATTTTGAAAAATCCTCTCCAGTCAAGTCCCATTGTGGTGAATAATTGATATATCTGGAAAAAAGTTCTTTAAACTTAAAAATAAGAAATTATGAAATTGTATCAATCGCTGAAAGACAAAGAAAATTAAAGATAAAAAAGACACTTGAAAACTTCCTGGAATTCTCAAAATAAAGAGAATAGGAAGTAAAAAGTTTAAAAAAGAAACAAGATAGGAAGAAAGGAAACGGGGACATAAATGTAAAAAATTATACAGAATTGCAAATGTCTGTTTTTCATTTATAACTCCTCTGCAGACAGACATCACATAGTAGGTTTAAGGAAGAAAGGAGTGCCAAATAAATAGGAAAGTAAGGTCAATATAGAATGGGTACGTTGAAGGTAGAGAATGAAAGTATACAAGGGAGTGGACTGTTGAGGACTGACCAAAATGTCACAAAATATAAAATCAGTAAGGTAAACACATATTGCCATGCAGCTTGGTGGGGAGTAAGGGAGGGAAGGGTGGAGAGAAAGTAAGATCAAGAAAAGGGAGATGGTATACCCACATTTTAAGAAAATTGCCAGCCACTTTCAAGCAGGAGGATTAAAATCAATTGGAAAATTTCCCTCACACAACACATACTTAGAAGAGACAGTCGTTTTTGAGCATATCGCAAACCACTGAACAGCAATTCATGCTAATCAGCATGAACTAAAAAAAGAAAAATCTCTGACTTTTTTTTATTGAAGCCAATACACCGACCAGTGCTATTTGGAAGCAAGGGCCGAACAAAGACAGAACAGTTGCTGCGCCAATACCAATGCTGGTCCATTCTGATGCAGATTAAACACGGCAAGTCGCCTACAACCCAACTGGGTCCGCGTCTGAAAGTCTGAGAAACAATCGGATGCAACAACAATGCAGTCATTATTTAAAGAGAAAAAAAAAAGGGAAACCGCCCCCCCTTCTTCCTCCCCCCCCCCCCTCCCCCACCCTTGTCCGCTGAGGTAGAAGAAAGGAAACATGAAAGAACCCAGTAGTAACGGTCAGATCCGCACGTGTGGAGCCCTATTTCCAGGATGTCTGTGTGCGGGGTTTTGTCTTAGGCTCAGTGAGAGGTGTGTCTGCGAGACGTAGCAATCTCAGGTATCTGGGACAGCTCAATTCCCTGTATTCCCCTGTGAGAAGCGTCAGGAAAGGCCGCCAGAGGTCAGCAAATTCATCCCCTCTGCCCGCTGAGGTTAGGGAAAGCTTCTCCATGCCCAGGATGGTCCATAGCCTATGTAGCCAACCCACCTGTACCGGTGGCTGAGGATCTCTCCAGCGAGCCACGATGTTTTGCACTGCAGCCCCTAACGCAAGCGCTATTAGTCTCCCTCTAATGGACTTCAGCGGGTACATCAACACGTTGGGCAGTCCCAACAGCACATAGGCCGGAAATCGGGGAAGTTGGGTGTCGAGATGGAGGTCTATCAGATCTAGGATAGGAGTCCAGTACTTCTGCAGATGTTCACAACTCCATAGCAGGTGTTCCAGCGTGCCCAGCTGTCCACAACCCCTCCAACAACGATCACTTACGTGCGGGTCCCAGCGGTGTATGCGTTCAGGGGTGTGATACCAGTAAGAGGCTACTTTTGTGAGTGTCTCCGTGAGGCCTGTGTGGTAGGCAGAATGCCTCGCCCTGTGGTAGATCCCCTCCCACTCCTTGCGCGTGAGCTGCCTTCCCAAGACCTTTTCCCACCTAGCCTGGCCTGCGCTGTAAGTGTATTTGTTAGTGAGAAGCAAGTGCTGGTATATATCCGAGAGTAGTTTCTTTTCCGACGTGCTTGTGAGCAGCCATTTTTTATAGGGAGTAAGAAAGCGCTGCGCTCCAGGTTTGATCGCCGGCTGCAAGACCCAGTGGCGGATTTGCAGGTAGGGCATGCGGTCCGCCTCCGTTATACCGTAGGCCTCCTTTACTTTCTGGAATGGGAGGACGCCTTGGAGATCAAACATGTGGCCAATCTCTCGGCAGGGCGTAGTCCTCCATGCCGCAAATGCCTGCGCATCCAGGCCCGGGGTGAACTCAGGGTTATCAAATATCGGAGTTAGCGGGGATGGAAAGGAAGTGAGATCTCGCCGAGTCGCTACTTTATCCCACACCGCCATGACCGTGCCGGTGACATATGATGCATACAGGTTGGGCGGCCTATTGCGCCGGGGTAGGAAGGGCACCCCTTGGAGAGTCCGGCCCGCCACAGCTTGGTCCTGAAAGAGCCAATGCTTGCTGGATTCCAGCTGGTACCACTCTACAAGCGTGCGCAACTGTGCTGCTTGAAAGTACAGGGTCAGGTCAGGTAATCCTACTCCTCCATGAGCCGGAGGGAGCGTGGCAATTAAGTGCTTGAACCTGGGGCGGCGACCGTTCCAGACAAAACGCGACAAGTCGGCTTGCGTCCGCTGGAGCCAACCTGCCGGAGGACGCAGCGGCAACGTCTGGAAGATATAAAGGGCCTGTGGGAGCAGCGTCATTTTAATAGCAGCGATGCGGCCCAGCCAGGACAGCGTGAGATGCTTCCATTTCCGGAGAGTCTCAGTGAGGCGTGCGCCAAGTCTGGCTTAGTTGGCCTCCGCCGTGGCCTGTATCGTGGGCGCTAGTAAGACTCCCAAATAAGGGGCGGTAGATGTAGACCATTGTAAATCAAATTCGGCTTTAGCGTCCGCTAGCACCTCCTGGGGTAGGGACACATTCAGTGCCTCCGATTTATCCAGATTAATTTTAAAACCAGAGGCAAGGGCAAATTTATGCAGCTCAATAAAGAGCGCTCTCAGGGATTGCATTGGGTCCATGAGTGACAGCAGGATATCGTCCGCGTACAGACTGATCTTATGGGTGTCCCCACCGAAGGGGATGCCTCTAATAAGCTGATTTTGCCGAACCCGTTGTGCCAATGGCTCCATGTAGAGCGCAAACAAGAGGGGGGAGAGCGGGCAGCCCTGCCTGGTCCCCCTGCCAATCGGGAAACGTGGCGAAGTGTGGCCGTTCACTCGGAACGCAGCGCTAGGTCGCCTGTAGCAATTGAAGATACGGTTTCTGAGAGTACACCCAAATCCGAAACGCTGCAGCGCTAGGTCAAGGTAAGGCCAATGCACTCGGCCGAACGCTTTCTCAGTGTCGACCGTGAGGAGCATGCAGCCCGGTTTCGTCTGGGAGCCGGCTTCAATCAAATGAAGGACGCGTTTAGTGTTGTCGCTGGTCTGTCTTTGGGGAATGAACCCGGCCTGGTCTGGGTCTACTAGTTGTTGCATATACGGGCCCAGTCGGCTGGCTATGATGCCTGTATAGAGTTTGAGGTCAATATTCAGTAGGGATATTGGTCGGTAAGAACCGCATCTGGACGGGTCCTTACCAGGCTTGGGTATCACTGAGATGGCGGCCTCCAGCAGTTCCGGAGGGATGGCCCCTGGCTGATCAAAAGTATTAAATAGGTCTCGCAGCAGAGGGGCCACTTGGTGACAGAATTTCTTATAGAAAGCCGCCGGGTAGCCGTCCGGTTCCGGGGTCTTACCTAGTTTTAGGCGAGAGATCGCCGAGATGACCTCCTCCAGACCGATGGGTCTATCGAGAAACTTCGCCTGGGCCTCATTCAAGGATGGGAGTGTCGCCCGTCTAGATAATCGATGCCTGCTTGTAGATCTAGTGTGTCGGCATCGTACAGGTTGGCATAGAAACTACGGAATTCCGCAGCTATAGCCGCGTCTTCAGTGATCGGATCACCGACAGAAGGCTGAAGCGTCCGAACATGTTGCCTCTGACGCTGCTCCCTCAGTTTGCTCGCCAGCAGCTTCCCACATCTGTCCCCCCCTGTGTAGTAGGCATGTTTCAGGCATAGGGTAGCAAATTCCGCCACGTCTTGGTCCAGTGCCGCTAGCATCTTCCTCTCCGCGCATAGTTGGCGCCAGGCCCTGGCCGCCCCCGTGCGTTGGTGCATTTGCTCCAACTCAGCCACCCTCTGTGTGAGTTCAGCCCTCTTCTGAGCGCGCTCCTTGTTGTCTGCCACGGCCACCGAGATAAATTCGCCCCGAAGGACAGCTTTAAGCGCCGCCCATTGAGTGGCTTTGGAGGTATCATCATTGGCATTGTGGGCTAGAAAGTGGCTGATAGAAGTCGTTATCTTCTCTATCGTGGCCGGGTTTTGCAGTAGGCCGACACGCAGGCGCCAATGTCGTTGCGGCCTGGGGGCGTCCGGCACTAGAAAGGACGCCACCACTGGAGAGTGGTCTGACAACGAGGCCGGAAGGATCTCGACATCCTGCGCGCGCGTTGCTAGTTGGGCAGAGCACAAGAAGTAGTCAAGCCTCGCATAAGATTTATGGGCTGCTGAGTAGTGGGTGTAGGCTGTAGCTCGGGGATGGGAGAGTCTCCATAAGTCAACTAAGCCCAGGTCCTCAAGGTGAGCCTGTCCCGCCGCGGAAAGCGCCCCACCTGACCGAAGCGTTGATTGGAGCGATCTGCAGTGTTATGAAATACCAGGTTCAGATCCCCCCTAGTAGTAAGTGTGGATGGGTGTTGGCTGTGGCCGTTTCTAGCTCTGAATGTAGGTATCGCTCCTGACCCTCATTAGGCGCGTACACTGAGCCTATCAACAACGTCTGTCCCGCCACTAGAAAGCGGTGAACTAACAGCCTGCCCTTGATCTCCGCTTCCTTTTGCAACACTCTACCTCTAAAGGACTGCGCCACCAGGATCGCCACCCCCGCTATTTTCTTGGATGCTGAGGAGAAAAACTGCTCTGGGAAGAAGCGAGATTTAAGCCTGTGTTGATCTTTGGACAGCAGATGCGTCTCCTGTAGGAGGCATATGTCCGCTTGCGAGTTCCTTAAAAAAGAGAGGACTGCTCTGCGTTTGTTCGGATTATTAAGCCCCCTCACATTTAGCGAGAGAACTGTCAGGGGCCGTGTCATCCCGGGCATGGTGCGAGGGCATGTGCGCCACGCGTGGAGTCAGCCAATGCAATAAGGAAGAAAGGTAAAGGGAACAAACGGTTCTTCTCAGCACTAGTGGACAAGGGGGTCCCTCCCCCCACCCCACCCCCATCCCCAACCCCAAGAATGAGCCCTCCCCGGCACCCCCAACTGCGCCGATTCTCCCCCTGCCAAGACCCACCCCCCATCCCCAGTCCCCCGAACCCAACCAAGTAAACCAAAGTGAACATCATTGTCCCAGGTCAACCAAGTGGAGAATAGACCTGTAGAGTGATCAGAGTCAAAAGAGACCCAAACCAGTAGGAGTCAAAGTACTGAGGTTCCGTGACAATCGTAAGTGGTGTCTTCGACTCGCACGAACATGGTCGAGTCTGGTATCTATGAACCGCAAATAACGAGTTTAGTAAGTGTGCGCAGTTTCGCTGTGCTAACTTAACTCGTTCGTTTGTTATGTGGGTTTTTCATCTGTACCCACGGGTTCCATCTTAGATACGGCATCCATTTTGTCTCTTGCCCTCAAGTAGCCAGCGAACGGACGTTGTCCGCTTCGCGACCCTGGGACTCCCAAGAGATTTGCGGAAGACACATGTTCTTTGTAAATGTCTTTATGACGAGGGGGATGCTACTGTAAGGCAGATGGTGCCGCTCGAGGCTCATCTTGCCGCACGGGCTTATTGTCTCAGCCGTGCATCTCATTAGGCACGTCCCTTTGATGCCTGTATCTCGTGCTTCTTGATACCTCCCCTTTTACACCCTTTCCGATCTCCCCACTGTCTCCGTCTTCCTCTGCACCTGTCTTCGTTCCTATTTCGATCTACTTTACTGCTGATTGGAATTTGCTAATGGTGGGAAGATGGGTTTTTACAGTTGGGAACCGCCAAATGTTTCCGCACTTATGTTCCGGACCTTGTATGTTTTAAAGTGACCAAAGCGACCCCTCTGGGGCTAATTGTGGGAACCGGGTTGTAAACTTTTGTGTTCAATGTTATCCTATGGGTAAAAACTGTATAAAAGGAGCGATCCACAAAACCAATTTGAAGCAGTCTCCCCGAACTACACTCGATGTACTTCCTGTGACTTCTGTGTTCCCTGCAGCAAATAAAGCTAGAATCTTTGACGCCCAAGGAAGTGTCCCGTGTCTCTGTGACTTGTACGCCGGAGCAGGTTACCCACGAAGGTTTCAGGTGTTGTGCCCTGGCACCGCTGGGTCCAAAAGAACCCAGTCCTTCAGTTGGCGCCCAACGTGGGGCTGCATCAGTGGTACCGGTCCAAGCCCGACGATCGTGAGGAACTTCGTGTGAAATCTCCGAGGGAAGGTGCACCCCGCTTCATCGATCTTGTTGTCGAAATAAGTGGCCCGAAGACTTTTCCCGCGAAGATTCCCGCCTCCTGACGGCTGCGACGGACTGCTGCCCTGACTGTAGACCTGTTTTGGCGCCTGGCGTAGACCGTGGTATAGCGAGACGATTGACGGGCCTTCCTGAGGACGCCATCGATCTTTGAGTTAAGTATTTTGTGGGTCGCTCCCAGAGTTCTTGGTTGTTGACACTTTAGCGAGTGTCTTTGTTGTAAACGCTGTGTGAGTGTTTTTGTCGGTGACACTTTGCTAGCGTACTTTGTTGTTGTATTGTTTGACGACTGCAGCCGCCAAAAACCGAGGGTTTTGTTCTTTGCTGGGACTTGGTAAATCCCGTAACCCTTGAAGTTTGTGAAACTCGGCTAGTGTGCAAGATGCCTGGTCGCAGTACTTTGTTCAGTTGTTTCAGACCTTGTGGTGCGGATTCCCGACTGGAGGACTCGTGTCCGATACCTCCGGTTGGAACTCCTACTTATGACTTATATAGCAAACATGGGCTAGGCCCGATTGCTTTTAATGATTATTGGATTAAATATACAAAGAAAGACGGCGACCTTCGTTGGCCACCTCACGGTAGCTTCGAGGCGTCGATCTTAGATAATTTGGAAATAAAGTTGTTCGAACGTAAATCTAGGCCGGCCATGTTTGATGCCTTTCGGTTGTGGCGCAAAGAAGCCCGACAGAAAGAAATCAGACAGAATAAACGTAGTCAGCGAGATAATGTTGCTACTATAGTGAAGAAGGCTGAGCAGTTTCAGCGTGATAAGGAGGATAAGGATAAGGAAGTGTTTGAGAGGCTACAGCGTATGTCCATAGATAAATGCTATCCTGCTTTGCCTACGGAGTCGGATAAGAAGGAAGAGGCAGTTGAGGATCCTTTAATGTCCTATCTTATGAAGTCGCCACCTCCGTACGTACAGGGTACCGCAGCTCCTATGGTCCCTGCCGTACCTGTTCTTCCACCTATTGTTCCTCCACCTGTTCCTCAACCTGCACCCGCTCTTCCGTCTGTTCCTGCTCCTTTGTCTGTTTCTATTCCTACTGCTCCTCCGCTTCCACATACTCCTGCTCCCGCTACTGCTCCTGTTTTGTTAACCCCTGTTGTTGCTACTGTTTCTACTCCTTCTCTTGTTAGTCCTGTGTCTTACTCCTCTCCCTCTACTCGTAATCGTAATTCTCCCCTTGCGACAAACTTCTTTCAGTCGCTCGGACCTGTTTTTGGGTCTGCTGGATCTGACGGTCCTCAGAGACGTAGTCAGCTTCCTGGTAACAGAGAACGCGTTGCACTATATAATATGGCGATGGGTTGGATGGTAAATCCTCTTAGAAATCCACCCCGTATTGTTCTTGAAACGTTTAATCAATTCAACATACCAACTCAGAGATATGTGTTTGACGAAATGTGCAAGTTCCTCCATGATCAGATAGCGGCCGATGCGCCTGACGAGGTGCTGACCGCCCTGTCTGAACTTCGGCTTCAGTTCGCAACTGGACTGATAGTAGATACTAATGTCCGACGTGCTATTGAGCGGTTGCTATCTCTTCGTCCCGCTCCTATCCCTCATGCATTGTTCGTTGAAGATATTGAAAAACAAGACGAGTCTGGCCAATATCCTATGCGTGAAGTTCCGCCGGTTTGGATACCAGCTGATCCTAATGCTGCCCCTCCGGTATTGGCACATTTTGAGAGAGTGTGGATACACCTCCCATGGAAACGATCGGAAGTGCTTCAGGTGAAACAATCTTTGCCCGATCCTCGCAAAAATCCCACTGGGTATTATAAGGAATTATCGCAGCTCGTAAATGCTACGGTAATGAATCTTGCCGATATCGATATGTTGTTCGGCAACGTCGTACCGCAACCGGTATGGGCTAAGATTCGTCACCAAGATCACGCAAATGAATTAGGTGGTGATTGGGCTGCCATTACAGCGGCAGACGCTGGACAAGTGGCTGCTACTAAACCCGATCAGTTGATTGCTGCTCTCCCCCAACGAATCATTGCACTAATGAAAACGCTTATGCCAGCTATGAGGGTAAATTGGGACAAGTTGTCAGCCTGTAAGCAGAAGAAAGATGAGAGTGTTTCCGATTTCTTTACGAGGTTCGAGGAAGCATTCATTGATCATAGCGGACAGGATATGGGTACTGAGGGTGGACAGAGGTTGTTTGTGGATAAATTTGTGTCGAACTTGTTGCCCGATCTGAGCAATAAATTAAAGAATTCGGAAAGTGCATGGGCCGTTTCTACCTCAGCTCAGATATTGGCTACGGCACAATATTACGAGAATAGAGAGAAAGAGGAAAATGACCGTGCTGATAAAAAGACGAAAGAGCTAAAAACTAAAGTGTTGTTACAGCAAGCGTATCCGCCACGTTCTAATCAGAATGCGTCCCAACAGAATAGATCACAGTCGCAATCGAATCGATCGCAGTCGCGTAATGATTCCTCTTTCCGAAGATCTTCGTTAGGGTACAATCAATGTGCTTATTGTAGACAGGAAGGGCACGTTAAATTCAATTGTCTTGCTTTAAATGAACGTAATAGTGGTAATTCGTCTAAAGGAGGTCGTGGTGGTTCACAGCACGCATCACGTGGTAGAGGTCGTGGTGCTCAGAATGATCGCTCTGACGATTCATCAAATTCTAATAACTGTTTCGATCAACGTGGATCATCGCAAGGACGATCTGCGCAGTACAATGTAGACGATTATTACGTCGATCAGGGAACTGACGATAGTAATTACTAGGATAGCCAAAGACAAGGAGAGGGAGTGGTATCAGTTCCGGTTGATCAGAGAGGGCCTTACGTCGCAGTTGCTACATCGGGCGTCGTTGAGCCTTTTCTGTTGGACACTGGTGCAGCGAAAAGTTCTATCATGCGTTCGAAACTCCCTGGCGCACCTTTGTCTGGCTTAACAAATGTTTCCGTTGGATTCTCTGGCGCCCCCGTTAGCAATCCAGTTTCACGCCCTTTGCCCCTTCAAATTGGGCCACGTGAGCTCGAAGCTCCGTTGATTTTGACTACTGGTTGTGGTGAGAATCTTTTGGGTCTGGATTTGCTTAAACGCTTGTATGCAACTTTGTATTGTTCTCCTGCGGGTGTAAAGCTTACGTTAGGAGAGAGGGTAGTCTCTCCCATGTATTTGTCCCTCGATAAGCTTCCACCGGAATTGAGTTCTCTTCCTGCGTCTTTGTGGGCGACGGGTCCAAATGATGTGGGCCTGCTTGATATCTCTCCTTATGTTGTTCAGTTGAAATCTAATGTGCGATTGCCACGTATTCCCCAATACCGTATCTCCCTTGATGGTGAACGAGCATTGTTAGCGATCATCTATGACTTGATCGAGAAAGATGTTATCGAAGAAACTCGGGGAAACGTGTGCAATAGCCCTGTACTGCCCATTCTTAAACGTACTGATCCTACCAAACCGCCTGTTTATCGTTTTGTTATTGATTTACGGGAGGTAAATAAAATAGTGGTTCCTCAATTCCCTGTTGTGCCTGACATCACGGCGCTACTGACTCTGATTCCAGCTACTGCTTCATGGTTTTCGGTGATTGATTTGAAAAATGCGTTTTTCAGCATCCCGATTGCCGAAGAGAGCAGGGACCTTTTCGGTTTCTCTCTTGGTGGACGTAGCTTCCGGTTCAAACGCGCTCCTCAGGGCTACTGTGAAAGTCCATCGATTTACAGTCAAGCTTTGAAGGGTCAACTGGATGCGTTTAGGTTGCCGGTTGGTGCGGCTTTAATCCAATACGTCGACGACTTATTGGTGGCTGCTGATACTCAGGACATTTGCAAAATTGCTACAGTGTCGTTGCTGCAACATCTCTGTGAGTTAAATCACAAGGTGTCACCTTCTAAACTCCAATATTGTTGTCAAGAAGTAACCTATCTCGGTCACTTATTGTCAAAGGAGGGAAGGAGATTGACCCCAGAGAGAATTGCAGCGATCGCGCGAATGGCTGTGCCACAAACCCAAAGAGATGTGCGTGCCTTTCTAGGTATCACGTCGTACTGCAGGCAGTGGATTCCTAATTTTTCATTGCTAGCGAAACCATTGGTGGCTCTTACGTGCAAGGATGTTTCAACTCCTTTACCATGGACGGAAGAATGTCAGAAAAGTTTTTCTGAATTACGTGATTCATTGTGTTCGGCTCCTGTGTTAGGTACCCCTGATTACAGCAAGCCGTTCACGTTATATGTTCACGAGAGGGAAGGTTGTGCTTTGAGTGTTCTAACGCAACCTTTTGGTGGTAAGCAACGTCCATGTGCATATTTTTCCTCGACCTTAGACCCAGTAGCTAGAGCATTGCCGAGTTGTTTGAGAGCAACTGCGGCAGCTGCGGTCTCCATCCGCCAATCAGCAGGATTGGTCATGGATAATATGCTTACAGTGATGGTTCCGCATGCAGTCGATACTCTTTTGAATCGAACGAAAACTCAGCACTTGACGAGTGCGAGGTTGTCTGGGTACGAATTGACGCTCTTGGCAAGCCACATTCAGATAAAACGTTGTAATGTCCTAAATCCGGCAACTTTGTTACCAATTAGTGCAGAGTCAGATGAAGTAGCAGAACATGACTGTTACTTGCGGACAGAAGAGGAAACAAAAGGTCGAGTGGACCTTAAAAACACCCCATTGGAAGACCCGGATGGCACTCTGTATGTGGATGGGTCATGTTTTAAGTTGTCGAATGGCGATGTGACTACTGCTTATGCTGTTGTAACATTGAATACTGTTGTTGAGACTGCAAGATTGAATCAGAATTCTGCCCAAGCTGCAGAGCTGATCGCTCTCACTAGAGCATGTGTGTTAGCAAAAGGGAAACGTGTGAATGTGTACACTGATAGCCAGTACGCTTTCGGTGTAGCGCATAGTTTTGGACGATTGTGGCGAGAGCGTGGTTTCTTGACGTCGCATGGCACGAAAATCCAGCATGGCCAGCTTGTGAACGATCTTTTGGATGCATTGACTTTGCCTGCGCAAGTTGCAATTGTTAAGTGTAGTGCGCATCGTAAAGTGACGGATGATGTTGGTCGTGGTAATGCGTTTGCAGATGAGATTGCTAAGGAGACTGCCCGGAACCTTAGCACTCGAATGTATGTGACGAGTTCGGTTAGGTGGCCTGCAGAATCAAGTATGTGTGAAGATACTATAGAGAGCGTGAAAGCAATTCAGAATGAGGCCACCGACACTGAAAAGACGAAGTGGAAAGAAAGTACGGGAAAGTTGGATGCGAATGGTTGTTGGATTGATTTGTCGGATCGGAAAAGATGGATGTTGCCTGATGCGTATGTGCTGGCCGTTGTGACAATGGCACATGGGTTAGCACATATTAGCGCGAAAGGCATTTGCAAGTTGCTGGCTGATGTGTGGAAGAATGATGGCATTACAAAGTGTGCTGAACGTTTGGTGAAGAATTGTATGGTGTGTATAATGTACAATCCTGGCAAAGGAACCCCAACTCCCCCTGGCAGTTTTGCTCCTCCTTCGTATCCCTTTGAGGTGATCCAATTGGACTTCATCCATATGGAGAGATGCAATAACCTGAAATACGTTTTGGTTGTGGTTTGCGCATTCTCCCGATGGATCGAGGCCTATCCCCTCAAAGACAATACTGCTTTGTCTACTGCGAAAATCCTACTGAAGGAATACTTTCCTCGGTATGGAATGCCTAGAGTCGTGTGGTCAGATAACGGAAGTGAGTTTGTTGGAAGTGTGATGAAGAGTGTGTGTAAGGGCCTTGGAATTAATCAAAAATTCCATAGCGCCAATCATCCCCAGTCAGCTGGATTGGTTGAGGGTTACAATGGTACCCTTAAACTAAAACTAGCGAAGATTCAGGCTACGAGTGGACTTTCGTGGCCCGATGCTTTGCCTCTAGCATTACTGTCAACTAGGGCGACTGTACACTCCCGAATAGGGCTTAGTCCCTATGAGATAGTGTTCGGCCGTCCTGCGAATGTGTGGGGGGTTCCTAGGCCAGGAATATTCTCTGATCTTGAGTATCCGATGTTGATTGACTATTTACATGACTTGACTGCTAAACTGAGGTTAATTCACCAACAGGTTTACGACGCCTTGCCGACGCAGACGGAGGGTCCAGGCCACCAGCTCCAGCCCGGGGACTGGGTGGTTACTCGTAACTTCTCACGCAAGAACAATCTGGACCCCCGATTTACCGGACCTTACCAGGTACTCCTGGCCACGAGGACTGCCGTTCGTCTTGAGGGGCGGAAAAATTGGGTACATGCTACCCATTGTAAGCGAGTCCCTATTCCTTTGCCGGCAGACCCGTGGGTAAGGAAAGGCATTGCGTCAACAGAAACAGAAACATTGCCGGCGTTTGTACCCTTTAGCGACGCACAGCTTGTTGGAGAACCCTCAGCGCAGCAGAAAGCCACTGTTGAACACTTGTCAGCGAAAGACTCAAGACCAGATCAACTAACTGATCAGCAGGACGCTGTCTCTTCAACGGATCCTTTGTTCGACGAGCAGACACGTCCCGGGAAACATCGATATTCTTTGCGATCTCACACTAAGGACAAATAAAATTTTTTCCTTGCTTTGCTGAAATTGACAACTGCAATATCCTCGTTTCCCATGATCAATTTGGAACATTCGTATCATTGAAATTTTTGATGTATTAAGCTTCTTCCTTGTATCTTTTTCCTTCCACAGTTGAGAGACGTTGTGCTTATATATATACATATTGTGTATTGAAGGCCGTAGGGCCGCGCGCGTACTTCCTTCTGGACAGTAGGTCTTGACGCTAGGTTAAAGGCCGTTGGTTCCTAGGAACTCCTGGGGATTGACTATTGCTGCACAGAACGAAGTGCGTCAAGAAACGTTGCGGACGGTCGTAGGGAATGGCATTCTCGAAGCTGAATGATTTGGAAGGAGCTCAGGCATACAGATTCAAGCTGCAGCAACTTAGTCGTACCAAATGTTTTATACTTCAATTGTTTGTGTTGTTTCTGACTGCTTCTGCATTTTTGACGGGTGGGGTGTATTACAGTATGTCTTACTTCTTACTTGCTACCCCTACTCCTACTCCTTACCCTAACCTTACTTCGACTGTTTCTCCTCATTCTTTTCATATGTTACCGGAACACGAGCAGGCTAGACGTGTAGAATTCCGCAACAATTCCTTTATTCAGCTCCTCCATCAGCATCAGTTAGTGGTTAACACTACTAATTGTTGGGTGTGTGGGTTGATGCCACATACTACGGGTAAGGGAATTCCATATCTGGTGTTACCGTATAGTTCCCAAGGGTCAGCTCGAGCATTTCAAACAATGTTTCGAAGCGCACTGGGTTTCCACCCCATTCAAGAACAACGTTCCCCCTACTCTGGTCCTACCTCGTATCAGAGGCTGCTATCGATGGCAATAGAGGATATGGAAGATGAGATCCATGATCCTTTTCTTATCCCTGAAGAAGAGGTACAAGCCTATAGGGTTCTAAGTAGAGGGGAATATAGTATGTTCACTAGTGAAAAGCAGCTTAAAAGCTCGCCTCCAATATGGGTTGTACCCCACACTGGTAATCTTTGTCTTATGGGTCGTGGCTCGCAAGTCCTACTTGGAGCAAGTGCTTGCACTGAAAGTTACGTTCTGCCAATGTTCTCGTCCCCTGTGTTTCTGGCCGCCAAGGGCACATACTTTATTTGTTATGATCGTGCATACACATGGTTGCCCGCAGACTTCATGGGCTCATGTTTCATTGCTAATTTGTTGCCTCCGACGTTCACTGTAGATGCCGATTATCATAAGACTAGAGTTGAACGAGGCGTAATTAGCAAAGAGGATACTGCCGGTCAAGAGGCAGGAGACTTTTTCAAGGGTTTCCTCCCGTTTTGGGGACCTATGGTTAATAGTAGGAACCTGAGACAGTTGACTCGAGTGGTAGAATCGACAGCTAATATTACTGCCAGTGCCCTTGGTAATATCACCACAGAACTTCAGGCGGAGAGACTTATGACGTTACAAAACCGTATGGTTTTAGATGTCATCTTAGCAGATCGCGGTGGGGTATGTAAGGTGATCCATTCGAGCTGCTGCATTTTCATTCCAGATAATGCTCCTACTGTCTATCAAGCCATCTCGAAGTTGCATAAGATCTCCGAATCCATACACGTGGATGTAGGGGATTGGACGCTACTTGGATGGTTTTGGGGCCTGATGTCGACTTGGGGTTAGAAGATTCTGATGATCATCGGGGTTGTGGTAGTGCTCCTGTTCACGTGTTGCCTTTGCGTGCAGTGTGGTCCTGCCTTATGTGGCCTCTGTGCTACAACGTGTATGAGACAACCATCTGTTACCAAGGGGACTCGGTTGGACAGAGCTATGTTACAACAACATCTTGATGGTCTGATGAATATTGAGTATGATTCCGACTAGTGCTTGCCTACATGAGGGCAAAAGGAGCGTCTGAGGTTCCGTGACAATCGTAAGTGGTGTCTTCGACTCGCACGAACATGGTCGAGTCTGGTATCTATGAACCGCAAATAACGAGTTTAGTAAGTGTGCGCAGTTTCGCTGTGCTAACTTAACTCGTTCGTTTGTTATGTGGGTTTTTCATCTGTACCCACGGGTTCCATCTTAGATACGGCATCCATTTTGTCTCTTGCCCTCAAGTAGCCAGCGAACGGACGTTGTCCGCTTCGCGACCCTGGGACTCCCAAGAGATTTGCGGAAGACACATGTTCTTTGTAAATGTCTTTATGACGAGGGGGATGCTACTGTAAGGCAGATGGTGCCGCTCGAGGCTCATCTTGCCGCACGGGCTTATTGTCTCAGCCGTGCATCTCATTAGGCACGTCCCTTTGATGCCTGTATCTCGTGCTTCTTGATACCTCCCCTTTTACACCCTTTCCGATCTCCCCACTGTCTCCGTCTTCCTCTGCACCTGTCTTCGTTCCTATTTCGATCTACTTTACTGCTGATTGGAATTTGCTAATGGTGGGAAGATGGGTTTTTACAGTTGGGAACCGCCAAATGTTTCCGCACTTATGTTCCGGACCTTGTATGTTTTAAAGTGACCAAAGCGACCCCTCTGGGGCTAATTGTGGGAACCGGGTTGTAAACTTTTGTGTTCAATGTTATCCTATGGGTAAAAACTGTATAAAAGGAGCGATCCACAAAACCAATTTGAAGCAGTCTCCCCGAACTACACTCGATGTACTTCCTGTGACTTCTGTGTTCCCTGCAGCAAATAAAGCTAGAATCTTTGACGCCCAAGGAAGTGTCCCGTGTCTCTGTGACTTGTACGCCGGAGCAGGTTACCCACGAAGGTTTCAGGTGTTGTGCCCTGGCACCGCTGGGTCCAAAAGAACCCAGTCCTTCAGTACAGATAGGGTACGTGGCAACAGCGACCTTCGTGGCTCCCCACCCCGCCCCCCCCATGATGCTGCTGTCTATGTATGCCCCTGTTGTAAGTGTCTCATGAAGGCCCAGAGGTGTCTTTCGCTACTTCCTGGACAGCAGCAGCGTGCTCTCTGGCAATCGTTAGCTGATCCGGGCGAGCACGTGGCTTGTGTTGTCTCCGTCTGCGGACTTTCTGCCAGCCGTCACGCCGGGGTTGTGATTGATGTTCCTGCGACGACTCCGTATTAGTGTCGTCGCCGTTGTCTAGGTCCGGCGGCTCGATCCATAGAAGAGCGCAGGTATCCTGGAGGGAACGCATCTGGTGAAGAGTGCCATCCCACCGGAAGATGAGTCGGAACGGATGACCCCAAGAGTAGGGCACCTCTTTGTCTCTCAGGAAGGTGGTGACAGTTTTGAATTCTCTTCTTTTTTGGAGTGTGATCACTGAGAGGTCTTGAAAGAGTTCCACAGGTGCATCTCTGAAGCGGAGAGGTTGTGACTGGCGTGCTTCTCTAAGAATCCTCTCTTTAAGATGAAAGTCCGGGAGGAAAGCCAGTATGTCTGGAGGAGGGGCAGGAGCTCGGCGTGTTAGGCCCACCCGGTGCGCTCGATCAATGCGGATGGGGAAGTCCGCGGGCTCCTTGAGGATTTCCCGGAATAAATCTTGGAGGTATAGGGTGACACTGTTCCCCCCGCTTTCGATGGCACTCCCCGGACCCTGATGTTGTTCCGCCGGGAGCGGTTCTCTAAGTCCTCATTATGTGCCTGGAGGTCCATTTGCTGATCGCAGAGTTGCAGGACCTCTTGCTGGAGATTCACCAGTTCCTCGCAACGGACCTGATTTGAGTCCTCTATCGTGGCCACTCTTTCCCCTAAGCCGTCCAGGTCTCTGCGCAGCTCCCGTTGCTCGCTCACCAACTCCTGCTTGAGAGTCTGGAAGTCTTCCCTCAGTGAGCCAAAGACGGACTCAAGGAAGGATCTCGTGACTGGGGCTTCTTCCTGGGTCCCGCTCTTATTAGTAGCGGGTGTGGGCGACTGCGACACCGTTTGGATTTTGTCTCCCTTCTGCGGTGGCTTCACCAGCAGGTCGGTGATGGAGCGCCCCCCCCTGCGGTTAGCGTTTGCCATCTTGGTGCTGTCTGCCGTGTCTTATCTCTGCGGGTACGTCTTCGGGTTGGTGCTCTGGTAGGTCACTCGGTCGCGTGGTGGGCCAAGTGGGGTCCGGCCAACGGCGCTGTCGACGTGGGGGTGGTGTTTGCCCGGCTGGTCCGCAGTATACAGCCGCCCACTCCGCTGCGCCTGGGCCTACTGTCTTCGATCCCGGTCGCTGGGCCGCCCCTAGTATCTCCGCGCACCTTCTTCTCCACACCCCCACTGCTCTTATCCTCAGTCCCCAATCTCGGCACAGGGGGAAATCCAAGGCCGACCTACAGCGGGCCGGCGTCTCCGGGTTTGGGGTGATCCGCTGAGACTCATAATTTCGGCCCTCTGGCCCCGGCAAGGCAAGGAGTCAAGCCGCTCTGCCACCCACCGTCTTCTCGGGCTTCAGGAGTGGGGGGGCTGCCAGTGCCGGGCCTGTAACCGCTGCTTCGATGCTAGGCAGGCCCTCTCTCCCCTGGGGCGCGCTGTGTCTCCTGGGCCTCAGTGGCGGCTCGGGGGCTGTTCAATGCCACCGGGGGGCCGCTGAGGATGTTCGGCCGCCACCAACCAATGCCCCAATGCCGCAGCTGTCTCGGGTGTCCTCTGGGGGCCTGCGGTCGTTGCAGCCCGATCCGTCTGGCCTCAGCCGGGCCTCCGATTCCCTAGCTCTCCGTTTGCCCCACACTCACCGCCAAAGATGCCTGGGGCTCCCTCGGTAGACTCCGCTTTCCTCCGGACGTCGCCGGGGCCAGGCAGGGTCCCGCAGCTCCTGTGTTCCCTCCGCCGGCTGTTGCAGAGGCCCCGACCGGGCCCTCGATTTCTGCGCTCCTGGCGCTCACCGCTGCCGGTCACTGGGAGCCCGACCCTCTCGGCCTGTGTCCTGCTTCCCCACGGCGGCCGGGGGTCGAGGGGGGGGGGGGGCGCGGCAGCTCCCGGCTCAGTCCTCAGCCGCTTGGCACCCCTGCTACCGGTCCGCCTAGGCCCAGACCGGGGCCTCGATTTTGGTGCCGGCCGCCTCCTACTCGTCCATCGGCCAGGGCACTTTCGAGCGGGGCAAACCGGCAGCGACCAGGGCTGTAGAAAGGCGCCTCACCAGTGTCCTCACTTCGCTGCCTCCATCAGCTTCTCCGGTGGGTCCGGGTACACCCAAAATGGCGCGTAGGAGCCCCCACTCACCGCCAGTGAAGTTCGGGGAGATTCCGCCCCTCGCCAGGTAGGCCCGGAGTGGGCCCCCGGTTTCGCGCTCTCGGCGCTCCACGCAAGCTGCCGTCAGGGGCCCAGCACCCCAGGACCAAGCTCTGGGCCCCCACCTCGTCCGGGGGCAGAAAGAGTGAGTAGTGTGTCCTCCGGCGCGGCAATCAGGCGCTCGGCGTTTGCACAGGCAGTCCGTCTAGGCCCAGACCGGGGCCTCTATTTTCGCGCCTGCCGCACCTCGCCTTCCCGTCGATCGGTGGTCTCCCGGGCAAAGGCAACTGGCGGCGTCCAGGGCAGCAGGCGGCACCGCTGGCTTCACAGCTGCGCCGAGGGTGTCTTAGACAGCTAGACCCTTCGATAGCCAGCGATTTAGGGGCAGTAAGCTGAGTTTATGTGGGCTTTGGGGGATTTAGGGCAGGGAGCCACGGAGACCTGCGTCCGATCAGGTCGCCATCTTGGCCACGCCCCAAATCTCTGACTTTTGAGTATATTTATAAAGATGTGTCAAGTCAATTATCGTACATTGTCTAAATAGCGAAACAGTGCAAATGAAACGCTATTTAAGAGAAAGCAAATTTCTAGAACCTTCAAAGACCCAGATAGACAAATATTGCAAAGACTGCATCACCATTTAGCTCCGATAGACATTCAAAATAGAGGATTTGCTTTTTACTGTACCCAATTTGGCTCCTTTTTTAAGAAGTGTGACAACCACTGATGTATTTCGACATCCAATCGCTCTATCCAAAGGGCGCATCCCACTGAAGTCAATATGCTCTATCATCGCACCCTGCCCCACCAAGTACTGCACCTAGAAATGCAAACAGAACAGAATGAAAATCATCTTTTACACTACACAGAAGGTTTGGTCTAGGTAAATACAGCACTTAGAATAATTATACATCGGTAAATTGACATTTCTTTTGTACCAGATTAACATTATTTTCAGTGGGGGATGGCTGTAGATAGGGATGTCACCTGGCTGGGTTTTTACTGGCATGACCAATATATATATTTTTTTAAACAGACTTTATTGTCAGACTGCACATGTGTTGCAGGGCTCTGCACACCAGAGACATCTGCAGTTTTAAAACATTACATCAGCTGGAAGGCAATCGACTTTTGTTTGTGAGCCAGAACAAGCAAATATATAACAGAGCAATACTTAAGAATCTACCGCTCCCCCCTGCCCCCTCCCAACAGCCCCAACCCCCCCAACTTCCCCCTCCCCGACTACCTCCCCCCAAAGTCGCACAAGGTCCACCAAGTTCTACCCACACACAATGTAAAGTGCACAGAAAAAAAATTGCTGTATATGCACACCCGCCTCCCAGGCCCCCCGACCCCTTCATCACTTCCTCGGAAGATCTTTCAATGACCAATATTTTAATGTCCAGCGAGTCCAAAAATTAGGAAAATCACCTAAAGACTATATTTTTCTCAAATGTAATTTCCTCTTCTCAGTACATACTTCAAACAGCAAACCTAAGAAAGCACTTTACATATTTCCACAAGCTGTCTTAACCCCTTAAGTGCTGCCTCGGTGCATTGGCCGACGGCAGCACTACCTCCCCAGTGCTGCGCACGACCATTAGACGTCCATTCAGCACTAGTTCCAATGGACAGCGCAGCACTGGGGAGGAATGTTTAATAGCATCTATGAGGTTAATGATCTATGACTGATAATTAAAGTACACAAAGACAAAAAAGTCATGTTAAAAATTAATACAGACTATTTGTTAAAAAGTTCTATTTAAGTATAATGTTTGGACCTTTGCATAATCTTAAAACATGAACAAATGGCCAGTATTTTTCTTTGGGAAATATGGCAACCCTAGTTGTAGAGAGCATTTATTGTTTATCTGGCCATTTTAGGTAGTAAACATTACATGCAGCGGCGGAATCACACAGATTTACTCTTACTATTCCAAACATTGTCGTCATGTCAACTTTTATCCTCTTAGCAGCTATAGAACGTCCAGCTCCAGTGCTGAACGTTCCATTGCGCAGGTGAGGTTCGAACGTCCAACGGCAGCACTCCTGAGGTAGTGGTGCCGTCGGCCGTTGGAATAGGCGCAGCACCTAAGAGGATATACTCAGCAGAATGCAACTTGCAACAATCACAATACACAGAGTTGTGCAATGGCCATTCTCACATACAAATTGGATTCTTTGTGCAGTCCTTGTGTAATCTGGCTGCTTTAGATTAACGATTCAGAAAAGGGGGCGGTGATGAACAGAGTGTCTGAATTAAGCAGACCACTCTTACCCAGTCCAAAGATCAGGGCTTGATCCATCACCGTTATTTATCTCACTGCCCCATCCCAGCTCAGAACCTGGCTATATGCAAATCAGTCTGTCCCTGGCCCAGTGCATCATGGGAACAGGGCAGACTAAACTACCAAGCCAATTCTTCACCAGAAAGGAGACAAGCTACCGGGGACCGGTTTCTGGCATTTCAGCCGTCTTCGGCCCGGCTTGCTTGAATCCTGATGGAGCAGTGAGAAAGGGACTCATGTCTGAGTATACCCTGCCACACGTATAGTGGCCAAAAACGATTCAGAAAAGGGGGTGGTGATGAACAGAGTGTCTGAATTAAGCAGACCACTCTTACCCAGTCCAAAGATCAGGGCTTGATCCATCACCGTTATTTATCTCACTGCCCCATCCCAGCTCAGAACCTGGCTATATGCAAATCAGTCTGTCCCTGGCCCAGTGCATCATGGGAACAGGGCAGACTAAACTACCATGCCAATTCTTCACCAGAAAGGAGACAAGCTACCGGGGACCGGTTTCTGGCATTTCAGCCGTCTTCGGCCCGGCTTGCTTGAATCCTGATGGAGCAGTGAGAAAGGGACTCATGTCTGAGTATACCCTGCCACACCTTTAGTGGCCAACAACGATTCAGAAAAGGGGGTGGTGATGAACAGAGTGTCTGAATTAAGCAGACCACTCTTACCCAGTCCAAAGATCAGGGCTTGATCCATCACCGTTATTTATCTCACTGCCCCATCCCAGCTCAGAACCTGGCTATATGCAAATCAGTCTGTCCCTGGCCCAGTGCATCATGGGAACAGGGCAGACAACAACCCAGCGGTGGAGAAAAAGACAACACCACTACTGTGCAAACAGATTTCTTAACGAAGCCTGCCCAACCTGAGCATCTGCTCTGGCATCAGAGTCCAGACAGTAATGCTTAGCAAAGGTATGGACCTGCAGATCTCTGCAATGGGAACATTTCGAAGCAAAGCTGTTGTAGTTGCTTTGCCCCTGGTAGAATGAGCCTTAGGTTTACCCCCTAAGGTCTTGTTCGCTTTCTGATAACATAGCTGGATACATGACACAATCCACCTAGAGATGGACTGTTTAGAAGTAGCCAGACCAGTCCTGACCGACCCATAGTTAACAAACAATTGGTCGTACCTACGAATATCCTTGGTCTTATCCAGGTAGAATTTCAACACCCTTCTGACATCCAGGGAATTAAGAGACCGTTCGCTGGAGTGGAAGAGTTCTGGAAAAACGTTGGTAAAGTAATAGTCTGATCAACATGAAAATCAGAGATCACCTTAGGAAGGAACTTTGGGTGAGTACGCATAACAACCTTAGCAGCATGAAATACAGTATAATGTTCCTGGCAACACAAAGCCTGGATTTCACTCACCCTGCGGGCCGATGTAATGGCCACAAGGAACTCCGCCTTCCATGACAGGTGCTGCAGTGAAGCCTTGTGAATAGGCTCGAAAGGTATCTTCATCAACCTGGACAGCACCACATTCAGCTTCCACGAAGGTGAAGGAAGCCGAACAGGAGGGACCACCTTCTTCAATCCTTCCAAAAAATCCTTTATCACAGGAATTTGGAAGAAGGATGTTTGCGAAGGACATTTCCGATATGCAGTCAATCCAGCGAGGTGAACCTTAATAGAATGGAAATTAAGGCCAGACTGAGCTAGATGCAGAAGGTATGGAAGGATGACATCTTCCTTGCAGATTGTCGGATTATAGTTCTTAGAGGTGCACCAGATGCAGAATCTCTTCCACTTATAAGCGTAAGAAGTCCTAGTGGAAGGCCTCTTAGCCTCCTTCAAAATGTCCATGCAATCCTCTGGAAGATTTAAGTGACCATATTGCACTATCTCAGGAGCCATGCCACCAAACTCAATGACGAGAGGTTGGGGTGCACCATCTGCCCCCCCCCCGAACTTCGTGAGAAGGTCCGGCTGACACGGCAGTCGCAGGTGAGGCATGAGAGACCGGTGAAGCAGGTCCGTGAACCACCACTGTCTGGGCCATTCCGGAGCGATGAGGATCATTCATGCCCTGGATTGGGACAGCTTGATGAGCACTGCCGGAATCAGGGGAATGGGTGGAAAAGCGTACAGAAAGCTGTTCGACCAGCTGATCCATAACGCGTTTCCCAGAGTCCCCTGTTGGTAATACCTCGAGGCGAAGTCGCTGCATTTTCTGTTTTCAGCGGTGGCGAATAGATCTACGTCTGGAATGCCCCACCTGGCGAAGATGTCGTCGAGCACCTCGTCGTTTATGACCCACTCATGTTTTTTTTGGATCAGCCTGCTGAGGGCGTTCGCCTGAGCATTCTGCACACCTGGCAGATGAGTCGCCGTTATCGTCAATCCTCTGGCTAGCAGCCAGTGCCAGATCGCCTGCGCTTCTTGTGACAGGGTGTGCGATCGTGAGCCCCCCTGCTTGTTGAGGTAATACATTGTTGTCATATTGTCCGTCTGTACAAGCAAGGAGTTGGTCTGAAAGGCCTTCAGTGCCAAGTGAACAGCTCTGAGTTCTAGGAAATTGATGTGATACGTGGACTCCGCCGGAGACCACGTTCCCTGGATTTGTAGATGGCCTGAATGCGCTCCCCAGCCTTGGAGAGACGCATCCGTCACAATTGTCTGAGTAGGAATGTCCTTGTGGAAAGGAACCCCTCTGAGGAGTTTCTCCGCCGAGCACCACCATCTCAGGGACTGTTGCGCGTGAACAGACAACTGTATCCCGTCGTCCCAGCACCCTCTCTTCTGGTCCCACTGATCCTCCAAACATCGACCCCAGTCGAGAAGATACCGTCCTCACTGTTGTAGAAGGAGCAGCTATGAGAGCCTGAGCCTTCTGAAGGATCGATAAGCGTCTGTCCTCCGAAGGAGATACGCTTGCCGACAGCGTATTGATGGAGGCTCCCAGGTACTGTAGGCACTGGACCGGAGTCGGGACAGACTTGGACATATTGATGTGTAACCCCAGCTGATTCAGCAGGACGGCCGTCCTGTTGAAGTGCAATTGTGCTTCCTGGAAGGTGGAGACCTTGATCAACCAGTCGTCCAGGTAAGGGTAGACAAACACCTTGTTCTTTCGCAGGTGCGCTGCCACCACAGCCATGCATTTTGAAAAAGTCCTGGGTGCAGACTTCAGTCCAAACGGTAGTACGGTGTACTGATAGTGATTGGCGCCGATTAGGAAGCGCAGGAACTTCCGGTGTTTCCGTGCAATGGGCACATGGAAATACGCATCTTGCAGATCTATCTCGCAAAGCCAGCCTCCCCTTTGTAACTGAGGATAAATTTGGTGCAAAGACAGCATGCAAAACTTTTCCCGGCGGATCCATTTGTTTGCTTGTCGCAAATCCAGAATGGGCCTGAACTAGTTCTTGTCCTTCTTCTGCACTAGGAAGAAACGGGAGTAAAGACCCTTTACCCTTTGAGACAGAGGGACGTCTTCTATCGCCCTTTTTCTTAACAGGGTATCGGCCTCCGCCTGGAGCTCGCGCAGTTGGAACTGCGAGCAAACCAGTGGAATTGCAGGAGGCGGGATGGTGAAACGAAGACTGTATCCATTGTAAACAATATTCAGCACCCACTTGTCCTGAGTAATTTGTCTCTACTCTGCCAAGTGATTTTGAATGCTTCCCCCCACCGGAGTGGGTAACGGACGAGGGGGAAGTAGCACCTCAGGGCCTAGACCCAGCCAGGCCTTTGGGCGTCGAGGAGGACTGCTGGCCGCCACTACCCCTCTGCCGCTTCTGGAAAGGCCGTCTCTGGTACTGCTGCCTGACGACCTTGCCCTCTGCCCTGGGCACCAAAACGCCTCTGGAAGGAGCGGAAAGTCTTCTTTTGCTCCTTCGGCTTCTCTAAACCGACGGCCGTCAGGGTTTCAGCCTCCGCCTTCATGCGGGCCATCTCCTCATCAGCGTGTCTGCCAAATAATGTCGCCCCAGAGAACGGCAAGTTGGTGGGCCTCTGGCTTCAGCGACGTCAGTCGCAACCAGGCATGGCGTCTCAAATTTATCCCATGGCAGTAGCCATGGGCAGCCAAGAGCGAGGAAACCGCTGCCGCACTGATTACTTGATTGGACACCATCATTCCCTCGTTGATGATCTCCTGAAAATCCTCCCTCTTGTGGACATCTGATTTGACCTTCTTCCTGGCACACTCAGGGCACCTGTTGAATAATGCTGGCATTTTCGACAGGAAAGTGGCAAAAAAAAAAACAGCAAATGGAAGAAGGAGTAGGCAGACGTTGAGTGAAATACTCTAAACACTTTAAAAGTGCCAAAAATGTAATTAACCTTAAAAAGGGAGAGCTCAATGCTACAAGGTCCTGCTAGCAGGAGCTGGAAAAAAGAACTGAAAGTAAAAGGAGTTTGCTGTGCATCATGGGATACTGAGGGTCTCTGGAGAGTTCCTTAAAGGCACGGTATCCCTTTTCCAGACATATAATGGCAGCCTATGGGGCTTTTTTGTCCATACCTTCCTCTCTATCATTCCAAGGCTTTGGTGAAGGGGGAAGTTTCTCTGTAGAGGAAACTTGGCACATTGTGTCTAATGTGATATTGGTGACATATCGTTGGTATTTCTAGTTGCAGTACTGGACAGTGTAGCCTTATAAGTACAGGCTGCATTATTGTCTTTAATGTTCTCTTAAGTGTCTATGCAGGACTGCATTGCAGACAGCTTAAGAGATTATTTTTGATTGCTCCGAGGTCCACGCACATGAGCGGGACTATTCACTAGATTATGACCATGTCAGATATCCCCTACTACAGAAGTAGGGGCTTAATCAAGGACGGTTGTGGGAATGTAGGTCATTAGAACAGGTGGCTTAATTTCGATTTGTTAAGTATAATTGTGGTCTGGACATTGCCTTGACAGAGTAAGGTAGTGTACAAAACCTGTTGACTGGATCTCAGCTAACAACGAGATTTTATGAACAAACTTTATATGTTGGCAGATAAAACAACCATAATTCCTTCATTTACATGAAGTGTGACCACTTTGAATAGCAGAATAGAGCAGGATGCCCTGACGGGTATTACATAAGGAAGGCTATAACCTGGCAAATTGTTGACCTAGATTTTGGAGAAAGAATTAGCCCCCACTAATATTACTGCAGTAAAAGATGCCAAGGGGAACACCCACTACACACAAGAAGGAATAAATAGAGCTTTCCACACATATTATAAGCAGCTTTGCGCAAACCCAAAGGTATCACTGAGGACGGAGATAGTCGATCCTCACGGTACAAAGATTGTAAAGGCTTGTTCAGCATTCCGTCCATCATTTGTTCCTTTTGATACAATATTTAATGCCAAAGGTCCCGATAGCTTTTCTCTTTAGTGAAACCCTACCAAACCTGCAGAAGACTCAGGTCGGCGGGTGCAGCGTTTGTGATGGTTCCCGTCATACAAAGATCTTGTTTGGGCTGTTGAGACAAGAAACCCTAGAAACAACTTTCAGGAAGAATCTTAAACCCTGGTTGTTTAGGTGGACCTAATTCCGGCATTGCTTGAGTGTGCTTCTAGCCTTTTTTTGCTCCCGGCTCAGTTCCATCCTCTCTTTATCTGCAGTTTTCTTTTCCCGATCTCTGCTGAGGGTTGTGTAGGACAGTCCTAGCATGGGGAAACTCAGTTTGGAATAACCATTGCGCTTAAAAATGTATAACATAGTATAACATGTTTTTATATTTTGCCACAGGGAGAGCAGACTTTTGATGCGTTTCCCTGCTTGCACTGATGAGGGCAGGAAAACAGATCAAAATATTGCTTCCGCCCAAGGTCCTTGGGCGGGAGCATTGCCGCCTACCGATGCATGCGGGAAGCCAGCTAGGACCTTGGTGGCACCAAACTTTGACAATGCAGGCCTCAGCGATGGGGTCCCCGTGACTGGAAAAGGCCTGGCAGGGGGGGGGGGGGCATATGGCGCCCCCTCCCCATTTTGAATAAATTTGGCCCCGGGTGTGCTGTTCCCGGGCCTTTAGAAGCTCGGGGAGAGGGGGTGGGGGGTGGAAGGTCACGAGGTCCACCTCCCCATTTTTGAAATATACTTAAAAGAAAAAGGGCCCTGGGGATTGGATCCCCAGGGCCTAACAAGTTTCAAGGAAGGGGGCAGGGCCACGCAGCCTCCCTCCCATTATTTTACTTTTTTTAAAAAGGGGCCTTGTCAATATGGTCCCGAGAGTCTAACAGGGCTCGGGAAGGGGACCACACTGCTCCCTCCCCTTTATTTTAATTAGTGGCCTTGGAGGATGGGGTTTCCAGGGCCGAACAAGGCATGGGGGAGGGGGGGGGCTAGACATGCGACCCCTTTCATTATAAAAAACGGCCCTCCTCCCCTTTAATAAAAAAAAGAAATGAAAGTGGCAAATGGGGACCTCAGGACGTGCCCCCCCCTCCCCCCCCCCCCCCCTCCCATTAATAAATTAAAAAAAAGTCTCTGGGGGACGGGGTCTCCAGAGCTTAATAAGGCTTGGGTAGGGAAGACATGCGGCCCCCTCCCCTTTCATTACAAAAAAAAAACCTGGAGGATGGGGTCCCCAGGACATAAGGCTCGGGGAGAGTGGCCACTTGACCCCTCTCCTATTTGATAAAAAGATATTTTTGTTGAAAGAAAAAAAAACGTTGAAATTCAGTGAAACAAACAAAGGTTAAAGTAAAGTTATAGTTGGGTGAATATTTCAGTGGCATCATTAATGTTTTGAACAAAAATAGACATAGAAATTCATAGTTCTAGTTAGCGTAGCCAACTATAACTTGCACCCCCACCATGCACTCCTTATGACCTCACACATTACATCACTCATGATATGTTCTATGAAATCATTTACAACATCACTCATGACATTTCAAATGACATAATTGATGACATCACTCATGACAACACTGATCACCCAAGCTTCTTTTGTACACTTTGCTCTATAAATGGGTATAGCATAAGAGGTATGAAAGCAAGTGTAAAATAGCTCATCATTACGGCCCCACTCCCCTTGCAGATTTCGGCAACAGCGGTGGGCTCCCTGGGTTCTTTAATGGCTCAGGGAGGTGGTCCACGCAGTCCCCTCGACTTTAATACGGGTCTGGGGCTGGGCTCCCTTAGTAAATGTGTCCAGGACACCATTTTATTTTTCTTTCTTTCTGATCCTGCATGAGTCCTGCTGGCTTGCAGCAATTTTCTCCAGTTTTCTTTGTTTTTGGCCCCAGGGCTACCCCTACCTTGCCACTGCGTATACTTTTCACTTTTTACTCCAGGTCAGGGGAGTAAGTCCCCAAGTCTTGTAAGGGCTGCCAGCAAATTTTTTTCTGATGTTGCCTGTAGCCAATCAGAGCCATCGTTCCGGCTGGAGTGAGATGGCCCCAGAGGAATAAAGCTCCCTGGGCCAATCAGAACGCTCTATTTTTAAATTGGCGCTGCCACAAGTCTCTTGAGCCTCTTGCGGACCCAACCGTCCAGATATACAATTATTTGTTAACCTTAGTTTCTCAAAAACGACCTAACGGATTAACACCAAATCACAAAAAGCACAATTGGCAGAACAAGATCTAGCTTCCTTCTAAATTTGGTGTAATTTAGTTATCAGTTTTTGCGGTAGCTCGTCTTAAAGAAGTCTTTGGAAAATGTATAGAGATTTTGCATTTTGGGACCCCTTTTTTTTCTTAACCCCCGCTTGACGGATCATTGCAACACTTTCCATGCACAAACTAGCCAAAAAGTATCACACCTTTTTGTAAAGTTTCATGGAGATTCATAAAACGGTGCTAAAGTTATTAGCAACACATTAAATGCTTTTCCAACAGACAGCTGCCCTAACTAGAACTATCCAGTGGAATAAATATATATTAGTGTGATCACCTGCTGATCTGGGAGGATGTATTTGATAGTGGTACTAATTAGTAGCTGGTATTGGTATCATTACCTTACTTCTTATGGTATGTGTTATAAAATAGAAATGTTTTACTATAAAGAAAAAAAGAAGTAGGTTGATTAGAAGTAAATTCTTGGAGATTCTGTTATATGTGTGGAATGTTAAGCAAAACTTCGCCCACATGGTGTTACATAAAGGTCATACCTTCTTAATGTAGGTGAGATTTTGACATGTACCTTGGATTAAAGGATTTACTCATCAGCCCAAATCACACAGAGAACAAGATGGAAGATGAGGAATTCAATCAATTACCCATTTAAGCCAGGCTATGATCTTAAGAAAATTTTCAGTCCTGAAGGCAATAGTTAATGGCAACCTTGTCAAACACTACAAGCACATATTGTATTCGGCAAAATGAAAAACACCCAATGGAAAGTGTGAGAAGTTGGCCTGGTATATGCTGACCACTAATTATAGTGGGCACCTTGTACGAGTCCAAACAACCCTTATTGATGATTAGGTTAAAGACAACCTTTATTGAAAGCTATCCTAGTGGTAGCTATGGAAAGCAGCCCTCAGGCTAAGTCTCGAAGAATGTAAGGCAGCTTGTTTTACCAGATCAGAACCTCCTTAATGACCAAATGAAAGGAGACCCACACAAGTAATATATAAAATATATGTATTTATTACTAAACACTCTCTACTAACCTCTTTATGAGATTAGAGAACAAAGAACTAGAACAACAGTAAATAGCACAATACACAGTGGGCTCCAGGGGGAGACCAAACCGTATACTAAGAAAGTAGTATAACAACCACGACTTGACTAGACACAGTGCCTAGAGCACGTAGGATCACTGGGACCCCAAGGAACCACCCAAGGTAGTGACACAGGGGACCCACGGAGGACGGGTGCAGTGTGAGAAGACACGAGCTCCGTACAACTCTATGGGAAAGACGCGGTTGGAATTTTAAAGATTAAGGACACTTCGGAGAGGACTTTGCGCGAACCTTTTCAAACATAGAAGGTTCTAAGGCCAGCCTCCTTGTGAGCACCGGAGTACTTGTGTTACCTAATCCAGGGAAGCCGGGTGCATAGGTGTCAAGTGATGTCGGGAATCTTTGTTGTTTTCAATGGCGTGATGCTGAAAAATGATGCTGCCGGGAAGATGAAAAGTGTCCAGCAGAATCCCAGCCTGGATTCGAGGTGAGAAGAACCTGAAAGTAGAGGGGACAGAGTCTGGGTCCCGTCAGCGTGACCAGGGTCTCGGTAGACAAATGCCCACCAATGCCAGGTACTTCAGGTGAGTTGATGCGATGCTGGACTCTGCAGTCATGCGGACCAGGAGACGTCAACGAAGACCAAAGTCCGGAGGTGAGCTGTCCCATGAAGTTGAGAGCTGGGGGGTCAGTGTCCGGATGGAACACCAACAAGCCTTGGCAACTGCAACCCACGTGGTCAGAGGAAATCAGCTTTGGGAGGCCCAGCAAGGTCCTGGGGACTCACCAAGCAATGGAGAGTCAGGGCATGTCTGGAGTAACCAGGAAAGGCCACGGAAGTTAAAGTTACCTTCACAGGGACCCACAGGCCAACGGACCAGTGATCGCGAAGGGACCTTGAGATGCATCACGAAATACCAGCCCATGGAACACTCGTGGAGTGTAGGCCGGAAATCTTCTGTGGAAACACTGCTCGGGTCAGGATTACACGTAGCCCAAAGCACAGCTTCAGGGGTCGACGAAAAGCATATGCTGCTGCAATAGAGCACGGTGCACAGGGGTTTCAGGTTGCACGGTCCCCACGAGGGATACGGGCATCAGAATTGCTGAGAGTGCAGATCACCCTCAGAGACCTCAGGAACCCACCTCCTGTGTTGCAGAAATTTTCGGAGTCCTCAGGAGTTTCGGAGATGCAAACCGGTCAGATGCATTTTGGTGCCTGCTTGGCAGGGGAGTAACTCCTTTACTCCAAGGGAGATTCTTCAGTCGCCCAGCATTGTGCAGATCGTCAAAGTACTTGGTTTCTGTAGCAGAGTTTAGTCCAGGTAAAATCCAGAGTCCTGTAGTCAGGGTTTCTACTTTATACCCAAGGAAGGGGTGGGAAAAACTTTGCGGAGCCCACCTATGGGAAGGTCAGGACAGAGGGGTTGCTACACCCATGTCCTTTGTCCAGTTTCGCGCCCCAGAGCAGGAGCAAATGGCTCCTGCAACCGGTTTGAACTAGACTATGCACACGGACACCAAATGTGCCCCAATGCAGACTTTAAACACTCTCAGAGTACACCCACCCAGCCCCAATACACTAAATCCTGTGACAGGAAACTTATTGTCAAGCCTTCCCCTGCTTGAGCTTGGCTCAGCAGCAGGAGGGCAGACTGTCTGTCAGCAGCCATTTTGTGATTCCCAGGTCGAGAAAGCTGGTACAGGTAGCCCGGTGACCCACAGTAGTGGATCTACAAGGGAGGAATCATGCCTCCCACACCAGTTACGGGTGTGGAGGTATGATTCCAAGGTGTTTGACACATATGGTTCGCTGCATCACAAACAATCCCGGAAAATAGTTCAGAAGGCTGCAGAGGGGCTCTGCCCATGTAGGTGCACCGTTTCACATAAAACCCAGTACCCTGCCTTCAGGATTGATTAGGCCTGCCATAGGGGTAACTGATGTGCGCGTGCAGTAATTTAGAATAGATATAGTGAACCTATATCTAAGTAAGGGGTGCATGCACCACCTTACACAGGCTGCAGTAGCAGACCTGGGGTGTCAGTTTGAATGGTCTCTCAGGGGTGGCACAATACATGCTGCAACCCCTGGAAAGCCTCTGGGGTACCTATGCCCTGGGTACATAGTATACCATATACTAGGGACTGATAAGGGTACCCCAGTATCCAATATGGAGTGTACCTAAAGTACATGCAATCAATTTAGGGAGAAAGCAGATAAACTGGGGTCCTGATTAGCAGGATCCCAGTCAGACTGGTCAAAAACCAGCAAAACACCAGGAATAAAGTGGCAGTAATCATGCAGTCATATTCCACCTTCCTGCAGAAAGCACATATCCTTTGGGTTTAGTTTTGGCTATGCTTGCCTGAAATGGATGAATTTCAAGAGTGCAGATGTGAAGGGTCAGGCTACTTTTTCTTTAAAATTACTATGCTCATCCGCACCTGATTCTGCTGTATAAAAGTACTATGAGGACAAAGAAGTCATAGTGAATCTCTCACACATCCCTGGCCCTTCCCCATTTACCTCTTTATACCTACTTCTCAGCTGTAGCAACACAATGCATGTTCTAATTGTCAAAATCTAAGTTAATTTTATTTTCACAACCACATCAGATTTTAAGGAAGCAGGATATTAGTATTTTCCTTCACATTAGACAACAATTAAACGTAATTGCAAACTTTATCAGGATTTTCTGCCCCACTTAGACTGTGCCTTGTCAAAAGATATCTAAGTAATAAGAGCTTCCAAAGTAGAAGTGATGCAAATTTCCTTTAGCCAGAAAACAAGCACTGTTGCACTGATATTTTCTGAAGAGAGGATGCTTAACAAAGAACTAGACCTGCTAATTGGTTCCACTCCCATTTAGTTAATCTACCAGATTTAATGTCAAAAGTGTATAGGCTGCTGACCCAGACCACATGACGGCCATCTGCTGTGGCCTGGCATCAGACAGAGTCTTCACATCTTAAAGTTGGGTATCCTGTACAGTCAAATGATGCCAAAATCCCCACATGTACCAAAAAAATAAAAAGAAGGAAATATACAAGTGTTGGCACTATTGGAAAAAAAGACTGCAACAGAGGTCTGTGGGAATGAAGGAACTGAGTATTATGGCAGAACACCAGTGAGCAACAGAGTCCTGTGGTAGTTCAGAGTCACTGTCAACTGTGGTGAGGAGCACACAACAAAGGACAGAGGAGACAGGGTTTTTCTTAGTATACGGGGCATTCTAGTTTAAGGGCCATCATATACCTTCACTCCTACACTACCATCAATTGAGCCCTTGAGGATCATCCAAAGTTGAGGAAAGGCTAGACCATCTGAGAATCGCTTTCAAATTGTCAATGGCTAGCACAGATTTGCAGCATGCTGGCATCTTGATTATCCTGGTCTGTGACGTACTAGGCAACCTTAGGGAAAACATCCATGTCGGTAATGTCTGGCAAGTCACAGATGTGTGGTGGGTGCATTATTTGTGATCACTGTCAAGATCAGTGTCTTTAAACCTAGAGCTACTTTTGACTTTGAGAAACTTGCTATTTGCTAGAATAAAAACTGACAGCATGCTTTATAAGAGCATCATCTACGATGCTCTCATCATAGCTGATACTCTGCCAGTAATTCATTACACTTAAATGCTTGCATAAGCTCAATTGCAATTATAGCGAATTTACTGTTGCATACCATTATTAATGGGGCCAAGCAATTTTACTATTGAAAGATGGGTTTAGGTCACATTCTATCTAGGACTATGTCTTCCTGCACAACAAACTTATTATTTGTTATTTCACTACTGTAAGATGAAGGTTTATTTAAGAAGTGTATGCATCCGGGGAATCATTTCTAAATTGAGATATGCACTGTTTAGGCACATTTGCTCTCTGCATCTTGTCATAAATAAGTAACCAACTCATTAGCCGTCATTTTAACAAAATCACATTTTCCACTAACTAGTCTGCTGTTCTCCGACTCTGCTAACTAACGATGGGCATATTATCTTTGCTCCACAAATTAGACCATTTTGATCAAAACAAACACATTTTAAAATTGCCTTGTATTTGCATGTTGTGTTCAATAAACTACACAGACATTATACTTCAACTCAACATCCCTTGCAAGAATTGTTCACTCATCACTTTACCAAAAAAGCAGACACAAATAAAAACAATTGAGAATAAGATGTGTTTTGCTTTTTTAATGCAAAAGGCACATACCAACATGGATGGCTTGAACTTAGGCACAAAATATCACATATTTAGAGCTACTTGCTAAAGCGGGAGATTGTGAGGAGGGAAGGGAAAAGAGAGGGGGTAGAGAGTGTGACTGTGTGTGAACAAGTGCTCGAGTGTGTATGAGTCAGTGAAAGTGTGAGTGCGAGTAAAAGGAGTCCTGTGCACCAGCTCTAGGCAGTAGACATAGGTACAGCTGCAGAAAAAGTTTTCTAGTCTTAACACCATCAACGCTTATGGTTTCCCCCCCCTGTGCTGAAAATCTGTAATTCCTACTAATCATGACGAGCTCAGCTCGGCATGAGTGTACGAGAGGTGTACCTCATGACGAGCTGAGCTCGTCATGAGCGTCGAAGGTGTTAAAGAGCGAGGAGAAAATGGCGTATTTTCACTGAGGAAAAATGCCGCTAGCTCTGGTCAAATCTCAGGTTTTCTAAAGGGGTTTGCCGCGATCTCCATTGTGACTCAAACTGCAAGCCACTGACTTGAAGGAAGAGGAAACCAGATCTTATGTTTACAGCCTCGAAGACGACTTAAGCACAGTAAGAACTCTTTACTGCTCTGTTTTCCAGAGAACCCCCCCATCTATATTTTAGACTTTGATCCAAAGACGACTATCTAATTATGTGCTCGTCAATGGCTACTTTAGTAGTACAATAGACTAGATTTGGCATCATGTATCCTGCATTCCAGTCTTAGGAAGATACATCAGCTGGGGACTTACACAGTGCCATTACTCACCTGCATGATACCTAACTAGGACTAAATCACCGGTAGAATGTGGACAACTAGGGAGAATGATCGATGAATAGTAAAAGTAATTGATTAACCAATTAATTCATTGCACTGTAGAAACCTGCGTAGCCCTACATTTTGTAGGTTTGTCTGTCAAATAAATTAATCTACACATTCAATGTATAGTGTCAGAAAAATGGTTCATTGTGAAGTACGGCTGTGCGATATTAAGAGTTTCTGGAGTATTGGGGTTTCCTTTCAAAAGTTCTTCTCTTAATACTAAATCTATCTCCTGATTAAAGCCTATATTCTCAGAAAATCTTCCAAAGGAGGCAAAATCTGCCTACATACATTTTATATTGCATTATAGGCATCCTTATCTATACCTTCCCCAGGGCATAAATGAAGCCTTGAACACCAGTGGGCTTGAGAATATTTACACTCTTCCTGAATTTCTCAGGCACACATGGATGATGGTGCCTACACAATCAAAAACAGAACGGTTCTTGGAATTGCACTTTGTCAAACAAGCTAGAGACAACGAGAAGTCATAGCTCTCTGTTAAGTGCTTCTTGTTTCTGAAAGCTTAGAAGATAACAGCATTTCTTTTGGCGCTAAATGCAGGAAAAACCCTTCAGGTACTACATTTCAGTGACGTTTTGGAAAAAACATAACCTTTTGTCATTTATCAATTTTCAGAAATCACAAAATAAAATTTTCAGTGATGATTATCAGTATAGTCACCATCTTGTGGAGATAAAAAAACACGAAAGTTTATGAATTTTGATTGTGAACATGGTGCACATGATTCATGGGGATCGCATTTTTTCTGTTCCTGTTAACAATTGGCAAATAATAAGTTAATGCAAACTTTCATTAGGCCAAGGCTTGAAAATGAAGTGGGTGGCAAGAAGGCTACTCGTGGTAATGTCGAGCTCTCTCAGCTAATTAAAACACTGGGTTTTGGTGGACTACAAGATGCATGTTTGATGCACTTGCTGCTTGAAACATTCTCTGAAAGGTCTCAGGTGTCTCATCTCAGTAGGCAAAATGTGATCAGCTGCCTGAATAACCCCTTTCAGTGGTAGGCTAACCCACTACATCATAATGCACTGCAATGCCCATCGGTACTAGTAAAGGATATCCCATGGTTCTTTGTTTGAATTACCACGATTCTGTTCATTCTACAAGACCTTTTTTGCTTTTGAATCACTATATCCTTCGCTTCCATCAATAACCTAATTAGACCGCACTGCAACTATATTTAGATGAAAGGGCCTTAGATTCAATTGCACCGTGCTGAAACAAAACTAGGTCTGTGACCAACAGAGGTGCTACACTTTCTTCTGTGCAGTACAGTTTAGAAAAATGGTTATGGCTTTATTTCTATGCCATACTTTGCTCCTTCCCATTGCAATTTATACCCGCCTCATGTACCAAGGCGAAAAAAGATTGAGCAGTGAAATTTACAAGACATTTGGTGAGAGGAGTTGGTCTAACGGCTAGGGCGTTAGCCCTCGAATCTGGGGAACTGGGTTCGAGTTGCAGCAATGATGCTGAACATCCTGTGATTCTGGGCAAATCACAAAATCTCCCCGTGCCTAACAAAAAACTAAAAAAATGAATGTGTCCTCATGTAATGCAACTGGTGCTATGTAAAGCGCTCTGATACCTGATTCGGGTCAAGTTTGCGCTATATAAAACTCTATCAAATAAAATTTTAAAAATCAAAACCTTACTCGGAGTTAATCAACAAGTACTGGCAAAAATCAACACGTCTGGTGACCCCGGCTGCCTGCCTTTTGGATTTTTCAATGCTTTTTTTGTCACAGTTTTTCCAAAATGTTATTGCTGGGAGACTGCTTGATACGCCTCAAGCTGAAAAGAAAACTAGTTCAACACAAAGTATATTTTTAAGGCCTTGAAAAGTACATATTGCGAAGTTAGTCTCTGGCATTGAAGGGAACTACTTTGTGTGTGGATGTGTTAAATGTAAAAGGGCAGAATGCAGTCATTCAAAGTAGTACAGTGAGCCAATGGCTAAAGTGTGAGCCAATGGCTAAAGTGGACTGACCCACTGTCTAATGATGTATGCAGTAGTGGGAGGAGGAAAAGGTGAATGGCAGTAACAGACCGATGGATGAGGATGGATGGCTGAAAGCCCCCATGTGTAAGTACATGAATAGATATAATTTTAGTAAAATCAAAAGGTCTTGGCTAACACCCGACCTACAAATAGGAAGCACATTTGTAAGAGAACACAAAGTTACAGGTGGAAGCAATAAATACTTCTAGTGAGGCAGCCAGGCATCGTAGTCATGAATTAGATCAAGGTCTCTTGGATAGTAGTCAAAACCTCTATCGAAAAGGAAGCTCCTTTCTCATAAATGTTTCCATCCTCTGGCTCTTTCTCACAATCAGAACGCTCCCTCTAGCTGTTTCGAAAGAAGTTCTGACTCTAGACATAGAAAGAAAAAAGGCCTGGTGAAGATGCCGCCTCAAAGAGCTCCAGGAGTTGCTAATAGGAAGGCTCTTCCAATGTCAAATCGGGCGCTGGAGTATAAAGTCATGTGGTTAGTGCCTATACTGCCTCAGTAAAGTCAGTTGTGGTGGAACCAAATAGCTCAATGGCCATCAGTTGCGGGGAGCTGGCTGTATCCATATTAATAAAAGGGTCTGATATGGATGGGTTGATGTGAGAGAACAAAAAATCAATGTCCTCGGAAATAGGTTCCAATGCAGTTGGCCAACTAGGAAAAAAATACCTTCCAGACAGAAAAATAAATGAACTTCTCAGCCCATGAAACGTTAACTAAATCACTAGATCTATTCTGGATGACTAACAATGTTTCTAAGAGGAGCATAACAGCCAGTTTCTTTATAGCCTTCATGATTTTCCACCCTGACCTAATACATTTGGCGGACATCTTTTAAGGACTACTGGAAAAAAAGCCAACGATGCTACAATATTAAATAAAGGAGTAACTGTGGTACAGAAAAAAAGGATCAGAATCTATTGGAGGTGGAATGGGTAATGTCAATGGCACTGCTATCTATATCGTTCGCTCGGTCTTGATGTCCTTTGAAAATGACTGAGATTTACTAACACAGCTTCTGTAGATATTTAAATTATTGAAAAAGCAGCCAATTAAAGAAGAAACCATTTTAAAACAGACTGTATCTTAAAAAACATTCCGAGGCATATATCACATTCCCTTTTATACTTTGGGGATACTGCTGCACATTCCAGAAAGCCTGAAAAGAGTCCCATAGCATCACTGTGGCTTACACCAACAGAGTTCGTAAGCCGTTCTGACATCCTCTTAGAATTCTACAAATTCTTCATTTAGTGATGTTCATGAGCCTCAACTCTGTATATAGCAATACAGTTACAGGGAACAATTACCAATGTTTGTAAAGTAGCCTTCAAGGAGATCTTAAGAGAAGAACATTCCTAGAAACCGTTAGTAAACGGAAGTGAGCTGAGAACCAAATTTGGTAGACCACTTAAATTGTTTCACTTTCAGCTGGTGGTCTTCAAACTTCGAGATTGCAAAGGGAGTAACATAATACTTATACAAAATAGACATTCCACACAAAAAGGAGATTAACATTCTGTACACAAATGGGAACATTTGGTGTGCAATAAAGAGGTAGAACAGTTGGCTATGTGTCGGCCTTCGAAATCCTTTCAAGCTAGAACGAGTGAGTACCAATTTAAATGGGCACCACGTGCTGTTTGCAACACACATCATAGCAAGTAGTGGTAGTATTATTTACTGCACTTTGCATGCATGATAAACTCAGCAATAAGAAATGCTACTTACAATGTCTGCATCCCCAAAGAAAGCAGCCAAATCCAAAGGTGTTCTTCCATTCTTATCTGTCTGATCTATTTCAGCACCTTTTTCAACCAAACATTGAACCACATCCTTATGGCCCTTTAAGCAGGCCCAACTTAATGGTGTTAATCCCTCTTTATCCACTGAAGAAACGTCTGCACCTTCAGAAGGATCATAAGAATGATTATCAGTACTGATGTATACAAAAAATAATAAGATGTTTAGCAGCTTCTACAAAAGAGAATTGGGGCATGTGGTCCACTGAGATTAAAAGGTATTAAGAACAAAAGTACGCCTTCCTGAAATTCCCCCTCCTACCCTCCACCAGAAAACCAAAATCTAGTCCCTCTTATATCAGGATTGCAGTACTCAGAAAGGAAGCAATTAATCTGGCATGATCTAACGAATTTAGAGCTAAACTTTGGGGATATAATATATCACATTGGAAGAAGGGAAGTGATATGACAGGACACATTATCCTTCTTCCTGACACCCCATACCAAATGGAGACACCTTAAATTGCATTGTCTAAAGGTTACATTTTGGACTCTTTAACTATACTATTGTGACCATTTGCCCACTGCACATTTCAGAAATTCAGCAAACTATGTAGCTGTATCTTTCACGTACTTCAATTTCACTCCCAGTGCTACTCATTTCATGTATAACTAGCACTGCCACCACTTTTCTTGCCAACATTGACACCAGTCGAGATTCAATGGAGGTCACCTTTGATGAATATTATGCTATGCTAAAGTTACATAATAGAGGCCAATAAAAGAAAGCAGCATTTTCCAAAATGACCATATATGTACTCCCTGGATTTCTGTCCACTCTTGTCTATGGTCAACTTTCATACCAATATAACATCAGAAGGCGGTGTGAGGGGGGTATTACAAGTATCATTTCTGAAAAAGAAGGTGCAAATGAAGTAGGTTTCTGGCATTAAGACTCACTTTAAAAATTGTACATCAACATTTGTATATATAAATATAGAAAACTTGAACAGGGTACCTTTAGAAACCATACTTAGGTGTATCTCCCTTCACAGCAAGTACATGAAAACAAAGGCAAAAGTAATTTTTTACTGCAGTGCCTCTAAACTGCAGTTTCTTACCCTGTGAAAGCAAGAATTCCACAGTTGTAAAATGTCCTTCACAAGATGCCACCATAAGCGGAGTCCTGCCCAACTTGTCACTTGTGTTCACGTCACAACCATGTTCTAAAAGAAGTCTCGAAATCTGAAAAGATTTTTATTCCATCATTTTAAATTAATTGTATTAAAAATCATATAGTCAATAAAACGTCCTAAAATATTAACCTTTAAAATCCAATTCACAACTCATGTTATTTTAAAATATATTTGTACAATGTACTGTCTCAATACTGTATATATATATATATATATATATATAGAGAGAGAGAGAGAGAAAGAGAGAGAGAAAGAGAGAGAGAGAGAGAGAAAGAGAGAGAGAGACAGACAGAGCGAGAGAGAGCAACTGTACTGATAAATACACACTCACACATTTCTACAGTGCAAAGGTCAAAAGTTAGTTTATAACCACGTAGGGCACAAGTGGCATGAGAAAAATACATAAACCATATATACATATGTACACAGTATAATACACTATTTAATACGATTGTTGGTGCAATGAACAGCTATTCCGATATATTAGAAGTAAGGAATCATCCTGCAATACTCAAATCCTCATGTTAAATCATTACTCTCCAAGTGAATAAGGGCTTAGAACGAATGTTCAAAACATAAACCTCTCCAAACTTAGTAGCCCTGGTAAAAGCTTATGAGACAAACAAATCCATCTCTTTTGCTGTGTAGTACAAAATAAATATATCCACAGTTATATTAGGAGTTGCTCAAATTGTTGGAGACTTTTAGACACTGCAAATTAAGATACCTAAATTAGCTTTAATTGGACCGGTAAAGACTACAGAATAGCCATACGCTTCTGCCCATTTAGTAGCCCTTGTAAAAGCTAATTTGACAAAATTATCCAACTCTTTCACTGTATGATACAAAATATCTACCTGAAAGTAATTCAATGAGTTGGAGGAAATGGAAGGAAACTTCTGAAAACTACACTTTATTTAAAGAGCCTCTATTTAGAAATTCATCTCTGAAATGGTTTTGTAAAGGCTACATGGTAACACTACCCAGTTTGGCATTCCCATATACATACAAAAGAAAATGTATTTGATGTATAGGTATATTGAAATATATAGAGAACAAAAACCCTATTATATGTGACATTTCAACACGTAACACGTATTAGAACATTGGAATGTTGAGTGCTCTATTGAAAACAATGGAGTGCTCCGGGCTTCTAATGGCTGATAAAAGTTCGGAGTTCCAACAATCATTCACAGCAACAGCTGTGACGAACGGCCTCACAGAGCTAATTGGCAGTGTAGGCCGCCACAGCAGCTATATTACAACATTGGAATGTTGGGAGCTCCATTGAAGACAATGGAGTGCTCCCTGCTTCTACGGACCAGTAAAGGCCAGCAGAGTAACATTCCAATGTTTTACAAAGGCCTCTCGGAGCTCGTGGGGATTTCGAGAAGCCTTTTTTTTATTTGTTAGAACATTCTGCCCTCTAGTGGCAGAATGTTCTAATAGCCTTATAACCCTTCGTAGCAGTGCTATACTGACTATTAAAGTTCCGTCCCTCGTTAAAGTCCCTCACCTTCGGCTCGGGCCTTTAACGCAGGAGCGGGCCTTTAATAGCCGGTATAACCTGCTACGGTGGGCTATAACGCTATATAACAACATTGGAATGCTGAGAGCTTCATTTAAGACAATGGAGTTGCCCTGGGCTTATATGGGTGGTATAAGTCTTTGGTGCCAACATTCCAATGTGTGTCTTTATGTTTCTCCCTTTTTAATTTAGAACATTCTACCCTCAATGGGTGGAAAGTTCTAAAAGCCTTGTAGCCCTTCTCACTTATTATATGCCTGCTGCACGGGCCAATAACTTTTTCAGGGCCTTTAACAACCTCAGCAGCACGCTATAAGTATATAATGCATGCCACTTTTAGTGCCATGTTATCCCAAGTAGAATAAAGCAGATATGTCCATATAATGGAATACATTTTGAAAGAAGGACATGCCAACCTGCATGGCATGACTTGGAGCAACTGTAAACACCAAACATTTATGCTCAACACAAACTTTTAAATAAAATAAAGCCAGACCTATTGCATTTTTTCTCTCAGAGCTTCCCAGCCTTTGCTGCCTTACGTGTAATTTGTTTCATAGCAATCAAGGGTCCTTATGGTAACACCGACATGCTTTTAATTTAGTGTTCATGCCAAGCTTAATAGTCCATGAGCTCTATTTATGGCTGATGAAACACTTTACATAGTAAATTTATATCAAGTGTAAGATAAAATAAAATATAAATACTTACAACAAAGGAAGCATGAAAATGTCATGCTTTGACAGTAGAAGCCTTTGGAAATGTATTTATCAGTGGGGGGAAAACTTTGCTTTTCTCATGAACGTTTCAAATCAGATAGAATGCAGCCTCCCGGAAACAAGAATTTGTGTGAGATCTTGTCTTAGTTAAATTTCCGGCCTGTAGGCCTTTGACTCCTTTATTACCTTACCCAATCACAATGCTTTAAGAACTGGAGGCAGGGTCAGCTGAAATGAGCAAGAGGAAGCGATGCCATACGAAGGTAGAGAGAACCTCAGCTGCAGTATAAGGTGATGTTCGGTTTTCACGCTGTGAAGTCAAATACTTCACCAATCACCTCAGCCCCAGCATGGCTGACCTTGCTACCAGTGGAGCAATTAGGGTAGGGTGACCAGAATTCAAGAACGAAACCCCGGGACTGGCACAGACATAGAAATAAGGCTAAATGTCCTACTAGGTCTCAACAGTATTGGCTGTTATTGTTACTGCAAAGTTTTTTTCCCATTGGCTGGCAGTTCCAGGCCTTATGGGATGTGTAGCATTCTGAATCTTGACTGCTGCTGTTCAAAACAAAGCAAGATCAGAGAAGCAGAATACTTGCCTTCGTGTATTTAATAAAATTAAGACTTTTCTTCATAATTCACTAGGAAAATCTGCAATAACTCGAAGTAGTCGTACTTACAGGGGCTCCGTTGAAATAGCTACCATTCATCTTCCAAATATCCCTTCAAGGCCCGGTTTGTGTAACATTTTAGCTGAGAATGTGGCAACACCTTTGTTTGTTGTCTCTTAAGTGATGTTTTAAATCGCCAATGACTATTGATTTCATTGTTGTTCTCTCTGTATCATAATGACGTTTTTCATCCAACATACATTCCATTCAGATTTACATTAGTGCCTCAGCACCTTGAGGGTCTGGCTTCAGCCGCCTGAAGTGGTGTGTGTCTCAGAGCAGAGATCAAGAGGGACTTTAGATATTCATAAATGTGGATTCAGCTAGGAACTTCAGTAGGGTGCTTATCGACTAACAATGGATGACAGTAAGTGTGCAGAAATTCAGATATACAGGCGACATCCCTGAAGATAATAGGAGTTTTAGTCTACATAGGGACGGGACTGAATGTATAACAATGAAAGTGGAGTGGGGTATGTATTTGCATAGTGCTGCTATCTTTTGTGTTTACATTCTGTCACTCTGTTGTCTCTCTTTCCCCTTTATGGTCCACTATGGGAGAAGGAAGGCGGAAAAAAAGAAGGTAATCTGCTTTTTGTTAGTCCAAATTTGCTCCCATACCCAAAACACAACTGTGACTCCTATTGGAGGAAACATTCATTGTTGATACAGGAAGTATTCTAGTCAATGGATACCGACTTCCGCTCTATGTTCAAAGTATGGCACTGGCTTATCCCCTCATCTTGCTGATCTTATCCTCTCCCATGACATCTGTTTCAATATTTACGCCGATGACATGCAATTGATCATCTACCTGATGGACAAACAGTAAAAGACACAAAATTGATGGACAGAATGCAGAACAAATCAAAACATTCACCCCAAGTCAAGAGATCTGGGTTAAATCCATCATTCTTTTGCTCACCATGCCACCCCAGTTCAGACATGGCCATATGCAAATCAGTCTTGACCCTGTGGCTCATGGGAACAGGCCAGCCCGAACTGCCAAGCCATGTCCTCCCTGGACCGGAAACAAGAATCCTAAAATGGACAAATAGTTGCCTACCATATTAGTTAAGGAAGATACTAGGAGGGGGGGGGGGGTTGAATGACTAGCAAGTGGCTAAAACTCACTGTTGACAAAAAGGAGGTGATGGAGATGTGTGACAGCTTTGATCTTTGAATGGAAGACTTTTTGTCTGAAGCTTTGTGAGATCTACCTACAGTCCGTGATTTAGTTGTTAGATTTGGAATCAGGATTACTAGGATTCCTCAAGTATCAGTAACAGTTCCTTCATGTGCTTTTCATTTGAGAAAACTGAGAAATATTACACTTTTTTTGTCATCCATCTGAAGGAAAAGGATTAGCAGTAACTCCTATAGTACATCTCATGGAAACTATGCTAATGCCATATACCATGGCCTTCCTCACCATTTGCTTAAAAGTGTCCATTTGTTTCAAAAGCAGAGAACTAGACTGATCATTGGAGCTGATCGTTTTTTCCATGCAGGTCCTTTCTGGTAGTACTGCCAAAGCTGCCTGTCAAGGAACACATCAAAGTTGAGGAATTATGTCTAGTTAATCTAGCAACCTATTGGCACCCTCCTTTTTTTTATAAGGAATCCAATTCCTAACTAATAATAAGGAGTTCCTTTTTGGGAAAGAAATTAAAACCTAGCTAGTTACGCAATAATTCCAGATGAAACAGGCATGCGCTTCTCACCCTTCACCCAAAAAAACGTTTCATGCTAGTGTGCTCAGGTAAATACCACTTAAAATAACAAAGATACATCCAATGAGAATGCTTTATGTAAGGAAACACCTCTTTTTATGTGGTCACCCCCAAGGTTTTCGACTGATGCTGCAGCTTTTCCGTGCACTGAGGCCTGTTAACCAGGCATCAGTGCCAGTGCTCTGACCCTAAAGTGTATGTCTAATTGGCTTTACCCTATTGGAAATTGCTAAATTACCTGTAAGCCCCTAGTATATGGTACCCAGGTCCCACTGCATGTAAGTTAGAGGGGTACCCCAGGGATTGCACCACTGGTTGACCAACGCTGGAGTCCTCCCCTCCTTTCCCCCCACATAACACATGTCACCATGTCTGCCACTGCGGACTGGTGTGCACTGCTAGCCCAACTTTGCCACTGAAAGCAATGGCAAAGCCACCACTTCCCCTGCACATCCGTGTAAGTCACCTCACAGGGAGGCCTACCGAGTCCAAAGGCAGGGTGCAACATATGACACCCGCAGGGCATGTAGTTTACCTGTTCTGACAGAGTTTAAAGAGGGCACCCCAACCATACACCTCAACTGATCTGGAAGGAGGACAGCCCTGCTACACCAAGGGACCAGCAAAGAGAGGCTACACCATTGATGACTGCATCTGTGGCACCTGGTGCTAGTGAATAGAGGGACAGTGTTAGGGTTAAGAAGGTTTATTACAAATTCAAAATCAAGTTAAGATACATCCCTCTTAACACCATGCTATAATGGTACACAATAACGAAAGGCAGGCCCAATCTACGGAAGAAATCGAGGCGGATCAATATTGGGCAACAAGCAGTTCGGTCACAGCAATACAAAAGATCAGTAAGAGTATCTGATGCTCAGATAAGTGTCTCATGTTTGGGTGTCTACACATGGATACGTTCAAAGCACCAAAAGTAAAGTCCCAGCTAAAAGGATAGTTCTAAATTCTAAACGATCTAAAAAATCAGGAATTTCCATAAAAGAAATTAGAACTAGGCAAGAAAAAATGAAGTAAGTAGGAAAGTGTCAGCATTTCGGAAGCTCGGTCAAGAGCTGTCTTGGGCCAGGTAAGTAAGAGTTAGCCTAAGCCACAGTCATCAAAGAATCAAGGAAGCATAGAGGTCTAAGCCTCTCAAAGTTCAGAGAAAAATGTTCTAAGCATTCAGGGGAAAAAACTCTGAAGGGATCTGGAAAGCATCTGTTCTCTAACAGTGTGAACACTACGTTATAACACACAAGAGTCTTCTCAGACAACACCCTTTTGTACACAGCTTCAAGGGTCTATTGTCTTTCTCCATTTCTCACATTCTAGACGGCAGCAATTTCCAAATATCACACTTCGAACATGGGAACGACATCGTCTTCTCATGCACAAGCCAGATTGACACATTGATGAATAGTCCTTTCAGTTATTGCTCTGGCTCCCCATCTTCTTTCGTCAAGGTCTTGTTCTCAGGCTCTTTCTCTATCACTAGTACAGTAATGTATCTAGTCTTTAACTAACAATGTGTGCAAATACCTGCAAGAAATGCCCTATTAGCAGAAAATGAAAACCAGCATTTGTGCAGCATGAAGAACTATAGGCCTAAATTGTCCACTTAAAGGATTAGCAAGAGTGCACATTTAATATGAGCATCTACATTTAAACACCAGCTAATATGAATGATCAGTACATTATGTTCATGCTACATAAATCACATAGTAAATCCTCTAATTAATCATGTGTATGTCTAAGAACTACATTTTAATGCTACATATGAAACATTAATGCACACATTACATAAACCTTTTGTGTTTTCTAGTTTAATAAAATTCTACAAATACTAGGATAGTTCTCATCCAGTTAGCTAAACAGTAAATGTTATTTAATGTATTAAGGCACACATCATAAAAGTCGAACATCATATTTATAGTCAGTACATTTCTACTAGGTACGGATGGTTGATTAATAAAGGCATTTGTTATGCAAAACACAACTGATAGCAAGGGTCTCATTGGGAGGAGAGGAAGATGCCAGGAAGCACGAGTGTGAGAAAAGCTGTCTGGACCACAAGATTCTGTTCAGAGTAACAACTCAAGGACATAGCCATGTGTGAATGTGAGAAAGTGCCATCTTTCTTGCATAGGTAGGCCCCCACTTCTTGTTGAATTGCTGATGTGCTTTGCCTGAGTGTGCCATGGGCTCCTGCCAACCAGGTGCCCAGGGCCTGTGTTCCTTCCCTAAAACTGTGTTGAAACACAACCCAATTGGCCTCTCTGGCCACCTGTCAGCCCCTAGGGCATGGTGGCCAGAGAAGACCCCTTAGGGCTGCAGCACTTATTGTGCCACCCTTAGGGGCCCTGTACCCCGACACCCACACACTGCCTTTGCAGGCTGAGAGTCTAAGTACAGAACTAAACCGAGAGTCGACATGGCACACATCTCTGTGTGCCATGTCCACCAGCTCAGTGCCCTGGCATCCATCAGTCAACCCTCTAGCTGGGTGCCCTATGCCAGTGGTGTGGGTACAGGTGCATGAGCCCTGTGCCCCTACAGTACCCAGGGCTATTCCTGGGCACTGTAAGTGCAGTGCTGCCATTAAAGAGTATATGATGCTGGGAGGTTGTCATTACGAACTCCACAGCACCATAATGGCTTCACTGAAGACTGAGAAGTTTGGTATCAAACTTCTCAGAACATTAAACCCGCACTGATGCCAGTGTGGGATTTAATGTAAAATGCACGACAGAGGGGATCTTAGAGATGCCCCCTGAAACCTAACCAACTCCCAGTGTCCTGACTGTGAGGCTACCGAGGCTGCCACCACCAGACATGTTTCTGGCCCCTGGGTCGAGAGCCTGCCGCTCTCGGGGGGCCTGGAACAATGTACATCCTGGAACGAGGTGCCAAGCCTCCTCGCCCCGGATGGGCAGGGGAAGCTTCAAAGGCATAACGCCTTTGTGAGCTTCTCAAGGCCCTGACCCCCACTCTGGCGGGAAGAACGGCGGGAAACCCTAAGTGAGGAAAGGGGGTGTGCCAGCCTATGCCAACCCCACCCCTCAGGTGGGAGAGGTGAGGTGAAGCACGACTCCGGGCTCCGGCCATCTTGAAGATGGGGAGCCCTGCCCAATCACAGCTAGGCTCCTGCCCCCTCCCACAGGAGAGGAGCAGGCTAGGGGCTGTACCAGCTGCGGTGCGTCCATTGGGGCGTAGGGGCGTAGCCCCACTAAGCCTGGTGGACGCACCTGCGGCTGCGACAAGAGACTCAGTCACTCAGAGCACCTAAAAATAAAATGAAGCACAGCACAGCGCTTCGGAATCGGGACAGACCAGCTGTTATCGGGAGTGCGCAGGGGTTGGGGCTGGCCTGGTAACCTAGGTAACACAACAACATTCAATAACAAACACTCACCGGCTGCGAGTTGGACTCTGCGCATGAGGCATTCAGGGCATAAACTTGCCCGCGCATGCGCGTTACCGGCAATTTGACCAGCACGGACCGAAGGGGCCAGGGGGTGCGTCTTTAGCCTGGCCCCGTTGATTTAGAAGGCGCCAGGGCGAGGAGTCTGTGTGCCCCCCTAGCCAATCCTGGCGCTTATGCAGCGCCAGGATTGGCTGGTCCACCACGCTGAAGGAAAGGCAATCCACTATTGGATGCCGCGCGTCGTGGGTGGTGGCACACTGGCTCACGCCGCGCACTATCATCATGGCCAATCACTGTGACTTCAGCATGTGAAGCCATTCAGTGATTGGCCATGGCCATTCTGATTCGGGGTCCGTGCGCGGTGCGCGCCGTGACGTTTGCTGCTTTGCAAGTGGGGACGGGGGCTCTCTCTGTCATCGCGACTCCACGTGAGCAGCAGCGTAGAGAGAGACTGAGAGAGAAGAGACATTGTGCATCGACTACTCTGAGACTGAGAGAGTGACTAAGAACGGAGAGAATCGTCAATCGACTGACTTCGAAAAAAGTAGGTGACGGTGTGCAGCCAGGCCGCGCTTGGGGACAGGCCAGGGAGGCCTGTGAGTGTGAAAGCTGATTGGCAATGGCTCGTCGTCACTGAGAAATGTGTAACAGACCGATACTAGCTCTGCTGTCCAAGGCCTTATGGTTATGGAGCGCTGTGCCTGGCTCAGCCTTACAATCACGCAGTGCTGCTCTTTCCAGCTTCGTGAAAGGCACAAACCTTCCAGGTGGGAATATGGCTGTCCTTCATGCATTCACTTAGGCCATAATGGGGTGACTTGCTTTTAGCAACCGGCGGAAGATGACTATCAGTACAGAGAAAAGAAATGCATTCCCCAAATACTATTTGGGGAATGCATTTCTTTTCTCTGTACTGATAGTCATCTTCCGCCGGTTGCTAAAAGCAAGTCACCCCAAATACAGCACAGCTTCTTAAACAATGACTGTGCAGTCTCGGGAGTGAACAACTGGTCTATGAAATAATGAATTCTGTCTACATTAAAGCAAAAGAGTAAGTTAAAACTGCGAGGGCAAAACAGAAAATTCTCCCTTTATTTTTCAAAAGCTGAATATCCTGGAGCATATACACAAATAATAGACGCCATCAAGTTAGAAATCGTCTGTTAGTCTAAAGAAAAGGGGCTCGAGGTTGGGACTTGTGAGCGTATACAATTGCGCTGGTTAATAAAGCAACAACCCTGTCCTTTTTGTGTTTCAGCAAGTTCTGAGGGGGGAGTAAAATCCTACCGAGTTATGTTTACTGTGTACTTGTATAGCACCTAGGAACGTTCGTCGAATACTACACTTCCTGGCACTTTTTACAGATTATGTCAGAAGAAGCTCCGACAGGGGCGTCTGCAAGACACCGGTTTTGGGTTCTGTGTTGTCGCACATTGCAACTAAGAGGCCTGCCACAGAGTAAGGATGGCAGCAGTAGCACCTAGGGTTGGGTATTGCTCGAAGGAATTAACCATACAAGAGAGAAGAGCAGGCACAGCGTTTAAGATATGCCTGTATTGAAAAGTATAAGCTGCAAAAATGGTGCACCAAGAGACAATGTAGTTTACGGTTTGCACTATGTGAATAGAAACATTAGCAGCCTAGGACCATCTGGGGAGGAAAGAAAGGGGTTTGTGGTCGTTTGCACTACTCTACGACACATCCGAACATAGTGCTCTGTTTTCAGTACTCCAGTCTCCACACCGCATTGAAGTCTTCCCCACACATTACACATGACTGAAAGCTTCCCAGCCCTACTGACAGTTTAGAGGGGCTGCGCTGTTTGGGTATCTGATGTGTCTACTGGCAGACTTGTCAGTAGGGCTGCAGAAGATGTAATCCCTTATGAGGTAATCCTTGCACGCTATCCTTGACGAGGCACTGACATTTTTTGAGAACTACCTTCTCCATATATTTTTCCATTACACAGCAGGTGTGGCTGGGGCAGCATGAACATGAGGCATGTGACTGTCACTGACCCAACCCAGCAGTGATCTTGGAGGCAGTGGGCAGTTACCGGTAGACTAGATCTTTTATCTCTCTGTGTCTTTGTTCGCAGGTGAACCAGAAGCAGGAGCACTTACAGACAAGTTTAATGATTGTGTTACATGTTATTGAACACTAAACACCAAGACGCTTACAAATTGGGAAAAAAAATATTTAATCAAATTCTCCTTTATATAGAGCCAAAAACTCAAAAGTTGCTAGGTGCTGGATTCGGCATGGTTGTTCGTGAAGCACATGGTCATGTCTCACAATAGGGTTCACTGTTTTCTTCATTTGCAAGGGAAAAGTCCACATGAAAGCTATTGTAGGCCTCTTTCATCGTCTCCCTCTTTCCCTCTCATTGTCTTTTTTTTCCCTTTCTCTTCTTCCAGTTTTTCTCAGTATTCCTCTCTCTCATTCTATTTTTCTCCCTTGTCTGTCGCTCACTCCTTTTTTCTGCTTTCTTATACTGCCTGTCTGTCTGTCTATCACATATTCCACTCTTCTGTTCAAACATGATCAATTGCAAAACCAGCCCAAAGGCAAATGATATTTTCGCACCAAAGGCAAATTTTGTTCGTTTTCTGGTCTCTGTGTTTTTTTAATTGGAAATAATGGCCCTGACCGTTCACCAGTGTATTAGAACGTCCAAGTTTTAAAAGTGAGACGTCTTTCTTGGCTGTACTTTTCAATCAACCTAACTCTTGCAGCAAAAAAGCCACGTGCAACAGAATAATAATGTGTGTAACTGAGGCAGACTGACCTCTCTCACCCTGAATGCACAACACCTTCTAAAATCCTTTCACTGGGTTACACTTCTCATATTGGCAAACATTAACGAGTGCTGTCTAATTATTTACCCTTCCATTCTGTCCTCGTTGCTTTGACGGACTCCTCTTGCCTGTGGCTTCAGGCAGCAGTTTTGTCTGTTCATTTACCATGACAATGGTATATTTATGCTTTTACATCTATTTTGGCTATTGTTTATTGGTAATTTCCACGCTTTGTGTATCTTTTGTGCCCTTTTGCTGAGACTTGTCTCGGTCACGTCCAGACATGAACCGTCATCTGTCGGAAATGCATATTTGAACTGGAGCGGTCTCTTACTCTCTGACTGCTCCCCTTTTTGCCCTCTGATCTTCTCTCCCACCACCCATCCTTGACTAGTGCTGTCTCCTCTCGATGTATCTCTCGATCCCCATCTCTCGTCCTATTATTCTCATTTTCTCTCCATCCATCTTTGTCACGAGCAAACTTTTTCTTTGTGACCCTTACAAGAAAAGAATCCTCGTTTTCAATTACTCAAGCTGTCTGTTTGCCAAATCAAAACCCGACACTTAAAACCTTGGTTTCGCCTACTCCACCCCATGCTCTGCAGCCACCTGTTTCCAGCTCAGAGAAGGGGCGAGAAAGAAGAAACGTCAGCGAAAATCCTACCATGCACAACATCGGTCCTGCAATTACAGAAAGAGTACCTTTCATATTGCACGCACAGTGTTATTTAATTAATGCCGAATTGTAAAACAATTGATAAATTGGGACTAATTGAAGGAGATGATTGGCTCTCATGCTTCACTTTTATCTCCCTTGAAACATGCAGGTGAAGTGTAGTGACGTTGTGAGGGTGCAACAGGCCTCAATGCTAGCAATGCAAAAAAGAGTCCCTCTACCTCCCGCTAAGTGGTAAAAGAAAGCGATAGTCGGGGGGGGGGGGGGTCACCCGTGCCTCTGCACCTCCTCCATTAATGACAGCTGTGCCCCAGTCTGACTGAGTGATAGGGGTAACTGGCACAGCCTACCGACCCACTTGTGTTATGGCGTGCATTACTTACTTTACAAGAACCGCAAAGGGTCTTTGGATGGAAATTCAAAGTATTGCATTTTTCTTAATTAAGGCGGGATAGTAGCTCTGAACAATGCTCATGACGGGCAAGAGCATCACAGAGTATACAGTATTCCACATGTGGGCAGAGGACAACACCCCCTCCCTTTCCCCGCCTACATTGCACCTTCCCTTGCAGGAGTGTTGTAGTATCAGGTCATGACGTCCACAAGGGAAGTTTTAGTAGTGCCAGTTTGTGTGAGTCCCTTAAGAACGAGAACTGTGCACAAATGCATCAGTGTGACAAATGCAGCATGTCTAGGCCCTAATTTGAAGACCGTTCCCTGACAAAGAGGTCTCCGCGCCACAAAGTTACCAATATATAGGTACAATATACATTTTATTTGAACTTAGCCAAACGGAAGGTGTCGCGTGCCACTGAAGCGTTCCACTCGCCTTTTTTGTGCCGCCTCATCTGATCCAACCCGTTTAGTGCGGTGACCTAGTATGGCCGCTTCTGATTGCTACTTAATCTGACAGCTGCTTTGACAGTCGTTAGGTTGCAACCACCGCCTTTATCCCAAACCTCGTATGAGGCAGGCGAGAACATGTACTGTATATAAAACATATCGAGCACACAGGAAAGAATTATTGTTTGACGGCTGCAATTTTCAATGCAGTGGAGCTGTCCATGGGTGACTGTGCTCCTGACCAATGACGTTAACAATTCTTCCATACTATCCACCTTTCCTACTTTTCACATTCCCTTCCACGATCCTTTCCTTCTTTATTTTATTTGTTCTTTCTTTTTTCTTTCCTTCTTCCTTTCATCCTCCATTCCTTCGATTCTCATCCACTGTTTCCTTGTCTTCTTATCCCTCCTCCCTCCTATTTTCCCTTTCCTTATGTCCTTACATTCCTAATCCTTACTTGTTTTAATCATTGCTTCAAATCATCCCTCCTCCCTTCCTTTCCCCCCTATGCTCCCTCCGTCCCTCCGATTCCTTTTGTCTCATGAAATTTCCCTGTTTCTCTTCCCTCCATCCTTCCTGCTTTTCTCTGTTCCTCTTTTCCTTGCTTGATTTGTTTCTAATTCTTTTCACATTGACGGCTCGCTCTATACCATTCAATCTCTGGCGTTGCTCCTCTCTGTCTGTGTAAGCTCGAGGAACCATGGAAAAGTTCAATATTAATTCAGTCAATAGTCTCTAGAAAAACGTTTCTAGTAGAAATTACTGTTTTAATCGTATGTACGAATTTTTTATCACCAGGCATGCTTTACTTTTAATTACTAAATTGGTAATTTAATTGGTATCACTTCTCAGGAATGCAAAGAGATGGGGCTGCGCCAGCTCCTCTAAACGTGCAGCTAACACAGTCAGAAACATGGCTGCATTTCATAGTCAGGCAGATGTTGTGCTTCTTAGCATCTTACATGCCTATCAAAGTTCTGAGCTGAGATTTCCATGAAAGTCTTATAGTCTGAATTCAGCACCTGAGCATAATAGGGCGGAATGTATGAAGCTCTGTGGTTATACTGAATAAGCAGCTACCTATGTTATGCCATCTATTAATGTAATAACTGCACTTTCACAATTGCTTTATTAACCTTCCTGCTTTCTCAAATTTGCTTGAAAATGCTCGATTTTTCTCAAAATTTTCTTGGGGGGGGGGGTTACCACCCCAAACCCCCCTTTTGAGGTTCGGGCTCGCTCGCTGCGCTCACTCGCTACAGTGCTGTATCACAATCACTTTCCGCCCCATTACTTTCAAATCTCACCCACCGCCCCAGGGCTGTACCCACCCCAGGACAGGGGCCCATTGGTCCCTGCCACTTGCCCTACCTGTAACGCCCCTAAGTTTAGTATTTAGGGGCACCCTGAACCTTCCTTCCTCAGATCTCGATTGCAACAAGAAGAAGAACAAGAAGACCTGCTGTGCAGCTGCTAGCAAAAGGACGTCGCCCACTGACTTGGCCCCAGTACCCTACAGGCCTGTTGATCCTTGAACCTGCTCCTGCGAAACTCCGGCGTCTCCTGCGGACAGCAACCTCGAAAACTCCGGAGGACCTGCCTGCCTTGAACCTTCGAAAAGACTGGGAATCCCACGAGCAGTGGTTCCGATCAAACAGCAATACCCCTGGTGCCAGCCAGGAACCGCAAATTCAGCCCACTCTGCATCTGCCGAGCCCGTCCTGTGCCTGAGTGAACCAAGACCACGAGGACGTCCCCACCGGCCACTGGGACCCGAACTCCAGTGCCCAAAGACCCTCCTCGACGAACCAGACTACACCTGCAGCCTCAGAACAAGGGACCAGCTGAGGGAAAGATTTCCTGCTGCCAAAAGACACCCCTACACCCGGTGCTCTACGGCCCCCTGTGCCTTCCTTTGGGGTACCTACCGCTTCTCCAAGGTCACAACTTACCTCTTAAAGTGGTGGTCGCACCTGAAGAATCTCTGAGCCTGAAGCACAAGTTACTTACCTTCGGTAACAATATATCTGTAAGAAACAGTAGGTAATGTTAGATTCCTTACCTTAGACTATCCCCAGGCGTCAGACTGGATCCGGAATGTTTTGCGTAGCAGTAACCCTGCGCGTCGGTAGGCGTTGTCTGCATCTCCACGTCCGCCCTCGCGCGCTGACGTCAGTTCTTATACACAGCTTTTCCGCGCCAGAAATGCAGAGCCATGATAAAAACCGACATTGGTGCCATGAAACTAGGGCCCTCAAAGGGAGAACCTTAACCCTAGATATCGGTTCGCAGAACGGGCAGGATGGGTGGGCCGGTAAGGAATCTAACACTAACTACTGTTTCTTACAGATATATCGTTACCGAAGGTAAGTAACTTGTGCATCTGAAAGAAACAGGTTAGTGTTACATTCCTTACCTTAGAATAGATACCCCAGCAATACCAACCCCGATGGTGGGTCTGCGAACCAATGATCACACCAGAAAGTCCTGGAGAACAGAACGGCCGAAAAAGCCATCTCTCCGGACTTGGCTGTCCAGGCAGTAGTGTCTAGCGAACGTGTGCAGCGAGGCCCACGTAGCTGCATGACAGATGTCCTGCAAGGGGACTCCCCGACCCAGGGTAGTAGCAGCCGCCAGGGCCGAGTGGAATTGGCCCTCAGCCCAACAGGAGGCTCCTTTTTAACCAAAGAGTAGCATACCTTGATGCACAACTCGACACACCGAGAGATGTTCCGTTTGTGCACCGCCCGTCCCTTCTTAGCACCCACGTAGCCAACAAAGAGCTGGTCGTCCACCTGGAACTGGCGTGTGCGGTCCAGATAGAATGAGAGCGAACGTTTTGGGTCCAGACGGTGGAGCCTCTCTTCCTCTTTGGAGGGATGCGGAGGCGGAAAGAAGGTGGGCAAGGTGATGGACTGACCGATGTGGAAGGCTGTGACTTCCTTGGGCATGAAAGAGGGACGCGTTCTCAAGACAACTTTGTCCGGATGGACAGAAAGGAAAGGAGGTTTGGAAGAAAGAGCCTGGAGCTCACTCACTCTCCTGGAGAGGTGATGGCAACCAGGAAGGCAACCTTAAGAGTGATGGCAATTATGAAGTGGCTTGAAAGGAACACACATCAAATAAGTGAGAACAAGGTTCAAGTCCCACTGAGGCATCACGAAAGGAACAGGAGGTAACATGTGAGTGATGCCCTTCAAGAATATATTTACAACAGGGGTCTTGAAAAGAGAAGGCTGATCAGGGAGCCTTAAAAAGGCTGAAATGGCAGAGAGGTAGCCCTTGATAGTGCCCAGAGCAGAGCCCTGCTGGGCAAGAGAAAGAAGAAAGAGGAGAACCTCTGAAAGGGGGGCAGAAAGGGGTTCCACAGCCTTTGCTGTGCACCATGCCACAACTTTGTTCCACCTGCAGGCGTATACCGATTTTGTGGAGGGACGCAGACCTCAGGAGGCAAGTCAAATGGCCTCAACTGTCCCTGCTCAATCTCCACGCATGGAAGTGGAGATTGGACAGGTTCGGGCGGAGGACCGTCCACTGCTGCTGTGACAGAAGGTCCTCCTGAAGAGGCAGACGAATCAGGGGATCGACTGACATGCTGAGTAGCTCGGGATACCAGTTTCCTCGTGCCCAGTCCGGGGCCACAAGGATGACTTGGGCCCGGTAGTGCCTGATCTTCTTCAGCACTCTGGGCAGAAGTTGTATAGGCAGAAAGGCGTACAATAGATCGCAGCTCCACTCGTGACAAAAAGCGTCTCCGAGCGAGGGCCGCCTTGGAAATTCCAACGCGCAGAACAGACATTGCGCGTTCACTTCTGTGGCGAATAGATCTAACCAAGGCTCTCCTCACTGCTGAAAGAGACCTTGCGCCACGTCAGAGTTCAGATGCCATTGGTGATCCATCATGCACCAACCACTGAGTCCGTCCGCCCTGGTGTTCAGGGAACCTGCCAGGTATTGAACCATCAGGGTCACGCCCTGATGTTCCAGCCATTGCCAGAGGCACAGAGCCTACTGACACAGGGTCCACGACCCCACCCCGCCCTGTTTGTTGGAGTACCACATGGCGGTGGTGTTGTCCGTGAACACCTGCACTACACTCCCCCGGACAGAGGGAAGGAATGCTTTCAGTGCCAGCTGGATCGCCCGCAGCTCCAGAAGGTTGATGTGGAGCTGGGACTCAGCCAGAGACCAGAGGCCCCTGATCTCCACCTCTCCGATGTGGCCCCCCCCCCCCAGCCCCAGAGGGACGCATCCGTCACGACTACGTGCTCCGGTTGGGGTAGGGAGAGGTATCTGCCGCTGACCCAATTGCGGTCCGTGAGCCACCACTGCAATTGTCTTGCAGTGCCCTCCGAGATCAGGACGTGGTCGGACAGGTTGCCTTGATTCTGGACCCACTGAAACTTCAGGTCCCACTGCAGAACCCGCATCCGCCACCGGGCGTGATGCACCAGAAGGATGCAGGAGGCCACCAGCCCCAGAAGCCGCAGCATTAACCTGACCGAGACTCGGAATAAAGGCTGAAAGATCGGAATAAGAGCCTGAATATCCGGAACCCACTGTTCGGGAGGATAAACCCGAAACTGCGCCGAGCCCAGAACCGCTCCGATGAAGAGGAGCTTCTGAGAGGGACACAGGTGTGACTTCAGCACACTGATGGAGAACCCCAGCAGGTGTAGGAGGTCGGCCGTAGTCTGAAGGTGGCTGACGACTGTATGGGGCAGCCCGCCTTCAACAACCAGTCGTCGAGATAGGGGAAGACTGGCACCCCCAATCTGCGCAGATGAGCTGCGACCACCGCCATCACTTTTGTGAACACCCGAGTGGCGCTGGTAAGGCCAAAGGGCAGCACGGTAAACTAAAAGTGCTTGTGGGCTACTGTGAACCGGAGGTAGCGCCGGTGGGCCAGCAGGACGGGGATGTGAAAATAAGTGTCCTGCAAGTCCAACGCCCGCATCCAGTCTCCAGGGTCTAGGGCAGCTAAACCTGAGACAAAGTCAGCATCTTGAACTTCTCCTTCCGGAGGAAGCCGTTGACGTTCTGCAGGTCCAAGATAGGACGTAGGCCCCCTCTGTCCTTCTTGGGAACCAGAAAGTAGCAGGAGTAACAACCACACCCTACTTCTGGCCCAGGAACGCGCTCGATGGCCCCCTTGGCCAAGAGGGCCGTAACTTCCTCTTGCAGAAGTTGCAAGTGATCCTCCCGACACGCGGTGGTATTGCGGTGGCATGGCTGGAGGGGTCGCTTCGAAGGGGAGGGAGTAGCCCCTTCGGACGATTTGCAGCACCCACCTGTCCGATGTGATGGTGCGCCAGTGGAGGAGGTGATGGCGAACCCTGCCCCCCACTGGCGTCGAATGGGCCTGAAAGCTCGGACTAGGAAGGCTTTGAGGCGGATGCTGCAGGGTGGATGTGGACTGGCCTCGCCGCTGTCCCCTGGCACCGCCACGGCGGTTACATCACGCTGGATGTTAGTCTGCGGCCCGTGGCTGGCAGGACATAAGGGTCGCCCCTTCCTTGGCCAAGAGAGGAGCGAAAGGCAGAAGTTTGCTGGCGCTGGCCCGACAGGCCCAAGGACTTGGCCGTAGCCCTGGAGTCCTTGAAACGCTCAAGCGCACTGTCTGCCTTGTCGCCAAAGAGGTGACGGCCATCAAACGGCATGTCCATGAGGGAATTCTGGACATCAGCCGAAAAGTTGGCGGACCTCAACCAGGCGTGGCGGCGAACCGCCACCGTCGTGGAAATCGCCCTGCCCAGCGAGTCCGTGGTAGCCAGCCCACATCGGATAGAATACTGTGCTGCATCTCGTCCTTCCTCAAGGGCTTGAGCAAGTTTGACCCAGGCCTCCTCCGGGCAACCTGGCAGCACTTCCGCGACCGTGTCCCACAGAGAGTGGGTATAACGGCCCAAAAGGCAAGCGGTGTTGACTGACCGCAACCCCAAATTGAGTGAGGAGAACAGTTTCTTACCGAACTGCTCATACCTTTTGGATTCCTGATCAGGTGGAGCAGTCGGGAATGCGGTCTTGGAGTTAGAGGCCTGGATTACTAGGCTCTCGGGGTGGGGTTGGTGGAGAGGAAGCTAGGGTCGCCCGGGGCCGGGCAGTGGCGCCTGGCCACGTTCAGATCTACAGGGGGACCTGTAGCGAGCCTGGACCAAGTGCTCAACAAAACGTCAGTAAGGTTAGTCCTCACGGCCGCGACGGGGAGCTCAAGAGCCAAGGCCTTGGCCGCCCTCGTCGGCACCACGCTGTAAGCAGCCCCCTCCTCCGTAGCCACGGTAGGAGGGGAGACAAAGCCAGTGTCGGGCGAAGTGTCCAAACCACTGGCCTCCCCTAGATCCACTGCCCAGTCCTGAAACGACTGGCACTCTCATGCCAGAGGGTCCTCAGACCCCTCCCAGTTCCCCTCGCCTCCCACCTCCTGATAGTCAGGTTCAAAGGATGGGGCCGTCTCATAGAAAAATTGCTCTTCTCCCGGCGTCGAATGCGGCGTCAAGCGACGCCGGATCCGGACCGAGGGAGGGACCGGGGACGGCGTGGTCCTGGGACGGCGTGGACACCCTGGGGGTTCGGCGGAGGGGTCGTAAGGTCGACCAGCGGCGACCCGGATCCGGTGGGGCCCTGCGGCGTCGGGACCGGAGTCGTCGACGGCGCCGGGGCCGAAACACCCGGCCCGCTTGGGCTCCCAGTCGGGGCTGCGGGGCCCGAAGGCGCCACAGCGGTACCCGACAGAGGAGAGAGCGACCTCATGGCCATGAGGAAGGCATCAATCTCCTCCGGCGTCGCGTTCAGCCCAGGGACCGGCGGGTATGGAGCTGCGTGGTCGGTGTCGCCCGAACCCCAGGCCACATCGTGCGAGCGTCGGAAGAGCGATGTTGTCTCTTTGACTTCTTGTGCCTCTTACCTGAGGACTTAGAGCCAGACGAATGGTGTCGACTCGCCGAGCTTCGATGACTGTGGCCCCTTGAACGGTCCTTCGACCTCCTCCTCCTCGAACTGGACCGTGAACGGCGCGGGCCGACTGCCGGAGCTCGAGGTGCTTACGGGACCGCTCCCGCCTAGCCTTCGACGTCAAGGCCCGGCAGTCGGGGCACGACTTGTCATCATGGTCGGCCCCAAGGCAATACAGGCACCGGCGGTGGGGGTCGGTAACCGGCATCAGTCGGTTGCAATCGGCACAGGGCTTGAACCCGGGCATGCCTACCGGCACCGATAGTCTTTAGGACTTGAAACAGGATCAAAAAGATCGAAAAGGTTAGTCAAAAAGTGACTAAGGAGTACTGCTTTTTCTGGATCTGCGCTTGCTGGCGTGGAAAAAAGAACGACGGACGTCAGCGCGCGAGGGCGGCGTCTAAGTACGCCGACGACATCATCCCGGCGCCCACGACGCCGGACGCGGAGCCGCAGACGACGCCTACCGACGCGCAGGGGTACTGCTATGCAAAACTTTCCGGATCCAGTCTGGCGCCTGGGGATACTCTAAGGTAAGGAATCTAACACTAACCTGTTTCTTTCAGATTCCTCTGTTCACTTTTTAACGTTCCCATTGGATAACATTGAGCGCCCGACGGCTCAAAAGCACCCTGCACCCAGCCGCCCGAGTGCCGCTGGAAGTGCAACTACTACCCTACTCTACTTCCCCACTTGCCCTGAGTAAGTGACCAGGAGCTCAGCTCCCACAGCCGCGTGGCCTGCTTGCTTGCAGCCACCAACCAAAGGCCCCATACCCTCCATTGGATTGCATTGGGTCTACTCTCTCTGCACCTGGCTGCCCCTGTGCAGCTGAGGGTGTAACTACTGTACCTTTCCGACCCTGGGAGACCCCTGAGTCTATGCCCAGAACCTTAACTCCACCAGTCGAGTAATTACCTAAAAGCTGATAACTCATTTTCTTTCGATAGGTTTACATTAAATGGTTTCACTTGAAATTTCATTTAAGTGCGGAGTTTTGAAACTTTAAAATATTCATCTAAAATCAACCGAATAACGAATTCCAAATTACTCACCTGTGATCAGGAGAGAAGCCAGTACTGTACCTTTTAGCCCAGTACTGAACCACAAAAGTAATCCTAACTGTACTTAACACTTACCTGAATTTTCTTCCATAGGAAACCATTGACTGTTTTTCTGTGAAATTTCTTCTGTCGATTTTTGCAAACTACAAATATTCTTTAAAAATCATACGAAATACCAAAACGTAATTACTTACCTGCCTTATGTAGAGGTCCCAGTGCTGAACTTAGGAGTCCAGTACTGGATTACCAAAGTAATGGGAACCTACTTTACCTGTAACTTGGATTTCCTTCCATAGGATAACATTGCTTGGTTTCCACTGAAAAGTTTTTAAGTGTCAACTTTGAAAATACATTTATATTCTTTAAAAATCACAACTGTAACCAAAACGCTTTTTACTTAACTGTTTACAGCTTATGTCCCGGGAATGAATCCAGGATCCAGTCCTGTGGTTAGAAAAGCAATCTATAAAGTTATCTATTGCATTTATGTAGAAAAAATTATTGATCTCAATGTTAAATTGTGTTTGAAATTGTGTTACCTATTGCAACCACTGTAGCTATTGTACTTACAAAGTCTATTACCTTTTTACAAAGTGATTACCTAAAGTCACTCATATTGAGAAAAGTATATTTTGATGATTGTTGGTTTTAAAAATAAAATAACTATATCTTTTGATATAAAACAATTGGCCTAGAGTTCAGTTCTTGAGTGTGTGAGACCATTTGCTGACTGAGTGTGTCCAACAAATGCTTTACACTGTCCTCTAATACTGTCTTACTGCTCGACCAAGCTACCACTTTGGAGAGTAAGGTTATATCTAACTTTAACCTCTGCCATGCCTCTGAAGACTGAGGACTCTATAAACACTGTACCTTACTTTGGTCCAGTATATATAGAACCACTTTCTTACAATGAATCATTGTAAAGAAGTGTGACACTTGGGAGTTTACCTGCTCCCTGGGTTTGGTGACGACGGTTTGGTTTGCGGGAGTGACTGTGTAACCGGGAAGGGTGGCCCCCGCCCCCTGTGACCCGGAGTGAGCCCGTAATTTGTGACCCCCCCCTCTTCTTTCCACAGGTATCCGAGGCCCCGACATGGAACCGATTCGAGGAGAAGTATAGCTGCGACGAGGAGGATATGGAACACGAACCCTTTAACTGGCCAGGAGGGAGTAACGAGGAGGAGGAGACCGCACTCGCCATAAAGGACGCCCATCTGCAGGACCAGGTGTGTCTTTACACCGGAGGAGCGGTCAGAGAGGATTGGAGTGGAGGAGAGGCGTGGAGCAGAGGAGGAGCGTGGAGCAGAGGAGAAGCGTGTAGCAGAGGAGAGGACGGCGGCGTGTCCAGGAACAAGAGTGTGGAAGTCGGGGAGAAGACGGAGCGAGTCGAGGGGAAAGCAACATCGGAGGCGAGAGCAGGAGCGGAGGCTGGAGTACCATCGGACGGGGGAGCAGCTGCGGAGAAAGGTGTAACAACGGGTGTGAGACTTACAGTGGCAGAAGAGGAGAAGTCGGGAGAATCACCTTCTGAGGGGAAGACGCCGGGAAGCAGACGCATCGGGTTCCTACGGAGACCAGCTGGATCTACAGAGCCAGGAGGCCAACGGACCCACGCATCGCCCAGCCATACCCTGGAGGGGCGTGGGTTACAGAGGTGCGTGAACGGGTAGCAGGGTGGGTGCGGTACAAGAGAAGGGGAGTCCCCTAACCCTAGAGTAAACCCCTGGTACACGACCCTCACTGTCCTAGTACCCTCCCGAACACTGTGTGAACCCTCACCCCCTGACCTAACACTTACTGTGGTTTCGTCACCTGTACTGATACTCCCTCTGTTTTGTCATCCCCTTCGGTGGAGCCTGGGCCAAGACGGATACCGAAGAGAGAGGAAGGCGGAGCCCGACCCGGCGTAGAGAGGAGGGAGTGATAAGCAAGAGTCGGCGTGAAAGAAGCCGGTCACCTCGACGACTCCATATCAGGAAAACTTGTACTGACAGATTGTTCAGCTCAATAAAACCCAGTTTGAATCCTACTAAGACTCGCCTCCTGCCATTTCCCATCCAGACGGTGACAGTGGAGGAGAATGCGGGCACACCCTCCGTCTGCTTAACGAAGATGGAAGAAATCCTGCAGAGACTGGCGAAGGGACAGGAACGGCTGGAATGGGTGATGGAGAAACAGATTCAGTCGGCAGATGCCGATAGGGAGATCATGAAGGCAGCTGTAACTGCACATGCCCTGGATCCGGTTATAGCTACCGTAGCCCCGACGTCGGGAGCAGTGCCCCAGAGCATTGGCCGGGTCTCCCTTCAAAAATATATCCCAGGGGAGGACCCCGACTCTTTCCTCCTAAATGTTGAAAGAGCTGCAAGGGCGTGTGGGTGGCCTGTGGCCAAGTGGCCCTTCTTTCTGGCCCCCTTGTTGGTAGGGGAAGCCCAGGCAGCATACCAGGTGGCTAATCCAACTGGGGACACCGCCTATGCCGATATCAAACGTATTATACTTGATCATCTGGGACTAGATACAGAGGCGTATCAGATCCGGTTTAGGAAGGAGAGGGGTGTCCCCGGAGAAACACCCAAAACCTTGTTCGTCCGTCTGAAGATGGCGGCCGACAAGTAATGTAATGATGATACTTGTAAAGCACACTGTTACCCCATCTTGGGGTGTCCTGGTGCTGAAGACCGCTGGGGAACCCGTCCTGGCTTTCCCTGTGAGATGGTCCCTTCTGGGTATCTCCAAGGTGAAACCAGGCATCCCCGGCGTCTGTGGGGGGCCGTTGTAGAGATGAGGCAAGCTTAATGCCCAGAGTTGCCGAGTGTGATCCCTGGTTAGAGTAGGCACCGAGGTGAGAATTATCGAGTCCGTTGACCCCTTCTGTTTGCTCTAAGGAAGAGATAATGGACAGGGTGTATTTAGAGCAGTTCTTGGAGGCCCTTCCCTACGCCACGCAGAGGTGGCTAAGACAACACCATAACCTCACTACCGCCCAAGCCGTGGAGATGGCCACCACCTTTACGAGGGCACAACCAAGACCCTCCTCGGGATGGGAGCCTGAGAAACCAAAAACCATTGAGAAAACGGAGAAGAAACCAGTAAGATTTCCAGAGACAGCAAAACCCAAACCACTGATGCACAGCGGCCCCCAGTGCTTTGACTGTGGTGCTTGGGGACACATCGCCAGGATATGTCCCAGGAGGAAAACAAGCGAAGAACCAATGGAGGTTGGATACCTCCCTCGAACCGTGCTGTACTCGGCGGAGATGGGACACGCCTTCAGAGTGAGTGTGAGGGTAAATGGGACCCCCATACAAGCATTGTTAGATTCAGGTTGCCGCCAGTCGGTGGTGCAGACCCAACATGTGAAAGCCACTGTAAGTCTCACACCCGTTGTTACACCTTTCTCCGCAGCTGCTCCCCGTCTGATGGTACTCCAGCCTCCGCTCCTGCTCTCGCCTCCGATGTTGCTTTCCCCTCGACTCGCTCCGTCTTCTCCCCGACTTCCACACTCTTGTTCCTGGACACGCCGCCGTCCTCTCCTCTGCTACACGCTTCTCCTCTGCTCCACGCTCCTCCTCTGCTCCACACCTCTCCTCCACTCCAATCCTCTCTGACCGCTCCTCCGGTGTAAAGACACACCTGGTCCTGCAGATGGGCGTCCTTTATGGCGAGTGCTGTCTCCTCCTCCTCGTTACTCTCTCCTGGCTAGTTAAAGGGTCCGTGTTCCATATCCTCCTCGTCGCAGCTATACTTCTCCTCGAATCGGTTCCATGTCGGGGCCTCGGGTACCTGTAGAAACAAGAGGGGGGGGGTGTCACAAATTACGGGCTCACTCCGGGTCACAGGGGGCGGGGCCACCCTTCCCGGTTACAGACAATGAAGAGAAATGTTGCAACTAGAGTTTTGTTGAATTAGAATATCGTGTGTTCCTTAGACTAGAGAAAGCAGATCTTGGAGATGCTTGCTGACTTCGAACTGAGGAGACCCTGGTAGCCTCTGATAATCTTCACTGCCTGAGTGCTAAGACGTCATGTGTATGCATTCGTATTTTTTCACCAGAAACCTTCCTGTTGGTTTTCTGAAGCTGAGACCTCACCTGTGTTGCATAACATGATTGCCATTCTCGCCCAAACCTTTAGTTAAAATTCGGATTTTTTTTTCCTATATGGAACACACTTGCTGCATATTCTGCATTCTGTCTGTAATTCTTTTCAAAGTGCCAATTTACCTAATTTTGAAATGTCGACTTTTAGATTAATTTAATCTGTAATGATGATGACTAAAATGTAAATACTTAATAAATTATTGATTTGGTTTGAACTCATTTGTTCATAAATCCCCTTTAAATTCACTTCAAATGTCCTTGTTGTTTACAGTGAAGTCCCAATTAGTCAATGTTTATGGAAAGTAATGTAGATGATAGCTCCTTATTCACTCTCCTTGGTCCATACGACCTATGGCGTAGGTTTTTGATGATTATACCTGATGTTTGACATACAAGACTACCCGCTCCAGGACCCTAATCTCCAGTCTTTTGGGAGTTAATCTGTCCCTGCAGAAGCTCTCAAAGACAACATTTCTCATTGTGAAGAGAATTGAGAATATAACTGGTTTAACCTTCCCAATCACTCTCACAATCCTTCTATTGTGTCTATTATATTTACGATACAAAATAAAATATTGTAATATGTTTAATCACTTGGGTAAGGTGGTGAGGGACGAAGTATATCCACTCTTTTGTCTGGGTGTCTCTAGGTTCAAAAGAGAACTATCTTCTCTTCCCTGTGATTCCAGTTAACATACAGTGAATTACAAGCATAACCATGAGCTTGTTTTCTTACATCGTTTCTTTGGATTCTCACTCCACTTAGAATCACCATCCACATGACATTCTCCACTAAGCCAGAGTGGCAACAGTTTGTGTGACTCTCCTGGAGGCATTAACGTTCATATCCCTGGCCGGTGAGAAGTGAGCTCACTTCACTCCTGGTGAGTTAAGAACCTCTAGCAGGAATGGTGGATGAGAGTCCTTCTTTTCACACCAAATCAAAACAATCATCTAAACTAGAGCTCAGAGACTGACCCATGAACATCAGAAATTTCCCAAAATCATGGGAGAGGTTGTAATCCTTAACACATGTGCAGGAACAAAAATGCATGGTATCACTGAAGGGCTAACATCCATAACTTATCACTAAAGTGGTGTCAGCACTGCCAGATGAGGAGCAGTAGCAGTTGCATCTCAGTTTTGGAAGGTGTAAACTTTTCAACTATTATTTAAGAGTAAAGAAACACAAAGACAGTATGGAACATGACGATTCTTTTCATACAGATCTAAGATTTCTCATCGTTTCATTACCTGCCAGTGTCCCTGTCTCACTGCACAGAAAAGTGGAGTAATTCCTCGTTTATTTGTTCGTGACACAACAGCTCCATGTTCGAGAAGTAACTCGCACACTTCCAGCTTGCCTCTTCCAGCTGAAGCGGTAAGAGCTAAATCAAACCAAAGATAGAACATTTTAATTTTCAGACAAAATGTTAACATGTGATTAGGCAACAAAATATTCTCATCATAGCAAAACGTCAAGTTATATAAACAAGCAGTTTTATTTACTTACAGTGGGTTTTGTATAGAGCAGAAGAGGCTCCAAGGGGTGTAAGCACTGACCAAGGTAACACAATACACAGGACAACAGAAAATAAAAGGTATTATATACAAAGGAGGGTCACTGGATAGACATTCAAAATATAAGGCTATCTAGAGTAACATATATAAAAAGTGGAGAATATAATTCAACCCTAGGGCTTTCAATGCACGAGAGCAGCTGGGGTAAAGATTGAAGAGAGGACAAAGGGTGAGGGGGCAGATTATATTCACTTAGGCAGATTCATCAATAGAAGGGTGAAAGCACAGAGACCAGTAACAATCCAATCTGTATTAGTACAATTTCTATATGAGGGGGGAGGGGCAGTCACACACATCTGTGGAACTATGAGTAACTGGCTGCAGTTTGAAGCTAATTAGGCCTTCTTGGAGGAATTGTTCAAGAGTAGATTTGTAATCTCTGCCCTAGAGACCTCAAGAGAGGGTGTTGTTCAGATACATGGCTTAATGGAATTCCACAGATTTTTCTCTGGCAGAAGGGGAGTTCTAGTAATAGGGTATAAGTACTGATAAGCAGTTGCTGACCTTTAGAGCTGACCAGTCTCAGAGAGATAGATCTGTAACTTCACGTGCAGGGCTTTGTGGATAATATTTCCCAGTTTCAGACTATTTCTTGCTTCAACAAGGAGTCAATAGTGGGATCCAAGATTGGCGTAATGTGTTCATACTTCCTTGAGCCCAAAGGTAATCTTAGTGCAGAGTGGAGAGCTGCTTTCAAAGATTCCAGGACAAGTTTGGAGAGCCTCGTTAGTAGGGCATTGCCATAGCCTTGTTTTGAAAGAACCAATGATTGAACTAAGTGTGAAATCTTCAGGAGGGAGTAGATGTTTCACTCTTAAGTACTTCATTTCAGGTTGCTCACTTTTAGCTAGATAAAGTATGCGGTTTGAAGGTTCAGGTTCTTGTAAAATCAGATGCCAAGTGATCTAGTGGTGTACTAGCAACTGGGCATGTTGGTGGATTTTAGCCATGATTGACTTGGCGTAGGACTGTTGGGGGTGGGGAGAGATTATTAAGAATTCAGTCTTCAGGGTGTTCAGCTTAAGGTGGTGATGGGACATCTAGGATTGGATATTTTTTACAGTGAGTGATTAAAAGACTTTGAGTGAAGTGTCTTTCATGGAAAGACCAGAGTCACCAGCGTAGTGATATGAGAAGCTGGAGCAGGGAAGAATACTTTTACAACATGCGTAGCAGACAATTCTCCTTTCCATCCTGGGTACGGAGGGGACAAATCAATGCAAATGAAATATATACTCTTCTCTGCCAAATTTGGCATCATTACCAATATCTGACAGTAATACATCAGGAACACATCTATGTTCGATGAGGTCTGCTTGGATTTTGAAACCTATTTCTACCCCCATTTAACACAAGATTTCTATACATGCTGCACATTAATATTAGCCAAAGGATTAATATGCCTAATAGTTCTGGGTACATTTTTTACTTGTAAAGTAATTTAGAGGGCAGAAAAGGGTCCACTGCTAAAACGTTGCGTATGTCACATCTGCTCTACTCTTAGTTTGCCCACCTTTTGTAGAGCTTAAGAGCAACAGTTTCCTGAACAATGTGGTACTGCAGACACTGCTGTAGGGAAATCTTTGCTCCACACCTCACACTTATAAGAAAGGCTTCAGAGTGGCTGCACTACTGAGGGTGGCCCACCAATACCAATATGCTAGTTTCTGTTCTGCCCGGGATTGCCAAGTCTACCATGGAAATCTCAGACAAAATCTACAAATGTTTTACAGGCAGCCGCAGAACACGACCTGAGCTTTGGTGACTTTAGTTATGTTATTTCTGAAAAAAGATCCCCATTTTTCTGTCTATGGAAAAAATTTCAATGGCACATTGAAAGGTCTATCATGCCCTCAAGTTGGACTTCCTGTCACTGACTTTTTGTCTCCCAAATCAGCTCCTGCCAAGGTGTGACTGACATGGGGCGATTTGAGCCCCATGGCATTCCCGCTTTCAAGACTGACAATCGGGCACAGACTTCTTTACATCTGGCGGCCGCTATAATGCTATGGTGGTCCTGTATCACCATTCACAGCCCTATTGCGGCGGGCCTGAGAAACGTAAAATAAAGCTCTAATGTTCCACACTGCGACAGATTTCCTGCCCCGTTTTGAATTAAAACCCCAAATTTGTTCTAAAGCATGTTTCTCAAGCTATCAACAAAACTGTGAGAACAAAGGCAAGATGGACAAACAAAATACTCTAGTCAAGTATAAACTGTATTTGGTTATCAGTTAAAAACAACCATAAAAGTACAAGTAAATCATCATATTTCTAAAAGTTTACCTTAAAAAGCATAATTCAAAACATAGAGTTAAAAGAAAGTATGAAAGTCTTTATTTCATTCATTTAGACAATCGTTCTTTGCAATTCTAAAAAGGCAGGGCGACATTTATTACATTCCATATTCTTCAGTAAAGGCACAATCCATCTCCTCCTGGGGTTTGTGTAAAATCTACAGAAAAAAAGTATGTGAATGTCTGACTGCTCGGACAAATCATCGCATGGGCACGTAGTAAGTTGTTTCGACCAAGTATTCATAACAGGGAAGCTAAGGGATCTAAACAGCAAATTTAATCTGAAGCGCGTCAATATAATCTGAAGCGCGTCAAAATACTCAAAAATTAACTAAAGCTTTTTACAAACATAGCTGGAAGTAAGTCAAGGCCAACTGAGTCTTTTGTTCTCCGCTAGTTTGTAAATTATACATTAAATTGGGTACTAGTAACACCTACTGTTTAAAGCACTTAGAAAAAGCAAAATAATATGCACACTAAAAGTTATTTAAATGTACTTTTGCGGAAGCGGAACCCCCCAAAAAATCACGCCGGGGATGCATTTGTCAAGTCAATTAATAACACCCATCTATCTTTAATTGCTATTATTCTGTTTATACAGGAACTTTGGATTGGTCTGGTACATCACTGGCATTTTAAGCAAATACAGTTCCATAAGGACATACGAAAGTCAAATATTCTCCTGCACATGTGCACAAAGACCCTTTTTGACTGCGCATTGCTCTTTGACAGTCACAAATATTTTTGTTTTGTATTTGGGCTTTATAAATTTTGGTTACTATACAATAAAGATGGCTCACATTATGCAGTTATGAAAGATTTAGATAGACGATGCTCCAAATAAACTAATTGCAGAAAGTTCCCAGAGTAGATTGTTGGAAGGGGAATAGAAACCTTATATACAAAAGGAGCTGAAAAACTGTCACTTTCTTGCATGCATGATGTTGGTACCTGGATGAAAAATATCTGTCAAGTTAAACGCTGCAAAAATGGAGATAGTATTCTTTGGCAATCAAGCCCCTATTTGGACTAACTCTTGGGGGCCAACAGAGTTTGGCACCTTATAAACTCCTATCAAATCAGCCAGAAACCTGCAAGTAGTTTCTGACGATCTGTAAAAATTTGGGAACCAAGTGAGACGAGTCACTGAGTCTTGTTTTAACATTCTTAGAATCCTCATGGAAATTTATCTTCCATTCACCTGGTCTCGAGAAAAATCGTAGTCTTGGCCTCAATCTGCTCCCAATTTGACTATTGTAATGGTTGTTATTTGGGAATTAACCAACTATACCTAAAGAGATTAGCGATAGTACAGAACGCAGAAACACACAACCTATTAAACATACTTTTTTTTACATTATGATTCCTCTCCTTCTATTAGAGATTTTTTCCAGCAACTCATCTTGGATACTGAAATCCATGTGCATCCTTCAAAGATTCAACAACAATGCCGCTATTACATTTCTGAAGTCTGCGGAGATACCACATTCTCATTATTAATAATCAAATTTAATGTGCCCCTCAGAAATTACAAGGTTTCAATGTTCAATATTAAAAAAATTAAACTGTCTTTAAGCATGATTTCTAAAGAAGTATATATAAAAAAGTCACATTTATATCGAGTAGTACTTTTGAGTGTGCTTGTTTTTTGTTTTTTATGGTGTTTTTAATATGTCTGAATCTTTCTAGGTATTGTAATTTTTTTAACTTTTATGGTTTCCTTTGTGTCACCGAATAAAGTTTCTTTGATTTGATATATAAAAAAGAAAAATGTGGCTAGTGTCTCTCTTTGTAATTATGCAAATGCGTTGAGACTAAAAGCAGAGAGGGATTACTGTCCACGTTTCTTAGGCAAAGCACTTTTGGGCAATGTGCAGCTGTTAAATCGAGAAAATGATGCATTAACTCTGTGGTACAAGGATTGTAAATGCATCCCATCTATCATGAAAGAACATCCACAGTTGACTCACAAAAGTGCCCTTTTCCATAGCAGAAAATGGCTAATGCAATTGTGAATCATCTGGACTCTCCTCGGATTTCTTATTTTGTTTAAATTTCTTTATTAGTTTAACATTTTTTCTATAGCACCACAATCAAATTATTTGTTTTCACATTTTCTATAAAAATGCGAACCGTAGTGGTTGCGATAACAAACGTGCTCAACGTCATGAAATACAATGAACAAAGTGAAGATGAAAAAAAAAGGGGGGGTGGCGGGGTTAGAGGGGGGGGGGGGCAATAAAAGATCGCATCACTAAATTTCCATTTCCAATGGTGTGAGAAAGTGATATCTTTCTTGCATGGTATGCCCCCACTTTTTGCTGAATTGCTGATGTGCTTTGACTGAGTGTGCCCTGGGCTCCTGCTAATCAGGTGCCCATGGACTGTGTTCCGTCCCTAAACCTGTGTTGAACTAAAACCCAATCGACATCTCTAGCCACATGTCAGTCCCTTGTAAAAGGTACCCTAGGTACCCAGGGCATTGTGACCAGAGAAGACCCCTATTGGCTGCAGCACTTATTGTGCCATCCTTAGGGGCATGACATGGCACACATCCCTGTGTGCCAATGCCCACAAACACAATGACCTGGCTTACATTAGCCACCCCTCTAGCTTGGTGCACTATGCCAGTGGTGAGGGCACAGATGCATGAGCTCTGTGCCCCTACAGTACTCAGGGCCATTCCTGGGCACTGTAAGTGCAGTGATGCCATTAAGAGTATATGGTGCTGGGAGGTTGTCATTACGAACTCCACAGCACCATGATGGCTACACTGAAGACTGAGAAGTTTGATATCAAACTTCTCAGCACATTAAACCCACACTGATGCCAGTGTGGGATTTAATGTAAAATGCACTACAGAGGGCATCTTAGAGATGCCCCTTGACACCTAACCTACAATCCACGTCTGGTGTGAGAGGCTGCCACACAGCAGACATGTTGCTGGACCCCTGAGTAGAGAGCCCTCCGCTCTCCTGGGCCTGCAACAATGCACATCCTGGGCGAGGTGCTAGGTCTCCTCCCCCATGATGGGCTGGGGAAGCTTCAAAGGCCTTTGTGAGCTTCTCCAGGCCACTTGCTGTACTCAGCAACTGGCCCCCACTGATTCTGACCCCCACTCTGGCGGAAAGACAGGCGGGAAACCTTAAGTGAGGAAAGGGGATGTGCCAGCCTCTGCCAACCCCACCCCTCTGGGCTCCGGCCACATTGAGGATGGGGAGCCCTGCCCAATCAGAGATAGGCTCCTGCCCCCTTCCCACAGGAGAGGCGCAGGATAGGGGTGTACTCATCCCAGGATAGGGACCCATTGGTCCCTGCCCTTACCCTACCTGTAACGCCCCTACATTTAGTATTTAGGGGTACCCTGAACCTTCCTTCAGCAGATCCCGATTTGAAATCAAGAAAGAAGAACAAGAAGAAGGACGACCTGCTGTGCAGATGCTAACAAGAGGACGACACCAACTGACTTGGCCCCAGCCCTACCGGCCTGTTGAGCCTTGAATCTGCTCCTGCTAAACCCCGGCGTCTACTTGTGACAGCAACCTTGAAAACTCCGGAGGACCTGCCTGCCTTGCTCAACTAAAAGACTGGGACACCCATGAGCAGTGGTTCTGCTCAAAAAGCAACACCCCTGGTGCCAGCCAGGAACTAGAATCCAGCCCACTCTGCACTCGCCAAGCCCGGTCTGTGCCCGAGTAGACAAAGACCCAGACGAAGTCCCCCCGGCGATTATGACCTGAAATCCAGTGCCCAAGGACCCTCCTCAACGACCCAGATGACGCCTGCAGCCTCACAACCAGGGACCCCTCCAACCGCGACCAGCTGAGGGTAAGATTTCCCGATGTCAAAAGACACCCCTGCACCCGGTGCCCCACGGCCCCCTGTGCCCAACTCCTGGGTGCCTACCTATCCTCCAAGATCCCAACTTCCATCTCGAAGTGTTAGTCACTCCAGAAGAATCTCCGTCCCCGAGCCTGCAGCCTTTGTTCATCTTCCAAGTCTTCCATTGAATAACATTGAGCGCCCGACGGCTCAAAAGCACCCTGCACCCTCTTCCAAGTCTTCCATTGAATAACATTGAGCGCCCGACGGCTCAAAAGCACCCTGCACCCAGCCGCCCGAGTGCCCCTGGCAGTGCAACCTTTGTCCTAATCTACTTCCCCATTTGACCTGAGCAAGTGACCAGGAGCTCAGCTCTCACAGCCGCGTGGCGTGCTTGCCAGCAGCCACCAATCGAAGCCCCCCTGCCTCCCATAGGATAACATTGGGCCTAACTACCTCTGCACCTGGCTGCCCCTGTGTCCCTGAGGGTGTACAGACTGTACCTACCTCACCCTGGGAGACCCCTGAGTCTATGCCCAGAACATTAACTCTGCCAGTCGAATACTTACCCAAAAGCCGATAACTCGCTTTTCTTCCATAGGCTAACATTGACTGGTTTCACTAGGAAATTCTAAGTGTGGAGTTTTAAATTTTTTTAAAAATTCACCTAAAATCAGCTGAACAACGAATTCCGATTTACTTACCTGTTACCAGGAGAGAACCCAGTGCTGCATCTTTTAGCCTAGCACTGACCCTGAAAAGTAATTTTAACAATACTTACCAGTAACTTGAATTTCCTTCCATATGAATCCATTGTCTAGTTTTCACCAGAAAAGTTTCGAAGTGTCGATTTTCAATAACTACAAATATTCCTTACAAATCGTCTGAATGACTTAAACGCATTCTTTCAATTGTTTACAGGAGATACACCAGTGCTGGATCCAGGTTCCAATACTGAGTAAGAAAAAGTAAACGATAACATTACTCATCTGCTAAGTGAATTTCCTCCCATAGGATAACATTGGTGATTCTATGTGAAAAAGTTTCCAAGTGTCAACTTTTAAAATACAATAATATTCCTTAAAAATCACTACTATAACTAAAACGCTTTTACTTAACTGTTTATAGGAGATGTCTCAGGACTGAATCTAGGATCCAGCCCTGTGGTTAGAAAAGTAATCTATAAAGTAACTAATTGCATTTATCTAGAAATTCCCATTGAGCTCAATGTTGCATTGTGTTTGAAATTGTGTTGCCATTTGCAACAACTGTAACTATTATAATCAAAAAGTCTATTGCCTATTTGAAAAGTATTTAACTAAAGTAACTCGTTCTGAGAAAGTATATTTTGATACCTTGTTGGTTCTAAAATAAAACAACTATATATTTTGATACAAAGCAATTGGCCTACAGTTCAGTTCTTGAGTGTGTGAGACCATTTGCTGACTGAGTGTGTATAACAAATGCTTTACACTGTCCTCTGATACTGCCTTACTGCTCGACCAAGCTACCACTTTAGAGTGTAAGGTTATATCTAACTTTAGCCTCTGCCAAACCTCTGGGGACTGTGGACTCTGTGCACACTGTACCTTACTTTGGCCCAGTATATACAGAGCCACTTTCTTACAAATGGGGTGGTGTAACCATCACAATATCGGTCACATATCTCGCAATATCTCCCAGTACCTGCCCACCGCGAAGCAGTGCCTCGAAGTTATTACCTGTTGTTGTGTGAAGGGTCTGTCAAGGGCTCCGTGTTCCGACTTTTCTCACCTTTCTATGTTGTTCCTAAGGAGGGGCGGGGGGAATAGAGAGGTAGGGGCTTGTGATAGAACTGGGTGGCATCTAGGCTAGTGTTGAGGGTCTTTCAGTGTCGTCACCCGTGATAGTCGACCCCTGGGATAGATCTTGCGTTTCCAGGTGTTCATGCCATGCACCCTGTAGGTAAGAGAGAATTGCGTCCCAGGCCGCAGCTATCGGCACCCTGCGTATACCCATGGTAACCTTCCCAGTGTAGGGCCACCCCCTCTGCCTTGCATATCATGGAGTGGGGTTCAGAGGACTTCCAACGTTTAGTGATGAGTCGTTTTGCCACTATAAGCCCTAAGTCTATGAATGGTGTTGTCACTTTATGTTTCTTGCGCCGGCGGAATAGTCCCAATACACACACCTCCCAGTTCCAGTCCAGGTCTCGCTCCATGCAGCTTGCCAAGGGCGTTGTGATGTCCTCCCAATAATTACGCAGCTTAGTGCATGCCCACAGCATATGTACAAGATCTCCTCCTATCATTTCGCAGTGTGGGCAGTGTGCATCAGCCCGACTGAATATGCTATTTATTGAGCCGGTGTCAGATATGCACGTTGTGTTATGTATAATTGTATGATCTTGAACCGAGCTTTCCTCGGTATGTGAGTGGGGCCCGCCAGTATGGTTGCCCATTCCTGGTCAGTACTTTCTCTCTGCAGGCCAGCATCCCAGCGCTCTTGCAATGTGGTGAATGGGGTTGCCGCGTGTGTCCGTAATGACCCTGCAAAGCATTTAACTATGTGCCTGCCCGTCCCCATTATGTGCCGATATTGTACTGTCAGGTGTATTTTTGGTTTCTCCGATATATCTCCCCAGATTGACCTCATCGTTCTAATGAGTGCTGCATGGGCCTCGATTTCTTATAGTCAAGGGTTTTAAATGCTTTCCATCATGTTAACTTATACACCACCCAGATGGACAAGTGTAATATGTTAGAAAAATACATGACTCTCACCAGTGTAATACTCAGTCTAGGCTAGTCGAGTCTGGTACTTATATACACTTCATTTTTTCCCAGATCACACAAACCAGCATTTCCTAACAGATCTGACTTTTAATTTTAAATGGAGAAAAGTAATTTGCATTTCAGCCCATCATACACCACCTCTACATTTGGAAAGAATTAAAGTTTAGAAGAACACAACAGAACTTGCTTTTGTTATCGATGGAGATGCATCTGCTTCTGGCACATTTCCAAGTTTGTTTACCCCTTACTTTCTAAAGACCAAGCCTTGACTACTTTCAAAATATGTTAAAACTCATATTAACAATGCAACTCCACTGAAATCTACAGTGCTTTCACAGTGCCCCCATTTCATACACATCTTAATTAAGTGAAAACATAGTACTGATCAAATGCCAATGTTAATTTAAGGCTCTTTTGTTAAGCGCACTTTCATGGCGTTGCTAGAACCAAAGCTGGGAAACTGCAAATAAATGAGAGGTAGAATGACTGTGGTGGATACAACGTGCTTGCAATAAGTCTAATCACCTGCAATTGCTTGGGCAGCACTCCAACCCATTGTTTTATCACTCACCTACCATCTCAGTATGGACCCAGCCATATGCAAATCATTCTTCACCCCATGAAGCATGGGAACAGTCCAGCTCGAAATGCTAAGGCAGAGCCTTCCTGAACCGGAACAAAAGAACACAGGACCGGTTTCGCCCCAGTTATGGGCTTATTAGCTGGGTACAGTTTGGTTCCAGTAACACAGTGTGAGAAAGTGCCCTCTTTCTGCATGGTTGTCCCCACTTTTTGCTGAATTGCTAATGTGCTTTGACTGAGTGTGCCCTGAGCCTCTGCTAATCAGGTACCCAGGGCCTATGTTCTTTCCCTAAAACTGCATTGAAGCCTAAGCCCAATTGCCATCTCTGGCCACAGGTCAGTCCCTGGTAAATGGTACCACAGGTACCCAGGGCACTGTGACCAGAGAAGGCCTCTACGGGCTGCAGCACTTATCGTGCCACCCTTAGAGGTCCTGTACCATTACACTCACACACTGCCTTGCAGGCTGCGTGTTTTGGTGCAGAACAAAATGAAGAGTCGACATGGCACACATCTCTGTGTGCCATGCCTCCAACCCACTGCCCTGGCATAGTTCAGTCACCCCTCTAGCTGGGTGCACTATACCAGTGGTGAAGGTACAGGTGCATGTGCCCTGTGCCCCTACAGTGTCTAAGCCCATTCTTAGACATTGTAAGTGCAGTGCTGCCATTAAGAGTATATGGTGCTGTGAGTTTGTGATTACGAACTTCACAGCTCCATAGTGGCTACACCGAAAACTGAGAAGTTTGGTATTTAACTTCTCAGCAAATTAAACCCACACTGATGCCAGTTTGGGATTCAATAAAAAATGCACAGAGAGCTTCTTAAAGATGCCCCCTGAAAACTAACCTACCACTAGTGTCCAGGCTGAGTGGCTGCTTTCAGCTGCCATCACCAAACATGTTTCTGGACCCCTGGGTCGAGAGCCTGCTGCTCTCTGGGGCCTGAAACAATGCACATCCTTGGACGAGGTGCCAAGCATCCTCCCCCAGGATGGGCAGGGTTCACAAAGTGGACGCTTCAAAGGCTTGCTTGGTACTAGGAAATAAAATAACTAAAATAATATTTTTATACAAAAACAATTGGTCTGAAATTCAGCCTTGGAGTGTGTGAATTCATTTGCTGACTGAGTGTGTACAACAAATGCTTAACACTGTCCTCTGATACCACACTACCACAAATTGAGAGTGAGGTGCTACCTAACTTTACCTCTGCCTACCTTTGGGGTTCCACTAGACTCTGTGCGCACTATACCTCACTTTGGTATAGTATATACAGCGCCAGCTTCCTAAACAAGGTGATAATGAGACCCAAGTCTGGGCATACCCAAGCCACTTAAGGCTGTACATGAAACACACAAAAGGTGATGGGAGGCTACTTGCAATAAGTCTAACCACTGGCAATCGTTCGGGTAGCACTCCAACCCATTTTTTTTGCTCACCATCTCACCTTAGTTTGGACCCAGCCATATGCAAATCACTTGTGACGCTGTTCCTCATTGCTCACCATGCTACCTTAGTTTGGATACAATGTGGTCATTATTAGTTTTGTGAATAGAGTGAAAGTAGGTTGTGTGCGCAAATAAGAGAAAGCGAGTTCACTGGCATGGCTGCTGGCACTGAGAAGGCTCTGTGATTTGAAGATCTGAGAGAGAAAGAAAGTATGCTACTACAATTACGGGCCCAGGAAACAAGGAACTGCATTTAAATTGCCTTTTGCGTACTTGTCAAGGACTTCTATACTTTATTTTCTTGTGCAGTGGTAGCTTTCCTAATGTGGAAGCAATGTGGAACCATTTTTTTCTGGCATGTTACCAGTTGGATCTGATGTAAATGTTCTATGATAGAAGTCGATTCTGCTGAGCAAAATAACATGCAGGGTCTAATTTAGGAAAAATGTGGATAGCCTAACAGCTGTTCCCTATTTAAGTACGGCTTTGAATCAAGGCTATTTTCAGCTCAGAAGCCACATTTGTTTGAGGCTATAGAACATATATGATGGAAGTGACTTCAATTGAAAACATCAAAGTTACTCGAGCTCAGCTGAACTTTCCATCAGCCATTATGCTCAGGCTTAACTTAATAAGAAAACAATATAATTTTCAGTGGATAAAACGTAAAGATTAATTTGGAACCTCGTTTACAAAATATGTATGCAAACAAAACAGAATGTAAAGTTTACAGACTAGAACTTATATGCATACCTAACTCATGATAAACACTGGAATATAAAAAACATTTGCAAACTGCTTTTAAAGATACCATCCACCTCAAAGAGACTTGCTAGGTAATACAAAATAAAAGTAAACAGTTTTGGAGATGGGTGTGATTGTAACACAACATCAGTCAAAAGGAGCTGCACAATTCTCTTTCAATGAGTGCTTTTTAAATATATGTATTTATTTTCGGAATGTATACTGCGGGGCATACCGACTAGATCTCAAGGCGCTGGGTTACAATCAGGCTAAATTATCACCACACTGAAAACTGATTATGATTGCCATGACCATAAAATATTTTGTCACGAACCCCAGATCACAAACAAAGTTTGCTCCAGCAGGGTTGTTATTCTTAGCGACTCGTTAGCCGGTACCAAGGAAATTGGACTGAGAAACTACTGTTGTACGGTACCCCTGACGTACCCTAAACATAGTTATCAGAATGACGTAATTTATGCAAATTATGAAAATATTTTATGGGTATCACATCATCCAAATTCAACATGAGCTAAGAATCCACTGTTTTACATGCAGTACGCGTGCTCACTGGTATGAGTTTACTGCCTTCTGAAGTGAAAGAGAAACTGCTGGAAATTATTAATCCAATTTGGCATGAAATGAGAGTGGTCTTAATCTTTTTTTTGGCTTGTGCAAATCCTTTGTGTTTTTTGAACAATTCAAATAAAAAATGTTCAAGTATATCTCGCAGATTGTGTTAAAACAGAAATCTGAATAGCCCGGCTAGATTTCCTCCCAGACACAGTTCAAGAACCACCACTAATTTTTGTGAACATCGAAGTGGGAAAGTAGGATTGTGTCCTATACAAATGCCCATAACCCCTGCCGTCTTCCCAGAAAGGGCACCTCCTGGAGAAGCTCTTTGTGTGGGTGCTTGAGGGCTGGAGCAGATGACTGCTACCACCACTCTCTCTGCCATTTAAAAGTCTCCTGGATAAGACCTATAGGATAGGATAGGATAGGGGAGAGGATGTGGCCTAACGGCTAGGGCGGTCAAACTCAAATCTGGGGAACCCGGTTCGAATCTATGCAATGACACTCAGCATCCTGTGATTCTGGGCAAATCACTTAATCTCCCTGTGCCTACAAAATGAATGTATCCGTCTAACACAACTGGATCTTTTGTAAACCGCTCTGATACCTTCAAGTCAAGCTTGCGCTATATAACCCTCCCCCCCACTGGTTCAGACCCCCACTTTGGGCGGGAGAACCGTCGGGAAAAACAAGTGAGGAAGAGAGGTGTGTCCACCTCTGCCAACTCCACCCCTCAGGTGGGGGAGGAGAGGTGAAGCACAACTCTCAGTCCACGCCATCTTGAAGATGGACGGACTCAGCCAGCCAGGGACAGGCTCATGCCCCCCCTCCCAGATGGTGGTTGATGGTGCCATTGGTTGAAGAAAAAGAAGAAAATTCCAGATCCAGTCAGTGAATGGCGGAATAATGCAAAGCAAGTGAATCCAGAAAAGATTTGACTGGGAGTTCTTTTTAGTTTGAAATATTTTAATTGATTTATCAACAAATAAGACGCAACAAGAAATAAGGTCCATGTCATAGGCTGGCAATTTTCGTATTGCTTCGCAGAGCATAAAATATCAAAATGAACTTCCCCTCCCTCCTCCCTTTCCCCACTCTCTCCTCCCCCGTTTGATATGGCTAGCCAAAAAGGCAAAGAGCAGACCTAACTCTCCATTGCACTGCACAGTAATGGTTAATTCACACTTTGGCTCAACTCAGAAAGGCAAAGCAGCCGTAAATATCTAGGGCACGACAGCTTGCGTAATTCAGTGCACAGCAGGGAGACAAAGTGCCGCCACACATCAGCAAAAGAAGCCCCTTCAGCTTGAAGGGAGAAGGAGATGCGTTCCATGCAAAGGACATACCACAATCGGCGCAACTATTCCTGCACAGTTGGTGTTCTGTCTGTACCCCAGTGTGATAGTATATTTTGTAGTGCCGCCCCTAGGGCTATACCCAGTTGTTTACTCTTACGAGACTTGAGGGGGAAAGTAAGCCTATCCGACAGTCCCAGGACCACATATTCAGGGAAGCCTAGTAGCGTAGTGTCAAAGTGACTATCAATCTCGTCCAGCACTTGCGTTCACTAAGTAGTGAGTGTAGGGCATTCCCACAGAAGGTTTAAGGGTGTGCCTTTAGCATCACTCCCCCCCCGCCAGCAAGTAGGGGAACGATCAGGATCGCTCTTGTGGAGTCTGGAGGGTGTAAGATACCAATATGTCACAATCTTAGTGCCCGTCTCGATGCTAGATATATTACGTCCTGTGTCGGGCTCTATAATAAATGTCTGTCCATTCTTTAGGGGTCAGGGTCCGACCAAGTTCGATCTCCCACCATTTTTAGCCCGCTGACTTAGCCACCTGTTCTGGGGGACTGGGAGTTCTTTTTGTGTTTGCTCTAGCTCTGCAGGTATTCTGCTTCATTACTCTATGAACAGCACAGCACATATTGCTTTTATCAGCCATGTCTAACCTTAGCAACCTGTATTTTGTGCGGCCATCTTAGCACAGACCGAGGATAGGACCATAGACCTACCCTTAGGATTTTGTCTTTTTACACATGCATACAAAAGACAACTTTCTACGCCTGATAAATCCCCCAATAGCACATCTCTTCAGAAAGGCTTTTGTTGTGCTCCACAGCGGATAATTCTTGCCCAATCAACCTTTTGCTAGCATTGTTAGTATTTTATCTGCTGAGAATTCCGAAATTTATTTTCTGCAGAACTGCTATACTCTGACATTTGAAACAATGTTCATTTGGAAAGCACTTGAAAGTATGTTCAAATTGACCCTGCGACATAAGAGCTGCCTAAGCCAGTAGTCAGTTTAGGATTCAGTAAATTTTACTCTGAGTAGTGGGTGCCTGAAACTGCAAGGGTTACACCTTCAGCAACTTGGTAAAGTTTGTTCTAAAACTTTGCAGTCTCTGTGAAATACATTATGTTTGCAAACTTGAGGCTAGACGTACACGGGTAATAGTTTGCGATTACCAAATAGTGAATATTTTCGATTCCCTATTTGGTACTGGTAAACACCCATGTACAAATGTGTGTATTAAACATTGTGCTATTCTCAGTGGGTCGAAAATAGACCAACCTCATGAATGTTATTGAGGTAGGTCTCTATTTGCAACCAATTGGAAATTGCAAAAATCACATGGATTGTGGCCTGCAGGGCTCAGCAGACCACCTCGTCTGTGACTGCTTTTCGATACAGCTATTTGTTGTATGCATCCTGTTTTCCTTAAAGGAAAGCAGGATGTGCTTCAAAAAGAAAACTGAAAAGTTTTTTTTTCATTTTTGGATCATTGGACCACTGCCTGCTCTCAAAAACTATTTATACAAATATCAACAAAGGCGAAAAAGTCCCTTCCCATTTGCGAATGGTTTACCATCAACTTGAAGTTAGTGGTAAATTACGAATGTTTTACAACTGCATTTCTGTCGCAAAGCATTCATGCATGCCACCGAGATTCATTATTAGTAAGGGATGCCTTAACCCCCCCCCTCCTAATATTGGATCAAAACCCAAATTGCGATTCGGTAACAGGTTACCGAATCGTAATTGGGCCATTGTACATTTTTAAATTTGTAAACAGCCTGATTCTGCAACTCATTCCATTTGAGAAAGTAAAAAACTTTGAATATCTTGCCCTTTGTCTTTAAAAATATAGGAAAAAACTTCAGCTAAAAATAGTCCTGTAGGAGAACTCAGTAAAATATCCCAGAGTTAGTGAATACAATCTCATGTCAAGAGCATTTTCTTGCAAAAATATATTTTTATGTGGACAATTTCTAATTCGGTCAATATTTGTTGATGCTGGAATATTTGGCAAATGCTTCTAAAAGTGCTAAGTGTACCAGCTTCACATAACTTCGAGACCGAAGTTTGAAACGCCACATATCCCTAATCATGTGCCTCAGAGTGCTTGCCTTTATTTTCTGTGAATAATATTTGCATGCCAGGCTAGCATGTTAATGTGGTTAACTATTATACTAAAAACTTGTGCAGGAAAAGGACAACAGATAACTCTCTGGAGGTAATTCAGCTCTCCTCACTAAGTGGAGCTACAAAACTCCTAGGACATAAATCAAGTATATTACAGTTCTGAGTTTTGCCCGCCCAGTGGTAAAGGAGATGAAGTGGGTGCGCACCATGTATGTATAAAGCGTAGCTCTCCATGAATGGTTTCTCAACCCATTCACTTCAATCTGCATGCAACACGAGACCAAGGTCCTGGCATAAATCCACAATAAAACAACTGAATTACTGAGCATAATATCCTACAGCATTGTTCAGCAAAAAGATGCAAAGTTCAGCAAGAGCTCTGTATTATTCAAGTTCATTTTGTAGAGGCAATACTCAGTAAATTTATTATAGCAAATCTTCCAGCAATTTTTTGACATGTTATTAATTAAGTTCAATCCCTTGAGTAAAAGACTTTGTCTTATTGGGAAATTTAACGCAAGTACTCCATGCTTAAGGCAACTGTTTAGCGTTATTCATTTCTTTGAAATTATGCCAAAGTGTCAAATTTTTCAGCTACTTCCTTCTGGGCACATAACTTAAAATTGCAAAACTCTGTACTTAGCTAAAAACAATAGCAGCAGATGTACAAGTCTGGAAAGAAAGGTAATGAGTCAGATCATTTAAGGGAACATGGAAGAGTTCTTCGGTGTACACAAACTAAAGTTAATACTAATATAATTAATTCTGAAGGAAATCACATTTTTTTAAATATATTTTTATTTGCATTTTTCAAACCATCGGAACATAGCAAGCATGTTACATAAGATTGGCCAACAAACCCTGCCCTCCCCCCACCCACCACCCACAGTCTCCAGAGTTGCACACAGCAGGTCTCTTCTCCTGCTTACAGTAACGTGTCATCTACTTCTGCAATACGTAACAGCAGCCGAGTCCCTCCCCCGAACGCCAGGGCCACAAGCAGGACAATTCGCACTCTCTCAAAGACCGCCATCCAAACCATAATAGCGCCTCCACTTCCCCCACACTCTATTAAACTCCTTCGGGCAACCTCTAGCTTTCGGCTGCCATGTATACATCCATTCCCCTCCTCCATTCGTATAGCGTCGGGGGGGGGGGGGGGGGGGGGGGGCGGTTGGAGCTCCCCAGGCCCGAGCAACATCCCTCTTAGCTACCACTAAGGCCAATGTTAGAAAAATTATGTGGGGACGGGTCAAATCCACGTCGTTTATTATCCCCAATAGAACCAATTTAGGCTCCATCGGTAGGGCCGTTTCAAGTATTTCACCAAGTCCCCCCATTATCCTGGCTCCAGGGCGATGACTCCACATTCCCAGATAGTATGATAAAAGTTTCGCTCTGCATTCCCGCATCGTAGACAGGTAGGGTCGCTAGGAGTCGGGATTTTATTGCCACTTCCCTAGGATGCATTAGGGCAGTCTCCCAGTCAAGTGTGTCCATCTCCCCCAGATCGGATTCCCACGTAGCTTTCAATTTCACCGGTTTGTCCGGCATGGTGTTAAGCAAAGTTTTGTAAGTCATGGAAACCAGTTTCTCCGGGACCTGTTTCTGCAGCAGACGGCCCTCTAGTGTAGTGTACTCCGGCAACGGGCCTGAGAGCACCCCTTCTGCTTGCCAGTCATGGCGTACTAGTGCATATTTCAGAAACTGCATCTGGTGCAATCCAAATTGCGCCTGCAGTGCCTGAAAGGACTTCAGAGCGCCGTGTTTCTGTAGGTCACCCAGAACTGAAATGCCAATGTCATCCCACCGTTTAAAGCCTTTCAATTTATGTAGCTCTTGTAGCCACTACAATGCCATATCGGGGTCTGTCTCGACGGTTTGTGCGTCCAACCAATCCTTCTTGTCGCCCTGTCCAAAACAAAATGTACTGTCACTCGTGTCGCGGATAGTAGTGCTTTTTTCCCCTACCTCCATATATGTAGTGGAGCCATGTGCGAAGCTTCAGTTTTCCCCTCTCTAATCTATATGTGGGGTGATCCGCCGGGGCATGAAGCCAATCATTTCTCGGCGCCAGATGATCCGCCCAATAATATGCCTCAACGTAAGGTAGGGAAATCCCCCCATCATATTGGTTCCTCTGTAAAGTCTCCAGGGCTATCCTAGGTTGTTTCCCCAACCAAAGCAACGTCCGAAGCCCCTAATTTATCTCTTTAAAAACCTGTCGGGGAAGGGGGAAATACTCCTATTGCAATGCATATAAAAACCGCGGCAGGGTAATCATCTTATACATTGGCGCCCGGCCTAGTATTTTGAGGGGGAGAGCCTTCCATCTTAGTGCATCCTCCTCAAAGTTTGCAATTACTCAATGGATATTTTTCTTAAACGAAACAGCGCAGTTCTTCGTCATATAGATTCCAAGGTATGTAAACCCCTCTGTCGTTACCCGTAGTGTCTCAGGTAGGGCATGTTCTCTCCCCGGGGGCTATACAGGACCGACTTGTGCCAGTTTATAGTATAGCCTGAGCATGACCCGTACCGGCCCCACAGAGTGAACAGACGCGGTATTGAGAAAGAATGTCATCCGTGTATAGCGAAATTTACTCTTCATATTCATCACTACAGTCAATTTGAAATCCCATTATCTCCATGTCTTGCCGTATTTCACACGCTACCACTTCTATGGTGAGGGCGAGCAATAACGGTGACAGAGGGCACCTCTGACGGGTCCCTCTTCTTATAGGGAAGTCCCTGGAAAACACCCCATTAACCTTGACCCTCGCTCGTGGGTCAGTGTATAGAAGGTTAACCCACTTTCTAAACTTCGGGCAAAATCCGACTTTAGCAACACTCGTCCAAAAAGGGCCAGTGTACCGCGTCAAACGCTTTCTCAGCGTCGAAGGATAGAAATACATGGGGTTCCTCACGATCACACACTTCCATCAACCAATTATGGGTCCTTCCCAAGTTGTGCCTAGTCGCCCTGTCCGGCAGGAAGCCCATCTGGTCCAGATGTACCAGATCTGTTATCACCTTCCTCAATCTAAGCGCCAGAATCGTCGCCAGGAGTTTCACCTCCACGTTCAACAGTGATATGGGGCGATAGGACGAACATTCCCCCAGCGGCTTGCCCTGCTTAAAGATAGATATTATTGTGGCCTTACGGAGATCCGGGGGTAACGTTCCCTCCTGCATTGCTCCCTTGAACAAAGCCAGCATGTGAGTAGTAAGTAGGTCCGCTGTTTTAAAAAAAAATTCTGCGGGGAACTCATTGGGAAAAGGAGATTTCCCCGGGCGGAGTTTAGCCATAGCCTCCCTAACCTCGGCTACTGTGATCTCTTCTTCTAGGCTTTCTTGAGCCTCCACATCTAAAATAGGGGTCTCGACCATATCCAAGTACTGCCCGATCTCGTCAGACGGGCCTAGATTCCTGGGGTCGTAAAACTTCTCATAGTAGGCTGCGAACGTCTGCGCTATTTGTTCATCCGTCTTTCTGGCCCGGCCCTTAGCATCTAACACCTGGTCAACCCACCTCGCATCTTGCTCCCTATGACTCAGCCATGCCAAAAGTTTCCCAGATTTGTCCCCCACATCGTACAGTCTGTGCAAGGTCGCCTGCATCTTGGCCTTGTCGTGTGTCAGAGCCTTGTATTGTTGCTGAGCATCCAGCACTTGTCGTAATGAGTGTGCCGCCCCATGTGTTATATTTCTCTGTTCGAGCTCTAAAATGCGGGCCTCAAGGTCATGTAGGTCACCCTGCACTCTCCTTTTTTCTTCCGCTAGCCTATTCTGCACTTCATCTCGCATAACTGCCTTTAGAGCTTCCCATAACATCACCCCAGACTGCACTGAGCCCAGGTTGTCCGCCAGGTACACCTTCACATCGGCTCTAAATCCCTGTAACAGCTCTTTATTCTGGAGATCCCATGCCGCCAGTCGCCAGCTCCTACCCTTTGTTCCACATCTCCTCCCCACCGTCACCAACCCAAGCGAGTGGTCCAAAATGCCTCGCACCAGGTATTCTGCCCGGCTAGTAACATCAAGCACTTGACGGGGCAAGAAGACATAATCCAGCCTGGAGTATACCTTATGGGCCCCAGAAAAATACGAGTAAGTCCTAGCTTCCGGGTGGAGCAATCTCCAGGCATCCGTCAGCCCCACAGTGTCAATAAACCTCACCAGAGGGGACTGTATCGAGGGTTCCGCCCGGTCCCCAGAACTGTCCAGAAGGGGTGTACAACGTCATTAAAATCCCCTCCCACCACATGTAAAGTGTCTGGCGTGTTCCGAATGATGTCAGTTACCCCTGCGAGGGTTCTAGCCTGTAGCTTAGGAGGTGCGTACATTGACAGAATCGTATACTTCCAGCGACCCCATGTCCCTGTTACCCCAGCATAGGTACCTTGTGGATCCGTCCATGTTTTGGCAACTGTGAGCGGGGGGGGGGGGGGGGGTTCCTAACCAGGATGGCTACCCCTCTTGAGCCCAATGTATACCCCCCGCGTGGGCCAGTACCCTATACGCCCCTCTGGCCAAGAATCCACATTGTGTACCCTGCAAGTGTGTGTCCTGGAGTAGGGCTATGTCTGGGGCAGTTCTCTTAACAAAGGCCAAAACCAATCCCCGCTTTATCTTTGTGCCCAAGCCATTCACATTCCATGTAAGGATTTTGACTGTCTCAGTGTCCATTACCTCTATCCCACGGCCATCCCCCACTTCATGGGACATCGAGCTTAGTAAGAACATGCACCGGCAGGCCCCGGGTGTATGTTGTACAGGTGTATCAAACAATTCGGTCTGTGACATGCTTAAAAAAGATATCAGTAACCATAGACCCCCCTCCCCTCCCCAACATCCCTTCAGATACACCCTTTGAACTCCGCCCTCCCCATCCCTCTCTCCCTTCCAGATACTTCGCCATTCTAAAGACAGATGAAGGAGGTCTGTCGCCCACCCCACCTCAACCCTAACTAGTAACGAGCCCGCTCTACACCTCTAACAGAGAATCGTACAAAGGCATAATCACAGGCATGTAGAAAAGGAAAAAAGGTTAAGGAAAATCAATCCAGTACAGTCAAAATAAACAAATAGAAGGGGGGTGTTCAACTTGCGTGTTCCTGGCCACATAGACCACACTCGGCTGACCATTAGTGTCCCATCTTCACAAATTGGAGTCCTGAGGGTCCCCCTGTGAGGCCTCAGTTTCCTGCGTATTTCCCTGCTCCATGTCCTTTATGGCTGCCACAAGGGGGTGCAACGAGCGCCCCTCCAGTTCTTCTCCCTCGGATGAGGTACCACCAGGCTCTTCCTCCCTCCTCCGACCGTGTCTTCTCTGCCAGGCAGCTAAACCAGGAACCCAGAAAATCACATTCTTGACAAAAAGACTGATTCTTCTTTGAATGTGCACAGACTGGCCCAGATAATTCAGCGGACTTGATCATCAGTGTGGCCCTTACCTGACACCTGGCCACAAGTACTTCCATGTCAAAATGTCACTATTTTGGATTGCGCACAGATGCCAAAAAACAAGGAGTTACTGCTTCACACAAAAACAAGCATTTGTAAAGCCAATTAGATTAATCTATGAGAGCTATTGGCATGGCCAATATCTTTTAGCCATGCTATACAGCAGTGTGGAGTGTAATGGTGCAGAGTAGTGTGGAGTGGCGTATGTTGGCCTAAAGCAGAGTGAAATGCCGTAGGCTGGTGTAGAGTGCAGTGCTATAGAGTGGACTGGCATAGACTAGAGTGAAGCGGGGTAGACTAGAGTGCGGAGTAAAGTGGTGTAGAGTGGCGCAGAGTAGCGTGACGCAGGGCAGCGTGGCATTGTGTGGCAGAGTGAAGTGGTGCAGAGTGGAGTGGCACAGAATAGAGTGGACTACCGTAGAGTGCAGTGGTGCAGAATAGAGTGTTGTGATGTAGAGTACAGTGCAGTAGCTTAGAGTGGTGCAGAGTTTTGTACAGTGCAATGGAGTAGAGTGGTGTACAGTGCAGTGACGTAAAGTACAGTGGTGCAGAGTAGCGTGGCACAGTGGCTTAGAGTGGTGCAGAGTTTTGTACAGTGCAATGGAGTAGAGTGGTGTACAGTGCAGTGACGTAAAGTACAGTGGTGCAGAGTAGCGTGGCACAGTGCAGTGGCGGTGAAGAGTGGCGTAGAGTAGTGAAGAGTGCAGCACTGTAGAGTGGTGCACAGAAGAGTAGATTGGCGTGGAGTGCGGTAGTGCCCTAGAGTAGAGTGGTGCAGTAGGGGAATATTCTAAGGAAAGGAGTTTGCGGTTAGATCTCTCTTCCAGAGCATATCTTTGAATAAAGATCCAACGTTTGGCACTGTGTTAATCGGACTGACGAGCAGAACATAATTTCACTGAAACTCAAGCTTTTAAAAATCGCTTCCAGTAACCGCTGTTTGGGCATGTTTTTGCCGCCGCCGACCCGGACGTCGCACCCTATATTCGAGCATACCATATTCGGAAACTGGCAGAGCTGAGGGGTAGCCCGCAATGTGCTTGAACAAACAATACCAGGGCAGAGCTATGCACCAGGAATTCCGGCAACACTGTCCGACACAGGGCCGCGGATCCGACGCTGGTGAGCTCTGTGAAAACAGAAGCGCAGTGAGGGCTTCTAGGACAAGAAAAAACGGTTTAAGTAACACGTTCATCAAACAACTGGTCGGGAACAAAAAACACACAAGCCAGAAAACAGGTGTCTAGCCCCTAATTCATCGTGCTAGTCTGCACTCCCAAAACAAAGTTTTTTTTAATAATATATTAAAAAAGAAAAAGAGTTTGATGGCACAGATATATTGTTCTTCGAAGCTGGGGTTATGGGGGAATTAATAATGCCTCACGCCAGTGAAAGACAGTTGTCAGCTGCTGTGAGTTTCTCCGAGCATCAGAAACGCACAGATCGTTCGCATGCTCAGCATATCTGTTGAAACGTGACGGTGGAATGCGATCTCGCAAAGGGCGCCATTCATCAGACAGGCAGGCCTTGTTTTTCATGCCCCTGTTCTAATTTTTACTTGAATGAATTTACAGAGGCGACGCGACAGGAAAAATGTGCCGGTGCCAAATTGAGATCTTAAAAACTTGCCAAATTATTAATAACAGCCCTGGCCATTGTTAGTCGCTGTTTGCTGGCATACTACACTAAAGACAGAAATGTTTGCCCAGGCACATCCTCTGACCTGCTCTTTTGAACTCCTTCCAACGTATAAGTGATGTGCGCATGCGCTTATTGAAATCACTGCACGGGGAATGCGTGACCTGATTTTCTCACCATTTTAAACAGGGAAATAAATACCCACAAGGCATCTGTGCACGAAAGTAGATCAGATTGCAGCATGAACTCCCATATTTTTAGAGTTACACGCTTGAAAAATGGAATTTTCACCAAAAACAAAAACACTTTCAACTGTGCTTCTAAACTTCATCCCAAACAGCAGGGCCACGTCTTACTTCCACTCATCCATTTTCCCACCTCTTTCACAGGAAGTATTAGCTTCTTAAGCTATGTATTCGGTATGATTGATAACTGACAAAAAGAACATGCTTTTCTCGTCGATGACTAATAAAGTCCCAAAGCCAACGAACATATTTCAAACCCTGCTAAAATCTGATCCTTTAATTATCCTGCCTTACAACATCTGTGATCGCTGCCAGTCACACAAAATAGTGGCTTTTACATTTATTTGCATGTACAAAAGTAAAAATTACAGTACAGCACCCGAGAAAAGTGGCTAGACAAGCCGGCTTCAGACTCACTGACTCTACATTTTACACAAGGGTATACACTACCAAAGATCAAGACGTTACTCAATGGGACTACTTATATTATGCACATTCCATCTCACGTCAAAGTGCTTTTGAGGCAACAGTAAATGTCCATCAATCAAAATGATATATCAGGCAAGGATAATGATTTTGTGAAGAATGATAAAATTGGTCTCTTCATTCAACTGTTTAGGTACAGAGATCCAAAGCTTAGAGACACGAGCCTCTAGAAGGCCCCACTGACCATCTCATTAGAATTTCGAGACTGAAAAGAGCATCGAAGATTTAAACCAACGATTGACCAAACATGTGTGTAAGCAGGATTTGACCAGCACTTGATTGTCAGTACAGAGATTTCCCAAGAGCCAACAGGCAAGGCTGGTCAAAATGTTCCCGGCAATCATCTCAGCAGAAAAGCCAATCTTGTCCTGGACATGCCTTAAGCCCGTACTAGGACGTCTGTTAAGAGAGTCACAGCAACACGGGAGCATTCTAAAGTAGCGTGAAGCCCAAAACATGCACAATTATGGGCATGACAAAGAGGTTGATTGCTATAAGCTGCTTAGTGCCTTGACCAGGCTTAAGAATGTTCATCTTTCACTTTCAGTGCACCTAATTTTGACTCTACCAGACAGCACAAGTTGTCTGGTTACAAAATACCTATTGTGTGTTAACCAAGAACTTACGGGGGGCTTACTACCAGCTGGCTTTATGGTCAGTCTGATTTTCTTGCTTTGCATTCTGTGGCTTGCTTGTCAATCGTGTGTTTGTCTGGACCACAGCCTCTTTACAGACTATCTGATTGGATATCCTCCATCTTTTCTTTGCTCACTTTTAGGAAACAACTTTTTTCTTTTCGCCTGAGCGCTCCAAAATAAAGTACGTGTTTTCCAGCTCTCTCTTTCCCTTGTTAAAGAGCTGCCCACAATTTCAGTGTTTCAAGCTCTCACTCTTGTGTTTTTACCCCTAACCCGTGTTGCTTTTTCCCTCCTCCGCCCACTCTCGCCTGTTTCCCACACGTGCTCCTCCACTGCCGTCAATGGCCACCGTTTTTTTAATTTATTATCGGGGGGAGGGAGAGCTAGGAGAAAATCATGCTACTTTAATTTTTTTAATTTACAGATGCATCTTATATTGGTAATTAAAAAAATGGCACCAGCATCTTTTTGTAGGTGCACATGTCACCATGCATGCATGTGCCTACAAAATGATGCACTACGGCAGTCATCATGCCCTTTTTTGGTTCACTTTTAGTGATGCTGCGCCGCATCCTGCCAATGCTGTACAGCATTGCCAAAAGGCAAATCAGACATGTCCCAAAGGCGAGACCTACTGGCTTTGCCAGTGCTTATTATTATTGATTGCAATCACCAAGTACACAGAGCGCGCAGGTGAAGTTGCTCCCAGTGAAGGTCCAAGCAGAGGTCAATCTATAAATAAAATCAGGGTTCCAACATGAATGTCAGGTTATTAGGGGCCAATAAAATCAATCAATCATGTCTTTAATTTACCAATCATAGATAGTGGTAATCTGCAGCAGTAGGGGCCTCTTAGGATGCATCAGCAAGGTAAGCAGGACTCTTTGGTTAGGTGGTAAAGGGACAACACTAAAAGGATTCGTGTCCTAGAATGGCAAAACCATTGCCCAGGCTTGACACAGTCTGGGCGAGCAAGCCCCAAGCAGGGTCAGTATCTAAAGCGCGGAGAGGGAGAGGGAGAAGAGGGAGAGGGAGAAGAGGGAGAGGGAGCGGAGGGAGAGGGAGGAAAGGGAGAGGGGAAGAGGAGAAGAAGAGGGAGAGGGAAAGGGAAAGGGAGAGGGAGAGAGAGGGAGGGAGAGGAGAGGGCTGCTTTCGGTTCCCAGCTCAGCCCTGGCAGGAGAGCGCGTTACAAATATAAGCCTCTCGTTTCGCATTCCAAATTGTGTAACCCTACCCCACGTCAGCTTCTGACGGCCAAATAAAATTATGGCGTCTGAAGTTGCTAGTGGAGGGCTCTGCATTCCCCCACTTCTCACCCTGGCATTTAAAGTGCATTACCAAAGACATAAAAAAAAAAGAGATTACACACTACCGCTCGCATTTCCATCCCATCTGGAAACTTTACATTTCGTGTTTTACTTATATCCCGGAAAAGTCAGGCATTCCTCCGTTTATTCTCACATTAAGTTTGTTTTACTGGTTAACAGTATCAAAAACAAGACAACTGCCCGATAAATGATCCCAATTGTTACTTTTTGTCCCACATCTCCAAGCTTTAGGAAATTGTTAGCAGAGGAACTCTGGACTGAAATATTAGCCACGTCATATTTCCCACTGAAATGCGTTGAACTATATTTGTTTCTTCAAATAAAAAAAAAAAAGCATGCCACACTCATTGGAGGGATTATTCTACCCTAGTGCCTACAGTCTTTCAAGGTCCAGGCCTCCTGTATTGTAGGTCTCCCCTACTAGACACTGCATGCGCTCTCTGTTGCAAGGCATCTGTTCGCTTACAGTAGGCTAGGAGTTCATTAATTACTTACCATTGATTGTCTTCATTGTAGCACATCTGCATGATTCTTACTCATTAGCTTGTGTGGGCTTTCCTTCCTCCTTCCTCTTGTTGAATGCCTCCCTTGAAGCACGGATGCATTACCTTTATTTCTCCACTCCTCATTTTTAGGGCACTACTTTTTTCATTTCATTTAAGCACTCCATAAGAGTGCATGTGTTTTCCAGTTGTGTCCCTAGTGTGTTTCTGTTACCCCATCCACGCTCAGTGTTGTGGTCTCTCTCTTGCCCTTGTGCTTTCCCCCCAACCGCTCCCATTGTCCTCTCGCCCGTTGACTTTTTATTTCCTTTCCCTGTTATTTTGCTTCCCGCCCTGCTGCTTACCCCTCCACATCAGGCCCCTCCCTTGTTGCTTCTCACATGCCAATCCTCTGTGACTTGGCTCTCCGCCTCCTCCTCCGCTGCATGCTGCTGTCTCTCACCTGCGTTTCTCTGTTTACGGTGGACGCCCTGAGGATATCTGGATCGGTGGACGCCCTGAGGATATCTGGATCGACTTAGTTGGGGAGTAAAGGACCTGCACACATTTTGGTTCAACTTCACCGGGCCTCAAATACTGTAGCTACACTTCTAAAGGGGCATGGTGGCACCAATAGTTCTACCCACATTCGCAATCTGGGGTGTCACAGTGGAGGTCAGGCCATCAGCTTTCTTTTACTGTAGTGCACAACTCCCCCACCCCTGACACACTATATTTGCTGTGATCCTCCTGCCCTGCCAGGAATGTTTCAGAGTGAGTGTCACAGAGGAGCAAAGCGATCTCTTCTTCTATCTGCACCACAAGTTTCAGATTTCACTTCAAAGGCTCTACATTTTTACAATTTCTAGTTCTCGCCTTTGAGACAGGTTTCAGCTATCTATAGGCAAAAATATATTGTTGACCACAGTGCTATAAGTAGGGTGAAAAGGGTGGGTTTGCGGGGTCTTGCTAAAACAGGCGTGGCATACTTAACGGCGTGGCTTAAAACATGTGCACTACAACCTTGACTTTGCACACCATGCTGCCTGACCATGATTTAAGTCCTCTTTGGGAGTTTTCTGCTACTGCAACCAGACATATCACACAACAAACATATGTTTAATCAAGCCAGACCTATTGGCTTTGCGAGTGCTTGGTAGCAGTATGATATAAATGAGTAACAATGATTTTGTTGTAAATAGTAAGAACTGGGCATTGCAAAATGGTACATATGTGACCATCACTATGCGTGTAATGGAGAGTGGTCAAGAATTAGATAGGCATGTCACCTGAACACTGTTGTGGCGCAGTGACTCACACTGCCTTAACCCTCAGCTCCAGAGTCTCAATCGAGCCCCATTTGAACACATGCCCACAACCAGAAATCACCCAGACACCTAAATGTGACTCAACTCACATGTACCGTACAAGCATCGGAAAAACCCAATAGCTCTGCCGTTCAGAACGGAGACCTTGATTTTGCCAATACTTAGCAAAAGCAATTTCAATTACAAAACAAAATTGCACAAAAGCAAAGAGTTTACAAACGGTAACAAATTCAATGTATTTACTTCCGTAAAAGATTCTATGTATATAGTGTAACACTGCTAAAGCCATTGTCAAAGCCAAAAGGTCCCAAAGGCAAGAGCTATTGGCTTTGCCAATGCTTGAGTTCTGATTTTATTACCACACATTTTCAATTTGTGGCAGGTCTGTACTGATGTCATTCGAGTGAGTGGCAGCTTATGTTGCATGAAAACCTAATAAGGACAGTTGCTAAAGAAGTTCACGGAACATCCTACACTTATGTTGAAACACTGCTCCACTTTTAGATTATTAACTTTCTTCATGTTCATAAACACATTTGGGAAGCTAGATACAGAAATGAAATGCTGGTGTCCTGGCAATCCACACGATCGACAAATTACTATTCAACACGTGAAAGACGTTTTAGGTACTGGTACAGTTTTGGAGAACAGTTGTGGAGACTAGAACAGTATGAAAATACCAAAGAGCACATTAAAGCTGCTGCACATGAAAAGCGAATTATTTTAAGTACATTATTTCCACACCTGTTTCTCCCCACAACGTATCGGCACCATTAATGTCCACTGCATGTTCCGTTTCCAAGCTCAGTAGCAGACGAACAACCTGTTAGAATGTAAAAAAGACCTTATTATACCATATGATGTAAAATACAGTACGATATTTCTTTGATATGACATGGAGTGCACTAACTGAATCATAAATTAATATTTTTTTTTCTTTAAGATGTGCTTATCATAACAAGAAAGGCAATTAAGGTTAAATAAATGGGCAAAAAGGTCCAGTTTGTAGGTCGGGTCGCCTCACAAGCATCACTAAATATAGAAAAATAAGCAAGTAAATAAAAAAAAAAAATATATATATATATATAAATACAGTAGCGATTGTGAACAGAGCATGGCTTCAGCTACCAACAGCTTCAACATCGCCCCTTCAAATGACGAAGCAAGGGCAACATAACAAAGCCTGAAAATGCCACAAACAACAACAAGAAACATAACATTCAGAAAAGTTTTATATTGCAAATATTTGTATATTCTTCGAACAGCCATACCTGTTTTTAGTCTGTGACTAACAAAGGATTTTGGAATTCACCACTAATTGTATTTTTCAGAACTTCTTCATCTTTGGAAATTGCCACTGCACCAATCTGTAGATTTGTGAAGCAATACCTGCCTACAGTGTTGTGATGATGGACCTACTGGGCCTGTGTCTCATCCACCATGGTGTATTAATCCAATGAGTTTAGGAACCGACCACATGCAAGTACTTCAGTACAATGGTTATGATTAGATAAAGTGATGTAAGAGGAACAGAAACAGGAGACACTTAAAATGTTACCTTTAGTCACACACTATACATCTCTTAATCCTGCATGTATACTATAGATGTGGAAAGAAGAAGCATTCGGCAGACTTGCACACAGAAAAAACAGAACCGAAAATTCTACGCCACCACTCTCTCCCCTTACTGTTGTCTCCTTTTAACTGTGCATCAACACAGTAGTGGGTGGTGAACCCCTGCATGGATTGCCAAGTTGCTCCAGCACAAATGTCTGCTAGTGAAAAACACTGCTTAGAAAGCTAATGAGGGACCCTTCTTTCTACCAGAGGGTGCATCTGGCTTTCTTAAAAACATTTTCCCGGTTAAAATGAAGGGCACCTGAATTATTCCCACAATCCATCTAGCTGGCAAAAGTTCAATTTTTGACAGCTTTGCCCAATGAGTTAAATGCCTAGCATTGCTAGTCTACAGAAAGGGGAGCGGCCGATATTAAAGTTAAAGCGCAGCATGGGTGTTTTTACAAACTAGCATTTGTAATGCAATAGGTGTCGCATTTACAAAACTCCCGGAAATGCAAGACCTCAAGTATTGCAAATGATTGTTACATTTTAGGATAGGTGGTGTCTGCCTTGGTGGACACGGATTCTTTACCAGTCACAAAAAAGCTTTTATAAATGATATGATGAAACAGACTTTTATGAATGCTGAGAGAGCTGCCTAATGCACATAAGGAGTCGAATTGCCCAATATACCGTAAAACAAGTGCAACAGGAATTCCACAATCTCCTCTAGTTGGTGCTAGGATGCTTGTAGCTACCAGAAAAAAACTCAGTATGTAGAATATGGCTGCGGAGTCATCCATCAGAATTAGCACTGCCTTTGCTGTGACTTGAGACTGGAGCGCTTGCAGGACATATTTGACAACATTACGTTAATATGAAGCTTTTGAATGCACACCCCAACCTTCAGGGAGGTGTCTTAGACTGCTGTAACATCTGAAGGTGTAGGGCAGAAAGGCATTGCAGCTGAACTATCCTGATGATGGATCTCCCAGCCAAGGGCTGCCTTCAATATGGTAACTGTGCTGCACAGCTGAGAAGGCAAATGTTTGGAACTGAGGATCGGAAATCTTAGCAGGCGTATAAACCTGCCTACTGATCCACAAAGAGAGACTGGCTCCTCATCAACATGGCTGCCACAGCATTAGCAATATGAGCCTTAAAGGACTGGTGTCACGCGGCCCATGGGGACATTGTCGTCCTAACTAAGTTAGGATGAGCACGCTGTAGTCTGCCCGCTGCTTTGCACACATTACTACATGAGCTTATTTTTTAACTGCTTCTTTTGATGTTTTCAATTGAGAACCCGCTGCTATGTTCACCAAAAATCCCCTCTCAGACTAGCATCAGTGTCTCATTAGCTCTTCGTCTTATAGCAAAGTCACCAATGATTAGACAACCCAGAACATGCGACTTAAGATACCTCAGGAAAGGTGGGAAATATGAGCACTCTTTTGTTATACTCTCATACCAGTCTGGAACAGGGAGTAAAGGGAGACACGAGCAAGTTTAAAATGTTTATTTTAACGCCGTGTTCTCAGGTGCAGCATCTTAGCTAATATAAGCAGAAATATGATAAGAAATAAGATTGTCAGCATAGTTACTATTCCATAAAATACAAAGGGAGAAAGCATGTTATAATGCTAAATGGAAACAGGTTAAAAATATACCTCCCTTGCTAGTAGGTTATTTTATAATTAAAGAAGGTCTTTTAGGCTTGCATGGGCGACCCCATACCTCAGAGATTAGCAGGAGTGAATCACATCGAGTTCTGCACAAGCTCTCAGCATACGAATGTTCTCCAAGTGTGTTCAATCATGCCTACACAGTGTATTATTAAAGGCGCCAGTATCTGAGCTGTCCACAGCTGCATATATGTTAAGTCTAGAACGTGCGCTGATCAGTTCGAACAAAAGCAACAGTGTTGATATAACCTTGAAGGCCTCGGCACTCAATGTTCAGACTAAGCTTACAAAGCAAGTCTAGAAATGTAGAAAAACAAGTTATTCTCATGTGAAGCAAAACTATCAGCCTAACGCGAAACAATAACTAACGTGTGTGCAGTGTGCAAAAGAAAGCAAAAGGTAAAATGGCGTTTAAACTTCTAAAAAGCTCATGCTAACTTAACACTGTATAAATGTAAGGCTCAGCCCCACTACACACCCAGAGATCTTATAATACATAATCATCCTGCGTCTGTGCACGGGGAGCGAGGTTAGGATACATTGTCACTCACTATAACAGTTCCTTTTATGATCTACGGAATACTTGCTATGCTGACCGTATTTGTATTGTGCATTTTTCTGCATATTGTGGCACATATACTGTTTGTGTCTCTGTCGGATCTTATTAAGGACAAGTACAAGAGTGTGAGCGACAGGGTGTGTCTTGTAACCGTGATTCTTGAGAGAGTCTGGAGTGTTGTGTTCTGGGGGTCTAATTACTTGTTCCTCCGTAAGTGAGTAGGAGGGTAAGTGAGTCACTATAGCTAGTCGGTCCTGGGCTCATGGGTACTAAGGTGGTAGGATGACTCAGTCCCTATATACTAAGATCTCATATTCCTAAGCATAGTTCTGTGTTTGCGCAGAATCCCTGCAACACTGGGATCCTTGTAGAATTTGTTTTGCCCGTGTTTCACTACTGAAGGGCAACCCGGCCTTTTCCTCTTTCATTAACCAGACCCACTAGTTCCAGTCAATTTTGTTGACTAACTCTATAGAACCAACTGCCATTATGGTGAGGGATTCTGAACCAGTAATTCTTCTGTCATGCCCTCCATTTCCTACAATCTTTTCTGGGTATGCCAACAGGACTGAAATAGGGTTCAAAGAACATCAATGTGTGGCTGCTGTCATCAATAAGTCAGGGTTAGAGATGGTCCTCACTCCAGCTCTGGGAATGCCTGCTGCCTAATAAATATCTTGTCTCAAAGACATCAGCTAGATTTTTTTTAAAAGCCTTCCCTTTCTTTCAAAGTGGCACACGGAAGCCCAGACCCTAGGACTCTGACTGCACAGTGAGGGCAAACTCAGACAAGACCCTCTACCCATCAGTGCCTTGTAGGAGCTTGTGTCTTTGGCTGGCAATGACTTCTGCAATTAACATGGTTGTGGCGTTCTTGGGGGGACATTTAGTCATACGGTTCAGGATTTACTCGCAGTGGTAGGTCCTCAAAGAGGGCTTCTTTATCCACGTCAATATCACGTAGTGTGGCATGGTACTCATTTTCCCCTTGTACTCTTAGAAGGGGTTGCCCGGACACTTCTAAGACATTGACTTCTATTGACGGTTGTATTTGTTCCTCTATGAACGTCTGAGTGCAATGAGACCTCTTCTTGTGTTCTTTCAATGTTTGATTTAGCAAGCTGATATATTTTCTGACCTTGTTGGGTCTTCTTGGAAGCATAAGTTCTCTTACTTAAACCAAGCCTCTCTCAAGAGAGACACCCCCGTTCCTTCAGTCTGCGTGATTCTCTTGCCTCTAGAAACTGATTTACTGCCCTTTTCTTTTGTTTGCTAAACTCATCTTTCCTCTCCACTTGGCACCATTCCGAGCTTACCTCAACTTTGTCAGCTGTGAGACTGTGAAGGCTGACAATGATGGGAGTGACATGCCTGTGTCAAATGCTTTGCGACTGGATTACATGAAAGAGATCAAGATTAGGGAAACCCAGTATTCCTAGGAACCTGGGTCTTAGAAAGTGTAACAGACAGAAATTCCTTCAGAATCACTTCACAAATAGTAATTATTACTTATGGGAGCCAGAAAGGGCCTACTTGGAAGCAAGCATATGCTAGACGTAACACAATATTATTTACAACACCACAGTCAACACATATACAGTAAGCAGTAAAGTGAATATATTGAAATTCATCAATGATGCACAATATATGTACAAGGGTATTGCAATTTGGAGTAGGTGCTATTTTCTACTAGAACTGAGACAGTCTTTGTTATTAGTTTACAAATTCTTCTAGCACTCAAGACGTAGGCCACAAAAAAGGTAGGCTTCACCTGGCGTCGACCCAATTTCACATGCTCCTAACACAGAAAGTGGAGAAACCACAGAAATATTAGGTGAGTCCCATCCTGCTTCAAACAAATGATGATCCCCTATTAATTCTAGCTCTATATTTAGGAAAATTCCCATTCTACATCATGTTGGATTTGAAAATATTGAAAACAAGTGCAACCATTCTCAGGGAGCTGGGAACACAAAAACTGAACATATATTATGTGGGCATTATACATCCATGGATTCTTAGGCTCTGTGACATCCCTGTTTCAAACTTGAGCGTGGAAATTAAATCCTAGGGCCATCAATCCCTAGCAATAATTCCACATCTATAAAAACACCAACTCGTAAATTAATACTTACTTACAAATCTATTTTGGCTACCAAACGAGAGCTACGCACTATCAGAAGCATCTATTAATAGCACCAGCTGGCAACTGTCAATGAACAGGAGACATATGGAAGTAAGCAGACTGAGCGATCAGATTGTGCACCAAAAGCCATGGTATTTGCTAATGTTGCATGTAGGGTACCATCTAATATAATATTGCTTGCCCAACTTCTATAAAAGTGCAAACTAAATGCATATTATACAATGATCCAATGTTAGGCTGTTGCAAGATTCAACTGCACTGAGTAGCCTGCCTTGAATTCTGAAAGAAGTGGATTCCATTTAGTGCTTCATCCAATGTGACTGATCAACCAGACAACCAGAGGAGAAGATGATTTGACACCATAGCTTGTTCTCCTCGTTATCATGCTCCTTATGTTCCTTTCAAGTTGGTGGGGTAAATTCAGGCAAAGAGGTTTGTTTGCACTGCTTGTGTGTTATACCATTCTTTTCTGTGACAGCTGTCAAACTGGATCTTACTTTGCTGGTGCAGGTTCTATATCGAGCCATGCCTCAGCAGCACACTGAGGCCAGTCTCAAGCATGGAGTTCTAGGCACTCCAACAATTACGTCCACAGTCAAGAAATGTCAAAGTGAAGTAAACATACAATGGCTCAATATGCAGCCCCACTGGTTCCATCTTACAATTTTCAATCAAACCCGAAAGGTGGACATTAATGCACCTCTAAGCTATATTCAATGATTTTTAATTACTGCATTCATTACAACCTTTTAAAGGCCTGCTATGCAAACACAAACATGCTGGATGGTACATTAGGTAATGAGGGAATATCATTTATGAATTTTAGCCACATGGCTTGAGATCCAACTCAGAGAAATGGTTGCTGATTTTAGACTGGACGGGATGTCACTAAAGAGACGTTCCTCAGCCTTAATTTCTTCATCAAAGGGTAGGCCATAGAGGAGAACTGTCTAAGCTCATCTTACTTTCTCTACCAGACCAAGAATTTATTTTTTGTAGCCAAACTTAGCTTATGAACAGGATAATCTTGACACTGCTTTACTTTAAAATTTAATGAGAGCCAATCGACCCATTTATAGCACTGGCTATAATGTAGGTGCTTCATTTAGCATAATAAGGAGAAACGAGCACTCCGAAGGCATCATTGGAACATTCAAAGTATCCTTAGCAATTGCTATTTTCATGCTTCAAAGAATGCAGAAGTGCAAGAGCTTAAAAACTTAACTAAGTAAAACACCAGTTTAAAGAACAAAGACTACTAAACGAATGCACAAAATGCGAATAGAAAACACACCAGAAAGAATTACCCATGTCTTGAAAAGCTATGTGGTGTAGGTTTGGTGCTACAAATAAGTAAGCTTCTTCGTGGAGTCTTAAACAAGAAATAATCATGTTTAAAGCATTCTCAGCATTATTAACTTACCTGACTATGCCCCATGCTGGCAGCTGCAGTCAAGGCTTGCTGGAGAGCATAGCTTTTCCTAATAGAATTTTGCTGGCGGCAAGGCACTGGCCATTCGTTGTTGAGCAAATAGTCAAGGATGGAACAATGCCCTTTTAAAGCACAATGAACCAAAGCACACTGTCCTTTCTTGTCCAAATGATCAACCTGTATCACAAAAAGTTTCATTTAGAGTTCATACATGTCTATACACACCCTTTTAGATGAAATTATTTTGCATTATCCCACAAATAAATTTTTTTTATTATGCAACAGGTTTTGCCATAAATTTAATGGCTTGAGCTCATTCACCCATTTTAACTTGCTTACAGCCTGTATAACGATTATGTATTAAAGATACATATTTGTTTTTAAAATTTCAACAACAAAAAATGAAATAACCTACTTAATTTATTGCAAAGTATAGCCTTAAGAACAATAGATTATGTATTTTACCGGGCAATTTTTACTTCTATTTTCCACTGATGATAAACAAATTTGAACTCGGTGGAACTCCACATTTCAAATTGCTTATCTGTAGCTGATCAATCACAACATGACAACAAAATTCCTTATCAGCAACATACCCATCCACACCTCTTTGTTGATATTCTACGTAACCCGGAAGGTTTTCTGACTTTTCGTTAATGAAGATAATGCATTTGTGGACATTTTACTGCAGGGCAACCGCAGACACATTCTTGACTCACCACCCGCAACTCTCTACCATTGACTCCATCAGTATTTGCCCTTGATTACAGGGGCAGCCAGGACTCAACAGGAGAATGGCAGGCCTGTGGTATTTATCCGCGTAGCAGTGCACACATTGCACGTTCATGACCCCGTTTCCTTCGGAGTCTGTATGGAAGGAATGTCTCCTCACTGTGGAGCCAAATGTCAGAATCACACGCACGCATTGTACTGGCAAGGGTCTTCCCGGGCCCTAAACACACTGGTAATCTCAAGCATTACTCATCATGAGCAAGCATGCATCCACTGCCAAAAGGAAATCCAGGATATTCCCTTTCCGACACCATGAGCAAATGCCACACAAAAGGAAATCCTCTTTTGTACAGTACACCTGGGCATTGACATGGTTATCAGACAAATCTTCCCCTCACTGAGACTCAGGGAACCACTGCATTCCTTGGGCCTCAAGAGAGGAAAATGGGGGCTACCGCCTGCTCTGAGCTGAAACATCGGCACACCAACACCCTCCTGCTTTCCCCAGGCCAGGTTAAAAAGAAGGCATCAATTGCTGGAACTTGATCCTGACATGGCAGGAATTAGGCAAGCAGCTGAAGGGGTAACCACAACATAGTTGGTGCTGACCTCAATTTTTTCACTGACTCTTAACTGGTGGCCAGGCTGCAAGTGACCGTACCAAGCTTTAAATCAAACCTTGATAAAGCCACAATGTATTAGCAACAATAATTCACTGAAAACCCCTGCAGCATTTACCCTTGCCACTGGGGTACTGACAGGGAAGGCGAGCACAGCCAAAGGCCTGCAACCCAGGGGTTCAGTGATATAATATTCCAAATTTCGTGTTGCCAATATGTAGGACTGCCTTGCAAAGTACACACTTAGGGGATTGTTTTTGCATCTGAAATCTCATTTCCCAAAGGTAACCTGATAGTATGAGCACAGATCTCCCATTTTCAATCACTATTGCCACCATGTGTGCTCTTTTAAACACACCTGGAAAGACACTTTCATGGGACAGTCTGCCAGCATTTACAGATGCTTCAATGGCATTTAGTGACTCAAACTCATAAAAAAGGGGAGTTAAGGAAATGGAAAACACTCAAACATATCTATGTAACTTAGATCCATGAAGAAAATGTGCCATTTATTCGGGGAAAACATTTGGTTCCAGTTTATCTAAGCAATGAACTACTTAGAATTCATGTGTTTTCGCTGTAAATCCATACTTGGAGATGGCATGATTTTTGTCGAAAATTATTACATTTTCAATATTAGGAACAGATAGTTGAAATATTTTAATGCTATTTCTAGCAACGAAACAACTGAAAATTAGTTTTATAAAAGGTTCACCTAGGTTAATAAATGGTATTTTAATAATGTCAGTATCTGACCCAATTTCCTACCTCTTTTCCTCTCTTTTTAACTACATATAAAAAATATTCCTCTTTATAATGAATGGTATATAAGGTATTTATCCTAAGTCAATATTAGCAAAAAAATTCTTAAAATATCGCGTTGTTCCATATCTACACATCTTTTAAACGATGAGGTTCTGTTTTTGTGTCTTTTCCTCCTCATTTCAGTAATTAACAGACACAAATGTTATTAATAAACTTAATTTATTTTGCATGGTATTTTCAGCCCAACATGAAATAACTGACATAGCCATATAGGTCAGAGGAATATTTAAAGAGCAACTTACTTCCATTGATATTTGTATATTATTACCTCAATATTTAAACTAAGTATAAATATCATTATTATCATGGGCCAAGAGCTAAACTGGCTCTACACGCAGGTGCGGAAGGCAGAATCCTGCTCCACCAACTTCCACTAAAACAATAATCTACAAGTAACATGCTTTAAAGTATTTTCTTGAGGAGGTTTTTCAGGCTGCCATCTTTAAAGGCGTTGGAAGTACCATAATATAAGCAGTCAAGACTTTGATGAGCACAAGAAACGAGAAAGGGAGTTGGGCATTGAATTAAGAAAGGAGAAGGGTCACATAAGAGTGTACAATAGTGGAGTCACAGGTTTGCCTTCACTTACTCTTGCTCCCTTCTTGCACAGCAGAGATACAATGTCGAAGTGCCCAGCTGCAGCAGCGAAGCACAGTGGTGTCATACCATTTTCAGATACACCCTCCAAGGACGCTCCGAATTCCAGCAAAAGGTTGACAACTTCTTCATGACCAAGGTGAGACTGAACACACTGTATTGGAGCATTATTTAAAACTTCAGTCCTGTAATTCACGTTTGCTCCTCCTAAGATTAGAAGGCGGCTCACCTGCAAACAGAAATGTAAAGTGAGACAGTATTCCAAACCTGGTGCTCTGCATTTTGTAGTCCTTTTGAATAGCATGTCTGGGACAGCCCAAATTCCTGTGTGAGACTGTGATAGTGTCATATTTAAAATGACCAATAATTCAATTTACGCTTGTCTTCTTAGTCCTTACATCTGGTAACAGACAGTCTAAATTTTGAAGTAAATTTGAAGTATATATTAGTAACCATCTACTTGTGCTTAAAAGCGTTCTGCACAAAACATTTCATATTTTAATTCTATATCTGCACTCTAATTGCATCTCCTAGTATTTACATGATGATCTTCATACAGATGTGAAGGACTGCATGGCTGCTTCAAAATCATGTCTTTAAGAATCTTGCCAAACTATTGGTTTACTTTCCTTTACTGCTGTGTCCTTTCTAGCATCTCAATTTTTACCAACTGCTTTTAGAACATTTCATGCAATAACACCTCCTAGATATTCTGTGATTTGTGCTCCTAGGGCGTCTCTTATTAAGTCCAAGGAGCTTCTGTACTACTAATTAGGTACTTTCAAGTACAGGCGGTTGGAACGCATGCTCCCACTACCTTAAGAGTGTAGGAAACAAAAACCAGGCAGCATGAAGGAAATGTCGTTTGTTGCATTCGATACAGATAGGCTATATCAAGGTGTGGGAGCATGCACAACTTCCGCCTTTTTTCAGACTTTTTTTTCTCAAATAATTTTTATTGAAATTTTCAGAATCGGAACAAAAGTACTAATAATATCAAGAAATCTACAAAGGAATAAAGAAGGTCCATTAATCAGACATGCTTATGAGGGAGAGATACAGAAAGTAAAGTTGAAGGCAATTGTCATTTGGCGTACATACTGCTTAGAAATGCAGTGATAAGGGAAATACGACATAACATTGTAGCATGCTTTACATCATACACTTATTACGAAAGCATGGAATATGGATATAATTTATCACAACATATTAAGGCAGGTATAACAAACCACTTATGTCGTCTAGCGTCACATATTAAGACTCTAACTCGGTGGGTATATCTGGTAAGGAGTATGTAGCATGTTGAGCTAAATATAAACCATGAATGGTGGAACAAAAAGGAAGAGGAGGACAATGAGAACATACATATTAGTTAAGGGAGTAATTTGTCAGCATTAGTTAAGTAGTCTGAGCTTGACATGACCTGGTGATACCTTACAGTTATGTTCCAAGGTGGACTTTTTATCCTGTAATCTTGTAACTGTTGCCATATCCCAAGAAGCCTAGCGTTGGTATCAAATATTTTCAGGGTGGTTCATAGTTAAAGGACGAGGCATCAAGTGAGTCCCACATTTTCCTAAGTGGAGCTCGCCATGGTGTTAGTTGTGGGGAGATATTATCAGCGCCTCTAAGAAAGGAGAGCCATTCTTGCTGCATCTTGAAGGAGACTGCTTTAGAGTTTTTCCAGATATTAAGAATTAGTTTACATGCAAGTACAAGCATCAAGTCTAAAAGAAGGTGATCATTTTCTTTTTGTAATTGAGGGTCTAGGAAAGACCAAGAGGATAAAGGAGAATTCTTTGGGGGGGCTCAATGTTAAAAGTGCTTTTTATACAGCTAAATATTTTGTCCCGGTAGTTTTGTATAATGGGGCATGTGGGCTAAATCCTCTTCATATAGATTGCATTTAGATTTTTTTTAAGCCCGTTCTCTGGAGAGTGAGGGAGAGTGTAAACGTTATCTCGGAAGAATTCACAATTGAAAAATCTATGAGTGCCACAGGTAACTATAGCTAGGGGATTCATTGTGTTTGATAAACAGTTGTCCTCAATTCATATTTTAGCGGGTGTTTTGAAATGTTTGCAGAAAAAAATAAATGGCAAGCATAATACTCAATATGACGTGCTTCAAATGATCAGCTAGGAAGCAAAGGAAATCTAAAAATGGATTACATTTACCTGCAACTTGGGATGCTAAGTACCATTTGCATACCTCAATCTTTTTCTGACGGAGTTGATGGTGCCCCATGCCATGTCCTAGAGATGCCAAAATGCTGGAAAATATATATTGTTTTTCAACGCATTTTTTTCAAATAACATTAACGTTCTTATCTTTCTTCAGTTGCTATAATGTGCACAAATGTGAGTGAGGTGTCATACCACGTTTGCATGCATATTTAAGGTGTATATTTTTTTTAACGTATTTGTTGAACTCTAAATACATTGCTTAAGGCATCATGTATTAAAAAGGATTTATGTACACCAAGCCCCTGATTCACTGGGGAGGTGGAAGTGTCAAATGTGAATCTAGCAGAGCTTCCAACCCCACAACTATTGTTACATGTAAATTCCTAGTTTCTTCTGAGCATACATATACTCTTGATTCACATGCTGTGCATGGATTATGCTACAGTCTTACCCCCATGGAGACCTGTTTGAAGTCAGAGGAGTGACAACCACGTTTTAAATCAGAAATACTTACTTGTGCCTCTCTTTGAGACTGCATACCTGCACAGCAGAGTTTAGTAAATGTGTGCACTGATCACTATGTTGCTCCTTCACAAATAACATTAATGGAGACATAGGCAAAATATGCTAATAGGCCATGGGTTTTCCTGGCAGAATGCACCTTTGGCTTTATTTCTAGATGCTACCAGTTAAAGAGTAGCATTCCTGTGTTCTTTGTACAATGCATTTTATTATGCTTCCCTTTGCAACAATAGTTCCTCTGACATACGGTGCATGTTAACTATTACGTTCTCTAATTCTGTCTTTGTACTATAAGTGATACAGGATCACACTTCTCACATCTTAAGTATGCATTGTTTGATTCACATGGCAATTCGATATGATCATATGAATATAATTTGAATTTATTCTCAAATACTTTATTCTTATGATTTTTAAAGTAATGTTCTTGAGCTGTTAACGCTTGATTACCATTATCTTTGGTCAGTGAGGTAGTCACATTTAAAACATTTGAAGTCAAATATTTCAAGTTGCTTTATGCATTGGTTCAAAAGGAGAGCTCATTAGACTTCTGCCGAATGTCTACATTCCAAGTTGATGCAGGCACCTTATGTGGGGTACACATTTTGCTCCATCAAGTAATCTTTTAATCACTGGCATTGAAAATGTCAATGTAGCTCTTGTATGTAGTGAAAGAGATGGTGCATACCATGCACAGCAGAGTTTACTAACTTGAAATGTACAAGTTTCTCATCTTTGGGAACACACTTGCGTGTCGGTACTCTATTTGACTGCAGATTCCTCCCTTAGCATAGCAACCATGTGGCAGACTAGATTCGATAAAAAGTTCATAGCAAAAATCCGTATTTGTAAAGCGCCAATAACTCACCCTTACGGGTCTTAAGGCGCTGGGGGCCGTCGTGGAAATTAAGGGGGGCATTATGATGACGGGCGGACTTAGTCCGACCGCCATCATACCGGGACCCGGGACCGCCCGCCATAAGGGTGGGGGTTCTGATCAGGGCATTAGGAGGCGCCGGCCACACAGGCGGGCGCATCCTGTATATGTACCATTGCGGCGGGCGGAGCAGAAATCTCCGCCCGCCGCAATGGTAAAAGTGCAAGTTGTGCTTTTGTAAGCGCGACATGACAGGCACCGCGCGGTGCCTGCCATGTTGCACTTAGAAATGCGGGGGGGGGGGGACTATAGGTACCCCCCATGTGCACCCCCCAAGCCACGGACTCCCAGGGGACCCGCATTGCCGCCACGGAAAAGCATCAGCAAAAGCCCATTGTAATATGGCGGGCGGTGTCTAACAGACACCGCCTCCATATTAATAATTTTCTGCCCCGCCCACAATGCGACCGGTGCGGAGAACAGGCGGGCGGTGTTTCACACCGCCACGGTCCCCTCCGCCATCCTAATATGGCGGGGGGGGGGAAGTGGGCAATAGATGTCGGGCGGATTTCCTTCGCCAGGCTGGCGGTGGCCACCGTCAGCCTGGCGGAGGAAATCCGCCCGACATTGTAATGGACCCCTAAGTGAGCTATTGCCCAGAGTCACATGGTGATGAGCTGAGCTGCCGCCGGAGCCAGGGATCGAACCATGAACCCTGTGCTCAGAAGTCAGCTGCCCTGGCCGCTGCACCACACCTCTCCACATAGCAGCTACGCCGCTAGGAAGCATTACTCTGTGCTCCTGCGCATGCTGTTTTTTCTTTTTTTTTTACAAGTCTCCCAGTACTGATCCCTGCTTCTTTTTTCCAAACTCTAGAGACACCCTCTGAGCCACCTGACACCACCAGATCTGGGGGAAGGGCCGTAGAACGGTGGGATTGGACAAGCTGCAGCTGGGACAGACAGAGAGACCATGGGGGCACCGTATTTTCGCACATATTGCTTTGAAAGCCAGTTGCAATGGCTTTCGTTCTGGCAGGGATCTCTAGCTGGGACACAGCAGAATGGTGCATTCTGGGGCTGCGTCAATGCTCTAAGACACAAAAAGTAAAGCTCAGGTTAGCAGACCCAGCCCTAATTATTGCAAAACGTTCCATTACTACGAGGTGGAAATCGTCCTTCACGCCCCCCCCAACAGTACATAACTGGCATGAAGAGGTGATTAGGTGGGGAAAAACAGAGAGTGTAGTTATATGCAGGGCGGAATACTGGGGCTGCGGAAAACACTGATCTCCATGGAATGGGACCTGATATTGGAAACTCTTAAAACCACCAACACCTCAATACTATAACACAAACTAGGGCGCAAGCCCACCCCCAGCTTGCAGCTGTGGATAACGCCTAGATCTCTCAAGGTGCACTGGTTGCCGGAGTAGATCGCACGCATTCCAGGTGACTTAGCAGATAGATACCATGCAATTAGAACTGCGTTCTTGGCCCGTATGGGCCTATCATGGGGTGAGCCAGAAGGGGGTGGTCGGAGTGTGTGTTGGGGTGTTTAATGTCTTCACTGTGTTTGTTGGATATCTGCCTGCAATAGATACATGGTACTAAGTTCGGACTAGAATATCAAGATATCATATTAGGTTACAGCTCCTATCTGGTTTGTAACCTGTGTGCATGGAGATGCTTAAGTTACTCTGCTCATCGTGGGATTAATTGTGTACCTTATTTATCAAGAATTGTGTGAGGCCTTACGCATTGAGAAAATCAATAAAGTTGTTTAAAAAAATAAATAAAAAGGAAGCATCACGCTTCTCGATGGTGGCTCCATACAGCCCCGGCAGTGACAAAGCAGAGTCGCATATAAGAGCCACCCCTGTGTGTTCATGTCAGTTTCTAATATTTACCCTTTACACTCCCTCAGATGCAGAGCGTTAACAATTGTTGGTAACGGTGTGTTGAGTACCAACTTAGGACCTTTTCAGAAGTTAAAGAGGCCACTCCAAAGAATTGGGAGGTGAAAGGGCAGAGGAATCTGCAGTTAGATAGAGTATCCACCAGCGAGAGCTTTACTGAAGGAAAGCAACTTGTTCTTCTGATGGATAATGCTAACTTCAGATTCCTCACCTTAAAATAATTATCAAAGCAAGATGAAGGATCTGGGAGTGAGATCAGACCAAAAAGTCCTGCATGACCGAGCTGGACAAGTGACCTTCATACCGGAGCTGACAATGGAGACAGTAGTGCTTCATGAACGTATACACTGATGCCCACATGTCAGCCGGAAAGATAGCAAGGATAGGCACCCTGCATGTCAACGCAGTGGTAGCAGCATTAGCCCCGGTGGAATGGGTTCTAGAGCCTTTGGGAGGCAGTTTCTTTGCCAGAGTGCCGCATATCTTAATGCAGAGGACTATCTACCTTGACAAGGCATCGCCTTCCCTTCCTTCACTTCAGAGAACCAGACAAAAAGCTAATTGTTCACTCGGTAGTCCCTGGTACGAGCAATGTAAAAGCTTGAAGCCCTCTTGTGGTGCAACCATGGGAGCTACTCCTCCTCTTCCTAATAATTTCTGGGGAAAATGTGGTGTAGGGTGCTTGCAGTTAAAGTTCCAGAAGTTTTCTCATGTGGCAAGTAGTCCTGGCCCCTTGATAAACATCTGTAAAAAAATTGCTGTCCAGAGATTTTCATTTTAGGTTTGTGTTTTTGTATCATTAGAGATGCAATTTGGCTAGGGTAAACATAGCTAAACCGGGCCGAATTTTTCTGGACGACATTTTTAAAAATAAGGGATGTGTTACGGTGATGATGTAATATTTAAGGAACCATGAAAACCGAATTACAAAATCTGAGGACTCCTTCAACAAAGAAAAATGTGCCATATGCCAAGCTAATATGAAAAGCTAACATCAACTGCGTAAGGAAATTCATGGGATTGTCTTCCACTTCTTAGCTTATATCTTCAAAGCCATCATCAATGTTTTCAGCTTCTGTTCCGAACTTAAGAACTTTAGTTTGTAACCGTTTTGCTTTGCTGATATTAAACAATGCTATAAAAAATGTTAAGACAACATCAGCCATTCTTGTTGACTCCAAGATTTGCAGAGCACTGGGCATCACAAAATTTGTCGTTAACTCCAAATTCTTAAATCTTTCGGTATGTTTCTTAAAAGGGTTTCTGCTGATTTTACTACATCCTGTGATCTTATTTTGGCAGTAAGAACTTCAGGAGTCAAATCAGTCGAGATTATTATAAGTGGCTCATTCTTAATTGACAATATGACAGAAACGTGTTCTATTTTTTCTAATTTTCTAATTTTAAAACATTTATAAAGCGCAGCGTGCACCGGACGGTTTCTTGGCGCTAGTGGAGGGTATTGGCTACAGAGACAAAGTAGGAACCAGTGGTAGAGCCGGAAAGGGAGGCTACACAGGGAAGGCCTGTTTAAAAAGAAACGTTTTTAGTTCCTTACGGAAGGATACATAATGGGTAGCCGCACGAAGGTGGTCTGGGAGGGAGTTCCAGAAAGTGGGGGCTAGGGTAGAAAAGTTGGACCCACCCCACTTTTTACGTCTGAAACGTGGGATTTGAAGGAGGGACTTGGAGGAAGAACGAAGCTCTCTGGGGGGAACGTATTCTTTTATTAATGAGGAAATAAAGGCGGGGGCAGTGCCTTGACGGGCCTGGAAAACCATGCAGGCGGTTTTAAACAGGGAACGTTCCTTGACAGGGAGCCAGTGGAGCTCCCGGAGGAGGGGTGTGGAGTGGTGGTAGCGTGGGAGACCAAAGACCAACCGGGCAGCTTGGTTTTGGACCATCTGGAGCCTCCTTAGGCTGTATGCTGGCATGCCATTGTAGAGGGCGTTGGCATAGTCCAGCCGTGATATCACTAGAGTGGCCATGATCATTTTGAGTACCTGGGGGGAAAAGAAACAAGCGACAGTGCGGATAGTTCGAAGGGTGAGGAAGCAGGAGGAGACTACAGAGCTGATTTGAGAGTGAAGGGTGAGCTGATTATTCATTTTAACCCCCAGTGTTTTGACCGTGGTAGAAGGAGTGGGGGAGGGACCAAGGGAGGAGGGCCAGAAGAGAGAGTTCCAGGGACTGGAAGAACCCCCGGTAAGAACCAACTCGGTTTTATCCGGGTTCAACTTGAGATGGTTGTGGTTCATCCAGTCCCTGATGAATGTCATGGTGTGCTGGAAGCTAGAGACAGAGAGGGGAGAGGAAGATAAGTCAAAGATGAGCTGGAGGTCATCTGCGTAATTGTACACGGTGACCTCCAGCTGCTGAAGAGCGAAAATGAGAGGAAAGATATAAAGATTGAATAATAGGGGAGACAAGGAAGAGCCCTGGGGGACACCACACGTGACGGGGAGTGGGGTGGTTGTGAAGTCTCCTAGCCGGACCGCCTGGGTGCGGTCCCTCAGGAAGGAGGAAAGCCACACCAGGGCTGATCCCTCAATTCCAGCCGCCTTGACACGGGACAGTAAGATGGTATGGTCCACCGTGTCAAATGCGGCGGAGAGGTCGAGGAGTACCAGCGCCTGGTGTTTGTTGTGATCCATACCCTTCCTGAGGTTGTCCAGGACTGATACCACGACTGATTCAGTCGAGTGCCTAGGTCGAAAGCCAGCCTGGCGGGAAGCCAGTCCCCCATTGGCCTCTACATGGGTGCTGAATACCGCGGTGACATAGCGCTCCAGCACCTTGCCCAAGTAGGGCAACAGGGAAATGGGGCGGTAATTGGCTGAGATGGATGGGTCGGCGCCAGGCTTCTTTAAAATGGGCACTATGGTGGCTGATTTGAGCGCAGGGGTCACTACTCCCTGCGCTAGGGAACTGTTAAGGAAGGTAATGGGGGGTTCAGGACAAGAGGAGTAGATTTGTTTCAGGATTCGCGCCGGACAGATGTCTGCCGGAGAACCTGACTTTACTTTGGGGAGTACCTCCAGGAATACCTCTTCAGTGAGGGGAGGGATGGAGGTAAGAAGATTTTGAATAGTGGGAGGAGAAGGATCGACAAAGGCAGACGAGGGGGGGGGGATGTTGGCCTTAATGGTAGCGATCTTGTCGAGAAAGTAAGTATTTAATTGGTTGCATAGAGGCTGGGATAGGGGAATTTGAGGTGAAGCTCTATCGGAATAGGCCAGGTCCTGCACTATACCGAAGATCTCCCTGGGTTTATTTTCAGCAGACATTATTTTTGTTGAGAAGTAAGAGGTTTTGGCGGCGAGGATTGCAGTCTTGTAATCGGCGAGTGATGTAAGATAAAGGGTTTTGAGTGAGGGACAGTAATTTTTTCTCCAGTGCCTCTCTGCCTGTCGAACGGACAGTTTTAGTTCTTTTAGATGGTCATTGAACCACCTATTCGACTCCTTGGGTCGCCGGATGGAAATGCGACGCAGGGGAGCCACTGAGTCGCAACCTCTAGCCAACCAAGCATTGATAGTGTTGGCTTGAGAGTCGGACGGAAGACCAGAGAGGGTCGGAGTTGAGTTCCGAAGGTGAGAAGTTAGTGTGGGAAAATCAACTCTGTTCCAATTCCGCGCCCAGATATTTTTGGCGTGGGGGACTTTGGATACCGGGTTGAGAGAGATGGAGAAAGAAATAAGGGCATGATCGGACCAAGGACAGGGGGAAACCGTCACTGGAGAAACTGGAAGGTTGAGGGACCAGACCTGGTCGAGTATATGACCATGAGAGTGAGTGGGGACAGAAATGTGCGACACAAAATTCAGAGAAGTAAGAGACTCAGTGAATTCTTTCGAGGCAGTGCACTCAGAAGGGTCCGAGGGCCAGTAATTGAAATCCCCTAGCACCAAGACCGATGCATAGTTGACCACCATGTTGGCCAGTAGGTCTTGAAATGCCGGCAAGAACAGAGGCAAAGACTGGGGAGGGCGGTACATTAGGAGACAGGTGATGGGGGGGGGGGGAGAAGGCGAGGGAGCGGACTGTAAGGAATTCGGTGGGAGGAATGGGGGGAGAGGGGAGGGTTTGAAAATGTAGTTCCGCCCGAGCGATTAACGCCACACCACCGCCAACCCTACCTGCCGGACGATCGGCGCGTAAGGCCACGTAGGAGGGGGGGAGGGTAGCCAAGAGAACGGGAAGGGAAGAATCACAGAACCAGGTTTCGGTCAAGAGCAGTAAGTCAGGCTTCTCAGAATCGAGCAGGACAAAGAGCTCATGATGGTGCTTGACCGCTGACCTGGTGTTAAGTAAGAGAATAGATAATGACGGAGTAGAAGGAAGAGGGTCGGGTAGGGAAGGGCATTGTGGCGGAGAGGTGGGCAGAGAGGACGGCAGTGTGGGAGTGGAAGAGGGGACAAGCCCTAGTGAGATAATGTGCCTACGGACGGAGTCTGGGAGTGGCCAATGGCCTTGGAGGGTGGTAAGCTCCTCAGATGAGTATGAGATGAAATTGGCATGGAGTCGTGCCCCTAGCCCCGTCCGGCCGCGGACGGGCGCAGACGGGCTTGCCTTAGGCGCGCTCGTCCGCTGCGCGTTCTGTAGATGCACATTTGAAATAGGAGGCCTCAAGGGCGGGAAGAGGGCGTGGCCTAGAGGTGGGCGTGGCCAGCGGCGAAGGACGCCGGTGTGAGGGGTCACGTGAGCGCTAGATCCGCTCCGTGATGCCCTAAAGTGCAAAAGTGCTTTACAGAAGTCTGAATACAGTTTTTAAAATCACCAAATCTCAGTTAAAATACAAGCAGCGTCTACTCCCGGCTATTTCGCCTCAGGAGACAACCCAACCTATCATTGTACATTTGCACCAGAAAAATCTTAATTTCATTATTATGGCTCAATACAGTTTTATCAACGTTGACCAGTATTTCTCTGATCTCACTGTGAACCCGTAGCCAGCACTCAAGATTGGCTTTAACCCCTTGACTACTCATGGCGGAACCACGCCGTCATGAGCCACGGGCGGCGTGTGCTCATAATGGCGTAGTTCTGTCATGCGGCTGCCGCTCTGCCCACGCTACATTAATTCCCCGCCTGCGCGGGTGAATTAATGAGCAGGCACGAAAAAAACTTTCACATGAAGAATTCCAATTAAAAAAGGTGTCCTCAATGAAAACTGCTGTAGATGTGGACTATATGTCACAATTACGAATGGTCAAGATTTCATCCATGGAAAACTTCAGAGGTCGTACAAACTGCTGTACACATATCTGACCATATCATGTATTGTCAAAGCCAAAGATAGCCTAAGATCATTCCGGCCACTAGCTAAACCTTTCTGGCCATGTCCCAAAAGGCATGTGTGTAGTAACCCAGCAAACAAACTGTATTTATCTACCATAGTGCTAGACTGGCAGATGGGAGCATGCACCTGCCAATACCATCAAACCTCTTGGATTCAATATCCAGAGAGGCTTGGAATTAGTTTGGATTCACTTTTTTAGTTGAAGCCTGCACAATAGGACTCTCTGGGGTGGGGTGCAAGGTGAGACAATCCTGGGTCACCAAGCATTGATCTGTGATGTCTAGCCACCTGTTTATTCATAGGAGGGCAAGAACAAGGCTTTAATCAAGTAGTAAACAAAGTATCTGTGAGGGCATCATTTAAAGGAAGTAAGGGCTTAGAGAACATTTGTTTTGGTTTTGATGAACAGCAGCTTACATTCTAGGGCCTCAGGTTCCCTCTCTACCACCACTGCAAATGAGGCGTTCTCTTACACTGGTGACCCAAGAGGCGAGTCAAACTTGGTCCACAGAGAGTTATCAAGCCCACTGTCATTCTGTGAATCAATGTGTAAGGCATCATCAGTATAAAGAGGGAGGCAAGCTATCACTATCACCATCATCAACAGCCTGGGGTGCCCCCCGCACTGGCACAGGATCACATCTAGAACTAAAAAAAACAGTGCCGCTACTGGTAGTTGTGATGTGGCAGAGAAACTGGGTTAGTGAAGCTCATTACAATCTGTTGCTCTTTTGTGATTTAATAGCCCAACATTGGCTGGGCTCATGGCGAACTTGGTTCACGATCCGATACGTGCATCAGATCATCCTCCGGCACCAGTGGCACCTTTACCAGTGTCAGGATGACAGGAACCAGTTGGGGTTTCAATTCTTTACAGAATTTTTCTTATTACAGTAACAAGAGTGGCACAATAAAGAGACACAATCCAATCCCCATAAAAGCAGGCAATGAGTAATAATTCAAACAAGGGTAAAAGAAGAACAAAACACAACATCGAGGGAGTAAAGGGAGAGGGGAAAAACGGTAGCATGCACCCGCAATGATGAGGGAGATTGGAAGGATATAACACCCAGGCAGGAAAAAAGTAAATATGAAGACCAGTGTGGATCTTGGGGCTGGAGTACAAGTTTGGTAACAGGTCTCATGGGGACAGATGTTCTTGAGGAGTGACCTACGGGCAGTAACCAGATTAGAGGCCCCTGCAGTTTTATAGCCCCGAAAGAGTGCTGAAGGGAGCCAGCAAAGCACTGAACATTTGCAACACAGACTCTTTGAAGGCCTCAATCTCCTAGAGGAGAGAATGGCCCATGAAACCCAGGGCTTGTTAGGACCAGTTGAGGAATCACTTCTGTGGTTGAAGATCTTGAAGTAAGACTAACATTGTCATGCCCTCACACAGTCTCTTTAGAGTCGGAGTGACAGGATGGGGTCCTGCTTTGTTTTCATACGTTTGCATTTGGGCTTGGGACTTCAACTTACCAAAGGACTTTGAGGACAAAGTTGAGCTGCCATGGGAGAAGTCTTATGGCCAGGACCGACTCCGGGGCCAAGACTTGGAGCGTGAGAAGGATTTACGTTAAGTTAACGACTACTTGTTTTCGGGGACATACAATTTAACCTCCCATTCTCTGACCGCCTTTGGGGGATTGAGAATGAACTTGTGACACAACTTAAGAGTCATGTCATGAGCCAAGACTCCAAATACACACCTTGTGTGGGTTGGTAACCAACATATACTTCCTACAGTCATGGCACAGCTTGAAACTTGGTTGTTTTCGGTGGGGATATCGTTCACTAGTACACTGTGAGACCATTTATAGTGAGATTATTTATAAGTCGTTGGAAAACTAACAAAAACAGGAGCGGAGCTCCGGATCAACAATGGAAGGAGCATAAAGAAAGGTACCGAGGTCAGCATGCAGTGGTGGTACTTATATGCAGCTACACTCTGTCACTTTCAGGGTGGTATGAGGCCAGCGTGGAGCCACACACACCATGCAGGAGCACTGCTTTTCATGAGAAGAATTATATATTTAATTTGATGTACCTGAAAATATTGCCTTGCCATCACCTAACAAAATGTGTCTATTTGCTATATAACTTGTTGCTGGCCTTCTCGCTTCCTGAATGGCACTCATACATCCTTGAGGTAAGTTACTGTGTTGAAACTCTTCAGTCTTCAGAAGTCTTGCTGCCAGGTTTAAATGCTTAGGTCACGAGTAATCGATACATTTTACAACTCCCATTGTTAGCAGCTGCTGAAATACAGGCCACAGTGCCCTCTCTTTTTAGGTACCTGGTCATAAGGTGTGAGTAACATGACTGAAGGGACCAAAGTTGTGCTATGATTATTCATGTAATCTGTGAAACAGTGCACTAGATGAGAGTTTTGAGCGATACAGGAAAAAAAGAATAAGTAAATATCCCTTACCAATTCAGTGACATTCATCCACATGATACTATTCATGTTGGTATCTCAAGGTAAAGCTTTATCATTTACCACTGTTGTATTGATTCAAATACATCTATGCTTGGTGGGCTCCGTGTTATAAAAATGTGTGACAACATTTAGATCCAATTCCCATTAATGTGAAATGCCAGTTAGTGCTTTACGTCTCGGCCTTCCACCATTTGGTTTCCAAAGTGGGAAAATGCCACCAGTAAAATGTGTTGGTGAATTGACCAGTACCAAATGCCCTGCAAGAACACTGAAAGCATGCAGAACTGTGTTCTTCTCTCCTTGTTTATGTAAAACATTGTTGTGTTGTCTGTATGGCTCTGCACTACATTGCATTGTATTTGAGCCCTATAGATGGATATGCTGGATTACTTTGTTGAATGACCACTGACCTACCTCCAAACCCTGTGTGTGAGGCACTTGTTTTAATAGTTACTGGAGGGACTGGTTGTTTGTCTTTTTTGCTATGCTGTTGTCTATTCACCATTTTAGCTATTTTTCTACTTTACTTTTAGCAAACTCTAGGCCCTTCCAGTTCCCAGTGTTTGAGACATTTTGGTTTGCCAACCATCCCTGCAGAGATTTTCTATCTTGCTTGTGAAATTGCCCTTTTAGGAGAAGATGAGAGAAAAGGCACATGGAGGATTTATTGTGTAAACTGTCAAATGTAGGCCAGGTAGGTGGCAGACACATTCTTTACTCAGCAAAGGCTTCTAGAAAATTAGCTTTACAGTGATCGCTCAACTGCAAAGTTGAACGTAATAATGAATCATCTGATAAAAGGTTGATGGCTCTCCAAGGGAAAATTACTAACCTGTATTCTCCTTCCAGAGCAGATAATTCTCAAAATAATAACCTATTTGATGTCTTGTTGAAACGTGTTAAGCTTAGTTAAACTCCCACAGTTATGGCACAAGATACCTCTTACCTGAGCTTCATCTCAAACCGACATATATATTTGTCAAAAGAGCAGACCCCTGATATTAACCTGGTTGCTAAAAAGGGTCATTCTTTACAATATTTTTTATATGACTATGTTTGGATTTTGAGTTTAGGGAATTTGAGGCTCTTCCAAAATAATAACTGATAAAACTAAAGATAATTTGACCGCCATACTGTTTGTGTAATCTTGAGTGAAAAGATAACTATTTCTCACTGAATTGATAAGTAACTACATGAAAAGACCATATGGGAACATCTTTAAACAAGCAAAAATCTACATTTGTCACATTTTACCTTCACATTAGGAGTATAAAGGTTACGAAGAGAGGCTAAGGCAGCAGACAAGCCATCTGTACTGTATCCAATCCACAGAGCCTGAAGGACGCTGGAAGGGAGTCCACTTTTTTTGCTAAAACCCTTGGAGAAAAAAGACCGGGCAGATGTAGTAAATATGCTGATTCACAATTCTTTCGCGAGATTTAAAATTTTAAATATTGGTAACTGCATATTTTACAGAAAACAAATTTGTCAATAGGTTGTTCCATGTGCCATTTTTGCTGATGACAAAAAAGGCTCATAACAATCATATCACACACAGCATATAAAGAGGAAAATCTCATTTACTGTGAATAATTCATGTAAAATGACACACTGGCACAACTATTCCAATGAGACTGTATTCATTCAATATTGTTTACTATAATTTTATCACATTTGGGTGCTCTTCAAAACCTACCATAATAATCTGTCAAAAGCTTTTTCTTTGGAATCAAACAAGACAACACCTATACTTTAAACTCAGCGAATGCAAACCTGAACATCTGTGAAATTTGACAGATATGGTATGCATCACACACCATAACTATTGCCGCCCACCATGCTTTACTCTTGGCAGCTAGCATTTTGTTCTGTGCCATTGCCAAAGCAGTGTATTGGCAACGTCTGTCGGGGTGAGTTATGTTGTGGGTTGCATACTCAAACTGGAGAATTTCAGGGGCTTTCCAGGCTTTCATTTACTGAAAAATAACTAACCTTTCTTTAACCATGATTTTTTTCAGTGAATTTCTATGGTTTTGTTGTTTATGAAGCACTTCATTGATCAATAGGAGTAGAGCAAAGAGTTGCAGCAATGTGTTTTTTAAATTTTTACTTCTGCAATTGAGAACAGGTAACAAGAGACATAAAGAAAAGGGAGAATAGACAACAATGTTTAAGGCATTAGGGATTAAAATGGTAATGCAGAGCAGAAAATAGTAACGGTGAGGAGGCAAATGAAAAAGAGGTCAATAATAGAATGACATTGGAAGGACAGGTCAAAAAACCAGAAGTGACAGGTAATAAGAGGAGAAACAAAGGGCACCGTGATCTGCGAAAGCAAAATAACGAACCAAGAAGGGTGATCTCATGCAAGTTAAGCATGAAAAGATGAGATGTTGCATGGTAAAGGGATCAAAAGAAATCCCAGCTGTAATAGAAAATAGGATAGTATTCCAGTCTATAGTTTAAGCAATTTAACCTGGCAATACAAACCCAATTTTGGAAGCATTGCACTGGTCAGGCTGAATAGGATACAAGCCCTACATGCCACAGTGCCATAGTTATCTGCTAGTCTATATATATAAAAACGAAAGTATGTATGTCTGTCTGTTTTGTCCTATATGCATTACTACACCATTCATCCGATCGCCATGAAACTTTGGGAAGTTGTTGAGTACACTCCAGCGAAGGTTTTGGTCAGTTTATTGTTTTTTAAATCGGCCCCCCAGGGCCCTCATAATCTTTCGAATACTGAAATAGACAGCGAATGTGCGAGCATTGTCGACAGGTATGACCCCCAAACGGAAATCGATTGGTCACTCTACATCAGAAGCACGAAAGAAAAAGGCATTACGAGCTTCAGAAACAGACGAGCAACAGGAAGCAAGATTAGAAGCTGTTCGAATACAAACTGCTCAATCCCGTAATTCTCAAACGAACGAGCAACGAGAATCAAGATTGGAAGCCGATCAAGCGCACACTGCTCAAGCTTGTTCTTCTCAAACGAACAAGCAACCAGAATCAAGATTGGAAGCCAATCGGGGACGCACTGCTCAAGCCACACTTAGAAATGTTTTCAAAAATAAAATGAATACGTTTCAATAACAATGACACAATGGAAATTTAATGTTATCATAACGAGTTTCCTTGAATTTCCCTGTCTTCTGATATTGCAGCAACGCGCAACGGGTACGCTAGTTAAAAATAAAATGAACTTATTTTAGGGCTGCTAAGAAAGAAAGCAGTAAGTTGGATCCATATATCTTGTCAGCGAAGTAAAGTCATACTTTTTCGATTATGCTACTTGCGATACAAATATTGCCCCTAAACATCAGTCTATTAATTTTCACATTGAAGTATTCGTTATGAAGTACTAACATTTCTAACAGAGCAAGCTAGGTACTATTCAACTGTACATGTGTGTTCTTTAGGTAAAGCCTACGAGACAGCACACCTGTGTGGTTGCAAAAGACCTATAGTGGGATTACCAAAGGCATGAAGGCGTTTGGAGCTCGCCCCCTTTGGCTGGCTTTACCGTCACTCCTATTGCTTCTTATTCGTATCCCAGCTTGTCAATTCTTTCTTTGTCCCTCCCATTGACCTAGCTTCTTTATAATCTCTATTAATTAACTGGCTTCTATGCTTCGATAATTGTTTTTAAGCACTACTATTCATCAGAGTACATGTTCCAACTGTCTCGTTCATGTATTTCTCTCCCCCAGCACTCCGTTTTGCTCTCTATCATTTGTGTGCTTATCCCAGCCCCATCACTGTTGTGCTTGCTCTCGTGTCCCCTCGTTGCTTTCTCACCCATGTACTTATCCCACCCACTCCACGTTGCTGTTGCGCCGATTGATTCTCCGTCCCACTTCCACTCTCTATGTTGATTCCATCCCCCTCTGTCGACTGCTGCTTCTCTCCACTCATGCCCTTGGTGTTGCTCCTCCTTTTCCGCACCCTCCATGTTGCTTTTACCACTTAAAAAAAATGCTTCATGCATCTTTTTATTTGCTGATCCAACAAGGGTGCCCCATGTTCTATGCGCAGTCTTTCATGGTGCGCACACCTGCATAATGACTTGTACCCTGTAGTAGCATTTCTTCCTTATTTAGCCATGCTTCACAGCATCAGGATGCTGGACAGCATGGCTAAAAACTATTGAAAAAGCCAATAGGTATTAAAGGAGAGACTTATTAGCTTTGCCAGTGCTTGTTTTAACAGCTGTCAAACACCCGCTGATGCCAAGCAGAGCTGTCAAACACCCTCTGATGCCAAGCAGTAGACTCAAAAAATATTTACAGAGGGCAGACGATGGTCCATACTCCTGAATACTGCCACCTGTGTCATTGAGTGCAATTAACAGTGTGGGCCTGATTCAAAGGTAACATGCACTTTTGAGTAAGTTTACATTTTTGAGTAAGTTTACTATGTTTTGGCGTTCCCAAACTGTGCTTTTGTAGTAACTAACAATTTTTTTTAAAGTGGAGTACTACATATGACCAACCGCTGATACTGTAACACTCTCCCGTAGAAAATAATGAATGCAGGGACTTGCTACAAAAGTGCAGTTTGTGAATGTGGAAAAATAGTACACTAACTCAAAAGTGTCAATTACAGCAAAAGTGCAGTTTGTGAATAGCACTTAGTAGTAATTTTTGTAGCACTACATAATCAGGACCTGGGTGCATCCACTGCCCTCACTCTTGTTGAAAATATACCATGGAAGGATAAAATAACTCTCCACAGATAATCCAAAAATGGGGAGTGTAGGTGTGTATGTCAATCTGCAAGAGGACACATGCTTCTCTAAGAAATAGTGCAAATATTGCAATCCTTTTCTTTTTTGGAGTTTTATATAGTGCGAACTTGACCCAAAGGTATCAGAGCCCTATACATGAGCCTCGGTTGCGTTATAGACGGTCACATTCATTTTTGTTAGGCACGGGGAGATTAAACAGTTTGCCCAGAATAACAGGATGATGAGCGTTCCTGCCGATACTCGAACACGGTTCCCCAACTTCGAGGTCGACAGCAGTAGCCGTTAGGCCGTCCCCGCCAAAATGCTTTCTCGCTCCCTTCAAAACTTTGACATATACCCTTTGTACTATAACCTATGATGGTCACACTCAAATACAGACATGACTACTCTCCTAAAAGATTGTACAAGACCAAACATTACCATTTACAGTATGCAAATTCATAACAGTCTAGGCAATATGCTGACAAAGGTGTGAAAGGAACCACACTACATATCTCTTGACCCACACTACCCACAACATAACAACATCAGCCAGGACTGGTGGAGTTAATATTAAAGTCTTCAGATAGCTGCTAACTGGCTATTTTGTAACACAATTATATGAACAATTGTCAAATGAAATCAAAACAACCTCTTCCTATTTGAGGGCCACACCTAATATCTTCTTTTCAGGTTAAGCAGTAGCAGTGTCCATCTGTGTTGAAGGCAATGACAGAAATGGTGAGGCAGAGAAAAAGTGCTTGCAAGTGAACGGCCCGACTGATCTGAAATTCTACGCCTGCATTAAGTAAAAAGGACGCTTTAGAATGAACAGTAACCATTCTCTATTTCCATTTGAAAACTGTGTAAGGCGAGTCTGCTGGATAATGACTGAAGCGCGCAGATCTGGGAGCTGAGCTAATAGCCACTAAGAAGCCATTAACCTTGATAACTTTATATGACAGGAACAGATTGTTTGAAAACCCAGTCCCATCAGGAAAGATAAAACCAGATTGATTTTTGAGTGGAACTGGACAAAAGAAGTAAGAGAAAACATTCTTCAGTTCTCATAACTGCCTGAACAGTCAAGGCAAATTAAAATAAGCACTGGCAAACCCAAAAGGTCTTGCCCTGGCAAGTGCGCATTTTTTAATATAATTTTGTTTTTCCTCAAGCACATGCAAGCGAAATTAAAAGTTAACAAAATAGCAAACAATAAAGAAATGAAAGGACAAAACCTGATGAGATGCACTAGTTTTTGTGCATATGTGATTAAGTGACATGTCATTCATTCACAGTGTAAGACAACAGATGGCTGAAGTGGGCTGATCCATTGCCCCAGTCTGTCTGCAATAGTGGGAGGATGCACAACGTGAATGAGAGTTGCACTGTATGGATATATATTTTTATATGCATCTTTATTATGCATTTTCTAACACACGAAGCAGCAAAATAGCTAATGCAGTCTCTGGGCCAGACCAAAAAAGCAACTGGCTGCCAGGTACAACTTTTATCACTGCCATCTAGTAAATAAACCATTAATTTGTGGCCATCTATATGGGTAAACCAATTCATTTCCCTAAATGTTGTTCAATTTTGGCATTTTGTATCTAAGTGCTGGTAGTTTCAATGTTCTACAATATTATTTTCAACAACTGATTAACTGGTTAGTCATGAGCTGTATCCTCTGGCTCCATTAATGACGCCCTTGCTTAGCCAAGAGTAATACAAAATAAAATACATTGCCCTATTTACAGAAGGGAAGCAATATGGTTTTATATTCTGCCTCCCTAGTGGAAAGATGTGCCAGATTTTCAACTCTTAGGTGTTATTTTTGTGTACACGAGTACAGGTTCATACTGTCAAGACAGTTGTGCAGAAATGTGCATCAGCAGGACCGTGTGATTTAGGGTAGGATGTACATACAGTCAGTTTCCACATATTTCCTCAATCAGGATGTTAGAGGCCTCAGCACGAAGGACTGGGTGCAAAGGCGCAAGGTAAGTCATCTTTGAGGTGCTGGAATCCTGAGTCAGGATGTTCCTGACTCCTTAACTGAACCTTTATGTCAAAATGTTTGCCAACTAGAACTGCAGCAATAATTCTAATGTCAGGATCACCAGGGTTGTGGCTGAGATTAAGTGTTTCCACCTGGCATGAGCTAGTTACATTGCCCACAATGAGTTCTGCATCGCTGTACAGTGCAGTGGATCAAGGACAGCCATCTTGCTTCATGTTGTTGGGGCACAATCTTTCCCGTCCTGTGACTTCCTTTAACACATGCCCATAGCGGATGTAGAGTGCGTTACAAAGAAGAAGGCAGACATACAATATTCATTACAAGACACAATGTGATAGGATGAACATGTAATAACAATCTACAGGCAGACGATATCTGTGTAAACAGTATGGTCCTCCTCACATAACCTAGCTAGAGCGTAGAGAGTGATACAAATTAATGCTAACAAGTGAGTTTGTAAATCTGTTTTTTTACAGTGCTTTGCCACTGCTGGGAGCCAGTTCGGGGATCTCAGAACTGAAGAGATGAGATTCCTCTCTTCCGTGTTAGGAGTACGTCTGTCTAGTGCATTCATGAAAGCTTTTAGAGCTTTAAGCCTTCATTTGGGGTCCCTGTGAGCAAAGCATTTCTGTAGTAAAGCCTAGAAGGACCGAACTACTCTACTGTGGTTGCAAAGTCTTTTGCTGGGACAATGATTTTAGTTTGCACAAAGTGCGTAGTTGCCATTGTGCATTTTTGCCTTTCGCCATGGACATCAATCAGAGGTTGACAGAGATGAAAAAAGCACAAAACTGAGTTGCTCTGCGTAAGCTCACAGGCTAACTTTAGTAAATATACTCTAAAAACTACAACTCCCAGTCGCCTAAGCATGTCCAATAAAAGCCCAGGTCTGGCAACATGGAGTTCTAATAATATGGAGGGAGGAGTTAACGCCAAGCATGGAGTCATGAAAGCGAAGTCACTGACAATTTGACTGCACTGCGAGGATGGCTGGGCCCTCAGGCAGTTCAGCAGGGGAAAGCTGAGACAGGCGGCCAGGCTTGTTTGCTTATGACACTTACTCTCAGACAGCGAGTCCAGGTACGTCCGTCCACCGGTCTGAGCAGCACCGCTGTCCAGTACACAGTGACTCATGGCTGCACCAGACCACCACTCTCTCGCAGCGGCCTTATGGGTGAGGTCCAGTGCAAATCTTATTCGTAATGCGCTGGCCGGCGAGCCGCGCTGCACATTGCGAGGTAAGCTGTAGCTAAGGGCTCCCGGATGGTTTAGCTGCAAATGTGGCACCGCCCATGCTCTAGTTAGGCTGTGTTGATTGAGCAAAGTAAACCCTGGCTGAGCCTCAGTCTCCATGTGACTGGGTGAGCTCAGTAACTTTGCCGCTCCGCGGGGTGTCGGGTGTTTGAAACAATGTAGCCAGCCTGGAAACAGCAAGCTGTCTGAGCCAGCACCCAAGCCTGCCACAGCAACATGCACTGCCTGTAATACTAAATTGTCAATGGTACTTAAGTAGCGCTCGGGCTGCTTGAAAATGCTGAGGAGGCGCTATAATGTGTGACAATTAGTGATGCGTTCCACCACCTGATGAGTGGTACTTGGTGGAGCTGTAGTTCCAACATTTTGCATCCTGCCTGTCATTTTGCAGTGCAACATTTATACTGATAGGTCACATTGTTAAATGCCCATTTGAAAAGGGTTGCACCATGTGTCGTTCCATGCAGAGATGTTGTTCCCAAAGATGAGGACTTCCGTCTTTGGCTTGAGACAGTTGTCTTTCATCCAGTTGGAGACTTTCAACATACATCTGTGGAAATTAGTTCTGGTGGTGGTGGAGGCGTCTTCTGACAGCGAGATAAGCTGGGTGCCGTTGGCGTAGGAGATGATGTTGAGTCTGTGTGATCGGACGGTGCTGGTCAGGAGAGTCATGTATGTGTGGAAGAGGGAGGGGCTGAGGGACGATCCTTGGGAGGGACCGTAGATCTTCTTGGGTTCGGAGGTGAACAGTGGGAGACTAATTCTCTGGGTTCTTCCGGTGAGGTATGAGGAGATACATTTGAGGGAGTCTCCCTTGATTCCGATGTGTTGGAGTCTGCTTATCAGGATGTAATGGGAGATGCTGTTGAAGGCAGCTGACAGGTCCAGGAAGATAAAGGCTGCCACTCTGCTTCGGTCCAGGAGGGCCCTGATGTCATCGGCGGCTGCGATCAGGGCTGCCTCGGTGTTGTGGTTTGCTCAGAATCCAGACTGATATTGATCCAGGAAGTTGTTGCATTCGAGGTGTACGGTGAGTTGCCTGTTGATTGCCTTCTTGAAAACCCTCGCTGGGAAGGGGAGTAGGGAGATGGGCCAATAGCTCATCGGTTCTGCTAGGTTGGTGGATGGTTTCTTCAGGAGGGGCCTCACTTCCACGTGTTTCAGTCCTGAGGGAAGGAGGCAGAGGTGATGGAGGTGTTTAGGACTTTATTGAGGCCGTCGCCAATCGTCTTTCTCCCGAGGTTGAAGACGTGGTGGGGACAGGGGTCCGTGGGTGCACCTGTGCGAGGGTCCCAGTGGGTGATCAGAAGTTCAGGGTTTGTGTTTGTGGGTGTGAGCAGGCTGATGCTGTGGGTGGCAGTGGTTTGGGGTTTGAAGTTATCATAGATGGCAGAGATCTTGCTGTGGGAGAAGTTCGCCAAGGTGTCACAATTCTTGGGAAGGGTGATGCTGTTGTTGTTGCTGCGGGGTTGGAGAACTCCTTCACAATGGTGAATGGCTCCTTGCTACGGTTAGAGCTGTTTCTACTTGGTCTGCTAGGGCGCTCTTCTTTGTTTTTTTCAGGTGCTGGTGATAGTGGTTGAGTGCTGTCTTGAAGGTTGAGTTGTCTGTTGCATCTTTAATTGAGCGCCACTTCGTCTCTAGTTTCCGGCAGTTGCGTTTGGAGAATTTTAACTCCACAGTGAACAAGCTGGCTCTTCTGGATGGTTCTATGGATCTGACTGGCTTATCAGGGTGATTGCGTTCCTTGCAGCATGTTCTGGTTTGGATGTTATATCTGGGAGGTGTGAGTTGAGAGTCTTGTTCTATCGATTTTCTGATATCTTTTCCCAGTTTCTGTGCATGGAGTTTAGGGCCAAATTGCCAATGTTGGTAGGTCCTGATTTGGTGACGTGGATGCTGTAATGATCGGTCCATGTGAGCTGGGAGTATGGTTGTACTTGACTCTGTCGCTGCACTTGAAAACAGGGTCACGTGTGTGTCCTGTAATGTGGGTGGGGCAGTGACAAGTTGCTTGAGGGTGATGTTACTCATGCTTTCTAGGAGGTCGGTTGTGTTGGTGTCGTCAAGGTGGAAGTTAAGATCTCCTGAGAAGATGTGGGGCTTGGAGTCAATGGCAATCTGGGCGATGAGGTCAGGGATAGCTTTGCAGAAGCTTGGGCTTGGTCTCAGTGGTCTGTAGGCGAGGATACCTCTGATTGTGCTTTTTCCGTCTGTGTGGAGTTGAAAGTTGATATGCTCCATTGTCGCAGTTGATTCTTCTGAGGAGGTCATGCAGTGGACGATATCCTTGTAGATGATTGCATTTTCACCTCTGCGTTTGTTGGTTGGTTCCCGGTCTTTTTTTATTGTAGCCTTCGGGGGTACCGAAGCGATGTCTGGCCCAGAGGTGGCTTCAGCCAGTTCTCTGGGAGAAAGATGATGTCCAGGGTGAGATCGTGTCCCAGGTGTCTGTGGCATGTTTGCAGAGCGATCGTGTTTTGCGTAGGATGCACTGTAGTTCTACTGCGGCGGTCACAGCCAGCGAGGTGGATGCAGTTGGAGTTTGCGGTGTCTCCGGGTTGTTGTTTGCTCTGGTATTGCAGGAGAAAATGCAGTTGTGACAGGTGAAATGTCCTACCGTTGATCGTGGAGATGCGATTCAGCAGTTGTTGCTGTGTCTGTGGTCCAGGGCTCAGAGTTCTGCAGTGGAATATCGGTGGGAGGCAGGAGAGGCGCAGATGGGTTGCCTTTGGATTGGTTTTGATGCGCCTGCTGCGCAGACACACTATGACCTCCATGAAGTAGGTCCTGGGAGGTGGGAAGAGTCGCCGGCAGCGGGATAAAAAAACTGAAGGAAGCGAGTGAGTGGCACTGGGAGCAAAAAACTGAAATTCCAGGAACAAACAATCCAAAAACTAACAAAATGAGGCAGCAATCACTGGCAGCAGGGGAGCAGACACAAGAACCTGCTCTCATCCCAAGATCCATCAGTTCCGTCTTCCTGTCAATGTTGTTGTAAAATCCTTTGTTTGCTGTCTTACTGTTGGAATTTCACAGCATAACAGATTTCGTCCATTTGAAACTGTTGTAAATTAAGTTATCGAAGACAACAATATCATACATGTGAATTACTTTCCTTTATTGCCTCAGTTTTTTCTTTTCTCCCCTTCTGCCTTTGACTCTTTCCTTCTTTCTTGCTTTGTTACATTCATTCTTTCCTTTCATTGTATACTTCTTTCTTTTGTTTCCTTTATTTTATTTCTTCTTCCTTTCATTCTTGCTTTCCTTTTTCTTCCATTCATTCCTTCCTTATTTTTTGCTTTACTTTTTCTTTCATTCCTTCTTTGCGGATTTCCTTTTTTCTTTCATTTCTTCTTTCTTGCTTTTTTTCCGGAATTTTTTCCACCTTTGCCGTCATTTTTTGCTTCTTTCTTAATTTAATTCCTTCTTTTTTGCATTAATTCCTCCTTTCTTGCTTCACTTCCTTTCCTTTTTTCCTTGCTTTCTTTTTCCCTAAGCCTTTCTTTTTCTATTTCTTTCTTTCGTGCTTTGTTGTTCCATCCTTTTCTTTGTCGGTCTATACTTTTATTGTTTTGCCTTCCTTCTTTCTTTCCCTTCTAACGTTCTTTGTTTTTCTAGCGTTTTTCTTCCCTTCTGGCCTTCTTTCTTTCTTAAAGGGAAGAGGCGTTCTGCCAATGGTACAACAATTGCCTTTTTAAGGTCTGTGTTAGCCAAGACTGTTTAATAAAATTATGTATGTGACATAGCTACTCAGAAGTGCTTATAGCCACACTTCATCCATTTGCCTGTGGTTGTGTCATTTTTCTCCACCCCACTCAAGCATACACCATGGGGCAACGCACACAAAGTAGCTACCTTCAGTGAAGGTATGGTAACGTGTGCTTTTTGAGACTCATAAACATTTTTCCTTTTAATCAAGTTTTTCTTTTTATGTTAGACAGACAGACTCCTGCCAGCTTCCCAACTTTGCAAAAGCCATGACAAACCAAACAAGAATTGCCAAAAGGCTGGCAGACGACACCAATCCTGAAGGCTTTGCAAATATTTGTTTCAAATAGGGACTTGTCCACTGACAACTGAAAGTGTAGTACTGGAGTATACTGTACTGAATTGAGGTCTTTAGACACTGAAAGATTTGTCGTGTTTATTTGATGTTGCCCTGTGAAATATGGGTTTTAATGTCACCCCATTTTGTGCAAAACAAAAGCTTGCCTATATTTTTTCATGAACAAATAAGCAATTTTTAACGGTTCTTAATGTATTCAAGTTTAGGAATTTTTCAATGTACATATACATGTGGGTGTTTTTATTAATCAAACGTCAGTGGTTTGGAAACCCACATTTCAATGAGAAATGAAATATGGCAAATATTAAATGGTTCCTTGCAAAATTACAGTGTTCTGAGTTTATTAGGGCAACTAGGAATACGCGTAATGAAGGACCAAATTATGTAGCATGGTTTTCAAGAATTATGAAATGGTAATTAAGCCCTGGTGGTATTACCATCCATTTAGCAAGAACCACATTTTTGTAAAATCTGCTAATTGTGTGGCAACAAAGAAAGGCATAAATCCAATGGGCTTCAACATTCATTTATCAATGATTTAAGCATGAAACGTTAAAAAGAACCGCAACATTCTAGTTTGTGCCTATTGTTAGCTACACTTTGAAATAAACAGCTATTTCACGTTAACTACCCCACAATAATCATGGAATATTATAAAAACAGAATGGGCGACATGTAAAATGGTAATATGGTCCTATATTGCCGTCTCGAGCTTCTGGTGACATTTACCACTCTGCATTCAGCTCATGGTTCAGGATGTCACCAGAACACTTGGTAGCAATACAGGACCATATTACAAAGTTACAAGCTGTGTATTTCCTTCTCTCATTTTTTAAGCCTGTAAAATAGATTAGACTGTATTTTCTGATGAACAAATCTCTGCTTCCTTTCCCAGGATTACATCCTTCTTTGCTGTGTGTATATTATTAAGTACTTTTAGGGATACTGCATTTATATTAGTTATGTATGCTGTGCCTTGTTGATCATATACTTATTGGGCATGATCGTTTGTTGATAAGAATATGCATTCCTATTATGTTTCTAGTATTTTCCATCAAAGGTGATCTTGAATGATTTCGTTGAAATTCACCTCCTGTGTTGAGTTCTGTGCTCTTTGTTACCCGGTCTATTTACAACATGTGAAAGCTTCTCTTCTTGCAATTATACTCAAAAGGTCTGACAAGGTCAACCACAGTGAAGCGAAATCATGCTTCTGAACCATGTGCCCCCCTTCAGCTTCTTAGCGAATGCTAAAAGAGTGTGACACTGCGGTATCGATGATGGTAGGATTAGTCCCTGGGAATGGAAGTAGATTTTGTACTAAGAGTAATTCTGCACGAGAATTTCTACCTCGTCTGAAGATTACAACAAATAGAAAGATTACAGCTGCTACTGTGAACATGGACCAACAAATGCACTTGAAGCACGATCTTTCAAAGAGTGCGCTGGTCTTGGAGCCAGTGTCCGCTGTGTTGTGACTGTAGAAGGTGTGAGCAGGTAGCTTTTATGGTTGTCCTACAGATGAGACTAATTGCTATATTACTTGGGAAAGTGAATAGAACATTTATTGAGTTAACATATATGGCTCAGAAGAGATCGCTCAGATGACCTATTGGAATACAATCCTGAATTCCAAGACTCTATGCAAAGGAAAGCCTAGATGCATCGCAAGTCTGCCTGCCAAGAGAATTATTCCAAAAGATAACAAAGAGCATAGCCAAACTACGGATGACATTTAGTCAATTTAAGTAAACTTCTGGAGATCTTATGATAATGATGTGATTAAGCCTGCCTTCAACATGAACCCTGAGTAGAAAGTTGGAAATCATCTATCTGGGTGGATAAGAGATTCTTTGTATACTCTATGGTTGAAAAAAGCAGCCTGTCTGGTCCTTATGAAATGCACTGTATGGCTATATTGACTGTAGCTCACTCATATTTTACACCAAGGTATTTCGGCATGCCTTTATCACAGCCAAATCTACACTCTTCATCTATGACCGACAAGATGAAAGAAATTATACCATGGTTAGTAAAGAGAGACATTAATCCTTCTCTTCAGTGTTGTATAATAAAAACACAAATAATTAAATCGGCCACTGTAACCTGATGCAGCGCTTAGTAGCTGCCTACACATCTGGTTAGTTGTCATCTTGTAGGTTTGTTTGGTTGAATGCTAGAGTCTGACCAGCAGAGTTGGGTGTGTCATTTGGGAGGAAAGAAAGGTAATCTGTTCCTCCCTAGGCAGGGGTGAGATTCTCCACCTGAGGTATACTGAAACCTGTGTCAGGCAATATCAGGATTATCTCACAAGGGATGCTGGACTTTGACTTGCTGATGACATAAAGAATGACTAGAAGCAAGAATGAATGGAGTAGGAAACACAAAGGAATCTTGACAATCTATTCAGAGGAACTATATCAACAAAGTTAATGCATGTCTGTCAGAAATAGCATACTTGCGCCATTTGAAGGAGGTCAACTTCCTTTAGTCCCTTCTTAAGATCATAATATAGAAAGCATTCCACGGGAAAGCCCAGAATAAAAACTGCTATTATTTATGTTGATACTGATTCTGGCAAAAAGAGGCACTGCACGAGGATGGGGGTCTTCTGCATTACCCACGAGAGACCAATAGATTGATGGAATGGATGTCTGTATGAGGGTAGAGAAGGATGACAATGAAGCTAGGGGGAGTCCGCGTAAGGTTGATCGGGTCTGGGGCATGTGGAGAAATCATCATGGCCTTACAGTGACCACACCGCAGGGATCCAGTCAAGGTGATACAACAGGGCGTCCTAATCAAGACTAAGTGGTTCTTCCCCCACCCCCCAGGTTGACTGGAATACTGTGGGGACGGTGGTCTTTGCTCTCTTCAGGTGGGGTAGGCACATGCCCTTCTTGATTGGGCTTTTTAAGAAGTTCAGAGGGTCTGGGGCTGGCTTCATAGGACTCTTACCCAACTGTTATTCTTGTGTTCTATGGTATCCTGTCATGACTGCACGCATTCTGTTTATGACTCACACTATTTATTCTATATCTGAAAATGATAACACAAAAATATTAAATGAAAAAAAATAGAAAGCATTAATAATTCTTTCTCTAATTTTCATGCTAAAATACAAGCAGGAACGGATTACAGCGGGAATCAACCACATACTGCCTAAATGCAATAAGACCTGGGTGTCCACGGTGGCATACTTATCCTCTGAGTTCATAGAGCTTACCTTCCCTGGCTACCTAGGAGTCCTGTGATTCCCTGCAACTCACATTACATATCTGCCGCCTCCCCCGAAAGTCACTCAGCCCTAGACCCCTACCGAGTCTCAACATACGCTGTGGGTGGATACCTGTCTTCTATCCTCCCTGTCTCTCTCAGTCTTCTCTTTGCTTTCTTTCACCTCCTCTTTGCTTCCTTCCTTTTCTCTTTAATAAAGTTTGCTTTTGAATACGACGTTCCCCACTGGCCGGTGGTTGTAGGTGGGCTGATGTTTAAGATTGCAGCATACTCAATAAAAAGATTTAAACCTTAAAATACAAGCATTACAACCACTTTATAAACACGAACCCTTTATTTCTCATTTGCGGCTCTGCTCTGCAACTGCAGACATTTCTGGTCATTAATAACTTGCACAGACAACAAATGCATTTGAGCTAGTCCATTACATGTCACTTGTAAAACCGTATAGTTACACAGCAGTTCGGATATTGCAGTACCTTGAATATATGTGCTTTAAGAATATGATGACCCAGCTCCATGGTTTGTTGGCGATTCAGCTTTCCTTCTTGCCGAGAAAACATGAACGCCAGCAGCGCATGCCCACTCCTAGACAAACAACAACAACAAAAACAGTACTGTGGTTTTATTCTGATTATGAAAATATAAGATTGGTTTAATTAAAAGCATGTATTCAATAGTTAGTAATACCAGTACAATTTCTGTCTTACACATCTTTGAATCATGCAAGAAATTACAAATTAAATTTTAATCTCATCTAATAATAATAATAATAATAATAATAATCCACATTTGTAAAGCGCACAATCACCCGTAACAGTACACATCAATTATTAATAAAGGGCAAATTAATGCATACTTTAAATGCAGAATCAATTTGTAGGGAAGGTCATTCTTACTTGTATTTGCCCGCTTTACAGCCAATTCTGCAGAAAGTATTCCAATGCCACCGAAACGCACAGTAAAAAGACAAACCCATTACTGGGCATGAACTGTCCCATGTCCCAAGTTCAGCACAATGTGTAAGAAGCAATGTATCGAAGTGCCACTGAGACTTCAGTAAGTAGAACCTTTCGACGACTGCTTAGTAGGGTATGAATCAAAAATATTTCCAAACTTTACCTTAATATATAAGTGTGTATTGGAATATATTTATAAAAGGGAACCAAGCTGGGGAGAAAATTATCGATGAAGAATGGAGATACCTAAAGATTTGTAGATTAATGTACATGTACATGTAAATGTACATGTATTTATATAGCGCAAATCACCGACCCGGTATCTAAGCGCTTGCTTAGGGAACCCGTCCTGGTATTCCCCTGTGAGATAGCCCCAGCAGGGTATCCACAAGGTGAAAGCCAGGCATCCCACTGCGAGGGGCCGTTGTGGAGATTAAGCAAACTATTGCCCAGAGTCGCAGAGTGTGAACCCGTGAATCGAGTAGAAACCGGAGCGAGAATTGTCGAGTCCGTGGACATTTTTAGGCTTCAAGACCCGCCAAGCCGGGAATTGAACCCTGGTCCCGGGCTGACCTCTGCTTCCAGGTCTGCCTCCTCTAACCAGTGAGCCACACTTCTCCTTAAGCTCATATTCACTTTTTTCCAAATAACATTTTGCACATTATAAAACACATTCATCATTTGAGGCTCTGTGAGATTGAATGATTTGCTATAACTCACACCAATTGTGGTAAAGTGTCAAAGCTGGGATCAGAAGCTGGTCTCGAATGTGTACAAGCATGACTTCTCAGCCACTGAACCATGTCTCCTCAAGTACATCCCCATCCATTTTCACCCTCTACTGCGGTCCCTTCTATTATTATGGATTCGACTCAGACATTTAACAATGCCACCCAACAATCTCGCATACGTCTGGCAATAACGGCATCAGTATTAATCACTATGTCAATTTACCAATGCCTTCACTGGCAGATCATGAATCAGGCATGATACAGACATCAAAGGACTTCTACAAACTTGCTGAACAGATTATTTAGCTAGTTTTGCCCTCGAATTGTGATCCATTAAAAAAAAAAAAGTAGTGGAAGGTTTGACTTAGAAACAAAGGGATAATTATTCATCCTCTATTTTTACTGTGGCTTTTACTGAAGCGGGAAAGCTGAACTTTGTCTTCAAATGGGTAAAGTAGTAGAGGCATCTTTGGCTGGATAGAGCATATGTACAAAAATATTTGGATTTGTAAGGCATGTGGAAGAAAACTAAAATATTTGGCAATAACTGGAGGCGTGGCTAGCGAGTCAAACATGGTGGACAAATGATTGCTTTGCTCTGCTTCGGCCCACACAATTATCCTGTGCAATCTGCTCACGGTGGGCCCATCCGACTCACAAACGGAACTGCCGTGCCTTGTGCTGTCCCAGACTGTGCAGCCCTCTTATCTCGGGATGGACTGGAGGTGGTGAAAGAAGACCTCGGTGCGCCAAGGTCACTGGGCCCGCGCTGCTGCTGGGGGGGAAGAGCGCAGCTGACTGCCGGATCAGGGCACAGTCATAGCTCTGCGGCAGGTGAATGCGGTGACACTTGGCAATTGCCTGTAGGGTTTTGAGAGCACTGGCAAAACTCATCGCCCACTCAGGCGCCAGACGCGCTTGCCTGCTACTGGTTCAGCTGCGGCACGGCCGCCCCTGGCGGTGGAGGGGGAGATCACCATTTACCTGATGGCACCTCAGGAGTGGAAGTGCTGCGGGACCTTTAGCGGTACATGCTACGTCTCTGCGGGGGCCCCCTCTTGACTTTTCCACCCCCTGGAGGGGATGGGGGTCCAGAACGCACGCTCTTTCGCACCTGGTACATTCGTAGCAGCTGTACAGCTTGCAGCTGCGACTTCCCTCGACCTGCAGGGCGGGACTAACAGCATGCCAACAACTCTTCATCTGCATGGGCCTAGTATGTGGGATTCCCTCTGCCTCAAGCAACTGCCACGGCTTCTCCTCAGATGGACTTTTATGCCCCATTACTCCTGTAGACTGTGTCTGAGAGAAAATATATCTGAAGGCCTAGCGGACTGGCCAGTGAAGCAAGTCTTGCCCCAGGAGGGAAGCCCTGGCTGCCCACTGAATTCAAGAACCGCTGTGAGCTCATTCCCTGTGTGTTAATGTTAATGTTATGTTAATGTTATTGGGATTTGTATAGCGCTCGGCTGCCCCAGCAAAGGGGCGTCCCGGCGCTGCGAGCAGAGCTAAAGACAGAAAAAGAAGAAAGCACCAGAAGGGAAGAGGTGCGGTTACTGAAAGAGGTGGGTTTTGATGGCTTTCCTGAAAGCCAGAAGGTCCTGCATGCCACGGATAGTTTCCGGGAGGCTGTTCCAGAGCTTGGCAGCGAGCAGGCTAAAGGATCGACCGCCCATTCTGGCTAGATGGGTACAGGGAATGACCACCAGATGTTGTCCTTCTGAACGAAGTGACCTCCCAGGAATATATTCCGTCAGGAGGGGGCGCAACATCGGGGGGGAGGCGGTTTTAAGGATTTTGAAGGCAAGGCAAAGTGCCTTAAACTGAATCCTTTTTCCCACCGGGAGCCAGTGTAGTTTTTTCAGAGCGCCAGCCACTGAGGAGTGGCGGGGGAGACCTACTAACGCTCTGGCGGCAGCATTCTGCACTCTCTGAAGTCTGGTAGTTTCCGCCAGGTTAGCGCCCAGTAGGAGGGAGCTGGCATAATCCAGCCTAGAGAGGATGGTAGCTTGGACAATTACCTGGCGGGTGTGACAGTTGAAGAACTTCAGAATAGGTCTTAGATTGCGCAGGATGCCGAAGCAGGTGGCTGCGACTTTTTTGGTGTGGTGAGTGAATTTCAATGCTGAGTCGACCCAGACTCCCAAGTTTTTTACACATTCCTTGGGCTCAGGAGGTTGGCCTAAAGTATCAGGCCACCAATTATCGCCCCAGGATGCGGTGTTTTTCCCCAAGAGCAGTATCTCCGTTTTCCCCGCATTGAGCTGGAGGAAATTGGCCGTCATCCAGTTGGTGATGTCAGTAAGGGTCTGCTTGAAGTGATGAGCCTCCAGACCGTTGTTACCATTGAGAGCTACCACCAACTGGGTATCATCTGCGTAAGATACTAACGTCAGACCACTCTGTTTAACCACTTCTGCTAGAGGTCGGACGTAAACATTGAACAGGGTGGGGCTCAGTGATGACCCTTGAGGCACCCCCTGTCCAATGTTGTGCTCTTTAGAGATGTAAGGGGGGGTGGAGACTTTGAAGGATCTGTTGGCAAGAAAGTCTTTAAACCATCCCAGGGCCGTACCTGTGATTCCAGCTTCCTCCAATCTCATCAAGAGGGCCTCGTGTGACACCGTGTCGAAGGCAGCACTGAGATCCAACAGGATCAGTGCTGCCGTTCCGCCGGTGTCAAGAATGGTACGGAGGTCCTCTGTAACACTAAGCAAGGCTGTCTCGGTGCTGTGACCAGCTCTAAACCCCTGTTGGGAGTCATCCAGAATGTTATTGGTTATGAGGAAGTTGGTGAGGGTGGTGTTGACGTGTGCCTCTATGATTTTAGCTGGCCAGGGGAGAAGTGAGATGGGCCGAAAATTTTCAGGAAGGGTGGGGTCCAGGGTGGGCTTTTTCAAGATGGGGGATACCCATGCCTGCTTCCATTTAGCGGGAATTTTAGCCGTAGAGAGAGACAGGTTAATGATGTTCCGTATCGGTTCCGTGACAAGCTCATTGGCTGCACAAAAGGTCTCGGGTTTTAGGGGGTCAGCCGGGGAGCCAGATTTTATTTTTTTACAGATTTTATGGAAACTCATGTTCTAGTGAGGGGAGGTAGGAAAGACAGGGCCTACTGGGGTCTAAAGTAACGGAAATCTGGGGGGAATAAGGGAAGGTCTCGTAAATTTTCTTTATTTTGTTGGTAAAGAAATTGGCCATGTTATTACATAAGTCTGGAGAGGTGACGGCAGTGATGGTGGTTTTCTTTGCAGTGAGGTCTTTTAGAATTTTAAAAACAGTTTTAGCGGCGTTGGTGCCACTGTTGATTTCAGTGGCATAATACGTCGCCCTTGTTCTACAGACATGACGATGTTAGGCCTGATATCAGTAGAACCTGTCATGCAATCACTGCTCACCTTTTTCACTGACTGAACTGATTGTATTGTCTGCAAGGGGGAAAACCTGGTGCACCTGAGGGCCAACTGTGCCCATTCACTGACTATACACAGATAATCAAATAGCGGGCACTCTGCCGCTCCCTTGATTTTGATATTGTACTGGAGCTGCCCACTTGGATAATGACCCTAGACTTGATAAGGTCCACTCCCCTACTGTGCATCATGGCATAGGTACAGAGAAGATTCCTTGGGGCCTACTCCTGGCAGGGAACGTAGACAGGGCACTTGCTGGGTCCCGGGGTGGCCATACTCCTGTGTTGGGGCCACCACCATTGGTGAAACTCACCTGGTACAGAGGCACAAGGTACTCCCTGGGGTGCACAAGGTACTCCCTGGGGTCCTTCCTGCGGCGCCAGTGGTGTTGGATATGCTTCGAGCCCCCGGTTCCTTGTGCCTAAGGAGGAACCCACACCTGAGGTCTTCATCGTTAAGGATAAATCCTCCAGAGCACTCCCCCAAACACTATTACGCAGTATACTATGCCGCAGCAACCCACTCAAAGGATAACAAGACAATCGGGCGTAACAGGGGACCCTTTGGAAAAGGGCTTGGAGCCTCCTGGCGGAACTCCTGACTCAAATATCAATGAAGAGGCAAAGAGAAGCTGTGATCCATTCGGCTTCCAAAAAATCAAAAGAGGGGGAGAATGGACCACTTGTCCTGTTTAACCAGGGAACCGTCTTTAAAAACCCTCATGTAAGTACACAGGCAAAACGGCGGTATATCATGGTTCTCCGCCTCGGTGTACCGTAACAGCATGATCATAGGGTCTTTTCCTTTGTCAATATGCTGACCTCTGCATGGAGGAAGACCAACTGGTTTGTCAGTAGTGGCCAGGAATGAAAAAAGAGTGTGTGCTCGTTCTCTGATTAGGTGAAGTAAAATTCCCTACACCACTTCTCACATGTATTTTAATAAAAAGGTTGTGATATGGGAAATTAAAAACGCAGCCGTGCGTGTATAGACCCAGTTACTGGTCTATCGCACTGGTGTGGTCCAACATGTTTCAGCCTCGTGGATCCTCTGGAGGCTTTCGTCAGGACCGGGGTGTGTTTAAGAGCGCATTTGGGCTCTTAATAACCGGGGTTGTACTCATCACCCTTGTAGTCTGAGGTCAGATCTGCAGTATCTGTGCCTTTTGAACTTTCAGTGTGCGGCTTCCTCTGGATACCGGAGAGCTATGAGGAACCGAATGCGGTTCCTACAAGGTCATTGCTTGTTCTTTCTCTGCGTGAAGTACTCCTGAATGCCATACAAGGCTCTTGCTCGGTCTTAGAACACCAAATAAAGACTGTTTCAATAGATGTTAATTTATTACAAGAAGATCTCCGGAAAGTGTATGATAAAATCACAAAGGCAGAATCCAACATTGCGTCCTTACAGGGGTGGAGGCATCCTTAAAGCATCAAATGGCCACAATGACAACTACAGAGGTGGAGCTGAGCAGGAGGGCAGAGAATGCTGAAGGCTGCTTACACCGCAGTAATATCGGCGTCCTGGGTTTCCCCAAGAGTTCGCGGAGGGCTCCTCCACAGAATGATTCTTTGAAGATTGGGTCCAGTCAGTGCTGAGGCCGCATGGCCTCTCTGACCTTTTTGTAACTTAAGAGCACAAGGGTCTTGGAACCTCTGCTGAGCCCCAGCCCCCCCCCCCCCGCCCCCCCTCCGCTCCTCCTCCTCCAGTTCCATCATTGCTAAAATTCTTAATTATCGGAACAGAGACTGCATACTAAGAGCAGCACGTGACAGAAGGACGCATATTTTAAAAATAGTAAAATATCTATCTTTCCGGATTACACAAAGCAGTCCCAGGACCAACGTAAATCCTTCATAGCCATTAAACAGAAACTGCGTGCAGTGAACATACAATATATGCTACTGTCCCCAGCAAAGTTGGAAGTCCTCTTCAACGACAAGGCTGGAGCTTAGAGATGAACCAGCTGTCAATCGCTCCGGGGGAAGCCAACAGCAGACCAGGGGAAAATTATCTCATGGGCATTTCACCAGCCCACTCTGAGACCAGCAATCCAAACGTGTCCCCCTTGGGCTTCAGCAAGGTGCAAACTGAGGGGGATGGCGCTATGCACAATCCGCCGCAGCGCCACCGGAAGGGGAGGACGGCTCTGCCACACAGATTTCTTCGGAGGGTGCAGCCTCGCGGTCCAGAGCACCACATCATATTTGATCCCGAAACCCCCCTAGCCAACTAGGGGGTGTTTGGGGGAGGTCGGGGAGGCATGCGGGGTATCGTAAATGCATTTTTCATGGGGAGAACCTGGTTATGTCTTAAATGAGGGATGCTTGAGGAGAGTAACATTAAGATATGACCGATTGAAACTATGCGTGTTGTAAGGGAGGACAGGAAAGGAAAGGAAAGGATAGAATGTTCACAACTGTAAGCCTGCTGGGATGTAGAGTGATGTTGTAGCGCTCTGACTGGGGAAGTTCTCTTACACGTTAACCAAGAGGTTCCTTACTTTAATTCATGTACGGGGATGATTGCACACATGTCTGGCTGGCAGAGCGACCGTCTGTTCGCATATGTTAGCAGGTGCCTGTTGGACCAACTGGGGGTTGTACTTGTCCTGGCACATTGGACATCAATAGTTGCATGTTTGAAAAAAAAACATTTCCAGAGTTTTATATAGTGCAAACTTCACCCAAAGGTATCGGGTATGAGAGTGCTTTACATGAGCACCAGTTGCGTTACACAAGGACACATTAATTTTTGTTAGGCACAGGTTGATTAAGTCATTTGCCCAAAATCACAGGAACTTTGTTTGCCCATGGTGGGTGGGGAGAGAGGGTCGGTTTGTTTTGTTTGAGCACAGTCATAGTTTTTTGGTTGGAACAGCAGCCTGTGGGATAACAGATGACGGGAATAGATGGGAGACAAAACACTGCATACCCCAAGGATGAAAACTGGAATGTCCAGAGCCTGGGTACTTACGTGAAATGATATACAGTGTTCTCTCTTTTTGAGGCAACATAAAATAGACTTCACTTGAGTCCAAGAAACAGACTGGATGACGCCGAGGCATCACGACTGGCTAAAAAGTGGAGGGGACTAGTGTATCATTCCTCTTATTCGATGTGTGCCCGGGGCACATTGATATCGGTGGCGCCCGGGGGTCCCGTTTTGCCTAACATGAGAGCTGATGGGAGTGGCTGGTTTCTGTTCTTGGAGGCAGGGTTGTGATTGGTTATGGGAAACTTGAGTGCCTCCTGGTGCGAACCTAGCCGAGAAGAGCGGCAACGAGACGTAAAGAGGGTGACCGTTTTAAAGGGAAGTGCTTTTTTTTTCAAACCCCCCTGACACTCACACTCCCTGCCAGCCGCCACTGCTTGCAGGGTACCTTGGGCGGTAGGGAGTTGACCATACTGGACTCCTATGCTCCCAACAATGACGATCTGTAGTTTTTCTAAACTATGCAGGACTTGATGTCTGGTGCTGTGGACTCACCACTGATATGGTTGGGTGACTTTAAATATGTCTTGGACCGTCATGTGAACAGAACACCACGTAGGATAGGGGCAAAACCAAACATGACTAGCGCCCTGCATCAAGTAATGAGGACTATAGGGCTGCATCATATCTGGAGACTGGCTCACCCTGCTCAACAGACATTCACATGTCATTCTTTGACAGACAATCCCTATTGCAGACTGGATAGGGCGCTAACTGTGGGGTTTGTAGGACAAGAAGACCTAGAGGTCACAAACTTTCTATCCGATCACTCCCCCGTCAGCTGCAAAATGAATTGGGCGGTTATCCTTGGAATGGGGTGATCATGGAGGCTAGCGACGGATATTCTGGAACACCCGGAGGGGCACAAGATTTTGGAACGCACCCTTACAGTGTAGTTTGACACAAACAGGGGCATCACAGCACCAAGATCCACTGAGTAGGAAGCCCTTAAGGCGGTTTTGTGGGGCGCCAGATGGACCTTCGCCGGGAAGAGGCGGAGAAAACTGAGATAAAGACTGGTTCTCTAACTTCCCTGTACCTGCATACACGAGAAATTGCGAGCCACATAAGGCTGGGAGAACTCTGGGACCAGTTAAATAAGTACAGACTGCTCCAGTATCGTCATAGACTGCATAGGGAGCGAGACAAGTCAGGCAAGCTTTTAGCCTGGATATTATGTAGTGAATAAGGAGAAGTGTGGCTCACGGTGTAGAGCAGGCAGACCCGGAAGCTGAGGTCAGACCTGGGACCAGGGTTCAATTCCTGACGCGGCAGGGTCTTGAGCTCAAATGTTCACGGACTCGATAATTCTCACTTCGGTGCCTGCTCTAATCATGGGTTCTCACTCTGCAACTCTGGGCATTAAGCTTGCTTAATCTCCACAACGGCCCCCTGCGGCGGGATGCCTGGCTTTCACCTTGGGGATGCCCTGTAGGGGCTATCTCACAGGGAAAAAGCCAGGATGGGTTCCCAAGGCAAGCGCCGGGAAACCTCCGGGTAGCTGTGCGCTCAATAAATGCAATAATAATAATAATAATAATAATAAGCCCCCCGCCCCTCCCTCGTTACCTGTGTAATTACTCTAGTGCTAGTGTCTCTTCTACGTCTGGTATAGTACAAACGCTCCAACAACATTTACAAAGAGTTTAATCAAGGGACCTGGGTATTGACGCACAATGCTTTGTTCCCTTTCTGGCAACGGTGGGGCTTCCCAGTCTAGATCCCGAGATTGTGGAGGCTCTGGATGCTCATCTGAGCTTGGAGGAACCTAGAGAAGCTCTGCAAGAGCGGCCGCGATAGAAAGCTCCTGGTAATGAGGGCTTGCCACATGACTTTTACCAAATGTTCTCAGCGACTTTGACACAAACATTTGCAGGTCCTCTTAGAGGCCTGAGGCACAGGGATTTGCCACAGTCCCTGAGGGAAGGGTTAATATGTATGCTCCTTAGACTAGGCGGGGATGAAACCGACCCGGCTGCATATAGGCCCCTCAAAATGATAAATTCTGATACAAAAATCCTCTGCAAGACTCTTGCTACGCGTTTAATCGCACATAGGCCGCACCTCGTGCACGAGTACCAATGCAGTTTCGTACTTGAACTTAGCAATTATTTCATATACGATATGAGGAGCAACATCGACAGGAGGAAATGGTGCTATTCTCCATTGATGCTCCTTAAAAAAGAAAGCATTTGACACCGTAGATTGGGGATATCTACTAGAAGTCCTGCGTGTCATGGGTTTTGGTCCCAGTTCTGCAGGTGGGCTCACTTGCTCTATACTGAACCTCGCGCCAGAGTGTGGGGAGACGCTCCCGCTAAGAGCTGTGGATGCTGAGACAGGGAATGCGTCCGGGTGGCCCATTCTCACCACTCCTGTTTGCGCTCGCCACATAGCCATTAGCAATTTGGGTGCATCAGGAAGTATAGCAGTGGGGCATTCATTCAGGCAACGTCTTTCACATGATTTCCCTATATGCAGGCGATACTTTGTTCTACTTGTCTTCCACCCACATAGCTGTAGCAGCGATGCTACAGTCGTTGGAAGAGTTTGGGTATATATCCGGACTAAGGCTTAACAGGGGTAAATCCTTGAAGCTCCCCCTTACCCCCTTGTCCGAGGCCCCACTTGAGCACTTGTCAGATGTGAGATCGCATTGAGAGACAACCCCGTTTCGCTATCTGGGGATTAAAGTCGCCCACACTCGGAAACCACAGCTCCACCTCAGCGTAGAGATGGTGGTTGATTTATTGAAATCCTCGGTCCGATGTTGGGACACGTTACCTCTTTTATTGATGGGCAGTATGGCCTTAGACAAAATGGTCCTCCTCCCCAGATGTCTAAGTGTTGCAGAATTCTTGGACCCTTATCCCAGCCAAGGTATTTCGGCAGTTGGACTCCATCTTTACATCCCTCCTGTGAACGGGACAGCGCAGCAGAGTTGCTATGTCGATACTGATGAGAAAATATGAGGAGGGAGGGTTGGAAGTCCCACAACTTGACCTATACTATTTTGCAGCCCAATTAAAACATGCAGCGTGCTGGTCGGACCTGGCTAACAACTGGGAAAAGTGTTTACTGGCTGGTAAGGTGGATGTAGACCGATTGCCCAAAGTCCTCATGGAGGGTGCAGGACTACCTTTGGAAGTCCCACAAGTAGCCAGGCACACAGTGATAGTATGCATAGGTTCGTACAGATGGTACTGAAATGAGCTCCGTTTTATCGGAAACTCCCACTCTGGATACTAAAACCAATCCGATACAAGTCAGACAATAGTTCATTTCAAACGCAGCGTGATGGTGGGTGTCAACTCCTCGGGGAACTATACCTTTGCGAGATCTTTCTTACTTTTGAGGAGGCTCAGCTCGCCTTTTCTCTTGGCCCCGGTCATTTTATCCATCATGCGGTTCTGGCAGAAATAGCCAGAGAAACATGGCAAACCTACCCATCTGCTCCTACACCTAAACGCACACTATAGATCCTCCTGACGCACAAGTTACTACTTGTGTAACGATATATCTGTAAGAGACATTAGTTAGTGATAGATTCCTTAACTTAGAATATCCCCAGGCGTCAGACTGGATCCGGAAACTTTTGCGTAGCAATACCCCTGCGCGCTGGTAGGCGTCGTCTGCGGCTCCGCGTCCGTCGTCGGCGTCGTGAGCGCCGGGATGACGTCGTCGGAGTACTTAGACGGCGCCCATGCGCGCTGACGTCAGTTCTGACACACAGCTTTTCCGCGCCAGATACGCAGAACCATGATAGAACTAACACTGGTGCCATGAAACCAGGGCCCTGAAAGGGGATGACCTTAACCCTAGATATCGGTTCGCAGAACGGGGAGGATGGGTGGGTCGGTAAGGAATCTATCACTAACTAATGTCTCTTACAGATATATCGTTACACAAGTAGTAACTTGTGCATCTGAAAGAGCCACGTTAGTGATAGATTCCTTACCTTAGAATAGATACCCCAGCAATACCAACCCCGGTGGTGGGACTGCGAACCAATATCACACCAGAAAGTCCTGGAGGACGGAACGGTCAAAGAAGCCATCCCTCCGGACTTGACTGTCCAGGCAGTAGTGTCTTGCGAACGTGTGCAGCGAGGCCCACGTAGCTGCCTGGCAGATGTCCTGCAGGGGGACACCGCGGCCCAGGGCAGTTGTCGTTGCCGTGGCCCGAGTGGAGTGGGCCCGCAATCCAGCCGGGGGCTCCTTCCTCGCCATGGAGTAACATGCTTGGATACACAAGATGATCCACCTAGAGATGGTCCTCTTGTGCACAGCCTTACCCTTCTTTGCGCCCACGTAACCAACAAAGAGTTGGTCATCCACCCGGAATTGGCGTGTGCGATCTAGATAGTAGGAGAGCGCACGTTTTGGATCCAGACGGTGGAGCCTCTCTTCCTCCTTCGAGGGATGCGGAGGCGGAAAGAAAGTGGGCAAGGTAATGGACTGCCCGATGTGGAAGGCCGTAACAACCTTGGGCAGAAAGGAAGGTCGTGTACGTAACACCACCTTGTCAGGATGAACAGACAGGAAAGGTGGAGAAGAAGAAAGAGCCTGGAGCTCACTCACTCTCCTGGCAGAGGTGATGGCAACCAGGAAGGCAGTCTTCAGAGTAAGGAGACAAAGAGGACAGTTATGCAGTGGCTCAAAGGGAGCACACATCAGATAAGTGAGAACAAGATTCAAGTCCCACTGGGGCATCACGAAGGGAACAGGAGGGAACATGTGCGTGACGCCCTTCAGAAATCTACTTACAATAGGGGACTTGAATAAAGAAGGCTGATCTGGTAGCCTCAAGAAGGCTGATAGAGCAGAAAGGTACCCTTTAAGAGTGCCCAGAGCAGAGCCCTGCTGGGCAAGGGAAAGAAGAAAGAGCAGCACTTCCGAAAGGGGTGCCGAGAGAGGATCCACAGCCTTTGCCGTGCACCATGCCACAAATCTGTTCCACCGGCAGGCGTATACCGACTTTGTGGAGGGACGCCTGGCTGCCAGAATGATATCACAGACTTCAGGAGGCAAGTCAAATGGCCTCAACTGCCGCCGCTCAATCTCCAAGCTTGTAGGTGGAGACTGGACAGGTTCGGGTGCAGGACCGTCCCCTGCTGCTGCGACAGAAGGTCCTCCCGAAGAGGCAGACGAATCGGGGGATCGACTGACATGCTGAGTAGCTCGGGATACCAGTATCTTCGTGCCCAGTCCGGAGCCACAAGGATGACCTGGGCCCGATCGCGCCTGATCTTCTTCAGCACTCTGGGCAGAAGTGGTATAGGGGGAAAGGCGTACAACAGACCGCAGCTCCACTCGCGACGAAAAGCGTCTCCGAGCGAGTGCCGCCTTGGAAATTCCAACGCGCAGAACTGATGACATTGCGCGTTCTCTTCTGTGGCGAATAGATCTAACCAAGGCTCTCCCCACTGCCGAAAGAGACCTTGCGCCACGTCCGAGTTCAGACGCCATTCGTGATCCATCATGCACCGGCGGCTGAGTTCGTCCGCCCTGGCATTCAGAGAGCCTGCCAGGTGTTGAACCACCAGGGTCACGCCCTGATGTTCCAGCCACTGCCAGAGGCGCAGAGCCTCCTGGCAGAGGGTCCACGACCCCACCCCGCCTTGCTTGTTGCAGTACCACATGGCAGTGATGTTGTCGGTGAACACTTGCACTACGCTCCCCCGGACAGAGGGGAGGAATGCCTTCAGTGCTAGACGAATAGCCCGCAGCTCCAGAAGGTTGATATGGAGCCGGAACTCCGCCGGAGACCAGAGGCCTCTGATCTCCGCCTCTCCCATGTGGCCTCCCCAGCCCTGGAGGGACGCGTCCGTCACAACTACGTGCTCCGGTTGGGGTAGGGAGAGGGGTCTGCCACTGACCCAGTCGCGGTCCGTGAGCCACCACTGCAGTTGTCTCGCAGTGCCCTCCGAGATCAGGACATGATCGGACAGGTTGCCCTGATGCTGGGCCCACTGAAACTTCAGGTCCCACTGCAGAGCCCGCATCCGCCACCTGGCGTGACGCACCAGAAGGATGCAGGAGGCCATCAGTCCCAGAAGCCGCAGCGTCAACCTGACCGAGACTTGGGATAACGGCTGGAAGATGGGAACCAGAGCCTGAATATCCCGAACCCGCTGCTCGGGTGGGTAAACCCGAAACAGCGCCGAGTCGAGAACCGCTCCTATGAAGAGGAGCTTCTGAGAGGGACACAGGTGTGCCTTCGGCACATTGATGGAGAACCCCAGCAATTGCAGGAGGTCGGCCGTAGTCTGGAGGTGGCTGACGACTGTCTGGGGCGAGCCCGCCTTCAACAACCAGTCGTCGAGGTAGGGGAAGACTGATATCCCCTGCCTGCGCAGATGGGCTGCGACCACCGCCATCACCTTCGTGAACACCCGTGGGGCGCTGGTAAGGCCGAAGGGGAGCACGGTAAACTGAAAGTGCTCTTGGCCTACCGTGAACCGCAGGTAACGCCGGTGGGCCGGCAGGACGGGGATGTGGAAATAGGCGTCCTGCAAGTCCAACGCTACCATCCAGTCTCCGGGGTCCAGGGCAGCCAGGACCTGAGCCAAAGTGAGCATCTTGAACTTCTCCGCCCGGAGGAAGCCGTTGACGTTCCGCAGATCCAAGATAGGGCGTAGGCCCCCTTTGCCCTTCTTGGGTACCAGAAAGTAGTGGGAGTAACAACCACGTCCTACTTCTGGCCCAGGAACACGCTCGATGGCCCTCTTGGCCAAGAGGGCCGAAACCTCCTCTTGCAGAAGTTGCAAGTGATCCCCCGACACACGGTGGTATTGAGGTGGCATGGATGGAGGGGATGACTCGAAGGGGAGGGAGAACCCCCATCAGACAATTTGCAGCACCCACCTGTCCGAAGTGACTGTATGCCAGTGGGAGAGGTGATGGCGAACCCTGCCTCCCACAGGCGTCACATGGGCCTGAAAACTCGGACTAGGAAGGTTTTGAGGCAGGGGCTGCTGAGGGAGGTGTGGACTGGGCTCGCCGCTGTCCCCGACCACCGCCACGGCGGTTCCCACGCCCGCCACCGCGTTGCTGGACATTCTGCGACGCGTGGCTGACGGTACGTGGTGGGGCGCCCCCCTTCCGTGGCCACGAAAGGAGCGAAAGGCACCCGATTGCTGGCGTGGGGCCGTAAGGCCCAAGGACTTGGCCGTGGCCCTGGAGTCCTTGAAACGTTCCAGCGCATGGTCTGCCTTGTCGCCGAAGAGGCGACGGCCATCAAACGGCATGTCCAGGAGGGTGGCCTGGACATCGGCCGAGAAATTGGCGGACCTCAACCAGGCGTGGCGTCGAACCGCCACCGTCGTTGCCATCGCCCTGCCCAGTGAGTCCGTAGTATCCAGTCCACACCGGATAGAAAAGCGTGCTGCATCTCGGCCGTCCGCCAGGGCTTGGCTGAGTTTAGCCTGGACCTCCTCCGGGCATCTAGGCAGCACCTCCGCAACCGTGTCCCACAGGGTGTGGGTGTAGCGGCCCAAGAGACAGGCGGTGTTCACAGACCGCAGCCCTAAGCTCACAGACGAGAAAACCTTCTTCCCGAACTGTTCATATCTCTTGGATTCCCTGTCGGGCGGGGCCGACGGGAATGCGGTTTGGGAGTTAGAGGCCTGGATGACCAGACTCTCGGGGTGGGGTGGGTGGACAAAAAGCATGGGTCGCCCGGTGCCGGGCGGTAGCGTCTGGCCACGTTCCTGTCCACAGGCGGGCCTGTGGCGGGCTTGGACCAAGTGCCCAGAAGAACGTCACACAAGGCCTCATTGAACGGCAGAAGGGGCTCCGCGGAGCCGGACTGCGGTCTGAGTACCTCAGTGAGGAGATTAGTCCTCACGGCCGCGACGGGGAGCTGAAGGTTCAGGGCCTTAGCTGCCTTCGTCAACACTACGCTATAAGCAGAACCCGCCTCCGAAGCCACAGTCGGGGGCGACGTAAATCCAGTGTCTGGCGAGGTGTCAATACCACTGGCCTCCCCAAGCTCATATGTCCAGTCCTCCCACTGCTCCTCGTCACCTGGCTCCTGGAGACCAGGATCAACAGCCATGGCCTCCTCGTGGAGATAGAATTCTCCAAAGGCCGTCGGAATCGGCGCCCAGCGGCGCCCTTCCGACTCCTGAGTAGGACCGTAGGAAACATTGGGGGCGGCAACCACATCGGCTGCCGGGGACGACACCTGAAGGGACGGCGCCGGTGAGGTCGTAAGGTCGACCGGCGAGGTCCCGGATCCGGAGCCGGATCCAGCGAGGTCGCGCGGCGCCGGGACCGAAGTCGCCAGCGGCGCCGGGGCCGAAGCACCCGACGTCGTCGGGGCCGAAGCGCCCGACCCGGAAGGACCTCCAGACGGAGCCGATCGGCCCGAAGGCGCCACGGGAACCGACTGGGGAGGGAGGGCCCTCATGGCCATGAGGTACCTCTCGACCTCCTCCTGTGACGCGCCGTGCTCAGGGACCCGAAGGTGTGGGGCAGGCGGCGACGCTTGCGACTCCCGCGGAGCCACGTGGGCGGTGTCGCCCGAGTCCCCGGCCGAGCGTCGGGGCGGGTCGGAGGATCGATGGTGTCGCTCCGACCTCTCATGCCTCTTACCTGAGGACTTGGAACCAGACGATCGGTGTCCACTCCCGGAACGTCGATGACTCCGACCTCGCGACCTGTCCCTCGACCTCCCGTGGGACCGGGACCGGGACCTGGAGCGGCGCGGGGCCGACTGCCTCAGCTCGAGACGCTTGCGGGACCGCTCCCGCCTAGCCTTCGACGTCAGGGCCCGGCAGTCGGAGCAGGATCGATCGTCGTGGTCGAGTCCTAAGCACTTCAGGCACCGGCGATGGGGGTCCGTGACCGACATGAGTCGGCCGCACTTCGAACAAGGCTTGAACCCGGGCATCCCTGGCACCGATAGTCGAGACAGTCGACTAAAGAGAAGATCAAAAAGGATCAAAATTTCCTGTCAAAAAGTGACTGGGGGTAGAGCTTCTTCCGGATCTGCGCTAGCTGGCGCGGAAAAAAGAAGAACTGCCGTCTAAGTACTCCGACGACGTCATCCCGGCGCTCGCGACGCCGACGACGGACGCGGAGCCACAGACGACGCCTACCAGCGCGCAGGGGTATTGCTACGCAAAAGTTTCTGGATCCAGTTTGACGCCTGGGGATATTCTAAGGTAAGGAATCTATCACTAACGTGTCTCTTTCAGATATGTGGTGTGGGTTGCAGTCACGGATGGACCTAGACGATCACCTTAGTGAGGGGGACTAGTTGTCAGTCAATGATCTCACTCATACTGTCTCTTGTAATGCTCGCTTTAAGCTGGTGCATTATAATTTTCGAAATAGGAATTATCTTCCTCTCATACACCTGCACCACATACCTGCACTGCATTCAGGTGCTTGACCCAAAGCGGACACGATGAGGCTTACTTTAAGTACCTAGCCTGACAATGTAGGGAGGTACGGGGTTACTGCACCCAGGTAATGGCTCAGATTCTGAGGACTGTCCGTATATCTTTTGCATACATACAACAGTGCCGCCTCCCGGGTAATGTAAAACACCCAAGGGGCAGGAAGATGGTGTTTAGATTGCTGCATTTGGCACTTGTTGTGGCCAGGCATTGTGTAGCTATAACCTGGATGGGAAAGTGAGCGCTTGACTTTACTCGCTGGAGTAACGGAGTGTTAAAATGGTACATAGCAGAGGAATCACACATGAGGCTTGCCAGACGCAATGACAAAGTAATAGAAGATCCTGCTGTTTGGAACAAATTGTGCGATGTGTTCCTAGATCCAGAGGGGACCATGACTTCTTCTGATGGTGAGGATACTGAAAATGGGGAAACCAATGGGGAGGAAACAGTCTGGTGGGTGTCCCATAACCGATGTATCCTGGACTAGCAATTCATGTATTTTGAAATCAATGTTAAAAGTGACTCTAGCAACCTGTGGCCTACTGGCATTGTTATTCTGCATCAAAGAGACGATGGGGAGAAGAGGAAAAATAAAGGGGAACGAACACAGGATATGAGATTGCGAACTCTAAGTAGCAATGGGATTCTGTCCACTTGCGTATGAAGCGGTCTAAGGTGATGTTGAAAACCTATTCTGTCTCTCTGCAACATTCTTCAGAAAACTTGTACAAAGCAAACCCCCCCAAAGGAACGTTGCCCTTATTCCGACTTCAGAAGTGTAAAAAAGCAACCCGTAAAATAATGGATATCAGACGAAGCTCACATGGTTTGTCAAAAGGGACCCAGTCACGTTGTTTTTAGGAATGTCAATATGGTGCACTTTGTGATTATTGTTGGCTCGGTGTTGATGGTTTTCTCCTTTGAACCTGTTTTTAGGAATGGAGAATTGTTGCTGTTCTTAAGGTATTATCAGTTGACAGCCACCCGTTATTTAACCCCTTCTGTGCTGCGCAAATTTTGCCCCGGTGCTGAACGTTCCATTGGGCCTATGGAACCATGATGGAACGGTTCCGTCAATAGCACAGGCCACCTTACGCTCATGACGGAACCGTTCCGTCATGAGCATGGAAGGGGTTAATGTGGCAGACGTTTATCCAGTATCTATACAAGTTATGTTAACATTGATTGTGAAATGTAGAACCTAATTTGTAAAGTAGTTTACACATTTAAGTTAAACTTGGGTGTGCACTTAAATACATTTAAATGGGCATATTTCCTATCCAGAGTCACAGAATAACGATCGACACAGAACAGCACCCAGCATAATATGCTGCATGTCTACACACTTAAAAGGTCCAAAAGGGGACACCTGTTGCTATGCCAATGCTTGTTCTCCATTTCTCTCAAACAGGCGGTTTGAGAGAAATGGTGTATTTATTTGAAGCTTTCCTTAAAACAATTTAAAAAGGACCAGGGCGTCCCCACAAACAAGGACAATGTAGGACGTGTCTCACTTCTATTGGGTGTACTCTAAAGTGAGTGTTGTATTCCAAAAAACAGCATACCGACAATCCGGCGGGAAAGGTAAAGTTACAAGGAATTCAAATTTCAATTGCTACAGGCGTGTATTGATTAAAAAGGAGAATTCTGTGTGTTAATTCCATTATAACTCTGCAAATACCAAATCTTAAGAGAAAAAGCCTATTTCTTACTATATAGTCAGCTCAAACATTAGCAACCATAAACTACAATATTTCATGAATAACACAGTATATAAGTAATAAAAAAGGATGTTTTTAAAAATAAAAGATATTTTCCACACCATGAGTTACTTAAGTCTCTGTTGTATATTTATTACACTTCAAATATAAAAATTAATTGTTACAGAAAATACAATTTATAAGAAAACATGTTATACATTTATATAAAAAACATTTAAAAAAACACAAAGAATCACAAGTCGACGCGGCGTTTCGGTATTCTGTTTGTCTACCTTCTTCAGGACTGATTCTGGATGGATTTAAAAAATTTTAAAAACACAGAGTTACTTTTCTGTCATTGGTGTGGATTGCTTTTAGTTCACAATTCTAACTAGTCACAACTTTAGTAGCTATAACATCGTTTTAGGCCTCTCTTGTCCAAAGGGTATATGAATGAGTGCAGTTTGCATGTAGTATGATATAGTAATTTCTCTGTCACAATAAGTTAAATATGGTATAAATGGTATAGAAAATATTTAAAAAAACATAATTTTGTATTTTTGTACATTGATTCACTGTCTCCCCTATTGAAACCACTTTCATAATGAATTTTTAAACATATATTGAAGTTGCCCTAGGAACTCAACAGTAAGGACAGACCAATATATCCGAAGACGGGACTTTATCGGAGCGAGGTGGGCCCACTCTGTGTGCTCTCTCTATTTTAAGGTCCTTGCAAGGTGGGCTGCCGAGAATATGACTGAAGAGGTCTCTCGTGTAGGTGAAGATGTCCCAGCTTCCTCATCGGTTCTCACTCAGCGCCAGGAAACTCGTGGTGACAGTGCGCTAAATAAATGTCCCTTAACATTAACATTAACATTAACATTAACACTCCTCTAATCCAGATGTTATGTCTGCAGGAGCGTTTTTCTAGGTCTTCAAGGTGCATTTGCAGGTCCATCTGTTGGTCATGATGCGGATGACTTCTTGCTGTAGTGCCGTCATTGTGTCCCTATTGCCGCCCTTGTCTTCCAGTGTAGCGAGACGCTACCCTATTTCATCCACGTCTCGTCTGTCTTTGATTTCTGATGTGACGCCGTGCTTAACTGTTTGCAGGAGCTCGTGAAGAGGGGCACGAGGAACGCTCGTATCACTTGATCCTCTGTGGCGCTGCCCGCCTGCATTTGGGCGGGCTCACTCGGGAGAGGGTGATCCATCGCAGTTCCACCCTGGGATCGTGCTTCAGTGTCTTATCTTTATTCCCACAGGTAGAGGACATAGTCTTGTTGCAGGTAGGCTGATGTGTTCTTAGCAAAGACAGGAGACGCAATGGATCCCAAGGCTAATTGTTCCAGCGTAGGTCGGACTTTCTTTCTGGATGGCCTCTAAGGGGATCTGGGGTGCGATAAGCTGATCGCACTTCTCTGTATGTCTGGAGTTGTAACTTCCAGCCTCCCAAGAAAGCTCGGGCCCCAGAGTGGTGTATGACGACCTCAGTTCGTGTTGGGCAGTGTTTGGGCTGGCCCCGGCCTGGCTGGGTTCAAGAGCAGCCACTGGGCCACCTCCCTGCGCACTCGTGTGGGTGCAGGTAAAAATGCACCCAGTATTGCCAGTCACCCTCCAGCCGGGAGATACCAAGTCGGCCTATCGAGCAGGCCCTCACTGTTTCGGTGGTGCTTGGCCCGGTCGTGGTGTAGTGCTGCCCCAAGTCGGACCCGGAAAGTGGAGGCTGGGGCTCACCTCTTCGAGGTTCCCTTGGAGTTAGTGTTCTCTTGTGCTTTTGGGCCTCTGTGTGCAGTGGTGAGGCTTGGTCCCTGATAGCGGACACGGGCCGGCAGTGGAGGGGTGGTGAAGCTTCCGCCGGGATTATTAGCCAAAGCTAGGAGTTGAGCGGAGTACCCCACGGTGTGCCCACAAGCCGCACCATTGCCTAGCTGGGCTGCCTCCGCGGGTCGCCGGGCTCCACTCTCAGCAAACGCCTCTAATGGCGGACGCACTCACACCTCCTCTCGCCTGTCCTTCACTTCTCATGACTATGTTGCTCACTCTTGACTGCAGGACAATGCCTGGGGGGGGGGGGGGGGGGGGGGATTGGTGAGGAGGGGAGGGTCAGGGTCCGATCTACAATCCAGTGGCTTCTGTCTAATCGCCCGCTGCGGCCTTGTCACTTGTCCCCGCATCTGCATATCCTCGTGGCGTACCTCTCAGTCTTGGGGGAGTCGACTGCGTCTCTTGGGAAGTCAGGCCGCAGCGCCTACGGCCTCCCGTCTGTACTCGGCTGTCCTCAGCCCGGCGGTTCGTTGCTGCTCCTAGCCAGGCCTGGATTCACTGCTCCACCAGGCCCAGCGTCAGCTCCTCTGGTTCGCACAGGCCTCCGTGCGTGGGCCGGGAGTGATTGCAGCGCACGTCTGGACCGATTGCACCCTCAGGGCCAGGGCCAAGCCTGGACTCCGAGAGGTGCAATAATTGGGCGACGATGGACGGGAGCAGTGAAATACTGTCCTATCTCAACGCCATCTTGGCCACGTCCCCGTGATAATTCTTTATAACTATTGCTCCTCTTTAGCAGTGTCCTATGTCGTTCACAGCCGAACATTATAGGTATTGGTTCAGAGACTCTACATTGCCTGGTATCAGTGCTCACCTTGTCCTTTGGCATTATACCTCTACCTGATGGTGACACTACTTCGCCTCATTCGTCCTACCGACCAATATATGAGATACTTTGGTCACAGATTCACCCTCCCGATGCCCTCACTCAGTGCGCTCTCTATACTAAAACACTGTTATAAGCTTGCCACACACCCAAGGTGTACCTCAACACCTATATAATGTGATCCATGACTTGTGCAGTTTTATTACCTGTTTACCTGACTGTATATTGATTTGTTTATGTATGTTGTTTTCTTATTATCCTTCATGTTGTGACTACTACATTGCTCCCATTACCACTGTTCTTTCCTACTGCCACTACCCTGCCATTGTGAAGCGCTCTGATATCTGTAAGGATCTTGTTCGCGCTATATAAAACTTTGAATAAAATAAATAAAAATAAATAAGGTTGCAGAGTCCTGTCATTTATAAAGGATTCCCAAATATGAAGAAAGGTGTCAACTTTAACGGGTACTCTATGTATAAGTTATTCATATGAGGCCATTTAGTACATTTCAGCTAAGCCACCTATCATGTGTCAGTTTTTGAGGAGCTGTCCAATGGCACAGGACACAGATCTTTGCCACTGTAAGGCATGTAGCCACAAGACGCCACATAGGATTCATCAGGGTCATTAAGTCAGTTGTGTACCGTTAGAGTTATGGGGGTCTGCAGAGCGTCTCTCATAGTGAGGTCTGAATGAAGGCCCACCATGCAACAGATTCTGGGCACTGGTAGAGTTTGAGGTATATCGCAATGATTATGAGGGCATCTCCAACGGATCTTGTGAAGCAGCAGTCCTGCTTGTTTAAGTTTTTGGGGGAACTAATACTAATCTTGAAACATTTTGAAGAGTGTGGACTTCATCCTAGATTCCCAAATGCTTTCTCTCCAGGTTTTCAGTTATTTCGGACTAGTCCTCCTCACAGTAATCAGTATGAAGCAGTTGTTGAAAAGAGGCTTATGTCCGTTGCAGGGGAGGCTTTGAGTGAAGGTGCCGAACCAGAAGGTTATAAAATCATGAAACTAAAACGTTTAGACGGTCTCCATAAGGTTAGATATTGTAAGATCAGGGATTTCTCTATCGCCCATGGTGACAGGCCAAGGCAGCCAGATAGGTAATGTTTCAGTTGCCAATATTATCGCAGCTGGGAGCTTGACAGGCGGAATTCAGTCCATAGGATCTCAAAGGGTATGGGCTGGTAGTCGAGCAGGAGGTGGTGTTGGTGAGAATTCCATCCTGTTTCCAGAGTCCAGGAAATGTTTGCCTACACAGATGCTGGCATTGCACCAGAAAGGTGCCCGTTTTTTCAGCTGCATGTCACTTTTAAGAAGTCTGTGTGTGTGGCTCCATGTGTTGAGCATGACCTGATTGATGATGTTGGCAGTGCTGTGTGGTGGGGGTCTGGGAATATACAGTATCTGCAGGCCTAGCCTGAATTCCATAGCTTGGCACTCTATTTGGACCCAGATAGAAGATTCTGCCCTAGTCAGCAATAGGTTTACTAGTTGGGATAGGAAGAGTACCGTGCAGTAGTGCTCCACCCTAGGTAGGCTCGGTCCATCACATCGCCTATGGGCAATTAGTTTGAAAAATTTCAGCCTTGGTCTCATGTTCCCCCATATGACGGATTTGATGCCTTTGTCAATTTCTCACAGTATGGATGCCTGGATCACTAATGGTAACACACCCAGGAAGGTATGCGAAGCGTGGACCTATAACCATGCTAACTGCCTGCACTCTCCCCAAGAGGGGCAGGTTAAGTTATGTTCATTTCACATAGTCCCATTTAGTTGAGACTAAGAGCGGGTCTGTTATCATCCTTTCCAGCCCTCGATTAATGCACAACACTCGGTATGTTAAGCAACTTGCTTTCCAATGAAAAATGTAGTAAGCTAATGCCGCTTTCATGGTAATACGGGAGAGTGGTAGGGCCTAGCTCTTACTCCAGCTGATCCAATAGCCCGCAAACTTCAAGAAGTCTGAAATAGTAGACATGAGGACTGGTAGAGATGTAGGATGTTCTATAACAGCTGACTGTGATCGGCTGTGCGGGGCTCAATGGGGCATGGTAAACATCACGCTCTCAGGGCAAGCGCCACAACAGTGCTGGGTCCCAAGTTGTACTTCCCACTCCCCGTTGGCGTTAGCCCCAGGCATCGGTGTTGGGGCATACAGGACAACATAGTCAGGCAGTCATAAGTCCTCGTGGGTTGGAGGAGCTTGACATAGTGGCAGTCATGTCAATCAGCAGCCGGATTCCGTCCCCGAAAACACTTAGGTTTATGCCGAAGGACAGGAAAATTGTCAGCCTTCCAAGAAATGCTTTAAGAAACAATTGACGTAAGTGCAGGGACAACTCAGGAGCCTTGTTCACATCTTACAAATAGGAGTACCCAACACCTGAAGAACTGACGCACAAGTTACTTACCTTCAGTAATGATATATCTGTAAGAAACATTAGTAGTGATAGACTCCTTACCTTAGAATTACTCCCAGGCGTCAGACTGGATCCGGAAAGTTTTCATCAGCAGTACCCCTGCGCGTCGGTAGGCGTCGTCGTGCGGCTTTGCGTGCGTCATTGGCGTAGTTGTCGACGAAATGATGTAGATGCACCCACGCGCTCTGGCGTCAGTTCTGTACACGATTTCTGTGCCAGGAACGCAGAGCCATGCAAGAAACGGAAAACTGGTGCCATGAACCTAGGGCCCTGAAAGGGATGACCATAACCCTAGAAATCAGTTCGCAGAATGGGGAGGTTGGTTGGCGCGGTAAGGAATCTATCACTACTAATGTTTCTTACAGATATATCATTACTGAAGGTAACTTGTGCATCTGAAAGAAACATGTAGTGATAGATTCCTTACCTTAGAATAGATACCCCAGCAATACCAACCCCGGTGGTGGGTCTGCGAACCAAGATCACACCAGAAAGTCCTGAAGAACAGAACGGCCAAAGAAGCCGTCTCTCCGGACTTGGCTGTCCAGGCAGTAATGCTTGGTAAACGTGTGCAGCGAGGCCTACGTAGCTGCCTGACAGATGTCATGCAAGGGAACTCCCAGTCCCAAAGAAGTAGTGGCTGCTGTCGCCCTGGTAGAATGGGCGCGCATTCCCACCAGAGGCTCCTTTTAGAATAATATTTTAAAGAATAACAAGCCTTAATGCACAGAACAACCCACCAAGAGATGGTCCGCTTGGGCACGGTCCGACCTTTTTTGGTGCCCACGTAGTCAACAAAGAGCTGGTCGTCCACCCGGAACTGTTGTGTGTGGTTCAGGTAGAAGGAGAGCGCATGTTTTGGGTCCAGACGGTGGAGCCTCTCCTCATCTTTTGAGGGATGCGGAAAGAAGGTAGGCAAAGTGATGGTCTGCCCAATGTGAAAGGCAGTGACAACCTTCAGCAGAAAAGAAGGACGAGTCCTTAGAACAACTTTGTCTGGATGGACAGAGGGGAAAGGAGGTTTAGAAGAAAGGACCTGGAGCTCACTTACTCTTCTGGCAGATGTGATAGCCACCAGGAAAGCGGTCTTTAAAGTGAGAAGATGAAGAGGACAGTTGTGAAGTGGCTCAAAGGAGCACACATCAGATATGTCAGAACCAGGTTCAAGTCCCACTGAGGCATTATGAAAGGAACAGGAGGGATTAGAGGAGTAATGCCTTTTAAGAATCTATTTACAACAGGGAACTTGAAAAGGGAAGGCTGATCTGGAAGCCGTAAAAAGGCTGAAATGGCCGAGAGATAGCCCTTGATAGTGCCCAGAGCAGAGCTCTTCTGGGCCAAAGAAAGGAGGACCAGAAGGACCTCTGAAAGAGGGGCAAAAAGGGTAACACAGCCTTTACTGTGCACCATGCCACAAAAACGTATTCCACCTGAAGGCGTATACCGTCTTAAAGGAGAGACGCCTGGCTGCCAAGATTACACCACAAACTTCAGGAGGCAGGTGAAAAGATGTCAACCACCGCCGCTCAATCTCCACCCAAGGAGGTGGAGACTGGACAGGTTCGATTGGAGGACTGTCCTCTGCTGCTGCGACAGAAGATCCTCTCAAAGAGGCAGTCGGATCGGGGCATCGATGGCCATGCTGAGTAGCTCGGGATACCATACTCTTCAAGCCTAGTCCGAAGCCACAAGAATGACTTGGGCACGGTAATGCTTGATCTTCTTCAGCACTCTGGGTAAAAGTGGTATAGGCGGAAAGACGTATGATAGACCGCAACTCCACTAGCAATGAAAAGCGTTGCCTAGCGAGTGCCGCCTTAGAAATTCCAACGCACAGAACTGATGACATTGCGCATTCTCTTTGGTGGCGTATAGATCTAACCAAGGCTCACCCCACTGCTGAAAGAGACCCTGCGCCATGTCAAAGTTCAGACGCCATTCAGGATCTATCATGCACCGGTGGCTGAGTTTGTCCGCCATGGCATTCAGAGAACCTGCCAGGTGTTGAACCACCAGGGAAATGCCCTGATGTTCCAGCCATGTCCAGAGGTGCAGAGCCTCCTGACAAAGGGTCCACGACCCCACCCCACCCTGTTTGTTGCAGTACCACATGGCGGTGGTGTTGTCTGTGAACACCTGCACTACTCTCCCCTTGACAGAGGGAAGGAATGCCTTTATTTTTATTTATTTATTTAATTTAATGCGATTTTCTACAGCGCAAACTTTACCCGAAGGTGTCAGAGCGCTTTACAAAAGAAAGAGTTGCAGAACATAAGGACTTAGGATTACATGTCTTACATAAAAGATACAAAAACAAAAATTTGCAAATGTACAAGATGTAAAGTCACACAAGGAAGAGATACAAATGGAAGAAAAATTGCAAATGTACAAATAGTGAAGTCACTCAAGGAAGAGATACAAATGGATATACTCTAGGAGTCACATAGGAATGGTAGAGAGTGCAAAGGTCTACTGCATATACTAGTGATTAGAGTTATCTCTATATACATATATACACATAGTAGATTTTCTCAGGTCAAGACCCCCCCAAAAAAACAGAAGAGCAGCGTTCCATTAAGTGGGGTTGGAGGGGGGACGTGGGGCGGCCAGGGCTCACCTTTCTCGGCGGATTGCCCGAAGCTCCAGAAGGTTAACAAGGAGCTGGGACGCTGCCGGAGACCAGAGTCCTCTGATCTCCACCTCTACCAGGTGGCAGCCCCATCCCAGAAGGGATGCATCCGTCACAACTATGTGTTCCGGTTGGGGAAGGTAGAGGAATCTGCCATTGACCCAATCGCGATCCGTGAGCCACCACTGCAATTGGCCTGCAGTGCCCTCCGAGATCTGGACGTGATCGGACAGGTTGCCCTGATGCTGTGCCCACTGGAATTTCAGGTCCCACTGCAGATCCTGCATATGCCATCTGGCATGATCCACTAGCAGGATGCAGGAGACCATCAGGTCCAGTAGCCGGAGGGTCATCCTAACCAAAACCTGGGAAAAAGGCCGAAAGTTTGGAATCATAGCCTGAATATCCCAGACTCGCTGCTTGGGAGGATAAACCCGAAACTGCGCAGACTCCAGAACCGCTCCGATGAAGAGGAGCCTCTCGGAGGGAATCAAGTGCAACTTCGGCACGTTGATGGAAAATCCCAGCAAATGCAGGTCGGCCACAGTCCGGAGGTGGGAAAGGACTGCCTGGGACGTATCTGCCTTCAACAGCCAGTCGTCAAGAGAGGGGAAGACTGGAACCCCTGATCTAGGCAGATGAGCTGCGACCACCGCCATCACTTTCGTGAACACCCGAGGGGCGCTGGTAAGGTCAAAGGGGTGCACGATAAACTGAAAGCGCTTGTGGCCTACCGTGAACCGCAGGTAACGCCGGTGTGCCGGCAGGACAGGGATGTATAAATATGAGTCCTGCAAGTTCAACGCTATCATCCAGTCTCCAGCGTCGAAGGCAGACAAGACCTGAGCTAGCGTCAGCATCTTGAAATTCTCGTTCCGGAGGAATCGGTTGACGTTCCTTAGGTCCAAGATAGGACGCAAGCCCTTGTCCTTCTTGGGGACCAGAAAGTAGTGGGAATAACAACCACGACCTACTTCTGGACCAGGAACGAGCTTGATGGCCCCCTTGGCCAGGAGGGCTGTGACTTCTTACTGAAGAAGAGCAAGATGGTCCCCGACATGCGGTGATACTGAGGTGGCATGGCTGGAGGGGTAGTCTCAAAGGGGAGGGAGTAGCCCCTTCGGACAATTTGCAGCACCCACTTGTCCGATGTGATGTTGCACCAGTAGGGGAGATGGCAGTGAAATCTGCCGCCCACTGGCGTTTGATGGGCCTGAAAGTTTGGACTAGGAAGGCTTTTCAGTGGATGCTGTGGGGGTTGAGGTGGACTGACCCGCCCGCTGGCCCCCAGAACCTCGACGGTTCCCACATCCGCGGCCGTGCTGAGGTTGTTGCTGCACAGGCCTGTGGCTTTGGAACGAACATGTTGGGACACCCCTTCCGTAGCCACGAAAGGAGCGAAAAGCAGAAGGTAAAGGAAGCCGAGTGGCCGAGAGGCCCAAGGACTTGGCAGTAGCCCGGGAGTCCTTAAAGCTCTCAAACACACTATCTGCCTTATTGCCAAAGAGGCGAATGCCATCATGGAGCATATCCATCAGAGTATCCTGGACATCCCCTGAGAAGCCAGTTTTCCTCACCGAAGCGCCACAGTCGTGGAAATCGCCCTGCCCAGTGATGGATGGTTAACATTTAGCTGCGTCTCTCCCAGCCGCAGTAGCTTCGAAGAGTACTGACTGGGCCTCCTAGGGACAGTTAGGCAGCACCTGTGCAACCGCGTCCCTTACAGAGTGGGAATAACGGCCCAAGAGGTAGGCGGTGTTCACCAACCGCATCCCTAAGCTGGCAGATGAAAACAGCTCCTTGCCAAGCGGCTCCAGCTTCTTGGATTCAATATCTGGTGGGGCAGAAGGGAATGCGCTCTGGGAAGCAGAGGTTTGGACAACCAAGCTCTCAGGAGTGGGGTGTAGGGAGAGGAAGAGGGGGTCGGCCGGAGCCGGGCGATGGCGTGGGACCACTTTCCTGTCCACAGGAACCCCTGTGTTGGGCCTGGACCAGGCGCTCAAAAGAACGTCAGAAAGTGCCTCATTGAAAGGCATCAGTGGCTCCGCAGAGGGAGCCGCCGGCTGAAGCACTTCTGTCAGGAAGCTAGTCCTAACGGCCACAGTAGGGAGTTTGAGGTGGAGGGCCTCGGCCTCCCTACACACCTCCAATGCGTAACTTGCTCCCTCCTCCATAGCCACGGAAGGAGGAGACAGCATGCCAAGGTCAGGTGAGGTGTCAAGACCACTGGCATCCCCCAAATCCTCTGCCCAGTCCGGATCATAACCACACAGTTGTGTGAGAGGGTCCTCAGACCCCTCCCAGTCCTCCCCTTCCTCCGAAGTCTGTGAAACAGGCTGAAAATAAAAAGGACGGATATAGGGGTAAAAAGGTCCCATCGGCGTTGATAGACGCCATTCCGGCGCCTTGTCTGGGTCAGGACTGAAACGAGGGTCGTTGTCGGCAGAAGCAACGGACGACGTCGGAGGTGGTACTGGAGGAGGGGTCGACACCAGTGGAGGTGTTATAAGTTCAATCAGTGTCACCCAGGATCCGAGCTCGGATCCAAGGTGGTCCTGTGGCGCTGGTGGCGATGGGAGAAGAGGACCCCCAGTCGGGCCCGCAGGTGCACCGGCAGGGCCAGACGGCCCAAAGAGTCGGGCCATGCCAGCAAGAAATTCTTGCACCTGAGCAGGTGTCGCCGACGTCCTCGGAAGGGCGGGTAGGCCAGAGGTGACGACTCACCTGACCCTGAGTGCGAAGACTTCGATCCAGACGAGCAATGGTGACGGCTCCGCTACCGGTCCCTCGACCTCCCTTGGGACCGGGACCTTGAGCGGCGCTGAGCCAAATGCCGGACTTCTAGCAACTTTCGAGACCACTCATGCAAAGTCTTCATTGCCATAGCCCGGCAGTCAGGGCACGAGTCGTGGTCGCACCCCAGGTAGTAAAGACACACGCGGTGCAGGATCATCACCGACATCATGCGGTGACAGTCCCCTTGTAGCGTAGTTCCTATTTTCCCAATAGGCCCTGCGCATTGGAATAACATAAACAGTAGTATCGACGTAGAAGTGTGGATCTTCCAGGCCTCTACTGACTATGCTAAACTTAATTGGGTTTGTTACCAACTAGCTCAGAGGTCACTGGAAACTTTCTTGACTGAAATAGGAAGTGATCAGCTTCCCTGGCACAGCCAAGAAGGGATTCAGTTTTCCAACAACCGTGCAACATGACAACTTTGCTCCTCAGATCAAGAGTCAATCTCTAGGGTCGTGTGAAACAATAGACAGTTATTTTACTCAGTCAGTGGTTGTGCAGTTTACTTTCTCAATATGTAGAGAATAGAGAGACGGGCGTTTTCAATAAAGGGTTAACATTTATTGAACAGTCTTTCTTCTCGTACAAGAGAAATGAATTGCCACAATTGCAAGACTTGTTATTATAAAAAGTACGTACAGTAAGATAAGTATTGCGAAATAATACTGTAAAAGCATTGATATGGTTTCTTAGCCATACAATGGTTTAAAAGTAATAAAACATATATACATTCATATATACATTAGGCTAAAATACTCAACTGGTGCTTCTAACTACGCCTAGCCCAGAGTACCTGACCTAAGCCTAATACTTGGGAAGGGAGTAAGTAAGTAGCTTTAAGTTAAGTTGGTTTTGCCAAGGTTTGCTTCAAGAATTCTCTCTCAAGGGTTTAGTCAACACCATACCTCTGGAATAGAATGATGGAGGTCTGGTATCTCAGGGCTCGATATCCCAGTCACCCGCAAGGGTAGACTAGAAACGCTGGAGCTGGATTTCTCTGCAGGAGAAAGACAGCGTCTCTTCTTCAGCGCGTCGAGGAGGAGGAGGGGGCAGCGTCCGCGGGTAGCTTGCATCTGCTGAGCTCTTGCAGGGGGGCGGCTGTTCAGCTCCTAAGTTCACCACACCATCGTTCGCTAGTTAGCAGCGATAGCAGCTATGATATCTTCAGCATAACAGCAGCTTCAGGCGACGGGCAACAGGGCATTGCTTAAGGCAACGTTGGTAGTATTTATACCTGAAAGGTGCCTTGGTTGACGTAAGTTTGCTGGACATAAGACGTCAATAAAGATGTCACTAGGAAGTGATCGTCTATCAGTGCTCATTAGAGTTCTATTACTAATCAAAACACAGCAAGCGGGGATTTCCAGGTTTGCTGAGTTTTTATCTTGTTGAAGAACTCAGAGTGTTAATCTAGGAATCTCAGATAGTAACTTCTGCTCTGTCATTGCACTAATTGGTTGCAAAGGAAGTGGCAGAGAAAGCTATTCTGGAATGTGGCTCTGTTCGTGTGAGGCCAGAGATGAGTTTCTGAATATTGCACTTGAACGGTTATGCCAATATAGGGAATAAATGGATTTATAGCCGAATAGGGGCATAAGGTCACAGTATCGATCAGGATCCTAGATTAGAACGCCACACCATCAGTTCTTGAAGCCGGGCATCCCTATTATACCAGGAGTCGATCGACTCGAAGAATTGAGACAAAAAGGCCTCAAAAAGTGACTGGGGGTACTTGCTATTCCCGGATCTGCATTTGTTGGCATGGAAAAAGAAAGAACTGATGTCAGCGTGCGTAGGCGCGTCTAAGTAGCTCCATCGACTTCATCTCGGCGACAACGATGCCAACGATGCACGCTGAGCCGCACGACGACGCCTACCGACCTGCAGGGGTACTGCTGACGAAAACTTTCCGGGTCCAGTCTGACGCCTGGGGGTAATTCTAAGGTAAGGAATCTATCACTACGTGTTTCTTTCAGATATGTCCTATTCCAAACAAACAGGAGCATTTGGGGTATTTGGAGGCGGAATCTTGACATATCACATTCCCTTTTGCACATGATAACCTAAAGGGTGCTCCCCAAAAGGGGTCTCTTTAATATGCTTATTCTTGGAGGAAATGACCAAGCTCCAAGTATTCACTATCGCCTATGCATTTGCAATGTAGGCAAAAATGTAAGCCTATGTAACACCTATGCCAGGTTCCCAAACTGGGGTCCCTGGACCCCTAGGGGTCCGTGACACATTCCCAGGGAGTCCCCAGGCAGCAGTTTTAAAAGCACTGCAAAGTTCCTTGTATAATCAGCAGTTTTCAAAGCAACAATAAAAACATCAAGATAACTCCGATGATTAATGTACCTGCTGGAGAGAGCGATGGGATTTTTGTCTATTGGCAGCTTTGACTCCTCTAAGGAAGCGCAGAGGTTTAATATCCTTGCTGCAAAGAACATGTACTATGTATTTAAAAAAACAATATTTATGTGCATAGCTCAGTGGGTTACAGCTTTTGTCAAAGACCTTCTGTTGTTACTTTGCAGGTCATAAGTTACAATCGTAAACTAGCACAGTGAGCTATGAACTGCCATCAAAGAGCTGCATTCAAACTGCATGGTACAAGGTAGTAAGTTATGTTATCTCTCAATCTTTCATTATCCTAATGCTGCTAATTAAGGTTTATTTGGGTTGAAATAAATTCTTCTTATTAACGTCAATGTTACCCAACCGTTATGATCTGAATCCTGATTTTGTGCTTCTCCAGACCAAGCACTATAAACAAGCATTTACAATGCAATGGTTTTGCCTTTGGAAAAGTTAGAGCTATTGGCATTGCTCATGACATTTCTTTTTTTTTTACTTATAAATAAATGGCATTGTTATTTACATTGCCAACAGCTCTCTCAGCCCACACAGCTCTCTCAGCCCACACAGCTCACACAGCTCTCACAGCCCACACAGCTCTCACAGCTCTCACAGCCCACACAGCCCACATAGCCCAAACAGCTCACATAGCCCACACAGCTCTCACAGCCCACACAGCTCTCACAGCCCACACAGCTCTCACAGCCCACACAGCCCACACAGCTCTCACAGCCCAGACAGCTCTCACAGCCCACACAGCTCTCACAGCCCACACAGCTCTCACAGCCCACACAGCTCTCACAGCCCACACAGCTCTCACAGCCCACACAGCTCTCACAGCCCACACAGCTCTCACAGCCCACACAGCTCTCACAGCCCACACAGCTCTCGCAGCCCACACAGCTCTCGCAGCCCACACAGCTCTCGCAGCCCACACAGCTCTCACAGCCCACACAGCTCTCACAGCCTCCATTTATGGAGCTAGCCAATGGGAGCCGGGGGACGTTCCTGAGCCCATATTGTAAACAAAAGATTTCACCTGCGCCGAAAAGCTGCGCACAAGTGCGCAGCCTTCGGCCAGGCGAAACCTAAAAAAATGCCTAGGGGTATAGATGACATAAATCCCACACCTTGAAGTCCGCTTTGCCTTATGTAACATTTTCTATACACTGATTTGAACATGTATGATTGATTGTCTCTGCCCTATGCTGGTATGAGAGATGCTATGAAACAAATACAATACATGTGGCAGAGGAGCTATGGCGATATAAGAAGCAATGTTGGAGGGTGATAGCGAGAGATTCATTGAGGAACCCCAACAAAACATTGTTGTATCCTGCTACACAGTAAGGTCATCATTTACTATGCTTTAATAGCGAATACAATTTAATATATAATGACAAATGTATGTGAGATGCACCATTTTTCCCAAATTTTATTGGGGGGTGGAAAGCCCCCCCAAAGCTCCCTTTGTAGTGGTGAGGCTCACTCGCTACACTGGGTGTGCACAGTGGAGGGACTGTTCTGACAACATTTGCCAGGGCTGCCTTGGATTTCCAGTACGGCCCTGGCAGAAGCAGGAGCCTCATACCGCAAAATAAAAGCAAACATTGAAAAGTTAGTCCCCGAGGTGCAGCACCAACCTTCCCATTAAAATCTGTAGATTTTTGCAAATCTTTTCAATATTAAATAATCAAATCTTTAGCTATTAGAGTATTTGTTTGGTATGTACTTGTTTGTGGATTTTTCATGGACTTGTTTTAATGTTTGAAATTTAAATAGTACAAATTGCTTAGGGGTCCCCGGCTTCCAGTAGAGTCTTACTGGGGGTCCTCAGGAGTCAAAAGTTTGTTGACCTAAGCCATAGTTGTACCAACATCCCATTCCAGACACATGCTAGACTTGGCAGCCCAGACGGAACTACCTTCGAAGATAGGTGTTCAAGTAAGAGGCTACCAGATCCAATACACTAAAAACCCACTTTCATCAGGGGCTTGTGTGAAAGACAACCACGCCTCAAGTCAAAGCATTTCACGGCGTTGGTTGATGACAGAAGTTTTGAATTTAACACGGCTAGATGACCATCCCAACAGAGATTTTCTGTAAAATGTAACCACAAATATTTATAAGTGCTCACCTGCTCCAAGGCAGTGTTTTGAATGTATCAATTAGGTTTTTTGGGAGTTTTAGGAAAAATCATAGCCTTGATTTCTTCAACATTTATTAAAAGGCAATTAGTCTTACAATATTCATTTAGAGCTATTATCTTCCGAGGCAGATCTACATGAGTGTCTCACCAATCACGACCCTGCTATCTTGTCCTCTTGTCTGTAAGAATAAAGTTTTGCAGGTCCTGCCAGTTAGCCTGCGCGCCGTTGCTTCCTGAATCTTTGCATATAAAGTAACCTGCTGGTTGAGTGGCCCCAGCCCTAACTGGTCTGGACAAAACCTCGTTGCAGACAGACACCAATTTCTTTTAAAAGGCTACCAATGTGCCCGTTTCTTTCACAAACAAATTGCTGAACTGTAGGCTACGGTCAGCCAGACCAACATTTGAGGTAGTCAAAATATAACAAGCATTTACAATGCAATGGTTTTGCCTTTGTTAAAGTTAGAGCTATTGGCATTGCTCTTGACATTTTTATTTATGTTTTTTTAAACATAAATAAATGGCATTGTCATTTACAATGCCAATAGCTTATTCTCTCGCAAATGACACACACAAACACCCACAGAGAGCCCCCCCCACACACACAGAGCCCCCCCCACACACACACCCACACAGAGCCCCCCACACACACACACCCACACAGAGCCCCCCCACACACAAACCCACACAGAGCCCCCCCCACACACAGCCACACAGAGCCCCACCACACACACACACACACCCAGAGCCACACACACACACACCCAGAGCCACACACACACACCCAGAGCCACACACACACACACACCCAGATCCACACACACACACCCAGATCCACACACACACCCACACACCCAGAGCCACACACACACCCAGAGCCACACACACCCACACACCCAGAGCCACACACCCAGAGCCACACACACCCAGAGCCACACACACCCAGAGCCACACACACCCACACACCCAGAACAACCAAGGTCAGCCTCTTGTGCTAAAGAAATGGCCAGGAAGGACACAATTTCAGATTCTCGAGTGGCTAACTACCAAAAGAATGTTTGGAACTCAGATTAAAATTGCCAGTTCTTAATTTAGCAAGGCCATTCCTAGGAAACAGATCATTCATTGATTTAATAACGAGATAGGTTCTCCAAATATCTATGCATAGAAAGAATAAAGGAACACAGTCTAAAAACAAGCGTTAAAATAATTTGCCAGACACAAATACATGGAAACGGGTATGACATGGCTGTGTGGGATGCAAATGATGGTTGCAGACAGTCAAGGTGCCACAGTTGATCATATGTTCACGGATACAAAGCAGAAATCAGCCCTTTTACGTCAACAATGGTTTGTTTGCTGAGTCTTGACCTTGCACCCAATGGGAACAGTCCAGCCCGAATTGTGTGTCATTTGCTTTCTCGCCATGACCTCTTTCCTTGACCTCAGTCCCCTATCTGGCCTCTGCCCATGCCGGGCACACTGCCTGTAGTCTCTCACTCCTGCCTCTACTTCTTATGCATTCAAAGCCTCTCATTCACAGCCTGTCATCACTTTGTAACATTCAGTCACACTTGGCAACCCCCGCAGTGAATCTCTGCGCCGCTTCTTGGGACCTCGACTCCAGCCCGGTTCCTTGTCACTAACTCGCGCGCACGTACCTCTTGCGCGTGCACCGGTCCAGGATGAAGAAGCGGCAGAGGCGCAGACGGGCGCAGTCCTGGCCCGGGCACCGTTCCCTCGAGCACGTGCGGATGGCGGACAGCGCCAGCACCAGCCCCGCCAGCTCCAGCAGCAGGAAGCGGGAGGCCTCCTGTCGGAGGATGCTTGTGCTGTGCGTCTGTGAGAGGCTGAGGTGCTTCCGGATCTCGGGAACGGCCAGGCACCCGCCGCGCTCACACAACACCTGGGTCAGGAAGGATGAGATGGCAAGGTCGGACATGGAGGGCTGCTTGGCCGAATCTGACTCTGTGCTCTTCTTCCACATGGCGAGGATGAATGACTGAAAGCACGTGTATAGCGCCTCGTACGCCCAGGGTGCTGGTGAGCGCTTCTGAGTTGCCGCGTGCCTGTCAGTCGCTCCTGGAGCTGGGGCAGGTCTGCCTTTGGTTTGCCAGGTGCATGCCGGTCACTCTAGACAACAGCTGATGTTCGCGGGAGGCTGGTCGGATACCGGTCACTCTCTCGCTCCTCTCTGTTTGCAGGACGCTCGTGCCTCCGACTGGCTCCCGTTAGTCTGTTGTTTCCCTTCAGTCGTCCTCGCCCTTCCTCTTCTTCTTAGAGCAGACTGAAGAAACGAAACCGAACCAGGGAGGGCAGCAGAGACTTCTGGTGACAGTGGTGATATATATTAGGACTTTACAAAGATCGTCAAAGTTGATTGTGTTGAAAAAAGAACAATTGCACTTTAAAGCTGTAATACGCACAAAATATTAAATACATGTTATCTGCAATCATAGCTCACACGCGAGTACCTACATTTAGTGGAGTAGAATAACAGGATGATGTTAGGCAGCAGAAGAAAAATGCATTAGAAAACGGATCAGAGAGAGATAGTAAGTAAGTAAGTTTATTTGCACAGTTAATTAAAACCAATGCAATACAATACAAAATATGAATTAAAGTAAAACACAATATAAAATCACATATGTTTTAAAACCAGCATGGCGTGGACATTGCTGTTCTGTTCGTCCTAATTATAAAAACGTGTTGGCCTTTCATTTATCACACAAGTATTTAGACGGTAGACATAGTTTCTGTTTTAAAACAGGTTAAGATCAGATCAGTTCAAAAATCAAGTCCGGGCATTTTTTCCTCCACTGCCTTTAAAAATTTTACAAGGTTGCAGCTCAGCTGAGGGTCCTGAGATAAAAAACAGGTAAGAACTGCGCTCCTTCGTGTGCGTGTCCCGTGTCGGATAAAATGGCGTCTCAAAAGAAGTTTCCGCTCCTCTAGCATTTTCTCACAGGAGCATAGCAGATGGAGCATATCTTCTTGCATGGCACCACATAGCCGGCATAGCGTGCCTGCTTTCTCTTTTAGCCAGTGTGGGAGATGCTGAATGCACGGCAACAGACCTAGCCTGTATCTTAAGCAGCACATTTTGGTCTTTTTGGCGTAGCCTAGACCAAAATAGTTCTGGGGAGCTTTTGCCGAATATGAGTTCAGAATCATCCAAGCGTGCGTTCTTTTGAGAAATCTGCTTTATCTTGGACCCACGACTGTTGTTTAATCGACTTCTTTGCCACTTTATTAAACGTTTTGTGATCTGAGGAGGAAGCCCAGAGCTGTTCCAGCCCGGTGTTTACAAGACTTTTTGCTAAGTATTTTGCTGCTGGCGAGGTCGGAGACTGCTCTAACTCCCTCCACAGATATTCGTTCAATGTTCCTTGGGCAGATTTCCTCACTTTGTCCCATACACAGATATAGACCCCTGTCGTGCCAGGAGCTGTTGTTGGATGCCAAACTCCAGCCTAATCTGTGGTGGGGAGCTTCGCTTAGGAAGGCTAAAGATGATTCTATATGCGGCTATAATTGTGCTGTTGAGTATTGTTGCGTCTCTGCCTCATAAGAACTCGCTTCCATAAGTTATTGTAGGCAGCAGTTTGGCACGGATAACTTGTACCAAAGGTGTTAAAGATGGACCAGAAAGCTTGTTATTCAGTGTTTTTAAAGCGATTGCCAATGTAAGTCCTTTGCCTCTGATGCTAGACCTTTGCGCACTGAAACGACCGCCGTTATCAATCTTCACGCCTAGATATTTATATGTCGAGGTGTCTTTGATACAAGAGTTGTTCCAAAACCACGAAAAAAAATCCTTTTTCTTTTGCTAATAGTCATAGTTTGGGTTTTCTCGAGGTTTACTATTAGGTCGTTTGACTTGGAATAGCTCTGTGTGGTGTTCAAGAGGTTTTGGAGCCCTACTTTGGTGTGGCGTATTAGGACAATATCGTCCGCATATAAGAGGCATGGTAGATTAAGCCCTCCTAGTTTAGGAGCATGTGAATTGCAGTTGTTCAAAATTGGAGCCAGGTCGCCCAAATACAGATTAAACAGTGTTGGGGCAAAGACGCAGCCCTGCTTGAGGCCATTGTTGGTCTGTATGCGCCACGACAGCAGTGAGCTGTCCCCCACCTTTATCTGTATCCAAGTCTCCGTGGGCAGGTTTATTAACAGGTCCAACAGTGGTTTTGAGATCCCCCAGCCGTTTAATTTTGACCGTAGGAGATTCCGGTTGATGTTGTCAAAAGCCGCTTTATCGTCTATGTAGCAGAGATGTAGGGGCATTTTTTTTGTCTCTGCCTTGTCTATTAGTATGCCCATAGTTAGTATATTGGTCGTCGTGCCCACTGATTTAACAAAGCCTGTCTTATAAACCGGTATCAGAGATTTCTTTGTGGCCCATACCTGTAGTTCCTCCAGCAATAGGCCTGCGAAGTACTTCGCCTCATTGCCAATTAGGGCCACTAGTCGATAGTTTTGAGGGAGAGCCCTGTCCCCTGCTTTATATATTGAGGTGATGATAGAGCCCTTCCAGGAACCTGGCAAGATGTTCGAGCTCCTGATTTCCAAAAAAAGGGGTTCAAGAGCTGCTGCCCAGTAACACACATCTTGTTTGAAGAGGATTGGCGGGATCCCGTTTGGTCCCGGAGCTCCTTCCCTTCTGCCTTTTTTGATTTGGCATTTGATGTTGTGTTTCAGTTTTGAGGGATTAATTAATTCATGACTGTCTTTAATGTTTGTGCACAATTGTGTTTGTGGTGCATTGTCAACTTTATGGTCTATTATGATGTTGGAGTTGAATAAGTCCCGGTTGTTGAGTAGGTCTTGGTTGAAGTGCTTACCAAGATAGAGTGCCCATGTTTCCTCTGTGATGTTAGATGAAACCCCCAAGTTTGCTGGAATTGTTAGGGAGTTAACGGTTTTCCAAAACCTTGCCCCGTCATTCTGTTTAATGTCTGAGAAGAGTCTTGCCCACAAGTTGTCCTCCATTGTTTTGTTTGCTTCCCATTTCAGCTTTTTTAGTGAAGATTTCAGTGTCCGAAGATGGTTTTGCTTTGCTTTTTCTTTGGGATCCAACTGTATTTCCCTCATTAAACGGTACATCGAGTTTTTTGTTTCCTTAATGTTTTCCTCTGTACTCTCGAGATAGGTTGTCCATATTGCTGAGCTTTGCATATGCATTGGGCTTCGTTGCATGATTCGACATGGTGGTTGTAAATTGTTCCCATTTTATGATTTCATTTGATCCAGTGCGCTCCATAAAGTGTTGTTGTGCCCTTCGTATCAAAGTTTTGCCCATCACTACCGAGTACTTAATTTTTTTTAAATTAACAGTATGAATAGTCTCTTTTGGGGCATTTGATCGCTCGAGTATAGGTCTCGCAATGTCCAAAGCAATTTCCTGAGGACAGTGGTCAATGTCAGTTTTTTTTCCTATCCGGAACGAGGTTGTGTAATGAAAAAGAGGTAGTGAAATAAAGGTGTAATCTAATATGCTGTTTGCTCTTGTTGAATGATAGTTGGGGCTGGCGGACTATCTCCCACAAACCTACCGTTTAGGGCTCTGATATTGAAGTGTTCCAATTCTTCAAGTATCTGCGCTCCCAATTTTGTTTGTTTGGCTATTTGTAGCTTCCCTTGCAACGGTAGGTCCCAAGTTGTATTTTGAGCTAAAATTACCTCTTCTTGTGGTGTACCCATGAGGTTGAGGTTGAAATCCCCTGTAAGTACAATGTTAGTTGTTGACCTTCCCGTGATGCACTCCTCCAAGAAGGTGTATAGTTCCTTTGCTGCTTTTTTTCCCCTTTAGGATGGATATAAGCGTTGATCAGAATGCAATCGGTATTGGCTTTGCCTGAACCTGGTGGTGGTGCTAGGGCCAGCTTAACTGCAAGAGCAGCTGCCGAAGAAAAGGCCCAATTTCTTCTATCTTGACAAAACTAGTGGTTGCTACGTATGTTGTTAGGCCACCCTTTAGGTGCCCGTACTTAGCTGTCCTTTTAGCGCCTGTGAAAAAGCGTAGGTACCCCTGGAGGTGTGGAGGTTCGGCGAGCCATGTTTCCTGTAAAGCCACTATGTCAAATGATCTTATGTAAGCTTATGTAAGCTATAAATTCTGGGTCCAGCATTTTGGTGGCTAAAACCATTGATATTCTAGGAGCATATGCACAATTGGTTTTGCATATGCTCCCATGGGTTCCAGCCGATTTGTCAATTTTTGTTTTTTATGGTTCTCACAATCCATCTTCGATCTTTCAGCTCAATTGGAGCTGGCCTGTCTGCTCCTTTCCAGCAAGTAATTTCAATATGCTCATTGCTGCCTGTTCCACATGGCCCTGCCGCGCCTCTGAGAACCGAGGTTCTGAAGCTGCCTGCATTATCCCTGGACTCCAGCTTTACTCCTGGATATAGTATGTCCAGGTATCCTGGCTTTATATGTGGTTTTATCGTAATGCCCCAATTTTTAAATACCTCAGCTTCAGATAGAATTTTCTGCGATATTGCTCCCGAGGCCCAAGTCGCCTTCGTCGCTTCCCTTCCTGTACCTTCTGAGTCTATAAATTCAATCGACAACAAATCTGTGCTTGACACATTTGCCAGTGAAGGGATGTGGGATAGTAGCCGTAATATATTGCTTCTGTTGAGGGTGTCATGTCTTCCTTTGGAAATAAAATCTGGATTAAACCATATAGCGTCTGGGGTATTCCCTTGATCGTTTTTACACCGCCCTCTGTTTTAGATGTTGATTGATGGTTTCAGGTCCGCACATTCCGTTGGTCTCAATTTTGCCAGATAGGTGTCGATTTTGGTCGCTCCGCTTGGTCATTGGCGCATTGATAGGATGCAGAAATTTCAGGTTCTTTGTGTATCACCCCGCCGCACGGCCGGTGCACGTTGCCTGTCAAATTACGGGTGCCGGTTCTGTTATTAGGCGGTCTCCCCGTATATGTGATGACACAGTTGCTTGGTTCTTGGCGTATAGTTGACTATCCGTCAGTCCTATACCTTGACTTTCTGCTCTTTGGCCCATTCTGCCCAGAGTGAGTCCTTGCTTTATGTTTTGCGTGGGATTGGGATTGGTCTTTGTGTTATTTTTTAGCGCATTTGTCAGGCCAGAATCAGTAGGCGTTATACTACTCCCAGATAATTGGGCAGATGCTAATTGGCCGTGTTGAGAATGGACTTTTTGTTCATCTGATATGGTGTTAGCTGGTTTTTCCAAGTGCTCAGTTGTGTGGCTTATTTCATTGGAATTTTGATATAAAGTTTTTTCTTCCCCAGGTTGTGATTTGCTTTGCTCTGTAATGATAGATCGGCCAAAAAGTTGCGTAAATTCTTCACGTTTTGAGCAGAGCTTATATTTCCTGCCTTTGCATTTTTTTTAGCTCGCCTCTGTTTCGCGTTTAATTTCAGATTGATGTTATCTTCGTCTATGGTGTCCGCTGGTGAAGGGCTCATTGGTCCCATTTCGTTGGCCGCTATGCTTTTGGTTAGATCATTCATTTTGGGTTGTTCTTGTGCGCCTGTGCTCATCAGTTCAATCTTTCTTGCGGCTTCTGGATCTTCACCAGTTGTTCCTTTTTCAATCACCTCTGTTTGTGTAGAGAGAGCATTTTTGGTGTCTTTTGTTTTTAGGTGACCCTGTGTCTCACTGCCCAGCTTCGGGTTTTGCTGAGCAGGTCTTTTGAGCTGTGTACACAGGTCTGTCAGTAGTGTTGGGAGGGTGGATAACTTATCAATGATTGGGCCGCATCCGCACCCACTGCTGATGCTCCTGTTTACGTCTTGTAGATGGTCCAATTTGCTCTGGAGAAGCGTGTTTAACATACCCAGCTTCATATCTATGGCAACCACAAAGAGAGAGATGATCTGCTCAATTAGATTGAGAATATTTCTGATGCAAAGTTTGCGGAGCTGCAATGTCCCCCTCTTTTTGACTGACTGCAGAAGCATGAGGGAGTACCATAGTTAACTATAGAAAACACATGATACACTCCTTTCGACTACGTTCATGAAAAGCATCAAATTTGCCATGAGGTAATATAGCAATGATCACGTTAAGGATTTCCAGAAGCTATGCATGAAGTTACTGCTGGTAACCAGGTATCCACGAAATAGCTCCTGCGTTTTAATGGGGTAGATGCGTTCTTCGGGAAGTCATTTAGTCCCGGCTGGCCGTACAGTCTACCTCATTCAGGATTTATGTTGCGTTATTTGCTCTTAGCATATCTTGTGCCTCCTCCAACCCTGAAAGACCTTTACCTCGGGATTCATTCAGAACCTTCCTGTGCAATCTCACTTTTAAGAGACTGAGACAGTGAAAGAACCTCTGGCACCATTTGAGACCGTCTGGTTTTCAGCAGGAACTTAGTAATTTGCTTGTAGGACTAGAATCTAGTTGCACCATTAAATCGAAAGGTATCAAGAGGGCTCTATTGATGAATCAAGTAGTTCTGGAATCAGGGACATCAGCCTCATCCAAAATATGTTTGATAAAGAAGACAACCCCTTGTGCCACGCTAATGCTGGAAAAGTCAAGGAATGGTACGGAGCTTATCAGGAAGATGGAAGCTCATCAGACTTGAAGTACTAGGATGCTTCATGCAGGTCCTCAATTTTATTATGAAGGAGAATGTTGCAAGAACACCACCTTATTGGGAGACACCTGGCAGATTTCAATAACTCCCAAAGACAGCTGCTGCTTTTGTGGAGAAACAACAGACATACATAAATCCCACCGCATTCTCTGGATTGATCAAACAAGAATGAATTGGTGCTTCGAATCCAAGAGGCATGCAGAAAAACTCTTACAGGGTCAAGAGGCCCCACTCGGAACCCCCACAATCAGGTCCCACACAAAGTTTGCTTTTTATTATAGTAAGCAATTAATCTATGTTAATATTATGCAAATCATTTGATTACGAATTACCATATTATTTGAGTGAATAAGTCATCAACCGCATTGTTCTTTACATGCCCCTAGCTTGTCGAAACTCCCTATCCGCCTTGGAGTATCATATTATTATCATTATTCAGTTTGCTGCTTAATCGTAAAACCAGCAGCAGGCCAAAGGGTCCCTAGATAAGCATCCCGACAGATAACATGCACCCAGACAGCCAGTTTCTCTTCCCAACAGCCCTAACCTGGGATGGAGGAGATAGGAGCTTCGTCACTCGGAACCTCGTGTTGAAAGAATCACGCTGAAACTAATGGCTTCATTTAAAGCATTTGGGAAGCGCGGAGCCATTGATTCTTGTACTTTATGGATGCTCTTAGCATGGAAATGTAAGACTGTTACAAGGTCGTTCTGCAAAAAAAGTTTTTCCTCATAGCAGCCACAGCCTCGAATATGGATGTCTAGTTAAACACAGCTTCTTTAGCATTCTTCTTGAAGTGGGAAACCTATCCCAAATGCAGGGAGTGTTTGGTTGTTTTCAAGTGAGAAATTTGGTTTACCTCCAATCATGTGTTTGTGTACTTCAAAGAACATATTTTCTGCATAGATTTGGTTGCAAATACCGGGCCCAGTCAGGTTTTGAAAAAGTAAGGTCTGGTAAGGAATACAAATGCGCATCCTTGTTTATGCAGAACATTGCACCTCTTTACTCCTGCCTGTGGCAGCCTTTGCATAAATAAAATAAGACTTCGCAGCAGAGACATATCCAGACAGCCAAGCCTCCCCCAAGCGATGGGAGCATTTTGACTGATTGGTTTCGACGATGCTTTTAGTTTTAAAAGCATTTAAGCCTTTACCTCATAAAATACTGCAGAAACACAGTTTAATGAACTTGGATCATAAATCTTGGGAGAGAAGTCTCCGACATTACGCAATAAAGAGCATATTTTGGTTAGGGTTTAGTACATAGCGAGTCAACATCCACAGAATGGACAAGTAACCGCAAACTTATTTACTGGCACAAAACGGAGTCCGAGCCATCGACATGCAAAAAAATCACAGAGTTACCTTACATCCGTCTTTCTAGTTCTTTTTCTTGTAATTGGGTATGGCAAACCTCTTGATAGGCACCTATTGTCTTGATTAATTAACACCAAAAAAAAGTATTTAAAAAAAATGGATTTGTTGCCTTTACACATGAGTACAAATAAAGGCACCGACCCGAATCCGATATTTTATGCTTCCATTTTCCCTTAAATAAGGTCCCTACAATTACGTGATGCTGTAGCTGCCGCGTTTTCTGTCTATTTGCATTGCAACACTTGCCACATAACCCACTCCACCATCTTGCAGATTTTAACAAAAATAATTTCTAGCTCAAACGAACAAGCGCTTTTTCTCATTGCACATGTAAAAACAACAAGCATTTTCAATGCAATAGGTCTCGCGTTTGTTAGAGTTATAGCTATTGGCGCTGTAAAGGACATCTTTCACCCATGTATTTTGGTTTGGAGTGTAGTGTTTGTATGTAGTGTGGAGTGGAATAATGTGGGTTGGATTGCTATTGTTAGTTGTGAAATTGTGTGGTGTGGAGTGGATTTGTGTTGTGGAATTATGTGGCATGGTGTGCAGTGGATTTTTGTGATAGAAATGATGTGGTATTGAGTGTCCTGGAATGATGCGAAGTGGGATTGTGCATTATTGAATGCAATTATGTGGAATGGTATTATGTGTTGTGGAGTAGTATGTAGTGGAGTTTAATTATGTGGTGTGCTGTTGAATTTTGTGGCATGATGTGGGATTTTGTGGTATGGATTGGATGGATGGATGTGGTGTGTTGTGTAATTGTGTTGTTGAGTTGAATTATGTGGTTTCTAGTCGAATTATGTGGTGCGGAATGGAAATGTGAAGATTTGAATTGTTTGGTGTGGAAGTGTGTGGCGTTGACTGAAATTATGATGATTGTAAAGGGAAGAGAAGGTGATGAGCATGTAGATGTGAGGTAATAAGCGATGAAGATGAGAGGGAAAAGAAAAGGGTGATGGTAGAGAAGTAGAAATGATGCCGATTGCAGAAGCAGGTGCAAAAAATTAGAAGACAGAACTTGTAGGGGACTGGTAGAGCTAAAGGGGAAGAGAGTAGGAGAGGCGAAGGTAACAAAGAAAGGTGGGAGATGGTGGAGATATCCTGCAGGACATGGACGTGGGACGGTGACTGGAGGAAGATGAGGAGGAAGCGAGGACAGTGGAGCTTGGAGACGGAGAAACAGCTAAGAAATGTGGAGAAGCAGAAGTCAGAGACTTAGGTGCAAGAATAAGGGAATCTGGAAAATATGAGGCGACATTGGAAGGGTGGAGGCGGGAAAAACCAGAGCATGAAAGCGAAGCAGAGGGAAATGGGGGGGAAGAGGGGTAATGGCCAGACCGGAAGTGAGAGCGAACAGTGAAGCTTACCCGTTTATTTTTTTTATGGGTGATTTGTTTCTCCTGTTTGTGTGCGGAGTAAGTCACTTAGGAATGTGATTGAGAAGGAACGACAGGGGAGAGCGAGGTAAAGAAGAGGGGTAGAGTTGGTGGCGAGAAAGTGAACTGGTAAAGATGGAGATGAAGATTGAGTGGTGCAGGTGGTGGTGAGAGAGAACTAGAGAGATGAGGGTGATAAAAATAGTGGTACAAGTCAGAGCAAAATTGGGAAGGTGGGGAAGGTGGGCAAGTATGAGAGAACAGTGAAAAGGGAACTGGGACGGAGGTAGGGAAGAGTGGGACTAATACAGGTGTGTTCAGCACCGAAATGAAGTACGGCGCTGAATAAATGTGCATCCCCGAATGTATGTTTCGTGGTTAGTACAGAGCTGGACAACTGTGTGTGGGCTCAATATGCCCAGACAGAAAGCATGCCTGCCATAGAGTAAAGGTTGAGTTGAAAGTAATGTTTCACAAAGAGTAAATATACATACAGCTTAGATTCAATGTTGTTCAATATCAATGAATCCAGACATAAATTTCATATGCAAATAATTGATTCAAAAATTATGTTGTTCGAAATACAATGGTGTAGTCCGTGAGAACCTGCACGTCCTTCCCTTGGTGGACGGGAGGAAGGCCGTTAACGACAGGCAGATGGTCCACAGCTCCAACAGATTTATGTGGAGCCGGGTTTCCACTGGAGACCAGAGTCCTCTGTTCTCCACCTGATCTCCCCCAGCGCAGCAGGGATGCAGCCATAACCACAGTCAGCTGTGGGAGGGTAAGGTAGAGGGTGTGTGCTTCTGTTCAGGTTGCAGTCTAGCAGTCACCACAGTAGATCTTGTGCAGTCTCCTCTGACACCTGCAAGAATTTCAAGGGTTCCTTGGTGCTGGGCCCACTGAGACTTCAGATTCCACTGCAGAACCTACATATGCTACCTACTTCTGAGACCAGCACCCTCTTTATGGCCCCTTTAACCAGTAGAGCCCGTACCTCTTGCAATAAGATGGGTAGGCACTCCTACAAATGGCGCTCTGATTTAGGAGGAAACTGAGGTGAGCCAGAAAGGAATAAAAGGGCATAGAACAGCTGGATGATCTAGAGGACCCATTTGTCGAATATGATGACCTGCCACCATAGAAGAAAATGTCTGACCCTGGCTCCCACAAGGTGGCTATTCACCGTCAAGGGCAAACTAAAGTGGCTTGGAGGGCGATACCACAGGGATGGGGGACTGAGTGAAACAGTTTCCCTGGTAATCGGCATGGTCTGCTTGATCCCAGCCCCCGGCCACAAAAGGACTGGGGTAACTGTTGCAGTGGGGGCGGTGCCTTGCGGTACATATACACCAGCCCTCTGGAGTAGCCTCGAAAGGGATGGGACTGCTGAGGAAACTGTTGTGCTCTTCTTTCTTTAAAACATGCGAGGACAGAATCAGCCTTTTTGCCAAAGAAGCAGGACCCATCAAAAGGCATAGCCATTAGAGAAGTCTGCACATCCTCAGAAGAGCAATTGCATGGCATCCACAGGTGGGGGGAGAGAACCACATCAGTATCTACCGCATGCCCCAATCAGTCATTAATATCTAGCCCAGCCCTGATGTACAAGTTACTTACTTTCGGTAACGATGTATCTGGTAGAGACGATTCTAGCTGCAGATTCCTTCACGTAGAATAGATACCCTAGCAATACCCACAGGGAAGGAGGGTCTGCAAAAGCACCCCACCAGTCTGGACAGGACAGAGGGCCCACAGGGGACCAGACCTGTAGACAAGGGAAGTAACCTTGTCCCTTCCAGGCAAGAGGACCTCCACAAGCTGAACACCAGCAACCCCAAGAGGGATGTAGGAGGAAGAAGGAAGAGTGATGAGGCCCCTACACTCACAACAGAGGAACCAAGGGCAAGGCCGGAGAGGCCGAAACACCCCACTCCACCCCCAAGGCAACAGGGCTTCCGTCCAATGCCAGGACATGCCGAGGAACAAGAGGAAGCAGAAGAAGCCTAGAGGGCCCAAGGAAACAAGGGATAGAGGCGAGCCCACCCAGAGGGAAGGCAACAGATCAGCCAGAACGGCACCTACAGCAATAAGCCGCCAGAAGCAAGAAGAACACAGAAGCATCACAGCTCTCAGCACAAGAGCAGGAAGGAGAGGAAATGCCCAGACCCACCACTACCAGTGTCGCGCACACAACCTCAAGAAGCAATAGCAACATACAGAAACGCCATGGAGAACAGGCACCCGAAGACGACCAGCACTCCCCACCAGAGCTTAGCTATATAACAGCTACCACTACCCCACATAAGGTACAGTAATTCCAAAGACATGGGAACCCTCTTTGGAAGAACTTCTACAGCAGAGGAGAAAACAAAAAAGTCACAGGGAAAAAACAGCCCTGCGGAAGGCTTGACAGCAGCCCAAAGAAAAACAGAAGGCCGAATCTCATGGCTAAGTCTGTGTAACAACTCCAGCGAAAATACACACAGTCAACAAAGGGCCATCCAGCAGCCAACAATGCCATAGTCCCAGCATGGAGGACTCAATGGCCAAAAAACACAATCTACAGCAAGGGCAACCGGCCCAAAAAGGCCCAAAACCAGCTCAACTCAGCAGTCACTGAGGAGGGGAGGGAGAAGGAGGAGGTGAATAAGGCAGAGGAGGAGGACTGAGCCCTGCCAGGAACCTCTGTATGGCGGAGTCAGCCGTGGCATGGAGCAACAGGCTGCCATCAAACGGAAGATCAATGAGCCGCTCCTGAATATTTCCAGGGAACACGCCATCCCGAAGCCAAGCATGGCGATGGAGGGCGACTGAGGAAGCCGCGGCCCGGCCCAGCACCAGATGTCCAGAGCGGAGCGGAGAATAAACGCCGCTAGCTCCAGGCCATCCAAAGCATGATCCCGTAAGTACACCTGAACAGTCTCTTGGGAAGCTGCGAATCCCAGAGACTCAGCAGAGTCCCACAAGCAAGAGGAGTCCCTAGCCAATACACACAAGGTGTTAAGGGCCCGCAGGGCAGCGGTGGTCGAGGCGAACATGTTGCGCCCCCAAGAGTCCAGCCAATGGGCCTCCTCCAGTGGTGGCAGGGAGGGAAAAGCGGTCCGCAAAAGTGGACTTGCAGCATAGGGGTGGAGGGCCAGGCAGGCCTGGTCACGCGGCGCCAGAAGGTGTCGGTGCTGAAGGTGTTGAGGCACCGGATCCCCCATGGCAGAACGCCTCCAAGACCCCGTCAGGGAAGAAGGAGCAAACCCTCAAAGGGAAGTAAGATCTCCCTTCCACCAGAGTGAAGGTGGAGACAACAGAGGCGGCAGGGAGGGAAAGGCAGTCTGCAAAAGGGGGCTTCTGGCGGAGGGGTGGAGGGAAAGACACACCGGGTTCTTTAGTGCTGGAGGGTGGCGGTGCAGAAGGTGTTGGGGCACCGGATCCCACATGGCGGGACGCCTCCAAGCCCCAGTCAGGGAAGAAAGGAGCAAACCCTCAAAGGGAAGCAAGATCTCCCTCCCACCAGAGCCCTGGTGGAGAACCTCCAAGAGATGGTCCGATGGGAAATGAGCAATCGGGTCACCCATGCTCAGAATGCCCACAGCCGTGGACACCGCGTGAGCGAAGGTCGCACCCGCCTCCGTAGGGCCCGGCGGAGAAGAAAGCAGTTCTTCCGTGGGTGACAGCTGCAAACTAAGGCGGCCGTCCCCAAAGCCAAGCAGGATGGGCAAAGACCAGACCTGGAAGCCAGAAGGTACTGAAGAATGGGGGACCTGCCGTTCCTCTGACGAACACCTGGGCCTCAGAAAAGATGGGGGAGCCACCCTTCGACGACGCCAGTGAAAAATACATCACACGGCGGCCAGTCTCCGGAGAAGAGGATACCAATATTCAGCCAGCCTTTGGAGAAGAGGGAGCGTCCGAAGACGAATCCGCGGCACTACCTCTGTTTGGAGCCGTAGAGTCCGCACCCTGAGGCAGGTCGCCAGCACCATCCGGCGCAGAAGGAGAGACCGGATACGGCTATACCAAGTAACCCTGCGCCGGGGACCGGAGTGGAGCCGGAGCCGAAGTGGCCAAGGGGCGGCCCCGGAACGACGCTGACTCTAGCTCCCCCGAGGCAGCCACCTGCGTGGAGGAACAAGAGGGACCGGAGGAGTGACACTAAGCCCTCCGCCAGCCTCGGCCCAGAATGTGGAGGAGGTGGTCCGGCGACCCATGCGGCGGCGCCAGGGACGATTCAACCTCCGATTCGCCCTCTGACAAGGCAGCCACCTGTGGCGAGGGACAAGAGGGGCTGGAGGGGGACAAGGGGTTCCCACACCACCTCGACCCAGAGCGGGACGAGAAGATGTCACAGACCCCTGTGGCGACGCCCGGAGCAGGCACCGGTACCGCAACGGCGTCAGCTTACCTGTGGACGAGGCTTTCGTCTGCTCAGAGGGCCGAGTGGGGCTCGGGGATGCGACCGAGCCCCGGCGAACTCCTGTGACACCACACGAACTCCCGCAGAAGTTTGCGACGAGGCAGAGGTGCCGTGGCTTGAAGGAGGGACCTCGAGGGGCCGCACCCAAACAGCACCACATCCTCGAAGTCTGCATCCGAACCAGTCGGCGCCTGAGACGCCTCCGGTGCCGCGGAGGGCCCCGTGCCTGACAAGGGATCCGCTGATGCCCCAGGAGGGAGAGGAGGAGGAGGAGACACCAGTGGGGCCTGCAAAGCTGCTGCGTATGTCTCCATCTGGACTCTCGATGCACCAGCACCGGGAAAACGTGGATAGGAGGCCGACACGTGGGCTGCATCACCCGCAGAGTCCACATCCCTGGCAGGCCGAACAGCAGGCCCCGGGGACAAACAGCGACACTTACCCACCAGGGAGCGACGCTCTTGCGCCATTGGAGTAGGACGAGGACGACAACCACAGCCGTATCTGTAGACGTCTGCAGAGGCTGATCAAGGGCAGGAAGTCGACCTGGAGAGATGCGCCGAGAGTAGTTTCATCCGGCACTCCCGCCGCAACTTCGGCTTCAACTGTTGGCACGCCTCAAAATCATTGGTGCCGTGATCCTCCCCTAAACACCACATACAAATGAGGTGAGGGTCCGTCGCCGACATAAGACGCCCACACAACGTGCAAGTTTTGAAGCCCAAAGGCATTTGCACACTGTTCCACCAAGAAAAAAGACAATGGTGAAGAAAAAAAGGCCCATAACAGGCCCGCAGCAAAACCGGATCTGCATTGACCGCGGAAAAGGGAAAAAATGACGTGGGTGTGCCGGGGTGGAGCTTATGTGACCTCGCTGACGTCACGTACGCAGACAATGCCTGGGCGGAGTCGCGTGATGCCGCCCCGCCCCCGCGTGCAGGGATGCTGTGGCAAAAAGTTTCCGGATCCAGTCTCACGCCTGGGGATAATTCTACGTGAAGGACTCTACGGCTAGTAGTCTCTATCAGATGACATATTTTGCTGCATCTTGGCCATTTACTCACCGTTGGCCTTTGAGTTGGATGCAGTGATGCATCACGCAAGAGTGGTGACTGCGTTGAATGTACGAGTGCCTGTTCAGGGTACAATGCAGGGATAGAGCAGACAATAGCAAAACTTAGCCCAGTAAGTCAGGACTTCATTAAGCAGAAGTAAGGGCTCAGATGAAGCTGGCCCAAGCTGCAAAACCTCAGAAGGACATTTGTCTTGACTCCTACTGAAGGCAGGAGTAGGTCCAGGCAATGAGCTGCACATCTTATCACAGTGGCAAATTATCTGGGGTATAAAAGGGGCAATTCCATCCATGTGTCAGGGGAGGTTTCCAGCCCACTAGCCTTCTGCAAGTCCATGTAGATATCATTATCATCAAGTGTGGGGGTAAACCATCCTCATCATCACTGTAAGGTTGATCAGAATCTGAGCCAAAAAGGAGATGAAAATTCTAATGCAGGCCTCATGGAAGAGGAAGTGTTTCATCTAAATCGGTATGTGCAGGACCGGGCGTGCTGGAGGCGGGTTAAGGTGCAAGCTTGGTCGGGGTTGAATCAGATTAAGCTCAAGGTCAGACACCGGAGTTGGTGAAGGCTTGACCTCCGGCGCCAGTGACATCAGGACTGATATCAGTGAAGGGACCAGTGCAAATTATCGGACCGGAATGTAGTGATGGCAGACCTCTGCTTGAGCACATTGCTATGTATAAGCTTATTAGAAGTTTAAAAGCCATTTTTCCCTTTTGCCGCTTTTGCACACAACACTGCAGGTAGCTGTTGTAAGTTTGACTGCATGAATATCTTCACATGAGAATGGCTTGTTTTCAACATCCCTAGACTTACGCCGCAACCTTAGTCTGCAGAGTGAGTTCTAAAGCCTCCAAGGTTATCATAACAAATGTTAGCTGCTGTTCGGACTGATCGGCTCACGCTTAGACACCACATACATGCAGCTGCAGTTAACTGACATTCTGGCGCCTTTAATATGGCACTGCATACATGGTTTGAAGCACATGTTAGAATTCCGTTTCCAGAGAGACAGAGAGCTTTTGCAGATCCTGATGTGATTCACTCCTGCTGATCTTAGAGGTATGGGGTCCCCCACACAAGCCTAAGAGAACTTATATATTTTATAAATCATAGTTCCTAGCTGGGGGGGGGGGGGGGGGGGGGGGGGGGGTGGCATAAAAGGCATTATAGGACCGGTTTCCACCATCATTATAATATGATTTCCCCTTTTGTGTTTTATGGCATTGTAACAGTAAAAATCAATTAAGTAGTCAATGAATGATCATGGTGTGCTCTGCATATGTAAACAAATCCTTATGCATGCTTCATCTTCATCATAGCTCACCAATGGAGTACGGCTTTAGTCAGATACTGGTAAAGGGGAAAACAAACTGTTCTAAGGCTATGAGCAGGGTCACTGGAATTATGGGGCAATTATAGGGTAGGGTTCAGTAAATTATGCAGTAAAAAATGAAACTTATGCGGCATAATGCAGCACAATTCATTATAGTATTACTTCATTATTTTGTAATTTATTCACTTGTTAACACTGTATGAGCATTGGTTGCACCTCATTAATACCAGTTTAACACCGAATATAGCAATAAGCAACAGAAAAGTGACCAGTCAGCCTTTGCAAAGGGGCTCCACTGCGCAGCAATACATGTTGCTTCATTTTGAGTAACCTTTGAATTGTTTGACCCAGAAACAAACCGGTTTTGTTCAAATCTGCAGATTGTGCAGCAGATGATGGATTATGTGGCAAATGCAGCAAATCTATAAATATGTGAAAAACGCTGCGGCCGCACAAATCATATTTTTTCAGTGGCCCTGGCTATGAGTGATATGTTATGCTACCAACAAAACGCGTTTCTAGTTTTAAACAAGACAGGATAAATCAAGTAGAGCAACCATAGAGCCTACACAACAATGCATGGACACATCATCTTGCATTACACAATCAAAGATGAGGGTGAGGATTATGTCCTTAAAATGAGTCCAAGTTAATAAAGAAATGGAAAATCTGAGCCCTACTGAGACAACGCAATGTCACTGGATTTAGTGACAGGGGATGTAGTAACACACAACCAGGTTTCAATGACTCTCAAGGGAGTGGGCTAGTCCATGGTTGTGAACACAGCATGGAAAAGACTATAACATTTGTGCTTGAAGACAAGGGAAAGAGTGTAATACAACATTTATCGATGGAATAAGGTCATCCCTGATAATGAAGAGTGTGCTGTACTAGAAAGACAGCTTATAAATAAGCAAAAAGAGGAACTTTAGGGGGGGGGGCTCTGATTTTAGGAAGAAGATATTCCAAGTGAAACTCATCCATCCACTAGCAAGACTACATTGCTCACAGAGATGGCTTTGTTCTATGCAAGGGTTGTCAGCACTGGATCAATGAAATACATCCAACATTAGTTTTTCACTAACTCTGTGCTAGATCATGAAATATTGGTCTTAGTGCCTTTCCGCCTGCTGGGACCTAATCATTTTCCTCCTCTAACAAACTCATGTTGAATTCCTATGTTTCCTCAGTTTTCCCACCCTTTAGCACGAGTTCTCCTTACCCACATCCATGCCTGACCAACTCTTTTCCTAAGGCCACAAATTCATACCCACTTCTCTCATTCCTTGTGGTGTTAATAATATCAGCAACATGTTTCATATTTCTTCCTCTAATTCCTGGAAGCAGCAATTCTGAAAACAGTTTGCTCAATTTCAAATGACAACAATTCTAAACCGTTTGGAGACTCTCAAAATCTTTCTTGTAAAAATTTGAAAGTAAGCTTTCAAAAGACTTTTCAATCAATTTGTGTGTTTGTCACATCTCCCCACTACTGCATTTCAAAACCACAACATTTAATCTCCATCACAGAGGTTCAAGACCACCACCATTTAAAGAGAATTCCTGGAAGTGTTGGTGGTAGATAGTGAAGAAACTAAAATTCAAAGGTTTGCCTGTGAGTAAGTTTAACATTTGTAAGTGAAGAAGCAATTGGTTCTACCAGAACCTTAAAACTAAAGCAGACAACCCATTTCCAACATGCTACATCCTCATTTTTACAAGCGCAAACCAGCTGCCGAAAACCACATGTGTGCGACTACCTCCGCCCTCTACCCCAAAAAAGATTAACTGTGGTTTTCCGAAACCTTATTTCCCACCGACATGCAGAAGCAGGAACAATCATACAAACGAACAGAAACTTTTCTTTGAGCAAAAATGTAGAAAAATAAAAGTCACACCAAGCCCTCCAGCTGTAGCAAAATGATTAGCAAAATGTTGTGTTTGCTAACAATCAAACTTTAAAAAAGGATTATTCACCTACCTTGGGTCACACAAGAAGTCTGTATTTTCACCATCTGCTCTCCAAACAAGCCATTCTCTAAAGGATGGGTGGCAGAACATTCGCGTCTTGTCTCTCCTTCTGATCAAGAAACAGGAAAGCACCTCCATCCGCTGCTGAAAGTCCCTCCACTCATGCTCTCCCTTGACATATCCAGCATTAATTGCTTGAAATATCTGCTCATCAGTCATTGGATGAAGTGATGCTAAAGCCAAATTCAAAATTGGAAGAGCTCTCTCAAAAGCAGAGTTCGTCATAAACTTCATGTTGCAATGAAGCAAGTAGAGTTCAGACAAAGACACAGGGACAACTTTGTAACTTGCACTTTTTATAACCAAATGTCCCTTTTCAAAAAGATCCAAAGTTAATTTGAGGTAAAGGTAAGATCCTTGGCTTTTCATGACCAGATGATCACTCACTTTTCCAACAATAGCAGCATCTGCTTTCCCATTTATAGATATATTATTCATGATATCGTCACTGTTGATTGTTCGGTACTGTACATAGGCGTTTAGGTCGGTGTAAATGTCTTTGTTCTCAGGAAATTCATCCAAGGATATCTTGAAAAAGGGCAGCGAGCTGGTTATTTCCTGGGATTTAAGGGATAAGAAAGTCACTTGTATGCATTTTAATGACTGATAATCCAGTTTTTTACCATCTCTGTTTGCAAGACAATGATAAAATAAAGCTCAGTTTATACACAGAGAAAGCATACAGTATAACGTATTCAGATAATTTGTGTAACTTTTCACTAAACATCCAGATGTCAGCCTGGCACCACAGAATTGTGTGTGAGCTTTTGAAGCTCCACTTCCCATGTGAAAATCCTCAATAAATTGTGATTCTAAACAGAAATTAGAGCAGGCATAAATTCAGGGCCAGGATCCTCGCCTGGTATTAGATCCAGCAGAAAACTAGGAGAAGGGCATGGGAGAATAAAAACGCCAACTGAAAAGGGGCCCCTCGTCATTTGGACAGCATATGGTAGTGATGAAGGAAGAGGGATTGCTCATCTTTAAAACAACAGCGGCATGCACACCAGAGAAATCAAATAAACACAGAACGTGGTCCATGTAAGCGGGTGGGGGGTGATCGGATGGCAGCAAAGAGTCAATGGTTAGGTGGCAGTATAATGCAACCGCTTCTGTGCAGCATGCAGCTTCTTACATGTGAGATTTTGTTTCCAGTTGGTTGTTAAAGTGACCACATATTGAAAAGGCGCAATAAAGCATGTTGTACGGCATATACTGCATGTGGGAGAGACTCGTTGGAACGGCGCTACTGCAGTAAAAAAGTGAATGCCTGATCCAATTTGGAAAAGCAAAGAGGTAGGAAAAACAGTGTGGTGGTTATGCTGGCAATGTGAGGTTCCCGGAAAAAGGAAAAGAGTTAAGTGAAATAATGGATGCCCTCTGGGCTAAGAAAGGACATTTAATCAGGAGTCGCAGAGGCAAAAAATAAAGTGTGTGCCAGAAATTTCTGACCCATTAGCCGGTTGCAGGTCAAGTGAACGAAGAAACAGAGAAAAAGAAACTGACTACACTAGGGCTCCCTTGACAAGTGAGGATGAGGCCACACCCTTTCCCTCCACACTGGAGTCATAGTTAAGGTCAGTAATGGACCTACATTTTTTTACCTTGGCCCTAAGCTAATAAAGACCCAAAACAACAGCGGGAATCATACCACTACTTCCAATGTAACATCAAATGTGCGAAAAAGTGGGTGAGACTGTGCCACAAACTATGGCAACCTCTATGACCCCTGCACTTCAGAGAGGAACTAGAGAGCCCACTCCTAAAGCAACACTTCATCTATATGGAACCCACTAGATATTGGACTGAGGATACCTCCAAGCCTCTTCTTCTGGTTATGGCCCTTTCCTCATCCCATATTCCCACCTTCGCATTCCCCTCCTTGCCCTTTGTATAGTGCTCTGTAACTAGGCACTACGTATATACATTTGGCAAAAGGAGAATGTATTGTAATCACCCCAGCGGATAAAAAAATCTATACACACAGTGAAACAGCATAAAATAGTGTCAAAGCCATTTCACTGGGACACAAGAAAATGCTACGTTTTTTCTTCAACAGAGACTGGGATCTCTTCAGAAATAATTATCTGTGCATCTGTATTCTTTTCCACTAAAACTACGTTCCCTTCTAGAATCATAAGGGAGACTTGCTCAAAATGTTGTAGTTACACTTAAACATATAACTTTTAAACTGCACTTAATTGACGCAGAAGCAACATTAACTCTATCCAGGGATAGACAAAACTTTGCACAAATGGGAACAAAATACATATTATCTCCTCCGTGAAAGTAGATGAGGCACCAAAAAGATTTAAGAGACAGTAGTGGCTCTGGAGAAAAGGCAACTATGAGAATCTTCTGAAAGTCCCTTCCTATTCCTCTAAGATGTGAAAAGGAATTCCTGAGATAAGCTTTTTGAAATTACTTCAAAGTGATATTAACTACAACAGAAAAAAGTAAAGAAGTAAATAAAGTAGGAGTCTCTGCCCTTTCTTCCTGCCAGAAACAGTGGATGTCCCTTACCGTCTTTCTCTCTACAGGAACACCTACTGCACACAGAGTACAACAGCCTGTATGACCAGTAACCTGTACGTAGTAATGCATTCTGCTCCCTCGCTTTTCTAAGCATTTGGAATCATTAAAAGGAAAATATATCATCAGTGGATCAATCGGGTTATTAAAAATAGGTTTTAGCTCAAATTTATTTTAAATACAGCTCAACCAAACTCAGAATCAGCTTGGGAGCACATATGTCCATGGCATAAACTCTATAAATGCAGGTATAGCTCATATGGTTGTCAAAGAAATGAGGTGCTTCTTTGCCATAACTGTAGAGCATGGAGGCCTTCAAGGGAGGCACACCAGTAACCTTGTACCACCCTCAATTCTAAAGAGTAAACAACATTTTAAAGGCCAGGCGATCTCAAAAGGGACAACTGTCTGCCATAGAACTCAAGTTCGAAGTAACTTTATTCGGTTTCAAAAAGAGAACCACAAAAGTGCATAAAATCAGCAGTACAATTTATAATTTCAATGACCTGTTTACAAAACAATGTGGATGGCGAATCGTACAGTTCAATTGTTAAGAGGGAGAAGAGTAGGATAAAAAGAATACAATCCTTAAAAACCAATCTTAAACTAGACACTTAGAATGCACGATGATGATTCTAGCTAATCCAGTTCAGCTCCAACTACTAATACCGTTTCCTAATAGCAATTGCAACTTTAATAAAGTGCATATATCAGCTGTAGCCAGAGCATGCAAATAATTAAAACCATCAATATAAAAACATGGCCTAATTTCTTTTCAAATCAGGACTAAAAATGTTCTCCTAGGCTCTTTGTAAAGAGAGCAAAATAGCATAAAGTGCGATGTTCTTTGGGCTGCCAAATTGTCACAAGGGCAGAGCACCAAGTGGTCTACCCAGCCAGTTTGTTTCGGGAAAGCTACTAGGAAATGCATAGTAAATAGAAGGAATCTTGTTAAATAAAAACGTGTCTGGATATTTGTAGTCAACGTTAAATAAAATTGTTGCTGAGTGGGGAATAAGCAAAGAGGGCCTGCTTCCTCAGGTTGATAGGGGTGAGTGTTTGCCCCTATGGAATGCACCTCTTTTATGATCTTTTTCGCAATCTCATTGATACTAGCTGGGCTATCAAAATAATGTCCCAGGCCTAACTTATAAAAGCTATCCCTGACAAATTGAAGCCAGGGAATAGTTAGTGCACCATCAAGTTTAAGACAATCTTTTATAATCTCTCTGGAGAATGCCAGCTCTTTCGATAACCACATTTTGGCCCATAAAAGTAAGAGGGAAATGTGTATACAATCTCCTACAAAGTCAAGCCCTAACTCCTAATGACAAAAGCTTGTGGGGGCACTATTTGGAATCATGAGTAGCCTTTTTATACATTTATTTTCCATGATTTGCAACTGGCGGCTGTTATGATACCCCCATACGCCTGCATCATTTGTTACCACAGGTAAGCATATGGCTTTATAGAGTGTAACTAGCTCTGTCACCGGTTTATGTCCCCATTTGGAGGCAAAGCAGGAAAGTCCCTCAACCACCCTACCTACGTTGTGCATCTTTGTAGTGACAAACGTATCCCAATTCAGCTTATTGTTAAAAAGATTCCCTAGATAATGAAAATTATTCATTTTATCAATCCTCTTTGCAACCACGGCATAATTTCTTATCTTGGTCTTTTTAGGCCCACATACCATAACATAAGATTTTGTAAAATTAACCTTTAGGTCGAGTGACAACATAAAATCAGAAAATGCATTAAGAGATTTTTGAAGGCCATTTGCTGTTAGGGTCATTAAAACAGAATCATCCGAATAAGAAAGAAGCAGAGCCTGGGTGCCCCCAATGCGTGGACAGTCAAGATCTTTATCTGACCAGAAAGCATCAAGGCCATTGGTGTAAATTGTACTGAGAGAAAAGAGGCTAAGATGCATCCCTGCCGGACGCCCTCTGTCGATGCAATAGGCCTAGTTTTTTCACCATTGGCGCCCTATCTAATAGTTGCAGATGTGGAGGTGTGAAGCCTACGGAGAAGAGAAATCAAAGGTTCCTCATCTCCCATTTCCCCCATCAGTGCCCACAGCTTAACCCGATTTACAGTATCAAAAGCACTGGACATGTCCATGAAGGCCAGGTGGATAGAAAACATCCTGGCCTTCATGTACTTGCCCATAATCAGGGACAAGTTGAGACACTGTTCAGTAGTGCCCATGCCCCTCCTAAAGCCATACTGTTATCTTGCAATCACCCCTACGTCTGTTGCCCAAGTTTCAAGTCGAGCAAGGACAACCGTTCCCTGCAACTTTGCTGTGGCATCAATAAGAGAGGTGGCCTATAGCAGGAAGGGTCACGTCTGTTACCTTTTTTAAACACAGGGACCACTATAGCCTCTTTCCAGGATGACGGCATAGGGCCGGTCACCATTGCTTTAAATACGTTGGTCAATAATGGGGCCCACAGATTAGGACTGGTTTTAAAAAGATCTAGAAGCACTCCATCCAGGGCAGGGGCTTTCATGCTAATTCCTTTGGCTTCCTCAACCTCAACTACTGAGATTGAAGCACTTAGGTGAAAGGCAGAGATTGGATCTTGGAGCGAATCCTCACAGGGGGCCTCATGTAGGTGGCCTTTGGGATTACATATGGCCGCATAGTGGGCTTCCCAAACATCCCCCAAAATCAGGGAATCCATCCTGCCCATCTCTCCATTGAATAATGGGCGATTTATAACTTCCCAGAAGCTTTTCGAGGTCTTAAGGGTTCTCGCTCTTTCCAAATTGTTCCAGGCCAAACACCTCAATTCTTCTTTCTTCAGCTTCACTATACTTTTATATGCCTTCCGAGCATGCTTAATGTGAGCCCTATCTCTGGGGTGTGTGCAAAGCCAGCTTAAAGGTTGTGTGTGCTCTTGTGCATTCCACATTAAACCCCCTTATCTCCGAGGGGTCCATCACCGTAATTGACTTAGTCAAGTCTTTGGCTACATCGGAACAGATCAGTTGAAATTCCTGAATAATCTCAGCATCATAGGACTCAATATCTTAAGATCTATTCAGGTAAAATATCAGGCAATGACCAACATTCGGAGTGTAAAGTGTCCTCTCTCTACTAAAAGATAATATAAAGAAAATGAAGCCAGTTGAGTCTCTAGGTTTAAATGGAAAGTAAATCTGTGCAAACACAGCGAAAACTGAATCGATCATCATCTGATAGCTTTTGGAACAGAGATCTGAATGAAGCTATGAGCTTGAACTCAAGTAAGTTAAAATCTTAAAGGTTTTCACATTTATGGTCAATATACGACGAAGATTCTTCAGTCCTTGCACAATCAAAACAAAAATATCCCAGTACTGATTTTGCATACACTTCCAAAAGGCTCCTTACCATTACATCCTTTTTCTTATCAATGGCAGCCAACAACACTAACTGTGTATTGAACTGCCAATCATGAAACACCTATTACTCTTTAATTCCATACTTCTCTGTATCTGTTATGATTTCTTAAGGTGCTCATTAATCATGTATGGGTTTTATACAAATACCACTGCACATTCTCCCTCTTCAGCCAAATACTATTGCACATTCTCCCTCTTTCTTCCATTGCAAAGCATCAGGATGCTTGTGGGATTGATTGCTCTATTCATGCAATAAAAATTGTACAGTGTGCTATGGTTTTGTTGCCACCCACAAATATTCGTACTTCTTTCTATTCTCAGTATGGCTTAGTACAGTATGGAAGCACTGATTATGGATGACTATTCTTGGATACAAATATTGCAGAAAATCCTCTCAGTGGCACAAACTGGTCACCTATCTTTCGTTTGACCACTGGTAACTTGGTAAAAACAATTTAACACTAGCTTTCATTCGAAACCTAGACTTTAATTATTTCTTCCGGATACCTTTCTCTTCATACTTCTTATCCTCTCGTTCCAGTTGCAGTAAGCATTTAAATGCCTTAATTTCTTTAGTTCTGGCAATGTTCTCATTCCTTTCTAGACAAAGATTATTTTCATCTAGGACGTCCAGGTTGTGTTAACCAGTAAGTACAACTCTTGCATGATAAGGTTGGGGGAAGAAAGCATATACAAATTATTGATCTAAAAAAAGAAAATGTTCAACAGTTGCTACAATGAACTGTCTCTACCTGATGCAGGTAGCAAACAACATTTTTTACTCAGCTTTTCTCCTGTTCACTTTGTGCTGTCACAATGCATGTGCATAATCTAGTGTGTACTCTAAAAACATTAAATTTCATTATCACAATATCACTGTATTTGTGGAGCTTCACTGTATGTAGTACTGTTGGCGAAGAACACATGCTTGAATAAAAAAAAAACTGCCACTAACCTGAAAATTTGTACGCACAGTCACAATCATTTTTAGCCATGGAGGAAATTTTGAAATAATTTTAGTGATGAAAGAAGCAACTGTATCACCATAATCTGGTTTGTGGAATTCTGCTTCATTTAAGCCATCTACCAGAATGATATATTCTTCATCTGGAATTTTATGCTCTAAATGGAAAAGAGGCAGATTATAAGAGCATTTTCAACATACTTCCCCAACTGCTAAGTTAGTGTATTTATTAAAAGGGAAAAACTAATGTAAATCAACAATATTTTTGGAAGAACAATTCAAGGGCTATGAAATTCAATACAGAAACGGGTAGTACTTGCAATGACTGGAAAAACAATCTACTGGGTTTACAAATACAGGCTCATTTGTAGGTTTTAAAACAAATAGAGGATTCGTCCTAGTGTTTTGGAAGTGTTTAACTTCTTGATTTTTGATTAATACATTTGCATGTCATGGTGCTTAATAAATCCAAGAGTATATTTATCGAATACCCTGGGTTCCAAGGTTCAGAATGACACACTGGCTCTCCTGAGTCAAAATACAAGAACTCGTACAGCATTTCCCCCATATATTGAATCTCACTTTATCACATACCCCAAAAACACTACTTGTATTTGTTCCACTCTTGAATACTGCAAAATTATATTTACTCTCCAGTTTACATGCTATTTCTATACTTAATTGTATCGAACTCTAGCTAACAAAATGTTGCTAAACTCTACCATACTGTCAATTCTAAACCAATTAGCTTGTCTTTTATTTCTGCATAAAAAATAAAAGCAGCAAGTGACATAAAATGTAATTACTGCTCATATGTCTAATATCTTTTCAAACTTAATTCTAAATCTGTAAATCCTATTTGTAATTAAACAACAAATGTATCCTGTTCACCAAACTTGTAAGTAACACTCTAAGTACAAAGCTAAACCTTAGACTGGGGTGAGGTGGCAAATTTATTCAACACTCAAAGTGACATTGGTGTGTACAAAATCCATGTTTGTCCCACTCTGAGCTTTTAGTGCCAAAACTAATGGCTTCACCTGGAGTTCGACAACAACGTATCCGACTTCGTCAGCCCCTCGACAGCCACAGCCTTGGACTCAAAAACTTTTATGGGGATAAGCCACTTGCTGAGTCCAACCAGCGCTCGATTGCGAGGGGACTGGAATCATGCATAGGACTGAAATAATACATAGGTTTCGGTCAACTGCAAAGCGTAACGTTTGATTGCTGCTTTACTTTTTTGTTAGTGCTTTTTGCCGTAAGACTTTAAAAATGTACATCTCCGGTTCCTCTTATGTGATTTTCATGATCTTGGTGTCTTTTTAATCAATAATTATTTCTCTCCTGCTCTGAACTGTTTCAGGATTTTATTGACTTGTTTTCTGACTTTTACAACTGTTGGTGCTACTTGAACTAAATTGCCTTTCTCTAGGGAACTCCCTGCTGCTTGTGCTACTGCCCTAAGGTTTTGACAAAATCTAATCAGAGTGATTTTATTAAGCTGGCAGGGGTACACCGTGGCAAATTTATAAACCAATGCCTCAAAACTCTGATTTGTCCTTCATTACCAGGTTAAGGACATCAGTTTGCAGCTCTCGCTACTGTGGTTCCACAATTCTTAACTGACCACAGGGGGAAGCTGACAGATTTCAAACGCTCCCAGAGTGTGTCTGAAACTCACCAGCAGGACCATGTAATACCAACCGTGAAAGCACTCCACTCTCTTCTAGCAAATGCAGATAATAAAAGGAATTCTAAAAATTGGTTACCATAAATCAATTCATTTCTCATGCTTCTTTTCTCCTCCTGCAGACTTTACAGAGTGATTTCCCTGTTCATTTTAATACAATTTTTGATGCAGATCATGGACCATTTTAGCAGTTTTTGTGTAGGTATTTTCTAAATGTCGTCTTATAAATCCCAATCTATGTTCTCCAGAACTGCATGCATTCCTCTTGTTCAGCTGCCAATAACGAATAGTATATCGCTAAAATATTCTCTTTTTCGATAGTTAAACTCTCCCTTTGTACTCAAAGACGTGCATGATTCATCTCACTCACTTGTTAAAATGTACATTACACATACAGATGTATATGGAGATATATATTATACAAGCAAGATTAGCCTCCTCTCGACACAGTTTGTTAGCCATACATGTATAATTAATTCAGTATCATCTAGTGAAAAAGATTGCATATGAAAATATTTCTATATGCCTAGTGTTTGTTTATCAACTTGCATGCAAAGTTCTTGACTTTCAACAATACACAGTTCCAAGCAATTGCTGGACAAACATATCAAAAGCAATTCTGTTGTGTAGAGGACTTTTACTGTCCATCCATTAATTCCCCAAGTTGTTTGTCCTCTTCCAGGTTTCTGTGCTCTCCTACACATACTCAGAAATAGTCCAAGTTTAGTTAATAGAATAAAGGTGAAAAGGAAAACGCTACTGGTAAAGGATAGAGTTAGATCAACAAAGATCTATTTAAATGTCTTCTTTGCACAGCCTCAAAGAATTTGGTGACCCAACAGACCGTGAAAAGGAAAAAAATATATAATTATAATATTATAGGTAAGATTAATTTTATTCAAATGAAAATATTACCCACATTTCTTTATTTATTCCGCTCTATTCCTTTGTCATTTAGTATTTCGTTTTTTAAAAAATTGGACGGAATTTTTAGCAGCTTCATTTGGGGGTATCGTAAAGCCCGGCGGTCTATGGAGCTGCTTAAGGCTGCACCTGATAATGGGGGATTGAGCTTCCCAGATTTTAAGTTGTATTTTTGGGCAACTTTTCAAGGACGCTCACGGGGCTTGCTTAAAACAGATAACCAATCTTATTTTTTTACTTTTATGTTAAATTTGGACTCTAATTTATTCTTGTTTAGGGTAAATGATCCCAATTATTTCAAAAGGGTGAAATTTAAGACTGCTAAGGACTTAGTTAAAATTTGGTGCAATATTTTGGCTTTCTGTCATACCTCTTTTAACCACCCTAGACTTTTATTATGGGGGAATCCTGGTCTTCCTGGAATCTTTAATGATGGCACAACTAAAAGCTGGCTTACATGCGGTATAAAGACACTGGGGGACTTATATGGGGTGCAAGGCGTTTTGAGTCGCTAAAGATTTTATATAAGGTTACGGAGTCAATGAGGTTTAAATATATACAATTATATGATTTTTTTATTCGTAATATGAAACCTTTTGATTCATTGGACTCGGATATCTGGGACTGTTTGTATTCTGATAAGAATAAATCTTTAATCAGTATTGGGTATAAATGTTTTAATGCATATAAAGTTAGTGATTGTTCTAAACTGGCAGAAAAATGGAGTCAAATGTTGGGGATTAACATTACCCCGAATTTGATTAACTTATCTCTTCGTAACAACATTAACTCCACTTCTTCTAGTTTAAAGCTTCAGCAATTAAAAACTACTTGTATGCTTTATCACACCCCAGAAAAGATATCAAAATGGTCGACAAATGCCTCATATACTGAACGAACCAAATGTCCCAAGTGTGCCCTTGTTGCTGCGGACTTGGAACATATGCTATTCTCGTGTCCTATGTTATTAGAATTTTGGACGGCACTAGACAAAGTAATGAAACAAAAATTGATTTGTTCTCCGTCTCTCACAGCACCTTTAATTTTACTCGATATTCATTCTGCCAATGTCCCACAGCAAACTTTAATCACTATTACATTGTCATGTGCTAAGCTAATAATCGCTCGTGCTTGGATTTCCCCTACTGCTCCCCATATTATGGAATGGTGGTCTCTGCTTAATGAAATTTATGTGATGGAATTTGTTTTGGCCAAACAAAGAGGTACACAATCGCTAATGAAATTTGAGAAAATTTGGGATTCTTTTTGTAAGTGAAGCTTAATTTGTGTTTAAGTCGTTGTTAGTTCCTGCAACATCTGGTTCGGTCTCATGTTTATCCAGCTAGGAAATATATTGATGAATTTTGTATCAAAAGTAATTTTCATTCTGTTATCTTTTTGTGTTTTTTTTTAATAACGTGTATCTTCTGTTCTATGAGTTGCAAATAATAAAAAAATTTAAAAAAGGGAAAAAAAATAATCAAACTTTCCTCCTCTTTTACATTCACCCCTTCTGAGTCAATTGTGATCAATAAGTAAAGTATATTGAAATAAAGACAAAAAAAATAGTTTTGACCTTGGCTTAATGAAGGTCAGAGTCTTTGCATACCTTGTCGCAAGTTCACCAATGGTTCCAATATCCCTCTTCTGAAAGCTGCCACAGGATCCTGGACACATGACCTGAGGCTAAGCATGCTCTGCACAGGAGTTTCCTTTATTAAAAGATCCCTATAAGCTGTTAAATGGTGAGATCGGCAAAGTAAGGCAGCGATACTGTGAACAAACTCCGGCACAAGACATGTGTATGTGTTGTCAGCTTGGCAATAGTGGTAGGCAACAACCTAAAACAAAAAAAATATTTTATTACTTCAATTTGAAGCTTTCGTTTACGTAACTGAACATATGAGTATTTTCTGTAAATATTTAACGGACAAGCGAATGCTGGGGTATGTAAAATTGTGCTCTAGTCCTTACTTTGTGCCAGACAACAGATTCCAGACACCTACACAGGCAAAATGTTCTATGTGTGAATTTTAGAGATGTTATTGTCCCTAGTGCATTCTTTAAATATGGCATTCCAACCTCTGTTCTTAACACTACTGAAAAGTTTAAATACAAATATGCAACATAGTACTCAGAATGTAGCTGATAAATGGAAATTCAAAACTAGAGTACATGTAATAGACTGTATATACATTAAGTGCACAGAGCTAAAACATTTCCAATGTTATGTATCATAGGCTACAATATTAAAAGATGCTGTGTTACGACCAAAACAAATAATAGAGCCCATTTCGGGTAGAGGATTTTCAGATACATTTTACCAACTGCTCAAGTGCAGTAAAAAGGTATTCTCAAACTTTATTAAGCATAGGTACAACACAGGCAGCAGGAGGGCTAGATACACAAGGAACACGTACATAGCAATAGAATACGCCTGGGTGTACACACACACACACACACTAAAGTGAGCAGTTGCTACAGCTCGTACTGCTTGTAGTGTCCGACTCCTGGCAACATGGTTGAAGGGTTGATTTGAGCAAGGGAGCAGAGAAGCCACAGGTTGACACAGTCAACGAGTCACACAGCGTCACAAAGGGCACAGAGCACAAGGGATTATAATGAGCAAGAAAACACAGCGAGCACGGGTGAGGATGGCAGAAAGTACAGGTTGGGAGCAAGAAACTGAGAATACAAGGGGGCATGGAAATGCAAGGGGTTGAAATGGCAGAGACAATAAGGGTCTGGGAGCCAGGGAGGCGAATGGGTGGTATGCAGATCTAGGCCAGGAAAACACAGGGGATGGGGAAACAGAAATGAAGGCACAGAATGGGCAGAAGCAGGGAAGAACACAAAGAGCAGAGAGCATAGGGGAAAACATGAGCCGGGCAAGTTTGGGTGCTCAAGAGGGGGAACACGTAAACACGGCGGAGAGCAGACAGGGGGGTTCAGGGGGCAAAGAGAGCATGAAATGCATAGGAGAAACACTCTTTATTGCTGTTAGCACATTATTCAGAAAGTGCCCTACATGTACCTGATGCAGTTGAGATAATTAGAAATTCTATAGCGTATTATAATTTGATGGTATGGTAATCAGTGAGATAACCCACCTGCAACAGAAAGCAGTAAGTAATGTACCAGTCAAGGATTCAAAATCCCTATTCAAAATACCAATAAGCTGACAAAGGATTTTTCATCCTTCAGAGGCAGATAAAACATGGACCACTGAGTTAAGGACAGTAAGACCTGTCATTCACAACACCACATAACTGCAAGAATTTCTTAGTAGATGAAAAATAAAAACAATATGATTCAAGGTGGCATAATGATCATTTGAAAGGTGTTAACACTATTCTAGTCCATTTAATTCTGAGTCATGTGTGGTTTCACCTGCCACAACCTAGTAATATTTTCGTTTTAAAGTTTAAGTAAAAAGTCAAATGCCAACCACTAAATTCCGGATCTTCCTCACTACTACTTAAACCTCTGCTGAACGCTAGTTATTAGGGGCATAAGGCTACAGAAACCTTACAAAATATCAGTATTACATCTAAAGACAGACAGGTGTAATTTGTGATTCACATGCTTCCGGGTTGGGGATGACGCTCCACTGTGAATTCACATAAAATAAAAAAGAAGTAATGCTACTTGTACGGGCCCCCATTCCACAAACTATTGCATCTATCACTAGAGCGGTCCTAGTGGCCTGGTGCTCCGCCCTGCGTTACAAGGGATTGGAAAAGAAACTTACTCTGGAAAAAGATACCAATAGCAAGATGTTGTTGGTAAAGTGTTTATTGAAACACGTCCTTTCTCAAGTCCAGTCAAGTCAGTAATGTCCGAACCACAACAACTGACACGAGATAGCACGAGGTGTGACTCGTGTTATCTCATGTTATACATCGTGTTATACAACACTTACCCAACACACACCTCTGTGGCACGGCACGTGCCTGCGCGAGACAGAGTCCCTTGGGGGCTTTCGGGATGTTTGGGTGGGTGATCATGTCAGGGCCTTCCCCGATCTGCAACAGCATCACTCCCTACATACGGCCTAATTTTTCAGATACCTCCAACTCCACCACGCCCTCTCTGCACACATCACTTCAGGCACCTCACTCCCTGAATTTAGCCCACTAGAGACTCAGGTTATGATGGGGGACTTGGCAGGGAAGGGGTGTACCGGATATACAGCTCCCTCGTGAACCTTAGATTCAAAGCGTGCCCGTTGGGAGGATTGGGCGGGTCTCCTGGAGGAGGCGGACTGGCGCGATGCCTTTATGGCACCTAAAACCCTGACGACTTCCTCTAAACTGCGCCTCGCCCAACTTTATTACCTCCATGTGGCTTATCTCACTCCTGCGCGCCTACACAGGGCGGGACTGCGCCCCTTCCCAGAATTCACACGCTGCAGTCATGGCCCGGACAATTTCTATCACATGGTATGGTTATGCCCTGCCCTTGCTCCATTTTGGTCGGGTGTGGAGTTGGACCTTATGCAGGTTCTGGGGTGGCAGGTCCCTCACGATCCCATACGCATTCTTCTGGGAGTTTTCGATGGCTTAGATGGCTCTAGAGCCGATAAGCGTTTTTTTGGGCACAGTGGTGACACCACAGCGCCGCGGCCTGGGCCCAAGCCAAACCCCCTCCCATAAGAAAGTGGCAACTGATTGTGGATTGGTGGGTGTCTCAAGAAGAACCCCTCTTTGAGGCCAGGGGATGACCCGAGAAATTTCTGAAAATCCTATATCACTACACGTGTTGAAGGCCACATAAGGCGCCTTGTGGGCAAATGTTTTGGAGTCCTAAAGACCCTAAACAAAACCTTAGACCTCCTCCCTTTATCGGCCAGAAGAACACTAACGCAGGCACTGGTGACCTCGCGGTTAGATTATGGCAACATTCTGTTCCTTGGGGCAACCGAGGGCAGCTTAGGTCGCCTACAAGTCATCCAGAACTCCTCCGCCAGACTGGTGTTAAGAAGACCCAGGAGAGCTAGCTCGAAATTGGCGCTGGATGCGCTTCATTGGCTGCCGGTGAAGAAGCGTGTGCTATTTAAGTGCCTCCTTTTTTGCCACCGTATTGTCTGGGACAAGTCACCAACATATCTGAAGGAGCTAGTCAGCCGATATGAGCCTACCAGGACCCTCCGTTCAGAGGGTACCGGTTTGCTGACAGTCCCCAGGATCAGGAAGGCGAGAATAGGTGGACGTTCCTTCGCGTTACTAGCAGCTCAAAATTGGAACAAATTACCTCCTGTGCTGCGACTGGAGGGCAATGAACTGCGGTTCAGGGCTCTGCTCAAAACTCACCTATACACTGCATAGAGTCTGGGTGTTCTAGGCTGGTTTCACTGGTAGCTTAGCGCGGGGACACGCCGTGATGGCGTTACTGAGCGCTCTATAAGCTCTTTTATTATTATTATTATTATATTATTTAAACGACATGACTACCTCGCAATTCTTCACTTATGATTGGGATTCTTGCTGTTGGCCGGGGATGGACTCTGACCTAATATGTAATCGTATGGGGTCTTTAATTTGTTTGTTTTGTTCAAATGCCAATACATTTGATTATCAAACCAAAAAAAAAGAAGTAATGGTTGAGCTGTTCTTTAAATCCAATCAAACCAGTCTACCCGATGCGCATCAAATTAAATTACGATAGAGGGTATTTTGGAGACATATCAACAACCAGAGTCTTAACTGAATTGTTTGAAGGGAAAGTTGTGTTTGGAAAACACAACCGTTTTGGGACACATGTTGTCTCCTAGTGGCTGATTTAACCATCATACGAAATAGAGCATAATCCTTTGTCTCACCTAACCAAAATGTTTTGACCCAAGACAAATTAAGGATTTTGTCTTCCTATGCCTCAGATACCCATGCTGCAAAAACTTTAAAGCTTAAAACAGGATGGGCTCCAGTACAGTTATATTCTTAACATTGAAAGATTTATTAAGTAATGTTGGTACCCTTTGACAAGTATTATGTACACAATCCTGCTTCATGGAGACCAATACAAATTGGTAAGCTTGACAATGTCATTAGAACATGCTTGCACTGAAGTAAATCCACTGGCTTCCAGTTATTGAACAATACATTTTTACAAGGTGCTTCTTGGTCACTCGCCCAACTTCCTTGCCAAATTATTTGGCCCATACCTATCAATCAGACTTATAAGACCTGGTAATTTGAATCTACTAACTACTCGACTGACTTGATGCAAGAAATTTGAGAGTAGATTCTTCCGTATTCTGGGGTCTTCTGTGTACAAGTATCATTCACCACAACCTAGATTGGAAAATGACCACCTTAAATATAGGATATACTTAAAGACCCACCTCTTCACCAGTGAGCGTGGTTAGTCCAGTCATTTAAAAAAGGTATGAACTGCCTTGCCTTTTCAGTCACATGCAGAAAACTGGTTCAAGCATCTCTATAGAGCTTACAGGATTCTTCCTTTTCGAGGCTTTGTCACCATTGGGTATCACCAGCAGACTCCCTTGTCTGGATGATGGACACTAGGTTCGGCCCATGTAATACACAGAAAATAACTTTCTCTTACCCAAGTATCTTCATCTGAAAGCACTCTGAGGTCACTATAGGGTGTAATGTAGCTTTTTTTGAAAACATACAATAAAATAAATGGTGCTACAGTATCAATTTACGTAAATTGAGTCTTCTGTTATATTGTATACTACCATTATCACAGCTTTCTGGCAATTGCTAGTTTAAACAATAATGATATCAAGAGGATAACAGCATGTTTTGTGCCACATATACACAAACACAACTATTTTAATATTTACAACACTCTACATTGAAATGCACAGCATTAGGACTCACAGTAGGCAAAACTATATGTGTAGTCTTTGATTCTCAGTCTGAGCGAGGCGAGATACCGACCCTTGTGAGCAGCAAATTAAACTCATGGCGGCTTTCTGGCACAAACCCATACTCCATTCGATGCCATGCCACGGTGGACCACAAGCTCCTCATCACGACTCTCCAAGAAAGAGCCGGCCTTGGCGAGGTAGTTCTCAAGTGGTTTTCCTCCTTTTTACACAACCGTTCGCAACTAATAAAAATCAAGAACTTCACCTCCGATACCCAGCAAGTCAACAAGGGTGTCCCCCAAGGATCGGTGCTCTCCCCCCAGCTCTTTAACATCTACATGGAGCCACTCGCTAAGTTACTCAGGAACGCCAACATCAACTTCCACCTCTACGCGGACGACACGCAGATTTACCTGGAAATCTCCTCTCTTAAAGACATCCAGAGACTCAACGATATCCTAAATGAAGTTCAAGACTGGCTGACAAAGAATCACCTGAAACTCAACCCCGATAAGACAGAAACACTCCTCATCTCAAACAAAGAAGATAACCCTCAAATCACCGAGTGGCTAAAGTCGATCGATGCTCTCAAGGGTAACCTCACGCTAGCAGACTCCGTTAAATCCCTGGGCTTCACCTTAGACCCTAAACTAACCCTGACAAATCACATTAAGAACTCGGCGAAAAGCGCATTCTTCAACCTCAGACTTTTGAACAAAATTAAACCTTACATTCCCAACAAGGACCTCAAACTAGCCACGCAATCTCTAGTTCTATCAAGACTGGACTATGGGAACTCAATCCTAACAGGCATCCCCAAATCCCACCTGGCTCCACTAAAAACAACACTTCACGCGGCAGCAAGAATGATCACAGGCTGCAAAAAATATGATCGCATCTCCCCGGCTCTTAAAGAACTCGAATGGCTCCCTGTGGAAATGCGAAGTACCTTCAGAACGGCCTGCCTAACCCACAAGGCCCTCCACACCGGCAAACCGGAATACCTGGCTAACAAGCTCAAAAAAGCAGGCCAAGCCAGAAATTTGAGAAGCTCTAATTCCCTACTGCTCATCCTACCAAAAACCAGAAGGAAGAGAACTGCGGACTGCTCTTTCTCAGGAAATGCCCCCAAAATATGGAACGCCATCCCCCCGCACATCAGAACTCTACCGTCCTATGCAGAATTCAAGAGCCAACTTAAATCCTTGTGCCTGATCCGCTCCCTTGGTTATGGATAACTTGGAGCTGCAAACGTCTCAGAATCCATGCGGTATTGTTGAATCCAGTACTGAGAAGCCCTGCTGTCCGAACTTTTCTTCTTTCCAAATTGTCTATCGCCGATTACTTTTATTGGGTTTGTTTCATGTTGTTCTCTCTTTCATGCCCACTACTGTGAAGCGCTCTGATACCTTCGGGTCTTGTTAGCGCTATAGAAAACTTCTAAATAAATAAAATAAAATGTATGTGCGCCACATGTTGGTAAGATCAGTAAGAATGTTTGATGCTCAGTGAAGTTGACAAAAAAAACTGGGACAACTTTTATATTTCAAGCTAAAAGCTCACTTCTTCTGGACCACCCACACTCTCCAAGAAAGAGATTATTCAATTTTAGCCGATGAAGGCTGTAGAGTGTGCTGACCCGTAACCCACCTACAGCAAGGTAAGGCATAAGCCAAGAGATTCCATGCTTTGATTTCTCAAACCAATGAATGTTGAGCAGCTACACTGTTGATGGTGCCATAGCAAAACTGTGCCTCGGGGTACTGGGGATTGGAGACTGAGACAGATGCCCCACAATACTTTTCTTGATGGAGGCAACACTACTCTTTGCCCCCTAGATCTTCCTCCTTTGGGGAGCTGCAACAACTATTCAACCCTTCCACAACTTCTGGGTCCTTGACTTAGGAGGACTATATTAGTATGACAGGTTTAACTACTGCTGTCCTGAATGTGAGTCAATACATTCCGCCTGTTCCAAGACGGAGAAGAAACAATTTGCATACATAAAACCAGTAAGCCCTTGTACATCCAATGATCGCTTCATAGCTCATGTACAGCATAAAAGTACTCCTTTTGCAAGGCAAGTATATGTGATGCATCCAACTACATTCTGCCCTACAGCCCATTTGCTGTAATACCACTGCCTTAGCTGGGTTTGATAAAACACATTACCCGCTCTGAAGAAAATGTGAGTAGGGCAAATAAAAACAATAAAACCCAAAGCCTCTACTTCAATGTCACTTCCAGGCAGTCACACAATTTCAGCTCTAATTGTAAAAATATATAGAGATACATGGGTCTATGTTTTGGTGTTAATGGGTCCTTGGTACAGGATCAGAAGGTGTAAGAGAAACTAAAAAGTTAGGATTACCGACCAAAGAACAGTGCAAGTGGTGGTCATCAGAGGCCTTAAAACGGAATAAGCCAAGGCTTTTAAGCGCCGCACATACCTTGGGTGTCAAACCTGGCAAGGAGGACAAACAGATAAAAAGGGATGGATAGGCTTGTTGTGTTCGAATTAACAATACCTCCATGAGTTCGCAATTGAGTCAATAAGAAAGTCGATATGCAGAGAATAATGTACATAAATCAATACCATGAATAAAGATCACAGTAACTATTGGCATCAAATATTCAGTAGCTTTATATTCCATGCCTAAGTGCTTCCTGCTGATAAAAATGCATTGTTATTGATTAAAATCATCACACAGATGTAAACAATGAATCCTATCAAATGCACTGCGGTTTTCACATACATTACTAAGAATGTAAACCATACTCCACTGCATCAAATACTGAATACATTCACCAGTTAGGAAACATTTTGAAACGCAGAATCATTCACACCACTAGCTCAAGACTGCTCTAACATGAGAATAAATACCCTACAAGGAAAGGAAATCGACCATAACACTGAACTTTAGAACCATCTAATCAGATTAAGGTTCATCCCAGATAGGATTGTTTTTTTCGGAGATGTCACATGACCTTGCAAAAACAACGGGCAGGGTACATTTATGTAACTCAAGCTGTTGTTGTCTAGGCCTTTTTCCGCATTCTAAAAAAAAATAAAAGCAGGATCCATGTTTACAGATTTAGCCTTTTTGTCGGCGAAAATAAAGATTGTTTTGTCTTGGAAGCTGCTTGAATTCCCCCCATGCACGTCAGTAGCAACAAGCAGTGATCAAATGGGCTCAATGCGAGGACATGGTTCTCCACAGAAAAGAAACAAGCATTGGCAAATCTATTGGCTATACCAATATGTTTTAGCAATTTTGTACACCATTGTGGCTGCTGTTCAGTATAGCAAAAGTTAGTGGCACAGTGTAGAACTGAGTGGAGTGGAGGGTAATGGGAGTGGCATAGAGTGTTGTGGAGGGAGTAGAGGAGGGAGGAGAGCGCCGTACAGTGGAAGGATAGAGAGTGAAGTTGAGTGGAGTAGTGTTGTGGAGTTGAGTTTAATGAAGGAGAGCGTCAAAGAGTGGAGTATCAGAGTGGCGTGTCAGAGTAGAGTAGAGTGGCCTAGAGTGAAGTGGCGTACAGTACAGTGATGCAGAGTAGATGATTGTTTCAGAGTAGGGTAAAGTCGAGTGGAGTGGTTTAGGGTAAAGCGCAGAGGTGTAAAGTAGAGTGGTGTACAGCAGAGTGGTGTAGAGTGCAATGGTGTGGAGTGTAGAGGTCGAGAAAAGATTAGTGTGTCATATAGTGAATTGATGTTGAGTGCAGTAGAGTTGAGAGGTACAGAGTAGAGTAGCACAAAGTACAGTGGTGCAGTATAGTGATGATCGCAAAGGTGTAGAGTGCAAGGGTGCAGAGTAGAGTGCATTTGCACTGACTGCAGTGGTGCAGAGTAGAGTGGCGCAGAGTAGAGTGACGTGACAGTGCAAAGGCATAGAGTGCAATGGTGCAGAGTAGAATTTTGTTAAATGAAGTGGCGCAGAGTAGAGTGGCGCAGAGAAGAACTGAGTGCAGTGGCTTACAGCGCAATGTTGTAGGGTGGCGTAAAATGCAGTGGTGTAGAGTGCAGTGGTGCAGAGTAGAGTGGCATTAAGTTCAGTGGTGAAAGTACAGTCTTGCAGAGTAGAGTAGTGCAGAAAGCAGTCGGGCAGAGTATAGTGGTGCTCAATAGAATAGAGTGGCGTAGTGTGCAGAGGAGGAGAGTGTTGCAGAGTAGACTATATTGCGTACAGTGCAGTGGTGCAGAGTAACTGGTGTGGAGTAGAGTGCAGTGGTTTTGAGTAAAGTGGTGTTGAGTGCATTGGCTTAGAGTGCAGTGGTTTAGAGTAGAACGGCGTACAGTAGTGCAGAGTAGAGTGATGCAGCTTAGAGTACAGGGCATGCAGTAGAGTGGCAAAGAGTGCAGTGGCATAGAGTACATTGCTTCAGAGTAGAGTGAAGTAGAGTGGGTGGTGGAGGGTGGAGTGCAGTGGTATAGAGTAGTGGTGTACTGTGCAGTGGCAGACTAGAGTCAAGAGACATTGAGTGGAGTGGTGCAGTGTAGAGTGCAGTGTGGAGTGGCTTGGAGTGGGCATTGGCATGGAGTGGTGCACAATGGAGTGGGGTAAAGTGGACTACGCAGGGTGTAGTAGCACACTGCCATTACAGACAACACATCTTCAATTGAAATGACCATTACATTTGCACAGACATACAGTTTTACTGATAAAAGTACACAGCGCACAAACGATAATGTGTGGAAATGTCTTTAACTAGTGTATTGATGTGTTTTGAACGTATTAGAATTTGTGCTTCCACCACACTAAAATATTATCAAAAATGTGCTTTATTTGTGCTTTTCTAATTCGGATGTATTCTGAAATCTTTGTAGTTCATTTACAGACATTTTAAATTGTGTTGTGTGCTAGAAAAAACAAGCACTGACAATGCCAATGGGTCCAACAGCTATTGGCTTTGCCAATATCCGTTAGCCATGTTGTATACCAGCGTGACTGCTGTTCAGCTTGGCTAAACGTTTGGGTGGTCAAGGAGACTGGAGTGTTGTAAAGTGGAGTAGAGCAAAGTGTTCTGTAGTGGCATAGAGAGTTATGGAGCGGTGTACATTGGCATAAAGTAGAGTTAAGTGAAGTTGAGTGGCTGAGTGGAGGGAGTAGAGTGTCGTAGACTGGAAGGGTGAAGAGTGGAGTAGAGTTGAGTGTTGTAGAGTTAAGTAGCACAGAGTGACGTAGTGGTGTAGAGCAAAATGGAGAGGTGTATAGGGTGTTACCTTAAGTGGGTAGAGTGTTGTAGAGTTCCTAAAGTGCAGTAGATTGTTGTAGAGTGGAGTGCCATAGAGTGGAGTACATTAGGAGAAAGGAATAGTATAGAATGGAGTAGTGTTGTAGAATCGCGTGGAGTGTCAGGGTGGCGTACAGTGGAGCAGTAGTGTAGTGTGTCATGGAATAGAGTGGAGTAAAGTGGCATGGAGTGGTGTAAAGGGAGTTATGTAGAGAATCAGAGTAGAGTAGTGTTAGAGTAGAGTAGTGTCAGAGTAGAGTGTTGTAGAGTAGAGTGGAGTAGAGTGTAAGCGTGGAGTAAAGTTCAATGGAGGAGAGAATCACAGAGTGGAGTATCGTTTAGTGTAGTGCCAGGATAAAGTGTTGCAGAGTTGACTAGAGTGAAGGGGCATAAAGTACAGTGGTGCAGACTAGACTGGGGTAGAGTGCTTTGGTTTTCAGTAAAGTGGCGTACTGTCCATGGGAGTAGAGTGCAGTGACACAGATTAAAGTGGTGCATAGTAGATTGCATTGGTGTAGAGTGGAGCAGGGTGGCATAGAGTAGATTGTTGCAGAGTAGAAAGGAGTGGTGCAGGATAGAGTGGAGAGATGTAGAGTCAAGTAGCATAGAGTGCAGTGGCTTAGAGTAGAGTGATGCAGAGTGCAGTGGATTGCAGTGGTGAAGAATATATTAGAGTGGTGTGATGCAGAGTAGAGTGGCATCGAGTGTAGTGGCGTAGAGTGCATTGACAGAGTTCAGAGCTGAATGTTGGAGAGTGCAGTGGCGTAGCGTTCAGTGGCACAGAATGCAGTCTTGCAGAGTAGTGTCATATAGTGCAGTGCCGCAGAAAGCTTTCGCAAAGAGTGCATTGGAACAGAGTGGTGCAGAGTACAGCGGTGCAGTGAAGAAGAGTAAAGTGGTTCATAGTAGAGTAGTATAAAGTGCACAGGTGTAGAATAGTGCACAGTAGACTAGAGGGGCGTAGCATATAGTAGTGTGGACAGTGGTGTAGAGTGCATTGGTGACGAGTGCAGTAAAGTGGTGTAGAATATAGTTCAGTTGCAGAGAGTGCAGTGTTTCAGAGTTTGATGGCATAGAGATCATTAGTGTAGAGTGCAGCGGAGTAGAGTGGAGCAGAGTAGAGTATATTGGCATACAGTGGCATATAGTATAGTGATGCGGAGTAGATTGGTGTACAGCAGCGTAGAGTGCAGTGGGATAGAGCGGGGAGGCGCAGGGTAGATTGCAGTGGCACAGAGTGGAGTGCTGTACAGAGAATTGGTGCAGAGTGGAATAGAGTGGTGTAGAGTAGATTGTTTCAGAGTAGAGTGGAGTGGTGCAGGGTAGAGAGCTATGACGCGGAGTGGTGTAGTGTAGAGTAGTGCAGAACAGAGGGCATTGGCATGGAGTGGTGCACAATGGATTAGGGGAAAGAGGAGTTTGCCTGGTGTGTTAGTGCAGTGTCATTACAGACAACACGTCAATTGAAATGAGCATTATGTTTGCACAGACATACGTTTTACTGATAATTGCACGAACATACAGTTTTATTGATAAAAGTATACAGTGCTCAAACTATAGTGTGGAAATGTCATCACCTAGTGTATTGATTTCTTTTGATTGTATTAAAACATTTGTTTCCACAACACTTCAGAATTACCAAAAAATGTGCTTCAATTGTGCTTTCCATATTCTGAAATATATATGCACAGCATTTACAGACATTTAAATTTTGTTTTGAGCTAGAAATAAAAAATAACATACACTCAGAGCAGCCAGCATGATTGTCACATAAATCCTCTTACTTTGAAGTAAGAGAAAGAAAAGGAAACACCAAGCTCCCTGGAAGACAGAGTCTGACATTTGACCTCTGGCTTTGAATGCACAGCAAATGTGAGACGATAAGAACAAGATTTAAAAGTCTGTTTACAGAAATCCAGTGCTGGTGGAAGAATACAGTAAACAGGGGTTGGGCAATGGAAGGGACAAATTCATGCTGGACAACCTAAAACAAATAAAGCCAGCAAATAGAAATCAAGCTAATGTGAGTGAGAAATCACAAAGCCAATGGTAAGCAATGGGTGGAATGCATTCCCAGAGAAGCTTTCCGAATGTCCCCAAGATGTCTTTAGCAAAGCAGATAGCTTCTCTATCTGGTAAGATTCGACCTAAAAATGAGGCGGCATAGGCAGTCTTTTGTAGAGCTAAGACTCAATCGTCTGTCAAGGAAACGTGGAATAATGATTAACAATCCTGAAAATATATTGGCACCAGATATGATATAAAATAAAACTGATGAATACAACCTGTGACACAGACTGATATATAAAGTGATGGTTCTGCAGCAGATTTCCCTGCATATAGTTTACATGCATTCTGAATACGTAGCTTCACAAATTAAATGTGAGGTCCCCCAACCACCACCTACTATACCAATCTAGAATTATATTACTGAATATTTCTCAATGGGGAATTGCTATCTCAACATGAATGTGAAGGCGAACAAACCTCAAAATGTTAATGAGGGACGATCTCCAGACTTTTAACCAGTTCTCCGGCTTTAAAATTAACATGACAAAATCACCAGTACTCAATCTCACTGCCGCTCCGCCGACGGAGAGAGAACTCCGCGATAGCTTTTCTTTTGAGTGGGTGATGGAAGGCATTGCATTCCTGGAGCTGGTCCTCCATAGAAACTTGGTACAGACAGCAGAGCAGAATTACTCATCCCTCTTGAAACAGATGCGTATAGATCTGAACGGTTGGCGCCACCTTCCTTTAACCTGGTTTGGGAGACTGTCTGCGGTTAAAATGAACGTATTGCCACAGGTCTTGTATTTATTCCAAACACTGCCGTTGGAACCTCCAAGCATTCCCTCTGGCAGATGCAATCGGTGATCGAGGGATTTGTCTGGGGCCCGACTGCACCGCATCTCCGGAAAACTCAGCTTCAACGCCCTAAGAAATTTGGTGGGCTAGCCTTTCCTAATCTGACGCAATACTTCCACGTTTTGCAGCTACGTTTCTTACTAGAGTGGAACCGTCCCATGACGGAGAAGTAGAGGGTCTTTATGGACCAGGCGGTTGTGGGTCGACACATTTGGCGTGATGTATGGATACCTAGATCGGATCGTACCTGGGGCCTCTACTCCTCCCCCGTGACGCGCTCCATAATGCTTGCTTGGGACAAAGTCGCCCATAAGGGAAACTTGACCACATTTCCTTCCCCCATGACAACGCTTTTCATGAACCCCGCCTTTCAGCCGGGGGTGAAATGGTGCTGTTTTGCGTTGGATTGAGGGGGGCTGCAAACAGCTGGGTCACCTTTTTGATCTCAAAGGCCGTATTCCCTTCCGTGAACTTCAATCGGACTACAACTTGTCCGCGTCGGATCTGTATTTACATTTGCAAATGATCCACTGGATCTCTGAGACGCGCCCCTTAGCATTGCGCCCACTGTTACCATTTGAGAGGTGGCTAATGTCCAAAAAGACGACAAGCACCTCATCTCTGAAATGTATTCCTTCCTCTCCTCTACCCTCCCTCGCCATCGCACTGCGGGTCAGAAGCGATGGGAGGTAGAGCTGGGGCACGAGCTATCGGGCAAGGAGTGGAAGGATTTTTTTATCATGCACACCACACTACGTTTTCCTCGAGTCATACAGAAACTGCCTTTAAGATCACAACATATTTGTATTATACTCCTGATAGACTAGCTAAATGGCAACCCCAATGCGACGGCCTCTGTTGCGAGGATGCAGCAGCCCGGGGACACTTGTTCACTTGCTCTGGCACTGCTCCAAACTAACACGCTATTGGGAACAGATCCTAGAGGATATTGATGCTGCCCTTTAATACCGTCATCCCCCGTCTCCAGGTGTACACACTTTTGGGCCTCCCAAACGTGCTCACCTTTCCCCTGCGCTCGCTGAAGGGGAGACAAATGGCGCTTGCTTTGAAAGCGGCATTAAGGGTTATACTAGTGAGGTGGGTCCCAGAACATATACACTGGGTGCACCAACTATGGAATCTTCTAGCAATGGAGAAGCTATCTATGACAGCAGCACGGAAGTGTAAAGCCTATGCTAAAACTTGGGCCCGCTTTCTCTCTATTCTCACCACAGAATTCCGAGAGTTGTCCTGTCCACAGTACCTCCGAAATCTCAAACTGATCCCTGAAAATATCTCTACCCTTGCATGAAATCGCGTATACACGCCCCTTTCCAATTCCTGCAGTTTGAGGCCTAGAACACCAGTCTGGATCATGCGCGGACAATTCCCCTATCCCTTTTTGGTTAGCTCGCTAAGTAGATGGGGTGGAGGGCGGGTTTCTATGGGTTTAATTTTTCTTTTCTATATAGTTTACTGGTGTTGGTCATTCTGATTCAAGTTTAAATGCGGCCCACTCCAATGTGCCTGCAGCCCTTTCCGGATCGCCTCGCAGCTCCAGAGCCGCCTTGGTTACCAACTGCTTTATAATCAGCCTGTTACATTGGTTTGTTTGATTGCTACATGCCTTCAGACGCGGGTGGTCCTGTGGGGTTGTAGGCGGCTTGCTGTGTTTATCAGTCGGAATTCATTTTTTCGGCGTACCTTGATTTCCATATCTCCTCTATGCTTGGCCAACCCCATGGGTTGTAGGCACTTCAACTTTTTTTTCTGCATTACATGCCGTCAATAAAACCGATTTAATACTAAAATGTTAATGAGTTCATATGTTTAAGAAAGTTAGCTTTACTTGAAAGACCAAACGGCCGGCTTGCTTTTGAATCTTACTCCATAAATTCCGCCAAAGTATATGGTAACAGTGTTACAGAATTCACTCAATACTGGCAATGTAGGATATGTGCTTTTGATGCGGGGTAAAATGAGTATTTTTTCCCAAAAAAAGTTCAGCCCAAAATTATTGGAAAATGGTTATACATATACAATGACCAGATGACCAGTTTGAGCCAGATCGAGCCAAAAAGTTAAAGACTTGGTCCCTCGTTTAGAGTTTCTGACGTGGAAAAACTTTTATTAAAATTGGAGTGAAAGCATTCCCGTGCATTCAGCCCTTTTTTCTTTATCTCGGGTAAGAGTTATTACTGGATCAAGAAATGCAGCAATACCACTTCACAAACTGAAAATGCAAGACAGGAAGCACTACTAAAAAGTGAAAATAAACGCGAAGAACGTCATGTGAACATGTATTCCCCATTTAAAACCTAAGTTTACTGTAGTGCCATGATTACCGGTCGTGGTATCGCAAGTACTGGAAGCACGGTATTACAGTCAAGGCTTCTCAGTCTCTAGCTCAGGGTCTCTGAAGCAAAGATACATTCCGGAAGAAATTCAGAACAGCTGAATTCACTACATCAGATCAAGGGTGCTACTAACGATGAGAAGGGAGAAACAAGCACACGATTCTGATGCTAAGTCACTGTCTGAAGACGGCAATTAACTTAAATTCAACCTAAACTTTGTATAGTGCCTTTAGATAACACAGTGGGATATACCAAATAATATGAACTCAGGAAGATTGAACCTTGTGCCAAGGTGATGATGTTGCAGATGTTATCTGTATTTACTGACAACTGTGTTGTTGTTTGTCCCTGTAATTAAAAGCAATATAAATTGAATTAAAAAACAAAAAAAGAAAATCTCAGGAAGGCGGATATATGACATATCTTCGAATGTTACTGCGCACAGTGTATCAATGATGTACAAGTCAAAGTTGTTTCTAAATATAGCGTCCATTTTGGAACATGAAAAGAATAATAAACTGCAGAAATTATTGTTTCAAAAGAGCGACCTGATCTGGAGAATTGTTGGGCATGCAGGCATAACATTATATTTATGAACACATTTACAATTGGCAAAACAATGTGCAAGCTATCCTAAGATGCCCAACAAGGAATAATCAAATCTAACTTCTCCCAGAGTTTGCCGTTTGATGAGGAGGCTGGGGGGACCAAAACCCTTACCTACTTTGGTAAACTGAGACTTTGCATGAAACAAAATACTTCTCTAAAGGGCAGGCTTTAACATTGAGCAATACTAATCCAACCTCAGAGGCCGGTTTGTTTTAGCATATGCTTCTCACAAAAAAGAAGCCAGGCCTATTTACTTTCTCGTTTCTTTACTCGATCAACAGGTCATACCTATGCAATCTGGCATTACTGAGCTGTCACCATAACCAACTCGGGTCTACTTTATTGAGCATCAACTAGCAACCAGGGTGTAAAGTGCAATACAAACACTGTTTTTCGGCGGAAACATCAACCTCTAGCAATCAAGTATAAGTGGAGCAACAGACTCCCTCTCGGTAATGCTTGTAATAACTCTTGTTCACAAGTTAAGGTGACGCTGTAATGTCAAGCAAACAGCTCACTGACTTAAATGCCTACTGCTACGACCTGTAACCTCAAAGTCAATGGGTTGCGTTCTGGCAGAAGCGACTCTGCGTGTCATCCCTTCAGGGCTGAAAATGTGAGTGGCACTAAATTGAGTAATAGGAACTCCTGAAACTGAAAGCACTACAAAGTGGCAAATATGTGATAAGAAATGATATATATGAATACTAACACAGAAACAGAATTGTTGCAAAACAAGTGCCCAAGCGGTGAACAGACCAGCTCATCTCTCTGGCACAACTCAGCTGCTTTAAGCAGGCTCACTGTTACCCCGTAGCTAAAAGTACTTCAATAGACACAGAATTGGTGCACACTAATACTTCTTCGGCAAGCAGGATTTAAGGACACAGGAGTACTGTTGAGTGATGCAATCGCTCCTGCCAAGACAGCTAATCCCAAAGGACAAACCAAAAGAGCCAGTTGGTTCACAGAGGAACTGAAATCCACCAACTGTCGGCAAAAGAAAGGAAGTGCTGCATCAGCAAAAAGACAGAAGACCACACCGCCTTCAAGACAGCGCTCAACGTGTGCTACCGCCTTTTGAAAGAAACTATGAAGAATGCCCTAGCAGACCATATTGAAGCCAGCACAAACCACAGCAAGGAACTCTTCGCCATTGTTAATTAATTCTCCAATCCCACTGCCATCCACATTAATAATAATAATTAATAATTTTGTATTTGTATAGCGCACATATCGCCCCCCAGGGGGGTCTCAAAGCTCTTGTACGCATACCGCTGTGGAACCCATCCTGGCTTTCCCTGTGAGGTGCCCACTCCTGGGCACCCCCAAGGTGAAGCCAGGAATCCCAGCGCTGTTGGGGCTGTTGTGGACATTAAGCAAGCTATTGCCCAGAGTTGCAGAGTGGGACCCATGGTTAGAGTAGGACCCGAGGCGAGAATTATCGAGTCCGCGGACACTGAGCCCAAGATCCTGCAGCGTCGGAATTGAACCCTGGTCCCGGGCCTGACCTCTGCTTCAGGGTCTGCCGCTTCTAACCAGTGAGCCACTTCTCCACTACCAGGAACTGTGCTGCACCCTCGTAGACTTCTTCCACTTCAAGATCTCTACACCCACGAAAACTTAGAACCCCAACCCCCCTCCACCAACAGTATCAACCAGCTAAGACCCTCGAACACAAACACCGAACACCTACTCACCCACTGGGACCTCCTCACCACGCAAGACACCATCTCTATCATGAACTCTGTGCACCCAGGAGCACCTATGGACCCCTGCACCCACCAAGTTTTCAACCTTTTAAGTAAGATAATCAGCGACGAGCTCAGGAAAATCCTAAACACCTCCATCACACAGTAAAGTATAATTGATTCATACTCCACTGCATGCTGCATCACTCCAATCTCCTCTACAATACTTAACTCTAAGACTAGACTCTACGTCACTCTCCTTCACAGTACTGTACTGCACTCCACTATACGACACTCAAATCAAGGACACAGCACACTGCGATTAGAAACACATTTTTACTAAAAAATAAAAACCACTAATATACAATGAAAAAACACAAAGCTTAAGGATAATTTATAGTTAGATATATATAATGTTTTCTTTCTATACAAACCCACTTTAGAATACACAAACATAAAAAATTGTAAAGTTCTAATTATAACTTCAATTTATAATTTACACACTACATCATTTATAGCATGTGAAGTTCATAGCATTCATAACACTTATAACTTCTCAAATGACATTATTTGTCACAACACTGTGCATGGTAGAGTGGCGAGTTATAGTTAGGGTTGCCTGGTTAATGAGCTGAAAAGGGTATGTAACAAGGTCTGCTACTACTAAGAATAATATATCGGTGGTGGGTAAATTAATGTTATAACTATAACTATAAGTTTCTAAGTTTGTGTAGTTTAAACTTAGTTTTTATACGGAAAATAGGATTTCCAAACTATAACTATGCTTTAACAACCTTTGTTTTTTTAGTGGAGATATATAAAAATATATATCAAAACCAAATCATTTCTTTTAAGAAACAAATTAGGGAACACAGAGGGTCTGCAGAATTACATTTACTTTCTACAGCAGGATGCGTTTCGGTTTATGTGCCTTACTCAAATGCAAATGACCCTGGGGTTCACATGTGGACTCTTATACATGCTGCCTCGCTCTCACTGGAGGGAACCGTGTGGTCAGTATGGAACGGCTACTTGTCCCAGCATTCCCATATAAAATGTTACCTGTAAGCATCTGATTGTGGCATGTAGTGCTGTAGATTCACATGTTGTGCATTGTCCTGCCATCTATTTTTGGGCTTGGAAGTGTGCAACTTGTTTTTGTTCGAAGAAGCCTAATCGTGTGGTGACTCCACCTATTATAGTCAATGAGCAAGGGCATCGGATCATAGTCAGACTGTTTTTCCCACCCAGAGGGCGAAGATTTAGAAGTAACAAAGATACAGAAGAGATGACCATGTGAAGTAAAGAATTAAGATGAGAGTATCTGAAACTTACCCCAGCGGCTGAGGAGGAGGGTGGGTGCATGTGAATCTACAGCACTACATGTCACAAACAGATGCTTAAAAGGTAAGTAACAATGTCCATACGTGGCATGTGTAGCTATACATACACTTGCTGTGCATAGGCTGTAAAACACTACTCTCAGAAAGTGGAGGCTTATCCTGAGGATGTTGCAGAAGATTAAACAGTGTGCCTTGGACAGCCTGGCCAACTCTAGCTTGTTGTCTAGCCAGGACATCAACACATGATTAGTACAAGTGTGAGGAGTGGATGAAGTAGCTGCTTAACAAATATAGGATAGTGGTATATTCCCTAAGAAAGCCAGAAAAGCCCCTTTATTACAAGTGGAATGGGGTCTGGTAGTGACAGGTAGGACCTTTTAGCTTTAGCATAGCAAGTTTGAATACACTAGACAAGTCAACGAGCAATCCCTGATTGCCTCTAATGAGGCTTGGAGTAGGACACGAAGAGTTTGTGTGCCTTACATAAAAGATTTGTTCTACCCGTATAATACATTAGCGCCCTTGTCACATCCAGGGTATGCAAGGTGCATTCTGCTACAGACTCTGGATGAGGAAAGAAAATTTGCAACTCAACCGTTTGATTGAGATTAAAACTGGTAACCACTTTGGGGAGAAATTTGGAGTTGGTTCCGAGGACCACCCTATCTGGATGAACTTGGAAGAAAGGCTCCTCTAACCAGAGAAGTGTACTACACTAACTCACGTAAGGGAAGTGATAGCTACAAGGAAGGCTACCTTCATGAAAAAAAACAGAATTGGGCAAGCCTAAAGGGGCTTGAAACGAGGGACCATGAGCCTAGTTAGGACAAAGTTGAGATTCCAAACTGGAGAGGAAGCGTCCGGGGCTGGATAACCTGCTTCAGCCCTTCCATGTATGCTTTCATGACTGGCAGCCTAAATAGCTAAGTGTGCTGCCTATTCTGTAGGTAAGCAGCCACAGCAGCCAAATATAACCAAATGAAGACAATGTCTTGTACTGATGGTGTGAGAGGACTGAGATGTTTTGGAAGGCAATAGTGCACAAGACGCTTCCCTTTGGCTGCAGAGCAGGCACTGGTAGTAGGCCTACGCGCTTCGCGAAGAATGGACATACATTCCTCTGATTCATTGAGATAACCAAACTCTAAGACCGCAGAAGACTGACCGCAAGATTGAGTACCAAGGCTGTTGCATACAGGTTAGAGCTACTAGGATGAGGTTTAGGGATGTCTACCTCAGCCTGCATACTATGGATGGTAGGAGTGGAAGGAGTAGAGAAGCATTTGCATTTTCTGTGGTGGCAAGTTGGTCTATATGAAGAATCCTCCACTGCCAGAAATAACAGAGTAGGAACTTGGGGCCTTGTTGATGCATCCTTCTGAGCAGGTCGGCCAAGTCATTGTCCAGATGCGGATTGTACTGTGTGACCAACTGCACCTTGTGATGTATCACCTACCTTCAGATGCTCTAGACTATAACAGACAGCTGGGGCAAGTGCGTGATACCTTGCATTTGCAGGTAAAACATGGCTGTGGTGTTGTCCTTGCAAAGTAAAATAACCTTGTTGAGAATGAGTTAAAGGAATGCTCGAAAAGCAAACTAAGTAGATAGCACTTCCAAATGGTTGATGTGGAGGCCGTGCTGTGTGGGTGTCCCAAAGCCCTGGTTTGTCTGTTATTGCAGAGGAGTAGGTGGTGGAAGTTTCAGGCATAGTAACTGTCTTGGCTGCGCCGTGGTACTAGGGCAGCGAAAGAAGTAATATGCAGTAGGAGTCTGCAGGCCACTCATGGTCTTCGGTGTATCAGTGTCCTCCTTGATCTTTTAAAGTATCTTGTCGACCTGAGGTCTGAGAAGAAGCTTGCCATCGAAGTGCACATTACGAAGGTGTTGCTGTGCCTCTGGTTTGAAGCCAAAGACATGTAGCCAATCATGGCAGCGAAGAAGAAGAATAGAATTAATACTGTGAACAACTGTGCCCGCAGCATCCAGAGCGCACCGGATGTTGATATGGAGATAATCTATCCCTCCGTTACCAACTCATGCCACCGCATAAGGTTTTGCTCCGGGAGATGTTGGATAAAATCCTTTATCTGGTTCCTCTAGGCGTGATCATAACAAGACAGTAAGACCACGGAGCAGGCGATGCACCACTGTGTGGCAGATTGTGCTGCAACACACTTGCTAGCAGCATTTGTCTTCTCTACCGATCTGGAGGGGGCGCATCCCTTGTGCCCTGAGAATTCGCTCTCTTGGCTGTAATGATCACTAGGGAATCAGAGGGTAACTGCCCTTTGAAGTAGGAGGGGCCTGATGGAGAAGACTTAAACTTTTGTCAACTTGGGGCGTGATGACTCTGGCTTCCACAGGCTCTTTGAAGATGTCCCTAGCAGGTTTAAGCATGACCTTCAACATGGGCAAATACTGGCAGGACCTGTGTGTGGAGGAAAGGGTTTCCAGCAGGAAATCATCTTCCTCAGGCTGAACATACAGCTTAACCTTAAGGAAAGCCACCATCCTGTGTAAAACCGTGTACTAGGAGGTAGTATTTTCAGGGGGAGAGGGTTTGCAGGCTAGAAATCCGGGTTGGTGTCTGCTGATAGTCGTTCCAAGGCTCAGGAATCATTGGATCATAAGAGGGAATCATAGGGAGACCATGGGCTGCCCCCATCCCCTTAATATGGATATCCTGGTGTTAAATGTGGGTGAGGGTCCCCAGATAGCAAGGGGAAGTAGGAATAGGATGGTATGGAGATGGTGGAGGAATTGGAGGAGGAGGAGGAGGAGGAGAAAGCCTAGGATAGCTAGAAAGCAGTGGAGAAGTGCCTTTGTCCTGGCACCAAGACTTTTTGGGTGTTGGCTCCGGCTGAGGTGCTCCTCGAATGTCTGTCTCCTCTTGTGGGATCCTTGGGTGGCAGAGCAGGCTTAGACAGGATCCAGTCATGCTCGGTTGGATGTGGCTCCTCTACTGGCCAGCAACTTGATGCTCCTGGAGCCTCTGTAGGATGCACTGTGGTCCTCAGCAATGGGCATTGGGCAGCAGGGGCCCTTCGGCTTCGACATCAGACTTGGATACAACCTCTTCAGACGAGAATGCCTCTTCTATCTTGGGGTCTGGCGTGGCCAGCTGCTGAATAGCTTCCTCCTCACCTTCGCTGAAGCAGTTTGGAGTGTCCTCCTCTCCAATGAGCTGCGCCATTGAAGCCGAGAATGTGACGGTTCCTACGGTTCTGAAGTGTCTTCTTGTTATGGAACGCAAGACACGCCACACAGGATCCTCTCGGTGGTCGGGGACAAGAACATGTTACAAACTTCATACAAGGCTGTCTTGGGATACTTAGCATGGCAAGATGGGCAGAATCAGAAAAGAATCCTTTCCATCACATGGACATTCTCGACTTTAGAAGGAGATGGGAGTCGAAGGAGCAGAGCCCTACTGCTGAGAATTCGTTGACCAAAATAAAATGGCTCCAAAGTAACACCAGGCCTGACAAGAACACCAAGTGGTTGGACCGGAGCTCTCATATACGCGTCTGAACCAGATGCCAGAGAAAAACAACCAGACTAAGGAGCCGATACTCTATTACATACAATCGGTGGCTAGAAAAGACTTCTTTGAACAAAAACAAGTTGCACATGTCTGATCTCAACACTAGATGGCAGGAGTATGCACACAGCATGTATATCTACAGCTACACATGCCACACGCATTTTACACACAACCACACACACACACGCACACACACGTATATATATGTGATGTCATTTGAGATGTCATCAGTGATGTCATGAGTGATGTTACTGACCATGTCATGAGTGATGTAATATGTGACGTCATCAGCAGTGCATTGCACGCGCAAGTTATAGTGAGTCCAACTAACTATAACGTGGGAATTTCAATGGTTTTATGCGAGTAAAATTTCCACCTAACTATAACTGGTGTGAAACCTATGGCTTTTTCAGTGAATTTAATAGGTTTTTTAATTGCTAATTCCTAACTATAACTGGTGTGAAACCTATGGTTTTTTCAGTGAATATACATATATATATATATATATATATATATATATATATATATATATATATATATATATATATATATATATATATCCAAAAGTCGTCGTTTTAACTTCTGCTTCCCCTGCAGAACAACGAAAAGAGCGAGACCACAAAGTAGGTGCAGTTTCTTCAGTGCATTTATTCTGTGCCAAGAGTTACAGCCTGCAATTCACCATGACGCGTTTCACCTCAAAAGAGGCTTGATCACATAGATATATATATATATATATATATATAATTTCTATGGCAAAATGAAACCGCTCATTTTGTTCCTTTTCAAATTAAATGTATTAAGTGCTACCACTTTATTCCAATCAAGATGACTTCAGGTATGCCATACTTTTGTCATAAGTAAGACTGTTAGCGTTCTAAGTGTTCTTTAGAACACTCTGGGACATTCTGTCATTGGGCTATAGTTGGGCTACATCTGGCTGATATTTGGCCTACATTTGGGCTCTTTTGTCTCTGGTGGCCATCTTGGGAGACTGCATATCAGAATTTTTTTAATGAAATATAAGAGAATTTGAGAAGTCACTCAAAATGTGCCCTAATTTTTCTTTCTTCCGCACTAATCATAATTTCTATGGCAAAATGAACCCCCTCATTTTGTTCCTTTGCAAATTCAATGTTTTAAGTGTTAACACTTTATTCCAATCAAGATGACTTCAGGTGTGCCATACTTTTGTCATAAGTAAGACTGTTAGCGCTCTAGTTGTTCTTTAGAACACTCTGGGACATTCTGTCATTGGGCTATAGTTGGGCTACATATGGCTGATATTTGGGCTACATTTGTTTTTTTTTGTCTCTGGTGGCCATCTATGGGCTACATTGGGCTACATTTGGGCTCTAACATATATATAGCCCAATGTAGCCCAATATATATTTTTTCAAAGTTAATTTTCGTAAAAACCACTGGAGCATATATCTTGAGACATAGCAAAGGCACATCGGGCTACCAGTCCCTACAATTTTGCCAAGTTTGGTGCAAATCCATTCAGCCGTTCTGGCTAAAAGTGAGTTTGACCGCCCTATGGAAATTAACATGGGGAAAACACGTTTTGGGACCCCCCTTTTATCTCGGCCCCCGCTTGACGAATTCCCTTCCAAACTTTCAGGGAAGGACCGGAGCTCCGCAAGGCAAATTTGAGGAAATGGTCAGGCAGATTCGTCAACTGACGCCAAAGTTATTCACAATAGAATTTAGAGATTTTGCATTGAAAAAAATCCTAACTATAACTACCTACTGGCGACCGCCAGTAGGTAATATATTACACACACATATATATATTTGCACACACACGCACACACACATACAGAGGATGTTCGAGTCCTCACTGTGCACTCCTCTTTGAAAATAAAGGTTGTTAGAGCGAGTTTGCAGCTCAGTGATGGGTGTGCTACAGGCACTTTGGTGCTGTTGGTGTATGAAATAAAAAAACTATTTTAAAGCGAACATCTACCCAAAGACATCACAGCGTTAATCCTACCAAACCCAAGAAAGCCAGGAAAAAAGGAGTCATTGTTTTTCAGCAGAAAAACACACAACCTCTGGAAAACAAAATGCTATCCAAAATGCAGACCGGAGGGTATTTATTAGTCCCTCTTAATAACATGGCTGATTTTCGTTGTGGGTTTCAAAGTGATTTTCCAGACAACCAAGTGCAAAGTCTAAGTTCTTTAAGTTGCCACTTGGATCACACAAGCGGAGAACTCCAGGATAGTGATAGCTACCGATCTATAGCTTTCTTGTGTGTATGGTAGCCCATCACAGTGGCCATTACACGCTAATCCCATTAATCATCTGTGCAAGGGGAAATGATTAACTATATCAAGGACCCAGTTAGGCTCCCCACCTCACTTTCTGCCCTCTTCTCTTACTATAAATTAATATAAAAAATAAAATTACCTGGTGTCAACCAGTCTACTTCACCCCTTTGATAACACACACCCATTTATTAAAAAAATGTTTTACATCCTTCCTTGCACCCTACACCAACAACCACAGGATTATGTCCTTGAAGGCAGGTGCTGGCAGCAGCTCTGCCGGGCCACTGTCAGCAAGGAGACAAAATCCCATATTTGCTGCAGGTCTGCACGAACCCAAGGCAGGCAAGAAAGATAGTGGTTGGTGATGCTGGAGTGTCACATGCATGCCCCCTCCTCCTTCGAGTTTGAAGAGACCTGAGAAAGGCACGGGAAGGCAGAGAAGTTGACAGTCCATTAAGCATTAATGCATCTATTTTATGCGCTGAAGAACTGGTGGAGGTGACGGATCAGTGCCAGTCTTTCCATCACTTTCTTCAAATCTCTGGAGACATGGGTAAGAAGTGAATTACCAGATTGGGAATCCAATGTTTACACTAATGGCTTCTAAACAAAATTATAAAGACCATAATTACAAATGTCTACAAAGGACACTGATGCAATACATTTCTACTTTAAATCGGACGATTACATCTTACACTTAGTAGGTGTGATCTACGATTATAGTCACAGATGTTATTCAAATTCAGATAGAGCAAAGGCAACTAAAGGTAAATGTACGTTTTCAAGACAAAATAAAAAGAAGGGATTGATCTCTAAAATGAGTCACGTTTTTATATCAATCAATTTTTATGTTATTTTGGAAAGATTTGTTGCCAGGTTGGGGATTTCTGTATGATATGGGATGGACACGATTCAAGAGTAGCAAACCCCCTCTTGCAGTTAATTTGAGTTGAAGGGTTCGATGAAGCACTGATATGTTGTCTTTACCAGGTCATAGAAGAAGTTTGTCTCTCCTACATATCGGCGTTCTGGCAAAAGTGAAACAGTTCAGTAACAGCAGAAATAGTACTAAGGCATAAATATAGGCAAAGGTGAGGTATTCTGAATAAGAACTGAAAACTATAAGATAGAGACTTTTGTTCAATACATTAACTTCCATGAAATTCAAGCAACTGTCTGTGGAAATTCTGCATTTTCTTCTCTCTGTAGGAAGTACTTTCTAGTTTTGATAAGTAACTTAAACCCTCTAACCAGATAAAAATCAATAGTCTTGAGTTTCTAAAGCCCTCCATTTTAGCGCTCCCCATTGCTAATTATAGTCACACCCATTCTTCTCTGTCTAGGATCTGAAGACCATATATACTGACGAGCACACAGTCTTGTTATGCTTGCTTTTAATAGATTGGGAGAATTTTCTTACACCCCTTCCCAGAATGAAGAACAGCCTGAATAAAACCACAATGTAGATTAACAAACTTAAATTAGTTTAATGGGGTGGGTTTTTTTTGGCGGTTAGATGTCATGTATGTAGTTAGATATGTTAATCTGCAAAATGGGTAGGAAGGCTAGTCAGATTTGTAAAATTAATCTTAACCCAACCTTTGAGGAAGGTAGTTGATACCAATGAAATGTCAGGATCAATCCTGTTTTAACGTTTTTGTACGATATGTTATGGCAATAAAAATATTTTGCATTTATGACAGCACATGTGCAGACAGAACAGTTTCTATTAAGAATAATATATTTTTGAAAATGAAAAATTACATATTTGTCACCTTTGATTCTATTCCTAAGGCAGCTTGGAGGATCATCCAAAATAATAAACAGTGTGATATGTGCATTTATTGAAGGAAAGAAACAGAAAATACATCTTTTATTATAACATCACAGCTGCAATGGATGATAAAACTGCAGTTCTATTTGCGCCTGATTTTCTATGTAGCTGAAGGCATTTTTGCAAAATGAAATCGGCTTAAAAATAAAAAAGACAGTATGACAACTTTTGAATGATAAATTTGGCAGAAGTCAGAGTATTAAAAATACGAAAAGAGTAACTCAATGATCCCATGGGTGATTCACATGTAGGCAAGAGCATTTATTTTTTTCAGTAAGTTAGCAAATGCAAAACCCTGTTTTTTTTTGCATTTTTCGTTTCAACCCCTTCAAACTTTTAAACAGGTGTCATCCCGAGGTTTGTTCGATTGTGGTTGAAATTCAGCAAGCATTGTGAAATTCTCCCCTAAGAAAAAAAGTGGCAAATCTGTTCCACAAGCAAATTTCTTAGTTGACTGACTAATTTCTTATTTTGGCAAAAGACTGCGTTCATCTCGTCACAGACATATACATTAAAGTATTCTCCCTGGAAGACATGGATGTCACGCTTTTAAAGAGGAGTGGCTGGAATGTGGCAATGTGTGTTTTTGTTTCTCAAGAACTACCGATAGGATCTGCGTTCAGAAGGATGTGAAAGTATTTTCATGAAGTGGATGATAGGAAAACCATCCAAACAGAAAATATTTGTGAAACACACAACATACATTTTCTTTTAGAGAATCTAAATGCTCTAAATTAATATATTAAAAGTAGCATTCCATAAATGCCCATCGAGCTGTTTAATGCGCAAGACACTTTAAATGGCAATCAACGCTACACATTGCAACAAGTTTTCTCCATCTAGGCACCCAAGATCTGGAAAAACACTGCTGTATCCATCAGGACCAACACAATCATGTTCCAATTTAGGAAAGAGCTGAAGACACACCTCTCTAAAGAACACCACATCAAAATACAGTAAAAGTCTACTCTCCAGTCGCTCACTGACTTTATCTTTGCCTTGGACTCTGTACAGCACTCCGCTGCCTTTTGGCTAAGTTCCCCCCGATACAAATACTGCATACACAGAGAAGCTGCAGCTTCGGTGAGCTCCCTGGACAGCCATGACAGCAAAAAGAATAACATTAAACAGGACAGTATCATGCTTAATTTCTAGATGAACTCTATAATAGTTTTAAAACTATCCTCAACAGTAAATGTCACTGAAAGTGTGAATGAAACCACACACACACTGCTGGGATTCTGCTCAACTGCCCTCCATTATTTCTGTGTAAGGTTTGCTTCCCATTACCAATGTCTACCAAATTTGCCACTGAGAAATTAAGGTGGGCAATTGGTCAAGGGAGGCTAAAGCTATAAACATTCCAAAAAGGACTTCTTAATGAGTGAGTGAGACTGAACCTTAACCAAAGAAGCTCTGCCACTAATTTATATCTTTGAGAAAGTCATAATGAAATTTGTATCAGAGGATGACGCTATATCAAGTCAAGTAATAATACCTGCAAAAAGGTTTCCAATGAGATTATAGATTGAAGACGACCTCTCTGCAATCCTGTAGTTACTTTATGAGATACATAAATATGCTAAATGTGAAACGATTAGGGTAATGAAGAAAAGCCCAAGAAAAAACAGAAATATAACATATTTTCTCTCATACAGAGTTTATAGAATTACAAGGTTTGTTTTAATTTAGATGTTCACATTTGAATGACAGATGGAATTATTATAGTTCGGTTAAAAGGAAATTTTACATCTCACATCAGGTAGTATTAAACAGTAATAAGAATAACGTTGTATAAATTGACCTAAACCTTTATGTACTATTTGATTTAATCGTAACTTGAAATATTTTTTTTAAAGCCTAATTCTATGAAAAGCACAGAAAACATATCTGATCAAGCAGAGATCCACAGTACCTGAACACTACAGACAGTAACTACAAGCCCCCTTACTCCAGATAAAACATACTTCTGAAACCACAAAATCACTTTTTTAATGACTTACCTTTAAGGTAGCCTTTTTTAACGAGCTACCTTTGTTTAACAAGTTAACATGCGTTTCTATTCCTTTGACTACAGTCACATAGCTCAATATGTTACTTAGCGCTTAAAAGTCATATTTAATCACAAGTGCAATATTTTAATAAGATATCTCTATAGAAAACAGAAATAAGATTAAATTAAATTTTTCAATAAAATGTTTGATAGAATATGCATTATTGTATTTTGTTAACATACCAATACTGACCTATGAATGATAAAAGCGAGAAAGGGCACACTATCATACCTTAGAAGCAAGTTGTTTTACTGAGTCATCTGTTTGTGTTGGCTGTTCGGGAGTGTGCGGACAGCTAACACTCTTTAAAGTACTGCTGCTCTTCATGGATGAATTTGGTGGTGAGAACTGAGAGAGTGGAATGTCATTAGGTTGATCACTTCCTGCAAAAATATGTACAGAAACTGGTTTCAAAACGGAAACACAATTTTAAATATGACTTGTATTCTGCTTTTTGAAAATGCCATTGGTTTGCTTTTTCCGCAAATTGCCATCAGCATAGTATATCTTCTGTCACAGACCTCTGAGAAAAAGCAATAGTTGGAGTAATTAAACTACGAAGTAAATGATCTTAAAACATTATTACCTTGTAGTTCCTTCCCTTGTATGGTATTTTCTCTACCTGAATAAAAGTCTAAGTAGTATAAAAATCTTCTTGAGTGCTATAAAAACACAGAAGCAACACAAAATATTCACACACATAAATAAGAACATTCAATTGTATGCACAGCTTATTTCTGAACCTTAGGCTTCAGGTGAATCAAAGATATTGCATAAAAATCAACTGGGCCTTCTTTACAACATAGATATGCTAACGTGTGCATGATCTAATTCACAATGGTCATATATATGTGCACATCTGAAGTTAGCAAAATGTTGGTGCTCTACTGTGACAAAAGGTGATGCTATGATTTTGTAGTGGGCACGGGAAAAACGTCCATTATTTATAAAAAGGATTGCTTTCCAGCATGTTCTCACATTTGCTGGTGGAGTGTGGGACAGTAAATATCGTTTTTCCAGCCTGTCATCAGGAAGATTCAAGAGTAGGTTGTCGTCGGCATCTAAAGACTGATGCACAGTTCCTCCTTTTAGTTTTGTCAGTAACAGGACTTCAATTTAGAACTGAGCTTTCTCAGCTCGGGCACTATGTGGAGGGTACACACTGAATGTAGGGTGTTTGACTGCAGATGGGAACATTGGTGAATGAGGTTGGGCTGAGTGCAGACTGCATTGATGGTGGTGGACGGACAGGTATACACTTGTTTCCATTTTCAGGTTCGGTTGAATAGTTCTACGTGCTCCAGGCATGCAAGATAGTTTGAGCTTTTGTGACACCGTATGGCAGCCAAGCGAACGATTGGGCAATTAGGGGGCAGTTGCTTCATTGTGCAGAATTTGCTTCTAAAAATGCTACATTTTTTCATTGCATTTGCTGCGATAATATGGCTTTCTATTTACATTTTTCACAGTCAATGTGTTCTTCTGGGGAATGTGAACTACTTTAAAATCTACGGTTGCTAGTCCTTCTTAAATGGCATGATTCTGAAAGCAATATGGTATCTTAGAAATCCACTGTTTTCTTTACCCTTTTTTAACGTTGGAACTCGCATCTATTCATGATTCATCTTTTCCTGACCTACTAATAAAACAGATTTCTTGCCAATTGTCTCAAGCTGGCCAAGTTCTTTTCCACTTCTTGCGCTCTGCTTCATAATTATTTTAGAACATTATATTTCGGTTTTCTTAAAAATATTCTTTCCCTATTAACTCTCAAGCTTCCACTGCAGTTCCACATAATTTGTCTCTTTGAAAGGGTAAAAGAAGACAAGCAAAATAATGTGAAACCAAGCTAAGCCCTTTCCTTGAGTACATACTTCCAAAAGTTAAAATTACATTTTAGGATGACTTAATGACATGCCGAGCAATACTTAATAGAACACACCACAGGCTTAAGGGTTCAACCCGAAAACAGATTGACAATAGTTTTTTTTTGCCAGTGCGTCCTCTCAGTGGAGGTCTATGCACTTATGCGATGCTCAGGACATTGTCAGATATAGGGAATCACTATAGTTTGATGGAAACCATGTAGGCAAGTTCTACATGTGATAAAGAAAATACTCCACTAGCTAAAACAGAAGCATCATCAACTGAGGTGCATCCACAAGTTGGCATGTATTACAAGTGCAGTCAATGTGGGAGAGCCATGGCAGGCTTACCAGAATCAAAGGTAACTAAAGTTTGGCAGCTTTTATTCTGCCTTAATGATGAGGGTAAATAGGGGAACTACAGGATTTAACAATAATACATATGCAAATTGTTTTGACAATCTGCTATTCCTCAACAACATATGTTGAACACGGTGTGAGACTATGGGCCTGATTTGGGGTTTGGCGGATGGGATCCTCCGTCACAAAGGTGATGAATGTCCTGTCTGTTATGTTACAAGTGCATTATATATTCTATGGCGCTTGTAATAATGCGGACAGACTAGCCGTCACATTAGAGACTGAGCATCCCTTCCGCCAAATTCTAAATCAGGCCCTATGCCTCTTTATTAACTAATTGTTAAATGGTCAACATGGATCATCATTTTCATATTCAAAATGAGACCTAATCAAATTTAGCTCACACTAAGAGGCACATCATTCTATCTGTAAAGCTGTTTTACTCGGCCATCCCCAAACCTAGGACAATAAACTGTTGCAAGCATAATGCCTTTAGTCATGGCCCAATTGCAAAGAGTAAATTACTTTTTATGAAGGCAGCGCCAACAGCACCGTAAATGCTCAGTTTGTCAGGACTTTGGCTATCAATTTCTTTAAAACTGGCAGAAATAGCTAATAACTTTGCCTGGACATCAGAGACATATGTTCAGTTCATGTGCTCATGATTGGATATAAAAGGTTGCTCAAAAAAGGTATACTCAAATGTCTTTTCTGATATACATGTTGTCACTACTCAATCTAAGCAATCATCGATTTTAGGGAAAGTTCAGTAGCAATGAAACCAAGTGAGAGCTCTTGCTTTTGAGAAGACAATCCTAGAACGTTTGCACTGTTTACCACATTACTTTTAGAAGCCAAGCTATCAGTTGAATGGGAAATACAGGGATCAAGTACAACCACTGCAGATTAAATGAGGTGTCAGAATACATACTCCGTCATCCTTGGACCTCGTTTCCTAAGCACTTTATTGGGAAGACATATATATGAAGAGTTAGGAAGTGCTGATTCAGAGAAGTAGGGAAGACTGATGGTGACCAGAAAATACACAGCATAAACAGTGCCTTTTTCTGACCTAAAAACATACGTCAGCAGGGCAGATGTAATTACAGAGAAATTCTTTAAAGCAGACCCTCTCACAATCACTAGTGTTCCAGTGCATATCAACTTCTTTATCTTAAAATATTTCCACAATTTGTCCAGTTCACTGTTTTGGGGCTGTATCCCTGGAACATGCATAGAAGGACAAGACTGGTCAAGTAAGAATGAGAAGTTGCTGCCTTTGCAGTAAAGCGGATCATATATATCAAGTCAAAGAAAGCTGGGCCGTAGAGGCAGGCATTCACCATAATTAAATACACGCAATTCAATTGGCAGCAAGTTAAAAGAATTAAACAGGCTTTTGAAAAAGGTACTACATTCATGGAGAAGTACAAGTCATATCGTATTTTGAGTAACAAAACCTTCTACCAACCTCTCGGGGATGAGCCTGGGCTGTTAGATGCAATCTGTCTCATGCGACTCCCATGGCAGCTAAGGGCCACCAGCTTTGAAACGATAGCAGTCTTTCCGTAGCCCACACTGCCGATGATCACTGCTCCCTTATTTTCAGCCAGGTCTGTACTTTTTAGACCTTTTTCTATCTTTTCAAACAGCCAGGTCCTTCCAATGAATACAGAGTCTGTTGTGATGCTCGGAACTTCAAACAACAGTGGCTTTAGCATAATGTCTTGAGGCTTGTAGGGGACAAAACGTGCTGAGAGATGGGAGAGTTAATTTACAGTTAATACAATGAAATGTTCAAAGCGACACATAACAAGAACTGGTCATTTGCATTTTCAATCAGGTAAATAGTGGTTTAATTTTTCTACTCAAACAAACAAATCCATTTTTTTTTAATTCCATCGAGACAGTTTTTTAAATTGCCAACAAATGCCTATGTTATGGACATTATAGTACAGTTTCTAAGTGTTTCTATACAAGCCAAATAGCTATTTAAAAGAAAGAATGTATAGCACCTAAGAAAAAAAGTATTACTACTTAATTTTCTCTGCATACCACAAGCAGAAAGATAATTTCAGTTCAAACAGAACGGTCACCCTTCAATGTTGTCCATATTATATTAATCTCATTCCTGGGTCCTGCAAATATTTTTTCCCTTTTGAACAAAAGATCTAGGCATCTATTCCTGAATTCATTCTCCAGGTTATATTCACCCTGAGCAAGAGGTTGCAATTGTGACTCCACTCTTAAGTTACTTCCAGTGGCAAAACTGAGAGAGAATGTGCCTGTAAATCACAAACATGGAATTTGTTTACCCCGAAGTCCCTTCTTCTACTAAACTATTCTAATGCCTCCGACCTCTATCCTGGTCAGTGATCTAACAGTATAATCAATTTCGATTGGTTTAAAACTGGATATTGTATCTCTGCTTGAAAAAGATATACCTGTTTCTTTAGCGGCCTCCAAATGAAAGCCAATTTTACTTTTAGCAGCAACGGAAATGAGCAGAATAATTAGGTGACTATATTGTGAGATCTGTTTGTCTAATGATTTCCAGGTGCCTTTCAGGTCTAACAGAATGAATCAGCATTGTCACTACTCAGATACTACCTGCTTTGCCAGAGACATTTGATAGAGTTGACCTCATTCTAATTTGTCATCTGACGACGAACCATAAGTTCCTTAAGGGCACTGTCCTGGTTTTCTCCCAGCTAGGAAGTCTCCAGCTGCTTCCTTGACCCTTTTCTATGCTGATCTTATACATATATAGTGCAGCACCAGCGGATTCATCTCTATTCACTATCATGTTTAATGTTTATGTCAAGCCTCTTTCAAAGCTCATCAGATCTCGTGGGCTCCCAGTTCTCATGTACAATGACATGCCTTGAGAAAGATATTGGTATTTAAAGTGAATGTAAATCTTCTTCTATCTTCCTCTCATACCAAGATTATGTTAAGACTCAACTATCTATTGTTATCAAATTGCAAGTTTCAGAACGTTTCCCTTTATTGATCACAAAGATCTAGTTGCTTTCATTCTGGTTGTAGTCATCACTGGCCTCTGCATGGGCAATTTAATCCGTGTACTTGCCCTTTAAGGTTGTTTCTGACAAGGACCTCAAATCTCCAGCACAAAGTAACTATGTTCCAACTCACTACTTGGATCTGATGATGTCTGTCGTTTGAGTGCTCCACATTTCGGTCACTAGTGTAAAAGGGTCAAAACAATCTTTTTGGTCACTTGCACTCAGTCTTGGAACTCCCTGCATTCTTCTATTCCTTGAGAACTGTTTTATGTTCAATGTAATCTGAAGACGAAAGCTGGCTTGTTTGTTTCACCAGTCTGTTTTCTTTCTCTTTCTCTCTCTCTCTCTCTCTCTCTCTCTCTCTCTCGGAGTGGCCCAATCAGAAAGCCAAGACATCTGCAGCCATTCAAGCACTGTTCAAAATTCAAAATGCAGTCGTATATAAACAAGGCATACAACATCTGAAATAACCAATATGAAAAGTCCGAGATGGAAATTACATAAGGTATTCTATACTAAACGTAATCTAACATTTTTACAGGTCTTTTAAAAACACAAGAGTTACAAATCCATGAACGCTATGAATATATTCAGAGCTATTTATAAAATCCCAGTGCAGACATGTCATGTTGGATGTGACCTACTTCCAAAGAGTTAATTTATGCGCAATTTTACAGAATTGGGCATTCTAGATGAAACTTCAGGGTGTTTGTTATAAAATGCATGCTATCCGGTTGGTTAATAGTTTCAGTAGGTCAGGTTTTCCTAGCTTAATTATGTAATCAAGACGCCAACATTCATTAAACAAGATTTATTTCAAACACATTTTGAAAGAGGTTCTACATGAGAACAATAAGAATGGTTGAAGCCATAAGACAACAGGAATTTTCTGCAAATGGAAACAAGCTGATGCATTCCAATATCTCTTACAACCACTGCTACTGTGTGAGCGCTAAAGTTTATATTCCAAAAGTCTCAGTAGGAGCCTTTTGATTGAATTAGAGCTCATTTAAATTAAATGAGTCAATAAAATGTGAAAACCTTATTTCTTTTTATAATTTACCTTTAATTTCTTGCTGCACTCTTCCACCAGATGTGTTATGCCATGGTAACCGAATTGATGTACGAAGTGGAGCATTTCTCTGACCATCCAAATAACTCAAGTCTTCCAGTTTAGTTGAACTTGTGGCTGTAAAAAAAAAAGTCTTATGTTTGTAATAGTCTCCAAAAAACACCTAACGCACAGGAAGACAATTTATATATGTGAACCATTCACAAACCTCACAATACTCAAAATAATATTTTAAAATAGAACATGCGGGGTAAAGAAATCTAATGCCGTACAAGAGCCACAAACGAAGTAGGAACAAAGATTCTAAGTAGAAACGTCTGGGGGTAAGAACGCGTTATGCATCATCTGCTGTAAATATTGGCTATTATAAGAACTCTGCTCTATAGCAAGAGCTGTTATTTTTGTCTATTTTAGGTGATCTAGTTTAATAAAAAAAGAGGGAAAGTAATTACTCTACATAATATGTTTTGTGAGGTAAGTGAATAGCCAAAAAATGTCTGTCCATACAGGAGCTGTGTATGATTTGTCTGGAGACTGAATTCAGCAGCATGAGGGTTTGTGGTAAAGGGAGCAGGGTGGGATATATCATAAGGTGAGTTCTATCAAGAATTTGAGCTGAGGCACAGAACAGAGGGCGCACGGCAGACCCACTCCATACACCAACACATCCCATTCACGAGCCTCATAGTTTCATTATGTTTCTCTGAGCACACGGTGCAGAGAAAGAGGGGTTTAATTCAATCCAGCCACATCATGCAACTCTGAGTGTCACAGGAGTTAGGATGAAATGAAGGAGAAGTGAATTCGAGGTCCATGTTATTCAACAGGGATTAGCGGAATTGAAGTCAGTTTTATTCGAAATATTGTCTGGTCTTAAAATGGTTTATCAGTGCAAATTAGAGATTAGGCTTACAGCCTGTTCAAAATGATTTAGAAAACAAAAACAAGTATTAATCTCTGAAACCCTCAGGCTTTTAGCACACAGATCATCCATCTTAGTGGGAATATTCAGGAGAATTAAGTGGCAACCCTCAGGGATAACTACACAAATACTGGAAGTAACTGACCCTCTGACATTTTAGACAGAGGTAGAAGTCAAGTAAGCTGCAGTTATATTATCCAAATACGATAAACAGAAACCCTCACACTAGCATACGGAGGTAGGATCGTCAGAATTTCGACTTTCCGATTTGCGTTTTATTTAAACATCTTTTTAATAGCTGAGAATGTCTTGTCTTATATGTCTAAGGGTCATTCTGATCCTAGATAAATCTAACGGATTAGGGTCCGGGAGATCTGAGGGAAAAATCTGCTTTTCACAAACATCACCAATCAATAACTGAAGACCGGAAGCTTTTACACAGATCCTGGGTAAGACAGACAGTATTCATGGATATCTGAGGCTTCCAAGAAGTTTCAGGTCCTACTTTTGAGTGTAAGTCAACCGATGGCCACTGGAGAAAGGAGTAAAGTAAAAACCTGGCAAACCAAATGTTACCAATAACAAAAATACACAAAGATAAGGATACCCCACATAAATATGAAGCACAGCTGAAAAACAGGATTGCTGAATTAAAAGGATAATAGTAACTGCATCACTGTTTGTAGAGTACCGTACTGAAAAGCAAGAGTGACCAGCCCTGTGTTACAATGCCAAACTGTTCTTCCCCTCACCCCAATAATCTCTCAACAGAGTAAATACCTTATTTTGGATCCCCGTCGTGTTTCCACCTAAATGAAATAGCATGCTAAGGCTCACTTTGAATTTCCATACAAATATTTTCACCTTCGTTTGAGGTAGGAAATATTTTTTCAGGGAAACAAAGCAAGCATTTTAATAGGGCCCGGCAATATGGTGACTAACTTAACATACTGCACTGCATAGCTGAACAGCAGCATGGTATGGATTTAGCAAAAGTTGATACTAATTTTTTTCACTAGTAGCCCACTTTTTTCTCTAAAAAACAGATATGGAGGTGTGAGCATTGTTCCAATAACCAGATGGTTATCTGAAACAGTTTGCAAGGCACTATGTCTTTGATTACAATGTCACACACGCTTCGTAAGTGATAGGAGAAACATTTTTTATGCAAAATTAAAATGATTAAAATATAGCTCTGCTGTATAGTCACACTCTCTCACTTTCTCGCTTAGGACGGAAGTGTGGAGCTCGACAAGAGTGAATGCAAGGCCTCTGGATAAGTAAGCAGTAAACCAGCCACAGTGCTGTCGGTGCACAAGGCTGTGTCGATATGGACTTAAAGAAGAAAGTTGCAAAGTTTGCCAGTCCTGGTCTCTGTGGATCCAGAAACAATGGCACAAATCATAAGGATGGAATAAGACAGTCAAGCCCAAAAGTGTTCAGCACCTGTCACATGATGAAAGAAAATGTTCACAGTCAAGTATATGAATCCTCTGTGTAAAGTGTACCCATGAAAGATTCTGGCTCTTCCAAATTGTGTACAATGTGTATCTTGGTTTTGAAACATAACATTTAAACCCTCCCATGCACTTTGTTACCCATAGGCCTAACGTCATCCTTTATTTCCATACTAGGGTCTACTGCTTTTCCAAACAGGAAACTAAACCGTGTGTTGGCACAGTTTTCACTTTCAACCCTCTTTAAGGATTCTGTCTTTCAAACAGTAACATGGAAGTTGTTCTTGTGTTTCAAGTTCAAATGGAAAGGGTCAGAATACACATACTGAACCTCCGAACTAAGATCCTTTGCAGTATTTTTTAATAAACTGCTCTTCCATAAATTCAAAACAACAGATTTCATAACTTGACCACGCCGCAAAGGTTCAAGAATATTAAAAAACCTTCAAATGTTCATGAAGGACCTGTTTTTCAAGATCCACATTGTCTGTAATCAGCATATGGAACTCATACACTTTGAAGACATTTAACTAATAGTCCCTAAAATCGATACAATTATGTTTGGTCTTCAATATGGATCCATATCGAAGATCTTTCGCACATATCCCTTGCAAACAACCAGGGAAGTAAAATAATCCAAAAAAGCTGTGATATTTAGGGTATTAAGCATAATATCAATGGGGTGGGGGCTTTTCAGAGAAACACTCATGGTCTATGTCGATAAAAAAATAATAATAAGTTATAGATGTGATTTTCATACCAACCAAAAAATGGCAAGAGTGTGCAAAGCATGTGAACCTACAACAATTCACGCAGCAAAAGTGACATATTACAGCTTATTACCATTACTGTTTGCCCAAATCTTTGACCTACTAACGTGAAGTCAGAGGCTTATGTTTAAAACGTTATTCTCTGCAAATATGCTTTATGCACGTACTTTCTAATGAAGCCAATTAGCATATATTTGAAAGATGTTGCAATGGAAGACTGCATTAGCATCCTTCGACATTTGTTACTTTAATCTCCAACACCACTTACACTCTTGGCACTACTAAGTAGTTTTGAAATTTAAAAACAAAATCAATGGCCAATGCTTTTTGCTTCAGCTTGAGTACAAGATGGATTACTGCCAAATCACGTGCACAGTGTTAGCTCTGTGGTTAAGATATATTCAGACTACTCCCACAAAAACAAAAGTTTAGTTTGCAGGACATGTAGCTGAATCCAGAAACCTTTGGTTTGGTTGCATGACGTTAAATAGTGGTTTTCCCTAAACACTGGCAAAAAAACAGAACACGTTCATGAAAAAGAGAAAACTGCATAGCTGCATATCTTAGCAGCACTAAACAAAAATTAAGCATTACCTGAAATACTGAAGATGGTCATTATCATCCTTAACAGAATTGAATTAAATTGAAAACAGGCTCAGTTTTACTAAACATAGAGCCTTCAATGAGGCTGGTGTTGGTAGTACTTGATGTAATCTATTTTAAAGTTGGCAAATCTATAAGTCACCTGCCAAAAAGATAGCATTTAAAAATATATGACTAAAAAAATCCCTTAAAATGTTATCAACATTTATAATTAACATCAAAGACGTGTCTCAGTGAATGTGTATTGTTTAGTAGAAAGATGCCTGTTCTGTAGGCTACACAAAAGAGCTCTAAATGATGACCATTTGCCTCAGATGCTCAATGAAACTCTTTCTAAACCTACATTTTATTCAGAAGCCTTAAGACTTTGCTAATGAGGTTGCAGTAAAGAAAGGGCCTCCTCAGTTAAAGGGTGGGGTATTCATTTTAGGCATAATAAAATGTGCCAATATTTCTGCTATTCACCTGTGTGGCAAGAACTGGATAAAAGTTTTCATCGCCTTGTGGCGGCAACAGGTGCTCTGCTGTGCTAACGTTTTGTGTAACTCCTGTTAACATCTATGCACACTGCGGTCATGGGCCGAAGTTGGGTTTGCACTATAATAAGGATGGGCACAGTAGAAGAGAACGGTTCGGGAGTATGGTTATAAACCATCTTGTCTCTTTTGCTCCTTCTTGATAGCCAGGTAGGGATGAGCTTCTCTGCCTCAAAAGTGTCTTGGAAAAGCTGCAGATGTTTACCTTTACCCATTCGAATGCAACTATCAGCTTACTTTACTGCACAATGGAGGCCAAGGGACGATGTTGGACAGTCCTCTGCTTCGGAAACAAACCTCTGCTAATTCAGCTCCCTGGCTTGGCAAAGCTGTTGGAAATCCAGAACCTCAACACAGCCCAATAAAAAACCCTGAACGCCAGGGATCAGTACAATCTGTATCAAAAGGAGACCAAGAATATTCTGGTGAAGTTTTGCTGAGCTTTCCTCCACTCTGTTGGAATTCTGGATAGTTCCGACTCAGCCTACTCACTGTGGCTTCCGGGGCAAGCATCCTAAAAATTGAGATCACTTCTGTAGCACTGGCACTCAAGAGTGCTCATTGTGTCACAATTCCAAACCACTACCTCCTACCATCCCTTGGAAAATGCCCCCCCCCCCCCCCCCCCCAAGTCATGCTTATTTTGGCAGCAATCATGAGATGGGTGGAGACAAAAGTCACTGCCCAGAGAGGTCCAAGCACATACGGAAGAATACTTACTGATTATGACAGTGTAGGCTGGTGGCTCCTCAAGAGTCCATTCTCCCTCCCCAGCTGTCAATGTCCGGAGATTTTGTTAACACATTCCCTCTGAACTAAAGAAATGTGTCTGTTTTTTCAGTCATCTCCTGCCTCAAATCAGCCAGCCGTACAAGTGCTGCAGCCTGCATTTGGTTTATTTTCTCTAAGAGGCACGTTTTGATTATCCACAGTATTTGAAGACGACTGGTTGCAAAGAAAATTATACTTAACTTGCAAATATCAACCTTTGAGGGAAAGTAGCATAATTTGCAGAGAAGTTGAGTTGCAAGTTAAATAGATTGGCAAGCAGGTTATGTTTTCGAACAAAAGTGCAAAACGTTAGACTGAACTGTTTGACTGTCACAATGCTATTGTGTAAATATCTTCTCAAAAGACAAGAAGGAAAGACTGGGTATTCATATCAATAATGAAAAACAGTTAACACGTTTATGGAAAACAAAATGGCCAAAACCCCACTGCAGTCTACAGGGCACTAAGGACTAATTGCTTGAAGAAGGTTCAGCTTGTGCAGTATCCAACAAATAATTTGAACAAAACCAACTGTAGGCAAACATGGTGTACACTCTCAGGTTAGCTGGATCGATATAAGGGACTACCCTCTGTGGGATTAGCCTTCCAGTTCACTCAATCTGGTAATTGTATGTACATCTGCTACAAACCGCCTTTTCAGCCCCCCCTGCATGGATTATAAATCATTAATTGTTATTCTGCTTTCCTTGAAGGAAGAATCTGCCTAGCATGCCTGCAGTTATATTTACTCCCTGTGGTGGGTTTCTGAGGGTCATGTTTATGTGATTTCTCTACAGGTCCTCTGACTATATATAATTTATCATGTGATTATTTTAGGTCTAAAGAGCTCTCCATCAGTACTGGTGAGGCACATTAAACAACTATGTTGACCAATGGTGTCAGGATCCCTTGCAACAGCGCAACCAATCCCATGGAGGCAGAAACATTACTATACTGTTCGCTGACACGGGTTACTCATTTCTCCTCCAAAAAGACTGATACACCAACATGTCTTACCTGAGTCCTGAAGCTTTTTTACAATCACTATTATCTCCCTTTTGCGAATTCCTATTTTGATGTTAAGCCGGGCACTGCTTTGGACAGTTTTGTATATTATCCACACCTCATGCGCTTTTCAGGCTCTATATGAAGGAATTCAGAATTTTTGGGCATCTCATGAATCTGATGTGTTTTTTAGCGATTATTAGCCTCCAATACCCTAATCTGCTTGTCTGGTGCTGCCGAGGGCAAGGATGCAAGTCCTTTTCTTCTAACCGAGGCAGCAGCAACAGTTACCAACAAACTGGGGGGAACCAGGAATACATTATGTTGGTAGCAGAAATATACTAAGTGTCTATATGTTCTGGGAAAACAAGGAGGGATCAGCTAGTCATCAAAGCAGAACAGAAAAAGTTAGCAAAAAGCCTTAGTCCCCATGCATCAAAACAATGAATACTGCAACCACATTCATATCTTACAGAAGAACAGTCCTTCTAACCTTATAAAATACAGGTACTCCCACACCCACTATATCTTTATTGTTTAATTTCTCTTGGAAAAAGCACAAGAAGGACATGACTATTTAGAAGAGAGCCAGCAATAGAGGATTTTAGGGGGGGGGGTGTTAGTATCTTAGGAGCTACAAGATACTGGCTAGGCATCTAACTCAGCTCAACCAGAATACACAAACTCTAGAGGCCTCATCTTTCAGACATACCATCACAAACATTGCAAATGCTTGCGCTGTGTGAGGTTTTCTGTGGAGCTGCCTAAAGTTGTCTTCTACGGGAAGGGGCTCAACGAGTGCAGCCTGCGGGCTCTTACCCTATGGTGTAAAGCCCCTACCATAAGTGGAGAAGCTGCTTCTGCCACTGACAAATCTACACTGGCTGTAAGTAAAGTGAGTGATATTCATATCATCAAAGCCATAATGAGTCAACGGCACAGTGTAACCATCTGTGAAATGCTGTGGCCACGTCTTGATCACTTGAGATGGCGCAACGGACAGCTAATAGTGTTGGTAGCAAGACGCTAAGAGAGTCTCACTGGCACAAGGCATGAAACTACTGGATTAATGCCCCCTGATGCAGCAGTGTTGGAAAAGGAGACCTGTAGCATCAGGGAATATGGCCATGGGCAATAGGATGCACTCCAGATTTTGTCGCTATCTAGCATCAGATAACGCCTGACAACCAACATGGTAGGAGACCCAGGTATCTCAGCACAATAGCCTCAGGACATCAACATCCAGATAAAACAGGCTGTGCCAATATATGTCTTTTAATGCCCCCAGCCTTTGGCTGAATGTTCCAAGATCTGAACATGTGTTAATTGGACCCAGAGGAAATAAGAAATCAATAGGTCTGCTGCACTCATCAGAAAAGTCAAATCCAGAAATTCTGAATTAGGGTCCTTGGCATACATTGTCTACTGCAATACAAAATTCAGCAAACACCAACTTGCGAACGACAGCTGTCAAATAGTTTCTGAAGCAGTGCTGCAGCCAGTCGGTCGCGCTGATTATACACTTCGGAATTTGCTAATCCAACCCAAACAAGTTTGGGAACTAACACGAAGATTCTTCCTATGAGATAAATCTGGCAAGGACCACTAGTACTGAAATGTGCTTTTTCTCTGATTTTTTGGGGTATATTAAAGAAAGATAACAACCGAACCTAAAAAATGAATTTGAAAGCAGGGAGAAAAAAGACATTGCAGTAAATGCAGTAAAAGAAAACTCAACAAAATGCTAGTTTGCACTAAAAAAGAGAGTGAAGTTGACTTTAGTGTAGCGGAATGCATCAGTACATCCTGCTAGAAAGTTTCAAAAGCTCCACAGAAAAACACCACAATTGTTATGCTCTTCATTTAGCTTCAAATGTGACTGATACACCTAGTGTGGAGGACCTTATTTGAAAAGAGAAACAAGACATAGGTAAAAACAAGGAGTTTCTATAGCCTCATTGTCCTGTAAATAATAAGATGTCCTATTCTCTAATTAAAGGGCACTTAGTTTATATAGCCTGGAATGATAAAAAGCGGAGCCGGCTGCTAGGATTCAAAGTAGTGACCAGCAGATTGCCTAAAGATCTCTGCAGTATTTGCTCAGATCTCTAAACCATCTTGCTGGATTGTATTAGCAAATCTAACAGAATTAATATTAGGAGAAGTATATAAACTAGGACTATTAGTAGAAGAAGCCACTTGTAGCAGTAGAAGCATCAAAGATGTATGTAGTAAGTAGCAATAGCAATCCTAGAAGCGGAACTAGTAATGTCACCAATATCACTTGTTCCAAATGCAGAACTAACACTTGTATCAATGCTGTAACAATACTGCCTTAGTTGTGTTCCCTAAGTAGTAAAGCTAGCGGTAATGGAGATAGGGTGGGCAGGGTGATCAAGTGTATCTGTCTATAATGCTGGTAGCAGGACTGACAAGTATTGGTCTATGGGTACACAAGGGGGTCAGAAGTGTTTAGTTCATGAATAAGCCTGTACGAACGTGGGCGGCAGCACTGACAGCAACAGCAGTCTATTTGGTGGGTGCATGATTTTCCAGATAAATGTTCTAGTGGAAAATTAAACACAATGTTATCTTTGTTCAGAACTTTAGCGATTGTAACAGTGCACCAGACTGTATTTCACCCATTCCTCTAATGTGCAAGAAGAACTTAAGACAGTAAATAAAACTGAAAACATCCTAATGCAAAATGATTGCAAAGGAAAAACAAAACAGAAGGAAATAGTTTTAGACAGGAAATCTGCAAGCTAAAACATTAACAAGCACAACATTAAACAAAGCTTTGAGGGTTATGTTTTGAAACACTAAACGTTCTACTGTTGGGAAACTGTGTGTGACGTTACTCTGTTAGCACTGGATGTACATGAGACTAGAATGTATTTTTCAATCAGAAATAGTAAATGTTTTGCAATTTAACACACTTTTTAATATTGTACTGTAAACATAGGCTGATGTTTCTTTCTTAAGTGAGCTTCAGGTTTGGTGTCCAGTTGTAGAATTGTGTCCTATTGATATTTTAAAATAGGTGTTTCAATCATTTTATGAATATAATTGGTGAATGTTTGCATTATTTGTAGCCTGGACGAAGTCCTTATATGGACGAAACATGACTGATGTGGATGTTCACATTTTCATAAATTGATAAGAAAAATAAAGTTTTGGAATCAAAAACACTTCACGACACAGGGAATTTCTCATCTTTGAGGACAGCTTTTAGACCAAACTGATTTTAGGGGTTACAATACTACTGTGTGCACACTAACTTGTGGATAATTGAATATATTCTGTCATATAGATGGGATTGGGTCCTGTGGTGGCTTGATCCATAGTGTTTGTATCAGTCTAATACATTGGAGTACGGATATGTTGAGCCAGATCATATGGGGCCCTAGCTACCACTATAGATGTACACAGGTGATAAGAACTTAATATGAAATGAGTTTTCCACAATGGAATGATATTGTTTTGAAATACCTTCTGTATAATATTAAAGAATTTTATTTTTTAAATGTGGTTTGAAAAACGTGCACATATCCAGGATAAAGACCACAAGTAGTACATAAAATGATCCGGGTGTTGGCATTAATGTTTATCACCTTTATAAAGGATTTCTTACATTTTGACATGCAAGACAAGCGTTCCAATAATCCAACAGATCCCTTTTACCTGCAACTGAGTTAGGCCTCTGCATAGCCAGGGAGCTGCTGCTCGGTGTATAAGGAACAGGCCCATCTCTAATAGGAGCTTCTGGTTTGGACAGACTCTCCAAGGACCCAGGCGACTCTTCCTCAACAGGCGAGCAGTTGTCCGTCCTCCGATCTGCAACCGTTCCATGATGGACGCCTGCTCTTAAACTTCCATCCTTGCTCCACTCTAGGCTGGAACCACTTCTGTCATCATTCTCCGATGAACTTGTGATGGTTGCTGTGGCAGAGAAAATGCATAATTGAAACCATCGAAAGAGTAATCGGTTTCATTTTGAAGCATTCAGAGCTCCTGCTATTAAAAAAGTCTTACTATTTCAACATTTATAATCAAGAATTCACATCACACCTTTCAGGACAATTAAAAAAACATTAGTGTGTAAATGGAGAACACAATTGCTCACAGCTGCAAGAATCGGGAATGAAAACCACATAAGGAGAAAAATAACATTTGGTAGAGCTCATGTTGGTGTTAAGCTAGGCAAAATTAAAAGGAATATGTATTCAATCCGATTTCACATAATCCGGTAAATTGCAACACATTGAATGGCATTACCACTTGCACCTAGGACAGAAGTAAAACATTTAACTACAATCGAAGATGTTATGTGAAAATATATGCCAAACATCAATAACTTACCATGCTTTCTTGTAAGCTCGGCCCTGATGCGACATTTCGAGGGGTCATGCCTTTCAAACTCAAGACAATGCATGTTTGTTTTAATGCTCTGATTACTTTTTACTCTTGAACCATTGCTATTGGTCGGATGCATAAACCTGTCAAGGCTTTGTTCCTCATATATCGGTTTGTTCTCAAAATGTCAATAAACAGATTTCAAATAAAAAAAATAAAAATCAAAAACTATGAAATATTTACAAAACCTATATACTAATAAAAATAGCCTATTAGATGAGCTAGGTGATAAATTAACCTGCCCGTAAAGTATCATGTTGCATAACAAACATCAGTTTGAGAGTTTAATGAAAATGTTAAGGAAACAGTAATATTTTATTCGCTATTGCGGACTACAGTTTTTTGAACAAGTAGGCAAAAAATTGAGTTTATAATCGTAATCTTGAATATTCTAACCTGCAAAACTAGAAAAGCAGAAGAAAAGAACTCGAATGTAATGTACATGCACACATCTGTGTATTGAGCCCAGGTGAAATTTTAAATAACTGCGAAATTCAGCATTTAATTTGTCCTTTCGCCATCAAGCTATTTCAAATAGTTTTCACTTGCAGGACACATGGCGTATAAAATCTCTCAAAGGAAATGTAAGAGACAGAGTTGACATTTTCTGTTTGAAATTTATAGTACCTGGCTTGTGTTTTATGGGAGCAAGGTATGCCCTGGTGTTAATTTTCATGCAAGATCCTGTCCAAATATATTTCAAATAATTAGCACATTTTTTATGACAATTAGGCTTATTTGAAAAAATTACTTTTGTTTTAACCATTTTATTTTAGTATTTTCATTATTTTATTAAGTACAAACACTGTTTAACAAGTCTGTGATTCAAAGAGTGTAACAGTCTACACAAAAACATATGATAATAAGCATACCACAAATGTCTCACCATCCCTTCCCTCCCTTAGTTCCACACATTCTCCTCTGGAGAGTATATTGTTAAAAGTTCTAATAAGGTCACTTGCTTGTCCAGGTCCAACAGACAACCTTCTAAGAGGGGCAGCATCATTCCAAGGAACAGAGTTGTATTTGGCTTAGGATCTCAACCTTACACTGTTTCCACCTCTGTGCAGATGGGTCTTCGCTAACAATTATTGTACATTGATTGCTGCTGCTATTGCTTATAATATTTTTCATTTTAGGCAGTAGTGTAGTCATTAGTTTAATCTGTCCCCATGAGGTGTTCCATCAATGCCTCAGGGTGGCATGTTGTTGTTCTTTCCATCAACAAACCTAAGTTAGTCATTGCAATGTCCTGTAATCGGCTTCTTACAGAGGCTCCTTCATTCTTCCCCACGAAGCACAATGCTTTCTATGTCTGCCTAGTGTACTACCTCCTTTCTCCAGCTATCCAATGCAGGAGGTGCTGTTACCTACCACTTCATCGTAACTGCACATTTGGCCAGCAAAAACACTAAGCCCATAGATTTTGTGGTTACGTTCTTTCTTTTGGGTTGTTTTTGTAGGCCAAGCAGGCTAGTCTCAATAGTGCCTATGTCTTGCCTCCATGCCGTAAACAAGAGTTTCTATGACAGCCCAATAGTAATCCTTCAATACTGGGCACTGAAAAAATAATTCACAATTTCTCATGTGTACAATTTCTCTCATGCAGTTTCTTTTCACAACTACTCTCTCATGTAGATCTTTCTAGATTAACAACCCTCATTTTAATTTTTAATAATTTATTTATTTAAGGTTGAGCATAGCGTTAAGCAGGCACAGATCGCCATGAACAGGGGGAAAATCAGAGTACAAAAATAGGCAGGATAAAGACGCCAGTGTCTCTGCTCAAGGTCTAAAGAGAAATGCAAGTGACATGAAAACTGCAAAGACCATCGAACCAAAAACATATAAAATCCATGAACAATATACAATAAAAAAAAGGACTGCTATTAACAAAATGTTAGAAAAGTATTCTGTTTCTAAAACACATACTTGTTTATCAGCAAACCCATCAATGACTCAACATCAAAAGGATTTTTGATAATATTGACAAAGAAAAAAGAAAATGTACCACCAGTTTAGCAAATAATGGATGTCATCATAAAAACAAGCAGATAATGGTGTTGCAGTGGTTGCTATTAACGTAAGTGATTATAATAAAGAGAGTGAGACAAATATTAGATACCACTACTAACAAACCTGTGTAAATAAATTTCACATAAGACTTGAAGATGGAAATTATGGATGTGGTTGTAAAACAGGAGCCACATCTCACTGATGTAACAGCAGTTGATGTACTTGTTCAGCCAAGACCTAAACCCGAGAGACCTTGTTCCCAAAATACACAAAAGGAACAACCCTTGCCATCCCATCATCCCTGGTAATCAGCCACTGACAGAATATGTGTATATGTTAAATTGAACTCCACCTCGTTTTCTTCCATGAACTTCCATCACTTGGTAAGGGTATCAGTCACATCCTTCAGATAATTGAGCATTGAAACCAGACCTTCACATTTGATGATGACACTCTCCTAGGAACATACATTTCATATTACTTGACTGTAAATCAACATAGCACACAAGGGTGGTCTTATGGCACTATGTGAAGCTCTTAACAAAAGAACTATTTAGAAGCCAATAACTAAAGCCATTACCAAAATAGCCAGACGTACTTTTAAATTCAACATTGTTACTTGCAATGGTAAAAACTATTACTTGCAATGGTAAAAACTGTCCCTGCAGATACAAGGCACTTCTATTGGTACCCAGATGGCTGCATCCTTCGTGAACATCTTCATGGGCAAACTAAAACACCTTATAATTTGTCCTTTCAGCATCAAACCCCTGGTATTAGGCTACACAGATGATATATTTATAGTATAGTAGGCTGAAAGTAGACAATTAGACAAATTCACAACTTATATAAACACTGTTCATCTTACTACCAAATTTAACAGTAGCAAAGGTAAACACAAAAACGTATTTCCCTTTTCTGAATGTGTTACTCACTCACCAACACTTCGCCATCTTGTAATGGACAACAATAATACACTATGCAAACTACAATTGCTAAAGGCAAAAATACTGAAAAACTAAAAGAAATTAAGAGAGGCAATATTTGGCCTAGCTTCCACGGACCTAAATTGGCCTATTTTTCGGTGGATGTGCATGGATGAGCACAAGTAATCAGTACAGTGCCTTTAATCAAAGTGATCCTCAAAGATATGGAAGGTTCCCCTGTTGTGAGTAGCAGGGAGGGGGATACTGAGTCAGAGAAAGGTTATAGGTCCCTGTCATAAGTGTAGCAGGCTAGGATCGCTGACACAAACTTTGGGGGGGTCTCTGTTGGATAGTGGAGTTATTCCACACACCACTAATAAACTTAATAACCAAATAAGAGCAGGCAACTAAAGTAAAGTGACTGGTAAGTACACAAAAAGTATAAAATTCAATGGTGCAATTTATTTTCTTCCTCCCAACTGGGTTACAATCTAAAACATAATAAAAAAACAATTAAAAAACCACCTACAGTGGTAGTACAATAAATATAGTTACAGTCAAAGTAAAAACAGTCAGTTTTTATTATGTTTTAGATTGTAACCCAACCCAGTTGGGAGGAAGAAAATAAATTGCACCATTGAATTTTATACTTTTTGTGTACTTACCAGTCACTTTACTTTAGTTGCCTGCTCTTATTTGGTTATTAAGTTTATTAGTGGTGTGTGGAATAACTCCACTATCCAACAGAGACCCCCCAAAGTTTGTCTCAGCGATCCTAGCCTGCTACACTTATGACAGGGACCTATAACCTTTCTTTAATCAAAGTGAAACAGACTTAATAGCCAAGGTGTGTTGCCTGGTTGGCCCTTGCTGTAAACTCCTGTAGGTAGAATCTAAATATAAATGCCAAATGAACAGGGCAATGGATGAAGAGGGTGGTACAAATCCCCTCAATGTATATATAAGTATATATCTTCAAAACAGCAAAAGCAGTACTGGACCATAACTAAATGTAGGTTTGCTGCAAAGGTGAAAGCTGCAGAGAGGTTTGGGCAATGCTGCAAAGAGGGTTGGCACAACCACACAGCTAAACACAGAACAGAGATTCGCCAATATAAATAGCAGAAAATAGTTTATTGAGTACATTAGTACCTGGATCCCAATCAGTATGTTTAGTAAGTGCGGAATTATGCATTGGTTCTCTGTAACATGAAGAGCTGCCACATTGTTTACGAGTAAACTTTTTCAGTGTAATCAGCTATGTTCCACACTATGTAATTTAGACTTCACGGGAAAATAAATCACCCTGAACTATTTAGGGTCTCTTTATCACCACTGGTTTACGTGCAACATGGAGTTTAATTTAGTGATGTATGAGAACTGGTTTCACCTCTTCCATTTAGGCAACTCTTAATAGAACTGTTACTCTTGTACAGGCACACTGCATTAATACTTCTCATCTTTCAGTCTATAGCCCGTTTCGTAAGTTAAACAATTAAATGACCACACACATGTATGTAACTTGACTCCTAAAGCTTACCCAAAACCCATACTTTGGGTGACTAACTAAAAAGGACACAGAAATTAACTCCAGTAAGGAGCACAAGTGAATGATTAAACTATATTCTTTCAGCTCTCCTTCCAGTTTCTAACATCTTCAGATGGCACATCACCAAACTATCTTCCGTCAAGTCACTTGCAATATGTATTTTCATGAAACATTCTAAGCTGCTCTTAGGCAACCACTAGATGAACCACAAGTGTCAGACAATTATACACAGCCAGAATGGCAAAACATGTGTCACATGCAAGTCTCCCACATTATACTTCTATGACATGCAAAGTCAACATAATTGTACATGACATACACTGCCTTCAACACTGACATATGTGTATGCAAAGAATTTAAATGCTATCATATTTCCATAACTGGTAGTGCCAGTTTATTGAAAGCAACAACTGTACCATGCCAACTATTTAAATCATCACTGGTGCTAGAGAAGAATGCCATACAAAACCATACTATGAGTGGTTCATCACACCACAACCCACTCACAGACAAAACATAGAACATCTAACCAATCGGTCGGTCAGCATATTAGTATGAGGTAAGGTCCTTAGATCCATCCTGACTATAGACTCTATTGTTCAGATACCTTTATCAACTGAGCAGAAGAGCATGAGACCCACTACCTACACCAAATAGGTTTAACAGTTCCAAGACCTCTACTAAACTACCACCACTAGGTAGTTGTTCTATACTACACGTGTGCTCTACTGTAGAAAAACCAAAAACTCCAGAGCACAACACATTATCTATACAACAAAGCTCATCACAAACACACACACATGCACACCTACTGTCTCTTCCACAAGGATACTGCTGTTCAAAGCCCTTTGGCTAAGCACGCTTTGGTGGTGGTAAAGATTTATGAACTAACAGCCTCCCACCCCTTTAAAGAGCTACTACTAAAGAGTATCCATGCCAACTGAGCATGTGACATTCTGTCTATTTAAATATGTCCACAATACTATGAGATTTCTTGAGAGAAAATCCTGCAAGTACAAACTATATGATCCAATGTCTACACGTATAGAAACACACAGTGTTGCAGAAGGTTGCAAGACCAATCATCGACTGGAAAAAGCTATAGCCAGTAGACACTTCCTTGCTGACTAGGAAATCCATATGAACCAAGATGCCAGGTAAATGGCAGGGACAGGGCCTCAGTGGAAAATGACACAACATACTGCTTGAACCCCTATTTTCTACTTCAAACTCTGTTAATTCACCAGACAGTAGAACTCAAATCAAACGTGGGAGTTTGGTTTCTGCAGAAGTACGTTAGAAAAGTTTTACAATTCTACCATCAAGAATCGATATACTCAGAAAAGTAATTGGTATGTCAACATCCTTCACATCCTCACTATGCTACAAACTAGAGCACTTGAATTTTAGCTTTTTGAATTACTAACATTTACATTCCTGCATCACACATGGACTGTATTGATTGCACCCATTAGTGTACAATCTACGTCTATTAATGTTGATGCTTTTTTACATGATACAATAAAAATAGTCATTTAGTATATACATGGTAAAGATCTAAGCAGAGAATGTTACATTCTTAACCTCATTAATCAGCTTTCTGGAAAGAATATATCCAAACAAAGTCAAAATTTCAAAACACCACAATGGTTCTATCTGCATCATCTTTACTTTGAAATAGCCTTGGCCCTCAACTGTCAAGGCCTGGCCCAAAAGTAAGAATAACTACTGGACCTCCTAAGCAAATATGTCATTTAATGTTTTGCCTTAACAAGGCGTAACCTGAGCAAGAGCACTAGGAGGGGTTGCAATTCTCCTTACAGACTCGGTCTAAATACGATAAAGCCTTTAGAATTGCAGTGCTGCTTATCTGTGAAGAGAATCATGACCTACTTGCTTGTGCAAGGGGCTTCACTGTGCCCGCCGAAACAAAGTGACCTAATCCATAGGAGCATGGCCAAGAGCCATCAGACAGGAAGGACCTATGTGGGAGGGCAACTTGATGGCTAAAGGAGAACTCAGCTGCTTCAAGTTTGCTCCAGTAAGTTTGCTCCAGTGCAGCTGCCCATGACATGCAAGAATCACACAACTGGTGAGGAGCCACTTAGTCAAGAAAAGTGAACATGCTTTATCCAAGATCTTCCCTGTGACCCTAGTGTGCTGGTACCCACCTCCTTTGTGGAGGTTGTTTTGGGCTTCAAGGCTGCAGGTTTTTCACCCCATGGCAACAGCTAGCAGCGGTCACCATGAATGAAATGAAATGAAATGAAAAAAATATTTAATAAAGCGCACTGCGGCCAAGCGGATTCCTGGCGCTAGGGACCTGTTCAGAGCTCACAACGGGAAACCAGGAAAACTAAGAGGGAAAAGCCTGAGAAAAAAGGAAAGTTTTAAGGGCCTTACGAAAGTGAGTGTAGATGGGAATGGAGCGAATAGAAAGTGGGAGGCTATTCCAGAACTGGGGGGCCAGGACAGAAAACCGAGTAACGCCAGTTCTGGATTTGCGAAAACGGGGGATGTGCAAGAGAGAGAGGGAGGAAGATCGAAGAGTGCGACTAGGGGCGTGAGAAGAGATGAGAGAAGTGATGAAAGAGGGGGCAGAACGGGAATGAGCTCGAAAAGCTAAGCAAGCCAGTTTGAAAAAGGATCTGAATCGGATAGGAAGCCAATGAAGAGAATTGAGAACGGGAGTGATATGGGAGGATTTGGGGAGAGACAAAATGAGGCGAGCGGCCTGATTTTGGATGGCCTGGAGCCGGCGAGTTTCGTAAGCAGGTATGCCCACGTACAGGCCATTCCCATAGTCGAGGCGGGAGATGATTAAAGCCACGACTATGGTTTTGAGTGCGTCGGTGGAAAAGAAACGCGAGATTTTCCGGATGAGACGGAGGGACAGAAAACAGGAGGACACGACGGAACTGATCTGGTTGTGCATGGATAAGTCATGACTGACTTTAATACCAAGAGTGCGAACGGAGGAAACAGGTGAGGGAGGGGGTCCAAAAGATGGGGGCCAGTGTGCAGGGGACCAAGGGTTAGAGGGACCACCAGTGAGGACAAGTTCCGTTTTGTCAGGATTGAGCTTAAGATGATTAGCGCTCATCCACTCGGAAATGAAAATTAAAGTGGAACAAAATTTAGGAAGAGAGACTGGAGAAGAAGAGAGATCAAAGACGAGCTGGAGGTCATCGGCGTAATTGTACACAGAGATCCCCAGCTCGAGAAGGGAAGAGATGAGAGGACAGATATAAAGATTGAAAAGGAGGGGGGAAAGGGAGGAACCTTGGGGAACACCACAAGAGACCGAGCGGGGAGGGGCAGAGAAACCGGAGAGGTGAACAGCCTGGGACCTATCCCGAAGGAAGGACGCGAGCCAAGAAAAGGCCGCGCCCCGAATGCCCACTGCGCTGACACGGTCGAGAAGAATGGAGTGGTCAACCGTGTCAAACGCAGCGGACAAATCGAGGAGGACCAAGGCTTGGGGAAGGTTAGAATCGGCTTTCCCCTGGCGTTCATCCAGAACTGCAATGACCACTGCCTCCGTGGAGTGGCCCGGGCGTAAACCCGCCTGATGGGAAGCCAAGAGGCCATTCTCCTCGATATACGAGGAGAGGCAGGAGGTGACATGGGTCTCAAGGATCTTGCCGAGGTAGGGAAGAAGGGAAATGGGTCGAAAATTAGAGGGGAGAGAGGGATCCAGACCAGTTTTTTTTAAAATGGGGAGGACGATTGCAGATTTGAAAGATAAGGGGACGGAACCAATAGCCAAAGAAGAATTAAGTAAAGCAAGAGGGGGGGGCAGGACAGTTGGTGAAGAGGGTTTTAAGAATGCGTGCAGGTGCACAATCCGCGGGAGAGCCAGACTTAACTTTGAGCAGATATTTGAGAAATAAATCAGGTGAGATAGGGGGAAAGAGAGTAAAGGAGAACGGGGGAGGTGCGAAGGGACAGGTGCGGCTGGGTTGAGACACGGTAGGGATGTTAGCTTTGATCTTCACAATCTTGTCAATGAAGAAGTCATTGAGTGACAAACAGAGGGACTGGGAGGGAACCAGAGAAGGGGAGGAGCGTTCAGAAGTGGCAAGATTGTGAACCAGGGAGAACATTTCACGAGGTTTATTGACGTAGAGAGCTACTTTCTCAGTGAAATAAGAAGTTTTGGCCGTTAAAATGGCTTTTTTATATTCGGTGAGAAGTTGTTTATATTTGGCGCGCAGAGAAGGACAGTACTTCCGTCTCCAGAGGCGTTCCGACCGTCTAAGGTCGAGTTTTAGCGCTTTGAGCTCTGGGGAGAACCATTTGTGCGCATCATAGGGGCGAACTGCTTTGATCTTTTTAAGCGGGGCCACTAGGTCACACGAAGAGGACAGCCATGTGCTGATGGCATAGGCCTGGGATTCAAGGGGGAGATCAGTGAGGTCCGGGGCGGATGAAGCCAAGGAACACGAAAGAGAATCAAGATCGGTCTTATTCCAGTTGCGGGCTAGAATGTTTTTGGGAAGGGGGGGCTTGTCAACCACACCCAGGTGAATAGAGAAGGAAATGATAAAGTGATCCGACCAAATACAAGGAGATATAGAAGGAGGTGAAGCGAGAGGACAAGAGGACCAAATTTGATCTAAAATGTGGCCTTGAACACCATTAATTCAAAACCATATTTGTTGCTCCTACATTTCCGGAAGTATTGCCAGTTATAGTCACAGTCACCCTTATCTCAACTTTGACCAGGGATAGAGCTAATGGCCATTCCAAGTTGGTAAGCCTGGGTCCTGTGGGTGACTCTCCACTAGAAAAACTCTAAAACCATGGCACATTTTCAGGTAAAGCACAATGATAAAGAAAATACCCCATCTGGGTCAAATAGTGTGCCTCCTGTCCTATCTCAGAGCCCACAAGTATAAATAACCCTAAAGATCAGAAATAAACAAGAATCTGATCACCCGAAAAACTACAATTAAGTGCCCAGGATTCCCGAGGGTGAGCATCTTGTGTTTTGGATGGTAGGTGTTTGGGTAGCCCATTTCACGGGTATATCTTTTTTTCAGAACATCCTTGGGTGTACTAAATTTGTTTACTTAAAATTAAAGACAGCACACCTGCCAGCAGCACGACACTCAAACCTCTAGTTTTCAAAGGATAGATGTCAGATCCTGTTCAGAGCGTGAGAGGATAGAAAGGCTCTCACTTGAGACTGGGTGATGAAAATTTCCCACTCTGACACAGGCTGTATCTTGGCATCTAGTAGACCTTTCCTTTGCCTTTTTGGTGCTCAAGGTAGAGTACAAGGGACTGCCCACCATGGCATTCATTTGATTGCCTTGCTTATCAGTTTCACTCCATATATCCTGACAAATACCTTTGTTAGATGCCTCAGGTAGTCCTCCCATTAATTGCTAAAGGTGGAAATGTTGTCCAGGTAGGCCGCACAGAATTCTTTCATCACAGGGAGAAAAAAGTTCACTAGGTGTTCAAAACTGTAGAGAGTATTTTTAAACCCAAAAGGCACAACCCTAAACTGGTAAAATCCCAAAATGCGCTCTTGTGTTCTGAACTAGTAAAGGAGCATGATTTTTGCTAATAAAAATCTGCTCTGGAAATCTATCCGTGTGTGTGTTTTAATAAATTACTAATGAGTGAAAACCGAAATTTACTAAAACTTGAAGATTTGGAAGGTACAACCAAAAATGTGCAAAGTTGAACGTGTTTTAAAATCAGAATAATACATGCAGAGTAAAATATTTCTTTATAAGGGTTATGAATTATTAATTTGTGTGTCTAATATTAATGTTCTTATGTATCCTGAAACTACAGGAATATTCAAGCACAAACACGAAAAAGCTCTTTTTAAGTCTTCGTGAAAGTAGAGTAGGCCTAGAAACAGGGCCGGACTGGGAACCAAATCCGGCCCTGGCAAAGTGCTCGGCCAGCCCCCCCTCCCCACCTCCCGGGGGGAGGGGGAGCGGCCGCGCTCTCTGCCAGGGCCGGTTTTCGGCCGATTTTGTTACAGGGCCCTTTTTTGCAGCTATGCTGCAAAAGCGGCCCTGTAACAAAAACGGCCCCCATGGGCCCCAAACCGGCCCCCACCCATGCGGCCCACCGGGGGATTGCCCGGTTCCCACAAAGGCCAGTCCGGGCCTGCCTAGAAATGTAAAATGATTTTCTCTTCTCTCTGTCTGACCTTGCTAAAACGTGTAGGCCTTAGCAAATGTATTGGTTAGGGGATGTCCTTCTGTGCTCCTTTGTTTATTTTCATGTTATTTCTTGATGTCCTTGTAAAGAATTACAAAGACATCCTTAGAGAGCGGAGAATAGTATGACTTTTTCCTGTCTAGGCGAGGATTTAGAATGAAACTGTTGCTATGTAGTTACAAAATATGTAAATTGTAGCATTCTTCTTCCTCTCTAGGAAGCTATACAATTATAGACAAAGACTGTTTAGTGAAATTTGTAAAGTCATCATTAGGAGATGTTCGATTCCCCTAGTTCTGACCAATGCGAGTAACTTGTAGGGGTCAGGAAAGTTTCTAACTTAGTGTAACAAAGTTGCAAAGTCAGTATAAAGACGCTGTTGGGAAAATGATCATTGGCTCGTTCATTCTGGTGATCTGTCCTGCATCCGTGGTATTCCTGGCTGATTTCTGAAATGGCTGGCGATCCTGACTACGGGAAACCTTTCCCTGGAGACTTTGCACAACATCTGCTGGTAATGCTGCCCACACTATTCTCCTATGGCAATGGAGATAGTTTTCTTGACTAATTGCATGCTGTGCATTAGTTTTTCTCTCAAATTTACCAAGAGGTAATTGAACTGTGATTTTCCCTGTTTCTTTGTTTTTCTCTCCCTCTCCTCTAATTCTCACCTGATGTTTTGATGATCTCTGAATAACTCTGCTTGTATTAACTGTGATGTTTAACCAGTGATTTTATGAACAAAGTGTGTTTCATATAATTTGTATTTATGTATGACCATTCATATTTTCTGAATAATACCAAAGGGTACTTAGAAAGAATAGCGCCTGTCATTATTTTCCTGAGTCATGACTTATTTTTAAGATAACATTTATCATATTAATGATGTATTTGTAGTGTAACTTATGGTATAGCTGTTTCTGTATTACAGGTCCTCATGAAAGGAATAGTTCTCTGATTTCTCTACTGAGTGCCTTTTAGCTCTACCAACGATCCATTGGAGGACCTTTGATATTGCTGCTCCTATTGGAAATGATAATGACTTATGGGCCGTCATTATAGTATTTGCGCTTCCTTAGGTACTGTAAAGGTTTTTGTGGGATATTATATGACCCCCCCACCCTCGCTTCCGCTGCATCACTAGCTGCTAATGCGATCTGCCAACAGCCACTGGTCAAATCAGAGGTACTCAAGAAGCACTCAGTCAGTCCATTAGCTGATCAGCTCTGGGAATCAGGAGTGCATCCACCTTAGTCACCTCTTTGAGGGCCCAGTCATTCACACAAAAATGCAAGTTAGTGGATCCTTACTTAGGAACCAATACAAATGGACTGGCTTATGGACAACAGGAAAGTTCAATTACTCCGAAGTCCAACATCTTAGCAACCTTTTCTTTGGTATGCTCCTGGACTCGGTCTGACATCGTGCAAACCTTGAACTTCACTGCCACAATACCCAGTATCCAAGTCATCCACACATATAGGTGTCAACATTAAGGTTAGGGCAAACAGAAAGGAAACCCATAACAGCACCTCCATGCACTCTCATTGCTACTCAGGAATAAGTTGTGCCACTTCCAAATAACCACCCTTCTCATCACTGTGCAATAGCTCCGACAGTGGCTCTCCATTTTCCTCAACTTTCTCTGTCATTGCCAAGATGTTCACAAAAATATCTCACCAGCGGTACAGTTTATGTCTTTTTGTCTCCTGTGTGGTACATGTGTCCACTAAGCAGTTAACTTCACATACTTCTGAAACTACGTTGCTCTGCGCATACCACTAATGCTCCAAAGCTCTCGGACAAATGGGCTTCAGCACCAACAACTTCTGACCCTCCTAGTGTCCAGTTAGCGTTGCTGTCTCGTCTTATCACTACATTAGCTCTTGGTTTGCCTGAAGTTTTTCCTCAGTCTCACTGCCCGACGAGCCTAATAGAGGTGCCATGTCCGTCGCGGACAGCGCGGCCAGTTAGCAACCCACGTCTTCGCTGTACCCGCGCCCACGTGACGCTAAGCACTAAACTCTAGTACACATTTCGGCCCCTCAGGGTGTTTCCTTTCTGTTTAGCGCTGATCCCTTCTTGCTATGTGATTCTCTGGTGATGTCATCATGCTAACTTCCGATGTGTATGTAACGGTTCTGAATTGCGAATTTGTCTATGCCTCATTGACTATAATTGCAACATGTGTTGAATCCTCAATAAAGGTTTTCAAAAGCAAAAAAAATGTTTTTCTTTGTCTGATCCATGCATTGAATGATCAAGTTGCTGAGGCCAATCACATACCCCCCACATCATCCTGGGGTGAATCTTAAGTTCCTTCCCAATATTCTCTGTTTAAGTTGAGTGGGCTCCACAGAGGGTGCCTACACAGAAGTTCGAAGAAACTGAACCAAATTTCTTTCTGTAAGATTTCTCAATAAATGAATAAGAGACATGACAGAAGATCCCACTTCCTCTTGAGATTCTCTAGCAGAATTCCTATCTTGCGCTTAAGGGTCTTGTTAAGCTTTAACACTAACCCATTGATCTGCTGGTAGTATGCCATGGAGAACTAGTAGGCTACACCAGCCTGCTCACACATTTCTCTCATAAAAAGAGATCAAGCTTATATCCCGGTTGAAAATCATTGTCTTGGGAAATTAAACCCTAGAAAAAAATCACTAAGTGTGACCTACTTACGACTATAGCAGTAATGCTCTTCAGAGGTAGCACCTCTGAATATAAACTACAAACAACAAGTACTTGTTGTGTGATGCTGAAAGGTGGGGCAGTCAAATGGTACAATACCATCAGTACCCAGCCGCTTACATCAAACACTTGCTACTGGCTGTGGCACTAATGGTGCAACCCTGGCCTATAAAATGAAAATTCTGACATATCCGAAGGCTTTTATGCTCAAATGACCTGCTATATGTACATTATGGGTCAGTAACAAGAGGAACTTCTGGTGCACTAGTAGAACTACTAGCTTCTTGCTAGCTCCTGACTCAGAATTCACAGGTTCAATAAACAGTAGTATAACATGCCAGCCAACAAAATGCCTTCCAACCACACACGGGCTTCCTTCCGAAGACTTAAAGTGCAGGGCACTCAATTTGTGCCTGGCAGAGCTGCTACTGTGTAGGACCTCCAGCAGCTAGCAAACCCTGGAGCTTCAGCAATGATCCAGACTCCAACACCTGGTCTGCGTCAGGTGTTCATTCCCTCTCTTGCTCTGGAGCAGATGAATAGATGCCAAGGTCTGTGCCTTCTAAGAGTTTGACCAGTCAACTATCCTTCTCTCTACCTTGCAAATCTGGGATGGTCCCAGTCTCTTCCAAAGACGTTACGTGCAGCCTTTGCAATGGTAGATCAGGGAATGTGGTGTAAGTGATGCAGGCTTCTGGTGCTGATATTAACCATGAGACATTCCAATCATTGCCCAAGAGACATCAAACGCCTTGCTTCACTCTAATCTCACCATAAACCATAGCTGACTTGCAAATGATTCTACATCAACTCAGGCAACTGAGTACTACATGTCGTCCCAAATTGCCACCTAGCCTGCGCCACTGGCATTTGGGAGAATCTCCTCAGGTTTGAGATATTCCTCTCAACCACAATCCGGTAAGATCAATATTCCTCAAGACATAAACCTTGCTCCCATTGTTACCTGCTTCCCACACAAGCTCTGTAGAATTTGGATGGATATAGTTTGGTGCAGCTGGGTCCCTTTGCCAAATGTCCATTGCTATTAGGCTAAGAACCACAGGCTACATTTGAGTCCTTTTACCCACAGTTGCTTGCTTTATTGTGTGCAGTTAAGGGTCTTTTAACTGACAGTACATTTTGTAGTCCCCTCCTTGTGACATGTATAACAAGTAATTGCTTTGGGCTTCGGCGAACCTTCCTGTCCTGCCTCATACTTGTGTTCCTGACTTGGAACCAAATTACTCTTTTCCTATGTCCTCCTTTGAACCCTTGGGAATTGTCCTGCCCTAATCCTCCAGATTTGAAACAGTCTTTTGAGAGCCGCTCTCTCCCTTTGGCTTACAACCATGCTCCTCCAAGTTTGTTTACCCTGTTCACCAACCATTTGTCAGCCAGCACAAAGTTTCTCTGGATCCTTTTCATTAGCCAGATATTGCTTAAGAAGGGTCCAGCACTCCTCAAGTCACTCTGAGGAGACCATTAGCTGATTAAGGGCATGAAGATCTTGAATCCAAGTTTAAAACCATCCACTCACTTGATTTCTTTGAATCTCTGAAGGCACTGAGCTGGCCTCCGCCCAAAAGGTCACACTAGAGCTTCCTTTGTTCACTCATAGTTCACCTGTTCAGCTACAGGCATTCTCTTCATGACTGCCATAAATTATATTAACAAGCAAGTTATTAAAGTGGCTGGTTGCTGACACACCATTCAAAGCCTGTGCCCTACTAGCTCACAAAACATTTCAAAAAAACCCATTGGGTCTTGCATAAACATGTGTACGAGCTCTACTGGAATCTTGGCAGATACCTATCCAGAGCTGAAGGTAGAATCATCCTTCCCAAATGTAGCTGTGTCTGCTGCCATCCAGAGCTTCTCTTTCTCTAAGGCTATCATCTATGGCTCCAATTCTCTCTTATTTTGAAATGTACTGCCTTGCTATTTCATTTTCTTGCCTTTCTTTTTGCCTTTACATCTTCCTCCGGGTAACTTCATCTCAGGCTCATTCATTCTGTTTCACTCACTTTCGGGTGTGTCTGGGAAAAATGTGCTAAGGGACTCGAAAACCAGACACCATAGGACTCCTACCCTATCATGGTACTTCTCCTCCGAGTCCATCACAGTTTTGTGCTATAAGGATCTCCTAATGCTCGTTTCTAGAAGCCCCCTAACCTCACTCTAAACTGTGATCCTTCAACTGACATAAGGACAGATCTACTCCCACCAACTTTGTATCTGCCATCGTATACAGGTAAAGCTGGTTTCAAGCTAACAATATTGTTCTGTTCAGGACGACTGCAACTTGACGATCCTACACCACTTGCCGACAACCCTTTGGGAGTCCATACGGTAGAAAGGGGCTAATGGGTTCCAAACTGTTGTGGTTGAGGTAATTCGCCACTCATGTTTCATGCCTCAATGTTACCTGCATTTTTGGCCTTGCAGATCAGATGTTACGAGATGGATGTGAGCAGCAGTCCTGCTCTTGAACTGGAGAAGCAACAGCTGGGGGGCATTCCTCAGAACTTGATGGCTGGAAGATGTCGGCACAGTAGCTAACATGGTAGCACTCGCCTTCAGCAGTAGTGGCCTCCTTAGGCCAAGTGCAGATGAGTAGCTTGCATGGCAGGTGCAACCTCCAGGCTGACAGTGATTATAAGGTTTTTTTCCCAACGTTTAAGGCCCCCAGACTAATCAGGGCTCCTACCCTAGTGGTGATGTCAGGAGAACCAGTCTTTCAGTCACACGCACGGTGCCCATCACAGACAATACTTGCCACTTTTAGAAGTCTTGGTGCGTTTCTTGGCAAGAATCGCTCAGGGAGACCGGGGACCCATCCAAACCTGGGCAGCTTTTAAGTTGCTCTTTAACAGCAGCTTGCTTTCTCTGGTCGTTTGCCACTTTGGAAATTCATTGGGCTTCCCCTCCTGGACATTCTCACTGGAATAAAACTGGGTGGTTTGGATCCACTTTTATACACATTTTCCAGATATGTGATGTGTATCCTCAGCCTAAGGTTTCAGTGCTAGTATGTGTTGGCTGTCTTTCAAATGTTATTATGTGGCTGTTCCATAGACACAGCCTTTGTACAAGCTGATGGTTATCACAACAGGTAGCAATGATGTTGCTCTAAGCAGGAGTATAGAAAACAACAGCACCAGCCTCCCTGAAGCAGTAATTAGGGACAGGCCTATGAACACACCCTTTCTAAAAACATACTCACCTTCAACAACAGAAACTACAGTTGTTCCACCCCTTTCCACTACTATCTTGCAAATGGCAGTGCACATGAAACACTAATAAACAGCCCTTTGCTAACAAGGCCCGAAGAACAAATTACTTATCTTTGGTAACGCCTTAGCTGGATGAGATTCTATCTAGCCACAGATACCTTACCTTAGAATTATCCTTAAGCATCATACTGGATATGGAAATGTTTTGGAGCCGTACCCTTGTGTGGCAGTAGGTGGCATCGCTTTGCTTCGCGTGGCATCGTCTGCACCAGAAATTACATGTGCAATGCCTTTATAGGCGCCACCACAGCGTGCGTATGTCACTTTCTTTATGCACCTTTACCAAGCCAGTAGTGCAAAGTCACAAAGAACCCTGACCACTGGTCTGTAAAACTAGGGCCCCAAAAGGGGAAAGCCCTGTCCCTAGAAATCCATTCGGAGAGTGGGGAGGATGGGAGGGTCGGTAAGGAATCTGGTGCTAGATAGTCCCTACCAGAGAAGGTATTACCAAAGGTAAGTAACTTGTTCATCTGATAGAGACCTACAGATGCAGATTCCTTATCTTAAAATAGATACCCAAGCAATACCTCCCAAGAGGTGGTTCTACGAAACAAATTCATACCAAAAAGACCTGCATGACCAAATGGGCAAAGTGCCCTTCCCGACAGACCTGATTGTCCAGGCAGTAGTGCTTGGTGAACGTGTGCAGCGAGTCCCACAATGCTCCCTGGAAGATATTCAGGGCCAGAACTCTGTGCGCTGTTGCAGTGGTTGCAGCCTTTGCTCTGGTGGAATGAGCAAGCAAACATTCTGGGGGTGGCTTATCGGCCATTGCTGAGCCTATTTTACGGTAGGTAAATAAGGCCTGGTTAAGAACCAGGACACCAGTACGCACTACTTGATTGAGTTTGAACGTTAATACGTTTATTTCATTATCATCAGGTAATTATCTTAGTTCGACATAACATTCATATTCATGTTACATTGGTTATAACACATCTTCATTAGCTAACAAATACATTGTTGCCTTCAAACAAAAATTATACATCAAGGTGTTGATACATTCACTGTTCACCCAATGCATTTCGGGGCACGAAGCCCCTTCGTCAGGGGTCTGTGTGTAGAAAAAGAAGAAAAAGAAAAGAATAAGGAATCTCTTTACTGTTGATGCACTGTCAAAAGTGTGGCAGGGTCTCTATAAAATGTATTCGTCTTACCGCAAACTAGGTGAAATATTGGAAGATTCTCCGAACTGGGTAAATAGTATGAATCTGCATGGTAAAAAGGAATTAGGTTTAAGCATGCGGATATTGCTAAACCATAGATGTGTGCAAGATCATTGCATAAAACGTAGGGTTACCTGTATTCATATATAGATGAGGTCTATAGGGATAAAGAAGAAAAAAAGGAGAACGTGGAAGGTTTTGAAATGTCTTCAATGTACAATGCTAAACTGGGTATATGTTTATTTTGAAGTGATATTTCAGGAAAACTCTCACCTTATGAATGTCAATTTGAAAGCGAGGAGCCTGTATGAAAACAAGTAAGGTTCTAATCAATATTGAGAGCTAGCGGTGGTTGCAGTAAGTAAGCGTGCCTATAGTGGCTAAGTTTACCTGTGAGTCCTAGTAGGTGAGCATCAGACTCGACAGGTGCTCAAAACGTGAGTATGAGGGATCTGTCAAAGAAAATAAACACGATATTTTACACGTGTGCTAGCTGGCGTGTGATTAAATGAAGTGATCGGTTGCTAAAACGCTCGGCATGGCGGTTTAGGAGTGCATCTTACCGGAATTAGGTGCAAAGCATTCCAGTGTCGGCGTTTCTTCAAGTCGAGACGCGAGGGCAGTTAGTCCTTTCTTTATACGGAAAGCTATTGTTCGTGTAACTATAGAAAACGGACTCAGGAGCCTCTGACTCCGTGTTTAAGAAAAACGGCTTGTTTTTCTTAAGTTTAAATAATCGCGTGTTAGGGGTAGATACCCGCCGTATCTGGCGCTTAATGAGGCATTAATTGTTTATGCAAAATAATGGGGGGCGCGCTACTAATGCGCTACCGGTAAAACGCAAGATGCGTCTAATCAGTGATACACACAAGATTGTAGATGGCAGTGGGCGCCATCTTTGAGTGGTGTGTATGGCTACAAATCCTATGTGAAAAAGTGAATAAGATAAATTAAGTGAAGGAGGAGGATGCGGAAAGATGGGAGGTATAAAACACATAAAGAGGTCAAGTATCTATCGCCCAATAAGTCTTTTCCCTATATGGCTGAGATACCCGCCACCCCCTCTCAACACAATCCCCAAAAGGAGGGAAACCGGAAACAGTTCTTAAAGTTTTTGGATGTGGGAGGGAGTGACCCTCCCGGCCGTATTTATTAAAACAAAAAATTAAAACATTAAACGTTTCATGTTATGTACAATTTCATTATCACATTGCGATGTTTGGCTAACCTTAACATATTCTCTAATACAGAGGTTCTCCTAGCCGAACTAGCATCCTACAAAAACATTCTCTAGAAACACTGAAATTGTACATCCTAACGTTTAAGGGCCAACGGCAAGGTCATAACCGGTGTCAAGATCCCTAACCAGACTTACCCCTCCCACTTGGGAGGGGCGACAGCACAGAGGCTTACCTCAAGTGCAACTACTAACAATTTCCCTTGACTTGACGGGGGCACTTAAGACTCGACGCCATTTAAAGGTCGTTCGAAGACTTGTGTGTGGTATCTAGAAGGTATCGTGGACCTCCCCCCACCCCACACAACTTACCGCATCTGCCGTCGCAGATGACACTGGCCCCGGGAAATTCCCCCAGGAGGGGGCTGTAACCCCTCCTACAAAGGAAGGGGCCTTGACCGCCTTTCCTTTACTTCCGGCGACCCGCCCTTAGACGGGACCGCCTCCCCATTGAGGGGCCAATGGCCACCTCTCCCGAGCGCTCCCATCCGTGTTGGGTGACGCCCACTCATAGGGATCTACCAATTAGTGCTCACCGATCATGACCTTACCGCCTACCAAAAATAAATACGACAATTCTTACTCAAACCTAAGAAAACATTGGTCGCTACGACCGAAAGAACATGCTTAAAATGCAACACTACATCAAATCATTTTAATCGTAACAACTTACACGATATTCACCATACTTTATTATGATCAACAACAAACTGATACTTTCACAGCCTGTAAACGAAACGGAAAACATACTTATAAAAATTCACTTTATTGCACAACGACTTGCTGTCCTCAGGGGCTGGTGGGTGGGTCAAAATTGGCTCTTCGTTCTGTCCCGAGCTCACGGGTAGCGAGGAGGTGCAGCTTCGGAGCACAAGAACAAGAGGACGTCTTCTGGTCTTGCGTCTCTTTTTATCCGTCTTCAGGGCGGGCGAGAACCCGCCCCTGCCTGCCCCTAGGGCGGGGCTGGCTACGTCGGTGTCTAGGCCAGCCCACTCTAGGGCGGGAAAAGGCGCGCCCCGGCTACGCCGCTTCGGGCATACCAGCCGAGACGCGCCTCCCGCCCAAAAATGGCTTCCCGGGGGGATCGAGGCACTCCACCATACGTTCGGGGGGACCGAGTGGTCGCCCCTTTCCATATGGCTGAGATACCCGCCACCCCCTCTCAACACAATCCCCAAAAGGAGGGAAACCGGAAACAGTTCTTAAAGTTTTTGGATGTGGGAGGGAGTGACCCTCCCGGCCGTATTTATTAAAACAAAAAATTAAAACATTAAACGTTTCATGTTATGTACAATTTCATTATCACATTGCGATGTTTGGCTAACCTTAACATATTCTCTAATACAGAGGTTCTCCTAGCCGAACTAGCATCCTACAAAAACATTCTCTAGAAACACTGAAATTGTACATCCTAACGTTTAAGGGCCAACGGCAAGGTCATAACCGGTGTCAAGATCCCTAACCAGACTTACCCCTCCCACTTGGGAGGGGCGACAGCACAGAGGCTTACCTCAAGTGCAACTACTAACAATTTCCCTTGACTTGACGGGGGCACTTAAGACTCAACGCCATTTAAAGGTCGTTCGAAGACTTGTGTGTGGTATCTAGAAGGTATCGTGGACCTCCCCCCACCCCACACAACTTACCGCATCTGCCGTCGCAGATGACACTGGCCCCGGGAAATTCCCCCAGGAGGGGGCTGTAACCCCTCCTACAAAGGAAGGGGCCTTGACCGCCTTTCCTTTACTTCCGGCGACCCGCCCTTAGACGGGACCGCCTCCCCATTGAGGGGCCAATGGCCACCTCTCCCGAGCGCTCCCATCCGTGTTGGGTGACGCCCACTCATAGGGATCTACCAATTAGTGCTCACCGATCATGACCTTACCGCCACAGGTCCGGATAGTTGACCGGCTATCCGGACCCCCCACAAAACTCCTACCTAAAGGTCATGTTTTAACGATTTTAACCAAGCTAAGAAGTCACCTATGAGTAACTCATTCCCCACCCTCGACAAATGCACACCATCCCCCAGATACATACTGTCATCATTAATACAACTATGCGAGATCGAATGCAATGTCTTGGAACGGAACAACCTACTCACTTTGTTATTCAATTTTCTAACAGAATGATTCAAAGCAGGGATCGAGATAGCCCCCCGCCACACTTTTCGTGGGATCATATGAGACCACGCAATTATGCACCCCGGAACTCTCCTCGCTAACCAACTTACCGTGGAAAGCATAGCCTCCAGGAGAAGTCGTCTACCGGTGGTGACCAAATCATTGCCCCCCAAATGCACTATGACTATGGACGGCGGTGACCTCATCCGCTCTAACAAACCCTCAAAAAATTCCTGAAACTGGTCAATACAGAGACCGCCCCTTCCGTAGAAGGACACTCTGTACCCGTATTCCCCAGGTACGTGAATCATGTCACCTGCTTTGAATACGTCTGCGGCCCGTCTCACGTATGAGTGGCCCACGACCCACACCTCCTTCCTCACAGCCGGTGACGTGCGACCGCTGGCCTGGTGTTGGGTCGACTGCACAGTCCGCCCTGCCGCGTAGGCTTGCGCAACTGAAAACAAACAAAAGACAAGAAGCGTGAATACATGATTACAGCTTCTCAACATGTGCAATCGCACGTACCTCTTATAACAATTGGAGGACCAGCGCCCCACACGTTTCACTTGTTCTACATTAAGACCCCTGGCTGTAGCTTCAGTGGCAGCCCCTATTCGAAAGGAATGGGTCCCAAATTCGCCCGGGTCCAAGCCCGCTGCGGCAATGGCCATTGCAAGCACCCGCTGAAACTGAAACCTTGTCAGCGGGGTGGCGTCTGCATGCCTCAACAATGTCCCCCCCCATGATGCCACCCTTCGTGCTAGGTAATCTTCTAAGCACTGTACCGGACACATGGATGACTCGGGGTTCCTGCGAATGATCGTGCAGTCCCCTCTCCCATCTTGGTCAGTCTTGGACCTGAGAAAGGAGACAATCATCGCATCACCCCTGATCTGGACATGTTCCCTGCACAAGCCGCCCGTCACATCCTGTTTGTTCCTTGCAACTAGCTCACTAACTCTCATAGCCCCGTGAAATGCCAGCGTAAATGCAGTCCGGAACAAACAGGTCTCGAAAGGGGACGAGCATGTGTTAGGGAGTGTGGCCAGTAACTGGGACAACCTGTCTAGACCTATCGGTCGTCTTACGTCTACTCTGCGACCCTCTAGGCGTTGCCACCCACGCAGCGCTTTCTGTACTGTAAAAGACGCTGTTGGGTCCAGGATGCCATGGGCCCTGGCAACAAAAGAAATGGCGGCACGATGCCTTTGGGCCGTAGCCACCGATTTCCCAGCCCTACGTAAGGACATCAGAAAAAGTACTACCCACTCTTCCTGACCCCAAAGTCCCCCTCTCTCTGCCCCCAAAAAGGCTAAATAGGCCTGGAACGCCCCTTCATATGCCTTCCTTGTCCTGGGTGCTAGACTCTCTCCCACGAGGTGACGAAGTTCGGGGCACCGAGAGACCAGAGAGCTTCGGGGAAGGGTGCCGGCTCCGGGTCCGCTGAAGGAAGGAAACCCGAGAAAGCCTGCATGTGAAAACGAGACAGTGCATCAGCAGCCTGATTCATCACCCCTGGGACATGTTTTGCTCTGAATACCACGTTCAGTTGCATACACAGTAGGACAATTTCTTTGAGCAGCCTCAAAATCAATTTACAATGGGCTGCCTGACTATTGATGCATTCTACCACGGTCATATTGTCGGACCAGAACACGACAGACTGATCTCTGAACCCTTCTGGCCAGGTTCTCAGGGCCACCAGAATGGGAAATAGTTCAAGGAAAGCAATATTACTCGTTAGCCCCTTCTCGTGCCACCATAGGGGCCACCTTTGAGCAGACCATTTTGTGCCGAAGATGGCGCCAAAGCCTATGCTTCCTGCTGAATCTGTCCATAGCCCAAGCTCTTCTGAGGACACGGCTGGCTTGTTCCAGACGACTCGGCCATTGAAGTCCGCCAAAAATGCTAACCAAATCCGCATGTCCTGGCGGACCTCAGCCGATAACCTCGTGCGATGATGACCCTCCTTTAGGCCAACCATCGCTTGGGCAATTGAGCGGGAAAAAGGGCGAGCCATTGGGATCACCCTCAAGGCAAAGTTCAACTTTCCCACTAATTGTTGCAACTGATGCAGTGTAACCTTAGATGCATTCAAACATACTTGGAGGGCTGCCCTGAATTTCAACACTTTGCTAGCTGGTAAACGGAAACACCCCTCCCTTGAGTCCAACTCGATCCCCAAAAACTCGAGGCAAGTCGTGGGACCCATAGTTTTACCCGGTGCCAATGGCACGCCAAAATGACCCATCAACACACAGAATTCAGCTAAGGCCTGAGCACATTCGGGATTTCCGGCGGGACCAAGGAACAAAAAGTCGTCAAGGTAGTGCATTACATTTCGGAAACCCGTTTTCTTAGTGAACACCCATTGCAGGAAAGTACTGAATTGCTCAAAATAAGCACACGATATAGAGCATCCAATTGGCATACACCTATCCATGTAAAATGACCCCTGGAACCCGAATCCCAAAAGACGCTGATCGTCTGGGTGTACCGGGAGCAACCGGAACGCTGACTCGATATCTGATTTCGCCATCAACGTCCCAGGCCCCAGGCGATTCAAGATGGCTACTGCCTCATCAAACGATGCGTATCGCACCGAACAAACTTCTGGATCAATTGCGTCGTTCACCGAAAGGCCGTGAGGAGCAGACAGATTGTGGATCAAACGAAACTCACCTGGGTCCTTCTTGGGGACCACCCCTAACGGAGAACAAACAAAATCCGGTACCGGGGGTACACTAAACGGGCCGGCGACCCGTCCCCGGCTAACCTCTTTCTGAATTTTCTCTTGCACCACAGATGTATGTTGTAAAACGGAAAGTTGATTTTTGCAAATCCCTACACCCTGAAAGTCCCCCACCGGGATGCGGAAACCATGTGTAAAACCGTTCCGCAGCACCCCAGCAGAAGTACGATCCGGGTATTCACTGAGCCAGGGAATCATCGCCAAGGTATCAATCGGGGTTGGTAAAGGCGCCCCTCGGACTATTTTAGACCTGTTTGGCGCCTCCCTTACCCCCATTCTCACCCGTTCTGGCTCTGCACGATGACTCAGGATGGGACGACCCACACGTACTACACTCATGTTTGAATTTACACGATCCCGGAGGTCTGGTACATTTCCCTTTGTTGAAATTAAAGCAGAAACCCTTCCTCCCTGTATTGCCTGCGGGCCTCGACTGATCGTCGGTGCTCGTACCTGGTCGAAAGGGCGTCCCCACATTTTGGCGGGAGTAGTCTACAACATTGCTCCCAACCAATGGCATTTTTAACATTCCTGATTCTTTCATCTTATCCCATGTTACAGAATCGTAACAATCCCAAGTCAAACCCTTGTTATGTTCCTTTTCTTTCCTGAACAGATTGTCATAACAAAACCAATGGTTACCTTGATACGCTGTCGAGTAACCCATAATTCGTGATTGATAAATGGGAAATTCAGAAAGCAACTCGGGCCTACGTTCCCCCAAAATCGATGTAAAAATACCCCATGCATTGCCCCAGTTGCCAATATTCTCATTTACCTTAAAGGCGGCCATTTTTGCGCGCCAAACACTCGGATGCATTAGGTCCTTCTGACTTTTAACATGCTCCACCTCATAATGATCAACAAGCAAGGAGAAAATATTCACGTACTCCCCAGCCCAGATCTTTTCCTTTATAGCTAAAGGCACATGTTGTCCCAATCTCTCTCTACGAGAGGGTGCTGACTCGTCCCTTGCAATCGGCAATGGCCGCTTACCTGCACCGGACGCAGCTTCGGCCGCTTGCGGCTTGTCTATTCCCGCCAACGGCGCCGTCCCTTTAGCTGCATCTCTCTTCTCACGAAGCCCTTTTATCAGCGCCTGTGCCTCGGCAGCCGTGGCGCCATCACTACTATCCCCCAACCAAGCTGCTAGCTGTGCTGCCAGCTCGGGAGGCATGTCTTCTTTGGGTGTCGGGGTGACAACAACGGGGATTGGATTCCCCTCCATTGGTACTGGGGTCGGCGCCTCGAGCGGTGCAGAGGGGACCGGGACGTCTCCACCGGCTGGAACCCTTCTCGGCCTCTTAGGTCTCCCTCCAGCCGGCGCAGGGCCCGAACCCCCCTCCCCGTCTCGCTCCGCCAACCGTTTCTTTATGTCGGACACCTCTTTGCAAAGGGCCCGCACCATCTGGTCGGTCGTCATTCTCTTTGCGACTTTCTTTGGCATCTCTCCGACGAAGTATCTAGAAGACAAAGAAAAAGATCAAAACGCTCAAAATTGGCTCTTCGTTCTGTCCCGAGCTCACGGGTAGCGAGGAGGTGCAGCTTCGGAGCACAAGAACAAGAGGACGTCTTCTGGTCTTGCGTCTCTTTTTATCCGTCTTCAGGGCGGGCGAGAACCCGCCCCTGCCTGCCCCTAGGGCGGGGCTGGCTACGTCGGTGTCTAGGCCAGCCCACTCTAGGGCGGGAAAAGGCGCGCCCCGGCTACGCCGCTTCGGGCATACCAGCCGAGACGCGCCTCCCGCCCAAAAATGGCTTCCCGGGGGGATCGAGGCACTCCACCATACGTTCGGGGGGACCGAGTGGTCGCCCCTTTCCATGGCATATATACACCTTATGTTTCGCTGCGAGCATTGTAAAAATGTCAATAAACTTTAAGCATACCTGCCTATTTACATTCTACAAATAAAGTATCTTAAATGCCTTAAATAATCTTTACTTAAGCCAGTCTTTTACCTATGGCATATATATACCTTATTATTTGCTGCAAGCATTGTGTGAATATCAAAAGACTTGAAACATGTCTGTCTATTGACATTTTACAAGTAAGGTATCTTATGCTTTTTAAATAGCCTTTTCATAAGGTGGGATCTGCCTATTTGGAGTGGTAGTGAGGAAAGCATAATTGAAAGAAGGGTATTCAGATGCAAAATGATATAAAACTAAGGATGAGGTAAAAGTGAGGCAAAAGTATTCAGGTACTTATTAATGTAAAACTGAGGGTAAGGTAGTAAGTGAGTATCAATGAGGTACTGTGTTAGGTTGAAGAGAGGGAATTTCAAAGAGGATCGTGGTGGTTTGCGGTTTGGAATACCTATAGGAAACATATGAGATCTAACTTGTCATTCAATCCGTTCGGGGTGAGGGTTTGAAGCTTGCGGATCCAGAATGTTTCTCTCTGAAGTAGTGTTTTAGCGTTATCAGTACCCAATTTTTGGGGAACCATTTCAATGACTTGGAATCTGAGTTGGGCGATGGAGTGTCCAGCTTCGTTCCAATGTTTAGCCAGGGGAGCTGTTAAATTCTTGTTACGAATGCGGCTTTTATGCTCCGTCAATCTGATCTTGAGTTTTCTGTCTGTTTTACCGACATATAACAGTCCGCATGGGCATTTTATGGAATAAACCACATGCTCTGAGTTGCAGTTGGTTGTGTGCCTCAGTTTTATCTTTTCACCCGTTCGTGGATGTAACAGAGTATCTCCCGGAATTACATTGTTACAGTTTTTACAGTTATAACATTTCTGGGTGCCTTTATGCAATCTTTTTGATGCCACGTCATCGTCGGTGACCTTATTCAGTAGTTCTTTTAAGTTTTGTGATCTTTTATATGCGAACAGTGGTTTGTCGTGAAAGAGTGTTGCGAAATCTTTTTCAGCTGTGATGATTTCCCATCTTTTGGAGATTATCCGTTGTATGTCTTTAGACACAGATGAGTATTTAGACACAAATACCATCCTTTGATTGTCTGTTTTAGTCTTTTTTTGCAGTAGATTTTTTCTGGGCATATTTTTGACTTTTTCCATGTGACCTTCTAGCAGTTTTTCAGGGTAACCCCTGTCCAAATATCTCTGTTTTTGTTGTTCAAGGCTTTTTTCGCAATCCTTCTCGTTAGATGATATTCTTTTAATTCTCATGAATTGAGAAATTGGGAGATTATTTATGAGATTAGTTGGATGAAAGCTCTCGTAGAGTAGTGCCGTGTTTCTGTCTGTTTCTTTTTTGAAAAGTTTGGTTTGGATCGATCCATTTTGGAGTTCAACAAGGACGTCCAGAAAAGGTAACGCTGTGTCACTGATACTGTGGGTGAATTGTATCCGTGGATTAGCTAGGTTCAAACTCCTGATATTCCGTGACAGTTCTGCAGATGTGTGTCTCCATATGATGAAAATGTCATCAATGTAGCGCTTGAAATAAACTAATCCAGCTTGCCATGTAGGATCTTCTAGTATGAAGTCTAACTCGAACTTCGCCATGAAGATGTTCGCGTAGACGCAGGCTCCTGGAAATCCCATGGCCGTACCTGTTTGTTGAATGTAAAACTTTTCTTGCCAAACAAAGTAACTGTTTAGGAGACAGAATTCGAGCAGTTGTAGTAACAGACATTTCAGTTCATCCGGTATCTCAGATCTTAGTAGTGCCCATTCCATCGCTTCTAGCCCTTGTTTATGGGGAATTGATGTGTAAAGCGAAGTTACATCAATCGAGCATAGTGTCCAATTTTCGTCGTTCATTTTTGTCACTTCAGTTAAGCTTCTCAGAAAGTCTGACGTGTCCTCTATGTACGTGACCCATTTTTGCATGAACGGTTGCATATGTGCATCTATGAAGATGCCGAGATTTTCAAAGATCGAGGAGCAACCTGAGACGATTGGCCTGAAGGGGGGGTTTTCTAGGCTCTTGTGAACTTTCGGAAGAAAGTATATTTTAGGTCTGCGTGGATGGGGTTGCTGTAGGTAACGTTTCGTGGAGTTATCAATCCAGTTGAGTTCCTCAGCTTTGTCTAGAATGTTATCTAAATGCTGTGCCATGCTCATGGTAGGGTCTTGCTCGAGCCTGGTATATGTCCCAGCATCCTGCACATGTTCTTTTCCTTTTTGTGTGTAGAAAGTTGTGTCCATTAGAACTAGTGCACCGCCTTTGTCAGCTCTTTGGAATGTGAGATCTCTATTATTCGCTAATCTTTGGAGGGCACTGTATTCTGCTCTAGTGAGGTTCCTGCTTTTCCTTTTGAGTTGAATTCTGCTCAAATCCGCTTTCACTAAAGTTTCGAACGTGTCTAGAATTTTGTGGGATGTTGGAGGCATGAAGTTGCTCTTTGGTTTGATTTGATTTTACGGTAGAGCATGATTCATCAGGAGCGGGTCCGTTTCTGCACAGCCTTCGCTTTCTTGGCTCGACATACCCCGCGAATGGTTGATCGTTCACCCGGAATAGTTTTGTGCGGTCAAGGTAGAATGACAACGCTCTTTTTGGATCACGACGGGGAAGTCTTTCCTCTTCCTTAGCAGGCAGGGGCGGAGCTAACAGGTAGGCAAAGTGATGGATTGGTCTACATTGAATGGGATGCCTACCTTTGGTAACAAGGATGCTTGAATCCAGAGTACCAGTTTGCCAGGGAAAAAAGACATGTAGGAAGGCTGAGAGGATAGTGCCTGTAATGCACTGACCCTTTGGGCAGATGTAATTCCTACCAGAAAGGCTATCTTGATGGTGAGGAGTCAAAGAGAACAAGAAAGAAGCGGCTTAAAGGGAGTGTTCACCAAGCAAGTAGGAACCAGAGACCTTGCACAACCTCTGGTTGTAGAGGTCACTGGTGATCCACTAGTCATCTTCGGCTGAGTTCATCCGCCCTGGCATTCAGAGAACCCACCAGGTTTTCAACCACCGGAGAAATGCCCTGACATTCCAGCCATGTCCCTAGGCGCTTGGCCTCTTGACAGAGGGTTCACAACCCCACCCTGTTTGTTGCAGCACCACATGGTGGTGGTGTTGTTCATGAACACCTGCACTAGCCTTACCTTGATGTAGGGTGGAAAGGTTTTCAATGACAGTGATTGCCTGAAGCTTCAGCAAGTTGCTGTGGAGTTTGGATTCTGCTAGAGACCAGAGTCCTCTGATCTCCACCTCTCCCAGATGGCCGCCCAATCACAGGAGTGACACATCTGTCCCTACTGTTAGATCTTGTTGGGGAAGGGGGAGGGTCTGCTGCTGACCCAATTGAAGTTTGTTAACCACCACTTCAGATCTTTTACAGTGCCCTCCGAGAGCTAGACCACGTCAGAGAGATTTTCCTGGTACTGCGCCCACTAGAACTCCTGGTCCCACTGCAGTGTCCGCAAATGTCAGCAGGCAAATGTCATAAGCCGGATGCATGACACCAAGAGGCCCAACAGCCTAAGAGTCAGTCCCACCGAAACCCAAGATAGAGGCTGAAACACCAATACCATAGCCTGAATATCCCCAACTAGCCATTTGGGGGATAAGCCTGAAATTGCATTGTGTCCAGAACAGCTCCGATGAAAGGCAGCATTTGACAAGGGGTCAGGTGTGACTTCAGCACATTTATAGTGAAACCCAGTGAGTGCAGAAGGTCCACTGTAGTCTGGAGGTGGGAGATGACTGACCGAGGTGAACCACCTTCAACAGCCAGTCGTCGAGGTTAAAGAAGACTGGAACCCCTGAGCTCCGCAGATGAGCTGGAACTTCCACCATCGCCCTGATAAACACCCGAGGGGCGCAGGGAGTATGGTGAACTGAAAATGCTCATGACCCACTGTAAACCGCAGGTAACGTCTGTGACCAGGCAAAATAGGGAAATACGCCTCCAGCAAGTCCAACATAACAATCCAGTCTTCCAGGTCAAGGGCAGACAGGACTTGAGCGAGTGTGAGCATTTTGAATTTCTCCTTTTGCAGGAAGAAATTGAGGCGCTGGTATAGGATAGGACGAAGGCCTCCGTCTTTTTTGGCCACCAGAAAGTGGCAGGAATAGCAACATGACCTACTTCTGCTGCTGGCACCCTCTCTATGGTTGCCTTGGGCAAGAGAGCCGCCACTTCCCATCGGAGTAAAGAAAGATGGTCTACCGTCAGCCTATCTCAAGTGGGTGGCATGGGTGGTGGTGGTGGGGGGGGGGGGGGGGTCACGAAGGGAATAGCTTCTTTGAACAACCGGGAGAAACCAGCGGTCGGATGTTATCAACCTCCACTGGTGCAGGTGATGGCATGTCCTGCCCCCCACTGGTTGCCCATGATGATCGGAGGACGGACTAAAGAGGTCTTGAGGCTGCAACTGCTGAGAGAATGGTGGACTGGCCAGACTTACACAGACCTACGGGGGTCTGTGGGTACATCCTCGGGCCATGCAGGGGCCGGGATGTTTGTCTACTGTGGTGGCTGGGCGGGTAGAGACGCCGTTGGAAACTCCTTCTGTGGTCACCAAAGGAGAGAAATGTGCACTGTGGGTGGTAAGGGGCCATGGAAAGGCCCAAGGACCTGGCCATAGCTCTGATATTGTTTAAGCACTCCAGCACTGAGTCCACCTTTTCTACAAAGAGACGGGAGCCATCAAATGGCATGTCCATAAGCAAAGCCTGGATATTCCCTGAAGAGGAATACCCAGGCCCCTTAGCCAGGCATGGTGCCGTAGGCCACCAACAAAGAAACAGTTCTGCCTAGCGAGTGGGTCATGTATCCCACATCGGATTGTGAACTTAGGTGCGTCCCTCCCTTCAGCCACCGCTTGGGAGAGTATGGCCCAGGCCTCCTCTGGAAACATAGGCCACACATGTGCAACCGAATCCCAGAGTGAATTGGACTAACGGCTCGAAAGGCACACGGTGTTCACAGACCGCAGTGCCAGGCTGGTGGGGAAAAACATTTCTTGCCTAAGGTGTCCAGCCTATTGGATTTCCTATCCGTTGGGGTGGTAGAGAATGTGCCAGGGTTTACTTGGGAGGTGTAGGCTTGGACCACTAAGCTCTAACCTGTGTTGGGTGTTCGGTGAAGAAACCGGGGTCCCCTGGGGTGAGACTATGGCGGCGGGCAAATGTCCTATTCTCAGGCGCGCCTGTGTAGGGCTCAGACCAGGCCCCAGCAGGACATCGGTGAATGGCAACTGTCCTATTCACAGGAGTCCTTGTGTTGTGGTCAGACCAGGCACCAGCAGGACGTTGGTGAGGGCTTCATTAAATGGGAGAAGTGGTTCTCAGGGGGTGACTCCGGGCTGAAGCACCTTTGCGAGACATTATTTCTTGACTGCCACCAAGGGCAGGTTATAGTCCAGGACCTTGGCCGCCCTTCTTACCCCCATAGCAAATGAGGCTCCCTCCGCTGTAGCCAAGCCAGTATCTAGTGGACATTTAGAGTCCACTGGCTTCCTCCAGTTCCTCACAGGGACTGGCAATCATAAGGGTCCAGTAGCCCGTCCCAATTTTCCCCCAGTCCCATCACATAAGAATAGGTTTCAGTAGGCACCGTAATCAGAGCCAGGCGACGCCCATCCAGCTCTGTACCGGAGGGCACCGGGAGCATGGACAGCGGTGCTGGTACAACGAAAAGTTGAGGTGTCTCGAGCAGTGCTGGTCTGGATCCATGGTGACAATTGGTGCCAAGGGCAAACCCGCTGGCGGAAGACAAGTAAGAGCCCTATCCAAAACTGTGATTCCCGAAGGCAGTTCAGCAGGAACGGGTCACCCCAATAGGAGGTGCCTGGCCTCATAAAATTCACGGAAGTGGGCGGGGGTCGGTCTGGCTCCCGGAAAGTCAGGAAGGCATAGAGATGGCCCAGGCGAAGATCGATAGCTCCGTAACCGATCCCAGGACCTTCCTCTTAACCAGATCGAGACTGTTGCAGCATTGCACGTCAAATGGCAAGGAGCTTGAGGGATCACTCCCTCAAGTGTTTGGTGTGCATGCCGCAACAATCGACACAGGTCTTGGCGTCGTGGTCACTTTAAATACACCAGAGACAGACAAAGTACAGGTCCGTCACCAACATTTGCCAGTGACAGGAGCTGCAGGGCTTGAATCCAGCCTTCCTCTTAGACATCCCAGCCACAGCAGGAGACAATGTCACAACATCCTCAACAAAAGGGTCTAAATAAATATTCCAGTCAAAAAATTACTAGCTGTATTCTCTACAGATCTGCACTTGCTGGCACGGAAGGAAAAGAATGGACGTCACCGTCCTGGGGTGGCGCCTATATGAGCACCACGCACGTCACTTCTGGTGTGGACGACGCCACACGGAGCCAAACGACGCCACCTACCGGCGCACAGGTATACTAATCCAATCTGACTCAATGCATCCCTTAATGGGCAATGGGCTAACACTGGCCGTAGGGTTCAATGTTAAACTGCTCATTTGTGTCTGGAGCCAGAGAACTATAATAGCTTTTGGGGCTGTTTCACTGGTTCAGAAGGGCACAGAGAATTCTGGCTTTCTTTGGGGCAGTGTCCTACTTTTAAGTGTACAACCCGTAACAAATAATGTTTTCTTAAAATAACTGGATGGACATTACAGGTAATACATGTGGTCTATTGTATAGTTCCTGAGTTTCTAACAGCACACCACCTACTTGAGTAAGCTTTGAGTCCCCTAAGAGTACACGAAGGATCAACTGTTTAAAGGGAGTACTTGGAAATTCAGTTGCAGTGCAAGAGAATAGTGGTCCCTGGACAACAATGGTACACAACAACCCTAAAAATGGTTGCATCATAACATGTCATTGCCCTGGCATCCAAAGAAAATGCCTTACAGAACATCTCAGGCAAAACAAAACACAAAACTGAAGTATTGTGTTCGAACTTTCTGACAGATTTATCACTTGTCTGTCTTTCTCTACAATGGTCCTGGACAAGTTTAAGTGAGTGGACTCTATTGGGGACTGTCTCATAAAGGGAAATACATATTTGTGGTCGGTGATCAGGATTTCAGAGCACAAGATTGTGGTGTCTTCCTTAAGACAAAATAAAAAATTATTAACTTTTTATTATAAATAAATGTATCATTTATAATGCAGCACTAATCTAAAAGAAGGAACAAATATAACAAAACTGAGTTGGATCTGCATTCATAATTCAATGTAAATTAACATACTTTGCTTCTCAGTTTAAAGGGCCACTTTTAGCATACTGGGACTGGAAAATAGAATGTAACCTTAGCAAACAGAGAAATTAATAATGTTACCTATAATGTGAAGTTGTTACTCTTATTATGTATCCCACTATCAGCTTTTTGGGCACCTCTACATGCACTGGGAGGGAACTTGAAACACTTTCTAAAGTTGTTCATTTAGTTTCCATCATTTAAAAGGAAGTCAATCTAGTGTTTTGTTTAAGGGCTGAGTTCAAAGATTATGGGAAACAGTTGTCTGCCGAAAAGTAAAGGAGTTAATAGCTCCTGTGTTCCGCTAGGTAAAATGTTAGAGAACGTTTGTGGAGCTAGGCATCCTATTGCAGGATGCTTGTGCTGCCAGAAGTGTTTGTAACCACTAAGCTGACATGACCATGTGGTTCATGAAGTAATCTGCCCGTAGGCTAAATATCTTCTCCAGGTAGCGCCCAAGAATTCCCCATTAGGTGAAACCTCTTGGATGGAATAAGGAGGATTTGATATAATTTACTTATAATGGAAGACTGTTTAAAGTTCTAACGATCAAAGCCAGACAAGACTCTTCCTCTTTGATGCTATTCTGATAGGAAAATTATCAGCAGAGAACAGTTGGTTTTCTGCTCCCATATAAAGGCCACCTGCAGGACCAGGATCTTAGTAAAAGCCAGGGTGCTGCACTTAAACCAAAAAGCGATAGTGGTTGTGTTGGTATACCATTGCTGAATTGAGTCAAATCCTGTAGTCTTTTTGGACAAGAAGATGAAAGTAGGGATCCTGCAGCTCCATCAAACATTTTTGTCAATCACCAGGGACACCTGTATGGACTGGAGTAAAAGCCAACACCTTAGACTTCTAAAGGGGCAGGAATCAATTCAAATCACAGAGTCAAAAAATACAGAGTACTCATCCATTTTTCCATAGAATGAAACAGTATGCCTGCTCTCTGGTGGTAGGACTAGCCCTAATGCTCCCAAAAGAACTACAACATCAAAGATCTAAATTGTCCAAAAATGCGGTGAGGTCACTCATGGGTGTGATAGGCCTCTGGATTTAGGGTGATCTACCATCAAAAACGGTGTGGCAGGATATCCAGAAAGGTGGAGCCCAGAGTCTCAGCTGCTTTTGTTTACCTCTTGTGCTTTGGGCATCGGCATAATGGTATGTTTATGTCTGGGTTTTCATAAATCGCATGACTACCAAACCAGGACTTCCCAGCACTGCTGCAGTATCATTTATACACTCATGATGCCTTAGAAAACCCAGGTTTTGAGTTGCTTTGTAAAGAGAACTTCGTTAGGTCTAGGATGAACCTGAAGTGGGAAAGAGTGCCTCAATGCATTAGGCCTTGAATTTAATCTGCTTCTCCACTGGAAGCCAGTGAAGAAGGAGGCAGCTGGAAGGACACTGATTGGTACATGGGTGAATGCAATAGCAACTGTGCTGGGGTGTTTTGGGTAGTCTGTAGTAGTTAGATAGAAGCCTGAGTGGCCCCCACATAAATAGTGCATAGAGGAGAATATGACGAGAGGATTCAGGAGATTCATCTTCCTGTCAAGACCAGGATTGCAAAAGAGGACCCCTAGGGGGAGCAGGACTCAACTTCCTGGTGCAAGGTCCCAGAGTACTGGAGCGGACTTAAGATTGCATGTACTGACCCATGCTCAGGGAGGTAGATTTGTTTAGATTTCTCAGGGTAATGGACCTGAAGCTGTGCGCCAAATCAGAGACATGTTCAATGTGGCAGTGCTGTTTAGGCTCAAAAATTTCTAAATAGTTGTTCATGAGAGCTAAGCCCAGATGAGAAGTTGGTGGGAACGTGTAGTATATGTGTTACTTGAGTTATTGTTCTAGTTCTTCACAGAATGTCATCTGCATGCTATGATTCCTCTAGAATGTCCACTTACCCTAGTACCATATTTGTACATAACTGTGCGTTCTGTTCTAAGGCAGTTACTTGTTAGCTCCTGCCTGGTAGAGTCTGCTCGTGTCTCTCCTCCTGCGCTTACAATAAAAGACTCTGAACTTACCTGACGTCTCTATGCTCGGTCTTCTACTACAGAACTCAACGAGACAATGGAGTGACGAAACACTCCAGCGCGGTGTGCTAGTGTTTTATGGGCATTCTAGGTAGTGCCACTCTCTAAAACTTCCATACGCACTTAATTTGTCTCATGTTTAAATTAAAAAGATATGTGCTACAGCATGACAAAAAGCTTAAAATGAAATATGTTTATAAATATTTATTATGTAATGTTACCCCGCTGTCTGTATAGCACACTTATGACATTGTTCTGGTGTGACCCCTTCATCAGGAAGTACTACAATATTGTGCTAGCAAAAGCTAGGCACTTCTTTTATGGGTGCTGTGACACAAATCTCACCCAGGGCAGATGGTTTCCCTGTCTGCACTAACAGGGTTCCTTTCAGACAATGCTAGGCTCATTGGTTATGCTACTATTTCTCATATCTTTAATTTTATTTCAGAAGCTAGACTCTTATTTCTAGCACCTGGAGCCAATTCACTTCATTTTATTATCTCATTTGATGTTGATTTTTCCTGCTAGCCCCGTGGAGGAATGGTGGGATACTGGCGGGGTAGAGAGGATGGTCTGCAGATTGTATCTTGGGGATTTAGGGTCAGATGTCATTTTTACAATAGGAAACGCTCCGATCTGAAGTTCACAACCAGAAAAATGCCTTTTCAAATGCACAACTCCAGTTTAAGGATGGCTTCCGACCCCTTACTGAACAGCTACTTGGAAGCGGTGTGTTATGTGCATCTCATCTATATACTGATTTGAAACCACTATAAAAAAAGCCTCTACCTGACCCTACCACTTTATCCAATTTAAGACCAATATCTCTCCTCCCAATGCTTTGTAAAATCACTGAGGCCTGTGTAAACAAACAGATCACCAAGTTCCTGGAAGGAAACGAAGCCTGGCATCCCAATCAATCTGGCTTCAGGGCACAACACTCCACGGAAACTGCCCTCCTGCTCACCTCAGATACCATCCGCATGGCACTGGACCAGGGTAAGAAGGCCGTCCTGATTTTATTAGACCTGTCGGCGGCCTTCGACACTGTGTCGCATGCCATCCTGATTAATAGACTTGAAACATCTGGCATCTCTGGTACAGTGTTGGAATGGATTAAAAACTTCCTGAGTGACAGGAGACAAGTAGTCACCCTTGGCGAATTTCGCTCCAAGGAAAAACTAATAAAAATGGGCGTTCCACAGGGCTCGAGCCTTAGCCCAACACTGTTTAATGTTTACACTGCCCCTTTAATTAAACTAATATCGTCATTTGGAATTGATGTTGTGGCTTATGCCGACGACACTCAATTGATATTGGTCCTGGACAAAGACACATAGGAATGGGAAGAAAAACTTAAAGGCTGCCTCACGGCTACATTCGACTGGATGAAAGCCAATCATCTAAAATGCAACACAGGCAAGACAGAAATCGTGCCTATGGGCCCAAATAACTTCACGCCCAAAACCTGGTGGCCGGAAAAGGCAGAAATCCCACCAAATACAACTCAATCGGCACGAAACCTAGGGATCACATTTGACAGCAACCTATCTTTCAAGCAGCAAGCCCTGAAAGTCGCAGGTAACTGCTTTGCCATCATTAAAGGACTCAGGAAGTTTTTCGACCTTCTCCTACTAGAGGCTAGGAAGACGGTAACAGTTGCTTTAGTGACGTCGAGGATAGACTATTGTAATAGTCTATATGCAGGTACTACTAAAACCACCACACATAAACTTCAAATGGTACAAAATGCTGCAGCTAGGTTAGTCCTCAAATGGCCGAGGAAATCCTCCGCATCATCAGCACTAAATACACTGCATTGGCTCCCAATAAATAAGAGAGTCCTTTTTAAAATATTGATTATTACCTTTAGAGCTACCCATGCTCTTGGACCAAAATACCTACAGCAGAGATTTGCCAGATACCACCCTTCACGCAATCTCCGATCATCCAGCTCAAATTTCCTGTCAGTACCTAGGTTCAGGCTCAGCACGAGAGGTGGTAAATCCCTCCCAGTACTCGGAGCAAAAGCCTGGAACACTCTTCCACCCTCCCTACGTGCCCTAGACAAGGAAAAAGATTTCAGAAAGGGACTGAAAACCTGGGTTTTCAAGCTACAGGACACCTGTGTTAGAGCCCTAGTGTAACAGTTGGGTGAGCTTCCATCTACGCCCAACCTGTTTCCTACATCTCTGGATCAGTATCTGGCGCCTTGATGCTCCTTGGAGTGGCTGCTACGCGGTACAAATGCTCTTTTACATTACATTACATTACATACAAAGTATCAATGTTCTGCAACGGTAATCCAGTTGCAAAACATTGAAAAGTTACTTACTCACAAATTGGAGTAGTGAACTATTCACAAATCATCTTTTAAAGTTTATTGGGGGTCCAGACGACCACTGCCAACTCTCTAACAAACTATTACTAAAAACGTTTTTTTAAAGGCAGCAGTTTCCTAAAAAAAAAAAGGTAATTTTTATTTTTTTTAATGCTTATTGAAAAACAGACAAGATGGCCTGCTGACATAGCAGTTCGGCATCCCTGTGATAGATATTAATTGGAATAAATCACAATTTGTGACCTACTTCATGAATATTCACATGGTAAGTCACATTTTCAATCCACTCCGATTTGGATTTTTACAAATGACCAATTAGTAGGTAAGTAGGTCGGCTCATAAAGTTCTTTACTGGTCACTAAAAATACTGACTGCAAATTGAGACCAGCTTTTCGTACATCTGGCACTTGGTCCCTTTTTCTCAGAAGATGTAAAGTTTTGCTATCTTTCTTTTATGTTGGAGGCACCACAGTATTGAATTCGACATCTGCACCTCTTGATTAGGTGCCTAGGGTGAACTCAATCAACTTCAAATCTATACTTAAATGCACCGCTAAACTAAACCAGGGAAACAAATGTTTTAGGTCCATCTGCCTCACTGCAATATACATGACTCGAGAATGCATAAGACAAATGGCCTAGCTTTGCTCTGCGTACATATATTCTGTGGACTGTGCTGATTCACGAACTCTAACGTTTTCTAGGTTTCCTCAATAGTCATGAGATACTCATGACCTTACCGAAATACATGGCATGTATCGGCTTATCATAGCCGTTAACGTTACAACTTCTTCACTATGACGTTGTTCTTTTGACCTCTGCACTTTTTGATGTACTCAGAATCCTTTTGTGAATTGTATGTTTTACTTTTGAGAAATTATTTCAAATTAATTGATTCCTGTACTCGGGGCTCAGAGGCACGTCTGAATAAAAACAACGCAATAGCAAAGTTTGAAAAACATCTGGAATGTAAACATCCTGACAATGAACAGATTAAGCTATTAGTAAGTTCTGCAAATATACTTAATATATTTATATATTTATATTCCATCACTCCATAAGGCAAAGTAATTAAACATGTCTTGTCTAAGCCTATAGGTATGGTTTTGGCTGCTAGCCTTTTGGTTTGCCAAAGCTTCTTTTTTTTAATAAAGGGACACACTATATGAAAACTGCCATTGTCGTAAAGCAAAAATGTGTATGAGTTTTCAATGTAAAAACGCACATTACACCATTAGTCCTTGGCACTGAACAGGCTACTTCCGGTGTGATTGTACATGTTGTACAAGAGCAGAATGCGGTCACTCACAATCAGTTAAACGATGGATGAGGTTGAATCCACCCTGTACCCCATGCTGTACACTGAGGGGTGTGGAAGCTGAATGTGAATGAATCTGCAGTGGACCAATGGATAAAGAGGGCTGACTGAAAGCCCCTGTAAGTAATTAGGTAGGTATAGTATATATATATATTTTATGAAAAATCAAGAGGGCTTGGATAACACCAGCCCTAAAAAACACAAGACTCTCAGTCTATCTGCATGAAGTAGAGTAATAATGAAAATCAAGCCAGGATCTGAGGGAAAGGAAAGATGGTACTCACGAGAACACTAAATGAGGTGTTAGTAAGATTGGCCAATGACTGGGAACGCAGAACAGCGCACTGACCCCACTCTGTGCACTGTAGGTTTACAGTGGGATAACCCACGCTACAGTATCATCTGCACTCATCTTCCCAAGATCATCCCTCAGTTATGGTGAATATCCCAATGTACTGTAAAGTGTGCAGTGAATTATTCATGAGCAACCTACTGCTGCACCAACAGCTGCTCTGAACAGCATACCTGTGTGAAAAGATTAGCATAAAAAACACCTGCAAACACAAAAGCCATCCTGCATCTCTGGCTGCTGCCCCGGGGTCCTCTGGGAGTTGAAACACATTCTATTTATACAGCATGTCCTCAGCTCAGAAGCAAAACAGAGCCTTAATGAATTCACAGCCTAATCAACTTGACAAAGACCTACTTGCGAAACGTTAAACCTCACCCACTTTCAGCGTTAGCTAGACGTGACACGTCCGTGTGCACAAACTAAAACTTCCCAGTGAATTCAAGGGATGTGAAAAAATATGCATTTACTACGTAAAGGTGTGGAGGCGTTCAGTCGTTGCAGGGCAGTGCCAAGTGTTCCGTGCTTACCTATGATGCCACTGTCCTGGCTCTCCAGCGTGGAGCTGGGGCTGCTCAGGGTCCCACAAGGGCTGCCCTTGCTCGTCGCCGTCTTGCTGACGCAGCTGTTCAGAGTGGAGCAGGGGCTGTCTGTGCTCGGCGAAGCGGTGCTGCTCGTGAGCGTGGAGCACGGACTTATACCGTGGCCGGCTGCTGTGCACTGCGAAGAGCATCAAAACAGAAACAGCCATTACACAGAGGCCTACTGCTAACAAACAGGCAACCTGCAATTAAGGAAAAAGCACTGGCAAAGGGAACAAGGCTTGTTTTAGCTGCTAGCCTTTTGGCTTTGTCAATGATTGTTTTGTCATGGATTTTTTAAACCTTTATTGCTTGGGGAGCCGCTGGGCCCCCACTAATATAACAGAAAGCATTGGCTACAAGCAAACATATATTTAGTCTCAAAAAGCACATGCTTTTAATAGTAATCACTGGAGGGAACTACTGTGTGTTGAATGTGCTCCTGTTGAAATAGCAGAATGCTGTTACTCACAGGGGGAGGTTAGCCAATGGCTGAAGAAGGCTGGCCCTGTACCCCATGCGGTAGTGAGACACAAAAAATAGACCAGCGGACGAAGAGAGCTGATCTGAAAGCGCGTGCATACGGACACAATTTTAGTATTCTCAAAAGGGCTTGACTAACGTCAGACGTAAAATTCAGCCTTGCTATATGGAGGGGTGAGGGACATACAGCTTGTAAGAGGCAGGCAGATACTTTTGGATAGCACTCTTAATTTATCTCGAAAAGGGATAGGTGCCTTCTTCTCTCCATCACATCTGCTCTGAAATCCTGGACAACACAGCCTGTATCAGCTCAGAGAGCACTGACTGACTTGTTCTTACATGCATGCGAGTGCAAAGGAAATAACATTTCGCCAAAAACAATGAAATGTTCCATCTGATAAGACGTACACACTCCCATTTAAATTCCGTTTGTTGAAGCAAGAAACGCGCATAATTGGAACATGAGGTTCTGCTATCAGCGTTAAGAAGCTTTTTTTGTGCCAAGAAACCATAAACGTGAATCTTGTAAATATAAGACTAATTCTTCTAAAGAGGAGCTTTTTCACAATAAAACCTGCCTTTTACTGATCCTCACTTTCTGGGGAAATGCACTCAGTGAGCATTTAGTAAGCTGCAGTCATTATGTGAGAATTCAGGAGAAAAAATGCACGATACAGGGGAACATTGTTAAGCGAGATAATCATCTTTTGGACTGAAAGTTTGAGGGGCGGTCAGGTAGAACAAAATAATGGATATTTTATTGCAATTCCAGTCTTAAAAATGTTTGGGTGGACATCCGATCAATTTCCTGTGACTGAGCAAAACAAGCAGAGATGCTTCCGCCAACAGACCAGACGAGTACTTTTTGATGTGGGATAAGATAGGAAGCAGTGGGAATTACAGGTATTTGTGACATTTGTGGACAGGAAGGTTGGGATTAGTTCAAAGAGCTGGGACTATGTATGTGTTTTTCAGGGTGTAACTTGTAAGCATCGGTCTTACAACTGAAAGATTCAATATTGGGGAGGCCGCATGACGATCAGTAGGGGAAACACGCACGCAGTAGAATTCCCATGTTAGGACTGATGTTTGGGATCCAGTATGACTTACAAAATATGTCACAAAGCAAACACAATATTTAGCAACATCCGAATCTTGGATTTCAGAGCAGATAGTTTTCTTATATAGTAAATTACTTCACGTCTTGTGCAAAAAACAAATTTAAAAAGTGGTGCGAGATATTCATCCGCCTGAATATCATCTCCGCTTTAGAAAGGCTTTAAAATTCTATTGGTTTCTTATTTTTCCTAGGTTGTACTATACGCAAGTCATTTCCTACCTGTGAGTTTCCTACCTCCTAGTCTTGCTACTACCATGAAGCCTTCTTGGTAAAACTATACCCCACAAATAAACAAACATGCCTGACGCGATGGGGTGGAGGAAAGGTCTCCACAACAATAGTAATGGGCCAATGGAGATGCACCCACTCCCCTACAGAACGGCATCCCCGCTGGGGGCAGAGATAATCAAGTCTGACTACTCTCTGCTACCACTTCATGGAACACTCACAGACTTTCTGACCCCAGAGTACAATCCAATTCCTGGTATTGGTGGGTTTTGACTACTGGATGCATTTCCCGGACACCTACTTAGCCTTCTAATTCACTGAATTCTGCACAATTCCTACCTACTTCTTTCTAGCCCTTAAAAATCCTTGTAAGCACTGAAATACCTGCCACACATGTCTAGGATCTCTGCTCTAAACAAAATTACAGTTTTTCTGAAACAAAGCCCAAAAAAGCCAGAACGTCATCGCCACTCTGCTAGCCTGTCTTCTACAGTCCCCATACTTCAACCTAAAACCCTCACCATCTGTGGACTGTGGAATATGTTGCCCTACTGCTTTAACCTCCCTACTCCCATTGCTCATTCTGAAAGACGCTCAAAACCGTTCTGTTCACCGACCCAGGACCCACTGATAGTCCTCAAGAAAGAAGACAGTAGTTTGGCAGAGACACATGGGGACAAGCAGACTTGAAGATCAAAAAGCAAAATCATCACAATCAGGCTTACCACAACTCAGTTCAAGGTAGATCAACAAGATGCTGCATATGTGGGCCATTTAAATGCATCTTGACCATCAATTTCAAAGTGTGCACATCTAAGCATGATTATTAGCATTTTTTAAACGCCTGCCCCACAGTTCACTGTGAATTCAAGAAGAAGGGTTTATTGTAAAGTAGACTGCAGTTTCATTAAGTGAAATTAATGTTTATTTTTCACCGCTGTCTACTAATGAAATATTCAAATTTCATGATTTTTAAAAGCTAATGATTAGCCACTGGTGTGGCTTTTTGAATCTGAATGCAAGCATAAACTATATTGTGATAAATAATGAATATCAAGATTGGTAGTTCTGGGAAAATACTCAAGCCCAAGAGATGCATTAGAAACCGTACAACCTTTCTTATAGCAAGCATACATCATACCATGGTTTCATTTTTGACATCCAAAGACATGTGTGCAGAACTTGAAATCCCTTCACCAAGGAGAAACCCCAGTCGCGTCATCAATTCTTGAGCTGCAGGCGAACAGTTTGATTCTTTACTGCCCTTTGCTTCTGTACAACACAAACAAAATTGAAATATTATAATCTTCAAACATTGCAAAGTAACATGTCAACAATTTTGAGTAGCTATCAGAAAAGAGTGTGCGCCATGAACTGCCAGTAGTCTCTCATCCTCATTTAGTATTACAGTGTTTTTTCTTATTATGATATGGCCTGTACATACAGAAACACATGTTATAAACACCCAAATAAGTTAGTGGGAGTCATACTTAATGAAAAATGCAGAAAGTATTTTTCTCAACTCACTTAAGCCATTGCCTTTTCTGTACTTGTTCCTAGTTTGCCACTGCTGAGACAGGTGACCCCCAAATTATTTCAGGGATCTTTACATGGTCGCACAGAGTTCAGGTTAAGCGTATGGTGATGGTACAAAGTAGTTCTTGCAGCTGTTACTAGACTTGATGAACCAGTGCTATCTCCATTTCTTCATGCTTCTCCATCACCGCTATCCTCTTTTCCCCCCACTAAGCCCTAATTGTTATGCAGCTGGGGAAGGTTGTGTTACAAGTGGCTTCCTCACAACGCCTCATAAGTGTCCATATAGTTTTATTGAGAACTTAAGCGATACAGAACAGAGCCCGTCAATCAGCTTCCAACACTTTCCTGGTCCGCTGCATGGCAAATAACTGCAGGCTCCAAACCTTACAAACATTCTATCTTCCCTCCTCTTTCGTGACACGCTTATGTCACTATACAGTCAAGGACTAACATAATGTGAAATAAATGAATACAATTAGAAATGATGCTCAATACAATTACAAACAAATACCACCCATATAACATCTTCTTCTTATAAAACAAAAACAAAAAAATATATAATTATTGTACATCTATATCAAGTGTAAATAACCAGGTTTCTTAGAAATACTTTCCATCCCGCGCTCCCTTTAAAGAATCATTTTGCTCCTCTGGCGGGTTTGTCCGATGCTGGGAACGGGATACTGTCAGAATTGACTGAGGAGGCCGAGGAGGTGGTTAAAGGTACAGGTTTAGATCCCCAGGCTAGCCAGTCCCATGTACCTCTGACAAAGGCAGTCCCCTCAATGCAATGTGTGGTTGTAACTCAGGGAAAGTACTCAGCTCAGGGTCTGGACCCGATTCAGAGAGCAGGGGGACACAAGGGAACCAGAGAGTTTGGATATGGACAGGTTGGGTTCCCTTATTCAGTCCTTAAGGGGAGATTTGATGACTAAATCTGAGATCTCAGAGGGCAACCAAAAGGCGATTCATGACAGGTTTGACCTATTGGAGTCTAATTTAGACGATGTTATCACCCGGACGGGCAAACTGGAACTGGAAGTGGTAGCCCTAACTAAATCAGTCCAAGGGAACTCAAAGGATATTGAAACTCTGAAAACACAGAATAGATCTCTGGCCTCGGATGTGGAGAGGCTGGAAACCCAAGCTCGAAGAAATAACTTGAGAATTTTAAAAATACCAGAGGGAGAGGAGCTGGATGACATTAAGGGGTTTGTCTGTAATTTGTTATGGGACGGTGTCCTAAAAGACCGTCCAGATATTGACTTGGAGGCTGAAATACAACGGGTACATAGAGACCCCTTCAAGTTACACGCAGACAGAAAGGCGGCAAGGAAAATTTTGGTGAATTTTCAGACTTTTAGTATCAAAGAGATAATCTTGAGGAGAAGTCTCTCTAAATCGGACCTTCACTGTCAGGCAATCCCATATCTTATTAGATCTGATATAGGGGGGAGAACAGCCCAGAGGCAGTGGGAGCTGGGCACCAGAATGCCAGAATTAAGATCGTTTGGAGCACAAATGAAGTTCCCCGCCCTTCTAAAGATTATGTGGAAGAATAAAATGTACAACTTTACCCAGACCACAGATGTGGATGATCTTTTAACTTTGATGAGACAGAAGTGATACGGAAAAAAAAAAACCCGGTGAATAAAGAGACAGAGGGGGAGAGAGGCTTGGAATAAAGAAGGTATGGAATATCGGAGGCAGAACAGGATATACTGGGACATATAGGGACACCCAGAGGCATTTGGGACAAATGGAGTCTATGTAAATAATAGAAAAAATGGAGAAAAGAAAGGAACAGTAAAAAGCAAAAAAAATAAAAAAACACAAAAAAAACCACGATAATAGAAATTTAATCACTTAGTACTTAAACATTCATTTTTCTCACAGTTGGTGCCGTAATAAAATGTCCCGCTGATGAATGTAGACTCAAAAAGCAGTTCTCCCGGGGCCCTAAAGGCGGTTTTCATGGTCAGGTATGTCGGGGGGGTTCCTCAGGGGAGGGGGTCAGGGTGGGGTGTTGGGTGGTGGGGAAAAAAGCAAAAAAAAAGTCCTCATATATAGGAAAAATCACAAGCCCAGGATGGGAGAAAACGCAGAGTACGGTCATGAGTAGGTCAATAAGTATTAAAACCCTCTCCTGGAGTGTGAATGGTATGGGTGAAAGGAGGAAACAATCTAGGGTCTGCGAATTTTTAAGAAACACAGATGCCCACCTTATGTTATTACAATAAACACACCTTGAGTTGAACGTATGTAAGGCACTTTTTGAGAAACTGGGGTGGGTGCAGGAAATAGTGTGTTCCAGACAGAGGGGGGCAACTAGGGGGGTTGCGATAATTGTTAGGGCAAATAGGGGGATAAGGCTGATAAAGACTGAAACGGACCAAACTGGTAGATGGATTTTGGCAGCCCTTTCTATTTATAGTATTCATTACACATGTGCAGTGTATTACGGCCCCAATGATGACAATCCCGGTCCTCTTTTGAAATTGGCAGCAGGTCAACTAGAGACCTCAGGTCCTGTGGTCCTGGGGGGTGATTTTAATCTGATTTTTGATTACAACTTGGATAGGACCTCAAAGGCTAAATACCACGCTCCTACTAAATCACTTTCTGTCCTGGGATCTATGATGAAAGATTTTAATTTGTTGGACGCCTGGAGGGCTAAATATGGTTCTACTAGTGGGTTCACATTCTATAGTAAGAAATATAAACACTATTCGAGAATAGATTACTTCCTGGTAGACCAACATTTGCTTACAGACATAACCTCTCTTTCCCATACCCCAGTGGGGATATCAGATCATGCAGTTGTTGAAATGGTTTTTTCATTAAGCTCTAGACTCCCGGATATTAGATGGACACTAGAGAGGACACTACTTTTAGATGATCGAGTAAAAGTAGAAGTGGGAGAAAAAACAATCGAATTTCTAAATATTAACATTGGCTCCTCCACTATTCAGACCGTGTGGGAATCATATAAGGCTTTTTTACGAGGCGTGTTGAGCTCTTTAATGGCTCACAATAGGAAGATTATTAAAAAAAAACAGCAGGACGATTTGAAAGCAATTGTTGAAAAAGACTCTGAATTACAAGTGGCTATTGTTTCAGATAGAGAGAGGATTCCGGAACTGGAAAAGGAGCTTTTCGATCTACAACTATCTCTTAAAATCAGTGATGAAAAGATCATTAGGAAAAAAATGGGAAACCAGTAAACTGAAAAATTTCGAGTATGGGGAAAAGTGCGGGCCCTTCTCGCTTGGAAAGCCAGAGAAGAAAGATCCAGGAATAATATCAAAGTTTTAATGCAAAGGGAGACAGGTATATCAATTATGGAGAATGGGGGCATCAGGGAGGAAGCTAGAGGGTTCATGCAAGGCCTATATACGGAAGATAAGAGTTTTGGGATGGAGGAAGCTCAGACTTGGTTAAGCCAGAGAAATGTACCCCTAATTTCAGAAATAGACAGGAAGTATTTAGAGAGTGAGATCATGGAAGGGGAAGTAATAGCTCAACTCAAGAAAATGAAGCGGGGGGAAGCTGCCGGCCCAGATGGGCTACCTAGTGAAGTCTATATTGACTATTCAGAGCAACTGGTACCTGTGCTTACTATACTTTTTAACCATTTATTGATTCATGGCCACAGCATCCCCCCTACCTGGGCTGAAGCTACGATCACTCTTATCGCAAAGCCTAATAAGGACCCAAAAAACAAAAAAAATTGAGTCCTATAGGCCTATTTCTCCTTTGAATTCAGATTTGAAACTTTACTCTGGGATTCTGGCAACTAGACTTGCCAAAATTATAAAATCTATAATTCACCCGGATCAAAGAGGGTTCATCCCGGGGAGGCAGCTAAATGAGCTAACCTTCCAGGTGATTGGAGCCATAGATTATGTTGAGGACAGAGGGCTGCCGCTAGCTTTAATTGCGATAGACGCGGCCAAGGCTTTTGACCAGGTAAACTGGAAATACCTGTGGGCTACTATGGCTGGGTTTGGGTTCCCTCTTTATAGAGGGCATTAAATCTTTGTATCAGGATCCAAGAGCTATAGTTTTGGTTAATAATGGCCTGTCCGACGGGTTCCAAATATCCCGCAGCACGAGACAGGGCTGCCCCTTATCCCCCCTTTTGTTTGACATTTATATTGAGCCTTTTGTATGTTGTATTAGGGCTGATCATGTAATTCAACCTTTTAGAATAGCAGGTCTAGAGCTTAAGGCCGCACGGTATGCAGACGACCTTCTTTTATACACTTCCAATCACGTGGACGCCATACCTAGGCTATTTTATCTAGCTGAGGAATTTGGGAGGCTTTCGGGTTATCAAATAAACAGGGAGAAGACAGAAATAATGGGTTGGAATAATAGTACGCCCATTCAGGGAGTAAAATACCAAATGAGATACTTGGGATCAATTTGACTCAAGAACTAAAGAATATACAGAGAATTAGTTGACAGACAGTAGTTAAAGAAATTACAAAAACATTAATAAGATGGGGCAGCCTGCCATTAAATATATATTGATGAGTTAATCTCATCAAAATGTCTATACTCCCTAAATTAACGTTTCTCTATAACTCCATTCCTCTATCATTTCCACAGAAAGAGATTAAGAGCCTTCAAGGCAAGATCGGCTCCTTTATCTGGGCATGTAAATCTCCCAGGATAGCCTGGAAAAAGTTAAGGAGGGGGTTAAAAATTGGGGGCTTAGCCCTACCAGACCAACTTATGTATTGTCATGCCTTTCATTTAAAAAAATTTAGATTATTGGCTAATAAATTGGACTCAACTTCGCAGGGCCGTGTATTCCAGGCATTGCTCTATGATTTACCACAGGGACAGGAGTTTTTCTTATTCGAATTCGGTGACCAGAAATTCTATAAAAAAGTCCGCCTAAAGATCCTGCAGGCGGCCCTTAGGAACTGGGTATATGTTCGGAGAGCTCTGGGAATTCCATATTACCATACTAATGCCCCAGTTTGGGATTTCCCAGGCACTCTGGAGTGCCTTCAGGACCAGCTGTCCCAGCCTTTAAAAACAGCAGGCGTGAGGAGATGGGGGGATCTCTGGGGCAATTCCGGTCTTATGGATTGGGATTCTTTAGTGTCACTGACAAATGGATCTTTAACGAGATTTAAGTTTTACCAACTCTCCGCCTGGTGGTCAAGACAGACGTTACAGCGGGAGAGGGAGTCTGAGATCCTTCATTCTGTCTGCAGGGGAGGAGGGGGGAAACAAGAGGTCTCATTTTGGTACAGGGCACTAATGGGGGCAACAGGAATGTAAAACTGTGAGCTGGCGAGTCTTTGGGGTAATGTGAAATCAGATAGTCCTGAAGTAACCAGTAAGATCTGGACAGATTCCTTCTCCTTGTCCCAGAGTCTAATAAAACCAGCTAATCTAAGGATAAATCATCTATATACGGTCTATCGGGTTTACTGGACCCCGGCTAAACTGTCCAGGGTTACACTTGAGAATTATTGTTGCCCCCGCTGTAAACTCTTGGCAGCTGATGACATACATATATTTCTAGAATGTCCAAAGATTCTTGAATACTGGAAGGAGATCGTGGACTTCCTGGGGAAGGTTCTAACCACCACTATTACATGCTCTCCGAGGCTAGTTTTTTTTTGGTTTACCACCTGGTTATAACATTAACAACTATTCCTCACAATTTATATTCTATGTGATGGTTATAGCAAGGAGAGAGATCTGTAAAGAATGGAAATCAGCGACCCCTCCCAGGTTTACTGACTGTTTACGAAACATCATAGAAGTCAGTAAGATAGACATAGTGTGCCGAGTAGTGAGCACAGAGAATCTGTGGTCGGAACTGGTGCCTGGCTATCGAGATAACGGTCCGATGATTATGCCAGAGGTTAGTGTCGGTCCTGTCCTCCCCAGGTCCGAGGTATTCCATCAGAGGACAGGGGAGTTGGACAAGGAAACAGCCTACCTCTGGGTGACGCCTGATTGCCGCACATTGAGTCCAGGGCAGTATCAATCTTGACAATGTGAAATGCATATGGGGTTCCCATCTAGAGTATTCATTGGTGGCATATATGAGGACTAAAAAATAAAGAAATAAAGAAAGAAATAAAAAAAGAAATACTTTCCATCCTGGTTGTAACCTCCTCCACACCTCTTGCAACCCCACCATATTCCTGTTTACCACAGGAATTCATATGACTCAACACCTTTTGCCATTGACAAAACATCACAATCATTATCAGAAAGACCACTACTACAGGTTTCTGTGTCCTTTTGTTCACCATCAAGTAATCTGTCTGACAATGCCGAATACATTTGTATGTCATCAGAACTTTCCAATTTACTTTTTTAGAATCTGTTTTTGGAAATCTTTCAATGAAACCAAATTCCTAATAAACCACCATTTCCCATTGGCCAGCTGTACTGAGCAATTTTTCACTTGAATGACTTTATGTGGTCCACGAAAATGAAATTCACTCTTCCTGCCTTTGAAAACTCATGTTTAAACATAAGCCACATACCAACATTCAAATTGTTATTAAACAATCTTCTATTATCATAATGACAAGCCTTCATCTTCTGTTGAGACTATTCCACTCTAGATTTCACAACATCATAATCCACATAATCCTCTGGTAACACACTGGTTTTTCTTTTCAACCACTCAGGAATACGTTTGGAATGAGGGCATCTTATTACCACAAAAGGAGAAACTCCCATAAAAGAATGTGGTGTGTTGAGATATTCCCACATGTTCTCCCTGACAAATTCAACAACATCCATACCACAAGTTGAAGCAATTTTTACTTCCTCCTTCAACAACCGGTATGCTCTTTCCACAGCTCCATTGGATTGGAGACTATATAATGACACAATGTAAGGCATCATGTCCTTCTTCTTCAGAAACAGCGAAATGTTTTCCAGACATTAACTGTACCCCATTATCTGTAAACAATTCCGAAGGTGCAACCTTCCACAGCTAACATATTAGCCAAAAAAATATTTGCCACTTGAGTAGTAGTCATGCAGTCCACAGAATCATAATAAACCCATTTACTGAAATAGCCTACTAAAATGATCAAATACTTGTGATGCAATGGCAGAGAAGCCATGGGTCCTGTAAAATCGAACAAAAGTTTTACGTCGCTACATCAGGCAATTCCAATGTTTATTAGTAAAAAAAACACTGATCACACCTGTCAACAAATTATTCCACACAAGTATCCATCCTTGGTTACCAGAATGTGCATCTTCTAGGCTGAAGTAGAACCCAAATGACCTGAGTAAGCCAAAGATACAATAGTATTGCGTAAATTAGGTCCCTCCTCTGTAAAAGCTTGTTTTCAACTATTAATTCATGAGCAATTTTGAAAAAGCTTTTCAATTCACCCTGTACATTTTTAATATTTGTCCAAATCTTCTCCACAAACTCGCACACCCTTTTCAACAACATATCCACTTCAGACGCCTTGTACCATTCGGTTTCATCTATTCTGCCTGACGTTTTGAAATATCTACACCTGCTACAATACATTCCTTATTGAACATATCCAACTCATCAGTATCCATTTCAACAGGCAGAGGTGACATACAATAAACTCGACAATTAGCAGATCCAGCAATATAACATACATCAAAATTGTATTTTTGCAACTTTGATAACATTCTAACGAGTCTAGAAGATGCTCCAGGCATACCTTGTGTTTGTGAAAGGCGAATAAGAAAGGCTTGTGATATGTACTCAAAATAACATGTGCTCCCCAAACATATGTCTTGAATTTTGCAATGCCCCATGCACATACTACTCTCTCTATAGTGCTATATCTCCTCTTAAGATCCTTGAGTATTCTTGATGCGTACGCAATAGTACACTCCCTTCCATTTACATTCAGACATAGCACAGCCCCAATGACAATCACACTTGCATCAATTGTTATACTACATTCCACACCCGATACATAGGTTTTCAAGGCAGATACAGTCATCAATAATTTTTTAGGACTCGTCTAGGCAGCACTTGTGTTGTCTCTTTGAGACATGCTGTATTCAGGTATGGACTTTAAGCCCCGCTTATTTTTCCGGCCATCTTTTCAATTGGTACATGCTACTATCCTTTATAAATGGTGGCTTTTGATTAGTTAAAATTCGTAGTAGTCCCTCCTAAGTACAGCCTTTTCTCTTTTTGAAAACCTCCCAGGAGGACTGCACCTTTTACAAGTGTTATTTCTCAGTAAGTTATATATACAGTGTCTGAGCACTATTTTATTAATGACTTTCTCCTAGCTGCTGTTGCAAGCAGGAAATGCACTCCCCTGCTTCCACAAGCTGCCTTTGGATTAACTGGCCGGCGACACTGCATACGACCCATCATCTTTAACAATGGTGGCTGCCTCTTTCTTTTCTTCTGAGTGGCTCGCCAAACTCTATTGTTTTTAATATTATATTGTTTTTAATGAGCGCCGCACGCCCCCTTAATCTTCAACAAAGGCATCCGAGTGGCTCGCCCAACTTTATTTTTTCATCATTTTAAGTTTGTGTTTAGATGCGCAGAACGCTGCTCCTAATCAGCAACAATGGCGGCCGCGCCTTTCTTTTCTCCTGGGTGGCCCACCCAAATTCCTGCGCTCCTTTTCTCGCGCTGGTCACTGAGGGTACATTGGCATAATAAAACACCATGTTGGGAGAAGGACATCTAGCGCTTCTTCGGCGGCTATGGCAGGCACCTGGAGGTATGCATGAACAACGGATACATTAAAGGTACTGAAAGCAAACACATTTATGCATTTCTTTGGGCACCAATTTGGTTGAAAAATAAAGTGTTTTATGAGAACTTGTAAGTAATATATATTAGACATGCATGCCGAGAGCTATGCCTTAACTTTTTAAGTGCAGGCAACTGTCGGCATAGATTTTTGTTCTTATAGTTTGTGGGTTTTATTATTGTATAAATGTACATGTGGTGCATTAATCAATGGTAGAAAGTGGTTTATTTTAACAGGAGCACCGCGTTTTATCGTTAATAATGGTGGCTGCGCTTTTCTTTACTTCTGCGCGGCTCACACAACTTTCCTTTTTTCAATTTTCATTTTTTCATTAGCTGCGCAGCATGCCACACTTAATCTTTAACAATGGTGGTCGTGTGGTTCGCCCAACTCTATTTCTTCATCTTTCTATGTTTTTCTACGCACCGCGGCACGGTGATCCTAATCAGAAACAATGACAGCTGCACCTTTCTTTTTTTCTGGCCGGTGGGACAAATTTCCTTTGTTCCCTCCAACCACACAAACAAAATAACCTAAGTAAATACCATTGTTATTAAATACTGAGATAGGCCTAACTTTGATAAATGTGAGACCTATTGCATTGCAGATGCTTGTGTAGATCCTGAAACTCCTTGTCTTACAGTTTACCCAACACAAAAATGCTTTCTCTTTTTCATAACAACCTCTTCCATGATGACAGCATACCCCTCCACAAGCCTAGAATAATAGTCTGACAAACTCACAAAAGATTTCTGCTCATCTTTGTCTTTTTGAGTAGATACACACTTTGAAGCTCTCAGATACATTTTGCACATGTCCTAGGAAGTGATTCTGTGACCAAGGTAATCAACAGAATTAGTGGGATATTTACAAATATCTTTAGCCACTGCTGTAAAACTTCTTTCCTTCAAAGTCAGTCAAAGAAATGTTTAGAGCCCAGCAGCATTAGCACTTTGGACCCTTGCCAGTCCTTTACCGGTGAAGAGCCAGGGAACAGGCGGGACCGGGCGGACCGGAGGACTACACCTTCCATCATCCCTTGGGGCGCCGTGACGCCGCGCGTCACTAGCGAGCCAGGAGGCGCCTAAAAGGGGGTCGTCACCAGCAGCGCGGGAGCCCAGCAGGATTAGCACTTTGGACCCTTGCCAGTCCTTTACCGGTGGAGAGCCAGGGAACCGGCGGGACCAGGCAGACCAGAGGCGAGGAGGACTACGCCTCCCATCATCCCTTGCGGCGCCATGATGCCGCGCATCGTCACCAGCGTGCCAGGAGGCGCCTAAAAAGGGGTCAGGGCTCCCGCAGCGCGGGAGCCCAGCAGGATTAGCACTTTGGACCCTTGTCAGTCCTTTACCAGTGGAGAGCCAGGGAACCGGCGGGACTGGGCGGACCGGAGGCCAGGAGGACTACGCCTCCCATCATCCCTTGCGGCACCGTCACACCGCGCATCGTCAGCAGCGTGCCAGGAGGCGCCTAAAAGGTGGTCAGGGCTCCCGCAGCGGGCCCGTCATAGCCCGGAAGAGGCTGGGCTGAGCAACCTCCCTTACATCTTGCCAATGGAAACAACCGATTGGACGTCTGCTGATGTAGGAAGGTACTGTGCCTTGGGAATTCCCTAGATACTGTTGCCCTGCTCCCTGGTTGTTCCTGTTGTATATATAAATAACAGAGTACATTAAGGCAATTGAGAAGTGTAAGGGTGCAGCAGGGACACTGGATGCCTTCTTAGTTAGGGCAGAGTCATTATTGATCCATGAGATTGAACTAACAGAGCGACGATTATCTTTGGACCCTTTAACACAAAGAGACATTCATGAAGCTGGCATGGGTAGAAGTTTAAATGATGGTTTACCTACTAATTCCCCCATTATTTTCTCAGCTTCAATATGCTCCCCTTCTATTGTTTCAACTCGGGAATTGACGCCAGAAGTGGCGGTGGGTAGAGTTACTAGGACTAAGGCCCAAAAAATGGGGTAGATAGGAAAAACGACGCAGTGCCTGCAAAATGGAAACGGGGGGCTCCAGTAAGAAAATCTAAATCTGTGATGGTTTCTGAAGTAATGGCTAGTTCTGATATAGAATATGATCCAAATAGATGACAAATTAAAACCACTTCTGTTGGCACACAGACAGATATTGGCCCTGTGTTTTTCGATTCTGGAAGGGGCAATACCAAGGAATCTGCGACTGGTACAGACGCCACTGGTTATGCCAGGACGGTAGATGTAATGGTTAATGAAGTACAGGGTTTCTTTAACAAGGACTTCACACAGCTTTGGGACAAACTGAATAATTTAGAAATAGCAATAAAAAATTTAGGAAACAATAGAGAGGTCAGAATGGCTGAAGAGCATAACGGGGGAAGCAACGAGAGGCTGGACGGAACCTTACATAGAACTACACAACAAATAATGGAAGGAAACGGTGGTAACACTACACAGATTAGGCAGACCAGCACGGACGATAGGCCCTATGAGTCATTAATTGGCCCCGGATTTTTAGATACACAGAGAAATTGTACAGCACTCCCTAAAGTAGACAGGAAACATGATGCCCGGAGTCATACGATGACTCATAACTCTAGTAGAACTGCCAATATAAGAGCCCCCTGCTTCGTGCCCGTATACGCTAATACTAACTGGTGTCCCTGCCCTTAGAATGACAGAGAGAAAGATGGGATGACCTTCGGAACAAAACCATAGATTGGCTAGCTAAACATAAAAACTTTCTACTAGCTGACACAAAGGAAATATTAATGGTCCGTAGGGTAGGTTGGATAGGCCACTCCACTAAAAATATAGAAGGCGATTGTATAGTGGTCAACTTTCGTTGGTCTCAGTTGGTGCGCCACATTTTGAATAAAAACGAGTAAACACACTTGACGAACACCAACATTTGTGCACTTCCGTTGTTTTTTTTTTTTTATAGACCACAGCCATGGCATCTAACAGCTAGACAGCATACAATGCGATTGACAAATAAATACTATGCATTGTCAGACTTGGATGCCCAAGACCGACAATTATTTACATCACAGGCATTGGAATCATTGGCAGTTGGGCTGCAATCTCAAGAGGAAGGGTCTGCCATGGCTATTGTTACTAATCTAAACATGGATACAGTTGACACAACTAGCAACTTTTTAAGCTTGATTGAATTAAGAGCACTGAAAATTGTGGGAGGCGATTTTAATCGTAAATATAAACCCACGGTGGGGCTATACTTTGAGGAAGAAGAATTCTTGGCTAATAATATTCCGCTCCTGGAAAGTCAGCCATTAGTGCCTTGTACAATAGCAGTTGCGCAGTTACGAAGACTTGTTTCGGGACACTGCTTGAGAGCCTGTGACAGCTGTCTGCCCTCTGACAGCCCAAAAGCCCCAACATATACTAGAAATAATATAAAGAGCCATATAGATTACATAATTATTTCAATTGAGCTTTGGTCGATGGCTATTGACTTAAAAGTTGAAAATAGAACAGAGAGCGACCAATACCCACTATGCCGGACATTGGCAACTCACCTTTTCCATCCTGTCGCCTCAAGACCAAGAGAACCTGATAGTGATAATATAGATCCACTTTTAGGTAATAATAGGAGAGCTTTAAAATGGCATTCGATAGGGAAAAATCAAGCAGCAATTAAACAGATCTATGACACTTTTGTAGACGGGGTCTCTCTGTATGTAGATTTACCTGCATTAGATATTCCAATTATGGACATCCATTGTAAATTAGTTAAAGATTTGGTACCCATATTGAGTAAAATCCCAAAGAAAGCTAACAATGGGATTACAGTGGCGGCTGAGTTGAAAAGACCATGGTATAACAAAGCATGTAGTACTGTAAAAAACTGAGCTCATTTTGGCCTCAAAAGCTAAAAATACAGTGGCCTTAAGGGAAAAAAGGGCAGAATATAAGCAATTATTAACCTCTGCAAAGAAAGAATGGGAGGCGAATATTTGGGAAGAACTACTTGAAGCAGCGAAAGCAAAAGATCAAATTGTTTTTTGGCGGCTAATTTCAAAGGGCAATAAAAACGAAAGATGTAGTAAGGACCTTTTTTTAGATGCGGATACTTGGGTGACACATTTTTCTAGTCTTTACTCTTCTTCCCCTAATGACATGGACTACTGCCCGACAAGTTATGAAACTACATTAAATGCTGCACCGTTATCGTTTAGCTTAAAGGAAACCCTAACAGCCATAGATGCATTGAAGTCAGGAAAGGCTCCTGGTCCTGACAAAATACCTGGAGACTTATGGAAGCATGATAAAGGTGTGTGGGGCCCCACATCAATTTGTTGTGTAATTCTCTTGCTGCAGGTGCACCTTTACCTGAAACTTGGAAAGGGGCAGAGATAACGACTATTTTTAAGAAGGGTGATCGTCATAACCCATCACATTATCGACCAATTGCTCTTATTGATGTTCTACAGAAGGTATATGCTAGGCAAATTTTAAATAGATTGATTGAATGGATCGAGGAATATAACATTTTATCGCAGTATCAGACAGGTTTTAGAGTAAAGACTGGCACGATTGACAAGGTTTTCAGATTTCTTTGTATAGCCTGGAAATATATAATATTTAGGAAGGGACATCTGTATATCGCCTTTGTGGACTTAAAAGCAGCGTTCGATCTTTTCCCCAGAAATCTCCTGTGGAAGTCCTTAAAAGATCAAGGGGTCCCAGGGGAAATCCTTCTACAGATAATAAGATGACATGAAGACAACTGGGCAAAGGTCAGATGGGGTAAGCTTGATAAGGAAAAGGGAAGGTTTGAAACTCTAGGCTGAGAAAATGAATGGGACGTGCACGTGTACTTTAGGAGTATAAAATGAAATATACATTGACTTACATGTCATGTATAAAAATGTTATTTTTACTAGAATAACTTTTCAAAGATTATTTTAGAGGTATTTATTTGACTGTATTGGTATATTTTTATACGTCCTGATATGTTTATTCCTCAAATCTGCTTTTTAAATTATAATGCAACATTGAGAAATGTGAAATATCTTTAGAACATCACTAAACTGGTCAGCCCAATCCATTTAGAATCCAGATGAATTAGTAGTATTGTATTGTATCTTCTATACGATGTATTGTGGAAATGTCTGTATTGTTTTTGTGAAAACCTTTTATGGTTATTTTTACCGAAATAAAGATTAAATGAAATTAAATGAAATGTTTATTTCCTTCAAGATGCTTAAACCTTTTTCAACAATTACATTATGTTACTCAGTTGTTTTGGCATAAATCAAGATGTTGTCCTAGAATGCCTGCACTCCAGTTACATCGTTAAATAGGCTAAACATGAGTTTTCGAAAAACGCTGGCCACTGAGGCCAGCCCAAACAGCAGCCTCAAAAATGTATATGCACCAAACGACGTAATAAAAGTGGTTCAACATTTGTGATTTGTTTTTCCAGTGTGATCTGGTGGAAAGCTGCTTTCAAGTCTATAATGCTAAAATTCTTAACCCCTCCTACGATAGTCAATAATTCCTGAATATAATTCCACAACAATGTTCATATTTAAAGGACGTAGGTTTGCACACGTTCTAATGTGTCTCTTTTTTTTTTTACTAAAACAATTGCACTCGCCCATTCTGCCACATTGACTGGCAGAATGGGCCATATTAGCTAGGTAGGATTAAACAAGCTGATAACTCCAATGTCCGCTCGAAAGTGTGTCCAAGCTAGCTCTGGTCTGACTTGCGCCTCATCCACTCCATAACCATAGCCAGTGCTGCTTCACTGACACAATCCTCCATCACAATAACGGAGCAGCCACCACTCGCTTTACTTGTCTAAGTTCAACTTAGAAAAAAAATCCTCCATACCTGGCAAAGCGATTCAGTGGGCTCCGGAACACAGGTAACTGTTTGTCACTATAAGCGCTTACTTGTGATGCTGTAAACGTTTCCCCCGCTCTTCACCATATGATACAAGTGGCTTCCTCACAACTCCTCATACATTTCTATATCGTTTTATTAATAACTTAAGTGATACAGGAAATAACTGCCAACATCCGGACCTTACAAGCATCCTAATTTCCCATCTCTCTCATGGCACGCTAGTGCCACTATAACATCAAGGAGAAACATAATTTGAAATCAATTAATACAATTAGAAATGATACACAATACAATTACAAACAAATACCACCTATATAACAGGGTGCTCTTTTTAATGCAGAACACCCATGTACAGAGACATAATGTAGCAGCAACAATCTACACTCCAAGCAGCTTTCACACTCCAGCAGCCAGGCTCCTGAGAAGATTCACTATAGTTGGCAACTCATGCACCTCCTACGATCTGAAATATAAATATAGCAGGTCTGGCTTATAACTGAAAGTGTAAGTCAGCTCCAATGGCTTTGCCAAGTTTGGCAAACATGTTTTAAACCTGTACAGCATATAGTTGACTTGTTAGCAAGAAAGAGACCAAAGTGTGGTTGTGCTCCTAATTGTGTAGGATGGCATTTCATGATTTAGCTTTCAATATTCAGTCTAGTGCGTTCATGCCATGGCATGGCTCACGCTACACAGTACTATCTGAAGACAAACTCACCTCTGTGTTTGTGGACCCTTCCTGCTTCAGGAACTCATCTTCCAATACCACACTATTAGTGATCTTGTTTCTACAAATGTGTCTGTTTAAGCGGTGTTTAGCTTCACATGTCTCCTAGAAAGACAGACCTCTTTCAAAGATGGACCCCACCCTCTCCACCCTAGAGCTGAAATATGTCCCAACGGTCTTTACACATCTTTTTATGACGTTTCTGCTACCATTCTGTTCCCATTTCTTGACAGCTGTATCTTAAGAATGGCTGCAGTGCGCCTACAGACAATTTAGTGCTGTAATGTATGCGTAAAAAAACAGCAGTGGCAAAGTCATTAGGTCCCGCGTTGACTGCAAGCATTTTGGCTATGGCAGGGATTATTTTGTTTTATCATCTGACTGGCAAAATTGTATTGTTGGGAAAGCTGCTGGGCCCTCAGTAACTTAAAATGAAAATACTAGCTAAAAGCAATAATTTATTTTGGTCTCAAGAGACAGCATAGCAGCCCCTGGCACTGAAGAGAACTACTTTGAGTGTGGATGGGCTCCTTTTGAAAGGGCAGAATGCTGTCACTCACAGTGAAGTTAGCAAATGGCTGAAGAGAACTGACCCATGCTGTAGTAGTCAGAAAAAAATGTGACTGACACAATAAGAGAACAATAAATGAAGAGGACTGGCCAAAAGCCCCTATAAATATATTATACTTATAATTTTAGTAAAATCAGATGTTTTTGGCATAACGCCAGAAATAAAAACTACATCTCCTCACACACAAACCAGCTGTTGAACACAAAACCCTATTCTGCTTTCCACGTGGAGGAAGATGACATTTGAAACAATGCTATTGAGCTATGTTGATGGCTTAGTTTGCTCTTGTTTAGATTTCAACGTGTACATATGCGGTGCTCAACAAATAGATCATTTTCATCTCTATTGTTGTTGGCACTACACATCCTTATCTCATGCCGAGAATGCTTATGTGCAGTAAAACAATGCATCACGCTGCTTACAGGAAATAAACGCATTCTTGAACCGAAGCCATGCTCAAAGGCCTGGGCCCTGCACATTACTGCTATCACCAAGCACAATAAGAATGTATTAGGACTAGGGACATCGGGGAGTGATTATGTCTAGACAGAAATGCTTGAGGTTCCATCTGATATGAGTTCTCTCACGAACTCTAATGAAATTGCCATTTTTGTCCACTTAAATGAAGTTAAACATTTATGCAATATTAGTTATAAAGGCAACGTTAGTGGTTAACCTAGTAATTATTGATTATGGTTTTAAGTTTGCAGATAATTGAGATAGTGCTGCACTCTTCTGAGGAAACACGCACTTCCACCAGTTTCTAGTTGTGATCACGTTAATAGGAACCAGGTGTAATTATTAGACAGAGTTCATACAAGTGTGAACAAATATGAAACTATATGAAAAGAATTTGGTTCAATAAGGCACGGGTTAGAGTGTGGTGTGCAGAGAGCTGATGGGTCGGGTGAACCAAAACACAATATAATTCACACTATGCAGATATTAAGAAAAAACCGCGGTAAATAAAAAATAAATGCAAGTACCATCTCCAGTGCTCTTTATAGATTGTGGAATCCCAAGGTGAGTGCACACCCAATAGGATGTAAGAACCAGGAATTCTTGTCTTCATACTTGCGTGTGTCAGATCATAATTTAAAGAGGTGAACTGAGAGTGCTTTCCTCGCATCCCTGATCAAGATTCACAGAGAGCGGAGCACAAGACTTCCATCATTAAGCGTTCCTTATATTTGGTATACAAAGGAAGGGCCAGACACTGCCATAATAAGGTCAGGCAAGTGACTGCCAGAAAGGCGAAAAATAGCCGGAAGTCCTGCCTCCATCTTTGAGGCTCGAGCTGTGGAAGAACGCACAGTATGTCGCCTCTAGTCTACTTGGTTGGATGCAGGACCAGACCAGGTCCATCCACTCTGTCAATTTGCCATGCAACTTCATACAACATAACTATAGAAATTGACCTGCCCTCTTCTTTATCCTGATTTATGGCGATCCTCCATCTGCCTGTGTGGCCCGTCCGTCCGCTACCCCTCCCCGCTCTACTCTTCTCCACTTTCCTGCTAATGACCTCTGCCCTCACCTGTCCTAGCCCCCACCCTGTTTATCTACGAATTCCCCCCGTCAATTGAGTTCTAGCTATTTTGTTCTGATGCCCGATAGAGCTACCTAGTTTAGCTATAGGGGAGACAGGTCGGGGATTTCCCTCCTTGGACGTCACCTACCCAGTCGGTCTTTAGCCAGACTTCCTTGCATCTCTCCTGTAGTCTCTTCCCACATCCTCCCTCCATTTAGGTCTCTCCTTCCCTCCTCTCTCTAAGTATTGAGACTGAACTATTTTGTCTGATGTCCGATTAAGCTACATGGCTTAGCTATAGGGGAGATGGACCGTGGATTCCCTCCTTGGTCGTCACCTACCCAGTCGGTCTTTAGACAGACTTCACCTTGTCTCTCCTTGTTGTCTTTTCTCTTTTTCCTCCCTTTCCCACCTCCCCCTTCCCCTCTAATGCTTTTCTCTCTCCTATCTCTCCTCTCCTAATGTATTGCCTTTGATTTTGGATGGATTGTGTAATTGTTGATCTTGTCTGATACATTGTTGATCCTCATGTATAGCGCTCTGATACCTTTGGGTCTAGCCAACCTCACTTTCCCTCCTCTCCTCCCCCCCACTACTTTCTCGCTCCTATCTCCTCCCCTAATGTATTGCTGACTGTTTGATATAATGTTTACTTGTTTGATATTTTCCTATATATTGTTAGAACCACATTTTGGCACGTCCTTCCGTCTCTCCTGCTGACTCCTACCACATCCGCCCTCTATTTAGGTCTCTCCTTCCCTCAACTCTCAATGTATTGAGACTGAACTATTTTGTCTGACGCCCGATGGAGATACTTAGTTTAGCTATAGGGGAAATGGGCCGTGGATTCCCTCCTTGGTCGTCACCTACCCAGTCGGTCTTTAGACAGACTTCTTTCCATCTCTCCTAATTGTCTCGTCCCTAGCTCCTATCCCCTCTCCCCCAAATTCTCTCCCCTTGCCCGCTACTCTGCCTACACCCGGTCCTTTGTGTCCTTTGACTAAGCACTCCGTCTCCCCTTGTTGGGGAAAGATCCAATATTTACACTCTGGAGTCTCAACGAACCCGCTGAGTGAGTCCACTGCGCCAAGGGAGCCACTCAAACTTGAGGTATGGTATGGCACCCCTTGCCAAAGCACTCCCTCTCCCATTTCTGGGGAAGGATCCAGTATGTAGGCCTTGGAGTCTCAGAGACCTCTCTGGGAGAGTCCACTGCGCAAAGGGAGCCTCTCGCAATAGAGATAGGGAAGGGATACCACTTACCCTGAGATCACAGCTTACTGGACCTTTGGACGATGCCTTGACTCGTCTACCGGTTTGTGTCCCCATCACCCTTCCCCCTCTTCTCCCCATGCTGTGACTCTCACCCTCCCCTCCTCCTCCTCTTTCCCACCTTCATTGTCTATTTCCCCTACTCCAACCCCCCCTGAATCTCTCACCTTGCCTTCTTTTCCCCTTACGTAGTTGTGCTTATTGTTTATCTCGACCTTACAAGTAACTATGTTGCCATGCTCTAAGAACTGTGTAACCTTTGTAACGATGTAACCTGTAACTATGATCTGATGCTCATGTAAAGCGCTCCGATACCTCCGGGTCTAGCCAGCGCTATATAAAACCTTTAAAATAAAATATTCAAAAACAGCACCTCCAGCTCGAAGTATTAATATACCCCTTCCACTAAAGTATCATCCAATGATACAAGGTGACTAGGCCCAGGTGAAATTAACATTACGCCGGCATAAACTCTCATATTTGGCATTACGCTTGTTCATGAAATTCATGAAACTTTACGCCGTTTGGCGTTATTATGCCATGTTTGCGGCAACATTTTAGTGCAGGAGAACTAAGCAATGATTAGACAGCAAGCTCCTGTTGTTCACACCACTTGTTATTTTTGTCATATTTATCATATAAATAAATATATATATATTTATCATGTATATATATATATATATATATATATATACACACACACACAAATTGATCTATAAAAGTTATACATTTCAGATGAATAAACAAATACAATAGCGAATGTGAGGATGGTTGTCAAAGGGTGAGGCGGCTAGTGCTTATAAAAACCAAATCAATGTTAAAATAAATAGGGAATAACATATTGGCTTTCCAGTGTATGCAAGGTATATTGGTTCCACATAAATGATGTATTGTACATGTATGAAATACTCAGATACATTTTTAAACTGATATGAATTTGTTTTCTATGTTGATAACACTGTGGGTATGTGTTTTCATGGGAGATAGGGCACAATCACTGGAGAAAGGTTCTATGAGTCTATGAGAACCAAAACGAGTCAGTCAGGACTCTGCTCAATAAAAACTGAGTGAGTACCTGCCCCTGGGAGTGCTGAACATTATAATATATATATATATATATATATATATCGAACTCCACAGTCCTGCAGCACAAGGATCCAAACCGAACACCAGCACAAACAGGTACAGACCACAGCGATGAATGAAAAAAAGTGCTTTATTCCAAGATGGGTAGCAGCATGACTCGTTTCGTCCGGGGAACCCAGACTTGATCACATGACATACCCAGAGACATATGTGGTTTAAATACTGTGCACACCTTTCGTGACTCCACCTGCTACCTACCTCTCATAGAAATGAAAAACATACTTATTTGTTTTACCACAATCATTCTTCTTACATGTATGCCAGACTCAGCAAAATAAAATAAATTGTAACTCTGACAGTGACTCATGCTGATAATCCAGAGAAAATTCAGCATTTATGTGCATCCTGGAATAATAATTTTTTGTATACAGCCCTAAAAAAACATCAAAGAGCTGGACTATTCTAGCAGTTCCAACAATTGAGGGCAAGTGCCCTAAGAAGAAAATAAGGTATAATATGTAACCAAAGAGGATTAAAAAAAGAGGCGATTTAAAGATGTCACACACAATATCTTAAAAACCACACAACATCTAAAGAGTGCAAAAAATGATTAGTTGTGCATACTCATATAAAATATATAATGAGCAAAAATACCAAGAACGTAACCGGTATTAGCAGCATATGTGTCATAATGTGCAAAGTGCCAAGTACAATATAATATAAACACGGCTAATTCATCATTTATAAAAAATGGCAACAGGAAAGTTTATCGGATAAGGTGCAAACAGTGATACAAGATAACAGACCCTAGCAAGCAATTCGGTACAGATAATTTAAATAATTTCTGATTTTGACAACCCTTTCCAATCATAGCAATACCATCCTCAGTACGCAAAAATTTGTTAAAACCATAAAATCGGTAAAACCAATTTAAAACCATGCTAGTAACAACATATTAATTAAAGCCAAGATCTAAGAGCTATTTAATCTTGTTGCATAGAGAGGCAGCTAATCATAACGGACCTTCATATTTATCCCGAAACTTTAAAAAGTTTCCCAGGATATATATTAGATATATTTACAGAAAATTATGAAGGCCCTCCCCCATGTTGAGGCCATTCAGGATTTTGCTATTTAGAAGTACTATATAGGGCTCTCCAATTGTCTCAGTCTTTTTTCTCTATCTCCTCCTCTCTTTGAGATAGGGACTGCGTCAATAACAAAATATTTCAAATCATTCAGATTGTTCATATGAACTAATTTGAAATGACGCGCCACTGGATAGCTAGATTCGGAGTTGACTATTACCCGTAAATGTTGTAAGATTCGATTAAAAACTTGAAGTTTCGTACTTCCAACGTACTGCAAATTTCAGGTACACTGTAAGACGTAAACTGCAAAATCAGTTTTACAAGTGTAATGATTGTTAATCTTACTAATAGTCTCAGAGAAAGCTTCTTGGTATTCTGTGATATTCACTCCGAATTTGCATGCTCTACAAGAGCTGCATTTAAAAAATACAGTTCTATTGGATAGCCAATTTGATTTAATAGTGACTTCAGGACTTGATTTAACCAAAACATCCCTCATCAAAGGTGCTCTTCGAAACGTTATTGCTGGATAATCTTCCAACAAGGGGGCTAATGTTATGTCTGTCATGAGGATCGGCCAGTTCGAGTTAACAATTTGTCTAATTTTGCATTCAAAAGTAGTGATAAGCCTAATTTTAGTCTTCTCAGTCCCACTTTCCTTTATTTCTGCTGGCATACTGATAGTAACTGCAGTGTTTGTAGGAGCTATCGGGGTTTTGGCCATCACTTTCCTCAGGGAATTAGTCAGTTCATTTTTATCATAACCCCTAACTAAGAATCTTTGAACAGAATCCTCCAGACAGACATTCAAATCCACCTCATTACTGCAAATTCTCTGAATTCTTAAAAATTCGCCATATGGAATACTTTTAATTGGATGGTTGCTCTGGGCATGCAAAATAGAATGTGTATATATATATATATATATATATATATATATATATATATATATATATATATCGTCGATTGTGCAATATAGTGCATTACTTCCATCAAGGGTTCTGATATGTTCATAAATCACAAGGCTGAAGGTCGAGCGGTTCTAAATGTTAACAGAACCCGGAGATCTTTTATATGTTACCTGTTAAGTATTTTTTATATTACATGTTTAAGAATGTAGAACGTTGTTAAAAACACAATTTGTAGAATTTGAAAAGAGAGATTGTTGAAGTGGTTCTCTTCAAGGTGCAGCTAGCAATGGGCACTGACTGGAAGTTGACTGTTTATGGTTTGTTTACCTTTTGTGAATAGTTTTTTGATATAACTATTGACAATAGTCACGGCCAGAGTTCTCAATTCTGTGGTGCTTCATGAATTTTACCATAGTTGCCACCTTATTTGCTGCATAGCTTGTAGGTTTAAGCAAACAAATCTGTTTGTAACTCAAATGGATTGAAATAATACTGGCAGAGAATGTGCTGCATAATGCCGCATCATTTTCCTTTTCTTGCTGTGTAATTTAGAGAACCCTGCCACATAATTTGGTCCTCGAATGACACACACTCCTACTGGGTGACAATGACAAAGCTCTGGAAATCAGTTTGACCGTTTTCATTATGATGATGAAACCCATATTTCATAAGTATATATTGGTTAGGCACCCCTCTTCTTTCTTGCAATCCCCAAAACCTTTTATCACCATAGACATTGCGATTATCCACTACAAAAAAGGCCACACACTCTCACTTGACCAACTCTTACCATCACTGCTCCTACAAATTAACCAATAACCACATCCTCTACTCTCCTAGACTGAATGCAAAACAAACTCTAGAATACTATGCCCATCACTTATTATGTGATTACTCTAGGTTTTTTTGCCTGTAAATGGCCACTCGGTCTACAACAAAACATCACCGATCATTTTGAGTTTAACAACCCTTCCGTATAAATTACAGACATTACTCACATGCCCAGAACGGTCAAGACAGTTTCAGTGGCTGCCTTGCAAACCGACCAGGCCAAACTCTCCCTCAAGAAACAACTGCAAATGTGAGGCAATAGGCATTATGCTCAATAGATCTCTTGTCCAGTCTCCAAAACCTGTATCTCCGCTACCCTTCTTTGAGCATCATACTATTTCAACAACTATCTATTTCAAAACTAATATTGTTTCTCTCTAGCACGCATTGGTGCAATTGGTTCTTTTCCTAATTTTATTTCGGGGGTGGAGGGGGACATCTAATGATGACCCAAGGAGAACCCACTTTCCTTTCCTGTTCGGACAAATCCAAATCCTAGCCTCCACTGTAAAAATTCTGGGTTGATAGAAGGCATTTCTCGAAATCCAGACTAGAATGGTGGAGTGTACTGGTACTAAACAGCCTAAAACCTATTCTTTCTTTATTGTTAAAGGAGCATAAGGCCTTCGTGGTTGGTGCCAAAGCTAACTTCAAATTGGGGTACTAAAACTGCCTGGGCGGGTCTCCCTGCAGCAGCTAAAATGTCTAAAATGTGGCAATTCAGGCAGTTGCTGGGCTTTAAAAGAGATCATGTCCCGTACGCTTGCTCAAACAGCACCTACGTCCAAATAACATTATTACACTAGATGTATAAATGCTACTATGAATTAGAACTTCAATCTTTAAACTGGCGACTCTCACTTTATTCTACCCATGTCCAAGTAGCTATTGTTCTAAATTGGATGGCCTTAAAGTCTCTCAAGTTGAGGAAGATTTCTGACAACATAAATCTTCCATCGCTCCGGTCGCTGCTGACCATCCTTTAAACCATACTTCTCCTGTGAAGCCATTCTTCATCCAAACACAACTTGTGTCTCTGAAAACATGTGTGCTATTTATCACATGACTGGTCCCTCTGAAGTCTGTGTCCAAGTGCAAGGCCACCAGTGCAGCTTTGGCGTGGGGTGCCCGCATGACACGATATACAACAGCAAAGGAACAATGAAGTCGCCCAAAATAAATATTGGAATTCCTTATTGGGACCTGCAGTTGTGTACGAAGTCCCTGGGTAGATGTGCATTCTGTCACTAGGGAAAACAGAGCCAGTGATGTGAGACTACAGCCCAGGAAGTGACTAAGACTACCAAACATGGACATGCTAGGTCATAGCCTATTGAAACAGACCCAGCTTGAGATGCAGCTGGCTAGGACAAGGCAAGGTGGCAGATAACATGGTTGGCACTGGAGGCGGAACTACTGCAGAATGGCAACAGAAGATAGGAAAGAGCAGGCACCATAGTTTTAATTCATGGACTGGCTTATATGCTAAGAGGTGGGATTTGTTGATGTTGGGGTCTTAACGCACACATTTCCAGGTGGCTGTACCTGAATCATATTGCATTGACAATGCCCTTAGAGACACGGGGCTAAAATGAAGGATGACTGTCCCTTTTCGCTGCATTCAGTCAGCTGATATGAGAGCCAGATTGATTCCAGCTTCAGTGCTAACAGCAAGCGCGACTGGTGCATCCATGCGAACTCAGTCGGGTCAGGGTGTAGGTCATCCAAAAGGGCCTGCAGAGACAAAGGGCCATATGTATCAAACAATTTTGCATTTGGAAATGGCCTGAATAACAGAATTAGGCCATTTGCGACTGCAAAAGGCATTTAGGAATGCACAAACCCAAAGTGTACTTCAGTAAAAGGTTACCAAATCACAATGTAGGTTTGCGACTAAATACAGATTTGGTATTTGGAAGGGGCGTGTTTAAGGTGCTCCTTCCAATACCGAATCAGAATTGTATGTATGCACGAGAAGTCACTCTAAGGAAGTTCATGGTGTTGGCACCCATGACTGAAGGGACTGACAACCAAAGCCTAGAAGACCTAAAAAATACAGTTTAAGAGCTTTACGAAAAAAGAACAAACTTATGATTTCGTCATAGGAAATAAAGTGAATTTTGCAGATTGGGACCCATATGTCTTGGTGCCCTCCAAACTGCAACTGTGAGATTGAAGTGAAGAGCATGCAAAAGTCAATAGTAGTACAAAAGCAGGGATCTGCCATAGCAATATTTAGAGAATCTTTCACTTTGGTAAGAATTGTCAGCTACAAAAAAGACATCAGGCAGGCAACTGTTAGTGAGATGGCAGCCATTATAAGGCAAATCAAGTGTGAATCACATTAAAATAGCATTCTGTCCTCTAACATAATCACGCCCTCTTGATTTTAATTTTGTGGTATGGGTGTTCAATTAAAGTTTAAACACCCCAGCCTTACAGAATCTTAATAGGCCTTTCATAGCGACACATCTGTATTTAAATTTGTCTTGGCAGGGACTGGCCTTTGGGGTGGTGCTGCCTGATGTAAAGCGCTTCAATGCGTCTTTAGGGGTAGTAAGCCATATATAAATGCAATTACATTTACAGTATGAAAAGGATGGCCATGGGCGCCAAATGCTAGAACACTCTAACCACGGTAGGCCTGCTGCTTTGAACATCACTGTCCTCATACTGAACAAACCTGGCAGGTGCCACCCTCTCCTTGCAACTGCCTTTTCTCAAGCTCAAGGGACCTGGCGATGCACAGGCCTGAGAAGGGCCCATTTGGAAACTGAGACCATTGCTTGCCTGTGCCAGCTTATGAGAGGAAAGCAACGGAGCAGGGAGCCCAACGAGCCGAGGTCTACTATGCCAAAGTTCCGTCTGGTGATGTTGCTGTTTCCTAGGTAGAGTATTTGAAACACTGTGGTCCCTGTTAACCGGAGACATCACTGTGCAGAACAGAGCCAACATGGTGAGGGACAGGCTGGGTTGACCTAGACAGGTCAAACAAATTGTGAAGTACATATTCATCACAGGATCGACCTAGACAGGTCAACAATATTGTGCAGTACACAACCACCATAGGGAACACAACCTCGGAAGCAGCTGGACCTACGATAGGGAGATGTACAGACACGGAAATGCCCTCATCAATGAAGATCATAAGAACAAACAGTGCTATCCGAACATTACTTGAACACAAAATTGGCTCAATTATCGTGGAGAGAACACTTGATAGAGCAGACCTTTGAAAAAAAGGTAGCAGAAAAATAAAGGCAAGAGAGATGGCAGTAGGGGCTATCACAAATACTATGTATGAGCATGCCAATATTCAAACATTCACAGACTATAAAGTAGCATGAATACACAGAGGCAGATCGAGGCGCTATAATCTTTGCTTCCCAGCATTCCCAGAGCAAGCAGTTTCTGGAAAAGTAGATTTGAAACATCCGATCCTTTTCTAAGCTGTTCTCAAATGAGGAGGCATATATGGTGTTGGTGCCGCAGCCTACACCTGTTGCGTCGCCACAACCTATCATAGCCATGTTGCAGGGAACGCATAGGAAGGATTGTGCGCCATTTGAAGAGACAAATGTGCAAACCTTCCCTGACTACACTCAGGAGGTCCAGTGACGCTCATTTGAGTTGGTTAAGTGATCATGGATGCTCGTTTGAGGCAGTTAAGATATTAGGGATACGTTTTTCTTCGCTCTTAAAGTTATAGCGCTCAAAGATGGCAGCGCACACTTCTTCACATTCCCTAAGACAGCGTAGGACTGAATTGAGGAGTGAAAGAGACACCAGTGCCCCCATAGGGGCAGATCAAGCTCTGAAACACAACATTTTGGAGAGTTGGCTCCAACTGCTCAATCATAGAACAGGGCAGCTGCCATTGGGAAACAAGCATGCAATGCAATAGGGTCCTGCATTTGCGAGAGTTTAAGCTATTGGCATTGTAAATGACAATGCCTATTATTTATCTGTTTTGATAATTAACACACAAATAAAAGGCATTGTCATTTACAATGCCAATAGCTCAAACTCTTGTACATGAGAGACCTATTCAAAGAAGCGGCCGCCATTGTCCCGGGCTGCTTAGAAAGTGAAAGCATGCATGGCCCGCGGAATGTTGCAGGAAAACATGTTGTGCCTGCAGTAAGAGAAATTATTTAAAGACAATAGTGGTTACAGGCTAAAGAAGATGTAGCGTGTAACAATCAAAGTAAAAGGGTCAGTCCTCATGGGAGGTTACAAGTGAAGACAAGGCGGCACTAAGGAGGGACTAACAAGCCTATTTACGAATCAGAAGCCAGCATTTACGAAGGACAATGACACAAGCCAATTACTACAATGGTCAATGACTGGGCGGGGCTTCTATTCCATACTCCAATACAGCATGCCTCACAGAGCAGCACATACGCTGCTCAGGCTCGACCTAAAAAGGAGATTGCTCTGGAACAGTGATAGTTGCCGATGACGAAACCCTATACTCTGAGCATGCCACTTTAAGCACTGAAGAGACAGGGACTCCATCAGGAGAAGGCCAAAGGAGCAGTGAGTATATACTGCTCACCCCATTCATGGTCCTTATGTGAGCAGCTGGACGCCATGCTGGTGCATCATTTCATATAGTGACAAGTCGGCATCTTCCATATCAATCGAATTTTTGTTATGTGTTTCTTTTATGTTTTAATGTTTGAAGTTAGTGATCGGTAGGTCATATGGGGGTTTGAATGAGGCATGGACTGGGAGGGAATGGTAAATATTGTGGTATCGTATTGACTGGATGGATTGCATTAAAAAAATAACATCTCAGCGCAAACTGCTGTTTTGAAAGCGGGGTGGGTAGAGATGGAATGTTTTATTAACAGCTACAGACCGCATGATACAGCAATGGTGCATGGATTTGCACACTGCTGAGGTTTGGTGTAATCCCGGGACCCCCATCAATGGGTGAGGACAGACATGTTTACTCCGACTTGTCAGATGGCTGGGAAAATAGTAATCACATGCAACATGCAGGTGGCAAATATTTATAGGAAATGTCAGAACTTGGATCCACACAAAACAAAATATGGAGTTTGCATTCTTGCAGCAGACCTCCTATTCCTCTTAGTCGAGGTGGGTCGGCGGGTGGTTATGGAAGGGATTCGCTTTAAAACACAAATACTTCAGAACTCAGAGGGCTGATATATTAATGTGTGGAACATTAGATGATACTGTTTGGACACGTATCTTGGTAGACTGCCATGAGACCATTCACTCCACTGCCTGTTCTTTACATAGCACCCTACTAGACCTGATGTCCCCACCGGAAGCCAGAGGGCAGAATCCTTGAGCGACACAATCTTCCCTGAAGACGCACACCAGGTTCTTAATTATTATTATTAGGCTATGACCACTGATAAAGTAGTGGAATGGGATGCAATGATGGTAGTAATGAGAGCGTGAAGCTGGGAAACATTTAGGGAGTGAGTAAGCTCAGAACGGATACCAACAAAGTATAGGCGGAGGTGGCAGCCCTGCAGCAGGAGATGGTGTAAAAGGCGGAAGTAAGTCAGAACTTACTGGGAAATAAGCATAACTGTAACAAACTACAGGAAATGCTTGACAGGTTCTCATATAGTTGGTATCTTCAAAAACTGTGTTGGGAAGGTGGCAGGTCGGAAAGACGTTTGCCTGAAAGACAACCTGTCCTGCGTATATTGGACAGTGATCACCAACTACACTGTTTTTTTTCACTGAACAGATTTACAACAAACCAACAGAAATACAGCTCCTGAGTAAAGTTTTAATTCCTTGCCACGTCTGGTACAAATCTGTTCAGCAGTTTTAGCTGGCACAGTGAGCAAAATTTACTAAGGGAAACATAATAGGAAAAACACATTTTCTGGGCCCCTGCCACGCTTTAACATTTTCTCCCTGCCACGCATCTGCACGAAATGTGCTAGACAGAAAATTAGCTGACGAGGCTAAGCGCCAATTTTGGGTCAGACCCGTCCACGAGACAAAATTATAGGCAAATCAAAAAATGCCTTCTCAGTGTAAAGACTGGTTGCACTATAAATACACAGTGACAGCAGACACTATTTAATATGCAAGGACAACCTCAAACTCATTAATACCTTAGCAGCCAAAGCCAGACACTCCTCTGAATCAGGACTTTTCCCCTATGACACAAGACCTCTTATATTAAACCTATTCTAAAAACAATAGTCAGGGACGTAATCGTTCTGTCTGTGGACCTATTCAGCCAACTCACTGAAAGAGCTATCTTCAGTCACATATTTTACTTCACAGAAGGGAACAACGTTCTTTCATATTGCCTTTGTTGCGGAATGGAAAACATTCTCTGCTCCATGGGACTACATCAAGACTATTAAATAGGTTGGCAATGCTTCTCTTGCTAGACCTGTCCTCTGCTTTTGACACTGATCGTCTCTCAGACTACAGAAACAGAGTAGAGGGCACCATTTTACAGTGACTTGCCTCCTTCCTCTGCTATGGATGCATCATCATGTTTATTAAACAGTGGGAATACATCAAGGTTCCGCCATCACCCCTCTCCTCTTTCAAGTGCATCTGAGCTCTCTATGGTCCTCATCTCCTCTTTCAACCACAACTGTTACAATTATGTTAATGAGAAGGAAACCAAAAGAAAGCTTGAAAATCTACTAGATCTTGATTTCTGAGCCATAAGCAATGCCTCCAAGAGGTTAAAGGTTTGTATGTTAACTAAACAGTTCAATCACAATATGGCCAAAGCTAAGATGCTAACTTGCAGAAAATGAGCTTCATAGGTAGTCAGTTCCGCAACATTACATTCGGAAGTATACCACACAACCTTTTAGATCATAACCTGTGAAAAGTGGGCTTCAGGTGGGGCAGGATTTCCATTCTCATCCCCACTTCGAGGCTCTAACCGATTTGGTTGGAGGGTGCAGTACCTAAAGGCAGGCTCCTTTCAGCAATCAGTAATTATCTGTCAGAAAATGAGGGTTCAGCTTCCTTGCCATTAAGGGAATGGGCGGCATTTACTGTGATCGTTAGAGGTACGCTGGTTCACACAGTAATTGGGCCCCAGGGGACGCTTCAATTAGAACTAAAGAAAAGACTCACTGCAACGCCTAGAATCGTCGGCCATAGCTGACTTAACTACAGTCGCCCGGGATAAGCATGCTGAACTCCTAGAATGGTTCAGGTGTGTTGACCAGGCAGTGTACACTGAAAAGATTTACCCAGTGGAAGACAATGCTGGTAGGCTACTAGCCTGGTTAATTAAACACCAACCTTTACAGACTCCTATACTGCCTATCACCACAACTGCTGGCGCAACAGTCTTTGCCAACTCGAGATTAACCATACTTTTAAAGATTACACCAGGTTCCATTCCAATACAGATGCCCTGGGCCCCGAGGGAATGAATACATTCATACGGGGGTCAACTTGCCTCTGGTACTACCGGAGGAGAATGAGTTGCTAGGAGCCCCACTCTCAGATTGCAAGACTCGTCTGGCTTTACATGCATTGGCAAGGAGCAAAATGCTGGGCTCTGATGGCTACTTGTCAAGTTCTATGCTACATTTGAATGACAGCTGGCACCAAAATTACTGAATTTACATGAGACAGCCTGGGAGCAGGGTCATCTCCCTGCTTCCACCAACGAGGCTATAGTTATCTAAATACTGAGCCTGGTTGGGACCCATCTCTCCTATCTTACCCTCTGAATCCTCAACACAGAATACAAAATTCTGAGTAAGCTCTTGGCTGAGCAAATACTTCTGCATTAGCAATGTGCAAGATGCCGGTCTCAGATAAGCTACCTGTCAAGTTGTATGTATGGAATCAGCCTCACAACAGTGGCCACATTAGGTGTGCATGGCCACTAATTTGGTAGAAGCCTTTGACATGGTAAGCTTAGATGACAAAAGTCAGGGCATGCTTTGGTATAAATCAACAGCTAATAAAATGGGTCACGCTTTTATATGTAGCACCGACAGCCAGAGCTCGGATAGAACGCTGTATCTCTGGAGCCTATCCAGTTGCTAGAGGTTCAAGGCAGGGTTTTCTCGTCTTCACGTTGTTCATGGTAACTCTGGCATCTAGGATGCAGGCCCTGACACCGGTACAGGGCATCCCTCTGGCTGGATAATCACATCCTATTTCATTTTATGCCTACGACATGTTAAACTAGGTCACTACACACTATGCTGGTCTACTCATGGACACCCCTTTCCTCAAATAGTATTTCACTGGCAGAAGTTCCTCAGAAGAAACACTCATAAGGAACTAGATTCCAGTTAAGTTGAGAATTTACAATCACCTCAAATTCCAAAGAGTGGTAAAAACGTGGCTCTTGCCATGCACCCCACAGGTATAAAACAAAGCACTCATTTAAAAAGGGGTGTGTGGGTAACTGCATACACAACTACACAACTCGCGGTCATGCGCAGTTTCCAGCTCTTCACACAGAATAGTAGCAAACTTGACACAGCCTTAACCCAACACCTCCAAAACACGTCTAACTACAATGAACACCTTTCCAACTCAACCATGCACTGAGAAAAAGCCCTCAAGGAACCCAGAGTAAATCAGAGTGCCCCACAGCCTTATCATGAGTATGAACAACAGCAGGTGTGACCGCAGCTGAGGAACCACGGGCACTTGTAAGTGGATGCTAGAAGCATAATAAAGGTCCCCAGTGTCACACATGGCCTTTTGATTCCTAGACTATTTATTCTTGAACTCAATCAATTGTGAAACTAATGGTGGCAGGAAAAAAAACTCTTTCCATATAAATATTGTTAGACCTGGCATCATTGGCGTGAGTCTCCCTTCCATTTTGACGGATTGCCTCCTCTGTTTTGATATGTTTTTGCTGGAGTTATTCTTTGCGGTACAAAAGGGGGTGGTGATGGACGGAGCATCTGAATCAATCAAACACTCACACCCAGTCAAAAGATCTGGGTTTAAACCATCACCGTTCTTTAGCCCACTCTGCCACCCCAGTTCAGACATGGCTATATGCAAATCAGTCTGACCCTGTGCCTCATGGGAACAGTCCAGCCCGAACTGCCAAGCCATGTCTTCCCTGGACCGGAAACAAGCTTCCAAGGACCGGTTTCTGCATTCTGTCCATCAACTGTGTTTTTTGCAATTTTCACCCCGAGTGCGCTGGGTATGCTCAGACGTGAGTCACAGGCTCTCCACATCACTGGAGTCAAGCTATCCAGGCTGAAGAAGGCTGATAGCCAGAAAGCAGTCCTTAGATGCTTGATTCCGGTCTAGGAAAGACATAGCTTGGTAGTTCGGGCTGGACTGTTCCCATGAGGCACAGGGTCAAGGCTGATTTGCATATAGCCAGTGTCTGACCTAGGGTGGTGTGGAGTGCAAAGAAACGATGGATTTAGGCCCAGATCTTTGCACTGGGGTGAATGTAAGACATTGTTCTGCATTCTGTCCATCAACTGTGTTTTTTGCAATTTTCACCCCGAGTGGGCTGGGTATGCTCAGACGTGAGTCCCAGGCTCTCCACATCACTGGGGTCAAGCTATCCAGGCTGAAGAAGGCGGATAGCCAGAAACCGGTCCTTGGATGCTTGATTCCGGTCTAGGAAAGACATGACTTGGTAGTTCGGGCTGGACTGTTCCCATGAGGCACAGGGTCAAGGCTGATTTGCATATAGCCAGTGTCTGACCTAGGGTGGTGTGGAGTGCAAAGAAACGATGGATTTAGGCCCAGATCTTTGTACTGGGGTGAATGTAAGACATTGTTCTGCATTCTGTCCATCAACTGTGTTTTTGGAGTTATGCTTTGGGCACTGTGCCACTGCTAATCAGTACCACAATGCAAGTGTTCCCTATGTTATATTGATTTACTAATTTGTTATTCCATAATTGGGTTGTTTGATTGATCTGTCAGCCCCTAGTACAGTGCATCATGTGTGCCCAGGGCTTGTAAATCCAATGCTGCTGGTGGGCTTGCAGCACTGGTTGTGCCACCCACAGAAGCAGCTTGTAAAGTGTGTCTCAGGCCTACCATTGCAGGGCCTATGTGCAGTCTAGCACTGCCATGTCGACTTGGCCAAGTGCACCGACTTGCCAGTCCCTAAACCTTCTCTTTGCTTCATATTAGACACCCCTATGGTAGGCCCAAGAGCAGGGTGCATTGTAAGTATAAGGTAGGACATGCTCTGATGTGTGTAGCATGTTCTAATAGTGAATTACAGCCATTTTCGTTTTTCACTATTGAAGACTACTTGTTCTCATAGGTTGGAATGGGCAGTTAGATTATTACATTCTTATAACCCTAACTGACTCAGGGAACATGGTCGAAATTCTAATTTAGTATGCCTGAACTCAGAATAATAAAATACATCTTTTAGAAATTAGGTATTTTTCTTGCCTAACTATCCAGGCCTTACTCTGCTGGGTTGTGTATTCCTTGTCTGGGTTTGTGAGTGACAGGGCTGGGGGATTCCAGGAGACAGACTTGGGCAGCCCAGTGGTGAATAGAGAGATCTGCACCCAGATGGGAGGGAGGAGTTGCCCTGGGACCTGAATAGGGCTGGGCCTTCCCTCTACAATGCTGGCTCCACCTCATGTGGCTTCTCCGATGTCTCTGCCCTGCCCTGCCCTGTGAAAGGAGAGGAGGAATCATGTCAACAGAGTGCGCCAGAGCTGTATCTTCCCTCCTGTGTGCTGGCTCCACCTCCTGTTGGGCGGCTGATGTCTCTGCCCTGCACAGTGAAAGGAAGAAGAGAGTCATGTAAACAAAGTGCTCAGGAACTGGTTTGGACTAGGCAGAGGCCTCTCTGCCTTCAGAGAACAAAGGATTTTGGGGTATAAATATTGGGACCCTGATCCCAAGAAACTAGATCACTTCTGGACAAGAAACCTTTCTCCCAAGGAGAAGAACCAATGAAGCTGCAGGAGTTGTACTGCCCCTCTGCCAGTGTGCTGTTTGCTGGGTTGGCCTGTAGTGGTTGCTTCATTGCCAAGGGAAAGGAGAAGGAACTTTGTAAGGACTTTCATCTACAGAATATTCTCCAAGGGCTTGAACTGTGCTTCCCTCCTGCTGAAGTCTCAGGGACAAAAGACTTCACCTCCAGCTCCTCACTGAATTTCCTTGCTGGGAATTCTGACTCCAAACACTTGCGTGCCGCTGGGAGCTGGAAGCACGACGCATCGAGAAGAAGCGTGTCGCCGCCGCAGCTGAAATCGGCGCATCGCCGGAGAAGCAAGCCTTTGCCGCATCTCCCTGGAATCATGTGTTCATCGAAGCTGCCTGCTGTTGCATCACCGGAGAAGCGCGATGTCATTGTGAGAGTCGCCATCGCATCACTGAAGAAGCGTGTTGCAGGGCCTGCCGCGGCTCTGAAGTACAGTGTCGCCGCAAGGCTGCCAGGGCATCATTGCATCGTCATCGCCTCGCCGCATCGAGGGCGCCATCTTCTCGCATTGCAACCGGATCATCGCATCAAGGCGCCATCTTGCGCACCGCAACAGGCCCGCAGGCCGAGAATCTACACATCACCTCCACACCGGTAAGAAGCACGACGCATCCCCTACTCTGCGCAAGCATTGAGGCACGATGCATCATCTCACCCGGATCACGGAATTGACGTATCTCCCCTTTTGCGAGCATTTTGTTTACTTTGCATTACGCATCCAGGTACTTTGTTGAGCACTTTGTCGCATTTACTAACAACTTGAACTAAGCAGCTTTAATCATTTTTTAAGTAATCTTAAGTGTAGTATTGTGGATTTTTGTTGTTTGTGGTCTTGTGTTTTAGCCTATATAAAGAATACTTATTTTTTATAAAAACCTGTGTTGTGTCCATCTGTAGTGTTTTCACTGTATTACTGTGTATATTCACAAATGCCTAACACACTGCCTCTGAGATAAGCCTGTCTGCTCGTGCCAAGCTACCAAGGGGGTGAGCAGGGGTTATTAAGGAGTGTAATCCCCTTATTCTGACTTAGAAGTAAAGGTCCCTATTTGGACAAAGGTCAATACCATTGCCAACTAGAGACCCCCCAGATTTAACAAATATCTTCCTACTGAAGTCAAAAAGCTGTTCTCTCTATAGGAGGATGCCCTTTTCAAGGAGGGACCGGAGATTGAGAGGAAAGTTTGACCAACAAGTCATGACCCAATCTTCCTCTGCCCAACAAACCCCAAAGGCCTCACTATTCTGCTGTATACAGCAAAGGCCGCACATCAGCCTATTTCCTCTGTATTGGTCTACCAGAATCCATGGCCTGTGGGCAGAGTAGGTGTTAATAAACCTTAAAATTGGTACTTTTCATATTCTAGTCGCAGCCTCGAAAACCACTAATTCTTCTAAGCCCAGACCCAAAGTGTCTACAGAAACAGTACTCTTTTCTTGAAGGAATTGATGAAACACTATAAAAAACTTGCATTTGCAATGCAATAGGTCTCACATTTAGGCAAGTTTGAGCTATGGACATTGCAAAGAAATATGCCTTTTAATTTTTGTTTTCATTTTTAAAACATAAATAAAAGGCATTGTCATTTGCAATGCCAATAGCTTAAACTTGCATAAATGCGAGACCTATTGCATTGCAAATGCTTGTTTTTTTTCTATCCGAAGATGTTTATTTTTCCATCACAGAAAACACTTCCGGTGTAACCATAAAACACGTGGATTCAGAGTGTTTGTTGCACCCTCGCATTATTTAAATAAACAAACTACTTCTTACACGGCAGGTTGCATGTCCTGCATACTAACCAATCGGGCTTCCGAGCCCGCCATTCCACAGAATCAGCCCTCCTTTTTTCGACTGAGGCACTGAGGAAGCACGTGGACGCAGGGCATGTGGCGGCACTGGTGCTCCTAGACCTCAGCGCAGCCTTCGACACTGTGGCACATCATACGTTGCTACAGTGTCTGAAGAAAGGAGGAGTGACAGGCATGGCCTGGCTATGGCTGGAATCTTTTCTTATCAACCGCAGCTTCTCGGTGCAGCAAGGAGGAGCACGATCCGACACCTTTGACCTCGGTCAAGGAGTGCCGCAGGGATCAAGCCTCAGTCCAACACTTTTTAATTTATATGTCACCCCCGTGGCCATTACTGCGGAACGCTATGGGGTGGAAGTAGTAACATACGCAGACGACACCCAGCTGGTGGTCGCTCTGACCCAACCCTCTGAACTAGCCGCTGCAAACTTCTCAGCATGCCTCCAGGAGATGGCTGAATGGATGGCGAAGAACTGCCTCCGTCTTAACGGTGACAAGACTGAGGTGCTGATTGTGGGAAAACCCCCCTCAGTCTGGACATCTGCCTGGTGGCCGCAGACCTTGGGGCCCCTCCCTACCCCCAGTGATCAGGTGAAAAATCTCGGAGTATGGGTGGACTCAAAGCTTGGCTACGACTACCACACCTAGGGAACAGACAGGATTCCGAAAAGAGCACGGAACTCTGGATAACCTAACTCTGCTACAGGTAATTGTAGACAAATATGTTCGGGTACGTGGTGGGGGCATATATGCAGCATTTATAGATTTCTCCGCAGCGTTCGACAGGGTGGACCGACTGACGCTGTGGAGAAAGCTGTCGGCATTGGGTATGCCGGGATACTTATTGGACTTAGTTAAGTCCCTACATTGGAACACATGGTGTAGGGTGCTACAAGGCGGTGAAAGGGGTCTCTCTCAAGCTATCCCCTCCCGGAATGGATTAAAACAAGGATGTATATTGGCACCCACACTGTTCTCCCTGTATATGGCCGATTTGCCAACCGCTGTTGCTGATTGTTAGGGACTAGCCCCAAAAATTGGAGGAACTGCTATATCTATTCTAATGTATGCAGACGACATACTTGTTTTAGATCTGACCCCGAAAGGCCTCGCTAATCGTCTCCATACATTGAATGAATTCGCTGATGCACACTATATGAAAATCAATAGCTCAAAAAGCAAAATCATGTGCATCTTTGGTAAGAAGAAGTGCAGATCCAGGAGTTTTAACTGGACATTAAGCGGAGAAAAACTTGAGGTAGTTAACTCCTACACGTTTTTGGGCAAAATAATATCTTCTAACCTTAGTGAGAAGCCCCACATCGAAAATAATTCTAGAAAAGCAATGGCCCATGGTAGGGGATTATGTTCCTTGTATAAAGCGACGGGGAGGAGGCACTTCTCCTTATGCTTGGAGGTATTTCGTGCAAAGATTCCTGCTACCCTCCTTTATGGAATGGAATTGGTGGATCTAAATCAATGGGATTTTATGCAAAAAATGGAGGGGAAGGTATTAAGGAAAATTTCCTCATTTAATTCAGCCTGCTCCACTTCTTCGTGCAGGCTGGAATTCGGACTGCGAAGTTGCTGGGCTCAAGGGTTGGCTGCTCTCGTAAGATGGGTAGCATGCTTGGCCCGAGGCAAACCAGGAACCTTACGAGAAATTTTAAAAAAGGAACTTTTGGGCAACTTTAATGAGTTCTCGCAGCTGGTAAAATTTTTTAGAAAAGCTGTTTCGATACTGGAACTGGATGAAAGTACGTTATTTTTACTTTCTCCATCAGAATTAAAGTTAAAGTTAAAAAGTATGTCCTGGGAACTATGTTATAAACTGGATATACTCGCCCAACAGAAGTATAAAGAAAGGGAAGCCCTGGTTTTAACTTATACACCTAAACTAGCCCAACAATACTTAACTTGGAACATTCCGCATGGTGTCCGTAGGATATGGTACCTTCTACGTCATAATTTGCTTCCACTTAATACACTACTTGCAAAATGGTATGGAGTGTCCCCCTTATGCAATTTATGTAATAATGCTGTTCAAGATCTCAACCATGTACTGCTTATTTGTCCGGTATTGCACCTATTGAGAAAAAAATGGATAAATCCAATTTGTTTACAACTGGGAATCATGAACGTAAAAATGTTCTTCCATGCTCTTTTTTGCCCCCCTAACGAAATGTTCTGTTTTAGAATTTTTAAATATTTTAAAGAATTTTTAGATATATATTAATGTGATTCCGGGAGATGCTGATGAGTGCATTTCTTGTACATAACAAGTGGTCGTTTCTGTCGCTGTATGTAGCTTGTGTTTATTTTTGGTATGTTAATATGTATGTTATTTATGTGGCCCTCAATGAGAGCCAAATCATAATAAACTTTTGAACTTTGAACTTTGAACTTTGACTACCACACCAGACGAGTAGCTGGTGCTTGCTTTTCGACTCTACGGAAACTCCGCAAAACCATCGACCTGCTCCCAGTATCCTCAAGGAAGACCCTGGTCCATGCTCTTGTCACGTCAAGATTGGACTACGGAAATGCCCTGTATCTGGGTGCCAACGTCTCTAGTCGGCGGCGACTGCAGACAATCCAGAATGCTGCAGCTCGCCTGGTCCTCCGGCTGCCTAGAAGGGCCTCCTCTAAAAAATCCCTACAAACACTACACTGGCTCCCGATTAACGAAAGGATCGACTTTAAGGCCCTGTGTATTGGCCACAGGATCGTACATGGCAAGGGTCCGGCCTTCCTTCATAACCTGCTATGCCCCTATACGCCCACCCGTCAACTCCGCTCATTAGGAGCAGGCCTTCTTGCTGTCCCCAGACACAAGAAGGCCAGAATGGGAGGCAGATCCTTTCGTACTCTGGTGGCACACAAATGGAACTCTCTCCCCCTGAGCTTAAGAGTGGAATCATCGGAGCTCATCTTTCGCAGGAAACTGAAAACATTCCTCTTTCCTAAAGATTAACCCGTCCTGTTCTGACTGTCGGAGCAACTGACTCTTCTGACAGCGCGGGGACACACTGACAGTGTAACCAGGCGCTATACAAAATCAGAAATAAATAAATAAATAATAAACGTGGAAACATTGAAAAGCATCCTTAAAGGAGCCCGCGCTGTTGCACTAAAAAAAACTATCCGTATAAAGGGCGAGAAAAGGAGTCCACTATAGGAAGTTTAAGAAAATAAACACAAAAATAGTGAGTGCACCAGCAAAAAAAAGAGACAGACGTTCCTTTAAATAAGGTATCTAACTTGGCAAATGACGTACATCGTAAAAAGGTGATACCTAAAAACCTCACCACAGGCAAAAAACACTTTATGCTTCGCTAATGCGAGTTATTTGCACTTTCACGCCAAAACATAAACAAAGCGACCCAAATCATTTGGATAAGAAACCACAGATTCAACTGCAGTGTTAGAAAAGTCAGATTACTTTCTCCCCGATAACCACTAAAAGCACCCCAAAGACTGTGTGTGCTGGGACGGGCTGCACAGCAAGGCCCTCTGCCCTTCAGCGATCCGCGGATCCCGGCAGAGGCGACCTGGCCTCGAATAAATTAAAACAACCGGCCCCAGCGGTGTGTCTGAGTTGCTGCTGCTCTCCAGGGCGCCCAGTTCCAGAGCCTTGATATGGAGGAGGTCCAGCCTCCCCTCTTTTTACTGTTATCTTGGCCTCAACAGCAGGCGCGGTTCAACAGCAGGAACAGCTCGGCGTTAGCAGCTGGTTCACACCAGCCCCGTTGTGACAGGAAGGAGCAGAGGAGAACCGCAGGAGAGAGAGAGACCCGTGAGCAAGACTGTGCCTCGCGTCTGTCCGTTGTGTATGGTTCATGCTATACAACACCGGGCGTGAGGTGCTGAAGGCACTGAAGAGTGCGAGCAGTGCCTGTTGAACACATCTCAGGGGCCCCCGTCACAATACAAGGGGCAAGATGTTCATTAGGTGAGCGGGTTTGGTTCTCGTTAATGTCCCCAAAGCGTATAAGAATGCAATACAAATCACAGAGTACATTAGTACAACATGTATGAAAGCAAAGAATACACTGCAACGTAAACATTCGTGCTTGCTGCATTATTGTAGTGGAATCCCGTCTCCCCTCCCAAAAACCTTTGCATGGTGCCGGATAGTAAACTGTGATTGTCCTACAACATCGGCCCCAGCCCCGTTTCCTCAAACAGACAAACTTGAACGGGTGTCAGTGAAAAGCGAAGACACACAAAACAGCATTTGCAAAACAAAAAGCACAGCACGTTGTGTTTAATTAGTAACCTGATCCACAACGAGGAATGCAGCTGCCACCATGCGCACCACTGCTTGCTCCCGAGAGCAAAACGCCATGGGAATGAACATTAAAAAAAAGAGGTGGGACATGCGCCCACCTTTAGCCATTTGCTTGATTTCATTTTTGAAAGACACACGCAAAAGCCAATCTATGTGTGGGAGGAGTCAGACCCACACAGAGTAAATACAAGAAGACACGCAGAGCAGCTCATGCGTGCTGGCTCAGGCTCGACCTAAAACAGCTATTCTTTCTGCTTACGCGCCCTTGATTTGATGCCGCTCTAGAAAGAGAAAGTGACATGAGTGGACAAGATTTTTCACCTCTTTAGATTCTTGTCGGTCAAAAGGTGGCGCATCTCTTGCCTGATCAAGAACTAAGGGCCAGAAATGACTTATCGAATTTTGAAAATTAAATCAGATTTTGCAAATCAACTTATGTACTAATAGGTCATTTTTTCAAAATCACCATTAGGAGTTTGTCGCAATTCAATCTACCTCAACAATATTCATGGCCTAAATAGCAAGTTGCTGCTCACTCGGACTGAAAGCCAACACAAGGATCATTGCTATTCGAAATTTAGAAGGGACGAGCTAAAGACACACCTGCCAAATTACTATTTGTAATACATTTCTAAACCCATTTTGCAGTTCGGTTACCAGTGACTAAGTCGCACTATGGATTTACAAGCCATTTAGTGGCTGCTAACCTTGTGATTTAGCGAATAGCAGGCTTTGCAAAAGCTACATTTCTTTGTACACCTGGGGCCCTATGACAGATATGGTGCACTTTTCTTGTTTGCGCCGCGGCGCACCTTTAAGCAGGAGCTCTAGGTGCAAACAGGGCAGCAGCGAACTCATGACGCCTTGGAGCGAATCATTTTGGTGAAATACGGAGCATATATTTAAATCTGCTCAGTGTTTCTCTGTGCACGCTGCAACCTGCCTGCCCTTTAAAGAGGGATTTGAGTTCCTCTTGCAGGCGGGTGCAGTGAGTGACTGCACCCGCCTGCAGCACAGCCGTAGGCCGTGCAGGTAAGAGTGATGGGCTGGGATGGAGGGGGATATTCAACAGACGGTTAATTTTCCATTGTTGTCATCTTTCGAAATAACACCCCCACTCTTACCTGCATGGGCCACGGCTGCTGCAAGGGGATGTCTGGGGGGGGTCCATGGGACCCCCATCATCCCTCCAGAGGGCTGCCTCAAGAGAGGCATTGAAAGTGCACCATGTTTTTGTGGCGCACTTTCACTGCACCTCCTAAAGTCATGTTTACCTCTGGTCCTGCATCCATTATTCGGCACGGGCGCAGAGGCAAAGAGATTCCCTCATTTGCATGGGGCCATGCCCCCATTCAAATGAGGGGACATCCCCTTGAGATAGCGCTGGTACAACAGTGTGGCAGGGTATGCTCAGATGTGAGTCCTTTGCTCACTTTGCCACTGGATTCAAGCAAGCCGGGCTGAAGACGGCTGGAATGCCAGAAACCGGTCCTTGGAAGCTTGTTTCCGGTCCAGGGAAGACATGGCTTGGCAGTTCGGGCTGGACTGTTCCCATGAGGCACAGGGTCAGACTGATTTGCATACAGCCATGTCTGAACTGGGGTGGCAGAGTGGGCTAAAGAACGGTGATGGATTAAGCCCAGATCTTTTGACTGGGTGTGAGTGGTTGATTGATTCAGATGCTCCGTCCATCACCACCCCCTTTTGTACTGCTTTTGGCCGCCATAAGTGTGGCAGGGTATGCTCAGACGTGAGTCCCTTGCTCACTTTGCCACTGGATTCAAGCAAGCCGGGCTGAAGACGGCTGGAATGCCAGAAACCGGTCCTTGGAAGCTTGTTTCCGGTCCAGGGAAGACATGGCTTGGCAGTTCGGGCTGGACTGTTCCCATGAGGCACAGGGTCAGACTGATTTGCATATAGCCATGTCTGAACTGGGGTGGCAGAGCGGGCTAAAGAACGGTGATGGATTAAACCCAGATCTTTTGACTGGGTGTGAGTGTTTGATTGATTCAGATGCTCCGTCCATCACCACCCCCTTTTGTACCGGTACTACATGTGCGCCAGCGCTATCTGTATTACAGGTGTGGCCGCACAAGCGTTTGTGACCCCTTCAGCAATAACAAAGTGCCCGGAAGGTGCACAAAGCAAGAGCAAATGGCCGTTGCGTCCCCACAGCATTTTCCCAATATGGCCCCTGGCCTTAATTATCATAACGATTCAGAAAAAGGCATCATTCCTGAACAAACACTGGACTTTTATGTCTTCAAGGAGGCAGTGTCTGTAATTGTATGTAGTTAAAACCCTTTAAAAATCTACTTCAATGAAAGACTTTCTCACAAGATTGATGGGTGTCTAAGACACTGGGAGAACAAATTAGAGACACAGTTTTCAGAACCTAATCTGCTCCAACTGTAAGGTCAAACCTAATTCCTAACCAGTCTACTCTTGAATTGTGTTTCCGGCTCAGTCATTACTATTCCAGGCTTCAAATATTCGTTACATGCTACACTTCTGTCTCTTAAATGCTGTTTTCCTTACAGAGAGCATTCTCTCGATATTAGCTTTTCCAGGCCTAGTCCTAGGCACTATGGACACCGATGGTGGGTCGATTTAACGACTGGGCATTTTGTTTCTCTACTGCATTGCCATTAGCACAGTAGTAAAATCCCAATTTTGGAGGGAGACATGATCATCACATGCAGCAGTCTTGAGATCCTGACATTTCTCTTGATGCTTCTCGCGATCTTGACCATTACACTGCGAGTCTTGCTTCAATTTAATGTGCGCCTTCAAGCTGTCAGCTGGAGGCCAATATTAAATTCCACATCAAATAGTTTGAGGCCTTTTAACTTTGGTGGCACTACAGAAGTTCACCATCCTCCAACTGTGCATCAGATGTTTGTCTAGTCAGAACTGAAGAGCTGGGCCTTCGGCTGCATCTGATCAGAGTCTCAGTTAAAAGACCTTCTGTAACTGAAGCCTCTATGGGTGGTCACACATGCTTAAACACGGTGTGTAGACCAAAAAGCTTCCCCTAGGGGACCCGAAACCACATTTGATGATCTCCCACAGGTAATGATTCAAAAGCAATGAAGAGGTAAGGGCTATTGTGACATAAGAAAATACTACCTATGACAGCCAATATAGTCTGTGTAGAACATTAACAGTAACAGGTGGTGCCTAACAACACAGTATAAAACCCTAACAACCTGGGAGGGTAAGAAGCGGAGCAGATAGGAGGGCACCAATGGGAACACCACTCAAGTGAGGTCAAATGCAAAACCCTCAGCTCCAAAAACCAAGGCATGGCCCGACAACGTTTCTCCTGTGAATCTCAACAGGTTGTCAGTGCCCTACATTTTTTAAACAACACAAGACACGGGCCCTGCACCACTGTCGGTGCAGCACTGTAACAGAAGTACTGGGCTGTAGTGATGACAAAATCTGTATTTCGGCAGCAAAATTGCGAGCATGGAGTGGAGCCATACCATGAAGTGGACTGGAAGCCAGAGCTGGAACAGAAAGGGAGCTCCACACAGCAGCATCTTTCTTATATGATAGTAATAATGCAGCTCGAGAAGCCCTGAAGGTTTAATAACATTTCTAAAAGCAGGCTAGTAGAATCCTTATTTCGGACAATTGGCGTTCTACAAATAAATGCAATGTACAATATGAACATCTCTTCGGCAAAAAATAATATATTTAGTTTAGAGCTTAGACTGCCAATTAGCAGGCACCCCAGCCCTTTTAGGAAAGGTATTTAAAAGTTGAGATAGCAGTCAGGTGTTAACTTTCCTCAAGTACATCAGGAAATCTTGTGTGGGGGGAATTACTGCCATCAAAGATAAATTACAGAAGTAAAAGGTATCCCCAAGTGATATTACTATTACCTACAAATAGAAGTGCCATGTTATCTACCAAGCAGGCAAAGGAAAGGGAAGGCAACGAATGGACGGAAATGTAGGAAGTAAGTGCGCTAGCACTTCCATCAGGAGCACCTCTGTATGCACAATGTTTTTGCCTACCGCTGTCCACCCACTGGCCGCAGATTCTGTTGGCTAAATGACAGAACCAAACAACACTTCACCTGGCAGCAATCCCCTGTGGTTTGTACTTTCAAATTCATATAATCGGATAATTTCACAACCACTCCTTATTTTGTACACAAAAGCTTTGGCTGCCTCCCTGGGGGTCAAAATACAGGTTTTATCCTCATTTAATCCTTAGCTTTGATCAGTCTCAAATCAAGGCAGGAACATTTAGGTTGAACATTCCTTGCATATGGGCCACAAAAATAGCCTTTTTCTGCATTGCATCACTTATGTAAGGATAAATTAGGATGCGTCTCTGGACAAATTAAACATTTCCTCTGAACAGATTTACCAACTCTCACTCGGGTCTATCACAATTTCATTCAATCGTCTGGCTTATCAGAGCATTTTGGGTGTCTGATCTGAAGAGGAGTTCGTATGCCTTCTTGATTTCAACTGGGTCAGGTTATTGGGGGTGAAAGCTCAGTTGCATGTCAAACAAGCAGTGGCAAAACTAATAGGTCTCGCTTTTGGCATCTGTTGATTTGTCAGTTGCTCCTTACAGTGTTGTAGAATATTGTGACACTGTGCAGCATCGTACAAAAAAAACTGACAAAACAATTTTACAAAAATGAAAAAAAAGAAAGAATAGCAGTTGCATCATCCCACTGATGCATGCCAGAGGAATGATGCAGGCGCCATTTGCTTGAATTTTTTATTTACCAATTCAAGATGGCAGTCACCACTTGGACGAGTAAATAATATATAGAGATATATCTATATTGCTTTTTTAGCACAAAAGCATCAATTACAAAAAAAAAAAAAAATAAGGACTAGAGGTGTTAATGGAGGAGTGAGTGGGAGAAGGAAGAGGAAAAGTAGCACATAGAGGGTGGGTGGGGATGGCACAGAGCATGGGGTGGAGGGAAGCACACGGATGAGACAGAGCAGCACGGGGTGGGGGAGAGAAGCACCCCCTGATCAGATAAAGCAACAAAGAGTGGGGACCGGGGAGAGAAGCACCTGAGGGAGACGGATGGAAAATACATGCACTCGTGGAGTGCTTAAGCAAAAACAAACAAAGTAGGCCCCAAAAAGTGAGCAGTGGACGGATATAAATAAAGAGGCTATGCCCCACGGGAGGCAAAAACACAAGATGGAGATGGTAAGGCATCAAATAAGAAGCCAACACAAGTGACAATAATGCCAATCAATGATAACTTACCATGGGCTTAAATCCTGCTCGTTAGTTATTGGCAAACTGACATAGGGTCTCTTGCACCAAATAGCTTGAGCTGCCTAGTAGGCTTGAACTAAAAGGAGTTTGTGATTTTAAATCAAACTTATGCTAAATGCGTTCTGACAAAGAAATTGTAGTTTTCTTTTAGCTGGTGTCAGCATTCCGAATATGCTGTACAAATTCCAAAACAAATACCTAGATTCTGGTGCAGCAAAAACTGAATTTGACTGTTTAGCAAAGCAGGGAAAACCGACAGCAGCATCCACTGCAGCATTTTGCATTTTCAAAATCAAATCACGCCAGTCAAGAAGCCAGTAAAATGCTTGCCGAGTGCAGGTACATGAAGAAACTCATTTCTGTCGGATCTAAAGACATTTGTAAGCGTAGTGACTAACATGACTGGTGGGTCCTTTTTATTCAACTAATGCCACATGCTTTAATGCCAAATGCTGCAAACGGTGCTACCACAGGTTTTAATGGACCTCAATGTGCACAGTCAGAGGTGGATAATAGCACCACTACTGCCGCCCTTCATGCATGGATGAGGGTGGGGGTTTCAGAAAAATATTTGTCTCAAAACCTATCCCGAACTGTCTGCAATAATGTCGAGTGGTGACAGGCCCCGCAACTTGATCTTCTCTCGATTACATCCCCATAACGAAGCCACGTTATAGGATGAAAAAATGTAGGCAGCACAAAAACTGAACAAAGAGGTTCTGTACCAGCCTGGCCAAACTGGGCATCTGGCCGGGGATTGGTGTCAAGAGAGAAATATTATCAGAGAGTGGAGGCCAGGGCCATAGCATGACGGATTTTACTGACGGAGGCTCAGAGACATTCCGCCCGTCCGAGCCTGGCCCACGCGGAATGAACCCACATACCTAACAGGAGAGGGGTTCTGCCACCTGGCTCGACAACCCCGGCTACCAGCCAACCGGCTAGGACTGCAATGAAGCTCCAGTATTAACACTGTGCTTGCAGCAGACAAACAACTGCAGAGAGAGCGCGAAGCCGCGTTCATAAAGTGCACCGCCTGCTGCACTAAAACAGGAGATGTTAGAGCGGCAGCTCCTTCGCTATGGTGGAGAAGCGCTGTCTCTCTTCTCCCCCCCCCCCCCCCTCCCCCTCCCCCCCCCCCACCACCCATCCCCCAAACAGCAGAAATGGACAAATAAAACAACACTCTATTTACAAACCATCATGCACAGTGGGAACTCTTTTCAACTCAGCACCGCAGCTGGGTTGGACAGAGCAGGCACAGACTCACAGTCTGGCCTGGAGCGCAAATGGAGGAAGCTCAGGCCAATCCTGAAGCTGCTCTTGTGCGCAAATCGAGGGAGTTCAAGCCAATCCTGAAGCTGCTCTAGTGCGCAGGAGCAGCTTTAGGATTGGCTGCAGGGCATTCTGGGAGTCTGTGCCTTCATGAAGAGGAGCAGAAGAGCGCGACGGGACGGCTGCAGGTAAGTTGTATTTATTTAATTTTTTATCCACCCATCCCCGAGTGCCCCTCCCGCCAGCTCCCCCAGTATACCAGCCGCTCCTGGAGGTGTAAGCTGCTGTCTAAAGACTGGAAGGGAATTCTACAATGGATACCAAGAAGCAGGGTTCCAGGATTGGACTGCTCGAAAGGCAAATAGTTGTCCACTTTTAGAGTTGGTCTGGAAGGCGAGCACTTGACCTCTCTTCAAATGAAGTCACCTGCGACACCAGCTATGCAAGGGGTGTGGTGTAAAAGCCTTTAAATTCTGCACAGGTAAAGTTAAAAAAGATCCAGCCTAATAGAGGGTGCCAATGAAGTGCTTTGTTGCATCCTGAAATAAGATCAAATGTTTCCAGAGTGCAAGCAAATCTGGGACCACTGACACCTACAATTAGAGGCGAGGTAGGCCTGGATATAGCTCACATACATTTTTGATGCATGAGTTAATGGGCACATACATGACTCTATGGCACGTGCTACATGAAGGACATAAAGAGGCCCAATACATTTAAATATAAGCATTGATATAAACAGTTGGCACACTGGCATTAAAGACATAGCTGCACCCATCACAGAGCCAATATGTTTTCCTTTTACAAGACTTGAGAATGGACCGAACAAAAGAGGGAGAAGCCCTAAGAAGGGTGCACTGCACGGCACCCATTATTTACGCATTACAGCTCCTCAGCCATATAGAGGAGGATGCTAGTGGGAGTGTTTGGAAAAACTAAGACAGCATAAGAATCAATGGAGGAAAATAAATCACACTAGGCAGTGGGATTAAATCGATATAGTTGCTGGGCTAGTCAGGCATGGAATAAATCAGCTGGTAAACTGGCAGGCATTCGACGCATGGCTGTATTCAGCCTGGAGTGGTCTCTCCTTGCGCTGTGTCTAGAGAAGGGCCGTCTTATTCTTCCCGAAACTGTTTGATAACAAACTCTCTGAAATGACAAGAGACTGTATCCCCCGGACTAAGAAAGTAGAGTTCATAGCACTTTGTGCTCAATACTTCCTTTCAGCGGGGGTAAAACTAAATCAGGCACAAAAACACAGGAATAACCTGCATGTAAAGCACTTTGTTTAGTCAGTTGTTCATGGCACCTCCGAAGTACGAAAAACTGTTGTAAAACAACAGGAAAAAACTAATTTTTTATCTATAAAAAAACACAATAAGAAGGATAAACCATTATTACCCATTCATCACCTTCCTTGTTACACAGAGGAAGGTAAGTCATTGAATTAAAGTAAGCAATGTTCTACACACATTTCTTCTAGTAAGCAGATGCCTTCACAGAAATGAGAAAAAGTATTCACAGCCTATTCTAATAGCATGAGATCTGTGGAGAGAACCTAGAGGGGGAAATTGTTATGCTCATTCTTAGAGCTGCAGAGCCTGGCAATTCTAGCTCCATGGTAGCATCTCGTGGGGAGACAGTTTCTACCAGGAGAACTGACAGGCTGGCAGCTGGAGTTGATGGTTTAGCATTACATGTAATGAATTAAGAAACTTACCAGTGTCACTCTTTTCAACACTTGCGACGAGCGAAACTTGCGGGAACAAGCCTACTACTAACTCTCCCCTTTTTCTTGAACCCACGTATTGCCATCTTCTCCACATTGAACGTGATCGTGTGACCAAGGAAGGGGCTACTACTATCCACGATTCTGGACGGATGATCCTGCTTTTCCTGACTTCCAGTGAGATTCCATGCTGAAATTGGGCAATTTTGAGGATTTTGCCCTTTTTTTTTTTAACTGTTCCTGCTCCTCACGACGCTGCAGGTGATGCTCCTCGCTCACACGCACAGATTCTGCAAGGTCAGTCCCGTCATCACATGACACGCACGTAGCATAACGCATCGCCTTGCCGCCATCTTGGTTTGTTGTCGCATCTCCATGACAATCACAACCTGCAACACATCGCTACGGAGCCTGATTTACCGCTACGGAACCCTGATCTTCAGCTATTATTATTATTTTTATTGATCCGTTGTTCTTCAAAAGATATTACAGGTACTGTTTTCTCGGTTTTTGGTCCATGACATTTTGAAAAGCTGCCTGTGCCTGCGCTCATTAATCTGATTTCTTCAAACTGTACCTGTTGGCCATTTCACTCATTGCCTTTGAAGCATTTTCCTCACCAGCTAACCTTTAATTTTTTTTATTTTGCCGCATTGCCTTTCAATTTATTTTTATCTTTTTAATTCTGGCTACATGGGATTTTGGAAAATACTCAGCTTAATACAATATGTATTGAATTTGTCATAATTAGTCAAATGACTAACTGAACTTTTCCAAATACACTAAAGCTTAACCATGGCTGCCACTACGTGAGCAAGCCACCTCCATTTCTTTGCGAAAAAGGTGAACCACTGCTACCATGGAAAATATGGAATCTACTTTTTGATTCATATTTAGTACCTATTGGATGTGAAAAGTTTTCGGCCCATAGGAGACAAGCTATTCTCCTTCATAATCTTGGAGTAGAAGGGCGCAATATTTATTTGAGTATTGCCGTAATTCCTGTAGGTGAGGGTGATGGCGAACCATCTGATGTATTTGAAATGTCCATGAAAATGTTGGAGTTTCACTTTGGGCCACGCATCATTGTTGTTTTAGAGAGGCATACGTTTTTCATGAGAATCCAAGAGCCTAACAAGAAAAATGGGAATTATATAACTTAACTAAAGACGCTAGCCCTCACTTGTGAGTTTGGTGACCTCACTGACTCGTGGATACATGATCAACTAGTCAGGTGCACCAATAGTCCTAGAGTACAAGAAAAACTTCTGTCTAAAACCTCATCTCTCAAGGAAGCTATAGTCATTGTAGGGGGGATGGAAAATACCTCTGGTTGGGTTAAAGAGATGAAAACTCACAAGGCAATAACTGACAATGTTCAACTCCCAATAGCATTCAGGAGTTGACCCAGCAGGAGACACCTAAAGACTCCGTTGACAATGTCTCCAAAAGTATACGTGGAACTAAGACGAAACATTTCACAGGTTTTTCAAGAATAAAATGCTACAGATGGGGTAGCACCAATCACTCCTCCAACTACCCTAACTGCTATGCAAGAAACACAATCTTCCACAAGTGTGGGATCAAGGGTCACTAGGCCAGAGTATGTAGGTCTGGTGGCAGAGTGAGCACTGTAGAGAATGTTGAGAACTGTGACAGCTCGAGAACAGTTATGCTGAGCCTGCAAGGTGATGGCATGGTTGATGCTGATCTCATCAGCATGCCTGAATGAGAGGTGATGATTGGAGACAAGCTAATTGTGGTTTTGGCAGACTCTGGGTCTCCTTTCATTATGCTGGGCAATGAACTATGGGACAAAACTTTTCCTGAGTCACAACTTTCTACCCCCGACATTAGCCCAGTCAGTTATGGTGGCTCACATATTGATGTAATTGGGTTTGCCATCATGAAGATTCATTTTAAGGGGAGAGAGACCATTTGGAAGATTTATGTAGCCAAACGAGGTGATAACCTCCTTGGGTGGAGGCATCAGGAAGACTTGGGGATAATACTCAACCCGAATGCTTGTTATCCATCTGAGCAAAACATGTTGGTTGACCAATCAGCAACCTTAGTACGTTTTTTGCGGAGTTCCCCCTAGTTTTCTCTGACAACTTTGGTCTTCTGAAAAACTTGTAACACTGCATAATACTCAAGCAGAATTCATCCCCTGTGGTACACAAGGTTAGAAAGGTTTCCAAAATTATGCTTGCACCTCCCAGAAATGAACACAAGAGACCAGTATTTCTGGTTGTGATTGAGGAAATTGAATCCTCTGAATGGTTGGCCCCAGTGGTCTTGGCCCCCAAGGATGGAGGAAAGAGTATTAGGATGTGTGTTGACTTGAGCAGTCTGAACAAGTGGACATGGGTTAGCCACGCCTACCCCTTCCTAATATCTCCAAGTCAATTAACATGCTTGACGGTGCCAAGGTTTTCAGTGTCTTAGACTTATCCTCAGCTTACTACCAGGTACCTCTCCATCCAGAATCCAAACATTTAACATCTTTTGTGACACCACTGGGGGCCTTCCGTTTTATCAGGATGCCATTCGGGTTAGCCTCTGTGGCTGGATGCTTTCAACGCATCATGAAGATGATCCTGGGTGATATTCCCAATGTCATGTTCTTCCAGGATGACATCATGATCTATAGGAAGGATGATTTGGAGCTTGACAGAGTTTGAGAACTGCCTTACAAAGACTAGCTGACAAAGGTTTGACTGTGAATAAACTAAAGTGTAAGATTGGTGTGTCTTCAGTCACTTATTTTGGACATGCTATCTCTGGGGAGGGTATCCGACCAAAACTGGATTTGGCTAGGAGTATTATGAAAGCCACTGCTCCAACTGATAAAGAGCAGGTCAGGTCCTTCCTTGGCCTCGCCGAGTTTTATTCTAAGTTTGTTCAAGGTTTTGCCTCCACTGTTGAACCCATCAGGGCCCTTCTAAGGAAAGGAACACACTTTGCCTGGTCACCAGAGTGTGTTTCGGCTTTTAATTCCATCAAGCAGGCAATAGATAAGATGCCTACACTTGGTCACTTTGACTCAAAAAGGAAAACCTTGGGAGGAGCTTCGCGGGCGACCAAGATGGCCGCGTAAGCTCGGAGCTCCGTGGACCGTCCGATCCACCGCAACTATCCTGCCTGAAATCCTGCCCCACGTTGGTGGGACTGTAATGCTGACGGCCTACTGAGGCGGGGACTGCATTCGGCTTCCAAATCGGTGACTCCTGAGCAAAGTTACGTCGAGCTGAACTCCGCTCCGTGACGGTGCCATTGTCCATCCGGACTTCGCCACTTCGTCACTTCGCCCGATCGGACTACACGGGCCCTGCCTGCCATCTCCTTGGTGACGACACTGCGCACTTGTATTGCCCTCGTCGGCCTGATTGTGACTTTTTGATCCGACTGACTCTCGGCTGTGGACCCTGACCTGCGGCCGCCTGTCCTTTGTTCTAGGGGACCCATCATGGCGGGCAGAGGCGATCCGGAAAGGGCATCGAATAAAGGTGGTCGGGGCAAACCGCAAACGCAGAACAACCGCATGGAGCGGTATGTGAATCTCAAGTCGCCACCTACATCGGGGGCCATCTCCAAAGGGGCCCCAGTGAATGGCCCGCCGGACGGCTCGGATCCTACCCTAATGGACATCATGGGTGCCATCACCAGCCTCCGTGCCGATGTACAACAGCAGCACGAGACTCTGTCCCATAAAGTGGACTCCATGGCCATTGATATTTCCCTCATCAGGACCGACTTGGGCAAGACAAATGATCGTGTGAGAGCGCTTGACATCAAGACCACTAGTCTGACCTCGGATGTCTCTGAATTGCAAACGGAGGTCCGTAACCTGCGATCGACTGCCGATCTTTTCTCAAAGCGGCTGGAGGACTTTGAAGGGCGAGCCAGGCGGCAGAACGTCCGTATAGTGGGGGTTCCGGAAGGGTCCGAAAATGGCGCAGCGGACCCGTTTGTGGAAGAATTGGTCAAGACACACCTGGCGCCCTCTGGACTGAGCAATTTCTTCTCAGTGGAACGTGCCCACCGTGTGCCAGGGGGACCACCTAAAACGGGGGCGACGCCGCGACCAATTGTGGCGCGCCTTCTCAATTTTAGAGATCGAGATGCGATCCTCCAGGCATCCAGATCGCACGGGCCGCTACAATATCAGAATGCGGAGGTGCATTTCTACCCGGATTTCACCAGACTGGTACAACGCCAACGGTTGAGCTACGCGGGCGTAAAGAGACGGCTCAGAGACATGGGTCTCAAGTACTCTATGCAATTCCCAGCAAAGCTCCGCGTGTAACTCAAGGGACGTACCTACTTTTTTGACTATCCTGAGAACGTGAGCGAGTGGCTGGACACTGTAACACCAGAGCGGGAAGAGCACGAGGAAGATGTTGGAGGCGCCTCGGGCGGAGCGGAGCGGCAAGAATGAACTGGGAGCCGGGGCTACCCCTGCCTCGAATGACCGCCGGACTGGTGTTTTTGGTGCGATTATTCTCTCCTTTATTTTCATGGTGGGTGGCGGGACGATTTCACGGGGATTCCTTACTCCTCTGGGTCTTCTGTAGAGTAGTTAATGGGGCGACAGGCACACTGCTGGTTGGGGGGGCTTTTTAGTCTACTGCAGGGGTGCAGGGTGGGGGGTTGGTTGGGTACAGTTCTGTTTTGTTTTGTGTTTCTTTTTCTTTCTCTTTTGTGGCAAATGGACAATGGCGATCCTGGACTTTCTTTGATGCAAGTGTCTTTGGGTGATGGGTGGGGCGGGAGGTGGAGGGATGAGGGGTAGAGTATTGAAAATTCTTAGTTGGAATGTTAACGGGTTGGGTGATCGCATCAAGAGAGGGGTGGTTATACAATTGGTTAAACGGCATATGCCAGATGTTGTACTTCTTCAGGAGACGCACTTGGTGGGCAACGCCTGTAAAGCCCTGAATCGCAAAGGATACAAAATGGTGGCGCATTCGGGGTTCTCTTCCGGCTCCAGGGGTGCGGGAATTCTTGTGCGTGCATCCCTTCCCCTAGAGATAGAGACCACCTTGATTGATGATAGGGGGAGGTACGCCGCCGTGGCTGGTAGATGGGAAGGGCGTTCCCTTACGTTGTTGTCCGTGTACGTCCCCCCAGGGCTCCAGTCTAGTACTTTTCAGGACCTTGGTGGTGCCATCTTGTCTATGCCGGCTGGTCGTTTGATAGTGGGGGGTGACTTTAATTCGGTTTGCTCTGGTCTCCTTGATCGTCAACCGCCTCGCGACCTACGTGGGCCACAGATGTGGCTGCCGTCCTTCCTTGAGTCTACTGGGCTGGTGGACGCGTGGCGGCTCTTGCACCCCACGCTCCGTCAATTTTCTTTCCTGTCGGGCGCGCATGGGAGTCTCTCGCGTATCGACTATGTCCTTACGCTGGCTTCGGATGCACTTGCCGTGTCCGAGGCCCGCTTTCTTGCGCGGGGCATTTCCGACCACTCCCCGCTATGGGTCTCCTTTGATTTTGGAGTGACTCTGTCGGAGCGCCCGGCAGCAGTCAATCCATGGTATTTCCGTGATTTCAAGACCCGCTCCCTCCTGGCCAAGTCCATTGATCTTTACTTCTCCGAGAATGTGGGCTCGGTGGAGTCGGCCGTTACACTGTGGGAAGCTTTTAAGACGGTGCTCCGGGGCAAGGCCCAGGCACTTATCGCTGCTACCCGTCGTGACAGAGACTCCAATATGCTGACTATTGAGCAGGAAGTGTTACGCCTCGAGGCTCAACTGGGATCCAATCCGGACCCCTTGGTCCTTCACAATCTCTCGCTGAAACAAGCGGAGTATCACGCCCTGGCCACTAACGCCGCTCTTGTCCTGGCCAAGGAACAGCAAGGTCGCATCTACGATGTGGGCGACAAGGCCGGGAAGCTGTTGGCTTGGCTTGACAGAAGGGAGATGGCCAGCCGGGTGGTGCCGGAGCTTCTTGGTGACAACGGTGCGATCCTTACGGATCCCAGCGCCGTTGTGGACTCTTTCGCAGACTACTTCCGGGGGGTCTATGAGTCTGCCTCGGACTTTTCGGAGGCGGACTCGACGGCCTTCCTCTCCGATATCGACCTGCCCAGTCTTTCCGAGGAGGAAAGAGAGGACCTGGATAGGGACATCACCGCGGACGAAGTGGATCTTGCGATCCGTTCACTTAATTCCGGTAAGGCCTCCGGGCCTAACGGTATACCAGTGGAACTATATAAAATCTGCTCGGACGCAGTCTCCCCGCATCTCCGTAAGATGTTCCTGGAATCCTTTGAGAGAGGCTCTCTCCCCCTGGACCAACGATTGGCCACCATCGTGGTCATCCACAAGGAGGGCAAACCACGGGACGTCTGTCGTTCTTACCGTCCTATTTCCCTCCTTAACGCGGAGCCCAAGGTCCTTGCCAAACTCTTGGCTAATCGTTTGATTGGAGTCATTGGCGATCTCGTGCACCCCGATCAATCTGGATTCATCCCCCACCGTAACACTGCCCTGAACTTGCGCCGCCTTCATGGGGTCATGGCCCGGGCCCACACTCTTGAAGAGCCGGCTGTGTTGGCGTCCCTGGATGCCACTATGGCCTTTGATTCGCTCGAATGGCCCTACTTATGGGCGGTTCTGGCCAAGTTCGGGTTTGGACCCGTCTTCGTTAGCTGGGTGAAGCTCCTGTATGCGGACCCGATGGCCAATGTCACAGTCAATGGCCGCCTATCGGCGCCATTCCCCCTACGTCGCGGTACCAGACAGGGTTGCCCCCTGTCCCCCCTATTGTTTGCCTTGGCTCTCGAACCTCTTGCAGCGTTGTTGCGTTCACATCCCGACTTGAGGCTTTGAGGACAGGGTCTCCTTGTACGCTGACGACATACTGCTGTATCTGTCTTCACCTGGTAGATCCCTTGTTGTGGCCTGTGACGTCATCAAACTCTTTGGGCGGTACTCTGGCCTGGTTATAAACTGGGCCAAGTCATCTCTATACGTCCTCAAAGGAGATACCCCGCGCCTTCCTAGGGGCTGCGGTATTCAGATTGCTTCGCGCGGTTTCAAATACCTGGGTATATACATCTCCGGCAACGCCAAGCTCCGGTATGACAACAACCTGCTCCCCCCTCTTCAGCGGCTGCGACGTGATGTCGACAGCTGGCGCCATTTGCCACTCTCCCTCCTTGGCCGTGCCGCCCTTTTCAAGATGATGGCCCTGCCCAGATTCCTGTACGCACTGCAAAACGCGCAAGACCCTGTCCCAGCCCGCTACTTCCGTGAGATCGAAGGCCTTCTTCGTAACCTCCTCTGGGAGGGTCGCCCCCGCGTCGCCCTCCACAAACTCACGCTCCCTTGGTACGATGGGGGCATTGCCCTCCCCGACGTGCGCCGGTATTATTGGTCGGCGCAGCTAGCTGCCCTGAACCAGGGGTTCTACGGCCCAGTGGTGAACCCCGGCTACGCCATGGATAGGTGGCTGACGGGCGGCGGTAATTACTACCGTGCCCTATATTCCAAATCCTTTGACCGCAAGTTAACGGGACCCACCCGAACGGCGGTTCGCACCTGGAAAGCGGTTACCAAGGCGCAGGGATGGCAGGGCAGACTTACGAGGTTCACTCCCCTTTTTGACTCCGACATCCTGGGTAGACTGTGGCACACCAAGGGTTTTGATAGGTGGGACCTCATTGGCATCAGCAGGGTTGAGGACATGCTCTCTAGGGGTTTGATTAAGACCTTCCCCCAGTTGCAAGCTGAGTACCAGCTGGGCGCGACGGAGTTCTTCCGTTATGCGCAGCTGAGACACGCGCTGGTCTCGGCCACTCCGCCGGACGGCGTCATTCCTGAAAGTTCCCCGCTGGAAGATAGGATCCTGGATGGGCATATGCCAGACAGTGCAATTTCCCTCTCGTACAAGAAGTTGATCAATACACGCACAGACCTCCTCCTTGGCTTGAGAGATCAGTGGGTGGCGGATGGCCTTGAGCTGGACGACGAGGATTGGCAGAGTGCGGTTTCCTCTCCTAAGGAGGTTGCCATTTCTTCCCGTCTTCGCCTCGTACAGTTTAAGGTCTTGCACCGGGTGTACGTGACTGGGCCCCGATTGATGCGTATGGGTTTCTCACCTGACGGTCTCTGCCGCAGGGGCTGTGGGGCCCCTGCCACTTTCCTACATATCCTCTGGGATTGCCCGGTGATCGCCTCCTACTGGAGGAGGGTCCACCGAGTGATGGCGGAGGTTACTGGCGTGGCTTCCCAGGCGGAGGCCCGTCGATGCCTCTTGAATGTATGGGAGCCGTCCGACCACAACGTTGCACAGACTAGGTGGGTTACCCTTGGGAACATGGTGGCGAAGAGGGACATAGCCCAGAGATGGGGCGCGAATGAGGCCCCTCTATTGGTGCAGTGGAAGGCCAACATGGACTGGTGTATGTTTAGGGAAAAGACAGTCTATGTGGCCAGAGGGAAACCTCGGACTTGGATGAAAATTTGGGGAGCGTGGAACGAATATAGGGGGGATGTGTGTCTACCGCCTGAACCAATTGCTCAACAGGATACCGTTTCTCCCTAACCTGTGACGCCAACTGAGCTTTAATGTGATTCTTTCTCCTGATGTCTTCCCCCGCCCCCCTCCTTCCCATTCTGTTATCTGTCTTTCTTGAGTGCTTTCCTGCCTTATCCCCTACCCATCCCTGACACCCAGCGTCACATTTTATACACTGCCACTTTCGCGCCCGCGGGCGCTTGTTGTTGTTTTTATATCATAAAATTTAACCTTTGATGATTATGACTTAAATGTTTGACACTATTGGTCTCCTTTACTCTTGCTGCCTCGCCTCCGGGATGTCAGGCTGAATAGCTGTGTGTTCTGGTCTCAATAAAGGTTTTCAAAAATTTAAAAAAAAAAAGGAAAACCTTCCTGACTACTGATGCCAGTTTGTGTGACCTTGGGGCAGTGCTTTCCCAAAGGGATGGAGGTGAGGGAAATGTGGTTGCATTTGCCTCAAGAGCGTTGAAGAAACCGAAGCAACAGTATTTGTGCATTGAAAGGGCGGCTTTGGCTATTGTTTGGGCAGTTAAACATTTTAAGTTTCACCTTTGGGGCATTCCCTTTTCAGTTAGATCTGATCATCGCCCCTTCGTTCAAGTGTTCTCGTGTGCGGAGAGTGAAAGACTCGCCCCTAGACTTAAGCGTTTGAGTGAGGGGTTGGAAGATCACAATTTTCAGACACAATATCTCCCTGGCTCTGCCAATAAGGCAGCAGATTGCTTATCGAGACTCCCCATTGACTGTTAGCTTTTGATTGTGATATTTGTTGGGACAAGGATCCTGCTATCCAAGATCTAGAATGGGAACATGCCGTATTGGAAGATGTGTTGCTTCCTATTGTAATGGATTTTGTTGTAAAAAGGTGGCCCAACAGCAAAAAACCTGATTCTGACCTATTAACTTTCTGGTCCATCAGAAATGAACTAACTCTGTGTCAAGGTCAACTCATGAGTGGTGAGAGAGTGAAAGCCCCTGATGCCTTGAGACCTAAACTGGTGAATCTTGCTCATGAGGGGCACTTAGGGAGAAATCTCACGAAGTCTTGTCTCTGTGAGAGGTATTGGTGGCACAGGATGGATAGCCAGGTTGAGGAAGTGGTAAGGAGTGCCATCAGTGTGCCTCCAGTGATAAATCCAAGGTCACCAGTACTGCTCCCTTGTCACCTGTTGAAGTTCCACGTGAGCCCTGGATCAAGCTTGGTTTGGGCCTTATGGGCCCCTTTTAACTTTTAGGTCCTTCAAAACAGTTTGTAATTCTCTTGGTGGATTACTCTTCTAAGTGGGTATCCACCTAATGCGTGAGCTCTATCAGTACCAGGGTGGTTATTGACTTCCTTAAAGATGAATTTGCGTGTGAGGGCATATCTAGGTTCCTCATCACGGATAAGGAAGTGTAGTTCATATCGCAGGAGATGCAGGACTTTTTAAGGGACCTTAGCATCACTCATCAGAAAACCGTGCTCTGTGCGCCGCAAGCCAATGGACTTGCTGAGCGCATGAACAGGGTGGTAAAGATGTGTGCAGAGAGCTATTGACAGGAAGGTTCCTCTCAAGGGTGTCTTAAGGGATACTTGGTGGGCACATCGCACTGCTCTCAATGCTGTGCTACAATAATCTCCCTTTCAAATGTTGAGAGGGAGAGTTGCTTTGTCCAAGCTCAATCCTGGTTGGTTACCTCTCATTGAAAGTCCAGTTCTGGATAAGGAGGAGGTGGGTGTTAAAATCAAGGCTTACCAAGAGAAGTACATGGAGAGGTTTGATTTTAAGAATTCAACCAAAGCCACGTCATGGAAGCAAGGAGACTGGGAACTTATTAAAAGACCACATGGCATAGGGAGGGCATAACTGTGTTTATGGGTCCTTTCGTCATCACTTTTGTTTGCACAAATGTGGTCGCTGTTCATAATGGTAGCAAATGGAGCATGTCTCGCCTGGTGTCGTTTCGGGGTGATAAGTCCTCATTTTCATCATGCCCAGACAGTTTGCCTGGTCTGAGTTTGCCCAAGTGTGTCCCTCCTCCAAGCTTCCAATTGCGAGGTACTTTCTCAAGGTCTTGTTGTTCTCCTAAATGTTATGAAGACCATGAAATGTATTGATCTCTCTTATGAAGTTTTTGTACTCCTTTTTTCCATTTTTTCACTTGCGCATTGTCTTATTCTCATGCATTTTTCTTATTCTTATGCTTTCCTTGTTCCTTCTTCTTCCTTTGTTTTCTTTTCTTTCTTTCCTGTGTATTTGCAGTAAGGGGCAATGTGTTATGGTCATTCTTAGAGCTGCAGAGCCTGACAATTCTAGCTCCATGGTAGTGCCTCGTGGGGAGACAGTTTCTACCAGGAGAACTGACAGGCTGGCAGCTGGAGTTGGTGGTTTAGTATTACATGTAATGAATTAAAAAACTTACCAGTGTCACTCTTTTCAACAGAAATCTAACTGAATAAAGCATACATGTGCTCAAGACCTCTAGCTTAAGGAGTTCCTTCAGCAATAAAAACATAATACCAGATCCAACACGTGAAATCTCTCTTCCCTAACAAAGTTCCACACGACTCATCTATTTTTAATGAAATGCTGCGTTAATTGTCTGCCCCTATATCTTTGAAGCGTGCTTTCCTTTTTCAGCTTGTGGTTTTAAAAACCTATTTTGCAGAAGTGGTAGTGCCCTCGCCTCTTTGCTCCCCAATCCTGCTGGCTATCATGGCTTTAGGTTATGTGTACAGGTTGCGGAGAGAATTTCTTCCTCTTTCAAGCCTAATCTCAAACTCAAGAGCTATTCCACTCTTCCTCCAGGAGAACTCACACCCCTCCTTACTCCTGCCTTTCCTCAGTATACTGCTCCATTGTGTCTAAATACGACAGACTGGGGCACCATGAGGTTTCTTTAGAGGATTAAAAGTCTTTGTGTTCTCCTATTTCCACTGAGACAAACCCCACATCAGAGCAGAGTCCACACTTTCCTTCACGTTGCCCCAATCTCCTCCTTTCAACCAAAACTCTGACACCATCCAGGATCAAATCCATTTGCAACGTTCCCAGAGTAGGCAAAACTGGGTATCATATCAAAGAGCGCAACAAACTCATGACAACCACTGGTGTCATCCGACATTGTTGATGTTAGGCTCAGAAGGACTGAGGGCCCGGGTCTCTCAAGACGACAACTTTTGACCTACCTAGCCCCTCCCCACCCCTTCATGGCATCCTTACCCAGAAAAAAGAACAGCTCCTTACCTACACCAATGTCACACTCCTCTCGCTACACACTTTCTCTTCAGTGTCGGGCACAACAGGTGATGTCTTGCTAAAGGTGATGCAAACTGTCCCAGTTACATTAATGATCCAGCCACATCCAGTGAGTCATTGTCTGACTCTCAGGGGCCATCCCTTTCAAGATATATTATTAATAGGAATTTAGGAAACGCCCTTGAGTCTGAGGATTGTGCAGACAAAGCTGTTCTCACCTTGCATTGTCAGGGATGTAATCCAGCATTTCATTATATGTTTTCGTGATGGGTTTGGCCAATTATCTTCTGTTTCGGGAGGTATTTGAAAAAGGCAATGGACATCATAATGCTTTGGTTGTTTTATTGTCATTGCTTTATATTTAGTCACAAGTGTCCTCAACTGACAATTTTGGCCTCTCGATTAAAAACACTGGTCTACGACTGCTGTGCAAATCTTCTCTAAGCACTACATTCACGGTTAACTTGGTGAGAAACATCTTCCTCTATTTTAAAACTGTCCTTCTCTTGAGTTACTCAAGCGGTTATTTATTCTTTTGTTGGGTTCAGTAACAATCAAGGATGTATTATTTAAGCCTGTAGTACCTTATGATACTAGATGGTTTAACAAAGCATGTTCTGCAGCTAACAGACATCTTCGCTGCGTGTTTTCTAAGAAGCCTGGGTGTAAGGAGGAGATTGCTTCTCTCAGATTCCATTATTAAAGTAGCACTAAAAAAGGATAAAGATTGGACTGAAAAGGAATAAACAGGAGTCTTTAATGAGGACATGTGAGTTTAGAAACTCAAAAAAATGTTAGCAAACAGTCAATACCATTAAAAAGAATAACGGTCAGATGGCTAGTATGGGTTGCTGCAGATCAATGGGTAAACCACTTCTCTGATACTTAGTGTCTTGATTTGAATTCTATTCATAATGTTGATTTGCCTCAATGGTGCTCCCTCAGTGCTGAGCCCATTGTGTTTCACCTCCATGAAGTAGAGATGGTCATCTCCCATATCTCTTCTGGTAAGGCACCTGGCCCAGACGGTGTACCAGCTGACCTTTTTAAATCCTATGAGCTCTGGGCACCGCTCATTACTAATGTACTATGTGATGCCACTAGGCCCACAATGCCCAGCTATTGAACTGTATCAATTAGATTTCCTATTTTTAACATGTATTGGCAAAGCCAATGTGCATTGCCTTTAGGAACTATTGGCTTTGCTAATGGTTTTTAATGATGTTGTGCAGCGTGACTAAAGAGTAAACAAAAAAAACCAAAAGGGGGCTATGACGCAGCCGCCATGTCATTTTGTAAGTGCGTACACTGAGCATGCATGCGACCAAAAAATTGCCTTTTTTTGCTCTTATTTACTGATCCAAGTTATTTTGGTAAATAATGCAACAAGGAAGGCGTTGGTGGTAGGAAGGGATCACAGAGGACGGGGTCGGAAGCAACAAGGAGGGTGGCATCAAGACACAACACAGGCAAGAGAGGGCATTGTGGAGTGAGGGAACAGAAGCACACGGATGAGTGACAGCGCAACATAGAACGGGGAGAAGCACACGGATTAGAAAGTAATGCTGGGGAGAAGAGCACAAGGGCAGCACGACAGAGAGGCATGGGGAGAGACACACAGATGAGATCAACATTGTTGGCGGTGGAAGGGCAAAATGAAAAACACAACAGAGACAGCGGGAAAACATATGCACTCTCATGGAGTGCTTAACCAAAAAGTAAAGTGTCTGAAAATGAACCAGTGGAAGGGCACAAATAATGAGGCATGCTCCAGGGAAGGGACAAACACAACAAGAGGAAGGGAAGGCCATAGAACCAGTCTTCGAAGCAGGGCTGTGTTTGTAGGTTGCTTTATTAAAACCATAACTCATAATACGATGAATACTGTTTTCTTATTCCCACTGCACAGCAATTAAAATGTACAAATCAATAAAATATAAAGCTTATGCAATTGTAAAGCGGCCCAATGAGCACTCCCCATAGGGTTCACAGCAACAGTTCCTTCTCAACGTTAACTTACTGATCCCAAGGATAAGGCAGACAGGTCGATAGAAAGCTATTGTCGATGTGTAAATGTTTAATCATTGGTTCGACTTAGATTTACTTGATACGTAGATGCGTAGTCTCAGACAAGAACAAACTGCTACACAGTAAACAAACGGAAACATATGCCACAATCTTCCATGAGAACAAATATCAAGTAATGAGTTCAAATGGTTGGTAAAAAAAATGATTAGCTTCAACAGCAAATTAAAAGCCATGTTTAATGAAAGGAAGGTAGTGGTTAGGGTAGGGAGGTTAGGGTGATGTTGGTAAGGTAGAGGTATGGAAAGTGAGGGTGGTGGTGTTGGTGAGGTCGTGGTATCGCTGGTGAGGGGGGTAGGTAGTGGTGAGGGTGGTAGTAGAATGGTGGTGAGGATGGTAGTGGTGTGAGTGATGGTGAGGCCAAGGGTGGTGGAGGTGAGGGTGGTGGTGGTGGTGGTCAGCTACTGGTGGTGGTTAGGGTAGTGGTGGTGGTCAGGTATTGGTGGTGGTTAGGGTAGTGGCGGTGATCAGGTATTGCTGGTGGTTAGGGTAGTGGTGGTGAGGGTCCTGAAGGTGGGGAGGGTGGTAGTGGTGCTACTGCCACTGTGGTTAGAGAAGTGGTGGTTAGGGTTAGGTGTTGCTTAGGGTAGAATTGGCGGTTGTACTAGGGTGGTGGGGATGGTGGTGGTTGGAATTAAAGAGGTGATTATTAGAGTGATGGTTATAGTTGGATGGTGGTTAGGGTTGAGTGGCAATGGTGGTTATGGTAGGATGGTGGTGGCAGGGGAGGTTAATGTGGTGTGGTAGGGCAAGGTGGCAGTCATGGTGGTAGGATGGTGGTGTTGGTAGGGTGGTCTGGTGGTGGTGATATGGGTTGGTATGGTGCTCGTAGTAGGGTGGTGGTACACATCCTGATGCAGGAATGGGTGCAGGGGAACATGCAACTACAAGGGCGATAGGGAATAAGAAAGAGAAAAAAAGTACCTCAATCCAAGCACGAACAGTGGAATTACACTAATGAAAAGAAGCAGTCAGAAAGTCACCCATGCTCCATGGAAGGGAGAAACTAACAAAAGTGGCACATTCTGACCAATCACGAGCCAGCAAATAAGTGTGACAATGAAACCAACAAATAGTATGCAATGGGTGGGCTCCAAGTCCTTTTTCGTACACAAAATGTCGCAAACAACAGTGCACTGTCTCAGACAAGCTCTGAAAAGGGCAATGGGTAGGACCCATGCTATTATAGGCTCATATCTTTTGTTAGACTATGGTTAAGGTTATAGACAGGGCTTTATACAAGAGGATTGGTGACTGGGCCACAGATGATAACATATTTTGTGAAGCACAGTATGTACCCCGTGAGTATCTAGGTACAATGGAGCAATGCCTCAATTTACATCTAATTACTAGTAAGTATACCATTGCTAAAACCCGCCCATTGTACCCGACCTTCATGGATCTATTCAGTGCCTTTGATCTTGTCAATAGATGTAATCTGTGATATCACCTATGAACAATTGGCCTGGAGCAGACTTTCGTTTTTTTTTTTATCTACTCTTTATTCTGATTTTACAGACAAGGTCGGATTTCTGAGAAATGGAGAATCTTCTGAATCTTTAAAGACAGAACGGAAGTAAGGCAGGGATGTTTTCTTATCCAAATTGTGTTCATTTCCTGCATTAATAATTTGAATCATTTTATTAACAAGTCAGGGCAGGAAGTTCTGGCAATGGGTTCTAGGTTAATTCCAATTTTGCTAAACACGGAGGATGCAATCATGTTGGCCCGTACGCTCAATGGGGTGAAAGTACGGATGAGCGTATTTCAGAGTTTTATGGGCGATCTTCAGACAAAGTTCCCTAAATCACAAGTAACGTCTTGCAACCCGAATAGCACGAGACCACGTACAATATTTGTTAAAGGTAAGGTATTGAAGAAAGTGCATCAGTTCCCCTGTTTAGGGGTCTCATTTGATAGTGTTAACTCATGGTCTTCTATGCATTGCAGTTTGATACTTTAAATTATTAGTCCGTAATTGCTTTGTCTAATGTTTCTTGGGAGGTTGGCAGTCGATCATGTCCCCATTACTAGGGTTTTATAACATGCAGTGTATTCCAATACAAATTGTGCAGGGATTTGAGGTACTCCCATATCAAGAGTCGCAGATTGAGGAGACTGGCTTGAAAATACCTGGGTTAAAACTGCACTGAATGACATTGACAGACCCCAGTTATTTCTAACCCCCTCTCCTATAAGCAAACGTGCATAAACCTTAGATCGAAACATTTTTCATGCAGAAAAGGCGTGCTTTGGATGAGGAAACAGAACTTTAAAAATCCTCAATTATGACCTATGTTCCCGATCGCGACTTCTATGTTTATTTAACCTTCTGTTCTCATGGACTTTGGAGTTCGAGCAAGGTCTTGTGATACGATTTAGACTTGGAACCATAAGTCATTACTCTTCTTCCCACTGGGCTAGTTTCGCACCGACTATCTGTTTTTGCCCATGTGATGAGTTTTCTGATCACACTTTAGCTCATTTTTGTCTCTCAATTTTATCAGCATTTCACCAAAAAATGTTTAGTTTCAGTATTGAAAAGAAACAATTTCTGTTGGTGTGGAATTGCAATGCGTTTTCTTCAACCGCTGTTCGATCATGGAGACTATCTAGCTGTTTTGGCCTTTTTAAAATCTGCTTCGCAACATATTATCGTTATGTTTTATTATTTATGTGTATGTGTTTGAGGGTTTGTAGCTTTTATGATTGTATATTTATGATTGAACAAGTATTTCTGACTGACTGACTTGAATGATGTAGGGACTAGCTTCTGGAGTCACCCTGGACACCTCTTAATCTCAGACACAGACACCCTCATCTCAGACACAGACACTTGTCCTATTCTTAGACAAACTCCTGGTCCCCCTCCTTGGCTTCCCCTAGTTCCCTGCCCTCTGTACATCACCACTACCAAAACACCCCTGAATCTGCCACTTCAGCATTGTCCCTGTAAGCTCTTTATTCAAGACCTAGATGGCCTTTTAGGAGCAACCACACCAAATGGACAGACTATCCTAAGGGAAGAGCGCTTAGGCCTTTTGGTCCCAAAGGTAGGTTGCCAGGTGTACATCCTATAGCGCCTACCATGCTAGGTACCACACTGAGTGAGTATTGTGAATGGTTCCAAGTGATAACTTTAGTGTTCCTCGCTATTACTCATGCGGGAATAACAGTCTATGGCTCAACATAGGGGAGATTGCTAGCATAACCAAAACTATTTCCAGCCTGCAGTTACACCCATACCTGCAATCACCAGCACTGCATCAGGGGGCACATATATTCCACCTCTAACCATGGGCACATGCACTTGATGACACTGGATATGGTGAAAATAACACAGTCGAACATGGGGAGACGCAGTGGAACAACTTCAATATAGTTGTGAAGGCAGCATAAAAATCCCAGATAAAATTTACCCCAAAACATTAATCGTGAAATAGCTAAGCAGGAAAAACGGCATATGTACCCTAATTTTATGTAGAACAATGCCAACACATTAGGTATTTACATTTTTGCTAAATCTGGATTAAACTGATTAAACCATGTAGTTTATGAATCAATCAAACAGCATGTGTAAAGCGCAATACTGTCAGCACCTAGGGGTATCTGGAGCTGTGTTTCCGTCGAAGAGCCAGGTCTTGAGTCTCTTTCTGAAGTCTGCCAGCGAGGAGGCTGTAAGGAGCTGGAGGGAAAGGTCGTTCCAGGTCTTGGCAGCGATGAGGGAGAAGGAGCAGCCGCCGCCACGATGGATGTGGGGTGTGTGTGTGAGGGCAAGTGAAGAGGAGAGCAGGTGCCTAGTGCATTGGTGAAAGTTCAGTCGATGGTTGATGTAGGCAGGTCCTAAGTCATGGAGCGCTTTGTAGGGGTGCATGAGGATCTTTAACTGGCATCTCTTCTGGATGGGAAGCCCGTGGAGGTCTCTCTGGTGGGGGGCAATGTGGGTTTGTTTGGGGAGATCCAGGATAAGTCTGGTTCTGTATGGGTTGTAGTCTTTTGAGGAGCTGGGTGGAGATGCTGGCGTAGAGGGCATTGCAGCCATCGAGACGGCAGGTGCCGAGGGCCTGAGTGACTGTCTTTCTGGTGTTGGTTGGGAACCATCTGAAGATTCTGAGGAGTATGAGAAGTGTGTGGAAGCAGAAGGAGACAATTGCGTTCACTTGTCGTTTCATGGTCATTTGGCTGTCGAGGTTGTGTGCATGGTCAGTCAGTGTGGGTGTCAGTCCAAGTTCTGAGGGCCACCAGCTGTGGTCTCATGTGGAGGTGTTCTTCCCGAGGATCAGTTTTGAAGGAGTTGAGTTGGAGTCAGTTGTCTCTCATCCATTTGGCTATGTTGGTCCAGTGACGTAACAAAAACTTGAGGCACCCCCCCTGCAAGGTACATGGAGGGCCCCACCTCCGGATTCATCAAGAACTCTCAGGCCAGAGTACTGTACTGAGGGGGCCTCCCTGCAGCTCTGCCACCCCCCCTCCCCCCGGCACCACGGCGGCGTCTGTTAAACCACTGCGTTGGTCACAGCATTGCAGAAGTTGGTTTTGGCATTAAAGGGGTCCTCAGTGAGCGAGAGGGAGTAGTCTGGGTACCTGATTATGTTGAGTCCGTGGTATCTGATGACATATGTGATATCTGCGAGGGGGGTCATGTAGATGTTGAACAGGGGGGGCTGAGGGATGATCCTTATGGTATGCCGCATATGATGTCTTTTGGTGCAGAGGTGAAGGGAGGCAGTCAGATGCTCTGTGTGCGACCTGTAAGGAAGGAGGTGATCCACTTGAGGGCATCCTGCTGTATGCCTATGTTGTAGAGTATGTTAATGAGGGTACTAAGGGAGACTGTGTCAAACACTGCAGAGAGACAGAGTAGGATTAACACCACCTATTCTTCCAAGTCGAGGAGTGTTCTGCTGTTGTATGTGGCGGCAATCAGCGTGGTCTCAGTGCTGTGGTTGGCATGGAATCCTAATTGTGAAGTGTCTAGTAGGTCGTTTTATTCAAGGAATTCTGTGAGCTGGTGGATGGCTTTCTCAGGTACTTTAGCCGGGTAGTGGAGCAGGGAGATCGGACAATAATTTTCGAGATCGCTGGGGTCTGTGGAGGCTTTCTTCAGGAGGTGTCTGACGTATGTATATTTCCATCAGTGCAAGAATGGTGCTGTGGAGATGGATTCATTGAGGATGATGGTGAGTTGCGTGCTGGATGGTTTTTTTTTGCAAGGTTGTAGAGGTGGTAGGGGCAGGGGTCGGTGCAAGCCCCAGAGTGGATGGAAGACATGATACCTGAAGTGGTCAGGGCGGTGAGCGGAGACTAGGTGGTAATGATTTGGCTGATGTTCGCTGGTTGGTTGATGTCATTGGTGTTGAGGGTGGCGGGCTGGAGCCTTAAATTGTTGTAGATGTTGGTGACCTTGCTCTGGAAGTAGTCTGAGAGGGTTTTAGAGAGTTCTTGAAAGGGGTGGATGATGTTCGATCTGGGTAACGGGCTGGAGAATTCTTTGACTATTTTGAAGAGTTCCTTTGTATGGTTTGCCGCGGATTCGATGCAGGTGGTGAGGGCTGCTGTCTAGGCTTCCTTTATGTGTTGGTTGTAGTTGCTGAGGGCTGTTTTGTGAGCTGCTCAGTCTGTGAGGTTCTTAGTGGTGCACCATCAATTCTCCAGTTGGTGGCGGTTACGCTTGGTGGTCCTGAGTTCTGGAGTGTACCAGCTGCCATGTTTGGAGGTCTTGTTAGATTTTGTAGGTTTCAGTGGGGCGATGCGGTCGGCGATCTATGCAGCAAAGTTCTGTACAGCCTGGTCGAGGTCTGTTGAAGCCTCTGGTTGGCAAGTGGTAAGAGTCTGTGACTACTGAGTTTCAGCGACCTTGTTCCAACAGTGGTGGGAGGAGATCGGACGCCTGGTCATGTCGTGCTGGGTGTGGGTGATGGTGAAGTGTACGATGGTGTGGTCAGTACATGTGATGTCTGTGATGTGGCTGAATTTAATTCTGTCACTAGAGGTGAAAATGGGGTTGTGCGTGGGTTCGGTGACCAGTTGGGTGAGGCAGATGTTGTTCGGGTTCTCCAGGAGAGCGATGGAGTTGGGGTCGTCAAAGTGGAAGTTGAGGTCACAGGGTACGACTTAGTGGTGAGAGTCCATTGCTAGTTGGTGATGAGGTTGGGGAGGACATTTCAGAATGTTGCTCGGGGTCCCAGGAGTCTGTAGGCGAGGGTGCATCTTATCGTGTTTTTTTGCGTCAGTTTGAAGTAGGAGGTAGAGGTGTTCCATGAGAGGTGTGGGTTTGTTGTAGGTGATGGTGCATCTGATGGTTTCCTTGAAGATGATGGCAATGCCTCCGTCTTGTTTGTTGGCAGGTCTTGGTGTATCATCTTTTAGCCTCCGTGAGTCACAGTGGTGATGTTGGGGTTCGAAACGGGGTTGAGCCACTGGCGCGGCAGAGCAGGGACAGCAAGTGGCGCAGGGGGACAGCAGCTCAGGGGGAGCAGCTGAGTAGGGACAGCAGGCAGTGCAGGTGGAGCAGGCAGTGCAGGGGTAGCAGGTAGTGCAGGGGAAGCAGCAGAGCAGGGACTGCAGTCAGTGCACGGGGAGCAGGCAGTATCGGGGGAGCAGTGGAGCAGGGGGACAGGCGGGGCAGGCGGGGCAGGGGGTGTGCATGGGCACAGTACATTAATCATACCAGATAATCCATTTACATTAAGGTAGGAAACTGTTCATAAAAGAACAAGTTACGTTGCATTTATCCTCCCAAGACCAGTGGTTAAAACCACAGGCTGGGCATCCTTACAGCGCAGTAAGTAGCTCAGCACATGCAAACATGCCACTTGAAATGACACTGTGAATTGGCACACGCCGGCTCCAAGTGTGTTGACAGTACACTGCGTGCCCGAAGGCGCGGTTATGGGTAGATTAGCGTCCTCGTACAGTCTGCTTTTACTGCCTACTCGACTGAGACTTTCAATGTATATTTAACAATCTAAATGCCTAGTGAGGATTCCAAACTAGCCAGCTGCATATGCTTCCGACTGGCACAGTTTTTTTAGAAACAGACAAGGAACTGTCATGGGGAAAAATACATGTATACCATAGGAGCTGCTATTGAGGTCTTATAATCAGGAGACGTGCCTGTTTTTTTGTATGACATATTTATTTCACTGTCGCAGACCTCACACGTCACGATTGTATCCAGTTCAACCCCAGTCAACTGGAATTCCCAGCAGCAGCACTTAACATTTCCAACACTGCAACCCTGCTCTTGTGTTTAAAGTTTATTCTATCTACTGAGCCTGTCGCTCAAGCAAGTGCTTCGGTTTGTGGTGCGTTCTCGAGACCCGCCAGGAATATAAATGAAACCCCCGGCGCTGCCCCCCTTTCACCAACACAAAGAACTACTTTCTCGGTGTATTAACCTTTTATAGACTGCCAGGGATATTTGCTAAAAAAAACATTATGCAAGGCGCATATCAAACAGGAAGGCTGTACACCGCTCAAATCAATCTGCGAATGAAAAAAACAATTACATATAAACACAGCAAACATTGAGACAACCTTCAGCACCACTGTTCCATCGAGTTCAGAGTAACCGACTTTAATAAATATGCAAAACAAGCCGAGATTCAATCTGACACCACAAGCATCTTACTTCAATTTGCCCCACGTTCCTCATATTAAAGTTGTCACTCTGAAGATTAAACGTAAAAGGATGTAAACAGACAGACAGAGCGCGCTTACCATGGTTCTGAGTGGCGTCGGCCAGCTCTGACACTTTTCTCAATGGCATGGCGACAGCGTCCCCCGGCACTCTGGGGCTCTCCACATACTTCGCCCTCCGGATTGGCCCTGCAGCGGAAACAATGTCAGCATGTCTTTAGTTCTCCGCAGGCGAGGAGGGCGTGTGCAGTGCCTAACGCGCCTAGCAGTCCCAGGGAGGCGCCTGCCCCGCGCTGTCCACGGAGAAGGACCCCCTCAGACTCATGCCCGGAATGCAAACTCCGGCGGAAAGCGAAAGCTCCCGGCTCGCCCTGACGCCGGGGTGCGCAGTAAAAGCGCTGCTCGGCGGGTCAAAGTCCGGGCGCCGCGATGCGGGGAAAATGAAACGATTGTTGCCACCGTCCCACCCAGACGGGACCTAAAAATACCCTGCAGACGGCATACTGTAAATAGTTTAGGGCAGCCGTCCTCCATCGCCGGGCATTCTGTGCAACCAATTATAAACCGCCTGATTATAAAAGGGCGTGGGAAATTTCCTTGCAAAACAGTGTGCACCGAAAGCCACGGGCACTGTTTTCACAACGTGGCAAATGGTCTAGTTACAGGGGGGTTCTTGTCCCCTATGTGTATGCTGAAGCAAGGGAATCATCCAGAAAAATAACTTGTATGTAAATCACATACCAGTATTTAAAGAGCAGTGAAATCAAACTGGCAACAAATCACAAAACCATAGGAAGCAGCTGAGCGATTATGTTCTGAAATCAAACACGAGCAATGCTGCCACCTAGCGGTTTAAATTATAAGGCTGTCGAGCCTTTACTGTAGTGAGTGCAATAGTATTCAAGAGTCTGTAGTGTAAGTGTTTAAGGAAAGGCAGAGAAGCACCAAAACAGCAGCATAATAATCAAAATGGTCACATGCAACAGTCTCATTCTGCAATCAGTATGATGAAATACTTCAATCTGAGCTTTGCTAAGGTCAATTCACCAAAGTATGTTCGGAAGAGCTTATGTACAGCTCTAGTGTCCCCATAATAAGTTAACTATATACAATTATGGAAATCGAAAAAAATCTACAGAAAATCATGAATTGGGGTCAAGGTGTGGAGGCGGGAATGCTATTGAGACACAAGGGGTGGAGTCAAGAAAAGCAGAGTCTGCATTTCTTTTTTTAAAGCTCCACCGCAAACAATTGGCAGCAGGGAAAAATGTGACAGTAAATCTGTTCCTGCATACTTAATTGGTCACAACGAGGCTGCATTTTTAAAATGTCTTCCAGTGTGGAAGCACCCGCTGCAGAGATCTTTCTGTGCCGGCAATTTTCAGGGCATAATAAAAACAGTAAGATAACTCTGGTGGTTAATGCACTAACTGGAGATATGGGTGTTTTGTATAGTTACAGTTTTGATTTAAACGATGCACGGTTCATGTGTCTGTTCCAAGGCACATCATGTAACATGCAGATCACAAATGTGTGATTTATGTAGATTGCATTTGGGTTTTGACACATCTTTTTGTTACTTCCAGTTTATAAACTGCAATCCTTCTACTGCAGCATAGTGAGCACTGAACTGAGATGAAGGACCTGCATACAAACTGCACCGCACCGTTTTAGAACAGAATTGTTTTTTTCCTCAGTCTGTTGCTTTTTCCTCAACCAGTCGCTGCTAAAAAAAAATAAAAACATTTTAAAAAAAGAGTTCCCTTGGCTAGCAACAAAGTCTTATTCGTACCAACAACCCCAGGCGCTGCGTTACATTTCAAATCCTGAATCTGTGTTTCTCCTAACCATGCACTGTTAACATATAACACCTACCAGTATTGACTTTATGTGACTTTTACACCTTGTAATACTCATTGTTTTATGTAGCAATTTATGTACGTTGATTACTTGTATGATTTATTGTGTGTGTGTGAGAGATGTAAGGCGGTCTGACACCCTCCATTGGAATGAGTAGCGCTATAAAAGAATTAAATTAAACAATAAATTAGTGCTAATCGTTTTTTGTGCAATTGCTCCAACAGATAAACTTGCCATTATTACAGTGCAAGTATATCTCATGCATACAGGTGTAGAAACAAGTGAAAAAAACTGGCTCAGAATCATAGTTTCTCTTACGTACTCGAGAAGTGATAAACTGTGTGCACCTTTATTTCCCTCTACTGCATTGGCATTTAGGAGTTAGGCTCCAGATAGCTCTCAGGTAGGATGATACTCGAACACAACTAGGGTTATGGCCCTTTAAATCAGGTCTTTGTTTTGGGACCAGGAGGCAGTGAACAAAAGAAAGCGCCTTCACTGTCTGCAGGTTGCTGATCCGTACAGAAAGTAGGCAATGTGTGGGCCCTGATAAATGTGTCCCAGTGTTGGCGAATTGCTTATGGACAAATTCAGCATTTTCTGTCTCTAGTCCAGATCCAACTCAATTATAGCAGCTGGATCCCGATTTCCTGCACTAACTATATCCCCCTGCCCTTTGGTGCCCAATGCGGGGGTCTGGATTGTACTCTTTGAAGTTTATTTGCAAACCCCTGTTGTAGCTGGGCGAATATAAGAACCGCTCTCTAAAAAAGCCAAATCTTCACATGTTAACACGGGGAGCACAGATACTCATAGTGTACCCCATTCTCCAACATTTTGTTGTCCACGCTCATATGGGTTAGATAAGAATCGTTATCACAGCAACCACAGGCAGGGTAACCTCTTCCCTTCCCTGGCAACATTCTTCGGAAGTGCCAAAGACCTAGTCTGTGGGGAGAGGGGTTTGCAGGGCCTTACAAAAATAAGCAGTGAGGTGACAACTACGTAACTAGGTCACATAAGAGTCTACAAGGTCAAAAACTCAGTACGTTCTTTTTGGGTTCACTTGAAATATTGTGGAAGGCTGAAACACCTTCCATTTAAAAATGTCTGGTTGTGTGGCAATGTATGAGGGCCAAAGTCCACACGAAGGTCCAACTTCCAATAGCAGTGAACAAAAATCACCAACAAATGCCCGCCATCTTGCCACCAGGATAACGTGCATCGGAAATGCTAATCATGTTCCTTTAATCTTTCAAATGTCCTTTTAATACAGGAACGATTGCCCAAAGTGGTTTGTCGCTGTTGTTCCATAGATTTTGTATATAATTGATTATTCCCTGAAGAAGATTTCTCATGAACTTGTGATGCACTGGGGTTGTAAAACTATGAATAATTGAAACCACACATAAGAAATGAATTTAAATTTATCATGGAATTTGAACAAATAACCACCTTAATTTCAAAGGTGAGTTTTAACAGTTTTTTTACAACAGGTACAAAGAAACGGTGTCATATACGTATGGATAATCTGTGGTGGTAGCCAGCAATACTCAAGTGTGGGATGCATGAAGGCAAGGTTCTCTCTACAGATATTCTAAAACAGTAATACAAAATCCATGCAAGATAAAATGTATCATATATAAATTAAAAAAATTAGTTTCTTTCTAAAATCCAGGAATACACAGGTACTTAAATATAAAAAAAGGTGCTAAAATAGAATTAAATGTGCAAATAGGCAATAGACTTAGACATAGCTAAGTGGCTCTAATTTAAAATCTCAATAAGGGGTCGCAGGTCCTGTAGTAGTGCCCAACATAGTTCCTACTTGGGGTAGCCAATTAAATATACATTAAGTAGTTAAAAAGGAACAAAAGCCATGTCCCTTCTTGAGAGTCTCAGAGTCTTGGGAGCTCATTATAATTTCGAAACCTATCTTCGGCTTGTTTTTTTAGTAAAGATATGGGAAGCCCTTAATCAATATTAGGTTATCACCTAAATCTCAGGGAACCTTCCAAAACAGGCACCAGTGTATAGTGTTAATTCTCCTTTTTAGGTAGAAGCCTACCAGACAGTGCAACTGTCTGGTTTGTGAAGACATCTTGGGGACATTCTGAAGTTTCCCTCAGAATGCATTCCCTGGTATTGTGGTTTGTAACTCACATTTTCTTGCTTTCTATTAGCTGGCTTTATTTGTTTTAGGCTGTCCAGCTTGAGTTAGTTCCTTCTGTGGACCATAGCCTGTTCACCATCACCTCTTGTATTCTTCTGACAACAGGCCTAAAATTATTTTCTTATCTTGTCACAGTTGCTGTGCATTTAACCCCTTCGATGCTTGTGACGGAACCATTCCGTCATCAGTCACGGTTGGGCTGTGCTGATGACGGAATGGTCCGTCATGACCACATCCATTATCATAGGGGCCCAGCACAGGAGGAAAATTCCATCAGCAGGGATGAGGTTAAAGATGGAGGTCAAATGTTAGGCTCTGTCTTCCAGGAAGCTTGGTGTTTACTTTTCTTTTTCTGACTTCATAGTGAGAGGATTTATGTGACAATCCAGCTGGCTGACAAAGTGAGAGGAACGGCTATATGAATGTTATTTTTTATTAGAACACAACAAAATGTAAATGTGTGCAAATGAACTGTGCAAATATTTCAGACAATATATAAATTAGGAAAGCACAAATGAAGAAAATAATGTCTAATTCTGAAGTGTCTACAAAACAAATATTTCAGCACTATCAAAACAAATCAATATAATTGGTGATGCCATTTCCACACATCATTTGTGTGTTGTATAGTTTTATAAGTGAAATTATGTGTGCAAATGTAATGGTCATTTCAATTGAAAATGTGGTGTCTGTAATGGCAGCCTGCTACCACACCATGCATACGCCAATCTACACAAATCCACTTTACAACACTCTATGCTAGTCTATTCTACAACAATCTACTATGACACTGTACTCCCCTCTAACTCCACTCCATGCTACCCTGATCCACTCTTTGCCATTCTACTCCACTCAGTGCCACTCCACGTCACTCTACACCACTCCTATCTACACCTCTCATGACATCCTACGCCACTGTGGAATGTGATTGTTGTAACACATCTGTTGGGCTATTATTACTTGCCTGATTCTTAAGACGTGAGCATCAATAAACTCCGTCTCTGACTACAAACTCATTTTGCGTCCTTCTTTGACTTTCCTACAGCCACTTTACCCTACGCCACCTTATGACACTTTATGCCACTTCCATCTAGGCCACTGTACGCCACTCTACGCAACTCCACTCTACGACACTCCATCCTATGATAATCTATGCCACTCTACTCTACTTCATGCTACACCACTCCGCTCTATGACTCTTTAATCCATTCTACGCCACTCCACTTCACTCTATGACACTCTTACGCTCCTTCACTCCATGCTAAGACTCCCTCTACTCCACAACACTCCACTCCACTCCATTCTATGCCACTCTATGACAATCCATTCTATGATACTCTAGTCCATTCCACTCTGCTCCCTCTGAAACCCTTCATGACACTATACTTCCCACTAAGACCATCTACTCTGACACTCCACGACCCTTTATGTCACTTTACCCTTTATGCCACTTTACTCCAAACTTTATCACTTCTATCTATGACACTTTACTCCAATGTACACTACACTACTCAACTCCACTCTGTGGCACTCACTCTACTCTATGGCACTCCACGCTGACAATTTACTCCACTCTGTGGTATGGCACTCTAAGCCGCTCCACGCAACTTTACGCCACCCCACTCTATGCCCCTCCACGAAACTCTGAAGACCTCCCCTCTACAACTTCCCACACCATTGTACTGGACTCCACTGTACAACACTTTACTCCACTTGACGGCACTTCACTCACTACTATGCCACTCTGCCCTCCTCAACTTTACAATACTCTAATCCGTTCTACGATCCTCCATTCTACACTACAACACTCTAGCCGCTCCACTGTCCGATACTCCACTCTATGCCTTTCTAAGTCACTCCACTCTCCCCTATACCACAAACATTTAGCCATGCTGAACAGCAGCCATCTGGTGTACAACATGGTTAAAACACATTGGCAAAGCAAATAGCTCTTGCATGGCAAGACCTATTGGGTTTGCAACATGCTGGTTAAAGCCTTGCCACTCCACACATGAACTCAGCAAGCTATTAGTGGCCACTACTCAGCTTTTTCAATCTGTTGGGAGATTCAAAGAGTACTTCAAGAGCCATCAACTGCTGTCACTCACATGCACGACCTTATCTTCTCATCCAAAATGCACTGTAGTTCATTTTTCAAATGTGGTTGGCTATGTTACTCTTAATTGCCCATGGTTTGGTTTCCAACATAAAAAGAAATGATGGGGTGATGCTCCCCGTGAACTCCTTCGACCAGCTGTCATAGAATGCATTTCATCAAAAAAATACATTTGGGGGGCTAAAGGGACAAAAGCATGATTGGTCCTTCATGTGTGGATGTGACTCCTGCATGTATGCATATCGATTCTGCTGCTTTTTTCCCCCCCGCATAATTAAGGATTTGCAGCATAATCTATTTTCTGTTGCATAATCTGCAGATTTTCACACAAAAATTGTTTCTAGCTCAAAGTTACAAAAATAGTTGCAACATGTGTTGGCACACAGTGGAAGGTCCTTTGAAAAGGTCAACTAGTCATCTTTCAGTTGCTGATTTCTGCATTTGGTTGTACTAACGACGTGCAATCTTTGCCCAGACAGTATTACCATGTGTAAAAATGATAAGATAATTAATTAATACTAACAAAAATGGTGCCGCATTATGCTGCATAATTCCAGTGGCCCCTGCTCATGGAGCCCCGACACGGTCTTTCCTTTGAACTTCCCCTCCCTCTCTCTACATGGTGTGTACTCCCCCGGAGGTTCCCCCTCCCCTCCTGGGTACAACTGAAGCACGAGGAAAGGAGTGCCGTGCACCTGTGCACACATTCCAGCATGGCAGCTGCAGCCACAAGATGGCGGAACTCGGCAAGTCTCTTCTACCCCAACCGCAGATCGGCCTGGAACCGTTTCAACGGCTTCAGGAGCGCAGGGGTTGGATTCCACCCACCTGGTGATGCAGGTGAAACTTAAATACAAAAAGCTTAACCTATGACCTGCATTTTAAAAGGATAGCTCTGCAGGGGGTGCAGGGGCACGTGGACTGGAAGCTGCTGTGTCCCCTTCGGCGCGGGTCACGGTTCATTTGCATATAGTAGGTCTCTGCGTCGAGCCTAAAGTAATCACAGGTGGCGTAAAGTGGTGCAGGATGGCGTCATTTTTTGGTCTTTTCAGTGAATACATCATCCGTACGCTGACTCAAATCACCCCATAACACAATAACTTGAATATACTGGGACAAAAGTGAGTAAAACTCGCTGATCCGGACCAACAAAGCAAGTCCTCGGACCTAGGGGGTCATGAAAATCCAATAAAAACTACATGCCATGTTTGTTTATCATTAAATAAACTGGACCGTTTCTGCCGCGGCCATTTCCGGTAACCCCGGTGCTATAAAACGTGGAAGTCAGCTTACAGTATATCTATGCAAGTGTCTACTAAATAACGCACAGTCTCGTGGATACCTTGACATTCTCCAAAAGGGGCATTATCTTGTCTGAATCCTGTCTAACACACTCTGAAAGAAAAACAAACAATATATCCGATCTCCTTCTCTTTACATTGTTAACATGCCTCAGCAAATTGCCAACGTAACCCCCTGACATTCCTTTATTGTTATTGCTGTAGCCAAGATTAAGAGCAGATGAGCAGCCGAGGGCCATAAAGTTCAATGAGTAACCCTTCAAACTTGAAAAGAATATATAAAAAAAAGCCTGGTGTCAGCTGAGCAAATGGAGAACAAAGCAAACGCCACAGTTCAGAGACAAATTATAAAAGGCCACCCGAATCCGTCACGCACTCAAGAGATTTCTATAAGATAACACATTAAGTTGCCGTTGAATAAGAAAAACAGTTTTGACCCTGCTTGCTTAACGCCGTGTACTTATCTCCATTTCAGGTTTTTTTAAATCTCTACCTCTAGTGAACCATTCACTCTCCCCCAGCACCCTCCCCTCCCTCACAGACACACACACCAAGGGGAAAGGAGGCAGAGTGCGGGCTATAGGCAAAACGCAGAGCCTGATAAAAATGTATGAAATGGGACCACTTTCCGACAAGAAACTTCGGCCTCGAAGCTGAGGAACGGGGTTCGAGTCTCTGCACGAACACCCAACAACCCCACCTGTGATTCTGGGCATATCATTTAATCTCCCCGTGCATAACACAAAGAATGGGTCCCTCTTTAACGCAACGGGTGCTCATATTAAGCGCTCTGATACCTTCGAGTCGAATTCACGCTATATAAAACTCCCTCCATCCCCAAGAAAGACTGACAAAATGGGTGGAAATAGAAGGAGTGGTTGCGAGAAAGATGGAAGAAGGGGCGAAGGTAAGGTTTGAGAGGGCAAGGGATGAGAGAGTGAGGGGCAAGAAAATAGGAAAGACTGGAAGGGGAGAGATGGGGGAGGGGAAAGGAAAGGAGATACGGTGAAGTGACAGGCAATGGGGGGTGAAAGCGTGTCTGTGTGCACACACTGGGGAAGTGATTGAACAGCTATTGGTGTATTTACTTAACAGTCGTATATAGCGCCTATGCACCAACAGTTGCTAGGATGCTTTACATATAACCCTGGAGTTACACACAATTACAAAAGAGATGCCTGGAAACAAGCAAGCAAGTTGGGAGGTGGAACACAGGCCAGGTCGTGGCTTCTGAGTAGGGAGAACATTTGTTGAACAGGGGGAAGAGCAGTGCTTAATTTGTAAACAAAACACGTGCCAGGGCTCTAGTCAGGAGGCCTTTGCAGTTGCACTATCCATTCCCACTGAAGTCGTTGCCAATGGCAGTACCTACACAACTACTACTAATTAGCACACTGCAAGTGCGACAATTCAGCCTATTCCAGGCCCCCAAAGATATAAAAATAGCTTGGGCAGCAGGTATTTGTTGTTTTTAAAGCGTATTGAATTAATAAACATTTGCTGTTTGCTCATCTCTAATTTATACAAACAGCATCATAATGTGGTGGCTGTCATAAGTGCCAGTGTCGGCAATTACATGCCGGTGCCAAACATTAAGTGCCGTTGCAGAGCACCGGAAACCACTGGCTCAAATTACGCACTGGGGAACAGATGTGCTCCTAGGTGCTTCCCCGAAGCAGAGAAGGTGGGCTCAATTCTGGAGCCGAGAGGTGAAGTGTTCCAAGCAACAGTAGTGGCGCACAGAGGGCTTGTCTCTAGGTGAGCGACATCCAAATCTATGGAGTTAAGCATTCTGAGGCCTCCAGGTCTGCCAGAGATGGGTAACAGCTCAGATTAATGAGGAGGATTTGGCGTGAATAGCTGGACTGTATGCAAATCAGCCTCAATCCCATGGTCTTTGTATGTATCAATCATTTATAAGGTGCGGCAAATCACCTGTGAGGGCTTCGAGGTGCTGAAATTGCTAACTGCTGCGTTTGAGCTGTTCATTTGAACAGCCAGGTCTTAAGTCCTTTCCTTAATTCCCAGAGCAATGAGGCGGTCCTGAGGTGCAGGGGGAGGTCGTTCCAAGATTTGACCATCAGATGAGGTGGTCCTGAGGTGCAAGGGGAGGTCATTCCAAGCTTTGACCGTCAGATGAGGCGGTCCTTAGGTGCAGGGCGAGGTCGTTCCAAGCTCTGGACGTCAGATGAGGCGAGGCGGTCATGAGGTGCATGGGAAGGTCGTTCCAAGCTTTGATGTCAGATGAGGCGGTCCTGAGGTGCAGGGAAGGTCGTTCCAAGCTTTGGATGAGGCGGTCCTGAGGTGCAAGGAAGGTCGTTCCAAGCTTTGACGCCAGATGAGGCGGTCCTGAGGTGCAGGGAAGGTCGTTCCAAGCTTTGGATGAGGCGGTCCTGAGGTGCAGGGAAGGTCGTTCCAAGCTTTGACCGTCAGATGAGGCGGTCCTGAGGTGCAGGGGAAGGTTGTTCCAAGCTTTGACTGTCAGATGAGGCGGCCCTGAGGTGCAGGGGAAGGTCGTTCCAAGCTTTGACCGTCAGATGAGGCGGTCCTGAGGTGCAGGGGAAGGTTGTTCCAAGCTTTGACCGTCAGATGAGGCGGCCCTGAGGTGCAGGGGAAGGTCGTTCCAAGCTTTGACCGTCAGATGAGGCGGTCCTGAGGTGCAGGGAAGGTCGGTCCAAGCTTTGGACGTCAGATGAGGCGGTCCTGAGGAGAAGGACGTTCCAAGCTTTGACCGTCAGATGAGGCGGTCCTGAGGTGCAGGGGAAGGTTGTTCCAAGCTTTGACCGTCAGATGAGGCGGCCCTGAGGTGCAGGGGAAGGTCGTTCCAAGCTTTGACCATCAGATGAGGCGGTCTTGAGGTGCAGGGAAGGTCGGTCCAAGCTTTGGACGTCAGATGAGGCGGTCCTGAGGTGCAGGGGAAGGTCGTTCCAAGCTTTGACGTCAGATGAGGCGGTCCTGAGGTGCAGGGAAGGTCGTTCCAAGCTTTGGATGAGGCGGTCCTGAGGTGCAGGGAAGGTCGTTCCTAGCTTTGACCGTCAGGTGTGAGAAGAAACATCCTTTGATGTTGCCTCAGCAGAACCGGGTGGTTGTCTATGAGGAGGAGGGAGGCGGGACGTAGGCAGCTGGTCGGTTGGAGGGAGGCCAGCTGCGGAGCTCTTTAAATTCCAATGTACATTCACTAACCCACTACGCTTTTTAATATTACAGAACCAGATACATTTTGGTGCCATAATAAACACTATACACGTATTTCAAATACAGTTGTATGTTATCCTAGTTATATCATTCCGTTAAATATGAACTGACATTTATGCAGATACATGCTTGGGTGAAGATGAGTTGTATAAAAGCTCCTTTGAATGAGTAGCACTTGCTTAGCTGAAGGAAGGCGTGATTCACTGCACAGCTCTAGAAACACGTCCTTTTTCAGTGGTGTAAACCTGGATTGTGAATAAGTGCAGTGAAATGGCCCTAGCTCTGAAACCACCCTATGAGCATTAGGCATGTCCTGGCAGACAAGAGTTAACTTAAAAGTGAGGGCGAGAACTTAACAGTGTGAGGACCAAACGTGTCAGATAGGGTCAGCTATGGCGCTAGGTTTTTGATACCATATTCAAAATGACGTTTTACTATTCGGCGATCCCATTCCCTTACCGGCAAGACCCTTATTTAGTAATTATTGCAGATTGGGGTCCTCTTGTGGCCATTTCTGATTGGGAGCACCAGCCGTGGATGGGCTGATGTAGGGAATATAATTAGGCTTGAGGGAGAGCAGGGTAAGTGAGGAGTGAGTAGAGAAACAAGAAGGAATGCAAAAATAGATGGAGCAGAGGGAGAGGAATGCCTTTGATGAGAGATTCAATAGCGAAAATAGTAGGCAGAGTCTGGAGCGGGTGATGGCTGGGCAGGGATGGAAGAGCAGTGGTTTTCAGAGCATGCTAACAGTTGGGGCTGAGTTTTAAGGGAGGAGAGTTCACCCTGGGGGAGGATTTAGCAACCCCAAACAGCTCACTTAAGGGCTGTGAAGGCCTAATAGTAGAGCTTCAAGAACCAAGGGATCCAAGACTTATGCACTAGCTTGTTTATCAGACGGCAATGGTGACTGATAGAGTTGTGAGAGCGCAACGCCGAATGCCTGCTGTAGTTAAATGGGTCAATATAGGTGAAGACCAGGGGTGAAGCCACATCGTTGTGAATGTGCTCAATGAGAGCTGGGACTGGACTCCAGGGAATGCTTCCTCTAGTCATCTGGGCCTCGTGATTATGGCTGCGATGTAGGGGATGGCGATGTGAGGGGAAGGGGTGGTTCTATGTGTATGTGCGAGGGCAGAGAAGTTGTTTGTGAAAAAGTCGCCTGAAAGTTGAGCAGAGAGCATGCTCGGTTGGTAGGAGTTCCAGCTGAGTTCAAGAGGTCAATTACTATGTGGAGGAGACCACCCTAGTCAGCATGGGGCAGGTGTTATTCTTCAAGCCGCAGCCAATGGCTCCAGAAGGGTGCTGCTATAATTCGATGGTTAAATGGTTCAATTGTGGCCATGATACACCCATGGGCAGGAGATTACGCAATGCATCTATTATGGGGGTTACACTTCGAAGGAGTGTCAAAGTGAAGGAGAGCAGGATTTCCAGCACCACGGCAAGCCCCATGCAGCTGAATGGCCCAACTGTGACATGCTTACTACAACCCAGCTTCAGTTATGGTCTGCTGTGGAGCACCAAAGGGCCCCAACCCTGTCTGTACATGGGTGCCTGGCTGTATTACAGAGTAAGACTATGACAGTAATTGACGGTGGGGTGCGCTTCAGGACACCGGTGGGAGCCTTAGCGGGTGCTCATTTAATGCAGAAGCTACATATGTGAAGTAGCAGTGAGCAAGAGGCCAAGGGTGCTGACTGATCCCCACACACATATTAAAAATTTCAAAGCACTTTCCTACATGTAATTGATCCCTGGAAACCTTGCCTGGACATTGTACTGTTAGTATTCCACAAAAAGCGGGGGGGGGGGGGGGGGTGGAGGGCTTTGTGGCATCACTTTTCTGTTCCAGTGCACATTCCGAGCCTTTCTTGTTTCCAAGCTGGCTAGAGCTTTTTACATTCCAATGGCCTGGAGCCCAGAGAGAAAAAAGCCATGTGATGGATATCTTAGCTGATTTATAACTCAGAGAGTGCACTGGGAATTATAGAGCCATTACTATTAATAGTGTTGCCATCCCCTCAGAAACCGGAAACATTTCTGGTAGACATTTTTACGTTAACTACATTCTTGTGGAAATCCAATGATCGGTTGATTTTGTTTTTTTGGCAGTGGTTGCTTGTGAGTGGTTGGTGGAGAGTTGTTAAGTGCCACATTCCCTTGTACTTACACCCTTCCCCTTCCAGTCTCATTATGTTAGTCTACAATGAGAAAGAGGGGGACTTCGCCTTAGATCACCTAAAGGATCCAGCGTCTCTTGTACCTTTTCTCCCCTTGACCCAATGAAACATGACAGGCAAATTGAAAAAGTGACGTTATACTGTGTCCCATGTATGATCCCCCCTCACCCACGTATTCATGCCAAGGTCTGAGGGTTGGGAGCCTTAATGTTGAGATGGTTTGATTCCTCATGTCTGATCTAAAAATAATTTTGCCATAGATGCATTTAAAAATGAATATGTCAACCACTCTGAACTGAATGTCAGCAAAATATCCTTTTACCCACGGACAAAGATGATGCTAGTTAGCGACCTGCTCGACGCTTGACAAAAGGACTAGAAGAAGCTACGAACCACACCATTTTCTGTAAGGTTCCAGAATCCAATCACTAACCTGGAAGGACGATAGACTCAGGCAGCTCTTACTGGAAATGGTGGTCTTAACAAGTCAAGAACCTCCTACATACCAAAGGTAAATGATCAAACCGCTGCACATTCAGACATAAAACATCTTGATTTCATGGTTAGGTTTGGGGCATGAACTGGCAGCAAACACCCAAGCGGCCCGGGAAAAGGAAGCATGATACTATTCAGGAACCATGTCTTTCTTTGCACCAGTGCATAATTCAGTGGAACTATTAAGAACCAGAAAAGAAGCAAGGAACAAAGACTTCTAGGTTTTACGGTAAACCTAAACTATGGGAATGAGCACAACTAACGGTAGGGCTGCATGAAATATAATGGGAAAGACTCATCCGAGTCTAGTACTTTTATGAGCCAGCAACCTACGGCAATAGGATACCTTAATGATTGTGGCTTATATGAATCCTGAAAACCTGTAAGGAAAAGCTACTCAGTGTCTCCATTATATTTGCGCTTACTAAACCTCTGAATGTAGCAGTGTCGCTTGAATGTACATAAAGCGCAAATAAACATGCCTGGGACAGAACTAGGCACATGTGCATTACCATTAGGGGTATCTAAACAGATTTCTGCAAAGTGTATTCAGGTTGCACAGCAGAGATTGATAGAGTAAGCATCATGGGAAAATAAGTCTCCATTTGTTTTGATCTTTTCCCCTACTTTGTCCATCATTTTGCAGCAGGTGCAAAATGTATCTCAGAGGAGGAGGGGGGGGGGGGGCGTTTCTTTATCACTCAGGGCAAAGCTAAGTTCACTTCCCCGCATCCGGCGATAACCACCACCCCGATAATACGGTTCTCAGACTACTGAGCTTAAACTCCTGTGGCTACATACGGCATTACCCGCCGTCAGCGCAGCATTTCTCTTTGCAAGATTACCACACACAACGCACCGCTGGGTGCCCTTCTGTTTGTGTGTCAAACCCGACTAGGACCGGGTTGGACTTATCACCGGTCCCCCGACTTCACTTTTACCCGACCCGTTAACAGCCCTTCAGAGTCACGGGTTAACACCCTTCTTGACGAAACACGTGTCGGCTGGTTTTCTTGTTCCAACCACCCACCCTCCAATAAAACGACACAAAAAGAACACGTTTGTACGACTCCATCCTTGACATTTGTCTGTGATCAATCATATCACACATACTCGTTGTGTGCACTGGACCTTGCTTACAAAGCTAAGTTCAAGTAAGTGATAGAACACAAGAACACAAGAACACTGGAGCTGCCAAGTACTTGTTATCTGAGCACTATAATATGCTTTGCAGTAATTAATTCATATTCTTTAAGAACATTTTTTTTAATTATAAGAAAAAGCACAGTATTTCAGGATTTTGGAAGTAGGAAACATATTGGAGAAGTTCAGATGAATATCCATTGATTAGTATTTGATAGCCTGGATGAATACGAAAACTTTATGCTAAAGCTTGCTCTTTAATGATGGCATATTTTGTATATTGTTTATGCTTTCATGAATTCGGAGTCGAGTTACTTTCAGTTAGACATCAGGTAACCAGAGTACCCATCTGATTTACTCTCCAAAACAGGGGCAATGCTGCTTCCCATGAAACAAAGCAAGCAGCAGAGCATGTGCAGTGCTCAGGCCCGTCTTGCCGCTCATATTTTTCCATTGAGCATTTTCTTGGCTAATTATTACCTTCATAAACATGAACACACAAAACCTCAATGAACTTCCAGATGGCCAAATGCTCAAAAAAGTATCATAGGTTAGTCACTGTGAGACCCTGTCAGTGCTTGTACGTCAATCAAGTAATTGTGAGGCTATGTCTGCACTTGATTACAACATAATGTTTTAAAGTGCAAATGCTATTTAGTTCATGGGAAACCACAGGTAGACAGAAACTCAATTAAAAACAAGCCTTGGCAAAGCCAAAAGGTCTCACCTATGCAAGATCTATTGGCCGCGTCCATCTTTTTTTAACCATATTGTACAGCAGTGCTAGCTCCAGTGCAGCATGGCTGACAGTAAAACAATAAATAAATAAAAAGCGGTCAAGGCTGGCTGTGTCAGAGCTTCGTTTCTTTACTTTAAGCCATGTTGCAACATGGCTAAGAAACATTGCCAAAAGCCAACAGATCTCCCATAGGCAAGATCTATTGGTTTTGCCAATGCTTGTTAAGGTACCTGGCTTATGTATACATTATTACAACCAGGACATGGCAGAGAGACATAGTGGTGAAGCAGAGAAGTTTAAATTCCCGTAGTTTGTCTTACTCAAACAACTAAGGTGCCCCAAAGTCAGGTGTGACACCTTCCACCAGCCGTGTTTCTTACCCAAAACATGCTGCAATGATGTCATAACGCTAACAGTAAAACTACAAGTCCCAGAATGCTGTTTGCTAATATCCAGTGAAGGTGGATGGTGTCACGTGGGACTGCTTAGTACCTCATGATTTGACAAAAGTGATTAAAAACAGCACTCATATGTGGTAAGATACTGGGAGCCCCATGTCCCGCCTTCGTTCTTCAAAACATTTTGAGGTTCCAAAACAAACCCCCTGTCAAAGAACATGCCAGACTTGCTGCAACCTGGTGTTGAGGTCAAGGTGGCTGATCTTTCACGTGTTGTGACCAACTAGATGTTAAGATCCAGCACCAGCCTTTTCCACATTGTGAAAACAATCCATTAACATGAAAATATTCTGGTGAGATGGTCAGTTGCTATTAATATCTTTTGTTAAAAAGATCAATTTCTGGTATATTAGGGTAACATCAACAAGTGTTTCACTTGTTAAGGCAACAATAAGCCTGGGCAGGGAGACACGACTTTTCCAGTTTCACATTTATATTTAACATATCAGTGCATACTGTGGGCTGAAGCCTTGGTTCATATTCATTAAGATAACTTGACCAAGACACCTCATAATGACATGTAAAAACATAGTAGATAAATGGAAAAATTGAGCCATCTGGTCGTCTCAAGCATGGGACTTTTTAGGCTTCCTTATGGTAGATATCTGGTCAGTACTGAGAAGCCAGGGCAGTAAGTCATCCCGTTGGTAAGGTGGAGAATCTCTCCAACCAGGTTGGTTCGTTAGTTTTTGATCTGCTGAATGCCTCGCCTGGTTTAATGCAAGGATGAAGGTTGCACGCAGTTTTCTGCCGCTGGAACATCCTCCCACTAAGCTATAGTTCTAGTTTGTGAATATTTGCATTTTTACTGAAGTACAAAGCTCTTCATGCATTTCCCCCTACGAGGTTTTAACAGTCCAGGTCTTCTGCTTTAAAAATATGTAGAAGGAATTCAAATCTGTGGGAAAATACGGTGTCTTCAGGGGGTAAAGAGTGTTCTATAGACAAATAAAAGGAAGAAAGAAAAGAAAGACTTTGGAAAGAAACCGGCTGATCCATTGTACTTCGTGAAAAGTTAATGTTCACTATAGCCATCCAGCCATAATCAGCATAGCTCTGGGGGGAGCCGGGGGGGGGGGGGGCGGGGGGAATTATGTAAAGTTATTTAAGACTGTTTCACTGATGATATTTTCAAAATAGACCAAACTTACAATAAGGGACCTCTGATGAAGAAGTGCCATTCCAAAAGATGTGTCTAGAATTAAAGGAGTGCACTCTTTAATTCAGGAACCTGTTTGACCCACTCAGTAGCTGAAAAGCTGTTCATGGCTCCTTCAGTCAGACATTTAATATTTTAACGAAAGGCATATGTTAAAAGCAAAACTAAAAATCCCAGAACAGACCTTAGGTTACTGCTGGCAAAAGCCAGGGCTGGTGAAGGTTTCACCCACTACTGGTCAGCCATATAGTCAGAATTCTCCAACTGCCCCCGATGTAGATGTGAGGTATATATAGCGCCAACTTAGAGTGCTTTACAAGAGAACCTCACTATGTTTACACATTCTCAAGGAGGTTATGTTTTCGCAACAAAAGCAGGTGTGAATGTAAAAATGGTAAAGTTGAATGTCATCAAACTATAGCAGCTGGTGCAGTTATCAAGCAGGCTTTACAATGCCAATGTCCCGAATGTGTTCAAGGCAGGATGGTTGGGGCACAGTCTAATGTCAAAGCGGATGCACCCAGGCACAGCAGTCCCTGAAGCTCTTGCGCAGGCAGTGTCTATGACACCCCTACTCCATGGGGAGAAAAATCTACATTACGCTTTACTGTAAATGCTCTCACTTTGCAGTCAGCCAAAAGCAAAATAAACACTAGGCTTCCTCGAAGACATAGCCTGCCATTTGACCTCATTCTTTGAATTCACGGTAAATGTGACGAGATAAGAACAATAATTATAGGCCTATTTACAGATACAGAGCTCTCTGAAGTATACTGGTAAATAAGGTTTTGGCATGGGAACGATGAAGTGAACCTGGATAGCCTAAGCCAGCAATTGAAGAGCAAGAAAAAAAGTTACAAAGAAAAAAGCCAAAGGCAAGCGATAGGCAGAATGCATTCTTAGGTCAACTTTCTAAACCTCCAGGAGATGTCTTTCGCATAACAGACAGCTGTGTGGTCTGGTAGGCTGTGACCTTAAAAAAAAAAAAAAAGTCAAGCACCTCAGAACCACCATACATTAGTCTAATAAGGCTTCTACACAGGTAGCTCGCGTAGCCCTCCAGCTACCTGCAAGTGGATTTCCTGTGTGCAGCCCAGCCTACTGAATTAGAAGTATTTGCTTGGTTGAAATAATATATGTATAGCTAAATTGAGAAGCATGTATTTTCAGAACTAGCAAGCTGATTTTGAAGGGAAATGGTTACATATTAATAGTATTTTGTGTTGAATTTCTAATACAACCATTGAGTTGGGTAACAAACATTGTTATTTCAGCGTCCAAAAAACTTCCAGGATGAACGTGCAATGTACAAACACATGATACATTATTTTTTTTATTGAATATTTAAAGCAAATATTTCAGTGATACATTTTGAGGCCTTCTACCTTGTTACCAGGGGATATGCAGCTATGACTTGTGTATTAACCAGGCAGAGGCATTCCAAATTGATAAAGTCTTTTTTACGTCACTGCCGGCAATCCTGCTTGATGGAGTAAGGTGATCACTGCTGATAATCTTGCCATTGGTTGCCTCCAATGTAATCTTTCTGGTGTGGTCACTATTGCAACACTAATACTATTAGTAGCTTGGGGTGATTTTCATTTTACATGAGTAGTTCTCATTACAGAAAAGGTTGGAGATCCCCTGCTCTAATAAACACTTAGTTTGAAGAATATTGGCATAAAATTAGTTGTTGGAAGTGATCTGCTTTAGTGGAAGGCTGTTTGAATATATAACTATATATTCAAACAGCCTGAATATATAACTATATATTCAAACAGCCTTCCACTAAAGCAGATCACTTCCAACAACTAATTTTATGCCAATATTCTTCAAACTATCTGGATTGGACGAAATTTCAATTAACACCTCTTTCATAGATTTAAGATTTTAGTTTAGTAAAATCAGTTTACCTGAGGAACTTCTGTTTCATTCACTCTTCTCGCATGAACCTCTTTCAAGAGGAGAGCTCCTTTATGGACACATTCCAGAGCTCCAGCTCAAATATCATCCTTGCAGCACAGGCCACTGTTGTTAAACTAGACCATCAAGCCCTTTGTATGAAAATCTCACCCTCTGCTCAAGAACATCTCGAATATCTAATGATTCAAGGTTCGACTGCATTTTCTTTCCAAAGGATCCACCCCCAGGCAGGCAGCCCTCTTTGGTGAGCTGTATGTAGAGGTCGGAGTAGGTGGGATCTATTCAAAAGGACGGCCCAAGCTTCTTTTTTTCTAATTTTACTAAAATACTTCCCATTCTTTTGGTTAAAAAGGAACCAGTCCATCTGGCTGGAAGGAAAGGGTCGTCAAATACTATGAGGCGAGAGGAGGGACAAACAGTAAGAAGAAGCGAGTCATCTCTCCTTGGTCCTCCACATAGAAAAAAATTGAACTGTCAACACATTGTATTGCATGTAATTGCATTTATGTAGCGCTTACTACTCCTGACGAAGCGTCAAAGCGCTTTTTCGGAGAGTAGCACGCTACTCCGGAACCCATTAAGGATTGTTAATGGTTTATCAGAAAATCTACAAATTGCTTGGGTAGTGTAGGCTTTATGGGATAGAATCATTGAAAGGTTTATGATGACAACGGCTTATTCATTTTGAGAGGTAGTGTAAGGGTGTGTTACCAGTTCTGGAAGGCGCCCTTTCACTGGAAACCTATAACAAGGTTTGCATTCCTGCAGGCTGATTCGTATTACTAAAACTATAGCTTTTGTAAGCACTTAAACAGAACCTGTTTTGCACATTTTGCAGCTGGCTGTCTTATACTGTGTCTAATACAATTTATAAACTCGCGAAGTTCATATTCACAGCGCTTTCTTTCAGTCACAGGCTGCGGCCTCATGGCACTACAAATAAATATGCCAGTATTCCCCAGTGCACCAACTAGGAATCAAATCAGTGCCCTGTTTACACACACAGACATCTGAATTGATGGTGTTACTCAACTGTGGTTTCCCACCAGATTAATGCATTTACCTCGGCTAGCATTTATTTTTCATTTAAGGGGCGTTTAAAGCCAACCAAATAGTTACAGCATGTTGTTGTTCTTCCTAGCTACGCCTCCACACTCACCAACTCTCCCCAAAACCGACCCCCATCCCCACTGCGCCCAGGATCACAGCTGCGACACTTTTTATGGGGATCAGTCGCTGACTGCAGGATTTCTTCAGTCTAAGTGGAGTCACTTCAGACTGCAGTACGGATCATCAAACCATATATTCATTTATTTTAATTATATATTTACTTAGAGAACCACAGAACTTAAGGTAAACTAATATGCCTGGGCGTCAGGAGCTGCTATAACAGCAAACTGAAATCGAATTTTAGAACCAAAAGCTCCATTTCGCACTCTATTCTTACTTTTACGAGCAAAATGTTTCCACTTCAAGACTTTATCTAAAGTCCTGGTCATCAGATACATTGTTCGCTCCATCACTAGATATTTTAAGCCGCTTGGGCTCTATGCCATACTAATTGTTTGCAAGACTTTAACACACTCGTTTTTCTAAAACGACCATGCTTGTAAAGCTTCCAAGCACAAACGTGTTCCAATGGCCCTCCGAGGCACCACGTGAGTTTGCACTCATAATGCCACTCCAAAAGACAAAAGTAAGCAGGGAGACTGAGAAGCCGTATGCCACTCCAACGCCAAGGCACACCAAGAAAGACAAAATAAGTGTCGAATTAACTACTAGCAATCTGTTCCACTTCGGTCTGGCCCGTCCGCGCCAGACCGAGCCTTGAGCCCTCACCCCTGGCCGGTTCTGATCCGCCCCGAATCAAATACTCACACGAAACTCTGTACCAACTCAGAGATCCGTTAAACACTAGATGTAACGGACTTATTACTCCGGAACAGGAGCTTCTTAGCTGCCCTATCTGCGCCTACAGGGCTACGCCCTTATCCCACCCCGAACCTGCCTGCCTGGAGATGGCCCTGCTGAACTGCAGGTCACTCCCTAAACACCACGTTGAAATTAACCTACTACTAACAGAGTCAAACTTGGACGTTCTATTTTTAACAGAAACTTGGCTGTCTGAGAGCTCCGACCCGGACATTATCCAAGCACTACCTCCTGGGTACCTCATTAAAACCCTCAATAGACAGACAGGAACGGGAGGGGGCATCGCGATTATCTATCGTGACAACCTCGCATGTCAATTCAAAGACAGCCCCATTCTTGACAGTGAAAATGTCCTCTTTTCTTTACATCTGCCACCTTCTACCACACTAACTGGGGTGTTAATCTACCGTCCGCCAGGACAGGTAGGGTGCTTCATAAACTCACTCATTGATGCCATCTCCTCCCTGGCCTGCGGGACGCCAAACTTTACTATCCTCGGGGACTTAAATCTCCACTTCGATGATCAAGGCAATAAACTTGCCACAGACTTAAAAACTGATCTAAATTCCCTGAATCTTCAACTACTCAGTAATGTTCCCACCCATACGAAAGGACACCTATTGGATCCCATCTTCTCTAACCTCTCCAAATTCTCTGCTCAAACTCCTCTCCCTCTCCCCTGGTCTGACCACTTCTTGGTTCCTTTTAAATTCCAACTCCCAGGGAAGATCTCGGATACCCCTCGCCCCCGGGCCCCGTCACGCCCATGGAAAAAACTAGACACTAGCCTATGGGAACGCTCTCTGTCCTCCACTCTACCCACAGTCGACCCCGACCCCTCCAAAGCCGAAATTCAATTACACAATTGGATTAACGACTCTCTCAATACAGTCCTACCACTCAAAGCCCTCCCTCCCAATAGGAAATCCTCCAAACTTCCGTGGTTCACTGAGGAACTACGTGAATTAAGACGGAAAGGCAAAAGGCTTGAACGCCAATGGAGAAAGCACTGGAACACAGAAGACAGAAGTGGATACAAAGCCCACATTAGGCTCTACAAAAATGCATTAAAAACGGCACAGGCCGCCTACTTTGAGGATCAAATAGCAGCCGCGACCAACTCCGCAAAAGAGACCTATCGGATAGTCAAACTCCTCTCCAAAATACAGGAACCCCCTTCACCGCCAGACTTGGATTGCTCAAAATGCAACCAGATGGCCGAATTTTTCTCGAAAAAAATCGAAAAAATCCTCAACTCCCTCCCGGCGGCGCAAACTACACTAAGAGGCCCTTACCACCCGGCCTCCCAAGACACCCCGAGGTTGCTCTCCTTCCCCCAAATCACCACTGAAACGTTCCTCAACGTCCTGCACAAAGTCAAAAGCGGCGCCCCGTTAGACCCAGCTCCGATCAATAAATTGAAGCAAGTTGCTTCCACTATAGCCCCTCCTCTCACCAATCTGATCAATGCCTCTTTCGAACATGGCATAGTCCCAGCAAACTGGAAAAAAGCCACTGTTAAGGCTCTCATAAAAAAACCGCATCTTGATCCCACAGACCCATCAAACTTTAGACCAATCTCACTGCTACCGGCGATGAGCAAAATTGCCGAGAGAGTAGCGAATCAACACCTTTCTGAGTTCCTAGAGACCAACCATCTCCTCCGCCAAACCCAGACGGGTTTTAGACCAGGACAAGGGACGGATACCACATTGTTAGCCGTGGTCGAAGAAGCTAGGGGCATACTTGACGTAGGAGGATCAGTGGCAGTGATCCTCCTCGACCTAAGTGCCGCCTTCGACACGGTGGACCACGCAACCCTTGTTCACCGTCTTGAACTGATAGGAGTGGCGGATTCCGCTTTAGCCTGGATCTCATCCTTCCTTGAGGACAGGTCTTTTCAAGTGACAGATGGGCACTCCATCTCCAAAGCTCAGGCACTCAAGTGTGGGGTGCCCCAGGGGTCCTCCCTGACCCCCACACTTTTTAACGTGTACATGGCACCCCTCGAGGATGTTGTCAAACCTTTTGGGATTAAATCAATAATGTACGCCGATGACACCCAGCTCGTCATTTCCCTTAATCAATCAGACAACGCCCTCGCCAATCTATTTAGCTGTCTGGAAAAAGTGCACCAATGGATGTGCGAGTCCCGGTTGAAGCTGAACGGGGAAAAATCAGAAATACTCCTCCTAGGAAACCCAAATAAAATCCCCACACCTCTTCCCTGGACCATGCATGGGATCTCCACCATCCCCAAAATCCGAAGTAAAAAGCCTAGGGATATGGCTGGACCAGGAGCTCAGTTTCAAAACACAAGCGACGAAAACTGCGGGAACGTGCTTCGGCCTTATGAAGATGGCACGAAAGATCCTCCATCTACTCCCCCCTCAATCCAGGAAGCTCTTGATGCAGGGGCTGGTGAACTCCAGATTGGACTATGGGAATGTCCTATATCTGGGGGCCCCAGTCTCTGTAGTCCACAGACTCCAATGAGCTCAAAATGCGGCGGCAAGAATACTCACAGGAACCGCAGCAAGGAACTCGGCCAAGCCAGCCCTTAGAAGTCTGCACTGGCTGCCAGTCAAGGAACGGGTCAACTTCAAGACCCTGTGCATTACCCATAGTATACTGCACAATGAAGGCCCTCCCATCCTCAGGCCTCTAGTGTCCCATCAACAATCAAGCAGACAACTTAGATCTAACTCCCTCTCCCTGGCAAAAGTCCCCAGAATTAGGAAGGCCAGAACAGGTGGTCGCCTGTTTTCGTACAATGCCCCCAGACTATGGAATGCCCTCCCACTCTCCCTGAGGCAGGAACAAAACCACCTCAGATTTAGGAAAAGACTGAAGACCCTGCTCTTCCCCTGAGCACTCCCCCACTTGACTTCCCACCCTACAGGACTGTGTTCACTAGCGCCGGGATGCCTAAGGGTAGCTGTGCGCTCTACAAAACCCAAAATCAAATCAAATCAATCAAGCATACGAACGAGGTTCCAGTTTCTTTAATTTTTACTGCACTCCTCTGGCGACGAAAACTATAAACCATATACGCACATACACAATAAAAACAATAGATCGCTGAGAAAAGCATGATAACAATAATAAAAGACCATAAATATGAAACGTATGTCAGACACAGAAAAGCTACACAATTCAGGCAAATAAATACAAAGCAGCCCAAAATCTGCTTAGTTTACAGTGATAATCACAACAGCCACCGCGTTAATATTTGCCAACGTGGAAAGGCATGTTCAACAAAAAGGTGACCACACCTACCGGTACCTCTGGAGTGGGGAGCTCTGCAGAAATGGAAGCGCCAGGGTGTTTAAAAACAGAGGCGCCTTTAGAGGTGAATTAAAAACCTTCTAGTACAACTGCGATAAACCTACAAACAAATACAAAATGCACCAGAGTATGGAGGGAATGATCGTCGCAGGGACGGACCAGGATGAATTTGGGCTCAAACTGGCCCAATGGGAACGAAAGCTGGCTCCTAATCTGGTCCAGCCTAAATCTGAACAATAAGACCCTGCCCCGGGTTTTGGGCACCATCTCCATTGGAGTCCAAACCTAGAGCGGTTTGAACCAGCAGGTACTCCCGGTCTGCAGGTTTCTTCAACTCAAGCCGTTCTCTTGCCCAGTTCTATACTGTCTGAAACTGGTTTTGATCCAGCTTTTGTCCCTCGTGGTAATGTTAGGTAGTAAGGAAAAGATATCAGGCCTGCGTAACTTGTTACAGGTACCCTTTATGTACACTAACCACGGAATATTGAGACCCTTGTCGCAGGAAAGGCATTCCCGAATAATCTCCTTATTCAGAGAGGTTTCGGGATTACGCCAAAATGAGCACCACAACATCAGCAGGGAGAAATTTATGTCAGTCAGTCACAAACTCTTTATTCGGATTTGCATGAATCCATAAAAGCATCAGATTCAAGAGCACTAGATCACAAAATCATATTTCACATTTCATTTAAAACATCGCTGCAAAAATGCTATGATTCAATGAAAGGTGCATACACCAGTGATACCAGTAATACCATCATTTAAGATCTTGAATACTTTAGTCTACAGTTTCTACATTTCATTATTTAGACTGTAACTTATAAAACAAGGTGATTTAAAACTCCAAGTTCACTTCCACTCAGATCTCCCGGTCAAATTGAGTTAGGCTCACCTGATGTATCAGCCCACGGAGACCTGTTCATATTTCCTTCTAAGTGCCAAACTTTTACCAAAAATCTTTTGGGACTGCCCAACAAACATCTTCATCTTCCAGGTGCTGTAAATAGCGTAGGTTGTCCAGATGAGATCTAAAATTCCGTTTCCGTAAAATAGGTAATAAAAACTCTCGTCTTAGGGCCTCGTATAGAGTGCAAAACAGGAACTAATGGCATGTATTGTGTGCAGATAGTTGGTCACACCTACACAACAGTAAATTGCGGGACCAACAGTTTTGGATGGGGAAGGCTACTACAAGGTGGACTGTGCAAAATCGAAAAGGGTAAATGTACCGCCTTTAGAGAGAGTTTGTCACCCAGGTCAAGTATGGTTCTATATTCTCTGTTGTCCCAAATGGGATGCATCTTACCAGTGCTGGCATACTTTGTGCTTTCCTAAGCCTTATATTTCAGCAGTGATTTAGAAATGTGCGTTTTACCATTTCTTTTGTATTTGTAGTAATAGTGGACGGATTTTCATAAATTATTTTCATGCCCAACGATTCAAGACTTTTTTAGGTAGAGAAGCCAGGGAATCTCCACCGATGGTGTAAGCCTGGACAATCAGATTTACATGCGCACATCAAAGAGCCCTGAGGATTAGACCATACCTCAACACATAAAAATAAAGGAGAGCCTTCGAGAATCCGTCAAATACGGTAGGCCAAGTTCTTCAAGGCATAATATGTTTGCCGTACCTTGGGAAACCTGTAATAATCTCCTCAAAAAGAGTTTTTTATTTTTTGTAAAAGTTCTGCATTTGAATGTCCCCATAAGCCGGCACTGTATGATCCTGCTGAAAGCCATTTCGTTTTTATAAAGATGGATCATCTCTTTAACAGGTTTTTGTCCTAATTTCAGGGTAGGTGAATCTACAAATTGCTTATATGTTACTTTTGAAATATTTTGCTCTGACAGTTAAAGATAATTCCAAGCCAAGGTAGAGCTGAATACAATTCCTAAATAGTTAAAATGGTGTACTTTATCCGGTACTGGGCTACTCATTGAACAAGTTTTAGTTTATCGTATTTTGTGGCCCACATGTCATAACAAAGGATTTACCATAGTTGAATTTATGATCTAATGTAGACAAATAGCTTAAAAAAAATCCAATAATATTTGCAGACCTTTTGCCATGCGTGCAATTAGAACGCTATTGTCTGCAAATAATAAAAAAAAGGGATTTGGTGCCCTCCCCCGATAGTAGGAATGTCTTTCCCTAGTATGACCAGATGTTTAGCAATGCTGTTTATATATAGCAGGAATAAAATAGGGGCAAGAGGCTTCCCTGCCTAACTCCTCACATAGATGTTACTGGGGACGGGATCACTTTGCCCTGGATTCCACAGCGCACTTTCAATCAATCAATCAGTGACATTTGTAAAGCGCGCTACATACCCGTAGGGTCTCAAGGCGCTGGGGGGGGGGGGGGGGGAGGGGGGGTGCCGCTACTGCTCGAACAGCCAGGTCTTCAGCTTCTTCCTGAAGGAGAGGTGGTCTTGGGTCAGGCGCAGGTCGGTCGGGAGGGAGTTCCAGGTCTTGGCGGCCAGGTAGGAGAAGGACCTTCCTCCTGTAGTCGCTCTTCGGATGCGGGGGACGGCGGCGAGGGCGTGGTTAGCTGATCGGAGGTGGCGTTTGGGAGTCAAGGTGTAAACAGTCAAGGTGTAAACAGTTGAGTAACACTAGATCTGTCTCCAACCCCATCTCTTCTATCGAAGTCTAGAGTTTGGCACGATTTACTAGATCAAAAGCAGTAGATAAATCAAAAAAGGTCACATGGAGTGATCCGTTTTTGGAGGAGGCATATTTGCTTGCTATTAAATACAAGTTCAGGCATTGGCCATTAGTGCTTACCCCTGACCTCAAACTAAATTGCATACGTTGGCATCCTTGGAGAAATGCCAAGGATAGGTCTAAAAACTCTATTCTTCTCGTCCTGCATATGTTTAGCTGTCTAATGTCCCCACAGACCAGGTCCATATGTTAAAACAGATAGGCACTTACTTTTATAAACCACCATGATTGGAGCAATAGGCTAATTGACAATTTTGGAGGCCAGCCTAAAAAAATAGCCAATCGAATAGCAGATCTTAAGTATCCTCTGTTTCAATCAAGAGTCCCAGGTCCCTTGGGACTCAAAAGTGACTGAGAATGATGACAATTCATGAATTCTAGCAATGGAAGATCCCCAAAGTGCGAAACTTTGCAACTTCAAATTGGTGGGGCCACAGGCCTTAAAGATGTTTGCTGAATTTGTGACCAAGCCTATGCCATTGATTAAACTCATAAATATGTCTAACAGTAGCTGGAGATCATTGGGTGTTCTAGACAATAAAACTGCATCATCTGCATACAGAAGGACTGAAACAATCCGCCCATTTACAATCGGCATGTCTTTTCCCTTGCCAGTCAAAATAAAATCCAAGCCACTATTATATAAAAGTAACAAAATTGGCGCCAAACACATCCCTGCCGAACGCCTCGGGCAAGGTCAAAGGTCTCGGTTCACCATTTGGCCCGAATGTAATAGAAGCATTAGGATCAGCGTGAAGGGCGTGTAATAAAGACATCAGGCCAGAGTCCAACCCTTTAATCCTAGTACTTTCCAAAGGTTTGACTTGACCAGGCTATCAAAAGCGCCTGCCAGATCCACAAAAGCTAAATAGACAGGACACTTTTAGTCAGGGCAGATTTTTCAATTAACAAATATAAATGGAGGCACTGCTCTAGAGTGCCCAAGCCTGATCTAAAGCCGCATTGGGGGTCAGAGATGATCCGATTTTCAGTGGACCATGAAATGAATCTATTAAGGATGACTCTGCCAATGACCTTCACCGTAGATTCCGATAGGGAAATGGGTCTATAACATCTGGAGGGTGCCCAGTTACCTTTTAAAAAAATTGGAAAATTATGGCTGAATGCCACGACTCAGGGATGCCGCTCTTGCACACAGCATTGACATAATTTGTAACAAAGGGGGCCCATAGGTCGAACTCCAGCTTATATAAATCCATGGGAACCTCATCAAGGGCCTGCACATAGGGCTTGCACAAATTGCCTCGGTTACGTCTTTCACAGTGAATTCAACATCCAGTGGAAAAGTAGACAAATCATTACCAGATACCCCGCTAGCTATATCAGAAGAATGGTACACTTGTCTAAAGAGTTGATCCCAAATCTGCACTGATATTTGCACAAAACAAGTTCGAGTGAGCTTGAAAAAGTGTGTTATTGTTAACTGTGTGCCAGACAGACTTGTGTCTCTGGCTCTATAAGAAATGACCAAGGTGGACCAAGCCTCCTCCCTTAGTTCGGCCTTCCTACTGGGGATGGTTGATTTATATAAACCTTCTACTGGTGGCAACAGCCACTGAGTCCCTGGGGGTCACCCTTAAAGTGCTGTTCAAGCACTTTTGGGAATCCCCACAGATTTTATCAAACCAGGAGTAGGCGGACGTCTTAATGCAAATTCTAGGCATCAAAAGATCTGACCTAATAGTGAGGCCTAAGGCAACGAAAATGTTCACACTACAACTTTGGTCATCAATCGTGCTATGGCAATAAAAAAACAGAGGGAGACATTTGACACAAAGCCTACTCAGGACGTCTTTAAGGTGGACAGATTTCCATGCTAACCTAACATCATCACTCCTCAGGAAGGCATTAATGCCTCCCATGGCAATAAGCCGGAGACAATGCTCCAAGCAAGCCATTGTGATGGAAAGAGGGTCGTGGTCCCTAGGAATAACCGCCCTGTGCTTGGTATAATCAAGTAAATTCCGACTGGCAAAAATATCATCAATAATAGACAAACCACCCCTTCCAACAAAGGCACGCATCGTGAGACACTGCGGCGCAGTCCGTTTGAAAGTATTGCAGAGGGCAAGCTCAAGCAAAAAAGGGAAGTAACAGCGATCCTCTATAGTCCTTGGAGCCAGTTGCGGTGACCGAAGCATAGAATTTAAAAATATGCACATCCAGGCCAGCTAGACCTTCTGCCTTAATACAGAATTTAGAATTAAAATCCCCAGCTAGAACAATACTCATGCCAGTATCTGAGTGATTGGGACTAAGCTCCAACTCAGATAAAAAAAATAAGCACTGGCATAGCGAATAGTTCTCGCCTGTGGGACCTTATACGTGTTTAGCCATGCAACAGTTAATGTTGTTGCATTAAGGATATTGTGCTGCATAACTAAATACTTATAAGGTCCCAAAGGCGAGACCTATTGACTATGCCAATGCTTGTTTCTACTTTATTGGTGAGCGTGGTGCCCATTTCATGGACACTGCGCTTTACAATACAATAGGTCTTGCTTTTGCTACAGTTTGACTTATTGGTATTGTAAATGACAATGCCTTTTAATATTATAAAAAGCACTGCCATTTGCAATGTCAACAGGTCAAAATCTTGCTATGGCGAGACCTATTGCATTGTAAATGCTTGTTTTTTTTACTGTCCTGTTCTCCACTCCCACCAGATTGCCACATCCCATAAGCAAAACGTATTCGTTTTGCCAATGATTGTATAAAACTACACTGGTGAAAGGCTGTGTTCCACGCTTTGTCAGTATTGATTTTACAGCACCCAATGATGAGGTGTTAAGAGAAAATCCTAAACTGGATTCTACACTTAAATCAACACCGAAAATCATTTCATGATAAAATATGGACATATAAAGAAAATTGGAGAAAAATTTAAATGAAACTATGGGGTCATTTCTGTTGATTTTCACGTATTGAGAAGTATTTGTTACCTATTAGATTGCTGTTATTTGGAGCAGCCTACCCACTTGACAGGGTCACAATTGGCAACCTCTTCTAATATAAAACGCTTTGATGCCTCGTCAGGTTTAGTGAGCGCTATACAAATACAAAATATGTCCCAAGTCCATGCGCTCAAACTGTGCCCTCTAAACCCCCAGTTCCAAATGTTGCGGACTGCTAGAGAGTATTGAACAGACCTGGTTCGAGACCGCGCTGAGAAAGAGTGACCGGGCACAACCCTCGCTCTCGCTGACCACAGCGGATCAGACTAGTTTAAACTGTTACCAACAACCACTCCCCCACTTTAAGATCCAGAATACCGTCCAGTACTCTAATAACTCGTATCATAGGGGCCCCCCGGGACGAAAAAAGGCACAGACCACAACAAAATTGGACAGCACCAAGCAACTGTTGGAGGAGAATGGGATCCACAACCAATCACCGCTTTCGTCATTCTATGAAGAGCAATGGGATTGGCTTAGCTGAGGTGACAAATATGCTCCAATCCTAGGTCACTTTACACCTCAGTAGTACCTCCCTACACACAGACTGCTCACAGAGAAAGTTCATAGACAGTATTGGTTCTTTTGTGATCCGGAAGCTCTAACATTGGAAGTTAAAGTCACTAAATAAACGACCAACAACAGTCACTAGACTGATTCACGGACGAACCATGTAAGTTACAGTTGATGGGTTTTCATGTTAGTTAATGCGCTGTAGGTTAAACTTTAAGCTTTGCGTGACAGACGAGTGGGGAGGAATTTTTTGTGCTGGATTATTTTCGTATTATCAGTATTATTGTGATGCCGTCTAAATTCGAGGAAGTTGAGAGGCTGTCTATTTGGCACAATTATTTTGAAGATCAGTGTTTATTTTAATAGTGTTGCTGCTTGACTGTGTAAATGCGAGGAAGTCGAAAAGCTGCCTACGAGCTCACTAGTTCAAGGACTGAGAATTCTGCTCATCTCTGCACATCAGGACATTTATTTATGCATTTTTATGTAGCGCGAACTCTACCCGAAGGTGTCAGAGCGCTTTACAATATAACAAGTTACATAACTTAAGGACTTAAGAGTACATGAACAATATAAATGATACAAAACAAGTACACTCTAAACCTGCATGAGAATAGTAGTAAGCAGGGCACAAGTCCTAAAACAAGGGGAATTAAAGAAAAGGAAAGCGGGAGAGTGGACAAAAATAAAACAAGCACGCGAGTGGTGCGTGCGCGCGACTGGGGCTAAAAGTAAAAAATTAAAAAAAGAAGGGAGGCACGTCTAACGAGTGGCGAGCGATGCGCTTAATGAAATATAACGAGAGAGGAAAGCCCGATGGCGTCACTGCGCATAACTGTGCCCGTAACTGCAAGCTTTAGGCCACAAGCATAAGCGTGTGGTGAGCTTTTTAAAGCCCACTTACTAAAAGTCTCGCTAGAGCAGTGCATGCGCTGGCTCAGGCGAGACATAAAACAGGGAAGCATAGTTGGGATTATCATGAGTGGATAAACAGTAATTGTAACACGCATTTACAATGCAATAGGTCTCGCATTGTTAAAGTTTGAGCTATCGGCAATGCTAAATAATGCAACACCAATAGCTCAAACTTTAATAATGCGAGACATATTGCATTGCAAATGCTTGTTACATTTGACGAAACATAATTGTACGGAAAGCTGCCAGGCCCTCATCAAATTGGAAAAAAAGACATTGGCTAAAGACAAAAAACTTAAGTATTACCCGGGACTGAATGAAACTACTTTGTGTGTGGTTGTGCTCATTGTGAAAAGACAGCATGCCATACATAACTCATGGTGAAGTCAGTCAATGGCTGAAATGGGCTGAACACATTGTCCCTTGATGCATGCTGGAGTGGGTGGAAGATAAATGTTAATGACACAATAACTGACAAATGGATTACTATGTTATACATACTTTTAGTAAAATCAAAAGGCATTGGATAAGACAGAACTAAAAAAGCCAATGTATCTGGCAGTCTCTTGCCTCTGATAAAGAAGGTAAGAAAAAAAGATAAGAAAAAAGGAAGGAAGGACTACAAAAAAGCAAAGAAGGCAGGCAAAAAGGAAGCATAGAAGGCAAAAAAAAGGAAAAAATGCAAAGAAAGAAAGGAAAAAAGGAAAAAAGAAGAAGAAAAAAGGGAAAGAAAAAAGAAAGCAAGAAAGAAAGAAAAGGACAGAAGAAAAGGACAGAAAGCAAGAAAGAAGGAACAGGAAGGAAGAAAGGGAAGAAGGCAAAAAGAAAGAAAGCAAGAAAGAATAAAAGAAGGAAAGTAAGAAAGAAAGAAATCAAGAAAGAAAGAAGAGAACAACGATGAAACAGGAAAGAAAGCAATAAACCGAGGAACAGCAAAAAAGAAATGAAGGAAAGAAAGATGGGGAGGAGGGAAAAAAGGAAAGAAGGAAAGAAAAAAAAGAAAAGAAAGCAAAAAAGAAAGGTAAGAAATAAAAGAAAAAAGGCAAACATGAAAGAAACAAGCATTAGAAATGCAATCGGGCTCGGATTTATTTGAGTTTGAGCTAATGGCATTGTAAATGGTAATGTATTTTTGCTAAGTGTTATGGAGTGTGTTAGTGAGGTGGTGGTGGTAGTGGTAGTACTGGTGGTGGTGGTACTAGTAGTACTGGCGGTGGTGGTAGTACTGTTGGTGGTGGTAGTGGTAGTACTGGTGGGTGTAGTAGTGGTAGTACTGGTGGCTGTAGTAGTGGTAGTACTGGTGGCTGTAGTAGTGGTAGTACTGGTGGTGGTAGTACTGATGGTGGTAGTACTGGTGATGGTGGTGGTACTGGTAGTGGTAGTACTGGTGGTGGTGGTAGTGGTAGTACTGGTGGTGGTGGTACTGGTAGTACTGGTGGTGGTACTGGTAGTGGTAGTAGTGGTAGTACTGGAGGTGGTGGTACTGGTAATGGTAGTACTGTTGGTGGTAGTACTGGTGGTGGTAGTACTGGTAGTGGTGGTGGTGGTACTGGTGGTGGTGGTACTGGTAGCGGGAGTACTGGTGGAGGTGGTACTGGTAGCAGTAGCATTGGTGGTGGTGTTACTGCTGCCCGTAATACTGTTAGTGGTAGTACTGGTGGTGGTAGTACTGGTGGTGGTAGTGGTACTGGTTGTGGTAGTACTGCTACTGGTAGTACTGGTGGTGGTGGTAGTACTGTTGGTGGTGGTACTGGTAGTACTGGTAGTACTGGTGGCTGTAGTAGTGTTAGTACTGGTGGCTGTAGTAGTGTTAGTACTGGTGGCTGTAGTAGTGTTAGTACTGGTGGTGGTAGTACTGGTAGTACTGATGGTGGTAGTACTGGCCACTCTGCACTCACCGCCACTCTGCACTCACCGCCACTCTGCACTCACCGCCACTCTGCACTACCACTCTGCACTATCACTCTGCACTCTGCACTACCAATCTGCGCTCTGCACTCTGCACTACCACTCTGCGCTCTGCACTACCACTCTGCGCTCTGCACTACCGCTCTGCACTCTGCACTCCCGCTCTGCACTACCACTCTGCACTACCACTCTGCACTACCACTCTGCACTACCACTCTGCACTACCACTCTGCACTACCACTCTGCACTACCACTCTGCACTACCACTCTGCACTACCACTCTGCACTACCACTCTGCACTACCACTCTGCACTACCACTCTGCACTCTGCACTACCGCTCTGCACTACCACTCTGCACTCTGCAATACCACTCTCAATCTGCACTCTGCACTACCACTCGCACTCTCAATCTGCACTCTGCACTACGACTCTGCACTACCACTCTGCACTACCACTCTGCACTACCACTCTGCACTACCACTCTGCACTACCACTCTGCACTACCACTCTGCACTACCACTCTGCACTACCACTCTGCACTACCACTCTGCACTACCACTCTGCACTACCACTCTGCACTACCACTCTGCACTACCACTCTGCACTACCACTCTGCACTACCACTCTGCACTACCACTCTGCACTACCACTCTGCACTACCACTCTGCACTACCACTCTGCACTACCACTCTGCACTACCAATCTGCACTCTCAATCTGCACTCTCAATCTGCACTCTCAATCTGCACTCTCAATCTGCACTCTCAATCTGCACTCTCAATCTGCACTCTCAATCTCCACTCTGCACTACCACTCTGCACTACCACTCTGCACTACCACTCTGCACTCTGCACGAGCAGGGAGACTGTGTTCTCTCCTAGTGAGTGCCTGCAGCTGGCAAAAGCAAGGTGTGAAAAGCCCGGGTTTCATGGTTCACTGGAAGGTGCACGTCTAGCAAGGTAAACTCACCATATTATTAAAGATGTGGTTGACGAAGACCAAGGTCATTAACATACATAATGTACTGACTTTGAAGCAGATATCCATTTGAAAAAAAGAGAAGGTGTATTTATTTATCTCCCCTGTTATTCTTGTTTTTATGCTGCAGTTTGCAGCTAGGACATAATTCCCTGAGCTATTTCACCTGTAGTCCAAAACATGCGGGTTGTACAAGGCTCTAAGCAACAAACTCGCTATCCCACTAGTCTATGTTACACATAAATATGTGATCTACAAATATACGCTTTATTCTGAAATAGGCATATTAATCATTTGAACTATTTTAACATTCAAACCTACGGCCAGAGGTTACACACAGATCTCTCGAGCGCAATAACCACAGGTTGCATCTTACCACTATTATACCCCAAGACTTGCAAGTCAGACAGTTGTTTGCAGCAGCTGGTTTATCCCCAAAGAACATTTAATGTAGTCTGTAACCATTACCGTAAGCCCCGGACAACTTTACATTTTGTCAGATTTTTTTTTTTTTACAGCTGAGGGTATTACTGCAATACGTAGCCTGCCTGTCCTGAAGTCTTCTGCTCATGGTGCCGCCTTCTGACAATCGCCTTTACCAAATTGGTAGGTTCCTAGATCATATTTCCCCATTAACCGAAATAAAAAAGATGACCGAAAAACGAAGCATAAGAAGTCACGGTCACCTTCAAGGGGTGGAGCGTGTTAAGAACTTTCCTCAAACTTGTGTGCGGGTGCAAACTGCTTCTAAAAAGCGTGCTAGCGGTCTTAAGCGAGATAATGATTTATTAAGCGGTGACGTTTTTGTTTAAGAAAAGTTCTTGAACTACGAAGAAGAGGCAAGTCTCGTTGGTGGCCACAACTTTAGTATTTAAAAACCCTCCAGTCACACAGATGACGTTTCGTTGTCGGCAGGCCATTCCCTCAGATCTGCCCTCCTCTGAGCAGGTCATCCATCAACCGCAGCAGAAGAATAGCGCGCCGTCACCGACCAGCACTACGGAAACAAAGAGGCCACATCACGCCTCCCAGCTTTCACCGCCTGTTGCCAAGAGCCCTTTCATGCCTCCAACTGCACTCATTTAATAAACACAAACCGAAAAAAAAAACCACATCAATTGTACACTTCCCTTGCATGTCGCCTTTGTGATTTAATAACATGCATGCAAAACGGACCCTGTCAGAATTAAATTCAACTCGTAGAAAACTTTACTGCGAGAGACCATTTTGAATTCGGGACTATATAACAACTGAACTTGTATTCGAAACAGGCCGTGGTTGAAACATTAATCGAGCTGATGTAATCTACCTGAAATTACAAGTCATAAATTCATAACAGACGTGACAAAATGTTGTCTTTTCGCTATGACACTGATTCGCTATGCCTGTGTGCACGTGAGGAGGACGCGCGCCCGACAAACTCACTGCTCTATGGTGAACGCGCGCACACCATCTGGAATGCATTACACGGCCACCCTGACAGCTCCTAATTAAGATTAATAAGTCTTCCGTGCACGTAACCGCACACTTTATGCCATGAAACTGAAATAAATGACGGACGAAAAGTAAATATAGCCTCTCACGTCAAGGCTACTAAATAGACAGCACAGCGAAGACGAATCACTAGGCAGATGCCCTAAAAAACGCGGCGCGCACTAAGGAATGTGCCAGCCTGGACCCCTTTCAGAATTCTCTTTTTTTTTCGAATACAAAAGAGCTCGGAAGCTCCGCCCCCACTTCGTGGTGACGTAGGCCCGAGCCCTAAAAAGGAAAAAGTAAAAAAGGTATGAAAAAAAGAACAGAAGAAAATAAAAAATGAAGAAAAAGCAAAAAAAGAATAAAAGGAAGAAGCAAAGATGGAAGGAAGGCAAGAAGGAATGAAAGCATAAAGAAAGAAGACCAGAAGGCAACAAACAAAAATAGCGCAGCAGCAGTGTTTGCCACTAGCACCCCCAAGAACACCCCACTCCTATCTGACGTAATTGCCAGGGCTGGTTTGTGTTCCCAGTCAGGTCTGGTTTATAATGGACTGTATTTTTTTTATTGAAGAGAAGGGATTTGTAGTATTACCATAGTGTAATCATGAATGCAGAATTAGAATAATTGGTATGTTCTAGGTATTTAAGTAGGTGTATAGAATGTTGGGGTAAAATGATGTTGTGCCACTTATGCTTGTACCAGTTCACCATGCTGTAGGAGGCTGTTCAGTCAAGAAAAAGCTGTACAGCTTCCCTGTTTCCCTGATTACACACAGGCGGATTCATATAGAATCAGGCCAGGGGCTAAATACTAAAATAGTGTAATTTTCCGTGTGACCTGAAAGATGTTGATAATCTGATGTGGAACTGAACAGGTCTGAGAATGTCATAGACCGATCTTGTCTTGAACTCTTCTAACAAGAGACAGTCAATGATGAGTCGTGTATTTCATATTTGAGCCGGCTGTGAATCGTGACCACTGTGTTGCGGGGACCTGTCACTCACATCCTGTAAACAGACAACATGGAGATGTTGCCCCGGGAAAGCAATCTCTGTTGTAAACCTGCTCAGTCGCTCAGCCACCACATCCAGTGTTGAGCGATGTCATTCAATTCTGTTCCTATTTTGATCTTCCGTCTCTGGGCAAACTTGTCAATGTCCGCAAGCTGTAAATTAAACACTATGATCCTTGACTCCAAATGAGCAACTTTATGATGACTCCGCAGAAGCTGAAATCGTCTCACACTTTTCTTGACGGGAAACCGCAAATCGGATTCCCCTGTCGCACTCCGCTTGCTCTGGGATTGTGTTGTTGCAGTACAAATATCTGTATTGTGGATGCCTGGAATGGCGGCCGTATGCTGACAGAGTAACTTCCTGTATATAGGTAAGCGCCTCAGAGAAGTTCAACCCGCTATTTATATTGTATTTAGAGGTAGCGGCGGGTTCTGTTTGCAACTCCCGTTCTTCATCCTGAACTCTAGGAAACATATTCTCTTTGTACCGGGTCTTAATAACATTACTACATAATAAATAAGACACCAATCGAATTCTCTTTTACTGAGATGCTTTGAAATGCGCACTATCCCTTGGCGGTTAAAATGATTTCCCAGCAGGACGGTAATGGCGGAGCACGATTCTTTCATCCTTCCTCGCTAGCTGCATCAAAACTTGCAGGAATTTACCTAACAAAAATATGTTTTGTGAGCACGCTGTCCGTTAGATCTCATCCACTAGGGAAGAGGGGATTGATTTCAAACGCTGGACATGAGCAGCGTCACCGGTGACGCATGCACAGAAGTAAGCCAGGAAAGAGCGCCGCTTTGAACATACTGCACTACATTCATAAAATGTCCACATTGTGGCAAAGGCAAACGCACAAGTATTTTAGGGATTCAGTAGAGTACAGCCATAGTTCCAAGCATCAGCTAGCGCTTTACAGAGAACATCTTTAGTGTCATAAAATCACCTGATGCTCTTGGCCTACAACTGTTTTGATTGTGTGAAGCTTTGATTACAGAAACACAGAAGTGATGGCTATAGCCTGGAATGTATTTCTGTCTGTATATATACTGGCTGCAGACAGACTTTGAAAGTAGTGAGATGTAAATACCTTAGTCTTCTCTGACCGAGCCAGATATCAAGATCTCTATAAGGAGATTTGGGAGAGTATTCCCACTGAGAATATTTTAGAACAAGGAACACATATTAAAAAAAGAAAAAGCAATGAAAGTGGTGCGCACGCACCGCAGAGGAGCGGGGGCGAGGGAGCACGGCAGCGACAGCGACAGCGAGGTGAACGCGCGCTGCTGTGCGTGCTGACCACCAGTGGGAATGGGTGGAGCAAAGGCGGGACATTGTCCCGCCTTTGCCCAATAGTGGGCTGTATTTATTGGAAAAAAACACGGGAAAGCCAATTACAGCAGCCGAAAGCCAAACCACACGCACAAGCGAGTGGTTAGCGTTCTAAAGTCCTTTCAAGAGGTCTCGGGTTGCGCAAGCAATGCTGTGCACTGCAACGATAGGCGCGAGACCTAAAAACTAATAACAAAGCGTAGAGTTTTTGGCCACTTGACTGAAAACGCCTGGAACAGCCTACTATTTCTGGTAATGTGTGAAATAATACAAGAGAAGTCTTGAACCAGACTGCTAAACCAGCCAGGGTCCTGCCTATCCCAGAGGGCGTGGCAGGAACAGAAAAGCAGATAAAACCATCACAAAAAAATCCCTGGGGACCCAAGTCTCCTGTAAGATAACAATATCATATGCTGAAATAAAGTCAATCCAGTTTTTGACTTGAACTTTGGATAAAAGCCCAGTAATGTTACAACTCAGAAAATGTAACTTTTAGTCAGATTAGAAAGGAAAAAGTGAGGACCTAAATGGACTCCTATGAGTGACCTTCAGGATTGGGCCTTTACGGGGGATAAAATGGGCACCCTATTGGGCGCATCACCTTCAATGTCACAGTCAGCAGAGGGTAATGGGGCAGGACAGTTAAATCAATCAATATTACACTCCACATCCAAAGCAGAGAAGTGATTGTAGATGGGGACAGAATAAAATACAATCTGTAGCAGCGTGTGTGAGAGTGGAGCCTACTCCTGAAAGTGATAGCCCTCAAGCCCAAGTCTCTATAGAAATAAACCAGGGGCAATATTGTCACGTCACTTTGTCTAATGAGACCTTGGTAAAAGGAACGAATCAACTTCCCAGCAACATATGAGTTGGCAAAGTTTACATTGAGAATCCCCCTGAAACTCCTTGCCCAAAGAGCTCATCCAAGCCACCCTACAATCAAACAAATTATATGAAAACATTGCAACAAAAATGGAAATGGAGCCAATGACCTTATCTTTAGCTGTTTATTGTTCACAGTAGCCTAGGGTTCAAGTCTGGGGATATTGGCTAAGAACATAACATAGGGACAGGCAGATGGAGGCAGGTGTAACCCCCCATTATTCTGCCAGGACTGGTCAAGTGTGGCAAGCTTCCAAAGGAGCCGGGTGTAGAGTGGGCACAGACGGATGATGAATAGGTGGTACCTCAGGTAAAGTTCCAGGCAGGGGTTGACAATGGGACTAACAAGTATGGTGCAGGGCCGGGTTGGCATCCATAGGGATAAGGGTTTAGTAGCCATGAGATCTGAGGCAGAATTAGGGTTCTCGCTTCTGCGCGCACCATCTCCAAACTCCGAGGCCTCTGACAGCTTGTGTTCGATAGCAGATAGCCTGGAAGGCACCGGAGAAAGGCTGGAGGCTAGAACTGAATTGAATAAGTCAGACATCTGAGCAGGAAGGTTGCTAAAAAGTCAAAATCAGGACCCACTGAAAGAGAGTTAGGAAAGCAAGGAGGATCACAAGACCGCAAGGCCAAAGAAACAACCATAATTGCTCTTGATCTGGCTTCCTTACCTCGCTTTACATTGGGAACAGACAACAGGGGGCAAAGTCATCATCACAGATAGTGAGCGGGCTGGGAGAGTTTGGCAAATGTGTGTGAAGCCACCTAACCCACAACTCTGGGATCCTCCTATATGCACAGATGAGTCAACAGGGATGGCATGTAAGGGTAGGTCAAGACTATCTGTGGTGAGAGACAGCCGCTGCTCAGCAAGCTGGATTGCTTTGCCGAAGACGCCCACAGCTCGCTCAATAAACCCATCAAGAGTAGAATTTTTGCATTTAGCAGAGTTGGGTAGGTACCTCGAGCTTACGAATGCCCATATGGGAGATAAGGACCCTGGCTTCCGCCGCAGGCTAAGCAGTTGGCCAAATGAAATGAAAACAGCAGGGAAGTTTAACCCCAGAGAAAGCAATCAGGAAATAAAATGGCATTAGGTAAGTCTCACTTTTCATATTCCAAAAACAGCTCACGCCTAGGTCCTGAGGGCAAAAATGTGTCCAGCGAAGCCTCTTTTGGACGATGACAGGCAAAGATGGGCCCACTCTAGGTCCGGTCTTCACTCAGGCACATCCCACACCCATGATAGCTTTGCATACTTATAAGTGCTCCAGGCAGTCCAAGCCCCTCCTCCTGGGCCCAAAATTATTTTTGGGGGTTGAGGACCACGCAGAATGGCAGAGCACAGGGAATCAAAGCGGTGTCCCAAGGTAGCTGTGTATGCTTAAAATTAAAATTAAACGGGAGCTTGTTTCCTTCCCAGTGTAAGAATTGGCTTTTGTAGTTTGGTTTGCCCTGTTCCCATCATGCACTGGGACAGGAACAGACTAATTTGCATACAGCCGGGTTCTGAAACTGGGATGGTGCAGTGAGCTAAAAAACGGTGTTGGATCTAGCCCTGATCTCTTGACTGGGTGAGAGCTTTCTGCTTAATTCAGAGACTCTGTCCCTCACCACCCCTTGTTGTAAATAAATACACTCTAGGCAGCCCAAGCCCTTGCTCCTGGGCTAACAATTATTTCTGGGGATGTGGTACCTCACAGAACGACATAGCACAGGGAAACGAGATGACGTCCTGCGCCTTCTGTAGCTGTGCGCACCTAAAAGTGCTCCAGGCAGTTCAAGCCCCTCCTACTCAGCTAAGGATGATTTCAGGGGGTTCTGGATCCCCACAGAATAGCACAGCACAGGAAAATAAAAGAGTCCTCAAGTTCATGGTTTCACACGGAGCATCCTCTCTCCTGCTAAGCACAAGGTTGTTCTTTATTAATTTTAGTAACCGACCCAAAATCAAAGTGGGGATTCATCCATGAATATAACGTGGTGTTACACTGTACTCACAAGACATATATTCATGAAGTACAGCTACCTAGTACACGGGCCTTGGAGTGAGAAGCCTTCAATGGAGATCCTTGTTGAGGCGTAAACATTTTTAATCGATCCATTTCAATCAGTTTAGTTCCTTCCAATTCATTAGAGGTTAGGGCTATTTGTGCTGAGTGTCAAAATGTCGAGGGAGGCTGTCACAAAAGAAAACATAAGGTGCTTACCTCTTGGTGCAACGGCTGGATCTCTACTTAGAAAGCTCAAGGACAAACAAGTATGAGATATAAACCATAGTCATCCTAGATTACTCACACCCAGTAAGTTTATGGGGATTCATTTAGTCTTGAATTTGCAGTCAGGGTTAGAAATGCACTTACTCACTCAGAAAGTCTTGTTTCCTTCCAAGTCTTGATGTCTTGTCATGGTTGGTTCCATGTGTGATGTCACATGGTCCTCAGGAGTCAGTGTCTGTCAATTGGAATCACGAGAAGCTAACGAGGGACTGAGCTGACAACATCAAGCTATTGGTGGGGTACCGACTCATATCTCATTACCGAACATTAAATATTTATTACGTTAGTATTGGCATTGTATTGTATTGCAGCATTTCTATGGATTTTACTACCCTATGTGGGCGCTGTCCGCTTACTTACATGGATAGCACACTTCACCGTGTAGGGTGTGTGGTTGGAATGATCTTATCTTCGTTTGGATTCTATGTGGGAAGTGTTTCCATGTCGTCTGTGATGCCCACCAAGGTGCGGTTATCGCATTATGGGACGCAGCGTGTAACAGTATGATGATGAAGTTTGAGAGACAGACACACAGTTTTATGGTTTCAGTATGCTGGCAGCTTTGAACAGCTTTACAGGTTGCGCTATGGTATTTCCTGTGATATAGTTTGCTTAGCTGGTTACTGCCCTCGGTTGTCCAGTCTGAGATTTTGTGTACAGTTGTGGTCCTTTGTGGGCATAGTTTGAGGGAGAGAGATGTGAAGACATCTGTAAGGATGGGTAATTTTATTGTCATCCCATTTTGGAGTGTCATTGTCAGATGTAAAGAAGCAGTTAAATTGTATAGATATTTGGGAGCTGCAGTGGTGGACTAAATTAAATTAATCCAAATTGTCCAGCAATGTGTGACTGATCTCAGTTACAACATATTTACTTTCCTGCCTTCAGAGATTTTTACCTGCACCCACTTCCCATTGTATTGTAACAACAGGAGGCTTACTCTATGTCGGCCTATGGAGTATTAGACAGTCAGCGATATATGTAATTTTGAACAGCAAGAAATCTTTTTTCTAAACAAAAAAAACTCATACCAGGGGCGTGGCCGGGCAAGATGGCCGATCAGACTTAGACCATCTCGGCTCCCGGTCCACGCGCTGCTCCGGCCCCGTTCTTGGCGACCAGAGACCTTTCTCCACGACACCCATGCTCCCTACCTGAAGCGGAGTGTGTGGGGCACCTGAGGGGCCGCTCCAATCGTTGCTGGTGCCGTGGGAGCTGCAAAAATCTTCAGTGTGGGAGAGAAGGCGGCGACGTACAAAATGCCAGTCGCAACCTTGCCGAGAGCACAGATGGCTGCAATCCCCAACAGGAGGTACGATTGAAGGTCGCAGCGCAATGAATCATCACAGCGGCTGACACAAGCTTTACTAAACCGCGGGCGCTTCATTAGCGGCATTTCCCTGTAGGCGTTCCACATAACTATATTCCTTCCTGCGCATGCCTGACCATAAAATGGCGGCCAGCGGCGACCTGCAACTAGCGATCGGCGTCTGAGCCCAACACTCACTGCCCTCATGCGCCAAAAGCTGCCCCTGATCTTAAGACTTGCCGCATTCCTCCACTTGGAGCACTGAGGCTGTCGACCCCCCTGGACTGCCCTGGAGTCACGCAAGACTGCTCTTGATTTCCACAGACCTGCTCGTGGTGGTGTGCGCGTACCAGAGAGGTGGATACTGGCTCTTGCGCCCTGCGCCACCTGAAGACAGCCACAATTAGCAGTTCCGACCTGGGGTGTGCCAAATACACCTGATAAACTTCCTCTTCACTCCAACCTGGCTGGACAAGACACAGATCATGCCTCCCCGCGTCAGATTTCAAATACCGGTTGCACTTCTACACAGCGATACTGGCAGCAGTTAGACAAGGTACAGCTCTCATAGTTCGTCCTTGGTCAGGAGATTACCATTTTTTCGCTGTAGCCGCGTCTGGTTGCAAGGCAGCCCTTCCCCTGACTCACCCCCCTCGCTCGACCACCTTTAATCTAGGCCATATACAGCTTCGCTGCCTCTGCTAGCTTTTCAGGGGCCAGCCTGGTCAACTCCATATGCCGCCGAAGAAGGAGACGAGTAAAGTGTCAGATTGCTTCATCCCTTCAGATAAACGACTGAGGCTGCGGGGAGACACGGGAGCCACAGCTATGGCACTCATGAAGGGGGTCTTAATGGCCATGTTCAAAGACTTTAAAACTGAACTACGTAATGATCTGAGCCATGACATCAAATCTTCTATAGATCAATTACGGACGGATCTAACGGAGCGCTTGACCTCCCTCCAGCAAGACGTGGACTCTGTAGTCACTAGGGTTCTAAACCTGGAGACGCAATGTCAAGAGCAAGAGCGACTCTCTACTGAACTGCGGGAAGATGTCCGCACCCTCCAGGACCAGCTACACCAGTCTCAACTCAAGATGGAGGACCTTGAAAATAGGTCACGGAGGGAGAACATACGTATTAGAGACCTTGAAGAGGACGCAGAGGGGCCCGTCCTGGCGGCATTCATAGAGGGGCTGTTCGCAGAGATCCTGGCTCCCCAAAGCCTTAAAATTAAGCTAGACAGGGTGCACCGCGTGGGCAAGTTGCAGGCTGGCGAGAAGAAACGAGAGTGCAACATCTTGGCGAAGTTCCAGTCTTTCAAAGTGAAGGAGTCAGTGCTGCAGGCGGCCAGGACAAAGAGTTCCATCTCATTCCATAATCAACCATGTTCCATCTATCAAGACCTGGCGCCGACAACCCTAGCGCAGAGACAGCTGTTCAGGGACATCACTACCAAACTACGGGAGGATCACATTAGATACAGATGGACATATCTGTTTGGACTTAGTTTTGAATAAAAAACAAACGCCGCCATATTACTGACTTAAAGGAAGGGTTGGAGCTTCTTGGTCTCACGACCGATGACTCAGACCCCACACAAGATGAAAATGGAGAACATTCCCGAGGGCTTCCATCGACTTCTGCCTGGTCTGTAGGCTCACGCAGGGGACGTCGTTTAACTTCTAAAGACCACTCCTGAAACAATGGGTTGTTTATCTTCTATGTCTGGAATGAGTCTCAGGGCCTCACGGTCCTTTTCTTTCTACAGTGCCCGACAACTTGGGAGGTGACCAGTACCAACAGTCATTCCCCGGCTAGTATCCAAGGTATCAGCCTACGAATCTCCCTAGCTCTCTACTTATGGGCACCCCTCACCCGAGGAAGGAGCGGAGTAACTATGGACTGCATTCCTTCCATATGTAAGAACAGTGCCTTTATCTTGTTTCTACAACTACTCTAGACTGTACGCTGGTGCCACAAGTGTGCGGTGATCCGTTATATTCACTGGGGCCTGCATCATGCCTTCTTCTCCTTAGCAGGCGATCTGTATGGGACTTCTTCTTCGGGAGGGAGCCTGTATTTGTAACTGTTATTCAGTCGCATTCAGATGATGTTATGTTTTTCCTTGAAGTTTGGTGCCAGAGTGGACGGGGTCCTCGGACCCGTTGTCCCCCCTGGTTTCCGTGATGGCTTTACACCCCCCGGCGGAGCACTGTTAGCGATTCTTGGTATTGCATTTCTATTTATGTTTGTTTTCCTTTTGTTGGGGATTTAGGGAGGGGGTATGGGTGGGTTATGGTGGCGGCTTTTTAACATGTTGCTCTGGCGGGTCTTTTGACATCTTTGCGCCTGCAGGTGAAGAGGAAGGGAAATACAAGCTTCTTATGAGATCAGAGAAGACGCAGTACACAATCAGAATGGTGGGGCTTTCAGAGAGCAGTTGTATCTCCCTCTGACATTATGACAATCACCATTGGAAACTGGAACGTTAAAGGTCTTAATTCCACTCAAAAACGCCAAAAGATATGGAAGTACATTATAGACCATCACTTAGATGTGGTGGCACTACAGGAGACACATCTGGCCAGAGCAGAAGACACATGCCTGAGACATAAACAATATCCATTAATTTATAGATTCTCGGCTACTACGAAGCATAGAGGAGTGGTGCTTCTGTTCCGCTCTTCCATACAATTCCAACCCCTAGACGTTCTTAGTGATAAAGATGGCCGGTAGATCATGGTCAAGGGCCGTCTGAGAGGGAAAACTTGCACCTTTGTAGCGATATACACACCCAACACTGGGCAGACCCTATTCCTACACCCATTTCTGGGTAAGCTGCTGGATTTTGTGGAGGTACCGATAATCCTCATGGGTGACTTCAACCTGACTTGGCAAAAGGAAATGGACAGCACACACTCACAGCGTTCAGACGTGGGCTCCTTTTTCGCTGACACTCAACAGCGAAACCACGACCTGGGCTTAGTAGATGTATGGCGTACCCTTTATCCACTCTCCCGAGATTATACCTTCTATTCCCATGTTCACCCTACATACTCCAGACTGGACTATATCTGTATTATACAATAAACAAATGGAGAGAGTAAAGGGATTTAATCCACCGGAGTGGACGGAAAGTACTCCTGGTCCGCTAGGCTGGGTATCTATATAACAGAAAAGAGGAGTACCACCATAAAAGGCTCAAAAAGCGATTTAGGTGGGATTTTTTTCTAGTGGAAAAAGAAGAAAGTCCTTCTTTGGTTTTAATAAACCCCTCACTCACCGACCTAGTCGGTTACATGCTTCATCATCGGGGCCACCTTGACAGCCGAGTGCCATCAAGGTGTGCTGCGACACCTGGAATACAGTGGAGCTGGTATATGAATGATGAGTGCAAGAAAAAAGTAAGTGTGTTAAAAATTGTCCTGGTATGGCTTATAGGAGAAATATTTTAATAAGAAGGACTTTCTTCTTTTTCCACTAGAAAACCATCCCACCTAAATCGCTATATCTGTATGAGTCAATCCCTTCTAGGTGCCCTTCAAGAGGCCAAGATATTCCCTCTCTCAGTGTCAGATCATATCCTGTTTTCCATTTGTTTGTCCTGGTGTGGGAACGCCCCGACCACTCCCAGGTTGTATTTCCCGGCCTCCCTGGCCCGTGATAAGGAATCTTGTACTTAAGTTAGAGAAACCATTACAGAATTTTTTGATATTAATAAACCAGAGGACACATCGAAATTTACCACTTGGGAAGCATTTAAGGCAGTCTTTCGGGGGAAATGTATTGCCCTCAACTCAGCATTAAACATGCAACGCGCTAAAGAAAGGGAGCAACTAGAGCAGGAACTGACCTCTATCGAACACGCTCACAAACTGAATCCAACTCAGCAAACCTTTCGCAATTTGACAGCGCTCCGCAGCAAACTTCATGCTATTTACAACAATAGAGCAGAATTCACAATCCTCAAACTCCGTCCCTTATCATACTCCCAGGGCAACAAAATCAATAAACACCTCGCTAGGCAGCTAAGAGATAAACGGGAGAGAGAATACATAGGCGGAATTCAGGGTCCCTCTGGGGAGGTTACGTACAGAGATGAGGACAAAGCCGAGATCTTCGGCTCATTTTATGAGTTTCTTTACTCTAGAGATGACTTGGACTCAGAGGCTCAACAGGACTATCTCCGGACACTGCCCCTGCCCCAGGTCTCTAATGAATGGAACAAGTTACTTGCCGCTCCTATTACCCATGAGGAAATCACTCTCGCTATTAAAGCCCTTAAACCACACAAAGCTCCAGGCCCGGTCGGGTATACCACCCTTTTTTTTTTTTACAAAACTTTTGCTCCCGACATCTTCCCCTACCTCATGCGACTCTATAATCAGATGGCCAAAGAGGGCGAGACCGCTGCCTCCATGACTGAGGCCAGGATCTCTGTGATACCTAAACCCGGGAAAGACCCCTAACACTGTGCCTCATATCGTCCCATCGCGCTACTGAACCTCGACGCCAAATTGTATTCTTCCATTACGATTGAACAACCTAATGCCTGATCTCATGCACCCTGACAAATCAGGGTTCATTAAAGGCCGTCAAACCCATGAGAACACCCGTAAAATTATTCATCTCATAGAGAAGGCCAATAGACCTCAGATCCCTGCTGTCCTGGTGGGACTGGATGCGGAGAAAGCCTTCGATAGGGTTGACTGGACATTCCTGTTCCACACCCTTAAGGCATTTGGATTTTCAACCAAATTTCTAACCATGATCCGAGCTAATTACCTGCAACTTCGCTCTAGAGTGGTAGTCAACGGGGTATGCTCATCCTCCTTCTTCCACTCTAGAGGCACCAGGCAGGGGTGCTCCCTCTCGCCTCTTCTCTTCGCTCTTAGCATTGAGCCTCTTGCGATGGCAATTGGAGCTAATCCTATATTTCAGAGAATACCATTCACTGGAGAACCCCATAAAATGTCCCTATTTGCGGACGATGTTCTTCTGTCTCTGTCCCTTTCCGATCCGGCCATGTCCCTCCCAGCTCTACAGACGGAACTTGAACGTTACGAATCGATAGCAGGTTTTAAAATAAATTTCAGTAAATCTTATATCCTCAACCTCACATTACCACAAACAGAGGTCCGCAGGCTCCAATCTCTTACTCCTCTCCCGTGGGCTATCCACTCCATACAATACCTGGGAGTCCAATTGACACCGAAGATAGAAGGACTGTACGCTGCTAATTTCCCTCCCATTCTCACACGTATCCAAACTGAACTCACACAGTGGAAACCCCTCTTCTTATCGTGGCTCGGCCAAGTATATGCAGTGAAAATGACACTCCTTTCTAAGCTTCTTTATTTATTTCAGATCCTGCCAATAGAACTAGAGAGAGACTTCTTTCAGCGAGTTAAAACTATGATCCTTCATTTCATTTGGCAAGGGGATCATGCTCGTTTATCCTTTTCCCTGCTGCGTCACTACCGCACGGAGGGTGGAGTGCGACTCCCAGACATCCACTTATATTATAAAGCCGCCCAGTTAGAGTCCTGGTTGAGTGGTCAAAACGGAAATCCAATAAGCATTGGCTGCATATAGACCGTAGTGTGGCGGGGAGGACTATCTGGGACTTGGTCTGGCACCCTAAAAGAGACAGACCCAAGAATGCTTACATTGCTACACCCACACGCACCACCCTGAAAGCATGGGACACGGTCGCGGGAGATGATAGGTGGACTTCTTTCCCTTTACCACTTACACCACTCCATTTTAATTCCACGTTCCCCCCGGGTATGTAAGTGGGGCCTTTCGATGCTTGGAGGGAGGGAGGATGCCTTGCTTTGATTCACCTTTTTCACAACTTTGACCCCCTCACCTTCGACAACTGCAAGCAAGACTATGGCATAGGGGACACAGAGCGATATCATTATACCCAACTAATGCATTAGGCCCTTATGCCGCAAGTTCATGAAGCAGCCACCCGCCCTCTCACAAAGTTTGAATCATTTGTCACTAAGAACACCACTATGAAGGGGGCGATCTCATTTATAAACAAATTTCTACTCACCACCACACTTTCCCCGCGACCACGATACATGCCCATGTGGGAAGAAATACTACAACGCGGTATCTCTGACGAAGAATGGGGACAGCTATGGAACGACATTACACGATTCAATCACTCCTCGGAACTACGGGAAGCACACCTTAAGACTATGATGGACTGATATCTCCATCCCTCTAGGCTTAAGCAAATCTTTCCCACCACCTCGAACAGATGCTGGAGAGGGTTCGGGCTGCTGGGAGACTTCCAACACATCTGGTGGGATTGCCCGACTATTCGCCCCTTTTGGGAAGAAATACTTGTGCATATTAGAGATATGCTAGGATACCCTGTCCCGACAACCATGGCAGGGGTCGTCCTGGGGCTTCGCGACCCTGCACTGGAACACCAGACCAGAGCAGACAAGACAATCATGTGGCTCTGTATAGGAGCAGCGAAGGTTACCTTGGCAGCTGCCTAGAAGAGAAAGGAGGCGCCTGCGATTTCCCTTTGGAACTCTTGATTATGGAAACAGCTCAGTCTAGAACGAATGTCAGACGTCTTTCGAGACGATTTTAAGAATTTTGAATTTGAATGGGGCCCCTGGTCACCTTCCTTTCACGGGGTCTGCCATCCGCTGTCTGCCCTTCCTCCCTTAGAGCCCTTCATCTCTTTCAACTATGAGCTACCTTACGCACCACTAGTCAAACTCACTATCTGAACACTGCCGCCACCATTGTTGGGGAGGAGGGAGGGAGGGTTTTTTCTTTAATTCTGTTTCTGATATCTCCTGTTTGGGGGTTGTTCCTTTTCATATGTCATCTATCCCAGTGGCTTCCTCCAAAGAGAGGACTTAGTACGCTTATCATCGCAAAAGAAAGATGGGTGGCATGCGAACGTGTTGGCTATCATTAACTGATGTTAACGAGTTACCCCAAACTCCGTTAATGTAAGAAACTGTAACCTTCATCTAAGCAATCCACTGGATCGGGTTGGGTTTATATTGCCCAATATGTAATCTTAGCTACTCACAGTTGTGACACCCCATGCAAGGGGTGACTTGATAGCATCTACATATGATGTATTTTGCATAAAACACAAAATTCAATAAAAATATGTTTGACAAAAAAACCATACCAGTCTTACTGTGTATGAGGTAATCAGGTCAAGTCGCAATCCAGTCAGCCTTCTTTTGTACATGGACGTGTAGGTCCTTGACCTTCATTTTGCACTGCAACCAATGTACTAATGCTCATTCACAGAAGGTTGCTAAAACTCCTGCCCCATTAATATGATTCAAGCAGGAGGTCTTTTGAGGCCCCTTGTGAATGTCTGCAAATGTCAGCAACAGTAGCCTTCCATCTTTGCCTTCTCATTCCCTGAATGAGGCGGTTTCTTGAAAACAAGAGCAACAACCATCCCCAAAAGAACAGGCCTGCTTTCAAAAATAAAAGCTGGCATTAAGGCAATACCCCTGTAGGCCTCAAATTTGCTCCCCTAATAAGAGATGGCACCACTCACAAGGTGAAATCTGTCGCTAAGGATAGCTTCCATATTGCCAATATGTTACCACACCCCTTCGGGTTCATCATCGCTGCTGGTGCCGCAAGCCACTGACACATTGCATAACGACTTGCAAAAGAAAGGGAAATGGCCATTACATGCCCAGTTTCCTTGGCGAGTCAGTACTTGTCGCAAAAGGCAATTTGCACGTCAAAAAAACTTTTCCAACTTTTAATGTTATGTGCTGTTAATACATTGTGATAAACTGTTTTGCGGTTCCACATACTGTGATTTTGCAATTCACAGGATTTGCAACCACAAAACAGTTTCATACATCATTTCTCAAACAAATTCAACAGATGCCTCCCAAGCCTACATTTATTTACAGGAGTCGCATGTTTAATAGCATGAAGATAAGCTAGCTGGCTGAGTCCAACCTTATTATATCACATAAATGTCAACTAAAGTGATCCATTTTTAAGTCGAGGGCCACAAGTGGTGGGAGTGGAAGGCAGTACCAGGTCGGCCCAATTGTCCAGGTTCAGCTAATAGAGGGCGTTATAACAGCAAGCAGTTATTTCATAATTTGCTATAATTGCATAGGACGTCAAGAAGTCAACTCGCCTTGTGCAAACAGGTCCTTGTAACAAGGCTCTGCATCCATGAGGCATTCCCAGTATTGAAAGCGAAGTCTTCCAATTCAAAGTCCACCCAGATGCACTTCAACTACTGCTTACCTATCTGTAATGTCAATAGTAAAATGGATAGGTCCAAACAACCTAGGGGCCAGCCGAATACAATTGGCAGACCGAGCTATGTGCTAGGGAAGACTGCCACAGAAGACTGGGAGGTCTACTGAAATGCATGAGCCTGTGAAACCTACATCCAGCTGGAGAAATGTCAATTCCTCTGCAGCCCTACGGACCCCTCAGAAGTATGGGTCCACTCTGAAAACTCAGTGCAACTCGCGTGGGCGACGGAAGGGCAGGCGACAAGACCCATCTGCACAGCGGAAGATGGAAATCGTGGGTTGACAGGAACAAAGAATCACTTGTTCTGCTGATGCTCAGGATCAGACATCAGATTTTGTGACATGAGTCACTGGAGTGGTTATAAAAGCGGACGTTCCCATGACCAATCTCGAAAAGTGCACTGGAAGGTCTAACAAAGAGGAAGCTTAGTAGATCTTACAAGAGGGAACACACAGGCAGATGAATGGTTTGTTTATATTCAAGACACTGAAATATGCATGAACGGGGCCACACTTGTTATTTAAAAAAAAAAAATTAACAAATGTTTTGCATAGGAAAGCTATTTTCAGAGAGCACTCTACCAAATGAATTCGAGCATCAAAGAAAAAGAAGCATGTCCACGGGATTACAAGGATCAGACGCACTAAACGTGAAAATGACTTCCTCACATGAATGTGTTCTGCATAGAATGTACTTTAAGGATGCACTTTCTTATCAACACTTTTAGCTGGGTTGTCAGGTCTTTTGAAAACCTGTGTGTTCAAGTTGGCATACACAGTAACAATTGCCAAATTCATCTCTACGCTTGCCCCCTATCCCCGAGTTTAAAGTTGAATACGCAGACCCTAAAAACGTATTAATTTGATGATGCAAGGCACAAAAAGAACCTTAGTCCAAATGGTTTCAGCATCCCTTTTTTTGTCACATGCTATCTGCTGCCTTTACGTTGCTCCTGACAGAGTGAGTCTCAGGATCTACCAGGGCATCTCAAAGTTAAAATCCAGACTTGAGAAACCTCAGCCGCAACAACATATATATTCATCTTTGGCTTTTACTTTAGTTCCATACCAAATCGATTGAATTTGAAAAATCAGCTCAATTTTAATTAGGCACTCATTAATGTAAGTGACCAGCACTTGCAATAATTATGTCTGCATCTAAAATTTGCAAGCTAGTCGGAAGTATCCAATCTCTGATCAACACATACATTGAATAGTTAAGTAACAGCAACTCACTTGTTACAGTAACTAATGTACCATTATCTCTAAACCTCATCAAACCCAATTTCCAATTTGATAGTATTAGTGATGGCAAAAACGCAGGTAACATGCTCCCATAAGCTTCCGGGTATGCCTCCTGGATTTTTAAAAATATTATTTGTAGAGTATATTGGAGTATATTGGCGTCATCGAGCAACCTAACTGGAGACAAGACCGATAAGTGAGCCGAAAACAACAACCGCAGAAAGAAGTCAGGCAAGTTACAGGAAAAGAATGGCAAGAACAGATAATTTACTGGTTGAAAAAACGTCTTAAGTGTTTTAGAGTTCATCCAGAGAGAGGGTTCCGGTTGAAGGGTAGATGGTCAAGGATTGTGATCTCCTCATGTTCGGTCTCGAGGGCTTCTGCCACAGAGAGGCATTACCCGGATTTACCTACATTTGATATCCAGATGGGATCACAGGCAGAGGTTGTACTATGCTAATTAGGAAAGGATTTAGGAAATGCATGGATCCTGGGTAAACCAAGGTCCACTGGTGACCAAGCATAGGCTTTGGCCCCACCTGGAACACACGCACCTCAGCCGGCGTACCAGTGAAGCTCGCCACTATAAAATAACGCACTAGATTTGGATGTCTGATTGAATAGCACTGAGAATCTACAGGAGGTCACTTCTGTCTCTGCTTGTGGATCTGCCTTCGCTTGCTCTCCGCTGCTGACAATCATGCTAATATTGGTGTCCCTGAGGCCATAAAACCACAGTTGTTGGCTAAGGTGGGCATCAGCTTTTCCGATGGCAGAAGTGGCTTTTCTTCAACACACTATCCGATATAGCCTGAACAAGTCCTTTCCCGTCAACTGGTAGGTCAACGAACACTTCTTCGGAGCCACTATCAAAAGCTCAGCATCCCTCACTGAGATTTTCATTTTTTCTGTTCTTGCCTTCACTGTGTAGGGCATTGACTCAGTATTGGTGCCCTGTGTCATTTCCAGAGCACTAAGACGAACATTCAATGATTAAAGAGTATTAGAGACAAAAGTGATACTGAATTCAAAATGCAAAAATGTACCTGATTGAGTTGATTTTGTAAACAAAGTAAGGCCCTTGTAGGTAATCAGTTCAGTTACTAGTAGTGTAGATTATATAAATTAGTTTATTCAGTTACAAGTAAGATGATAAGTATTGTGCCCCACCGGGAGCAGTATCCTGCTGCCCAGCCCCACTCATTCCAACTGACCACTAATTCAAACCATGCACTCATGAACATTCTATTACATCACATACACACAGGCTTAGAAGCAAGGAACTAAGCGATCAAAGAATACAATGGTTGCCGCAGGTTAGTTTTTGCAATTCACATTTTAGAGGGTTTCCAGATTATATTATACAGAACTACAAAGTTTCACAATCCATTGACTTCAAACAAATTATCCAATACAATGACCACCACGAAGTTCAAGTACACTGTAGACAGCAAAAATGAATCCCCTCCCTTTTATTACAGCCCATCCCTCCTTCCTATTTTTCACACCCCACAAGCTCAAGAAAAAACAGAATTAAGAAAAAATAGAACACAATCGACATATACGGGGGGCTAGCTACGTCGGATGTGCTTTCGTACTATCAAGCGGCACACCTGTTGGTGCTGAATGACTGGTGGTATGGCGATAGGGGTGATCCGGCCTATGCTGTTGAGGTTTCTGATGGGCACGGCGTCCTTGCATAAGCTGCTGTATTCGGCGCCGCTTCGGAGAGCCCTGCCCCAGGCCACGCAGGTAGTCTTTAGTGTGTGGAGGCAGGCACTGCGTAGAATGGGCTGGTGGAATGTGCTCACCCGGGAAACCCCCCTATGGCGCAACGGTCGATTGCCCCAGATGGATACGTTGATGGGCTTTCGGGGATGGGATGTGATTGGCATCTCTACCCTCGGTGACGTTGTGTCAGGGTGCGCTCTCAAATCATTTGAATATCTACGGGAGAATTTGGGATGCCCCGCACCCAGTTCTTCAAGTATCACCAGTTTCGCCATGCTCTGACACCCTCTTCGGCGGGTCTGGAGCAGCTTCCCGAGTTCAGCCCTCTGGAAGCCAAACTCTTCATGGGGGAACTGCCCGACAAGAAGCTATTGCGTATCTACCAGACACTTGTACGTCATTGCTCCACTGACCTGCTTAGACTTAAGGCTGCATGGTTACAGGACGTGGGAGACCTGGATGAGGAAGACTGGGTAGAGGCCCTAGAGAGTCCCAGGGGGGCGGCAATCTCCACTCGCCTGCGACTGATTCAGTTCCGCTACTTACACCGCCCATACTTCACCCGACAGCCCTTGTAGAGGGCGATTCAGAAAAGGGGGTGGTGATGAACAGAGTGTCTGAATTAAGCAGACTACTCTTACCCAGTCCAAAGATGAGGGCTTGATCCATCACCGTTTTTTAGCTCACTGCACCATCCCAGCTCAGAACTTGGCTATATGAAAATTAGTCTGACCCTGGCCCAGTGCATCATGGGAACAGGGCAGACCAAACTACCAAGCCAATTCTTATACTGGGAAGGAAACAAGCTTCCGGGGACCGGTTTCTGGCATTTCAGCCGTCTTCGGCCCGGCTTGCCTGAATGCTGATAGTGCACCCCCTTTTCTGAATCGTTTTTGGCCACTATAGGTGTGGCAGGGTATACTCAGACATGAGTCCCTTTCTCACTGCACCATCAGGATTCAAGCAAGCCGGGCCGAAGACGGCTGAAATGCCAGAAACTGGTCCCCGATAGCTTGTCTCCTTTCTGGTGAAGAATTGGCTTGGTAGTTTAGTCTGCCCTGTTCCCATGATGCACTGGGCCAGGGACAGACTGATTTGCATATAGCCAGGTTCTGAGCTGGGATGGTGCAGTGAGATAAATAACGGTGATGGATCAAGCCCTGATCTTTGGACTGGGTAAGAGTGGTCTGCTTAATTCAGACACTCTGTTCATCACCACCCCCTTTTCTGAATCGTTTTTGGCCACTATAGGTGTGGCAGGGTATACTCAGACATGAGTCCCTTTCTCACTGCACCTTCAGGATTCAAGCAAGCCGGGCCGAAGACGGCTGAAATGCCAGAAACCGGTCCCCGGTAGCTTGTCTCCTTTCTGGTGAAGAACTGGCTTGGTAGTTTAGTCTGCCCTGTTCCCATGATGCACTGGGCCAGGGACAGACTGATTTGCATATAGCCAGGTTCTGAGCTGGGATGGTGCAGTGAGATAAATAACGGTGATGGATCAAGCCCTGATCTTTGAACTGGGTAAGAGTGGTCTGCTTAATTCAGACACTTTGTTCATCACCACCCCCTTTTCTGAATCGCTTGTGGAGGGCGGGCATGGTGGCGTCCTCCGAATGCCTCCGATGCGGGCTGGATGTAGGTACACTGCTGCACACGATATGGGAGTGCTCAGCGTTGCCTAGATTCTGGGATGGGGTGCATCGATGCCTGGATGAGGTTCTGGCCTGGGAGCTCCAGAGGGACCCTAAGTTAGCTTTATTGCATGTTATGGCTGGAGTAGGGGGCAACAGGTACAAGCGCCACTTACTGTTACTAGGCCTTACGCTGGCGAAACGCGATATAGCCAAAGCGTGGAAGGCGCCCCAGGCCCCTTCACTAGCCGCCTGGAAAAATGGGATGGACTTCTGTATGGGACTGGAACAACCCATATTTACAGCCAGGGGATGTCCTTGAAAGCACTATAAAATCTGGAAGAGGTGGGCAGACTATAGGGGTCTGGAACTGGACCAGCCGCCCGAGGAGGCTATTCTCCCGACTCTCTGATATGCTGGACTACGTGATACCATGGTTCGTGCTTTGGTGGACATGGCAAACTCTGTATATGGACACTATGTTGTTAATGGAACAAGCAGTGGCGCAAGGGGGGGTGGGACTTTGTTGGGGGGGGGGGGTGGTTGTGTTTTTCTCTTCTTTCATTCTATTGTCTCTTTCTTTCCTAAAATTGCTGAAGCTATGACTGAGTTATTGATGATGACAGTCGACTCTGGATGGCAGAGCATTGCATAACCTGTGTGTTCAGACAATAACATCTGTTTAAAAAAAAAAATAGAACACAGGGCCAAACAATCCACTGAATGCTATCACATTAGATGATGTTGAGTCAGAAACAAAGTAGCTATGTGAAACGCATGCTACACTCTGGTATATGTTCGAAATGTCAGCCAGAAGAAAGTATCATATAAAGAATAATATATTTTTCAGGATCAGTATAATCCTTACCTTGGACTTGCCTGATAATGGAACATCTTTATTGAGCCAAAATAACGGTGGCGTGGACAGGCCAGCCAACATTGCAGATTCAACTGCGTAGTGCTCCAACCATCAGCAGCAATTCTGGTCAGAGACTCGGCATTGAGACCGCCGGGAGTGCCCAGTACCCATCGCCCACCACGCTTCATTCGGACCAGCCTTGACAGCTTCAGCGACCGGTGTCTGCCTCGACCCGCGCTGAGTACTTGGACCTTCTGGCTCCAGTCTCCCTTGTGGCTGGTCGCAGGCTGTAAACCTGTGCCAGTCCCAGGCGGATCCAGACATCCATCCTGCGTCTGGGGGTGTCCCTGACCCAATTGGACCCCCTGCCGAAGGATCTCACCCGGTGTTACCCCATAGTGACACCCTGGATGGCGACTAGAGGGTCCTGACCTGCGTGCCCAGCCCGCCACCGGGGCATATCCAACTGGCCCTGCCTACCAGCCCGGCAATGGCTCGTGCTCCCAAATACTTCCCCTGTACCGGTACCTGCTTCAAGACGCACTGGAAGAGCTCCATTTACGGCGGTGACCATCTTCTGCTGTGCAACCTGGGGTCTACCCTTGAGACAGTGCAGCACTGGCTGCATAGTGACTCAGTGCCTCGGCATCCCCGCAATAAGCTCGGACTGGATTCTGGCTGCCAGCCTCACGCCAGCACTCCTCTCACCCCCACTAGAACTTGCAGTGAGTGACATCGCGGGCCGTCCGTTTGAGATTGGAGGACCTTATACTGACACTGAAGAGGCCCGCAGTCCTATCCCACTTGCCATCGGGAGGGACTCCCAAAACAATTCACTTGAATATTTGGTGCCTTCCCAGTCTCCACACTACTGGGACCCCCGCAATGGTGCTCGGTTCAGGGTGCAAGGGGGCAATCATCATGCACAACACCCAACCAGTGCCCTGTGCTCTGAGGCTTTTGGTTGTTCGTGGGGGATGCCAGCTGCTTTGTGGGAAAATCATCCCTGCTCCCATCATGGTTCCAGAACCAACCTATGACTCCTGTATCTGCCCAGGTTTAGCCTAATCCTGCTCGTACTGGAGCTGTGAGATCGTGCCAGACAACTCTATGTCGCTGGCTCCAGAGGACTGCCCAGGGAGCCCACGCCATGCTGCCTGCTTGCGTCACTGGACACCAACCCAGTAAGACATCCTAACTTACCTACACAACCACCTGCGTCACTACTGGCATCCTCGCCTTTGTCCCCCTGCTCCAGCACCTGTATCAGGGGGCGTGCAGTGTGAAGGTTGTCCAAATGAATAGGTCAAACTATTTGACTTGGGACCTGCCGATCCGTTGCTCTAGGCAGCCTCACAGACTGAGTCTCAGGACCCTGCTCCCGTTTGACCAGGCGATAACAGTGAGTTTTTTCTCTTTACTCCATCCTCCCACCTTCCAGTGTGGGGCATGTTATGGGGCCACCGATTTAGACTAACCCTGTTGGGTGGGCCTACGGACCACCTCCCCCTGCTCTCCCAAAATTGGTGCATATATTCAGGCGCACGGACAGTGGTGCAGGGTCGTGTCTAACCTGACTTCTCCGTCCAAAACACTGTAGGCCTCCTGTAGGGCTCAGTGATACCTCAGCTGATAAATACCTGAGGCTTCTGCTGCCTTTCTTTGCCCTCTTTCATGAACTGCTACTCACAATAAGGTATCCCCTTTGCCCTGGCAGTGTCGCCATTGGAGGTGCTGCCAGTTCCTCCTCTCCCCCCTCTGGGTTCGTTGCCCTCCTACCCTGATTGACAAGTAGTAAAGTAAAGTAACTGAGCTTATAAAGCGCCTGGTTACACTTAGCAGTGTGTCCCCGCGCTGTACCGCTGAGGAACCCATCCTGGCCTGTTTCTGTATGGCGCCCACTCCTGGGCACCCTAAGGTGAAGCCAGGCATCCTTGGCGATAAGGGCCGGTGTGGAGATTAAGCAAGCTATTGCCCAGTGTTGCAGAGTGGGACCCATGATTAGAGTAGGCACCGTGGCGAGAATTATCGGGTCTGCGGGCATTGAGCCCAAGACCCTGCCGCGACGGGAATTGAACCCTGGTCCCGGGTCAGATCTCTGCATCAGAGTCTGCCGCCCTAACCAGTTAGCCACACTTCTCCACGAGACTCATGGACCTTGCCTTCTATCATCTCTCCAGACGGATCCACACTCCATTGCCCCAGACACCCTGTATTAGGCACAACTCCATTGCTTTCCACTTCAGACAAACTAGACAAGGTGTTTTCTGCATTGAACACACCAGTCTCCATGGAGACCAGACTTGGCTCCCTAACTATCGAATTGAGCTTTCTCCGCGAAGATCATCGCAAACTCGCAGATAATGCTTCAGATGGGGAGAAAACCCTGGCTATCCTAAAACTACCGGCAACTGAGAACCAGGCGGTGATCCGCGATCCACAAGAACGTGTTTGCCCTCTTGAGGATAGGGCATAAGATGCAGAGGGCTGCTCACGGAGGAGTAATGTGTGCATCTTGGGGCTGCTGGACGGTGCTGAAGGTCAAGACCCCTTTTCCTATCTGGATACTTGGTTCAAGTTCTTTAGCTTGCCATCGGATCTCACTCCCTTCTTTTCCTTGGAGAGCGCTCATCGTGAGTCTGACCCCACCCCACGAGCAACTCGCCATACCCCATGCTGGCTAAGCACCTACATTTTCAGGACCGTGACGTTACCCTGCGAGCAGTCAGACAGGCTTGCCCACTTCAGGTAGAGGAAAACACGTCATGGGGTTCCCGGACTACACCTGTGTTGTTCACTGCCAGCGTTCTTCCTTTCTGGAGGTCAAGAGATGTCACTGCTAGTTGGGGGTCCAGTATTCATTGCTGTTCCCAGCTTGTCTTAAAGTCATGACAAAAGAGACCTCCGCATTCCTCACAGACCCTAAAGACACCTAGGACTTGGTGGATAAACAGATAAGGAACCACTTTCGGAAATGACTCGACCCGTCTTCGGCTCACCCAAACCACGTCAACAGTCAAAGGGCAGGTCATGCACGGAGGCCGCACCCCGCACCGCCTCATCAAAGTCTCCTGCTTTTGAGCAAATCATTGAAGATTGTAGGGGAGCCTTCCAGGCTGCAACTACAATGGGAACCAATGTAGCCACCATGGACGATGAGAAGGGCCCACACATATTTATGTCTGAGGATGACACCCTCCTTTCTGATGACTCTTGCCAGTCTACCCCTACTGGTGACTCCACAAAGAACAGACAAACTCATTTGACCGCCCCCACCCTTCCTTCTTGGAAACTGGGCGCACCAGTTGCTTGTTGTACATCTTTAGGTTGTTGCTTTCTTTATTGTACAGTTGCATGTTTACCTATGTTGACGCAGCATATCATCTCACATGCACCCATTATTGAATGTCTTGCATCGGCAGGGCCCCTGGAGTTCATTGCTCACTGCTTTTTACTCTTTTACGGTCCTCTCCAGGAAGGTTTTGGGGTCCCCAGCACTCCTTGCTGGACCTTTTAAGTTGGGGAATTAATTCCTCTTCAATCCTGGAGTCCCCTGGGGGCCATCTAGCCCACCAGGTACCTCCAGTATGCGCCAGGGAGCTGAGTTGCAGAGAGGTATTCAGAGGCCATGCCCCTTTTTACAACACTCTGCAACACAGCTCTGTGGCGCTTACTGGAGGTACCTGGTGGGCTAGTTGGCCCTTAGGGGACATCTGGATTGAAGAGAAATTGATTCCCCAACTTAAAAAACACCACAGGACGTGTTTGCACACATATCACCTTAGGCTCCGCCCCCTACCTTCACCACTGTGCAAACGCACCCTGTGGCATGTTTTAAGTTGGGAGATTAAGTCCCCTTGAATCCTGAGGTCCCCTGGCAGCCAACTAGCCCACCAGGTACCTCCAGTATGCGCCAGGGAGCTGACGATATGACTCAGCCCTATTAGCACAGGGCAAACTGGACACCGTGCTATACTCCTAAGTCAAGTCACACCCGGCGATACTTTTTTTTTTTTATTTCAAAAACCTTTATTGCTTACTTCCATGGTGACACAGCCTGTAGCCTACAACCCTGTGGCCGGCAACATTGGGATCAGAAGGAAAAACATATAACTTCAAGATTAACACAGTGCTTTTAGCCGACAACCCTGGGGTTCGGCGGCAGAGTAAACATTTTGGTTGTGCATCATTCAGTTTATATTCAAATTGAAGGATAACATACTATTCCCCCCAAGAAAGAACTATGGTGCCCTTATTTCCACCCTCTATCCCTGCCTGATCCTAATGCTTTCTTCTACTATCCTACCATTCTTAAACTTCTAACATACCTAGATATAACTATTACTTACCCCCCTCCTCCCCTTTCCCTGCACACACACAGCCCCTCCTGGATATCGGATATCCAAGCCTATACCCACAATTAAGTCCAGTCAAACCTATAGCCACTTGCTGCCTGACTATGCGTCTTGAGCTGGATACGAGTCTGAATGTGACGTCTGGCGCGCCCCTTACTGATCTAATCGGTCCCTGAGCGTAGGTGGCATTCCACCATCCATCCGCACCCCCTCTCCCTCTGTACCTTACCTCCCTCCGTATGCCCCCAACTTCCCTTGATCCCTCCTAGTGTATTGCCCTATTGGGCTTGACTACTAGTCATCTTCTGTTATAATTGTTGCCTCTGACTGTGGTCCCTCGACATCCTGTCCCTCCTCCTCTGTAGCCCCTTTATCTCCTGCCCTTAGATGTGTTTGGTATAGGCCCCAAAAATTCTTCGGTCGGCTTGTCGGAGGTAGCAACTCGCTATAATGCTCCGATTGCGTGCAGCAGTATAACATATCATGTGCCCATCGCTCAGCCGTCGGGAGTGGTCCCCTCAGCCAGCAGTACGCCACTACACGTCTAGCTATTAGCATTCCCATGTCAGCGAGTCGTCTTACCGCCACCGGTAGGCCTCTAGAGTGGCCAAGGATCCGGGGTCAACTCAAGCACCAGGATCGCGTTTATTGCTGCGAAGACGCTGTCCCAGTATTTTAGCACACCCGGCAATACCACGCGAGGTGCATAAAATCTGCAACCGTTTCGCAGCATCTTTCACATTCAGCCGACTGCCTGAGACCGTATCTGTGAAGTCTCTCTGGGGTGTAATATACTCTTTGGAGAAACTTGAAGTGAACCAGTCTGTGCCTACCGTTCAGCGACAGCTTCTAAGTGCTGATACAGCAGTACATATCGTCATCAATTGTGACCTGTAGGTCTCTTTGCCAGGCCGCTCTGGCTGCCATAAGCTGGTGCTCCCTGTGCGCCATTGCCGTCTTGTACAGATAAGTTATAATCTTACGGGGAGTCTCCGTTTTGATAACCTATGTGATTTCCTGAACCTCGGTGGCTCCGCCAAGTCTGGTCCTAGCATATCTAAAAGAGCACTCCGCACCTTGCCGCTATCTGATCCCTTGTTTTGACTCTACCTTCCGAGAATAAATCTCCCGCCGCACAGATGCCCAGTTTGCGTAATGCTTGTACCACGCCTCTCTCTCCAACTGGCGATAGCCAAAGAGCCCACTCTAGAGGCATGCTTGGTGAGTATAGCAACACGCCACCCTAAGCCCGTAAGAGGGAGTGCCAAGCATGATTCGTAGCAGTGATAGAATCTAAAATGCCCGTCCTTCGATCCATCGGTCTGAAAATCGAGGCCGGGAGAGATAGTGGGTCAGCAAAGATTTGTTCCATGGGCACATGAGGAATGTTCGTGTCTCCATGTATCCAAGTGTGTAGGTGGGCGGCCTACGCCACCCTGTAATATAGCTCAAAATCCCGCTCTCCCAATCCATCCATACTGTACGGCAGCGTAAGGATAGTCCACTTTCTCTAGGTTGCTTGCCTGCCCATGCTAGCTCAATCATAAGCTGTGTCATAGTCTGGAAAAAGGCTTTCGACGGCACCATCGGAATGGCGCTGAACAGGAAGAGGAATCTGGGCAGTATCACCATTTTCATGATGGCTACACGTCCCATAAGGGATAGCGGGAGCCTGCACCACACCTCTACATCATCTTCCAGCTTGCTGTATGCCACTCCGTGGTTTTTTCTGAGCAGTGTTTCCGAGTTTGTGTGCAACCGAACTCCTAAATATCTAACCAGGTCCACAGTCCATTGCAGCGGGAATTCCATTTCAAACCTGCTGGTCCTTGGGGTAAGGGGAAAGGCCACTGACTTCGACCAGTTGACCCTCAGACCAGAGAGCGCCGCAAAACGAACTACTTCTCTAAGCATAGACGATAAGTTGTGTTCTGGGTCTCTAACATACAGCAGGGTGTCGTCTGCGTACGTCGAGATTACGATCTTATATGTCGGGAAACTTACACCCTCGTTACTGTGATATTCCCGCAGTGCACAGGCGAGTGGCTCAGCCACTAGTGCGTATAATAGGGGGGATAACGGGCAGCCCTGTCTAGTTCCCCTGCTAATCGGGAAGGGGTCCGTCACCAGGTCGCCTAATCGGATCCTTGCGGTCGGTTTGTGGTTTAGGGCGCCTAGCATTTGTAGAAATGGCTCACCCAGTCACAGTCGCTGCAACACCTGTCTCATGAATGGCCACTCAAAAGAGTCAAAGGCCTTTTCCATATCTAGGAAAACCGCGATTGCCTTCGCGTCCTGCTTAACATGCTGCATAGTTCCAAGTACTGTGCGAATATTGTATGTCAAGTTTCTACTGGGAACACCCGGCGATACTTTAGAGATTTTCTTCAACTATGCACAGTTTTGATGTACTGCAAGTTGTGGTAGGCTCCATTAGTTGTTCTCCCCATTATATGTCACGTTTATTCTCTCAATTTCATCCATCATTCACAGCTGGCTATAGCAGGCAGGCCTTGCATTATTTGTGGGGTTCTGACTGGGTGGTCCGGGATGTGGGTTCCACCCGGAGCGCTCCGACCCCATGCGTGCAGCACATGACCCCCCCTTAATTATGGCTCCCACATCTGACATCCGCTTCCTCACCCTCAATGTGCGTAGAATGCACATGTCTAGGAAGAGGTATGCAATCTATTTATATGCTAAACGCCAACAGGCTCCCATAGTCCTCTTACAAGAATCCCACACAGCAAAAGAGGAACTAGCGTGACTGTGTAAGCGTTGGAGAGACACTATACAGGACACTACATACTCTGTGTATGCATGGGGAGCAAGGATTTGGATCCGGTCTGGTGTCCCCTTTCAATTGACTGGCACAATCATAAATGCAGATGACAGGTATGTGCCCCTCGAAGGACACCTAGATGGCAGGCCCTTGCTCTTAGGCAATATTTATGGGCCCAGTGTTGACCAGGGAACCCTTTGGAACATCCTCTCTGCCGAACTTGTACACAAGACGCTGATGCCCTGGATTTTAGAGGGTGATTACAGCTGCGTTCTGGATCTGGACATGGACAGGTCCCACCCTCCTTTATCATGCTCCCCTCCCCTTATGCCCAGGCTGATCGCCTTCAGGTTTGGACACATCACTGGTCCCTCTAAGATGCTTGGCGGGCTCTTCATCCTATGGCCAAAGTCTACTCCTTTTATTCTGTCCCCTACAACCTCTATGTGTGCCTAGACATCTTCTTTTGCTCTACCTCCTTGATACCTCTAATTCTGGCTACTTAGGATGTATTGTCTTAGATCACAACCCCCACTACATAGACCTGAGATGGCTGCCCCAGCGCCCTCCAACCCCGACATGGCGGTTTCCGTGAGACTGCCTTGAGGACCTAGTCTTTCGTGATGCATACGGAACACATATCCAGCACCACTCTGCTGAAAATCACAACACTGCCTAAACTAGGACCATTGAATGGGATGCCTTTCGAGGTCGTAATGTGCCTGTGTGCAGTAAATAGTGGGCATCCACAAGACTCTAGACAAAGAAATAATGGCAGCCAAGCTTTGTCTGCCAAACTCGGGAAAGCAATGCACTGTGAACCCATGTCTATTCCTACTTTTGTAAGAGCAAAAGTAGACTACACAGCTCTCCTAGAGAGGTTGAGGCACTTTTACTTCAAAGGCCATGTAGCCAAGTCCATAAGTAAGGAGATAAATTGTCCGTCTCGTAGCCTGGCTGAGTAAACAGGAGAACTCTGTCATGGAAATAGTCACTTGCTCTGGAGCCATGGTATGCACACAGAGTGAGATCCTACAAGCGTGTCATACCTACTATTCTACTATTTACGAAGCTCCACGAATGCTTCGGTAGACGCATCAAGTTCATTTTTATTAAATACCCTGCTTCCACACATTGCTGGCCCCACCAGACTTTCCTTGGACGCTCAAATCATGACGCCTGACGTCGTGCAGGTCATTAGGGAGTTAGCCCACAATAAAACCCCAGGTCTTGATGGGTTACCCCTTGAATTTTATGCTACCTTCTCCCAATCTTGTGGAGATGTTTGAGGCTGCCCTAGAACTAGGTGAACTCCTGCAATCACTTTGGGAGTTCCTCCTGTTCTCTATTCTGAAGCCCAACAGGGACCCCCTCACATCTTTGGTCCTATCGACCTATTGCCATTCTTGGTGCGGATTATAAAACTTTGAGAAAGATTCTCGCCAATAGGTACACCCAGATCCTCCCAGAACTTATACAGGGATCAGAACGGGTTCGTCCCAGGTTGAAGCACTTCCCAAAACATAAGTCGTCTTTTCATATACAAGGCAGAGTCCAGGGCCGATTCCTGCATGCCGCCTGGTTCTTATTAGACCTCGAGTAGGCGCTTGATACGTTGACATGAGAATATATGTTCTTAATATTGATCTGTATGGGTGTTGGGTATTTTAACCCATTTGGATGTCAGGCAGCGACTGCTTGCCTATACCAGACTACTCTAATCCAACCCATTCTCTCAGATGCGTCTGGGGCATCTAGTCTCCGCCCCTTTTCCGGTGGGTCGCGGTACTAGACAGGGTACCTGGTCTCTCCACTGCTCTTTGCGATGGAGCGATGGAGCGATTGGCCATTCAACTAAGCAGGGAGGGCCAGGAATGGGGTACACCCCTTGAGCACAGGATACATGCTTGATCTTTAAATGTGGGCGACCTACTCTTGTACCTCCGGGATTTTACGTACGATCCCTCCAAACTACCCGACCCCCTAACTGCATTTGCCAGAGCCACAGGACTTCAGGTAATTGGGCAAAATAGGCAGTCTACCCTCTTTGTCCCAGCCTATAGTGGTAACTCATACACTTCAGCAAGGCACAGCTTCGATGGTGTGAGGGAACGATCCGTTACCTAGGGCTTCGTCTTTATCATACCTCACTCGATCTCTACGAGGGGAATCTCTGCAGGGATACAGCTAGCATCAGATCACTAGAGCATTTTTGGCAACCCTTGTCTCTGGCCCCGATTGTCAAAATTGCATTGGTTGAAATTGTCATTTTGCCCCAATCTCGCTGAAATCATTCTTCAACAAATGGGATTCCTTTTTGTGTACATTCATTTGGGGAAACTTGCGTAGTTGAGTTGCCCTTAAGAAGCTACAGCTCCCAGTGGGACGAGGAGGACTGAGAACCTCCTCATTTGAAGCATACTTTCTGGCAGTATAGCTGCAATGGTTGTCATGCTGGAATGCGGTGCCCTACATGGGGGAATCAAGTGATGAGCGTGGAACCATACCAATAGCCACTCTCCTGGGCTTTCTCCTGCCGAAGGTCTTAACTTCATCCCCCTAGCCACTGCAAGTAGAGGAGGCTCGCGCCTATATGATCGGTCTCCCCTGCTTCCCGGGTTACTGTTCATCTAAGGACATGATACTCTGGATGAACCGATCCCTGATCACGTTGGGAGACCTATTGTCTGATGGCCAGTCTCTCCCCTTCGACCAACTGACTGCAGAACACTAACTCCCACCAGTTTTGTTTCTTACCCACTTTTCAAACCCTCTGGGGCACGTCAGAAACGGAGCCCACCATAAATCTGGTACTACAGGCCATAGTCACTATGGGCGAGGGTCGTCACCTAATCACATGGTTGTATAAGGCTGTTTGCAAGCTTATGGATGTTCCACCTATGGCACTATGGCATAAATAGGAAGATGATTTTGGGAAAGTTCTCCACGAAAAGGAATGGGTGCAAGCATTAGAATCCCCTCAGAACACCCGGCTAAAAAATATATATTTTTTTTATCTTACACAGAGCTACCTCTGTCCTAACCAATTGAATCACTATTTCCCTAATGCATAGATCAGTTGTCTCCTTTGTCAAACTCCTGACTCAAACCTCACACCTATGCTCTGGTCCTGCCAGGCCCTCCAGAGTTATTGGCAATCAGTACATGCCATCCTTCCGGAGGTCAGAGAGCTGCCTGATATCTACATGTGGAAGGAAAGTGCCTTAGGCATTTTTAGGCACATGAAGCAACGTAAAGCTTGTAGGCTGTTTGTGGCGTTAACCCTCCTCCATGCCAACCGTACGCTTACACTCCAGTGGAAAACACCAATAGCCATACCGATAGCGGCCTGGCACGTGGCGGTGCGCAAGTGGAGGCAGGGGGTCAGAGGAGGAGGCCCTCTGCTATGAGGAGGTTCGGCATCTCTGTAAACGACCTATCTCCCCTCAGTGGATTACACTTCTCACGCAATTCTTACAGAGAGTGTGCAATGATAAGATCCCTCCCTGAGCTACACAGATTAACTAGTGGTCATCGCCTCACATACATGTGGCTGGGGGGCCGAGGGTTGGACAGATGCACTGTTTTACGCCCTCCCTCAGCTGTACGACAGGGAGGATCCTCTGGGGGGCCTCTTTTGTCCATCCCTTCCCATCTACCAGTAGAACAACACTCCTTGCAGATCTTCCCGGCCACGCCTAACACCGATTGTTCCAACAAGTACATCATATTTTTCTCCCAACAGTTAGGGTCTGCTGCTACCATCTCCCTTATTTGCCCTCTACCACCCCCAGCTTTTCTATCTACTCCTCCAGTGAACGACATTGCAATAGGATACAAGTGGTACTCATCAATTTACATTGCCACATATTGTATAGTTTTCCATATGTTGAACTCGGTATAATATGTGCGTATACTTCCATGATTTCATTGCATCAATGTATGATTACATGGTATGTTTGTTCAACACTAACAATGGAAGGTCTACCTTGTCATGCTCATTATGTATAATATAAAACTCAATACAAATATTGAAAAAATAATAAATTAAGTCATAATAACAATATCATTTAAACAGTAATTTTATTGTAACAATCTGTAATCTTGAATGTATGCAAAGAGAGTTCAGTATGGCTATTATATCTTTTTTTAAATACTTGTTTGCAAAAAAAGTTATGCTACCACACATTTGATCTATTCACACTAAAACCTGATGCCCACATGTAATGAAAACTAAGAGCAGCATCTGTGATGCTCAAGTAATTGGGGAAAGGTTTGTACTCAATTACTAACACAATGTTTTAAATGGTCGTAATAGCATTAGGTTAAGGAGAATTATGGCCAGGATACTTAGCACTATTATCTTTACAAACACATTAGGTCACCATATTATCTAATATCAAACAATGCTACTTGTGCAAAAATATACGCATGCGGCTTGAACTGGTCCATTCACTTGTTTACATCTCTACAGAATACCAATGATGCTGATTTTTTTCTATGCATATGTATTCTTCCACTATTTAATGCTTAAACATTCTCCAAATACACTAATCTATACCGAAATACTTTCACAAACAATAATACACAGATTACTATTGGAATTAACAGTACCAACGGCAATACTATTTAAAGTACGTTGGCTATATTGCCAATTTTAGTGACGCAAAGCATTGAAATCACTACCACAAGGTAGTTACAGTAACTGGGAATGGCAGTATCTATGTCATGTGACCATTAACTTTTAGCAAGCAATGTTCAAAAGAAACTCCTAAAGTGCACAGCTCTGGACAATGGTCTCTGGTTGACAGTCTGATGTCCACCCCCAACTGTTTCTCACACAATTTGGACATATGCAAATACTGGCCAAGCAATCATTGCCTTTGACAGTTCTCACAGAAGATGTCATACTGGCCATTGTTGGTCGTTCCCGCTTTTATGTTTCAGTTCATTGCTCCGTTCTCCCACCCCACCCTAAAATTTAATAATTTAGCGCGAGCGCGCGCCTTCCTTAACTACCATGACAGCCTACAGCTCCCTCTGGAAGAGGATGGAACGTGCTTTTGTGAAGCTCTCAGTACAGCCTCATTGTGTCACTCGGACTACTCAGCAAGGTTTTAACCATTGTCCCAAATGCACTCCTGACTGACAAAGACGCAGTCTGAAATACCGGTATAACGCGCCATGACCAGTAATTTCAAACCGTGTTTTAGCTAAATTCTCAATGTGCATATCCTACATTTTTACATTCATAACTTCGGCTGCTAGGAATAAGTTACTTATTCAGAAACTTCCGACGTTCTCAAAAGCTGTCTAAATTTACTTTACCCGAGTTATGCCTCCATGAAAGAATATCTTTCATTTTTGTTCTTCTGCAAGTCACAATTTTGAATCCCGGCCAAGCCACCAGATCATTCTCATCATTCACGGTCGATACACGGAGTACCATCAAAATGTGTCACAGCAATGCCCATTACTTACAGAAATTTGTAATGAAAGAAAAACACTATTAAGCGCCATATACAAAAAAATTTTTTTGAAACGGACTTGACACAAAACCACAAATACCTATACCAAGTCGAGCACAACCTCCATACTCTACATTTCCTTTACTCACCATTTTTTAGCACCATGCTTATTTTGCCCAGACGATTGGGCAACGCAATTATGGGACCAATGACATTGCAGTGGCTCTGCTGAGTGAACTACTCCAAGGGAGAGCTAACACTAGTGGGTAATTAATTATATTGTACCTTTCTCTCATGTTGGAAACGATACCAAACAACACAGACCAGCTAAAGTATACTGTATTGGTTGGTGATGTAAAATGTAATAATACGCCTTAGAACCCCTGGGATGAGACTAAAACATGAATGTCAAGAAAAAGTTTGAAAGACAACTCCCTCCCAAAAAAAATACAGTCTTTCTCACTCCCAGATCTTAATTTAAATGCTATTTAGAGGAGAAAGTAATCTCTAAAGCTAATGCTGAACATGTCCTCTCACTGTCCATATTCGCAATTCTGAAGTATATAAAAAAGTAATGGATGGAATGCTTGCAGTAATCTCAGTCAGCGGCTGGCATGGTAACAAAAAAATTATAATAAAATAAACAATACCTTGCCACGCTGGGTCCCACTCTCTGCTCTCCTTGTTGGACTTGTGAAGCACAGGAAGCACAGCGAGGCTCCCCTGAGCAATCACAATGCTGAAATGCAGCATTGTGACTAGTAAGCACCCAGGTTTCCCTGACCAATCACAACGCTGAAATGCAGCGTTGAGATTGTTTTTGAGTGCTCTGGTTCAACACTCAACCAGGAAATGGGGGCCTGGGCATGTTCTCCACGCAGGCTGTAATGCAGCCTGAGTGGAGAAGGGGAAAGTGTGCATGACTGGTTTGGGCAGCTCGAGAGGGCCGACCAAACAGTCATTGCGCACTTAGGAGTGGGCAAACCACTCCTGCCATGCTCCGAGAGCAGAGCAACCCCGCTCACCTGCAAACTAAGCAGCGCAGAAACATAAAATGCTAATAAATCAGTTATTATCATTTTATGTTTCCTTTGTTGCACTGCTTAAAAGCAGTGAGTCGACGCTCCTCCGCCTTAGAGGAGTAGCCGCCACTAATCTCAGCTACTGGTTATAACCTGGCATCCCTGTCCATTGCTTTTTGCACACCATGGCACCTCAGTTTGGACCTAGTCATATATACAAACCAGTCTTGACTCGGCTCCAGTGGGAACAGTCCAGCCCAAACTGCCAAGACTGATTTGCATATGGCTGGGTCCAAACTGAGGTGAAATACTGTAAAAAAAAATATGGATTGGGCAGCGACCTGAGTAATTACCAGTGGCTGAGGTAAATTCAAGCATTCAATTCATCCCTTTTTTTGTAAACTTTTATTCTCAATTCTGGGCACTTTTCACCTACATTTTACACCTGGCGACAGGGGGAAATATTTTGGTTTTACAAAGCGCTGTTCCAAACGCTGTGCATCTTGGAATCGGCTAACTGTACTCTCTCACCCATGTGCACTTCTGTACTCGACTCACAACGAGGCCTATAGTGCCACTAACCAGCATAACTGTACTGAATGGCGCTGGTACTGAAGGCTATGAGCAGCACTAAGGACAACAGACTGGCGGGCACCGACACTAATTATTACACAGAGCACGATACAAAACACAGTAGAGGGTATACCCATGCTTGCGTGTTATTTTTATTTATTGCATATGTTGAGTCGTTCTCCTTGCAGGCCCACCGACCTCTAAGGACGAACAGGACGCGTAGTCTATTTTAGCCTAAAGCTCTTGAGATAAAGCACCCAGAGGCCCTGCCTCCGGGCTGCAGGGCTTGAACGCGTCAGCTGACACCCTGAGCCCGCGAGCGCTCCGGTGATGTCACCGAGCGGGAATGCGGATCAGACGTGAAGCCTTCGACGGCCCTAACTGAACACCCGCGCACCAGAAGCCTGGATCTCACGCCGGCGGCCGGCATTCGCCGCCCTCTGTATTTTTAATATGCTCCGGAACAAAATGAAAGAGTACCTTACATAATTAAATTAAAAAACGACACCCTTTGAAGCACTTGAACAATTTTTTATTACCCTTAACAAAAGCTGGTTCAGTCAAAATTCTAAAGACAGGTGAGATATATGAGCACCGCCAATCCGTGCTTTCCGTCACGGGGCGCGGTGGTGCTCCGATGATGCACGAAGGAAACTCCGGACTGCTAGGCGTGAAACAGAAGTGCACGGCGAGAAGGGCATTATTCTGCATCTATGTTCTTTGTTAGACTGTAGCTGACACGACACAGCCTAAAAATACAACTGTCAAACTACCCTATTATACTGTCGTGTTCCATTAAATGTTCTATAATTATAACAAAGGTCACTGGAATTATGCGGCTATGGAAGACCACTTTATGGATTAAGAATGGCTCAATTGTAAGGAAAGAAATGGCAAATTATGCGACAGATTCCTTAGCAGTATTATACTATTTTGTCATTTTAATACATTTGAATACTTTATGGACAAAGTATATGTTTAACACTCAATAACAAAAGCTGGTCAGTTAAACTGCAAAAGGCCCACCACTATGGAGCACAATGTGCAGTGCTTTTTTTGTAAATCTTCATCCGCGCTGGAAATAAAACATTTTGGGTGAAATCTGCAAACTATGCAGCAGATGGTGGATTATGTGGCAAGCGTGTTAAAACATAATTACAGGGAAAACACTGGGTTGCAACAGCATTAATTCCAGTGACCTCGATTATAACACACATTCTAAATGGAAAGGGAAACATCTATTGACTCTAACAAACATTATATCGATATATTACACAGATTACACCTTTCTTAAGTGATATGGTGCTGCTCACCAACCTTCAGTCTATTATTGTGCAATGTGAGGGTGAGCATTCAGAGGCGAGATGGAGGTAAATATACCTTCTCCAGGTGACATCTTCCAATGCCCCCACCCCCAATGTCAAACCTACACAATGGTCCCCAGCCCCCTCGAGGAACATGAGGCAATACTTATGGCAAAAAGTAAAAATTTACAATTAGGAGAAATCAGAGGTGTGAATATATTTCAACCATGTGTGAAAGCCACAGTGCATGTCAAAGTGTTAACTTTATGTTGTATATTTTCTTGGCTCCCCAAAAGAAATTAAAAAAATGGATTAGTGCATAACACATAAGCCTCCCCAGCTGCAAATTATGTAATTGAAGAGGCATTCCAAAATAAAGACAGCATGAAATCATTCTGCAAATCCGCAGGGTTTACATTTCTAAACATATAAAATCTGAGAGATTACAGGAGAAGCACACCGATGACATACTTTAGAACTTTACGGCCAAGTCAGCCTCAGAGGGAAGTTAATTGGAGATTTTAGAGGCCACCATCCCTGAATTAGGACTAGAAAATTGTTAAAGACTGGTACTAAATACTAGCAAAATAACACGATAAGGCACTGGATTGCATGCAACTCTGCCTAGATTCCACTACAGCGAGTCAGTAAGAATAATTTATTTATTTAATGCGTTTTTATATAGCGCAGGCTTTACCCGAAGGTGTCCGAGCGCTTCACAATAGTAACAGTAGTGGAACATGAGGAAAAATTACAAGCTAGCATGTTACAAAAGCAAACGTTACGTTACATAAGGCAATAGTGACAATTGTGCAGGTATCAAGAGCAAACAAAATACAAGAGGTAGCAAACGATACCTTACAAAAGGACAAAAAAACGACGTGTGTATGTTACAAAAGTGAACTAAGTACAAATAGAGGTATAATACTGCACTAAATGGCAGATACTCAAAACAGAAGAACAAACGTTCCGTTACATGAGGCAATGGTGGCAATTGTGCATGTATCAAAAGCAAACAAAATACAAGAGGTATCAAACGATATACATTCCAAGAGGGAAAGTGACATGTGCATGTTACAAAGGAGTACACAATACAAGTAGAAGTATAGTATTGCAATAAATGGCAGACTCTCAAACCACAAGAACACAGTGGGAATGCACTTCTAGTCATGTAGAACAGAATTTATTATAAAGGAGGGACTTCCTTCAGATAATAGAGAGGGTGCGAATTGAGTTTGGAAGTGTATTTGAAGGAGGAGAGCTTTGAGGTCAGATTTGAAAGCCTGGGAAGAGGAGGTGGTCCGGAGCTGAGGCGGTAGTGAGTTCCAGATTCTTACCGTGTTGCCTGAAAAGGATTGGGCCATCGACCTTTCCTTCTTAAAAGTGGGAGGTTCAAGCAATAGGTTTTCCGCATTACGTGATGGTCTAGAGCCTCCAGAGCGTTTCAGTTTATTTGCCAGGTAGCGAAGAGGAGGAGGAGAGCAAGGCTTTGTGGGTGATACAGGCAGTCTTGTAGATCGATCTTGCCTTAATGGGAAGCCAACGGAGGGTGGATAAAATGGGTGTGATGTGGTCGCTTTTTTTGGCCCCATATATGAAACGAGCTGCTGAATGGAGAACAGATTTAAGGGGGGACAGGTGGGATTTGGGGAGGCCAGTAAGAAGAGAGTTGCAGTAGTCCAGTCTGGAGAGAACCGGCGATTGGACCATGGTTTTAAGGTCATGCTCCGGGAAGAAGCGACAAATCCCCCAAAGAAGGCGCAGTTGGTATCGAGCAGACTTTGCAATCGAATTAATGTGGAAGAGTAGATTGTGTTTTGTGTCGAGTATGACACCAAGGGATTTTGCGCTGTCGACAATGATGGATTTATTATTAAGTAGATTAATCTGATCCATCCATGATTGAACCGGGGGAGGAGAAAGTGAGGAGGAGGAATTCGGTTTTAGAGGGATTCAGTATCAGTTGATGAGTTAACAACCAGTTTTGAATGGAGTCGAGAGGAGAGCTTAGGATGGAGAGATCGTGAGTAGAGGCAACCTTGAGGCACCAAAAGAATCTTTCATTCATAAAAGGACCACAGACTGGCACAAATACCAGCATTTTTATTTAGGTTGTTTAATATAGTGCCACTGCACCCAAACTGCATTTGAGAGCCCTGCGTACAATAGCCGGTACATAGCACAGCAATTCTGTGAGAAAAGTTCTTCGAAGAGGGAGGAAAAAAACAAGGACCTTAAATGAGGAGGATACCACATGCAGATAGGGGAAGTGAGGTAAATCAGGGCATAGTGAGGATGAAACAATGGATGAGAAACATCTAGGTACAACAGTGTATGTGGGAAACAAAAGATACAATACAACGGCTGTCATGCCTACAAACAACCCAATCTCAGAAGTGAGGGTTTGCTTCATGCCCATGCTGCTACAGAAGGTCTTTGCACTAACACTGCCAAAGCCAATAGCTTTCGCCTATGTTTGGTCAATGTTCATTTGAGACATGTTGTACAGCAGCCTGGGCTACTGTGCAACATGGCTTAACCCCTTCGCTGCGGCGGCTATTCTGCCGCAGCGCTGGGGGGGGCGAGCGGCGCTCGCATGCTCGTGACGGAACCGCTCCGTCACGAGCCGCGGTTGCGCTGTGCTCATGACGGAGCGGTTCCGTCATGGCCCCGCCCGCTCAATAGAACGCGCCGCGCAGGCGCAAAATCAGCGCCGCGCAGCGGCAGGGTCATGACAGAACCGCTCCGTCATGAGCACAGCTCAGCCGATGCTCATGACGAAGCGGCTCCGTCATGAGCATGGGAGGGGTTAATGTAAAGGGGAAAAACAACACTATAAAGCGACCGGCATGGACCACGTCATAGCTTTTCTTTTTTCTTTAAAACCACGTTGAACAACAGCCGACGCTGCTGTGTAACAGGTCTAAAAAACATTAAACAATGCCAAATATCACTCACATACGCAAGAGCTATTTGGCTTGGATAATTGTTCTTTGTGGCAGAAGGGAGGGTTGGAGGGGGAAGGGAGAATCGTGGGGGTGGCGACAACATAACAAACATATCGATGAGGGCAGTTGGGCAAGCAACACAACGGAGGAGAGATGGAGCAGGGAGAAGCAACACAAGGGATGGCGGGTGACAAGCATTACAATGAAGATGCAGGGGAGAATGGAGGGAGCAACAACACAACTGACAGGTGGAGGAAGGGATTTAGGGCAAGTGTACAGCTGGTGAGAGCAGGGAAGGACTGGGAACACTTGCACTCTTTTACAGTGTATGCAACAAAAAAAAGTACTTATAGGAGCGTGTAGCCAGCGGAATGGCACTGGATGCTGACAGGAAACTGTACTTTCTACAGGCTCCATGGATGGAGCAAACACGCAACCCCAGGAGGAAGTATGAGGCAAGCAGTAGGTGCAGACCAATAAGAAGCAAGGAAACAGGAGTGATGTTGAAGCCAACACATTTTAAGTAATGGGCAGGCAAAAGATTTTGGCAACAGCACATGCGGGGTCTCAGGCGAACTCCAAAACATAAGAGAGTCACCCTTCTATGGAAAAAGGGAGAGGGTAATGTAAAACAAAAACAGAAAACTATTCTCTTTTTCTTCCCTGTTGTAAATGTATATATCTTTTAAAAAAATTGGCACGCAAACTAAGATCCTTTAAAATCAAAAACAAATTCTTGACAAACCCAGTTAAAATAAGAAAAGTAAAGAAATCTTTACACTACAAATCAAGGTTTAGAACATTTCTTAGTCATATACCTGACAGTTAGTTAATTACTTATATTGAAAGACTTGAAAATAGTACTGTTTGTTTACTAACATGTGCAGAATTATGTTAACCTATTAAGTGCTGCGTCGGGGCGTTGGCCGACGGCAGCACTACCTCCCCAGTGCTGCGCACGTCCATTGGACGTCCATTCAGCATTAGTTCCAATGGACAGCGCAGCACTGGGGAGGGATATTTGCGCCGCGTCTAAGGTGTTAATTTCTTATTCTCAAAGCAAAACTTTTTTTCAAAGGACTTTCGTTTGAGTGGCGATTCTTTCGAAATATATATATATACACACACACACACACACACACACACATATTTACAATAAGGAAGAAAAGGGGAATTTATTTAATTTATTTATTTGAACAACTTATAAAGCACGCAAATACCGGTAGGTGACTCAGCGCTATGTGCTGCAGAAGGTAAGGCTTAAGGCTGGGGAAAATAACCTATTACTTGAAAAGCCAAGTTTTTATTTGTTTCCTGAATGATAGCAGAGTAGGGCTAGCCTTAATCTGCGAGGGAAGAGAGTTCAACAGTTTAGCAGTGGCAACTACGAAACATCTGTCGCCCCAGTTGGTTCTCTTGGTTCTAGGGACGACAAGAAGATTGCCACCTGCTGAGCGAAGAGATCAGATGGGAGTGTATACCTGAAATTACTTCTTCAAGAATTCCGGCCCTGTATATAAAAATATGGCCTTCCAGGTAATACAGAGAGCTTTAAATTTAGTTCTGCTTCTTATGGGCAGCCAATGGAGCTGTTGCACCACGTTGGCGATATACTTGAATTTGGGAGTACCCAACAGCATCCTAGCGGCCGCTTTCTACACCAACAGCAGCTTACTGAGGACCATTTCCTGTGCATTAATTAGAAGGCTATTGCAGTAGTCGACTTTGGACATAACCAGGGTGGAAATTAACTTTCTTCTGGCACCAGCAGGGATAAGGAGATGACTGCTGTGGCTGGCATGTAAGAGGTCCTGAGGGAGGTGGTATTCCAATTTCCACATCAGGCATACATGCTTCCTATGCAGGAAGACGACAGGACAAGAGTAAGTATGCGTATGTTGTAGGCGGAGCGATCAGGGGCCGATATGTACATGTAGTTCGGGACCAAGACTTTCATGCATGTATCTTGGTGTCATGATGGGCTTGGTCTGTTCTGTGTGGGTCCGGGAGCATGCATGCATCTTGTCGAACGTCAGTGTCTAAATGTGACATATGGGTCCGGGGTAAAACATAACATAGGTTTGGCACACTTTGACTATGATAGGTGGCTGAGGCTCTAGTCCCGGTATAAATTCTTTGTCGAGTAGGTTGGGATTAAGACTGTGCGTCTGCGCATTCTGGCTTCACTTTGTGTTTGTGATTTTGTTTTCTTCTCTGGAGCATGGACCAAGTACTGATTCCTTTCCTGATTAGTGTTCTGCTGCTTGCGCTCTCATTGGAATACTTTTTTTTTGGAGTGTGTATTGTTTGTTTATCTAGTCTTTTTACACACTTCTTTGCCGTTCTGTCTCGTTATTTAGCTGTGGTTTTTATATTACTTCGTTTTTGGGTTTTTATATCTTGGGCCTACAGCTCCCCATGCTCTTTAATTGCCTTCCAGATTATTCAAAACTTCACTTTCCAATAAGCCTTATACCGTTCAGTCTTCTGAGCTGCATAACAATACAATGTATTTAATTTTTTTAAAGTTACATGTTGCAGCATTCATTAAGGGTGCTTTTGTTCGAATTCTGTGTAATGCCCCCCTCCTACCTAACTTGGGAAAGATAATGTAAGTTACATATTTTTAAATTGTATCAACTGGTGATATTGAAACGTGCCTAAATGCATGTGTATGTGTGCTCTTACAGGGTTATAGTTTGTATGCCTCAATCACACACCATATCATACTCGTACAATAATATACAATAACAGGCCATGACTTATCACGCTAAACCATACTATACAATAACAGGCCATAACATACTATATTATACAATAATAAATCATACAATACCATACCACACTACACAATAGCTGCCCATACCATACAGTACGGTTAAAGTTTATACTACATTATACCATCCTATTCAATAATAGGCCACACCATAACATACCATAAAAAACAACCCATACCATACAGTGAAATCACATACTGTACAATGATAGGGCGTACAATACCGTGCTATCCAATAAAGTCACCCTCACCTACTTTAACCTCTACCCACCCTTGAACATTGAAGTCATCCTCACTTCCCTTTGCCTCTACCCATTCATGAGCCCTCAAGTCACCCTTACCTCTAGCCATCCCTGAACACTCATGTCACCCTCCGCTCCCTTTACCTCTACCCACTCTTGAGCCCTCAAACCTAAAGTCACCCTCACCTTGCCTGTACCCACTCCTGAACCCTCAGGTCACCCTCGCATCCTGTTTAACCCTGAGCCCTCACCTCCCTTTACCTCTTCCCAGCCCTGAACCCGCACGTCACCGTCACCTCCCACGTGTGTGTGTGTGTGTGTGTGTGTGTGTGTGTGTGTGTGTGTGTGTGTGTGGCTCTGTGTGTGGTGCAAATGCAATAGGTCTCGCATTTGCGAGAAATTAAGCTATTGGCATTGTAAATGACAATGCCATTTATTTATCTGTTTTCAAAACCAAGACACAAATAAAAAATGTGTCATGTACAATGCCAATAGCTCTAACTTTTGGAAAGGCGAGACCGTTGCATTGTAAATGCTTGTTGTGCTTTTTCACGACTAATGCTCATAGTTAAATTTGTTTCGTAGTTTTGAACACATTTTTATTGTAAACTGTAATGTCACTTTATATTTATTGTTGTATTTTGTTTTCAATAAACTTTTAAACTTGAAAAAGAAAATTCTCTCAGAAATTACACAATGTGGCATAATCTTGGTACTTGCGCACATATTTTGTTATGTAGTGTTACCAAAATGATGCCAGAATAATTGCAATTTTGACCAGGCCTAGACTGCAGGTGTTTGGTTGGGTTGGGAGTGGTCAGATGGGAGTACAGCACCATGATAATGACAAACATTTGAGTGGCTCTTCCGAAGCCGCGGCCGACATGACTCACGTGTGTGTGGGAAGGGGGGTCACAGGGCGAGGGGGGTAATTAAATAAAAATAAACTTACCATCTCCTCCGGTCCCGCGTCGCATCTCCTCTCTCCTCACCATACAGGAAGCAGGCAGCCTCTCGCCCCTCCCCTAAGCCAATCACAACGCTGCCATGGCAGCGTTGAAATTGGCTAGGACGCCAACCTCACAGCTGTCTATGGGGACGCTATTTTTTCTATGTAGGCTGCATGCAGCCTACATAGAGAAAATGCAGAGTGCGCATGACTGGTTTGGTCGGCCTTGGGGCCGACCAAACAGTCAGCGCCCATGATGGTGGGCTAGCCACACCCCCCCTGCCTGGACCAGGACCGCCCGCCCCCAACCAAACCCTGCCTTCTGCTTTCTCACAGTGCAAGAAAAAGAAACATAAATGGTATATAAAATACCATTTATGTTTCTGCTTTTCGCACTGCGAGAAAGCAGTGGGGTGGCGCTTCTCCGCCCATGTGGAGGAACCACCCCTGCTCTTCAGTATGTTACGCAACAGTTTTGCCATTTTAGTGCACAAACTGCAAGAGATAGTGTGCGCTTTGTGGGTTTGTTCAAGAGTGACTCACCAGTGTAAGTCACGTGCTGTGATCGACCCACAAAGACATTTGAAAAACCCTGGGACAAAACAAACACTGCAAGAATACAGAGTTTTCGCTTTCCATGCAAGGCCTCCAGGTAGTCCATAATAAGCTTTAACTAGCAGCTAAGCTGGGCCTTATAGTCTCCCACAGTAATTTATCAGATATGCCCCTTTACAGGATGAATGCATCAGAATTTAATATTCGAAGCATTGACCCCAATACACACTCGTGAATTGTTCAGCTCAGTCTTCCATTGCAGCCTGCAAGCACACTGTTAGAGTTTGGCTCACTCTCAGCAGTAACAAAATGTGTACGTCATGGATGGCAACTCATATTTTACTTAGTCTACTAAAGATGGAACCAGCTGTTAACTACCTGAATTCCCAAAAGAGACCAAAAGCTGACCACCTTGGAACACCTGCATACATGCAGAAGGCTGGAAATAATAGCCATATGCACATCCTATCCAGTGCTGACTAGCATACAGCTGACATGCATTTTGTAAAAGAAAGAAGAAGAAAGGGTTAAAGCCTACTAATCGTGTGCATCCAGCTTGATCAAGTCTATGCTGGTGACCATTCTGGAGTAAAAAATGAATTTCTAGATGCGTCATCTTCCTCTATTGAGAGTTAAGCCTCTTTATTCTCCCATTTTCAATCAGTCACCCTCAGGTTCCACAAATCTTGTTTTTACACAGTTCTATATTATCAATTTGATTAACAGTGCAAACGTACCCTCAGTCGTGGGCGCCTGTCTCTGATTAACAAGTAATCTCTTAGTTGCAAGATAGTGGACCATCAACAGTCAACATCTAAGTTCTCAGGTCTTATAGCCACATGGGGCATTGTTTCCAAACAGATATATTTAGCCGGAAATTGACAGCAACAATGCATAGCAAATATGGAGAGAAGAGAAACCTTACATCACCAAACACAGAAGAAAGCAGATAGTCCGAAACCCCCTCCCACAGTGGCTACTCCTCCACTATGGCAGAGGAGCATCATAACTCACTCCCCCCCCCCCCCCACCGAGAGCCAGTTGAGCGAAACGGGAAATATACAATTAAAATAAATTGGTTTTATTATCATTTTATTTTTCTAATTTCCCTCTAGAGCCAGCCAAGTCTGGGCGGGGCTTGACTGTCGTCACAGCCACAAGGGGAGGAGTAATGCACACTGTAAGTGGCCATGACTGTTTGGCTACCCGTCTTAGGCTGGACAAACCGTAATGCACACTTAGGTTTCCCCAACCCAGCTAGAGAAATAGCCCAGGCTCGCAGGCACTGTTTGAGTGGCAAACCAAGTTGCTCACACCAATCTTGGTGCTGCTCTCATGGAATTGAGAGCAGTGCCGAGATTGTGTGGGGAGCCTGTGCTCGTGTCTCAGGGACTGGTGGGACACCATCAGGGGAGAAGAGGAGCACCGAGGCAGCTGGCAGCATCGGAACAGGTACATTTGTAAAAAACGTATAATTATTTCCCTCATCCCGTCTCGTCCCCCTCCCTCAGCCCTCACTAGAGTTTTGCAGCGGCCGCCACTGCCCTCTAATGGAAAACCTCCAGTTCCACTCTCTGTAGTGTGTGTGAATGCTCTCTCCAGTAACTTCTACCTATGGGAATTCCTCTTTGCTTCCTGTCTACGCCTTTGGCACTGGCTAAGCCAATTCTGGCCCCTGGCTTGTCCCTGGCCCCAAGCCACGTTCTCCCTCATATTGCCTACCCTATTGCCTTTCTCCTCTTGAACAGGCTGGAATGCTTTCTTAATGTGACAAAAATAGCTCCTCTCTCAAGTCTCTTAATTTGATACCAGCCGTCCCCATCACCCTGACCCAACCGTCAAGACTCAAAGGTGCTGTCTTCAACATCCATTCGTTTAATTTACAAGCTAATTTCATTTGCACCTTCATTCTCTTCACTGTCAACACTTGGCTCGCGCGGACTCCACCACTTTTCTTCCACATATTCTCCATATGACTATTCCATCAAATACTTAAACGACCACACACCTGGGCTGGTAGCATCACTGGGCACTATTTCTCGGTCTCGGTGCAACCTCTCACTTTTCATATATGCACTACTGGCTAGGTCCACAACTGACTACCAGAAGCAGGAGTGAGAGGGCTTTTCTTTGCCGAGCTGCAGCCACCGTTCCCATACTGAACAGGCCAAGACGAATGCAAGGTTAGTACATCCTCCGACGAGAGACTTGTGTAAGCTGGAGCTACAAATAATGTGAGTGCCATTAAACTGGACACCATAACTGTTATTTAAAGTGCTGTAAAACAGTAAAACCTGCAGTCCAATTTGGCAAATTGGACTATGTGTGGTGTACACGTTGGATGTGATTGCAGGTGGCACAGACTCTCCATATCTATGCGACATTTCCCCCTGTCAGGCGGAAGAAACGTGGCACAGTTATTTGTTTTTCTCTTATTATATTTTTCTGTAATTCATTCTATGTATGACCAATGTCATGTTCAAGCTGAAAATGTTGATGTCCACTTTTGTTATCCTTTATGCATACTATGGGTGCCGTTTGAGGCATTCTTTTTGCCTTGACTGTCCACAATAAAATTATGTTGTGAGAAAAAAAAACATGCAGCCACACATGCTATAAAAATACAATCTACAGCCACAAAAGATGTAAAATGGTACAGGCTAAGAAATTGAACAGCTGCTCAGTGTTCAATACGGAGTGAGATGGGAGATTACCAGCATCTGTGAAAGAATGTTTGCAGAAGCAAGGAGAGTACCAGAAGAACGTAATACTATAAAGACACTATGCAAATCAATTAAAAAATGTTCATACATTCAACTGGTCGATACAAGAGTAAAAATACTGATATTTATTAAAACTGAGAGAGTAATCATTTTACCAAAAAGGCGTGCTTAGATTGGGGGCAAAACATGTAGACAGACCAGATATATAAGGAAAGGTTTCAGTAAATGTAATAAACAGTACAAGATTTTTTATTCAGTCAGTTGAAAGATAAAAGCAGAAAAGTAGTAGGCAGAAAGATGGTTTTTGAAGATGTAATTGACCAATCCCGTGTGCAGGATATGTGATGACAAGAGGGTACAGCCAAGACGTTAAAAATGTTAAGAACATGAAGACAAGCTATGATCAGGTTAAGTATGCTTTCATGCGAAATAATGAAACCAAAAGCTCATCGTTTTAGAAAATGACCACATCGCGGACTACTTTGGCAACGCAGACAGTGAAATTGAGCGAATAAATCTTACCTGGAGATTTTTTATTTGATCGCGATGGCATGGAGTAGGGCTGACGAGGCAACAGAGGCGATGAAGGCAATGACATTGAAACCCCTTTAGCTATACTCATTCTGAACAGGTCGTCTGGTGTAGAGGTTCTTCTACCCATTGGGTAATCGGAATTGTGACCAGGAATAGTAATAACTTGAGATGCATTTTCCTCACCTGTTGAAAATATAGCACATATTTTAGAATATTTATCGAACGCACACAAAAGGGACTAGGTATTTAGTAAAATCCCTGAAACCTTTAAAGACCACATGTCCGAACTCGGAAATTACTCTAGAAGTCTATGCTAGTCTATGTTTAGAGTAGATTTCCTACTTTTAAGGGGTTCACAAAAAAATTTCATGACATTTATGAGACCGTCACAGATTTACAGAATTACTTCAATGCACAACATGTTAAGCTTTTGGAACAGCCACCAGCTGAAAAATATGTCCTGCGTGCCCCCAAATGTACAATTGGACACCATTTTTCTGTCTTTTTTAAAGAGGGCTTATATTGTTCCCTGTGGACAAACCCCCCACACCGCTATCCCTATCAAAAGTTAGGACGTGCCTTCCTCGTCTCCTCAGTGCAAATGCGCTTACACCATCTTAATACAGGAGAAACGTTGTGTGATCCAAGGTGAAAACTACACGCAAAGAGGGACCATGAATGCTTCAAATTAGTATTGGTTAGTGTTGTAAGAGCAGCACTCCCATCTCTCCCCCCCCCCCCCAAAAGGCCACAATCCCACTTTTAACGTACACACGAAGTAAACCAGTACATTTTTCGCAATAGCTATTCTGTGAATTATGATGCCTAATTTACATTTGTAAAATTCTGTTTTACACACAACTGGGACACAGGTTCACCAAAACCTCTCTGAATCAAAATATTAAATGCAAGTAAATGTAGACAGGCTCCCCATTAATTAGGAATGTATCTGTGTGATGCAAAGATACTGTATGCAGCTTTCAAAAAGCTACTTCCAAAAGATGAAAGATTGGTACGGTTTATACTGCTGAACCCAATAGGCTGGTATTTATATTGGAGAAAAAAAAATCATACTACTCTGGTACTTATTTTTGCAGGAAGCAGAAGAGAACAGAGACTAGGGGAACCATTAATGTATCTACCACTTGTATGCATCACACTTCCACCATAGTATTAGGGAGCTTTACATGAAACGGAATAAATTACATAAGAACAGACAGAAAAACAATGAGCACAAAAAAGCCGCAGTTACAGCATAGGAGCATGGCAGGAAGCCAGACAGCAGCTGGATAAATATTTGGGCACAGATTAGGGAAGAGAGGAGAGGTGTGATTCGTCCAAGTCAAGGTGGAATAGGTGAGGCATTAGCCGTTTCATGAACCTGAGAAGGTTGGACAGAGTTCGAATATTAAGCGGCGGAGCAACCCAAGCATAGATTGCAGCACCGCACCAGAGAAGGTGGTTTCTATGCAAACTAGTTCCAAAGATCCAGAGGCGTTGAGCTTCTGAGTACTCTTGGGCAGTCTGACAAAGGGAGGTGCTTAACAAGGTATGGGTTTGTTTGAAAGCCAGGCAATGTTTTCACACAGGAATGTTCTGCAGGTCTTTACCTAAAATAATCATGAGCCACGGTGGCTAGTTTGTCCTTTTCTGTTGACCAAACAATGAATCAAGCTGGTCGGAAGTAAAAAATTGGCAAATGCTAGTAGCTGTGAGGGTTTTTACTAATAATCCGATTTGGCTATGTAATCTTTATGCTTTTTAGCCACACAACAATTTTCTATCCGGTCTATGGCAATGGCAACGAGTCATACATGGGTGGAACCAATATGGAATATTGGGCAAAACTAGTGGTTTTGAGGTGTACCTAACTGTAACTCAGGACTCAGTCAAGACCAAAATAATCAAGGTCTTTTCTCATCATCCATCCCAGTAAAAGTCAAGGTCACAACTAGCGAGAAGATAAGAAAATATATATTATAATTTACCTACAGGGGATCAGACTGCCATGAGGGCATTTTCAGGGTGGGCCAGAGAGAAGGGAGAGAATGCATGGTTTGACCAACCTGGGGCATCTTATCTTATATTAACCGCCAAGTAGGGCAGCATTTGAGATCTGTAGGGGCTCTGGGCCTACAGGAAATGTTGGGGATAAACACCACTGGCTTTTAGCCTGTATGTGTATTATCTGCTGCATCAAAGGACTAACGCAAACACGCTGTACCACTATCTGAGAATATCACTCTCTGCAAGTGTTTTCGAAGCTCCTTATCCATAATGGAGGCACCAAGGAGTAGCGAGCTGCCACAGGGGCCAACTCAAGGTTTCATGAGCCTCGATAATTCGATGATGAGAGTGAAGGAAAGTATGGAAACCGGTGTGGCATGGAAGGAGAATGCCCTGGTGGTACCCTGAACTACAATAAAGAACCTCTTGGAAACCAATTGAGTTTCAAGTAGTAACACAATAAAGGCCATGTAGAACAGTGTACTTAATTAAAAAAAAATTACATTATTTCATTTGACAGATATATCAATTACAATTTGTATCCCTTATAGGGTATCAATCATACAAATATGATCAGAAAAGGGGGACATTTACAACACATCTAATATCCAAACACGGTAAACAAACAGTAAAAAGAGTCAAACTAAAAAATGGACACTACAATGTGTAAGACATTAACTGTACAGATATATGTGAATACATATAATACATCACTATGAAGTGCAGACACGTACCATCTCGTACAATACACATAACATTCGTAAAGTATATAGAGGTTAAAATCTAAATCTAGACTGAATAGATTGGTCTCTAATAATTACAGTTCATCTGTTTCATAAGACCTGAACTGACCAGACTAATCATCTGAGGTGTAAAGCAACAGTATTGGATAACTGCTAGATACTACTGGGGCTCTGAAAATCAATGTCTGCATCGAAAAACCCAATCACAGAAGCAAGTTTTCCTGCCCGGTCATAGGAATGATATAGAAACAATAAGCCTGAAGTCAAGATAATAAAGTCTACACATTAAAAAACCCTTCGATCCAATTCCTGCAAGGATTCAATTGTAATACCAAAAAACGTAAAGGATTCGAATTGCTGAGGATGTATGACTATATCCTTGCACTGTCAGGAACAGGGGGGGCTAGCCCTTAAGCACCCTAGTTTGAATTTTCATCTATTGAGTAATCTGAAGAGGTGAACGAGAGATAGTTGTTTTGTAAAATCTTACCGTTGATACAATGTCATAGAAGGAACCCTGAAGAAGTACTTTGGCTGGAGTCCTATCACACTCTTTCCCTTTGGTGGTTGCAGAAGATTTGAGGAGTGTCTTGGTGTAACCTGTTCTAGCTTCTCTAGGAACCAGGGGTCTGCAAATCTTAGGAGGAACGGGGCAGGGCTCTGTTTAAATATTACTGAATCAGCAGCTCTAAGAAGGGTAAGAAGGGGAGACCTACGCATCTTCACCGGGGTAGGAATACCATGCACTGTGAGCAAGGAATGAGAAAGCGCTCCGCCACAACCATTTTCAGGGACTGGGACACCACAGTGATGACAGTAATTTAACAAGCATTTACAATGCAATGGTTTCGCCTTTGGAAAAGTTAGAGCTATTGGCATTGTAAATGACAAAATTTGTATTTATGTGTTGGTTTTGAAAACAGATAAATAAATGGCATTGTCATTTACATTGCCATTAGCTTAATCTCTGCAGTCACTCTGCAGTCCCTAGCACTCCCTAGCACTCTGCACTCCCTAGCACTCTGCAGTCACTCTGCACTCCCTAGCACTCTGCAGTCACTCTGCAGTCACTCTGCTCTCCCTAGCACTCTGCAGTCACTCTGCACTCCCTAGCACTCCCTTGCACTCTGCAGTCACTCTGCACTACCTAGCACTCTGCAGTCACTCTGCACTCCCTAGCACTCTGCAGTCACTCTGCACTCCCTAGCACTCTGCAGTCACTCTGCACTCCCTAGCACTCCCTAGCACTCTGCAGTCACTATGCACTCCCTAGTCACTCTGCACTCACCACTCTGTACATTACCCAGTTCCAGGATGAAACCAAGGCATTAATTGTGATCATTAATCCATCACAGGGAATCAACATTGCATGGTATTTCAAGGAAATTGTAAAAGTACACTAACGAAAAGCCAGCAGCAGCAGTGGGTAGGTACAGTAATAATCTTTTAATAATAGAACGCCCACACCCCTAAAACTATAGTGGGTGGAAAGGAACAGGGCCCAGGAGAGGCAAACAGAAACAAGCATTTAGGCAGATCTATTGGCTTTGCCAATATTTTTAAGCTTTCTTGTAGAGAAGTTAAGTATTGAAATGATTAATAAGCTGTCACTTAATTCCAAGTTTTCTTTGGCGACAGGAGAAATGATGTAACTGCTTCGCAGGGATACATGGCTGTAGAAACAACACACAATTAAGGAAATGTATACATAATTGGCAACAATAAACGGATCTGATAAGTACATATATCATATGTGCCTCCCTGGCCAGAAAATATAACAAATGTTCTTCCTTTAGTAAGCAGTGCACATTGGAATATAAATGCACACATCAATCGTGCACCAATGTAATTGTTAAAGAAAGCTGAGCTGCCTTGAAAGCGCGTTGGGATGCCCAACCAGAAGGAACCGCTGCGAAGGAGTTGTGGACAAACCCTGGCAAGAAACTGTGGGGAAAAAACTGCACAGTCAATTTCAGTCCTACAATATTAAAAAAACGCCCTGAGAGAAAAATTGCACAAATCGTACCTCAATGTATACAATGGTCAGCATACATAATTGTGCTTGTCGGTTAAGCCTTACAGTTCTAAGCACACTTATAACAGATGGTATTAAAACATCCAGTGCGAGGAGGAAACTATCAAGAGTTGGCAGGGATACGCTAAAAGCGCATGCTGCGAGGTTAAACATGTATTGTAAGCACAGCAAAGGGATACAGATTGCTGGGATTGTGATAAGTGGGGTCGAACAGAACATATGGTCACCTGCCATCCGCACTCCAGCCCCAATATGCTCCTGGGCCTGCCTGGTATCAGCGAGGAGCCAGGCCTCTACCATGGGGCCTCTGCAGCTAGTTTGGTCAGACTCCTGCTAACCACATTTACACATAAAAGCCAGTAGATCTCTGGGACAGAGGAGGTTGGTGGGGGTGGTCAGGGGGCTCTTCATCACAGATCTCTGCTCATCACAAGCTGTTATCTTTAAAATGCCTATAAAGTTGGCCAAAACTAATAGAATGAGTATATAATACTGCAGGAAAACGGGACAACTAGTCACGCAATGAGTAATTAAATCAAACTCCTTTTGAGTGACTCTGGGTAGTATCTACAGTCATTCACGAACTGTTCCTTTCTAAAAAAAAAAAAAAAACATGGCATGATTATTATATAGCATGCAATCGAAGCAGTGCATGTAAAACTAACCTCTGGACAATATCTCATAGGGCAATGCTTAGAGAAGCTTGAACAACTAACGGAAATTAGCCTGTGAAATAAGGGCTTTTATAGGCAGAATGCCACAGTAATTAAATTACATGGAAGGATAAAACGCGAAGCAGACACACCAGGCATCTAACCCTGCCTGCAAGCTACACGTGTAACTGCGCTCTACCCACAAGATCTTTCACTAGCGTAGACAGACACCTGAAGCTGCAGTATTTTCAACCAGACTGAAATACCCACACGGCTGACCAGATAACAGAAGTGTGAGCATACAAGGCAGAGAGCCTTAAACACGCATGCCACGGCATGCCAACAGTGAACGAGCTGCAGTGCACTGCCCTCCCCACAGGGGCTTCTGGCGCTGCCATCCCCCTCCCACAGCAATACCAGCCCTGGAGTTGCATATGAAAGCAGCGCTTCTTTAAATACAGCCTAATCAGTGAAGGACCCACTCTTTGCTTCAGCCGCCGTTTTTCCGCTACAGGAGTAGCTCCACTCACCACCAGAAGCCCCGCAGCGTGACTGGGAGAGGGAGGCCGCAGAGGAGGACGAGGCGCCGGCCCCAGGACTGCGAGGACCAGCATTCACCATCTCCAGCTGGTCCTCTTCCTGCGTGAGCCGCGCCCCCTTCCAGTGCCCCGCCCCCAGCGAGGCGCTACAACTTCTCGCGGCACCCGCTGCGCGGGTGCCACTCGTGGATACAGCCTAATCAGTGAAGGACCCACTCTTTGCTTCAGCCGCCGTTTTTCCGCTACAGGAGTAGCTCCACTCACCACCAGAAGCCCCGCAGCGTGACTGGGAGAGGGAGGCCGCAGAGGAGGACGAGGCGCCGGCCCCAGGACTGCGAGGACCAGCATTCACCATCTCCAGCTGGTCCTCTTCCTGTGTGAGCCGCGCCCCCTTCCAGTGCCCCGCCCCCAGCGAGGCGTTACAACTTCTCGCGGCACCCGCTGCGCGGGTGCCACTCGTGGATACAGCCTAATCAGTGAAGGACCCACTCTTTGCTTCAGCCGCCGTTTTTCCGCTACAGGAGTAGCTCCACTCACCACCAGAAGCCCCGCAGCGTGACTGGGAGAGGGAGGCCGCAGAGGAGGACGAGGCGCCGGCCCCAGGACTGCGAGGACCAGCATTCACCATCTCCAGCTGGTCCTCTTCCTGCGTGAGCCGCGCCCCCTTCCAGTGCCCCGCCCCCAGCGAGGCGCTACAACTTCTCGCGGCATCCGCTGCGCGGGACGCGCGCGGGACGCAGCCCGGGGCGAAGCCCGGGCCAAGGGCGGGCCCGTTGTTGCCCGTTAGTGCCCGGTAGAGACCGGACCGGGCCACCCCTCTAAGAACGACAACCCAGCTACAAACAAGCATGCCGCCGAAAACTAGAAGCGCCTCCAAACCTAAATCCAAGCACGCACAGGAGGTGGCACAAGTTACAGGTCCTATTGACCTATTCCTATCACGGGTCAACGAAACAATAAATCAAAGTATAGCTATAATAGAAAAGAGAGTTTCAATGGACCTCTTGGCCGCAAACGCCAAGCGCTCATCACTCGGCGCTATAGCGAACGCGGCATCCCCAATTAACCTGACTTCCCAAAACAACTCACTCCCTGTATCTCTATTAACGACAGAACCAAACACTGTTCCCTCAGTGGTCGACCTGTCAGTCACGCACTCTGAGTCGGACCCCTCGCTAACATCAGAAGACCTGGAAGCAACTCCTGATCTAGAGGGATGCCACACCCAAGAAAACACCGAAACCATCGAAAACTTGCTCCAGCCTAGCGAGAGGGACGGGGCAATATCTGAGACCTGCCTAACATTTAGTGGAAAAATACATAGCTCACCCACGATTCACTTAAACTCCCCATCCGCCAACACCACACTGCACATTTCCGACCCTATTCTTCCACATAAGGCAATTTCCAACAGTAACGCATTAGAGCAATGTAAGACCTGTAGAATTACATCACAAGTGCTCACCACCACCAAAGACTTACTTTATCAATATTTAAAGCCAATTCAGCTGAGCATCAGAAACCTCGAAGCTCAACTGACAATAATATCGGCCACCCTCCTAGACTCAAACACCAGGATAGAGGTAAAGGGTCAGCGAACCGTCTCACACCAACCCAAAAAAGTAAACCAAAAACATACGCAGAAGGCAGTCAATATCCCAAACGCAATACCTATAGTACAGAAGAACTCAAACCCACCGTCCACCAAACCCAAACCAACAGCAAGCACGTCCCTTCCTCAGCAAGAGAAACCAGTACAACACATCGCACAGCAAGCAGCTACTACAGGCAAGGTCACCACACATACCCCACGTCCAACGCAAAATACAGATTCCAGCAGAGTCCCTCCAGAGAAACCCGATCCTCAGTCCGTGAAACCATTACCTTCCCAAAAACCATCAAAAAATCCCCCGGAAGCAACCCCGAAAAAAATTTCCTCAGTTAGACGCCCAGCTCATCTGCCTCCCGAAGCCACGCCCTTCACAATAGTCCTAACAGGAGTACCTGAGCTAGTAGAGGACATCCCAGAAACTGCATGGTCACTTAAAAACAAGGCCATGCAGTGGCTCAGCATAAACAGACCTCTCGAATCTCATCTATCGGGAGGGATCACGTCAGCACGAAGGGTAGCTTGGATAGGAAAGACAAAGAAAACAATACGCGGTGACTGCATAATTGTAACATGCAGGGACCCCGCAACGGTAGACCACATCTGCGCCTGGCCACAACTCGAGAAAAAAGGGGGAATAGATGCCCGACACCTCTCTTTCTTCTATCCCCCAGCCAAACAACACCACAACTTCCCACCCTGGGAATGGCACCATCACCCCAAAGCCCAGCGTAATCAGGACCCCTGGCGTCAGACACCATGGAGCCAGAGGGATTACACATTTGAGTACCTAGACAGGGGGGGACCAAGAGATAGGTATGCCGATGGCCAGGTCCCATACTGGCAGGATAGACCCTACACGGCATACGATGGTTGGCAGGGTTTCCCGACCCAAAATCGATTCGAGTGCCTCGATATGGTTGATTGACCATTCATGGCCAAACCCAGTTACTATACAGCAGCAGATGCCCCACTTTACTTTGCCTCTGACTTGCACCCGATAGATTCATCAAATTTGCACAATACCTCAATGACACCAAAGACCCATTTAAACAACTCTCTGACCCGCACTCCCCCTGTTGTATTGGCCACGAGAGGAAGACCACCCAATGAACAATTGTCAGTCGCAGAAACCACCATCAACCCCAATACAGCACCCGCCACCTCGATTGACAAAAGGGCCAGGACTATAGGCATAGTCTTCTGGAATGTCGCAGGCCTAACCGGAAAAATTGCATGTCCTCAATGGCTGGAAGCAGTAGGCAGCCATCAAATCTTGTGCCTACAAGAGACTTGGCGTACATCCCCCCTCCATCTAGTGGGATACAAGACATTTTTTACCAAAGCAACGCCAAGCCCAATGGGTAGACCAAAAGGCGGGCTCATGATCTACCTTTCAAATACCATAACAGCCACCGTAAAATTAACAAAAGAAACACCCATTTTCCAAATCATTCAAATCACTCACCAGACCACAGCAACGAGAAACATACTCATAATCATAAACTATTACAATAACATAGGTACTCAGGACTGCTGTACCTACTTAGATGAAATGGTGACTCACATATCTACACTACAAAGCACGAACTCTAACGCGACAATGAAACTTATTTGGGGAGGCGACTTCAACCACCCACTATGCCCAAGCCATAAAAGCGGAATCTGTGGCCTGCAATCGGAATCCGGAAACCTCATCCCTCACTTTGTACACTCCCAAAGTGGAAGCAAGTTCAATGAAACTATATTTTCTCTGGACCTAGACTTCGTAAATGAACTAGTCGACCCGCCCCAGGAATTTCTACCCACCTTCCACGGGCGAGGTTGCACGTCTACCATCGACTTCATTTTAGCCTCTAGCACCTGCAAAGGATCGCTAAACAACTACAAAGTAGGGTCCAGCCCGATCAGTGACCACTATCCCCTAAGCGTAGAGTTTATCATAGAAGAAGTAGGCCCTTACAAAGCACAAACCAGCCATCTGGATCAAGAATCTTTAGCATTAAAGAAGAAGAACGGATACGCCATCAAATGGGCGAAAGTCGACCCCGAAGTCATCTCGCAAAGGATACTCGAAAAAACGTATCTCTGGCAAAGGGACTGCTTGTCAGCAGAGGCCTCCCCCGCACAAATTATTGCCTCTTTCAATAACATCCAAGGGGCAATAAGAGATGAACTATTCAGGCAAACGGCAAACAAATCAAAATCCCAAACAAAGAGATGGTTCAACTCAGATTGCAGAAAGGCCCTCACATTCTTAAAAGAAGCCCTACGACAAAAACCGCGAGATGTTCAACTAATCTCGGTCCGAAGAAAAGCTTACAACAACGCCAGGAAAAACCGAAGGCTCCAGATAAAGAAAGATCTGTGGTCCCAATTGCACGAGAGTGCATTAAAAAAGGACAGTATCACTTTTTGGCAGGTTATTAGATCACCCTTTTTAGACAACAACACCGACACACACCACCTTGACGTAGCCATAACTGAGAACGACTGGGTCCAACATTTTACAAAAATCTTCGGCCAGACAATAGACATTTCTCAAAAAGAAGGCGAGGACGAAATAGAGAAAAGTTTCCTCCCCATCGATTTAAGCTTCACGGTTAACGAGGTTAGAAAAGCGATTAAAGCATCAAAAACTGGCAAGGCTCCCGGCCCCGACGGGGTACCCATGGACCTGTTCTTATATAACAACGAATACTGGTCACTAATAATAACTCGGTTAATGACCGCAGTCACCAAAATCGGACTCCTTCCATCATGGTCATCATCCACCCTCGTGCCAATATTTAAGAAAGGGGACCGAAATGATCCCGTGTGCTACCGACCGATCTCCCTTCTGGACTCCACAGGTAAAATTGCAGGTCGATTACTCCTGGACCGATTACAATCTTGGGCCCAGGAAAACAACATCCTCACAGACCTGCAATATGGTTTTCAGAAGGGGCTCGGGACGGTGGAACAGGCCTTAAACCTTACCCTCCTGGCCGGAAAATACACACGCGCAAAAGAAGGAAAAATCTACCTGGTATATGTGGATCTAAGCGCGGCCTTTGATTGTGTCCAGCATGCAAAGATGTGGGACATTATGACCAATCTCGGAGTAGATCCATCTATACTGGCCTTTCTTCGGGGACTATACACCAACGCAGAAGGCCGAGTGCGCTATGGCACAGGTGGCGAACTATCACGTCCCTTCAAAATCACAAGAGGAGTAAGGCAAGGGTGCGTGCTGGCTCCCTTCCTATTCAATCTATACACCAATGGGATTGAAAAAGCCATGTTGGCAGGGAGTCAGGATCTTCCTCAGATAGCTCGCCGCCCTATACCCATCCTCCTCTACGCCGACGATTCGGTCATTCTGGCCCGAATGGCCAATCAACTCCAGCATCAGCTGAACAAATATGTGACATTCATGGACTCCCTGGGTCTAAAAGTAAATGCAAAGAAAACTTTCACAATGATCATAGGCCCCAAACACGGAACACTAAAACCCATATACATAAACAATACCAAGTTGGAAAAAACATCAGTGTATCCTTACCTGGGCATACTTGTAGATGACCCAATGACATGGCGCAAAGCCATCGAAGCCAGAAATCTTAACTTTCGGCGAGCAACATCAGCACTATGTGCATTTTCCAGGAAACTCGGCAAACCAGCTCCCTCGGAACTGCTAACGCTGTATTATGCAAAATGCCACAGCGTGGCTAGTTACGGAGCAGGCATCTGGGGCCATGGAAGCATCAACCAACTGCAGGTAACGGAGAACGCTTTCATCAAGTACGTTCTGGCCCTCCCCCAAAGCTCCCCAATCTTAGCATCACATCGGGAGCTTGGGATGGAATTTGTAACAGACACCTTACGCTGCCAGCCCCTCATCCTATGGCACCGCATATGGTGCAATCCAGAAAGCCATATAACACGTTCTCTCATTACCGATTGCCTCAGTCTTGCCCACTGGAAAAAAATACCCTGGCTTAATTACATCTATAAATTTTTCCAAGATCTTGATCGGGAGCAGTATTTCTTAGACCCACCCTCAATAGAGGATATTTCAAAGAAACAACTTAAAGAATTATGTATGGGTCACCTGAGAGAACTTCGAAATCAGGTAGAAATCGTAAAAGCGCAAAACGGGAAGATTTGCCCACGGCAATCAGCGAAACTGGCACAGCCCTATTTGACGTTTTTCCTCTCGAACTATGAAAAGTACTTACTGACAAGGCTCCGGTTCGATCTCTTCTTCCGCTTGGTTTCATTCCCGGAACAGCACAACTGGTCTCGGGACATGACCTGTTGTCCGTGTGATGGAGTCTCCAAACAATCCACGGTCCATGTCACATTGTTCTGCAAATTCTATAGAGAAGCCAGGAAAAAATGGATCCTTCCTCTCCTTCGTTCAAGCGGCCTCAGAAACACGTACCCAGCTCTCGCCTACCTCCAGACACCGGCAAATCCGCACGAAGCTAAAATGACAGTGACTTTTCTAAAAATTGTACTAAAAATCCGCAAGGGCATGATTTTATAAACCGTAATATGTGTACTTTTGTGTAAATCCGATGTTTTTATAAAAATGTACTTTTTATGATTATGCAAATTTTTATAATCGAATAAAAGTTTATGAATCTGAATCTGAATCTGAATCTGAAATACAAGTGGTCTTGTGTAACCGCCTGCTTTCCCTTGCGGTTCCATCAGTGCAAGGAGTAAAAATGTGGCACGATATGCCTAAAAATTAAACTGGTAACAGTAACATTCAATATAACAACTGACACCGTATGTAAAAATATATATATATATATATATATATATATTTTTTTTTTTTTTTGTCCTCAGCTTGCGATTACTGTATGATTACGGAGTATCAGGTGTCTGCCTCTTTATTCTTTTCCGACACTGCCCCTCGATCTCTCTTGCCTGGGGAGTTTTATCCTCTTGTTGGTTTTGAGGAGTTTCCTTTACTCGTTACATACCAATGCTTCTGATTTGGAGCGAGGGGAGCTAGCCAACTTGACTACTCGACAAGTACCGTACTTGTCCACCAGAAGATGTATCGCTTTAATCATAGGACTTATGTTTGATTCTTATTTGGGTTTAAGAAGCTTTCAAAATTATCCCAGAACTTAAATCTCTTGCTTACATTTCCTAACTTATCAAGTTTGTTGATTCTTATTGCCGAATTCAGCCATTCTGCATGAGTTGGGCAAGAGGATCCTATCCATTTGATACAGATTTCTCTCCTTGCAAGGACTATTAACACAAAGAGGAGATTTTCTTGCTCCTTAGTAAACCCCCCTCATTTCCTGGGTCTACAATCCCAAAAAGAGTAAGAATTATACTCACAGTTAGTTGTTTGGACAGGATTTTGCTCAGGGTCTTACCAACTTGATCCCAAAATTCTTTCAATCGGGGGCAGCTTTTAAACATGTGGATATCGTCTGTTTTTTCTTCCCCACACTTAGGGCATTTCTTTATTCCAGCGTTTTTGAATTTGGAGAGTTTTTTTGGTGTCCAATACGCCCGATGAATTGTATACAAATGGTTCCTTTTCAAGGCCGCGGATTTCAAGGTTGACCAGCATTTATCCACAGATTTTTCCCAAATTAAATCTAGATCTGTTGTTACAATGTCTCTCCCCCATATTTGCGTTTCCATGTGGATGTTAATGTCGTTGGCCGTTATCAGAGCCCAGCACCACTTCGCTACTTCTTTTGGTAATCGTGTTGTTTTGACCATGTCATTTTCCAGATTATCATTACCATTTACACTGGGGAGAGTTTTGGACCAACTTAGAATTTGATAATATTTGAATTTGGATAGTGTGTTGTTTGTCAACTCTTGAAGCTCTAACCAAGTTTTCAAGTTTGGGCCATTTAGTATTTGTCCCCAGTACTTTATGTCGGCTCTTTTTAATGAGAGTGCGAGGGTATCTTTTAGGCATTCTGGGGTTCCGGGGGATTCCCAAATAGGGGCCCATTTGCTATAGTACGATATTTTCAGGATGCCTCTAATTTGTGTCCACATCTTTGCTGCATCTCTTAATGTCTTAAGTTTTATTTTTTTGAAGTATTTGGGGTGTCCATACTTAAACAGTGCATGATCATCTGATTTTGTAATTACTTTCAAGTAGGTTGGGTAGTTGTCATGGCTTTTTAGTAGTACTTTGATATTCTTGAATTGAAAGGCTCTGCAGTATTCCACCAAGTCTGGGCTAGCCAACCCACCATCTTTCTTGCACCTCCTAATCTTTTTCCAAGCAATCCTCGTGCCTTTTGCTGCCCATATGAAGCTTGTAATGTCTCTCTGTGCTCGAGCTAGATCCGCCTTTCCAAACTCCATTGGTATTGCGTTAAATAGGAAAGTGTACTTTGGCAAGACGGTCATCTTGATTATATTTGACCTCCCAATCAAGCTCAATGGTAAAGAGGCCCAAGTCTCAAGCAATTTTCTTACGTCTCCGGCTACTTTATTCAAATTACTGTTTGCAGTCTTCTCTATATCATGATTTATTAGAATTCCTAGGTATCTGATTTCATTTTTTATGTATTTGCTTTGAAAGGCCGTGTTCCATGTCATGATCTCTGTTTTCGTTTGATTCACCAGGTATCCTGAAACTTTCCCAAATGTATCTAAAGTTTTCTCGATTGTATCCTTAGCTTTTAGATAGTCATCTGTAAAAATCATTAAATCATCTGCGTAAAGTGCGATTTTCTTCTCCCATATGCCATGTTTAAATGGAGTGATTTTATTGTTGTTTCTTAGCTTATTCGCTAGCGGTTCAATGTATAAATTGAATAGTAGAGGGGAAAGTGGACAACCCTGTCTCGTTCCTCTACTTATCTTTATGTTTTCTGTTAGACTACCATTTATTAGAACCTTAGATCTTGGATCCTTATATATTTGGTTTACCATACAGATGAAGTGAGACCCGAAGTTGTTTTTGACCATAACTTTCTCAAGAAAGGTCCAATTGACCCTATCGAAAGCCTTTGCAGCATCAACAGTTAGTATGGTAAGAGGAGTTTTCTTGTTTGTTGCAATGTCTATTGCAGTTAGTAGCTCTTGTGTTACTTCATGTAGATTTCTCCCTTTAATGAATCCTTTTTGGTCTTGGTGCAGCAGTTTTGATAATACTTTCCCTAGTCGAGCTGCCATTATTTTTGTAAATATTTTGTAGTCAGCGTTCAGTAATGATATTGGACGATATGACTCGCATTTGAGAGGGTTCTTTCCGGGTTTCAGGATGATTGTAATTATAGCATCATTCCAGGAGTCTGGTATAGGTTTCTGTTGTGTAAGAATTAAATTAATTAGTTTGGTTATATGAGGAAGTATAGAATCTTTCAGTTTCATGTATAATTCATTTGGTAGGGCATCCGGCCCTGCTGCTTTTCCTTTTTTCAAACTTTTAATGGCATCCGCCACTTCTTCTTCTAGGACTTCTTTATCTAGAGCTTCTCTTTCGTTTTCTGTAAGTTTTAGGAGCGCTGCATCTTCCAGGTAGGAATTAATCTTTTGGTCTGAAGGATTTATATCTTCCGTGTATAACTCTTTAAAGAATTTCCAGAATTCTTGTTTGATAATGTTTTCATCAGAGTTGGGAATAGTTTGATCATCCGGAATTATGCTTTTTACTTTGTTTTTAGCAAGATCTGTTTTGAGCTTCCATGCCAGCCATTTTCCACAACCTTCACCAAACTCATGTTTAGCTAGTTTGCTGGAATCCCATTTTTTCTTTAGCCTCTCTTCCAGAATATGGTCGATTTTATCTTTTTGCATCTGTTTTTTTTTAAGAAGGTCTTGTCTCCTTACCTCCTCTTGTTCTGTGGAGATAGCGATATCTAAGGAGTTAATCTCTTTTTCCAAATCTGAGATCTCTTGTTTTACTTGCTTGTTTTTATGAGCCCCTAAACTTATGAGTTTACCCCTTATAACAGCTTTAAAGGTATCCCACGTTATTTGTTCTGTGGTACCTGATGCATTTAATTCAAAAAAGATATTTGTTTCAATTTCCAGCTCCCTTATTAGTTGTTCGTCTTCTAGCAGAGCTCTCTCAACTGTGAATCTTCTTTCAGTTATATTTTCTGCAATTTGTAGTTCTAGTTGTACTGCCGAATGATCTGACAAGTGAGCTGGTAGGTGAGATACTCTTTTCACTATCTTTGACAATTCGTTGCTGATCAGAAAGAAGTCGATCCTAGATTTGTGTCCCAGTTTTTTGTTATGCAAGGTGAACGGGTGTGATTTTTCTCCTTTATTTTTCCAGATGTCCACCAGGTCAAGGTCCCTTTTATAAGTCCCAATCCATTGTCTCATTTTTTTCAAATTGGTCTGTCTACCCGGTGGTGATCTGTCTAATTTTAAATCCATCACTAGGTTGAAATCACCTCCCAATATTATGGGAGAGGTGGCTAGTAATAGCTGCGAGTACAATTTTCGCAACGGATCGGCATCATCCAAATTGGGACCATAGTAGCCTGCGATGGTAATGGGAGAATTTCCTATTTTTACACTAGCTGTGGCCCATCTACCTTTGCTGTCCACTTCTGAAGTGGTTACAGTTGCTTTTAAGGATTTTTTGAAGATTATCGCGATTCCCTTGATATTGCATTGTTGTGAAGTGCAAATAAGAGTATCTACCCACCATAGGTTCTTAATTATTTGGTCCCATTCTTCTTTTAACAGATGAGTTTCTTGTAGTATTATTATCTCACTTTTTTCAGTTCTGATGTATTCCAGGATTTTATTCCTCCTGCTTTTTGTCCTCAAACCATTCACATTCCAGGATAGGATTTTTACGTCCCTACTTGCACTCCCCATTTGTTCTGTTCACGTGTTGCGATTTCTTATTGAGCATCACTCCCATTTGTTTTGATTTCCTGAGTATTCGCAGATGAGGATTTTTTTTTTTCCCTGTTTTGCTCCCCACCCTTTTTCGTGTGATTTTATGCTTTCTAATTTGTGCTTTAAAGTTACCCTCCCTGGGGAAGCCTCCATCTTCTTCTCCTTCGGTTATCTTCATAACCCTTTTGGTTTCCCGTTCCCATCCCTGTGATTCTTATCTATATACAGTTAAAAAGTGAGTTTATTGGTTGGTTTAAAGCTCCTTCATATTTGTTATGTACCTTGCACTTGAGTGAGATTTGAATTATATCTATTTTTCCTTTTACTTACTTTTTTTTTGTATACCTTCTTTATCTGAGGTTATATAAGGTTGTATATAAGGATGTATATGGTCGTTTAACTCAGGGGTTCCTCTGAGCGTACTTGATCTCTAATTTGCTCTATCAGGTTTTTCACCTCTTCAGGCTCTCTTAGATTACGCATTTTATTCCTCCACATAATGCGTAGTGATGGTGGAAATTTCATCTGCACCGTGGCACCTAATTGCTGCAGTTCTGACATTAGATTTCCCAGTTCCCATTGTCTGGTCTGAGAGGCTTTTGACATATCAGATCTTATTTTAAAGTTCCAACTATCTTTGTTGTACGTTCCTTTTTTCAATGCCTCTCCCAAGATCCTATCTTTCAACATGTACGTTTTGAAATTAACTAAGATCTTCCTGGGTGTTTTTCTTTCTTTGCTCTTTCCATAAGGATCTCTATGTACTCTCTGTATGTCTTCTTCCAGTACTCCTTTGTCTGCCCATGGGAAATGTTCTACCAGAAGTGCCACTACAAATGCTTTAGTGTCCTTGCCCTCTTGATTCTCCGGCACATTTAGAATCCTTATGTTGTTTTTCCTTGCTTGATTCTCCAAGGATTCCAGTTTTTCATTCATGGTTTTGTTTTCTAATCTTAAGGAGTTTATTTCCTTCCTGTTTTTTTCCACCCTTTTGTCTAAGCCTGCGACTTCATTTTCTACTGCCGTAACTCGGTCTCCTAGTGCGTTTAACTTGCTGTCCAGTTTCTCGCAGACCTCCTGTATTTTGTTTTGCTTTGCTTCTGAGATGGAGAATTTCTCTTTCATTTCTACCCATATTTTTTCAAGAAGTTCGTCTGTATGGGTTTTTGCTGTATCCTTATTATTTTCTACAGATCTTGTGTCATCTTCTCCTTTGTCTTCAGCTTCTGCAGTTATATGTGCTGCTGCTGCAGCAGAGGAATCAGTACCCCCCCTCCGCCATGTGAGCTTCAGTTCCCTCTTCCGTACTGCTTCCCTTGATTTTCCAGATTTCTTCCAAACTTTTGTTTTCTGCCAGACTCTTTTTCTTGTTTCTGGGTTTTCTCCCTTTCTTTACGCTACCTGAGCTTGGTTTTCCAGCTCGGAGAGGGACTGTTCGTGGGTTCTCCTTTCTGAAAGAGTGGGCGTCTGCAAGTTTAGTAGTCTCCTCTTTCTCACTCCTCAAAATTTCCGAAGTGATTTGTGTTTGTGAGGAACTAGAAGGTTCTGGGTTCAGCCCTTGTTGCTGAATTTTGAAATAAGACCTTAGAGATGGAGTAACTTTTATTTTTACTTTAGATCTCTGTGTAGACTCCAATTTGTTTTCCTCCTTCTCTAAATTATTCTTGAGGTAGCCTCTGGATGTGGTTTTTTGTTTTTTCCTGCTCACTCTCGGAGTAATGCCCTTTGGAAATTGCTCCTGACTCAAAAACTTTCTATTGCGCAGACTATAAAAGGATTTCACTGTGTTGAGCTGAGTTTCTGACTGCTGGGGTTCTGATTCCTCTTTGGGTTTTGATTTACCTTGATTTTTTTTTTAAAGATTCTCTAACTCTTGAGGCGTCTCCTCCTCTTTTTCCTCCTGTGTTGGTTTTATGATTTTACTCATATGCTGATTGGTTGTAGAGTTTTTTCTTTTGCAATTGAGAATTGGCAAGGTTGACAATGCTTGTAGGTCTGACAAAGCCGTAAATACTGACAAAACTGACTGTTAGGAATGCTAGAGTTATGGCATATGTTGACTTGTTGAGCTATGTAAAGCAGATTACTCGATGTCCAGACACTCTCCGTTTTAAGAATATTATTGGTTTCTGTCTCGTCGTATTTTTGTGAAATTACGAATTTTTGTCTTTTTAATTTTGTGCTTCTACACTCTTTTTTGTACTCTAACGTGTTCTTACACGCTCTCTTCTGCCCCGTCGTGTTCTGTGAGGTGTCTCTTAGCCCGCTTGTTATTCCCGATTTTGTGATGAAGACTGGGACTGGGACAGACTTTACCTCGCTGACATACTCGAATGTCAATGAGCGCTGTTCCCTGACTCTACCGCTCGTGCCCCGGAACTGATACCTCAGTCTTCCGGAGGCACGGCGGCAGCGCGACTTTGCTATCCTTGCAGCGTTCCACTTCTCAGCCTCGATGCGGGTTCCGTGACTCTTCTCCGCCTTACCCGCTCTATGGCTCCCGTCCGCCCCACTGAAAGACCTCTGGAAACTCAGGTCAGAAACTGCGCCTTCCGCCTCTGAGACACCATGCGTGGAATACCGAGCTTCACTCTCCACCCCGTAGTTCTACGAGAGAGGGAAAGATCCAAGGAAAAACACCATCCCAGGGCGTGCTCCGCAAAGAGGTAGGAAGAAGTACCGTATAGTTAAACGCCAGATTGTTTGTGTGTTTGTATTTTAGGTAATTATTATGCTCCGTTTATGCTCCGTGCATCTTTTTGTCTACCGACCGTTTTGCTGGAGCTTTTACCAGCCGCTGCTGTGGTGAATCACTTGCTCCGGGAGCTCTCCGGCCGAGCTTCCTACTCGACCGCCATCTTCCCCCCGGCATTTGTTTTCATGTAAAAATATATTGTAATTTTCTAACGCTAGGTAGCTTAAGTAACAAAAAATGGGGGTGGGAGATTTACGTCACAGAAATTGCATTCAATTTGCAAGTCTGTCATTAACATACACAAAATATGAATTGCTCACACTATTTACATGAAGATATTTTCACGGTTCGCTTGGTGGTCATGTTGTTAAAACCCGTCTTCACTTGCGACGCCTCCGGAATACAGTCTTTGGGAGGCAATAGGTGCGTACATTGTGCTATGAGAAAGACTTCAGTGTACCCGGTCATTCCGGCTAGAAAGTAATGCTGCCAGCCCCACTTCCTGTGGCACCGTAGCCAAGGTGTTCAAATAAGCCTTTAATATTGTGAAACAACATTTTGATCCCTTATGAGAAACTGCTAAGCTTTCCCCCGGCAGGGCAACAGGTGCGAAAGTAAACAGATTGCATTAGGCACGGCACCAGCACCACCACAGCCGCGGCTCTGCAAAACTAGACACTGCTGCCAAGCCCATCTACAGCAGATAAGCAGCGAAGACGAGGCTACTAACCACTCCGGCCAACCCCATTCGGAGGACTGAGGACATTGCTAGAGGGACATTACGTGGGCACACGGACAGCGGGAGGGGGGCGGGCAGGCACAGCGGGAGGGGGGCGGGCGGGCAGGCACAGCGGGAGGGGGCGGGCAGGCACACGGACAGCGGGAGGGTGTTGCGGGGAGGCACACGGACAGCGGGAGGGGGGCGGGCAGGCACACGGACAGTGGGAGGGGGGAGGGAACGGCAAGAAAGGCACTCACCTGGACTTCCTCCGGCTGCGGTCGGCCACGGAATGGGCAAAACAAACCTAGACGCCCAAAAAAAATAAACCCCGCCCACGGCCGCGATGACGATGCAGAGGGAAGAAATCGCGGGAACGCCCCCGAATCTGGTCCGGCCTTGACGGACAGATGCGGCTTCCAATGGCTAGCCTCCATTTATGGAGCTAGCCAATGGGAGCCGGGGGACGTTCCTATATCCCATATTGTAATCATTAGATTTCGCCTGCGCAAACTGCTTGCGCAGTAACGCCAGACGAAACCTAAAAATGAAATACTGAGAAAATTGGTACCCACACAGTGCCGACCACTCCAACCTTTTGAAGAGGATATCAAGACATAGCCCATATACCTTTGTGAACTTGTCAAATTAAGCCAAACAAGTAACTTTCTGAAAGCGCTTCATCAGAAAGTATTCCACAATCATTGAGCAAAGACTGGCAAGAAATATTGATGCGATCACCCTTAAAGCAAACATATACCTTTTTCACGGTCTGTCAGAGAAAGTGTATTCCAACAAAGTTCACAGTTCTGAAATCAATCATTTTCTGCCTGCAAAGGCAAACATTTACCCAAGAGTATATGAAAAGAACAACTTCGGAGGTACAACCGTATAATATTGATCGTGACACATTTAGAGAAAAAGTAGGAACAAGGGAATGAAGTGCATGAGGCGGGATTAAGAGAAACAAAAGCCTGCACTTGCATTCTTAGTTCTCACACAGTAAATCTACTTAAGTAATTTTTTTCTACTTTTGCCATAAGCTCCTCAGGAGAAAATATAAAAAGTTCACAAATACAAAAAATAGAGGGGCCGATGATACCTGAACAGCATGTTTGTAAATCTGAGCTTTCATTTAATTTACCAAACTCTTGCGTTCAGTCACTTTTAGTATCTGTTCAGTTGACTCGAAATAATTAGCCTATGGTGTGCAAGTCACAAGGAGCAATGTGGTCAACCTATAAGAAGGGACCAGGATTTATGTACTAATCCACAAAAGGTTTTGAATTCTACTACATTCCTTTAGTAAGCCCTGAATAACTGCAGCTGGCATAAGTAGGTACTATATGCCGTTGGCTATGGAGTCATTAATGATTCAAAGTGATTAATGGCCAGTCTCGGAAAGCCGAATCCACAAAATTGACGCAAAGCGCTATCTCACCTCTAAAGGCTTGGTCACATCTCAAAGAGGAAACTTTACACCTGCTCCCGTTATTGGACCTCTGCACGGTGTGCTCCAGTCCTCAGAACTGGGACAATCACTTGACTCAACATGTACATAGCTGCAAAGTTTTAGATTGCTAAGTGTGACATTTTCAAAATTTCAGTATAATTATAAGTGACATTTCAACCACTATGAGTGACACTTTCTCACAAGCAAAATCAAGCAATTAAGATAAAGAAAACATATACATATCAGAAATGTCATCAATTTGAGCAACAATTAACTCTAAGAAGATCTTTAAACTGCTGGAAAGCACCAGAGATGGAAGGGCACTTTACTAACCTAGTGCCCTCTTAACACGATTGTACTGTTTAACCAGGTAAGTAACAAGATGGTCTCCACAACTCAATACTGGACTTCCCACAAACCTACAAAGAGCCTCATTAGAGCCTCTACCCTCCTATTTCTGCCGTCTTACCCTGTACTTAGCACAGTCTCTTTCCTTCCAATTTTCAGATGTCTCCCCTCCCCCATGCCCCTTTCTCTACCATATGAGACTCCTCTTTCTAAAAATATTCGGTTCCATTCCACCTCTTGGCATAATTGGTAAGTATTTCAACAAGAAGTCACTGCTACAAACATTTTTTTAACAGGCTCATTAACCCAAAATCAAAGCTGGGCGGAGGCATAACAATGTTCATCTCCCAGTGAAAAATGATGCTTTTGCCCTTGTGCTTCATATTAGACTCTCCTGATGCGCACCCACATCACACTTTGCGTTTTCCTTTCTTCTAACATTTCAGTTTCACATACTGAAAAAAATACATCCATCCTGGCTGTTGGCAGAGCACTACCAGTGTCTGGGTGAAGGGAAGAGAAGCTCTGCCGGGATCTGGGGGCATTGAGGGGAGAGGTTATGCCAGTATCGAAGGAAGAAAAAAAAAGGTGATGGGTGGAGAGTGCTTGAATGAATCTCAACCACTTGCAATTACTAGGGCTGTGTTCCAGTTCATCCTTGTTTGCCCATGCTTCAAAGAGTCCAGCTATTTACAAATCAGCCTTGGTTCTTTCCCAAAGGGAACAGCCCAGTTCGAACAGCCAGGCCTGACCCTACAGGTGTAAACACGCCTGGGCGGGACATGGCCTGGCAGTGATAGGAGCGGCTCTGCCAGGGTCTCTTGGAGAGAGATATTTTATTTATGGCATTTGTAGAGCGCGTGCAATTACCCGTAGGTGTCTCGGCGCTGGTATGCAATGCTGTCTATCCCTGATCAGAAGAGTAGTGGCTGGGTTTACTGGTTGAATAACCACGTCTTCAGTTTCCCGCCAGGGTGTGAGCCACAGAGAAAGAAGAGATGTGATGGATTCTGGGGCTCTGAGAAGCACTTCCAGAATGTGGGCAGAGAGACTAAATGCTCTGCCAGGATCTGGGGTCTATAGAGGGAGATGTTATGTCAGTGCTGCCGGATAGTTTCAAAAAGGTTTTGAGTGAAATAACTGACATCTCAGCCACAGGTGAAGGACTCAGGCTGCATTCTAATCCATCATTTTATGTCCACTGTACACAGTGCCATGTGCTGGGATGTGAGGCCTCAACACCATGAACAGTTACACAGGGTCGGATCCACCTGTGTCATTTTAGTAGTGAGATAGAGTAACTAACATGACTGGCACCCACTGACTCTAGGCAGCTGCCTGGTCGCACGCTGCCAAAAACTGAATTTGTGTTATTAACAGACACACTGATCTCGGATGGGTGGTGGTAACTTACTTCAACTTTGTTTGCAGACAGAGACTCTGCAAGGCAGGCTCAGGCCACGACCAACCGCTGCAATTTGGGATTGCCGCCTCCCCCGCCCCCTCCTAGTGCTTAGTGAGTACTGGCCAGTGACAGACTGTCCTGACGGGCGCTGCAACGGTCACCAACTCCGCCTCCTCTGGCAATTTTGAATTTGCCACGGGAAGGGCATATTTCAATATAATAGCTAAGCGTGGGGCAGCCGGTGCGAGCAGCAGGCAGCGCTGCTAGCGCCATGACAGCTGCAATACAAATTAGTCAGCTTTCCTCCCACAACAAACTCCGCTATGGCAGCAGGAGGTGATGTCCCTATGCACCACCAGACATTTATCTCACAACCTGACTGGGCTGTTATGTCTCGGTAGTAGCCAGAGGGCACTACCTCGACATGATGTCAGGCTGAGAGCTGCGACATGGGAATGAATGAATCTTGAGATACACTGTATCAGTGACCCTGCCACCAGCCTACTAGTTCAGCTGCGAGCGCCAAACCTGCGGGAGCAGAGGACACAATGAACGGCTTACTACTAGCTGCCACACTCCAATATAACAGTTTTAGGCAGCGCTACATTGACAACTGGGACGCTATGTCTTATTATGCGCGACAACGCTTTTCAGCACGGAGATGCGGAGCAGCAAACTGAATTGCGTCAGTCTAATGCCTGATGCGTGGTATTTGGCAGGACTGCATGCACTGTCCTCATGAAGCTGAACATGCATTTAACAACTCGCTTGCATATCGCGTTGAGCAGTTACCAGATGTAAATACCAGCAAATTTATGTAAGCCCACACTTAGAATTTCAAAACCGGTGAGTGAGGGGAGGGTTTGGTAGGTCTAACATAAATTATCGCCAGATTACAGAACCTAGGCCACAAACGAAGACAAAAAATTACTGAACACCATGTAAAGCCGTCAATTATTTTATATCGTTTTCTTTTAAAGCTACCACAAATCTATCAACTGAAAGGCCTGGTTATAATTTCTCATTAAACAGATGGCTTTGCAGTGAAGGTTGAGCGTTTGCCTGCCTTTCTGTATTGCTGCTGTTTTCAGCGAAGATGAATGCAGAGTCAACTTTTGTCTGAAAAGATGAAACAACTCAGACAAAATCTACATTCAAAATTAATACCAGAGCACACATTTACACCCATTTGCATTAGAAATTCAGCTGAAACGAGCCTGCTGCTTATTTGCACATATCTGGTTTGCCCAGTCACACCGCCTCCCTTGCTAAATCCGTCTCATTATCTTTCGGCATTTTATCTGCACCATTCCAGCCCATAGCTGACAGGATTGCGCTGCCCCGCACTGCACCCGCCTCAGTAGCATGTCTGGCAAGTACAGCCGTGGCAACAGTGTCAATATTTTCTAAGTGTCTCGTATATATGCATACCGCTACTGCTGGCTCTTTGGTTTGGTCAAAGAGGGGAAGTGGAATGTGTGAGATTTCTTCCAACAAACCGCCACTTCCACCAGAAATCGGAAAACAAACGTCTTTCTCACCAAAGTAAAACATTTCTCGAGAATGAGTCAATGGCCTACGGTCTGAAAGGCAGCCATCTTCCTTCAGCTCCGAAATTCATTTTTTTCCAAAATGGATTCTACCGTGCAACACTTATTGTGAAGCCAACCTGTGTCTGAATATTAGCATCTCTATCAGACACACAGTGATGCAATACCTATGGAACAACTGGTGTGCTCGATCATTATAACCAGTCATGACAGACGTTCTCCTAATTTATTATCCTCATTCTCGTCCACATAGCAAGTGGAAATATTTAATACGCTGTGAAAAGCATCTACGGTGCCATGACACCGTTTTCTACCAAAAATAACAACCACCAGACTCAAAGACCATGCCGAGGTGTGAATGGCCAGTGTATGCGGACCATTGAAAACTGCCCAACTATGCCTACAAGTAATTGGCCTACTCCTACATTCAGCCAACTTCTTATTCCCACTAGTCCAGATGTTAATCAAGCCATTGTCAACCAAATATATTGCTATGGTCTTTTTAACAAGCAGGACAGTAGCTCTAGTACTGAAACCCTGGGAGCAGAGTTAGCAGAATTTTTAAAATGGTGTCCAAGCGCAAATCTTGCTACTAGACACAGGCTTTCCACATGCCACAGACTACGTTTTAACTTTGGCACAGAGACCAGTATTTCTTTTAATGAAATCTTTTTATTTTTATTATGGCAAAGCGTCAGCAAACCCACACATATCCAAGCATTGAGCATAAGGTCCAATGCAGAATATTGGAAACGTTATCACGTGTTGTGGATACACCCGTCCCTTCGCAACCCTCCCCGAGTGCCCGTCCATATCAGTTTAGTTGCAACAACCATCTGTCCCATCTTCCATGAAATTTGAGAGGCAGCCCCTCGCCTTCTACACTGTGCGCGCTGATGCTGCACAAATGTCTGCCGCTTGTGCCCATTCATCGAGGCAAGGAGCAGTGGGTGCAACACAGTGGCAGGGAATGTCCCTGCTAGCGACTCATAACGCTCCTGCAACAAGGCATCTACTGCCAGAGTTATCCCCCATCTCACTCAATCGCCAAAAGCACATGCGCAAGTCAGGCACCAAGAGATATCCAAGCGCTCTACTCAGTCAGGAACATATCTCTAGCCAGTACCATTCAATGTATGGGCATTTCGATAACCATATGAATGAGATCCGCTTGCTTCACCCAACATCATAAATGACGGACACTTGCGCCTACCCATGTGCCAAAGCCTAGTGGGATCATAATGGGTGCAGTGAAAGGATTTGAATTATATTACTCTCAACTTGACTGATATAGCCAGTGAATGGACAGTCATTTGTGCCTCTATCCACTCATCATCCTCCAGCCGGCCTATGTTGGATTGCTGTTTGTCCCTCAGCAGTAAAAAAGGAACAGGAGAGTGTGTAACTAGGGATTTATAGATGAGCAAGATACCACTATTAACAATTGGCTTCATGAGAATTGTAGGCTCTGGGCGTTACATTACAGAGGGCTTGCATTAGGGGTCGGTAGGCATGAATGCCATGCCTAAGCTGGTGATAGGGGAGGAATTGGGAATGGTGAAGATCATATTCCATAGTCAGTTGGCCGAATGTCTTAAGTTGTTCCCCCTCACAAATGTCCCCCACCTTTGATATACCAATGAGGTCCCACCAGCCAAATCCAGCAGGATTATACACCTGTGGTAGACAAGTACCCCGCCACAAGGAGGTTTCTCTTGTTATCTTCTTAAAGTAGCCAATGTGTTTCAAGGCCTTCTGCCAACAGACTAGTGGCATCCTAGTCCAAGCAGCAAGCCTCCTAGGGATCTAAGAGCAATATAGGGTTGCGTCCAGCTCCCAGACTTGCATGTGATCCCTGTCTAGTCTGTATGATGTCAAAAGTACTGTATTCTCAAGGATCCATTCATTTATCACAGTCTGTTATTAATCCTAGTAATTGAAACGAGGGTCTAGAACCCTCAGCTCCCCATCGCAAGGTGACTGGACATGAGAGGGAACAACCCTATTTCGTACCTCTTTATACCGGAAACGAGTGGGAAAGCATACCACTGACATGTACCTGTGCCCATGAGGACATGGACAGAGTCAGGACACATCGTAAGACCTGGGGACCAAAATTCATGCATTTTGGAATCTGGGACATAAAGGAGCGATGCATGCAATTAAAGGATTTTTTCAAATTCTACAAGAAACACAGCAGCAGCCTGTCAGGTTGGCTGCCTCGGTCAGAACCATCTGTAGCCGTCTTATACATTGTGCTGTTCCCCGCTGTGGCATGAAGCGGTTCTGATCATAATGAGTCAGAAAGCACACCACCCGTGTCCGTCTTTTTGCCAGGATTCAGGCCAAAGGTTTGGCCTCTGAGTTTATAAGCGAGATGGGTCAACATGAGAAGCAATCATTAGGGTCCTTTCCCTCCTTCAATACTGTAGAGATCATAGGACCAGTTAGCCCACCTCTGTAGCCTCTTTGTATATTAACAATACAAAAGGGGGCTGATATAGATATATTTTTAAAGAATACTGCAGGATACCCATTGGGGCAATGGACCTTACCACTATTTAGGCCCGTGATCGGTTCTTGGATTTCTTCTATTCCCAGCGGAGCGTTGAGTGCCTTTCTTTGATCAGCATCTAGTGCTCAAACTACAAGGTTGCTTGCTAATGCGTTCAACTACTCACACAGCAGAGACCAGTTTGTCTTCAGAGATCAGGAGAATATGAATGCAGCAGTAACTAGCACTACTTAACCCGTCCCTAATCCCGTAATCAATGTGAAGAGGCCCTAACGGCAAAGGTGCCCAGAAAACAATCCTCAAAGGTGACATTACTGAAGACATTGATTGTATTGCTAGGGATCATCAAAAGAGACAGTAATATATTGTTCCATATCCGCAGCACAAATTATAATTTTGCTGCACAACTTGTATGTTATACATGCCTATCAAAAACACTGAAAAAAAGAATTCCCCGATTAATGTGAAAGCCAGGAATATTAAAAAAGAAAAGGGGATGCGTTTTCATATAACTTGGCCTTAACAATAACCGTTAAGGTCCACCACGAGGACTGTCATTAGAACATTGTCCACAAGGCAATTTTTTTTAAGTGCTTTGCTTTATTCACAGAAAGAACTAGACTGAAAAGGAGTTGAAATCAATGGGCGCCAGTTTCGATACTGCTAGAGAGATTTAAAAAATTGACCTATATAGCCTGATATTTAAGGGAGGTTCCCTGGAGAAGTAATTTCCTCTACTCAACAATTTCAATGAAGTAATTTGACAGGAATTGTCATGAATACCTGTTTCATCATAATGTGTGCAACCTTTCCAAACCGCAATAACAAAAAGTCATTACCTCTAGCACCGGATCCTGACGGAGCCATTTCTTGATGCTTTAATTATAGGATGACTGAATATTAGAAAGCGAAAGCTTTAGTAAGAGCATTGGTAAAAAAAATCTTGCACTGCTCGAGATAGGTTCTATGCCTTTGTCGATAACAGTGTCCTGGGGTAGGTTAAAGAGGTCAAGCGCATGCCAAGGCATATCTCTGACCATCAGCTGTCACTGGTGGAGATTCCTGTCAAACCGGCGGAAAATCTAAGATGAACAGTAAATTGGGCTCTTTTGCTAGATTAAGGAATCTGTCAGATGTTTTGCAAAGTGAGTCGTGCATTTCTTGGAGACAATATAGGGTCAGCCTCCTTAGCCACTGTTAAGAACACACGTAAGACTTTCATATGAGAGGTCCTGCAAAATCAAGCATCATTTAAGAATGAGTAGGCTGAAGAAAAGCTTTGTTCCCTAGAGCACTGATTACCCCTGAGTGAGTATTCATTTTTATTTGTATTATTACAAGGATGAACACTCCTTCATCCCTTGCATGATTAACCCGACAATACCATTTAGATACAGGATATGGGAATGTCAGATGTCCCTAAATTCATTAAGATCTGAGGAGATCTTCGTATCTGGCTAAGAAGTCGAAACTTCATCGACCATGATAAGTAACAAGCAAACACAAGCAATTTCTTTTACTTTATATTTGCTGCAATTATCTTTGTTTTATTGCGGTTATCTCACTGGGGATACAGTCCACTTTTTGGTACCTTTATGACAAACCTTGTTTAATTTTACAAAATAGAAAAGAGAATAACCCTCTTTGTGTCATAAGAACAAGTATGAATTTCATGAATGTTCAGAAATGATTGCATTGAGTGCATGAGTTTATTGTGCCTTTTAATGTCTTTAAACGATATCAATGTGCACCACTGCTTTGGAATAATCATTATATAGCTAGGTTTCCATGGGTTTACGGGTTGCTCTTGTAGCAGAAGAAGTTTTATTTTTTCCCCCCATTTTTCTCTGGCAGCAGCACCGCTACGAGGAGGGCAGTCATGACAAATATATTGCAGTGCCAGCACCCTCAGCTTCCGTCATTACTTTTAGCCTTCAGAGTGCAGTTTTGTGTTTGAGAAAAATATGGGATGACCAGGTCCACATTCACCCATGGAGTATAAGCCAGGGTTGACAGTCGGGGCGAATGGTGGTCTTTCACAGTCTGGGTTTATATGACTGATGGAGTTCTATATTGGTGTACTGGGGGTGGTCCGTGACAGGGTTGGTTTGACTGGACTCCTATTCGTATTTTAAGAACAAAAATTAATAAAACTGGTTATAAAAAATAAATAATCTGAGTTGGCCGAATAACGGTTGTCTGACTTCATATGATCAACAAAAAAGTTATTTTAGAGTACTACTTAGAGAACAGCTTAGGCTCCACCCGCATGTTGGCTCCCCAAGAACAGTATTTGTTTGGGCAGTATTTGTGTGCTTCCAATAAAAATGAAGGGTGGGCGTAGTTGGCGGAGTACTACTACACCGTGAATTCCGCTCCATCAGACTCCCAAATAAAACAGAATCCTCATATACTTTTGGTAAAGTAACAAGTATCTCTGTCTTTACCTGCTGAAATGCATATAGTCATTTCACAAAAGTGAAAATGAAAATTTAGCAAGCAGTGTGAGAGGTGATGATTTTGGGATCCTCCTTAACCTAGGAAGAGAACCAAGCAGATGCCTGGAAAACATAGAGCACATCTTGCTGAACGATTTGGTGGTGGTCCCATCCTCTTAGGACCACCCCAAGCACAGTTATGGGCAAAAATACAATCCCAACCAAAGGCCCTGCAAAGCATTAAGGGACTAGATTAGCAGAGGACAGTGACTATTTTAGTATCCAATATCAAAATAATTCTACAAAGAGCTGCAGTTCAACTAGTCGTTACTAGGTGTCCCTCATGAATCAACTGTAAAAGAATTGAAATTATTATTATTACATCAAGCTACAGTTCCACTAGTCGTTACTAGGTGTCCCTCACAAGTCAAATGCAAAAGCATTAAAACCCTTTCATAAAGCTGCAGTTACACTAGTCGTTACAGATGTCCCTCATGATTTAAATGCAAAAGCTTGATGTAATAATTTCAATGCTTTTGCATTTGACTTTACTGCTCTACTGCTCTATAAGCCACTCCACAATACTTTACTCCACTCTATGCCACAACAGTCTCCTCCACTCTACGACACTCCATGACCCTTGACCCGGTCACTCCAATACCGCACGGCCCCGTGTGCCTGGATTCTGCTGCCGCTGCCTGCTTGGCCCTCTTGCTGCCGTCTCTCCTTAGGGCCCCTGCTCTCCAGGCTTGCCCTCGCTCTCCAGGCTTGCCCTGGCTTGCCCCGATCTCCAGGCTTGCCCTCGCTCTCCCCCACTCCGCTTTCCCGCTCTTTTCCCCCTCTGCTCCCCGCCGCTGCTCACCTGCAGCCCGCCCCTTCTCCTGTCTCCCGCTCCCCATTCACCGCCCCGCTCCCGCCTCCCAGCTGCTCCTCCCTCCCAATAATTTCTGACCGCGCGTACGCTCCGATTGTGCGCTGAAGGCGCGCAAAAGGCAATCCCGTCTACGCCCGTCCACGCCTGGACCGCGCCCAGCACCAGAACCCCTGGACCCCGCCAGAGCCAGCCAACCCGACTGAGCTACGACGCCGCCACCCTCCACGCACTCAACACCGGCCGACATCCAGCCTGCTACCAAGCCACCCCGAAACGCACCCACGGAGCCTTCACCTGCCACGCCTGCTACTTCACCTGCACTCGGTCCTGCACCGCGCCAGCCAAAACAGCCGTCAACAACAACCACCTCAAGTGCATCCTGCTCAACATCCGCTCCATCCACAGGCACGCAGTCGAACTATGGGACTTCCTGGACAAAACGGCACCAGACGTCGCCTTCTTCACGGAAACCTGGATGAACGCCTCCTCAGCCCCCGACATCGCCATTGCCATCCCGGACGGCTACAAGATCATCCGGAGGGATCGCGTCAACCAGACCGGAGGAGGCATCGCCATCGCCCACAGAAACACGATCCGCATCATGACCAACACCGACGACACCCTCGCCACCGCAGAGCACCTGCACTTCCAGATTCACACCGACCCCAAGACCACCCTCAGGGGAACCCTCATCTACAGACCCCCGGGACCACGCTCACACTTCAGCGAGGCTCTCGCAGACTTCATCAGCTCGCTCGCCCTCGCCTCCCCCAACTACATCCTCCTAGGAGACCTCAACTTCCACCTGGAGAACGACCAGGACAACAACACCACCGCCCTACTAGACAACCTCGCCAACCTCGGATTCAAGCAACTGGTCAACACATCCACCCATTACACCGGCCACACGCTCGACCCTGTCTTCTCCTCCAGCAACCACATCTCCTTCAGCCACACCACCGAGCTCCACTGGACCGACCACAGCTGCGTACACTTCAACTTCAGGAAAACAACGACCCACTACCGCCCTCAACAAACCCCCAGAAGATGCTGGAGCAAGATCGCCGCCGACCAGCTCACCACCTCCCTCAGCCTGAACCGTCCCACCAACACCACGGACCCAAACAAAGGAGCCCGCAACCTCACACAGTAGATCACCGACTGCGCCGACACCCTTGCTCCACTGAAAAACCCTCCCAGCAACCTCAACAGCAAGAAAGCCGCGTGGTTCACCAACGATCTCAAAGACTCCAAGAAATCCTGCCGTGACCTCGAGAAAGCCTGGCGCCACAACCAGTCAACGGATAACATGACAGCCCTCAAGAACGCCACCCGCAAACAACACCAGCTGATCCGCACCACCAAAAGGTCATCCTTCAGAGAACGACTGCACAACAACACCCACAACAGCAAGGAACTCTTCAACGTCGTGAAAGAGCTCTCCAACCCCAACGCCAGCGACAACGACATCACGCCTTCTCAAGACCTCTGCAACTCTCTGGCCACCTTTTTTCACCGTAAGATCGTCAACATACACGACAGCTTCGGCGCTCAGAACACGTACCCCACCACCGAACCTACACCCCCCACCACCACCATGTGCGTCTGGACTCAGGTCAGCACGGAAGATACCACCCACACGATGAACAACATCCACTCGGGCTCCACAGCCGTCCCTGCCCACACCACATCTTCAACAAAGCCGACTCCATTATCGCACCCATACTTCGGGACATCATCAACAACTCCTTCATATTCGCCACCTTCCCGGGGAGCTGGAAGCACACAGAGATCAGCGCCCTCCTGAAGAAACCCACTGCAGACCCCTCAGCCCTCAAGAACTTCCGCCCCATCTCGCTTCTCCCCTTCCCTGCAAAAGTCATCGAGAAAACCGTCAACAAACAGCTGACAGCCTTCCTGGAAACGAACGGCTCCCTCGACCCATCGCAGTCCGGATTCCGAGCGAACCACAGCACCGAGACCGCCCTCATCGCGGCCACCAACGACATCCGGACCCTGCTGGACAACGGAGAAACCGCGTCCTCATCCTGCTCGACCTTTCGGCTGCGTTCGACACGGTCTGCCACCGCACTCTGACAACCCGCCTCCGCCACGCCGGTATCCAAGGAAAGGCCCTGGAATGGATCACCTCCTTCCTCTCCGACGGAACCCAAAGAGTCCGTCTCCCGCCCTTCCTCGCAGAAGCCACCAAGATCATCTGCGGCGTACCTCAAGGCTCCTCGCTCAACCCCACCCTCTTCAACGTCTACATGAGCCCCCTCGCAGCCATCGCACGCAAACACAACCTCAACATCATCTCCTACGCCGACGATACCCAACTGATCCTCTCCCTCACCAACGACCCCACCTCCGCCAGAGCCAGCTTCCAGGACGGAATGAAAGACATTGCAGACTGGATGAAGCTCAGCCTCCTGAAACTGAACTCAGACAAGACGGAAGTCCTCATCCTCGGCCCATCCATCTCTGCCAGGGACGACTCCTGGTGGCCCCCTGCTCTGGGCCCCCCACCCAAGCCCACGGACTACGCACGCAACCTGGGCTTCATCCTTGACTCCTCCCTCACGGTGGCCAGGCAAGTTAACGCTGTTACCTCCTCCTGCTTCAACACACTCCACATGCTCCGTAAGATCTTCTGCTGGATCCCCACTGGAACCAGAAAAACAGTCACCCAGGCCCTCGTCACCAGCCTGCTGGACTACGGGAATGCCCTCTACGCTGGGACCACCGCCAAACTACAGAAAATACTCCAGCGCAACCAGAACGCCTCAGCACAACTCGTCTTGGACATCCCCCGATACAGCCACATCTCCGCCCACCTGAGGGACCTGCACTGGCTCCCCGTCAGCAAAAGGATCACGTTCAGACTCCTCACCCACGCACACCAGGTTCTCCACAACTTGGGCCCCCGAATACCTCAACAACCGCCTCACGTTCTACACGCCAACCCGCCAGCTCCGCTCCGCCAGCCTCGCCCTCGCCACCGTCCCACAGATCCGCAGAACCACCACCGGAGGAAGATCCTTCACCTACCTGCCGGCCAAGACCTGGAACACCCTCCCCACCCACCTACGACTCACCCAGGACCATCTCTCCTTCAGGAAGCAACTCAAGACCTGGCTTTTCGAGCAGTAGCAGCCCCCCCACCAAGCGCCTTGAGACCCTAGCGGGTGAGTAGCGCACTTTACAAATACTCTTGATTGATTGATTGATTGATTTATACCACTCTATGCCACTCTACTCCACGCCACTCTCCTCTACACCATCAACTTTTAGCCAGGCTGGTGTACAACACAGCTAAAACACATTGGCAAAGCCAAAAGCTCTTGCACAGACGAGACCCATTGGTTTGCCAATGCTTATTGTTACCTGGAATCTCACAGATTACCATCAAACAATCAGTAATATTGTAAAGCATGACTACTCACCCATCAGGGTCTCAAGGCGCCAATGCGGGTGGGGTGGGTGGCTAGATCTGTGGTTCAGTCGAAGAGCCAGGTTTTGATGTTCTTCCTGAATTGCATCAGCAATGGGGATTCCCTGAGGTGCAGAGGCAGTGAGTTCCAGGTCTGCGCAGCGAGGTAGGAGAAGGATCTTTCTCCAGCCGTGGTCTTTTTGGTCCGTGGGATTGTGACCAGGGCCAGTTGGGTGGAGCGGGAATGTCTAGTTGGAGTGTAGAAGGAGAGGAAGTGGTTGAGGTATGCTGGTTCGGGCATTGTGGAGGGTTTTGCAAGCGTGCACGAGGAGCTTGAAGGTGATTCTTCTGTTGACATGTAGCCAGTGAAGGTCTTTCGGGTGACCGGAGACGTGCATGTTACTATAGTAGCCAAGGTTGATGGTGCTGGTTACCCACTCTGAGCTCAAATGAAAATACTAGTTCTTGTGAGTTAGCCTCTCCCTTGATTACTGCTATATCGCCACATCGTCGCCTGCGCCAGAAGTAGGTGTCCGCAAGTTCAGACGCAAGCTGTGAGACATCTGCCCGCAACAAAATGCTCATATTGGAAGCACTGTTCACCGCTGCTGCTGTTCGCACCTTCATGGCCACTGTCACAGTACGCATCCGGTTACTTGAGGAAATGCTCGAGGGCTTCCCAGACTCTGGAAGTTTCACTGCTTCATCAGTTATTTTTAAGCGTTCATGCCATCGCAAATGTAACTCTACTATAAATGTGGCAATAGCAGTGTATGCTATGGAAGGCCTACCCCGGGCAGCTTGATATGTTGTCATAGCCCAATGTGAACAGGGCAGTAAGGACGTAATGGATGGACACACGAAAATTACAAATTAGTCAATAGCACCAGAGTACTGACTTCTGCATTGATTCATGAGGTTTGAACTCCTTTGTTTTTAGAATTTGGGACCCCTTGACTTTGCCACTGACCCCCTTTACCGGGGAGCTGGGAATGGGAGGGTTGCAGCAGGGTTTAGGAGAGTGGTTATCCCAATACTTCTAAGGGTGTTTTAGATTACAAAACTACGCCTTTAAGCTCATGAATTTGCCAAGGAGCAACTATTAATATTGAACTACTGAAAAGAGCATTCACTACATTTACAGTGTCACAGACAACACTTCAGGCACACCAATTGCGCCTCAAATAAACTAAATTACTACGGGGTTCACTTAAAGGCAGACAACATGCGTTGTCGTAAAGCAAGAGCTAGAGGATGTATCTCACAGAATTGAAAAGCTTGAGATTGACTGTAGTTGGATGCGGGGTTGAGTCCATTATTTACTATTTGCAATAATTTGGTATGGGAGAGTAAGTGCAATCAGATTAATTTTAATTCACAGTTATGTTTTTTTAAATAATTTGTACGATTAATGTAGAGGATATTGTAAAGAGTAATATCCTGACAAAATTTACAAATCAAGGAGTATCTGACTCGTAACCATGTACAATAATTTGCTGTCTTTAGGGTCGAGAAATCTAAGGGTTAGACAAGCACCTTCACGTTACAGTGTTTTCAAATAAATCTAAATTGCGGAAAGTAGTACCCCAAAGCAGTGCAGAAGAGGAGGGCGGGGAGGAGAGAATTTACTGATGGAACCAGAGCCTCGCAAGCTTCAATGATAAAGGAATACATTAGAAGGAAATGCTTCAACTTTAAAGGACATTACAACTGGAACAAGGTGTAACAAAGTGACTGGCAGAGCTAAGCAGAATGTATCAAAGGCTTAGAACCCTTCATCTATGGAAAAGTCAATTAAAGACTTTGTGGAAAAATATTTTTTAAATGAGCCTGATACAAAACAAAGCACCACCATTTGGAGAAAACAACATCGGGGTAGAGCTGGTGAAGAGTTATTCTTTATGAACACCAGGGATGTAGCGACTGCCGGGAGGACAAGCACACCGGTCCTGGACTCCAGCTAGCAAGGGCTATAGTATTTTACTTTGCCAACTGTAATTTTGTTTACTATGTAATTTTATGACTGTATGCTTGATGGTTGGCTTGTGGGAAGCTCAAGTTCAGTACAAGAGGCCTCAGTTGGTTAGGGAGACAACCCAAAGTTAACAGTTGCAGACCAAATTGGTTTACTAAGAAAAAATAGGTCTGCTCGGTCTATTTGGTTTCTTATGAAAAGTTATGTCATACGTTTATTGTTTCAGCAATAATGCCATAGCAATTAAAAACGTTCTCTTCTAAAATACATTTGTATTAAAACAACCTCTAATAACATATCAAACATTAGAACAACATAACATCAAATCAATTAACCCTCCTCTCTAAAATATCAACATTAAAACATCGAGGAGTTATCTATAATCAGCCGACCGGCTAATTTATCATACTGTGCACCAAGATTAACCTTTTAAGATGGGATCAGTAAAGTACCATTGCACAAAAATCCTCCTGCTATATCTCATCAGATGCCAGGTTACCTTTGAAGTAATGAAGTGCACAAGCAGTGTTGAAAATAACGGTAAAACATCTGGCGATATAAACACAAACCTCTATCTAGATCATTCATAAAGGCATTCAAGATCAACTTGACAAGCAAAAAATTCTAGACTGAATTCTGTCAGGATTGCAGTGAATCTAGGACTATAGATTGATGGAATACAAAACTGTGTAAGTCTCCTATATTTATATGTACATATTTATTGAATAAAGTGCATATGCAATTGAAGCTAAAAACCAGTAAAACATCTGTGTAATAAAAGCTCTGTGTACAATTTGATGAAGGATAGTCATACAAGCTAAACAAGCACTGGCGTTGCCAATAGGTCTCGCAGTAGGAAAGTTGGAGCTATTACAATTGCAAATAGCAATGCCTTTTATTTTTGTTTTCATTTTAAAAACATAAAGGGCTTTGTCATTTACAAAACCAATAGCTCCAACTTTCCTACTGCGAGACCTATTGTGCACTGCACAGTGTGGGTGAAAGTGGCACTGCGTGGGTGTGAGTGCCTTTGAGTGAGTGGCGTTGCGTGGGTGAGTGGCGTTGCGTGTGTGATTGTTGTTGAGTGGGTGAGTGGCGTTGCGTGGGTGAGTGGCGTTGCGTGGGTGAGTGGCGTTGCGTGGGTGAGTGGCGTTGCGTGGGTGAGTGGCGTTGCGTGGGTGAGTGGCGTTGCGTGGGTGAGTGGCGTTGCGTGGGTGAGTGGCGTTGCGTGGGTGAGTGGCATTGCATGGGTGAGTGGCATTGCATGGGTGAGTGTGGCGTTGCGTGTGTGAGAGTGGGCTTGCGTGGGTGTGAGTGGCGTTGTGTGTCTGAAAGTGGTGCTGTGTGGGTAAAAGTGGCACTGCGTGGGTGTGAGTGTATTTGCGTGAGTGAGTGGCGTTGCGTGGGTGAGTGAGGTTGCGTGGGTGAGTGAGGTTGCGTGGGTGAGTGGCGTTGCGTGGGTGAGTGGCGTTGCGTGGGTGAGTGGCGTTGCGTGGGTGAGTGGCGTTGCGTGGGTGAGTGGCGTTGCGTGTGTGAGTGGCGTTGCATGTGTGAGTAGCGTTGCATGTGTGAGTGGCGTTGCATGTGTGAGTGGCGTTGCATGTGTGAGTGGCGTTGCATGTGTGAGTGGCGTTGCATGTGTGAGGGGCGTTGCATGTGTGAGTGGCGTTGCATGTGTGAGTGGCGTTGCATGTGTGAGTGGCGTTGCATGTGTGAGTGGCGTTGCATGTGTGAGTGGCGTTGCGTGGGTGAGTGGCGTTGCGTGGGTGCGTGGCGTTGCGTGGGTGCGTGGCGTTGCGTGGGTGCGTGGCGTTGCGTGGGTGCGTGGCGTTGCGTGGGTGCGTGGCGTTGCGTGGGTGCGTGGCGTTGCGTGGGTGCGTGGCGTTGCGTGGGTGCATGGCGTTGCATGTGTGTGTGGCGTTGCATGTGTGAGTGGCGTTGCATGTGTGAGTGGCGTTGCATGTGTGAGTGGCGTTGCATGTGTGAGTGGCGTTGCATGTGTGAGTGGCGTTGCGTGTGTGAGTGGCGTTGCGTGTGTGAGTGGCGTTGCGTGGATGAGTGGTGTTGCGTGGATGAGTGGTGTTGCATGTGTGAGTGGCGTTGCATGGGTGAGTGGCGTTGCGTGGGTGAGTGGCGTTGCGTGGGTGAGTGGCGTTGCGTGTGTGAGTGGCGTTGCGTGGATGAGTGGCGTTGCATGTGTGAGTGGCGTTGCATGTGTGAGTGGCGTTGCATGTGTGAGTGGCGTTGCATGTGTGAGTGGCGTTGCATGTGTGAGTGGCGTTGCATGTGTGAGTGGCGTTGCATGTGTGAGTGGCGTTGCGTGTGCGAGTGGCGTTGCGTGTGTGAGTGGCATTGCGTGTGTGAGTGGCATTGCGTGTGTGAGAGTGGGCTTGCGTGTGTGTGAGTGGCGTTGCGTGTGTGAGTGGCGTTGCGTGTGTGAGTGGCGTTGCGTGTGTGAGTGGCGTTGCGTGTGTGAGTGGCGTTGCGTGTGCTGCCTTCATTGAAAGGGATAATCTAACTCCTGAAATGTTCTTGATTATATAACCCAAGATCAAACAAAAACTAATTAACTATTGGAAGAAAAGCACGAGATCTTTAAAAAACACTTTCCTCCTTCACTAAAACATGAAGGTATACACCAAATTCAATAAACTGGGATCTAGAATATTAATTTATAACTGGTGTGGCTCTGATTTTATACTTTGCACATCATATATAACACCACACACCCTGAAAATGGCGAGGAGGGGGGGCAAGGGAGGTGGTGAACTCAGACAACGGGAGGGGGCGGGAGCAAAGTTAACTTGGACAATGGTGGCGCACAGAGAAGACCTTGAAACGCAAGCAGGAGGACGGGACGGGCTGAACAAGAAGTAAAAGCAAACTTCCAGATTAATACTTTCTTCCCCCAACACGTGTCCCTATCAAAACGAATGTAACCCACTTACTCGGGATACATCCTCATCCATGGACGTCCACAGAAACTGAACAGATCGCACAAGAATGAGATTCCAAAGGCAGGGGAGAGGGGCTGCCCCAGGACCAGGGGAGCCTAAGATAGCAGGGGGAAGGAGAGCGAGCTGTGAGGAGAGGGTAGAACGAAACCAGGGGAGTCTGAGATAGCAGGGGGAAGGAGAGCGACCTGCAAGGGCTTGTTTAATAGAACATAGGTAAGCATTGGAGGTGAACACTTGCTTACATGCTCACTCAGATGCGAGCACTTGTTTAATTTTGTAGTTACAGCTAATGTTCGTAAGAGACTTTGATTGCATAGGGAATGTTTCCTCATGTAAAAAGACTAGGTGGTTTTGACATGATGAAGTTAAAGCGCGGAGTGAAAAATAAACAAATGAAAGACATCTAAAGTCAGCTTTTGGTTTGACAATAATAGGTCCGAGTTTCACTCGACCTAAAAATTAAACAGACAAGCGGAAAACGAAAGCCGTGCAAAACTAGATGGGCCGGCCAGCAGTGAAAAAAGTAATGTTTCGGGAGAGCCTGGTGCGGGAATGCGAGCGAGGGGAGGCAGGCAGATGACGAGGGAAGCCGGATGGGGGCGGGAAAGCCTGGTGGGAGGCGTGAACGCCGGATGGGGGCGGGAAAGCCTGGTGGGAGGCGTGAATGCGCGAGGGGAGGCAGGCGGGAGGCAGGCGGATTGGGAGAGAAGCCTGATGGGGGCGGGAGAGCCTGGTGGGTGGGCGTGAATGAGGGGAGGACTGGGCTGGGCTTGCATGCGATGCGCGTGCATGTACACGGGCACTGCATGAAAACCGCGGGGCTGAAAGCCCTTTGGTTTGAAGATGTTTTCGCCACATGAATTCTCGCTACGCTCGATGCGGGTGAGAGACGCACGGAGAGCAGCAGCCTTTGATGTGCTGGCCGGCCGACAAGTGAATAATTAGGGGAGGAGAAATGCTGGCATGAGGCCGAGCGCACGCTGGGGTTTTAGGAAAAAAACAGAGGAGGTGGTCTTAGGATACGTGAAAGGAGAGACTGAGGTGGAGTGGACTGGAGGGGAAGGAGACCTGGCCCGGAAGTTGCTTAAAGAAGAGACACGTGAACACTATAAAAGGCCTAGTCATTTATTATAGATTTTACATTTTAAAATATTAAAATCAAACATAAGAGAGGTTTTTGAACAGCGCACACCCCGAACTCACACATTCAAAGGTTCTGTCATATGTGATGTACACAAAGGCGGCTTGGTGAAAAAGATTTTGCCCAGGATCACACACATTAGTGAAGCAGGGATGCCGGGATTAATCTTAGACGTTTCAAATTCACGCTGCATTTCAGCCATCTTTCATTTATAACGTGGTTTCACTTCAATAAAAGACCATAAACAATGAAGAAAACGTTGTTATAATAATAATCTACAACTTAAATTAAACACATTACTGAAGCTTCCTAACAGTTTGTGCCGATCAAAGATGATTTTCTTTGGAAGAGTGAGGTGTATGGAAGCCGATGGGCAATGAAAGTCGGTGTGCTTACTGCCCTGGTGCGGGTGCAGCATGCAGTATTGTTGTAGGGCTCCACATCATATATAACACCACACACCCTGAAAATGGCGAGGAGGGGGGGCAAGGGAGGTGGTGAACTCAGACAACGGGAGGGGGCGGGAGCAAAGTTAACTTGGACAATGGTGGCGCACAGAGAAGACCTTGAAACGCAAGCAGGAGGACGGGACGGGCTGAACAAGAAGTAAAAGCAAACTTCCAGATTAATACTTTCTTCCCCCAACACGTGTCCCTATCAAAACGAATGTAACCCACTTACTCGGGATACATCCTCATCCATGGACGTCCACAGAAACTGAACAGATCGCACAAGAATGAGATTCCAAAGGCAGGGGAGAGGGGCTGCCCCAGGACCAGGGGAGCCTAAGATAGCAGGGGGAAGGAGAGCGAGCTGTGAGGAGAGGGTAGAACGAAACCAGGGGAGTCTGAGATAGCAGGGGGAAGGAGAGCGACCTGCAAGGGCTTGTTTAATAGAACATAGGTAAGCATTGGAGGTGAACACTTGCTTACATGCTCACTCAGATGCGTGCACTTGTTTAATTTTGTAGTTACAGCTAATGTTCGTAAGAGACTTTGATTGCATAGGGAATGTTTCCTCATGTAAAAAGACTAGGTGGTTTTGACATGATGAAGTTAAAGCGCGGAGTGAAAAATAAACAAATGAAAGACATCTAAAGTCAGCTTTTGGTTTGACAATAATAGGTCCGAGTTTCACTCGACCTAAAAATTAAACAGACAAGCGGAAAACGAAAGCCGTGCAAAACTAGATGGGCCGGCCAGCAGTGAAAAAAGTAATGTTTCGGGAGAGCCTGGTGCGGGAATGCGAGCGAGGGGAGGCAGGCAGATTACGAGGGAAGCCGGATGGGGGCGGGAAAGCCTGGTGGGAGGCGTGAACGCCGGATGGGGGCGGGAAAGCCTGGTGGGAGGCGTGAATGCGCGAGGGGAGGCAGGCGGGAGGCAGGCGGATTGGGAGAGAAGCCTGATGGGGGCGGGAGAGCCTGGTGGGTGGGCGGGAATGAGGGGAGGACTGGGCTGGGCTTGCATGCGATGCGCGTGCATGTACACGGGCACTGCATGAAAACCGCGGGGCTGAAAGCCCTTTGGTTTGAAGATGTTTTCGCCACATGAATTCTCGCTACGCTCGATGCGCTTGCGCGCATCGATAGGTCGCGAGACCTAAAAAGTTATATCGCTCAAAACTGCAGCTTTCTTTCTCCAGTGACTATGGCGGCACAATCAGCGAAGTCGGAATCCCAGTAGATGTTGCAAAAATAGTGGGTTTATTAAATCCCTTGAACAAACACAAGCATACAAGGGCGCATAGGATTATAAATTACGGGCTTTGCCTGTAGATATCTATCTAGATACAGGGAGGTCTTTGGGTCAGCTCTGTTCTGCCATTGGTCTCTCAAAGAGCCATTTACAGTCTGATGTCTGCTTCCATCCATGACAGCGTACTGCATGGGGTAATGGAGCAGGCTGCATCAGTCAGCAGCTCTCTTTCCCAGTTGATGATGGCACTTTCCCACGACGTGTGTGCATCCACCTGAAAATGAGTGTGCATCAGTGCCAGGCCTGGTTGGCCAGTCCTTTAGTTTTCAATTATCTTCTTTTGTAGTTCCCCTTTAATTTCTTTACTTCTCTTCTTTTTAGTTTAATATTTCTTAATAGGATACTCTATCCTGGGACCGCTAATGGGTCGCTTGCTCTGTCATTTTAGCTGCAGGACACCACATCCCATGTTCATTTCCTCTAAACCAAGAAACCATAATGAAATGCTTTTCTCCATAGTGTATCACCGTTGCGATTGCCAACACGTTCGCTGTAAATGTGCTGCTTTTTCAACTTATACTCTTTTTAAATTATCTTGCCTATGTTGTTGATTATTTGGGTGTTCTTGTGGTTGTGTAAGATTAAGAGAAAATGCCAGAATGAGTCAGTTGATTGAATGCAAAAATGCAAAAAAGATGGCTTGAGAGCAAGAATTCTTTTTCTCACAAAGCCAAAGCAAATTCATTAAGGGTGACTGTTCTTACTTTTTTCTTACATAGGAACAAGCATGTGTCTTGGCAGTGAGCCATGATGCTGGAAATAGACAGAGGGGGGTGAACTTTTGACAGAGACACTACCTACACGAAAGAGCCTTTGGAAATCCTACCAAAGCACACTTGCAAGGCTCTACTTGTAAATCACCTGATTGCAACGATGCTCAGGAGCTAAGCAACACTGCTAATTCAACTACTAACACTGGCTGATTAGTGTGAAGAGTTTTTTCGGAGAAAATATTTACGATACATGGGCCTGACGCCATTACGCTACATGACGTAAGCATATTAGGGGTAAGATGTGTAGAGAGCACTTGTTTACTATGTAAGTGTCACGCAGCCATAAACCAATTGAGGGACTGGTAAGCACCTACTGAGCTGGTGGTAAGCGCATGGGAGAGTTGGATCAGTGGAGGGCAATATATTGATAAGTAAAGTTCGAGAAGCCAATACTCTAATTCTTACACAGAAGCTATTTCATCGTCCCTTTAATGGGCCCTGCCATTTGTACCCCTCACACCGCTCCTCATACCCTCAGTTTAGCAAAGTTGAAATGTATTTCAATAGATTTCTGCCTCCTTTGTCTCTGCAGCATAGACCGTAGGGGCGCTCTAAATGCAAGAAAGTTCAACATGATTGTTGTATTACTGGTTATTGTTTTGTTTGAGAGTAAAAGGGCAGGAAATATAAATACTGTCTATTGTTTCAGGGAAAGGGTGGATCAGTTACAGGCCAGATTGGTCTTGATGGACCAGGGTCTAGAAGATCATGCATTGCACACTTCACTTCTTGTCATTTTTGAGATTTCCAGGGATTTAATCACCACTTAACAACATTTAATACAGTGTAGGGGGTTTAGCAAAGCGAAACCTGAAGTGCCAGATCAGTAGATAGGATGGGTGGCTCCATTCTTGGGACCTCCTACAAACAACTTTAGAATGACTGATAAGATTCAATTTATGACCTGGAAGTTAAAAGGCTTGAGCAACTACTTTAAGATGAGACGGGTGGGTTATACGTCAAGCGAAACAGGGTATAATACAATTTGTTGTAAGAGGGACACTTGATCTAGGAGGAAAGCAAAAAGGCCGCAGAAGGTGGAGGTGAGGGATTCTATCTCTCGTCCTTCTCTAAATATGCTCGAGGGGTCAGCATATGTTTAGTGTCTGGTATGACACAGACAGTAAGGCTTTCTATTCTAGCTGCCAAGGACAGACATGTATTATTGGCTGGAAGGTGTACAGATCTGTATTCTTAATGCACATACCCACTGAACAAACAATAACACATTTTCTCTCGACTGGAGGTCAATTACGTGTCCCTTATGCTGGGGTACTTATGCTTTGTGTGGGAGACTACAATCGTGTTATAGATAACTGGCTTGACGGGTGCTGCCAACATAAACACACAGGACACGAAGGACTCAAACGCTCAAAAAGGAGATATATGATTTAGACCTCATGGATGTCTGGAAAGGGAAGAATGATGAGCTGAGGGAGTTAAAATACACGAGGATTGACTGCATGTTTGTATTGGGCAGAAGCTAGCAGGGGTTATCAATCCTATTATACTGAGGTAGAGTTCACTCTGACTCTGTTCTGCCCCACCATGCACCCGAGTGGCAAAGTACACACATGGAAGACGCAGAGAAAAACGTACAGAAAGGGAAACTGCTATCAGAAGTCCTGATGCATCCCACCTTAAGGAGAGACCTGGGGGAGAAGACTGTAAAGGAATTCACCCTGGGTATGTTACAGGTTGGGCTGCAAAAAGAGCCCTGGAAAGGGATATTACCTGCAGTCAAATATTTATCGCACAGTTTGAAAAGGGTACTTTATTCCTCACAAAAACCCACCCAGCTCATGTGGGGAAAAAGAAGGCTACTCTCGCTGACAGATTCCTGGAAAAGCTTCAGATAAGCACTTTTAAGAGACTATATGAGCCAGTGCTTGAAAAAGGCCACTTGAAGCTTTACGAGCTGGCGATGTCAAGTCCAAGTACCCATTTACAATTTGTTATACCAACTGAATAAACAAGCACTGGCGTTGCCAATAGGTCTCGCAGTAGGAAAGTTGGAGCTATTGGTTTTGTAAATGACAAAGCCCTTTATGTTTTTAAAATGAAAAAAAAATAAAAGGAATTGTTATTTGCAATTGTAATGGTTCCAACTTTCCTACTGCGAGACCTATTGGCAACGTGAGTGGCGTTGCATGTGTGAGTGGCGTTGCGTGTGTGAGTGGCGTTGCGTGTGTGAGTGGCGTTGCGTGTGTGAGTGGCGTTGCGTGTGAGTGGCGTTGCGTGTGTGAGTGGCGTTGCGTGTGTGAGTGGCGTTGCATGTGTGAGTGGCGTAGCGTGTGTGAGCGGCGTTGCGTGTGTGAGCGGCGTTGCGTGTGTGAGCGGCGTTGCGTGTGTGAGCGGCGTCGCGTGTGTGAGCGGCGTCGCGTGTGTGAGTGGCGTCGCGTGTGTGAGTGGCGTTGCGAGTGTGAGTGGCGTTGCGTGTGTGAGTGGGGTTGCGTGTGTGAGTGGGGTTGCGTGTGTGAGTGGGGTTGCGTGTGTGAGTGGGGTTGCGTGTGTGAGTGGGGTTGCGTGGATGAGTGGTGTTGCGTGGATGAGTGGGGTTGCGTGGATGAGTGGGGTTGCGTGGATGAGTGGGGTTGCTTGGGTGAGTGGCGTTGCGTGGGTGAGTGTGGTGTTGCGTAGGTGATAGTGGGCGTGTGTGAGTGGGGTTGCGTGTGTGAGTGGGGTTGCGTGTGTGAGTGGGGTTGCGTGTGTGAGTGGGGTTGCGTGTGTGAGTGGGGTTGCGTGTGTCAGTGGGGTTGCGTGTGTCAGTGGGGTTGCGTTGCGTGGATGAGTGGGGTTGCGTGGATGAGTGGGGTTGCGTGGATGAGTGGGGTTGCGTGGATGAGTGGGGTTGCGTGGATGAGTGGGGTTGCGTGGATGAGTGGAGTTGCTTGGGTGAGTGGCGTTGCGTGGGTGAGTGTGGTGTTGTGTGGGTGATAGTGGGCTTGCGTGGGTGATTTCCCTTTTAATGAATATTTATTTTTTTAATCATGGTGAGCTGGCCACAGACATGTAGCCCCTAAGCACCGACCATACCCTTGTATATAACTCCCAGCAATTAAGGTTGTTGCAGGGGTAGAAAGAACTCATGCAGCATAAACACAGGCAGGGCAAAACAGTGGTTTCACAGCAGAATCGGCAGTCTGAAAACCGTAGCAAGGCACAGGGTTTGGGGGACGGGCAAGCAATGAAGAGACAGGAAACAAATTAAATGGGGGAGGGGGGGAAGGAACGATTGGAAAGCTCGCAGAGGAGGAGAGATAAAAGCTTCAAATGCAGTAATAGAGTGATAGATAAAAAATACAACTTTGCTCAGGGTACTTTATCAATAAAATAAATCTTCATTTAAAAAAGTTTGATTGCAAAGCGTCCTGTCCAGCTTAATGAGTGCGTGTTGCAAGCTGGTCAATGATGCCACAGAAAGGGCTTAAAAGTTTCCCCTCTTCTAGGTAAGGACATGGATGGCTGCGCACTCTATGCAGGGGGAAGGGTGGGTTGAGGGAAACGTTGCATTCGTGCTCGGAGGGTGGGGGAGGGCTCAACACCAATCCGGAAGGTGAGAGCGCTCACTTTGAAGCTCCGTGGGCTCCTGTGGTGACCTCAAACAAAAGAAGGAGGGGAAAAAATGGTGTGCCTGCAGAAATGTTGTGTGGTGTTAAAATGTTTTTATTAAATTAACGTGAATACCTACAAAGTGGCCTTTATTTTGGCGCTGTTGAGATGGCTGTGGTGGTCGTGGGTAGGCTGAGAGTAGTAGCGTTGGAGGGTGAGGGTAGAACTTGGGCTTCGGTGGTGGGGAGACGCTGGGGGCAGGAGAAGACGAGAGCGGGGTTAGTGGAAAGTGGGAGCGGTGGTTTTGGAGCAGGGGTTGGAGAAGTTTATTATTCTAGTTTGCTTTGTCGCAAATCGTGTATCTCATGCCAACGATAACTCAAGCGTAGGCTTTATTTTAAAGCAGTATTAGTTCACCCCGATGCATTTTGAGCCTAGGCTGGCTCTTCTTCAGGGCGTCATAAGTCTGAAGAAACAAAGGAACGTGTGTCAGTAAACTTTGGCAGGAGACCGAGGCTGGTGTATCACACGAGGGTTAAACGGAGGAATGTGCTGCATGCATATGGGCGTGTTAAAGAAGGGAATGCGAGTGCCTGCATACTGGGGTCAGCGGGAAAATGAAAGGGCAGTAAACTTGAGGAAATACAGCGCAATGGTGATGGGAATAGATGAGAATTGGGAGTAAGGCGTCATGCTGGGTGTTATCATGAAATATGTGAACGTTATGTACAAAATGAGTGAGCGAGGGGTGGTGCTCGCGATGTGCAGGAGTTAGCTTGCAGGAAAAACAAAACTTACTGCGGAGTGAGCTAGGTGTCGAAAACAGTAAAGGGACGTGGCTTACCGAAAAACACGGGTCTGCTGCTTAAGTTAGAAGATTCTCCGGACCGCCAAGGGTGACGCCCGGTGAAGTGGTGAATGTGGGCGGCAGAGTTAGGTACGTAGATATAGAAACGGGACCAAAAGACGTTCGGATGTGAGTCGGGCTGACGTGATCAAAAGGGAAAACGAACGGTCTGCCAAGAGTGGAAGGGTTGAGGAGAGCGAAAGTGAGCAAAGCAGAAGCCATGTGACGGAGCTGGGTTGTGTTGTTGGGACAGGCTCGGCAGTGCGGCAAGGCTGTGATTGCGTTGTGGGAGGGGGGAGGTGCTGGTGTGGGAGGAGTGCTGCTAGGGAAAGGCTGTGATTGCGTGGAGAGAGAGGGGAGGTGCTGGTGTGGGAGGGGGGAGGTGCTGGTGTGGGAGAGGGCAAGGCTGTGTTTGCGGGGAGAGAGAGGGGAGGTGCTGGAGGTGCTGGTGTGGGAGGGGGGAGTTGCTGGTGTGGGAGGAGTGCTGCTAGGGGAGGAGAAGCCTGATGCCGAATGGGGGCGGGAGAGGCTGGGCTTGCATGCGATGCGCGTGCATGTACACGGGAACTGCATGAAAACCGCGGGGCTGAAAGCCCTTTTGGTTTCACAATGTTTTCGCCACTTGAATTCTCGCTCCGCTCGATGCGCTTGCGCACATCGATAGGTCGCGAGACCTAAAAAAAACGACTGCAGGGGTGAACTAAAGTAATCTTATGAGGGTTATGCAACATTGTTGTCAATGACCCCGAAAAGAAAAAGGTGGTTCTATTTCTCTGTCTCCTACGGCAGGAATATGGACAAAGAAGGTTTTACAGGAAGGTGATATTTGTGAATCTGCTGCCTGATTATATATATATATATAGGTATATAGATATATAGATGTATATATAAATAATCTACTGGCAGTCACCAATAGGCATTTATAGTAGTTGGGACCTAATTTCCATAGGAAGAGCATTTTTTGTTTTGCCAATAACTTTGGCGCCGCTTGATGAATCTTCACAATATTTTTGCTGCTGTATTGAAAGGGGGTCCCAAACACCTTTTCCCCATGCATTTTCCCATAGGAATTTTTAATACGACTGCAGCCAGAACCGGTGAACGGATTACCTAAATTTGGCAGAAAGCTAAATGTTGGTCCAAAAACTTGTTTTTTTGTGATTTGCTGTAAATCCGCTCAGTAGTTTTTGAGATATTAAAGGGCCAAAGAATATACATATGTAGGGATGCGTATCCAACAGGCTCCCTCCTGACATCTGATTGGTTTCCAACACTTCTACCAGGAAGTATTGGCAGCCATCTTGGGAATCAGCTTGATGCCCAAAAAAAGTAAAACATAAAGAAAGGAGGCGAGAGTAGGAGTACCCTGGCCCCCTAGGAGTGGTGGTGGAATCCCAGAGGGACCCCGCCGGGGGTTAAAAGCATGGTCACATGAGTGATGTAATATGGGAGGTCATAAAGAGTGCATTGTGGAGGGAATTAGTTATAGTTAGCTCAGGTAACTATAATCGCTAAATTTCTATGGGTTTGTGCCAGTGCAATCTGATTCCAACTATAACATCCCTGTAACTTTGGAGATATATATATATATATATATATATATATATACACACACACACACACACACACACACATACACACACACACACATATCTAGAGAGAGAGAGAGCTATTGAAGACATGCATTTGCAGAAACAGGACAACATAAATTCGTTGGCAGAGGGATTCTTAAAACAAAATGAGATATTTAGTTAGTTTACCAATTTGTTAGCTGTTTGTTTCGGCATCAGAGAGATCACTAAATCGTGTTTGGTTCTTGCTCAGCAAGTTATATTATCGAGTGTGCCTTTCATATACGGATCATTTGCCTAGATTGAAGAAGTGCTGAATGCTCTGAATCCAAACAGTTTGATTGAGATACTGAACGCCAACCACATGCAGTATATGTACACAGTCTATTTATTTGAAATTCCCGGTTTTGCCTCAATCCTTTAGAAACACAGGTAAGCATATATATTTATTTTTACTTAATATTAATGTGATACCCACATTCTTTTCAAGTTGTATGTGCGGCATAATACTGCTAGAATCTCTGGAAAAAAACTATTAAGTCAAAAAAAAGGTTCACAGAGCAAAAATGCGAGATCTAAATATAGCTACTGGGAATCTGTCCGGATTTCTGCCTCTTCCCAGGGTCCTAGAAAGGGCTGGAATAGAATGCCCTGAACAGTACTCCTACACCAGGTTTATATTTTAGAGTCCATAGATTGCCAGTAGTTCTCCTTTGTGTTGGCAAAGCACTTTGCTAAACCTTCTAGCGTGGAGACGAGCTAAAGCATTCGCTCAAGAGGGTGGATCAGAAAATAAGGTTGCTTAATATCAAGCACATTAAAAATAAATGATGGAATGAACATAACAATAAATTCAGATGAAAACACTATAATAAATAATTTAAAAAACAGAAGTGCCTCGCATAATAAAACAAACAGGATTTGCCCTGTATGTAATTTAAATATCCAGAAAACTAACAGTTATTGCCTGAAAACTTAATGCCGGTATTGTTAAATAATTCAGAATTCCACTTGTGTCATGAGTTTTGTGTAGCAATATTTGACATTTCCGAAAACGGATATGCATGGCCAATAGCCAGGCTTAGAAAATGAAAAGTGATGCAGCTCATCAGTAAAATGCATAACATGCCTAAAGTCATCATAGTGACGACAGTGATAGGGGAATCGATAGTACACACAAGTGGAGAGAGAGTCTCCCGGGAACTCTGCAGAAATAAAATGAGAAGAGCAGTATGTGTCTAACCTTTGTAAAGTAGAATGCCACAAAATGATACAGAAATACAATATCACATTCAAACATCCATCTGCCTTGCCCCTTATAGTTTCTCACTTTTTTCCTGGTGCCCTTTAAGAAAAGCTGTTCTGCTAGTCGTGAAATTTAGAACAGCTCTTTAATAAACACAAACAGCTTAATAATGACGGTGAATCCAATGTAAAACTCAAGATAGATATATTGTGCACAAAAAAATCATAAATGCGCAGTGTAGTTGTGTGTGTGCGTTTACAGTGAAAACCTATGCCATCACGCAGCAATAACAATAAGAAAAGAACAAAGAGGCAATTCTTTAGAAATGCACGCTTTGCTCGCCCGAAGAATTAATTTTGACCTCACTTCTATATCAGTTCTATTTGGCAACATAGTGTGTCATCGCTTAGCGTGGAGTCATTGTTTCAAATTCCCGCTCTTTGCTGATAGAAACCGACACAAATAAAACAAGCACTGGAAAAGCTAATAGGTCTCGCTTTTGCGAGAGTTAGAGCTATTGGCGTTGTAAATAGATCATGTATTTTACCCATGTGTAGTGGAGTGGAGTGGCTGTATGTGGTGTGGAGTGGAATTATGTGAGTTAGATTGCAATTGTTAGTTGTGGAATTGTGTGGCATGTTGTGCAGTGGAATTATGTGGATAGTAATTATGTGGTACTGAGCGTACTGGAGTTATGTGGACTGGGATTGTGTGTCGTGGAGTGTATTGAATTATGTGGAATGGTATTTTGTGCTGTGGAGTGGTATGTAGTGGAGTCTAATTATGTGGTCTGATGTTGAATTTTGTTGTATGATGTGGAATTCTGTGGTGTGGATTGGATGTATGTGGTGTATCGTGCAATTGTGTTCTTGAGTTGAATGATGTGGTTTGGTGTCGAATGGAATTGTGTGGAGTTTAATTGCGTGGCGTTAAACGGTGTGGTGCTGACTGTAATTATGTGGCATGGTCTGAGTGTATCTATGTAGATTGTTGCTATGTGACAGAGTGGTTTTATGTGGGGTGTATTTATATGGTATTGAGCAGAATGTGATTATGTGGAGTTGAATCATGTTGCGTTGAGTGGTATTACGAGTAGTGGAATTGTGTTGGGAGGTGTTCAATTGCTTGGTGGTGAATTGTGTGATGTGGAATTGTGTGGTGTTGTATGTCACACTAAACATCCAGGTATGCTACACAAAATTGAAAGCTTTAAATCAACCTATAGAAAAACAGATTAAGCAATCACCGAGAATTAAAAAAAAAAAAAATAATGATCAGGCAGTTCCTTAAAACAAATAAGTTAGCTGTCCCATGACCCATGACATCATAGATTGTGAGATATTATGCATTTATTTGGAACTCCTAATATTTTATTTCAAAAAATATTTAAGTAAACAGGGTATTTTCAATACTTATTGTTCCGTCAGAGAATGGGAATCATCTTTTGACAGTTCTTCACAATGAAACAAAGACCATGAGTATCTATATTTCTATGTTGTTGGGAGAGCAGCTTTAACCGTAGCGAGGTGAAGATTGGCTGTGTTCACGCGTGACACCCATTTTATTATTCGAGTAGTCAGCAATAAACACGCACATAACTAACCAATCAAATCACAAGCAGTTACCATGTAACTTTAACACTTTATAGGAAGCTTAAGAAGGAAGGGGTGCGCAGTGGGCTTGAGTATGACAATCGAAGCAGGAAGAGCGAGGGATAGGAGGGTGCAATGAGGGTTGGACAGGGACAGAGAGGACTAAAGCGGGTGCAGTTAGAGCTGAGGTGTGCCAGTGCAGAGATCTTTCTAGAGGTTGCAGTGAAGGATTCAGTGAGTTCTGGAGGGGAGTGTGTTGCAGTGAGAGGCTTACTGAGTGCTGGCGAGTGAGCGTGTTGCAGTGAGTACTGTAGTGACAGCTGGAGTGGTAGGTGTCACAGTGAGGGTTTTAGGAGTGGGAGTGTTTTGCGGGGAGGGTTGTAGTGAGTGCAGGAGTGGGAGTGTCGGGCAGTGAGTGGTTTAGTGAGTGCACGAGGCTGAGTGTTGCAGCGAGGGTTTAGAGTGCTGGAGCGGCTGGGTGTTGCAGTGAGGGTTTTAGTGAGCGCTGGTGTGGGAGTCTGTTGCAGTGAGGGTTGTAGTGAGTGGAAGTGAGTTTCAGTGTGGGTTCTAGTGAACGCAGGAGTGGGAGGATCATGTTGCAGTGAGTGCTATAGTGAGGATTTGAGTGGGAGTGTGCTGCAGTGAGGGAGTTAGTGAGCGGTGGAGTGGTAGGGCGTTGCAGTGAGGCTGTAGAGAGTACTGGAGAGTTAGTGAGTCATGGTGAGGGCGTGACTGTGACCTGACTTTTTTTTTTTTTTTAATCTTTATATTGGCAGTGTATATAAGATTTTTCATTTCATGGCAATCGCAGTCATAGATGTTACACTTCATGATATTAATCGTATACCATTTCTTGCATCAATGATACATTTTTAGTTAACACATTTCAAAACGTTCCCCGTAAAACATTCCCCACCTACCTCCTCCCACCCTAGGCACTTGGGTAGAGCATAATTCAGCAATTGCGTGACATAGTCCACTCTTTCGGAGCATAATACTTGTAGTGTATCTAGTACAACTTCCTAGGGAAACATACGCAAGTCTCTTGGACGTCGTGACTACTCTGTGCACCCATAGATAGGCATAACCTGCAGCCCTTGTGCAGGGCCCACTCTAATAGTAGGTAGTGCAAGCTGTTTATGTCACTCTACGGCCGGCCAAACACCACGTCAGAGTCATCAGAGGTATTCCCCTCTCCTGCTTCAAACGACCCCAGTAATGCGTTCCAGTCCAGTGATATGGGGTTCATCCTTAGCCCTCTACGCTCCTCCCGTTGTAACGTCATGCCTTCGGCTTTCCCCCATCTCACCACCTCCGCCCTCCACACCTCTGGGTCTGGTGGTTTAGGCGACTTCCACTTCATTGTTAAAGTGCGTTTCGCCAGTAGCAGGGCCAGATCAGGGAAGAGTGAGCCTACACTCCTCCTTCGTTCCACAGGGCCCAGCCCCAGTAATGTGCATTCCAGTGCAGTGTATGGTTTGGAGGGGACCAATCTGGCTAAGTCACTATATACTGTCGTCCAGTAGTAACCCAGTTTTGGGCACTCCCAGAACATATGGATCAGATTTGTGTTCTCCGCACCACAGCGGGGGCACGTGTCTGCTGCGGTGGGGAACATTGCATGAATGCGGCGCGGTGTCAGATACGCTGTGTGCAGTATCATGAGTTGTATGAATTTGAATTTCGGGTTTCTCGATACTTTTCTCGGAAATGCAAGTATTCTGTCCCATTCCTTGCCCCTGAACGATCTCCCTATGTCCCCCTCCCATGTGTCTCGCAGTGTCTGTAATGATATTGCCCTGCCCTCTCGTATACCATGTGTTAACCATCTCGTGAGGTGGCTGCCCGTCCCCATGAGGTACTGCATTGTGAGCAGTGGGTTCGTGGGCGGTTCCGTCCCGTCTGGTGCCCACATTTGTGTGATATATTGGCGTACCCCGGCATATAGTAAGAATGATCCTCCCTGTGTGTGGTGTGTAGTACGAAAGTCCTCAAATGATAAGACCTTACCATTCGCGAACAAGTCCCCGGCCTGGTTACTCCCGCCTCCCTCCATTCCAGAAGCTTTTGGTTCGAAAGTGGTCTCAGTCCCACCGGGAGTCCGAGTCGTGGAATCGTGGGGGCGTAGGAGGTCGTGCGGGATATATATCTCACTGCCTTCCTCCAGTATGCAATTGCAAGCCGGAGTAGAGGAGTAGTCGATCTGGGAATGTCTACTCCTGGCAATAACAGGGTGTGCACTCTCCCCCTGTTCCAGTCCGCCTCAGAGACATTGATTTCGTGCAGGTTCGTCCTGGCTACCCAATAGGCAAGCCATTGCAGTTGGCAGGCGAAGTTGTAAGCTTGCAAGTCGGGGACCCCCATACCGCCAGCTGCAGTGGAGAGCTGTAGTCTGGCTAAGATAATCCGTCGCCTTCCTGTACCCCACACCAGTTCAGTCAGTAGGGTATTCAGCAGTTTGAACGTGGATACGGGAATCAAGAAGGGCATGCTTGTGAAGTAGTAAAGAAGACGGGGGAGCATCACCATCTTAGATATAGTCACCCTGCCCAATACGGACAGTGGTAATGCTGTCCAAAATAGCACCTGCGATTTCAACGCCGCGATCGCTCTCCCTAGGTTACCGTCCAGCATATCTCTCGCGTTTCTGTAAATCTGTATCCCAAGATAGTGGAAGGTCGTCTCCACCATTTGGAATATGTGCGGCGCGAAGGGCAGGTGGGCCTCTGCCTCCGTCGCCGAGAAATAGAACCCGTAGGATTTTGGTTCGCTTATAGAGAGCCCTGATCATGTGCGGAAGCTTTCAAACATGCTAGGGATAGGGTCCAGTCCCCCTCTCCGGTCTCTGATGTACAGAATAATATCATCAGCATAGGCCGATACAATGTGTGTCATTCCGTCTCTACATATGCCCCTGTGTTCCGCTAATCCCCGGAGTTTGCAGAGCAGTGGCTCCAATGCAAGTATAAACAGTAGCGGGGACAGTGGGCATCCTTGTCTGGTACCCCTCGCTATATCCAGTTTAGATGAAACGCACCTACTCGTACGGACCCATGCTGTTGGTCGGGTGTACAGTAATTTAACCCATGCGACATATTCGGGAGGTATTCTGAATCGCGTAAGAGTCGCCAACATGTAGTCCCACCTGATGGAGTCGAAAGCCTGTTTCAGGTCTAGGGAAATATATCCTTCCCTTCCCAGCGCCTCTGGGCCGCTGAGCAGTAGTTGGCTGAGTCTCCGTAGGTTCATGGCAGTGCTCCTGCCCGGTACAAAGCCGCACTGATCTGGGTGTATCAGTCTTGGGATATACTGCGCTAGTCTTGTTGCCAGTATCTTGCTCAATATTTTATAATCTCGGTTTAGTAATGATAACGGTCTATAATTAGCTAAGTGCATGCCGTCCCTGCCTGGTTTCAGTAATGGCACTATCAGGGCCTGGAGTGATGTCTGCAGTAGTCCCTTTGCTTGCAACGCTTCACGGTACACCACAAGGAGGCGCGGGGCAAGGAGGTCAATAAAAGCTCCGTAAAATTCGGCTGGAAGGCCGTCCGTGCCCGGCGTCTTATTCCGCGGTAGTGACCGTATGGCCTGGCGTATTTCCGCAAGCATAAGAAGTCGAGATAGTTCCTCGCTCTGTTGGGCAGTGAGGTGTGGCAGGTCCAACCCCTCCAATGAACTCCTCAAACGCCGCGTCTGTTAGTGGTCCGTGTGGGCCGTAGAGGGTCTCATAGTATTCCCGAAATGCGCTGTTAATACCTATTTGTGTGTTTGTTGGGGACCCTCCCTGATCAATAACCTCCGTAAAAGGTAGTTGCACTGGGTCATCCCGTACCATGCGTGCCAGCAGGGGCCCTGCCCTCTCAGCTTGTGCGTGTTGTCTGCAAGTGTATTCTCTATAATCCAGGACGCGCAATTCCTCCAGCAGTTCTGCATGTTGAATGTGCGCTTCCTGAAGCGGTGTGAATGGGACATTCGTGCCAGCGGCCTCGCTCTCAAGTAAAGCCAGCTTCCCCTCTACCTCATGGAGCTTGTCCATTACAATATTCCGCATACCCGCTCGTGTGCTCATCGCTATACCTCTAATGGATACTTTAAAAGCGTCCCATTCCATTCGCCTGGAACTCGCCGATCCAGCGTTAGTGTCAAAGTAGGATGTTATGGCGTCGGCAATGGTAGTGCGAAAGACCGTGTCTTGGCGCCAGTTAGGTATTGGAGTCGGGACCCTACCCCATTGTAATGTAATCTCCACTGGGTTGTGGTCTGATAGAGTCTTACCCATGTGTTCCGCCAGAGTGACTTCCCCCAGCAGTGTTTTAGCACAGAAGATATGATCTATTCTAGTGTGTAATCTGTGGGGTGGTGAGTAAAAGGTGTATTCCCTACTTAGCGGGTGTTTTTACTTCTCCAGGCATCTGCCAGTCCCCATCCCCCGGCCCACCTTGCCAGTGCATCTGCTTGTCTCCTGCTCTCCGTGGCCTGTAACGGCGGATGTGATCTGTCCAATACAATATCTAACACAGCATTGAAATCCCCACCTATTATCCAACTATATTCTGCCCAGTCCGCCACTACTCTATTGATGCTAGTTAGGAAGTCTGACTGGCCAGAGTTCGGGGCATATACACTGCCTATCACCACTGGGGTACCATCCAGCAATCCACGGACAAATACATATCGACCCTCCGTGTCCATCCTCTTTTCCACCAGTTTAAACGGGACAGAGTTTCTCAGCCACACAGTCGCCCCCCTCGAGAACACAGAATAAGAGGTAGCAAACAATTGTCCTTTCCATTTTTTAGGTAGCTTCCCACCCTCCACAGTGTTCAAATGAGTTTCCTGGAGGCAGGCAATCTTAATGTTCCGTCGGTTGAGCTGCGCCATCAGACTATGTCTTTTATGGACGGACCCCAGGCCCCGGACATTCCTGGTGCACATCTTGTATTAATTAAGAGTCCCCATTTCGAGTTGTACCAAACAAAGTCAGTGGGCTCCGCGATAGTATCAGTGTAAACATATTCTGCCATGTCCCCAGTGCCAAGCTAACTAGTAACTCCTCAACTCTCAGGTCCCCAAGTAAGACCTCCCGGGGTCCAAACTTTATCGTCCAACGTGGACAACGGTGTGACCAAAACATGTCTATGCTGTGGGGAGAGGGGTCCACTCGCACCAGTCCAGAGCTTTGGATGACGTTTTGCCCCGCCCTTGGCTAGTGTGACCCCAACCCAGATCGCCACTTGTGTAAAGTCATACATTACCAATCGGAGTCTTCTTACGCTGTGTTCAAAGGTCATTCGCCATTTGCGCTGTTATCTTAGGGAAGAGAAGCAGGCTATCAGCCGAGCCCGACACCTCCGTTGGCGTATTCGAGCGAGTGACTGCTGTCGAGTTGCCTCTTGCATCATGTGCCGCCAGTGCGGCCTCCATCAGGTGTTCGATCTGTACGTTTTTCCGAGACCTGTCCGGCTTAGCTCCTCCGTTGATCGAGGATCCCCCTTCGCGACCGACATTCGTGCCAGTTGTGCTCCTCTCCTCTTGGCTCGAGGGTCCTCCGCTCTGTGCATCTCCAAATGGGTCTTGGGTAGTCGGAGGTGTAACCGTTACTTCCATCCATTCTGCCGCCTCCTCAGGAGAGTCAAAGAAGTACGATTTGTATTATTTTGAGTCGGGCAGGGAACAGCAGAGCATATTTAAGTTTTCTATCCCGTAGCTTGCGTTTCACCCCTAGGAACGATGATCTGGCCCTTTGCACCGCCGGGGTAAAAATCGGGATACACTGAGATGGTTTTGTTCTCATATCGTAATGGCGCCTTCTCCCTAGCAGCCCTCAGCACGGAATCTCCATCTTTATAATGTAAGAGCTGCGCTATGAGCGCTTGTGGTGGTGCTCCCGGTTTAGGTGGCGTCGCCGGCAACCTGTGCGCTCTTTCAACACTGTACAGCGGGGTAAGGTCCTGTGGGCCCACAAGCTGTTTCAACCAGTCCTCCACAAATTGAGTGGGGTTCCTCCCCTCGCTGCGCTCAGGAATTCCCAAAATTCGCACATTGTTGCGGCGGTTGCGCCCTTCCGTGTCGTCCATCTTGTCCCATAGCAGCTTGATCTGTTTTTCCATGCTTTCCAGCTTCGTGGAATGAACAGTTTGTTGCGGTATCAGGTCATCTAGCGCTATCTTGTGTGCCGATACCTTCTCTGCTAGTTTGGTATGGTCCGCTCGTAAGTGTGAGAGGCCTGTCGCCATATTGTCCATGCGCAATTCCAGTGCTTCCCTGGATGCTTTAATTTCAGCCAAGATTAGGTCCAGTTTAGGGTCCTGGGTGTTCATGCCGGTCGGTGGAATGACCTCCACGTTGGAGGAGGCCAGCGGATCTTCCGATCCCGTAGATTGTAGTTCCGCATTGGCACCGGAGTCATGCGCCTTGGCTCTCTTCCTTCCCATGGCTCCCGGTGGCTATGGTTGTTTCCGTGCGTCTCACGCATGGCCGGTGGCAAGAATGCACTGTAGTCGCCTGTGGGCCGCACACACAGAAAGCGCCGCTACCGAGCACAGAACCACAATCGACTACAGGCAAGTGCTCCGTGCCCCTGCAGCAATGTGGCCAGTATACGTGCCTGATGATATCCCTTGTCTCATTCAGCCATGCACCATTATCTCCAGCCAGTCACTGGCGTTATCGTGGTTCCCGGAGACACTCCTCTACGTCTCTGTTTGCTGAGGCAGAGTCCGTCTACCTCGTAGGTTCTTCCGGCTGTGCCACGCGTGGTGCCCCAGACCGCCACCAACTTCCATGGAGACGCGTTTCCACCGTTCGTCTGGTCGCTCTCGGTATTGTGCAGCGTAGTCGCGTCCCTGGTTCTTTGCAGCGCTGTTAAGTTTGTGTGGGAGCAGCCCAGGCTCACCCCCGTGGGGATCTCGGCTGCACTAGAGGAGTCGGAAACAAAATGGCGGGTGCAATGGCGTCAGCTAGTCCTCCTTCACAGGCCCATGTGGTAACCTCGCCACCATGGGATCAGTTAGCGGGCCGCGGATTCATCGTCCAACTCCCCGGGTTAAGATCTCTCCGACCAGGCCCCCAGCCCCGCTCCCGAGAACAGCTCGCAGGTGGATGAGGCTACCTTCACTACGGCGCTGTTTCTGACGCACGGGCGCCGTCGCGGGAGACACCCGGCCCGCCCCTCCTCAGGCCAGGCTCGTACCTCCTCTACACTCCGGTTCTGGTCCTGAGGGTCGGGCAGGTATGGCGGCTCTGCAGTGCCTGTGGGTCGCGGGATCGCCGTCCGTTCAGCGCCGCTCCTCGTGGCTGTGCCCTACAGGCAGGCGGGCCGGCGGCGTAGCGCTTTCACTGTGGGCCGCGGTCGTCAGCCAGGAGCCGGGCCTCACAGTCGTAGATCAAAGTTTTCGGCCCCGGAGGGGGTCTTCACAGGCAGCGGTTGGCGGCTCAGGTAGTCCTCTGGTTCCGCAGCAGTTCTGGGGTAGTTTGGGCGATCGGGGGATAGTGGGAAACAGGATAAGATGCTAGTATAGCGGGCAGCGGACGGAGCTTCTCTAAAGCACGTCCGCCATGCTCAGCTCGTGGCAACGCCCCCCCGACTGTGGCCTGACTTGACCACGATCGGTTGCACTAGACTAGAGCCTTGTTGCATTCAGTAATGTAAACTGCATAACCAGGTAAAACTTTGGGGCGAAATTGGCTTGTTGCTGTTTTTCTATAAAGCATCTTTCACCCCCCCCCCAAATGTCAATACAAATATTGCAGTCTGTAAATAGATCTGGAGGCGTGTCCCTATAGCACTCAATCTCCACAGATTTAAGTAACAAAGTCAGTGACAATGTGACGTAGGCTCTCATCCAAGCACAGCTGCAATGATAAAGTGCTCTACAACCATCAGTAATAACATACTCGACTCCCATAGAAGCCCTGAATATGTAACACTAAAAACAAGCCCATAATAAATGACTGTCCGCGCTGCACATGCGCACTTTCAATGCCATATAACGAGGTACAAACCAACACTCCATCATGTGGTAACATATAAATTGTATATAAAAGTGTTGCCATTGGCACTTCCATGTGCACAACTAATTTCAAAAGTAAGTGAAAAGACAATGACAATGGCACGCATTCTGGTGATTTACAAGCCCCAGAGCTTAATTTAAACTTTCCAAGTCTGCGTGTATATTTTTGTGCTACCCTATAATAGATTTTGTATGTCATGTGCTTCCAGTATCCAGAGAGGAGTCGCATGTGTGGTCGCTCGTGCGCTGCTGTGTCTTTGCACCTTGTGATTTTCTCTGTCTAGACGCTTTCTCCCCAGGCCACTGAATGGAATGCGCGGATTTGCAAAAATCACTTCTATTATGCCTTGCTAACACTGGACAGCTGTGAACAAAAATGGAAGCACTCTTTAACAGAGCAAACAATATTTGAAGCTAACCCAAACTTCCTGTCTGAATGCCAGTTTCATTATCATACAAAAAGACAACGGCCACCACTCCCTGGGCGTGTCAAAACAAACCAAGATGGCCTGCGCTGCTTTGGAACACATAATAAGTGTGCATTGCTAAGGAGTGTCAGCCATCTTAAATGCTGAAATTGGGGATGTGGCGTAAGAGCTAGAGTGGCCGACCTCAGGCTAGAACGGGTCGAGTATCTTCAGGAGGCTCTGCATAAAGCGCTCCGATACCTTGGGATGGAGTTTGCTGTACTTAACATTTTATTATTTATCAAAAGTACATACATTAAATATACGGGAAAGCCTTGCTAGGGAATGATGCGTTGAGAGGCAATATTAAATGAAAAATGAAGTCAGGGGACACTGTATCTCTCGTTCTGTAGATGCGTTGCGAGGCGATTGTTAAATGAAAATGCAGTCAGCTAAGTGCAGCACAACATTCTGAAAAGACGAACTGACACCAACTAAAACAAGCATTGGCATAGCCAATAGGTCTCGCTTTTGGGACCTTATAAGTGTTTAGCCATGGAGCAGTTAATGTTGTTGCATCAAGGATATTGTGCTGGATAACTAAACACTTATAAGGTCCCAAAGGCAAGACCTATTGGCTATGCCAATGCTTGTTTATTATACTAATAGTGAATAATATTACATTATTCGCTATTGGTTTAATAAAAAATGGAGTACAAATAGTTGGAACATGACTTTTCCAGAACACTGAGTTAAGTAAAAAATAAATGCTCTTAAATGTACATATGTTGTGTGCGTGCATGCAGTTGTTAGTGTGTTTATGTAAGAGAGAGTGTGTATGTGTGTGCGAATGTAGGCTGAGTGTGTGTATGTACTTGTGAATGCCTGTGTATGTATAAGCATGTATGTGCGAGTGAAAGTGAAGGTCAAGGGCCATGTGATGTCACTTCCGCTACCGCAGGCATTTTGTTGAATTGACGCCATGAAGTGCGCTAGTGATTTAGCTGTCTGGCACTACGAAGAGACAAGAATTGTACTCTGGCTTCTCACTTGGGGAAAGTGTGTGATCCTGGAAAAATGTATTTCACCTTCCGCCAGAATTACCTAATCTGCTGAAACACGGGAATTTGTGAACCTGACTAAACCGCATACGACCTGCATAAACTACTCTTGGATGCTTGATTTAATCCACAGGCAACTTACCACGTGCAGCGTTACCCTGCCAAAAAGCATGGTTTAGGGGCAGATTGAGGTTCTGAAAATTACAAATTTGTTCAAACTTAGCCTCCATTTTGTGACCGCCGCCATTTTGTGTTGCCCTCACTCAGGCAGCTCGGTGAACGCGATATTTTTGTCGTTTCTGCCCTTGCGTGTCAGGTGGCTTCTCTGCTAATGTTTACTAGTGAGTGTCAGGGTCTGGCCGAGTACACTAATTACTGTCTGAGCTGATTAATCCCCGTCAGGGCTACATGTTGGTTCACACCATTGTTTCCTTTACTTATCTTATCTGCTGTCCTTCGCTACATGTCTCCTGCATTCTCCTGTTTCACGACTGTCCTCCTGCGACACACACCTGTGTTTTCTTTGCTCGTAAACTGAATAATGTGGATTCATTCGTAATTTACTTAAGAGGTCGAGCAACACACGGGACCGGGAATTTGAGTTGTCTTGGTCTTAAAACATTGTTTCTAACGTTTGCTTATGGCTCATGCTCTTGTGAAATTGCCTTTTTGCATTGTGTTGTACTGTATATAAACCTGTGCGCCACGGGGTTAAGTGGCAGTCTCTTTTAAACCTCGTTGTATTGATGACTTCTAAGACCACTGTACTAGCTGCAGCTAATAAACGCCATCTTCTACGCCAGACGAAGAGTCCGTTTCTCTGTATTTGATAAGGCAGGTGAACTCCGGGGATTTAGGCGTACCCTGCGCCGCCGGTCCTTAAGGCTGCGGTTCTCCAACTGGCGCCCAACGTGGGGCGACTTCAGCGGTAGCGGTTGAGACCGAGGGTCGTGAGGAGCCCCGCAAGAACATTCCGGACGAGGCGCACCACCTGATCGACCACTGCATGTCGGAAGTGGACTGAAGGTCTTTGACAGCGCGGCTACTCCTCTCCGACTGCTGCCGACGACTGCTGCCCTGACTGTTGCCCTGCCTTGGACCCTTCTGATGACGTTTTGTAGAGCGAGACGATAGACGGACCTTCGCTGGTGTGGAACGATTCTTAGTTAAGTATTTGGTGGGTCGCTCCCATAGACCTTTGTTTTGCTTTGTTTTGTTTTTCTTTTGGTACATTCAGGTATTGCAATCCCTGAAGCCAAGGTGTAAGTACGATTGTACTGTTCCACTGATCTATACCCCTTGTTGTTTGTGATCAGTCTAGAGAAGTAACGATGCCTGGGCTGAGTAAGTTTAAGAGCTTTCGTTGTTTAGGTTGCACGAGGGATTCCCAGTTGGAGGAATCATGCCCGATCCCTCCAGTTGGAACTCCCACTTATGAGCTCTATTCGAAACATGATATTGGTCCCATTACCTTTAACGAGACATGGTCCGATATACGAAGAATAGTGGAGTCTTAAGATGGCCCCAAAACGGTAGCTTTGACCCCACTATACTAGATAATTTAGAAACGATTTTGTTTAAAAGAAAAGCCCGGCCGGCTATGTTTGACTCCTTCCGCCTTTGGCATAAAGCCGCCTAACAGAAAGAAATTAAACAACCGAAAAAGGATAAGAAAGCACAAGATATGTCGATTTTACAGGCTGCACAACAGCTTAAAGATAATGAAGAAGAAGGTGCGAGGGAGGTGTCAGAGTGACAACATCGTATGGCGATAGATAGATGCTATCCGGTGTTGCCTACTTCCTCTTTAGATAAAGATAAGGAATTAGAAGAAGATGCCCTAATGACTTGTTTGCTGAGTTCCCCTCCGCCCTATGTGCAGAATGCTACCGCACCTCCGTTACCCCCTCCTGTTGTTCAGCAAGTGGTTGCTCAGTTGCCAATTGTTCAACAACAGGCTCAGCCTGTCAATCCTTCTTTTCCTGCTTCTGCTTCATCCTTGCAGTCTGTGATTCAGCCTCCGTCTTCTCCTGCTCCTATTCCGCAGCCTGCTATGTTTCAATCTCCGCTGCCTTCTACATCTGCCATGTCTCCTATTCTTTTGAAGGACTCCCCTACATCGCAGAGGAGGATAGTGGATGCTGTTTCAAGTTTCCTTTCCCCTCTTATTGGGTCTTTCAATTTGTCTCCAGCTTTTTCTAGATGGCAATCTCGTTGTCAGCTTCCTCTTACGGACGAGAAAGTGCTTTTGGGTTCTCTCGCTCGTAGATGGATTTAACGGGGATTGGAATACAGTACTGCAGATATTATGAGTAACTTTTATCAGTGGTCGGAACCTACGCAGAGATATGTTTTTAATGTTATGTGTCAAACTCTTATTAAAGGTTGGGATGATATGGAGTCAGATACAGTTCCCTTGGAATTACTGAAGCTATAGGCAGACTTCAATAAAGGCGTTATCGTAGGAAACGGGGTTGAAGAGGCAGTGAATAAACTCATTGCATTTCGCACTATGTTTCTGTCCTTGTCTGTTTCTGAGACTAATCCCGCCAGTAAACAAGGTAGTAAGAATTATCCGATGAGTGAAGTTCCTCCCGTATGGAGAGAAGCGGTACTAGGTCCACCTGCAATCGCCGCTCATTTCCAGCGTATTTGGGTCCATGAGCCTTGGAAGAGGTCTGAAGTTTTGGCGCTTAAGAACACTCTTCCGGACCCCCGTAAGAATCCTGCTGGATATTATAAAGAATTGTCCCAAACAGTCGATGCTTGCATTATGAATTTGGCCGACATTGATATGCTATTTGGAAATGTGGTTCCGCAAGGTATATGGGTGCGGATTCGTAAGGAAGATCACTTGGTTGAATTAGGTGGCGATTGGGCTGCTATTACAGCCGCCGATGCGAATCAGGTAGGCGGTGCGAAGCCTGAGGATTTGATTACGGCTCTTCCAGGGAGAATAATCGAATTGATAAAGACAATGATGCCTGCAGTGCGAGTAAATTGGGATAAGCTGGCCGCGTGCAAGCAAAAGAAAGATGAGTGTCTCAGATTTCTTCACTCGTTTCGAAGAGACGTTTATAGACCATAGTGGTCAGGATTTGAGTGTAGAGGGTGGTCAGCGATTATTTGTGGATACGTTTGTATTTAATCTACTTCCTGAGTTGTCGAACAAATTAAAAAGTCCGGAAAGTGCATGGGCTGTCTCTTCCCCTGCTAAAATATTGGCTACTGCCCAACATTATGAGAACAGAGATAAGGAGGAAAAGGAGAAACAAGAGAAGAAAAATAGAGATCTAAAAATGAAGGTTCTTCTGCAGCAGGCGTAACCGCCTCGCTCGAATCAGAATCAGCAGTCTTCCCAGTTCCAACAGCCCCCACAGTTTCAGAGATTGTTACAAAAGCCTGAGTATTATGCGCCGGGACCTTCGTTAGGCCCGAACCAATGTGCATATTGTAGGGAAGAAGGGCATTTTAAGAATAATTGTCCGGTTCTATTACAGCGTACTAATGGGATGTCTGCTCCTCGAGGTCGTGGTAATTTTCAGACAGGATCTAGAGGTAGAGGACGTGGTGCGCCCTCTCAGGAGCAGCGATCTTTTTCTTCATCCACTTTGAATTATTTTGAACAACAAGCAGTTCCGTCCACACAATATTACAATGATGATTATCGTATCGAAAATGAAGTTGATGACTTTCAGACCGAATAGGACAGCCATGGACAAAGTGAGGGAGTTGTATCGATTCCAGTAGATCAAAATGAGCCATATGTTACTGTCAATACTATGGGCGTTTTAGAACCGTTTCTTTTGGATACTGGTGCGATGAGACGTTCTATTATGCATTCTAAACTCCCTGGGGCACCTTTGTCTGGCTTTGTGAATACATCCGTGGGATTTTCTGACGCCCCAGTTTTTAATACGGTTTCTTGTCCTTTGCCCGTCTCGATTGGCCCTTATGATTTTGAAACTTCCCTTATCTTGACAACTGGTTGTGGGGAGAATTTGATGGGTTTGGATTTGTTGAAAAGATTGCATGCAACATTGTATTGTTCTCCTTCTGGTGTGCATCTTACATTGGGAAAGAAATTGATGACTCCCATGTGTTTGTCTCGAGATCAGTTTCCACCTGAGTTGCTTTCTCTCCCGGAAAGTCTTTGGGCTACGGGTCCGAATGACGTGGGTCGCCTTGCGATCCCGTCGTATGTTGTTACAGTTAGAGAGAACGTTAGGATACCACGTATTCCCCAATATCGTATCTCAAGTGATGGAGAAAGAGCACTATTGGCTATTGTTGATGACTATTCGGAAAGGCGTGGTTGAAGAAACAAGAGGCAATGTTTGTAACAGTCCTGTCCTTCCTATTCTTAAAAGAACGGATCCCTCACAGCCTCCTGTTTATCGATTTGTTATTGACCTGAGAGAGGTAAATAAAATAGTGGTACCACAGTTCCCTGTTGCTCCGGACATTACAGCCTTGTTAACGATGATTCCTGCTTCAGCGGCTTGGTTTTCAGTGATTGACCTTAAGAATGCTTTCTTTAGCATTCCTATAGCTGAGGAGAGTAGGGACCTCTTTGGTTTCTCTTTAGGTGGCCGAAGTTTCCGCTTTAAGAGAGCTCCTCAGGTCTATTGTGAAAGTCCTTCTATTTACAGTAAAGCTCTTAAATACCAGCTTGATTCATTATCTTTGCCTTCAGGCGCTTCGCTTATTCAGTATGTGGATGACTTACTGGTGGCTGCTGACGCGGAAGATGTGTGTAAGAGTGCGACTGTTGCTTTGTTGCATCATTTATCTGCTTTGAATCATAAGGTGTCACCCTCTAAGCTGCAATATGCCCGCCAAAAAGTGACCTATTTAGGTCCTCTCTTGTCGAAGGAGGGAAGGCGATTGACCCCAGAACATATTCATGCTATTTCACAGATGTCTGTACCTACCACACAGAGAGAAGTGCGTGCCTTTTTAGGTATCACTTCCTATTGTAGACAATGGATTCCTAATTTTTCCCTTCTGGCGAAACAATTGCTGGCACTAACGTTGAAAGATACACCCCATCCGCTCCCTTGGACGAATGAAGGTCAGCAAAGTTTTGCTGATTTACGTACTGCTTTGTGTTCCGCTCCGGTGTTAGGGACTCCAGATTACAAGTCCTTCACATTATATGTTCATGAGAGAGAGGGTTGCGCATTGTCAGTCCTGAGGCAGCAATTCAGAGATAAACAAAGGCCTTGTGCCTATTTCTCTGCTACATTAGACCCCATAGCTAAAGCCTTGCCCAGCTGTCTCAGAGCTACAGCAGCTGCCGCAATCTCTATTAGACAGTCTGCTGGACTAGTATTGGATAACACACTCGTTGTTATGGTTCCACATGCAGTGGATACCTTGCTGAACAGAACCAAAACGCAGCATCTCACGAGCGCTCGTTTGTCTGGTTACGAGCTGACACTTCTAGCAAGTAATATACACATTAAGAGATGTAACACGTTAAATCCAGCTACGTTGTTGCCACTTCCAGATGAGAAAGATGATCAGGAGAAACATGATTGTTTTTTCCGAACGGAGGAAGAAACGAAGGGTAGAATTGATTTAAAGGACACTCCGCTCAAGGACCCGGACGGGATCCTTTGGATGGACGGTTCCTGTTTTAAGCTCCCGAATGGAGAAACCACTTCTGCCTACGCTGTCACTACCTTATGCACTATTGTTGAGACAGCACGTATTGAACATAATTCAGCCCAAGCAGCTGAATTAATAGCCTTGACTAGAGCGTGTGTGTTGGCAAAGGGAAAGAGAGTGAATGTGTACACGGATAGCCAGTACGCCTTTGGCGTTGCTCATAGCTTTGGCAAGTTGTGGAGGGAGAGAGGATTTTTCACTTCCCATGGAACAAAGATTCAACATGGCCAGTTCGTGACGGATCTTCTCGAGTCTCTTACCTTACCTACACAAATAGCGGTCATAAAGTGTAGTGCACACAAGAAAGTTACAGATGATGTGGGTCGTGGAAATGCATTTGCAGATGAGGTAGCGAAAGCAACAGCTAGAAACATTAAAAGCCGAATGTATGTGGCAGGCCCTGCAAATTGGGTTAGGGAAGTTGGAATGTGTGAAGACACGATTGAGAGTGTGAAAACGATTCAGGGAGAGGCTACTGAAAAGGAATTGAGTACGTGGAAAGAAAGTACGGGAATGTTAGATCAGATGGGTTGCTGGACAGAATTGTCGGAACATCAGCGATGGTTATTACCGGACGCTTATGTGTTACCGGTTGTGACTCTGGCACATGGTCTAGCTCATATTAGTGCGAAGGGCATATGTAAGCTTTTGGCTCCGGTATGGCAGAATGAAGGGATTCCGAAATGTGCAGAAAATGTGGTTAAACATTGCATTGTTTGTCTAATGCATAATCCAGGAAAGGGTACCCCAACTCCAGCAGGTCATTTTGCCCCTCCGTCATATCCTTTTGAGGTGTTGCAGATTGATTACATTCACATGGATCGCTGCAACAACCTCAAGTATGTTCTGGTGGTGGTATGTGCCTTTTCCAGGTGGATAGAGGCCTACCCCTTGAAAGAGAACACTGCTTTGTCGACTGCTAAAGTCCTAATAAAGGAATTCTTCCCTAGGTTTGGTTTGCCGCGCATTGTCTGGAGTGACAATGGAAGTGAATTTGTGGGCCAGATTATGCAGAAAGTCTGTTCTGGTCTTGGCATCCGGCAAAAATTCCATGCGGCAAACCATCCACAATCAGCAGGCTTGGTTGAGTGTTACAATGGCACACTCAAACTGAAGTTGGCTAAGATTCAAGCTAGCACTGGTCTTGCTTGGCCTGATGCTTTGCCCCTAGCTCTTTTGTCGACCAGAACTACGGTACACTCTCGTATGGGACTTAGCCGCTATGAGGTGGTATTCGGATGCCCGGCAAATGTTTGGGATGTCCCTCGTCCTAAAAAATATTCTCACATACCGTATCCTTTGTTGATTGACTATCTGCACGATTTGACTACTAAATTGAGTGTTATTCATCAACAGGTGCAAAGCGTTTTGCCAGAGGCCTCTACAGACCCAGGTCATACGATTCGACCAGGAGACTGGGTCTGCACTAAGAATTTCCAACGGACGAAGAATCTGGAGCCTCGCTGGTCCCCACCTACGCAAGTGCTACTCGTCACCCGCACGGCTGTGAAAGTGGTCTGCAAGCGTAACTGGGTGCATGGCGTGCACTGTAAAAAAGTGCCACTGCCGTTGCCCTTTGACCAGTGGATTCGTAGTGGTATGAGAGAATCGGACACTGAAGCAATTCCTCCTTTTGTTCCCTTCAGTGACGCTCAAATTTATGGGACTCAGTCAGAAAAAGCGGATGATGACATTCTTCAAGCTGCTGTGCCTTTGCATCGTCGGATAGATACTACGAATCCAGAAGCTTAATTTCAGGACCAGACTGTGCCGAGTAAAACACATTACGATTTAAGACCCAGAAGCAATAAAGCGAATTGAACTTTTTCTGTGAACATTCTCCTATTTCAAGACATTTCTTTTTGAACTCTTCGTATTTTTCCTTCCTTGCTGATATAATTTTTTCTTTTAGTTAGCTTTAGACGTGCCGTCTGTCTCAATCGCAGGGTCACGGTAGGAGTCTCAGACTGTAACCTGGTTTTTGACGTTTTAGTAAGTGGCTAGTGCCTCAGGTTTTACAGAAATAAATAGCTGAGTGATTGAGGAAGAGTGCCGTGAGCGACATTTTTTTTAGACAAAGATGGATGGCGCAACAAACATAGATAGGGAAAACAGGAAGAAGGAAATGCGAATTAAGTATGGTAAATTATGGCGTAGTCGTTTTGGCGTAACTTTGTGTGTTTTGATGGTTTTCTGTATTTTATTAGCTTGCACAGGATGGATCGTTCATACCCTACAAACTAGAAATGTTGCTGATTCCACATCTTCTTTGCCTTCGCGTCTTTCTGTCCTTTCACATAAAATGCATACTCTACCCCCTCATGAGCAGATTAGGAGAGCCGTGTATATGAACAATACGTTCATTCAGCTGTTGCACCAGCATCAGTTGGCTGTTAACATGACTGACTGTTGAGTGTGCGGTCTTATGCCACATAATGCGCAAAAGGGAATGCCATATCTGGTTCTTCCTTTTTCTTATGAAGGTTCAGCTTGGGCTTATTTGACAATGTTTTCAGCCGCATACCACAACAGACTTAAAAGCCCTGTCAGAACGTCTGGAATTGGACTAGATTTTAGTCATAGTTCCCTAATAAAAGGCATAGTAGTAATGGCTAAAATCGTAGAGAAGAGTAAGATTCCATTAGATGAGAAGAAAGCTTACGATGGATGGAATGTTACCCACTATGTCTCTATTCTTGGGGACAAGACTAAGAAGGGTGAGTCTTCTCCAGTATGGACTGTGCCCCATAAAGGTAATTTTTGTCTCCAAATGAATAGCAAGAAAACTGACATACAGCAGAAATGTACGTACACATACTTCTTTACATCCCTTGATTTTCCTCCATTGGTTCCGCCACAAGGAACGTACTTTGTCTTCAATGACCGAGCCTATACTTGGCTTCCTTCCAACTTTTCTGGAACTTGCTACATAGCTTTTCTCCTTCCCCCTACATATACGGCTCCGTCAGACCATCACAAAACTAGACATAGCAGAGGTGTAATCGATGCCAAAGACACAGCGGAGCAAGAGGGAGGTGACTTCCTAAAAGGATTCCTTCCCTTTTGGGGTCCGATGATCAGCAGTAGGCATATTAGGCAATTGGTTTGAGTGGTTGAGACCACTATTAATGTTCCTGCAGGTGCGATAGGTAACATTACAGCAGAGCTTCAGGCTGACCGTCTTATGACCTCTTGTTATGCATCCTTTATCTTTGTGATTGTCTGGGCTAATGATAAACAGGCTGGTTCCATCATACGATCATCAAGTGGATAGCTAAATATCTTCTCGTGGTTCGCCATGAGAATATTCACCACAATATAAAGGAATTTGAGGTCCATGATGGTAGCCACTGTTTCCTTCTGCAGCCTCTTCAACGTTGGTACGAACACTACTCCCAGGTTCGTTATGGTTTGAGTTGCTGTTTGGCGTGTTCAGCCACATTCGATACATTTCACCAGAATATCCAACATCTCCTTGTTCTTCTCTGCAAGTTAGTGAACAAAGAAGTTAAATGCATTAACTCTGGGTTCCAGGCTGACACAAATATGATGAAGTCGCTGTGTAGCCTGTGGATCATGGGGGACTCAGGAAGGCTCCTCAAGTACTGTTTCAAAGTGCTGGTAATTGTCTTCAACGCCCATTCTTCTTAACCTTCAAGAGCAACTTGGTTATATGTTTTTGCCAATATCAACAAACTGAGGAGTCTCTGCCCCTTGGAATTGACTACAACCACTCTGTACAATACCTGGTCAGTCATTTCACTGTGTTTACAACAGTGAATTCTAATTTGTGCACATCCATCTGGTGTTTTTTGCTATGTTCAAATTGAGGAATGGAGAATCTTTCCCATCCAAAACGTCCATCTGTTGTTTCCTGTCCTCTCCCAAAAAAGCATGCATAGTAACAAAACTCCCCAATCTGTCAGCAGCTTCTATATCAAAATATAATCGCTGATCTATTATGTTTGTATTTCTTTTAGTGCAACATTTTTGGGTTAGGAGTTCTCCATCACCGATTTTCCCTCCCGGTCTGGGTTAAAATGGGGTCATGATGAACTTCTTTGTCTCTTTCTTGTAGATGCAATAGTGTTTTTGCGGCCAGAGTTACTACATAATATTTCCCTTACTGCGCAATTTGGCCTAAAAAATGTCTCCCTATATTACCTGCAGGGAATTGTATGGGAACATTGGCAAAGCCAACAGGTCTCTTTGTGATGGTCCTGTGCATGGTGACAGAGGTATCCTCCAAACACAAAAATAAAACAAGAAGCAATAAATGTGAGTTACACTTAAGCCAACCAATGGTAAGCAGTGGGTGGGCCTAGTCTCACTGTAAATTCTTGGTAAGCTCACAATAGGTCTTTTGAACTCAGAAAGCTTGCATGGCCTGGTATGCTCGGCCTAAAGACAGGAGTCACAGTACCATAAGAGAAAAACCCATGACTTCAGTTTGGGCCCAAGCATGTTTTTTGGGCAATTTGAAACTTACTGCAGCACAGAGAAGTAGGCAGTTAGTCTCATTCCTTGGTTGCTTTGTCCGACAGACATATGCAGCATCGTTCCTGGCAAACACAATTTCTGGAGACTCTTAAAACAATAGGTGTGGATGATGCAGGAAACCAAACCTAACTAGCATTAGCAATGCAAACCGGCCTAGCCTTTGGAACCTTATAAGATTTCAGCTATAACGTGTAAGGTTGTTTGGTTTTTTTTGCACTTTTATATAGCCCGTATGAGACTTAAAGGAATTGGAGTGCTGAACATGAGCACCAGTTACATTGCACAAGGAAACATAGGCATATTATAGAACTGCATTGAGAAATACTTATTTCAAGTGTTATTTATGTATAACTGGTAGTCTGAACTTCCATAACTGAAAATGCCTTACTTGTCATGTTGTTGTGTTGCATGTGTCTCGGTTGGTTGGGCTCCTCTACCTGATGTAGGCGACATGCTGTTTTTGCATGTTCCTCCAATGCCAGGACTTCGCACGTTCCAGACACCGGGAGTCCATCGACAAGTGGGGGGCGAGGAGATTGCAAAGTGGCCCTTATCAGTTTGTTGGGGGGAAAAAGGGGAGGTGTTGTGTTCTCCTGCCATTATGGGTAGGAAAGAAGCCTGCATAGGGCGATATGATAAAGGACATGGGCGTGAAAACATGGGCGTCACGTGTGCTAGTCTGCCATGGGATTAGGCTGTATGACTGAAATAGTCGCCATTTTGAAATGGGTGCTTTATAAACAGAAGCATCACAGTGGTATACCATCACAGCTCAAGGTGGCGAGGCTTTAGGTGTTCTTCTCAAGAAAGCCATGTCACGAAAGCAGTGTGGGCTCATGCTAAACAAAAGTCACCTACAAGAACAGCAATTATTTTGCAAGAAAAAAAGGATGATTAGCAGGTTTTCAATAAATTGATAAAAAAAATGTTAAGGACCAGGTTTTTCAAAAAGCGTGTACATTGTGCTAGTAGACATCTACATGGGCAAGGCAGTTAGTGGAATGGGCGAGGAAGCCCCCCTCCCCTTATCTTGCAATGGGGTTCTCTGTTTTTTTTTAACGTCATTTGGTGTAGGTAGTGAGAATTATTTATTTCTAATATGATTGGGATTTGTCCCAAGCGCCTCATACTTTGCACCAAAGTCGCAGCGGCCATGCCATGCATAAATTAAGAAAGGGGCCTTAATTCCCGAAGCTTACTTAAAGCTGGAGCACGGCATCTGTGAAGTGATGCCCAGCTAATAAAGTGAAACAGGGACATTGAGGTGAATAGAGACACAGAAGGGAGAAGGAAGCCACCACGCCATACTGAGAGCAGCAGAAAAAATCCACCTAATTAAACTAAATAAATAAAATAATGTGGGCAAGCAACACGAAGGGTATGGAGGGAGAACAATAGCGCATGTGAGTAATCAGCTCCACGGCTTTCTTTGATCAACATGGCGCACAGGGAGGAGACCGAGCGAGCAAAGCCACTTAATGAATATAAATAAAATAATTTGGGCAAGCAACACGAATAGTATGGAAGGGGTAACAATGGCATGTGGGAGTAAGCGGGCGCTGTGCTTTCTTTGATCAACAAGGCACATGGGGGGTGGGTGTGAGTGAGTGTCCGTAAACGATAAAGTGTGTCGTACATGAACGGGGCACCGCACCAAGACAGGAAAACCCGTGCAACGAGTGCGCGGACACAAAGGGGTAAGTAAACCCTTTTGTGAAAGGATACCGTAATAGGCCAATACTCCAGGGGAGGAGCAGGACACAAGAAGGTGGGACATAGAAGCCAAATAAACCATTGATAAGCAAGCTTTTGAGAGTGATGCGCTCCTTAACCACTCAGCTGCAAGAGGCGGAATGAAAGCCCAAATACTGAATACAGCATTTCTTTCAAATAGCACATGCGCGGTCTAGGCTCAACCAAAAAATAATTGGCACAGCAAGGGGAGCGTTGTGGAAAATAAAACTGCAAGCCACCATGGAACATGCATGATGAGGCAAGAGAGCTCTGTATTAATGTTGGAAATTGCAATTAGACCGTAAATTATAAAACAATTAGAACAAATAAACTACCGTGGCATATCTTTCCAAAAATGCATCTACCACAAGGCGACACACTGAGAATTGAGGACAAGCAAAATGGGCAAAGCATCATAAAAGTGAAAACAGTGAGATACTATTTATGAGAAACAAAGTAACTTCTGTGTTGATATTTTTTTTTTGAGGTTGAAAAGACAAAATTGCGCTGAGGCTTGAAAGGGGCGTGCAGTACAGATTCAACACTCAATCTGCTGGATCTGAACATCTTGTGCCAGAACTTTCTTTTCTACTTTAAACTGAAAGCCAACAAATTCAAGGTTTGTGGATATAATACCTTCTGCATGTATGCTCTTTTTTTGTCTCAATAAGAAGCTTTTTTAATTTCTTGTTTTTATTATTATAAATCTTGCAAAATGAGCAAAAAAGGCAGCCCAAAACATTAGTCCTCACCGGGCACAGTTAAAAGTATAAAACGATCATGTAGTTTAAACGGAATAGCACGAACAAAAGGTAAAGAAAAACACTCTGTATATTTTAATATTGTTAATCTTTAATTATAACTATTGCACAATATCGCTAAGAGAGGTAAGGGGCTTTATTATTTACCAAATGCCCATTCTTGGTTTGCACCTTTGGAAGACACTTATTGTGTGGGCTCGCACGGACCAGGAGCTCGCTTGCGCTGAGGACGGCAGTGACAGATTACATGTAACAGAGTAATTCCAGCTTTTCACTATCTATAATTTCTTTTCGAAGTGAAGAGTCCAAGTTGCAACAGGTATGCTCAGAGCTTGGTCTCGAGTCCACTGTACCCTCAGACACAAACTGCACCTCGCTGATGAGGCCCAAAATAAGATGAAACCGATGTGGGGTAGCAAGCGTTTCTGTCTGGAGGGGACTGGGTCCGGCAGTTTAAGCCAGACTGTTTCTTAAAGGCACAGGGCAAAGCCCTAGTTACATATGCTTGGTCTTTGTCTAAGGTGGCAAAAAAGATGGAGTGCAATGTGCCCAGAATAATTAATGCTGACTGACATTGAAGCAGTTTACCCTTAACTTTATTGTACTCCCACATAACATCAGCAGTGAGTCTCATTACACTACGAAGTAAATCATTCACTTATTTGAAACGATTAAGCAGGATGTGCTGAGGGCATATTGGGCCTCCACAACAACAAAAAGTTGTACCTTTTTAAGTCGCACACATCCATCTTCAATTTCCGTTATGTTAGTACTCTATGAAATTTATGAAAATCCCTAGTGCACCAAAATGTATGTAAAAATGTGATTTTTTTGTGTAACCTACCCATAAAATTGTGTATCTTCTACGTTTTTTCTAATTAGATTTCACTAAATGAAAAATATTTTAGCATGTGGTGAAATCTCTATATCCATACCTCCTAAATATAAAATTGTTAAGGAATTTTTCTATAACCAAACTGCACAAGCTTTTATTAGCAATAAATATAGGCATGCAATTAGGGATAGAAAAAACAGGGGGTGTTGGTAAAGGCTCACAAAGTTATTTAAGACTTTGTTGGAATTCACCACACCCCGGGTCATTGTCCATGTTCCCAGGGTTAAGCCAAACTTCAGACTGTGGATAAGCCGCTATACTTGTGGACAGTCCATGATTGAAAGCTTCATGCTTTCAGCTTCCTATTAGCCATTTAGGCTCACAAAATACACTTTTTGCACACCTAAGTGAATAAAGGTCTGCAGTTTGTTTTATGAATTATGCTCCATGTTTTCATTTCCATACTGGGACTAAACGTTAAGTGTATATGTTGTAATAAAACGTACGGACAGTACTGGCTAAGATACAAATTCCTGGGGTTAAACTTCCTCTATCACTTCTTTTTTTGTAAATGTGTATCCCCCAAATACCACCCTGGATATTTCTGGCAGCTTATAAACAAGTGATAAGTAATTTAATATTGACAAAGTAATAATAGAAGGAGATTTAAATCTTACTAGGAGGTACCCTTAGCAAGGTCAAAAAACAGCTATATCCTTTGTTTCACAGGGAAGACACACGAACAGGGAAATGTTATTGGACTCACCAGTTGCTTTTAAACCAGGAAGACAGACACCTCTACACCACTTGTACCACATTCCTTGGTTGGAGTTAAATTCAGGAAGTTGGGGATCAATATTGTTGTCTCTCTGGACCCTACTTCAACATGTGTTCTAAGTACACATAGGGTGTTGAGAACTACATCGCAAGGTATTGTGCCACCAAGGAGTAGCCCCGACCCTGTGGTAGACAACACCCTTATTGGCATAGTCCCTTAAGTTTGGTTCCCCAGGATGGTGATCTTTGACGGATAAAATGTCATGTCTTCCAAAATAAAGGCCAGTGGAGGATGGGTATGGAGTAAATTATATCTTATTCTGTCACCCAGCAAAATGGATATTAGAGCATTTTAACTTAATACTTTAGACCAGGATGGGTGTTTTGGAAGATCCCCAGAGTAGAAAGTGAGACATCATCCTACCATGCTTTATGGTGGTCTATTGTGAGGAACCACAAACAGAAGTGTGGTTCAACCCATCAAGATTTGTTTTGGCACCATATTCTGTGACACCCTTGCTGTGGTGAAGGAGGTTTAAGAAGGGAAGTCAAGGTTCCACAGTAAGCAGTGACCAAGACTGCAGATAAGCCATTGTAGGTTCAGAGCTACCCACGACAGGTAACCTTGTGGTAAAGAAAGTAAGAGAATAGCTGTATAAGTTTTTGTACTTCCCCGGTATGGTTATAGGTGCAGTGTGTTTTTACTAGACATGGCCTGCTTGCTAGATGAGTTGTGAGTCATGACTCCAGTCAAGTGATTCCTTTGTACCATGCTTATTTCCTCTGAGGTGACTAGGATAAACACTGATGGTCCTTGGAGCTTGCCATAACCTCCAGAAAGAAATGTATTGTTGTTACTATGGACCACACTACAAAGTACCCGAGATTTGGACATTTATAAAGACTGCCCTTGTGATAGTTATGTCCCCTCATTGAGATGTTCTGCGGGTTTGGCGCCATAAAGATTCCTTTTTAAGGGTTCCATTTAAATTTTTAACCTACATGAGAGTAATTTACAATTCACCCTCCTCATCGCAGGTTTCTGTAAAATGGTCACAGGCAAAATGACAGCCTTTAGGCCATTTTACTGTAAGATCTGAAGAGGGGAAAGGGGCCTACAGCCTTGATGTAAACTGCAACTAAATGATCACAAAGCTCGAACAATATGACCCCTAGGGTGGGTCTTTGAGAAATCTCTTGCTCACCATTGCAAGCTTAACTCACACATCAACAGAAGGGCATTTGGCACATGCAATAACTAACCAAAACAACAATAAAGTGAAGAAAATAAATAATTTATAAGATCCAGTTAACTATAGAGGAAATATAATAAGTACAATTTCACAAGAATACAGAAATGTGATGAAAAAGTCAAATGGGTTACAGCAAAAGCTATTAGTAAATCTTATTGTTGAAAATCAGTTTTTGGAAGAAAGGAAATAGTTGATTTCTGTAGCAGCCTCGGTGATTTAATTTTGGAAAATGGGTGAAAGTACTGCCTCCAGCAGCTTTGGTAGATGAATATTTTTTGGGGGGGGAAACTTGCACTCGATTCTAGCAGGACTAAGTTTTGCATGGAACGCTCTTAAAAAAAATAGGAACTTTGTAAAAAAAAAATGTTTTTAAGTGTTTTAAACCTTAAGACTGGTTCTTCAGATATCAGTACACAGTTTCTAATTGCATTTTCCTCCCCACAGCCCCGGTGGTTTTACAGCTAAGTATCCAGTTGTAACCGATCCTGTGGGTTTCACTTCAGCTGTAAGTGCATCCTCTGTCCTCGGGTCCTTCAGTACCCATGACACTAAGGGGCTCATTAGAAAGATGGGAGGACTGCCACAGTCCGTGGTGGTCCGCCCGCCAATTCTGAGGGCCGATCAGGCCGCCACATTACGATGGCAGTCGGATCGGAGGTGGGCAGAAAATCCGACTGCCACCGTTCCAAAAGTCGAATAGAATCCAACTACCAAACGGACCGTCCACATTAGCTAGAATGGTGGCGATGCCGTTTAGGCCGGTCAGATAATGATATCCATTCCCACCAGCCTTTGCATGCCGGTTCAATTGCCATGAAAAGGCTGGCGGGGATGGACATTGGGGGCCCACCTTCCCCCTCGCCCATTCCTTTGGGTGTTACATATCCCTGTACCAAGTGACAGACCCCGCATGGTGTTTGCCACGTAGTACAATGATATGTAAAACATCGCTTTTTAACATTGCAACGGGAGCTGCAGCCAGCAACACCCGCCGCAATGTTAAAGGTGGGTGATGCGACCGTCATGGTGGCGGTCGCATCCTAATTAATATTGTTGGACTGCCACTTGTTGGCAGGCGGCCCCGAATAGAAGACGATGGCGGACGAAGTGGAGTCCATCCGCCATTGTAATCAGGCCCCAAGATCCAGAGGATCAAGTTGACTTCACTGGCAAGACGCTTCCCTGCATCCCAACTTTACCCTCACCCTGCCTATTTTATTCCAATCGTGCTATCTGGAAATACCCACTTGGATGTCCCTATTTGCTCTATGCACCCCCTCCCCCCGCGTGCATGCCCACAAATCTCTGTTCGCACATTGCCAACCAACTGAACAAAAAGAGTGCATCAAGAGCGTTTAAGAAGCAGGTGAGCCCTGAAAAAGCTGAGGGCGATTCTCCCATCCACATCCTGACCTTTGTATGGGTTTAGTTTGTTTTACCCGCTGTTGGCTCTGACTCTCAAGAGGTATGAAAGTTCATGCACTTCTGAAAGCACTGTACATTTTAAAGATGAAGTAGGAAAATGCTTCTACATTTGCACATTCTACAGCTTCACAGAAACTCTGATTTACAAGTGACACGTAATACAACTTTAAAACAACAATGCTTGTTTCAAAATGAGTGAAAGCAAAAAAGGAGGGGGGACTAGCAATCAATAGAGGTCCAGTACCTAGGCTCCGAGAACAATAATCAAACCAACAGGGAAGGTACTGTTTCTATCAGAAATAGGGATGTAACGGTGGACAGGAATTATTTCCCAGTGCCCTCACACATCCCTGGGGAGGTCATGCTTCATCTTTGGGCAGTGCTCAGCGATGAACCGAAGTCTCTGGCAAGAGGACCATACTGGCTGCTAAGTAGGATTCTGACACTCAAGAATCAAGAACAGCAAAAGTGAAGCATGGTAAACCATAAAAAACGAAGGTAAGAGGTGCAGATAAGGATCAGAATGCCTCTATCACTAACCACTAGGGGGACTAACTACTAAATGATTTAGTGATGATCCTATTACTGGAGGGGGAAAATTAAAAAATATATCAGATCACTGTTCAAGGAGTGCGTCACTTGTTTGAAAAGCTATACTACGGATATCAGTGTCAGAGTAGCTAGAGAGACCGCTTTTCCTGGTGCACCTTTCCACTTTTTGTTATTTCAAGTCTGCTGGACAGTGGTACTAAACAACGGCAGGTACTGAATAAGAAGTGCACAGCACCATATATGTTTTGGGAATTCTGATTAATCCACCGTTGTTTCATATGTTTGGTTGTTAACCCCTTCAGTGCTGATGACGAGCCCAGGCTCGTCATGCAGCACGGTGCTCGTGTGCTCATGACGAGCCTGGGCTCGTCATGAGCCGTGGAACGCTCACACGCGGGGCTAATTCCCCCGCTGTGCTGAGCGTTCCATTGCGCGGGCGGGTTCATGACGAGCCCAGGCTCGTCATGAGCACACGAGCACCGTGCTGCATGACGAGCCTGGGCTCGTCATCAGCACCGCGGCGCCGTGCGCGGCCCCCCTACCCCCGCACCGCGGGGGAATTAGCCCCGCGGCGCAGGGGTTAATACAGCTTCTGGAATAGTAGAACTTGGGTACATGCTACCAATAAGGCCTCTAAGAAGATCATCTAGTAGTGATGGAGCAAGGATTTGCCCATAAAGCGCCTTGCTCGTATGCAAAACCCTTGTCTAAACTGCATAATAATATTAACCTCATTATTCGTCATTTATAAAGCGTTTTTCCCAACACGCGGGTGTCTCCAGGATGCTTGCTTGTTTGTCTTTTCCGTACTAAAACGAAGCTTGCACTGAAAATGGCTGCTTTGCCCAAATTCAGTCTGCGCATGCGTCGGTCATACCCATGTGATGTGACGCACTCGCATTCTGGAGGGATTCTGTGCTCATGCGCATTGATGCTAAATATGGCTGCTTGTCTCTCACCACGCTCTCTGCTTACTGCAGCAGCTTTAGCCTATCTATCTTTTCGCACTAATCCTTAATGCTATAGTCATTATAAAGAAAGGGTTGGTTATCTTTTATCTTGGTATACAGTGCGATCATTTTTATGTATGATTTTAATTTGTTTTCGCTTACTTTTCATGTACCGCGTCTTTGTGGGCTGGGGCAAACATGAGCAACGCCATGATGAGGCTTCTCTGAACCCTGTCAGCTGACCAGGGAGAGTCCTAACTGCGCAGAAGCTAAAACTAGCCAGCTGGCTCCTGGAGCCCGATGCGCCTGGGAATCCATCCCGAAGAAGCAGATTGCACCTTGAATTTTCATACACTGTTGCCATGTGATGGACTCTTGCATTGTCTTCTGTATTCCTATGCCTGGGAACGTGAACCAGGGGGGCGGGTGTGAAAACTTGAATAATTATGATGGGAACGTTGAATTCTAGGAGGTGGTAATGACCGCACCACCTCTCCTGACCAATCACAATATGGGAAACTGTCACTTGCAACATTAGTGGGTGGTCTAAGGGTCCCCAAAATAGTATAATTGCCCTAGTTTAGCTTAGGAAAATTGTCCGACTTGTCCGAGTAGCAGACCTGTCACTGACCCTACGATCTCAATAGGTGCTCATTCTGAAAGTGCTGCGGAGCACTTTGTCCATACTTTCCACAATTCCCTAAGGGGTGGAAAATCCTAAGTGCTGGCGAAGCACTTTGCTGGGGAATTCGAAAATCCAATCGGGGTTTCTGGCGGATTACTTGCAGGAGGGGGTAACGCAGGCGTTGCTGTCCAAAGCTGTGGGTGTTGGTCGTACCCTGGGAGGCCCAGTCCTTGACCTGAACCTGAGGGGTATCCTGTCTTTACTGTCCATGAGCTGTACCTGCTCGCATTCTGGCATTCCTTTTCTGAGGGTCCCTGTCCCCGTCTTCCCAACTGACCCGTGGCCAGGGTTGGTCTTCAATCTGAACTAGGTAATTAATGATTGTGGGTTTACGTATCTCTCTCTCTCTCTCTCTCTCTCTCTTTTTCTCGTCTGATCAGTTAAAGCATTTACCTGTGTCATTGCTTTATTGCCATTGCAATTATATGTGCCTGAATTTTAGTTGGTTCCTTCTCTCCCCCTCTCCTTTAGCAATTTCATTGATGTTATAGAACCTTAGCATGTTCCCGTTTTTCCCTTTCCTTTAGTGGATTGCAGTGAAAGTAGCTAGCATAGCTTAATCACTTAAGTTAAGTACATGTTCTAGGTCTCATCCCATTCCTATGTTCTAGTATAAAGTTTGCAGTGATTAGGTTTGTTCTAAAACTTCTTCCTGTAGTTTCCCATATATCCCAATGGTCTTATTTTTGATGCAAAGTTACATTTTGGTGTTGATTTTAATGTTTGATATACTATTCTGTGTATCGCTTATTATCTTGGCTTCTTCCTTTTGAATTCTTATATAAAATTTGAACTTAATCAGGTGTCTGTGGTCATTATACAAAATTGTGGAAAGTATTTTACTGATTATAAAGTGTATCGGATGTTAGGCCTGTCTACTATTTTTCCCTGATAGCTCCAGGTCCGTCGAAGAATTGTGCCTGTGGTAAGTCGGGTGCATGGTAAGCAGAGGTAAATCCAAACTTGATTACTCTTAGCAGCGTGCAGGAGGAGAAATCCTCACCCAGTTCACCCAAACAAATTAGTGTAATGATAAAAAGTTTTTTCACGCCAAGGGCCCAGTGCGTGTAAAAGAATTGGTAACTCGGGTGACCTGGGGAAAACTGCGCGCTCTAGAAGTAATTTCTGGCAGCCAGAGGATGGTTTGGACTAGTTAGATTAGGTAGACAGGATAGTCATAAACAAACCTTGAATATAAAAACGTGCTGCTGATTTCTACTGTATTTTTCCAAAAATTATGAAATGTGTTTTTTATATATATATGTTCATGATTTTGCATTGCTGCTATAAATATTGCATGTTGAATTAACCCAGAATTGTTTGTAAATGTTCAGTGTAGTCCGAATCCCCGGGGAAGTATTTTAGCTAACGGTGAGTGGAATCCGGCTAGCTGTTGAAGTCACTAAGTTTGAGGTATTAGTGCAGGGTTAAAGGATAACTGGAAGCACTAATTAGGACCTTTGTTTCTGGAGTGAATGATAGCTACGAGTCCTTTATAAAACTTTCATTGCGATATCACCTAGTAAGGGTCGCATACGGAAGGAGTAGTAGGGTCTCCGAGGCTTGTCTGGTAAGTAAAATAGTTCGCTGGTGAAATCCTGGCTCAGTACATATCCCCGACTAAGGTGGATGAGTCAGAAGAATAACGGGTTCTATGTTACTAGTGTGGAGGGACAGGCAAAGAAGTCTATCCAGAGTGAATGAAAAGTAGACAGAAGTGGTTTACTAGTAGCGAAAGAAAAGTCTTTTCTCTCTTTAGAACACTCAGACATAGTGGCAAACGTTGTGTGTTGTTGACTAAAACTTGCACTCGCACTTTAGAGAGAGTAAAAAGTTTCCGTTACCTTGTGAAGGAGGGAGTCAGTCGGAGAGCTGCTCTGACGTCACTCCGTGCCGCGCTGGTATTGGTCAAGACAGCGGGTGGATAGTGGAGCTGAATTTGTAAAGGAGGGGTGAGTGCCGAAGCGTGAGACTCTGTCTTGTGGAAAGGCCGCGCACCCATTGGTTAACCGTGTTTGTATTCTCTGAACTGATTGGGTGGTGCGAAATAAAATTCGCGCTAGCATTGGAAGCACAAAGGTAAACAAAATTAATCAAGCCGAGCTAGAAGCGAGTCTGGAGAGTTGTATGTGGTATCCAGACTTCATACCGAATCCAAAGTACCTAGGATTTCATAAGGATCAGATTATACGAGGTAGACCGCACATGATGTATGGAATAAAGAGAAAATTGTCATTCTCCGATAAAGTAAAGAATTTTTTCAAAACTGACAAGCCCATTAGAAGGAGGGAAGGCGTACTCATTCCCCCGCCAAATACCCCTGCCTCTTTCATGTTGTTTGATAAAGGGTATCACACTTGTGTCTGGCTAGAAAATTGGGCAAAGTATACTGTAGATGACGGAGTCCTAGCATTCCCTGTTGAAGGTACATTTAATGGTCGGATCCTGTTTAACTTAAGGACCCGCATGAACGAATTACACCCTAGACCTAGGTTGACCCAGTACGAAGCTTTGGAGGAATGGGAGATTGAGGCTGCAGAGCGAGATAAACCCCGAATGGATAAAGGAGTGAGTAAGTGGTATCCCAGACTTCCAACGCCAACCAAAGAGCAGAAAATGAAACAGTGGAGGCAGTCTATGTTAACTGAAGGGCTATTCCCCATGATGGGGGTATTAGAGGAGAAAAGAGGAAAAAGTAAAGAAAAGACCCATCACCTAGCACCTATGGGGGACATGGAAGATGAACACCTGGAAGACTTGTTAATGAAGGATCCACCTCCCTATGTAGCAGAATCAGATTCGGTGCATTCTCAAAGTTCTGTTACCAATTACCCCCGAAGTAGGAGGGAAAGTGATTTAGACGGGACAGCTACAGGCAGTAAACATAGTGGAAGGGATGGGTTTTGCAGACCTAAGTCCACAGTCCCGAATTATCAGCCATTCGGGGAAAGTCCCCCTCGATTGGTTGCCCCGACTGCCCCGAGTATTTATCCGTCCTTAGTACCCCAGGTATTGCATGGCAATTCTGCTGAAAGGGGGTTGCAGGAAAAAGAGAGAGAAGCCCTGACTAAACAGCGAGAGGAATTAGTCAGAACCATTGCACAGATGCATCCCCATCCTGATTCCTTGACCATTCCGGTAACTATTGGTCCTGCTATCCCAATGTATAAAAATGACTTGACTAGTCCCCTTCCTCCTGTTATCACCCCAATACTGCCTACTCCTAGCTTCCAGACCCCGAGGAAAGAAGTATTCATGGAGGAGGATCAGGAAAGTGAGTGTGAATCTGGAAGTTTGATGGATCTGCCCATAAGGGAGTCAAGGGCCAGTGTAGTAGGAACAAGAAGTCAGCCTAGACAAAAGGAAGTAGTGATTGAAAGTGCAACTGGAATTAGGAACGCCTCTTTAGTTTCCCCTGAAGAATTAGACAGATGGACAAAGGAGGTAGAGAAGGAGACCACTCCCCAACCTAAAGCATTGGAAATATATAAATTAAGAATAGAAATAGAAGAAATGATGGCTGGGAATGTGGGAGTTGAGCGCCTGAGCTCGTATAATGAAGAAGAGTTACTATTCATCAGTAAAAATCTTACCCGGAGTGCTAGAGTGCTCCACGAAAAGATAATGGATGCCGCCACAGAAATGGGAGTTGATGTTAGCCGCTCCAAAATTCTTCAGAAACCTTACAGAGTAGATTTCTCAGACAAGGACTTAGAAAGCCTGAATGTGATGGGAAAACAGATCCAAGTTAGAGAATTGTTGAAAATCCTGCAGAAATGGGGCGAAGTGGGAAAATGGAGAACCCGGTGGGCAAAGAAAAAGGAAGGCAGCAGGGCTGGGTCAGTAACTTCAGAATTCGTATTAAAGGAAGTAACCCCTACAGAAAAATTGTGCCCCATGAGAGAGGTCCCGGGAGGAAAATATGTCCATGTCCCTTGGTCCAGACAAGACATCGTGTCGTTTACAAACTACTTCCCGAAATTACGTGAGAAACCAGTTGACTGGTACAGACAGGTAGAACGTTTCATAAAAGTTCAGAAATGGCTGCTGAAAGACCTGGATGGGTTTTTCGACATTGTGGTCCCTGTAGATTTGTGGACCGAATGTAAGATAGAAATTGATTGGCCTAATGATGAATATCCCAGAGATGAGAAAACGGGAGCCCCGTCACCAGATGTAATGAGGAAATATGACCAGGTCATACAGTACCTTAAGAAAAAGGTGCCAGCAAAGGAGACAGATTGGACCCGTATAGATAGAACCACCCAAGAATGTGATGAAACGGTGCATTCATTTTATGAAAGGTTACTGCAGGTATTCAAAACTTACAGTGGTATCGATAATGTAGACATGAAAGACATGACCCATTTCAGTTACAGGTTTGTGCTAGGATTAAGGCCTGAAATATCACAATGGATTCGAGATAACAAAATCAGTTGGCAGGGAAAACCCATAGATGATGTCCTGAAATATGCAAAATACTGCGAAGATGAAATCGAAAATAAAAAGAAAGCCCTCAAGGAGAAAGTGATGTGGGCACAGGTGAAATTAGCTGAACAGCAAGAAAAACAGTTAAGTAAAATGACTTCTGATAATAATGTTCCGAATACCAATCCTGGGGGGGGAGGAAAGCCCAGACCTAAAATGAGTCGTGAAGAGGCCATGAAAAAGTTTCCGTGCCATGGGTGCGGCCAGATGGGGCATTGGAGAGACGAGTGTCCACACCTACAGGCCGGTAATGCCCCTGTAAATGGTTTAAATCCACAGGTGCCGAAAGAGGGGACAAGAAAAACCCAGCAACAGGTAAAATTACCTCCAGTACCTCGCGCTCCTAGACAGAATTTTAAGAGTCAGGGTCAGCAGAATGAGAGGGCGGAAGTATGGGAGGTTGAGAGTGAAAGAAATGCAGTCATTCCACAGTACTTGCTAAATGACACCTTCCTTTGTGAAGATCAAGATTGACGGGGCCTGAGAGGGGAGGATGAGGAGTGCGTACTTGGCGCCTCCTTACCGGTAGACCAGACTGGACCATACATTGAAGGAAAGGTAGAGGGAAAAGACGTCACCTTTCTGTTGGACACTGGTGCTACCCGATCTACTGTAAGAACAGTGGATGTTCCTAACCTACCCCTCTCGGGAGAAGCAATCCAAGTAGTGGGCGTCTCAAATCAGATAATAAGTACCCCTGTAACTGAACCAATGGAGATTTCTATAGGAAATTTTAAGGAAATGCACAGATTTGTGGTCTGTGATTCCAGTCCTGTAAACCTACTAGGACGTGATTTGTTGTGCAAGATGCGTTGTACCATTTTCTGCACACCAAATGGCGTCGAAATTCAGACCCCCGATGAAGATGGCCTGTACAAACTGATGTTAGTCAGACAAGATGCTGATATCAAGCCTTTGACAATTGAGGATTTACCTGAGGAACTCCAGCTAAGAGTAGTACCAGAAGTGTGGGATTTCACGGGAAAAGATGTAGGCCTGATGGCAAATGTGGACCCAGTTAAAATAGCAATAAAAACAAATGCTGTATACCCCAAAACCAGACAGTACAAAATGAGTGCAGAAGTGAAGGCAGGAGTAGCGACTGAAATCACGAGGCTGCTAGAAGCAGAAATAATAGAAGAAGTGTTGAGCAGCCCCTGTAATTCGCCTATCATTGGGATCAAAAAGCCTAGTGGGAAGTACCGAGTGGTGCAAGATTTGCGCAAGGTAAACCAAATTGTTGTGCCTTGCTGTCCTATTGTACCCAACCCTGCAGTGATACTCTACCAGATTCCCTGGAACGCAGAATGGTTCACTGTCATCGATCTGTGCCACGCATTCTTTTCCATCCCATTGCATCCAGAAAGCAAATTCCTTTTCAGTTTTGAATTTGACAGTCATATCTATGTCTGGAATCGTGTCCCCCAGGGGTACACTGAAAGTCCATCGATTTTTAACCAGATACTGAAAAAGTGCCTTGAATCCCTAGTGCTGCCAAGAGAGTCTGTTTTGGTGCAGTACATAGATGACCTGTTAGTGGCATCTAAAACCCAGACTGACTGTGTCACTGACACAATTGCCTTGCTGAATCACCTAGGAAAGGGGGGACATAAAGTGTCGCCTGACAAATTACAATTCTGTAAAAACTCAGTAAAATATCTGGGGCACCAGATAGAAAAAGGAATCAGGAAGGTCACTACCGAAAGGATCAAGATAATTAAAGCAATGGAACTGCCCAGAACGCAGAAAGAAGTGAGAATGTTCTTGGGAGTTGTGGGTTACTGCAGGCAATGGATTGTAGGATTTGCGGCTCTAGCCCGACCCCTGATAAATATGACAAAGAAAGGAGTGGAAGACCCCGTCCACTGGGACAGTGAAAGCATGAATGCTTGGGTAACTCTGAGAAACTGTCTATGTACCGCACCTGCATTGGGTATGCCTGAGTACACTAAACCCTTTGAACTGTTCTGTGACACCAGAGAAAATTGTGCTCTTTCAGTCCTGACACAGGAGCACGGATCAGTCAGACGACCAGTAGCCTACTTTTCGGCCACCCTAGATCCAGTGGCCGCTGGATTGCCTGGATGCTTGAAAGCCGTTGCTGCTACTTGCGTCAGTCTGGAACAGAGTGAGAGCATTGTCATGGGACATCCCGTCACTGTCTATGTTCCTCATTCTGTTGTCATCCTACTGACTAGAACTAAGACCCAGTACCTCACACCTAGTCGGCTGACTAAGTATGAGAGAATTTTGATTGGTGCTGAAAATGTAACTATTTCCCGGTGCAATGTCCTAAATCCTGCGACACTGTTACCTGTCCCTCTGGATGCAGAATCTGATGAGGACGGGGAACATAATTGCATCGATCTGACTGAATATAGCACCAAGCCCCGTCCAGACATTCGTGAAATAGCACTACGTGACGGGGATAAAACAATGTTTGTGGATGGCTCGTGTTTGAGACATGAGAGTGGGAGTCTGAGTGCTGCCTATGCTGTGGTTACACTGACAGGAGTCGTCGAGGCATCTTACATGCGCGAGGTGAAATCTGCACAAGTGGCAGAGCTCATCGCGTTAACTCGAGCATGTAAGAGGGGAAAAAACAAAAGAATTACTGTTTACACAGACAGTCAGTACTGTTTCGGGGTTGTTCATGACTTCGGCCAATTGTGGTTACAAAGAGAATTCATGACTTCCTCTGGCACACCTATCCGAAATGGGAAAGTAGTGCATGACTTACTGGAAGCTATCCAATTACCCAAAGAATTGGCTGTGGTCAAGTGTGCGGCTCACAGATCTGGAAATGATGATGTGACTGCCGGTAATAGGTACGCTGACCAAATTGCACAGTTTTGTGCCCGACACCAAATGTCCCTACAAATTGCCCTGTGGGATGGAACCAGCTGCCAACTTATGTTGTTTGATAATGTGTCAACGTGGGAAGAATTAAAGGAGATACAACAAGCCACAGACAGGCAAGAAAAAGGCAGGTGGGCCGCAAAGGAATGCGAATTGCGAGAAGATGGTGTGGTGGTAAATCCGGATGGGGTGCCTGTACTGCCTGATAGCCTGATCGACCCCATGGTCAGAATGATACATGAGCCAACACATATGGGAAGAGACGCGATGTGTCGGGTGTTTGAACAAGTGTTCTGTAATTCAAAATTCAGGGACCAGGCGGAAAGGCTTTGCCAGAGGTGCCTAGTGTGTCAGCAATTCAATGCAGGAAAGAAGACTGTAGTGAAACAGAGTACTATTGGAAAGGCAGTAGGTCCCTTTGTTAGAATGCAGGCAGACTTCATAACCATGCCCAGATGCAAAGGATATAGATATGTCTTAGTCGTAGTATGTCTATTCTCCAGGTGGGTGGAAGCATATCCAGCTAAGAAAAATGACGCTATCACCACAGCCAAATTATTGCTCAGGGAGTTGATACCTAGGTATGGGATCCCAGAGACGATCGAAACAGACCAAGGTGGGCATTTTGCCAACGATGTCCTATTGGAACTCTGTAAAGCATTCAAAATGAAGCAAAGATTGCACTGTGCCTACCACCCAGAGGCTTCTGGGGTAGTGGAACAAATAAATGGCACTCTGAAGTCCAGACTGGGAAAAATGTGTGATTCCACAAAAATGAACTGGATAGAAGCTTTACCCCTGGTGCTGATGAGTTTGAGAAGTATCCCGAATCGAAAGACTGGCCTAAGTCCCCATGAAGTGTTGATGGGAAGAGTGATGCGCCAGGCATGGGTACCCGGAAACAAACTGCTAAGCATTTCTGATGATATGGTGCTAGAATACTGCAAGCAGCTGGGTGACCAAGTGCGTTCTCTCTCTCAGCAGATTGGAGAGACAGAAGACGAGTGGCCAAAGACTCCAGCACACAATCTGCAGCCAGGAGACTGGGTGGTGTTAAAGAAACACACCCGGAGCAGTTGCCTGAAGCCAAGGTGGGGAAAGCGACGACAAGTGATCCTCGTCACTACCACTGCTGTGAAGTGCGCTGGTGTACCGAAGTGGATCCACGCCAGCCACACAAAGCGGGTATCTGGAGAAAACGCGACTGGAGCTGAAGGCAGCACAGCTGAAGAGACTTCCGAGGAAGAAAGTCCGGAGCTAGCTGACATCGAACTGCCGAGCACAAGTCGAGACGTTGAATGGTATCCCGCCGACGAACCAGTTCATGATCCAATACGAACCAGGAAATATTCCTACTTAGACAGTGAGTGGGATAGTCCAGGTGAGTCAGAAATAGAAGAAGAAGGTCAGGTCAACGAAAGCCACAACGAACCTGATCAGGACATAGGTCAAGTAGGGGCAGATCAAGACCTCGAGACTCCTCCTGAAACTCCGGAGCCGAGAAAGGGACAGTTAGAAATTAGAGCTGACGTTCATGCAGAAGAAAACGAAGAGAACGAAGAGCATGAACAGGAGCAGATAGAACTAGATCAAAGTGCTCAGACAACGGAAACAACAGTAACCAGAAATAAAAAGAAAGTGCGATTTGAATCTGAGCAGGGACAGATTAGCGACCAGGCAGAAGAAATAGACGAAAGACCTGGAACTAGTCAGACAGGCAGGAAAACAGAGGTGCCACAACAAAAAGTGAAAAGAGTGCACGAAGAAGGCGAAGTCTCCTCAACCACTGGGAGGCACGGAGGAAGAAGTGCACCCCGATACGTCAAGAGACTAAGGCTCAGACTAAAGACAGTCGAAGAAAACGATAAAGACCGAAAAAGGGCTCAAAGTGAAAGGAATGCAGCCCAAGGCAAATCGCTGAGAAAGAGCGACAGAATAAAGAAACAGAACCGACTGTATCGGAGCCCTGAGTGGACGTACTTTGTGTTGGAAGAGATTGACGAGCCACACCACAGTGGCAACAGTGACAACGAGTCCATTGCTGATCGGAGTTCGGACGAAGACCCTCCGTGAGAGAACCCCTGAAGTGAGCCTTTGGTACAAAGGAACGAAGAGGGGTAGCAAAAGCCACCTGTAAGCTAAAAATGTCTGATCCGAGTGTCTCTGGGAGATCCCGGTGTGGGTGTCTCAAAACCTGTTGTAAGATATGCTTGTGTAGTGTAGCTATGCTAATAGTAATGTGGATAGGACTAACAGTTTTTCTACCCTTTATGATAAGTAGAGATCCAAACTTGTCCCCTACTGAACCCGAAGCAGTAGATGTAGGGGTTGTACAGACTGCAGAAACACCACGAAGACTAGAAAGACGCGACAAAAGAGTAGGACTGACACACACACGACCTAATTTAGAAGCACCAGATGAGGATGGACTACATTTTCACAAAATGAAGAACAGGACGCATTTAAATGTTTTTGCTAACTTGTTAGTGCATTATGTAGAAGCCATGGAAATAGAGGACTGTTATGTCTGCATGAAGCTACCAACCTCAGTGGCTGAAGGCGTGACATACCACCATCTACCTTTGACCTATGGAATCTCCTGTAGTATATTAGCTAGCTTGTTCTATAGAAGCACCTTGCAGTACTATTATTCAAATGATGACGTAGTATTCTCTGAACTTCCTGTTAGAGGACATTTGAACCGTGTACATACTACAAGTGACGTGACCCGCTATATGGGAGAATATTTCCTGACTATAGGTAACATAGACTTAGATCAAGCAAGAGAAGACAATCTGACCTGTTCACTGCAAGAGCAGGAAAAGATGTTTATAAAGATGGCAGACAGAAGGAGAGAAAAGTTTCAGAGGAAGGCAAATGACGAGAAGGATAGAATCCCTAGGTGGGCTGAGCACATGGATAACACCTCAGAAGGCGAAGCCAGTCCTGCCTTGTTGCTGGATTTTGAAAGAAAGGGGAAACTTTGTATCCATAGGGAAAAGACAGAGTACTATAACAATGTATTCATCGGTTCCAGCGAGTGTGAACATAATTATAAGGTAATTGGAGGTTGGGGTTTCAAAAATGGGTCAGAACCTGTGTTCCCCGGAATATATTATATATGTGGGAACAAGGCTTATTTCAAATTGCCGGATCACTGGTATGGAAGCTGCTACTTTGGCATTGTTTTCCCGAAAATATACCATGTGAATAATGCAGCTGGAAGCGATGATGAAACTAATGGCTTAGTGCGTAGTAAGCGCGAAAGTGTAGGCGAAATTGTAGGTGATATTTTTAGTGCACTGATACCTGGAATGGGGGTAGTTCTGAACACCCATAGAATCTGCAAATTGTCTACAGTAGTGGACCGGTTATCAACGGACACTGCTGCTGGTTTCCTGCTGGTCAATACTGAAATGGTTGCGATCAGATCAATGGTTTTACAAAACCGTCTTGCCCTTGACACCCTATTAGCAAAAGAGGGCGGAGTCTGTAGAATGCTGAAAGCGCAACATTGTTGCACCTACATTCCTGATAAAAGTATCGAATTAAAACAATATGTGAAGAACATAACTAATTTGGAAAGGGAACTCAAACCATTGGAGGTTGACAGTGCCTGGACGAGACTGACTGGAGGTCTCTCCTCTATAGGTAGTTGGTTTACTAACTTAGGTAAGAATATTTTGTGGAAAATACTGATGCCAATAGTTATAATAGGTGTGATTGTATTGATCATTTTTATCTGCTGCAAATGTCAAAAGTGCAAAAAGAAATATACAGTAAATCCAAGGGGGGTGAAAAGAAATATTGATGATTTAGAATTAGAAGAGTTGAAGAGCGCAATTTACAAAAAGGCGAAAAATGACCACTCTCATAGAGAAGCTGCAAGAAAACTCAACGACAAATTTGTTGAAATTCGGATGAGTGATGTGGATGAATGAGAAAAGTTGGCATCTGTTTCCTTCATGTAGTGATGATAGTAAATATCATCAAAGAGGGGATTGATGGAGCAAGGATTTGCCCATAAAGCGCCTTGCTCGTATGCAAAACCCTTGTCTAAACTGCATAATAATATTAACCTCATTATTCGTCATTTATAAAGCGTTTTTCCCAACACGCGGGTGTCTCCAGGATGCTTGCTTGTTTGTCTTTTCCGTACTAAAACGAAGCTTGCACTGAAAATGGCTGCTTTGCCCAAATTCAGTCTGCGCATGCGTCGGTCATACCCATGTGATGTGACGCACTCGCATTCTGGAGGGATTCTGTGCTCATGCGCATTGATGCTAAATATGGCTGCTTGTCTCTCACCACGCTCTCTGCTTACTGCAGCAGCTTTAGCCTATCTATCTTTTCGCACTAATCCTTAATGCTATAGTCATTATAAAGAAAGGGTTGGTTATCTTTTATCTTGGTATACAGTGCGATCATTTTTATGTATGATTTTAATTTGTTTTCGCTTACTTTTCATGTACCGCGTCTTTGTGGGCTGGGGCAAACATGAGCAACGCCATGATGAGGCTTCTCTGAACCCTGTCAGCTGACCAGGGAGAGTCCTAACTGCGCAGAAGCTAAAACTAGCCAGCTGGCTCCTGGAGCCCGATGCGCCTGGGAATCCATCCCGAAGAAGCAGATTGCACCTTGAATTTTCATACACTGTTGCCATGTGATGGACTCTTGCATTGTCTTCTGTATTCCTATGCCTGGGAACGTGAACCAGGGGGGCGGGTGTGAAAACTTGAATAATTATGATGGGAACGTTGAATTCTAGGAGGTGGTAATGACCGCACCACCTCTCCTGACCAATCACAATATGGGAAACTGTCACTTGCAACATTAGTGGGTGGTCTAAGGGTCCCCAAAATAGTATAATTGCCCTAGTTTAGCTTAGGAAAATTGTCCGACTTGTCCGAGTAGCAGACCTGTCACTGACCCTACGATCTCAATAGGTGCTCATTCTGAAAGTGCTGCGGAGCACTTTGTCCATACTTTCCACAATTCCCTAAGGGGTGGAAAATCCTAAGTGCTGGCGAAGCACTTTGCTGGGGAATTCGAAAATCCAATCGGGGTTTCTGGCGGATTACTTGCAGGAGGGGGTAACGCAGGCGTTGCTGTCCAAAGCTGTGGGTGTTGGTCGTACCCTGGGAGGCCCAGTCCTTGACCTGAACCTGAGGGGTATCCTGTCTTTACTGTCCATGAGCTGTACCTGCTCGCATTCTGGCATTCCTTTTCTGAGGGTCCCTGTCCCCGTCTTCCCAACTGACCCGTGGCCAGGGTTGGTCTTCAATCTGAACTAGGTAATTAATGATTGTGGGTTTACGTATCTCTCTCTCTCTCTCTCTCTTTTTCTCGTCTGATCAGTTAAAGCATTTACCTGTGTCATTGCTTTATTGCCATTGCAATTATATGTGCCTGAATTTTAGTTGGTTCCTTCTCTTCCCCTCTCCTTTAGCAATTTCATTGATGTTATAGAACCTTAGCATGTTCCCGTTTTTCCCTTTCCTTTAGTGGATTGCAGTGAAAGTAGCTAGCATAGCTTAATCACTTAAGTTAAGTACATGTTCTAGGTCTCATCCCATTCCTATGTTCTAGTATAAAGTTTGCAGTGATTAGGTTTGTTCTAAAACTTCTTCCTGTAGTTTCCCATATATCCCAATGGTCTTATTTTTGATGCAAAGTTACATTTTGGTGTTGATTTTAATGTTTGATATACTATTCTGTGTATCGCTTATTATCTTGGCTTCTTCCTTTTGAATTCTTATATAAAATTTGAACTTAATCAGGTGTCTGTGGTCATTATACAAAATTGTGGAAAGTATTTTACTGATTATAAAGTGTATCGGATGTTAGGCCTGTCTACTATTTTTCCCTGATAGCTCCAGGTCCGTCGAAGAATTGTGCCTGTGGTAAGTCGGGTGCATGGTAAGCAGAGGTAAATCCAAACTTGATTACTCTTAGCAGCGTGTAGGAGGAGAAATCCTCACCCAGTTCACCCAAACAAATTAGTGTAATGATTAAAAGTTTTTTCACGCCAAGGGCCCAGTGCGTGTAAAAGAATTGGTAACTCGGGTGACCTGGGGAAAACTGCGCGCTCTAGCAGTAGGCTTGTCTGAATTGTGCACTTACAGCCTGGTTCATCATAGTGAAGTTTTGCGAGTCTGAAATAGCGATTGATAAGGAATCGCTATTCCAGACTCGCAAAATGGGATTCATGTAGGAATCGCAATATTTTTTGCGATTCCTACAGGTTCCTTATTTGCGATTAGCTAATTAGCTAATCGCAAATGAGATTGCGATTTCAAGGGTGCAGGGGTGTCTAAAGGACACCCTGTAACACCCCTGAAATGTAAATTCACACAGATGTTACACACACACGTCCAAAGGACGTGTGTGTGTAACATGCAACTTAGAAAAATGCATTTAAATGCATTTTTTTAAGTTTTCGCTATTTACCACGAGGTTTGACCTCGCGGTAAATAGCGTCCCAAAATTGCGAATTCGCAATTTTTTAATGTTTCATGAATAGCATTTAAGGAATCTCTAATAGAGATTGCTTAAATGCTAATCCTCGCAAATTTGCGAATTCTTTATTAGCGAATTTTGCATTTGGATGATGAATCCCAAATGCAAAAATTGCACTTGCAAAGGGCCAGATTCTCAGAATCTGGCCCTTTGCGAGCGCAATTTCGCTTGATGAATCAGGCTGTTAGTGGCCTACCAAAAGTCACTGAGCCAGAAGGCGCAAGGGTCTATTAACAAACCCTCAATGGGAACAGGCCCATAGTTATATAGACCCATTGGTGAAGCCTTGTAGAGAACAGATGACCCAACTGGTAGATCAGTAGGCGTTGAAGCCCCATTAGATAAGGTTCCAGGACCAGAGGAGAATGGCAATAAGTACTTAGTGACAACGTCCTAATAGAACCAGAAAAGGCCCAACATCTTAGCAGAATCTGAAAAGGCCCAACATGCTAGCAGAACTCCAAAACCACACTTGAAGGAAATACACATTAAAGATGGAGGCCAATTTAAGCACAAGAATGAGGCAAGAAACAGAGTGTTAAAGCAGGCCATTTGGGGTTAAGCATCAGAGAAGCTGGCTCTACAAGGGAAGCCAGAGGCTGGCACCAGAGGAGGAATTGCAAAGTGATGCGAGGGCTGATGACATAGGAAGAAAACAGAACCTTTGTAAATGTAAATGTATAGGCATTTATATAGCGCACTACTTACCCGGAGGGTCCCAAGGCGCTTCGACCGCTGTGAAACCCTTCCTGGCTTCCCTGAGAGATGGTCCCTTAATGGGTATCTCCAGGGTGAGACCAGGCATCCCCGGCGGTCTGGTGGGGCCGTTAGTGAAGATGAGGCAAGCTAATGCCCAGAGTTGCCGAGTGTGATCGCTGATCAGAGTGGGCACCGAGGCGAGAGAATTATCGAGTCCGCTGACCCTGGTCCAGAAACCTGCCGCGCCGGGATTCGAACCCTGGTCCCGGGCCGTCCTCTGCTCTCGGGTCTGCCGCCTCTAACCAGTGAGCCACACCACTTCACTTTGACAAGGACCTTGGACATGGCAAAATAACAGACATTGGATGTAAATGAGAAGAATTTAAAATAACCTTTAACATCCCGCTGAAGCCTGAAAGACCCACTGGAGTGCCATCATTTCCTTGTGGATAGAGCCAAGGATGGGCCAACACCAAAATGGAGGCTACAAAAGGCTCACATGGCAACTAATAAACTCACAACTCTGAACGCCGTGCTTGGTCCATAAAGTTATGTGCTCACTAGGTGGTTGCTTCCTATCAGCTACATTTATTTAGGACCATCGTCCTCTGTTATTTAGATCACGTGAACTCATGTCTTTACAATAAGAGCTCAAGACAGCTACAATCTTCTATAGCATGAACATAAAATTCCTAATTAAAAGCAAATGGCAAAATCTGCTGGGCTTGCCAGAAGGTAGTCGCCTACTCCAGATTTTTATAGAAATAGAGAAGAGAAAATACAACATTTCGATATAAATGGCAACCTGTAACCATGTGTTAGGCTACAAATAAATTCTTATACAATATTACATTAGTCTCAATCAACTCTTAACTCTACCTGATGCACGGTGAATACTTTCACCGACCATACTTTACTCAACAAAACAACTTTAATAAAACTCATTCTGCCGAGTGTCTCGAGCTTAGTCACACATTTAACATGGGCATGTCCAGACTTTGAACAAATACTGAAAAGCTGACTGCATACTTTATAGCCCTTCCTACTGTTATGTTCCTGATAATCCTGTTTACTTGCAAGCTCAGAGTTGTTAAACACAAGCACACACAACGTTCAAACATGTATTCATGCAACTTTGATTTTAAGTATCAAAAGGTGAATAGCCCCTTTGAGGTTGAGACAAGTACCAATGTTATGTAGCGGCACTCCTATCCGGTTCAGTTATTGTGTACACGCTATGACTATGATGCATAAAAACCATCCACCGCAGGGGGATGGAGACAACCACAAGAATATGGCCCAATTTCTGGAATAAGTTTAATGTTACGCTAGTCAAAAGAAAAGTTTAGATGTACATTCATAAGCGAATTTAACGCTGGTCCACATTTAAAGTGGGAAAAAAAACAGCATAACAATTCAGAGTAAACTAACCAAAAATACAAATCTGCAATCTTACATTACAATTAAAACTGCACATGCTGCCTAGAAACCGTAAACCCAACCTTCTTAGAAACAGTAGGTCAAAAAGCTTGGCTACATTCAAACGCTACCTGATTATCATGAAAATATTCAAATTTTAGGATGCAGGCATATTTACTATCGAGGGAAGGCTACTGGATGGTATTCAAGATTGTAAATATTAACCAATATACAGGCGTTACTTGATTTAAAAATATTCATGTCTTTATGGGTTTTCAAAAGCATCTCATTCGGTTTTTGATTCATAGGATGAGATTTATATATATCAGCCCCCACCTACGAGAACCTGTTTGTGGGGTAGTGGGAAAAGGAGGTGGAGGTGGCCTGGCCCAAAGAGAATGAAGAACATGATGAATCTTGCCCATAACACAGCATTTTTCATGACTATCTGTTCATTCTCTGGGAAGGAGAAACATCACAATTGGAGAGAATCATTGCATAGGTAAATTGCAACAAGTGTTATGCCAACAAAAGACTGACTCAGGTAAGAAAGATAGTAGAGTGAAAAGACTCATTCTGGAATTTGACCCTGCCCAATCCAGTATTGAGAAAATCTTACAAAAAGGTGGCACATACTGGAAAAGGATAAACACACCAAGAAGGTCATTGGCACAGGTTCTCATAAAATATCCCAAAAAACTAGATGTTTTGGGGACCTCTTCACAAAAAGCTTCTATGATCCTGGCAAAGAGAGGAGTTAGCTGTCCAATAAGATGAATGTTTTTATAAGATGTAGTTCCTGCAAAGTTTGTCAGTTTGGACTGAACTAAAAAAACATACCAAACGTACAAGGGCCATACAGTCATTATTCAGGACCACATAACGTGATACTGACGATGTAGTATATGGTTTGAAGTGTGACTGGCACATACTATACATTGGCAGCACCATCAACAGATTGAGGATCAGGATACTGCAACACATGCGGGCCATAAGGAAAAGAGTTATCCAATGCCTTGCCACTTTGAAAAATACCATAATCAATCACTGCAAGGCTTCGGATTTTATGGAATAAAACATGTAAGGATGAACGCTTGAGTGGGTGACTGGGAGAAGGAACTAAGGGTAGAGTCCAAAGTGATTGTGACACTGGGCACGGAAACCTCCTGTGGCCATAACACCGACACAGAGCTTCATGTGCACTTGTAATAGGGAAACAGCCTTTACAACGAAGCCGGAACCCTGCATGCCTTTACCACACAGTCTTTACCATCCATGGGACACTAGCACGCAAGTCTTTATCAAGCAGGATTTTACAACAAATATGCCTTTACTACACATGCCTTTACAACGAATTTCATTGTAAAGGCATATTCGTAGTAAATGTTTTAATTATAAAGTCTTTCAAATGTACACACACACACACACATATATATAAGATTTTTTTTTAGGGTTTAGGGGTGCTTTTGCACAGTAGGATTTTTTAAGGTTTAGGGTGGGTTTGGGCATTTAGATGATAAGTGAATTTTTAGGGTTTAGGGTGGGTATGGGTTTTTGTGGGCCAAGGGATGTTTTAGTGAAGGGGTCAGGATAGGAATACCCTGACCCCCAAGGCTTGGTAGTGGGGTCCCAAAACATTTTTTGTTTCAATATTGCCCCAAAATCGCAGTGGATGAGTGAATTCGCAGCAAAATTGGGAAGAAAAAAAACAAGTGCTCTTTCCCATGCTTGTTTAAACATCGGCCCTTGGGTGGCCAGGTACCGGGGCAAAAACTACTATTTATATTGGGGAGGGGGTGCACGCGGCCCTGCTCCCAATGGCCGATTTTGGCCATAGGGACTGCCACCTCCCTGGGGCACCCAAAATAAAATTTGGGCCCCCCTCCCAAGGCTGTTTATGGCTCAGAGGACCGCCACCTCCCCGGGGCTTGGCCAATAAAGAAGAAAGGGGCTGAGCAGACCCAACCTCTTGCGTCCATTAGGGCCCTGGGGACCACTATTTCTCTGGGCCAATATCAGTATTACAAGGGGAGTGGTGGCGGTGCGGCCCCCTCCTGGGCCGTTTTCAGATCCAGGGACCACCACCTGCCTGGGGCAGGCCCTAGAATATCAAAGGAAGGCCTGTGCGGCCCCCCTCCTGGAGCCATTAATGGCCCTTGGGACCACCATCTCCCAGGGCTGGCTCCCTATGTCCAGAAGTGCCTACCCTTAGGTCATAGTTGATTAATGTCGCTTGGTGGGAGCTTTGACAGCTCCAGCCAATTGAGAGCAAACAGTAAGACGGCTCCCAGCGAGCGGGAGCAGGAAACTGCTCCCACCCATTGGGAGTGACTTTACATCTGTTTTCCTGTCTCCGGTCAAGCGGGCAGGAAAACAGATGAAAATATTGCTCCCACACGCAGGGAGAATTTTTTGTTGCTCCTTCTGTATGGGAACAATGACAGCTCCTGATGGAGGTGAGGAGCCGGCAGAGACCATTGGGGCTCGCACCACGGTCCTAGAGAGTGCACACTGTGTGACTTGGGTGAGGCCCAGGCATCCAGCATCAAGTGGCTGAGCCCCAGGTGATGGGGTCCCCGGCTCCAAAATCAGCATTGGGATGGAGCGTGGGCCCCTTCTCTATGAATTCTTGGCCGGGCTCTGGGGAATGCGGTCCCCAGGGCCAAAATTGCCCCGGGGAGGAGGGCCAGACAGCCCCCTCTCTCCTATCAATTTTTTGCTGGGCCCCAGGGATGGGGTTCCCTGGGACGAAATCAGTATAGAGATGGTGGCTGCAGAGCCTTCCTTCCCATCTGTATATTATCCTAACTGCTTGGGCTTTGCAAAGGCAAAGCAAGGGGGTTTTCTCTGCAATTCCACATTGAAAAAAGATAAGAAATCCTTGCTGGAGGTGAATGCATCCTTGATTTATTGGAACGCCATCTGTAGTTACTGTGACACGTAGGTTCTTTCTTTTCTTCTCCTGATGAGTCCATGGTTCTCCATTTAAATTACTATCAAATGTACAAAATCCCCTTAAAGCCTCATCCATGTGGCCAAGCCCCATCCACCTTAGTAGTATGCCAGGATGATGGACAGCTTACCAAAAGCCACCCGTGCGTTTCCTGTTGATTTCGGTGAAGCATACTTGATGCTGAAGAATATGAGGACATCTCCACCAAACAAAGAAGCACTTGCTTTATATAGTTAAGAGGAAGTACCCTAGTTTGGTGGAGATTTATCCTCTTTGTAGTCTTGTCATCTTCTCTGTAGGTGAATTCATGTTATCACAAATTTCTGAAAAAGACGCTTGAGGAGCAATCACATTTTAAGTGCACAGAAGGTCACTGGAGGCACTTCTTCCTGGTCCATTACGCAGCTGTAGTGTAGAATATGCACTAGACATTTACCCAACGAGTTGGCACTTATTAATTAACCTGTAGAAAGTACTCCAGCTCGGTAGACATTTTGTGCAAAACTATGGACTTTTGTTAGATAAAGGGGCAGGTGAGATTCTGTTCTGGCCCAGTCACTCACACAGCTACTGACACACCCACACTACCACTCACACACCCATACAGTCACTCCCATACCCAGAGACCCATTTAGTCACTCACACACCCACTTACAGACCCCTACAGCCACTCACATACCCACTCACGGACCCATATAGCCACTCACAGACCCACACAGCCACTCCCACACCCACTCGGCAACCTACACAGGCACTCACACACCCAGTCACCAACCCATACAGCTATTTACACACTCACTCACTCACAGACACACAGCCAATCACACACTAAGTCACCAACCCAAACAGCCACTCACACACCCAGAAAACTACTCACACACACCCATTCATCCATTCACATACCCGCTCACAGACACATAGAGCCACTCACACACCCACTCACAGACCTTTACAGTCACTCGCACACCTACTTTCAAAGGTCACAGTTGGAAAACAAAATTTTAAAAACCTTTGAAAATCACAAAAAAAACAAAGGTTACAGGAATGGAATATGCTACTTACCAGTATGCATCTGTTCTTGGCATAGAGGGCTGCAGAGTGGTACATTATGAATAGATCGCCATCTGGTGTTGGGCTCGGATGATTGCACTTTGTTTTTCTCTTGGAGAGTCTTTTGTGTCTTGGTGACTCCTCCCTTAGTTGGTAGTGCGCATGGGCATCGGCTCCATCCTTAGATTGTTTTGCCATAGTAGGGTTAGATGGAGTAGTATAGTAGAATACAGATAAGAGTGCCCATGTAAGTGTATCTAAATAAGATAATGTTGGAACAGACACAGGTTTCCGGGGAGGCTGGGAGGGCATGTACCACTCTGCAGCCCTCTATGCCAAGAACAGATGCATACTGGTAAGTAGCATATTCCGTTCGAGGCATATGGGCTGCAGATGGTACATTATGAATAGACTATACAGCAGTTCTCTCCCTAGCGGTGGTCGCCCGTGTCTGTTGCAACTGTCTGAAACAATGTTTTTAATACTGCTTGTCCCACTCTAGCTTGTTGTGTTGAGTGCACATCTACACAATAGTGCTTTGTGAAGGTGTGCGGTGTAACCCAGGTAGCTGCTTTGCATATGTCATCTAGTGGAATGTTTCCCAGAAATGCCATAGATGCTCCTAGTTTACGTGTAGAGTGAGCTCTAGGAGGAACAGTTAATGTTCTCTTTGCCTTTAAGTAGCATATTTGAATGCATTTTACAATCCATCTGGCAATGCCCGCTTTGGAGATGGGATTGCCTTTATGTGTGGGAGAAAACGCAACAAATAGCTGTTTTGTCTTTCTGAAAGTTTGTGTTCTTTCTATATAGTACAATATGGCCCTTCTAACATCCAGTGTATGTAGGGCTCTTTCCGCTACTGTTTGTGGTTTTGGAAAGAAAACCGGTAATTCCACTGACTGATTGATGTGGAATGCTGAAATAACCTTCGGTAAGAATTTTGGGTTTGTTCTAAGAACCACTTTATTTTGGTGTAGCTGCATAAATGGTTCTTGAATCGTAAAGGCCTGCAGTTCACTTACTCTTCTAAGTGACGTGATAGCTATGAGGAAGGCTACCTTCCATGTGAGGAATTGTATTTCACACCTATGCATAGGTTCAAAGGGTGGCCCCATTAGTCTGGTAAGCACTATGTTGAGATTCCAGACTGGGGAAGGTGGTCTTCTTGGTGGAATGACTCTCTTGAGTCCTTCCATGAAAGCTTTAATTGCTGGTACTTTAAACAGTGACAAGTGTTGCCTGTTTTGTAGGTACGCCGCTATGGCTGCTAGATGAACCCTGATAGAGGTATATGCTAGGTTACATTGCTGTAAGTGTAATAAATAGCAAATGATTTGTTTAGTGGATGCGTCCAGAGGGTTGATGTGCTTACTGTTACAGTGTATAGCAAACCTCTTCCATTTTGCTGCGTAGCATGCTCTGGTGGTAGGACGTCTTGCCTGTTTAATGATTTCCATGCATTCTGGTGGTAAATCTAAATACCCAAACTCTATGACCTCAGGAGCCAGATCGCTAGGTTCAGTTGTTTGGGATCTGGGTGCATTATTTCTCCATGGTTCTGTGTAAGATGCATGGGTAATAACCTTAGCTTTTGATGTGGTACTTGTGAGAGTTGTAGCAGCGTGGTGAACCACGGCTGTCTTGCCCACGTGGGTGCCACTAGTATCATTGTCATTGAGTGTTGCTGCAGTTTTCTCACCAGTAATGGAATTAGTGGTAGAGGAGGGAACGCGTAAGCAAATTTGTTGGACCAATTTATCCACAATGCATTGCCCTGGGACCTTTGGTGTGGGTACCTGGATGCGAATTGCTTGCATTTTGCGTTCTGGTGATTTGCAAACAGATCTATCTCTGGTTGCCCCCATTTTTGGAAGAATGGCTGTAGTATTTGGTCGTGCAGCTCCCACTCGTGAACTTGTTCTGACTGTCTGCTTAGGATGTCTGCTATTTGATTTTGAATTCCTGGTAGGTGTTCCGCTAACAGGTAGATCTTTTGAGGAATGGCCCATCTCCATATGTCCTGTGCTAGTTTGGACAGTTGGAGAGAGTGTGTCCCCCCCTGTTTTTGAATATAATACATTGCAGTCATGTTGTCTGTTCTGATCAGGACTGCTTTGTTTGTTACTTGCATTTGGAAAGCTTTTAGAGCTAGAAATATTGCCAAGAGTTCTAGGTAGTTGATGTGCAGTTTCTTTTGCTGCGCACTCCACTTCCCCTGTACTGTGTATTTGTCCATGTGCGCTCCCCATCCGGAGAGCGATGCGTCCGCTGTTATTATTACTTGTGGAATTGGCTCTAGGAACGACCGTCCCTTGGAAATGTTTTCTGTGTTCCACCACTTCAGAGAGCGATACGTCCGGTCGTCTACCAACACCAGATCTGTAATCTGACCTTGAGCCTGATTCCACTGTGTCGCTAGACACTCTTGTAGTGGACGCATTTGTAGTCTGGCATGTGGTATTAGCAGTATGCAAGAGGACATCATGCCTAATAGTTGCATAAACACTCGTGCTGGTAGTGAGTGTTGTGGTTGAAATCTTTGTATTAACCCGACCATTGTCTGTACTCTGATTGGGTTGGGGTATGCTATTGCCTTTTCTGTGTCTACTGTAGCCCCCAGGTATTGCTGGATCTGGTTTGGTTGCAGGTGTGATTTCTTGTAGTTCACCGTAAACCCTAGGTGGTGCAGCAATTGAATTGTCTTCTGTGTGTTGTGAAGACATTCTTCCTTTGATTTGGCCTTTATTAGCCAATCGTCCAAGTATGGGAAGACATGTATCTGTTGTCTTCTTAGGTGTGCTGCCACCACTGCTAGGCATTTTGTGAAAACTCTTGGTGCTGTTGTGACACCGAACGGAAGGACTTTGAACTGGTAGTGTTGTCCTTCTAACACAAACCTTAGATATTTTCTGTGGGCTTTGTGAATTGGGATATGAAAGTAAGCGTCTTTTAGATCCAGTGTAGAAAGAAAGTCCCCTTTCTTCAGTAAAGGGAGTACTTGTTGGAGCGTGACCATGTGGAAATGTTCTGAATTTATGTAAGCATTGAGAGGTCTGAGGTCTAATATTGGTCGTAGGGACCCGTCCTTCTTGGGGATCAGGAAGTATAGAGAGTATACCCCTGTTCCTTGTTGATCCTTTGGTACCTTCTCTATTGCATGCTTTTGTAGAAGTGCTAACACCTCTTCCCTTAACAATGTTAAATGGTCCTGACTCATTGGACGCTGCTTGGGAGGGATGTTTGGTGGGGTGGCTGTGAGTTCTAGGCAATAACCATGTTGGATAATTTGTCTCACCCACTTGTCTGACGTGATGTTTTCCCAGACAGGTAGGAACTGTGATAGACGTCCCCCGACCGGTGTTGTGTGGTCTGGGGGGAGTTGTATGAAGTCACTGCTTTGGTGTTGAGGCGTTGCGGTTGTTATTATTTCCGCGGCCTCTACCCTTATTGTTGTTACCTCTGTAATTACCTCTTGAATTACCTCTGGGTGATGTTGGTGTGAAAGATGTGGATTACTGATTTGTTCCTGTGTTTTTTGAGCCCCCTCTATAGGTGGATCTACGAAAGGAACCTCTGTGTGTTGGCTGTTGCAATGCTCCCATTGACTTAGCCGTTTCCGTATCTTTCTTCATCTTTTCTAATGTCTCGTCTGTACTTGAACCAAACAATGTCTTTTGATCAAATGGTTTGTTCAGTAGGGCTGTTTGAACTTCTTGTTTGAATCCTGAGATTCTAAGCCACGCGTGCCTTCTTAGCATGACACTAGTGTTAATAGACCTTGCTGCAGTGTCTGCTGCGTCTAATGCACACTTAATGGAAGTATTTGTTATTATCTTTCCTTCCTGAATTAATTGTTCTGCCTTCTTCTGATGTTCCTTAGGGAGATGTGTGAGAAGTTTCTCTAACTCATCGTAATGTGCCCTGTCATAACGTGCGAGTAGTGCCTGTGTATTGGCTATACGCCAACTATTCGCTGCTTGTGATGCTACCCTTTTGCCTGATGCATCTATCAGTTTCGACTCTTTATCTGGTGGAGGAGCCTCTCCTGTAGATAATGAGTTTGCTCTTTTACGAGCGTTTGAGACCACCAGCGAATCTAGAGGTACATGCCCTCTAATAAATATTGGGTCCTTTGGAGCCGCTTTGTATTTTTTATCGATTCTTGGGTTTAACACCCTGGCTCTCACTGGGTTTTCGAATATTTCCTCTGTGTGAGTGAGAAGACCCTTTAGCATAGGAAGAGTACCTGATGATCTCTGTGCACTAGGTAGAGTCTCTAACAAGAAATCCTCTATCTGAGGTTCTGTGTGCATATCTAGTTTGTGATATTTTGCTGCCCTATTAATGAGCTGCACAAAACCTGTGTTATCATCAGGTGGTGAAGGCTTTGAGGGATATAGCTCTGGGTCGTTGTCCTCATCTGACCCTACATCGTAATTCTCCCATGGATCTTCCTCATCTGGGATAGATTCGTCATCCCCTTGAGGTTCTCCCTCCCCTGTATCACTGTCTACCTCTGACTGAGGTGTAGCTGGTCTTGGTGTGGAGGGTGTAGGAATATGTGGCCTATTGCGAGGAATAGGAGAAGAGGGTGTGTCTCTAGGACGAGGAGAAGCAGGAGGAGTTATGTTCGGCCCCATTGTTCTCTTTTTTGAAGGAAGAGGTTTATCTTCTGACTGTTCACTCTTTCTCTTCTTCGTGACCACTTTCCCTGTTTGCGGGTCAATAAACAAGATCTTTTGTTTGGGATCTGTTTGTTGCTCTTGAATCGGTACCGAAGGTCCTGGTTCCGAGAGCTGTTTTTGTTTGTGATCTTCAGATCTTGCTGTTTTCGAAACCGAATGTTTGCTCGATTCCGACTTTTTGGGTATCGAGTGTCTTTTGGGCGATAAATCATATTTCTTTTTCGACATGGAGTGTTTCGATACCGAGCTCTCCCTTGTATGTAGCCTCGGTGTCGAAGTCGATGTCGCCCTTTTCTCGGATCCGACGTGGTGGGATTCCGAGTGTTTCGGTTTCAGTTTCGGTTTCGTTGCCGGGCCCGAGGGCGGGGCGTCGGAAACTTTTTTCAGCGGTTTGACCGGGCCCGAGGGCGGGGTCGTTACCGCACGGGGTCGGTTTTTCGGTAAGGGGACGTCGTCACTCACGGTTTGTTGCTCGAAGAGTTCTTCAACCTCCGACTGGTCCCCTTCCGACCCCGACTGGTCCTCTTCTTCCTCGATTTGTTCGTCTCCGAACAGCTCCGGGATTGCCTCCGCCTGCATTCTGGAAGCCTCGTGTCTTCGAGCTCGACGATTTCTGATCGTTAGCTTGGAGGAGAATGCTGCGCAGGCTTCGCAGTCCCTGGATTCGTGTTCAGGCGATAAACAGAGGTTGCACACCTCGTGTAGGTCCTTGTGTGGGAACTTAGCACCACACGATGGACATTTTTTGAATGGAGTCCTTTCCATGGACTCCGGGCTTGACTGCGTCGAGAAAGGTCTTCTGTTCTTCGACGTAGATCCAAGTTTTTCTCTTCTATTTTAAATTTGTAACGCGTCGGAATGGAAAGGAACGCGTTCGATAACAATACCGTCGAATTGGAACGGGAATACGCGCCGAAAAATCACTTTTTCCTGAAGTTGATCTGGAGCGTCTCGATCTTCATCCGAACCCGATGGCGGAAAAAAACAATCTAAGGATGGAGCCGATGCCCATGCGCACTACCAACTAAGGGAGGAGTCACCAAGACACAAAAGACTCTCCAAGAGAAAAACAAAGTGCAATCATCCGAGCCCAACACCAGATGGCGATCTATTCATAATGTACCATCTGCAGCCCATATGCCTCAAACGTTATAGTTAGGGAATAACACAAAAAAATTGTACAAATTCACAGAAAAAAACAACGGTTACAGGGACGTTTTACTTCGGATATAGATTTTTTTTAACTTAGAAATTCACTGAAAAAAACCAGAGGTTAGAGGGACATTATAGTTTGGCTCAGATTTCACACGCACAAAACCATAGAAATTCAGCAGTTATAGTTACCTGCACTAACTATAACTTACGCCCTCGCAATGCACTGCTTATGACCTCACATATTACATCACTCATGACATGATCAGTGACAGCACTGATTAAATAGCCCACTGGATAAAGACCAACTGTGTAAAACTGACCATTGAAAATAAAATGGTAATCTTCGGTAAGATGGGACTCCACCTGGTGACCAACATGGCTTTGACTGAGACCGACCCCACCACCCATGCCAAGAACCTCATGATCATCATCGACAGCAAACTCAACATGACCGCCAAAGTGAACGCTCTTACCACCTTCATGCTTCCATACCCTAAAGATGTTGATGAAGATTTCCAAATGGCTCTTAATCAGCACCCGGAGAACCATCAGGTATGCCTTGGTCACAAGCAAGCTGGACTACGGGAACACACTATGCCGGTATTAACAAAAAACTCCCTAGAAGGTTACAGACCATTCAGAACTCGGCGGCGAGGCTCGCCCTCAACATCCCACTCCGCACTCACATCACACAACACCTAACAGAGCTCCACTGTCACCCCATTCACAAAATAGCACAATTTAAAATCCTGTCCCACACTTTCAGTGCACTACATAACACTGGCCCTGTCTACCTCGACAATCACATCTGCTTTCACAAACCTTCCAGACACATCCGCTTGTCCAGACTCCTACTTGCACAAATCCCATACAAACAGAAAACCAGATCTAGTGGTCCAGCCTGCTCTTGCATCGCTCCTAAAGTGTGGAAAAAACTGCCCGCAACAAATAAGAGCTTCCTCCTCACTTCTTGTATTCTGTAACAGGAAAACATGGCTTTTCAAGTAGTCTCACTAGGCCGAAGTGTGGCTAGCACCAGGATACTCTCCCAGGTGGCAGTGGGCGCTTTAAATCTGGAATATAACAGTATCATATAATCAGTTTGACTTTCCATGTCATCCTATATCCCACCTATTTGAGTTGTCTTAAAGATCACCCAAGTACCACCATTCCAAACCCAACAGGTCATATAATTACTGATCAGAATACACATCATATACTTTGACGTACACTGTGAAGTTGCTTACTAGTGAATTAAGTAATATTTTTTCAAGTGGCAAGCCCCATGGAAGGCCAATAGTTATTGGGGCATTTCTACATCTACTATTTACAAAAAATGACAAACCCAAGTGATACCACCATCTTTTAGCCTAAACATCCTGTAAGATGGAAAACAGTCTGATCTGGATGCAGTCAGACCCCCTTGGAGAGAGTGCTTTGGTTTCTATGTACAAAGTAAAATCTCTGGAGATGGAGTTATGGGAACTCAAAAGTAGGGGATTCAGAATCATCTATACTTTACAAGGGAACTTTGTCCACAAAGGAACCGGCCAAAATGCAAGTAAGGTTCAGTGTTTATCGAATAGGGTGCACGCAAGAAGAAGTAAGGGGAAAAGAGGTCAATAATGTGGCTCAGAAAAGTTCAGTTAACAGGTTACACTGAATGCTTTGCAATCAAGGAAAGGGTGTAGATTATTGGTTATTTGTTAGTACTGTACAACGTATAACTCTTGAAGTCTTTACAGCTCAAGAAAAACTGAGCAAAAACTTTACAAGAGTATTCAGGTTATGCAAAGTGAAGGCAAGGATTTGGACAAAGAGTTTAACGACTGTCACCTTAATTTTAAATAGAAGCATAAATGTGCCCTCCTTGCTCAACGGTACCTTCTACAAACAAGCAGAAAATATAAAATATCATCATCACCACTTTCTCACAAGGACACATCATAGGAAAAGATCAAGGTGGCCCTGGTGCTATCCTTTTGTACAGCCAAAACTTAGCTGGTTTAACTTCACTTTCAAAGACATCACCCGATCACTTGCATTTGTGAGAGCTTCAAAGTAGATTTCCCTTAAGTAATCACATTCCATAAATGCATAATTTGCTTCTTAAGATACATTGTGTGCTACAAACCGTAACTTCAGTCTTATACTCATTTGTTTGCTACCCAGAAAGGCTACCACATTCTTGCTCATCTCACAGGTGGAAGTATGAAATGTTACAGACTGGGTCAGCTTGTAAGAAGTCAGGTTTACTTTTTACACTGCTGTGCACTAAAATACCTTAGCAACATCTACTTTAAAGTACTATTCTCATGAGTAAGACAATGGAATTAAAATCTACGTAAGTTTAAACCCCTTCATTATTTTGAACTTAAGCCACTTTGAGATCCAATGAAACATTTATAGGACATAGCTTATTAGACATCAGTGAACATCTTTAAAACTTTAGCATTTTGACCAGGAACTATTCATCCAAGTTTAACTATCTATAAATTGTGTCTAGGCACCTGGGAAGTGAGTCTCATTGAGAATGTGAGACAATGAGCAATGCATTAATGAATTAAAGCGGTGTAGCTCATAATAACTAGTCAGTGTTTTATTGGGTTTCACATCTTCACCTCTGTGTCTTTCGAACTTAATGTTATTTTTTTAACAACACAAGTTATTTTATGAGCCAAGCTCATGACCAGCAGACACTTATCAAAGTGAGTGGCCATCTACCAGTCTTCAGCCAAGCCCATAGCGGAAGGGTGTAATTGAAGGCAGGGAAGGGCAGACTTCCCCAGAGCTATTATTTTCCTCCTACAAGGTAGGGCTGGACCCTCCTTGTATTACTTTTTATTGTTTTATCTTGGGAGATGGCAGGCTCCCGAGGAGCTTTTTTAGGTCTCGCCTATGCAGCACACATGCGCTGCATAGGCAAAAGAGCTTTAGCAATCGCTTCGGCTTTTCAGCCAAAAACCTGCACGTGTTCCATTGCCTTCAATGGCAACGCGTGCACGTTTGGCGATTCACTTGCGGGAGCGAGCTTGACACCATATGTTTGTAATTAACTTACAAACACATGGTGCATCTGGCTTGCTCCCGCAAGAGAAACGCTTTGTGTGCTCTCGCACTCCCCCACATCTCCCACTTTTAGCGTGAGGAGCGCGCGCTTGTTATAACATGCATTGTATTCACAATTTTATAGACATGAGAGTAGTTTAAAAGGCTCTGTTTGTTCTCTGCATTCAAAGAAATATTTCCAAGAACCGCCTTTGTGTCTGACTCTGTCCTCGGACCATGGTTTCACTGAGTTAATGCTAACCACGTGTCCATTCTTGGACAGAAACGGCGAGATGTGTAAACCGTGCATGAGTGTACACCTCTGGCCAGTCTAGCAGTGCGGCTTGGGCAAAAAATCAGAGTCCATATCCAGGGACGTACCAATTTGTGTAGTAGCCATCCACTGAAAGCGCTTCGTCTTCACCTAAGGGTTTGAAGCGATGTATATGTGCAATTGCAAAACAATGTAGTAGCACACGTATAGCGCTTTATGAGACCCGAAAAAAGCATAGGATATGAACTGACAAGCCTAATACTTTATGAAATCTCACTCAATTTGCAGGTTATGTCCGACATATTCCAGATTGTGTTGTTACCCATAGGGTGGCTAACACATACTGTACATAAACAAACGCCTTTTGAACGTGTTCAATGCTGTCCACGTGACCGCAGTCCTGGAGAATAGGGTGTGTTCTGACACATCGTGATTTTGATTTTCCATCCGGCAGGCCGGATATCACAAGCAGTTTGGGAAAATATTCCGGCTGAAGCTGGGGTCCTTCGATTCGTTCCACTTCGGGGCATCTTGCCTCCTTGAGGTACTGTACAGGGAAGAGTGCAGCAACCGCAGAGACTAGAGATAAAGCCGTGGAAAGCCTACAGGGATTACAGAGACGAAGCATACGGGCTCCTGATACTGTAAGTACACTCTGCTTGGTTTTAAGTGGGCCGGGTCTTGCTGTGCTCAGCAGTTCTAAAAAGCAGGTGCAGAGACGGGTCCCTATTAAGCTCTCCTTTTTTGCCCTCACCCTCAGGAAAAAAAATCTCAACTCTGCAGCAGTATCACTGCCCTTTTGAGAGACTCGTTTTAGTTCTTTCACAGTTTCACCATTGCAGAACTGAAGCATTTTCAATATGCTATTCTACGAAACCATGGTTGTTTATGTTATGCATCTAACAACCATTGACAAAGCAATAGTACTAGGTTTTTGTAAGTGTAAAACTACTGCCTGGATAATTAGGGTGACCAGACGTCCTGGGTTTGCCAGGATTGTCCAGATTTTCACCAGCTGTCCCGGTAGATGTTGGCAATTTTGGCTCATGTACTGGTTTTAAGAGGGGGTCGACCGAAACCAGTGAGAAGCACTTTTTGAGTGTTCTAAAGCTGTGCTAGTTACCAGCTAATATAAGGTAGCAATTTAATTAACAGGTATGATGCAGGTTTTAGAAATTATTTTTTTAATTTATTTTCTTGGTGCCTCTTCTGCATTCCTATGTTGATAATAGCGGTCATTCTGCACAGCTCTGTTGAAGTAAAATTGTGGTCCTTCTATTTTTGCAAAATGTCCAGGATATTGGTCATCAAGATCTGGTGACCCTATGGATACCATATCTGGATGTAATGACAGAAGTAGCAAAATGCCAGACCAGCGGCACACTATGCTACGCATAGATTTTCAGTTTAAGTGTTTTTAAGCCATGCCTAAAATTACATTGGCCACGCCCCTTTAAGATACCTCCACCCTCCAGTTTTTTCATACCACTTAAAGCCCTGACATCTTCCATCACACGCTGCTTTGCAGCACGGCAAATCAATGCACTGCCATTAATATGTGATTCTCTGCTAACGCGAGTCTCGCTCGGAACAAGTATCATCCTGCACAAATGAAATTCAGAAAGAGGATGGTCAGGTCAACCTCACAGGCCACATGTTTTACTTTTGGCAGTGACAAGCACAGCCAGAAAGTGAGCCTTTCACAGGGAGCGAATTACACTGAAACAGACTTACTCACTGGCCGTGGGTCAATTAGTGAGTGTATCTCACTCACACTGGGAGTAAATGTAGATGGTCTCTCTCAATACGAGTAAATCTCATTCCCTTGGAGATTGTCTCATTTATTGAGATCAGGGTCGAAGTGCATTCAAAACAAGCATTGGCATAGCCAAAAGGTCTCGCCTTTGGGACCTTATAAGTGTTTAGCCATGCAACAATTGATGTTGTTGCACCAAGGATATTGTGCTCGATAACTAAACACTTATAAGGTCTCAAAGGTGAGACCTGTTACCTATGCCAATGCTTGTTTAATATAGCAACAGAGAGGGGAAACCACCATAATGGTTTTTTTTTGGTGTTTTCTTATGGGCAATCCAACTTTCAGGCCCCCACAATTTTCTCACCCTTTGACATACCAGCACAAAGCTTTTCAGGATAAACCTTAGGTGGCTGGTAAATTATGTAAAAAGTATCATTGAGATTCATCACAAAATCTAGATAGAAATCAAACTTTTTTTTTTTTTAGAGGAAACTAATTTAAGCAGAAATATTGAATTTCCATCTCTGACTCTTCAAACACATAAATATACAAACACATACACGTGTAGGCACAGGCACAGAAAAACCATATCAAGTTTAAAACAGACTGACAAGTGGCATAGTGGTATTTGGGTGCATATCAATTTTCCAAGCTATGATCCGCTGCGTGAGACAATGACTTAATCTAGAGAAGAGTAATAAAATGCAAAAGTACAACTAAAACAGGAAAACAGGTAATACGTACTTTACTTTCATAGCATGACTTTTAGCAGCAAAGAGGCACCCTAAAAATAAGTTAAGACATTTAGTACAAAACATACTTGAGTCTTTCTTGATTGACTTTCCACCTTCCCGGCTCTTCTTCAAAACCGCCTTTAACATTTTGTCCTTTCCTGGAGATAAACAAAGACTTTCAGTGAGCCTTCTTTGTGAAATTGCTTTTTGAATATAAACATAAAATACGACTAACAAACTGATACAATTCTGCAGTGAGCTGGAGGTAACAGGGAGTTCCATAAACAGGTTGCAACCCATTAAACAATTGCTCTAAACCGATAGGTTACACATTTATACATTTAAAAAGGAAATATATGTAATGTTGTAAATAAAAATCCACCGGTTAATAACAAAAAAATGGGCTGCTGCATCAGGTGCAAGTTTAATATATTCAATAAAAACCAAGTAAGGTATCATGACTTATTGTAGGCTAGTGTGATGAGGTATGAGGTACACCTAGTGCAGGTTAAGGACCACTCTTCACTCCCAGCTATAATTTCCTGTGACATCATGCATTCTGCCCTCCTCCTTGACACCTAGAGACATTTGTGTAAAGTAGGCCATTAACGGCCTTTAAAAATCTAATCATTACAAGATAACAGCTATCGATTTCAGAACTCTTTGCAGAGGTATGCACTCTGGAAGTGAGAAGAATACGCTGGAAGCAATGTGTGCCAGAGTAAATAAAGATGTTCAAAAAGATCAATTGCACGTCCAATCAAGAATAAACATAGCCTAGACCATTGCTATTGAAGGTAACCACGCCTCTGGGCGGACAGTCTAAAAGAAGACGATAATTCCTTATCGTCTGAAATGGAGGCGTGAAATGGGAACATATGTTTCTATGGAACTACACCAGCGACCGTTCAGGCCACAATCATGTGCGAGCAAACACCAAATGAACAGTGTTAATGGGTGACCAGATGCCCTTAACATTTGTTGAAGTTGTGTCAACACGAGGCAAGGATTGGTGAGAAATGCACGTTCCAAGATTTGTGACGTGTTTAGAGAGACCCAGCGTTTTTGTTCACATCACTTGGCAATCTAAAACTAGTCGTCCTAAATGTATACTTGAAAGTGAAAGTGCCAGCTAAAGAAGGATGGCCTACTAATTTACTATTGAGAAAGTAACCACGAGAACACTGTGTTCACTCTAACTAGGGTTAGAGATGAAAACTCAAATCATGATTTCCCTTGCAGACTGATTTAGGTATGTAGCTTTCTTTAGGTATTTCTTGCAAGCAAATTCACCAAGCCAACGAATGTAATCGATAGGCAAAATAAACTACCCAAAGAAACTGAATTTCCACCCTATTAGCCCCAAACATTCTACAGATCTTCTTCTCATTATCAGATCGATTCCCACTGAGTGTGCAGAATGTCTTCCAGTAAATCACCTCAACTGCATGCTTTAAAAACAGAGGCAACAATTCTGACACCAACTCCAGGTCAACTAACTATGCACAAAACAAACATTTTCAGTAGGTAAGAGTAAGAAATTGGATTATTATTTGTGGTGGTTCACTACCCACCTCCTTAAGAACAATCATAACCCTTGTCAGTTTTAACCCTCAAGGCCACTAAATTAACCTGAGCTCAACCACCTGATAGCAATGGCCCACAGCAGACAGGCTTAACTTAAGACACTGTGTAAAGTATTACGAAGTACCAAAACTGTAAAAGTCAAAATGCACAACAATAAAAATCCCAAATTGAAAATTTTTTGTAAACCTAATGACACCAAAATGACAAGAAACCAATAAGAGGAACCAGAGATATGAATAAAAAAAATCAAGAAGCAGCACCAAAAGGCACAAAGCGCCAACGATAGTCACTGGTTGTAGTAGATCGGGACCAGTGCACAAATTAAGGCTGATCACGATGGAGCATGGGTCGAAAACACCAATCAGGTTCGCCCTGATCAGAGACTTTACCTTCTGATGTAGGCCCTGAATTAGGTCTTGGCGAATGGGTTACTCCGTCACAACGGTGACGGATATCCCATCCGCCAAAATATGAATCCCATTAAATTCTATGGGATTAATATTTCGGCAGACAGGATATCAATAACCGCTGTGACGGAGTAACCCATGTGCCAAGATCTAAATCAGGCTCTTAGTCCTTTAAGTCCCAATCCATCACAAGAGTACACTTCTAAAACTCACAAGACCTCAGGGGGAGGCACTTGGAGACTCAAAAGGTGTCAGGGAAAAGACAACAGCATGGTCTAGTCCAGGTCCAGTTCCAGTTGTCAGCTGGGCAGTTGCAGGAAAGGTCTCATGTAGCTTTTTGTATCCCTGTAGCTTGAACAGGAGGTCAGCCCCTTGTAGTCCACTTATTTGTCCCTTGTACAAGAGAGAGCAAGTCCAGTCTTTCATGGCTCCTCTCAGAGCCCAGACAGCAGGTCCAGGCCTCTTGTTTTCTACCATCAAGTACATCCCCAGTATTATATGTAAACCCAGCAGACCAGTCAAGCAGAATTTGACACTACAGCAGAATTTGCCACTGCAAATATGAAAAAGGATTGTCATAGCCCGCACTCTTCTGCTGAACTCAATGAAGTCAACCCTGCCCATTCTGGTCGACATGTCAATTACAGTGACCTATTGTGAAGCTTCTGAGAGTAATTTCACACAGTTGGAGATTAGCCTCAGGACCTTCAAGTAGGGGAAAGGAACTTTCTAAAAGTTACTTTTCCTTAATATTTATTCAAAATAAAAATGCACGATTTAACTAGATTTTAATAACTGGTTTCTAGCTAGTCAAATTTCAGAGATACAGAATTAGGATTGTAGTTTATACTCAGGTTTTCTACTTGGGGCAGCTAGGCTTGCCACAGTGAATGTGTGTGTAGATGACCTGCGTGTCATCGTGTTCTTTATTCCAGAATTGGAGAACATTCTAATCTGAGTTGTCAGTTGATGATGCCAGCACTGTGTGGATAGGATGTTCCCTCCGCACTTAAGTTCCCTTCTTAAGTTCTTGAATAAAACTTCACTATCAACTTACCTCAGTGTACCAGCTTTATTACACTGGCAACAATCCTGAAACGGATTCACAGCTTCCACGGACGTCCTAACACATTCTTCAACTTGTCTACTACATTTTGGTATTTCTTGGACTCTCTCATCTGACATGAAGAGATATAGGTACTGTGCAGCACTTTCCTGCTCCCCTTTATGCTACATCGCGCAGCATATCCTTTAAAAAAGTTATCTTTTATCACAGTGATTTCAATTCATGCTCACGCTCAAGGTGCCTCACGCAAGATTCCACCCCAAGCCGTCAGTGATGCGTATCGCCTAGCAACTCAAGACACCACCCGTAACCTCACAGACTTTATAATCATCATCCTCACATGACTCTCTTGACATATTACTCAAGTCAACTGAATTGTAAAGTGCGTAGTGTGCCTTTAACCCGGAGAGACTCCATAGAGGATAAATTACGACAATTGCTCAAAGAGGGTATCATTGTCAAAACTGAGGCAAGTTATTGGTTAGCCCTAGTGGTTCTTGCCCGAAAGGCCTCAGGAGAGGTAAGACTTTGTGTGGACTTGCGCTCCCTCAATCGCGGTCATAGCCGACAGATATCCCATTCCCGAGACCAGAAATGGGCCTTGACTCAAAACCAGTCAGGCTAAGTCAAAATAATCTAAAGAACAATACGTGTGCCAGGACTGATACTTATTGAAAAAAAACACTTTCAATTGACCCTTATGAATGAAACATAAACGTCTGCATTAATCATTTGCATCATTTAATGATGTAACTCAAATCTTTTCTTTTTTCTTAAATTTTTGAAAAAAATATTCTTTGTGCAAAATTCACCTTGTACTTACACCACACACATACCTCTTTCAAACTTCAAACATACAAACTATACAATGGTCCCTAGGTCCACCATAATCAAGTGAAAAATTACACATCAGAAATGAATCCTATTGTCAAAAAACATTTAAAGTAATTTTTCAATTTATGTCTGTGAATTAAACTAAAGAACTAATGATGTCTCGTCAGTTTGTGTAACCTGGGACCAGGTCGACGCGTTTCAAACCCTCAAACTGGTGGGGTTCTCATCAGGACCAAAAAGACACAACAAGCCATTGATTGATACAGCGTTGACATACAACCAGCCCATGGAGAAAGCAGGGCGCCACTTGGTAAGTGATTCACTATGCCAAGTTGTGTGTGTTTGTAAGCCTGAATTCTTCTTCCTTTTTTTAACATAAGGCTGATTTAAGTCCTCTCTTCCAATAGGTAGCTAGGAGGCTCCTTTAATCTCCTGTCCAACTACAATAGGGGGTAAGTTCCATTGGCCATGCATTTTTCAATGTTTGTTGTCTGTTGTGACTAATTGTTTGTCAGTCTGAGCTTAGAAGGTTTGAACTTGGGTCTATATAAATTTCAGATTTAAGGACAGTTCCACCACATATGAAAGCGGTTGCTGAGAAGACTGAAGGTAGGGGATGCTCCATTGGTGAGGCATTTACAATCTAGTTTTATGAGCAGCCACCCACAAATTGTTTTTTTGGTTTTGTCTTGTAGTGTCTTTTTGGTCCTGATGAGAACCCCACCAGTTTGAGGGTTTGAAACGCGTCGACCTGGTCCTAGGTTACACGAACTGACGAGACATCATTAGTTCTTTAGTTTAATTCACAGTCATAAATTGAAAAATTACTTTAAATGTTTTTTGACAATAGGTTTCATTCCTGATGTGTAATTTTTCACTTGATTATGGTGGACCTAGGGACTATTGTATAGTGTGTATGTTTGAAGTTTGAAAGAGGTATGTGTGTGGTGTAAGTGCAATTCGTTCAAATTGTAAATGTTTTGTATATTGTGTATATATTTGTACATATAATTAGGAGTTTGTCCTACAAGGTGAATTTTGCACAAAGAATATTTTTTTTCAAAATTTAAGAAAAAAGAACAGATGTGAGTTACATCAATAAATGATGCAAATGATTAATGCAAACGTTTATGTTTCATTCATAAGGGTCAATTGAAAGTGTTTGTTTTCAATAAGTATCAGTCCTGGCACAAGTATTGTTCTTTAGATATCTCATTCCCAACATCGCAAAGATGCTGACATAATTGGGTGGTGCTAAAGCCTTTTCTAATCTTGATCTCAGATCCGCATATCATCAGATTAAGCTCGCCCCTGAGTCCTAGAACCTCACTGCCTTCATAATGCCTTTCGGCCCTTACAAATTTACAAGGCTTCCGTTTGGTCTCAATTCTGCAGCTTTGGTCTTCCAGAGAGCCATGGAGGATGTCTTGCAAGGTCTCCCTGGCGTAAAGATCTATCAAGATGATGTCCTAGTTCATGGCCCATCTCAAAATATTCATGATGAGAGACTCAGGACTGTACTAGATCGTTTCAAATAGCGTGGCCTGACACTACGTGAGAATAAGTGCAAATTCAACCTTCATGAGATCGATTACTTAGGTCACAAGCTATCCAAGGAAGGAGTCAAACCTAAAGACCAATTAGTAAAGACCATTGATAATCTTCCTGTACCCAAGACCAGAGATGAATTAGTCCCCTTCCTAGGGATGGCTGAATATTATAACAAGTTCGTTTCTGAATTTGCCTCTCGTACCTTTACCCTCCGAACTCTTCTCAAAAAAGGGGTAAGGTTGGCCTGGTCACCGAACTGCCAAAAAGAGTTTGATGATGTGAAGGGGGTGTTGAACGGAGCTCCTTCTCTTCACAGCTTTGATACCTCTGCTTGCTCCATTCTGATCACTGATGCCAGCTCAATAAGGCTAGGGGCCGTTCTCAAACAGGTGAAAGATGGACGCGAAACAACTATAACATTTCTGTCACGAGCTCTCGGGCCTGAACTACTATATTCTGTTATAGAGAATGAAACTCTTTGCATATTCTGGGCGATTAAACAACTTAAAAAGTTCCTTTGGGGAAGTTCCTTTACAGTCCAGTCCGACCACAAACCTTTGAAGGATCTGTTCACCAAAAAGAGTCTTGATGCGATCTCCTCGAGAATCACCAAGTTGATTGTAGCTTTACAAGACTATGACTTTGTCGTTCATCACATTCCTGGTGCACAAAACAAAGTTTCTGATTGTTTGTCCCGTCTTGTAACAAATGACACAGTTGACTTGAGTAATATGTCAAGAGAGTCATGTGAGGATGATGATTATAAAGTCTGTGAGGTAACGGGTGGTGTCTTGAGTGAAGATTAGTGAAGAACTTCCATGACTAAAGATCCCACTATTCTCAAGATCTGTAGGTTAGTGACAGAGGGTTGAAAGAGGATAAGAAACCTTGATGAAGAGATGAAAAAATTCTGGCATATACGGCATGAGTTGTCTGTCTCCTCAGGTTTGCTTTGGAGGGGTACTAGATTAATTCCACCTCTTCCCCTCAGAAAGAAAGTTGCTCAACAAGCTCATCAGGGACACCAGGGAATCTCTAAAACGAAAGAGAGAATTTGTTTACACTTCTGATGGCCCGGTATTGATTTATTAGTTGAACTTATGGTGAGAGACTGTCAAGAATGTAATTCTTCTGATAAGATTTACAAAACTAGAACTCAACCCATGGCCATACGAGAGGTCCCTACTCGCTGCTGGCAAGAAGTAGCCCTAGATCTTCTAGGCCCGATTTCTGGTGTTTCTGGTAAGTCTTAGTCTTAATTGATCTATTCTCTAAGTGGCCGGAGGTTAAAATCAGTCACAGTATTGAGACTAAAGATGTCACCAAATTTCTGGACGAGGTCTTTTCTCGTGAGGGGTTTCCTTATTGTATTCTTACTGACTACGGGGTCCAGCTAGTTTCTAAAGAAATGGAGATCTATCTTACTGAGAAAGGGATCAGACACAAGCGTTGCGCTCTCTATCATCCTGAGACTAACAGAATGTTAGAGAGGTTCAACCGTGTGTTGAAAGACTCCATCCAAATGGCTAAATCTTAGAACAAAGATCGTCGGGGTAGAAAGCCTAATACCCGTATGTTTCAGGCACGGATGAGAAACAGAAGTCCGAGTTCCAGTTCGAATGATGGGGAGAATTTAGGCCAGTCAGGATTTGAAGATTGCTAAAAGGAAGGCATACTTTGATGCTAGACATGCAGTCACTCACACTCGTGTGTGTGTGGGTGACAGAGTCAGAGTTCGCCTTTCACAAAGGTCTTCTGGGTTTTAAAATTTTCCCCACCTTATATGGTAAAAAAAACTGTTTTTGAATGTTGTCAAGTTATGTGATGGTCGCGTCTGGAAACACCAATAGAATTGCTCCCGTTCATAACTTGTTGGTCACTTGTAAAACTTCTCCCAATGTTTTGCCGAAGTCAAGAAAGAGTGAGTGTTGGAAAACTGCCAACAAAACTAAATGATTTTGTTTCACATTAAGATTCTGTATAGGATCTTGCTATTTTTTTTTCTTTTCTTCCCCTCTTCTTTATCTTGCTCCGTTTCATTCTTTCGACTTATTTCTTTTTCTTCACTAAAAGGGGGAAGGTGTGTAATGATCTTACCCGAGTGTAGATGACCTGCGAGTCATTGAGTTCTTTATTCCAGAATTGGAGAACATTCTAAGCTGAGTTGACAGTTGATGCTGCCAGTGCTGTGTGGATAGGACGTTCCCTCTATACTACCTTCTTAAGCTCTTGAATAAAACTTCACAATCAACTTACCTCCGTGTACCAGCTTTATTACACTTTACTTTGGGAGCTATTCACTGTAAGGACAGTGTAATATTATATCTCTATATATCTCACTTTTAAATTCCACGCACCCTACGTTATGAACTAGGAAGACCTACATAGAGATGACATAAATATTTAAAAGGAAGGTTTAGACCTGTCAAACGGATATATTTTGACAGATTGAATTGAACTGTTTAGACTGCTATAGTCAGGCTACACTGGTAGGCCTGAAGCCATGTTTGCACTGCCTCTGTAGTAGATGGAACAATAGATGCTGCAGGCCACTAGTGGTATTTAAATTGCAAGCCCTGGGGACATCTTGTACCATATACTAGTGACTTATATGTAAGTTAAATATACCAACTGAAACATGTTTAAAGTGGGAGCACAGGCCCTGTCCTACTAGTAAGCAAGGGGAAAGGGCGCAGAACAGGCAGAATTCCTACACTGTGCACATGCAGTAGTAAATCAATCAATGGGAATGTTTGTCAAAGAAATCTTAACAATAAACAAAGAGTAAAATGAATGACGGCTGTGATTTGTGTGTAATAGCAGCTCCCTTTATGATCGCACTATCGCTTGCCTTGCCCACTCCAGCATTTTCAACAATCAACACACTAACCTGGTCACAAAAGTATATTATGATCTGCTTCCTACCATTTTCGAAAACTGGAGTATAGAATGATAAATTAAAATGATCTACAATATTATTTAGAAATAAATTACTTGCTGTGGGCTTCAATTCCGGAATATACGAATCAGATGGAAACATTTAATAACAAAATAACAGGTAGCCAGTAAAATATAAAGCTATATAATATAGAATATATGATTTGACATTTTATTTTATAAATACAACTTAAACAAATCACAAAAATACGGATGTGAGTACACATCAAACAAATGCACAAATTATTAAATATTTTATTTACTTCACAAACAAATATAGTAAAATTGAATATTTAATATTAATGGGAAGTTTGGAGATTCTCTGCTTTTGGCATTCTAAAAGACAAAATGATATGCTAAACTCTAGCGTACCACTTCTTCTTTTGCTCCTATTGCACACTCTCTTTATGTCAGCTCTTCAATGGAGGCCATCCATCATACATACTATATTATGTTTGCTGTACTTGTGTGCTCCAACTTATCAAGCTAGGGATACACACTTAATTTTGAGCTTCGAATTTCAATATTTTTTGAGTTCGTAGAACGGGCTAACATTTTCAGTTTCAGAGTTTGTTTCTTTAGTTAGGTACACTTTATTAATCTGCTACCATTATTTCTGCTACCATTATTTAATGTTCGATACAGTCACACATCATCCGTTATTGCCCAATACTTTGAAAGATTTTGAACAATGAAAATTGAATGGGCAACAGGTTTTAATTTCGACATTAAGATGAACCATAATCAGCCACTTATTATAACAGGTCCTTAACAATCCATGGGGCAAACCGTGGACATTCCATGAAATTCTTCAATGTTAACACAGGGCAAAAAGAGAAACTATCACACTTAGGGTGCATATATATTTATGGGATTTAGACTCCAATTTGTACCCGTGAGACAATTACTGGAAAAAGTGTAAATCGTAAGGAATGGGGGGATGAATACGATGCAATCCAATCTTTGTGTGTTAATAATAGATTTGTGTAAGATTAATTTAAGTAACTAATTTAATCTTTCAAATTGTATTCAATATGGAGTTCGATCATTACATCATAAATTCAGGTGGAAATCCTAAAAAAAGTAGGTCAGCACAGTAAAACAATTAAATATGCTCCGTTTAATTTTATAACTATCAGGAAGGAAACATTGAAGAGCCTGTATTATAAAATGTATACTATTAGCTTCTCGCAATAGTTTATATTTAGTTGTTAACTCTGGAGGAAACTGCATTTATGCATACAACATGCTGCAGTAACTAAGCAGTCTTTAGATTATGTACTGTGGTTAGTCCTGTACTGATCAGTATTTATTTCAAAGTGCATCTTAATTTATGAGTATTCTATTAATGTTCAGTTGTTTTATTACTGTTGCAAGAAAGAATTCAAACTTGAGCATATTCACATGCTCAGGACATCCCTTAAAGTAAAAATTAATGGGGTAACCCGGTGTCCCTCAGAACCTGGGTAAGTATTTACACAACAACAATGGTTCTGTCGGGAATACACTATTCCTTTGCAAATAAGAACTCTGTCAGACAAACATTTCTTTTATATGTAATGCTTTAAGCCATGCCTTAAATGCAAACATGGAAGCAATGGAACACAAGACAAGAGAACAAAGCTAAAGTTGCTTGCAATAGTTGATATTTATATGAATTCCAGCATCATATACATTACCAAATTTGTCACCAAGGCTGTCAAAAACAGTGTACACTGTAGCAAGGTGTGTTTTTCAAGGTGATATTTGGGTGCTTAGTTATAGACGTGCAGTGCATATATATATATATATATATATATATATATATATATATATATATATATATATTTATATTTATTACCTACTGGCGGTCGCCAGTAGGTATATATAGTTAGGATTTTTTTTCTATGGGATTTTTGAAAATTCTATGTCTAATAACTTTGGCGTTTGTGGACGGAATTGGCTGAAATTTTCAGGAAAATGGCACATTTTGTTTCTGAGCAGCCCCTGAAAATTGGGGGGGGGGTCGTCAAGGGGGGGCCGAGAAAAAAGGGGGGTCCCAAAACGCGTTTTTCCCATGTTAATTTCCATAGGGCGGTTGGCCTCACTTTTAGCTCGAACGGCTGAATGGATTTGCATGAAACTTGGGGGGGGGGTCGTCAAGGGGGGGCCGAGAAAAAAGGGGGGTCCCAAAACGCGTTTTTCCCATGTTAATTTCCATAGGGCGGTTGGCCTCACTTTTAGCTCGAACGGCTGAATGGATTTGCATGAAACTTGGCAAAATTGTAGGGACTGTTAGCCCGATGTGCCTTTGCTAGGTCTCAATATATGTGCTCCAGTGGATTTTGATAAATTAACGTTCAAAAAAATATATATATCTGTGACAGCGCTCCGGGTAGCACTCCGGTTCGCGTACTTGACGCGTAACGGAACTTCGCGAAGCGAAGCTGATTGGCTCTCCGGTGTCTGTCAACATTCTAAACAGTCCGGAGCGGCCGCCATCTTGTCTCTCGGTAGGATCGAAAGACAAGAGGAGGCCAAAACAAAGGGGGAAATGACCATAAGGGGGCATAGTAGATCCTCCCTGACCCCCTAGGTTTGATGTGGAGGCTTTAAAAGGGCCCCGCGGGGCAAAAAACCCCCCCTTTTTTTTGCGTGGGGAGCGCCCGGTACGCTTTTGTGCAATGGGCGGTGGTAATCAAAATGATGAGGAGGAGGGGAGGGGGGGGCATCGTTCAAAGCACATCAGCGTGCATAAACACGAAAAAATTTTTATCTACCACGTACTTGACTTATCTCTCTGAGATGCATTCCCTTGTGTTTCGGCAATGGTAGTCTGTTCATTACATAGATCGCCCGAGGGCGGTAGTACAGACCGCGCGTAGGAAAGGGTCAAAAGCCAGGGGTATAGGAGTATGTAACAAGCAAGCCATTTAATTGAAAAAACTAAACGTGACAAACGGTTGCAGGATCAGTGAAGGTTGATTTTATAATTGAAAGTATAACAGGATCAGTTACAATAAAATCGTCCATACGCACACCATGGGCGAGTATCATGGGTAACATTATTTCGAAGCTTTATTAATACAATAATCAATAATGAAAAATCAACATCAATAGGGTTGTCTGTATTCACAGTCAGTACCCTTCCCCGCCCGCCATCTGCACAAAGACCGCATACATCCCCCATAACGTCAAGGCTAAGTAACTAGAACGTCATAAGGATATGCAAGTCGCTCCCATACTGGCGCCATTTTGGTCGAGGCCAGGCAGGTCCAGAGTATAGTTTAATGTCTCCAATAAGTAGCGGCAGGACCTGAATCCCTTTCGGCAGTTCTGGCTTCGTTATTACGAGCACTAGAAAACAAGACATTCTGGGCAATACCACCCTTGACGCAGCCCTTTATTCTACAAGATGGTGTCTTTCAAAAGCCAGGGGTATAGGAGTATGTAACAAGCGAGCCATTTAATTGAAAAAACTAAACGTGACAAACGGTTGCAGGATCAGTGAAGGTTGATTTTTTAATTGAAAGTATGACAGGATCAGTTACAATAAAATCGTCCATACGCACACCATGGGCAAGTATCATGGGTAACATTACTTCGAAGCTTTATTAATACAATAATCAATAATGAAAAAACTAAACGTGATAAACGGTTGTAGGATCAGTGAAGGTTGATTTTTTAATTGAAAGTATAACATGATCAGTTACAATAACATCGTCCATACGCACACCATGGGCGAGTATCATGGGTTACATTACTTCGAAGCTTTATTAATACAATAATCAATAATGAAAAATCGACATCAATAGGGTTGTCCGTATTCCCAGTCAGTACCCTTCCCCGCCCGCCATGTGCACAAAGACCGCATACATCCCCCATAACGTCAAGGCTAAGTAACTAGAACGTCATAAGGAGTTGCAAGTCGCTCCCATACTGGCGCCATTTTGGTCGAGGCCAGGCAGGTCCAGAGTATAGTTTAATGTCTCCAATAAGTAGCGGCAGGACCAGAATTACATTTATGAAGAATGTTGAAGAGTAGTATGTTGAAAATCTGAAGCCATCGTTCTACAAACTCTCAAGCAGCCTTGGATGGAAAAATCCTGAAGAATGTACAAACTGAAAACCATTTTTTGTCTGCATGGCATCAGCAGCAACACTTGAGTCAGCTTTGTGTGAAGCCGCCATCTTGATCCAATCAATACCGTCCCCTTGCACACATTCAGGGACCAGGCCGCAGGACGTGTCTTCAGATCAAACGGATTGTGGGACAAGGTCCAGAATGGAAGAGTCACCAAAAGGCAAAAAGTTCCGCCGGACCCCGGGAGCCGGCCGCCTATGTCGGGGGCGATCTCAGGCCACACCAGGGCAACAAGACTTGGGGAGGGGGCAGGAGCCAAGCGCCCCCTCCCAGTCCGCGCTACCACACCGCCCCTCGGGGGCCTCAGTCAAGCGGTTCAGGGAGGCACCGCAGGCAGCCCCGCCTAGTCAACGCCCCGGCCTCTCCATGTCGTAGGCCGCAAGAGTGGGCGCAACTATGCTGGCCGAGCGAGAAATACCGTCCCCCTGCACACATTCAGGGACCAGGCCGCATTGCGAGGGCACCGCAGGACGTGTCTTCAGGTCAAACGGATTGTGGGACAAGGTCCAGAATGGAAGAGTCGCTGTATCGCAAGAGTGGGTGAAATTTAGCCGGATGGCGGGTGAGACGCTGTAATAGCAAGAGCAGGCGCAACTCAGCTGGCCGAGAGAGACTTGGGGAGGGGGCAGGAGCTAAGCGCCCCCTCCCAGTCCGCGTCACCACACCGCCCCTGGGGGGCCTCCGTCAAGCGGTTCAGGGAGGCACCGCAGGCAGCCGTTCTTCAGATCAGTGGCTCTCACCGGCAAGGCTCCCCTCCGTCAGCAGCAATCGTTGGCGCTGTGGTTGCGGCCGGAGGCCCCGCCTAGTCAACGCCCCGGCCTCTCCATGTCGTAGGCTGCAAGAGTGGTCGCAACTCAGCTGGCCGAGCGAGACTTGGGGAGGGGGCAGGAGCCAAGCGCCCCCTCCCAGTCCGCGCCACCACACCGCCACTCGGGGGCCTCCGTCAAGCGGCTCAGTGAGGCACCGCAGGCAGCGGTTCTTCAGATCACAACAGAGTCTCATGCTCGATCGATTGAGCTGGCCGAATCAGGCAACAAGAAGGTGTGGGGGGGGGGGGCACCTCTTGCTCAACCACCACCTGAGGAGGTGGTACTCTCTTCCTAGGAGGTGGTGGTGGTGGTGGGGATGCAACAGCTGAAGCTACAACACTTGCTATTGCCAAGTGATGAAAAAAGGTCTTCCTCTCACAAAGATGAAAGTCAGAGTGAGGAAACAAGGAGGGGTTTTCATCATTTAGGACAAAAAATAGTTCTCAACCAATGAAAAGTGTTATTTTTAGGTCACATGACCTAGTCTTACATCATTAGGAACCCAAAAGTGAAATGAACCAATGAAAAGATTTATTAACAAGTCACATGACCTGTTATGCTTACGTTACGCACTCCGCGCCCCGGATCGCTTCCGGGAAGCTGTGCTTCGCGCCTCGCGCACCGGAGCACTTCCGGGTGCGCTAACGCGGCGCGTCATATGACAGAAGGGACAGGCAACAAGAACCATCAGTCAAAGAGGGGAGGGCAAGTTCTTCTATACCGGGTCACGTTGGGGCTCCACCGGAACTGATCGAATTGGTAGTCTACAGTGTTTCTGGATGTTTCAGACTGAAGCTGGCGTCAGCATGAGAGCATTCCGTGGCTACGTCGTGGCCATTCCGCGAGCAATCATGGCAGTCGCTCCCCACCGGAAGTCTGCGGGAGTCGGGGGCCCCGGTGACTCTTGTAGAATCTTCAAGGCTGAGGGGATGCTTTTGGGAATGGGGCCCATGCCCTAGCAGTCAAGCGTCCGAGTTCCAGGGTTGCCCAGAGCCATCCTTGCAGGCCAGGCCCAAGTCTGTGGAGCCGACCGCCATTTCCTGAGCTCCGTGGCAGCCGCCTGTCGCTGTACCGCAAGAGTGGGTGCAATTCATCCGGATGGCGGGTGAGACGCTGTAATACCAAGAGCAGGCGCAATTCAGCTGGCCGAGCGAGGCCCTGTGCCGCAGGAGCGGGCGCAACTCAGGTGGCCGAGTGAAGCGCTGGGGTGTAGCTGAGAAACCTCCACCTGGGGAGGTGGGGGAGGCTCGTTCGCGCCGCCTCTCCCTTCCAGGGCACCCCACGCCGTCTCCTGGCACAGGTATATGTGATGGTTGGACCAGGGCACCGCAGGACGTGTCTTCAGGTCAAACGGATTGTGGGACAAGGTCCAGAATGGAAGAGTCACCAAAAGGCAACAAGTTCCGCCTGACCCCGGGAGCCGACCGCCTATGTCGGGGGCGATCTCAGGCCACACCAGGGCAACAAGACTTGGGGAGGGGGCAGGAGTCAAGCGCCCCCTCCGAGTCCGCGCCAGCACACCTCCCCTCGGGGGCCTTCGTCAAGCGGCTCAGGGAGGCACCGCAGGCAGCGGTTCTTCAGATCAGTGGCTGTCACCGGCAAGGCTCCCCTCCGTCAGCAGCGATCGTTGGCGCTGTGGTTGCGGCCGGGGGCCCCGCCTAGTCAACGCCCCGGCCTCTCCATCTCGTAGGCCGCAGAGTAGTCGGGGAGAAATCCCGGGAACGGCGGCATGCATTTGGATCGATGTTGCAGCAGGCTGCCATGTAAATAGTTATTTAATAAAACGTTTTACCCTGTTACTTTGCTGGTGTGTTGTATATATTTATAATATTTGCATAGGGTTTGTCGTTGTTTTGGGCGGGGTGGGCGGCGGAGCGGAGCTGTCTTGCAGCCATCATGGCGTCGAGCTCAGTTCCTCTCACTAGTTTCATATTTCTCATGAGGGGTTGTTCCTAATGTTTCTATTTTAGCGAGGTCAAAAAGAGATCCCATTAGTGGCCTACTGATTTTGCTTGATTCCTTTTGTTTTTTCTAACGATTTTTCACTATCTGCAAAGACTAAACAGAGTATTGCGACTCTGTGCTTGTTTGTAAATAGAGAATGATCCAAAGAGAACCAATTCCAAAACAGTAAATGCTTGGATAACAATCAATCAAATGGAGAGGGAAGCAGGCACGACGGATTACAACGGGGGCAAAGGCCTGCGTTACCTACCCTTCACTATCTGCAAAGAGAGAATACTCTTAAAAGAAAAGGGGGGGGGGGCAGCGTTCAAAGCACATCAGCGTGCATAGACACGAAAATGTTTTTACCTACCACGTACTTGACATTTTACAGCTTTTGATATTTGCTATTAAAAAACCATTGAAATTCACTGAAAAAACCATAGGTTATAGACCATATATAGTTAGGAATTAGCATTTACAAAACCTTGAAAATTCACTGAAAAAAACATGGGTTATAGACCATATATAGTTAGGAATTAGCATTTACAAAACCTTATTTTACTCACACAAAACCATTGAAATTCCATATATAGTTAGTTGCACTAACTATACATCGCGCACCCGCAAACCACTGCTGATGATGTCACATATTACATCATTCATGACATGGTCCGTGACATCACTGATGACATCACTGATGACAACTCAAATGACATCACTGACAACATCACTGATAATATCATTCATGTGATAATACGATGAACCTCTTCAGACTCTAATATAACCTTAGATACAATCAGTGTAAACAGACACTCACAGATTGTCACTCATCCATGGAGTTACTCATACATCTAGTCAGTCATGCAAAGAATCAATCACACCTCCATTTCCTCAACTATACAGTTATACACACCTTACTAATTCAAACATATTCTAACACATATTTACTCTCCTATACAATCCCTGATACAAGTTCACAATGATCCATACAGCCACTCACACATTCACTGGCTCTTATGCACAGTTATTTATATATGTCAACTCTCACATGTACTGTGTTTTACATATGTACTTACTTTGACATGTAGCACTGAGATATCCATTCACTCACCAATACACTCATGCACACAGTCAACTGCCCATGCAGCTGTTTCCACATGCACTTTTGAACCCATACATCTAGTGAATCAACTTCTCACACATCTATGCACAGAGTCATACACCTCCCAGCCACTCACACACATACTCAGTCTCCCATACAAATACTTGGGCAACCAATGAATAACCCATATAGTTACTCATATAGCTACTGATTAACACATTCAGCAGTTTACAAAACAACAGACATAATGATGCACAAATTAAGACAGTTTAATCACTAACCCATGCACTCAGTGAGACACATTTAATCACTCTCTCATACAGTCAGTCATGCACCTACTAAATCCTTCATCCAGACACTTATACATCCACTCATTCTTTAATATGTAAGACATATTTTAACTTTACAGAAACATACAGTCATTGGATAATGTCATCAGTGATGTCATTTGAGTTGTCATCAGTGATGTCATCAGTGATGTCACTGACCATGTCATGAATGATGTAATATGTGACATCATCAGCAGTGGATTGCGGGTGCGCGATATATAGTTAGTGCAACTAACTATATATGGAATTTCAATGGTTTTGTGTGAGTAAAATAAGGTTTTGTAAATGCTAATTCCTAACTATATATGGTCTATAACCCATTTTTTTTCAGTGAATATATATATCTATATATATATATCTTCGCTCCAACTTGCCCTTCCTTGAACAGCACGCAAACACGTAGGTCGGTGGCAAACCTTTATTTACTGGGTACAACTGGTCTGTTGCTGGCAGCTTTAATCCGACAGTCAGTTACGCGATGAGCCTGACGCGTTTCCAAGTTTTCTTCCTCAGAGGCATTCGCTTGGCTGATTGTGTGCACCTGGTTCTGTATTTCACACAAAGTTAATGTCACGCCCCTGGATGGGCCTGTCTGATGACAGTGGAAGCATTGTGGGAACAGTAGTCCAGGTTAATTACATTTCTTATGATGGCACTAATGTCTGTCATTGTTTTCCAGCCCTCGGATGGGCCCTGCCAGCAGTGGCCAGTTTAAATCCCTCCTTTGTGTTCCGCATTGCAGCTCGATAATTACCAGCCACGCGGCTCCCGGTTATGGGGTGGTGCAGGTTCGGCGGCAGGACCACCGCCCAAATATCTTCGCTCCAACTTGCCCTTCCTTGAACAGCACGCAAACACGTAGGTCCGTGGCAAACATTTATTTACTGGGTACAACTGGTCTGTTGCTGGCAGCTTTAATCCGACAGTCAGTTACGCGATGAGCCTGACGCGTTTCAAAGTTTTCTTCCTCAGAGGCATTCGCTTGGCTGATTGTGTGCACCTGGTTCTGTATTTCACACAAAGTTAATGTCACGCCCCTGGATGGGCCTGTCTGATGACAGTGGAAGCATTGTGGGAACAGTAGTCCAGGTTAATTACATTTCTTATGATGGCACTAATGTCTGTCATTGTTTTCCAGCCCTCGGATGGGCCCTGCCAGCAGTGGCCAGTTTAAATCCCTCCTTTGTGTTCCGCATTGCAGCTCGATAATTACCAGCCACGCGGCTCCCGGTTATGGGGTGGTGCAGGTTCGGCGGCAGGACCACCGCCCAAATATCTTCGCTCCAACTTGCCCTTCCTTGAACAGCACGCAAACACGTAGGTCGGTGGCAAACATTTATTTACTGGGTACAACTGGTCTGTTGCTGGCAGCTTTAATCCGACAGTCAGTTACGCGATGAGCCTGACGCGTTTCAAAGTTTTCTTCCTCAGAGGCATTCGCTTGGCTGATTGTGTGCACCTGGTTCTGTATTTCACACAAAGTTAATGTCACGCCCCTGGATGGTCCTGTCTGATGACAGTGGAAGCATTGTGGGAACAGTAGTCCAGGTTAATTACATTTCTTATGATGGCACTAATGTCTGTCATTGTTTTCCAGCCCTCGGATGGGCCCTGCCAGCAGTGGCCAGTTTAAATCCCTCCTTTGTGTTCCGCATTGCAGCTCGATAATTACCAGCCACGCGGCTCCCGGTTATGGGGTGGTGCAGGTTCGGCGGCAGGACCACCGCCCAAATATCTTCGCTCCAACTTGCCCTTCCTTGAACAGCACGCAAACACGTAGGTCGGTGGCAAACCTTTATTTACTGGGTACAACTGGTCTGTTGCTGGCAGCTTTAATACAACAGTCAGTTACGCGATGAGCCTGACGCGTTTCAAAGTTTTCTTCCTCAGAGGCATTCGCTTGGCTGATTGTGTGCACCTGGTTCTGTATTTCACACAAAGTTAATGTCACACCCCTGGATGGGCCTGTCTGATGACAGTGGAAGCATTGTGGGAACAGTAGTCCAGGTTAATTACATTTCTTATGATGGCACTAATGTCTGTCATTGTTTTCCAGCCCTCGGATGGGCCCTGCCAGCAGTGGCCAGTTTAAATCCCTCCTTTGTGTTCCGCATTGCAGCTCGATAATTACCAGCCACGCGGCTCCTGGTTATGGGGTGGTGCAGGTTCGGCGGCAGGACCACCGCCCAAATATCTTCGCTCCAACTTGCCCTTCCTTGAACAGCACGCCCATCCAGGGGCGTGACATTAACTTTGTGTGAAATACAGAACCAGGTGCACACAATCAGCCAAGCGAATGCCTCTGAGGAAGAAAACTTTGAAACGCGTCAGGCTCATCGCGTAACTGACTGTCGGATTAAAGCTGCCAGCAACATACCAGTTGTACCCAGTAAATAAAGGTTTGCCACCGACCTACGTGTTTGCGTGCTGTTCAAGGAAGGGCAAGTTGGAGCGAAGATATATATATATATATATACACATACAGTGAAAATATGTCCAATTTATACAGAGAAGGGAGGATGAATAAAAATAGTCAGAGCTACAGGGACTCAATGACTCTAGTAGATAGGGCAGTTATTCATTGATTTTGAGCTAGAGTCTTGGTGTGTCTGTACAATGTGGAATCGTCGACGTTTCGACCCGAACAACTCACTGTTCAGTTGTCAAATGGGTCATCATCAGGACATGAATAGGAGACAGCCCAATCAGGGTAGCGAAAGTGTCCTTCAGAATGAGGGCAGCCTGAGTGTCTATGAATGATGTGATGAGGGCATCACTTTGGCATTCCCTTAGCTAGTGTGCACAGGGCATTCAAGGGAACATATCCCTGACCTTTTGTTGATATGTTTCATCCCCATATTTTTGATGGGTAAGTTAACTTCTTTCCACAAAATAAGTTAAAAAACTGGTGTAAATAGTTATCTACAACTACAGACTGTGAACCTTGGGTACAACCATGCCTGAGGATATGGAAATGATGTAAACCTCTGGTTCTTGGGGGAGCAAGTTGCTGTCTGATAGTGAGGTCTCTTTTGAGGATAATTGGTCCAGATCGTAAGGCTATCCACAAAGAAAGGAAACATTACATTGTGAGTGTCTTTCTCCTGGTTCTAAGATGTTTCTAATGTTTAACTACCTTGACACACATAACCAAGAGTTCCAATGCTCCTGGAAATGCTCAAGCAGTGGGAAATAACCTGGATGTAAATGGGGACATGTCCTGTAAAGCTAAATCCCTCACATGGAAGGATGACAACTTTCTACAATACCTAGTTGAGTAGCACCCAATTAACTGGTGGCAACTGAGATGAATTATGAAAAGATTTTTATCTGCCAGTATCAGAGTGAACAGCAGACACCACCTGTTCCAGATACAGCTTTGAACCATGAGGCAAAGGAGCAAGGAAATCCAGATTTCAAGCTATAGGTAGATGTATAGGTCTTGCTTCTTACATAATGTAATACAACTGCTGCCATGATCTTCATACAGATACATGATACAGAGCACAGGCCAAGGGGATGCACCTTGTACCGTTATGAACCTCTTGCTCCAGCAAAGAAAGTACAGAAATGTGTTGTGGGCTCTCATGTATGTAAATTTAGATAAGCATCCTGCAGGTCTGAGGCATAAAGCCTGAACAAGACCTGCAGAGAGAAAATAATCTGGTAAAGTAATCTTTTCAAGTGTTCCATGGGTAAGAGACTGAATGGGTTAAGTTCTAGGATGAAGTACAGAATTCTACGTGATTTTTGCGGAAAACCAACTTGATTTATACTATTTGTGAGAAATATTTTTTCAAAGGTTCAGAGATGAATAGCATTCATCTTTTTATTATAAGCTGATGACAACGTTTTGGGTTGTGTCACCTCTCAACAGTTAAAAGTCAAACAAAGATCCCTGGACTACACATAACTTCCTTCACATTCTAGACTTCCATACACACCCACTTATTAGGCACAGCAAAAATGTTTGTATATGTATCACACCAACACAGAAATATGACGTTTACAATCTTATTGTTTTATTTGTTATTGATTTCTATTATTAAAATTCAGAACTTTTCTGAAGAACATTATTCAAAAAAATACATTGTATTGGCACAATAAAAACAATTATTCACATTAGTTCATGAAACATATCAAGTTAAAAAACAAATTATAAAAACATTATAGATTTTTCACCACTAAAATATCATAACTTCACAGTACATAATAAATCACATTTAAAGACCCCTGTTAATCTGTAGGATCGAAGCTTCCTACTACCGTGATTTACTGACCTAATAGCCTCATATCTGAACAAAAGTTACAGTATCCAAATTTTCGGTATATCTGCTATTTCGTAGGGCTTTTATTGGATTCTATTGTTCCATGCGTCGACGCGTTTCGGTGTCATTTCATAGATATAGTAACACCTTCTTCAGGACAGCCACAATTTCATGGGGTCAATAATTCTAAGTTTTCTGTATATATAAGACGACAATATATCATAATTAAAAAAAAGGTTCCTCACAATTCTCTCTTTACTTAACAAATTGCATTCTAATTTATGTCATTAATCTACAGAGGAGAACCATTATACTATTATTTTCGACCCTATTCAAACTATTGTCATGAGAGGTTTCCAATATACCTAGGACTCTTATCCCCTCCGTTATATTTTAGTGTTGGGCTTTACATCATACATGCTCAAAACATTCGTTACCATCATTCATTCAGGTCCCACTACTTTCCTTCACTTCAAAAAGACTGATAGTTGCTGTTGTTTCTACCCAGGGAAAGATTCTATTCTTTATGGGGTTTCCTTCTTTTTATCAGGGCATTAAAATCTGGTTACATATATCGCCCTGTTAAATCAGGAGATGATATTCACATGATAGATCTTTATTTATCCTATTTCCTATTTCCAGTTTGTTTTACATCAAGGAAGAATTACCTTTATTTTCCAAAAAGGATGAAGAATTCAGTAGTGCAGGTCAGATTTCTGCCCCACTTTTCTCTTCAATCTTGTTGTGTTTTTATATTTTAGCCTATAGATTTGGAGACATGGTTTTAAATTGCTATTCAATTGGTCCATTGTCACAGTCATTCTTTCTATTACTCTTAATTTAACTTAGATCGATGTTCCCCTGAACACCCCCGATTTTCTGTTCACCGGGTAATATTTCTTTTATATTCTTCTTTATTTTCTTTTTGTGAATATGTCCTGTTGACAATATTGCAGTATATTACTCATTGGCCCCCCTCATCTGGTTTGTATTTTCGGTTGTTTTTAATATAATAGTTCTTACCTTCGCTGGCATTAAACTTCTCTCATCGAGGTATAGCGTCTAGTTTCTGATTTTCATGAACCGGATATGTTCTGTAAGGTAGTATTGATATTTCAGATTTTAACACCTATTCCTCCCTACTTTCGTACATATAATAAGGATGCGCACTCTACTTAATACTAGACCTATGTTGTATATTGGCATTCCTATAGTTTTATAATGAATCAACCACTTCTTATAACTTAAGACGTATTTCTATTCAAGGCCCCATATGGGATTAGTCGGGTCTATTCTGGTTCAGAGAAAGAAACATTCGATTATTTACTAGAATCCGCTATGTTAAAACTATGTCTGTACCCACTGCGGCATATTCTTCCTTTGTTTACCACCCATTCACGTTGTTCACACAGACGCGGTTAGGACCTTGGTTGTTACACATTAAAAAACATTCTAGCTATATGAACACCCGGGACGACATTCGCCATTTTTATTTCCGGGTTTCACAAAATTATCCCTCCTCAGTCTGGGTGACGATTTAGTGCACCACCCGGTGGGGAAAAAATGCCTTTAAATGCTCTCATTACACTCTTGTTATCTGTGGGCTATATTGGAACCCGTAGGCTCAGGGTGTTGTGGAAATACGCATTATACGATTATCCCTCCTCAGTTACACATTAGAACACATTCTAGCTATATGAACACCCGGGACGGCATTCGCCAATTTTACTTCCGGGTTTCACAAAATTATCTCTCCTCAGTATGGGTGACTATTTGGTACACCACCCGGTGGGGTAAAATGCCTTTAAACAGTCTTGTTATCTGTGAGCCATATGGGAACCCGTGGGCTCAGGGAATTGTGGAAATACGCACTCAAAAACCCTCAAAAGATGTATATCTACGAATAAGGGCTGTCCCGCTCACACCCTACAGTCTGATGCTTTAAGTGTAAATCAAAGGTTAGTAAATCACCCTAGGTCTACTTTTCCGTCATACATGCCAATTCTACCTACTCCTATTTTCGGCTTCTGTCAGGCAGACTTACCAGATTTCTTTTCCGTGCACGTGTCTACCTCGATACCTCCTTCTAGTCCGTTCTGACCTTTACGCCCTTTTTAAACCCGTGGGGAACCCTCCAACCAAACACACAGGTGTATTGTGACACGTCTACCCACACATGCGCACATCATTGTTAGGTGTAGGTTTGTGATATCGCCATCTTGGATTTCCCTCCCATTGCTGGTGGCGGTTTTGTGATTTAGATCTATGTCTATACTTAGGCCATTAGGCTTTGCGGTTATTGCTAGATTTCTATGTGTTTATATCTCTATAGCACATAAAAGCGTTCTCCTCTGTGTTAAACATAATTACATCTACTAACCTTTGATTTACACTTAAAGCATCAGACTGTAGGGTGTGAGCGGGACAGCCCTTATTCGTAGATATACATCTTTTGAAGGTTTTTGAGTGCGTATTTCCACAATTCCCTGAGCCCACGGGTTCCCATATAGCTCACAGATAACGAGACTGTTTAAAGGCATTTTACCCCACCGGGTGGTGTACCAAATCGTCACCCATACTGAGGAGAGATAATTTTGTGAAACCCAGAAGTAAAATTGGCGATTGTCGTCCCGGGTGTTCATATAGCTAGAATGTGTTCTAATGTGTAACTGAGGAGGGATAATCGTATAATGCGTATTTCCACAACTCCCTGAGCCTACGGGTTCCAATATAGCCCACAGATAACAAGAGTGTAATGAGAGCATTTAAAGGCATTTTTTCCCCACCGGGTGGTGCACTAAATCGTCACCCAGACTGAGGAGGGATAATTTTGTGAAACCCGGAAATAAAAATGGCGACTGTCGTCCCGGGTGTTCATATAGCTAGAATGTTTTTTAATGTGTAACAACCAAGGTCCTAACCGCGTCTGTGTGAACAACGTGAATGGGTGGTAAACAAAGGAAGAATATGCCGCAGTGGGTACAGACATAGTTTTAACATAGCGGATTCTAGTAAATAATCGAATGTTTCTTTCTCTGAACCAGAATAGACCTGACTAATCCCATATGGGGCCTTGAATAGAAATACGTCTTAAGTTATAAGAAGTGGTTGATTCATTATAAAACTATAGGAATGCCAATATACAACCTAGGTCTAGTATTAAGTAGAGTGCGCATCCTTATTATATGTACGAAAGTAGGGAGGAATAGGTGTTAAAATCTGAAATATCAATACTACCTTACAGAACATATCCGGTTCATGAAAATCAGAAACTAGACGCTATACCTCGCTGAGAGAAGTTTAATGCCAGAAAAGTTAAGAACTATTATATTAAAAACAAATGAAAATACAAACCAGATAAGGGGGGCCAATGAGTAATATACTGCAATATTGTCAACAGGACATATTCACAAAAAGAAAATAAAGAAGAATATAAAAGAAATATTACCCGGTGAACAGAAAATCGGGGGTGTTCAGGGGAACATCGATCTAAGGTAAATTAAGAGTGATAGAAAGAATGACTGTAACAATGGACCAATTGAATAGCAATTTAAAACCATGTCTCCAATTCTATAGGCTAAAATATAAAAACACAACGAGATTGAAGAGAAAAGTGGGGCAGAAATCTGACCTGCACTACTGAATTCTTCATCCATTTTGGAAAATAAAGGTAATTCTTCCTTGATGTAAAACAAACTGGAAATAGGAAATAGGATAAATAAAGATCTATCATATGAATATCATCTCCTGATTCCACAGGGCGATATATGTAACCAGATTTTAATGCCCTGATAAAAAGAAGGAAACCCCATAAAGAATAGAATCTTTCCCTGGGTAGAAACAACAGCAACTATCAGTCTTTCTGAAGTGAAGGAAAGTAGTGGGACCTGAATGAATGATGGTAACGAATGTTTTGAGCATGTATGATGTAAAGCCCAACACTAAAATATAACGGAGGGGATAGGAGTCCTAGAATATTGGAAACCTCTCATGACAATAGTTTGAATAGGGTCGAAAATAATAGTATAATGGTTCTCCTCTGTAGATTAAGGACATAAATTAGAATGTAATTTGTTAAGTAAAGAGAGAATTGTGAGGAACCTTTTTTTAATTATGATATATTGTTGTCTTATATATACAGAAAACTTAGAATTATTGACCCCATGAAATTGTGGCTGTCCTTAAGAAGGTGTTACTATATCTATGAAATGACACCGAAACGCGTCGACGCATGGAACAATAGAATCCAATAAAAGCCCTACGAAATAGCAGATATACCGAAAATTTGGATACTGTAACTTTTGTTCAGATATGAGGCTATTGGGTCAGTAAATCACGGTAGTAGGAAGCTTTGATCCTACAGGTTAACAGGGGTCTTTAAATGTGATTTATTATGTACTGTGAAGTTATGATATTTTAGTGGTGAAAAATCTATAATGTTTTTATTATTTGTTTTTTAACTTGATATGTTTCATGACCTAATGTGAATAATTGTTTTTATTGTGTCAATACAATGTATTTTTTCGAATAATGTTCTTCAGAAAAGTTCTGAATTTTAATAATAGAAATCAATAACAAATAAAACAATAAGATTGTAAATGTCATATTTCTGTGTTGGTGTGATACATTTACGAAAATGTTTGCTGTGCCTAATAAGTGGGTGTGTATGGAAGTCTAGAATGTGAAGGAAATTATGTGCAGTCCAGGGATCTTTGTTTGACTTTCAGTGTCGATAGTACCCTGTTCCCTGGAACTTAGTAGGGTCTTCTCTCTTGTGAAAAGACCTCTCAACAGTTGACAGGCGTCACTGTGACCTGGATTTCTATTAAAAGAGGAACAACATGTCACTTTATAGATGGATGGGCCGAGTTTGAGCAACGATTCCCACCACTTGGAGGTCTTGGTCACCTCGAAGGAAGCACAAAGACTTTATGCAAAGGAGGATTCCAAGCTCGCCCCAGCCATTTATCTTGCAATTGGTCATCACAATGAAACATTTAAGGACGATACAGCTATCTCTCACTGGAAATCAATACAGATGGCAGGGGTAACATGAATAAATAGTTAAGTATTCGACCTGAAGCCATAGTAGACCTTGAGCACAAAATACAACAAAAACACAGGTGGCTATGTCCCGTCCGCCAAAACTTCAAGATAATGTGTACGCTGTTGATTTTCAAGACAACTGTGAGCAGAGGAAAACCTAAACCTTCCAAATTAAAGAGAAGGATTGAAATTCTTTCAAAATGTAGTATCTAATAAAGGGTCAATGAACAGCGTGAATCGGCTCAAGGTGTTTCTCTGGGTTTTACGATCCACCTGCGAACTTGAAACACATTTAACCCTCTACCTCTCCACAACAGGTTGGCAATAACAGCCCATGTACACTGAATATTTATCAGACAAACAAAGATTCCCTACCAACCGCCCTCCAAAGTTACTTTTAAGTTCTCATGTGAAGCAGTAAAATCCACTCACTCACAACCAGCTCATACAAATTACTATTACATCATAATATTTAGAAATAACTAACATCCAAATATCACAAGGAAAAGATAATCCACACTGCCAAACATTTGAAAAAGAAACTATATATTGTCGACACAAGGCTGGGCGATTTGTGCAAACATACTACACTTAATCAGGACATTATACATTCACAAAAAATAAAAAAAGAACATAAATCTAAAATTTTGGAAAATGTTTAACAGGCATATGTGTACGGAAAATGAATAAATTAAATGTATTCATATCAGTAGAAACACCATATGCAACAAAACGTTACTAGGAATGGAAACACATGACCACTCTAATTGGGGTAGAAGAATGACTGCCCTTTTAGAAACCAAACTATTTATACCTAGTGGGGTGATTGCTGTTTCAAAGGGTTTTAGGTCCCAGACATCAGCCAAGTTAACAGAACTTGGGGTACTCTACAGTAAACCCTTTCCAACCACTCCCTTTTCACTCCAATGCACACCCGTTAGATTCACCCTCTTCCTAAACCTTGGGGAGCACCTGGAGCTTGCACACCACAGACAGAGGAGAGTGTTAAAAAGAAGATGGAGCAGCAGATGCAACTTAGTCAGGGTGGCTGATTAGACTTTGAGGCGGACGTATGCTCTGGATTCACAAACCTGTCCTCTACCCCTAAAAAGATCCTAGACCAAGAGTAGGGAGAATGGAGAAGAGGACACCTAAGGAAATACTAATGCTATGACTGAGCACGAGGTCTGGATCTGAAAGGAGCACCAAGATCATAGTCCCAGTGGCTCCCCAGCTGAGGACCAAAGGGTTAGATTTCCACTGCTCACGCTGTGACTCACATTTCCCGCTGCCAGAGCCAGAATTGACATCACGCTGCCACAGCCTAGCCAGATGACAAGAGGCCCTTGGGGCAGAACAATATTGAAACTAGCTGCATTTGCTTGTTAATAACAAGAATTCCTAAGGGATACTTTTTTGATTGAAATGAAAAGCAGAGGCCTTCCTCAGAGAAAGCATACCATTCATATTGACTAAGTCCATAAGGGGCAAATGCTGCCAAATATCCATCATGCATGACTTAAAAGAAGGTAGACCACCTTCCAGGGGCAGTGTATTCAGAGTCAAGCCATTGCATAAAGTACATATTAGAAGAATACTTTAGGATTAGGTGCTTCAAGGTCTTAGAATTCCTGTAACATCCCCTTGTGTCTGGCCTAATTGAGAGGGAGATCAATAGGGGTGGACGCCTACAAATATATCTTACTGGCCCGGATTATAATGAGATATAGACAAAAGGACATCCTTCTGAAAAACCAAGATAACTCTAAGGAGAGATGTCCCTTTCTCCATTGATCTTGCCTTCCCCGAATACACTTCGCCATACATTCTGCCTCAAATTCCTCCAAACAATCCACTGCCTGAACCTCTGAGCAGAGTAAGAGTTCTACCTTAGCTTTAGGAACATTTTAGTATTGTGTGTTGTTCCGACACAATACCCTTAACCACTAGTTTCGGCACCTCAGCTGACAAAGATGCGAAAGGCACAAAAGGGACTGATGTAGCTGATGCAGTGGTCAGAAGATACAGGGCAGCAGGCACAATTTCAGGTGCAAGCATTGGAGGAACAACAGACGCTGCACTGACACGTGTAACGAGCACATTTATCCCTCCTTCTAACCCAGTGATGTCTTCCCTCAGAAGCAGAGGGGCCGCCATGCATAGGTGAGGGACAGCATCTGCCTCTGCCTTGGTCAACACACAAACCATGTCGGATCCAGACAATACATAACACACAACACACAATTATTTGAGGAGGGTCCGAGGGCAAGTTTAACGACCACTAAGGTACATGCCCCACACAGCAATACCTAAACAACCAAGGGTACCCAGTAGTCAGGGGAGTCTGTCACCCGGAATCACACCGTAGATGCAGTGCAGCTAACACCCAGAGGAACACAACACACCAATTATTAAGTGCAGAAATGGCCTAGTTAGGACTCAAGGACATATGGAAAAAATTCCCATCAGAGGCCACACTGTACCACCCTCGTTGTACATCATTTGGGATCTCCTTGCCCAGGAGACTAAACACAGCGGCCGGAAGACATTACCAGTGCCGAAGTGGAGATGTGAGAAGGTAGTAACACATGAAATATGTGGCAACTGAAAAAGCAGTGTAGGGTGAAAAGAATAGAAAGTGAGTATTAAAATTAGGTGAGCTGGGTAGAAGATCAAAGTTTATTAGTGTCTCCCAGTCCCTAAGACTAAAAGGAAATGTGCAAAGGTGGTGTCGAAATTAATAACAGCGTTGAGTAGTGGTCGACATGTTTCAGCATTTACGAAAAAAGTTTTTCATGCATTCCTCAGGACCAAGATTTAAAACTACTGCTTTTAGTGAAGGGTAAAAGATATCACCTGCAAGGATCAGGTTGTGCTCAACCAAGGACCATGGATGATGGTTGAGAAGCTTCACCCCACCTGGCTGCGGCTCAGGTATGAGGAGCACCGCTCTATCTGTCGGTGTCTCCTGACAGTCATCCGAGCTGTCTAGGGGGGCCCCCCACCACTACTCAACGCGGTTATTAATTTCGACACCGCCTTTGCACATTTCCTTTTAGTCTTAGGGACTGGGAGACACTAATAAACTTTGATCTTCTACCCAGCTCACCTAATTTTAATACTCACTTTCTATTCTTTTCACCCTACACTGCTTTTTCAGTTGCCACATATTTCATGTGTTACTACCTTCTCACATCTCCACTTCGGCACTGGTAATGTCTTCCGGCCGCTGTGTTTAGTCTCCTGGGCAAGGAGATCCCAAATGATGTACAACGAGGGTGGTACAGTGTGGCCTCTGATGGGAATTTTTTCCATATGTCCTTGAGTCCTAACTAGGCCATTTCTGCACTTAATAATTGGTGTGTTGTGTTCCTCTGGGTGTTAGCTGCACTGCATCTACGGTGTGATTCCGGGTGACAGACTCCCCTGACTACTGGGTACCCTTGGTTGTTTAGGATCCAGACAAGGCCAATACCACACGCAAAGAAAGGATGTTTGGGGTGGAGGTGGGTGGAGATGGAGAATTTCATGGCTAATGCAGAGAATTCAAAGAAACATCGGAGGCCACATAGCATGGTGACTGGTGACTGGCAAAAAGCGTTGATTGCATAGTGGCTGTTCCCTTTCATTTTCTATGCACCTGGTCTACATCTTTTATGTATAAGTTTTTTTGATGGAGATTAAGTCTTCCTTGCGGCTTTCACATTCGAATGATGTAATGACCGCTGTGATGTATAATGTATGGAACCAATGGCCGGTTACTATACACTGGTTGTCAAATAATTTAGATTTTCAAAATAGATGCTAGGCATTGCACTTTTATAGTAATCTCTCGCAAACTTTGTGTCTTCAAAACATCTCCTTCCTACAGTTTGCCTGGAAGGCTTTTGGATTCCAGACTCTAGAAATGTAAATATTTCTTACGACTCGTAAAAGCCCTCAAGCTCACATTCAACAGGCACATCCTATTCATGCAAATATTGTGCAAACACTGCTCTTAGCCAAATAGGGCAAAGGCAGCCCTGCTGATCCTGGAGTCAACCTAACACAACACAACATTGAGAAAAAATAATTCAACTAACAAATCAATCAATCAATCAATCAATCATAGACATGTATAGAGCGCACTACTTACCCGGAGGGTCTCAAGGCGCTGGGTGGGGGGGGGGGGGGGGGGGGGGGTGAGGGGGGGGGGGGAGTGCTGCTACTGCTCGAATAGCCAGGTCTTAAAATGTAGGAGTTCCTTTGATCTTGCTGAGTGAGGCACATTGATACTACACATCATCTCATAATGCACAATGAGATATGCCTACAGAATAGCATCTTGTATTTCAGAGACATGAAATACTCATCTGGGTTTCCAACAAATGTAATGCAAACATCGGCTAATAAAGGACAAACCAGATATCTACATTAAATGGGGGTCATGTGCATTATATGCGCTTCATTACCACGCTGGGTGGCATCCTTACAGTTGTACGCTCACCTTACATAGAATTATTAGTGTATCTGATGCCTGGGTCTCAACTCTGTGCGTGTTTGTGGGAAAACTATGTTCTTACAAACCCTTTCGGGAGTGCCACAATTATTATGTTGAAAGGGTAGGAGGGGCATCACTATCTCCGTATGTTCCAGGGAGGATGTGCCCTCAGAGTGTCTGGGATGTGTTTGATGTGAGTGGAAGCAACTGCAGGGACTTAACTGGTCAAGCACCTGCAGCGGAGTGACTGTGCATGAATGATGTGCCAATGTTCCAGCAGGAGAGGGATAATCAGAGTTGCAGAGTAGCTACCAAGTCGGGAAGACATGTGACTTTCCGTGGAGGGAATGGGAATTATTCAGCCTGTCAATGCTTAATTTGTAAAACTGCAAGTGCCTGGGCCTGAGGTATTTCCTGAAACGCCACCTTGGTTGGCGCTCCACACTTCCCTACCAGCTCTGTCAAATTCTACTCCAGGTCATCTACTATATAAATATGGCCAGGACCTACATATTTTATACTTTTTTTTTTAAAGTATATTGAATACGTTGTTAATGAGCTGTGCTCATACATATACAGGCAGTGCCACATTCTGATAGACTGTCATAAATAAGTGATGGTGTTCACAAATACGTGCTAGTCCTCAGCATCAGCAAACACCGGTAAAAATTAAGCACTGCCTCCTGGAGGGCCCAGTAATGGAAAAGGCCTCTCAGCCAATAAGGGACAATATCCTTGAGGATCTAAGAGCTGGATTGCCTACACAAGGCTGGTTCTAGCCACTGGTGAGCTGAAGCCCTGAGGTAATCTGGTCTGACAATCTCTGGAACGCACAGCAAGATTGGAGGTGAAGAGGAGTCATCTGGGGTTAGGATCCATCTGATTCTTGTGAGTCAGAAATGGCAATGTGAGAAAGGTCACCACTTTATTTGCTACTATTCGAATTTATATAGCACTTCTAAATAAAGACCAGATTTTTTGTTTTCAAGTACAGTAGACGGTTATATATGAATTACAAAAACCCTGAGTGAGATAATCAAAAGTGCTAAAAAGCAGGGAACACCCTGTTCAACAGATAATGCTGCAGGCCCTCAGAGAGGGTACAGTTTCACAGAAACCAGCCCTTTTCCAGAGATTTGGGCCCAGCGAGGTAAAAGACCAAAAACATGAAGGAGAAAAAGATGCACTTTATGGCCATCAACCTTGGTGACTGAGACGAGACACAATTGGGACGCCTCTATCCCTCCAGGTATGTGCCCTGCCCCGACCTACCACACAGGTTAAAGACAAGCCACAGTTCACGGGCCAGGGATCCAAGACAAGACCTCTCCTACAGTTTGACAGGAGATCACAAGAGGACGTCCTTGCTGGCAAGGTTAGGGGAGAAGATCCCTTGGGATCTGATTGGAGGAGAAGAAGCCCAGTCCAGTGCAAGGAGACCAACCATGAAAAGACTGTGATACACATTTGTAGAGCGTTTGGGACTACTGTGGCAAGGTGTAAATGTGACAGTATATGTATATGTTCCCCTGAATGACTGCGGCCGCGGTGTTACTATTTAAAGATGATTTGGGGGATTGAGTTCCAGTGAGACTGGGTGTGATGAAGCCTCGCTGTAGCAGCACCCCTTTTAATATGACAGTAGGGCAGAGGATGGCACCCGGACAAACATCTGGAAACATTTATTCACTGATGGATTTAGAGTCCGCGATTCGAACGAGGCAGCTGGATTCACCGGCATGTATTGTGATGCAATTACAATACAATACATGCAGAAGGATGCCAACAGGGAGGTGCCAAGGGCTACACAACTGAAATGTAATGTACTCTTGTCTTGTTGTGGATATTTGTACATCATTTTTACCAAAATAAGTCTTCCACAATTCTGCATCTCAGAGTAGCTAATTTAACAAAAAGAATCGACATGCACCTCGATGCTACATATTATGCTACGATATAATTATGAGCAAGTCGAACGTAAGGCCATTGCATTAAATGCCTGGCCTGAAATAACATTTCACAAACATCTTCCGACAGCTCAAATCGCTCTAAAAAACAGCAGTTTTTGTCCAAATCACAATTGGTTCCAGTATGAAAATTCGATTAAGCATTAGGGTCCTACTGCCTTGTTCCTAAACACCACCTCTTTATGCAATGCGAAAACTCGCCAAGAGCTAAAAAAAATTAGTTATGTCATTGTCACTTACCCTTTGCATAAAGTTCATTCATTTATGCACAAGCCCAACAAGGCAGCGTGACTCTACATTTAACCAATTACACCATGAAAGATGCTGATAAAGCAAAATCACTGAATAGGTCAAGCATAAAAGTCCTGTTGTTAATACATACTCACAGAAAGCAGAGTGTAGTGTAAGCGTTGATTGGGGGGGGGGGGCTTTCAAAAACTTTTACATCCATGTCATGGAAGCTTTTAATTTTCAAAGAACGCTTGATGTCTTCAATTAAAATTGGATTTAGTAACATTTCATTAAATGCTTTGATCAGACTCTTTCAACGACTGAGTGCAAAACTCGAAGCAGGCGAACAAAATCTCCATTGTGAGAAACACACAGCACATGGCACTGTTGCGATTCGCGAAAACAAAAAGTACAGTAAAGAGCTCCGCTTCGCCAAAAAACTGAATAACGAACCATTGACAGTCTCTTTTAGTTAAAGGTTATTAGCCCGGAATGAAGTCCCTGACCCTTCCCATGGACTCCATCCCTTTGTGACACATTTTGGGCCAAGGAGGGACGTTAAAAACGTGAAACGAACAGGCTCGAAATTTGAAAGCTCTGACAGGCTCATTCGATGCCTCAGAATAATGTCAACCAGGAGGGTAGCATGGTACAAAATCTCTACTCACGCACTCGACGACTGTCAGCGCGAGGCGAAGGGTTTCACTGCGTCACGCCCCTCCTTCAGCTCGCGCTCTGAACCACTGAGCTCCAGCTGACAGCACCCGTATCCCCTCTGCTTTGGAAAAGCATAAACAGAAGGCTGTGCCATTGAAGGCGCCATTGCCCTCCCTGGCAACAACTGGCTGTTCAATGCTCCATGGAGGAATAAGTAGAAAGGAAACCATAGCGCTTCGTTTTCTGTTTCCACTCTTCGGTGAGAAGCTATTCAGACGCAATGTTTAACCAGTGAACTGAACAAAAGTGACCTAGAAGTCACAAAGCCGGCATTCGGCTAATCCCGGGGTCTTGTTGACATAGCTACATGGCGCGCTAAAGCGAACATGGGAAAAAGCACACAAATAAAATAAAGCAATTGGATTAGCTTGTATTGGCTCTACATGAGTACAAATCCTCTTTTAATCCATCCAGGATCCAAACGATCAAAGTTCTTCAATTGTGTGATTTTAAGGGATTTCTCTCAAAAATGGGATTCAAACCCTTTGATAGCAACACTTACCAGGCATCAGAATGGAGGTTTCTATGGGAAAGAAGTTTACTCAACGTTTTACCCTACATTACTCCATCTTATTAGGGGGTTATTTTTCAGTTCCATCTTGCGTTTAGATTTTGTTCTATGTACCACTGAGCCCCATGTGTGCACAGATGTGCAATATGGCCTAGTAGTATCTAATGACGGAAAAACAGGGTAGTCCTAACAGTTCAACTCGTTTTATCACTCTGAAGCGGACTTAAAAGCATGGGAGACACTCGTGTCCTCTTGTGCACTGGCGTGTGTCTGATCCTCAAACAGAAGTGCACAGGGGCATGAACGTAATGATTGCATGTCTCTTTAAGCTACACTGTAATCACGAGAAAATTAAGTTTACTACGCTGAACTTTGTTGTATAGCTCTAATTACATACCAGTACAAACTAAACGCTCATAAAATACAACACTGGCGGTTAATAACTCTGAATGTAGAACTTTTAACACCACAAACAAAGAAAAGCGCACATTTCAAAAGTTGTAAACTTACTGACAGCTGCCCATTAATTTGCTAGGCCACCAACTGGTACAGAAGGAGAATACAGGACACACATAAACACAAAACACACAATGGGAAATGAAGTCCACACCCAAGTATGCTTCTTTACATGAACGAATCAATTAGGCCACTACCCCTGGATTAGGAGCTCATGACAATAGAACAGAGAAAGGTAAGAAATAAATATAGTGGCTTCAAAACTCCACTTGTCAGTCCCAGGGGAAATTCTAGTTGACCAGTTACAAATAGTTTCTACTACATCAAGCTCCGGGCATACCTTATTTTTGTGCACAACTAATGGTACACTATTGAGCAAATGCTAGATCCATAAACTTGTTAGAGCGGCTTTTGATATCTAATGCCGTACATTGGTCTCAGTTGGTATTTTAATTTAAACCACCACAGTTGTCCTAGTGTTTGTTTATACGGGTCATTTACAGTTCAATGTCAAAAACCCATCTGCAGAGACTGGCTCTTGTAAGTGCCATTTTTCATCTTTAAAATCCGAAAAACAAGCAAATATTTAAACTTAGCTAAAATCACATTCTTTTATTTTTTGCAGTTTTATTAAAAGATGTGAATATACAGATCTAAACACTAATGACAGGACAGTACTACACAGCAACGGGGGGAAAGGGGAACGCTGAACTCAGTGGCTCCTCTCGAAGTGTATTTTCAACAGATTTTAAGTGGAAAAAAAGAGGGATCACAGCTAACAGGGAGCCATCATTTAGAAGCTAACAGTGAAAATGAGCACAGTTCAGATGGAGTACACGGAAGACAGAGACACAAGTAAGACCACCAAGAGAGGCAAATCGGAAATTCAACAAATATGCGGTAACAAGAGAATGCATACATTTGAAGAGGATATATAAAAAGTGAAACCATAAACAATAAGAAAGAGGGAACTAATGGAGGCAAGCCAGACAAAGAGTAACATAAGCTAAGCAACTAAGATCAAAAAGAACGCAAGCGACTGATTAACCCTTTCGCTGCTGCCGCAATTCTACTGCTGTGCGGTAAACAAAGGACAGGGCGGGGCCGTGACAAACCCCAGCCGTCATCAGCACACGCCCACCGCTGGGCGTGACGGCTGGGGTTCGTCACCAGCATGGGAGGGGTTAAAGAACAGGTAGGCACAGTGAAAAAGTTTACAAATATTTGCAATGCAATAGGTCTTACATTTATACGAGTTTGAGCTATTGGCATTGTAAATTTCTTAATAATTTTCTTATTTATTTCTTCTTAAACACAAATCCTCTCCACACCACACAATTACACACCTAACTAATCCAATCCAACCTACATAATTCCAGAACCCACCAAATACACTCTATAATGCTAAGTTAAAGCATTGCCATTTACAATGCCAATAACTTCAATAAATACAAGACCTATTGTAATAGTAATAGACATTGCCATTTACAATGCCAATAGCTCCAACTCTAACAAATGTGAGACTGATTGCATTTCCAATGTTTTTTTAAAGGGTGCCTCTAAACAGGTCTCTATCAGGCTCTTTTTTGTGCCCTGGCACAGGCGGTCCGTTTTTTTCCGGACTGCAGTGACAGCAGGCACACCAATGTGCGCGTGCTCACACTGCTCACTCTTCACCAGTGGAGAAGGTACGTCATAACGTCATGCCAGGTGAGTGTTGTAGGAGAAGGGAAATCCTTTAAAGAGCCATTTTCTCTCTGGATTTCCCTTCTCTTTTTGAAACTCGGGAGCAGTAACATTGTTGTGGTGTCACCAGGGCTTTAAAGGGAAGCTTTTTCAATATTATATACAAGCTATAGTTGCTTCTTATTTATCTTGTGCAACCAACAACCAATGATAAAGCTAATAGTCCTGACTCGTTGTAGTCATAAAATTTCAAGTCAAGTCATAAAATTTGTATAGCGCACTACATACCCAGAGGGTTTCAAGGCGCTTAGGAAGGGGAGGAGGATTATTTGTCAAATATCCACGTTTTAAGCTGCTTTCTGAACGCTAGGTGGTTCTGGGTGAGGCGAAGGTAAGCGGGGAGTGAGTTCCATGTTTTAGCAGCCAGGTATGAAAAGGATCTGCCTCCCATGGTGGTCTTGTTGATGCGAGGTACAGTGGCGAAGGCTTGGCTGGAAGAGCGTAGTTGGCGGGAGGGGGTGTAGAAGGACAGTCGAGAGTTGAGGCAATCTGGTCCGATGTCGTAGAGTGATTTGTGTGCGTGGGTAAGCAGTCGGAAAGTGATCCTCTTATTGACGGGTAGCCAGTGGAGGTCTTTAAGGTGACCGGAGATGTGTTCGCTGCGTGGGATGTCTAATATGAGCCTGGCTGAGGCGTTTTGGATTCGTTGGAGTTTCTTCTGGAGTTTAGCGGTGGTACCTGCGTAGAGGGTGTTTCCGTAGTCCAGTCGGCTCGTGACCAGAGCGTGGGTGACTGTTTTCCTTGTTTCGGAGGGGATCCAGCGAAATGTTTTTCTGAGCATGCGAAGAATGTTGAAGCAGGAAGAGGATACGGCGTTGACTTGTCTGTTCATTGAGAGTGAAGAGTCCAGGATGACGCCAAGGTTCCGTGCGTGGTCTGTCGGAATGGGTGCTTTTCCGAGGGCTTCCGGCCACCAGGAGTCGTCCCAAGCAGAGGGGGATGTGCCTAAGATGAGGACTTCTGTTTTATCTGAGTTCAGTTTCAGACGGCTTTGTTTCATCCATTCAGCGACTTCTTTCATTCCTTCGTGTAGGTTAGTTTTGGCGGTGCTGGGGTCCTTGGTGAGAGAAAGGATCAGTTGAGTGTCGTCCGCGTAAGAGATGATGTTGAGGTTGTGTTGGCGGGCGATGGCCGCGAGGGGGCTCATGTATACGTTGAAGAGGGTGGGGCTGAGTGATGATCCTTGAGGCACGCCGCAGATGACTTCAGAGGCCTCGGACTTGAATGGAGGAAGGCGGACTCTCTGGGTTCTTCCGGTGAGGAACGAGGTGATCCATTCAAGTGCTTTTCCTTGGATTCCGATGTTATTGAGGCGTTGTAGAAGGGTGCTGTGGCAGACTGTGTCGAATGCTGCAGAGAGGTCGAGGAGGATGAGGGCGACTGTGTCTCCATTGTCCAGTAGAGTTCGAATGTAGGTATGTTGTTACTTGTATCATATATCTGGATGCAATGACCGAAACAGCAACATACAAGCGGGGGGCGGCACACTATGCTAAGCACAAAATGTTTAGCTTTCTTGTTTTTAAGCCCTTCATTACATTGACCACTCCCCTTTAAGAGGATTTCCCCTCCCCCCCCCCCAGTGTTTTCATCCCATTTAAAGCCCAGCCTGTATCTGCTGCACCTTAAGAAAGGCTCCACAATCCCACCCACAAGCGGCCCTCACCAAGCAGCCAATGCGCAGACTGTGTCACAGGCCCTAGTGCAGGCCGGAAACGGGCCCCACGACCGCTGCATCAACTGTGAAATACACCAAGTAACAGGGTTCCTAAGGTCTCTGGGCAACGGTGCCACTGCACCAACTGCACTAATCGAAGATGCGCCCATCCAAGCCGCTGCTGCTCTCAGCACCCCCTCGTTTTTATCCCAATCCAATTTGGCACATAGCACTGAGGCCACATAGGAAACACATAGTGATCCGAAAACATGAATGGTGGTGTCCTCTGCACAACTGAGCCAAGCCTACATCACAGGCACCATCTTCTTTCACCCACATTTTGTGACTAACAACGATTCTGCATTATTTTTCGTTTTATTGTGGATAAAGGTTAGATGGAACTTTTGAACTGTAAAGTTAATACTAAAGGTACACATTCCGTTCTTGACACCGTAAGTACAGTTAAATGCTCGTTTTCTCTTTGTTTAAATGATGCGGTCTCCAAATATGTGTTACCTGGGCATCATTTGACTGGGTCAATCGGGTGTGTACTAAAAAAGCATGGTCTTGTTTTTTTAAAAATTTTGTTTTACTTCACGGGAAAATTAATTCTAAATAAATAATATTTTATGAAGAGACTTGTGGGCCGTGTTAACATAGAATAAAAGCAATGTCCTTCGGGGTTCCTTGCCCCAGTTAAGTGTTCTTTTACCACTGTGAACTATTTAACACATTTATTAACAAAGCGGTCGAGGAATGCTCATACCTAGTGGGGGAGGGGCGGCTGTCAGCTGTGCTGCCATCAAAGGCGGGGGGACAGCAGCTGTCCTGCCACCTGAGCAGAGGTGACAGAGGATGGGGGCGTCTGCTGTGCTACCACCAGGGGCCGGGGAGGGAGGCAGCTGTCCTGTCACCTAAGCAGAGGGAGCAATGGATGGAGATGTGGTGGGGGGAAAGGGGATCTCCTGCGCTATTACCAGAGGCTGAAGAGACGCTATACTGCCACCTGAGCAGATGTGAAAGTAAACGGGGTCTGCTGTGGTGCCACCAGAGACTTGGGGCAGCTGTTTTGTCACCTGAGCAGAGGGGGCAATGGATAGGGCTGATGTGCGCTCACCGGCCCGAAGTGGGGCCGTGGCGCTAGACGGACCCTTTGCCCACTCCTTTGCAGGGGGGCACGGGATGGCGTGACAGGAACAGCCTAAAACAAGCGCCCATCCTTCCGAAACATTTAAACACAAAACTCTGTCTTCTCTGTCACTTTTGGTTAACCTGCTTGGCTTCCCCGTCGTCATGTAAGTTTAATTAGCTCACGTCGAGCACACTAACAAGCTCCAACAGTTGAAAGAGGCGCAGAAAGTTAGTTTTCCCGGCGACAGCAAGTGACATGTGAAAAATATAGTGCGTCTGTCTCACGTCGAGAATAAAGTATCCAGTCCCCGCGTGCACATCTTCTGTTCGTCCGCGGGCACATCTGGAATCCGTATTGATTCCAAAATGCCCTATCATGGTGAAAGCACCGCATGCGCGCTGCTAACGCCAGGCGAGACCTAAAAATATTGGTGTGATTTACTCCAGGAAATTCAGGAGTAAGTGAAGCACAAATCATGCACAGTTACGGAAAAATCACTACGAATCGGACTCAATGGGATCAGTAATAGTTTAGAGGAGGTAGGATGAAATCATAAAGCTTAAAAGATTTAGAAAAAAAACGTTTATTTATATATATTATAAAGGAGAACTGGCTAATTTGAGTCCCTGGCGGAATCTGTTCCCGAAAAGATATACAAATTCAAGGTGAAATTTAAATTACATGCATTTACAATAGGGAGAGAGAATAGGAGGATTACAATGGAAAAAGACGGAGAAAACAAAGCTGCAGGAAAGAAAAGTAATCTCACCTTGCGGAGATTGCGATGCTGAAAGAAATCCAGAATAATTGCAGACCGACAAGTGCATACAGAAACAACACAAGCAGAAAATAATATTATTCATACCTTTTTTTTAAATAGCACGTCATACTGCACATCTGCCACTTATAGGCACTGTAAATACCCAGTGTTACTATTGACAAATTTAATGGTGCTTCATTTACTAACTGGAAGGATGGAGAGCTGAGTTAACCTTCCCGGAAGTAATCCTTGCACTTTACAGATCACTAAGGGCCCAATTACGATGTCGGGAGGATTGCCACCGACAGGCTGTCGCTGGTGGTCCATCCGACATTGAAGAAGTGGTCCAGCCTCCGCATTACGATGTGGTCGGTCACACCACTGTAGGCTGGGGGAAACACCGGCGCCTCCACCAGGATCGGAGATCCCGTTGGGCGGATAGATAATCCCCAAATGGCGGCGGTGCCTGCTCAGGCACCAGCGCTATGAATATGATGTTAGTTTTCAACAGCCTTTCCCTGTCGGCCTTTCCGACATGGAAAGGTTGTTGGAAAGTGACTTTGGGGGCCCCTAGCAGGGCCTCTGTTCCCCCGCAGCCGCCACTATGTGGCCTGGAGGTCACCTGTGCCCCCCCCCCCCCCCCCAACATTCATGGTGCCTGCCACACTGTGCATGGATGTTTTAAAACTGTATTTTTTCTATTGAGGCTTGTGCTGCAGCCCACAGCACAAGCTGCAATAGAGAACACACACCTTCCGAACACGGTAGAGTTGGGTGCATCATAATATGGGAAGCAGGACCGCAGACTCCTTGCTGCGCCGTCCCGTTTCTTCTACAATGTCGATCGGATGTTCATTTGAACAACATTGTAATCGGCCCCCCAAGTCTTAACTACGAGAGTCTAACTCACCAACCTATTTTGGCAGTTAAATGAAAAGCAGATTTGGGTACATTTTTCAAAAAATTGCATATGAAACCAAAAACAACAAATCAGAGTAATTAACGACTGTGTGAAAAGTATTAAACATTGTGCAATATAGACGAAACCTTGCATACCCTAAAAGACAAAGAAGAGGAACAAGACTGACACCTTTTAGGAAACAGAGAAGTTGTGGCCAAAGAGGTAAGAGGGACCCAAAATAATAGCACAGACAGAGATTCGGAACGAGAGCAGACAGGGGAGAAAGGTGATCGACGGTGTCAAAAGTACAACACTACTAAAATAAAATGCACATTTTGTGGTAAAATCAGAGAAGGAAATCCGAGGCAGAGTGTGATGCTGTCTTGGTGAAATTTCAAGAAAGAAATTCCCCTTATGCTGATCTTGGGGTACTACGAGAGAATTCCCTGCCACTACCAAGATTTAATCTTAAGATTGATATGATTCTATGATAAGTCAATGCCAGGGTAAGTAACCTGTATCGAGCACTCGCTATGAATCCATTTTCTCGCTCATTTACTAAACTTAAGACCCATTCATTATCAGAAGCAAGAGCCAGCTTGAGCAACAAAGGGCTATTGTCCGCAGTTTGGCTTCATTATTTGACTCTGGGTGCCAGGTGGGTGCACCGAGCCTGCATCGATGCCAGCTGGACCACTTGGGACGCTGAGAGGACTTTGTAAGTGGCAGAAAACATGCGAACAGGAAATGCCTTTGTACTGGAAAAAAATAAGGCTCTAGCGAGTCAATATACAGAGGCACAGATATTTTAATGAAAACAATCTCAACTAAAACTTAAGAAAATGTATCGCTGCCAGACTGTGGTCTATAAAAAGTTGCAATAAGAGCTCCCTGGAAGCAGTTCTGGTCTGTCTGTCAGGTTTGAATCTTGGCATATTCTGTGTTTATCCCATGTAAACATGTGCCGGGAAAGCACATACTTTAACGGGGCTACTTTCATTGATTTTGTTACCGAGCAGCTCCCTGGAGCAGTGGTCTTCCCAAAATGTTTAAATCCGAGCCCTGCCTCACGTAAAAATAATTAATTTCATTGGTCCCCCAGAACGACAAACATTTGTTCAAAATTGTTTCATAAAACTGACCGCCCTCAACATATGTAACCAATAATTTTTTTTATTTTTTAAAGGGATAACCAAACAGAAAGAACTGCAATCAAATATTCTGTGCCGGGATATCAATGGAAAATTATGCTACAGATGGCCCTTTATAGAGTGGATCGCCCCCAGGCCTTCCAGTTTGTAAACCTCTGCCCTAGAGAAAGAATGCACACAATGAATGGTCTATCCCGGACTGGCCTTAGACGAATTGAAAAATGCATACATTTGCTCTGATTAGTTTGTATATTGTTTCAACCACTCAATTTATAGATTCACTTTGTTAAATACATTTCAAATTTCTGAACCACAAATACATCAGGTCACAACTTTGACAAAAGAAAATACATTGGCTGCATCACAACAGGATCCTGCTCCTTTCAGATTTTCCCTGGTGGTGGTTAATGCTACTGACAACATGGGCCATTACAAGTGACACGTACAGGCAAAAGATGCCTGCCTTGAACCATCATTCATTAAAAAAATAATTTGACTTAACAATATGTTTAAAAAAAATAGCCCTTCCCATTTCACTACAAAGGATACTGAATTGTATTTGCTCAATTTTTAGCCCAATAGTATCAAAAGAGGGCACTTCTAGGAATGACACCCTACTTCCGAATTATGGATTTCAAATCAATGTAAAGCATAAAACACATTTTGCAACACACAGGAGACGCAAGCTGCCAGTGGATGAGTACACATGGGCATTCACAGCACAGGACCTGACTTATGTGGTTTAGAAGGTCTAGTGCAGGTTTCTTCAACGAGTAGCTTGCGAGTTACTTGTAGCTCTTCACCTGCACATAAGGGGGCTCTCCTGTGTGCAGCCCACATTATCAAATTAGAAGGGTTTGCTTGAGTGAATTAATATATATATATATATACACCAAACTAGAAAGTGTATATTCAAGACAGGAATGTGTGCACTTTCATAACAGGATGATGGTTGAGGAGATCTATTACTTTTTTCTCTTTTTTATTCCTCATATACCATGATGGGCATTCTTGATGGGAAACAACAACCTCTCTCCGCTGGCCAACCTATTCCAGCCCTGATGTTTGAGACCTGAGCAGAGCGAGAAATGTATATCCCTCAAGCAGCTACTGCTTTCTTAAGCCACTCCATTTCGCACTACCGTGGAAACCCTGTGTTACTTTGGAGTAAAAGAGCCAACAGTGCCCGGGAAAAATAATTGGAACACCATTACCTGTTACGCCAAGCCACAAGGGCTGCCCAGATCTTATTATAACTTGTACTGTCACATGCCATGTCAGATTCACTTGTGAGGATTATATGCTTCAGACACTCTGTAAAGGTCGGGGCATTTACATCCTTCCAGGCCCTGCATATCTTGCGCCTTGCCAGAATAATAACATAGAAGATACATTTAGAGGGCAGGTCATTAAGATGGTAATCTGTACTAAGTTCGAAAAGAATAGTTGCTGGGGAAACCTCCAGTTGTTGGTGGAGAACATCTTCCAAAAATTCCTGTACTTTGATCCAATAATTTATTATCACTGCGCAATCCATGAACATATGGAAGTCATCGGCTGCCGGATGTTTACACCTAGGGCAATGATACTCTAGGCCAGTGATCCTGACTAATTTTCTTGGTGATATATATACTCTATGCATGGTGTAAAGATGGTTTCTTTGAGTGGAGCAGGTTTAACAACCGCCTGAAGCATGGTAAAAGAATCCCCCCACAGGCCCTTAATGATGTTAGAATTTAGACTGGTAACATTACCCCAACATTTTTGAAGTTCAGGTTCTGTCACTCCCTCAACCTCTAGCATGGCCCAATACCAAAAGGACACCTCACGCTTCCATCTACCCCTCCTCGATACTGAGTCGAACTTTGAATTAGATACATCAAAGTCCCAGACTTTAGTTGCCCACCGTCCTGGCAGCTGATAATATTTAAACCTTGTAAGGGTCCCACTTGTTATGCTAGAGAGGGACTCCCAAATCAGAAGCTGCTAGACTTTCTGCAGGTCCCACCAACACATTAAACCTGCCACTTTAAGGGGACGGGATAATTGATCATTAAGACAATCTGGCGTACCTGGAGAGTCCCAAATCGGGGCCTGGGGTGCATAATACAGATTGTTTTTACTTTTTCTAATATATAGCCAGTTCTTTAAGGCAGCACCCAGGATCTTAAGCCTGACCTTTTTATAAAACCTTGGATCGCCGTATTTAAAGAGGAAATACTCTTGCCCTTGGGGTATGCCATGCAATAAGGCTTGGAACAATAGACCTAGAGAGGATGCACCTGTCTTATCAGCCAATATTCTAAAATTATTAAAGTGAAATGAGTGACAGTAGATAAGTAAATCTAGTAGGGCTAACCCTCCTGTTCTTAAACTTCTCCTTAGCTTTTTCCAGGAGATTCTTGACGACTTAGTATTCCAAATAAAGGAGCCAATTTTCCCTTGTAGTTTAGCGATATCTGGAACCTTAAAAGATAGCGGAATTGAGTTAATTAAAAAAGTTATTTTCGGTAAGATAATCATTTTGATCAAATTCACCTCTCAAAGATGTTTAAAGGGATTCCTGACCATCGCTGCAGCAAACCACAAACGTCCTTAAAGACTCTAGTCAAATTTGATTTAGATATATCTAAAATATTTTGAGCCAGATATATCCCCAGACACCTCATTCGTGGCTTGGCCCCTAGTGTCTCTACCTCCTGGTTCCATTGCATGATCTCGGTTTTATCTTTATTTATTTTGTACCCTGAGATTTCCCCGAATGATTCTGCCCGATCGATTAATCTGGGGATGGCTTCAACTGGATTGGAGGTAAACATAAGAAGATCGTCGGCATATAGGGCAAATTTTAATTCAAGATCTGCAATTTTAAAAGGTTTAATCATTAGATCGGACCTAAGCTGGCAGACAAACGGTTCAATATATAAGTTGAACAAAAGGGGTGATAAGGGACACCCTTGCCTAGTGCCACGTGAGATTGTGATCCATTCTGTAAGTAGTCCATTCACAAAGATTTTTGCTCAGGGGCTAAAATAGAGAGGGCGGATTGCTGACACAAAATTGACAGGAAATCCGAACCTAGATAGAGCTACCATAGATACGACTAGTTCACTTGGTCGAATGCCTTAGCAGCATCGATGGCTACAAGAGTCAATGGAAGCTTCTCATCTATTGCAACATCTATTGCTGCAATAGCTTGAAAAGTTAGCTCATTTAAATGCCTATCGGGAATAAAGCCCCTCTGATCCTGATGTACAATTGTTTTAATATCCCTTAACATTCTCGCTGCCAGAACCCCTGCAAAGATTTTGTAGTCAGATTTTAGCAAGGAAATTGGTCTATAAGACTCAATTTTTAAGGGATCTTTATTAGGCTTCAGGATCAGGGTAACTGTGGCTTCGGACCATGTTTTAGGGATAGTCTCACCCGACAGGTAAATTCTATTAAACAGAATCGTTAAAACAGAGACAACTTTTTCTAGCCCTATCAAGTATAGCTCTATTGGGAGCCCATCTGAGCCAGCTGCCTTACCCTCAGTAATTTTTTTATCTGAGTTCGGACTTCACCTTCTTTTATAGTTGAGCACAAAAATGCCCTATCCGTCTCCGATATCTGAGGTAGCCCTAGCTGATTCAGCCAATCTTCTGCTCTCTGAGATGAAAAACAGGTATCTTCTTTATATAGATCTTGCATGAATATTTTGGCCTCCTCCCGAATCTGGTCATCATTGTGTGTATTACCTCCTGTGCTACGCAGAGATAAGCTTTTAATCTGGTTCCTGGCCCTATCTATCCTGGTTTTCCAGGCAAGAAGACGGCCACACCTTTCCCCATACGAAATGTTTTGTAGCTTACTAGCATCCCATCTATCTTTTAGGATCTTATCTAGGCTAGCCTGATATTCTGCCCATAGACAATCTAGCTCACTTTGTAATCGTGGTAGGATATTCTGCTGGTCGGCCGATTCCCTCTGGAGCTGCTTTTCTTTTTGCTTAATCTTAGAGAGGCGTTCTTCTTCCATTATCCTCCTAGATTTATTTCTCCCGATCATCAGTGTACTCAGGGATCCTCTAATAAAGGCCAGGGACATGAGGGCTGGTTGACGCCGGCCGCGGGAGCTCCAATTCGACCAGGAAAACACCCTTTGCAAAATCGACCTTTCAATGCTGATTTTACCTTAATATAAGGTGAGAATGTAAGGGAGATGTGTCTCTTGTCTTTCTGATAAATATTACATCTTGTTTCCTTGTATTTCATCCTTGCATGCTTCCCGGATTGGCGTGCCTCTGAGTGGCGGGCAGTAGGACCCCGGGGACCTAACACCGGATGGGAGCAGAGACTGCAGCGGAGGCGGGGGCAGGAGTGAGCACTACAGAGGAAGCCTGTGGTGGACGCCGGGCGAGACTGTGGCGCCGAATAAGGGCCGCGGCCGCTATAATTATTTACCGAACTTTTGAGGGCAGATGAGCCGCGGTGACACGGTTAGTGATTGAAGGGAGGGGCTGTATGCAGCGGTGTCAGCAGGATTCTCGGTGTGCTGTCGAAGTAGCAGTTCGCAGTGAGTTGTGTGGCTCCCAGGTCCCGCTAGGAGGTGCGGATTCCTTGCTGTCTGCCTTTGAAGGTATGGACATTACTTCCGAGCAGGGTCTTAGCGTATCTCTCAGTGCGCGTTCTAGAAGTGGGAAGAAGCCTCGGGATTCAAGGGAGGGCAGAGAAGGAGAAGGAGAAAATCAGAAAGGTTCTCCTGTGCTACCTGTGCTAATAGTCCCACCTGTTTTACTTAGTAAGAACAGGTACCAGCAGCGCTCTCAGTTCGATAGAGAGTTACTGATACCGCACATGGGGGGGCAGGGGCAGTGGTCCCTCTTACTCCTCGACAAAAAAATAGAAAGGAGAGAAAAAAGCACCAAGACAGGGGAGACTAAAAAACGCAAGCCCACAAAAAATTGTACCCCATCATTAAAACCCACTCCCTCACTGAAATCTTTTTTCAAAATAATGGAGCACGTGACCGCCTCCAAGGGTGGAGGGACTCCCCCCTCTGCTACCACTACCACCATACAGGCTACTATGCAGACAACCCCTCATATCCTTGTTGAAAATAGGTATTCTCCCTTATTGTCTGAACCAGAGACAGACCTAGAGATCGGTCAACCTACCTCCTCTGTGTTAGAGGCATCTGTCTCTCAAAATCCTTCCGAGCCTGATTTCCGGACTCGGCCAAATCTCTAATTGAAAATCTTGAAGTAGATGAAAGAACCAATCGAAGTCCTATAAAGATTCGGTCTGGAGATCCAGGCAGTGGACATACTCAGCTAGATCTGCCCCTTCAGTCCCTTAGGGAGGACTTACTTTCCAAATTTGAAATTTCTGAGACCAATCAGAAGGAAATAAATGAAAAGTGTACTAGTTTGGAAGCAAAATTGGACGATATCTGCAACCAGACGGAGGTGTTGGAAGGCGAGGTTGCCACACTTTCGGGAGTAAAAAAAGTCCACTCTCAGGATATAGTGGAATTAAAAGCCCAGAATAGATCACTTCAAATGGACATTGAACGATTGGAGATTCAGGCTAGAAGAAATAATCATAAATTTTGTAAGATACCTAAGGGGGCGGAAAATGGCGAGGTTAAAACTCCTGTCTGTAAACTTCTTAGAAAAGGAGTATTAAAAGATACACCAGACACTGACCTTGAAAAGTAAATTCAAAGGGCACACAGAGATCCTTTTAGGCAGCACCCAGATAGGAAAGCCCCGAGAAAATTTTTAGTTAATTTCCACACTTACGCAGTCAAGGAGCTGATATTAGGGAGAGCACTCACTGATACATCTCTTCAGACTGATTCGACAAAATACCTTAATCGCTCTGACGTGGACAAGGTTACAGCGCAAAGGCAATGGGAGCTAGGGTCCAGAATGCCTGACTTAAGGAGCCTGGGCAGACAGGTTCAGATGAAATTTCTGGCCGCGCTAAAGGTGGTGTGGAGGGATAAGACGTATAACTTCACTTCTCCACAAGTACTTGACACATTTTTGATCCTCATGAAAGAAACTCTACACTAGAATGCTTTCCTCTCTTTTTCTTTTTGATTTGAGAGGCTAGATTCTAATTTGAATTTGAATTGGTGATATACACATTAATGAGATCCCCTCACATGCATGTTTGAGTATATACACAAAAAAAATAAAAGGGATGGGGAGAAGGGGGGTGGCATGGAAAAAAAACATATAATAGAAGGTTAAAAAAAACCTTTCTTTTATTTTCCCTTTTCTTTTTGATAGGGAGAGTCACAGTTCTTTAAATAGTGCACTATTTATAGGGGCAGACCCTGAGTCGGATCAAGAGGGTTCCCGATAGGCAATAAGATCGCCAAAGAAAATAAGAGGGGGTTCCTCAAGGGGGGTGGGTGGGTGTTGTGGGATTAAAAAAGGGAAAAACTAATCCTCATACAGCCATGAAAATAAAGAAAAGGTTTAATTCCTGGGAGGGAGCAGAATGGAAGCAGAACTTAGCCTATCATAGAAACTTCAATAAAATCAAGATCGTTAGTTGGAACGTCAATGGATTATGGGACAGTAGGAAGATGTCTAGAGTCTGTGAATTTTTGAATAATTCGGGGGTTCATATCTGTTTACTCGAGGAAACGCACTTAAGAGGCACATGAGTGCAAGTCAGCATTCAGTAAACATACGTGGGTCCAGGATCTTCTCTGCTCTGATCAGAATGGGAACACAAGGGGAGTGGCAATTGAAATTCGAACTAACGCTGGGATCAAGGTAGAGAAGTACGAGACTGACCATTCGGGGAGATGGCTGGCTGTATCATTATTAGTAGAAAGCTCACCATTGGTATGCGTAGCATACTATGGGCCTAATAAAGATGCTCCAGAGGCTCTGTTGAGTTTAAAAGCTAGCCTTTCGGCTCTGGCAATACGTATTATTATAGGAGGGGATTTTAACCTGATTTTAGATTAAATTTTGGATCGTACTTCAAGGGTTAAATATACCCCCCCTCGTAAATTACACATTGAGTTGAAAAATAATATTAAAGATTTTAATTTGATAGATATGGAAAGAGTGAAAAATGGTAGTAAAAAGGATTTTTCTTTTTACAGCCAGAAATACAGGCACCATTCCAGAATCGATTTTTTTCTACAGGACCAGTTCCTTTACCCTGCAGTGGACTCTATCTTAAATATTCCAGCTCTACTTTCTGACCACTCTATGGTGGAGTTGGTAATTAATCTTAAGCAGAAAAAGCAACAGAGAAGGTGGACTTTAGATAGATCTATACTAATAAAAGAGGAAGTTAAGGATGATTTAAGGATCCAGGTAGAGGAATATTTTAGACTCAATTGTGGAACTGCAAGTGATCAAGTGGTATGGGAGGGCTTTAATGCCTTTATTAGAAGATCCCTGAGTACACTGATGGGGAGAAATAAATCTAGGAGGATAATGGAAGAGGAGATCTATTACTAATATTAACTTTGTGCCAGGGGCATTGCAGCAATGGATGTGACGTTTTTCATCGACCAAGCTTTTACATTACTGCTGGAAACTGTGCCTGATGCATTGAGGTGACCACTGCTGGTAATTTTGCAAACGGTGACCAGTAATGCAATCTTTCTCAATGTCGTCAGCAATAACACTCCAAAAATATTATTAGCTCGGGTTGACTTATAGAGTTTGATATAGCGTAGACTCAACCCGAAAGTATTAGAGAGCTTTAAACGAGCACCAGTTATGTTACAGAGGGATGCATTCATTTTTTTTGGTAGGTCATTGAACATAATAGCTCTTACCACAGAAAAGTTTGGAAGCCCCTGGTCCACTGGATCGTTTAACTTTTTGCACTGACAGGGAGCTAGAATGAACATCAAAAAAACAAAATGTATGTTTTTTAATCCTTACAAATTAGTGAAATTTGGTATAAGGCAGAGAATGAAATGATTTACTTCGTCCAAGATTTTGACTATTTAGGATTTAGACTAACTAACAAGTTGTCTTGGTCCATGCAAATTTAAAAGAGTGCACTTAAACTACAGCACGAATCTAGGGCCATTTTGCAGCTGGTGAAGAAGACTAAGCTCTAGCAATAGAAATACACAATGTTAAGGCAAAAGGGTCTGCTCTCCATGGCGCAGAGCTATGGAGTCATGCTAAGGTCAAGAGACTCCCAGTGGCAGAAAATAAATGTGGCAGGTCCCAATTAAAGCTTCCACAGAGCACCCCTTGTCTACCGCAGTTACTTGACGTGGGTGTGTACTCGATTAGTAAGTACATTTAGACCTCTATTGTATTGGTATAGACTGTGGTCGAGAGATGAACTAGCTCAATACAGGCTCATTCTTACAGACATTATGTGCTCAAAAGGTTCACTGAAAATCCCCTAGTTCGTGTATGTTAAGGAAATAATATATAGGCTTCATCTTGCTGTTATTTGGCAATCTCCTGCTGATGCTGCTCTTATCTGTAGATCTGTGTTAAAGAAAGTCTAAAGGTTCTCTTATGGGATGAGAAAGTACATAAATGTAAACTGGACAGCTTGACAGATGGATTCTTAGATTGTAAAGCAGTCCGGTCATTCAAACCATTCCTCGATAAAATCACATGTCCCCTAGCTAAACAACTTTATACTAGATGATATGGAATTTTGCCAATTAACAGTTCTGCATTCCCTGGGGAGTGGAGTACTGTGCCAGTACTCTGTGTCTGTTATGTAATCTGGAGACTGAAACCTTGCACTATTTCCTCATTTTTTTTGCAATTCTTGCACACTTCTCTGGAAGAAGTGGATTACGCCGGTCTATATTCTCCTAGGATTAGATAGTATGAGTATGCTCTGAGAATTCTAGGATCTGACACGAATAAAATGATTTTTTTATTAGTTCCGCTTTTTATCTTCTGAGTGGATTATATGTAAAAATATTATAAAGTCTAAGGCTGATCGGTCATATAATGTGATCAGCATCTAGCTGCAGGTTTTAACTTTATTGTATAGGCTTGCAGTTTATTGTGTACCCCTCTGTAGCACTACAACTATTCATGTGTAAAATTATTGCTGCTTTTGTGATGTTTACATAGGTTACGTTTCTTCCAATGTGATATTTACATTGAGCGAGTTCCTTTATTAATAGCAATAGCACACAGTTAGTGTGAATCATGTCTTGGCAATTTTGCACACTACAGTGATAAATCAATGGGTAACCCTGTCATTGTATATAATGACATATAGTGCTACTCTACGGGCTACAATGCTGTGCTTATTATATTGTATTGTTGTATGTTTGAGTCCCTCTTTTAGTTTGGTACTAGAGTTTGTTACAGCCCTTGGTTCTAATGTTTTTATGTTGTTTTTAAGGATCTTTGAATCCGAAAGAAACTATTTTGATCGATGGATACGTACTTTCCAAAAAAATGCTAAACTATTAAAATCCATGCCAAGATTATTTGAAATGAGATTCAGGGACAACTTACTAGTAACTGTGCTGGAAAATTCACAGCGTAGCATTATTATTATTATTTTTTTTTAGAAGGGGTATGACAGAACTTAAGAGGGGTGGACTGTCTGCATGCCAAGAGTAGTTTGGTATTTGGCTGCAAAACCCAGGGTTTCCATGTCAAATGCTGTAAAATGCAACAGTCAGCCCCATGTTTTCAAAATGTTCTATGGGAGGAAACCCATAGTTAGATCCTAGAGGGAGAGCGGAGGTTATCTACTGTGTGTATTCCTTCACCCTGACTAGAAGCAAGGGTCCCTATTTGGTCTAGGGTACTTACCTCTGCCAACTAGAGACCCCCAGATCTAACATTGTTAGATCTGGGGGTCTCTAGTTGGCAGAGGTAAGTACCTTAGACCAAATAGGGACCCTTGCTTCTAGTCAGGGTGAAGGAATACACACAGTAGATAACCTCCGCTCTCCCTCTAGGTAGCTTGGCGCGAGCAGGCAGGCTTATCCCCAAGGCAATGTGTAGAATAATTGCACTTTACACCACAATAATCCCCAATCCACCACAAACTGAGACCACACAGGTAAGTATATTTTTATAAAATAGAAACTAACAGAGGACTGCCGTAGCTATCTCCTCTACTTTGGCGGCCATTTTGGAGTGGTCTGACCCTATCTCTCCTCTCTCCTAATTCTCAAGTACCGAGTGTCTACAGTTTATTGCAGTATTATACCTCTACATGTACTTAATGCACTGACGGATACCTCATATATTTCTGGCTGCTCACTAGGGGCATCTCTGACTCCTGCTGCTTTTCTTTTGCACATGTATTATGTATATAGACTCTGACCTGGTATATCATTAATATTATACTCCGTTAAGTATATTACACCCCTCGCACTTTCAATATAGTATTGCACCGTTAACTACCTCATATTTAAAAAAAAACTGCATATCTCTTCACTCTGTATACCTGTACCTTGTTCTAGTGTATCACTAATATTACACCTCTAGACTATCCACTGTTATAAACTGTACCCTTCTTCCTCTATCTCAGTACTGCACCGACTGCTACCTCATACTTTTATTATTACTAGTACTATGCTACCTCATACCTGTATTATTACTATTAGTATTAGTATTTTTATGCTTATTCTACGTCGATCTCCATTCACATATTTCTGTCTCCATCCCCTGCGGTAAGGTGAACCCATTCCACTCCTCTCCCTGGACTGCACCAATTACCACTTCCTACATCCCGTTTTCGTTGTATTTTGAGTCTGATTGTGATTATTGTATTTAGATTTTGATTCTGACCAGGTTTACAACGACTGCTGAGTCTGATTGTGATTATTGTATTTAGACACAGTGATTTAGATTTAGATACATACTACCTCATATCTCTTTTGGACGCTACCTCATATCTCTTTTGGATGCTCACTAGTGTCACCTAAGACGCCCTAGCTCCTACACCCAACATTACAGCCTCTAAAATGGAGCGCAACGGCAAGCACACTTTTAGAATTAACTACCCTTCCACCCTCACCAAAAAAGCCACTAAACGTTTTAAACATAACTTCATGAGGTCGCACCCTGAAACACCCTTTGCCGACACCTACTCCTCACCGGGCAATGGAGCCCTGAATACCGATATCATCTTCCACACCTCACGCAGAGCCCAATGGAAAAAAACGTTCCTAACCCTACTCACCGTCTCCTCCACCAGGAAAACAACTCATGGCCTAACTCTCTCTATCACACCCTCCCACCTCTTCCCTGGCAGGACTACCATTACTATCTATAACAACGGGATTGTCCTAATTCAATCCACGGACAAGAATCTGGAACTACTAGACAACCTGTTCCCCAAGTTCAAAGAGCACCTCTCCAATCTGCGGACCCCCACCCAGATCTCCACCAGCACTATCACCCCTGACGTTGCAGCCCCCACCTACAACACCTCTACCCCCACCACCCCAGTAAATGGCCCACCTGCTGTTAACACCCCACACTCCCCAAGGACAGACACCCCCAGTACCCCAGTAAATGGCCCACTTGCTGTCAACGCCCTACATTCCCCAAGGACAGACACAAATGTCGCCACCTCTTATACTAACCGCCCCTCTAACAGGATCCCTTTTACCCCCACTCACATCTCCCCTATCCCTCTCCTCCCTGACATAACCCCCACCCGCAACACGCCACCTGAACACACCACCGCTCGGAGTTTATCCACCCCCCCCTCCAATCCCCCCCACGACAGACGCCTCTCCCTCCTCAGCTCCCTCCCCACTCTCACCCACGACACTCTCACACCTAACAGAACAACTCTCACCCACAACACGCCACCATCTGATAACATCACCACTCGGAGTCTATCCACCCCCCCCTTCCATACCCCCCACGGCGGACACCTTTCCCCCCCCAGCTCCCTCCCCACTCCCACCCACGACACTCACACCCTCCCAACAACACACACACAGAACATGCCACCTCCCCTACCTTAGCATCCCCCTCTCTTCCGCCTCCTATTCTCAGCCCTCACTACCCCCCGGTCTCCCCCACTGTCTTCAGCCTTCACTCACTCTTCCACTCACCGGCACCGTCTCCAACTGACGGCACTACCTATGCCTCCCACCCACTGCCTACACCGCCTACTTCACCCACACCCCCCGCCCACTCTTTGAATGCCATCCCACCCATTTGCACCGCAGAACATTCCAACAACGCCAGTATACCCCCCCTTCGATTTCCTGCCCGCTTTCCAGCTCACTACACAACCATTCACCATTGGCTCTCACCACCTACGCCATCCCCAATGCACCCCCCGACCTGACTTTACCCACCCTCCAACAAGTCAAAGAGGATATTCTACAAATCAAAAAAGATGTCCACGCAATGAAAGACCTTCTCTCATCACAGCCCAGTCTACCTCCCATCATCCCTCTACCCTACAAAGGACGCTCCCGCCCTACATACCCTCGCCTCCAACGACATCCGCGCTGGCCGACTATCCCCGTTCGCAACAACTCCCACCGCCCCCGCCGTGTCCTCAACCCATTGTCGGACCGCGACCTATGCTCTCTCCTACGCACTTATGGCCCAGGTCCGGTAAAACACATACCTAGCACACACATCCCCATACCCACAATTCTTACAAACCCTCTGAGGCTCCCAACACTCAACAACAGAGGTTCCGTCCCTAACAACCTCAGAAAAGTTCCCTTCACTCTAGAAAGCTCGACCACCCTTCTCTCTCCCAAACTCAAATGCATCCTACTCAACTGCAGGTCGGCCCAGAGACACTCCTCCGACATCGCTGATCTCGTCTCAGCTAGGGATCTGGACCTAGCCTTCCTAACAGAAACTTGGCTCACTGAAGCCTCTACCCCGATTATGGACATACTAATCCCCCCCAACTATCACATCATTAGGCTAGACAGGTCCTCGGACAAGACAGGCGGGGGAATTGCATGCATTTTTAGAAGCAACCTCTCCGTTACTAAAGTCACCTCCCCCTCCCTCTCCTCCTGTGAACTCCTCTGCCTCGACATCACCAGCGAGGGCAAACAAGTTTGTGCTTTACATCTCAACTATCACCCGCCTGGTGACAATCTCATATTCACCTAACAACTCATGGACATGATCACTTCAAATGCCGGTCAGCAGACCACCCAAGTCTACCTGGGTGACTTCAATCTCCACTGGAACGATCAGAAAGACACAGTGGTGAATAGTCTCAAAACTTTCCTTAATGCGCTTGACCTCACCCAAATATGCGATAGACCAACACACGACAAAGGCTCGATACTTGATCTCATCATTGCCAAAGAGAATTCTACACAACTGGAGACGATTACACCCTGCGACTGGTCAGATCACCACATTATCACCTTCTTTATCAATGAAAAAGTTAAACCTAACCCGGCTCAACCAATCAAATCCAAAACATGGAAAAGGGACATGAAGAATCTCAACCCCTCTACTCTGCCTCCCCACATCGGCAATCTCCTCCTTCCCCCTTCAGGTGCCTCGGATGTTCAATCACTGACTGACCACTACCTTGAATCTATGAATACATTAGTCAATGAAGTCGCTCCACTGCAACTGAAGAGAGTCTCCACCAAAACTTCTAACCCCTGGTATGACGACAGACTCAATGACGACAGGAGTTCGATGCGAATGGCAGAGCGCACCTGGAGAGCGGACCCCTCAGCACTGCACCTCAAAAGGCTTAAAAACAAGAGAAATGCCTACTTTAGGAAAATAAAGCGCACAAAGTTGGACTTCTTCAGCCGCCAGTTGGACCAAGCAAAAAACAGGCCAAGAAAACTGTTCGAACTAATCAAGACCCAAACAAAGGCACAACCCTTACAATCAAATAGCACAACAAGCGACACCCCACACTGTGAAGACTTCTCTGCTTTCTTTAAGCTAAAGACTGACAACATAAGAAATGACCTCATCATGGATGTAAGCCGATTCCCCAACCACACAAGAATGGCTAACACTCAACCTAAAAACATGGCATCCTGGCTATACTTCGATACCTACTCGGAAGAAACAATACACAAACTGCTCTACACCTTGAAGCCCTCTAATCACCTCACAGACCATCTACCTGCTAATGCTGTAAAAGACTTCATCCCCTTGCTCCTCCCTCCCTGGACCAAAATCATCAACTGCTCCCTGCAACAAGGCCTCATTCCAGACTCCCTCAAGGTGGGGCAAGTCACGCCTATACTCAAGAAACCTACAGCTGATCCGTCTGACCTAAACAATTACCGGCCCATTACCAATATCCCCACCCTGGCCAAACTGCTGGAGAAATGTGTCCAACTCCAACTAACAAGACACATTGACCAATTTGACCTCCTCAACTCTCATCAATCAGGCTTCCGAGCGAAACATAGCACGGAAACAGCTATGACACACATAATTGATGACGCCCTCCAAATTCTTGATCGCAATGAGTCCTGCCTCCTCATCCTTCTTGACCTCTCGTCAGCTTTTGACACGGTCAAACATGAGAACTTGCTGGAGCTGCTAAGCACTAGAATGGGTCTATCGGGAACGGTTCTCAAATGGTTTTCGTCCTTCCTTCACAACCGGTCTCAGAAGTTCAAGATCAACAATGTGCTATCTTCACCTGTGCCTGCCGATCTAGGTGTTCCACAAGGATCCTCCCTCTCCCCCACATTATTCAACCTCATCATGGAACCGCTCGCCACCTTGCTCCAAGCTTCTAATGTCCAATTCCATATGTACGCCGACGACACACAACTGTACCTAAAGCTTCAATCTCCGGAAGATATCAAACATCTGAATTCCACGCTTATTAACACTCAATCTTGGCTAGCCGATAATCACCTCAAACTAAATGCTCTGAAAACTGAGTTCCTTCTCATCTCACCCCCGGCGAAAATTTCCACCACCCAAACATGGCTCAACAACCTAACAGCACTCAATGTCCAACCCACCATCGTGGACTCGGCGAAATCCCTAGGCATCACACTAGACGCCAAGCTCAACATGCAGCAGCACGTCAGCAAAGCCACAAAAGCAGCTAATTTCCAAATCAACACACTGAGGAAAATTAAACCCTTCCTCCCTACTGAAGACTTCCAAACTGCTGTACAAGCGTTAGTCATCCCTCGAATAGACTACGGAATTGTGGCCCTCAGCGGACTCCCGCTATCCACAACAGCACCCTTAAGAGCCTCCCTGAACGCTGCCGCAAGACTCATTACTGGCTCAAGAAAACATTCGCATATTTCCCCAGACTTAAAGTCCCTAAAATGGCTGCCTTTTGAAGCCAGAATACAACTAAAAATTGCAGTTATGACACACGCGGCCGTGCACCACAATGCACCCAACTACCTCGCTCAAAAGTTGTCTATATCAGGAGGTTCGAGATCCAATAGAAGCTCAAAAAATCTACTCCTGAAACCCCGTAGATTCCGGAAAGAGAAAACTTATAAGCGCTCCTTCTCAGGAATGGCACCCAGGATCTGGAATGCGCTCCCTCCTGAAACCAGGCGTATCTCCTCCACTGCACTCTTCAAGAAAGAGGTGAAAACCATCCTTCTGGCCAAGATCTCCTGAACCTTATAGGTGCTGGATCAGAGACTCTGCATTGCCTTGTGTCAATACTCACCTTGTCCTTTGGCACTATACCTCTACTTGATGGAGACACTACTACGCTACTTTCTTACAATATATGATACACGTTGGGTCACTGATTCACCCTCCCGGTTGCCCCCACTCAGTGCTCTCTCTATACTAAAACACTGGTATAAGCCTTCCACACACCCAAAGTGTACCTGAACACCTCTGTAGTGGGATCAATGACTTGTGCCGTCTTATACTACCTGTTTACCTGACTGTATATTGATATGTTTTATGTATGTTATTATTATCCTTTCATGTTAGTGACTACTACATTGCTCCCATTACCCCTGTTCATTCCTACTGCCCCTACCATGTCATTGTGAAGCGCTCTGATATCTGTAAGGATCTTGTTCGCGCTATATAAAACTTTGAATAAATAAATAAATAAAATAAAACCCCCATGGGCCTAAGAGGGTGGTCGGTCTCGATCGGTTTACTTGCCCGTTCCTGCTATTTTGCCAGGGTATTTACACTCAATTGGTTGCAAAGTTCATGGTCACCCAGTGTGAATCACTTACTACTGCTAATTTCACCAACAGTGTGGCTCAGAATATTCAACTTATGCACTATATAGCTTTAACGTACCCTCCTCCACAGATTAGCATCATTTGTGATATGAAAATGAAGATGGGTTTTTCCCAACCCCTGTCAAATCACAAACATTTATACCAACGTCATTAGCTTGCTCACATCCCCCAAGCCATTCAGAGAATTTGTTTAGAACAGGCTTGGGCATGTGAACGTATCAACCAACAGTGAACCAGCAAGTTAAGCTGCAAAAGCAATAGACCATCAAGAACAGACATTCTCTGGAAAAGACAAATAAACTCACCGACTAGAAACTCCCCAGTTCATCATTGGTTTGGAGACAGAGTACAGGATTGGTACGACTGAATAAAACATCAGACTTGTTCAAGAAAATGCGTGGGAAAATAAGAGGGACTCACGCACAATTATCCACACCAGGAGAAAAACAGCAGGTGCATGTATTCCAGTTTGGTGTTTCTCGAAATGGGTGCTATTTTGAAGCGGGGAATGCATTTAAGGCAATCTTAATTTCAACACTAGTTTTGAACTCTTCTTGCACTTTAATCCACAGCAGCTGGTGCTGCTAAGAACAGTAGTGTTGCTGCATCGTTATGATTGCTCCTCCCTCAGCAAACCCAAACAGCATGCAGCATTTTTGAAGGATGACTCACTCAATATTTGCTTAAGCCAGCAATTCAGCACAACCAAAACAATTCAGGGCAACCGAAAAAAGGAAGAATGAAAACTGCGTACTGACGGAAAGAAATGCCATATTCTACATGTATTTATTAGCAACCGAATGCGGCAGAAGACCAACTATTTATATCATCTGACCCTCACAGGAAGGTCTAAAAACAGATTCTGAGCAGGCATTTATTAGAAAGCTGGTTTACTCTAAATCAGCAGAAGTACAATACAATGGTAGGCTTGTCCAGATGCCACTCGCCCCATGAAACCCTGTTGCAACTGTACTCAGTCTGTCCATTCTACTCCATTCATCTGTTCCACCACTCTACTTTCTTTCGGAGAACTGTGATTTTTTTTGTAGCATCTAACTGGTGTTTCTTCATTTTCACTGTAAGGAGTATTCTTGCTATCCAATATTCTTTTACTCGTAAAGCCTATATAGGGACCCCCAATCTTGGATGAGTAGGCTTAATAAAAATGTGAAATACATAAAAAACCGGAAACCCTCCTTCAACCACCTGCTGGCAAAGAATGGTAACACAGAAACGTATTGAAGAGAATTCTAAGTTGTATGAACATTTTTGAAGTTTTAGAATTCCGGAAAGCCGAGGCAGGTGTTCTAGGTGCACTTCTATGATCGAGCAGGTTTACCTATCGTCCTCCCAGAGTGAGAAATAAAGGGATGACGAAAGTTTGTACGCAAGGGAAAGCATCCTGGCGTCATTAGCCCAATAGTAGTCTTCCCATGCATGGTGTTGGCCATCCCTTGCATAATAAGTGATAAAGTGGAGTGTTGTGAGCATCTCTGGTATCAAGGTGGCCAGTTCTGGCATAGCGATAGCCAAACAAGACACAGTGTTGGTTATCCCTGGCGTAATGGAGGACTTTCTTGCGCTGATTGTGGCATATTGAGGGATTGCTTTGCATTATGGCAGACATCTACAGAACAATGGAAATCGTCTAAGACATTCTTCCAATTGCCCCTAGCATAATTGGATACAGTGACACTCCTTTAAAATAAAACAAGCAACTTAGGCATTATGGTAACCAACCTTTTTATGATAGTGGTTTTGATATAAAGAGGCCTTTATTGTCCCATTGGCGGAACCCTTGATGTTTTGGCAACCATTCAGGCTATAATGGTGGCCCACTCTGACATACCTTGGCCATTCATAGCATAATGGTGACTACCTCAGACATAGTGATGGTTATGTCCGATATAGGTGGCCATACTTGGCATACTGTGGACATCCGTCAGATAATTGTGACCTTGGCATACAATGACCATCACTGCACATGATGAGTATCTGTGGCATTACAGGGACAACCGCAGCATAGTGGTGGCATTCACTGGCATAATAGAGGCCCAGAACAGACAATAACCACCCCTGTCATATAATGCCATTTTATGCTTTAGATGGGCATCCCCTATATAAGGTAAAAAGCCTTGGCATATGAAAGGCCTCCCTAGAATGTGAGGCAAACTTGGTCTTTCTTTATAGAAATGATAGCTGATATTTAGGGACCTAATTTACGTATGTATTAAAAATGAAAATTGGGGGGGGGCGTGGCCAACCGCCGAACATGGCGGCAGCTTAACTCGGGAGCTCCACAAGGCTAACCGGCCCACGTAACTAATTAGTATGCCCATCCGCACACTAACCCGCCCGAAGGAGTGAAATCGGCTCGGGGGAGCAAGCGGCACACACCGAGCCGCCCCCGGCGAGAATCCGGCACCGAGAAGTGCTCCGTTCGGCGAAGGCGAAGTGAGGCCTCCGCCTACCCAGCAGCATCGGCCTGGAGTGCGAGACGTGCCCGGCCGGAAGTCAACCCTGCCCGGCCGGAGGACATCGACTTTCGCCGGCGCCCGCGCCCCACCGCCACCAAGCAGGTACCAGCGCGGCGTCTATACAGTGCGGCAACCAGCGGGCTCGAACACGGCTGCTGCACCAGGATCTGAGGGGCAGTTCCTCCTCCACGCGGTGTAGGCGCCCTCGGGGGCTGAAGCGTCCCTGCCTAGTGGAGGAGCCATCTTGACACCACACAGCCGGGCTGGCGACCCACATTAGCGACAAGGTGGGGCAGAAGGCGCCTAGGACCACGCAGCCCCCCCGCAGCTCGGCGAATTGGACTCTGACTCGAGACTGCGTGGGGTGGGAAGGGTACTCGCAGCCTGGCGGCGCCTGCAACTAGGGCGCACACAAAGACATTGAGAGCGGCGGTGCGACCCACGTGGAAGGGGCACCACCACACCCGACTGCTACCTGCGAGGTGCCCATAGCCCGGACGCCGCCGGCGGCGCACCGCGGCCACATAGTGAGTCACACTACAACGGACACGGAGGCAAGGACCACGCACGTGGCGAGACACTGAGACTGAACCCCAAGTGAACTCAGACCCAGACTGACATCAGGGGGCTGCGGTGCGCCACGATCCGAACTCCTACAATCCACGACAGCGACGCACACCCGGGGAACAGTGAGATCAGTGAGAGACTGGGCCGAGAACCACTGGACGGACCGGACGGGGCAGAGCCGAACACAGCACTATGGCAGGCAAAAACACAAGGAGTACAACGACGCAAGCGAGGCTTGATAAATTTGCGTATACCCAGAGCGGACACTCGCAAGGGCCTGGGCGACACTCAACTGGTGCATCCACAGACACGAATGGGACTGGGAAAGTTACACTGGAAGCCATTATGAAAACCCTCACTGAGGTCCAGGCGACGGTGGGCACCATCTCCACCGAAGTAAACCTGCTGAGAGCGGACTTTAAGAAAATGTCGGAGAGGGTGTCCCAGGTGGAGGTAGTCACGAAGTCACTTATCGAGGACACCTCAGATTTACAGGTGGCAATGGAGCGACTGGAAAAACCACCAGGCAATTACAAGAAAAACTGGATGACCAGGAAGGCCGCTCACGGAGAAACAACGTCCGCATTTTAGGCCTTCCGGAATCGGAGGGGAAGGGCGCCATGGACCTATACATAGAAGACCTTATCAAAACCAAACTGCAGCCTAAAGGCCTGTCCAACTTCTTCTCTGTCGAGAGGGCACACCGGGTCCCTGGGGGCGCAGCCAAGCTGGCTAGACTCTTCAACTTTAGGGACAGGGACGCCATTCTACAGGCAGCAAGGGTGGCACCACCTGTGAAAGTACAAAACTCTACTTTGGCCTTCTTCCCAGACTATACGGCCGAGGTGGCCAGACGCAGAAAATCCTTCACTGAGGTGAAAAAGACGCTACGTGACAGGGGCCTGCCCTATTCAATGCTCTTCCCCGCCAAGTTACGGGTTGTGGCTGAGGGGAAGACATGGTTTTTCGACACGCCTGAGGTGGCACGAGAATGGCTGGATGGTTGGAGGCCGGTGGGCAAACCTCAGCGCCCGCGCAAAGACCGCCAAGACCGCCGCAACACCGGGCACCCAGCCCGACTACTGAACAGGGCGCCGCCACGTGATTGGACTCAGATCTCGAGAGGGATCCGTTGGATTCCGGTCAACCGAGCAGGGGTTGACTCAATGATACGAACATAGCCCTTGGGACTTCGGACGATGGAACGGAGTAGGGCGGGTAAAGGCCGGTGCCTGTAGGGGACTCACCAACCCCACAAGCAAGTAAGACTAGATGGGGGGGGGGACAGAGCACTCTGCCAAGTTGGGGATGCGGGCGGGACTTCGTCCGTGGAGCAGGGGAGCAGGGAGGGGGTGGGGGGGGGAAAAGTTGTACAGTTAAAGTTAAAATTAAGGTTGCTGGTCATCAATAGGTTTGTACAAGACACAGTCACACTGCTAGCCGTCAGCGCCAGGTACCCCGGCGCACAACCCCACACACTGGCATCACCACACTGTTACCCATTGGCATCATGGGACATGAACCCAAATGGCGCAACAAGCACAAGCAGCACCCGCTGAGGGCGGCCCTAGGATGACACTGGTGCCCCCATTGAAACTGCTTACATGGAACGTCAGGGGACTGGGAGACAAAATTAAGCGCGGTTTGGTACTGCAAACCATCAAACGACATAAATCTGACCTGGTATTACTCCAGGAAACACATCTAGCGGGGACCACTTGCAAAGCACTGAACAGGCGTGGCTACACCATGGCAGTACACTCTGAATTCACCACAGGCTCCAGAGGCACTGGGATACTCCTCCAGAAAAACTCATCCTTTCTGGTTACAAGCCACAAGACAGATGACCAGGGGCGTTTTGCGGCGCTCTCAGGCCAATGGGAAGGGAGACCCCTCAATGTGGTATCTGTGTACATCCCCCCAGCGCTTCATTCTACAGCACTGCCAGCTCTTGGGCAGTTTCTCATCGATCTCCCGGAAGGCGATATGATCCTTGGGGGAGACTTCAATGCCATAACAGACCCCTTACTAGACACCTTTCCCATACGAGATCGCCAGAGGGGGACTGCCACGCTTCCTGGATTCCTGAATGCCATGGGCCTCACGGACGTGTGGCGTCATTTGAACCCCACAGCGAAGCACTATACGCACTACTCAGCCTCTCACGATAGCCTTTCACGTATTGACTTCTTCTTCTTTCTGGGGGTGGGACTAGGCTCCATAGACAGGCTGGAAATTCTACCGAGAGGCATTTCTGATCACTCCCCGATATCCCTTCACCTCTCTACCAAAGAACAAAAGCGCGCTAGAGTGTACCCGATATACCCCAACTATCTACAGGTTCCTGGTATCAGGAAAAAACTCAAACTGACTACGACACACTACTTTAACGAGAACGTGGGCTCGGTCACCTCACCCTCGGTACTCTGGGAGGCGTACAAAACGGTCCTACGAGGGGCATCCATATCGGCCATCACCGGGCATAAAAGGGAATCCAGAGCTGAACTCGCGAATTTAGAATTGGCACTGCACACGGAGAACACCGCCCATATGGCAGACCCCACCCCTACCACCGCACATGAGTTGCAGCTCCGACAGCAGCAGCACCAAGCACACCTCACCACGGTCACTAAAGGACACCTAGCGAACACTGCACACCGCATATATGATGTGGGAGATAAGGCAGGGAAAATGCTAGCATGGTTGGACAAGCGGGCGGCAGTAACAAGGGGATACAACGGCTATATGATGCTAGGGGCCAGCTACAGACTCACCCAGAACGGATAGTACACACACTAGCGCACCACTTTCAGGGAATATACACACCGACACGATCGGTCACGGAACAGGAGGCCATGGCGTCGCTTAGAAACATTTCTATCCCTGTGCTCGCTCCTGAAGCACAGCAAGAACTAGTTACAGACCTGACGGAGGGGAGATCCAGTTAGCGATACAGGCATTGCAGTCAGGCAAGGCTCTGGGTCCCAACGGAATTCCTGTGGAGTGGTACAAGGCAATGGACTCAGTGCTGGCCAAGCCCCTCTTGGACATGTACAATGAGAGCGTGGAGACGGCACTGCTTCCGCTCGACCAACGCACGGCCACTATCGTGGCCATTTCCAAACCAGCCAAGCCGCCAACAGACTGCGCCTCGTACCGGCCCATCTCTTTGCTCAATACAGAAGCAAAGATTTTGGCGAAGCTCCTGGCTAATCGTCTGACCCAACATCTGAGCACCCTAATACACCCCGATCAATCGGGCTTCATGCCACACAGGAGCACAGCGCTGAACCTACGGAGGGTGCATGGGGTGCTGGCACGGGCACACCTTCTCACAGACCAGGCTGTGATTCTTTCCCTAGACGCAAAAATGGCGTTTGACCTGGTGGAGTGGGAGTACCTGTTTGCTGTCCTGACCCGAATGGGATTCGGCCCAAAGTACCTTGCATGGGTGCGACTGCTCTACACCTTGCCAATGGCGCAGGTGGTTGCGAATGGTCACATATCATCGACCTTTCCACTGGGACGGGGAACCAGACAAGGGTGCCCGCTATCGCCCCTTCTATTTGCGTTGGTGCTGGAGCCGCTGGCAATCATGCTCAGGGCGACGCCACTATTCAGAGGCATCACTTGGGAGGACGGGTGGGAGGACAAGGTCTCCCTATATGCGGACGACATGCTGATCTACATGATCAAGCCCAATGAAGGGGTCCCTGCCCTGTTGGCTCTATGCGATGAGCACGGCGAGGCTTCGGGCTACACCCTGAACTGGTCCAAGTCCATACTTTATGTACTCAAGGGCCCAGGTCCTGTGCTGCCGGCCGACTGTCCCCTGAAGATCGCCACCACCTCATTTAAATACCTGGGTATTATTGTGACTGCCGACGCTACGGAATTCTATGCCGAAAACTTGCGGCCGCCTCTGCAACGCTTACGTGCAGATGTCAAATACTGGGCTACACTACCGCTGACCCTCCTAGGACGAGCGGCACTCTATAAAATGATGGCTCTCCCGAGGTTTCTGTATGTGCTGGAAAACTCCCCTTATGTGGTGAACCCAAGATACTTCCGACAGGTCGCAGCATTGGTCTCCAGTTTGCTGTGGAGCAATGGCCCAGCGAGGATAGCGCAGAATAAACTGGTGAAGAGCTGGTACGAGGGGGGGATCGCACTGCCCAATCTCCAACTATATTACTGGGCGTCTCAGCTTAAAGTTGTTAATCATTGGATCCACGTCACACGGGAGGACCCCGCGTATAAGGCGGACTGGTCACAACTGGGGACTGAAGGCATGCTTTCTGTGCTATACAACTACCCACAAGTAAAGACCTTGCTTGGCCCAACACTTCATACGGCAACGCTATGGCATGCAGCACAATCACGTCTGGGGTGGAAAGGTAAAATCACCAGGCTGACTCCGTTGTGGGACACTAAAACACTGGGGAACCTGCGGACATGTAAAGGGTTCGCAGGATGGGAAGCCATAGGGATCTCGGTGGTTGGGGACCTCTGGGACAGGGGCACGGTTATTCCTTTCCCACAGCTCCAACAGCAATACGGTCTGGGTCCCTCTGAGACATACCGGTATGTGCAAATCCGATATGCTCTATTACAAGCAATCCCACCAGACACCACACTTCCAGAATCCTCACCGCTGGAAGACAGGTTGCTGACCGAATTTATGGAGCAGAAGGCGACCTCACTCACGTACAAAAAACTGATAAATAACCTGCCAGACCCCACACAGAAACTTAAAGAAAAGTGGGTGGGAGAACTGGGTGAAATGGATGATACGGAGTGGAACGAGGCGCTTGCTTCGCCACGAGAGGTAGGCATTTCGGCCAGGTTCCGCCTAGTACAGCTTAAAATTTTGCATCGCACCTACTACACTCGCACACTGCTTCACAGAATACAAAGAGCACCACACTCGTACTGTCTCAGGGGATGCGGGGATGAGGGAACTCTCCTCCACACGTTATGGGAATGTCCTCAAATCAGGGAACTGTGGAGGCAGATTATGCGCACAGTCTCGCAGGCTGTCAATGTGTCTGTCCTACCGGAACCCCGTAAGTGCTTACTGAACATCTGGGACCCTACAGACCTAAACAGATATGGACAACTATGGGTCACACCGGCGGTGACAGTGGCCAAACGAGACATTGCACAGAGGTGGGGGGCCCCGGAGTTGCCAACGGTGGCAGGGTGGATAAGGAATATGGATCTCCTAATGGTGAAGGAAAGAGCAGTCTATGTGTTAAGGGCATGCCCCCGCAAGTGGAATAAGGTGTGGATGCCATGGAACAAATATAGGGGAGAACCATGTGAGGCCCTGCCGGAGGGTGAGGACTCAGAATCGGAGGACGACGAGGACTAGCAGGAAAAGGGTATGCCAGCACAATGATGGGGGAGGCCGGGAAAATACGGGAACGCAGCGCTACCTTAGGCGCTCGGCTGAACAAATGTACCTGTAGAAGACTGTATGTGGATGGACACATTCCATTGATCAATGATGACCATAGTTGGGTTTTATTGTTTATTTTTTCTTTCTTGTTTTTCTAAAACTACAAATTATTAGTTTCAGACGAATATGTTAGAAATGTATTGTCAGGGAACACCTTATGGATAAGAGGCAGAATTGGGCCACGATCTATATAGGCTTGTTACTCATAACTGCTCCAATTCCTGAACGCGGCGGACATTGATAGTTGAAGACGCGCGATATGTTTTGTTTCTTTTCTCCTGCTTACTCATATTAATGGTATGTACATGCAACTGACGAATGAAAGTATGAATATCTCTTTTGAACTCCTGACAATAAAGAATTTAAAAAAAAAAAAAATGAAAATTGGATATTTAAATACAAATGTTAATTTTTTAGAGGCATTTTATTACATTATAGTTACTTGTGTTGTTTGAGGGCAGAGTCTGTCAGTCTAGTGTAGACAACTATCTGAACCAGTAAACGTCACTGTAACTGAAGCAGGTGTTCTTTTGTCTGACCCAGATCTACCTGGAGGGGTAGCCCTGCTGTCCATTGTCAGATTGTGAGGTGTCTAATGTTCCATTTTCCACCCTATCTCATCAAAATACATTTTCAGTAACAATAGATGTCTATGGATCTGTCAAGAAGGAATAGGGTCTGAAAATAAAAGGAAAGGAGAAGTGAAGAAAGGCACTATAATAAACACCTCGCAAAACACCGGGAGGTGTTCACAAATTGAACAAACAGATTATTTTAACTACCTTCAGAATCTATGATTTTCAGCCAATTTGTAGGTCAACTGTGCTGCAAAAATGCACGGTTTTGTTCCAACGTCCCAAGGAAAACAAGCATTTGCAAGGCAATAGGTCTCGCATTAAGAAAGTTTGAGCTATTGGTATTGTAAATGACACATTTTTTTTTAGGTTTTGTTTTTGAAAATAGCGAAATGAATAGCTTTTTCATTTACAATGCCAATAGTTATAACTTTCGCAAATGTGACATCTATAGTATTTGTAATGCAATATGTGTTGTATTTACGTGACTTACATGTATTAATATTACAAATAACAATGGCTTTTAATTTTTTTTCAATAATGAATACTTAAATAAAAGTTATTGTAATTTATAATGGCAATAGCTTAAGGTTTTGTAAATAACTTTTATGAAAATTATGTTCAGCGTATTGTATTGTGACGATAATCCAAGAACTGAAGTGAAATATCAAAATCTTTTTGTTACATTTGTAATAAAGCTTGAAACATTGAGAGAACATATTTGAACCAGGTGTTGTTGAATGGTTGCACAGATTGATGCTGTGGTGGCGCTGAGTGATGTTGTGATGGCGAACGAGTGATGCTGTGGTGTTCAGTGATGCTGTGGTAGCGCATAGTGATGTTGTGGTGCCCCTGAGTGATGCTGTGGCGGTGCGGAGTGATGCTGTATGCTATGCTATGTTTTGCTATCCTATGCTTTGATTTGTTATGCTATGCTATGTTTTGTTATGCTATGCTATGTTTTGTTATGCTATGCTTTGGTATGCTATGCTATGTTTTGTTATGCTATATTTTGTTGTGTTTTATTATGCTATGCTGTTTTATTATCCTATGCTATGTTTTGTTGTGTTTGATATGCTATGTTTTGCAATGCTATTATATGTTTTGTTTTGCTATGCTAGGTTTTGTTGTGTTTTGTTAAGCTATGCTATGTGTTGTTGTGTTTTGTTATATTATGTTTTGTTATGTTATGCTATGTTTTGTTATGCTATGCTAGGTTTTGCTATCCTATGCTTTGTTTTGTTATGCTATGTTTTGTTGTGTTTTGCTATTCTATGCGTTGTTATGCTATGTTTTGCTATGCTATGCGTTGTTATGCTATGTTTTGTTATGCTATGTTTTGTTGTGTTTTATATGCTATGCTTTGTTTTGCTATGCTATGTTTTGCTATGCTATGTTTTGTTATGCTATGCTTTGTTATGCTACGCTAAGCTTTGTTTTGTTATGCTATGCTGTGTTTTGTTATGCTATGTTGTGTTATGCTATGCTATGTTGTGTTATGCTATGCTATGTTGTGTTATGCTATGCTATGTTTTGCTATGCTTTGCAATGCTATGTTTTGTTATGTATGCTATGTTTTGTTGTGTTTTGTTATGCTATGCATGCGTTGTTGTGTTTTGCTATGTTTTGTTATGCTGTTTTGTTATGCTATGCTTTGTTTTACGTTATGCTATGTTTTTTTCTGCTATGTTTTGTTGTGTTTTGCTATGTTTTGTTATGCTATGTTTTGTAATGCTTTATTTTATGTTATGTTTTGTTCTGCTATGTGTTGTGTTTTGTTATGATATGTTTTGTTCTGTTATGCTATGCTATGCTGTTTCGTTTTGCTATCCTATGCTTTGCTTTGTTATGTTATGCTATGTTTCGTTTTGCTATCCTATGCTTTGTTTTGTTATGCTATGCTATGTTTTGTTGTGTTTTGTTATGCTATGCTATGCTTTGTTGTGTTTCACTATGCTTTGTTGTTTTATTATGCTATGTTTTGCTATGCTATGTTTTGTTATGCTATGTTTTGTTTGCTATGCTATGCTTTGTTATGCTATGTTTTGTTATGCTAAGCTTTGTTTTGTTATGCTAGGCTATGTTGTGTTTTGTTATGCTATGCTATGTTTTGTTGTGTTTTGTTATGCTATGCTATGCTTTGCAATGCTATGTTTTGTTAAGCAGGCTATGTTTTGTTGTGTTTTGCTATGTTTTGTTATGCTGTTCTGTTATGCTATGCTTTGTTTTATGTTAGGTTATGCTATGTTTTGTTATGCTATGTTTTGTCTGCTATGTTTTGTTGTGTTATGTTATGCTATGCTATGTTTTGCTATCCTATGCTTTGTTTTGTTATGCTATGTTTAGTTTGCTATCCTATGCTTTGTTTTGTTATGCTATGCTATGTTTTGTTATGTCTTGCTATGCTACGCTTTGTTATGCTATGTTTTGTTATGTATGCTGTTTTGTTGCTTTTTGTTATGCTATGCTATGTTTTGTTGTGTTTTGCTATGTTTTGTTATGCTGTTTTGTTATGCTATGCTTTGTTTTATGTTATGTTATGCTATGTTTTTTTCTGCTATGTTTTGTTGTGTTATGCTATGTTTTACTCTATGTTTTGTTTTGCTATGCTTTGTTTTATGTTATGTTTTGTTCTGCTATGTTTTGTTATGTTATGCTATATTTTGTTTTGTTATGCTATGTTTTGTTATGCTAGGCTTTGTTGTGTTTTGCTAGGCTTTGTTGTGTTTTGCTAGGCTTTGTTGTGTTTTGCTAGGCTATGTTATGTTCTGTTATGCTATGTTTTGTTTTGCTATCCAATGCTTTGTTTTGCTATCCTATGCTTTGTTTTGTTATGCTACGCTATGTTTTGTTGAGTTTTGCTTTGCTATGCTATGCTTTGTTATGCTATGTTTTGTTATGCTATGCTATGCTTTGTTGTGTTTTATTATGCTATGCTTTGTTTTGCTATGCTATGCTTTGTTATGCTATGTTTTGTTATGCTATGCTATGCTAGCCTTTGTTGTGTTTTGCTATGCTTTGTTGTGTTTTGCTAGGCTTTGTTGTGTTTTGTTAGGTTATGTTTTGCCATCCTATGCTTTGTTTTGTTTTGGTATGTTTTGCTATCCTATGCTTTTTTTTGTTATGCTATGCTATGTTTTGTTATGCTATGCTATGTTTTGCTATTTTTCTAAATTGGTGCTGGATTTTGTCTGGTGTTTTTTTCACTTTATTATTGTGTGTTGCATAAATACTTTACACGTTGCTTTTGTGCCCAGCTACCAGAGGATTAAGCATAGGTTCATTTGGAATTTGCTTGTGTTTCAACATGACTAGACCTGTGGATGCTGCTCGAGTAGGGTTGGACCGCAGTAAACCAGCAAATCAATTCCCTACACCATGCCCCTACCTTGCCAGTTCCATGATTGCATTTAACAAAATGTTTGCATGGTGGGTGTTGTAGTCTGATTTGTTTAATTCAACCAAACTGAAAACTCACCCGATAACCCAATTTCTAAAAGGAAAGCATGAGACTAGAAAGGTTGTGTCTCTGTGAAAATAACTAATCTCATAACCATATGTCAGGTGAATTACAAACATTTTCCTCTACAACCACCCCCAACACAAGCAGCAGGGCCACTAGTTATAATTTCCCTTGACCAATTAAAAATAGTCTCTACTGGATCCAGGTTTTTGGATGTTGAACCTTAAATACCAATTAGGAAAAAGGAAAGAAACTGCTAATTAACCAAAAATAAATAGAGCAAGCTAACCTAATCACTCACTGGCCAACAAGTTCCAGGGTGAAACAGTAATCAATGGGAATCTGCAGCCACCTGTTTTACTGCATCCACTCTCTGGCATAGAGGATTTTGGACATCAAATGACCTCATTTCATTGTACTTCCCTAGATGTCCCAAAAACCAAAAAAGCCAGTAAAATTGGGTGACGGAGAAACCATTTTAAATTGCAAGCCAACTGAAATTTCCACAATGATGAAGCATGTCACCACTAGGCTGGTGAGTGAGGGGTTTTTAACAAAAGGATAAATTCTTTCCTTTTGTCAGTCAACCACCCCATTAGGAACTCTCTTGATCCTTTAATGGTGGTACTCCTCTCTTTGTTTATTTAGTTTAATTCTTATGCCAAAGACTTCAGAAATGAACAACTTGCTACCTTTTTCGAAATTCCTATAGCAAATGTATTAGCCACGCTGGCATACGACGGCGAGAGTGGCTTTGCATCGCTCTTAAGTAATCCTAGAACAGAAGATTTAAGCAATCGTAGAAGCAGTCCACCTAATATCACCAATGGTCAATTCAGGGTAAAGTTAACTATCAATTTTGCTTATCTGCGATCAAACTTAAAGTCGTCGGGCGGAGTAGTGAGAGTGTAAACATTACACTGAGAAATCAACAGGAGAAAGGTAGATATATTAAGAACAAATGGGTAATTTACAACCTAAATGCCTATACACAGGAAGGAGCACACATGTTCCTTAACTATTGTTTCAACGGAATAGCCCTGTGGTGCAGGCATCTTTAAATAAACCCAGGAAGGAAGAACAATGAGGAAAAATTGGATCAATGGCAGGAAGTCACAAAGCGTGTCCGTGAACTCGTATCAGTGAAAACGCGCTAGCATCCAACAACCATTGTGTATGATATTTGCTTATGAGAACAAAACAAAAGGATATGCCAAACAAGCATTGGAAAATAAAACAACTACAAACAGGTTATTTGCTAGAACATCCACAAATATGTAACTGAAATGGATGCATGAAAAATAATATGGAGCGTCACCTGACTCTAAAATGACAGCTGTTTCAATGTTGACTGTGAGCTATGTGGAGCGATAAAAGTGATGTAATATATTTCCTACCGAAATTCAAAAAAATAAATATTATTTGAACTTTTCTGCTTGATCAAATTTATAAATATATCCAGCTCCAAAAGCATCCAAAAGAATAGTCTCAGAGGTTGCAGTAAAACAGTTCATGAGAAACAGCAGTAATTATAATTGAAATACACATTTCTTCCTACAAGTATGAATGAGGTTGTGTAGATAATTAATGTAATGTTTTTGCAATGAAAGGCATCACTAGGAGTCAATGTCTAAAGCAAACTCATAACTTACCGGCCTACCAACCTACACACGCACACAACCCGCCTTCCCTTAGAGCCCCCTCCACTCACCGGGACTTTTGTCTTTTCTAGTAAAATTGTCCACATGTTACCACAAGACGAATAAAATAAACATCTCGGAAAATAGATTATCAATGTTTACAACTAAAAATGCATATTTACAGGCACACGCGGTCCTTCTCCCACCTGGCCGCCAAGACCTGGAACTCACTCCCTCCCGACCTACGCCTGACCCAAGACCACCTCTCCTTCAGGAAGAAGCTCAAGACCTGGCTGTTCGAGGAGTAGCGGACCCCCCCCAAGCGCCTTGAGACCCTCCGGGTGAGTAGTGCGCGTTATAAATGTCTTTGATTGATTGATTGATTGATTGAAATAAATGGTGCCCCTTTTGGAACTGTTAAATCCCCCTGCAGATCCTGCCCGATCAATCTAATCTAATCAATCCTGTGAAACCAAAACCTTCACCACATATCTTCCCACTTATTAATGGTAGTTAGCTACTTAGTTTATTACAACGTTACATAAATCTAGGTAAATACTCAGTTCACCTATACACAGTGCTTTTAATAGAAAAAAATAAGTGCAGGTACTCATTAAATTAAGCTAGGGGCGTGGAAGTGGGCGGGGTGAGCCATGAAGATACAAAAACATTTCTGTTGAGTATTCATTTGTCCTTGATAGTTGTCTCAAACTTTTCATATGCGCAGAGAAGGGCACTTACACCAGTTGCAGGACATACCAAAACATGTGAGAAATGTATCAATATAAACAAAATGTACTAACTAGTTACACAAAATGAATGTCAAAGTCCACATGTTAATGTTTCCTTGTTTTGTAATATTTGCAGATTCTTAATATCATACTGTTCCTACTTACTTGCATTTGGCGCAATCCTTTTATATTCAAGAGTGCACACACACACACACACACACACACCACACACACACACAAAAGAAGTATTCCGCGCCTTTCTTTTCAAATAGAGTGTCCCGATTCTCTTCCGCTCTGATTTCATTTATCTCTTTCACACAAACATACACACAAACAAGAATACAAACATTCTCTACCAGTCTTCACATCTCTAACCTCTCGATCCCTCCCCCTCACTTCTCTCCCATTTGTATCTAACTCTGTCCGACTCTCTTCACCCCAATTGTATCCTATCATTCTCTACCATCACTCTCTCTATTTCTCTGTGCCTCTCTTACCCTTTCCATAGCTAACTCAATCGCTTCCCCATCTCTATCTGCGCTTACCCATTCTGTCTATCTGTTTCCCCTTTGAACTTCTCTGCTTCTTCTATCTCTGTCCCTTCATTCTTCACCTTCTCTCTGCCCATTATCCCTCCTCTCCCCTCAGCAGTAGACCCCACGGTCGGTAAGCTTTCAGTGGCAGACAGTGAGCACTGCTGGGCAGTGAACATGTGCAGAGTCCATCAGGGTAGAGGTCAGGGGCAGAACAATACTGGCCCCTGCTGGGAAGGTCAGTAGACCACCTCACCTGGGCACAAGGGAGTCCGCCTAGGTAATCCCGACCACCTAAACCCCGCCCATCAGGGACTCGATGTCACAGCAGGCGGGCGGGGTGAGGGTTGATTTGCAGGGGCAAGTGAGTCAGGGGAAAGACCGACAGACCCCAGTGAGAGGCCAAGGGGTGAAAATGGCACTTGTTACCCGAGTTCCTAATTGGCCACTCCTGGGCATGCTCTAAACTCATTCAGTCTGCACCTATCAATGAACCCCAGGTAGAAAATGTCCCATAAACTATCTAACAAGACGTCCCAGCATGTTGAGGACAATGAGAGCTTTTTCGGTGTGGGGGAGGAAGCAAAGGCCCACTTCCTACAGAAGCAGGCCTCCAGAAGGCTGTTCAGGCCCCATCATGCCGCTTGCCACAGCTGAATGACACAGACAAATGACAAAAAGAAAGCATGCTGTTAAAAAACAGGAAAACTGCTGGCCCTCGGCACCGGTCCAGTGCCCACTTTATCAATTCGACCCTGAGTACCGGTACTCTCCTTGGCAGTGGAGAAGTGCCGGTACTCAGCTTGATAAAAATAAGAAGTGTCGGTACTCTGTACCGGTCCTTTTAAAGAATTGCCTATACACCATGTACACTTGGAGGTCCAACTGATCTATCAATTACTCGGAAAGGCAGCAGGAAAGGACTGCACTTCCACTGACCTTTTCTCTGGTAGCCATTTTGAATATCTCAACAGTACAGGGTAAAACTTTGCCTACATTCCAACTTGAGCCAGCGTTTTGAATACGTCAGCACTGAAGGGCCAGTGGGATAGAGGTGCTCTGTGTGCAAAGAGTGGGCGGACTGAGGGGAAGCTTTGCTCTTTATATTAATTCGGAAATCACTTAATTTCATCACAATTAGAGGTACGACCATACGATAACACACCATTGCTGGAAGAACTACTTACTGTTGGAAATATAAACATAATAGCCACGAAGCTGAGCCATGTGCCTACTCCATCTACCCCTCTCATCATATGAAGAGAGTGTATTTGTTAGATATAACTTTGATTTCGGGATGGTCTTGCATGTATGTACTTCTCAGTATCTTGCCAATAAATATTTGCAAACACTGCCCGACGAATATCCCACATCTCCAAGCTTCTAAATTTATAACTGTAGTGTTGGACCTGGCCTCGTGGCGTGGTCCTCACTGATCTCTGCAGCCCCGGATCTACGGGTGGAACTTATTCCCGTCCACCCAGAACTATACCTGACCCTCCTACACTGGACCTGAGACAATCCCCCGACCGCGTGCCTGCACCCGGGCACGCAACCATCGGACTCCATGTTTGGCCACCCCGGCCGGCCGGCCGCCTTCTTCCCTTTCGGCAGCCCTGACCGCTCTTGGCTGCCGCTAAGCCTGCGCGTCCGGCGCGCCCAGATCCACCCGGGGGGTGGACGACTCACCAAGTACCCGAAACCAAGACTTCCATCACACCTCCGGCCCCCTTCCGAGGAACTGGTTTCCCTCACACCTCTGAACTATCCCTGGGGGCTGGTTTCGATGGCACCTTGGGCCTCCTGGTGAGTTGGCTCCAGGCCCTGATGGGCGTCTGGGATTCCATGGGCGCATGGTCCAAAGCATCAAAGAACCAACCGCCCAGACGATCAGGCGACTGGCCCTCGGACCTCCGGCCTCCTGCCTATGAGGGTCCGGACATCAAAGAGCTCGACGACTATAAGACAGCCTGCCTTCCACCTAATCGGGAGTTGTATCTTGGACAAGAAAGCCCTGCTGATCTGATCGCGGCTGACTTTGAGGAGAACAGACTCTGACCCACCGAGCCCTGCTGACGTCGTCGCGGCTCACCCCAGAAACCTACGGAACTGAACCATCGGAGCCTGCTGACGCTGTTGCGGCTCCCCCTTGAAGCACAAGACCTGAACATCGGAGCCCTGCTGACGCTGTCGCGGCTCCATCTACTTGCGAGTACGACGGAGTACTCCTGCCCAAGACCTGCTGACCTCGTCGCGGCTTGACGAACCCTCTGGTCCGGCTGGACCATCGACGCTACCCTCACGAACAACTTTATCCAGAAGTGAGTAGAACAGCAAGTCCCATCGCCAGCCCTCGTACCCCCCAGTTCGAGGATTGAGAACTGTGCGCAGGGTGCGGACCGTGCGAGCTGGCCTCCTAAGACTGTCCCGCTTCCCCGACCCCTCGTTACGAGACCTTCGCGATCCCTCGATCGCTGTGTATTGCTCTTTACTTTAATCTTGATAAAGTCTTTCTTGATAAAGAATCACGGTGTGGTGTCTGCTCATAAGTGTGGTGTGTCGACAGTGTGTACGATCAGTCCTCCCCGGTGGGGACTCCCCCCTCGATAAGACTCGGCATTAATTGTGGGAGTGGGGGTTCCAGGGGATTAGGAGAGTCTACTTGACCCCTGGGATCACCGCCTTCCAACATGTAGCTGCCTGAGCTCACCAGAGCTAAAATATAAGTTAGTTTAGCTGTGATTTGGTGACTGTGTCCATTTATGTTCTGCTAGTGAAGACCGACCTATCCTACCTATAACTCTAGAATCTTGCCTGACCGCCTCCAAGGCTGCAGTGCACACCAGTCAATACTGCGATTCCGGGGTTGTTCTGCATTTCTTTAGCCCTATGCCATCAATATATACTTGAATGAATTCATCCAGGGTGAACTTTCATTCTCTGTACCAATCACGAAATCGGACACACCCACCTCAAAACATTGGCCTTTAAGACCAAATCTTAAAACTAAAAAGATTAAAACAATCCCTTGGATACAGTTTTATGCTGCCAAGTGACAGTGTAGGTATCCTGACCACCACAAATTGGCAACTAGCATTGAAGCAAGCATACCGTAACCAAAAATGCTGCTCACAAGAGAAGCAGCACTGCACTCCGTCAGCTGCTGTGGCATCATAATCCTGATTCAAAGAACACCCAACTAAGAGAGTAAGTCGAGCAACCGAACTTAGTATCAGGCCTGCTTCTCGACACCAAAATGAAATCATTTTGCCACTTAAGCTTGCAACCCACACGTGCTCTCCCCGCAAGCACTTGGAAATATCAGTTGACCCTGGCACACAAAGGAAATACTGAAGAGAAGCAGCTAAACCTGCTCAAGACATTTCAGAAAGTGCTAATTAGAGAAGAAAGGATGTGTATGAAGTACACCTCAGGCACACCTAGAATGATCCCAGTTACAACCAAGCAGTACACAACAATCTTCATTGTTTTCAGTTACTACCACAGCAACAGGGGTCAACACACATATGGTGCTGCTCTGCACGACACTATGGCTCTGCACTGTACGCTGCTATCCTTTGCATGAACTGCTTGCTCATACATGGATGAATCATAATCGCAGTGTGCAACCTATACTGCCCAGGGCGATCAGAGGCGGCACCAATTTCAGAACTGCACAGTACATAAAAATCCAAGAAATTTTGCAGACTTTGTGGAACCGCCACTGAGTCATAAATGCACATTGTCTACACATGCCATAAACCCCTCCAGCTTCGTAAATTTCAGCTCAGCCAATGTTCAGATCTTTGAATATGGAAACCTGCAGTTCTGGTTTAAAAGGTGAACAGGGTCCATTAAAAGCATAATTTTTCAAGTTCATGCTGTCGAAGAGTTACGCAACACCGATGTTCAGTTAGAAGATCCAGCCCAAAGGACAGACTGGTCATACAAGACAAGGCTACAATTTCTGGCCAAGAGACTAAGAGGTGCCCTCATGAAAAAGGCCTTTGACACAGTTATGCTAATTTAGAAGTAAAGATAAGGCTAGAGTGATAAGAATTTTATAAAGATGAAACGGCTACAACTATTTGGCAATTTTCCAGCTGTGTACTAGTTGCTGCTATAATTCACACAATCAGGTGCATATTGTGCATTTTAATGTGCAAATGTCTTACTTTATAATTTATGTTTAACCTTTTTATAATAATTTCTTTCATTTGTTTAGTGTCACAATGCAAACTTATTTTTATAGTAGTGCATGTTGATTTGAGCCTATGAATTTGTAACGACTTTAATTAATCATACAATACATGGTTTTTCTTCTCAACAAATCGACGAATATAACAGGACGGAAACGTGCCATACTTTTTGTTCCAAACTCAATTGCTAAAGAGGAGATAATCACGAAGGACAAAATCCATTAAACTACATAATATAAAGTCTCTATTTGAAAAACACATTAAGACTTTTCACCTGCCTGTCTGCAGGTAGCAATCGTTAGTTAATAAAGCATGGCAATGACTGTGTTTGATTCAAATTAAATATTTGCATTGAAACACGACTACTTATTGAAACTAAACTATAAACCCTCCCCTTCTACGTAGACTAGATTCAAGGGGAGCCATTGGCACTATTGCCCATCTGTGGAAGACCCCCATGGACAGGCACATTTTTTTTTCAGGTGCAGAACCAGGCTTCACGGTTGGCTCACCCAATATTCCTCTTCAGTAAGTCTTTTTTGTTCGGAAATCCTCTAAAGAAACTACCAAAATCATTCCTACCTGATTACTATATTGCGTTGCTTCACCTAATAACTATTATAGACGCACCAAAAGCCTTAGAAAAGGACTGGCAAACTCATTGCTTCATTATGAAAGCTAGGTTAATGAAGTTGTTCTAATTAGCAAAGTGTCTAATGACTTAATCTGGTTTCTTCTTTATTGACACTCTTTTGCCTCCTGGTTTTAGCAGGTCTTTGCATCGTAAAGTGAACGGATTTGTTTAAGGTTATTGTAAGAGCAGTGCTATACAACAAGCCAAGTGTAAATTAAATGAATTGAGTGAGCATAACATTTTCCAGGATGGAGGTCGTATGGACACTGTGTAAACTTTGTAAGGAGGCCTCCAACGTGGTTATCGACTTAGATATGCATCTAAATGCAACCAGCAAGACTAACCTCAGTTCTACAGAGGGATAGTTAAGGCAATTCGCCCCACCAGAAGTTAAAATTGTCACAAGTAGTGTTGTTTGGCTGTTAAAAAAAAAGAGAGATCTGCCCCAGCTAAGGAGTGTGCTGCAGCTTCCAATTTTCGAGGGCACTAGATGGCCATCAGGCAAATAACTATTTTTATTGTCATTTAGACAGAGCAGGGCCACCGGCGTGGCCTCGCCATGTCCAACGCATTCTTTCAAAACACACACTAGGAGCAAGCCTCTCATAAAGGGACCGTGGCGCCAAGCCCTCACCGAGAGCCAGGCACATTACTGCAGGCCGCAGGAGCACACAACAGTATTTTATGTCTCAGACCCTTGAATGCCTACAGGACTGTCTCGAGTTCCAACAAATACACAATGAAAGAGGAGATTCACCAAATAGCAAAACTAGCTTTGGGCTGAAAGAGGTGCTGGGAATGTTCATTTGTAGCACAACATTTACTCTTTAAATCCCTTCAGATTTTTGCCCTATTTCATGGATTTGAAGGTTACCGCTTCCATTTTTCAAGGGATTATGTTCCCATCCAGTACGGCATTAGATTGAATGAACTCTGCGACGCTGTAGTGCAAAATAGAACTTGACTGACCGAATAAACATACTGTAGCCAGAATCATATTTAATAATACACGCCGAGGAAGGGTCCTCAGAGTAAAAGTCAGGAGAAATGAAAAGGTAAAATGATATACCTTGGCATTTAACAATGGTTGGAGATGCATGACAGGAAAAAGGTGAAGGCATCGTTGTTACTGATTTACTGTACACCTTGACAAATTATGTGCACGCCTCTTAATTTCTATTTTTTTTAAACAAAGAATTTGTGAAAATCTTTCATTGTGCCAGAGCACTATAAGTTTTTTTATAGATCAGATTCTTAATGTTCTACCTCCAGTTTCACATTATTACTTTACTTAAGACGAGTGGTATGCACGAAGGAAAGGGTTGTAAATTCCAGTTCAGCCACTCCAGGAGTATATGGTTACAGAAGAAATACACTGTACATTTTCGCTCTCATGCCATAAGCTTATGCAGAATCAAAAACAAATGCTGAAAAGAACAGTCAAGCAAAGACAGACCGCCAAGACTGAGAAGGCATACATGAAATATTTAAAGGCAATGTCCAGCTCAGACGCTATGCTCATGGGCTCTAATGTCCACACCAAATGTATCTTGAGTGTGTTTCATATAGACTACTGTGTCACAATAGCGAATATATTTTTATTCTCCTTGGTTTTTTTGCTACACTTTTTTATCATTGTTAAAAAAAGTAGAATCGAAAATTCTTGACCCAGTATGACTATGCAAGCTTGCTCTAGATGTTATAAATTCTGATGTACCCATAGGTATTGGGTCTGAGCTCCTTCAACAGGTGCTTTACGTAAGTTATTCACCCACAGAGTATTCAATTCTGCTGGAGATGGGGGTCTAACCCAAGTGTACTGCTTGTAACACTTGATGACAGCCTTCTCCATGCTCAGGTCACGACTAACAGTTAACAGCAGCAGACCGATACTTGTGTAACACAGTTTGTTTGTTTTTTAAACTGTTTCCCAAGTCAGAGATATCGCTTACTGACCCTCTCTGGTAAATCTGTGTAACCTGTCATGAACTGAACACATCAGTACTTCCCGGATGTGACATATGTGCACACAGGCGAGATAGGCTCTCTCAATGTATCTGCATCTAAGTGTTGCACATACGTTACTGTGGGCTTATGGGAAACAATCTTTAATTGTAAATAAAAGTATTATACTTTCACAAAAACGTTAAAACATTGCAAGTATAATATATTTAGTGTGCGACATTCAAGTGTTAACTGCAGTAGAGCGTTAAGCCCCACACCACCCTTCAAGCACAAGCTTGGACTGCTCCTCTTCACTCCCCCCCCCCCCCCCCCCCTGACAGTCAAATATGAAAAGGAGGTTCTTGGATGCTCGCACTAGTATCTGGTTCCTGAGATTTACAAGGGCAACTGGCAATATATTTTACAAGGTTTGCCCAGTGCCTCTGATGCTCCCTAGAGCCAGAAGAAAAGGCAGACACCAGAAAACATAAAACTATGCTAAAGATAAGGAAAAACAACACAATTTGCTTATAAAGACTTGCCTACTGTGCTGCCAGGTACACTTACAAAGGGAGATTAAATGTGACAAGGAGATAAAATACCCCGAACTCGAAGAAGGTGGACATTAACATACCGAATTAAGTTAGTGATTAAAGCAAGAAAGTGAAAAGGGCTGCACACATTTAAAGGGATTAAACAGGATAAAGGAGGTAAGAACTTTTTGGACGAGTGGTGTATTGATCTGGGTGTAATCATATAACACAGGAAGAATCACCTAACATTAAACAATACACTGTCTGGGCAGACGCAGAGGACCAACTTCAGTAATAAACCACGGGTCAAGCTGAAAAGCAGTTAGCATCAGCTCTTATGGAAATTCTTTTCATTTGCTATTTTCTACCAGAATTGTTCGGCAAGCAACTTTGTTTATTACTATTTGACTTTGGCTACTTTTAAGTACAGGTAATAAATTATCACATATTCCTACAGTCAGACCAGTAAATTGCCAGAGAGAACATAATATGAAGCAAAACTAGAGTTAAAATCCAATTAGCTTTAATTATCTATTATGAGATGTAAGAACTAAAATAAAACAAGCATTGGCAAACAGATATGGCCTTGGCCGCCAGTCTTTTGGCTTAGTCAATGATTACTTTCTTTTGTCATGATTTTTGGGTGGACTACTGGGCCCTCGCTAATTAAGTGGGCCGACCGCTGCCCTATTATGTAGCAGTGATCATAGAAACAACAAGAGGCTCTCAAAAGCCTCTCAAAGACCTGGGTATAATTAGTAACAAAAAAAAGACCTAAAGGTATCCTTCAAAGGAGCAATGATAAACTTAGCACAGCATAGAATTATTCATCTAATCATAATGAAACCAAAAAGATGAGACAGGTTAGCGCAATATATTTATTCGTTTTTTTTTTTTTTTTTAGAAGAAGCAGCATTGATAAAGTGTCCCTAGTGTATTGTGCAAAAACATGCTCAGAAAAGTGCAGTGGCACAAAAACGTTTTCACGGAAAAAAAGAGAAGGAACGGGGAAAAGAAATAAAAGTATAACCAATGTTCATAAAATACATCATAATTCATCAAGATTCCATTATTTTATAGGTAATAATCCAAGTCCACGTGACTAATGATAGAGCAGAGATTTTATCAAACAATTTTATAGATAAAAGAAATGATTATGACAATTTAATTGTAAACCACAGAAAATGTGTGCAAGGTCCACGTTCTGAATATTGACAAACATACGAATTTTAGTTACTGCATCATAAAAGCATACAGAAGAAAAATATAGATTGGAGGCATTTTATTCATTTAATTAATATAGACGTGACTAATAATCATGAAACACTATTTTCATTCATTTACATGGGTTATATTAATGTATGAGAAAAATCTCACTTTATGGATTCTATTGCTAATTGATTTGATTCTCATGTAATGAATATGAAATTGATAAGACTAAATGAAATTATTACGATTTAGTTTGGTTTCCATGTGAAAATTAACTAGAATGCCATTTCATGTAATAACGTGTGCACTGAAAATGACAAAAGAAAAGTAGGTGCTACACAGCGATTTAAATGTGTTCTCATGAAACTTCTTTAGCATGTATTTCACATATGAATTAGTCGGCTAACACATAAACGACAAAGATTTAGATACATTTTCTTATGATTGATGTTGACACAACAAAAACGTTTATGGGTTCCTGTGTCCTATGTACTACAACTTTCAAAAGGTACATTATACTGACATGTATTAATTATGAACAAAATGAAATGTTTACTAAAGTATTTCTATCATATTTTGAATTCAAATGCTAGCCTCCTGTTGATGTATAATTCACAATTAACATGAGCTTCTAAAATATTAGCCTAAATTTATTGATGGCCTCATTTCCCTTTCCAGTGAAGTCATGGACTTAACATTTCCAAAGCGTATGAGAACTTTTTACCATATTGCAAGTTGTATTGAAATGATAACTGTTTCCTTTCACATCTCCCGGACTGAATAGTGCACTTGCAACAATTTTTGCTACTCTCTGGAACAGCTGCTTGGGAAAGAGCCCTTTTGAACCTTTATGTTCTCTTCTTTAATGCCCTATTATTGGATGCGTCTTATGCTTACATGACCTAAGGAACTGTGTAATTGATTCACCTAAATTTTACGGATTTGTGTCTGATTTTTACCACATCACCCCATTGCAGATTAACCAACGAACTGAACAGACTGACAATTTAAGGTCATGTCAAGGGATGTCTCCCCGGAAACTGGTCCAGTATAATTGGTCATTTTTGGAAGAACAAAAGCTTCTTTGGGCTATTGCATTACTGGTTTCTGAGACTTCGGTAACTTGGACTTGTCACTGATGTTGGTGTCCTAATTACAGATGGAAGCTTTTCAGATGAAGGGTTCAGATCGCGTCGCTGTGACTCTTGCTGTTACAGCCGCAAACTGAGACAGATCACTGTCTTGACAAACTGGACTAGTTACTTGGAACCTTGCTGATCTCTCCTGAGAGTCTTTACTCAGGCTCTCTCCGACTACCTATCCCTATCGATACATATGCTGTATGTGATCAGAATCTGATTCAGCTGAGGAAGATTTCCCCATCCACTCATCTTATTCTCCCTGAATCTCGGAGGCGTGGTACATTTAATTAAATCCTTTACTAATTGATTATTGGAGCTGTATGCCATTTTATTGAATGCAAATATTCTTTACCTTTTAGACTGAATTACTAAACTTTAACATTTATTCTGACTCTGCTGTTCTGTCTGGTCATCCCTTTCGAGTGAATATTTAATTGGGTTGTGGGAAAAACTAATCCATGAGATGTTAAATTAGGTTTAGTTCCAGTTATCCTATTCCTGGACCTCAGCGGGTAACTGTCCATCCCCATAATATCCATACCCTTTCAGCACAGTGCAAGATCCATCAGAGGACCAACTAAATATATGAGTAGAGGAAGATGAAGTAAGGAAACATTTCAGTAAGGACCCAGTAAACACTACACCACAAATCATTCAACAACCCCGACTTCCAGCAAGGGGTGGGGACTTATCAAAACATTTGACGTGTGCCCCTTGATTTCTAGTTGTGATACTGTCAATATTGGTTAAAATTGCCTGGATGAATGGAATAACCTAATTTCTGTTTAATGTCAATCTGTGGTGTATCTTAATTAGCATATCAATTACAGACATGTATTTACATTTTCAATGTTTGTTGTGTACTTTAACTGTAGTCATTCTTACAAATTGTAAGTCCCATTAGTTATCAACGCAAGATTCATTATTACTTAAAAACTTGTTGCTTTATTACGGTTTTCTACGTGTTTTTCTACAGTGGTTCAAGAAGACAGAAAAAAGAGGAGCAGAGACATGCATGAACCATGATCCATCACAGAATGCCAGGCAGTGATTCTCCCACATATTACAGAAAAAAGAAGTAAAACACACAACCAGAGGGTAATTTACCTCAACCTCATAAGGAGAAACTATAGACTACTTCCAAAGTTTGTTCCTTGATCAGTATCAGAGTCCAGCTCTGCAGCACGTCATTGTTACGCCATAAGGATGACATGAAAATAAATAAGAGGCTTCCCTGAACAAGTGTTGATATCCTGTACACAACAGGCAAAAAAAATAAGCATTGCCTAAGCCAATATGTCTTCTCCTTTGGGACCTAATGACTCTGCCATTTTCTTCTAATGGTGCTGCATCCTATTGGGACGCTGTGCCGTATAGTCCAAATAGAAAATTTAGAATTTAAAAAAAAATGGTTTAATGGTGGTTGCATCATTCCACTGACACGCGTGTCAGAATGCATGCAAGCACCAGTGAAAGGTTGCAAGTGCTACTTACTTTAATTTTATATTTACCTATTTAAGATGGCAGGCACCACTTGAATTGATTAATAAAAAAACTATGATTTATCTGCATGAATGCGCCATTAAAAAAAAAAAAATACAGTAGCTTCTGGGGGGACGTGGCAGGTAAAGGAAGAGCAGGTGAGGGAAGTAACAGAAAGGAAAAAAACTGCACGGGCGGAATAGCACACAGGCAAGAGAGAGCAACATGCACCACGGGAGAAAGTAGGGAGACAAGAGAAAGACATTGATAATAAGGAGTGTAGAGAAGCACCCAAGGGAGACATCTAGAAAACGCATGTACTCATTGAATGCTGAAGCAAAAAGAAATGAGAGAGACCAGTGTAAAAGGAGAAAAACATTTGAAGGAAAGAACAGTGTGGAGGGGGCATTAGCAGCACGAGGGAGACAACTGAAAAACACATGCACATTTTTTCCCCCAAATAGTGTGCAGTGGAAGGATACAAGTCAAGAGGCTATGCAGTAGGGAAGGGACAAACACAAGATGGACGAGGCAAGCCATTGACTAGGAAGGAAGCAAATAAGAGTAGCAATAAGGCCTACCAATTGTCAGCAATGGGGAACCTTAAGTCCATTGCAACATATTGGTGTGATGACAATGGTTCTTTTGCAACCAAATATCTTGCGGTCTGGTAGGCTCAACCTAACTTGGTTTACTTTTGCCAGTACACAGGAATCTTGGTATGGTAATCTAACCACGGAGACAACAGGTAAACTTGATGCAATATGTATGATGTATGTGCGGGTGAACATGAGAACTGATGATATTGTAACATGAAAGTGTTACTGTAGGTCCTGGATACAGATGAACAATCAGTTTACAGTACCAACACTCCTTCAAAGAAGCGTCCAACCTTGCACTGTGTGCGGGATAATCTTCAAAGCAATAAAGGGGCACTTGCATTACCTTTAAACGGCTTGGACTGGCACTCGGATAAAACGAGGTGTCAACTGAAAGACAAAGTGCCTCCCAAGATGACACTTGAAAAATCTGTCACCCACTAGAGCCTAACACCTTTTAGATGCCTCCTGCATGAAGACCTTAGTGAAGTCCAACAGTTTAATTAAATCCAGACATTTGGTATTCTGAGGACTCACTAGTAATGGGAGGCAATATCAATTAGAAGATTTGTTAAGTGTATGGAAATATGTTTTTAATATAGTTTATTTGCCATTTTATCAAAATACATAGAAAAGCATACATATATTTACCAGTACAGGATCTTTGGTTTAAAGCACATCCAAATCAAATTATGTAGTAGTACACAAGGTCCAGGGATGTTCAAAGTTCAAGCATGTATTGTGATTATTACTTAAATGTATAGATTTCTATACAATATTATAAATGAGCATGTTCAAAATTCACAAACGATTCATTAAAACAGCAATTTTAAAATAACAATTTAAGTACTTGAAAAAGACATTTTAGTAACGAAAACTCAACAGTAGAATATCCCTGACGGCTTAAACTAGGGGCGACTTGTGTCTAAGCAGACATATGGATCAGACATTCAATCTTTACCATAAGTCTTGAGAGGAAAAAGGAGCCATTCAAGAGTGCCATACATGTAGGGGGGTGTATTACTTCTTTAGAGACTAGGGACATCCAAAGACACTACCCATGAAATCTGGGATTTAGCATCAGTGGAAGTAGTAGTTTGGGGCTAAACTACAGTGGCCTGTAGCAGTGGATTCAACCGTATATTTAGGAAGGCCTTCTAGTATGTTTTCTGACCTGTAGGTGTATGGATATATGCACATTGGCATTCTAGGGAATACTTATGTTTCTCCCTGTGTGAAAGTATAGAAAGAGTAGATGGGCAGCACTACACTGTCCCCCTCCAACTGGTGAGGACTGTTCCTGAACCGCCAAAAAAGGGGTCACAAAGTAGGTTGCCCGATATGTAGAAAGGTAAGCACCGGAGGACTCAATTAGCACCAAAGGAATCCAATTTTTGGGGTTTGTCCTGCTCAACAGCCTAAACTATAGAGAACATTTTTTTTCTAAGTCAGACTAGCTGCTGAAAAGGAGAACAGCCCAAAATATGGGAGCAAGCAGAAGTGCTAGGTGCTACTTTACTAAGCATGAAGACTGGAGATGAACAAATGATACTGACTAAGTGGATTAAATCTCAGCTAAGAATCTGGATTTTATTTTTTGCCCCGTCAGTCAGCCCTTGTTGAGTTACATAGGTCAATTAAGGACAATGCATACATTAGCCACAGTAATTGTCTTCTTGTTGACGCATGACGTAGTGGACTTGTAATACAGCTCCTGTAAAATCCTGCCTACGGCCAATCAGGTGTTAGATGCATTCTAGCGTCTGCCGTACCAAACGCTTTTGAATTTGACGGGTAAATCGACCAACAGTTACAAACAGTTGCATGCATTTTGGCACAATCACTGGACAGGTGAAAGTGGGGGAAGGGTTACCTAGTACTTCCTTTCTCTCATTTCGTTATTTATTCCAAAATCCACTGATATGGTTAAAAATGTACAAAACTCTTGCGGCTACTAGAAGCCGCTAGACTCCTAATCTGTGGCCACTTCCTAAGAACTCAAATAACAGCAGCTGAAGGAATATCAACAGCGCTAGCCCAGTATGTATGTTGTCTGAGAAAAGAGGAAATATAAGGGGGTGTCAGTCTTGACATGACAGGCAGAGAGATAGGTCAGTGAAGGCTCTCCCTCATTTCACTCTTTAAAATGGGATGGTCCAGTTTCCCTGGTCGGATGACAATCCTTGTGCACTACTACACGGGACAGCTTAGCTCCAAGCACGTTTTGGGGTAGGAAACCAGATAAAATGTTGCTGCTTTCGGCTATTCTTACCTCAGAGCGCAAGGGGTAGTCTAGTACAATCTGAAGGTCAGGATCATTGAAATATTAAAAGAAATGTGTTCTAGTATCAAGAATTCTGATATTGCAAAGTCATGTACAGAAACAAACTATGGAAAGAATTAACATTAGGAGGTGATGGCAGTCCTAGAGTGCTATGGACTACCGACACCTTTTCTTGTATACAGTCACTTTACACAAGTCTAAGCTGTTATACAGGTTCATATAAAATGAACATGTGTAACCCCTGTTATACAGGTTCATTGGGAATTACCAAGTGTACATTTTGGTATAGGATCATTTTGAATCAACAATTGTATTCTCCGTGATACAGTTTAGAATGAGATAAGATGCATTAAGGCACAAGTAACACTACTGAGGCAATGTTTCAGATGAAGGGAGGCCCTTTCGGAAGTGCCTTCCCACCTTAGTACCGCCAGCAGTTACATTTAAATGCAAAGTGGGCTTAGTGCTTTCTTAGAGATGGGTTAGATACTTAACCACTTCGAAGCTATTGACGGAACCGTTCCGTCACGCCCCTCGGGTGGGCTGTGCTCATGACAGAACGGTTCCGTCACGGCCCGCTCGCCGCGCCTGCGCGGTGCTGATTTCGCGCCTGTGTGGCGCGTTTCACTAAGCGAGCAGGGCCGTGACGGAACCAATCCGTCACAAGCACAACTCACCCACGAGCCGTGACGGAACGGTTCTGTCACCCGCGCAGGTGAGCCGCGCGCCTCCCTGCGACCGTTAGCGCTGCGGCAGAATAGCCGCCGCAGCGAAGGTGTTAAAGCTCGAGCCTGAAGCCTGGCTCAGCACAAAGTCCTGTTGGAACCTTGAGCCTGTAACAAGCCACGCTTGCATGTGGCTTTTGTCCACCTCCCTGTTCCCTCTTCCCAGGATGAGGCTTTATGGCCAGAGCTGCAGATTTTGGAACTGGAGAACAAGGTTCGAGTCAAGGTGTCAACTCAACATCCTGTGATCCTGGGCAAATCACTATCTCGGCATGGGTATAAACAATGCGTGTCACCTCGTGTAATGAAACTGGTGCTCATGTAAAAAGCTCCAGTAACTTTGGGTCGTGTTCGTGCTATATAAAAACAGCAGAAAAATGGACGGAAGAGGTCAAAACAAAGCCTTAACATAAGAAAGGACATACCCATTTACTGGCTGACTTGTACGAAGTGAAACCAGAAAACCTTGATAAATCGCGGCTTAGCACTGTGTGATCTTAGGCAAATATTTTATTTCACTAACTCTTTTAGCTTCATTATCTTGTATGAGGGCACTTTCAAGTATATGAGTTCAGAATACCAGTTGTATAAAAAGTTATTATGTTTGATGTATTGACTACGTTGTAGCTCTATAATAATCTGGGCCAGGAACAAGGTTTACATGACAATTTCCTGACTCTTAGTACACTAATGGTTCTTGTTTAATAACGATCACTGTCAGATTACTGTCAAAGCTTTCAAACGTTACTCCTTTTTGAATTTTGAAGAGAATGTATCATATTTTACATTATGTTTGTAGTATGATTTACATAGCAAACTTTTTCAGGGCTACGCTCGTGCAAGGGCTCTACGATCCGATCCAGACACTTGGCACAGCTCAGGCTCAGCTAGCCCTGTTAATTTGTTGGCCAGCCCACCTCTACTTTCATACTAATTTAATTAGCCTTTTGTAGAGGCCACAAGAAAAAGCTTCTTGAAAGTCCATTATTTTCTTTCTACTGCTGATGCCAGAGCAAGGAGATTCTGAGGTAGAATTGTTTAGAAGGTGCGGGCAACAGATTTTGTTGCAAGCCCCTTTTCCCAAGCTCTATGGAGAGGTTTCCTGACTGGGTAGCTTTTCACATTGGACTAGGTTTAACTTCATAAGGCTAACATCTTGTGCTCTCTTCCTAGTAAGTAATCGTTTCACAGAAGTACTTACATCTATCTCAAAGTCGAAAATCTATGCAGTTTTTTCCAGGAAACCCAAATAGTTGTAGAAATGCCTTGGTGTCACGTTGTTATTGGCGCACTTTACAACGCCAAAGGCAGGCACTCTCCAGGAATCTACAGTGACCTTCCAAGAACCACAATTATCACTGAGCTAAAAACGCTCAATTGGGGGGGCGTGGCTAGCAGCCGATCATGGCGGCAGCATAAGGGACGAGCTCCGCAGCTGAAGCGGCCTCTTCGTCAATCCAACATATAATCCGTCACATTTTTTAAGCCCTATAGGAGGGCACCAGAGCCCAGGACCGGGTGGAGTAAGCAGCGACAAGCGGCGACAAGATCCGACGTCTGATGACCGAGATACGTCGGAGCCACGAATCGGCCTACCCCGACCTCCTAAGCCGGGACCTCCCCTGGTTGAGCGGCCCAGCAGGAAGTGCAGGCGGACCTGGGGACCTGGACCGGAAGTGCCTGTAGGGCGCAGGAGACGACAGAACGAGTGCACACCGGACGGTCGGACGCAACGAAACGCACGGACCTCGTGGGTGTGGTGGACAACAGCACTGTCGCTGGCGTTCCGACCGTCCCTGCGGTTGACACGAGCGGCGCCGAAAGTCAAGGAGCCGGTGACGAAAGGGGCGTCCGCCATTTTCTAAATCGAAGAAGACGCTACGCACCTGGCAATAATCGACGCTTCTCGCCCTCCGGTTCACCCTACTAAGACCTGATCTTTGTCGAGTTGGTCTGGGCAGGGTGTCCACACCACTCCACACATCCTGGAGCGTAGGGGCACGAGGAGCACGACAATCAGCGGCATGGCGGGGAAAGGTCCCAAGGGCGGCGCCACACAGACCTGCATCGAACGGTATACCTCCGACAAGTCAACCGTCTCCCCAGCGGGGAAAGACCTGGGAGGGAAAACGACCGAAACCCCAGGGGGGAAGAAGGCGACATTAGACAATGTCATGCACGCTCTGGCCCAGCTACAAACGACCGTGGGCGCTATCTCCACGGATGTCACTCTACTCAGAGCGGACCTCCACAAAATGTCGGAGAAAGTCAAGAACATGGAGGTGGTCACAAAATCTCTAGTGGAGGACGTCTCCGAACTTCAACGGGAAATGGGGAAGATGGCGCAGGACAATAGAATGCTCCGGGAGAAACTGGATGAACAGGAAGGACGTTCGAGGCGGAACAACATCCGCATTATTGGGGTGCCGGAATCGGAAGGTGTAAAGGCCATGGACCTTTTTGTGGAGAGCCTGATCACGGATGAACTGAAGCCAAAAGGACTGTCTAACTTTTTTTCAGTGGAAAGGGCCCATCGGGTGCCGGGAGGTCAACCAAAACCGGGGGCAACTCCGCGGCCCATAGTGGCCCGTTTGTTTAATTTCCGTGACCGGGACGCCATCTTGCAGGCGGCCAGAACCTCTCCTCCTCTTAAGATCCAGAACGCTACTGTCGCCATTTTCCCCGACTACATAGCGGAAGTCGCCCGTCGGCGACAAACGTTCTATGAGGTGAAAAAAGAACTGAGGTCCAGAGAGCTACCGTATTCCATGCTCTTTCCTGCGAGACTGAGGGTGGTAGCGGAGAACAAAACGTGGTTCTTCGACAACCCTGAAAACGTGCAAGAATGGTTGGAAGGCTGGAGACCGGGACAGAACCAGAGACGGACGAATCGACCCAAGAAGGACCGAACTGGAGGCCACCGCCAGGACTCCCAGGCTTCGGGAGGGGGACCAGACAACAGTGATTCTTTGGGAGCAGAAGGCGGCCAGGAAGAGTTCGAGGAACAATGAACATCTGACATTCTTTTGTTATTGACACTTTAATGCTGCGTAAGCGCTTCCCGCCATTGGACACTGGGTGAAGGGCCTCCGAGGGTGTGAATGAGAGACTGCCGGCAGCGGAGAGTCCCTCACCCCAACGCGCAAGTACACTGTTTGAGGGATGGGGTATAAACTCTGCTCAGTTGGGGGGGCAGGCAGTTTTGAGTCCGTGCAGCAGGGGGGCAGGGAGGGGGGGGGAGTGGGAGTTGGGTAAGTTCGCACTACGGGACCCCTTGGTCCTGCAAGTTCTTGTTCTAAGCACACATATGTATATTGGCATGTTTCACGCAACTGAGAGCATCTGGTCTACTTGGGGCGATAAGGGAATGGAATGTTGGATGGAGTCACACTTACCCTACATCTGCCTCCGCATGCCACCTCGCCTACAGCGAAGAGGCTTCATAATGCTTCACCGTTTTTCTTATGGCTGGAACGATTAGTCGCACCACACCGAGCCCTCTGCTCGTCATGTCATGGAACGTCAGAGGTCTAGGGGATAAGATCAAGAGGGGGCTGGTGCTACAGGGAATTAGAAGACAGGGGCCTGCTCTCATTCTCCTACAGGAAACACACTTGACGGGGGCGGCCACGAAGGCCCTAGACAGGAGAGGCTATCACATGATAGTGCATGCGGAATTCACTTCAGGGTCCCGTGGTACGGGTATCTTGCAGAAGAAATCCTCCCAATTTATTGTGAAGTCAACAGCGGTCGATGCCCATGGCCGCTTTGCAGCAGTTCATGGCCAGTGGGAGGGGAAACTGTTAAACATAGTCTCCGTATACATACCACCAGCACTACATTCTGAGGCCTTGCCGGACCTCGGCAGATTCCTGTTGGACCTCCCTGATGGGGACCTACTCATAGGTGGGGACTTCAACATGGCACTCACGGACACCCTCGACCGGTTTCCCCCCCGCACACACATAGAAGGGCCCAGCAGGCTCCAGACCTTTCTAGATGCGCAGGGATTGGTGGACATATGGTGCACATTACACCCTAGCCAGCAGCAATACTCATACTATTCGGCCACACATAACAGTCTCTCTAGAATAGACTACTTCTTCACATTGGGCAACGGGCATCTTACGGTGGCCGAGACAAGTATACAGCCGAGGGGCATCTCGGATCACTCTCCGCTCACCCTGACGATCACTACCACAGACACTAAACGACAGAGGCTGTTCCCGGTTTTCCCTGGTTATCTTAAAGTCCCCCAGATCAGCAAGGACCTGAAGAAGGCTACACGGCATTACTTTGAGGAGAATCGGTCCTCGGTAGACTCCCCCTCTACGTTATGGGAAGCATACAAGACCGTGTTTAGGGGCCAGGCCATTGCCGTTGTTGCGAACCATAAAAAGACACACAGGAGGGAGGCATTGGACTTGGAATTGGGCCTCGAGAGGGCTAACACCGCCCATATGGCAAGTCCTTCGGACGACACGCTCCACAGGTCCATCAGCGTCGCCTCACCGACTACTTAAGGAGGATCACGGTGTCGGACATTGCGGCGACACAACACAGGGTCTACGACATCGGGGATAAAGCTAGTAAACTTTTGGCGTGGTTAGACAAGAGGCAGGGGGCAGGGAGGAACATCCTACAGCTCACTGACTCGTGCGGCATCGTTCACACCCGCCCTGTCGAGATAGTGGAGGTCCTTGCTGATTATTTTAATGAAGTGTACACCCCAACGACGATGGTGGGGGAGGATGAGGTCCGTGTTGCCCTTGAGCACGTTCCCCTGCCGAAATTGACGGAAGAGGCGTCAAGGGACATCGACGCGCCCTTGACGGTGGAAGAGATTCAACTAGCCATTGGCGCCCTTCATCTGGGTAAGGCCATGGGCCCCAATGGAATTCCCATCGAGTGGTTTAAAATTATGACAGAGTCCTTGAGTACACCCCTACTTCACATGTATGAAGAATGTAGGTTGAAGGGAATACTGCCGCCGGATCAACGGATGGCAACTATTGTAGCCATACCGAAACCGGGTAACCCCCCCAGTGAATGCTCGTCGTATAGACCTATTTCCCTTCTGAACCCAGAGGCCAAAGTTATCGCTAAGGTGTTGGCGAATAGGCTCCTGCCGTGTTTAACTCAATTGATTCACCCAGACCAACCGGCTTCATGCCACACCGGAGTACCGCCTTAAACCTCCGCAGGGTGCACGGGGTCGTGGCGCGACTCCCGCTACTAAGGGAACCGGCCGCGATCCTTTCACTAGACGCCAAGATGGCATTCGACATGGTGGAATGGAGCTATCTTTTTGCAGTGCTCGCACGTATGGGTTTTGGCCCGGTGTTTATCTCCTGGATACGCATGCTTTACAGAGACCCCGTAGCCAGAGTGGTGGCTAACGGCCACATTTCCAGAACCATACATCTAGGCCGTGGCACGCGACAGGGGTGTCCGCTTTCACCCCTCCTTTTCGCCCTGGTTTTGGAACCGTTGGCGGTTACTATTCGCACCACGCAGCTCCTGAAAGGGATCCAATGGACCCCGCAGTGGGAGGATAGAGTGTCCCTATACGCGGACGACATGCTGATATACCTTACTGACTTGGAGGACAGCCTTCCTAACCTCCTGGCTCTCTGTACTGCACATGGGCGAGTCTCGGGCTACACCATTAATTGGGCGAAGTCAATAATTTTTGAGCTACGGGGACCACTCCCGCCACTCCCGGATTCCTGTCCACTAGAGCTAGCGCGCACTTCTTTTAAGTATCTGGGGATCCATATTACCCGCGACGAGGCAGAGTTCGCACGACTTAATTTGCAGCCTCCCTTGCTCCGCCTCCGTAGTGATGTGCAACATTGGAAAGAACTCCCCTTAACACTACTGGGAAGGGCAGCGCTCTTTAAAATGATGGCTCTGCCGCGCTTCCTGTATGTTCTTGAAAATACTCCACATTTGGTACCGGATAGCTTCCTCCAAAAAATAACAGCGCAGATCACAGGCCTGCTCTGGGGAAATCAGCCAGCCCGGATCTCGCACATATAATTGAATAAGGGGTGGTACGACGGCGGCATTGCGCTGCCCAACATACAGCTGTACTACTGGGCTGCCCAGCTTAAAATCCTTAATCAGTGGATACACGCCCCGCAAGAGGACCCAGCGTTTAAAGCAGACAGGGCACAACTGGGTACGAACAGTTTGTTGGCCCCACTGTACCACTGCGGTATTCCGGCAAAACTCACTGGGCCCACGAAACATACTGTTCGTCTATGGTACAAGGCACAAGCGAAATTGAAATGGGATGGGACCATCACAAAACTTACGCCTCTGTGGGACACAAAAGCATTGGGCCACCTGCGGCGCTCCAAGGGCTTCACGCAGTGGGACAACATCGGGATCTCGACTGTGGGGGACCTGTGGACGAGGGAGGGAGTGGTTCCTTTTGAGACTCTGCAGGAGCAATATGAGTTGGGGAATACTGAGCTTTACAGGTACATACAGGTTAGACACGCCCTACAAGCAGCAATTCCACCAGACACATCCCCACCAGAATCCTCCCCTCTAGAAGACCGTCTACTCACGGACTACCTACAGGAAGGGGCGACATCAATGACATACCGCAAATTGATTAATAATATGCCTGACCCACTGGGGAAGCTGAAAGACAAATGGATGCTGGAGGTCGGAGATCTAGACGAGACCGAGTGGAACGCAGCCATGGCGTCCCCACGTGAAGCAGGCATATCTTCCAAATTCCGCCTGGTACAGTTAAAGATTCTGCATAGGATTTACTACACTCGCACGACACTGCATAAACTGCACAGGGCAGATCATCCTTATTGTCTCAGGGGTTGCGGGGCAGAAGGCTCGTTTATACACACGATCTGGGAATGTCCAATGATTGTTAGCTATTGGCAACGAGTTTTGCGCACCATAGCCCAAACACTAAACACCTCACTTATTCTAGACCCGCGGGTGTGCCTGCTGAATGTCTGGGGGCCGACTGACCTCACCTTTTATGCGAGAACCTGGACTACAGTGGGGCTGGTGACGGCAAAACGGGATATAGCGCAGAAGTGGGGGTCGGCTGATCTCCCCACGCTGGCTCAGTGGATCCGAAACATGGACATGCTCATGCTGACTGAAAGGGTGGTGTATAAATTGAGGGATAATCCGCGTAAATGGAATGGGGTCTGGCAGCCTTGGAACTCCTATGGGGGGACATATGTGAGCCACTGGATGAGGAAGATCTTGAGGGATCTGAGAGTGAAGAAGACCACTGATTGGGTATGGGGGTGATGGCTGGGCGACATACACGGGAGCGGGATGGATCTGCGCTAGGAGTTTGGTAGGGGGGGGATGGGGTGGGGCGAGGGGCATAGGAATGTTTGATTGGTCCCTATATAGGAAGACTGTGATGCTAGATACTGTCGAAACTACCTCACTGACATGCCGATTTATGTGTGCACTTTTTCTGGTTTAAGTTCGCTATTGTTCAAAGCACAAGAAAAAACATAAAACGCAAACTGTAATTTCTACGATACATGTATGTTCGTTTTCATCCAGTCACTCAGCTCAACGGGTTCACAATGTAACTGTGGGGTGATGTCACAATGCCTACCGTTTCCCATTTACTTTGTGTTCTGAAGAGACCCTACGAATGTATATGTTTCTGTGACTGATGATGATACTGATACTATTTATGTTTTGCAACAAAAATAAAAATTTAAAAAAATTTTAAAAAACGCTCAATTGAGCAAATTCTAACACATTTTTATTTCCTTTTCTGAACGTAGTGAATATAGTATGGCACCAGTACTTTTTACTGCTCTATTCTGTTCTAATGAAACATAACACCTCTCCCCCCAAATAATAGCGCCGTCATTTGTTAGAGGGTCCAATAAATGGAAAGGGCGGGTTAAAAAAAAAAAGTATCTATAGATTTGCATGAACTGATTTGCAGTTTTTTAATAGTTTTTTTTATCATTTTGTAATGGTTTTAATTGACTGACACAAATACATTGAATCGTAATCTGATTTCAGTTGTATATTATTAACCATTTCACTCTCCAACTTCCTTGACAACCAACTGTAGAGACAGATATGAATAAGACCTAAAACAAAACATAGCTGAATATTTAAAAATACCACTGACCAGTTTAAAAGGGCATGCTTTAAAAGCATTGATTTAGAAGAGGGATGGGTAGAAATGTACACACAGTGTCTAGCACCAATAACATGGTGTACCACCAGGTAACAGTCTACAGTCCTTCAGACCGAAATGCTTGATTTCATAACTACGTTTTAGTCTGGTTCAAAAAGATCTATTATTATAATAGCAAGACAATGACAAAGCCTGAACTGTTAACCGTGAATCCATTGCAAAATCCTTAGACCGGACCGCATAACAGCAGTAAAGCTGTATTAATAGCAAAAAAGGAACATTTCCTCTACTAAAATAATGAAAAGAAGTTAAAATAAAATAAATAACATATGCTTAAAAATCCACCGAATAAAAAAAATGTATTCCTGAATCATTAGTCGCTCTGAACGAGTACGAGGCCCGCCCTGAAGCCCACGATGGCACGTGGGCTACACAAACATCAAAGAACCGCAGTCTGTAGTAAAGTACTTGCACAGACATGCACATTCATTCATCTCGCGCACACGCAGTAATTTCGGAAACCAACAAAAATACACCGAAAGATGTCAATTACTGCTTTTAGCGAGCCGGCCAGAGCTGCGTCATCATTTTCCATTCAGATCAAACGCGAAATATTGCTCCGGGGCGGCCTAAGGCAAATATACTCGAAAAATCCTCCAGCTGCTTTTGTCATCGTTGTGTGGCTTCTGCGCCTTTGGAGTAAAAACCCTAAGGAACAGCGAGACTCCACCCCCGTGAGGTGAATATTGTTTGGTTGCACGCAATGACGTAAAGTTTGATCTACACACGCTCGCTGTTTATCACCGAACCCCACGAGTTTACCTGAAAAAGGGCATTTCCTCTTCCCTCGTTGAGTAACCCGCCATTGTTAAAATGGCACATAACGTTGTATCAAGTGTTAAGAATTTGGGGTGACAGGGAGGTGTTGCTGACCTCTTTCCACCAGGGGCCTGGATCCTGTGCAGCCTGTGTAAGGGCGCAAGTGGACTAGATTCATTTTGACTCGACGCAGATGCGTGTGAAGAAAAACATGGGTATTCGGGGAACCTGGGGAGCGTGGAGGGGCCGTGACAGCTGCAGAATTGTGTGTCTGTTCCTTACGGATTCCTCCTCCCAGTTTATGGTGGCTGGTCGCAGACAGAAGCGTGTGATCTGTGACCTTCTTCTGGGGTGATCTGGGTATCCCGGGCTAATTAGAGGACCACCCAGAATTGCAACAGGTGTAGCAGGTTTACCCACACACTGCACGGGCTGCTTGCATCTGGTACCCTAGCCCAGGTGTTCACAGGGCAGGACTTCACTCACCCCGTTTTGGGCCACATCAAAGAGAATGAGGGCTGTGACGGTTGCATACAGTGAACCAAGGAAGGCTGGCTCAGCCAGCAAAAGTGTTTGGGTAGGGTATTTTCATTTATGTGGCTGACGAACGGTCGGTGAAACAAGACTTCATTAGAGCTTTCTGCATGATTTATCAGGCTGACACCAGTGCCTGGGCCATTTTCGAGTTAGCCACCGTCTTGGGGCTGAGGTATTTTTTTTCCCTTTAATACACAGAATGATGGTGGCTACGCCAAAGTCTTCTCACATCTTAAGCAGCACAAACAACTTTTGGTCAGTCAATGTAAACAGCAAACACAATTCTGAATTGGCGCTTTCCTGGTATATACACCCTGCCACCTGGGGTGTGATAGCCAAACCCAAGGAAGCCCTCGTTGGCATGCAAATATCAAAATAAAATATCGAAGCACACACGAAAGTCCAAAAGCATGATACGCATTCAATCTTATTTTGCAAAGTTTAAATTCTATTGCATATGATTCATTCTTTCCACAGTTATTCACATTCTTTGATCAATCAATCAATCATAGCATTTATGAAGCGCACTACTCAACCGTGAGGGTCTCAAAGCGCTGGGGGGAGGGGAATGCTGCTACAGCTCGAAAAGCCAGGTTTTGAGGAGTCTTCTGAAGTTTAGCAGGTCTTGGGTCTGCCGTAGGTGGGTGGGGAGGGTGTTCCAGGTCTTGGTGGCGAGGTGGGAGAACGATCTTCCGCCGGAGGTCGTTCTTCGGATGCGGGGGTCTGTGTTAGGGCGAGGTCGGCGAAGCGGAGCTGGCGGGTGGGGACTTACTATACAATACAGGTTTTTTATTATGATATTTTTTCTTCTTTACATATTGAACCGGTGAATACTCTGGGGTAAGTGTCTACAGGCAGTATCAGAAACTTCTATGGTTGGAGCTGTACTACTCTATCTGACAGAGAACATATTTTGGTCCAGGAGTCTCCAACAGGTCAAGCGCGAGCCACCAGTAGCTCCCAGACTGTTGCGTTGTAGCTCCCCTGCCTGTCAGGCTACTTTGAACTATTCAGCTATGTTGCCTAGAAAGGCCTGTGCATGCCTGCTGCTTGAGCATAAGCTTGAAATAAACAATACATTGCCTCACATCAGAGCATACTTATCGAAACATTTACCACAAAAAAATCATATCCCATAGATGTTTATTTCTTTAAAGTCAATGGCAGTAATATCTAAGGAAAATAGTTGCATTCCACTTAAATGTTTCTTTTTTCTTTCTCATTCTTTTGCTCTCTTTGTATGTCTCGGTCATTTTCAATGTTTGTTTTTCTCCTTTTTCTTTTTTCCTTTCTTCTTATACTCTTTATATTGCCTTCCCATTTTCTTGTTTTCGCTCTCCATTTCGCCTCCTTTCACCCTCCTTCATTTTCTTTCTCTATCATTTTTTCTGTCTTTCACTGTCTTTCCTTTTCTGTTTTTAGTACTCGCATTCCGTTTCTTTCTTTCGCTTGCTCTTCTATTTGCTCTTCTTTTACAGTTTCGTTCTTTACGTCATCTTTTTCTCCGTTTGTCTCCATTTCACCTTTGTTGTTATTATTCCTGCTTTCCTTTCTTTTGTCATTTTTTTCTCCCCCCTTTTCTGTTTTTTTTTTAATTACCTTTTTTTCTCTCCCTTGTCATTGGTTTCCATTTTTTCCATCATTTCGTTTACCTTTCTTTCATTTCTTCATTCCATAGGTCTTACCTTTCTAACTTTCTCCTTCTATCCTCGCCTTTGATCCTCTTAATTTTGGACCCCTTCCCTTTCCATCTTTTATTCATCTCCCTCAACCCTCTCCTATTCGCTCTCCTCCGTTCCTTCCTTTTGCTCATGTTTCTCTTCAGTCTTTCCTTCTCCACTTGGTTCTTTTACTTTCCTTTCTTTTTCATCTTTCTATATTCATCTTCTTTTTTCTCCTTTCCTCTTTTTTCTTCCTTTTTAGGTTTCGCCTATTATCATTCGCTTGCGAATGTAATAGGCGAAAATTCAAGGGCTCGATCGACTCGTCAAACCACTGCGGTTTTCTCACAGTGCATGTGAGTCACGTGACCACACAAGCACGCACATCTCCCTAATCCGTCTGCCACACTTCTCCTCCCCTCGCTCGCATTCCCGCCCCCCCACCAGGCTCTCCCGCCCCCATCCGGCTTCCCTCCGCGCATCTCCCTACTCCGCCTGCCACACTTCTCCTCCCCTCGCTCGCATTCCCGCCCCCCCACCAGGCTCTCCCGCCCCCATCCGGCTTTGTTTGCATATAAGATTATTTGCTGCCCCTTCCACTGCACGAGCCCTCTCACAGCAACTTCGAAATTGTTCATTTTTCGTTCCAAGTGACTTTTCTTCTATTTTGACAAAACTACGTTTTGTTTCCACGAAAAAAAGCATCATACTCAGATTTTATTATTCTCATTTGAACATGTAAATAATTCTTTTTTAAACAGAATATTTATCACTTTGCAGACTTTTTTTCAATTTTCTAGGAGGCTTAAGTCGACATTTTTGTCTAACATGATGTTTTAGAATAAACTCCGTATTGATCCTACCCCACAGCGGTTTAAGATGTTGTATTATAACATGCGTTGAAAAAAGCGTCTAGCAGCGGTAGACTGACTGCTTCACCGCCCTTTAATCACATCATGTTTCCCTGCCTCACTTTTATCAACACAATTAACACAATTATATAGCATTACGCCCCAGTTTGTAAACAACCATTTAATTCAAACGTGTATGTTTGCTTGTACATTTTCCACGGTGGTTGGTACGTGAGTTGGAAACTTTGCTCTCCGGGCAGCATAAGTGCGCCATTCCAGGCAGCGGTGCACCATTCTCCTCCATTCTTCAACTACCGCTTTCGCGAAAGTGCATTTGCATAACTTGAATGCGCGCGCGCTGCCCCGTCTCGGTTCTAAAATACTGCAGCATTCCTTTGCCGGCAAACTTCTCTACGCCGCTCTTGTTCGGCTCGATCAATTGCCTTCAGTTACTGTGGCAACCAGCAGATGGGGTTCTTTGACAAAGGTCAGCGGGGCGGCTGGAGGCGAAGAGGTTAATTTTTTTTTCTTTATAAACCTCTTTCATCGCTGTGACAGTTCCGCCGTGGATGCGGCGAGGGGCAGTTATCAGATTACTTGTATTAAAAGCTAATTAAGATGTGTGCCAATCAGTGCCGCACGGCTACTTGAGTCAGTGATTTAGGTCGCCGTACGTTTGGCGTTGGCGGAGTACGCCAGAGCTCTTAAGCAGGATGTTTTTTAGCAGGGCTCGGACGGAGGTGTCACCACTTACTTAGCCAAGCAGCGCCCGAAACATGTTTAAGTTCAGGGCCGCGGCAGGTTGCTGCATTTCCTCCTCGCAGTTTGGAACAAAAACTGTACACAGTATGCACCGTTATGGTGCTTCGCTCGTGGAGACATTTCTATTTTTTGGCAGGAGTTAAAAACAAGCACTGGCGTTTCCAATAGGTTTCGCATTTGGAAAGTTGGAGCTATTGGTTTTGTAAATGACATTTTATATTTATATATTGTTATTGACAATGCCAATAACGATATATAAATATAAAATGTCATTTACAAAACCAATAGCTCCAACTTTCCAAATGCGAAACCTATTGGCAACGCCAGTGCTTGTTTATCAATTACATTTTCTTTCTTTTGTTACCTAAAGCTACTTAACTTCCGAAAACAATCTCTTCATTGATTACTTTGTGTGTCATCTTTGTCTGAGAGGCATACTTACCAGTATTGGGGTGGCTACAGTGATATGTTTACTGCTAGAGCGCTATGAATTTTGCATATACCTACTCTTAATCTTGAACCTTAAGGTAGGGCCAGTTTTTAAACATCAGCCAATGGCTTTTAAGGTGCTTGGAAAGATAATCAGTGTTTCGGGCTTACCTCTCATGACAGTAGTGTCATACGACGTATTTTGTTATAAGGAAGTAGGTCAAGATGTTTTCCATAGATCGGAAGTAGCTTTTGCTACTCTTACGGTTGGATACCCTGGTTTTGGTCGGTGTAACCCTTTGCAGTGGTTATACAGCTGCAGTTGAGGCTCATATCTTTAGAAGGTGAATGCCTTGAAAATGTTCACATCTGGTCCAATAGTTCAGATTTCAGGGATGCCTGACCTACCTGTAATTACTGCATTTACATCATAAGTTCGACCCCCTCTGGCTATTGAGGAACGGATGCCACCACCACCTTCCACCATGGCCTGTAAGTGCTGATGCCGGTCTACTTCAATGGAGAATACCTTTAGCCTGGGCATGTCCCTTCTAACAGTGCCAACTCCGCAGGTCTCTGGCAAAAACCCAATAGTTAAGATTCTTACTTATGTTTGGACCAACTGCTCTTGATATTTTTAACTTGTACCATATTGTGGGAAAGTTTAAAAAGGGAAGGCCTTGAAAAATCCCCAATAAGGTATTCCCTCTCCTTGGTCCAAGTTAATCTGAAAGTTAACTTAAGCCATGAAATTATCTTTAATGGTAATCATCAGGCAATAGTGTGGGACACCTTGATTCCAGTGTAAGTATTGATACCTGTTTAAGTAATATAATTAGGGCTCCCGGTTTTACAGGATTTATTTTTTAGACATTTCTGTCTGTATTTATCCATATTTATTAAGGGTTTTGTGAAAAAAGTAAAGCTAAAACTGGTATATTTCTACATTTATTTAACCAAAAAATTTGCAGTCATGCTTGAATACCTGCCAGGTTTCAGTGATATGAACACCTGCAGAAGATATATCAATGCACTTATTTGAAAATATGCACGTTTGAATATCAGCCTTGAGCATATCTACTGCTGTTTAAGTCTCTTTAATAAAATTCCTTTCTATTTTAAACCCCTTACCTATCAATCCACACAGGTATTGGCCGGGCAGTCATGGCAAAGTGTATTTAGTATCAGTCAAAAAATACCCAATGTCCTTTTTTATCGACATTTAAAAATAAATGCAGAAAAGAAAAGAAGTGGTTTTCTGTTTGTATTTATCTGTGAAAATCAGTAAAAACGGAAAACAGGGAGCCTTAATTATAATCCTTGCCTGCTGTGTCAGTATGCCATGAGATGTAGGGCCTCTTGCTCATGCAGCAAAGAAAAGACGATGGCAGAGAAGCTCTGTCACTACCGACTGCAAGATTAAAGCTACTGAGGGTGCTTAAAGTAGTTCTAATCACACTATTTTATAGAATCTCATAATTCCCAGGTGAACACGGAAAGGAACAAACCACCAATCAGAGTTCACTGTAATTTAAGCATCCCAAAAGAATAATTAGGCAGTTTACTCGTGTCTAGAAACAGTTGAACAGTGACTGCCAACCATTTCTTCCTTATTGGACAAAAGCCCGACTAAGGGGAAAAGGCCGTACAGAGAAAGGTATAAAGGAAATAAATGGCAATGATGGATTAAAGCCACAGTGGCACACTTTCATCATTATACGGTTTGAACACTTCCCCATCACACTTTAAGGCTGGGCCTGAAGGCAAACCTCATCCCTGAAAGGCATAAACTCTAAAAACAAGGAAGGTGGAACCCTTTCACAAACCTTGCCAAAAATTCGCTGGGTGCAACTAAATATGCCGTTGGTTCCTTTATAGCTGGGCCTAGCCTGTTAAATGTACTGTGCGGCGACTACCATTACTATGCATCAATCCATAAAGCATATCAGTACACAGGATTTCTAGAAATATGTATATGATCTATAGTCACCCAAATACCTGGAAGTCTAAATGTCTAATCACTTTAATATCTAGAATGGCACCTCAGGAGTCGAAATACAGCTATGAAACAAAGTACTTTAAGTTTGACTATGCAAATGTGTAGGACTGAAAGACAGAAACTATACTTCCTTTACTCCTTGAAGCAATCATCTTGGGGAATAACACTAATTACTGAGGCAAGCGACTTTATTATTGGGCATGCTTCTTCAAGTGCACACAGATGAATGGTACCCCACTGTACAGACTTCTCGGTGCGCTAGTGGTCCCTTTAAGAAGTCTGCTCTACCTCGGTTTTTGTCTCCGTGAAGACAAATAGATGGAGTAAAAAGAAGCATTTGCCTCTTAAGCACCAGGTGCCCCACATAGGAATTGGACCATCCTTCTCATGTTGTAAGCTGGCAAGGGACACACCAACGTATTCCCTATTATGCTGCGCCTCTTGCTGCCTCCTGAATGAATCACTGTGGACAATCAAATTACGCACTGCAGATTTTTACAGATTTTCCACATTTTATAAGCTACCCACTGGTTTCAGAAGTTTTTGAAAATTCATCACGCGTTTTCTGGGTCTCCCTACATTTCTCTGTACATTTCCAAGTGTAGGGAAAATACAGGAAACGAAGACCAGGACAATGTACATCAGCAGTACAGGTAACACCCGCTGTGGTTCTGATTAATGTATTGCAATTTTCCTCAGCTGAGCTGGCGGCTGGCCAGTGCAGTAGACGCTTGCAGTCACTCAGACGCTTCTGGGTGGAAGCCACCTGGCCCGATTCCTTCACTCATCCAGCGGAGGGCTTCGTCTGTCCACTGCCATTAAAAGTGAGCTCCAAGCCGCAGACATGCACAGGGTCCAGGGATACTGAGGAGAAGGGTAAGTGGAGCAGAAAACTGGGCCTCATGAAAAAGGCAGACTGTAGGCACATTTGTGGGATAGGAACACTCCGATATTAGGGTACAAAAAGGGGGCCTGCAGAGATATGCGAGGGGCGTCAGAGGCTATATAGATCCAACGACTTGCTTTCTAAACATTAATGAATGATCAAAACAAATAAATAGAGCGAGGGCTTTTTCATAAATGCCGTCTCAATGTCTTCAGCAAAATGAACAAATGATGGACGGAATGCTAAACAATGCAAACATTCACCCCCCCCAAACCCCTCGTCACAAAGATCTGGGTTTAATCCATCGTTTTCTTGCGCACCACCCACTGAGTTTGGACCCATCCAAATGCCAATCAGTCTTGAACCTGTTCCTCATGGGAGTACAGTGGGGTAGCTTAGAGTGACATACAATGGAGTGGCATACAGTATCAGAGTGGAGTAGAGTGTTGTGGAGTGGAGTGGAGTAGTGTAGACTGAAGTAGAGTGTCATAGAGTAGCATAGAGTGGAGTTAAAGGTCAGAGTTGAGTGGTCTATAGCGGAGTAGAGTAGAGTGTTGTAGAGTGGCGTGGCATAGAGTGGAGTAAATGTGAGTTACTAAACAGAAAGCCAATGGTAAGCAATGGGCGGAATGCATTCTGAGAGAAGCTTTTAGCATGTCCCCAAGAAGTCTTTCACACCGAGGCAGCAGCTATGCTGTCTGGTAGGATTCGACCTAAAAGGGAGTTAGAAAACATGTGAAATTATCACAAATTCATCATTTCTTTGGAAACATTTTCTTTTAAGCTTTTTATGTCACTTATCAGCCTGGCCTGTTCCCCAGGTCTGTCATTTTTGTCGAAGTAATCTTTAATTCACTGGATGACTCCATTAAAGCATGTGTGGTTTAGTTGGCAGCAGGTAAAAACCATTAGGGATTCCATTGGTGAAAAGAGGGGGCTATCCTCCACAGGTGAAGATCAAACTGAAAGCTCTACAAGCGCCAAATGAGTGCAGTAAAACAGCAACTCAATCTAGAGTGCAAACCTACAGGACTACCCATGCACAATAACACAAGAAGCAACCCGTTTTGTGCATACTAAATGAGACCGTGACCCTAGGCTTTGCCAGCAACACACATGTGGTGGTGCTTTCTGCTCTGAGGGGTGGCAAGGGTCAGAGCACTAATTCATAGGGGGTGCTCCGGGGGCACATTATCGATGTTGAGAGCCATGCGGTATTCCTCAAGCTCTGCTCTCATCCCAATATGGGACATGGTTGCCCTTTATGGCTAGCAAACCTGCAACAGCAAGGATTTTGTAGAACGCCCTACCTACTTCTGCAAGAGGCGCAGTCTGTAGACAGCCTGGGTATATGATGTTACATGGCTAGACTGACTCACTCCCGCTTAATGGCTGCCTTAGAGGGAGACACGTGCAGCTAAGTCTATTCAGTACAACGCAAGGAGGAATAGCTCCTGTTGGCTGTAATAATAACCAATGCTTGCTGCGGGGTGCCAGTTTTTTATACGATTTCAGAGACAAGAAATTCTGTAGCAGTCACAAGGCAAGCAATGGAGGGTTTTGGGGTGGGGTGGGTGCAAGGGGCAACCAACAAGAGCAAGCAACAATGACGAGGAAGGGCAACAAAAAGTACCTCAATGCGGTCACAAGCATCAGGAGGACTCCAATAAAAAAAAAAGTTAATGAGTACTTAGTCCATGCTCCATCCCATCGAAGCACAACCACAAAGAGGAAGTGACGCCAGCATGTGCAGACCAATGAGGAGCAAAACACCGAGAGCGAAGTAGAGGCAAACCAATTGTAAGTAATAGGCAGATTAAATGCCTGATTTTAGAATGTATTTCTTTTTAAGGAACAAAACCTCATCGCCAAGCAACAGCTTGTGTGCGCTGCCTGCAGTTGAGTCCTAAAAACTCATGTACATTTGTATTGTCATTTCCCAAGTACGCTCGTTTTTCACCAGCATAAGTCACTTTTGACGTATGAAATCTGACGATATTTAGGAGGATTACATATTTTCATATATTTTAGGAAGATTAACTTTTTCTATGAATCACCCACTAACATTAGGGCAGTTCTCTCATGGAAAAGTGTTAGCTGAAATTATCCTTTTATTTACACTGCATGTTTTGAGGAGGTGTAGATTATTATAAGTAAACAAAACTGCTGTTAAGTGCCACTAATTCAAAACTGGATTGGAACAGGGGGCAACAATAAATAACCAATTGAAAGAAAAACACCAAACGTCATTAAGACAGTAATATCCAGTCACACACTATGAAGAGTAGCATAGGCAGGGCCCCTTTTTAATCAGAAAGTACGCATCAACATACTGCACATAACCTATGAACTAGTTGTCAGCAACAACTTCTACACAAGGATCCTCCCACGCTGACTCTGCTTCCTTCTTCTATTTTACATCTCTTCCATCCGCTAAAGTCCCTTGACGTGCCCCTAAGATGGGACAAAGCACTTTAAGGATTGTAAACATGACATACATGGACCAATGTAGTTTATATAAATGCAGTGGCAAGTTTTTATTTCCTCCAAAATGTTTGACATATTGGGACTATATACCACTAATCTTTGACAAATACAAACCAGGACCAGCACACCAAATACTGCATGCAGTATACTTAAATCAGGATTTCAAATAAATGGTTTCTCTATGGATGGCAAGCAAATTTAAAGACAAGCAATCATCATCATTAGATTAATAGGTTTCTTATTTATTTTCTTGCCTATACAAAAGCCAAACTGTGGACATGTACTTCATCCCTTTGGAAAGGACTTCTCAATATGTACAATATATGAGATCCATATTTTGGAGCAAACAGATCCATAATAATCTGTGAAATGTAAAGTAAATAAATACAAATCTATAGTCGGAATATAATTTACCAGTTTAAGGCACCTATCAAGGGGTGAAGTCGTGGTTTAGTTAAGGAGCATCTAAACTGCTCAGAATACCACCCGGTAGCAAGGTAATATGAAAGAGAGGCCAGTCACATAGCCTATGTGATGTCAATGAGATTAGTATTACTGCAGTATTAAAACGGTTATCTCAAAGTAAGACGAAACAGTCAGAAAGTGACCTGACCGTTTAAAGCGTATGCAGCGAGCCATCAACAAAAATTTCTCAGTCAAGCTATTTTTTGTTCACGCTTATGAATGTCCTGTTTGTGTACTGAGACAACAGGTGTAAAGGACCACAATTACATTAGAACAAACATTTGGATAAATACATGCACAAAGACAGGCAAGATTTTTTATTGCTGCATAAACAATTATATAGTATTCAACAATGCATTTCTGAATTGGTTTCCACTAACCAGTTATTTTCAAGTTTTCCAATAATATTCCAGGAATTCCAGCACGACAGCATATGTATATATTTTAATAATCGTATTGAGAAGAAAAATAAATAAAGTAAAAAAATATTGTAAACACTGAAATGTATCTCAAGGTTTATAAGGTCCTTCAGTTCTTGTATTAGATATTCAAAAATGCATGCTCCTCACTAGAAGCAAATTTATGTTGGGAAGTCAAGTCTCTTAATGAAAAAAAGAGAATAATTTGTCCAACATTTGGGTCCCATCACAGTACGAGTCCTAATTTTACAATAGGTAGTAGGAGAGTATCATTGAAATTGTTGACACAGCAGTTGATCACAAACTAAAAAAATAATAATTAAACAACGAAACCTGCTTATGCTACCGTGTCTGATCACTTTATGGAATCAAATGGAACTGGCAATGAAGATTTTAGTTTTAAATATAAATGACGACATCAACTTGCAGGAATATAAAAACATTTTTTTAAAGCAGTGTGCTCCGAACATTATGGAATTTTGCTAAAGTAAACAATGTCTGTTCCACGCCCCTCCAGTCATTAACTGTCAAGTTCACATTTGCACATAAGACAACATATCAATGTAAGACTTTCCAGGGCGTGTCCTCTCTAACAAGAAAGTCCTGGCGTCTCCCCCTTACCATATGAAATTAAAAAAAGAGGAATAACTAGCACTTACAAAAACCTTTTACAAAAATTATACTTCCACTCTTTATCCTAATCTTGCTTTTACAATGCAAAATATAGATTTTTCATATGTACTTTTCTTAAAGATGTTTGTATAATAACAGGGAATACTATTTCAGACCCACTTTCACCTAAACCACAAACGTGCTTGCAGTTCCGACTCAGCAAGGCAAATCAGCAGTCAAGGAGACATTGGGTGTGCACTCTGGAAGAGCAAACATAGTAGGTATTAAGTAAGGATGGCCCAAGTGAATGCTCCAAGGGCAATTTTAACATTCACTGCTCGGTTAGGCTTTTAAGAAGAGAATCTATACACTTGAAACAATGATTACAAAATATTTTGTTTTTATATAGTGCTTCATGCCCCACCTCTACCATTTCTGTTGTCAATAAGAGATGTTCGTGATAAAGCAGGAAATCTAGCTTAAAATTCTAGTAAATAGAATTCATATTCTTTGCAGCAGAGAAACACCTAGGAAAATGTGCCCTTATTAAAACCTGCAGAAGTTTGGGTGCAGAGTTAAAATACAGCTGGTTTAAAATGGACACGAAGAGGAAATGTGCAGAACGCATTAATCGCCCATCTATCGTATTTCCATTGCTAGTCCCAGATTAGGTGTTTCCTCTATCTTGCCTGACTTTTCTCTTTTATAAAGAAATGCTTATAAGAAATGCTCTGCTCATCGCCCCCTCCGTCGCAGACACCAGAATGCTACCCCCACCACTCGCCCCAGGAACACGGAGGCTTCACCCAGATGAGAAGGTCCTGGGAATGCATATTCCCCACCTTGAAAACCCCACCAACCCTCCTGTGGCCTCTCTTCTCCCTCCCACCCGTGTCTCCCCATAGGAGATTCTCCACTCCACCCCCTGGGCAGGCAGCTGCACCCCATTATGTTTCCATTGGCTCAACGGCTTCCCTGCAGATGCAGATCTCATACTGTCACATGTTGATCCCCAAATCATCTTTGTTTAGGCTACTCCAATCTGGACCTCCAGGTTACCCCTTCGGTAGATACCTCAGCATGCCAACGCCCACTGGGGTATTTGTCAAACCGCATTTGGAGTGGTTTATAATTGTGTTTTGGGTTAATGATTGCCAGGTACTGCCCTTTTCCCCTCGTTTGTATTTTTGGCAAAAGCACAAAAAATTGTTTAAGAAAAAAAGGGTGCTGTATCTGGTTGCAAGGAAGCATGTTTTGCATCTGAACTGTAAGAAGAGTTTTGGCGTATTTAATGAGGTGTAGTGGAGTGCACTCTTCATGTCACTGCCGTTGTATACACGTGCTTCTACGTGGAGTGAAAATTTGTGGTGTAAAAGGTAAATACACCTGTGAGCTTGTCTGCCATCCTAGGTGCTGGTTCTATGCCGGACTTGTGGAACAGAGGTCAAACCACAACAGCCAGGGTCAATGCCCTATTGAATCTACCCAGAACCAACGTGAGACAACCTATAGCAATACACTGTTATACAAGGAGCCATGGTAAATGCTCTTAAGGTTCCACCAAGGAAAGGGACTGATAACCCATTTGGCATGCGTTGGTAACTAACTGCGATGGTACATGACATAACTCTAACAAGAAGAGGACTCAGTTGTTCCTAGACGAAGAAAAATAGTGATACGGTCAAGAGGGGAGGAAAATTGATGGGGGGGTAGTGCTCAGTGGAGTGCTCCCCTGGGCATCCCATTAGTTGGAATGAATGGCCTCACACACTCTTGCGAGTGTCATGCTTCATCATCGGCCGTTGCTCCTCGTTGGGCAGGCGGTGCAATGTCCAACGGGCTCACCTCTAGGAGGGGCTCTTTATCGGAGATCTTTTTTCCAACAGCCTGTGGGTGAAGTGCAAGTGAGGGGCCAGGTAAGAAGTGGATAGTGTAAGTGGGTGTGTTAAAATATAGCAAGGGATACCGGAGAGCAATTTATTCTGGTGGTTCCTCTACTATAAGTAAAACCAGTGGGTGGCCTATGATCGCCAGAAAGTTAGGTTCTGTATCACGATCTAGGACTACACAGCGTTACGTGAGGTCAACTAATGGGATGCCCAGGGGAGCACTCCACTGAGCACTACCCCCCCATCAATTTTCCTCCCCTCTTGACCGTATCACTATTTTTCTTCGTCTAGGAACAACTGAGTCCTCTTCTTGTTAATCATTGCTACTTGGGGCTCCGACTCATGTTGGACCTTCCATTCTAATTTCTTGGAATGGTAAATTGAGCCTTAGGATCATCTCTTGATCTCATTTCTCTACCCCTTCTTTGTTACACATGACATAACTCCTCATTCAAGTAACAAATACCCTCATACTGGTTATGGCAGCCACAGTAGCTGATCTGAAGAGTGTGCTCCATAGCCCAGAGAAGCAACCCACTGGCATACACAAGGTAACGGCAATCATGGCAGAATATCTACTTTACTAAGAAGCGAGATGTAATCAACCCCAGACACGGCCCTGGACATGGCAGGTATGGGCCATCCAGGAGTCTGAGGAATTACCCAGAGACATGCACTGTATAAAGGCACCAATGGCAAAATCCATATTAAGAGGCCCCCTGGAGTGACAATAGACCAAATCACGCATCGAGCTTGAGCTAAAGAGTCCATCCAGGAGGGATCAAGGGGATGAAACCCGAAGGCAGTTCCCAGAGGCTATAACTGTGCATGACGGGCAACCAAATTAAACTAGACAACTTGCAGAGGAGAGGAGATACAAAATGTGGCAATTCTCAAATCAAGGAGGCTAGGGCCTAGTACATAGCTCCTGTAGGTCACAGTCCGACTCCGTGTTGGCAAGTAAAAGCAGATTTCAACATTTGCTTGCTGGGATAAGTGCTCCCTATAGAGCCACCCAGAAGCAACTGGATATAGGCATCCATGGTAAACACTATGGTATGTATTCTCTAGGGTGCACTAAGGAACGAAAGAGGAGCAATCCCACAGGCATGCACTAGATAAAGTCAGCCAGGAAAGAGGGTTCGATGGAGTGAATAACGGGGGCTGCTGCCACCAATAGTGCTAGGTAACAGGTAAAGCTGTGGGATGTATTCCAGCCCCTTACAGGGAAGTCGCCTTTAACTTCAACAGCCTTTATCTAGACCACTGCTAGATATCCTGGGCAGACAGGTGAAGTAGGAAGGGAAGGGCAGGAGGACAGTAGTGGAAGACGGACTCCCGGTTGTTCTGTGAGAGAGGAGATGAGGGAAAAGCAGGTCAGGGAAAGTTCAGAGATTGGAGGCCAAACTCTGCATGTAAGTCCTTACAGGCGATGTTAGGGAGTCATTAGAAACTCAACCGTCCTGACGAAAAAAAAATTTGACCACAGAAACTACAAGTATAAAATCTCCCTATGGAATATCCAGGCGTACGACGTTGCCAATTCTACGTTATTTCATCAGGCAATGTACATTTCAAACACAATCAGGACATGACACCGTTCACAATGCAATAAGGTTCAAACTGCGGCATTACCTGGGGTATTTCCTCACTCATAAGCTCGTCAGATTTTTTGAATGTGCAATAATACTAGGTTGAGTACAAGCCAGTACCCCGGCACTGATCAGTACAGCAGCGGTAATAACGAACAAATTAAATGAAAAAATGGGTTTGTTTCCTAAATGGGAGCAAAGCTTTCAGAATACCAAAGTACTATGAGCGTTCCAAATTATAATGGAGGTTAATTCGGAGGCCAGAGGAGGTGGCATGGTTTGACAAAAATTAGGTCTACAGATACTGTATATGTACATCCCTTTAGAAACAGAGGTGACAATGTACTGACACCGATTCTAACGTTTTGGAATGCTTCATGAGTTTCTCCCCTAAGTGATTGAAAAATTCTTTTTAAAACCAATATAGTTGAGAAACGTGTACAGTAAAAGGATTTTCCCATTAAAAAAATATATATACATATGTTCTTGAGTTAAGAACCTTCAAAAATCTTTATGGGTAGAGTTAACGTTTCCTGCTGAACTCACTCGTTTGGTGGTTTATGTGTTTGACATAAAACATTTTGCAGGGATGCTTTTCGCTCCCTGTTCAGGTCTGACAACCTGTCACACTTTCTACACTCACATTGATTCAGATTTAAATCAGATTTATAACAACTATTTGCACATTTTCACTACCATTCCAATAAGCATTATTTTACAATTTAAGCATGCAATACACGAAAATAGACTACAGAAAAACTAAAGATTGATTGAGAAGTTTTATTAATCGCGCTCTTACCCAGAAGGGTGTTCTGGCACGAAGAGAAAACAAAAATGGAGAAAAGAGAGAATAGAAATCATAGTTTGCTGCCCTATGGAAACAGATGGGCTTTCAGGTTGTATCAGAACACTGGGAAGCTACTTTCCACGTGAAGAACAGAAGGGGTCCAAGAAGAATAAGTCGCAACCTCTTAATCTAGTCCAGAGAATTTCAAGGAATAGATGAAAATTCTCAGCAGGTAGCGTAATGAGCACACGGAAGAGTAGATCTGAAGTTTGTCTGGAATGTAATTCGGTCTAGTGCCATAGAAAGCTCGATGAGAGAATCAGAGGCCTTTAAATACAAACAGCAGCTAAAGCGGAAGCCAATGTAAGCAAGAAAAGACGTGCAGATGCTGGAGAATAACAAGGAAGTTTAGGCAGAAAGGCTGTTGAGCTCTGCGCAATTTGAAACTGTTTTACAACATAAGGAAGAGCACCCAAGTAAAGAGTTGCCATAGTCCAGGCCACGTGATAAACTAAGTGCGTTGACCACTGTTTTCTGACAGCTGAGAGGAAGGAGATGAGGGTTTTCGGAGGACCTGAACACAATAAAAACGTAGTGCAACTATTCGAATTTGAACAAAGTGAAGACTAAAAAAAAAGTACCCAGATTCTTGACTGTATCACAAAGAATAAGAGTGGGACCCACACCGGACGGCCCGCAGACTGTGGACCAATTAGGAGAAGGGGCACCCACAATGAGCATGTCATCTGAGTTAAGCTTCAGCCAGTTGGAATTCATGTGCCTAGCTACTTTGCACAGTCAAGTACGAAAGTTACGTTGAGATCTAGATGTATCCCCATCCTGATGAAGCACAAGCCGAGTGTCATCTGCATTAAATATCAAGAATAGTCCATAGGAATGAATACATTGAAAAAGAGAGGTGGACTAGAAGTTGAAAAAGTAGGGCTCATGGTTTGGAAATACCCTTGATTCACGCCAACTGGGCTACCACTCAGTACCTTCTTTAAGATGGTGAGGGCCCAATCGAATTTAATCCACAGATTACAATTTTGGGAATTCTGGAGGATGATGGGGGATGCAGAGGGGATAGATCTCTGGTTTGTCTTGGCACAATCATCGCAAAACGTGACATAGCTCACCACTGGACATCCTCCACAGCCCCCGATGTGGAAGCCTGGACGCAAGGCATGAACCAGTGTGGCAAATTGAAGGAAGCAACGAATTAGAGGAGAGGCTGCCCCTAGAAGTATAATCAAATATGGAGGAAATGGTGGGACTATCATGGATTGGTCGGTTAATATAATGTGTGGGTGCCTCAATGTAAATCTAGGGCTTGTGAGGTCAGGTGGCAATCGGGAAATGATAATACGCTGGATCATTATTTATCTGTATGTATGCTGAGCAGTGTCATTATTAATGTTAACCTTCGAAGATATATGCTCAGCAACTAAGGATTTGTTCCTTTAAGAATCATATTCAGATATGTAGCTCCTTGTCGACTTTTGTCATTTTATAGGTTTTGCTACCATGCACCAGCTCACAGTCAGCGAACAAAGTCAGCTAATCATACCCCTTGACCCAGTGAATGCTTAGACGTTGTATAATTGCTAGGAAGAACTAAAGTACAACGAAAACATGAATTCCTTCTGTGGTAAAGTTCTGTCTAAAACTACAAATGGAATAAGCTAAAAAAAAATGCACGTTGCTGCCAACTCCCAAGTCTGTGACCATCCAGGAGACGCCAGTCTGGCCTAAAACAAACCTCATCATGGTCAGCCACCAGGTCACATGTTGCAGAGATGCCCTGACTGAACGACTAATTTTTGCTTTTTTTAATGTTGTAGCCCATGTTAGTGCACAAGCTACTTTTGGAATTCAAAATGTCCAGGGTTCAAACTCTGCAAGTGTTCAAAAACCTACAAAAGGAGGAAACTTTGAATTGTCATAAATTAATATTTTTTTTTACAGTGCGAACATCGTACACAGATGCTTATGTAGAGGACCGGAATGGTTCAATTACTTTTATTTATAATTGTTATTCATTGTTCCACACGGAAACCCACCAGGGTGTCACTTTCTGCATCGCTCCGAGAGATCATTGTAAATACTTGATCTGGATGGGACATCTACTAGGTAAATAAGAAGTGGGTGCACCAGTAATTAGCATATACAATGGTCACTGAGATCAAAGAAAGTGATAACATGATGTGCAGTGGTGCGAACTTAATCAGATTCCAAACTTATAACGGGAGTGGGTATTGACAGTGTAATATTCTACGAATTCACTCAAGGAGCATTTTTCTTAAATCACCTAGACAGAAATATTTGTAGGTTTCATATACTATGTTTTCCTCATCCCCCTTAAATATTACGTTTAAGTACTGAAACCCGACGCATGTTTTCAGGGGGTTAAGTACTCACTGCAGAGATTGGTGTGAGACCTGCTAGCCATAGGTCTGTTAGAGATAAATGTTCTACAGAGAATAATCTATTATATCAGAAAAGACTGCTGTTCTTTTTGTAAAGAGTATGCCACTGGTTGTAGGTTGAGGTTAAATATCACCCCGTGTGGCCACTATGGAAGAGTGAGCATTGGTAAACAATAAGGTCAGGCAAACAGCAAAGGTGGTGGGGTACAATGTGACATTACTCCATAGTGACTTTAAATAGACAACCGGGGGCTTCCACCCTCTTATACAGGGCAAGGAGGACAGCCCCTCCTCTATAAAAATAGTGATGGAGTGCTGTACACCGGTTCCCATCTTCCAGTTGTGTCCTGATATTCTGCAACTGTGCTGGGACAATAGTATTATCTACTCAAGTTAGGTGCTGTTTTGGCATGACTACCTTTTTTAGGTCTGGTCTAGAAATAGCTGAATCTGTCTCGCCGGCATCATCTTTTCCAAAACATCCCTAACAAAAATATATACATTAAGACATAGGGACTTTGGGCCGGCCCTCTTCATCAATTAGCCTGTTCAAGCATAATTTCTTCTAATGGAGGCGCATGCAGGGAGCTCTGGGGGGATATGCAGGGATGTCCCAGCAGAACTTTCAGACCAGACAGATGGCAATGGTCTTTAAATCACGGAGAGGGAAATGACAAAAAGGTTTATTAAATGAGGACGGGACAAGTAGTTCTATGTCCACTCTGCTGAGTATCATCGCCTTTAGATTTGCAACTGAAACCAAAATAAATCATTGGATCTTCAGATGATGCATGAACCTGAGTACTTGGTGATCATTTCATGAAATGCATCAGGACAAAGGTGCAATGTGAGACTTCGTTGAAGTAGCAAAATAGTGATGCATTATGCAAGTTACAACTGATGTGCACTGCAAGACCTAAGAAAACGGCTCAGTACCAGGATGCCGGTAAATTCAGAAAATTTGGACAAAAGTACATTAGTGCTAAATCCTCACAAAAGCTCTCAAATAAAGAGTCCAATCCATAAAGCAGATCAATTAAGAGGTGGAGAGACAGCTCTGTGGATGTCTGCATAGTGGAATAGCAGTGGCAGGAGTATGTAATGAATGAAGGACATAAAAGCTTAAACAGCAGAAAGATAATCCAGGACGGTGTGTAAAAGACAAAGTGCACTGGAAAAAATTGTGTTCATGCTTTTAACATACACAGCTTGTAAATTTCTATGGGACATAAGTATTACGAGCGATCATTTACAAACCAACATAATGTAAATCAGGCTTCTCCAAAGAGAAGCCAGTGAGCTACTGGTAGCACTGCCGCTATCTGTGAGCAGCTCTCCTGTGTGCAGCCCAGCCTATTAAAATTAGAAGATTTCCTTGGCTGAACTAATATATGTATACCAAATTTGAAAAGTGTTTACTCAACATAAAAAAATTTGTATTTTCAGAACCCACAATTTGCTAAATATATTTAAAGCTGAATTTGATGATAAATCGTGCAGCATTGGAAGAACTATTACTAATATTATAACCTTGCAATTATTACCCAGATGCATTGCAGGTGTGGCCGTTATTTGTTGCCCTCATAGAGTCATTCGCAGTGACAACGTTTTTTTTATATTACTGCTGGCAATTCAGTCAATCAGTCACGGCTGGTAAAGCGCAGCTACTCACCCACGAGGGTCTCAAGGCACTGGAGTGGGGGTCTCCATTGAGTGCTGGGGTCATCCAAAGAGCCAGGTCTAAATAAAATAAATAAGGTCCTTCCTGAACTGGTGCAGTGTGGGGGCTTACCAGGGGTGGAGGGGGGAGAAGAAGGCTTTTGCTCCTGTTCTGGCCTTGCATGGGACGGTGGCCAGAGAGAGGTCAGCTGACCGGAGGTGTCTTTTGGGAGCGTGGAAGGAGAGGCGGCTGTTCAGGTATGTTGGTCTGGTGTTATGATGGGCCTTGTATGTGTAGGTGAGGAGCTTGAGGGTTATTCTTCTTTCGGCTGGGAGTCAGTGGAGATCGCGGAGGTGTTGGGTGTTGTGGCTGCGTCGGGGGATGCAGAGGATCAGTCTGGCTGTGGAGTTCTGGACGGTCTGGAGTCTGCCAAGGAGTTTTTTTGTTGACTCTGGCAATTCTGCACTGAGGTGATCACGGCTGGTAACCTTGCCACTAAATTAGATGTCAATAATGCAATCTTATTTGATATGTTCAACACTAATAACGTTAGTAGCTCAGGATGATTTTGATTGTACATAAGCAGCTCTTAATACAGAAAGGTTGGAATTGCATACCCTTCAACAGCACAATTAAGAAACACTGCACTGCACCACCTTAGCCTTGGACATCTGGTCTACATTATTTCACCAATGTGCAACCTTTTAGGTCAAAGCAGGTTCCCTTTTTTCTCTGCAAGTAGACCTTACTAGAGAAGATGTACATGCCCAATACCAAGCGCACGAACCCCCCTTCCAACAGAAAACGTATTTACAACAGCACACGCACAACTCCCCGAGACAACAAGCTTCACCAACCAAGAAGAACGAACAATCACCTCTCAGAAGAAAAGATAACAGCTTTGCTAATTCACTATCAGGACACACGGAAAATCTCACCGAAACAACATCCAACATACCAATTGTCAAGATATCAAACTATAACAAGCATTTGCAATGTAATAGGTCTTGTATTAGGAAAGTTTGAGCTATTGGTATTGTAAATGACAAATTTTTTATTTAGGTGTTGGTTTTGAAAATAGCAAATTTAATAGCTTTGTCATTTACAATGCCAATAGTATTAACTTTTGCAAATGTAACACCTATAGCATTTGTAATGCAATATGTGTTGTATTTACGTGATTTAGATGTATTGATATTACAAATAGCAATAGCTTTAAAAAGAAAATTAATACTTAAATAAAAGTTATTGTAATTTATAAAGACAATAGCTTAAACTTTTGTAAATAACTTTTGTGAAAGATTCTGTTCATTGTATTTTATTGTGACGAAAATCCAGGAACAGAAGTGAAATATTAACATCTTTTTGTGACATTTCTAATAAAGCTTAAAACATTGAGATAACATATTTAAACCAGTTGTTGTTGAATGGTTGCACAGATTGATGCTGTGATGGCGCTGAGTGATGTTTTGGTGGCGACAAGTGATGCTGTGGCGTTCAGTGATGCTGTGGTAGCGCATAGTGATGTTGAGATGCCCCTGAGTGATGCAGTGGTGGTGCTGAGTGTAACTGTGGTGATGCGATAGATAGAGTGAGTGCGATAGATAGAGAGAGTGCGATAGATAGAGGGAGTGCGATAGATAGAGGGAGGGCGATAGATAGAGGGAGGGGGATAGATAGAGGGAGGGCGATAGATAGAGGGAGGGTGATAGAGTGAGGGCGATAGATAGACAGATAGATAGAGTGAGGGCATACAATAGATAGAGTGATGGCGATAGAGTGAGCGCGATAGATAGATAGACAAATAGAGTGTATTTATGTTGCAATGAGTAGAGTGTGAGTATGAGGTGTGTAATTATATGGCACTGAGTGGTATTATGTGGAGTGTATTTACATTGCATTAAGAAGAGTGTAATTATGTGGCATGTAATTATGTGGCACTGAGTGGTATTGTGTGGAGTGTGTGTTGCATTCAGTAGAGTGTAATTGTGTGGCGTGTAATTATCTGGCACGGAGAGGTATTTGGAGTGTATGTTGCATTGAGTGCAGTGTAATTATGTGGCATATTACGGAGCCATCTAAACAGAAGCCCAGGCTGCACTGACCCATGGAACTTCAGGAAAGCTGAGCGTCACTATGAGGGTAGATAGCTCATGCTGTAAACTGTCGCAATGGAAAACAAGCTGCCTTTGGTAACCTGCTCAAGCACCTCAACATGATTCAAGCATGCAATGGACCAACCGACAACAAAGGTGCCATACTTGACTTAATCATCACGAAAACAACAAGATACGTAAACATGCTAGACATCACCCCAACAGATTGGTTAGACCACCATTACATTTTCGAAATATCCATACAAGAAACTAAAAATCAAAGGTCAAAAGAAAAGGGAAGGGAAGAAAACCTTGGTGAGGGATTTCAGCAGCATAAACAGACCAGAACTTGCTTATCTGTGCCAAACTACCTTGACATCCCAAACTGACCAAACATCAGTTCATGAACGGACACATCTCTACAACAACAGTATGACGGACATAGTTCAGAGAGCTGCCCTACTACGACTAAACCGGCAAAAGGAAAAACAGTCAGCACCTTGGTTCAACCAAAACATAAACAAGGAAAGAAAACTACTAAAACAATTGGGACGACTATGGAGGAAGGACCCAAACACTACCCATCTCGAACAGTTTGGAAGGCACATATCTCATACCAAAAGGGCGATCCAGAAAGGCAAAACAACAGCGATCAGATCTCAACTAGACCGAGTGAAAAAACAACAGAGAATACTCTTTGACATAATAAAACAGCCAGGAAAACTTGCAGAACACACAACTGCAAATATCTCGACGGACATATTCAACACCATCTCTACTTTCTTTAAAGATAAAATCGCAACCATAAGCATTTCTTTTCCTGCCAAGCAAGTGCCGAACCCAAGGATTCCACCAACCCCATCCCACCATCACAACACACAGTAAGAATACTGACCAACACAGCCAAAGTGTCCCAAGGAAAAACAGAGCCTTCTGGAACAGTTTCAAACCCCTATCTGAGGGTGAAATCCAGACAACCATTCAATCCATTAAACCTACCACACATTTTGACAATTTCAGTCCCTCCCACCTACTGAAAGAGATCCACCTATCCGTTAACCCCTTAGGACAAAAACTGTTAACACATTTCTCTAACAGGGATCCCTCCCAGAATGCATGAAGATGGGCAAAGTAGCCACTCTACTTAAAAAAAAAAAAGAAGAGAGCACTGATCGGAAAGATTTAGAGCCAGATTTAGAACTTGGCGGAGGGGTTACTACATCACAATGGTGCGAGATATATCATACCCTTAATTTAAATCCCATTGTGTATATTAGGATTTAGACTTCGGCGGCCAGGACATCCGTCACCATTGTGACAGAGTAACCCTTCAGCCGAGTTCTATATCAGGCCCTTAAACAACTTCTTACCAGTATCCAATCTACCTTTCCTGGCGAAATTGATAGAAAAATGTGCACATGATCAGCTATGTGAACACATCAAGAATTTTAACCTATTAGACAAATACCAATCAGGTTTCAGGCCTGGACACAGTACTGAGGTTGTCAAGTTAAACATCCTCGATAAAAACATCACTAGACCAAAACAAATTCTGTCTCCTAATACTTTCGGATTTATCAGAATGGGTCTATCAGAAGCCGTCCTTAACGGGTTTAACTCCTTCATGCAGAACCGACAAAGAGTCAAAATCGGCAACACCCTATCTGATGTAGCAGGCATTGACAGGGGTGCTCCCCAGTTATCTACAATTTCACCAATGCTCTTCAATCTATACATGGAACCACTCGTCGAAATCTTAAAACAATCAAACATCTCGTACCACATATATGCAGATGATACTCTACATCAAACTCTTCTCTCAAGAGGATATCCAGAGACTCGATAATATCCTGAGGAAAACACAAAACTGCTGGCACACAGCCACCTAAAATTAAATCCACAGAAGACCAAATTCATTTTTTCTCTTCACCCCTCCGACAAAGAGCAACCTCAAATATGGTCCCAGAACCTGAACTCGCTAAACTGCACTCCAACCATCTGCTACTCTGTAAAACCACTAGGCTTTACACTAGACTCAAACCTAAACATGCGGGTCCACATCCAAGCTGCATCCAGAAGTGCCAACATACATCTGCACATTCTAAGAAAACAAACGCTTCATTCCACTAGGTGACCTCAAAACGAGGTTCAATCGCTAGTGCTCCCAAGACTGGAAAATGAGAATGCCACTCTCATAGGTCTATCGAGAGCCAGTCCAGGCCCAATGAAAGAGACAATAAATGCAGCCACAAGACTTTTAACAGGCATATGGTATAATTACATTTCCCCCATCACTCAGAGTCCTCAACAGGCTCCCGTTTAAAGCTAGGTTTCAGCTGAAGGTTGACCTATAGAATTCTGGACCAAAATACATGGCAAGTAGGATTAAGCTACCAAGAGGCGGAAGCGACTCTAGAAGTCCTAAATCCTTCATACTAGACCCAGCTGCAGTCAAAAAAAGAAAAAACACACAGCCACACTTTTGCCAGATCTGTTAAAAAAGTATGGAACGCCCTACAAGCCTCAACGAGAGCAACTACCTCTTTCTGGCTTTTCAAAAAGGAAGTGAAAGCTTTACTACAAGAAAAACAGGTGTCATAAGAGCACTCTCATTCGACATATTCAATATTGTACACTATGGTTGTTATGACTTGGTCTTCCAACTCTATATACAAGAAGGGTTTTGAAAACTCTTAAGATCCCTTACTACAGCGCTGGTGCCCCTATTTGGAACTCTCCTGGTACGCCGTTGTGTCTTAAAGATAGTTTGTCAATCCCATTACTATAGGAAAGCATTAAGAAATGGGGTAAATTGTTGCAAAACAACAAGTTATTACACTGGAATTATCTAAACAGCATTTCAAACCAGAGGCTATCTAGATTTAAATTCTATCAACTGTCTAGTTGGGTTTCAAAGACCAAAATGGAAGGGGATGGGGATGAGGAGTATGGACATGAGAATATCCTCTTGGGTCTGCTAAACCATCGCAAAGAAGTCTCCAAATGGTACTGGCTGTTAGTGAAAGGGGAACCAACGCCGATGGAGGAGCCTTGGAGAAGAGACCTACCTTCGATCGACATAACATCTTTATGGCAAGTCTCAATAAGCACTTTATGGAGTGTTGTTAAAGCTGCTCCCCTTAGAAGAAATCATTTGTTTACCCTTCACAGGGCATACTGGACCCCTAATAGATTAGCAAAGCTGGGAGGTGGAGATGTGAAGACTTGTTTGAAGAGGGACTGGAAAATGTGGACGATCAGCATATGTTTGGCCTGTGTTCCCGGATCCAGGGTTTCTGGCGTGATGCTGGTAAAACCTTGTCAGACATTCTGGGCGAAGAAATGGAGGTAAGCCCAGCTTTGGCTATTTTTGGAGTTGTTTTAGAGGAAAGTACAACTAATAATTTCTGTAAATTCCAATCTTCATTGTTATTTATTTTAATTCTTTTGGCAAGGAGAGAAATGTGTTTAAAATGGGTCTCTTCTCAGCCTCCACTATGTTTTGAGTGGGTTGCCTCAGTTAAAAGGGAATGTAAGTTGGATCACTCTTGTCTTTCAGAAAAAAGAACTCGGTTTTGGCTGGCATGGGATAAATGGCTTGACAAACTTGACAATATATCATCTCAATAAAGTTCAATGATTATTAAATAAGCGAGATTCATGGGAAGAAGATCGAATTTGGGGGAAGTGGAGTTAAACTCATTCCGCCCTATTCCAATAGTCCAATGTTTGGCTATTCTGAGAACCCTGGATGTGGCAGGGACATAGGCGAGATCGTTGCCTCCCTCTGAGGGAATTAGGAAGGAGCCTATATCCGTTTAAGGACAATCTGCTTATTTATGAATGAGGACAACAACAAAAAAAAAAGAACGGTTTTGAAACTAACTTTTCCAATTAGATATTGTATACGATTGTTTTATACCTTGCTCTTCGAACTCTATGTTCAAGCATATCTTAAGAGACATGTTTTTACTGCACTGAAACCATCATTTGCGCTCTTTGATATTGTGGTGGTCATGTTCGCGCTTTTGAAAGCACTATAAATAAATACTAGCCATTTCATAATCAGCTGCATTAAAGCTAGAGAGACACTTAGCAGTTTCGTACCACACGCTATTTCCTTTTCATCAGGGCATTCTGATTTTGAACCAGAGAGAGTGGCTGTCGCCTACCATTCGTAGGCCAGAGTCCTCTCCACTGCACGCATTCCATTCCTGCACATTTGACATCCTTTCTTCTGATCCTGTAGTCAGACTTTCCTCGCAACTACCCACCCACTTCCGCCGATTAAATGTGGCTGTGTGTGCACTGAATGAAGTGCCCACAGCTACAACGTGGCATGAAACCATACAAGCCACAAGCACAGTCTCATTCTAAAACCTTTGTGCACTTCAAAGGAACGACAGTTCAGCATATAAAAATCCGTCTGATTCATGTTATCCGCCGAGCAGCAGTGAGAAGTTAGCTTCGCTTTTTTGTCTTTCTGCATTTCTTTCAACACTTCTAAATCAGGGAGATGAGCTCAGACACGAGCCGCAGGAAATAAAAGAAACTGCTGAACTGCAGATTTAAAGAGAGGATGTTTTGTCAAACGTTTCTAGTGAAACATTCGGTTTTACGAAACTCGGGGCCAGGTGTGAGGCATAACGCCGTCGCAGGATAGTTTGGAGGTTCAAACGTAGTGTGGTACAGAGATACCAGGTGACTCTGTACCACAAGTGCACTTGCTCGTCTCTGAGCAAGTGTAGTAAATCACCCCACTTCAGTGCACTTGAAGTGAAGTTTATTGTAATATTAGCCCAGCATCCATCCCTCAACCGCCCCCTACGCATGCCGCCCTCGTGCTATATTCCATTCTACCTCACCACATTCTAATCATTCCTTAGTACGGTGTTACCATTTGGACATGCCAGTCAACTACTTACATTACCTCACAACGGCCATCCTATATCAAAAATATTTGAACAACAACGACATAACATTAAAAAAATATATACATATCACAACAGCAAGGTTTTTTTATATATGTGAGCGCACAATCCACACCTTGAAATGCTGTGTTGTGCAAGTCTTGTACTCTTCTACGCACCAACTGAGCACGTGAAAGGTGTGACTGAATCACTGGAGAAAAGCTCTCGGTAAGGAGAGTGAACCTGTTCTGTGTACATGCTACTGTAAGTCCATAGGCGGCAGTGATGCTAAAGTCCTGGAGGGAATAAGATAAAAGGAGGTGCCCCCTAGACACAGGAGAGTGGATACATGAACCATTCGGACAGGACCTCGATGCCAGCACGCACAGAGCAGGTAAGTAGAAGCCCGAATACTCTGGAAGTGTGAGCTAACCGTGCAGGAGAGCGCCCGAATACTCTGGAAGTGTGAGCTAACCGTGCAGGAGAGCACGCGGAGGAGGATAATGCTTCCTGGAAGGTTGCCACTCTGCAGCGCATGTTGTAGAACTTTATTAAGTACCCCTGCCTGGTAAGGGTCCCACCAGAAAGACACGCACAAGTATAGCATGAAAGTTGGATGGTTCAGCAGTAGGCCCAGCCTGAGCTGCTTGCAAAAGTTCCTCTGAAGTTTCTGGTCCATCCAATCACTCCGAAAGACAGAGGTCCTGGTTGCCATGATTGACATAGTTGCTTTGAGGCTCCAAGAGGGGCACTGCTGTTTGGTCACTACATGAGGTCACCAACCCTGGGAGGGCCTCTGGACACCTCCATTTCAAAGTATGGTTAAGCGCTGGCCCCTATCCTGGTAGCTTTTCAAGCAACCTGGGGCGATAGGATAATGGCTATGCTCTCTTTTCAGTCCAACCCACCATAGGTTCCCACAAGGAGGAATGAGAATGTTGCCACATCATTTTAGACCCCCGGGCCTGCACTCTTACTCCATGATAATATAATGCTCCACACTTTAGTGATAGGCTCCCTTCTGGGGAATTCAATGGGTTCTGGAACAGTGTGGTCTGAGGGGGTAAACATAAGGAATATCATAGTGGTGTCAGTGAAACCCCACATCTCTATTGCAATACATCCACGTTCAGCCCTGGAGTGGTATCTGTGGTTGCTAACCCTTTTTGGGTGGGGAAGAGTCTCAAGCTCAAAAAGTTATGACGCCTCCACCACACGATACTGGGGATGCCCCGGCCAGCAACACATCGGAATACCATTTAGGGGAAATTGGAAAAGTTGCTTGGTAGGCGAGGGAATGCAGTTTTCACAATGACTAAAGATGAACATATAGAACAGGCAGCAGATTACATATATCTTTTTTTTAATGGAAGGAGTGTGCGGACATCCCAGCCAGTCGCCAAAACACAAGTGTCTAAACAGAGCAGAAAGGAGGTCCCCCAAAAAGTGAAGATGCTGTGGGGATTCTGTTTAACTGAGAATGCGAGGAGGTAGCACATTTCAAGCTTGCTTGGTGAAGGAACAAATCAAACATGTTCTGCTGGCAGATGGCGCTTTGTATGTGCATACCCACAAAGAACCCCTTAGGGACTCCGAGATGCTATTGCACCATAGCATCTAGGGTTCCTCCATTCAGTAAAAAGTTATGCCATCAAGGTCACACATTAAGTTGGTATCCCTAGATTGATTAGTTGGTGCAGTGCAAGTGCATCAAAAAGAATATAGTAATGACGATAAGTGGCCTCAACTGAATTTAGAAACACTCCAGCCTTCCGATTGAACTTAAAATTTAGCTTTTTTATATCTGTTAATTAAATAACATATTTAATTATTGGTTTAATTGATTGATGACGTAGTGCATCTGTATTTTTGTGTATTATTTTGTGGTTCATATCATAATCATCAAAATTGTTCAGGACTGGGTCCACGGCTTCCAGTAATGAACCACTGTGGGCGCCTGGATTCCCATAATGATTTGATGCGGGTCACCAGTTTCCAGTAATGATTAAATGGGGGGTCTAAAGAAGTTATGAGGTTAAGAACCAATGATCTAGAAGTTTTGTTTTGGATACATTTCCTGGGCTACATGTGTGTCTGGCTAAATTTCAATGTCTGTGCTTATACCTTTTGACATCTGGCAGAATAATATTTGGGGAAGCAATGGGTCTGGATTCTCTGTTGGAGAAGGCATCATTTCTTGAGGTTATCTGATGTCAGTTTGGTGACCATGGAAATGAGAATCTTGGCATATCAGTCATAGGTGTGAAATATGCTCTCTTTTCCAGTCAAATCATCTTCCGTGCTTTCTATGCAGTGTCGTTCTTTTGTGCTATGTTTGGATCGATGGAACTGTAGTTCTACTCCTCGTAGTTGACAAATTAGAAAACCGTATTGGGATTCAGGTAATTTCACAAACACCACACCTGCTTTCCTCTATTCGCTTGGAGTTTGTTTATTTAAAAATGGGCAGCATTTCTGGAAAAAAAGCATATGCGTGCACGTGCAACATCTATTCTGCATAATATCTGTACAGTATGCGTTTCCAGTGTTAACAGATATAAACAAGCACTGGCAAAGCGAATACATAGGTGTGTCTGTTGGTAAGGTTTGAAAAGGTTTTAAATCAGTACACAAGAATTCAATAGGAATATTTCAAAACTTTATCTTAAGAATACAAGGCCCTCTTCTGAAAGCTTATTTTTATGACACACCTCAGCGGGCTCTGCTCTCCTTTTGTGAAATGATTTGTCTAGTCGTGTTCACGGTGTCGATTCTCATGGTTTAAAACCCCTCAGCAAAGGAGGCTCTTAAATTACTAGACTGGGCAACACGCCAAGATTTGAACGAGCAATGAAGCTTGGTTTAAGATTGGCACGTATCAGTTTCTGGCACCTGTGTACACCTATTGTTTCTCTCAACTTATCTTACTCTGCTAGTATCAATAAAATGGTGAATGTATTAAGACTAAATGTTGGATAACTGCTTTTGTTCAGCTAGCATTCGCGCTCCTTTGGCGGGTAATGGCACAGCTCCTGGAGACAACACCATAGCTACATTTTACATTCTTTAAAGACTGAAGTCCTCCCTGCCAATATTTAAGTTATGTTATTACCAATTGCATAGGGCATACTTTACCACTGGGTTGGCCTCATGACTTTACTGGCAGCGCATCCATTTTCAAGCTGTTTCTGAGGCTACCATCGAAGATCAGAGGCAGGTTCTAGTGTTGATATGTGCTATGGGTAATGTGTTCTGCTCCTATTCTCGGTTAGGTGTCTCAGCTGTAGTCATGTATAATTGAGGTACATAGGGTTTAGGACAAAAGGTCCTCGGTCTTTGCTTCTCTGTCCTCCATGTTAGTAAACCAACCCATGCGCAGTAGGAAGATGGCTGTATGGAGATTTTTGGAGGCGCAAGTGGTTTGGTAACATGATCGTCAACATTATGGCCTATTTGTGTCCTGTTGGATGTCCATTAGGAGTGAAGTCTAATGTGTTATATGGGATGTAAGTGAACGTTGTATAACGATTGCCACTACAAGGTATAGTTGTGCCGTGTTGAAAGTGTGTGAGGTTCTGTGTCCAATATGATCTCTTGGAAGTTAGCCTGCGTCCTCTGTGATTAGTGCAACTGTAAGCCACAGGATTGCTAGCACCTGGGTTGCATCCAGTGGCACAGCAGACTGATGAATACACTTCAGGAATCTGTGTTCGGTCTCAAGGTACTAGGTTCAAATTGCAAGATTTCCTACATGAAGGGTGAGCGTGCTAAAAAAAAAAAAATGGGAAAGATATAGTTGCCGTCAAAGACAAATCTGGGACTGTCCTGAACTCTATGTATGGATGGCTTCTCTGGGCTTAGGTTGGTCGGTTTGGTGTCAGGGGCGCTATGTACTGAAAAAGCAAACTATATGGCCAATGTATGTCCCACAAAGTATTTGGAGTATATACTGCAAGACTGTGATGGAGATTGACATTTGTTGCAATGCGTCCATAAAAAGATATACATAAAAAAAGACCACAAGTCCACTCAGCCTTTCAACCTTCTAGGACAATTACAATGAGTAAACTTTAATTGGGTAACAATAAACATCTGCTAGTCAGCAAAGATGCTCGAAGGACTGAAGGTGAACATTACAAATTGACAATTTGTGTTATGTGCTGGGCATATGAGAGGTGTTCTGTCTAATATATTCTGCAGAAGGTTTGCGTGTAATGTTTCTTAGTGTGTAGTTCTGTATTGAGCGCTATGTGATTACCAGGTATAGGACAATAAGTAGGCTGTGCTGGTTGTATGACGCGTTATGCTGAATATTACAGCATCTCGTCGGAACAATGTAGACTATACAAAACATTATGTTGCTTATCCGATGATCATTATAAATTTATGGGAAGCATTTAAAACGGTTACATGATACCAGGAAATCATAATGAAGAAGGGCACTATGCTGATGTAGCCTCAAAATGAGCAGCTGTGACAAGACACACAACCCAGCACACCCCTGATTAGTCCTAAGTATTAATTTGTCCACAGGTGCTCCTCCTTCAAGTGCTCAGCTTCTACCGGACCCCTGCAATCATGTGCAGAGAAAATCCAACTGAAAGAGAGCACACTCCAAAGTTTAATGAGGTACAGAGAAGCAAGCGTCCAGTTAAAAATCCTCCTTCGTTATTTTCAATATCAGCAAACCCACATTAACAGCCAACATGTTTCGTTCCTTTGAATGCAATTGAACTTCTTCAGAGCAAAAAACATGCAAATATCTTCCCTCAAGTTGGAGCTTTTTCTGTGAAATTTTGGCTTTCATACTTCATGTATATCTCTAAAGCAATTTCATAGCTCAGGATTGCAGCCGGGAATCCCTCACTGAGTCCAGGGCTGCTCAGCAAGAGAAAAAAAACATCAGATTAGGGGTTTTCAGTATTCCAGATTGGCTTCAGTCATGGATGGACGTTGGTTTCAGGAATCTCAGAGTCCTTATAATGTGACTGATCATAAAAACTACAGTGACAATAGAAATGCAGGAGGGATGGGTTACTCCATGGTCCATTCTTTATCTGGACGAGTCATGGTTTTCCTAAACAATGCTGACTATCATGCTGTACTTCTACTGCCCTCACTGCCCTCAGGCAGTTCTGCAGTAAATAATGCACTAGTCAATTCCTAACTGAAGAACAATTTTTAAAGGACAGGCTTTTGAAAAAAACGTAAGTGTCATTGGTAAAAATCTAATAAGCCCAATCAACTATGAATAGAAGAAATTGGAGCAGCTTTGCAGGTGTGCCACTGCCAGCCAACATAGTCTCCCAAGGAGGAGAAACCACTGTGCTTGAACAGCAGCATGACCTTTGCTGCAGTCCATTGAACCTCCAGAATGAAATCAAAATGGTATGCTGTTGCCCATTCATACAGTCCCTGGGAGCACGTTCGTCATCTACATACAGCAACAAAAGACCCCACCTCTCGGGAGAATATTTGTACTACAGAATCAAGTCATTCAGAAGCCGCTTCTATCACACTTTGCGTCTAGCATGTCGACTTTATTTTTCCTAATCCTTAAAAAAAATGGCATTTGTTTACTGAGCACTCTCCTCACTTCTCGAAAGTAATGTTTGGCACTCGCTTACACTTAACAATTAAATAGTTTCACTCTCTGGTCATTAGAAATGGAGTGCTCAAGTCATTTTAAAAAGCTTTCCGAAATGAGTTGTGCTTTGGAAGCTTATCTGCAAACCTTAAATTTAGAGGGATTTTGGCCCGTACTTGTTCATTTTCCAAGATTCTAATCACACTATAAATGATATTGCCAATTCATAAGTAATGCTTAATTTTTCAGTGGTGTAGCAAAAAGAGCTTAGTCTTGAAAATAATTCCAGGTACCTCTGATAATTACAATTCTTTCTACTACAGCAGCACTGCTTGTATGCTTGATGAAGCCTGCCAGCAAATAGAACTCTTGTGGCCAGCCCTCAAGTACGAGTAGTACTCTACAAAGCTTTCTGACATTAGAACAATGAATCCAAAACATAAGTGCGACAAAACTACACTTTGAAAAAATTCTACATCTGTACAGGCCTAACTGGACCATTCTACATCTGGATTTCTTTAATGTAAAACCATCCGTGCCCATATGGTCCCAGCTACCACATGCCACAGATGGAAAATATTTAGGCCTGGGGATATGCTAAGTTAGCAATGTATTTTTTAATGCCAAGGAAAACGTTTCCCCATATGTACTGCATTAAGAAAGGGATTAATAAGAAGTATAAAACTGAAACAAACTGAAAACGCATATAAGGCTAATTAGAAATGATCCCAATATATTCCAGAAAATATGCTGTTGATGGTTTGAGGACGTCTAAAAGGAATAACCTTTGAAATGGAAAAACGACAAACGTATTAAACCTATAAAATATCCATGACGGGGACCGAAACTTAGATAAACATTCAAAAGGTGTTCATTAAGTTAACTGGACATCAAGCCGAAAATTGATTTGACCGAGGTAATAAAATTGTCTGAAAACAGTAGTGGAATAAAAAAGGTGATTAAAATAAGTTGTTTCTATGCATGAAAAAAGGGGTTAACCAATTGATGGTCTTACAAAAGTTTTCTGGGCTTCCCAACAATCAGTGCTGTTGGGCGCTGGAAGGAAGGAAGAAGGATTAAGACTGGAGTGGGTAAGGAGGAGCAGAGGAAGATTAGGCAGAAAAGAGAACATGCAGAACTGTTGGTGCTGTGATGGGTGTATTTCTGGGGGTGTGGTTGGCTAAATCCTTTATCCATCTCAAGGAGGAAATTGTGATGATTGATGCAGGTATGAATTAAGGACATATGTGCATCATCAATGAAGCCGTTGAATTAATGCCACTTCGCCCTCCAGTAGTTCCTAACTGATACAAAGAAAAGGAACTCATATGAACAGCAATCATGTAGTTACTGCCTTTTTTATGACAAGATTTAAAAGTCTTAATCACAAATCTAATTTTCCTGAAAAAAATGATTCCCAACAAAAACCTCATAGGCTTGGTCAGTTAGGCACAAAAACAGAATGAGTTCTATTGTTTCTCAGGTACGATACAGAGCCTCCTACACTGCTGTTTATCAGGAAATGTATTATTCCAGTAACGTTTATGGCATCAAACGGTTGCAACACAATTGTCCGGAATCTATCTGCATCTTGCAGAAGGGAACACGTTTACTCAGTAGTGACTTGAGAGGTGGACAGCTTCTTTCTTAGAAGGACCTTGTATGGGTAGGTATAATTTGAGTCACGGCTACTCTGTGTATAGATACTAAAGTGCTAAAAAGTTTGGATCTTTGCCATAATTAAAGTTCCTTGGTTAGCTAGTTTATCCAGAGATAGACTAATTCAAGTCGTAATATGACTTGCAGTTTAACAAAACTGAACCAAAACATGAAGGTGCTTATTGCAGTGGTAGTTAAATGCCACAAGAGAGTAAAACTCGCTTTGCGCTAAGGCCTTTATAACTTTTTTGTTTACAAAAGGTATGGTGATGTAGCACACAGCACCACAGCATCTGAGGCAAGCAGCACGGCGGTTAGATTGCTAGTTCCTCGCCCTGCCGAGTGCCCCCAAGTTACTCCGTCCAGCTGAACAACCAGAGACCAGGGACAGACAGACTAGAGGCTAGGAGTTTGGCACAGACCTGCGAGGGCAGGGATTTTCCTTCAGCACCAGTGTTTTTGTGGAGGGGCAGGAGAGCTCTTAAGCCTTTGCCCATTTCTGCTCACTGAGTCGAGAGGTACCCTGCTGGGCGCTCAGTTGGGGAACAGGGTACTTCAGACTCTGTAAGCACACCAGAGCCTCAATGTTGTGGACCAACCACCAACTCGACAAGCAGGGAAGCAGCAGAAGCAGACAGGCGTGTTCATGCCCCTGCATGAATGGCTTCTGCCACTCTCTAAAACTGACGCTTGTGCTCCTCCCCCTTCCTCCAGAGAGGAGGTAAATTGGTTCTGGGAGCTCAGGGGCTTAGAAGGAAGGGGGCGAGGCAGAGACACTAAGTGAAGGGGTGAGGGGGAGGCCACCAATCAAGTTGTCTCATGTGCAGCTTGAAGACATAGCCAGTATGACCCTCAAACCATGCTCACAGCTGCATGAAATTTTGGTTGCTAGTGGCACCCAGCTATTGATCCATAAGAGAACAACAAAACAAGTAACGACTGCCTCAACTAGGCCTAATCCATGTAACAGGATCAAAGTTAAGTGTAAAAGTCAGTGTTCTAGACTACAAACTGCAACAACAAGGAAACCATCAGGAAAAAATATAACCAAAACAAGTAGTACACTGGTCAAAATTTGAAAAAGGACTTTAGTATCTGCCCAAAGATACTCCCTCTCATCATCTACGAGGAGCACCCGCTCATTTGTAGAGAAAATTGTGGTGAACCAAAGGCAAAACTAAACTGACGAAATTTGTGAGTAACCATCCCATTGAGAAGATCACAGGAAGCAGAATGGAACATAGAAGACGATGATGCAAAAACTCCATCCATAATCAATTGCATGCACCCGAGTTCTATAACCACTGCAGAAACGGAACTCGAGAATCCTAAACTTTGTTCAGAAAAATGAAATAATCCCAGAAACAACCACTTACATCATGTGAATGACTCCAACCCTCACACAGCTATCGGTACGTCGCATTTACTCCTAGAAGATTAAGACATAGCTATTCAGAAAGAAACTATTGAAACAGAAAAGAAGGTTAAACAAATGTAATGTGTTTATCATATAACCAGTAAGAACATCTTGGAATCCAGTATCACTGATTAATGGGAAACTGTAGATGGAAATGATCCTTTGTCCAATGCAAACAATTCAAACAAGCATTGGCATAGCCAATAGGTCTCGCCTTTGGAACCTTTTAAGTGCTTAGCCATGCAGCACATTATCCTGGGTGCTGTGCCGAAGGGATTGACGTGCTATGCCAAGAGCACATGCTGGGACTTGCAGGCAACACTAATAGCATACAAATTTAAAAACAATAGTCCCAGAAAAAAAATACATGGCCTGGCCGCCCTCATCATGACAGTAGGCATATTGGAAACACGAGTGGTAATAGGGGAAACCAGTGGTTTTTATGTAGTGAAACTGTACATTAAATAGGAAACCACTGGGCTCTAGGTGCAGGTGGACCTCAACAGATCGGTTTGCAGCAGGTTTTAAATATTTCACAGAGGTTCCTGAGCTTGGACCAGAACCTCAAACATTGTGACACACACTTCACTTGTCCAAGCACCTATACAATCCAACAAAGTATCAGCAGTTTTGTGAACTATGGGCAAAACTTATCAGGTTAAAGAAAAAACATTTTTTTACAATTCCCTAGGAGTGTGCGAAACTGCTTAATATTTTTCATGAAATTCAAAATACATTTCACAAAATGACATTTTTTGAGCGAAGATGTTTGCCAGTGCTTAAATAATTTTCCACGCGAGTGCACTGATTGGTCGTAATATATAAGGCGTTTACACACTTGTAAAGACCTGTAAGCAATTTATATCAGCGAGGAAGGATGACTTTATTCCATGATTGCTATTTATTTACTGTGCTTCAATAAAACTAGGATTATTACTTACCTTAATAAGCTGTAGTTTGGCCCGCACATATCTGCAGTAGGCATATTAACACATTGAGCTATCTTACTGGAACTAGCATGGCAGAGACAACAGAAGTCCATGAGGCTAAGCAGACATTAATAGCTGGCCCACCAAGAGGGAGTGTTGGCGAGACCAGCCGGCCTACAAGCACGTCACAAAAGTGATTCTGAGAAGTCTTGGGCCTAGATTGCGCAGCAGCAATGCTCTACATTCTATTAATGGCCGGAGGCGGGCCAAGCTGTTTCTCCGTGCCCGATAGATTGCCCTGGGTGGGGCAGCAGAGTGAATGCAGACCGAGACCTGGGTGCATTCCTCACATTTACCTTGCTTGCCGTCCCAATACTGAGCTTTTGCCAGGGCAGATTGTCGATTGTGTTTCTCACGGTGACTGGGGATGGCAGACCCTCAGGTCAGCCGCCTATAACCGGTGTTCTGTGTCTACCTTAAGTCATACAAGGTCCAATGACTGATGTGCAGTCAAAGTCCTCTGGCCCAAACCGCCTGCCTAGTTTTATAAGTGGAAACTATCTGGCAACCAAACAATTAATATAGCTGCGCTGTACAAGAAGCAGTGGGCTGAGCAAATATACTTGCAATGAACCACAACTAACTCTGAAGCGTCTTAACTACCTCATAAAATACTGCGTGCCATATGAGAAATTCTATAATTGAGTACAATAGAGAAAAAAGATGATGAAGAGTCTAAACTTACTTCAGATGGCATCAAGAAACCTCTCAGGTCACAAAGCCCTGTGTAACCCGCCAGAAATAGCTCCTTACTTGGTAGTCAGAGAGAGCACGGACAAGGAGGCAACCTATCTGGGACTCCGGGGACCCTGTGAGTGGAGCGGGGACACCATTGTGGCAGCGGCGGTCCATGTGCGATACGGAACCACAATGTAGCTCCTCTGAATGGCGGCCTCACCTGGCAGACGCAACCAACAGCAATAAAGTTCCACCGGACGCGCGGGTCGCATTGGATCCGAGAAGGGGGCCGCTGAGTGTGCATTTGCTCCCGAGTGAAGGTGGCTGGTACGGAGAGACCCCCAGGCCAGACATACACTTGAAGGTGAGTGGCCCGTCCCCTGAAGCGCATTGACTGCCAAAGCAGCAGGCAAGGAGCTACATAGCCTGAAGACAGGTAGAGAAGAGGGCAGTTTACCCAGCCCGATCCCGCTGGGCCACATTGCGTGCTGGGGGAGGTGAGTACCCCTCAAGGAGATGCCTGGCCTTTTGCCTGTCCATAAGATGGCGCCCAAGGTCCTTCCAGTCAGATCACAGTGACCCCAGCACAGAGAGCGACAACTGAATCCACGCACCATATGAACCAGGGGGATCCATATTCTAGCGTGCTCAAAAGAACGGCGCAGCACACTTGGAGGTGGGGGGTGTGCCTGGACCCTGATGCTCCCACAGATTCCTCACGACACCGCCGCTCTCCCTCCTCTGACCCTGTGGCTCCAGAGCGGAGGGGTGTGGGGGGCGACACAGAACTGCCCCTACACCACCCAAAAAAAGAGTAGCCCAACAAGGTCTCCATCTACTTCGGGGCGCCCAAAGCAGGAGGAATAGGACACCCAGGAGACAGGTGAAATGGTGCTCTCCTGGGAGTACCTTCTTGCGACCCTGAAGGACTTCAAAAGGGAGCTCTGAGAGGACATTAAGGTGAACATAGCAGCCTCCTTCGACTCCTTCAAATCGGAAATGGGCAAAAAACGTAATGCGCTCCAGGCGGACGTAGACTCCATTGGGGCGCGCACCCTTAACTTAGAAGCGAAATGCCAGGTCCTGGAAGGTCGACTCAAACCCCAGCCTGTTCCTTCCCTCACACCAGGACATTTTCTCTGGGAACCCTCCCTCGACTGTTGAGACCTAGCTATTCTGACTGATGCCCGGTGGTGCTACCCCAATAGCTATTGGAGAGACGGGCTGTGGATTTCCACCTCTGCAGTCTCCTGATGTCCGGTGGAGCTACAAGATAGCTAAAGAGGAGATGGGTTAAGGACTCCCCCCCCCCCCCCCCCCCCCACCCTGCCGTCACCTACCCAGCCAGACCTTGGGCAGACTTTCCCCTCGTCTCTACTTCTTTTCTTCCTCCTACCCTTTTACCCTATCCCCTTACCCTTCCTTGCTCCATTCACCTTGTCCCCTATGTACTTTAACTGCTTTTCTCGATACTTATGTAACTTTTAACTGATGTTAAATGCAACATTATTGTTCCTCATGTAAAGCACTCTGATTCCTTCAGGTCTAGCCAGCGCTAAATAATAACTAATTAATCAAATATGTTCCCAATTAGTACTCTTTCTCTCTTCGTCGACTTCCCTAGCTCCTATCCCCTCTCCCCTGAATCTCTCCACTTGCCTGCTACTCTGCATAGCCCCCTGTCCTTTGTGCCCTTTGACTAAGCACTCCTTCTCCCCTTGTTGGGGAAAGACCCAATATTTATACTCTGGAGTCTCAGCGAACCCGCTGAGAGAGTCCACTGCGCCAAGGGAGCCACTCACAGCTGAGGTATGGTATGGCACCCCTTGCCAAAGCACTCCCTCTCCCCTTTTTGGGGAAGGATCCAGTATGTAGGCCTTGGAATCTAAGAGACCCCTCTGAGAGAGTCAACTGCGTAAAAGTGTGGAAAAGTGGGTCTTGCCATTCACTCCACCATTTTGTGCTATACCCTTCATGACGGACCTTCTCTCCGTATCACAAACACTCTGGAGCTCCACTTTTGACCTGCCACATTCCTGCATGGATACTCACACCCTGTTCGTGCTTTGGCCTGCTACAAACTGACCAACCCGTGCTCAACCAGTCGGACAGGGAATTTCTCAGATGTTTATCGTCCTCACCCTGCACACTATTCCCTTCAGGCGTCCATCAACAGGCCTATCCCTGCTTGCTGTGTAATCATACCTCTCGCGTGTGCCCTGCAGGGTTCCAAAGAACGAATATTTGTGTACTTATTTGTATAAACATACTTTTCGCCTACACCCTGCAGTGGCCTAACCGTTACCTGTGCTTATCAGATTAACCTTTGTTTGACATGTAATCATGGTATGCCCTGCAGTACCAACTAATCAGATTCACCTCTGTGTATTATGTAATTATAATGTTTTGCCCATGTCCTGCGAAAACCCCCAAAGGCTACTCACCTGCCGATTCTCCAGATTGACTATTGTTTAGGAATGTAAAAGTATTATTGGTACAACTCCCTTACATGCCTGGGACAGGATATAGGGTATATAAGGAGCAGAACCAAAGTACTGATCAGACTGCCTCCTCAGACAGCTATGGGTGTCTGTTATTGATGCAACACTCCATCTCATGAGATTGTAATAAATATCCTTTCTCTCTGGCTCCAGCGTTGGTCTCAGTTTGTATTCCGGACCCATGGACTAAAGGGTGACCCTGCACCTTTGGTGGTCTGCCAAAAGACCCCCAAATCCACAAAGGGAGCCTCTCGCAACAGACATAGGGAAGTGATACCACAGTGGAGAAGTGTGGCTCAATGGTTAGAGCAGGCAGAGCTCGATGCAGAGCTCTGGCCAGAGACCAGGGTTCGATTCCTGCCCCGGCGGGTCTCGGGCTCATTGATTCCCCTGACCGGATATTCTCGCCTCAGTGCCTATTCTGATCATGGAATTTGCAAACAAAACAGGTGATGGACCGAATGTGGATCAATGTCACACATTCACCCCAGTCCGAAGATCTGGGCCCAAATCCATCATTTGTTTGCACTCCACACCACCCTGGGTTAGACAATGGCGATATGCAAATCAGCTCTGACCCTGTGCCCCATGGGAACAGTCCAGTCCGAACTAAAAAAGCCATGTCCTTCCCAGAACGGAATCAAGCATCCGAGGACCGGACCGGTTTCGGGGTAACCCCTCTCATCAGCCCGGCTAGCTTGACTCCAGTGGTGTGGAGTGCCTGGGACCCACGTCTGAGCATCCCCAGCGCACTTAGGGCGGAATTTGCAAACAAAACAGGTGATGGACCGAATGTGGATCAATGTCACACATTCACCCCAGTCCGAAGATCTGGGCCCAAATCCATCGTTTTTTTGCACTCCACACCACCCTGGGTTAGACAATGGCGATATGCAAATCAGCTCTGACCCTGTGCCCCATGGGAACAGTCCAGTCCGAACTACAAAAGCCATGTCCTTCCCAGAACGGAATCAAGCATCCGAGGACCGGACCGGTTTTGAGGTAACACCTCTCATCAGCCCGGCTAGCTTGACTCCAGTGGTGTGGAGTGCCTGGGACCCACGTTTGAGCATCCCCAGCGCACTTAGGACGGAATTTGCAAACAAAACAGGTGATGGACCGAATGTGGATCAATGTCACACATTCACCCCAGTCCGAAGATCTGGGCCCAAATCCATCGTTTTTTTGCACTCCACACCACCCTGGGTTAGACAATGGCGATATGCAAATCAGCTCTGACCCTGTGCCCCATGGGAACAGTCCAGTCCGAACTACAAAAGCCATGTCCTTCCCAGAACGGAATCAAGCATCCGAGGACCGGACCGGTTTCGAGGTAACACCTCTCATCAGCCCGGCTAGCTTGACTCCAGTGGTGTGGAGTGCCTGGGACCCACGTCTGAGCATCCCCAGCGCACTTAGGGCAGAATTTGCAAACAAAACAGGTGATGGACCGAATGTGGATCAATGTCACACATTCACCCCAGTCCGAAGATCTGGGCCCAAATCCATCATTTTTTTGCACTCCACACCACCCTGGGTTAGACAATGGCAGTATGCAAATCAGCTCTGACCCTGTGCCCCATGGGAACAGTCCAGTCCGAACTACAAAAGCCATGTCCTTCCCAGAACGGAATCAAGCATCCGAGGACCGGATTCGAGGTAACACCTCTCATCAGCCCGGCTAGCTTGACTCCAGTGGTGTGGAGTGCCTGGGACCCACGTCTGAGCATCCCCAGCGCACTTAGGGCGGAATTTGCAAACAAAACAGGTGATGGACCGAATGTGGATCAATGTCACACATTCACCCCAGTCCGAAGATCTGGGCCCAAATCCATCGTTTTTTTGCACTCCACACCACCCTGGGTTAGACAATGGCGATATGCAAATCAGCTCTGACCCTGTGCCCCATGGGAACAGTCCAGTCCGAACTACAAAAGCCATGTCCTTCCTAGAACGGAATCAAGCATCCGAGGACCGGACCGGTTTCGAGGTAACACCTCTCATCAGCCCGGCTAGCTTGACTCCAGTGGTGTGGAGTGCCTGGGACCCACGTCTGAGCATCCCCAGCGCACTTAGGGCGGAATTTGCAAACAAAACAGGTGATGGACCGAATGTGGATCAATGTCACACATTCACCCCAGTCCGAAGATCTGGGCCCAAATCCATCGTATTTTTGCACTCCACACCAGCCTGGGTTAGACAATGGCGATATGCAAATCAGCTCTGACCCTGTGCCCCATGGGAACAGTCCAGTCCGAACTACAAAAGCCATGTCCTTCCCAGAACGGAATCAAGCATCCGAGGACCGGACCGGTTTCGAGGTAACACCTCTCATCAGCCCGGCTAGCTTGACTCCAGTGGTGTGGAGTGCCTGGGACCCACGTCTGAGCATCCCCATTGCAAAAAAACGATGGATTTGGGCCCAGATCTTTGGACTGGGGTGAATGTGTGACATTGATCCACATTCTGTCCATCACCTGTTTTGTTTGCAAATTCCGCCCTAAGTGCGCTGGGGATGCCCAGACGTGGGTCCCAGGCACTCCACACCACTGGAGTCAAGCTAGCCGGCCTGATGAGAGGTGTTACCTCGAAACCGGTCCGGTCCTCGGATGCTTGATTCCGTTCTGGGAAGGACATGGCTTTTGTAGTTCGGACTGGACTGTTCCCATGGGGCACAGGGTCAGAGCTGATTTGCATATCGCCATTGTCTAACCCAGGGTGGTGTGGAGTGCAAAAAAACGATGGATTTGGGCCCAGATCTTTGGACTCGGGTGAATGTGTGACATTGATCCACATTCTGTCCATCACCTGTTTTGTTTGCAAATTCCGCCCTAAGTGCGCTGGGGATGCCCAGACGTGGGTCCCAGGCACTCCACACCACAGGAGTCAAGCTAGCCGGGCTGATGAGAGGTGTTACCTCGAAAACGGTCCGGTCCTCGGATGCCTGATTCCGTTCTGGGAAGGACATGGCTTTTGTAGTTCGGACTGGACTGTTCCCATGGGGCACAGGGTCAGAGCTGATTTGCATATCGCCATTGTCTAACCCAGGGTGGTGTGGAGTGCAAAAAAACGATGGATTTGGGCCCAGATCTTTGGACTGGGGTGAATGTGTGACATTGATCCACATTCTGTCCATCACCTGTTTTGTTTGCATATTCTGATCATGGGTCACAAGCTGCAACTCTGGGCAATAGCTTGCTTAGTCTCCACATCGGCCCCCACAACGCGAGGGATGCCTGGTCTGCACCATGGGGGTGCCCAGGAGTGGACACTTCACAGGGAAAGCCAGGAAGGGTTCCCTTGCGGTATTCGTACAAGCGCCGGGAAACCCACTGCGGGTAGCTGTGCGCTATACAAGTACAAAAACATTTACATTTCCCTTGGGATCACAGCTTACTGGACTTTGCACGTTGTTTTGACTCGTGTTGTGCTGTAATTTTCACCCCTGAAACTTTGCCACGTCAACTCTCTCCCTCCCTTGCCTGAGGCAGGCCCCTGCACACGAAGACAAGCTGCACGCACCCACCTTATCTCCCCTCATCCCCCTCTGTTGACGAGGTCACGAAGACAAGCTGCACGCACCCACCTTATCTTCCCTCATCCCCCTCTGTTGACTAGAACAACATGTGCGGACAATCGACCTGCGGCTTCACGTGCGTCACAAGAAACTACCTCCAGCTCATTGCATTATCTGAACATTGCAGAGGCTCCTGAATCATCTGCCTTACAGCCTTGAGAGACCACCCCTGGTTGATTGCATTATCTGGACAATGTCGGAAACACACTGAGTTATCTGCCTTGCAGCCTTGGCCCACCACAGCGACGCCTCAAGCCTGATAATGAGAACTCCGCACCCTATAAAGACTGCTGCATGCCCTGTGGAAGGAGGCAGCCTCCGTAGACTCACCTAGGTGACTCTGGGACTCTGTCCGATAACTCGAGTTATATTCTGTATATTAAAATATCTCGTTTCCCTCCTCACTCTAGAGTCTGCATCCCTTCTTTGGTAAGAGAAACTCTATGGACCCGTAGATTTCAGGTGGAGCCCTCCACTGCTGGGGGCCCCTTTGTAACCCAGTTCTACACTTGGTGCCTGAACAGGAACTCCATCAGAGGTCCGTATCCACCGAGAGGCTTCAGGGGGCCAGCGAGTGGAACCCCGAAGGGAGTGCACCTATGCGAAATTGAAGACCCTCGTCTGCATAGCCCGACTGACTTCTGAGTCTGTTCCTCCCCCTGCTCCTGGGCCCTTGATGCTGACCCTGGAGTCCCAAGTTCTGGTTTTTAGATTCTTGTTATACGGAGGCAGATCTCCGTGTGAGGACGGACACAAATTATCTGGTAAGGTCGAAACTTTAGACACCCATATTTCTGTTGTCAGTAGTTCTGTATATTCGTTCTTTGCAAAGACCGAAGGTGGGCATATATACCATAAGTACTAAATTGTACATAGAAGTATAAAGGTGCGATATTTTGCTGTTGGTTTTCTGTCTTCAAAATGCCCGCTTTCAGTAATTTAAGAATGTTTTGTTGCCGTTGCTGTCGACCCAACCTCTATGCCTTAGCAGAAAGTCAGCCGGATTCTCCGGAAGGTACCCCTTCTAAAGAAATGTATGTAAAATAAGGCCTGACAGCGGTGATGTTCAATTCCCTATGGCACCGTTACACAAAAAAGGAAAAGGAACTGCAGTGGCCTGAGTGGGGCTCTTTTGAGCCCGCTAAACTCGAAGCCCTTGAGTGTAAATTAGACAAACATCAACCTCGCGCTTCCATGTGGGAGGCTTTCAGTCTCTGGAAAAAAGAAATACAGCAGACAAAAAAAGAGGGAGGAAGCTAGGGAAAGAAATGGCCTTAAAAACACTACCTACTCTGAAAAAACGCATGAACTTCACCTCCAGGTCCACAAAACAAATGTAGAACGAGCTGACCAACAACGTCGTCTAGAAACGACGGACCAGTATCCTGTCCTTCCTCAGAAAGACCACCATGACTATCTAGATGATAAGCTTCTTTTTTACCAACCTAATCCATCCCCTCCCTATCCAATGATGCCCTTATTACCCACCCCCAATCTAGACATCGACTTCCAAGCATTTCCACCTCCTCCACGTCCAATCCCTGACCCATTTGCAGCGGCACCAGCCCAGGCTTCGGCCCCCACACTGAACGATATCCAAACCACCCACGCCTTACCTAGTTTTTCTCCCGAAGGCAGACTGCCCCGTCTAACGTCCACCGAAAAGACCCGTCTAGACATAAAAGCCCAAACATTGACCGTGCCAGGTTTTACCAGAGCGGCCCTAATTAAGGCTTTAGGTAAGCAACCCATGCACCTCCGCCACCATCTTCTTCAACAGGTTGCCTACCACACACTAGCCCGACTGGAAAAAGAAAGACCCGACCTTAGTAGGCAGCGCCTTCAGACCCTTTTCACTAAATCGACCCAGGGTTCCTCCACTACAGTTGAACTAGAAACCCTGTGTACATACTGTATCGACCATCTGCACCTTTTAGAACAGGATTCTCATCTGGCCACGAGTCGGACAGTTCTGAAGACACAAAAGAAGGGTTGTTAAGCAGCACCAACATGCCTGTACGCAAAGCTGCCCCTATCTATGTTCCGGCCAGGGGGACGGCACAAGGTCAGATGTCGCTAATGCCCGCGATAAATTACTAAATAACTGGGTATATACCCCTTGGACTTGCACTGAGGTCATGACCCTGAAGTCAGGGATCCCTGACCTCCATACGAATCCAACAGGATTTTATAAAGAGATGAGACAGATACTGGACACCTACAACTTAACACTACAAGACACTCTACAGATATTTGGCAGTGTAGTACCCCCGAGATTTGGCACTCAATTAGACACACCGTTGATGCCCTAAACCTAGGAGGTTCATGGACTAACTTGCGCACCCACGACACTGAGCGTAAACCAGGGGAAAAACCACACGCATTGGTTTTAGAATGACCAAACAAATTATTGACTAAACTACAAACAATTGTCCCTGAACGCAAGGTTGATTGGCATATGTTGACATCCTGCAAACTAAAGAGTGACGAGACTGTAGTCGTTTTTTTCTCTAAATAAAGCTTTCTCTGATTACAGCGGCCAAGACATAACATCTGAGACAGGTTGGCACTTGTTAGTTCAAACCTTTGTTGACACCCTTTTGCCGACTATTCAGAATAAACTCCGGGCTAGCGAAAGTACCTGGCAGGCAGCAACTCCCCAGACTATTTTATTGACAGCCCAGTATTACGAGACCCTTAAGGACAAGGTCAAGGAAAATAAGGAAAGCACAGACAGGAGCTTAAGGAAACTGTTCTTCTCAGCCAAGTGGCAGACGCGAGATACATCAATACCCGTGCCCCGCTTCATGCGCGCAAACCTGACCCTGGCCCTACACCGCCTCCCCAACAAACTCGTCAGCAGTATGGAGATAACTGCAATTATTATAAAAAGCCCGGCCACTACAAAAATGAGTGCCCTGTGCTAGCAGACAATATCCGTTCAGGAAAAACAATCCCCAGAGATAATTACAGGGCCCCCCGGAATCGCCCAGCACAACCGTTCCAGCCCCGCTTTGCTAATACTTTTGATAATAGGCAACAGAATGTTCAAGACTTCACATCTGACTCCTCAGAGACCACAGACCGATTCTTTTCATGGGGCTGTCAAGGGAGGGGTTCCGGACCACTTGAAGTACCGGTCAGTCCTCGGGGTCCCTATGTATCCGCCTATTTGCATGGCACCCTGGCAACTTTCCTGGTTGACACCGGGCCTCTAGGAACGCCCTGGCGGGTAATTTGGTCCATCGGGCTGCCCCTTCTGGCAAAAGAATAACATTGACTGGTTTTGATGGTAAGCCCTCACTTAACACTTTATCACTTCCAACTACGTTCACTCTGGGGGGAGACGCCACTGAATCTTCATTTCTCTTGTCCCCTGCCTGCCCAGACAATCTTCTAGGTATTGACCTTCTGAAACATTTTAGGGCCACTATTCGTTGTTCCCCTGGTAATGTTCGGGTGATTGTTTTTGACAATACAACGGGTACTAATCAACTGCCCGTCACCATCCAAGACTCCATTGACCTTTCCGGCCTCCCGTCCTCCCTTTGGTCTCAAAGCGACACTGATGTTGGTTGGCACCATGAACATTGAACCAGTCCACATCAGTGACCGTCAAAACGCCCCCTTACCTCACCTTTCACAATATAAAATATCTCATGCAGGAGAACAAGCACTATTGAACATCATAAATGACCCGATTGCAGTCGGAGTGGTTCAGCACTCCTCTAGCAACATCTGTAACAGCCCTATCATTCCTGTCCTCAAAAAGGGTGCAATGGAAGAAAAGATCTATCGATTTGTTATTGACCTTCAAGAAATTAACAAAATAGTCGTTCCCCAGTACCCAGTGGTCTCAGACATTACTACCATACTGACTATGATCCCACCAACGGCCTGTGTGTTTACAGTCATCGACTTGAAAAATGCTTTCTTTTCTATCCCCATCCATCAGGACTCACGTTACCTTTTTGGATTTACTATCCGGAATAGATCATATCAATTCTGTCGGGCTCCTCAAGGTTACACCAAGAGCCCTAGCATCTACAGTCAGACCCTAAAGAAAGAACTAGACGAGCACACTTTCCCCCTGGTGTGGCCCTTATCCAGTATGTAGATGATCTTCTCCTGGCCACAGATTCTATGCCTCTCTGTACCTCTGCCACTTTGTCCCTGCTACATTTCTTGGCCCTCAAGGGCCACAAGGTCTCCTGTTCCAAACTTCAATGTTGTAGACCGCAGGTGACCTATTTGGGCCACCTGCTGTCTAAGGAGGGGCGATCCTTGACAGCTGACAGAATGCACACTTTGCGCACTTCCCCCTATACCACGTACACAGAAGGATGTCCGGGCTTTGGTGGGTCTCACTTCTTTTTGCAGACAATGGATCCTCGCCTTCTCCCAGCTCATCAAACCCCTCCTTTCTCTTCTCACAAACGATACTCCCTACCCTCTCCCGTGGACAGATGAGCACACCACAATTTTTCACACCCTCATTCAAGCCCCGTGCTCCACCCCTGTTTTAGGAGCCCCTGATTACACAAAACCTTTTTTTCTTTTTTGCCACGAACAGGGTGGTTGTGCCTCTTCCGTCCTTTGCCAGATGCATGGGCTCTCGAAAAGACCCTGTGCCTTCTCAGCCATCCTTGACCCAGTCGCATGTGGTTTACCACTTTGTTGGCGCGCTGTGGCAGCTGCCGCTGTCTCCATCTGGCAATCAGAAGGGATAGTCTTGGGCCACGACCTTGTACTGTTCGTTCCCCACTCTGTCGACATTCTACTTAACAGAACACGCACTCAACACCTCACTAGTGCCCAACTTACTGGATATGAGTTGACCCTCCTCTCTTCCCACATTACTATCAAACGATGCACTACCCTTAACCCTGCCACTCTGTTGCCACAACCTTCTGTGGAGGGTGACCCGCCCTTACATGACTGCATTTTACAAACTGAAGCGGACACTAAAAGCCGGGATGATCTCACAGACACGGCCTTATCAGACACTGACGGCCATCTCTGGGTCGACGGGTCCTGTTTGAAGAGACAGGACGGCACCACTTCTGCTGCTGTTCCTGTAACTACGACCACCACAGTGATTGAAACAGCCCGGATTATACAGACTTCTGCGCAAGCCCCGGTACTTGTGGCTCTCACTAGAGCCTGCATCCTTGCTACAGATCTCAAAGTAAACATATATACTGACAGTCAGTATGCTTTCGGAGTGGTCCATAGTTTTGGTAAACTATGGAAGGAGAGAGGATTTCTTACTTCCCATGGTACGGCCATACAACATGCTCCTCTTATATCTCAACTGTTGGAAGCCATTACACTCCCTAGCAAATTGGCAGTGATTAAGTGCGCTGCCCATAAACGAGTTACTGATGATGTGGGCAAGGGCAATGCTTTAGCAGACGAAACAGCCAGGTTCACCATCATGACAGCTGAAGCCACTGTCCATGTCACCAGGTCACAGGCAGAAAAATGGAGCGACAGCAGGTCACAGATTCGGGAGATACAGAGCATGGCCACGAATGAGGAAAAACAAAAGGTGGGAAGAGGAGGGGTTGAGAGACGAGGAGGGCTGCTGGCGGTCAAGGGATGGAACAAAATTAAAGTTAAGAAAACACATACAAGGGGTGCTAAGGTCTGTAGTGGCCAAAAGTGTCTAACGTGTACTCAATGGATAAAAGTATAGACTGTGAGTGTGAGAGAGCAGAGCAAAAGTAAACCCATCAGCCCACCCATTGGCGGAACTTCATCATCTGGGATTTTGAAAAACCAGCCACTCAAAGTCTATACTTTTATCCATTAAGTACACGTTAGACACTTTTGGCCACTACAGACCTTAGCACCCCTTGTATGTGTTTTCATTGGTTCATTACGGGTAGGGTGTTTTCAGGTCTTTAATCTCGTATCCCCCATAGACCCTTTCCACTTTTGTTTGTTCTCACAAAATTAAAGTTACCAGATTGTACCTCCTTCCGGTGGTACAATCAGTCCATTTGCTGGCCCATTTAGGGACAGGTGCCATGATCTCCCTTTTAACACGTGTCTGGGACAACCCTAAGTTACGATCAATAATGGAGCATTACACCTCAAACTGCCTGGTCTGCCTCCGACATAACATTGGAAAGGGAGTGAAATGTCCCCAGGCTGGTTTCGCCACTCCTGTGGCACCTTTTGAAGTCCTCCAAATGGACTACATCCAGATGGAGAGGTGTCAAGGGATAAAGTACGTACTAGTGGCGGTATGTGCTTCCTCTAGTTGGATAGAGGCTTACCCTGTCAAAAACAATACCGCCATCACCACAGCAAAAGTATTACTTGAGGAATTCTTTCCCCGGTTCGGGCTCTGCAAACTTCTGTGGAGCGATAGTGGGAGTCATTTTATCAGACAGGTCATCAAACACATTCTGGAAGGCCTGAGTGTTAAACAAAAATTCCATGCAGTTTTCCACCCACAGTCTGCCGGGTTGGTGGAACGCTACAATGGCATCCTCAAGAATAAAATAGCAAAAATAACTGATCACACTGGCCTCAAGTGGCCGGATGCTCTCCCTCTAGCCCTGCTATCAATCAGATCAGTTCCACATTACCGAACTCAGTTGACTCTCCTATGAGATAGTGTTCGGACGACCTATGAACGTATGGACTTCCCCAAGGCTTGAGAAATTAACAGATGTCCCAGAAGTTGTATTGAGCGATTCTCTGAATGTTTTAACTCATACTCTTGCTTCTCTCCACGATCAGGTCTCTGCCCCCATCCCTGACAATTCCGAAGGTCCGGACCATGCCATCAGAGCCGGTGACTATGTCTTCGTGAAAAACTTCTCCAGGCGAACGACACTCGAGCCAAGGTGGAAAGGGCCAGTTCTGGTGTTATTGACGACCCGCACTGCAGTTCGTGTGGAGGGAAGAAAGAATTGGATCCACATCTCGCACTGCAAAAGACCGTCCAAACTGAATGAAGATCAACTAAAAACACAGCAAGACATTCTGACCCTGGACAGGCCGGTCGAAGAGGAGGTGGATCCTGAACCACAACTGGACCTGATCGACGAACCAGAAGGGGGCTACAATCTCCGTCCCCGAATGAAGAAATATACCTGACACTTTATCTTTGCCCACCTCTTGTGCCCCCCCCCATTTTTCGCCTGTACGGCTGTGATATTGTCTGGATTAGTGAACACCAATAGGGATGCTGGAATCACTGGCCAGTGAAGCAACCACCAATCACAGACAGCCCCTAGGGAGGGGGGGATGGGGGTTCTCATGGAGCACACAAACATGAGCAAAATCAACAAGAAAATGGGACCAGCCAAAACACATAAAACACTTTGTGGTGGGCAGACTGTCCTGCTGCTCGTACTTTTGACAATATTTTTCCCATCCGCTATAATTTTTTGGACAATTGAGTTGACATCCCATGGGGCAACGCCACCTATAGTTTCCCCTATTGAACATGAATTCTCTTCACTAACTCTGTATGTGCAGAATAGACGTAGGGAATTTTGGAACAATACCTTCATGCAGCTGTTGCATCAGCATCACCTGGCAATAAACACAACAAACTGTTGGATATGTGGCCTCATGCCTCATTCTGCCGAAAGAGCAATTCCTTTCATCTCCGTTCCATTTTCTATTCACGGGTCATGCTTGGCCTGGAAGATGTTGATAACCCAAGCACTCAATGACAATACTATTTCCGATGCCACTCACTCCCAATTTACTGATGAATTTTGGCGTAACAAGAGTGGAAATAACACGTATTCCTTCTGTCCACACGTGCATATCAACGACACATTACAGCTAGACATCCCTGAGCAAGAACGAGAAGAAATGCGAATTTACAAAAAAAGTGGAAAAACAATATTCTCTGCACTAAAGACAAGAGTTGCCGAAAGACAGACAGTGGCCCGGTCAGTCGTCAATGTCCATTGGTACGTCTATGTGGAAGGTAAAGGTAGAAAGGACGTGGGCATCAGCCACTGCACCATCATCCATGCTCTGAATAGCACCAGTCCACCATCCCTTGTGGCCTCACCTAACACTTATTTCGTGTGTGGAAAAAACGCCTATACTTGGTTACCAGCAGGATGGAGCGGTGTCTGCTACCTCGCCCTTATCTTGCCACCCACCTACACTGCTCACCCAGGTCATCATCGAAACAAAAGGTCACTGGAGATGGACCAAACAGACACTTTCACTGAACAATTTCTGGACGCTATGAAGGGCGTAATTCCTCTGTGGGGACCAATGATCAACAGCCGGGCTACAAGACACCTGTCCCGGGCTGTGGAAGGTACAATTAACATCACCGCTGGCGTACTGACCAACAACACGGCTGAACTTCAAGCGATCCGGTTGGTGATGCTCCAAAACCGGATGGTGCTGGACGTTGTCCTGGCAGACCGAGGAGGAGTGTGCCGCCTGATCGGGGCCAGCTGCTGCATATACATTCCTGACTACGCCCCCACAGTCTTTAAGGCTATCGATCGCCTACATCGAGTGTCCTCCGAGATCCATGAAGAAACAAGCAACTGGTCCCTTACCAACTGGTTTTGGGGCCTGATTGCCACCTGGGGCTGGAAGATACTGGCTGGCCTCTGCATCATCACTGGTCTACTGTTCTCGTGCTGCCTTTGCATCCAATGTGGCCCGGCCCTCTGCTCCATTTGCCTGTCAGCCACTAGGCCAGTCCCAGTGACCCAACAGTTCGTGAACGAGAAAATAATGTTGCAAATAGAAATAGACTATATGATGAACATTGACATTGATTAAAAGAAACTGAGAACGTTACCATGGCAAAAGGAGGGACTGTTGTGCTGTAATTTTCACTCCTGAAACCTTGCCACGTCAACTCTCTCCCTCCCTTGCCTGAGGTGGGCCCCTGCACACGAAGACAAGCTGCACGCACCCACCTTATCTTCCCTCATCCCCCTCTGTTGACTGGAACAACATGTGCGGACAATCGACCTGTGGCTCCACGTGCGTCACAAGAAACCTCCAGCTGATTGCATTATCTGAACATTGCAGAGGCTCCTTACAGCCTTGAGAGACCACCCCTGGTTGATTGCATTATCTGGACAATGTTAGAAGCACCCCAAGTTATCTGCCTTGCAGCCTTGGCCCACCACAGCCCAAGACACAGTGACGCCTCAAGCCTGATAAAGAGAACTCCGCACCCTATAAAGACTGCTGCATGCCCTGTGGAAGAAGGCAGCCTCCGTAGATTCACCTAGGTGACTCTGGGACTCTGTCCGATAACTCGAGTTATATTCTGTATATTAAAATATCTTGTTTCCCTCATCACTCTAGAGTCTACCTTCTTGGTAAGAGAAACTCCTGTGGACCCGTAGATTTCAGGTGGAGCCCTCCACCGCTGGGGGCCCCTTTGGAACCCAGTTCTACACTTGTCTACCGGTTTGGGTCCCCATCACCCTTCCCCTCCTCTTTCCATGCGGCATCTCTCACCCTCCACTCCTCTTTCCTGCCTTCATTATCTGTCTACTTCCCCTGCTTCTACCCCCCGGAATCTCTCCCTTTGCCTGCTTTTCCCCTTACGTATTTGTGCTTATTGTTTATCTCGACCTTACAAGTAACTATGTTGCCATGCTCTAATAACTGTGTAACCTTTGTAACGATGTAACCTGTAACTATGATCTGATACTCATGTAAAGCGCTCTGACATCTCCAGGTCTAGCCAGCACTATTTAAAACCTTTAAAATAAATAAATAAAATGCAGCAGACATACAAACAATTCTTCTGGAAATGAGAGGTTGTATGCAAAAAAGGATACCAAAATAGGCTACGTTACTAGGAGACTAGATGACATGAAGGACCGTCTCGATAAGCAAACACACTAATCTCAACTTAGCAGAAAGTAGCATATCTGACATGGAGGGTCTGACTGCAACCCAGACCAATTAACATAGTGAAATATATAGGGGAGGAGCTACGACATCAAACAAGATGGCCACTTAATCTTCCGGCTCCGCCGACCTCCGTCTTTCGCTTGAAGATCCTGTCATCTATCCTGATTTTCCGCCGCATGTCCGTGTCTATGAACTAATCTGCAATCCGATGGAGCAATCCCGAGACTTTTCCGACATTGTGGAGTGGAGTAATGTCGAGGTTTGACTCGAGGCCTAACCCGGTCTGGAAGCCGGGGTCTCGAGTGCTGGTCCTGCCGGGTCCCAGTTGAACAACAGCGGACTGGTGAGGGCGGCAGGGTCCGGTCCATGGAACATCTTTTGGACTGCCTGGTCTCGTACCGAAGGTGAGGAGACGTGTGACGCCCGAGGCGGTGTGGCGGGGGTCCCTGACCTGGAGGCCTAGTGTTCGCCACGCCGGTGCCTTTGGGTTGGGGACTTGGCGCGCACTAACGCATGTTGACGATCTGTTCCTCGTGGCTCATCCCTGCTCCGCCTAATCTTCCCCCGGGGAGAGCGGCTCTCCGAGGGGATCACTATGCCTGATGTCATGCGAGACCTGGCGGAGCGGGCTGAGTGCGGCCCGTCACTGCGGTCTGTGTTGGCAGCCCTCGAGGCGCTTCAGGTGACTATGGAGGCCCAGGTCAGTAAACTGATGTCGGCAGCAGATGGAATTAGGCAATCGGGACCAGGCCCTGATTCATCGCACGGGACTCGCCGGCCAGTTCTACTCCCGATAGATACCCCAGCGGTGTACTCAGACCCTGTGCATGGAGCTGTGCCTGCCCCTACAGAAGTGGAACTGATCGAACATGCTGCAATCTGTGTATCGACTGTATGGTCGGAATCCTTGGTTTCGCTACCAGTGGAACATTTAACTGCTGTTCCCACTCTGGAAACTTTTGGTCGAGACTGTGAACTGCGTTGGATTGTGTCGCACCCCCTTCCCAGCTGGCTCATCAAGATGGTGGAGGAGACAGTGTCGGGCCTTGGAGTCGGGGAGGGGCACCGTTGGAACCGGCCATGCACTTTGGGGTTTGCCATCTTTTCTCCATCTAGCAGACTATATTTCGGCAACTTCTATGTATATTTTGACAATTTGTGGATGAAGTTCTACTTACCAGAGGGAGTCAACAAGTTTAATCGACGGGGTCAAGGCTGAGACTGTTGTTTTGGGTTTACTATTGTGGTTTCATCGGTAACAGGATGTGCTTTATTAGGTTAACGGAGAACGGGCGGGGTTTATAGTTTCCTCCGGTGTAATCTTCTATTGTGTTTTGCTCAATAGCGTCAGCTTTGTGGGGGATTCTTTGTTAAGGCGGGGGGGGGGGGAGACCGGGAATGTGTACGACAATGCCCTCCTCCATTTCTACTTTTAGTGTCAGGGTTTAGTTCCTCTCTTATATCTCTTCGTTCTCTCTATATTTCGGGTTTCCGTTATTTGGGGCGACAGGCACGCTGCTAGCGGGGGTAGGCCGTAGTCATCTGCAGGGGTGCAGGGTGGGGGGATTTTTTGTTTTGCCTTTATTTGTTTCTATGGCTTTTTTTTCTCTTTCGTTTCCTTTTTTTTGCCTTTTCTTTCGTTTCTTCTTTTTTCGGGTCAGCATAGTGGGTCCACTCTTGTGTCTATTATTGATCTTTCTTCATCTGTGCCTATACTTTCTACAGTATAATCAGTATCAATGGGCGGGCGCTTAACTGGTGCGAACTGTGACTGTATGCTTGTTTATCCTGAATCATATGCCTTAGCGCCACTGTTCTAACTGCGATCGTTCTATCTGTGGATGTCTTACTCTTTTGCCCGCCCTTCATGCGACTGTGTTATTGTACGGCACCTGATCCTTTCATTTTTTACATTATAAAATGGAGCCTTTTGAATCCTGTAATTTAGTTGGTACACTCAATAACAAGTTTTAACTGAATCTATGGTACCTCCGATTCACGGGCTGCCGAGTCGTATCATAACTGACTTGCTGTGATGAAACTGATTAGAGGTCGGCCCTGGTGCTTGTAGGCCCATACTTGTAACCGTTTGAAATAACAATAAAGGTCAAAATTAGAGAAAAAAACAACGACTATAAATGAAGCTCTCAGTGTCTGTTAATTTTGCTGCAACGTACGCCTAATTGGCTTGCCGGAAATTACAAAAACTGGCCCCACAGAACACTACACAGCAAACTATGGGGAGAAACTGCTGATCAACATTATGGGGTGAAACAACCTGTCAGCACTCTTTGTGGTGGAGCCTGCTCTTCGTTCATTGGAGGCCAGTCTACCATCGGGTTATACACCTCCCTCAATTATCACTAAACTTTTAAATTACAGAGATCGCAATACGAGCTTACACAAGGCAAAGAAAAGACAGAACATCCAGTACACAGGCAATTCTCTATCCCTTTGCCCGTATTTCACACAATAGGTTCAAGATGCCATGTGAAAACTCAATCCTGTCAAAAGAAAACTGCGCGAGATAAACATTCAATACACCATGATTTACCCAGCCAGACTGTTGTTTTAAGGCAACCCCATATATTTTGCAACTGCAGGTCAGATCCACACCTTCAATATCCAGACTCACAGTAGGAGGGGGGGTGAGGGGAATACGGCAAACTCACCTCCTAGTCACTATAGTGATGTAGAATAAAAATATGTCACTGAAGATCCTCATTAACTGCTCATCAAGTGCCTTCTCTGATGACATAACCACGCTGGGGTTGCAACTGTACTGGCATTCTGTAGTTATTTTTTGCATAGTATGATTTGAGGATGGCCCCGAGGTGAGCCTTTACTACTGAGCAGAGGTCCGAGTGACAGGTGGTACTTGCCAAGTAAGTGCTATGCCAATTTGCTCATGTACAGTAGTAAAAAAGTTAACTGTATTTAAAGCTTGCTCTAGAACTTAGCACTTCATAATGCTATTCTGGTCTTCCCATGAGGTTTATAGTGTAATTGGAATTTGAAGCTGTGTTCTTTTATACGCACAATGTTCATATTGCATGGGAGTTATCACTTGGGCACCATCAAAATGTTTGGGCACCATCAAAATGTTTGGGCTTAATGTAAGTGAGGAGGAGAGGAGGGACAGGGTGTTAAGGCATCTTCTAAACAGGCAACAAATGTACAATATTCATGCACACAGTGCATTACTAGAAAAGGGATGGATCGCAGAGGGCAGACAGCGAGTTAGGATTCCCCTAATGCATAAGAATCAACCGACGTGTAATATACTACTGAAGGCATGTACTGTCGGGGTGGGGGGGGGGTTAATGCCTTCCGCAAGGCCCAACAGCTGCTCTCATATCTCACACAACATGTGGCGGACATAGCTTGGATTCACGAGACTCATTTGCCTAACTCTAGGCTAAGTAAATTTGCCAGCAACTTTTTCTCCTCATTCGCAACTACTCAAGAGGGGTGTCAATCTTGGTTAGATGCGGTGTACAATTTAAGCCATTGAATACCGCCTTGGATGATCAGACAGATTTTACTTTGGGGTATGACAGGGACTGAACACGAAGCATTGGTGGTGAATACATATGCCCCAAACTTTGATGACACCAAATTCTTCTCCGAGGTCAGGAAACCACTCACTGCTATGGACCCTTGCAGTATTATTTGGGGAGGAGAGTTTAATATTGCGCTCAGTGTTAAACTGGACTTCACAAGAAGGGCGAGGGCAGACAAACAAGGGCACAATCATTACTGCTCAATATTCTGCATCAGGTTGCACTATTTGACGTATAATGTACTGCTAATCAGTAAAAAGGCACTATTGATATTATCTGCCAAGCATGGCGCCCACTCCAGGACTGACTATTGGTTAACTACCAGAAATGTTATGGGCTGGGCTGAGCCTATATCTGGCTTACCCAGAACCCTCTCAGATCACTCCCATGTGTTCCTATCACTAAAAGTTCTGATATTTGCCCAGACACACAGGTCATGGCGACTGCAGCCACCTGCACTATTAGACACTGCTTTCAGAACAGAACTTTGCACTGTGATAAACCAATACTTTGATTTGAACTCGGTTGCCACCTTCACCATGCTGTGGAAGCCATTAAAGCTTGTAATAAGGGGGTTGCATCTCAAACTGCTGAGATGAACTTAAGTATCTCTGTGGCCAGTTTCCGCCGAAGGTAGTCCTGACCATCAACAGATACAATGTACCATGGTCTCGATCCTTAGCGGGAGGAGCCCAGTAGGCTATGCGAGTCAAATGATCATCAAAGGTCGAAGAACAACTTTTGGTAATGGATGGGCATGTTTCAAGGAGCCTGCATTAATTTTATGAGCACCATTTCTCTAGACAACCCTCCATACAGTCATACTAAATTGGCTGAAATAATGAGAGAACTAGGTGTCCAACCAGCCAAGGACAATCCTAAATATAATAGTAGTGAACCCATTTCAACCCAATGTGCAACTTTCCTGGTTTGCAGCCGTCGTTCTCCAGAATGAGAAATGAAAACTGCGTAACCTGGTCAGATTTGGGAACAAATCAAATCATGAGGTGGAACAAACAAAAAGGAAGATGATCAAATAGCGAACCTTTTAGAAGAAACTTGTATAAGAGGCCAAAACAGCCTAAAATTAACTCATTAACTGCTCTGAACGTTCCGCCCCAGTGCGGAACATTCTATTGAGCGGGCGGGCCGCGACGGCCTACGGACGTGCGTAACACTACAAAGGTAGTGCATGCGACGGCCGTTGGGCGTCAGAAGCAGCCATGAGGTTAAAGGCTCAAAGCTTCTAACAGAGCATGCTCTTCTGGGCTGTCTTTTGGTGATGGATTAACAAAATGTCTGCACCCACCAACTCTCCCACCAGTAAACCATCTAAATGCCTCAGTGTTGGAGGAATATGTAACCTCCGTGTGTATAACAAATAATACTGCAAAGGGATCGCCATCACCGAATCTGACAGTAATCTGGAATGCAAACAAGGACAACTCAGAACAAGCCTACCAGCCAATTGGGGGACATACTCTACCGATTAAGTATGCAAGGAGACCCTACAAGGGATAATCATAAAGAGTTAGAATGATGGTGTACCTGCACCCAATAGGATCCCAGCGATCCTTTACAAAATCAATTATACCTTCTGGTTAATTCACCAACTAAATTTAATGCGATTCAGTTCTCTCCGGCAAAAGCCATGCTTAAATAACGAAATCGGGATCTCCTCTGGATGTGATGCCTGGCACATGTATTCGCTCTCCTTGCCCCAGTCATTTGTGATATTCTTACCACGTCTTTACATGAAGGAGTTATGCCACTTGATTGGAAGGCCATTGAAGTGCTACCAATCAAGAAGAAAGCTCACCTACCTGCCGAAGTGCTCTCTAATTATCACCCCAAGAAATACGAGACTCCATGGCAGCGATGGAGCAGCAGCTGGGGGCCCTGACTACAAATTTGTCCCTCTTGAAAGCAGATCATGGTAAATTGGCGGCTAAGGTTAAGGACCAAAGCCTCGTCCTTGCAGATCTTACACCGAGGGTGGCGGACCACTCTTCCTCCATACAACAACTCCAGCAGCTGGTTGCCTCAATGATAGATCGGGTGGAAGATGCGGAGGGGAGAAACCGACCCAATAATATACGTGTCATACGCCTGCCGGAACGATGTGAGGGGAATCGCGCAGCGGACTTTATGGAGCAATGGTTCCGAGACCATGTGGCCACTGAAGGTCTATCCCCGTACTTCTGGGTGGAAAGAGCGCATAGAATCCAGATGGGTCGACCTCGACCTCGACCTGGCCGGCCACTGATATTGAAGATTCTCAACTAAAGGGACCGTGATGTCTTACTGCAGAAGGCTCGGGAGAAGTCAATAATTCAATTTGTAAATCACAGAGTATCCCTATATCTGGATTATACCACTATGGTCCAGAAGCAGCGCTCGTCGTACCAACCAGTGAAGAGAAGGTTACAGAAGGCCGGACTCTTACCTGCCCAGCTGAAAGTTATCCACGAACAGAAGACGCACTTTTTTGAAAGTCCCTCAGATGTAGAAGAATGGCTGGAGGTGATGAGCTTAGCAGATAGCCAGGAATCTGCTCAGGGACAATCCGGTCGGGCCCCGGTGGATGAACCTGGACAGGAGGTGAGAGGGTCCCTTGAGCCCGCTGGGAGGAGTGGACGTTCGGGCCCGTCGAGGAAGCAACAGAAAAAGGACCAACTAGGAGCGCTAGAGACAGCGGGGGCCTTCCATGAGGATACAGACAAGATTGGAACTGACTCAGAGGACATCACGATTCAATCTGATTCTGATCACAGTGCCGTCCTGTTCCCCACCATCACGCCCAGAGCTGCTGATGATATTGTGGATAACTAAGAACACTGGCGAACCAATTTGAAATGGAAACATGGTGACAACATAAGTGGTATCCTTTATAAGACAGTGGTCGCTATAATTGGTCTCATTATTGTGATTCATTAGGTACAATGCACTGAAAATTGGATGTCTGTTATGGGATATGGGGAAATGTAAATCTAGAGCCTAAACGCACCAAATTATGACCAGGAGAAGTTTCCACACAAATTAGACTTTGCATTATCAGACTGGGTCGAGATACCCTGGGTGCTGGGAGGAGATTGGAATGCGGTCTTAGATTTGAACATGGACAGGTCACATCCCCCCCTACAAGCTGCTGGAGCTACCAAATTGACTGACCTCTTTGCTTCCTGGGTTGCGGGTTGGATGTTATTAGATGCATGGCGAAAGTTATATCCTATCCACAAAGAATACTCATTTTATTCCCCTCTGCATAATTCATACACCAGAATTGATCGATTCCTGTGTTCAAGTTCGATAATTACCAAAGTGGAGAAATCGTAATATTTGGCAAAAACGTTCTCCGACCACAGACCCTTAACTATTACACTCCTCTGGGGCAGGGAACCGACTCCGGTGCCCACCTGGAGACTTAACCCTTCTCTCTTAGAGGATCCCCCCTTTCGTGAATCCCTATCTGTTGCTCTCACTGACTATTTTAGAATGAACTGGGATTCTGCTTCTTCGAATCTGGTGGTTTGGGATGTCATGAAAATCGTGATCAGGGGTGCAGCCATAGGACAATTGGTGGGGGCTAGGCAGGAGGTACATAAGAAACTCTGTGAGGTAGAGGACCGGTTGAGGGTCCAGGAGCGGGAGGCAAGCCTTGACCCGGGGAAGAAGGGGGACCTACAGATGGGGTACATTGACCATGCAGAGGTTTTAGAAACATTGAATATTTACGTCGTCAACACACGGAAGCCGATAAGTCCGGCACACTATAGGCTAGGTTGGTACGTGACCAGCCAGACCCACCGACTATAACCCAAATACGTGACCTGACGGGTACCTTGGTCTGTACGCAAGTAGAGATAAATCAAGCCTTTTATGCCCATCTGAGTGGCCTGTATGCACCCATAGACCTAGAGGACTCAGTGCGAATTGCTGAATTCCTGAGAAATCTTCCCTTCCCGGTACTGTCAGAGGACACAAAAGACACTCGAGGGCCCTATTACGCAGCATGAGATACGCGCTGCGATCAAGAGCCTCAATCATAATAAAAACCCCGGTATGGACAGGTTGCCGGTAGAATTCTACTCGACTTAGTCGGATATCCTTGTACCGGTTCTTGAGAAGGTGTACAAAGTGGCGTTCGAGGAAGGGCACCTACCGGAATCTACCATGCAGGCACTGGTTACTTCCATTCCTAAACCTGGTAGAGATACTCTAGACATGGCTAATTATAGACCTCTTTCCCTGCTCTCGACGGAATACAAGATCCTTAGTAAGGCCCTGGCAGTGCGCATTCAATCTCATCTTAACACACTTAAACATCAGGACCAATGCGGTTTCCTTCCAGGGCGTAGTACCTCATTGAACACGCGCAGATTGCATGCCTTGATGTCGGCCTCGCCTTCGGGCCTACCACGAGCGGGCTGTATAGCGCTTGACTTGAAACAAACATTTGACTCCCTGTCCTGGTCGTTCATGTTCGAATCACTGAAACGCTTTGGTTTTCCGGACACCTTCATGCGTTGGACACGCTTATTGTATACTAACCCTACGGCTAGGGCACGCAAGGGCAGGTATGTCTCCGAACGCTACATAGTGCATAGGGGCACCCGACAGGGCTGCCCCTTATCCCGATCTTATTCATGCTAGCACTGGAACCTTTTGCTTTGGCACTACGAGGCGCCTTCGACTGGATGGGCATCCCGGTAGGAGGGTCACACCATTTGATATTCATCTACGCGGATGATATCATGCTATACTTACGTGACCTAGAGGCCGATCACGCAGCGATCTTCAATCTTTTCCAGCAATTTGAAAAAGTGTCGGGCCTGGCGATCAATCCTGGAATATCGGTTGGGTTCTTTAGGGAAGGAATACAATCCTCTCATTTCCTCTTTGTAACGTATCCGATATCGGTAGCCCCTGTTTCTTTTAAATATTTGGGCATACAAGTATACAGGAAGCCGGCTGACCAAATAGATGGGAACGTTAAACGCGCCATTACACGACTCCGCAGCAGCGTGGGATTCTGGAATTCACTACCACTGTATGTAATGGGCAGAGTTGCTATTTCTAAAATGATAATGCTTCCCCGCCTGTTGTATTATTTTGTGAATGTGCCTGTGCCTGTGCCTCTTCCCCAGCACATTTTTATTCCATCAACACTCTTTTGATCACCCTTATCTGGGGCACTGGTCGGAGACACATTAGTCTGCGTAAACTCCAATAGGGAACCAGGCTAGGGGGACTTGGAGTGCCGGATTTCAAAGGCTTTTATTATGCCAGCCAACTACAGTGGCTGTCATATTGGATTGCGGCTAAGAACCTACATGAGATTGCCTACACGAAAGAACACCTGGACCGTTGGAACTTCACTCCCTATTGTTGCCGAAAGCCCGGATCCCCCCCGAATTGTACTCCCCTCTTACACACAGCATTTGCATGCTGGAAGAAAGCCTGGTCCTACATGTCCACCGTACCTCCTTACGCAACGAACATCCCATTGTTAGGTATTCCAACACCGCAGGGTAGTCTTACACGAAATACGTTACTGACTTGGACGGACCACGGGGTTGAAGAAGTGGGAGCCTTTTTTGGTGACAGACACTGCTAGACCACGACTCCTTCATGCAGATCACAGGAGCCCCTCCAAGACTATACCTATTACACGCCACGGTATCACATTATATTAAGAACACGTGGGCACCCTTAAGATTAAAACCTACACAACATGAACTGGTTTGTTTGATGTATTTTATGGGGGATATCTTGTACACTGGCTCTACACGGGGATCAGGGAACACGCTGCAATTCCGCTTACGACGCTTAGAGCGACCTGGGCTCAGGATTCTGGTTTAGAACTAACAAACACAACTTGGCAGCTTATATTAGAGCACGTGAAAAGGGTATCACGTAATGCTAAATTCAGGTATATTCAGACAATGGTGCTCCACAGAGCATACCTAACGCCCAAGCGATTGCACCGTATGTTCCCAGACTCCCCACATTGCTGCCCCCGGTGCCAAGGCGAAGAAGCTGATTTTATTCACATGCTGTGGTCCTGCTCACGATTACTGAATTATTGGGCTGAACTATGTCAGATACTTCATACAGTCACACAATTACCTGTCCCAAAGGAAACCCTGTATTGTTTAGTGGGGATGCGTAAAGTGATCATGATTCTGGCGATTAGATGCATAACGATGAGATGGAAATCCCCCAGGCCCCCTAGGTTAACTACGTGGCAATCGAATCTAGTACAGTGGGGTCGGGCAGAGGGTGCGGCCTTAAGAAGAGAGGAAGGGAGAGGCCATAGGAAACAGCCCATAGCGATGGAATGGGACGCGATGGTGTTGAAATTGGAAGGGCTGGATTCAATTCTCCCTCATGTAGCAAGATCACAATACCCGGTTTAGAAGAGAAGAAGGTGCCAAGAGGTTGCCCACCCCGCCGCAGGAAGGTGTATATGAACATTATATCCTATAACTGCAGTTTTGACGGTCATTACTGTTTGCCCCAAGAGAATCACCTAGCTGAGTCTGAAGCAACCAGGAGGTTAGAGGGAGGGGGGAGCGTTGAGGGTGGGAGTTTACAGTTTTGAGAATAATATTGCTCCTGTATGTGGCGAGTTTTATAAGCTGTTGTCAGTGTGGAAAACTGGCAACTGCTGATGATGGATCTTCGCCTTCATTTTTGCCTTACTTACGAATTTATTAAGAGACTGTAATTATATACTGTGAGACAGGAGTCTATAAACGATAATACAAAAAAGGGAAAAAAAGACTGATGTGTACATGTCCTGATGTAATGTAAGTTCTTCCTACTATCACCAATAAAGAATTTCAACAAAATAAATATGGTTTTACTCCGTTTTCTTACGCTGATGATACGCAACTACTCCTGTCCTTTGATAAGAACACAGAGTTAGTTGATCAGCATTTTGCTAAGGGCATGTTAGCCATATCAGCCTGGATGACGGAACACTTTCTCCAGCTGAATGCGGCCAAGACCGAAATCCTACTGTTTGGCTCGGCTCAAGCATCCTGGTCCCCCAAGTGGTGGCCTGCGGTGTTAGGCCCTGCCCCCTCTCTTTCTAAGGTGGTGAAAAATCATGGGGTCCGTTTAAATGTATTGCTATCGATGAGGGATCAAATCGGGACTACCGTAGGGACCTGCTACCATACCCTGAGCCTGCTGCGCAGAGTCTTCCAGTGGCTGCCTCTTTCTGCTCGTAGAACTCTGATCCAGGCTTTGATCATTGGTCAGCTAGATAATTGTAATGCTCTACTGGCATCTGCTAACGAATCCCTTCTGAGCAGATTACAGATTGTACAGAATGTTCCTGCACGCCTGGCTCTAAAAAAGGCGCCTTGCACCTCCTCGGGCCATTGGTAAAACATCTCCACTGGCTCCCTATCCGCCAAAGAATTTAATTCAAGCTTTGCTGCCTCGCCCGTAAAGCTCTTTTTGGTACGAGCCCCTGCTACCTGGCGGACAAGTTTAAAGTGTACTGCCCTAACCGTCTACTTAAATCGGAAGTTAAAGGGCTGCTAGTGGTCCCCCACTGCAGGAAAATACAATCAGGCAGCAAAACTGTTGCCTACCTTGCCCCGAAATATTGGAATACCTTACTGGAGGCCTTGCCCAAATGCTCTAATCTTTTTCACTTCAGGCAACGCCTGAAGACAGAATTATTCCAGGATTTATCTGTGCCTGTCCTGTACCCTATCTGTGGCAGTGCGGAGATACCCCTGCGGGGGTGATTCCAGCGCTTTACAAATTCCTTACATACATACAGATTTTTTTTATACTACTACCCTTCCTGTTCAATACCGCCTTCCTGGCAGGGCTCCTATATTTATTAAATTATAGGCTAATAGCTCTCCTGGACGTTGAGGCCAAATACTTTGCACCTTTAATTATGAAAGATGGGAATGAACGGGCAGAAAAGTCTAACTTGATACCTCGGTTTCAAACAGGATTCGGGAGAAGCAGCAGATAGTTCATAAATCGATATCCAACAAAAGACCCCTTCACGCATGCTTCTTCAATTTTATGAACACATTCAATAGCATTAACAGGAAACTGCTATGGTCAAAGCTGAACAAATTGGAATTTCGGAACAAAATTTTGAACGCAATAATAGCGCTCCGTTTCAACAAGTAGATCCAATTTAAGGTAGGAGCCAATGAAATTCGGTCTAGAAAGCTATGCATTAACAATCAATTTGTTTATCGCAGACAGAGTCAACATAGAGACAACAATCGCAAGTCAAAAGACATGACCACCAAAATTAAATGGTCGACCAATATGTGTTCTGCAATTTGCAGATTACACTGTTCTATTTGATCACACAACCATAAGTCTCCAACACTCATTAGATAATCTTGCGATTTATTGTAGAAACAATAGCCTGGAAAATAACAAAGAGAAAACAAAAGTCATCACCTTTACAAGGAACTGATACAATCAGACAAAGACAGGCAAACCATTACTAATGCAAGCTCTTACAAGTACCTGGGGATGAAATTCCTAGCTTCATGCCATCACAAACAACATATGGAAATATTTATTACCAAGACAATAGGTATTACATTTTCACTAAAAGGGTAAATAATCGTACAGGCCCCTATTTTACACCACTGCAAAGAGTCTTAAATGACAAATACTTTTTAACATCATCTCGCCTGCTCTAAATCCACCCTTTAGGGTCCTACCCGTTTAGTCAACACTGCATGCCCTACAGATGACCCCACCACAGAATATTAACATTTCCTATGAAGGTTTTAACTTTCTTCTCAAAAAGTCAACTTGATGCAAAATCCTGAGTAGATGACCTACAAACTTTTCATTCGAAACACAATCTGTTCACAATGGAAACTTATGAAAAACTGGGACCGCAGAAATATTTAATGCATCTTGGGAAATTGTACTTAGATTCTTACCATTGAATCTCGGGCTCTTTTATATTGGAGAAAACTCAAAAATGGAAGTACGCCCCGGAATGCTTGCATTGTAGGACTGAAAGAGGAACGCTGCTGCATACGGTGTGGTCTTGTGCGGGTCTAACCCGATTCTGGAATGGGGTGTGGAATTGTATGTCGGAGGTACTGGGGTGGGACCTTCCTCGTACACCCAGGCTGGGCCTCCTTCATGTCCTGGAGAATGTAGGAGGAAACATTTACAAAGGCCACCTCCTGTTGCTTGGTCTGGTTGTTGCTAAACGAGATCTGGCGAGAGCCTGGAAGAGCGACCGTGCTCCCCCACTTAGCGCCTGGAAAGCGGGCTTAGACTTTCTTATGGGGCTTGAATTGCCTGTGTTTGAGGCCAGGGGATGCCCCCGGAAGCATTACAAGATCTGGAAGCGGTGGGCGGATTACAGGGGATTGACCTTGGAACCCCCAGTTGATATAGATGATGTACAACCTCCGGATGGGGACCTTGGGACCTAAGACGGTATCTGATACCTACTATGCTTTACCTGTATATTTTGGCGGAATGTGAACACGTGCACTGGGTTAGGGTGGGATAAGGGGTGGGTATCGGGGGGAGGGGGTTGGGGTGTTTTTGGGGTGGTTAGCGGGGTATGGGGATGGGGAGGGGGGCGATTCAAAGTCTAGGCCATATGTTCATCCTGCTGTGTGTTTACTGTCGACAGTGTCCTCCTGATCGTGGAGAACTGTACCTATGCTATGCCTAAACTTTCAATAAAGCAGTTGTGAAAAAAAAATGGAAGTACGCATACATGACGATACTGTAGGAACTATTTGGCAGAGAGTGGCACAATCGTCTATCTGTATTAGTTGTAAAGAATATGCTTATAAAATATTGACCTGTTGGTATCTAACACCTGTCCGTTTGGCCAATATGTTTTGGGGTCCCAATCTATGCTGTAAGTGAGAGGGAAACCTTTCTAAACACATGGTTGTCATGTCCTGTGTTTCAGTAGTTTTGGGCGGTAATTCACAACACAGTGCGGAGCATTACTAATGTACAGCTCCTACTCGAACCCCGGACAATTCTACAGGGAGACCTGGGGACACATAGAATGTTCCCTTCTCCGATTCTCCCGCCCCCCCCCCCCCCCTCCCCTCTCGGCCGTCTTATTTCCCAACTACTCCTGGCGGCACTGCTTTGTGTGGAGCAACTGTGGAAGCAGCCACTCCCTCCTATACAAATGTGTTGGGGGAAGGTTGTGTCTATTTATGCTGTGGAAAAGCTGACAGCTCTTATTCGTGATCGGGTGGGCACATTTTATACAACTTGGCACCCTTTCGCCACTTGTGTTAAGCGACTGCAGAGTGTGGGTGGCCCCCACATTTCAATGTCAAAAAATTGCATGCCTCTGATATCCATATTATGTCCTTCGCTGAGCCAGAGGAAGGCCCTGCTGATGAGTGAGCATGGGGCAAACGGTGTGTAGAGTGGTGGTTGTTTTTGCAAATTATCCCCTTCTCTTTTTCTTTTATATATGCCAGCATGTATGATGTGTTATTCCGACTGTATGAGACTGATTCATTCTCTTCCGTGACTGTGTACGAAGGTTCACGTTTTCTTGTTTCGCTTGCAAATGTAAAATAAAGTTTTTTTTTTTTTAATGGAAGTATGCTAGTACCCATGTATCCTGTAGGTTTTGTTCATACACCAAAGAATCAATTGCGCACGTTCTTTGTGTTTGCCCAGCCTATGTTTGTGAGATAAAGAAACTCCTCAAAAGCCATACTACAGTGCCTCCAATGAACAAACAGTAGGTTTACAGATAGATTTGTCAAATGTATGGCCACCGTTTTCAAAACAATGGTCAAGCTGTATGACAACTCTTTTGCCGAGTTATCTTAGGAGACTGTTCCACTGGCTGCACTGGCATTTTGCACAAGTCACTTCAACAATTACAGATTGGTATATCTACTACGTTTATTGAGACATAGTTGCATTAAGGGTACCCATGACTTTTTTGACACACTGATTTAATTAAGGAACTGTATTTTATTACTATGTATTGCAAAGATTGCTTATACTTGATCAATAATAGAATTTGGAATGGTTTTAATTTACTATCATATAAAGATTTACTACCGTCTATGGGGAAACAATGAATCTGATCAAAGTATGTAATAATGTCTAAAAATACTGGTTAAACAACTTAAACATAAGCATAGTGCCCCATTTCAGATCATTATTGTGAGCTGTTTACTAGGGCAGCATACCACTCAAACCCCAGTATTTATGACTAATACACAAAACACAACCAGTAAGGACACCTCAATGATCATGCTCTCAACGTTAGACTAAAGCAAAATGTGGTCTATATGCATCAAATCCTAAAAGTAAATGATGAAGCAGATATAAAGTTTCAGTGCTCCGGTCCACTGCACGAAGAGTAGTCAGATTATCAGTGGTACTTGCATCAGCTCTAAACCCCATTTGCTCCGGGGGAGGTATACTTTTCTCAACCACGGTGACCTCTAGCTTCCCACCACTGCTCAAATAAGTTAAACAAAGTTTTCTAAATCGTATCTAGAGCTTTTTGTCCTTTTAGGTATTAAAGTAAGTATGTACCCACACTATCACTCTGAAATAAGATTAAAGCATTCAAGTTGATTGAAAACAGGGGGGGAAACTGCCTGTGGCCTTTACAGTGAGAATATCTTAAGGGTGCCTATGTTATGTTATGTTATGTTATGTTATATATAATTTATAAAGCGCGCGGCTACTTGGAAGTGTCCCGGCGCTCGTTCCCGAAAGAAAGAAATGCCTGCTCAACTGATTAAAAAAGCAAAGTTTTAAGTTACTTCTTGAACATCAATGGGTCTTGAGTGGTCTGCAGGGCTAAGCGAACAGATTCCAGGCCAAACTGGTCCTGCGCACAAAGGAATTACCACCGAGACGCTGGCGCTTAAACTTCGGGGTCTGCATCAGCCATTGGGCAGAAGACCGAAGCAGTCGCCCTGGCACATAGAAGGCAAATCTCTTTTGCATGTATAAAGGGCCAATGCCATACAGGGCCCGATGAGCAATTGTCAGCATTTTGAATTTCAGGCGCGATTCAACTGGAAGCCAGTGCAGGGCACGCAAATGTGTCCTTACACTGTCCCTGGGAGACAGACTAACAAGAAGTCTGGCCGCAGAGTTTTGCACCACCTGCAATTTTTTTTACCAGGAACCCCGGGCAGCCAACCAAGAGGGCATTAGCGTAGTCCAAGCGGGACAAAATTAGCGCACGGACCACGGTTTTTCTGGACGTACTAGGCAAGAAGGGGAGAAACTTCCTCAAGCTCTTTAGTATGCCTAAGCAGGTGCCGGACAATTTCTTCACATGCGTCACAAAGTTCAGATTTTCATCGAACCAGACGATGAGGTTTTTTACCGTGCCTATTCTTTCGGAGGGACGGGGGATACCCGGAGGCCAAAGCCTACAGTAACCTTATTTGGTCCAAACACTTTTTTTCCTCTTAGGAGATTGTTAATGCAATCAATTTGTCATCTGATAAGGCCACAAAAGCCAATCAATGATAGGAGGGATAACGCTCAGCTGTTGTTCAGGGATAAGCCCTTTAAAAAGCGCTACGTACTGAGTCCAAAAATGGCCACTCTATGAACACCTTGGAAAGTGTTTGGTGCCTTTATGTATTAAATATTTTATTGAGCATAGGCAAAAAACAAATGCACCTCTGTTACTTCTGTAGGGGCCGCCACCGTTCTAGGGAGGCCGGGGTCAGCGACCCCGCGGGTACCCCTCATAGGGCCAGCGGGTACAGTATCTCATTAACACAGCAAGCCGCCTACAACCCATTGGGCCGGCCGCGTCTTAAGAGGTGCTACTACGGTGCAAGCTGGTCAGTGCTAGTGCAGTGCGAGAAAACACGAAAAACAAAGAACTGTAAACAACCCCACCACCCACCCCACCCCAGCCCTCCCTTCTCCTTGTCCATGTCCGGGAACCAGCTCTATGTCGCGAGTCACTCTCAACAGTCAGCGGATGCCACTCGCTTGGGGTCCGTGCGTTTGCGGGTATGTGTTTTGGGATCCGGGAGAGGTGTTTCGGCTAAGCGTAGCAAACGCAGGTAGCGCGGGCAGCTCAATTCCCGAAACTCCCCGGTGAGCAAGGCGAGGAACGGGCGCCAGAGTTCCGCAAATTCCGCCCCCCTCCCCGACGCTGCCAGCGATAGTTTCTCCATCCCCAGGATCGCCCACAGCCTGTGAAGCCACCCCAGTTGTTGCGGAGCTTGGGTCGCCCTCCAGTGTGCCACGATGTTTTGGACCGCAGCCCCAAGCGCAAGTGCAATCAGGCGCCCGCGCCAGGATTTCAGAGGATACATGAGTGCGTTTGGGAGGCCTAGCAGGATGTACGCTGGGAAGCGCGGCAGTTGTGTGTCCAGATGAGTATCTATAAGGTCCAGGATAGGGTCCCAGTAGGGGCGCAGCGCCTTACAGCTCCACAGCAGGTGTTCCAGCGTCCCTAGTTCCCCACATCCCCTCCAGCATCTGTCACTGATCCGGGCATCCCAGTGGTGCAGTCTCTCAGGGGTGTGGTACCAGTATGTTGCTACTTTAGTTAAAGTCTCGGTAAGGCCGGTGTGGTGCGCCGAGTGTCTGGCTCTGTGGTACACCCCCCCCCATTCCTTCCTAGTGAGTTGCCTCCCCAGGTCCCTCTCCCACCGGACTTGGCCTGCATTGTAGGTGTGTGCCTGCGTGAGGAGCAGCTGCTGATAGAGGTCCGATATCAACTTCTTATCCGAGGTGCGCGTCAGTAGCCATCGTTCGTAAGGTGTGAGGGGCCGTCGGGCTTCGGGTTGGACCGAGGGGTGGAGCACCCAGTGGCGCACCTGCAGGTACTGCAAGCGTTCCGATTCGGCCACGCCGTAATCCGCTTTGACCTGCCGGAACGGCAGAATGCCCTTGGTGTCGAACATGTGTCCTGCCGCGCGACAGGGTGTCGTCCGCCACGTCGTGAACGCGCTGGCGTCCAAGCCCGGTGTGAAGTCTGGGTTCTCAAAGATGGGGGTCATGGGCGAGGGGAAGGTGGTCAGCCCCTTGGCCACGGCTACCCTATCCCACACTCGCAGGGCAGTGCTGGTGATTTCAGAGGCGTACAGGTTAGGGGGACGGTGTCGGCGCGGAAGGAAGGGTACACCCTGGAGGGTGCGGCCGGCCACTGCCTGGTCCAGGAAGAGCCAGTGCTTACCGGACTCCAGCTGGAACCACTCCACAAAGGTGCGTAGCTGTGCCGCTTGGAAGTACAGCGCAAGGTCAGGCACGCCGACGCCCCCGTTCGCGGGGGGTAGGGTGGCGAGAGTATGCTTGAATCTGGGTCGTCGGCCGTTCCAGATGAACCGTGACAATTCCGACTGCGTTTGTTGGAGCCAACCCGCCGGGGGGTTCAGAGGGAGCGTCTGGAACAGGTACAGAATCTGCGGTAGCAGTGTCATTTTGACCGCGGCAATTCTGCCCAACCACGATAGCGTAAGTGGCTTCCAACGCCGGAGTTGCTCCCGGAGTTTGCGGGTGAGGGCCTCATAATTGGCTCGCGCGGTGCCACGGACAGTGGGGGCTAGGCGAACGCCCAGATATGGGACGGTAGCGGCCGACCATTGGAATTGGAATTCCGATTTAATCTCATCCATCACCTCCGGGCTCAGTGAGATGTTCAAGGCCTCAGATTTGGCTTCGTTGATTTTGAAGCCCGAGACCAGGGCGAAGGAGTGTAGCTCCACAAAGAGAGCGCGCAGGGATCGCATCGGGTCAGTGAGGGACAGCAGGACGTCATCGGCGTACAGGCTGATCGTGTGCGTGTCGGCTCCAAATTTAATCCCGGAAATGAGGGCATGTTGCCGCACCCTCTGAGCCATTGGCTCCATGTACAAAGCGAACAAGAGTGGCGACAGCGGGCAGCCCTGGCGTGTGCCTCTGCCAATGTCGAATCTCGGGGAGGTGTGACCGTTCACTCGTACCGCGGCGTTGGGCCGGCGGTAGCAATTGAAGATGCGGTGGCGAAGTTTCTCCCCGAAGCCGAAGTGGCGGAGGACTTGATCAAGGTACGGCCAGTGCACCCTGTCGAAGGCTTTCTCCGCATCGATGGTGAGCAGCATGCAGCCGGGTTTAGTGCGTGATCCGGCCTCGATGAGGTGTAGCACCCGCTTAGTGTTGTCGCTGGTCTGCCGTTGGGGGATAAAGCCCGCTTGGTCGGGGTCTATCAGTTGTTGCATATAGGGGGCGATGCGGCTCGCGAGTATGCCAGTATAGAGTTTCAGGTCTATGTTCAGGATCGATATGGGTCTGTAGGAGCCGCAAAGTGCCGGGTCACGACCGGGTTTGGGAATGACAGAAATAGACGCCTCCAGCAGGTCCGGGTGTATGGCGCCAGGTGTGTCAAATGTGTTGAATAGGTCACGCAGGAGAGGGGCAAGTCGCTGGCAAAAGGTCTTGTAGAACGCCGCGGTATAGCCGTCGGGTCCTGGGGATTTCCCGACTTTTAGGCGGGCAATGGCCGAAATGACCTCTTCTAGGCCTATGGGCCGCTCCAGGAAGTCCGCCTGGGCTTGGGTAAGGGCGGGGAGGTCCGCGCCTCGCAAATAGGCTGGACCGTTGTCAGGGTCCAGGTGATCCGCGTCGTAGAGCGCCGCATAGTAATTGCCAAACGCCGTCGCAATCGCCGCGTTCTCCGTGACCAGGTCGCCACCGGGCAACCGGAGAGAGCTCACCTGTTGCCGCTGAGTCTGCGCCCGAAGTCTACTCGCCAGCAGTTTCCCGCAACGGTCGCCACCGGTATAGTAAACGTGTTTGAGGCGCATCGCGGCGTATTCCGCCACATCCTGGTCTAGGGCCGCTAGCATTTTCCGCTCGGCGCACAATTGACGCCATGCCCTGGATGCCCCGGTGCGTTGGTGCATCTGTTCCAATTCCGCCACGCGTTGGGAGAGCTCGGCTCGTTTCCGCTCCCTCTCCTTGTTGTTGGCCGTGGCAATGGAAATAATTTCCCCGCGCAGGACCGCTTTAAGGGCCGCCCACTGGGTCGCCTTGGAGGTGTCGTCATTTGCGTTATGCTCCAGAAATCGGTCGATCGCCAACGTGAGCCGGGTCTGGGTGTCCGGCAGCTGTAAGAGACCGTCCCGCAGTCTCCAGTGCCGTTGTGGTGCAGGCATGGCACCCACCCGGAGCGCCGCCACCACTGGGCAGTGGTCTGAGAGCGAGGCCGGTAGTATCTCCACGCTCTCGACCTGTAGCGCTAGCTGCGAAGAGCCCAGGAAATAGTCTAGCCTCGCATATGTCTTATGAGCGGCCGAGTAGTACGTGTAGGCGGTGGTTTGGGGGTGTGTGTGCCGCCAGAGGTCGATGAGGCCCAGGTCAGTCAGGTGTGCGTGACCCGCCGCTGTGAGCGCCCCTACTTGACCCGATCTCTGTCCCGAGCGGTCCGCCGTGTTATGAAAGACTAAGTTGAGGTCCCCCCCTAGCAGCAAGTGAGTGTGTGTGGTGGCTGTGATCGTCTCCAGGGCTGTGTGCAGGAACTTTTCTTGGCCTTCATTCGGGCCATAAACTGAGCCCACAAGCAGGGTGTGACCCGCGAGTTGGAAGCTATAGAGTAGGAGCCGCCCTCTAATTTCGGCCTCTTTATGGAGGATTTTCCCCTCAAAGGACCTAGCCACTAGGATCGCCACCCCCGCGGACTTCTTCGGGGAAGAGGAAAAGAACTGCCACGGGAACGCGCGGGATTTGAGTCTATGCTGGTCGCTGCGCACAAGGTGTGTTTCCTGGAGTAGGCAGATGTCCGCCTTGGAGCGCTCGAGATAGGATAAGATCGCCCTGCGTTTGTTCGGGCTGTTGAGACCCCGCACGTTAAGCGTGAGCACTATGAGGTGTCGTGGCATATCTGGGATCGTACGAGTAACGCCAAGCCTGCCCGGTGGCCGTGAGTGTGGGCCCACGGGTCGTGGAAAACGCTGCGCTAGGGACCGCGGTAGGGCAACCCCCGGCGACCGAACCTTCTGGACAAGGAGAACCCTCCCGCCCCTCCCCCCACACCCCCCAGGACCCCCCCAACCCAAACTGTCCCCCCCGATCCCCGCTCAACCGGAGCAATTGAAGCAACCCCCCCTCCCGGAACCCCTCCTCACTTAGTGCAAACAGTTCCCATCCAACTCCCCGTGCCCACCCCCCTACCCCACCCACCTCCCCAGCTGGTGAAGAAACATGGTCCAATATTGTCCCAGGTCCAGACTCATGGTCACTGGACCCGTGGTAGGGTAAGTCCGTAGAGTGGGGGTCGTGGCGGCGTCGCGAGCAGGTCGGCCAGCTCGAGGCACTCCGCCACGAACGAAAGGACAAAGTCACCATCAGGGAAGACCCAGGAGCGCTCTGCACGCGCTCCCGCCGCCGGACTGGTTTAGCCCGGACCCAACATGGCTTGTGGAACCGGTGTGTCGCTCTCTCAGTGCTCAGGTATTGTTCGACGGCGCCAGGCCCTGCGCCACCGTCTCCACCGCGGCCCTCTGGCCCTCCTCTATCTCGGTCGCCGCGGGGCGTTTCGGCCTGCGTCGGCGTCGTTGCTGCTGCCAGCGGCCCGGGCCAGTCTCAGTAGAAGCCTTATCTCCCGGCGGCCCATCGTCGACCACCGGGTCCTCCAGGCCCAGCACGCGGCAAGCGTCCCTGAGGGTGCGTGGCTGATGAAGGACATTGCCGAGCCGAAAGACCAAGCGGAAGGGGTGCCCCCAGCTGTAGGAAATGTTGCGCTGTCTCAGTTCCGCTGTCACTGGCCGAAAAATGCGTCGTTTCTCGAGGGTAAGTGCAGCTAGATCCTGGTAGAGCGCCGGTGCATGGTCGCCGAAGACGATCTTATCCATGCGGCGTGCCTTGTTCAGGATCTCCTCCTTCGTCCTGAAGTCCTGCACGCACACCAAGATGTCTGGGGGGTGCGTTGCATCGGCTCTCGGCGGGCCCGTTCGGTGGGCTCTATCCAGTCGCATGGGGGCATCCGCCTGGCGGCCCAAGATGTGGTTGAAGAGGCCCTGTGTGAACCGAAAGAGGTCCTCCGTGTCTGGGGCCATTTTCACTCCCCGGATCCTGATATTATGCCGCCGGGAGCGGTTCTCCAAATCTTCGGCATGAGTTTGGAGGTCCACCTGCTGGTCGTGGATGCGGGCCAACTCCTGCCTCAGGGCCTCTATTTCGGCGTCCCGGGTGTCACTCTTTGTTTCCAGGTCTGCTACTCTCTCCCCTATGGCGTCGGTGTCGCGGCGGACCTCCTTGATCTCGTCCTGGAGCTCCTTCTTTAGTGCGTGGATGTCGTCCCTCAGCCCCGTGAACAGGGACTCCAGAAAGGACCGCGTGATTGGAGCCTCGGGATCTGCCCCCTCGGGGGGTGATGGGTCCACCGTCTGCTTGCCCGCGTCTCCTCGGGGGTTTGACCCCCCGGGGCCATTCCGCTTCCCCACGGTGGGGGGGGTGAAGAGGTCCTTGATGGTGCGGTCCTTCCTGGGCCTTCCGCCGGACATACCGTTCCCGAGACCCCAGCCGCGCCCGCCGGTGTCACCTTCAGCTGGCCGCAGACCGTCCTTCAATCCCGGTGGGCACCGCTCCGGCCCCGGGACAACCAGCGCAGCGTGAGTGGTAATCCTCTCAGTCCGCCACCACTCCGGGGGAGCAGGGCGACGGGGCTTCTCCACAAGTCCGTGGCCGGGTCAGGGGGGGCCGTGGGATGCTCCCCAAGGCTGTAGCCAGGTATCGGGGGGGGCCGCGTGACGGGTGCAGGAGCACCGGCAGTGGAGGGCAGGACGGAGAGCGCCGGACGGGCCGGGCGGGACGCCGTCCAAGATGGCGCCCGCGGCACACCACGCCGTACTGTCCTGGGGGCAAGAGCCCAGACTGGTCGTTGAGGCGAGTGGGGTCCGCTCAGCTCCGTGGGGGTCGTGGTCGGGGGGGGGCTCGGCCGCTCGAGTAGGCGTTTTCCGTGCCCGCTCAGGATGAGGGCCCTCGCGCTGTCCCACCACGTGCGCGGCTCCTACGGCTCCTCTCCGCACCCCCCGCACCGACCTGCCACCACCTCCCCCGACGAAGGCCCAGGTGCGTGGATGCAGCCAGGGACCGGATAGTGCCGCAGACAGGGATGGGCGACTGCTGGGGGCCTTGCCAACCGACCCCGTGTCGGCTGAATGTGCTTTAAAATGTCCCGATTTGCTGGCGAGTCCTGCTGCCAGTGGACCGGACCGTGGGGGTGTCAGCCGGTCCCCGCCGACTCCCGGTGATCCCACGTGGATGGGGGCCTGCTGGGCTGGGGGGTGGGGGCCTCCCTCGCCGCCTCTCCTCACCTTCGAGTTTAGGGCCGTCCACTCGACCCGGGCCGGGTCCGCCGCCCGGCGCTGCCAGCCAGGCACTTCAGGTAGCAGCAGGTCTGCGTGGTGAGCCCGCAGAAGCCCCCGTCAGGTGGTCATGGGGGCCTCGCGCTCGATCGCGCGGGCCGGGCTCACCGATGCTGCAGCCGGGCACAGACGCCCGCGACTCGGCCCGCAGGCTCCGCCCCTCGCGGCCTCGCTGTCGTTCCGCGCTTCCCCAGGCCGTCCGAGCCGCCAGACCACCGGGGTTCTGCACCTGGAATCGCCACACCGCTGTCCAGCAGTTCCCTGCAGCAATGCCGGCCTCAGCCCGCCAGGGAAGTGCTCGGGTCCGGGCTTCCTGCTGTGATAGACGCTGTGGATAACGGCCGGCGGCGGGAGCTCCGACAAAGCACGTCTGCTCACGCCGCCATCTTGGCCACGCCCCCTGTTTGGTGCCTTTAAACACCGAAGCCAAGAAATCAAGCGTTGGTGCGGTCTGATGCAGCCACTCCATGGCAGGAATCTGAGCCCTGTGTGCGGTGGCCTCCCTGACCACCTGGAGAGTGAATAGAGTCCAGTGCCAGCGAGCAGAGGGAACAGGCTGAAGGGCTTGCTGGGGTGAGGAAGAGGAGTTGGACACTCCACATTGTTCAACACAGTTAGTTGAGCGACAAGGAGATGTTAAGCAGGCATAAATTGGCACGGATTGTCTAAGCGTCTACTGGGGTGTTGCAGATGGAGTAAAAATAAAGAGTATCAAAGGAAAGACTTACAGTGACAAGAGTCTGTGCGGCCAAAACTATGCCTGCAGTATACACTTCTGAATATGAGGGTCAGGGAGGTACTGTCACATGTGACTAAGGATGTGGACTCACTTTTGCTGACAGATGCTCTTACAAATGGTATTAATGCTGTAGTATTGACAATGCATTCCCCCGCAGTTTGAGACATGTAGTCACACATGTACAAGGTGTGTGTACTTTCTCATGCACGATGTATGGTACTGTTGCATGCCATGATCTAAGGATGTACCAACGGAAAACATGCTCATGCTTGCTGGAGGAAGAAGACAGATAGCCCTTACTGCTTGTGAGGATTTCGACTGAAAAGGGTGGTATGGCTTATAAAAAACAGGTCAATTATGGCAGCCTTAGGCATTAATTTGGCCACCGAATAGTCATCTAGTGATAATATTCTTGTCTTGGGTATACAGACCAAATATGTTAGCCAGGTCTTCAATCAAGAAGGTATCAAATCAATGGAACCTTTCGTGGGAGATGCATATGCATCACATAGTAGCCTATTGCCTCAGTTTCATGGCTTTAAAATGCTATCACATTTTCCTATTGTCACCACCACTGGGAGGAAATTTCCAGGGCTGGACTAGTCTTTTATTCTATTGTGCATTTCCCAAGTGGGCCAGAGTCATCGAAGGATGGTTCTGAAAGCCATTGACCATTGCTGGTGCCTCTATCACTCTGCCTAGCTCTGGGAGGTTAATTTCAGGAGGTGTGGGAGGGGCTTCAAGAGAGAGAAAGGATCAGAGATGGTAGTGAAGATAGAGAGTGGCGAGAGGGAGAGTAGATGGATGGATGGAAACCGAGAAATTAAGCAAAGAGGGGAAGGCAGCAGTAGTTGGTTTGAGCATGTTCTCCAAGGCTGCTTTTGGTTCCCCAGCCCAGTCCTAGAAAATTCCTACATTACACTTTCTGGAAATAAACACTATTCTTGTTAAGCCCTCTTCCGTCTCGTTCTTAACCCGTTAACCGCAGCGGTAATCCCGCCGCGGTGCGGGTGTTTCCGTGCGCGGGCGTGGCCGCGTCGGCCATTGGCCGACGGCAGCACTGAGAAGGTAGGGCTGCCGTCGGCCAATGGCAGACGGCAGCAAGGAAAGGGTTAAGAAGCAGTATATAGATCATCTACAAGAACTGCAATAGAGTGAATTTAATTTAAGTAATGTTTTCTCCATAAAGAAATAAACACAAAAGTGTCACTGAAAAACAGGGTTTAGCTATTTTCTCACCAGTGAAGGAGGACAACCACATTTTTTAAGCATGCTTGACTTTCTAAAGCAAGTTTTGGAAGAATCTCTTGATAATGTGAAGAGTATTATAAAACAACCATCGGCAAAGCCAATATTTCTGGCATTGGCTGCAACCTTTTGGATTACTCGATGTTTGCTTTGCAATATAACTTGAAAAACTTGTGCGGTGTCTGGCCCTCACAAATATAAACAAGCATTGGCATAGCCAATAGGTCTTGCCTTTGGGACCTTATAAGTATTTAGTTATGCAGCACAATATCATTGGTGCAACAACATGAACTGTTGCATGGCTAAACACTTATAAGGTCCCAAAGGCGAGACCTGCTGGCTATGCCAGTGCTTGTCTAAATGGCTATTCTTATTTTAAAAGTTTAATATATATATCATTGAATGAGCCCTCCTCACCCATTGCCTCGCTGTAGTGTCAGTAACATTGTGCTTCAGCCCACCCGATGTATACACCATGAAGGGACACTTTGGGTGCAGTAAAAGGCTTGAAGTTGATTTCTTAGTTGCAGAATGAAGATAAAGTGAAGAGTCCACAAAGATCAGGCAGGAGCCGCTGGAAACTCCACTGTCCAGTTAGAAAGTCCGAATTGATATTACCAATGGACAACAGTGGAAACCAGGGCAGCAGAGCACACATGAAAAGTATACAAGTTATTTAAAGCAATATTCATAATTAGCATATCCCCAATACAACAGAAGCATATAAGAGAGGCCGGCTAGTTAGTGGAGTTTGGCTAGTGCCACAGCAATGGAGAAGTTAAGAGGACCATATGTGAGGAATCAGGGGCTTGAAGTGAGGAGACCCGAGTAAGCTCAGTAAGGGAGAGCGCATAGTCACGGGGCAGAAACAAGTCAAGGTGGGAGCACGGCAAGTGGAAGGCCTGGGGCTCTGTAGAGGGGAGGTCTGAGAGAAGGCTGGGACAAAGCAGAAGTAACAAATGGCAAGTGTGTTGTAATAGAGGTCATTGGTGCAATCACTAAGAGGCAATGGGCATCAGAAAAGAGTGGAATAGGCACATTGATGTAAAAGATTGGCACACTGGGGTGAGGGGGGTGCTAAAAAAGTGGAGCTTGTAAAAGTGGTACGAATGGAAGAGTCCATAGGGGCTATAGGTACTCCAAGCAGTTGTGCACTACTCTTGCCCTCCAATATTCTACGGCAACACCTGTCCCTGGAGTTTTATGTAACACAGGAGTTTGGAAAATGCACGGTCAGGTATGTTTTATCGAATGGGTGAGTTCTTTCCCGTTTCCATTTGCTGTCTTGGCATCTCACCCTCCTCCTTCACGCTGACGGGGGTGGGACTTACCCTAAACACACGAAATATGCAGATGTACTCCATATGAAGTTTGTTTCCTTAGTAACGTTCACCCGTATCCCATCCAAGCTTCTCAGACCCTGTGCGGTCACACCTTGACATCACAGACTCTCTATACTACAATGTTATTTGCCATGATAGGGAGGCTGTAAGTTCAGGTGTCGTTATTTTAAATCTAAAATAAAGATAACTTTGTGCATACTATACCAGGGCATGTAATGGGAGGACAAAATAGGACAGACCCGGTCTACCGACCTTCAATAGAGAAGGGCAAAATTCCATTATAGATTATATTTTGGTTGAACCCAGAACATGGGATAGGGTTCTGGATTTCCAGATCTATCCAAGGAAAGATAGTGACCACAATGCCCTGGTTATGACACTTAAACCTGGGAGTTGGGGCCTGTCTAACCCCGCACCAGAGCCCAATTCATTACAACATCCTCTCTCGCTAACTAACAACAGGCGGAGAGTTAAATGGCCACACATACAAGGTTCCCCAAACAAACTCGCACATATTTACCAACAGACTGTACCACATCTAAGAGAAATGGGAGAGGTTGGGGAAATGAATATGCATTTAGGATTAGAGGACAGGCCTCTGGAAATACACAAACAGTTGACTTCCAAACTGTTTGATGTGTTCTACCCGGAAGGAAGCAAAAAGGTAAAACCTGTCTCAGCCCATCCTTGGTACAATGCCAATTGCCAGAAAGCTAAAAAAGATCTGTTAATTGCTATAAAAGCTAAGGATTTAGGATTAGAGGACAGGCCTCTGGAAATACACAAACAGTTGACTTCAAAACTGTTTGATGTGTTCTACCCGGAAGGAAGCAAAAAGGTAAAACCTGTCTCAGCCCATCCTTGGTACAATGCCAATTGCCGGAAAGCTAAAAAAGATCTGTTAATTGCTATAAAAGCTAAGGAATGTCGGCTTAAGTACAATCGGGTCACCCAAAGGGAAAAGAAAGAATGGAAAGCCGATAAATGGGATGATCTTAGAACTGAACTTAAGTGCAAGGACTCAAAATCGTTTTGGGCAATTGTTCGTTCTGGGGGAGGGTGGGTAGACAAGGGACTGAACCCAATATAGCTGCAGCAGTTTGGGAAGCTCATTTTGGAGCCCTATATGCATATTCGGGCGTGGACGGTTCTTCAACCCCAATCTCAGGCCTCCTCCATGAGTATCGATTGGAGGGGGTCTGGGAGGTTGAAGCCGCCATCGTCAAACTACTACCTAACAAGGCGCCCGGCTTAGACAAGCTCCCTGGGGATTTATTTCTATCTGAACCGAAAATATGGGCACCATATTTATGTGTTCTTTTTAATGCCATACTAAAAAGGCATGGACCCGCCAGATACCTGGCGCGGTGCAGAGATAGTCCCTATCTACAAAAAAGGCTGTCCTCTTATACCGTCCAACTACAGGCCTATCAGCCTGATAGATATTACCCAAAAACGAATGGGACGGATCTTAGACAGAGTCCAGGGTTGGATCGAGGAAAACGAGATCTTGAGCCCTTTTCAGGCTGGCTTCAGGATGAGTACATCGACTATGGACCAGATATTTAGACTTCAGGTCTTGTATTGGAAAACGGTGAGTGTGGAGGGTGGCAGCCTCTACCTCACCTTCGTTGACCTGAGGTCTGCGTTTGATCTGGTCCCTAGGGATAAACTGTGGAGTGTACTGCTCGATCTTGGTTTACCACCCTATCTCCTGGACGTGTTAATGAGGCTTCATACTGATACTTATGCACAAGTTAGGTGTGGGAAGCACAGAGAATTGTCAGGTTGCTTCCCGGTGAAACAGGGGGTGCGCCAGGGGTGTGTCCTGGCCCCCACCTTATTCTGTCTATATATTAATAGGCTTATAGACCACCTACTTGGAGTTAAGGATATCGATGCCCCGAGCCTAGTCTCAGGTCGGGTGCCCGCGTTGATGTTCGCAGACGACACTTTGTTGTCGTCCAAGACATCAACAGGCATCCAACGAACCCTGGACGGCTTTGGTGATTTCTGTTCACTGAGAGGTCTGGAGATAAATTTAGCTAAAATTAAATTTATGATTTTTAATCCTCCCAGGCAGACACGCCCAAACCCACTTCTGGACGGAACTCCAGTGGAGCGAGTAAAGACCTTTGAGTACTTGGGCATTCCCCGTGCAGAACATCTGGAATGGGATACCCAGTTAGCAAAGGCTGCTCTTAAGTTAACCCAAGTGGCGGGGGAGATTTTGAAAATGCACAGACTGTCCGAGTTTAAGCCAGCTGCCCTTGTCATTGAAATTTACAAACTACAGGCCAAGGCGGCCTCTTTGTACGGGGCGGAACTCTGGGGAGACCAAAGGCCTTCCAACCTCATGAAGGTAGAACATACATTTATGAGGAATATACTGGGTCTTCCAGTGAGTACTCCGTTAGTACCCCTCCGTATGGACCTAGGGCTACTTCCTATTGAGGAGGAAGTGGCATTACGGCCACTAACGTACTGGAGAAGATTATGGCCAGTGCCTAAATTAGCTTCCTTCAAAAACGAATTTTGGGAGGTCTGGGCTGTATTGAAATCAAAGAAACCCCCGTGGCTAACACACATCAAGGCAATTAGCACTAGGATTGGTCTACCCGAGCTCTGTGAAACACCTGATGTTGCTTGCCCAGCGCTAACCAGGGTTGATTTGGTTCGCCACTTCAGGCACTATAATCTATCATCTCTCCATGCGAGTTCCACAGTTGGAAGATTGACAATTGAGTTTCTTCAAGTAAAAGAAGATTATAAAAAGTAAGATTTTTTAGATTTGATCTATCCATCACTGGCGAGGAAACTATACATGCAATTCAGGATGGGTAGTCTTCCGCTTATGGCGTTTACTAGCAAATGGGACAGTAATAACAATACTGAGTGTCCAGCATGTAAACACAATCTTGAAAATTAAATTCATGTCCTTTTTTCTGCCCTGCTTATCAGGTTGCACGGAAACGTTGGGTGCTACCAATTTGCAGAAACCTAGGTTTCAGACAGTGTGCTCAAGCTTTTAGAGTCCTAAAGTATGACACCCATCCCCCCATTATTTTTGCCGTTTCGCGTTTTTTAAATGGGATGTGGCATAGACGTAGAAATGTATTAATGATTTAACTGAACAGAAGGAATATTTGTATAAAATGTAATGAACTCTTCGATAACTAACTCAATGTTTCATTCGTTTTTATGATGGGGTGGATTAAGCCACAGTTTTTAACCTTGTGAATAATGTGTGTATATATATATATATATATATATATATATATATATATATATATATATATATATACATATATATATATATGATTGGGATTGACCTTGTACTGTTTCATGTTATTTAATCTTATTATTTCTCTGCCATGTATGTATTTTATCTCGTACTTTTATGGTCCGTTGTGAAGGAAATAAAGTTATCGAAAGAAAGAAACTATAACGCACTTCAGCACAAGGACATCACAAGACTTTGGCAATATTGGCGCTAGAAGGCTATTTTTGGACAATTTCATACACTCTGTTTGTACAGACTGTGGGGCTGATGGCGATGGGGACCTGGCTGAATCCCGCTGCCCTACATGTGCCATGCGTACTGCACCATGTTCAGCTCCATTCTCTAGCTTGAGACTGGCACATCATATAAAAATCAAAAAAATAAATGTATTTTAGTTTGTGTTCACGATTCAGGGGTAGGACCAGATGACGCCCGACTCGCTGCGTTTTAATAGCAATCTACACAGAGCAGCGCTACAGAAGAAATTGGCACTATTATGCAGTTTGGGGATTAGGGGCACCAAGTACTGAGAGAGAAGTGGCTTGTAAATGTGTTTATTTATGCAATGTGCAAGGGAATTGAGAATATACAGATAAGCGGCTAGAACAAGATCACACGATGTACTCAAGCGAAGGAGGCCAAGTTTGCACCACAAGCCTCCTAGTTACGCACATGTGTGAAATCTGACACAAAAGAGAAAAGTTCAACAAGTCACCAACATACGAGCTGCATGGTGCGTGCGCGCTCGTGTGACACCCGACACATAACAGATGGCACACTGCGCGCCGCGGATCGTAACTGTAAGCCCTAGGCAGATACAATTCCTGGGAAAGGTGGGACATGCACCCCCCTTTGCCCAATTGCGTGCGGTCTTCACACACAAAGCCCAATAGGAAAAATGCAACAACAAAAAACCACACACAAGCGTGTGAAAAGTACTGAGTGAATCCAAGAGGTCGTTTTCCTAGAGCACCGCATACGCGCTGCGCTAGGCTCAACCTAAAATTGACTAACACGCACCAACATTATTTTGGTCTAAAGAAGCACAAGTTGCCAAACTAGTCCCTGGCACTGAAATGAACTACTTGGCATGTGCATGTGCTCCTTGTGAAAGAGCAGAATGCCATCATACATAGTGAAGCCAAACACAATCTGAAGTGGGCTGACCCATGCTGTAGTGGGGGGACGAAAATGTGCATGACACCAGAGGAAAATGCATGAAGAAGGGTTGCTGAAAATCCTTTGTATACTACATCCGCACTTTTGCTAAAACCAGTTGGTCTTAATTAATGCTAGATGTAACAAATAACACTGTTAGTGCCATTGCCATAACATATTGATTTAACGTTTGCAGGACATATCATTCTTGCAGATGCTATTTCAGCGAGAATTACTTAAAGCTAGAGCACAAACCGTGACTTGAAAATTATTTTCTTAACATCAGTCCCCAGTTTAATTCTAGTCATGACCTTCTTCTCTCTTGCTACCCGAAGCACAAAGCAGAGAACATAAAACACTCATGAAACTCCCAAGAAAGTATAATTGTGCATGGTTACCACCACCCTTAACCAGGGCTTCTGCAACTCAATCCACCTTCTCTGCAGGCGTCACAATAGTACCCTTCCTCAATCCAATGCAAACCCTTCCCTTGACGTTGCATATTCACTCTCCACCCCCACTTTACTTGAACTACTCACTGTAAAACTTATATTGTGTACACCAATCAATGTTATAACTTCTGGAGAAAGTCTTCATGTGTCGGGAATATTGTGCAGAAATAAAGGGTGATCATCTGTTTCCCGTTCAAATTTAAGCCTGAATGAACAGGTGCAAATTACTAACAAAATAAACAGAAGCAATCTATTTGCTACAAAGTTGTGAAATTG